>NC_064925.1:240996145-243880411 GCF_023897955.1 Schistocerca gregaria | reverse complement strand
ACACACGCGAGACAGATAGATTAAGGATATCAATCCGTTCCATGGTAAATATTCGCATCTTATGTTTGCAAACATCTCCCATTGAGATACACCCATGCTTACATCATTGTGATCTCACTGCTAGCTCCAGCACTGACAGCTGGTTATTGTATTCTGCAGGATAATTATCCGGGAGACACACTTGTGTTCCACTGTCCTTAAACATCACACCAATCGATTCTCCACCCCATTCATTCATCGCAATGTTCTCAGAACTGTTAGCCTCTTATGCATTGATAAACTTTTAGTGGAGTGGACATTATTTACCGTAACTGTCTTGTTAACATGTTACTTTACATTTGTTGACTTACATTAGTTTGTGTGTGTGTGTGTGTGTGTGTGTGTGTGTGTGTGTGTGTGTGTGTGTGTGTGTGTGTGTGTGTTGTTTCTTCCTGTACACGGTATTCATGTTTATCATAGCCAAACGGATTCCCCTTAATTACCTTGCTATTTTTTAATATCTACAATGTTGTACACTTGTTTTACCAACTGGGACATTGCAAGTGACACTTCCACTGCGTTCAGTTGAGGTAATCTGCTCTTCACGTATGGACTGTCAAAAACCTCATAAAATGTCTTTTATCTCAACATTAACATTGGAAGATTTTTCATGGTCTTTCATTGAACTTGCCCTATTTGGAAACAGATTCTGGCATTTCAAAAGCAGATTCCTTAACTCTCCATTTAGACTTTTATTAATTACTCAAATTCTCTGTACATAAACCCCTGTTTCATTGTTTGATACACTTGTTCCAATATTGATCTGACTATTCTTTCCTTTCTGTGAGGTATTTCTATTGAAAAGATTCAATCATCTCCTTCACGTAGCATTCATTGTGTGATTATTTGTGAGGACTTATTGTAATGTCAATCTTTAAAATAAAGTTTGTACTATTTACCTTCATGGACCTACTACCATTCTCAAAAACATATCCTTCGCTTTAACAAAACTGATACACAGATCTGGTACCACCATGTCGATTTATTGATTGTTAGTCTGATGTCATCTTCAACCATAAACCTCTGTATTGGTAATACAAGTACTCTCTCTGTTTCTTATTTATATACCTGTGAAGTCTTTCTGCATTGGTGCTTAATTTGCTGAAAGTTTCAGGGACTGCTACTGCTTCAATACTGATCATTTAATATTCACTGTAAAATAATAATCCTCTTAACTCTGCTTTCGTCCTATACATGTTTTTTTGACATGGTCACTGTCCTATCTATTACAATGACAATGTTAACTCTTCCCATCTGTATGTTTTCTCTGCCACAATCATTATGTAAGCTATTATCATGCAAATGTGAATTCTCACCCCTGTTTGCTCATTATAAACATTGTTTTGTCTACTATTATGGAAACATGAACCGCTTCATTTCCACATATTCCTTTTCCAGAAAAATGGTCTCTCATTCTTAATTGTGAGAACATTGTTACAGTTTCCATTCCCAGTATCCTTTGATTTCCATGTTGTGCCCTGCCAACTCTTACCCTTCGTTGCTTTTTCTGACAAAGCAACCAACTGATACAGTACCTTCAAAACATATTGGTCTTCTGTCTATTATTCCTGATGTGGCATACTTTTCTTATTTTTTGGAAGGTACCAACTTTTCAAGCAGTGGTCGATATTGCTGACATTTCTACTGTTATAAGGGGTGATCAAAAATTTTACATTTGAAGACTGTAAGGTCCAGAATCGTTATGCGAGCCAGGCAAAATCATTGTGAGTGTTGAGGCAATCATCCCACTAATGCACCACATTGAAGATACTTATTTGGTAAAATACTGTGTCCTTCCGTGTGAAGAAGTGCGTAACTGAATGCTACCTATCTACAACCGACAGGAATCGTCCCTGCTTCGAGGTCTATGTAAAGGGACTGAAGGGGTGATAATCACATGGGGGGAGATGGGGACTTTAGGATGGGTGCATGACTGTCCCCCACTTGAATTAGTGTAACTTCTGCATTAGAACATTTGCGATAGGGGGACCGTGTTGTTATGAAGCAGCAGCAGCCCTTGTTGTAGTTGTACCTTAATTGCACACTTTCTTCAATCTCCACTTGTGTTTGTCTTTCTGTAGCCAAGAAAACAATAACATCATTTTTGTTCTATCTAGAGACATTTAGTAATAATGTCACCATAAATCACACTTCAATATTTACTGCACACACATCGGAATGCCACGCTAATTATTTGCCTACACGTTGGTGCTAATACAGGGTGGTCAGAAACAGTCTCAAAAGCTTCTAAGGGTGTGCAGGGTGGGTTGTGCTGGGAAATGATTGTTAAGAAAAAATGTGATACATTCTGCTGTTCTGAGTTAATTACCATTGAAGTTAGCCAATCAGGGCCATTTAACGTGTAAATTCAAGCAGCCTGCCAGAGATGGTGTCACTAAAAGTATTCTCCATTTGGTTTTGTAAAATTGGACAAGAGAGCGATGTAAAAAATGAACACAAGACGGTAGCAGGGATCAGACTCAGCCATATGCTGACCAGTCCCATGCGCTATCATCTACACCATGAGAACATTTGTTCACATTTGAACGTGTAGGGCCTGACTGGCTAACTTCAGTGCTAAAAACTCGTATACAGTGCAACATACTGAATTTTTTTCTCAACAATTATTTCTCATTGTAAAATTTGTGGGCTTATTGTAATTTTTTTTATTATTATTATTATTATTATTATTATTATTAGTGCAACCCTACTTTTCAATTTTTAATTTAACTTTTTATTTACATTTTCAGCAGAAAGTTCAGTGTCTGTGTTACTAAGATCACTGATCTCATGCCGAATACCATTAACCTTCTCAAACACCTGTTTTGCATTACTGACCCTTAGTTTGCAAAAATTAAAAACATTCTCATCTTCATTGACATATTTATTTTGTTCAGTCGTAAGGGTTTCACTAGTACTCACTTTTTTTTACAAAGTTATTTTTCGTTAACATTTGCTTTACCATGAAACCAGTAATATTTTTTATTTAATTGTTTAAAGTTTTCCTTTCTATTCATAGCAGGTGTGCCTCCTCTCTCTCTCCCCCCCCCACCCTCCCCCTCCTCCCTATCTCTCTCTCCCCCTACCCTCCCCCTCCTCTCTCTCCCCGCCCACCCTCCCCCTCCTCCCTATCTCTCTCTCCCCCTACCCTCCCCCTCCTCTCTCTCCCCCTACCCTCCCCCTCCTCTCTCTCCCCCTACCCTCCCCCTCCTCTCTCTCCCCCTACCCTCCCCCTCCTCTCTCTCTCTCTCTCTCTCTCTCTCTCTCTCTCTCTCTCTCTCTCTCTCTCTGTCTCTCTCCCCCCCCCCCCCCCATTGAAAGCTGCTTCCATTTTTACAAATTTATTTCTAGTGTCCTTTGTGAATGCTCCTTGATATCTTTCCTTATTAGATCAAACGTTTTATTAGTGTCCCTAGAAGATTCTAGCCTTTTTGATATCCATTTTTATTTCATCTAACCCAGTTTTAAATATCTGCACCATTCCCCTTATACTGCTTTCCTGCTTACGTTTCCTCTAGTACTTCCTTATTAATAATTACCTCAGCACTTGTCTCAGCTATGTTATCTCTTGAACCTACAGTTTCTAGACCCATGTCCTGCTCTTTGATTTCTTCTACGGTATTCATTCTAGAGCTCTTTCCCTTCTTAGAGCTCTTAAGCAAATACATATATAACAATATTTAATCAATAGTATTTTGTCCCCTCTCATAAGTAATGTGAACTTTGACTTGCTTTTTGTACGCTGTGGATGATGTTGGTGATTGAAGGCTGCACTGGTGCTGCATCTGCGTACTGACTAGGCCTCTATATGTGTGCCTCAACTACACCCCCTCACTGCTCCCAAGGCAGCTTGAACTGCCTCCCATGTGCTCCCTGCGCGTAGCTATTCTTCCTTGCCATATCTGCTGTCACTGTCTTCTGTCATCATCCTCGTGTTGCCCTCTTGATGACTGAGTGTGATGTCACTTGCAAAATGTGTGTAATCCTGGGATGCAAATACAGTTTTTCAGTGAAGCAATCGTATTACTTCCCATGACACACACTGGTACAAAAAATTGCATAATCAGATTACTTTACATTTAGAACTCTATTTCACTCTTTGCATCATCATAACTTCCTTTGTGGAAATTTTGATCTTTCTAGATGTACCGTGCCTTCCAGCAATATTGTAGTTTATGCTTTGAAGTATTTGTATCTATATATCCCAATACATAATGAAGGAACGAAGATAATTTCAAAAACTGTGGTTTGAAATTTACAGAGAAGATACTGCTCTAAAGTCAATCAACATCAAAAAACCCAGAAGCAACAACTGAGATCCCATTTACTGTGCTAGATGTGCATCAGATCGCCATTTGCCTTTTGAGCATAAAGCTGTGAAGTCCTTCATTCCTCTAAATATTGCACAACTAGGAGTTAGCAAAAGACACAATGTGCTGTGGCACTTTATTGTGTTTTAGCAAATATAAGCTGTATGCTATGGAAGCTGTATGGCCTCTGAAATAGGAAAGTGATAATTTTTCAACATAATGGGGGATGTTTTGTGGTAACAACCCCAAACCATTTCCTTCTAAATGCAAGAATCATCTAGTGTTGTTCTGCAGTTGCAGACCTACTTCAGTAGAAAGTGTGCTATTTTTCAGTAGTAAGTGTGCTATTTAAACATTTTTTTCATGTTCCATATGACAAAGAATGTTCATCAGAAGCAGCAGTCAGGTGAACGAAAGTCCTTCGTGGAATATGCAATGGCTATTCAGAAAGAAACTTATGTTTAGTCACTGCTTGACAACAGATGGCACTAGTGTCTCCTTCTTGAATGTTGGAGCATCTATTGAATTTGTAAGCTTCAGGTTGTAATCGTTTGCAGTTCGTGTTGGCTTTGTTTGTTGTGAATGTTTAAAATGTGTACTGCAATAGAAAATAATCAAGTTGTGAAGTGTGATCAGTGATGAGGTTTTTGTTCACAAAAAGTTGGAATAAACTGAAATTTGTCAGGAACTTTATATGGTGTATGTAAATGACACACGAGCAAAGAACACTTAGTCTTTCTAGAAAGACAGAAAAAATCTAGGAAAATTAGATCACTCAGCATATGCCGTATAATTTGACAAGGAAGATGTATGCAGGCAGTGCAATCCTGTTTATGATCATTCACATCAGTAACCAAACAGTCTGCTCCAAAGACTGATGTGAGCATACAAACAGATACCACAACTACCAGAGTCCACACCTGCACCTGTTAATGTAATTTGTGGGGGCACCACCTTTAACAACACATCAGTGATGGCAAAATGGCAAAGAGCAACAACAAATGTAACGAATGCTGTCCAGGTAAGCATTTTCCCTCAGCAAATAAACAGGCAAGCTCAAAGTGCAGCCAAGCCTCTGACCACCCCAAAACCCTCACAAAATAAAAATGTAGAAAATGGAACCTTTAAATCCAGAAGATCAGCTCCCAAAACTATCTGTCCACGTCTCACTTTTGTTGGCTGATGACCCAAGAAAGTACTCATAAAAAACATGAACTTCATATCAGTGATTGCTCCAGTGAATGCAAAAATCTGACTCAACCAGATATCAGTTAGTGGTTAAAGGAACCATGTACACCAACATGGAAGCCGATGCTGTCTTCAACTCTGGTGGAAAAGGACACCCCACCCAAGAATCAAAATTACATCAGGAGAGAGAAGAAAAATATAAAAGTCAAAGTGATCCAGCAACACCAGCTTTCCCTGCTACAGCCTAACATAAACAACATAATATGAACATTGACAATGCACCCCTCAACCAAGCAGTGCAACAATTTAAATTCTAATTATGATACTGCTTTAGTGGAACTGCCATGACTGTTTCTGCAATTTAACTGAGTTCAACCAACTATCTGTAACCTATTTAATGGTAGATGCACTACAGGAATGAGTTTCCCAGAAGATTATCGTCACATCATCAAAAACTACACAGCAAACCATAAAAACCACACAAATACAGTCAGAGCAACTTGAGGAGAGTGTACATTAGTAAGCTCATACATATTCAATGAAATTGCACTCCCCAGCCACTGACATACCAGGAGCAGTAATGATTTCTGTTTGTTTATAAACAGGATTTAGTGTAGTCATTCTCACAAGCTTCTGCAAAGAAGTGAAATGTATCTCTGAAATGTACCGTGTTGACTAGTGTATACTGCCTAATTCTAAATTTTTGTGCATTTGCCTTGTGCAAGCTGACTCTGTAGTGTAATAGGGGGGGGGGGGGGGGGGTGTAGCAGTGTAGCAGAACAACTTAAGAGTGTGCCCAGTGACTCTTTGAGTTAGTGTTATATTACTTGTGGTTAGACAAAAATTGATTAAAGATGGATAGGGAGTGTGTCTGTTGTGTATGGATCCAGGGAGACTTGGCCACTGCCTGTAAACAGATGGAGGTTGTGTTGGCAGTGGCAAACCAGCTTCAGGCTGCTGCCTTTGGCTGCAGTGGGATTGGGGCAACTCGGAGGAATGCTTTGGAACCTCTGGAACCTATAGTACCACCTGGGATCCGTGATTCCACATCATCTTCCATTTCAGACATCCCAGCCAGTTGATACTTACCTGACAATGAAGAGAAAAAGGTGGTGGCATCACAGATCTCTGGACAGCAGGCAAAAGTGGGTACTGGCCATACGTTTGTCATCCTTTGCTTTAAAATCTAGTTTGAGGTGGTGTCCATCTGAGCCAGCACAGGATGCCTCATGTGTTGGGACTGGGGCTGATCTGTCTGAAAGATCCACCCAAACACAGAGGGTTGGATTACTTGTCATTGGGAACTCCAACATTAGAAAGGTGATGGAGCCCCATAGTGAAATAGCAGGTCAGGAGAGAAGTCCAGTATCCATTGTTTGCTTTCCAGGGGTGGTCATGTCCGAGACGTAGAGGAGGCTTTGCTGGCAGTGATTTGAGTGCTGCTTAAACCATATGCTTAGATGATTCTCTGACAATCTTAGAGGTGGCTTTCGCGACCAATTCTGTCCGGTGGAGAACTGTATGGCACTCTTAATAAGTCAGGCAGCCACTACATGCAGGATAGTGGAGTGTATGTGGTATGCACATGTGGATTTTTTTACTCTCGAGGATTCTCTCCATAAGCCTGATAGATATGTTTTCATTTCTGACAGGGAAGAATATTTTCCAATTTAATTACAGGAAGTAGCATTCGTTCTGACAGATTGAGTAAAGAAAATATTATGGTAGCAGCTAACTGCAGCAGCGTCTGTGGAAAGGTCCCAGCCTTAGTCTTGCTTATCAACAATAGAAATTCACATATAGTACTAGTGAGTGGACGCTGGATGAAACCACATCTTAATGACAACGAAATTCTAAATTTTGATTGGAATGTATATCACAAACATAGACTCAATCCCAATAGTGGAGGGATGTTGATAGCCATATAAAATACAGTTATATCTAGTGAAATTAGTACACATTCTAAATGTAAAATAACTTGGTTGAAAGTGGATCAAACATAGTCATAGACCGCTCCCACAGGAGTAGTGGTGATGGAACATGAAAGGGGAAACTTGGAGAATATTTGACATAAATTACCTAGTCAGGTTATAGTATTAGGTGTAGTTTTCAACATATCAGCTATAGACTGCGTGATTCAAGTGACTAATAACTGCTTTAGTCATAAGGAAGTATCTGAAACTGTTCTTCATGCCTTATACGAAAATTACCTTGAGCAGCCAATCGGAGAACCAACTCGTGAAAAAAACACATTACTCTCCTGGTCACCAACAGGCACAAACTTTTCACTCAGTTTAAAGAACAGGGAATCAGTTGTCATACAGGTGCTGCAGCATCACAGAATACAGCTGTAAATAGGAATATAAAGAAAAGTGAATAGGTATTTCTGCTTAGCGAGTGTGACAAGAAACTGATGTCAAATTATTGAGCACTCCCCAGGAAATTTTCATCTATTGTTCTGACAATGTTGAGTATTGATGGACAAAGTTAGAAAGCAAGAAGACCTGGGTTCGAGTCCCGGCTGCAGCACAAATTTTAATTCATTACTTCTACTTCAATCATTATCGTAGATAAAGTATTGCTGGATATGGTAGAGACAGTTAAGTGCCAAGCACAGTTGTGAGAGATAGGAAAGATCCGTTGTGATTCAACAACCAAGATAGGAAGCTACTTAAGCAAAGAAATGATTACTGCAAATTTTTAAATACAGCCAAAGGCTCACAAACAACAAAAACTGACCGAAGCCAAAATTAGTGTAAGGAGAGCAATTCATGAAGCATTCAACAAATAAAAAAAATCTAATTACTCACCTGAAACTAGTTCAGTCTTATGTTAAATTAGTAAGTGGGTCGAAGTCATCTGTCCAGATGTGCAGCAACCTTAATGGCATTGGAATGGAGGATGACGTGGAGAAGGCCAAAATACTAAACATCTGTTTCCAAAAATATTCCACAGAGAAATATTGTACTGTAGGTCCTCTATAAATTTTCACATGAACATCAAAATGATAGATACTGAAATAAGTTACCACGGTATAGGAAAGAAACTGAAACTGCTGAATAAAGGAAAGACCATTGGATCTGACATGATACGAATATGATTGTTTTTAGAGTATAGGCAAGAACTTGCTCCTTCTTTTAGCAGCAGATTATTAATCCCTGTTATCTATGACCTGTATTGCATCACAGTTGTCTCTGTGCCAGTTGTGGGTAGAACCATTTTGCCTCGCACAGTATGCTTAAATCACAGCAGCACTCGAACAGTTGACAGACTTAAGTTATTTCAGAAATGCTTCCACCCTCATCCCAAAAGCCTATGATCATGCCCTTTTGGGTGTTACATAAAGTGCTCTGTTTCCACATTATGATAATGATTGCACTGTTTTCACCATCCCCTCCAACCCCAAACATTTTTATATACCCTGTCCTGCTAATGCTGCCAAGTGCCATCTGTGAGTTGTTATTGCACATTGACATAAAACACAGGCGGTGGTCATATCAATGTGATTAGACCACGTAGAACTTTGCTTCTGAATGTATGGGTGGAATGGTGAGAAGGAGAATGATGTCTTGTATGGTGATTTTACGTCAGTTGTATTTTCTGATGATGTCAAATGGTGAGCAAGCCACTACAAAAAAGCAATACAGCTCCTGCAAAGTCAGTTGGTGGTTAAGAGACAGTGCTCGTGGCTACTGTGGCAGTTATTGGGAAGCATTTCAAGTGCTCTTGGCCCATGGGCTGGATGCTGCTGGGTTCCAAGACAATGGAAATGACTAACCAACATCAATACAACTGACACATTCCTCAGTATCACATGGCAAAGAAATTCAGTTCATCTGTGAGTGCTGATTTGCACACCAGCATCAAAATATTATTATTACAAGAAAATGTGTTACAGTGAGACAGTAGCTAACAGTAAGTTCTCAATTATGACCACTGAAATTAATCTTTGTTTGCGCGTCTGAAAGAACAGACCTTGTTTATGATCCACGGCTGTATAAAATAATTCAAAATTTATTCACTGACTGAATTCTTTAACATCAGCTGTATTAGATATAGATGTACTAGTAGGTAGGACATCCCTTCCTACCTATTAGTACATCTATATCTAATACAGCTGATGTCAAAGAATTAATAGTCAGTGAATAAATTCCAATTTATTTTGTACAGCTTTGGATCATCAACAAGGACTCTTCTTTGTCTGTTCTTAAACACATGCAAGTAAGTATTACAAACCTAGATTGACATACAGCAATAACAACATTAATCTCGATTTCATGTAGTCTCATTCTCCCTGGAGCAGGAAGCCAATTAATAATGTTGCCGAGCATTAGGTGATGAATATAATGGACTATGGCACAAATATGTAGACAAAGTGACATATGGTGGTTTGGGTCGATGTGGGGAGCATGCATGGATAGCCGAAGTGATTAAGATGACTGCTTGCAATAAATGGGAAATTCAGTTTAAGGTCCCAGTCCAGCATGAATTTTCATGTCGCTTACAAGCAGTACATTTGTATGAAATATTGCTGATGTCAAAGAATTCACAGTCGGTGAATAAACAGAACAGATAATGGCAGCCTACATAGCAGACAACTAGTTAAACCAGAGTAAACTGCAGAATGCTAATATATTAAATAATCTAAGAAAACAAACATAAATGCAAAAGCAAAAACTCACACAAAGAACACACTTACACATTTTACTTCAGTAATCAACTTGCTTCAATTGTGAGTACATGGTGAAAAATTCTGATACTGGCTCAAAGATAGCTTTGATGTAAATGAAATCTTGTGTTTGTTATGTAGGTACATAATGCACAGTAACGTAAGTTAAGAGTAACTTGGTCTATGAAATAATTTTGATTGTATGGCTTTATAAGTACTGATGGACAGTTGTCCAAAATTTATTGAGTTTTATTTGGAGTGTGCTCTTTCATTTTTAGCTAACTGCTAAAAACAAATATAGAACTGAGTTCAAAGGTGGCTGTACTTCTTTTGAAACTGACCCACAAGAAGGATGGTCCAAATATGAAGCCACAGATAACATCTAGATAATATAACTGAGGTCTTGAACAATTGGTAATTGAAGAAAGGCTGACACACACTTACTTTACATGGAAAAAATTTCTGGAAGAAAGATTTGGGCATTAGGGACTGTGCATTTGTTGAATGCTGACTCAAAATGGTCAAAAACAATATCCAGCAACATTTTAAACATTTTAAGTAGGATCAAACTCATTTTGTGTACAGATTTGTTACTGTGGATAAGATATGGATTGACTAATTCATGTCAAAAATTGAACAATAATGAAACTATTTTGTAGAAATTTGGTGACAGTAAACAAAGCTAAATGGGTTGTGACCAGAGTGGTCTGCAATGCAAAACAGATCATCTTGCGAAAGTTAAAATAATAACCAGAAAATATCATGTTAGTGTTTTCAGACCATGTGGATGAAAACAGTACACACAGAGTGTCTGGATCATAAAAGAAAAAAAAAAATCATATTTCATCACAATAATGAACCTCTTGACGGAGCTACTTTGACAATGGTAAAACTGAAAGCTCTGGATTATGAGTTGTTCAAACATCCACCTAATCTCCAGATTTGGCACCTTTTGTCTTTGACTTACTTGCAGCTGCAGAACATTTTGAGTTCAATGAAGGGAATAGTGGACAATTTGTTTTGATCTAAGAGCATTTTTTTTTTATTTAAGAAAGACCACCATTCACTTGCAGACCACAGGCCTTTCCCCTTCACCTTGCCTTTTTATCAACTGATAGAGGAATCTGTGTGTTCAGAATTAGATTTATTTTCTTTAATGATTTTTGTCCTATGTTACGTAACTTCTAGTTATTTGTAGCCATTCACATAAATAAATTTAGTCAAGAAGAAGAGCCAATTGTGTTAGGGACTTACAGTACAGTGAAGCAATCATAGTGTTTTCCAACTCCAAGAACACTCTTAGTTAAGGGGCTATGACATTAGGTGAATTGCTGGAAATCAAACATTATAATTCAGATTGATTTCTTGCTGATTGTTGGCAGTGTTGACTAGCAGACAACACTTTGTCTGAGGCATCTATATATATGAAACCAAAAGTCACACATGAAGTTCACCATTGCTTAAATGTGTGTAACTGAGTTTGAAATCATCCTATTTGTTGTCATATTAAATATATTAAACTATGTGCTGCTTACTAACTTAAATTCGTAGCCACTGGAAAGCATTCAATACTAGTCAATATACACTCATGGAAATTGAAATAAGTACACCGTGAATTCATTGTCCCAGGAAGGGGAAACTTTATTGACACATTCCTAGGGTCAGATACATCACATGATCACACTGACAGAACCACAGGCACATAGACACAGGTAACAGAGCATGCACAATGTCGGCACTAGTACAGTGTATATCCACCTTTCGCAGCAATGCAGGCTGCTATTCTCCCATGGAGACGATCGTAGAGATGCTGGATGTAGTCCTGTGGAACGGCTTGCCATGCCATTTCCACCTGGCGCCTCAGTTGGACCAGTGTTCGTGCTGGACGTGCAGACCGCATGAGACGACGCTTCATCCAGTCCCAAACATGCTCAATGGGGGACAGATCCGGAGATCTTGCTGGCCAGGGTAGTTGACTTACACCTTCTAGAGCACGTTGGGTGGCACGGGATACATGCGGACGTGCATTGTTCTGTTGGAACAGCAAGTTCCCTTGCTGGTCTAGAAATGGTATAACTATGGGTTCGATGACGGTTTGGATGTACCGTGCACTATTCAGTGTCCCCTCGACGATCACCAGAGGTGTACGGCCAGTGTAGGAGATCGCTCCCCACACCATGATGCCGGGTGTTGGCCCTGTGTGCCTCGGTCATATGCAGTCCTGATTGTGACGCTCACCTGCGTGGCGCCAAACACGCATACGACCATCATTGGCACCAAGGCAGAAGCGACTCTCATCGCTGAAGACGACACGTCTCCATTCGTCCCTCCATTCACGCCTGTCGCGACACCAGTGGAGGCGGGCTGCACGATGTTGGGGCGTGAGCGGAAGACGGCCTAACGGTGTGCCGGACCGTAGCCCAGCTTCATGGAGACGGTTGCGAATGGTCCTCGCCGATACCCCAGGAGCAACAGTGTCCTTAACTTGCTGGGAAGTGGCGGTGCGGTCCCCTACGGCACTGCGTAGGATCCTACAGTCTTGGCGTGCATCCGTGCGTCGCTGCGGGCCGGTCCCAGGTCGACGGGCACGTGCACCTTCCGCCGACCACTGGCGACAACATCGATGTACTGTGGAGACATCTACATCTACATGACTACTCTGCAATTCACATTTAAGTGCTTGGCAGAGGGTTCATCGAACCACAATCATACTATCTCTACTATTCCACTCCCGAACAGCGAGCGGGAAAAACGAACACCTAAACCTTTCTGTTCGAGCTCTGATTTCTCTTATTTTATTTTGATGATCATTCCTACCTATGTAGGTTGGGCTCAACACAATATTTTCGCATTTGGAAGAGAAAGTTGGTGACTGAAATTTCGTAAAAAGCTCTCGCCGCGACGAAAAACGTCTATGCTGTAATGACTTCCATCCCAACTCGTGTATCATATCTGCCACACTCTCTCCCCTATAACGCGATAATACAAAACGAGCTGCCCTTCTTTGCACCCTCTCGATGTCCTCCGTCAATCCCACCTGGTAAGGATCCCACACCGCGCAGCAATATTCTAACGCCCCACGTGTTGAGCAATTCGGCGGTACGTCCACCCGGCCTCCCGCATGCCCACTATACGCCCTCGCTCAAAGTCCGTCAACTGCACATACGGTTCACGTCCACGCTGTCGCGGCATGCTACCAGTGTTAAAGACTGTGATGGAGCTCCGTATGCCACGGCAAACTGGCTGACACTGACGGCTGAGGTGCACAAATGCTGCGCAGCTAGCGCCATTCGACGGCCAACACCGCGGTTGCTGGTGTGTCCGCTGTGCCGTGTGTGTGATCATTGCTTGTACAGCCCTCTCGCAGTGTCCGGAGCAAGTATGGTGGGTCTGACACACCAGTGTCAATGTGTTCTTTTTTCCATTTCCAGGAGTGTATTTCAGCTTCTATCGATTCAGCTATTCCCATCAGCCATTTCACCAAGAGTCTTAATAAAGTGTGCAATAGTTACGAGCTTGTCTACTGTAAACAAAAATATGATGATATAATGACCAGAAGTTATATTGTTAAGAGACCGTTTAGTCTGAAAAGTTCAAGAACAAGCTTTTACTGAATGTTTTGTGAGCAGCAGCAGTTTTGCTGTTATACATTTTTATAAGTATACACTGGGGTAATGTTAACTATTGATTGTTTGTATTGTTTCAGTTTTGTTTTAGGGCGCAAAAGCTACTAGGGTCACATGCGCCCATGTCAAAACTGTAGAACACGAAGATGAAGAGAGGAGTTAAAAAATGACTCCATGTCAATTCATATCGATGGAAGAGAGTACGGATAAAAACAGGGACATGAAGGAAGGTCTATAAAATACTCCATAGAGAATCTTGGAGGTCCAGAACTAAAAATTAAATGGCTTTCGCCATACTGCTACAACAGATAAGAAGTAAAACTTGTTTGACAGCCTGCATAGCTTTTGCTAAAATAGCCAATAACTCAGATGGCAAACACGAATAGGATGTAAGCAGTTAAAAAAAGGCATTCCAGACAGTCCAAAATTGAGAACAATGTGCACAAAGTGGTGAGGGAGCACCAATTAACAAATGGTAATGGCTAAAAAGACAGTATGTAGTACGCAATCTAGTTAAAGTGATCTCTTCGCTGCGAGGGGGAAAGAGGATGTCATCTAAGCCACTGGGAGAGTCTTAATAACCTGCACCTTGTTCCCATGAAGGGAGGTCCAGTGGTGATGCCAAAATGACACCACCTGCTGACAGACAGCAACACAGAGATCATTGGAGGGAATTAAGAAGTAGCAGGCTGAAGTGCGAGGATTGCAGCCTTGGCAACAGTTTCAGCAAACTCATTTCCTGTCTGAACGACATGATCAGGAGTGGAGTGTGTACAAGACCATATGGGTGGTGGGCAAGGGGGAGTAGTTATACAGTTTATTTAAGAGCTCAAAGAGATTAGGTAGTGAATAAAATACTTACAACACCAAAATTAACATTTGTGACAAGTTAAAATTGACTGGTCCAATGGTGTACTACCAGCCAATAGTGTCTAATGGGCACAACATTTCACTGATCAGAGGTATTGCCATCTTCAGATGCACTGATGAACTGAGCTCCTGAGGACAAGTAGCTGACTTATACCTCCTACCACCAGAAGCCATTCCCTCTGTGGTCCGCGCCCTACGGCTCATGTTTGCAGCTGCTGCGGAGACGCTTGTGTTGGCGCCTGTGGTAGCATTGATGTAATTGCTTTTACCACCCTGGTTGCCAGATCACTGTTGTGTACTGAGAATCTTCTTAATTAAATCCAGTGTTGGTTCCCAAGTCTTGCTGAAATGTCCACAGGAGATGTCCTCAGAAGCTTAGTTCTTCAGTGCACCTGGCAATGGTGATACGTCTGATCCCCAAAATATCGTGTCCGAGCAACATATATGCTGGGAGAAACAGAAGAATCCCAACTTAAAACTTGTTTCATACAAGCAATTGAACACGTGTAAATATTACTCTGGTCATAAAAAGCAGATACCAGTATCCAAGTCCTGGTATGGCAGAAATTTCAATTTGTGAAAAATGTCCATTGCACTGTATAGTATGCTAATGAGTGAATATATATGTGTGTGTGTGTGTGTGTGTGTGTGTGTGTGTGTGTGTGTGTGTGTGTGTTTAAGTGAGCTGCACACTGTCCGCGAGGTGCAATAAACTTGTTCTTTTTCCTAAGTGCCATTCACACCATTTAATAGATATACCAAGCAGATTAAGTTGCATAGAATATTCGAGACACTGTCAACATATTACAATATCCAGGGAACAAAGTTTTAAACTGCATGGAATCTGGTAACATGGGTGAGCCAAGGAAATAAGCAAGCTGATATTGTGGCAAGTTCTTTTGGAATAGGTAGGATTAACAGAGTTAGTAGAAGATTCAAAGAAGACCTGCATGTTTCATCATGGCCTCAATTGGTCGGCCATAAGAGCATTGTAGAGATTCTCATCCAACTTCACTGGCCAAGCATTGTGAGAGGCACTGGACACCATACATAAGCTTGCTGTAGAAGTTTTGAGCTCTGGTTTCTCTTACTTTATTACTGTGGAATCATAAAAGGATAGCAAGAAGTGGTTAGGAGTGTACAATGAAAATGAATATAGGAAAACCAAAGTGATGAGAATTACATAAAATTAAGTGCCAGTTAACATATTCTTAGACAGAAAGAAGATAGAATGAGTAAAATATTTTCTGTACTTGGAAAGTTTAATGACATGAAACAGAATCTGTATAGAAGAAATAAGGGGGGGGGGGGGGGGGGGGGAGGGGTAACTATGGGAATTAGAGTATTTGAAAAAGTGAAGAAGTTACTAACAGTTAGAAGAATTCCAATGGAGTTGAGGAATAGAACTGCTAATTGTGTTATGTCAGGAGTGTAGTGTTATACAGCAATGAATCATGACATATGAAAAGAAAGAAGAAAGATAATTAGAAATTGTGACTATGGAAAAGAATGCTTAAGGTGTAGTGAACTGATGGACTTAAGAATGAAGAAGGAATGCAAAAAATGGGGAAGAAAGATGAATATTGGAAATGATTAGAAAAAGGAAAAAACCTTGCCTGGGACTGTGTAGCAATTGCTTCCAACACATGATTATAGAGAGAGAAAAGTGGAAGAAATGAAGGGAAGAGAACTGGAATGGTTGATGACATTAGAAATGGACAAATGTACAAACAGATGAAGAAAGATGGGGAACAGGACACAATGGAGAATGTCTAGTTGACATGTGTTATGAGACAGATACAGTGAGGAAGAAGAAGGTGGGAGTCAATAATATACTTTTGGATTCAGATGAGAACCTGGCGATTAACATTTCATGAAAAGAGCTCATCATAACAAAAAATGGCTTTGTTTTAATGACTGCTGCTCCAACTTACATATCATATCTGTGACGCTCTGTCCCTGTATTGTGGCACTACAAAATGAGTTGCCCTTCTCTGAACTTTTTCAATGTCCTTGGACAATAACATCTGGCAAGGACCACACAACAGTACCCCAGAAGAGGAATGACAAAAATAGTGTAAACGGGCTCTTTTAACACACGTGTTGCACTTGGTAGGCATTCTACCAATAACATATAGTCTTTGGCTTGCCTTCCTCAAAACATTTTTTATGTACTGTCATTTCCTTTCCTGCTTCACTTGTGAATAGAGTAAGGGGACTGTGTATATGTAGCTCCCCATCCCCAATTTATCTTATTTTTGATAAGAAGCTTCCTGTGAAGAACAATGTCAAAAGCCTTCTGGAAATCTAGAAATGTGGAATTAACTTGAGATCTCACATTGATAGCACTAATTACTTCATGTGAATAGAGAACCAGTTGTGTCTCACAAAATATTTTGTGAATCCTTGCTGGTTATATGTCTTATTGACTGTTTTCTTCTACATATATGAAAATGTTCAAATGCAATATATGTTCCATAATCCTACTGAAAACTGATGTCAATGATATTTACAATGTAAAGAAAAGACAGCCAATGGCCTTGCCACAGTGGTAACACTGGTTGCCATCAGATCACCGAAGTTAAGTGCTGTTGGGCTGTGCTAGCACTTGGATGGGTGACCTTCCGGTCTACCAGGCACTATTGGCAAGTGGGGTGCGCTCAGCCCTTGAGGCAAACTGAGGAGCTACCTGATTGATGAGTAGCGCTCTAGTCTTGTAAACAGACATATGGCCGGGAGAGTGGTATGCTGACCGCATGCCCCTTGATATCCGCAACCAGTGACGTCTGTGGGCCGAGGATGACACGATGGCCGGTCAGTACCATTGGGCCTTCCAAGGCCTGTTTGGATGGAGTTTAGTTAGTTTAAGTAAAAGACAGCTTGTTACTTACCGTAAAGATGACATGTTAAGTTGCAGACACTTCACATTATCTTGTGGGAAAACCCTTCATCAGAAAAAAAAACCACACAAACACACACACACACACACACACACACACACACACACACACAAAACCACACTTCTGTATACATAACCGCCATCTCTGGCAGCTCAGACTGTACAATATGTTTTGCTGTATGTGGTTAGAAAATGAATTACCCAAAGATTTACGTCAAATTGCATCATCAGTTTTTTATTGGCTATGCAATACAGATATAGAAAATAAGTGTATGATGAAGTTGTTAACTGACAGTTGTTGTGGGAAAAAAATCAAGTTATGATTGCCATGTTTAGAAGAAGTAGAAGTTTATTGTCTCATAACATACAATTGAAGCCACTGACTTAAAAGTACAGGAGACTCGTCAGAACACAATTTTCCTTATAATACAGCAATATAATATACAGTACTGAATAATTACTTAATTAAGCAATTAATAATTTTTCTTCAAAAGTAGCAAACTTTTAAAATCAACAGTCCTAAGTACTTGCTCTCTCCTGCTTAAATTTTCAGGTTGTCATTTATGAATTCTTGTACTGAATAGTAACGTTTCTGCATTAGTTTCTCATATAAGGATTTTTTCAGTGTTTCTAAATTTATGCTGAGCAATTGTCTTCCTTTCACTTTGTTCTAAATTTTCATACCCATACAATGTGGAATTTGAGCATAAATTTTAAATGGTGGGTGGGCAACATAAAATTATTTTAATTTCTGGTGTTGTAATCAAGTTGAAAATGATTTGCAACAAATAAATCAGGGTTACTGTGTACAAAATAATCATTTCATATATGTATAGTGAGGGAACACTTAGTATACTCAGAATTTGTAGGAGTGGGCAACATGATTTCCTTCACCCTACATTGTGCATATTTCTGATGATAGTATTCTGAAATTTTAGTATTCGACACATATGGTTCGAGTTACCCCAAAATACAATTACATACCTTACTGCTGACTCAAAGTAAATGTGATATACTACTTTTCTTATGCCCATAATGGTAGCATTGTTCAATATTCTCATTGCATATGCCAGGCTACTTAATTTATTTACAAGGTATGTGTGACCCCCATGATAGATTTTTATCTAGTTGCATTCCTAGGATTTTTCACACAGAAATCCCGATTTCTGTGACTGGCCAGAATATCATTTAATTTTGCTTGTTTTTTTAAATAATTGCATTAACTGAGTCTTTTCCATGTTTAATTTTAACCCATTTAAATCAAACCAATTATCAAAATTTTCTAAGCTATTTAATCCAGTTTGTGAAATTTGATCTGGAATGTTACTTTCTATGATTAAAGAAAAACATCAACCTCATTTTTCTGGTTGTTGGCCATTCATATATTCCCCATGTGCACATATTTTGGCAGACTGGAAGGAAGTACGTTCAAAAAGCAGTATCTTGAATCTCAGTGACTTTATGTCATCATCGGAAACTTTAGAACAATCTACAAACTTGGATCAGATGTAAATGTTGCTGTGTTAAAAATGCCATAAAACCTCCCCTTTCATTTCACGTCAAGCTTCCAAATAGAATATTAATTAAAAAGAAATATCAGAGCACAATTACTATTCAAGGAGAACAAAATTAGAACACTGGTGCAGGATGTGGTAAAAGTATCTGCAAGAAAGGTAAGTCACGGATGGTCATAAATCCAGCAGAGACAGCTAAAGGTGTTGTGGTAAAAGTAGAAAAGAAATCAAAGATGTAACAGCCACTTTTACAGAATCACTTTGGATCAGGTTATACAGACATTCATGAACCTTTATTTACTCAAGAGCAGATTTGCTGAGTCACAGAAAGGCACAACAAAGACACTGTTACACAATTAGCTTTTGGCCAACAAGGCCTTTCTCAAAATTAGACAACACACACGCACACGCACACACACATGCACGCGACCACAATCTTTGGCAGTTAAGAGCCAGACACGCATTATTACATTTCATCCTGGATTTTCCATTGTTTTGTTTTGCAAAAATATCTTCAACAGCAATATGGACCTGAACTTGAAGAAGAATCTGATTTGAGAGAGCTACATTATAAGGCTTAAGAGCATATCAGTAACTGATATAAAGAAAGCAGTAATCTCATAATAATGTGCTACTTCAATATGAAGTTGATTATAATTGTTCAAGAAAATTATTTACTATGTATATATTATGCTGTTTTTTTTTCTAGTGGTCACTAATAATTTTGTAATAGGAATAAATATTGTGAAAAGTTTGTTATTTTTCATTTGTACCCACAATTTTAAAATCAAAACCTTTCCAGAAACCGTTATGTCCATGTTACATTTCTAAAAGCCATTATGTTCAAAGTACAACATTTATTTTAAATGAAAATTTTGTGGGAAGGATAAATACAGATCCAGAATATTGTCACATAGAGGAAGGTGTAAACAAATGAATGATGAACACTAACTTCACTTAATGAAGGTTTATTCAGCACTTGCACATACAAGAGTGCAGAGCGAACTGCCTCCTATACAGCTACAGAACATTCCAGTACAATGATTCTTGCCATTTATGGAATCTTCTAGAATGTACTTCAACCGAATATAGAAATTAAAATTGCACAGTCCAGGCAAGGTTTGAACTCGCGACCTTCGGTGCAACAGTTTAATATCATATCCACTACACCATGGTACTGCTCAGCTTCTTCTGTGACATTGCTCCCTCCTTACAAGAACATCATCTCTGTGTTATTTCCTCATAGTCCAAGAACAAGTCAGTGGTCCTGCATACTCCGACTCCCAATGACTGATGTTCACCCTGGCAGTGATCTTCTTAGAACTTCCCTTGCCGCTACATTCTTTGTTACCTTTCTGCTTGTTGCCTGTCGCTGGAGCTTCAAATTTACCCTGGGTTGCAGGATCCTTACAGGGCTTTATTCGAAGGACGTGGACCATATCTCTTATCTTTCGTCGTCTCGTGTCGGGGTCTAAATCTTCAACTTCATAAGTAACATCAGACAACTGTCTTACAACCTTATAAGGTCCAAAGTAGCGCCTGAGGAGCTTCTCAGAGAGACCAACCTTCCAAACAGGAGTGAAGATCCAGACGAGGTCACCAGGCTGGTAGACAACAGTGCGGTGACTCGCTTCATACCTTTGGTGATTGTTTTGGCGACTGCTAACTGCCAAGCTTCCTCAGCTTTGGTTAACACCTGGCTGATGTAGTCATCGTCCATGTCATCAGGATATAACGGAAACACAGTGTTTATCGTCGTCGTTGCCTCGCACCCATGCACCAGGAAAAATGGCATAAATCCTGTGGAGTCTTGTTTGGTGGTGTTGTAGGCAAATGACACAAAAGGTAGCACCTCATCCCAGTTGCTCTGCTCAACATTGATAGCATGTTGGCCAAGGTCTTATTAAGGCAATCAGTTAAGTCCATTAGTTTGTGGATGGTAGGCAGTTCATCATGTGATGAGTAATGTTGCACTGATGGTTTACCTCTGTCACAAGATTCGATTGGAAAAACTTTTCCTTGATCCGTAATTAATGACCTTGGGACACCATGTTTTAATGCAATGTCTTCCATGATGAATTTGGCTACCTTGAATGCTTCAGCTGTTTTCACGGCTTTTGTAATGGTATTGCATGTCAGATAATCAGTGCAAACAATAATCCATCTATTGCCACTAGCAGAATTGGTATGAGTCAGCCAGGTAGTTTCTAAGGGACTGCTTTTCTCTTCTGGCACTCTCGACAGTGCGACACATAGTGACAGACACTCCTAAATAAACCTGGCCAGAAAAATCTCTTGCGGATCCTATCGTATGTCTTATTAAATCCTAAATGTCTGGTGTCAGGTGTGTCATGGAATTTCTGTAGAACATATAAGCGCATGTGTTTAGGAAGCACTGGTAGCCACCTCTTTCCAAACGGATCAAAGTTTTTCTTGCAAAGTAATCCATTAACTACCTTAAATTGTGCTTTCAGATCCTCTGTCCGATTTAAGGCAAGCATAATTTGAGGTATCTTGGCGTCCTCCTTCTGCTCAGCAGAGAGATCCTGGAGTGCAGCGAAACAGTCACTATCTTCATCAAAGTATCAATGGTCTTGCACAGGGTTTCTTGAGAGACAGTTGGCATCTTGGTGTTTTCTCCCACTTTTGTACACTATGGTAATGTCATACTCTTGAAGATGTAGCACCCACCTGGTGAGCCACCCTATTGGATCCTTAAGACTTGTCAACCAACAAAGTGAAAGATAGTCTGTAACAACTGTGAATGGCCTTCCATAGAGATACTGTCGAAATTTGCACATCGTCCAGATCACAGCAAGATATTCTTTCTCCATAGTTGAGTAGTTTCTTTCAGCTTTTGTAAGTGTCCTAGAAGCATAGGTTATAACCCCTATTCCATCCGAAATTTGCACCAGAACAGCACCGATTGCATACCCACTGGCATCTGTGTGTAGTTCTGTAGGTGCTCCCTCATCATACAGACCAAGTACGGGGTCAGTTTTCAGAGCCTTTTGCAGCACATCGAAAGAATCTTGTTGAGCCCCCCCCCCAGATAATCTTGGCGTCGGCTTTTAACAACTCTTGATAAAACAACAGTAATAAGAACACAATCCAAGGAAGCTTCTCACATCTCTAATACTTTTAGGAATAGGAAATTCCGTTATAGCTCTCACCTTGTCTGGATCTGGCCGCACACCTTCGTTTGACATGAGGTACCCACGTATTTTGATTTCTTTTGCTCCAAAGAGACACTTTCTTGGATTAAGTTTCAGTCCAGCTTGTTGGAGACACTTAAGAATGGCCCTCAGTCTTTTTACGTGTTCTTCAAATGTCTCTGAGAACACTATAATGTCATCTAATAACAAAGGCACATCGTCCATTTCAGGTGCCTTAGAAGATTATCCATCATCTGTTCAGCGTTACCTTAAACTCATACAGGCCCTCAGAGGTGATGAATGCACTGTTCTCACGATCAGCCTCATCTATTTCGATTTGCCAGTATCCCGAGTACAAGTCCATGGTTGGGAAAAACTGAGCCCCCTTAAGACAATCTAGTGTATTGTCAATTTGTGGAAGAGGGTAAACATCATTTTCAGTTATCTTATTAAGCTTCCTGTAATCAACACAAGAGGGGCCAACTGCCATCCTTCTTCCTGACAAGAGCCAATGGTGACAACCGCGGGCTCTGCAAAGGCTGAATGATGTCATTCTTCATCATTTTCTCTATCTCGTCACGAATTATTCAACGTTCCATTGCTGACACACGGTATGTTCTCTGGCTTATTGGTTGATGGTCCCCAGTGCTAGCCCGGTGCTTCACCGTCGATTTGTCTAATTTGCTCTTCACCTGTGGATTGAAGCATTCAGAGAACTCTTGACGAACGGCAAGTAGCTTCTTCTGTTGTTTCTTATTTAGATCTGGTGATAGTTAAGCTAGGAGATCTTGTCTCGTAGAGGTAGTGCTAATTTCACCCACAGGCTTGGCATGGGAGGTTTTTATGACAATCAGTTGTTCTGAAATTAACGGCTCAGTATTTGCTATGCACATGCGTCATGGAAGAATCTGTGGTTCTAGGTGACAGTTAACTATCCAAAGTTTGCCGACAGAGGATGGGATAACCAAATTATTCTTCAGTGGTATGCTTCTCTTACATTCCACTAAGAGATCCATGGGTTGATGCATGGCATGATACGTGACAGTTACATTTCTAGTGCTGACTGCAGGAATGATTCATCCAGCACACATAGTCTCCACACACTTATATGTGCATCTTTCTGTCCACAGTATCTCATCTCGTCTAGCATAATCTTCGAGCGCCCACAATCTTTTCTTTGCTTAAGAAGCTTTCAAAAAGTCCCATCCTAGAATGATGTCATGACTACAATCTTGTAAGACGATGAATTCTAAGGACTGTGGTTAGCCATTTATACACACATGTATACATGGAAGAAACCTGGAGATACTGACAGGTTTCAGATAAATTATACAATGGTAAGACAGAGATTTAGGAACCAGGTTATAAACTGTAAGACATTTCCAAGGGCAGATCTGGACTCGACCACAATCTATTGGTTATGAGCTGTAGATTAAAACTGAAGAAACTGCAAAAAGGTGGGAATTTAAGGAGATGGGACCTGGATAAACTGACTAAACCAGAGGTTGTACAGAGTTTCAGGAAGAGCATAAGGGAACAATTGACAAGAATGGGGGCAAGAAATACAGTAGAAGAAGAATGGGTAGCTTTGAGGGATGAAGTAGGTAAAAAGATGAGGGCTAGTAGAAATCCTTGGGTGACAGAAGAAATACTTAATTTAATTGATGAAAGGAGAAAATATAAGAATGCAGTAAATGAAGCAGGCAAAAAGGAATACAAATGTCTCAAAAATGAGATCGACAGGAAGTGCAAAACGGCTAAGCAGGGACGATAAATAGTTTGGACAAGAAGAGAATAGAAGCTTTCGAAATGTGATGCTACAGAAGAATGCTGAAGATTAAATGGGTAGATCACATAACTGATGAAGAAGTGTTGAATAGGATTGGGGAGAAGAGGAGTTTGTGGCACAACTTGACAAGAAGAAGGGATCGGTTGGTAGGACATGTTCTGAGGCATCAAGGGATCACCAATTTAGTATTGGAGGGCAGCTTGGAGGGTAAAAATAATAGAACGAGACCAAGAGACGAAAAAACTAAACAGATTTAGAAGGATGTAGGCTGCAGTACGTATTGGGAGATGAAGAAGCTTGCACAGGATAGAGTAGCATGGAGAGCTGCATCAATCCAGTCTCAGGACTGAAGACCACAACAACAACAACCTACATGAATGACACATCTTCCTGTAGGTTTTACATATTTCCCATTAGCCACCTTCAGCAGAGATGTTTTGTTGTCGACGAATATTGTTTTCTGCACCTGGCGACAGTACTTCTCTGAAATGACTGAATACGATGCTCCAGAGTCCACAAGAGCTTGGGCTGGTTGGCCATCCATGAGGATATCAACATAGTTTCCTACCATTTTTGTAGTGATCAACGGCGGAGGGTTTTTCTCTTCAGCAGCCTCACCTCCAAGGAAGGTCACACCCTTTAGTTTTCCAGGTTGCAGCGGCTAGATCATCAGCTGGAGCTTCTAAACGGTGATGGAGACCTCGAGCAGCATCTCCAGCAGCTAACTTGTGGCGATGGTGACCTATGTCGTCCTGCACCCACATCTTATAGTTCATCTTCGTCGTCCCAGAGTTGGCATTGGCTAAGATCGGTCTGCTGTCTTCTGGCACAGGTGTCATCAAATATCCACCACCTCTCTCGACAATAGCAAACCACATGTCCTTGTCGACTGCAGTGGAAACATACTGGTTGGTTATCCTGGGTCCTCCAGACACCAGTCTTCCTTGGTGTCCAAACAATTTCCTCATGCAGCATTGTAGGAACGTAACTTCTCCTGGGTCTTGACTTTTTTTACCATTTTAAAAGGAAATGAAGGATGAGAGATTGGGTTCAGTGTCTGTTCCACTTCCTTCCTTATGACCTCTTGAAGCGTCTTGGTTTTTTTGCTTGTCTTGCAATCCAAGTGCCTTCTGAACTTCCTCTCTTCCTATCTGATGAAGAACACTTGTGAAATCAGTTTCTTCCTCTATCACAGACATCGATACAACATTTGGAAGCCATTCAAACTTCTTGCATGTAATTCTTTTTTTATGCATTGTCTCGATATACTGGCACCATTTTATGAAGTCGTCTGCTGTCAAAACCTCCTTCAGGAGTAGGGCTTAATACATGTCCTCAGCAACACCCTTCATGTAATGTGCAACTTTATCTTCCTCCTTCATTCGAGGATCCACTATTTTACACAGCTCCAAGACGTCTTGAATGTAGGATGCTGTTGTTTTTCCTCGATGCTGTGCGCTGCACTTTAATTTATCTTCAGCCTTGTGCTTCTGCCATCATGTGTCACCGAAATACTTGCACAGTTCTGCCTGGAATATTTGCCAGCTTGTGAACTTCTCCTCATTGTTCTCATAACATTGCTTGACAGTGCCCTCCAAGTAGAAAAATATGTCAGCCATCCACAGTGTCATCCTATTTGTTAAATTTGGCTATACCATCTTATACCTTCAGCCACTTGTTTGGATCTTGGCCATTGTTACCAGAGAACCCAGAAGGATGTCTCATGTGGTGGCACACAGTTTCTGTCATCGTGACGTCCTCTTCTGCTTCTGTCTCTGATAGATTGCGATCTGGTGAATATGGATCAAACTCAGGTTTCTTGCCATGTAAACGGCAGCTCTGTCATGGCCTGATGGGAGTCACTGCGTTGTTGATGTGTGGTACCACATTTCCGATGCCCAGTGTTTCCACCAGAATAATGTCACGTAGAGGAAGGAGTAAGTAGATGAAATATGAACACTAACTTCACTTAACGAAGGTTTATTCACATTTGCACATACAAGACCACAGAGTGAACTGCCTCCGGCCAGAACACATACAGTATATATACAGCTACAGAAAATTCCAGTACAATGATTCTTGCTATTTGGGGATACTTCTAGAATGTACTTGAACCGAATATAGAAATTAAAATTGCACATTCCAGGTGAGTTTTGAACTCACAGCCTTCGATGGAACAGTTTAGTATCATATCCACTACACCATGGTGCTACTCAGCTTCTTCTGTGACAATACAACAAGCAGTGTGATAAACATACAGGTCAAGTAGACTTTTTGTTTAGACAGTTATATCTAAATCAGATAAGTAGAGTTTTTGCCCAGTAATAGGTAGCACATTTAAACAGCAGCTAGTTAATGGAAGAGGAATGAATGTTTTCAAAGCAGCTACTTTGCTCTCTATAGATGAACTGAAAAAAAAACTTTCCATCACTCCACTATCTATCACAGTTGTGGTTTTATTGGAAACATGTATCTTAATATTCTCTCAATCACAGTACATAACAACCTACAGCCACCTGCATATAATGAAGCTGCACCCTCCATGCAGCCCAATACTGCATGATGTGTCTCAGCTGAAACTGGGGCATTGTGGTGTTTGTACACTGTTCAGTATGCTATGTTCTTTGACAGGACATTTTAAGCTTGCACTTTGCATACATTGTCATTTTACAGGAAGGAGGGCTGTCATCATGGAAGTTGCTCACCAAATATGTATGCACTACAGCAACATCAACCACTGCTGTGAGAGAGAAAACACTGAATATATGTACAGCCAAGGCCTGTCACTTTCAATGTAGACCCATAATGTTTATTGTATTTCCATTTCTCATTAACATTTTACTCTCCATACTGAGTCATTCTAGCTGAGTACATGTGTTGCTATGTAAGTGTTACATTGATGGACCCCCGAGCCTGAACAATAATGCAGCCTAATGCACCATTCTTTTAATGAGCAATCAGGAGGCTTGGAAGTGTTAAGAAAACTTCTAAAATCTGCGTATTTTTTGTAATTGTTTGTGACACTACACAGAATACATTACAGCACAAGGCATGTCTGACTTCATATTTTATTTAAACAGTAACCAACTCATATTGTTCACTTATTACAAGAACAATTCATTGATACCAATGTGGCCTTACATTAACAGGCACATATTGCTTTGTTTACTACACTCTTTTTAAAAATATCAACACATTCCCTTTGCTATCTCACAAAACATTTGTAACCATATTCTTCTACCTGTTGCTTTACAACACTGTGTGGATTATCACCTCTTTAACATTTTCCTTCCATTCTGATCATTCATTTATTTTCCTTCTCCATCCTCTGATTCCTAAGATTGTGATGTTTTCTTCCACGTCATCATTTACTTAGTAATACTATCAATCTTCTTCCTGTTGGTTTCCACTGGAAGATTTTTGTAGGTCTTGTGTCCTCCATCATCTGGGTGTGCCACAGCCAGGCTCTTCTTTTGCTTTTTATTAGCTTTATACAGTATCAGCTCCTTGTATGAGACAACCCAATTCATAATTGATTCTTGTTCTCCAACTATCTTCATTATTTTGGATCCCTCCATAGACCTTCTATAGTAGTCTTCATTCAAATATTAAGAGTTGTTATTCATCAGTATTGGTTAACATCCAAGATCTTTTTGAGCTGTCTCATTTACCATCTAAGATGTCATTAGCTTTTGTGAGTGTGTGATAACACCTCTGAAAATATATCTATTAAACAAATAAAAGATTTTAATTGTAATTAAACAAAAACTTTTCTTTCAGTCTTTTAAAAGACTCTTTTGGAGATGTTTGTTTAGAATGTCAGAAAGTTGTTCTTGAGTTTGGCAATATTGTACGAGGGTAATCCTGAAAGTAAGGTCTCCTATTTTTTTTATAAGTACATAGACCTGTTTATTTCTACAATGGTTTACATCAGTTTACAGCTTGAACATTTAGCTATTTTTCGACATAATCACCATTTCTGTTGATGCATTTTTGTAGATGCTGTGGCAGTTTTCGTATGCCCATGTCATACCAGCTCGCCGCCATGCTATTTAGAAAGTTATGAACCTCTTCTTTCACTTCACCGTCAAAGCTGAATCGCTGGGACCACAATTAATGCTGACAGGTACTGTGAGACTCAAACGGGCAATTCAGAACCAGAGAAGAGGAATGTTGAGCACAAGAGCATACTCATTCTCCATAACACTCACCCACAGGTCGCCTGGCAAACCGTCGCTCTCCTGCAACAGTTTCAGTGGAACATAATCACCCACCCACCCTATAGTCCTGACTTGGCACCCAGTGACTATCACCTGTTCCCTGTTAGAAGAACATTTGGCCAGAAAGCGATTCAGCTCCGATGACAAGGTGAAAGAAGTGATTCATAGCTTTCTGAACAGCATGGTGGTGTCATTTCCAAGTTTTTATTCAGCAATTCTTCAGTGAAAGTCTTCAGTACCTTTATCTGTTGACAACATTGAGCTGCAGATATGTCTGGTGCAACCACTCACCATTTTTTGCAACACCAAGTGACTGGAGCATTATTGTATAGAAATCTACTATATATCCTGCAGTACTTTTCCTGTCTTTCCTGTTCCCTGTAAAATCTGTATGAAGTAAGCCGCTATTTCATGTTCTTATTTTTCTGATGAGTAAAATATTCCATTACCCATTGTTGAATTCAGGTATCTTAAAGTTCTCTTCAGATGATATATGTCTGTGTGATTTAGATTACAAATTGATCTGCTTTCATAGTCCACTTTAAATGTCAGGTTCAATCTGTTTTACATGCTAAATTCAATAAACTGCCTATCACTTCACAATATTGAAAGCCTGATTTTGTTGCACTAATTGCTTCAGTTTCTCCTTGTGGTGAAAATGGAGTTGTTATGGTTTTTGATTTTTCTATTCAGTGCCCTTTCATTATTTTCTTAGCATATTTTTGTTGGTGAATATAGATAACTGCTTTTATTCTTTTGATTCAAGTCCAAGACTTCCTGGATGGTAAATATCCCCCTGACCCACAGTTATGGACAACTTTTCCATAATTCTGCCCATTTCCTAAACCTCAATGGTCCTTTGCCTTCATCCCTCTTCCTTGCCCATCAACTCTTCTGCCACAAGAAGGATCAACTGCATATTTCCTAAACTTTTGTACGTGTTTGCTCCTGCCAGCTCTTGTGAGTAGATTTTTGTCTATCCAGCTATACTATATTTTCAAAAATTGTTTTTTTCATTAACATACAGTGTTGGTTCTCCATCAATTGTCAAAATTTTTCTTCAATTTTTGCTTGAGATTTTTTCTTTGACAGATGTCTTCTCCAAATAGAATCCCATCATCAACGTATACAGCAAGATATATTTTCTGCTCGGTATCTGATTTGTAAACACATTGGTCAGATTTCAGTTGGATGAGATTTTCACTCTTAAGAAATTCACACAGTTTTTTATTCCATTGCAAAGGAGCTTGTTTTTTAATCCAAACAGTGCCTTTTTGAGATGCCTCTGGAACTTCCATGAAAACTTGTCCGTTCAGATCACCATTAAGAAAGGCTGCTTTGACATCAAATGTTGTGATTATCAAATCTTCTTGTGTAACAAGTGTAAATAGGGATTTCAGGCTATTAATTCATACAAAAGAAAAAAAATGTGTCTTTAAAATCCAGTTTTCCATTATCCCCTTGACATCCCGTCGCAACTAGGCTAGCTTTTGTACTTTCCACTATCTTTTTTCCTTGAAAATCAATTTTCCTTAGTTATTTCTCTTCCATGAGCAGTTTTTTTTATTTACCAGAGATCACATTTAATTGTTCTTCAATAATGTTTTCTCTTTATTTGTGCCCCCAGGGGCTCAGCATTCACTTGCTGAGTACGGGCTTGGCAACCCCGGGGTCCTGAGCTGGGGACTGGTCAGCTCCACCAGTCTCCTGTCACCGTAACCCCCGGACAAGCTTCAGCAACCACCGTACGGCATGGAGGTGCAATGTTGTGTGCTGCGGGGAATGGTAATCTTGGCTTGACCGCCTGGATTGCGAGGAGGGCCAACCTCTATAAAAACCCCTCAATCTTTCGGTGTGCTCCGCGCCTAGAAGATGCATGGCTGTTGGGGTGGAACAGTCGCAAGCGGGCAACCTCTGGGGCACCTGCCGCACCCCAGTTGTATAAGGCTTACTCAGGCACGTGGGGCTCTGTCTGAGCGGACCTTTAGTTCCCTAGCTGCTAGTGGGACCACAATGGACCCTTCGACCTCTACATTTCCCCCTACCAGTGGCTTGGGTGGGCCACTGGTAGGAAAACACACCCCATCGAAAAAGCGGCTACGTGCTGCGAGTCCTCCAGCACCTGGTGTTGCTAGAGATTTACCAGACTGTCGTAACGGAGCACATGCTGATAATCAGAATGTGTTTTTTATTATTAAATGGAAGGAGGGTAGCTTTGAGAGGGTTTCTTCCTTTTACATCCACAAGGGTCTTGAGGGAATTGGAGGAACACTGAAATCTGTGAAGCGACTGCGCAATGGGACTCTGTTAGTTGAGACTTCTAGTTCCCGTCAAGTCACTTCCCTTCGGAAAGCAATCTGTCTAGGAGAGTACGCTATAGAGACCAAGCTCCACTCCACTTTCAGTTATAGTAAGGGTGTTGTGATGTGTAGGGACTTGGTGGATATCCCCATAGACGAGTTAAAATCTGAGTGGGCTGACGAAGGTATTGTTGACATGCAGCATATTATGAAACGAGTCGATGGGGACCTCGTCAAATCTGACTCGATTATTCCCACATTCAGTTGCTCGAGACTCCCAGAGCATGTTAAAGCGGGGTTCTTATATTTGCCAGTACGGCCATATTTCCCCAAGCCAATGCGCTGTTTTAAATGTCAGCGCTTTGGGCATACTACGTTGGGGTGCAATGGGATAGACACTTGTGGTAAACGTGGTCAGCCTGCACATGACGGAGCCGATTGTTCATCGCCTGTGAAGTGCGTGAATTGCTCTGGGAGTCACCCTGTCTGGAGCCAGATCTGCCCCATCTATCTCGAAGAACGGAAGGTACACGAGATTAAAACATCTAAGTGCATCCCCTATGGTGAGGCCAAGTAGCTCTTTAAGGCCATGCAACCTCCTGTGTTTTCAACATCTTTCGCTTACGCTCTGAAAAAACCGGTACAAATGGCCACTGTTGCTAGGCAAACGGAGATTGCAAGTGTTAGCACTAATACCTGCGTTTGCCAGTGCACTTGTGCTGCTGCGGTTGTTTTGGAACGTGCGGCTCTCCCCGCTACGTCAGACAAGGCTGTGGTTGCTGACATTGGGGTACTTCCTGCCTCTCTCCATATGGCGCCTTCTGCCCAGGCAAGTAAAGCTCCAACTGTTGACAAGGCTCTGCATTCTAAGCCCCCCAAGACAAAGTTGCAGAAGGTGAAGTTTTTGCCACCTGAGGAGACTAGTCAGGGTTGGTCCGATGATGAGGCCATCGTACTGTCTGACACCTCCCGTGGGTCGTCATCGGAGCTTATGGACATTGATGTCGACCGGGGGCGATCTTCTCGCCCCAGGAATAAATCTCCAGCCATTACGGGCTCTCCTCCAAAGCACAGAGGCAGGGTGAAAGTTCAGCCACCCTGATCACTGGCTCCCATATTACAGTGGAACCTGAATGGGTTCAGGATGCATGTGGCCGAATTACAACTCCTTGTACGAGAGTGCCCTTTGTGCTTATGTCTCCAAGAGACACATTTTCTGGCCACTGATGCTTCTTCTTTATGGGTCTATACCGTATATCGAAATGATGATCTGACGGGGGAAAGGGCAAAGGGTGGTGTTGCGGTTTTTGTCCTTGACATGCACCCCTCATCTGAGCTCCCTCTCATCACCGACTTGCAAGAAGTTGCAGTTGACATTCTTGTGGGTTGGAGGCTCACAGTCTGTTCAGTTTATTTACCGCCTCAGGATGCAATAGACTCTGAGGCTCTCACAGACCTTATTTGCCTTTAAATATGTCTGCTTGTGTCTGTGTATGTGCGGACGGATATGTGTGTGTGTGTGCGCGAGTGTACACCTTTTTCCCCCCTAAGGGAAGTCTTTCCGCTCCCGGGATTGGAATGACTCCTTACCCTCTCCCTTAAAACCCACATCCTTTCGTCTTTCCCTCTCCTTCCCTCTTTCCTGAAGAAGCAACCATCGGTTGCAAAAGATAGTAATTCTGTGTGTGTGTGTGTGTGTGTTTTGTTCATTGTGCCTGTGTGCCGACGCTTTCCCGCTTGGTAAGTCTTGGAATCTTTGTTTTTAATATATTTTTCCCATGTGGAAGTTTCTTTCTATTTTATTTACATCATCATTATGCGGGAAAGTGCCGGCAGACAGGCACAATGAACAAAACACACAAACACACACACAGAATTACTAGCTTTCGCAACCGATGGTTGCTTCTTCAGGAAAGAGGGAAGGAGAGGGAAAGACGAAAGGATGTGCGCTTTCCCGCTTGGTAAGTCTTGGAATCTTTGTTTTTAATATATTTTTCCCATGTGGAAGTTTCTTTCTATTTTTTACCAAGCGGGAAAGCGGCGGTAGACAGGCACAATAAATAAAACACACCCACACACACACAGAATTTCTAGCTTTCGCAACTGACGGTTGCTTCTTCAGGAAAGAGGGAAGGAGAGGGAAAGACGAAAGGATGTGGGTTTTAAGGGAGAGGGTAAGGAGTCATTCCAATCCCGGGAGTGGAAAGACTTACCTTAGGGGGGAAAAACGGATGGGTATACACACGCACACACACACACACACACACACACACACACATCCATACTAACATATACAGACACAAGCAGACATATTTAAAGGCAAAGAGTTTGGACAGAGATGTCAGTCGAGGCGGAAGTGCAGAGGCAAAGATGATGTTGAATGACAGGTGAGGTATGAGTGGCGGCAACTTGAAATTAGCGGAGATTGAGGCCTGGTGGATAATGAGAAGAGAGGATATACTGAAGGGCAAGTTCCCATCTCCGGAGTTCGGATAGGTTGGCTTTGGTGGGAAGTATCCAGATAACCCGGACGGTGTAACACTGTGCCAAGATGTGCTGGCTGTGCACCAAGGCATGTTTAGCCACAAGGTGATCCTCATACTACAGTTCTCTGCATTGTAAACTCAAGACATTGCAGAATCATGATAAGTCTTATTAACAAATATTGAATCTAATAGGAATACCACAGGAAACTACTTACCTATGAATTACATCACAAAAAATATAATAAAGACAAATACACAGAAAAAAGGAAACATACATACATGAAATATATAACAGTTTACATGAGTAAGTAAAAAAAACTACAGACAACCTTCAACATACACTACAACACTCAGCATTGCAAACTCATGAGATTACAGAATAATAATACTGAATCTAATGGGACTATTGCAGAAAGTGGGAGTTTTGGGTGGGGACAAACCAAAATGTAACACAACCGCAAAGTCAAACAAATAATAACATACACAAAATGCAAAAATGACAGTACACAAAGTAGCAGAAAATCAACACAGAAATCATAAAAGAAATCACTGCACACACACACACACACACTCACACACACACACACACACACACACACACACACACACACACACACACACACACAATGAAAATTAACTGAACGTGAAATTGACAAGTAGAACTCACCTATGAAGGTCAATTGTAGCTGCTTATTCCAAGGTTTGTTATTTTTTGTATTTTTGCCGTAGGTGTACATCATGCTTTCATTTTGAATTTTGAGTCTTGGTACCATTTTATTATGAAAACATAATTAATTCTTCATGTGTTACAAACCGTCTTTTGTGTAAATTTTGTTGTGTGTAATGGAACAAATATTTTGCTCACAGCATTGCTTCTTCAGGAATTATTGTCAATGACATGGTTCAATGAGATTATTTTCTGTATGAGTTTGCTTGTAATATACAAGAACGTCTCTCAAATATAATCTTGAAACTCCACTGCATAAGGAGCCTTCATCATCATCATCTTGTGTTGGCAAAGGAACAAGCAAATTGCTGTTGTCCATGTCCAAACATTACAATATTTTTTCGTTCTGTCACATTAGAAGATTTTCACCCACAACGCCACAAAACACTATTTCCTGCTTCAGCATCAAATGCTGAAAAGCTACTACAACCACATCCATCCCTCGCATAAGGTGTTGTATCCTTTCAAACTATTGTGGAATTCACCAGAATCTTTTGTCGCCAAGTAGCTGTGTCCTGCTCCACAGGTAATTCTACTAATGTAAACATTGGACCAGTGGCGTGAGATTTTGGTTTTAGCAACTGATGTCAACTAAAAAGTTTGTAAACACATGCAAATAACATGTAGTGTTAACTTTCTCCACGAAAAGGTAATGTCACTCAGGGAAGTTCAAAGCTGATTTTCTCGATAATTTTTGAGACACACATGTAACTGCTTTCACTGGTCGATGTTTGACTTCTGAACTCCAAATACCATAAATATTTAAAAAAATTACAGAAATCCAAGTGTCCTGTGGTCACCTTGTGAGACACTGACTTTTAGCACAAAAAAATTCAAAAAATGAAGGTTCCTCAGGGAGAAAAGGAGGCCCATGTTAGAAATTGCTATTAGAGAGAGAAACTCACCTGAAAACAGAATTGAATGGAGAATATAATGATATTAATGAAAATGAAATGGCGGCAGAGAGACATGCAGCCCTGTGAGTGAATGGTAGACAGACTAAGAAATTTCTTTGCTATATTGCAAGAGACAAGGAAAGATAATATGACAACATAACTGAAGATGGGTTAGGTGACATTAAAAAGCATGCACAATCAGAATGAATTGTATTGCTGAAAAAAGCAATGAAAGGAAAAGTTTAGAGGATACCTTTAGCCAGCAGTGGATGTCAAATGGCTGATGATGATACTTAATTAACGCATAAATTACCATTTGCAGCCTTTGGTGCCCATATAAATCCACTGCTTTTCTTTGGTGTGACCAAAGTCTTTCTGAACATCCAGTGGGTTCATCGTATAATGTTACATTATGGTGCATGTTTTCTGTCAGTAGATGACAGCATAGGATGGATGGTACAAACAAACAAATTCACTTGTGTGCTTTATGATCTGATCTACATCAGAGAAATCTGAGGGTATAAATATTCGGTTTTAAGTGGACCCTTTGGAAGAAATTGTGTGTAAATTGAGGCTATATCAGAAGAAATACATAATATTTATAGTACTTCCAGATGTCTGGTTTATGAGATGAAGTGATACTATATTGGCTGAATGGTAACATCCTTTTATTTCTCTATATCTTTTAAAACACAGGCTGGTTTATGAGATGAAGTGATACTATATTGGCTGAATGGTAACATCCTTTTATTTCTCTATATCTTTTAAAACACAAACTCACAAACATTTCACAACACTGTAAGTGTTTCAACCAGTCATTGGTCATCTTCAGACTACAGGCATTTCCTACATGTGGCTTCTGTTGTATTGTTAACAATGGATCAAAACTGGTTAAATCACTTGGAAATTATCATGGGACTATGTACCAAAAAAATATAAAAAACAAATTGACACTAGTCAGTCACTGATAAACCAAGAAAGAATGTCATTTTTTTCCCCAAAATGAAAGCATTGTTCTGATGAAGGCCTCTATTTAGGATATTTCAGATAAAATGACTCCAAAATTAGTATTAGATAGAAATGGTACTGATGAAACTGAGATGAACTTTGTCATGAAACAAAACCTCACATGTACAAGTTTTTGATCCTACTATCAGTCATTAACCTAACGGACAAAGAGCTTATAATTATACTAATGATTCAGATGATTTCTGGTATTTTTTCTATTGAACAAGAAACAGATTTTATAAACTCTGAATCGACATTCATTTTGTAAACCATGTCAGTCTTATCTACTAAGAGATGGCCCAAACTGTGACAGGCTATTCAGTATTTGTCACTGTACTGAAGTAAAATCTTAAGAACACAGAAATCGAGTAACATCTGTTTGTACCAATTACTTATTCCCTTCAAATTATGTTCTTCACACAAGCAGTTCAAGTCGTGGTAGTGGTGGGGTGAGGGAAACAGTGAGGAAGAAAAAATTCTACACTAATAAGTAGCCACAGAGTTCTGCATGTTTTTGAAATATATTTTGGTAAAACATATGAATCAAGGATTGTGCGATTCTAAGATTGACACAAACAATACCAGGCCACAAAATATAGAAAATTGATTTTGAACCTGTTCTTCCTTTTCAGTTAGACCCTTTAGGATGCGCTCTGAATTTGGATGAAAGTCTCGACGGGAAACAAGCAACCAGTGATATGAAAATTGATGAAGGTAACAATGTAGCCTTTGTTTTACTGTTTGACAATAAGACAGAACACTTCACATACACTTGGTGTTGTACCCTCTGACAATTTGAGGAGCTGGTCAGTGGAGGAGAAACAATACATAGACAAACAAAACTATACAGAATAAATATGAGGACTAAATGGCATTACCTGAAAATACATTCCACCTCACAAACTTATGTAAAATCAATGCCTGGCTCCCCATAAGTGATCTAAACAGCAGAAAGAGTAGCATAACTTTAGATGAAAATACCCAATGCAGTCTTCAGACCAGGAAACTCATCAAGAGAAAAAGTAGTTGTTAGACTAATGAAGCAGATGATGTATTCTATGTCTAATAACGTGTACAGTTCACTCAGCATCAGTCAGTGTTGTAATGTTTGGCTATCTTTGACAATGGCTTTTGCATAGTAACAATAAATAGTGGAGAAAGAAAAGTCATCAATAAGGTGCTCAAAATGTAATGCTGCATCAAGTTCAAATGACATAAAGAAATGTTAGAATGAAGTTTTCCACAGTAATGTTCTTGGATAAAACTTTGAACAGATTTCTAGTCACACCAGACTGGTATGTAAACTTAAGCTTCCAATGACTTCTTCTGTTATCATTGTCAGTACTTATCTATAGACCACATGGGACTTTACTTAGTAGGCTGCGTTATGTCATGCAGACATCACAGAACTTCCACGTATCATCAAGATTGCTGACATCTGTGATGGGGATACATAAGTAGCAGTTGTATGGTGGATACCTCTGCTTATTTCTCTGTAATCTTTCTGTGACACTTTTCCATGCACCATTGAGGGTATAGCCCCTGTCCTGATGAAAATTGTTGCAGACCAAGATCTCAATGGCTTCTTTGATAACAGAATCCCACTAAGCAGATGTAGTAGTAGTAGTAGTTGTTGTTGTAGTAGTCTACTGTCCAAGGACTAGTTTGATGTAGTTCTCCATGCTACTTCTTCTTGTGAAAGTTTCTTCATCTCTGAATAACTACTGCAACTTACATCCTTTTGAATCTGCTTTGTCCTATCAATGGATGGAACACCACTTTAAGTCTGGTGGGAAATATCTCAGATAGGGTTCCCCCATTTCAGGGCATTATGATATGTAATCTAAGCCCTGGTGAAGGTTGTGGTTCAGTTGTTCCAGTTTGGGGAGGTACTGGGTGACAAAGAAGATACTATTTTGTGGCTTGTTCTTAGGGGTTGTTGGAGAATTGGAGGTGTGAGTGGAAATGGTATGGCAGATCTGTTTACAGATTAGGTCTGGGGGATAGTAACTGTCAGTGACCATCTTTGTGAGAGCCACAGCATACTGAGCAAGGGAGTTCTTGTCACTGCAGATATGCTAACCCCAGGTGGCCAGGCTGCATAGGAAGGATTTTTTGGTGTGCAAGGAGTGACAGCTGTCGAAATGCAACAGGTACTGTTGGTGGGTTTAATGTGGACGCAGGTGCGGATGCAGCCATCAGGGAGGAGGAAGTTAACATCTAGGAAGGTGGCATACAATGTTGAGAAGGGCCACATGAAGTAAATGGGACAGAAGTTATTGAGGTTGTGAAGCAATGAAGATATGGTGCCTTGGCCCTTGTGTCCAGATCATGAGAATATCCTGAACGAGCCTCAACCAGACCAGGGATTTGGCATTTTGCAAGGCTAGGAAGGTCTCCCCTAGATGGCCCATAAACAGGTTGGCATAGGAGGATGCCATGCAGGTGGGCATAACTTTTGTGCCGCAAATTTGTTTTTATACCTTTCCTTCAAAGTGGAAGTAATTGTGGCTTATGATAAAGTCAGTAAGGTGAATGAGGAATTAGGTAATGGGTTTGGAGTGTGAGGAACATTCGGAAAGGTAGTGTTCAATGGCAGTAAGACTTTGGGCATCAACAGTGATGAATAGGGATCCAGGAGGTAAAGGAGTGGGGATGGTGGAGATTTGGTGAAGGTGTCTTTGATGTGGGAGGCTAGATTATGGGCAATTGATTCAAGGTGTTTGTCAATGAGGGCTGAAATCCACTCAGAAGGAGTGTAACAACCAGCCACAATGGAACATCCAGGCTTGTTCGGTTTGTGGAGGATGTAGAAAGTGTGTGTGTGAGGAGTCATACAGGTGAGGAGGGAAATGGATTCAGGGGAGGTTACGAATAACAGTGATTACCTGGCAGAAGACATCTACTGATTATCAGAATCCTCCAGTTATGAATTTTGTCCATGAGATTCCATCCCAGAAGTCTAGAAATCTCCTATACCTACTTAAAGCCTTAGGCCTTCCCAAAATCTCTGCCCTGAAGACACCATCATTTCCTTCAGCAACTCTCCACCATCCCTACCCCTTTACCTCCTGCATCCCTACTGGTCATGCCTGATGCCACCTTCCTATACAACCAACATCCCTCAAGCCCATGATCTTACCATTACCGAACACTACCTTTCCCAATGTCCATTAGACGTTTCCCAACGTCCTTCAAACACCAAACTCACTACCTCATTCCTCATACATCTTACTAACTTTATCCTAATCCACAATTACTTTTCACTTGAAGGGAAGGTATATAAACAAATCTGCAGCACAGCCGTCGGCATCCACATGGCACCATCCTTTGCCAACCATTTTATACACCATCTAGAGGAGGCCTTCCTAGCCTCCTAAAACACCAAAGCCCTAAGTCTGCTTCAGGTTCATTCATGATACCTTCATGATCTGGACTCAGGGCCAGGACACCCTATCTTTGCTCCTTCACAGCCACACCACCTTCTATCCCACTTCACATGGTCCTCCTCAACCCAGCATGTCACCTTCCTAGATGTCGATCTCCTCCTCTCTGATGGCTCCATCCGCACCTCTGTCCACATTAAACCCATCAATCGTACCTGCATTTCGCCAGCTGCCATCCCTTTCACACCAAAAAATCCTTCCTATACAGCCTGGCCACCTGGGGTTAGCATATCTGCAGTGACAAGAACTCCCTTGCTCAGTATGCTGTGGCTCTCACAAAGATGTTCACTGACAGTTACTATCCCCCAGACCTAGTCTGTAAACAGATCTGCCATACCATTTCCACTCATACCTCCAATTCTCCAACAACCCCTAAGAACAAGCCACAAAATAGTATCTTCTTTGTCACCCAGTACCTCCCCAAACTGGAACAACTGAACCACAACCTTCACCAGGGCTTTGATTACATATCATAATGCCCTGAAATGAGGGAACCCTATCCGAGATATTTCCCACCAGACCTAAAGTGGTGTTCCATCCATTGATAGGACAAAGCAGATTCAAAAGGATGTAAGTTGCAGTAGTTATTCAGAGATGAAGAAACTAGTCCGCAAAACAGATCTCCCATGCCATTTCCCCTCATACTCCCAATCCTCTCACCACCTCAAGAACAAGCCAAAAAAAGTGTTCCATTCATCACACAGTACCACCCTGAACTGGAACAACTGAACCACATCCTTTGTCAGGGCTTTGACTCCCTATCATCATGCCCTGAAATGAGGGACATACTACCAGAAATACTTCCCATCCCTCCTAAAGTGGTGTTCGATCACCCACCCGACCCCCACAATATCCTAGTCCATCCCTCTGCCACTCACAATCCCAACTCAAGACTTGCACAATTCACCCAGTCAGCACTTCCTATTCCAGGTGTGTCACAGATTTATCCTACCCCATCAGGGGCCACATGTGAAAGCAGCCACATTATTTACCAGCTCTGCTGCAGTCATTTCACAGCTTTTTATGTTAGTTTGACTACCAGCCAGTTGACCACAAGGGTGAATGGCCACCCCCAAACTTTGGCCAAGAGTCAATAAGTCGACTATCCTGTGGCACAACGTGCAGCTGAACATAACATGCTTAATTTCATAGCTGCTCCACCACCAGCTTTTCTGAACTGCATAGTTGCAAGTTATCCTCACAATACATTCTCTGCTCCCATAATTATCCCTGCCATAACCCACGGTGACGTACTGTTCCCACGCCTCCCGCTCTGTGCCAAAGCACCTACCTGTTCTTCCCTGCTCCTCTCCTTTTTAGCACTCCCTGCCCCATAACCTCCTGCCTCAGTGCCTGTTGGCATTCTAGTCCCTGTTCACTCTATCAGACAGTGTGTCTCGCTCCTCACCCAAACACTACTATCCCTTCCTGCTCTCCACCCCCTCCAGACTGCTACTTGCATCCCATGTGATAGTTCCATTCTGGCCCAAGATGCTCAAATTGGCAGTCATGTGAGCATGAGGTGTGTTGTTTGCATGTATGAATGACATGTGTTTCTCTTTTGCTGATGAGGGCTGTGGAAAAAGGCTTTATGTAACTGTATTTTAATCGTGCTTGTCTGCAACTTAACATGTCTTCTTTACAATAAGTACCAATCTATTTTCCCTATATTGTTGATAGTTCTAACTGAAGTTTCCATAGTTTGATTTTGTCAGACCTAGCCTTAATTCCTGACAATGTAATCTGGAACACAGCATTGTATGGCAGTAAATTCAGACAGGGGAAAAACTGAAAAAGAAGAGAATTGAAGTAGTTGACATTTAATGTTACACAAGCAGGCTGAGAATTAATTGGAGCAATAAGGTAAGAAATTAGGATTGGCATGGAAAGAAACGTGAAAAGCATTAAGCAGAAGAATGCACAGAATGATAGGATGTATTAAGACATCGGGGAATACCTGTAGGGAAAGACAGACAGTGGAATGTATTCAACAAATAATTGAGGACACTGTGTGTAAGTGTTGCTCTGAGAAGAGGAGGGGGAGGAGAGGAGGAAGACAAGCAAAACAATCATCCAGTCTCTTTGGACTGAGAGAGATTCACAATGGATTTGCTGTAGTGTTAATAACCCAGTCACCTTCATTCTACTGATGCATGACTCACCTTCTCTAGATCAGTACTTTAGAGTACAATGGAAAAGTAGTGGAAAAGTGAGCATAGCTTCACGACAATATAAGAATTCTAACACAAAGAGAAGGTCCAACGAAATTGAAGTTGTTCCACTGAGTCTTGAATACTAAAATTAGATAAAGCTGATATGGTATTCTTCCTTTTGTTATTCATTATCTTCTTCACCTCAATTCAAAGGCTTTTGTCTCACCAAAAGCAAAAATAAAAACTAGAGTCAGGTATCGCTCCCTGACAGTCTTCCTTTTCTTTTTTTTCATCACAGAGCCAGCTATCATCGCATAATACTATTATTTCCAACAGCTATTATTTTCACAATTCTGCTATTTACTTATATAACAATGATACTTATTTGCATTATTAAAGGAATTGGCACAGTGGTTAAAGTGCTAGAATTATAATTACATTTTCTATGATTCCCTTAGCCTTACTATTGTAAATTCTGAGATGGACCTTTGAGAAGGACGTGTACGAATTTGTTCTCCATCCTTGTCCTAGCCAAGATTGTGCAGCGCTTATAATGACTTCATCACTGATGAGATGTTAAATCCTAAACTTTTTTCCTTTGGATCTTGTTGATCTGTTCAGAATATGATTTTAGGGCAAACACTGTTTTTGTGATTTTCTTTTGCTACTGCAATTGTTTCAGAATTTGCTTGTTCAGGTAACTGTAATCTTTGTTTAATTTACAGTTAATGGAAAAAAGTATCTTAAAAACATACACCTTCTGTATAATGATAGTAACATTTATATACAAAAATATTTTACATATTACAAAACAATTTATATGAATACAAAATAATTCACAGCACATAAATAGTACACCACTCTACTAAACATAAAAGTCAAAACATTGGTAGGATGAGCAACAACAAAATGTACAGCATCATTTTGTAAGAATGTGTAAAGTTTAAAAATTGTATGTTGTTTGGGAAAATTATGCCTATAATAAAATATGGCAAAGGATTCACCTTGGTTATGGTCTTCAACATTGAAGACACTACAATGTCAACATCTTCCAAAAGATATGGATTTATGTTTCTCTTGGTGTTTTGTCCTTTGTAGCTCTTTAGTGAGGTAACTATTGTATTAAACATTTCAAAACACACTCCTCATTCACACAGAATTACTTATATCATATAAATTCATATTTTGTTATAGCAGATATTGTATTGACAGGTCTGTGAAATCAACTCTTCTTTTGACACTGACATGTACAAACTCATTTACATTTTAATACAAACAGGAAGAGTTGTTTCATACACATACAAAAAGATTGCCTGCTTCAGTGGTGCAGTAGCTAGTGTCACTGCCTACTAAAATCAAGACCTCCGTTTCAATTCTTAGAGATCCCATCAGATTCTTCTGAAAATGAATACTTTAGGAGAGGGTCTATGCATTTGGTTCAGGCTCATAATAAAGCAGCAGTGTCACTTGCCTTGAAACCCACTGAATTAGTAACAAGCCAGTGGGTCTGCACAGGGCCGTGAGTCACATGACATTTCTTTATTACAAAAATAAAAAGCAGTATCTGCATATAAAATTGTTCAGATGTAGTTTTGGTATTTCAATGTAATCAGCAAGATGAATGGAAATTTATATACAATGTAAGTCTGTTATAAGAACTCAAAATATATACAACGTGTTTCAATTCTTAACCTTACATCACTACACACACAACACACACACAGAACATTAACTTCTGATCAAAAAATACATATAGATCAGTGAATCATTGGTAGTGAATCACCTCTCTCTCTCTCTCTCTCTCTCTCTCTCTCTCTCTCTCTCTCACACACACACACACACACACACACACACACACACACACACACACACACACACACACACACACACACATTCTTCCTGACACTCACTCACTGAGATGCTCATCAAATGCTGATTTTTGCCCAGTCTTTTCATAATAATGCATAGTCAGATAGTCAGTTTGGTTTATGCGATATGTAAAAGCTATTAATACATCTTGAAACCCCATACTTGGCCCTATATGTGCAACCATTTTTCACTTGCTCTTAATTAGAGAACATCTCACTTGACTCAAGTAAAATCCCCTGATTATGCATTCAATACTGCTAAAAACAACATGCAAAATGTATTCTCATATACATAATACTTATTTATAAGTGTGATTAAAGCTTTATTTGTAACAAAATTGGGTGTTCAGTAAAGCAGAATGACAATATATGTCACTGATATGTTGTTGATATGGCACAGAAATGATGTTGCCTAGTGAACATATAATGGATAGAGTTTTGCACAATGTAAACAGCAGCTTCCATTGTTATGTGAAATGAAGATAATTTCAACAATGTACTTTAAAGTTATTTATCAGTATTTTTTGAACTGACTTGCTGAATGCTGTTCTCCATGGAACACTCTAAATAAATTCAAAACACAGAATATTACCTTATAATTTCAATGGAACAGTGAGTTGGTACACATATTTTCACTTCTTGTCTTTCAGTTTCAACAGTGACTTATCCCCTCCTAAGGGACAAGAATTACTGATAATAAGGACAGTCAAGGCTGATCAAAAGGAAACAAATAGAAATAATTTTATCTCCTCTTTCTGAGCTACTATCAGAAATTGGAAGAGAACATGTTGATGCCATACATACAACACACATGGTGCTTCTTATAACTACTGCATGAAAATGAGAGCATCATGACTGGTGGCAAGAGTGCTGAGATGTATTCGGTATACCAAAAGTAGTTAAAGCTAATATTCAACATTTGTCCACTGTGCCAGTTAAGACAAAGTATTATTTTAGGACATATGCTTTTGGCTTTGGAAAGTGAATTTCAGTTAAAAATGTCCACAGCTTATAGCTTTTCTCTGCTTTCAGCTGCTAACAAATGAGAATCCTTGTTGTATTCATCATTATGGAGTAACCCTGTTTTCTCTTCACTTGCAGCAGTGCCTGGTTCTATACCAGTGCTGCTGTACATTGAGTCATATACCGGATTTGCAAAATTGCCAGTCTGTAAAAAAAAAAAAAAAAAAAAAAAAAAAAAAAAAAAAAAAAAAAAAAAAAAAAAAAAAAAAAAATAAAAAATAAAAATAAAAATGAGAGACAAAATTTGAAATAAAGAAAATATACATCAGATGAATGGTTTTTGCAAATTTACACTAGATAATAATTAAATGAGAGAGAGAGGGGGGGGGGGAGGTGATGGTGGTGGCTTGATTAGGGGTCAATTTCACAAGATGCAACTCTCAGTATGGCTCATAGAAACATATGTGGAAAAATCAAACACTTCTAGCTTTTTCAGCCACAAATCTGCTCTCTGGGTAGAAAGGAGGAAAAGAGTTGGGGTGGAGTAGGAAATAAGAGTAGAGGGTCACTCTCTCATAAACTATATTAAGAGAGATGTAAGTTTATTTTATCAGCTATAGTGAAAAAAAATGAAGAACACATTACTTTTATCATCTGATAGCAGTATCAAGCTTTTAATACCTACAGCTATAAAGAGCAAAAGGACTACAAAAGAAAGGTTTACAAATAAAGAATGGAAAATTATAATGAAGTCTGCTAAGGAAATAAACAGCTTATTTTTATATATACAGCATTGGACAGTTTATATTAAATGTAAATGAATAATTATAAATGAGATGTTGTTTCAATAAAAATGCAGCAGAGCCAAAGGTTTTTAACAAAACTGACATGGCAAGAAATCTGTTGAATCTACAATATAACCCAGCTTTTATGTTCCCAGAATTGTTTTCCTGCTGCTTATGACATTTTTTATCGTTCCTGCCAAATTTCCTATGCCCACAAATTAATTTTCACCCAATTTTGCATCAGCATATTTATAATTTTCCCACAATGAGAAAGTGTTTGTGGAGAAAAAATGTTGCTGGCATGATGTTAGACATCCAATAGTGTTTATAAAGATTACATGGTTAAGCTTCTTTACACCAGAGTGCTATACTCAGCGGATATCAAACGGTAAACATGTAACAGTTGGAACAATTCGTGCCGTATCTCCAGCCACTGCCCAAACTATATTTGGCATCATGGATGATGGAAGTAACTAGATTCGTTTGAATAAAGCTATAATGACCAATCACAACCATTTCCAAACTGTCTCTACTATGCAAACACATTTTTGTAGTGGTTGTGATCACCACGACACCTTTACCGAATCATATTTAGTGTGTTTCAGCTTTTGGCCACTCGCAGTGCTAGCTGACACCGTCATTCACTTTTGCATTGCTCAAATGTTTGTACTTTATAATATAAACACAGTGCTGGTTAAGTAATGTTTTCATGCTGACCAAAACGTGTTTCAAGAATTTGTTGTCAAGTGCAGTATTTATGTATGATTTTTTTGTGATTTTACATAGACAAGGTGGGCGATAATTTGTGTGTGTGTGGTTTTCTACATAACTGAGGAGGCACAGTACCTGATAACCTCAAAAAGAAGACTACAGGAGAGACGCAGAACAACACATGCAAATGCAATGCAAAATACTTGTCTACAATATTTGCACTTGATAATAAGAAAAAACTCTCGAAATGTGCCACGCAAAGCATGAAAAACTACATAACTAGTGCAGTATTTCATTATTTAAATGACAAAAGACAGCTACAGCCTTTAAAAAACATTGATTATAACGTATGAAATTGAGTAAAACGTTCCTACTTTCCAGACAATTGTCAATTCTAGTTACATCAGCAGTTTTTATTAGATAATAAACCTTTATTAGGTAATAAATAAGTCCCTGACAAGTCTTTTGATGCATGTTATGTATGTATATCACACATTAAGTGCAAAAATGCAAGGGGGTATCCTATACATAACTTCTATAGCTTAAAACATTATTTCCCACATTTTACATTTTCCCGCATTTCACACCATTTTTTTAAAGCCCCTTGAAAAGTGGAAAGGTGGGATTTCACAGTATTAATCATACTGAAACAAAAGCACGTGTCACACAAACTGGCAATGGCCAAGAGAGAGGTGTGCTGACTACATGGCCCTCTATATTTGCATCTCGTGACTCCATGCAATGCAGATGTCACAATGCTCAATTGGCTCCTTTGGGCCTTCCGAGGCCTCAATTTAGTTTAATTTAGAAAGAGCTGCAAAAGGGTCCAAGAATCCATACATATTATAAAAATGTACATACATAAGTCTGTGTTTTACACATCTCCTCCTAAATCACTGGACCGATTTTCAACCAAATTTGGTACACATATCACTTATTGTCCTGAAAGAATTGCTATGGGGTAACCACCACTTCCTATCAAATGGGTGGTGATGAAAAAGCAGTGTAGCCCACAACACACTTCATCCATCCATCCAATATTTCAGAATGAGAGCACATATTAACTTCCAACAAAATTTATACATAATTTCACACCTTTACTAAAATTTTTCTTGCTGACAACCCCCCCCCCCCTCCCCCACCCCAAAAAAAATGAAAGAAAAAAAGGTTATCACACACTCCTTTCTCCTGTTCATGCAGTAAAACTGCTGCATGAAGCATGACACTTTTACTTATTATGTCTTTACTACTAACTTTATTTGCCACACACTTTGCAGACAGTATCCACATACATGTCTGAATCTATCTACAAAAATATGTCAGTGTACAACACACAGTTTAGTTGATATGACATCATAAACATTGAGCTACGTGAAAATCAAAGCACAGGGCAAAATTCAATAGAGATACAAGTGAAATTTGTGTACAAATATGTGTGAAATATGTAAAATATATCTGAAATATGTTTGACATTGTCTATACTGTCAAGGGCATGAATAAAAAGCTCATACTGAACCCCTGTAACAGTTTCAACCACATTTGGTACACATATTAGTTAAGATCTGTAAAGAAATATTTTGGGGGTAAGAACTACCATCTTCTTCATGTGGTGGGGTGGTAACATGGAGAGAGAAGGGTGGGAGGAGGAGACAAACAGAGAGGGGGAAGGACATGATAAGAGAGAGAGAGTGGGGAGTGGGAAATGGACAGAGAGAGGTGAGAGGAGGAGATCGACAAAGGAAATTCAGTCATTTTGGACTAAGGAAAGGGGGAAACTGCTACAACTGACGTGGGAGCAATGTTGTAAAATATGTGGTGGAAAGCAATGGTGGAACACAAAAAGGTTGAAGGAAAGGCAGGAAAAAACACTATAAATAAAATACCTTTAAAGGAACTGAATAATACTTCAGATAAGACAAAGAAGAATAAGTGTAGATCACACCAAATCCTAGAATATGAAGCTCTGATTTAAAAGACTTTTCTTTGTTTCAGTGATGCAGAATTATGGTAGACAGGAATTTTCGACTGTTTGTACCATGCTGTCTCGACTGTTTGTACCATGCTGTCACTCACGAAACTATGAATGAGAAATTGTGCTATTAATAAGCATATACATCTTCTGATTCTAATTATTAAATGTTAAAATAAGGACAGATAATTATTGATCTCTCATATAGCAGCATCATAGCTTGCAAGGCTGGGACGTGAACCAGATCCAGATCAAAGTGTTGTGGTAGATTAATGAATGTTGGCCCGGTACACCAACCAGCCTGAGAGTGGTTTCTAGGCAGTTTTCCACATTCAAAGAGGCCTCCAATCCTCACCTCAGAAAATAAGATATATAAACAATTAAAATACGATAATAGAGAGAGGGAAAGAGAGAACACTGTTTCCATCGCTTAGGTAAACTGACAGTTGTAACGACAGGGAGAGCTACCAGCCACAACATAAAATAAAATAAATTTGCCAAATAATGAAAACAGCAGACCACATATGACAGGACAAATCCTAGGATATGAAGAGTACAGGTAATAGTTAACATCAAGTTTGAAAAGCAGCAAAATGGCTTCTGAAAATTCATGTTGAATATTGATAAGGCCTATACAACAACAAATAATAGATAAATAACAAGGATATAGCTTAAAAGTAGTGTATTAAGTACATCAATTCTTGATTTTGAAGCTACAGAGGCAGTAGGTGCTAACCACATATGTATGTGAATCATGTTTATTTACAGAATGAGATTTTCACTCTGCAGCGAAGTGTGCACTGATATGAAACTTCCTGGCAGATTAAAACTGTGTGCTGAACCGAGACTCAAACTCGGGACCTTTGCCTTTCGCAGGCAAGTGTTCTACCAACTGAGCTACCAGGAGTGCTAGTTCTGCAGGGTTAGCAGGAGAGTTTCTGTAAAGTTTGGAAGGTAGGAGGTGAGGTACTGGCAGAAATAAAGCTGTGAGGACGGGGCGTGAGTCGTGCTTGTGTAGCTCAGTTGGTAGAGCACTTGCCCGCGAAAGACAAAGGTCCCGAGTTCGAGTCTCGGTCCGGCACACAGTTTTAATGTGCCAAGAAGTTTCATGTTTATTTACGTCCCACCTACAGTTTGGTCAATGCTCCTTCTTCAAATTATAAAACCGACTAATATAGATTACAATAGCATGGACACACTTAAAAATGGAAGACCACATATTTGTCAATGCGAACTCCTGAGAATTCATTAGAACGAATTTGAAAATTTCGGCAAATGAGACATTAGTGTAACAATGAACCAAAACATAAAAAAGTGCCTAATTATGGTATGGTTACAGTGATGAAGAAAGGCAGGCTAAGAATGTTTGAAGCCAAGGTATGGAACGGATGGACAGGGTAAAAAAGAAAAATGGAAGAGAGGAGGAAAAATGGAGAGGGGAGATTGGAAAGATTGTATAAATTTGGGACTAACAGATTTTCAAACCAATGGCTTCAGAGGGCCATAAAATGTAAGAGGGACATTTTTTTGATGGACATTTCAAAAGTTGGTTTTGTGATTGTTTCTGTAGGAGAAGGTGGTAAACCAAGTGTCATGAACAAATGCCATATCAATCCACATCCATTGCTGGTTCAACAAGACAAGAGGTGCCAGTGAAGGAGGACTGGCACATGTGCAGAGTGCTGAAGAAGAGTAGCAGGAGATTGGCATGCCCAAGGCTATTCAAGTACATGTCACAGTGGCAGACGGACATGTGCTAACAATGACATTTTGAAAAAAACAGGACTTCTGCTGGATGTTCGCGTCATTCTCACACGATATTTTGACAGCATAACTCACTGTCTTTTTCAGGTGCTACATGTGAGTGGTACTTAGGCAGCTCGAGTCCCATAATTATGCCTGTAAAGTGCTCGGCATAAATACAGGACTCGATCCGTCCAAGGACCATTCATGGGTAGCAACTGAAGAAGACAGCGAGCTGTTCCATCGAAATATCATGCGAGAGCAATGTGAACATCCAGTAGAAGTCGTGTTTCTTCAAAATGTCAACAGATCACCAGGAAAGCCTGAAGAATATCATGTACTAACAATGTGATAACCAATGGTAGTGCGTGCTGTTATTCAGTATGAATGGGCTTGAGTGGAACTACTGTGACCATCATCCATAAATGACTACAAACTGTGCATGGTGAAGAGGTCATGTCTTGCCAAATGGTTGGTCACTGTTGTTGCACATTCAGAGAAGGAAGGAAGCTGTTGAGGATGAAGACTGAAGTTGATGTCCCTCCACATCCATAAATGAAAGCAACACTGCTACAATACAGGACACTGCTTTAGAGAACCAGCACGTAATAGTGTCAGATGTGATATCCACACTGCATATTGGCCATGCTCAGGCCCATTGCATGCTCCATGGTAATGTGAGTCCTGAGAAAGCTGACCCTGGATTACAAGAGTGCAAGAATTAGAATCAGCATCAAACACCTGATGCAGTATGTGTGAGAGGAAAATGAGTTCCTTTTCAGAATCATTACAAGTGATGAGATATGGGTGCACCACTATTCCCAGAATCCAAGGCCACCTCAATAATGTGGAAGTATCCCAGTTCATCAGTGAGGGAAAAATTCTAAGTGTCAGCCTTTGCAGGAAATGTTCTGTTCACAATGTTCAAGAATGTGGAAGGTGTGATTTTCCTTGATTTCCTCCAGCAAGAGACCATCAATAAGGCACCCTATTATGACAATCACACCAATCTTAGGTCCACCATTTGAGAAAAGAGACGACAGCAACACAAAACCACACACTGCAAGGCTCACACAAGATCAGATTTATCACTTTGGATGGGAGAGTTTGGGTCACCTGGCCTACAGCCCCGATCATGGCCCATTGGACTTTCACTTGTTCCCTGCATTGAAAGCTGTGCAATTGGGATGTCACTTCCACACCAATGCAGAGATGGAGCAAGCTGTGTGACAATTCTTTGCATTGTAGAGCACTAAAGTTTTATCAGAGTGGTTTCTTCAAACTGATTGCATGCTGTTACAAATGTCTTTATGTCACTGGTGAATGTATTAAAAAATAGTGCAAGGTGTATAGTGCATGATGCCATTGTGTATTTGTTTTTGGCGATAAAGCTTCCATGTGAAAAAGATGACAAAACTTACTTTTGGAACATTCTTTGTACTTGGAGGAAAAGTATCTATTGACCTATTCAGTTAATAGGAACTGTTTATTTATTTATTGTGGGTTGGTGTGGGGGATGTCCTTGCGGAAAGAGTCACAATGTATTTTTAAATTGTGCTGTGTTGAGCAGTATGTTCCCAACTTAGTTGGCTATGGTTGCTGGTCAGCAGAGTTTGCAATTTTGATTCTACTATTGGGGCCTATTTGGTGACTGAGTTACACAGAATACTGCATTATAACAACAGCAGAGTTCATAGGTGATATGGCTGCTTTCACAGATGACTCCAATTGTTGTCCAGTATAAATTACCTAATACAGGTAGAAGGTAGAGGAAGGTGGATACTTGGTATAGTTCCTACACCTGAGTTGCATACAATCATCCATAGGATATCAAGTAAGAGAAGCATAATGAATTGATCACAATAATACACAGATTACGTGAATGACAGAATAAAACTTTCATATCCTGTATCTTGAAAACTATAGTCTGAATTTGAAGTTAGCAAGCAGTATCATTAGCTTTATTATGTGACTGTCACACACACAGCACTTCACATTGAAGGTGTGTAGCAGTTTTTCCTTGTAATTACTGTGATATACTTCTTTTTCTTTTAAATAATTTATAAGGGTAAAACTGCTTACCTTATCTGCATCAAGTGTAAAACTCCTATCCAGAACATCTCCTTCATCTTCAGCATCTTCACGCAAGTACATAGGATTACTTATTTCCACATTCTCCTGCATCCTAGTGTGCATGAATGGCTTTCCACTACGAATAACAGAAATCATAATCATTATTTGTACGCTTCATTATTTGTTACAGACGAGATTACTTAAAGGAATATGTTAATTTCAATGTTGCTAAAATTAGACAATAAATATTTATCATTTATCACAGCACATCAGTGAGCAGTCTGTTCATTCTATTTTGCCATATCCATGGAGAGGAGAAGTATCTAATTATTACTAAGAGTTATAAATCATGGCCTCACAAGCAGTAAAAACACTGCCATTTGTCAGCAACTGGGAACCTAACACAAACAATGTAAAAGAAGACAATAACAGGAGATAAGTTAACTAGTGAGTAAATTAAAGCGTATGCAGTGGGAAATACCAACCTAACAGCAGTAACACAGGTGACAAAACCCTCATAAATCAAAACACAATTACAAGAAATATATATTGCCTACCACTGACTACCAATCTATATTATTTACAGAATTATAGCACGGGAATGCGTAATGGTACAGTTTTCTTTTGATACATCCACAGGTGTCACTGAATGCGGTTATGGAGGGGCATGTGGCCAGCATACCGCTCTTCCGGCCGTATATCAGTTTACAAGACTGGAACCGCTTCTTCTCAATCAAGTAGCTTCTCAGTTTACCTCACAAGGGCTGACTGCACCCAACTTCCCAACAGTGCTCGGCAGACGGAATAGTCACCCATCCAAGTGCTAGCCCAGCCCAACAATGCTTAACTTTGGTGATCTGATGGGAACCGATGTTACCACTGTGGCAACGCCGTTGGTTTTTGCAGTAATGTAGTCATGTGTATTAATGACACAGTATGGTTCCAATTAAAAAGATTTTCATGTGCTTCAGATTGTAATTATCATTAATATCAGTCATTCACAGTCTGCAATACATCCTGTTCTGTTCATAAATCATTGATTATGTTCGCAAGAAGCTTAGGCCTACTGTTTCATACGTTACAGTTTTTTTACACAATAATTTTATTTGCCAATATTAAATTATATTTATTGTGTCTTTTAACAATGGTAGCTATGTAACAGTACACTATTTACATGAATTGGGCAGTTCACAATTGTTGAATATTTCTGTTATCAAATTCTGCTGCTGTACGCCCTTTTCAATTTCTGATGATCTCATCATTAACAACATGTTGAATATTAACCTTCATTCTTTTTACTATTACGTTCTTTTGGCTCCTTACATTTCTTGCTGGTAGCATTATCAAAGCAATGACATCACTTTCATTGGTTATAACAAAATTAAGTTCCTTTTAAGTTCCCATTAATATAAACAAACTTTTGAAGGCAAAGGCCCCTTTGGTTTCCAATTGAGTAGTATAAGCAACCACAATTGTGATTCTGATATAGGAAACCATATTTCAGCAAGTGTCTTGCCTACATATTTTTGTGAATGAAATCTGTTCCCAATCGTCAAAAAATATTTATGAAATATATATTCAGCAGTTCTTTCTCTGATTATTGGTGATCAAGCTTCAACCTTTCTATCAACAAGAGAAGTTTGTTGCAAGAAAGTAATCTGGACTTTACTTCAGCTGAAGCTTTGTTCTTTCTCCATCAACAGATTGTGTAGCCACTGGGATACAAACCACCACCATTAAGCAATAGATTGACATTGTTACAATTGATGTAAGTAAAATATCACATAAGCAATTAAACCAATGTTGGATATTCTACAGTACTAACAAAATCATCAGAGGGTTTATTTATAAAAGCGTTTTTTCTAACTCTTTTTTGGCTTAAAATGACTTGAAAATAAATGCGGGATCCTTTTGTGATCCTTAGAACACTCCTTTCCAACCAACGACACTGTTGCTTCTTCACAGTGGACACATAATATTTTATTTTTCATTGGATTTTAGAAGCATATTATTTACTCTACCTAATTTACACTTGTTTTTAGTGATATCTTTGAAGTGAATGGTGATCTCGATATTTTTGTTGGTAATAAATAGCTTCAATTATGTACTGTTGAACTGGATATCAAAATTTTACTGTTTTACAAAACAAGTTCTTCTTAGAAAGGCAGAAAAAATGTATGTAAATAGTTCCTACATTTCAAATTTTTACAGGCTCTAAAGCCTCTCTCCATATATATCTATTGGCATCTATTTCGGCTGAGGCCTTGCGCTGTGGCTGACTGGATTGCCTCAGAAATTAACCATTAATACCCTCTGGCATCATTACAGCAAACTCCCCTTCAGTTATGAATGACTGAGGGAGATGGTTTGACACTTTTTACTGTCTTTTAATTTTTATATATTTTTATTAAATTTGGCTTTTAATTTTTACATAAGGTTATTTCTTCTCCTTGATCATTTATCAACTTCTGTAGAAATTTATTTCAGTTTATCTCATTTTGGTAAAGTCTAATGCCATACTGATAATGGGACCATCACAGGTCAAGCAAAAGTTCAGATGAAAATTGAAAAAATAATTTGAAACCTAAAACAAAGGAGACTGATTTGAACCTTGAACCTCCTAGATATGAGTAGAATATATATATGCCACTGTGACATCTTCATTTATGATAAGGCAGAGCATGCAACTTGATGTTTCATTTGTTTGTAAATTAAGCAGCAGTGGAATAATTTAATTAAAGGTATGATGTTTTAACAGCTGAACTGCACTTGTATATTAAAGAATTCACTGTTTAAGATAACTGGGATTTCTAGATACTATTCTTTGCAAACACCTGATATTTCACTGTTTTACAACAATACAGTTCATCTAAAATTAGAAATTAATTTCTGCTTCATTTTTGGGTGAACATTTTAATTCAACACTAAAGTCCTATATTCTCTAGGACAAGAAGCTTGTACAGCTGTCACAACAAGACACATAATCCTACCTTAAATGTTATAGAGACTGTGAACAAAGTAAATGGTGCAAATTTATAAATTATCAACAGCTAAAACAGACTACTCAGCTAGCTTTGATGTTACAAATAAGATTTTGTACAAAATGTATCGGAAATGCAGCATTAAAATGTATAATATTTTCCTTTGTTTCATGCAAATGATGGGCTGCAAAGTTTTGAACACAATAGTTTCATTTCCAAATACAACACATTTGTTTATGCCAAGGTACAATATGGTATGACAGGAAATTTGAAGCCCAAAAGTGTACAGCAATTAAAATAAATTGGTAAGTCTTGGAATCTTTGTTTTTAATATATTTTTCCCACGTGGAAGTTTCTTTCTATTTTATTTACAAAATAAAAACGGATGGATGTGTGTGTGTGTGTGTGTGTGTGTGTGTGTGTGTGTGTGTGTGTGTGCGCGCGCGCGCGCGCGCGCGTGTATATACCTATCCTTTTTTCCCCCTAAGGTAAGTCTTTCCGCTCCCGGGATTGGAATGACTCCTTACCCTCTCCCTTAAAACCCACATCCTTTCGTCTTTCCCTTTCCTTCCCTCTTTCCGAAGAAGCAACCGTTGGTTGCGAAAGCTAGAAATTTTGTGTGTGTGTGTGTGTGTGTGTGTGTGTGTGTGTGTGTGTTTGTGTGTTATTTTATTGTGCCTGTCTACCGGCGCTTTCCCACTTGGTAAGTCTTGGAATCTTTGTTTTTAATATATTTTTCCCATGTGGAAGTTTCTTTCTATTTTATTTACAAAATAAATAATAAGGTTCGCTGCATGAAAGAGTAGTAATTGCAGCATCTCTTGAACATTAAAGTTAAACAGAAATCTAAATTAGTAATTTTTCTAAAAAATAATGTATTACTAACATACATTATAATATCTTTTGGACAAAATCTCTTAAAATGCCAAATGCTCTACAGCACAGAAATCTTCACTTACCCACGTCGTCCACGGAAAACAAAAAATGCAGCTGCGGCAGCAATTAATACCAACAGTGTCACTACTACAATCACAATCACAATAATAACAGGCTGCCTATTGTCTTCTGCCTTGCCTGGTGTGGCTGTACCTAAGCTGACTGGTGTCTCACAACGTGCACCTCCAAATTCTGGTGGGCACCTGCAAAAATTTTAACACAACAATTAAAATGCTGTACAATAACATATTAGCAGCATACATTTAGTTTTAAAATGTAAAAGAGAACTAAATTTGCCACTATCAAAATGCAATCCTAGAAAACGAAGTGCTAAAGTTACTACAAATATGTAAGGTATCCATCTAGCATATTTCCATGTGTCTACTCTTTGAATGTGTATTTAACACAGGATGTGTGATTTACGATAGTTGCTAGTAGAGGTCGTGCTTGACGCTTGCATTGAGACAGGTTAATTAATATGGATTTATTAAATGCAGTAAGAATAGTGAACCTGCTACAACAACTCAAAAGAGAAATGATGATGTATTAATGCACCAAAACTTGTGCTGTTCAACAAGCAAGTTAATGGCAATGCTGTCTAGCAAAAGGATAAGTAATGACAATAGTACACCAACAAATGTTAAAGCAGTATGGACAGGATCAGAAGATGACAGTGTGGAAGAAGAGTATAGATGAAAGAAGCTGTTTAAGTTGACCAAGCTCAACAACATGTACTACAACTGAACAGATGAGCTTACAACAAGCAACACGCCAATACACTAAGATCATGGAAGTCACATAGCAGAGGCAAAAAATGCTTGCATGCTTGTGTGTGATAGGTCATCCAGCTTCATGCCCACTGTCACAGGAACTTCTACATTAATAGCAAAAATAATTTGTTGCACCTAACAACAATTTAAAATCAGAGATGGAATAACAATAATAAAAAATAGATAGTTTCTTACTCACCACACACAGTAGACACTGTGTGGCAGACAGGCAATGTGTGTGTGTGTGTGTGTGTGTGTGTGTGTGTGTGTGTTCTTCATTTGAAGGGGAACCGTGTCTGACACTTTATAATATCGAACAGTCTTCTTTTGATGTGTCTGTCTGCCACTCAATGCCTCATCTAAGTGGTGACTAGCAATCTACAGAGAACTCCAAAAACAACCAACAAGAATAGATTAGCACTAGTTGTAATTTGCTGTGAGTATTCTTCACAGAATGAACCTGCAACGGGTGCTTCTGCCCATTAATATGCACTGGAGAAGAAAACTGGCCTGCCCCAGGAAACACCATGCCAATACAGTGTTATACAGCCTCCTGTGCTTAATAAGACCTGAATTCGGTGAGGAAGAGAGACTAAGGCCAATCACTGATGATGAGGTCCTGTCAAGACAGCGAATCGCGGGGATTTAGATTGCTACATTTCACCTGCTCCAAATAGTCCTTCATATTGTCTAAGGGATTAAGTTCAGGTAATTCAGTGGACAATTTGAGGTGATAAGCTGCCCAAGATTTTGTCAGACCAGGAATGTAGTAGTGTGCAGTTCTTTGAACACATCTGATGTCACATTGGAAGACAGTGCAACCCTCTATTTCCCTATTTATATAAGGGTTATCCAGAAAGTAACAGACATTTTGGTCTGTCATGGCAGAGGACAGAGCTGTGGCCACCATCTCAACACCAAAAGTTATCCACTCAGTACGCATCCAGCGGTGGTAGTGTGTAGTCTGTGGCTCTGCTACTTTGCTTTGTGTGACATGTTAAAATCTATGCTGCAACAGAAAATCCTGCCACTTGTGAGGTGTGTTGGCAAAAACTGCAAATCAATTGAAATTTATCATGATGTTTGTCATGATAAATGTATGGTGTGTGTACAGAGATGGGATAATGAGTGAGAGCCAAGTGAGACAATGGTGCATTGGTTTTAAACATTGCTATACTAATTTTCATGATGACTGCAGTGGTAGGTCTGACTTTGAGACTGACAAACTGGTGATGAAAATCAATGACAAAATTCATGAAAATCATCCTTTCATGATTATGGAGCTTTTGCAATATTTTCCCCAAATTTCACATAGTTTGATGCATGAAACTGAGGTAACTTGGTTGCCACAAATTTTGTGCTAGGTGGGTTCCCTAAATCCTAAAGGAAGACCACAAAAAATGGAGACTAGCTGCAGCACTGACCTTCCTCACGGATTACAAGAAAAATGCTAATGAAGTTATCAATTGTATCATAACTGGGAATGAGACTTGTGTGAATCATGCCAATTGTCAAACAAAAAGGCAATTGACAGAATGAAGGCACACAAATTCTCCCAAGAAACCAAGGAAATGTTTGCAAACAATGTCAGCAAAAAGATCATGGCTGCCATGTTTTGGGACTGATTCTTGTTGATTTCCTGGAATGTAGTACAACAATTAACTCAGAGGGGTACTGTCAGCCACTGACAACATTAACATGGGTGATACAAAATAAGCATTGAGGAAAACTTGGCACAAAAGCTTTGTTTTTTCATGACAACACACGTCCATACACTGCCAACCGTATCGCGAGAGCTCATACGGGGTTTTGAATGAGAAGTGTTTGATCGTCCACCATACAGCCTGGATTTGACATGGTGCAACTATCATGTCTTCTCAGCAATGAGGACTTGGCTTGCTAAACAACACTTTGACACTGAAGCCTAACTGCATGCCAGTATAAACCAGTCGTTGCAGTCGCAGGTGGCAGATTTCTTCAGATTGAAAAACTTGTGCCGTGTTATGATATTGAATGGCTCCTATCTGAATGTCGTTTATGTATAAAAATAGCTGAGAGTGTACCTTTATAAAGTATATAACAAAATTTGGTTTTTCCATACCATTATTTTTTTATTTCAAAACATTCATTACTTTCTGGATAGCCCTCGCAGTGCAATGATCGGATGTGGGCATGGAATTTTATTTATTCCTGTATCAGAAGCGTACATATTATACACAATTATGATGATTACCTTTGCCCAAAACTTTGCCAGCTCCAATATATTTCTGTTCCTTGATGAAGTTTATCTTCTGTGCAGGAGGCTGGGAACAGACAGCACTGAAGCATATGATAAACAGTCTGGTTTTCTTCACAGTCACACTGAATATCATCTTGATCAGTGTAGCTCCATCTTGCCAGATTAACCTTTGATCCACCAACTCCAGATCTGATGCATATTCAGGGTCTTCCAACTGTCCATACAGGAAGTTCCCGCTATTGGGTGCTATGGATTGGTCATTCGTGTATTGGATGGTTAACAGAGAGGGCACACTTCATTGCAAAATGGACCTAACCATGTTGCCTAACATACCAATGTGTCTCTTTATTTCAAGAATATTGAAGTTACTCAAATTCACGTGGAAAATGTGTTCCACTTTTGCACCAAAGTTTGCCACTGCTGTATTGCTCCTGTAAATTAATCTTTAAGATAATGACTGTCCACAGTAGTATTTCCCAGTTTACGTGTTGTTCACTGAAGCGGCCACATTCACTAGGGATGGCATATTCAGTCATCACAATGAGCATTTGTGGTACCAGAAAATCTGCACTGTGTGCAGCACCAGACAGCACATTGCTTCGCAGTTAATGTGTGGGCCGTTTTGGTTGGCAACTGCTTAGTCAGACCATAGCTTTTACCATCCCACTTGGCCGCCATGAACAATCAGGTGTTTCTTGAACAGCATAGGGTTCCAGCATGATGAGGTGCCTGCTTATTTTGGACTGGCTGTTCATAGGCATTGATTGTTTGGGCGTGGTGGATCATAAACTCACCAGACTTAACGAGCCTTGAGTTCTTTCTGTAGGGACCCATGAAGCCTCTAATGTATCGCAATCCTGTGGAGTCTGAAATGGATGCCTTCACAAGAATCATCTATGCAGCTGCTACAATAAAAGAAAATTCCAGAATGTTCGAGCACGTCCGGCGGTCAGTGGTCCATTGGTGTCACATACATGTGGTGTCTTATGGTGCAAATGTTGAGCATCTGTTGTAACACTCTAGCTGTATATTCATGTCGTACACCATGGGTACTGACGGGATCCAATAAATATTTCAAATGAATAATTCCTTTCTGATCTCCAACCTCTGCTACCACTTAGCTACATCAGCATCTACATCTATATCTATACTCTGCAAACCATGGTGTGGTGCATAGCAGAGGATACATCCCATTATACCACTTATTAGGGTTTTTTCCTGTTCCATTCACATGTGCAGGAAGAATGATTGTTTGAATGCTTCTGTGCGTGCACTAATTATTTTAATCATCCTTACACTCCATATGTTGTTAACAGACTTACTAAGGATAGTTTATGTCCATCTTCATGGGTCTTCCACTTCAGTTCCTTCAATTTTTCTGTGACACACTGCACTGGATCAGACAAACCTGAGGCCATTAATGCTGCCCTTCTCTGTATACATTTAGTATCCCCTTTTAATCATATTTGGTACGGGTCCCACACACTTGAGCAACATTCTAGAACTGGCCAGACAAGTGATTTGTAAGCAATCTCCTTTGTAGACTGATTGCAGTTCTCCAGCATTCTACCAATAAACTGAAGTCTACAACAGGCTTTACCCACAACTGAACATATGTGATCATTTCTTTTCATATTGCTACAAAGTGTTACACACAGGTATATGTATGGGTTGGCTGATTCCAACAGTGACTCACTGATGTTATGGTCATGGGATACTACTTTTTTCATTTTGTAAAGTGCACAATTTTACATTTCTGAATGTTTGAAGCAAGTTGCCAATCTTTGCACCACTATGAAATCTGATCAAGATCTGATTGGAAATATATGCATTTTCTTTCATACGCTACTATGCCATACATGGAACTTCAAAGTGACCAGTGTGCTCTTTCACAGGACTGACTAATATCCATTCCACATATCTGAGCACTTTCCTTTGCAATGGGATTTATGAAACACAAAAAATATGCAAATGAAAAGATGACAGGTAAGTAATAACCTACATAATACTTAAAGCAATTTGATATTTATTTAACAATATTATGAAAAGAAAAGTTTCAATTCACCTATAGTGGAGATGCTGAGACACAGAGAGGCACAACAAAAAGACAGTCACAAATAAAGCTTTCGGCCAGTAAGGCCTTCACCAAAAATAGACGACAGACACACCACAGTGGATACAGTTGCCTGAGACTGCAGTCATGGATGTGTGAGTTGCATTTGCTTAAGCATATATATATATATATATATATATATATATCTGTGTGTGTGTGTGTGTGTGTTCTCTATTCTTGATGAAGACCTTACTGGTCGAAAGCTTTATTTGTGACAGTCTTTTTTGTTGTGCCTATCTGCGATTCAGCATCTCTGCTATATGGTGAGTGGCAACTTTCCTTTTCAAATATTTTTACATTCCATCCTGGATTTTCCATTGTTTGATATTTATTTATACATTTGTAATGCCAAGTAACATATTTCTTTGTACTCACAAACATGCATGCTGAACGCCGCCTGCCTGAAGATTGCAGGTACCACCATTTAAGCAAAGTCCACGGCACGCAGTTGTTATTTTGATTTCACACCGTAGACCTGTCCATCCAAGTGGACAGATGCATGTTACCTTATGTGTTTCATCTTCTTTTTGACAAGTGCCACCGTTATGGCAAAATTCACTGCAGGGATCAACTTCACGACAGTCTGCTCCTCTGTAGCCTTCGCGACACCTGAAACACAGTGTTGGTTTATGCAGCAGGAAATCATAAATGGCGACTGCTACTATAACAAAAGATACTATAACTTTTTACAGCAGCTGCTTTCTGTCTGGGTTCTTTTATATGTGCACATTAGCTTGTGCAACTACAAATGGTATATATCAGAGTAGTGAAAGTTTATTGTAACCAAACTGCACAGATTTTGTTTCCAACAGCTGCTCCTCTTTGTTAATATATACCTTGACCTGTTTCACATCTAGTCAAGTTTGATGGCAGGAGGAATAGGAGTTCTGGTCAGGTGCATACAGGGGTTATCAATGCAAATTCCAGTAGGGGTAATGCAGGAGTGGGTTTTACAATGAATAAGAAAAAAGGAATGCAGGTAAGCTACTAAGATCAGCACAGCGAAAACATAACTACATCCAAAATAGACATGAAGCCCACATCTACAACAGAAGTATAAGTTAATATGCCAGTTAGCTCCACAGATGATGAAGAGAATGAAGAAATGTATGGTGAGATAAAATAAATTCAAAAATGGCTCTGAGCACTATGGGACTTACCTTTTGAGGTCATCAGTCTAAAAGATAGTTAAGGGAGATGAAAATTTAATTCTGGTGGGGGGCTGAAATTCAATAGCAGAAATAGGAAGAAAAGGAAAAATTGTAGATGACTATGGATTGGGGGAAAGGAATGAAAGAGGGAGCTGGCTGGTAGAATTTTCCACAGAGCATAATTTAATCATAGCTCACACTTTGTTTAAGGATCATGAAAGAAGGCTGCATACCTGGAAGAGACTTAGAACCACTGGAATGTTGCAGAATGATTACTTAATCATAAGACAGATATTTTGGAATCAGATTTTAAATTGTAAGGTTTTTCCTGGGGCAGATTTGCACTCTGACCACAATTTATTGTTTGTGAACTGTAAATTAAAAATAAAGAAACTGCAAAAAGTTAGGACATTAAGGAGATAAGACTTTGATAGGGTGAAATAACCAGAGGTTGTTGAGAGTTTCAGAGAGAGCATTAGCCAATGACTGACTAGCAAAGGAAAAAGGAATACAGTATAAGATGAATGGGTAGCTTTGAGAGATGAAATAGGGAATGTAGCAGAGGAACAAATAGGCAAAAAGACACGGCCTAACAGAAATCCTCGCATAACACAGCAGATATTGAAATAAATTTAAAAAAGGACAAAAGTAAAAATATTGCAAATAAAGTAAGAAAAAGGGAATACAAATGTCTTAAAAAATGAGATGACAGGAAGAACAAAAAAGCTAAGCAGGAATGGTTAGAGAACAAATAACAGGATTTAGAAGGATTTTTCACTAGGGGAAAGATAGATACCACCTAGAGGAAAATTAAAAAGGGCCTTGGAGAAAAGAGAAGCAGATGTATGAATATCAAGAGCTCAGATGAAATCCAGTCCTGAGCAGAGAAATGACAGCTGAAAGTAGAAGGAGTATGTACAGGGTCTATAATTATATAAATGCAAGAGGATGTGAATGGAGATGAGATGGGAGATATGTTGCTGGGAGAAGAATTTGACAGAGCACTGAAAGACCTAAGTCAAAACAAGGCACCGGGAGCAGTCGACATGACGTCAAAACTACTGATAGCCATGGGAGGGCCAGCCATGAGAAAACTCTTATATCTGGTGTACAAGATGTATGACACTTCAAAAGGAATTTAAAAAGTCAAATTCCTAAGAAAGCAGTAGCTGACAGCTGTGAAAATTACTGAACTATCAGTTTAATAAGCCACAGACACAAAATACTAACATGAATTCCTTGTAGAAGAATGGAAAATGTGATTGAAGCTGACCTCAGTGAAGATTAGTTTGGATTCCAGAGAAATGTAGAAATACAACAGGCAATACTGACACTACAATTTATTTTAGAAGATAAGTTATTTGAACAGCAAAGATTTGTTTATAATGTTTGTAGGCTTAGAGAAAGCTCTAAACAATGCTGACTGGAACATTCTCTTCGGAATTCTGAATGTTGAAGGGGTAAAATACAGGGAGCGGAAGGTTATTTACAACTTGTGCCAAAACCAGACAGCAGTTATAAGAGTAGAGGGGTATGAAAGGGAAGCAGTGGTTGAGAATGGAGTGAGACAGCATTGTAGCTTATACCTAATATCACTCAGAATATTGGAATGTAGCTGAATTAAATCACGTGATATTGAGGGAGATAGATAAGGAAACAAGACACTTAAAGTAGTAGATCAGTTTTGTTATTTGGGCAGCAAAATACTGATGATGGCAGCAGAAGGGAGGATATAAAATGTAGACTGGCAATGGCAAGAAAAGTGTTTCGGAAGAAGAGAAATTTTTTAACACTGAATAAAGACTCAAGTGTTAGCAAGTCTTTTCTGAAGGTATTTGTCTGGAGTGTAGCCATGTATGAAAGTGAAACATGGACAATACACAGTTCAGACAAGAGGAAAATAGAAACTTTTGAAATGTAGTGCTTCAGAAGAACGCCAGAGATTGGATGGGTAGAGCACATAATTAATGGGGAAGTACTGAATAGAAATGAGGTGGTAAGAAGTTTGTGGCACACTTGAGTGAAAGAAAGGATCTTCTGTTGCCACCCACTTCATACATTGTATTGCCTACTGTATCAACATCCCACTTCACATCCAATCAACGCAGGATGCCTGCATCACAGGGCATACTTTCACCAGGAAAACCTATGTGGGCTGTGTTGTCACACAAATATTTACTGGCGGCCACAACATAAAACAACACCACGTCTCCACCAAACCAATGGCCACCAGGGACCACTAACCATTCGCAGAGCCTGCAGAACACCTTCATTAGAGGTCACAGCTAGCCCAGGAACTACGTTGATACACCATGCACGTGATCACAAATAGATTCGGCAGATACATCCACTAAACAGGCTTTATAGGGCAGCACACTGCCAGCAAAGTACAGAGTTGCCCCTCCGCCCCCGGCAGCCCCGGCCAGACACCTCTTCTAGGTGGCCAGTCTCTTGCAGATGGACTTAGTGTAGTCGACAAACCTCTTGACATTGTAGAATTGTTTCATTGTGATCTCTCCCTGTCCTGTGAAGAGACGGATCTTTTCTATTATTATTATTATTATTATGTTTTTTTTTTCTTTTCTTTGGGATTAGTTGCTAAAACACATTTTGAGACATCAAGGGATGACCCATTTAGTAACCAAGAGATGAATACAGTAAACAAATTCAGAAGGATGTAGGTTGCAGTAGTTACTCGGAGATGAAGATACTTGTATAGGATGGAGTAGCATGGAGGGAGGCATTAAACCAGTTTTCAGATTGAAAACTGCAACAGCAACAACATGACTTCCATGCACAAAAAATGGTAAATAAGTTGGTCACTACTGTTGCATATTTTACTAAGGAATCCTTTATGCTCTTTATTTTTATTTTTCTTATCTCTCTTTTTTTATCACTGCTCTGAAGAGTCAAATCTATCTACCTCATATTGATTCATGCTATTTTTCTCTTTCTCTTTCTTTCAATCTTTTATGGGTCTTTCTTTCCTTAAAAGCATGTATGAAAATTTACATCATCCACTTTTTTGACATTATTCAGTTCGACCTTAAACCAACTGGGTTCTTCACAGCTTGGGATCTGACGGATTTGCCTCCAGCAGCCCCCCCCCCCCCCTCCCCCTAACCATTTTTCCAACCTACCTAACTAATCCTTCTTTCATCTCTGAAGCTGTTCTGAAAGCTGGGAATATTATTTTCTATTTACATTGCTTTCATCAGCAATATTATGAATTGTACCATCTGAAGGTGGATATGAGGTAGCCTTTCTCACTCTCTTTGTCTGTCTATCTATTTTACTTTCCTCTCTCACTATATTGATACTATTAAGAATGATTGAAATCCTTGCTATCCATGGATATCGTATTTTTAGCTCTTTAGATAACATCTGCTACTATATTTCTTGGTCTCACTGGCACAGCAGCTACATTCAAAGAGTTTTGTGCCCATTATTAATACAGACTATCACGTTTATAAATGAGGAATTTGAGAAGATAATTATTGACCTAAGACTTTGTAGAGGACTCTTCTTTTATTGTTAAATTTTCTTTCCTACTCTAAATACCATTATGTCATGCGGTTTATGCCACCAGTTAATCTCTCAAAGACAGGAATGGCGCAATAGGCATATAAGATTTAGCAAGTCTTGTTACTGCTCATCAGTCTTGGGTATGCTACTGTAATTACAACTTATCTCTTGCACCAGTCAAACTTTTCAAACTTGGTTTAGTTCTGTAGTATTTACATCTGAGATAGGCTCCCCCCCCCCCCCCCCCTCCTCTCACCCCACTCCTACCAAATTTTAAATGACATCAAGACAATGCAGACGTCTATGAGTGTGGAAAAAGTATATTTCTGAGGAAGTAACACTGTATTGGTATTGTTACTTGTTACTTCAGTGAAGGAAATTAGTCAGTTGTGTCACTCATTGATTTGTATTACGACTAGCTGTATTGTGATGATGCAAAATGTTAGTTTTTTTCTGTGAAGGCAGAGAGACTCCAAAAACAGCAATGTTCTAGACTCTGCTCATAAAATGGTTGACGTCCTGGACAAATGTTGTAGGCATTCCTGTTGCAGACAGCACATTGTGCATACCAGATACCATCATTTAAGAACATTAAGTAAGCAATGGATATAGGAAAAACAATGATGCAATTTAAAAGTACTAATTAACTGAACAAATATTTATCAGCATTAGAGCAAATATTTCACACTCAGGAAATAAATTGTGCTGCTGGCTAACAAGGGATATACTTCACGTTTCAATTATAACACAGTGGCATTTCTGTTGGAGAAAAATATGTACAGATGTCTAAAACATGATCCTAATCTGTCATACAGAAAGAGGCATTAAAGTTTTTGAAAAACTCTGGCCTATCTGGCAATTTTGTGAAGAAACTTACAGCCTGAACTCCTAGACCTCCCAAGCTGCAAGGCTTTCTTAAATCGATAAAAAGGAGTCCCATTATGGTCAGAATCAATTTGATCTCTCTTTCTGCTAAACTCCTTTTTGAAGGAACTTCTAGGCAGACTACTTCCCTCCTCAGACTATAAAGTTGTTGTCATCAGATTTTGATGATCATCTACTTTTCACAGAGAGGAATATTTAATGATATGACTAATGATACGGTCACTGGCTTCTCCAGTTTCTCCAACTCTTGCTAACTTAAATTTGGCTCCATTTTGCCCACAACTATTCTGTTGTTATGACAATGATACATTTATGAATTGGCCACATCATGTCAAAGATCTTCACCAGTTTTTTGATAACATGAATAATATGCACATGGCTCAGTTCCTCAGTAAACCATTGGCTTACAGCACTGACATATATCTCACTAAGCAGAGCTTCCACCATCCAGTCTAGAATAATGTGTTTTCAAATAAGTTCAAACACAGAGCTACAGCACCTTGGGTTCTGAGGTAAAACATATTTCTTCAGTGTGAATATAACTATATTGCTCAACAATTTGTGTAATTGTCAAATCTGCAAAGAACACAAAGGGTGCAATAAAAATACAGATTTAATTTAGAAAAATCAGCTACTGTTGAACACTTACTCACAATCATGTAATTATGATTGGTGAATGAAGTTACTCTCATATATCAATCTACTGGGACTGTTGCCAAAGAGACCATAGGGATCAGAAAATGCTACAATGCTTTCAACTTGGACAATGGCCAGGATCTCAAAGGAGGTTGAGGAACTAAAAGAAAGGAAGATCAGGGTGTAAGGTTCATTGACAATAGGGTCATTAGAGATGGGGCATAAGCTCTGGATGTTTCAAGAATTGAAAAGGGAAACTGTGGCGCCCTTTCAAAGGAACCATCCTGGCATTTTATAAGAGCAATGTATGGAAATTGTGGAAAAACCTAAATCTTGATGGCTTGATAGTTGAGAGACTAAAGAAACATTCATAGGAAAACAGGTTGTTACAAGGCCACCGTGGTAAAAATTATGACAGTCAGCTGTCCTGATGAAGACAATGTAGGTAACTGACAAAAACCCAAGCTTTTAGTCTGATTTGACGAGCAATAAGATTGTGAAGATTGTATACAATGATGATGACAGGAGAAACTATGTTCACAAACCATATTTGTTTAAAATTAAAGATTTCAACTCTTCATTTTTTTAGTATTGCATAACATGGAGGGCAAGACAAACTGGCACATGAAGCAAATGTTCGCACACAACTAACAGTCAGATGGCACCCACAGACAGCACATAGATAAAACTTTAGTTTCAGCTGAGAAAACATTAGTTAACACATCTATTCCTTCTTAACATCAAGCTGAAATTTACCAGCCACCTTATTACATTTCTGATATTTCTATAGGGGTCCATTAGTGTCTGTTTTGCTTTTGTTGCTTACAGGTGAACAGTTCTAGGAAGATAGCTCTCACAGCATATGCTTCATTCATTTGTTAGCATATACTAAGAAGCTTCAGTAACAGTAAAATGTATAGAAATATTAAAAAAGAAAGTGTGAAAACAGACCTTCATATACAGTGCCTCAGAGAATGATGTTATGACAATAAAACACAACATGTTGCCAATATATAATTTACCACAGAATGGCACCATGCATATTCAAGATATAAATGACAACAATAAGATATAATGTACGCCCAACATAAATTGCTACTCAGAAGACTAAAAATGTATAGATGAAAGGAAAAGAAACTTGTGTTTTGCAAAAGTACATTTGTAGTCTAAAAACATTCTTACTCTACAAATAATGTACAAGGGGTGATCAAAACATAGGGTTACATGGCTGATATACCTGGAGCTTCATTTGTTACAGTGACATTAGTAATGGGCAGAAACTCTGATGCATGAGGTTGGCAATTGTGCAGAGTGTTTTCAGCCACCCACCACCTACAGTGCTAATTGTAGGTAAACACATATGGCGGCCAATTTGGAAAATTGGTCTCGCAATGAAATCTACATCCACATATATATTCTGCAAACTGCTATGAAGTGTATGGCAGAGTGTATATCCTGTTGTTGTACCAGTTACTAGGGTTCTCCCCATTCCATTCAAGTGGAGAGTTGCAGGAAGGATGACTATTTAAATGTCTCTGGTCATGCTGTAATTAATCCAATCCTGTCCTCATGATTATTATGGGATAGATATGTATGGAGCTGTAGAAAATTCCTAGAGTCATCATTTAAAATCAAATCTTGAAAGTTTATAAATAGTCTTGCTCGAAATAGTTTATGTCATCTTCAAGAGTCTGCCAGTTCAATTTCTCTGCTCAGTTATTCGATTTCTGTAGGTAGTGGAAATTTTCTGGCAACTGGTAGAGGATTACAAAGAGACTAATGTCTTGTAAGCATATTGCAGAATGACATCTTGAAGATTTTGGCTGGTAGAGAAAATGTCATCAACAAGGATCACAGTTGTCAATCCAGCATGGCATCAACAGATGTGAATACAGCTCACAGGAGTAGCTGACTGGCTGATTGAGGGTGCCAGGTGGATCACATTATGGGATATGATGCTAGAATTTTGTCTGGAAGCATCCATGTCATTGTTCACAATCTTCTGCAGTATTGGAAAGTTCATTCCTGACAGATTCTAAGAAAACTGCCCAACCAACACAAGCAGAAGTACGAGGGGGAGGTCTGCAAATTTCCATCAGATCTGCACAGAAGGGCACAGTTTTTTGAACTGCATTGTCACAACTGACAAAACATGAATTTACCACTACACTCCCAGCAGTAAGCAGCTGTCAATAGAGTGAAAACACCCCTTCTCTCCAATGACAAAGAAGTGTAAGGTGATGCCACCTGCCAGGAGGATGATGGCCTCAACATTTTGGGACAGCATGTATGTCAAACTCATGGAGTTTTTGGAAAGAAGATACATAGTGACAAATACTGCAAAACATTGACACAATTTCATGAAGCAATCAGGAGGAAGTAGACAGGATTTTTCAAGATGACATCATCTTCCTTCATGTCGATGCATGGCCTCATACAGCCAAGGAGACCACCACATTGTTGAAGCAGCTTCACTGGGACATCATTGACCACCTTCCCTATAGCTTGTATCTCGCCCCAAGCATCTTTCATTTTTGTCCTTACCTGAACAAGTAACTAGGGGGCCAACGATTTGTTTCAGATGTGAAGCATTTCACAACATGGCTGAACACATAAGGACAGGATTTTTACCAGGAGTATATATTCACAACCTATCCCATGAATAAACAAGTGCCTAAACCAACATGGAGATAATGTTGAAAAAGAACTCATTGTGTGTACCATCAGTTGGCTGTATTGGTTGTACGAAATTAAAAATACATGTTTTGCTGCAGGCTTTGTAACTTAAGTTTCTAATCACCCCTCATAGTAACAAAATCCACAGTGTGTGTTATTTTCACAGAGGGGAGCATACATGACAGTAAAAAACAGCCATTCTCATGTACTGACTTGCAGTTCCAGATAGTTTGAAAAAGTCCTTCAATTGATATGACAGTTACAAACCATTCACAATCAGATGGGTCCCTTCGCAAATTGCTTCTGATAAGTAACAAATAGTTTTAGCTTGTTAAAATCACTACTTTATAACTCCTTTCAATTTGAACATGCACATGATGACTGGAAATTGTTGCTTGAATGAAATTCTTGTTTAATTGCACTATCAGTGCTCAGTCACCAGACTGTCATAGCTATCAAAGTTTAGGAGCATTCACTGAGGACATTTTAAGATGAAACAACTACACAAATCTGATTTGCTGGAAAGGAATATGTTGACATTCACAGGAAGAAAACTAAAAAAGTATTATTCATTCAGAATCCTGACAAAAGTGAGTTAATGAGAAAAATCAGAAATATGTACATTTTATCATGGAGTTGTTTTGTCACTGCAAGAGAATAGCAAAAATGCTCCATAAACTTCAGTGGCAGATGTCAGTGTAAAAAAACAGATGTTGTGTCATTGAAAGGGTCACTATAAGCAGCCATTTCAAGAGGAGTTAGAAAAATAATACTGCCTGTAATACATCTTTTATAATGATAATGCTAGTGAAGTAAAAGAAATTACAGGTTGTACAGAAGAGTATTAACAGCCACTATTCCTGTCAATTATCTGTAAATTGAACAGTTAGGGACACAAATAATACTAGCACACCATGTTCTGACTATCACAAGTCATACACTGGGTTTTATGGTACAAGTGTAAGTGCAGAGACTGGCGAAAAAAATAAAATAAAACAGGTGGGCTCACATTCTATGAATTGACTGCTTAATGCAATGTCACGAGAGCTATTGCACTTTCTTTTGAGTAAGCAATGTTCAAAGCTTAATGCTTCTGAGAAATGCAAGTGACAAAAATTGCAGATTTGCTGGAGTCGTTTAGTTACACTTTTGGCTATGTCATAAATTCAATAAAAGTTTTACCTCTATCATGCAGTGGAAAGTCCAGGAAGGAATAACAACAGTGTGGGAATGGATAGATTGCTACTCACCTCACTGAGGAGGCATTAAACTGCAGACAGTGTACTGACTGCTTCCCACTTCTCCTTATTGATGATGACAAACAGCTAATTCTGCAAGGCTATTTGATTTCACATGCACAGCCACTCTTTGGCATGATAATATTAGTTGCATCAAAACTCACGTGAAAGTATTCATAACAATAGGCAGTTAACAACAGCCAAGAATAATAATAATTCATTATAAAGGCAAAGAAAATTCTTTCAAGTTGTTAATATGTGTGACACTATGTGCAAGTAAGTTGTGTGCCCAACACTATTAATCACAGTGCGTAATAAGCACTATGCTTTGCCCGGCAAAAACTTTTGTGCTACTGAAGAAGCCAACATTACAACACATCTACATAACTAAACAAATTTATGGGGAACATATGCTGACCTTTGACTGAAAATACTACTTTATGTTTTCAGATGGTTCAGTAATCCATTAGTTTATCACCCAGGTTTGTTCAGAGATTATTTCACAAATTTATTTTGTAGCAAGACTTACCAGATTGGAGCATTATGTATTCTCATCACAGCAGCTATTTCAGTTAATACTCTGTTGGTCAAAAAATGATCGGTCTAGCTTTCTCTCTCAAATAACACAAACTCCCCAGCTGTATTTATTGGGTGGAGCTCGTAATATTTGAAGTTAAGCTGTTCGGGTGTAATTGCAGCTGATGGCCACTAAACAACGAAGCTTTAATGGCAGAGCTTTGAAAAGCTAGAAAAATTCTTATTATTCAATTCCATGTCACAGGAGGGAAATGAAGGTAAAGGAAACCATGAAAGCTCGAAATTAACAGTTGATGTATTATCTGAACACATTCACATAATACATACAGCTTCAACAAGATGATAATTCCATCACTTAGTCAGATATGCTAGTACAGCAATGATCTCTGTCTTTCTCAAGAGCAGCAGCCAAATCAGAATGAACAAAAGTTAACACATAAAAGATAAGATTTCGCTGACATTACTTTCAATATTGTGTGATACTACTATCACTGTAACACACCCTTTTTCAGCACAACAATTTACACTGCATTTTATTCAATATTTATCAAATTACCAGGGGACAGTACAACAGGTACAATGAAAAAGAGCACTACAAATGTTAACCTATAAGACTACGCCCTTCATCAGAAGAGGAAAACACACACACATTCACACAAGTCACATACATCACCTTAGTACCCATAGATACCTGTGTCCATGTGTGTGTCATTTATGTGAATGTGTGTGTGTATGTATGTTTTCTATTTCTGGCACTCTTTTTCATAGTGTCTGTCCATGAAGCAATACTTCCTCTAGGTGGTGAGTTGCAACCTATTCTTTCCATGTTGTTATTACCTCTATCAAGATCATATGTAATTACTCGGCTCATATCTGATAATTATTTATTATCTGAAGATATAATCAAAAGCTCTAAAATGAAACTCATAATGAACTGTGAACTGTAACATAAGTGTAAAATACAAACCGACAAACAGTGCGATCATTCACAACAGAACATGTTCCACCATTGGCACATGTACTGGAAGTACACTGTGATACTGTGTTGAATTCACATTCTGGGGGGCATACGCAGTTTTCTTCACCAGGTGAGCAATTGCAATCACATACAGCTTTTTCACATCGCCGTCCTGTGTACCCTGGCTTGCATTCACAGACACTTTCCTTTGCATAAGCACGGCATACCCCTGGAAAATAAATAAATAAACACAAATAAAATAAAATAAAATTTGATATTACACACCATTCACAGAGTGGGCTCTTAATATTAAAAATATTGTAAAATTAATGACACTGACATTATCCTCCAAGTTATTTTCTCCATTAGATATAATGGATGTATGTGTACAAGTTACAATATTACTTGCTTAAGACATTTTTCAGTTAAATTTACGCAAAGGAGGAAGATTTATAAGGAATCTAATTCTTACTTTTTTGTTCTGTTTCAAAGGACTGGGAACATCCTTTTTATTGTTGTTGTTGTGGTCTTCAGTCCTGAGACTGGTTTGATGCAGCTCTCCATGCTACTCTGTCCTGTGCAAGCTTCTTCATCTCCCACTACCTACTGAAACCTACATCCTTCGGAATCTGCTTAGTGTATTCATCTCTTGGTCTCCCTCTACGATTTTTACTCTCCATGCTGCCCTCCAATGCTAAATTTGTGATCCCTTGATGCCTCAAAACATGTCCTACCAACTGATCCCTTCTTCTAGTCAAGTTGTGCCACAAACTTCTCTTCTCCCCAATCCTATTCAATACCTCCTCATCAGTTACGTGATTGATCCACCTTATCTTCAGCATTCTTCTGTAGCACCACATTTCGAAAGCTTCTATTCTCTTCTTGTCCAAACTAGTTATCGTCCATTTTTCACTTCCATACATGGCTACACTCCACACAAATACTTTCAGAAACGACTTCCTGACACTTAAATCTATACTCGATCTTAACAAATTTCTCTTCTTCAGAAACACTTTCCTTGCCATTGGCAGTCTACATTTTATATCCTCTCTACTTTGACCATCATCAGTTATTTTACTTCTTAAATAGCAAAACTCCTTTACCACTTTAAGTGTCTCATTTCCTAATCTAATTCCCTCAGCATCACCCGACTTAATTTGACTACATTCCATTTTCCTCGTTTTGATTTTGTTGATGTTCATCTTATATCCTTCTTTCAAGACACTGTCCATTCCGTTCAACTGCTCTTCCAGGTCCTTTGCTGTCTCTGACAGAATTACAATGTCATCGGCGAACCGAATGTTTTTACTTCTTCTCCATGAATTTTAATACCTACTCCGAATTTTTCTTTTGTTTCCTTTACTGCTTGCTCAAGATACAGATTGAATAACATTGGGGAGAGGCTACAACCCTGTCTCACTCCTGTCCCAACCACTGCTTCCCTTTCATGCCCCTCGACTCTTATAACTGCCATCTGGTTGCTCTACAAATTGTAAATAGCCTTTCGCTCCCTGTATTTTACCCTTGCCACCTTCAGAATTTGAAAGAGAGTATTCCAGTCAACATTGTCAAAAGCTTTCTCCAAGTCTACAAATGCTAGAAACATAGGTTTCTTTCTTCTAAGATAAGTTGTAAGGTCAGTATTGCCTCACGTGTTCCAACATTTCTACGGAATCCAAACAATCTTCCCCGAGGTCGGCTTCTACCAGCTTTTCCATTCGTCTGTAAAGAATTCGCGTTAGTATTTTGCAGCTGTGACTTATTAAACTGACAGTTTGGCAATTTTCACACCTGTCAGCACCTGCTTTCTTTGGGATAGGAATTATTATATTCTTCTTGAAGTCTGAGGGTATTTCGCCTGTCTCATACATCTTGCTCACCAGATGGTCGAGTTTTGTCATGACTGGCTCTCCCAAGGCCGTCAGTAGCTCCAATTGAATGTTGTCTACTCCCGGGGCCTTGTTTCGACTCAGGTCTTTCAGTGCTCCGTCAAACTCTTCATGCAGTATCTTATCTTCCATTTCATCTTCATCTACATCCTCTTCCATTTCCATAATATTGTCCTCAAGTACATCGCCCTTGTATAAACCCTCTATATACTCCTTCCACCTTTCTGCTTTCCTTTCTTTCCTTAGAACTGGGTTGCCATCTGAGCTCTTGATATTCATACAAGTGGTTCTCTTCTCTCCAAAGGTCTCTTTAATTTTCCTGTAGGCAGTATCTATCTTACCCCTAGTGAGATAAGCTTCTACATCCTTACATTTGTCCTCTAGCCATCCCTGATTAGCCATTTTGCACTTCCTGTCGATCTCATTTTTGAGACTTATGTATTCCTTTTTGCCTGCTTCATTTACTACATTTTTATATTTTCTCCTTTCATCAATTAAATTCAATATTTCTTCTGTTACCCAAGCATTTCTACTAGCCCTCGTCTTTTTACCTACTTTATCCTCTGCTGCCTTCACTACTTCATCCCTCAGAGCTATCCATTCTTCTTCTACTGTGTTTCTTTCCCCCATTCCTGTCAATTGTTCACTTATGCTCTCTTTGAAACTCTGTACAATCCTCTGGTTCTTTCAGCTTATCCAGATCCCATGTCCTAAAATTCCCACCTTATTGCAGTTTCTTCAGTTTTAATCTACAGGTCATAACCAATAGATTGTGGTCAGAGTCCACATCTGCCCCTGGAAATGTCCTACAATTTACAACCTGATTCCTAAATCTCTGTCTTACCATTATATAATCTATGTGATACCTTTTAGTATCTCCAGGATTCTTCCATGTATACAACCTTCTTTTATGATTCCTGAACCAAGTGTTAGCTATGATTAAGTTATGCTCTGTGCAAAATTCTACCAGACGGCTTCCTCTTTCATTTCTTAGCCCTAATCCATATTCACCCACTCTGTTTCCTTCTCTCCCTTTTCCTACTGACGAATTCCAGTCACCCATGACTATTAAATTTTCGTCTTCCTTCACTACCTGAATAATTTCTTTTATCTCATCATACATTTCATCAATTTCTTCATCATCTGCAGAGCTAGTTGGCATATAAACTTGTACTACTGTAGTAGGCATGGGCTTTGTGTCTATCCTGGCCACAATAATGCGATCACTTTGCTGTTTGTAGTAGCTTACCCGCACTCCTATTTTTTTATTCATTATTAAACCTACTCCTGCATTACCCCTATTTGATTTTGTATTTATAACCCTGTATTCACCTGACCAAAAGTCTTGTTCCTCCTGCCACCGAACTTCACTAATTCCCACTATATCTAACTTTAACCTATCCATTTCCCTTTTTAAATTTTCTAACCTACCTGCCCGATTAAGGGATCTGACATTCCACGCTCCGATCCGTAGAACGCCAGTTTTCTTTCTCATGATAACGACGTCCTCCTGAGTAGTCCCCGCCCGGAGATCCAAATGGGGGACTATTTTACCTCCGGAATATTTCACCCAAGAGGACGCCATCATCATTTAATCATACAGTAAAGCTGCATGTCCTCGGGAAAAATTATGGCTGTAGTTTCCCCTTGCTTTCAGCCGTTCGCAGTACCAGCACAGCAAGGCCGTTTTGTTTATTGTTACAAGGCCAGGTCAGTCAATCATCCAGACTGTTGCCCCTGCAACTGCTGAAAAGGCTGCTGCCCCTCTTCAGGAACCACATGTTTGTCTGGCCTCTCAACAGATACCCCTCCGTTGTGGTTGCACCTACGGTACGGCCATCTGGATCGCTGAGGCACGCAAGCCTCCCCACCAACGGCAAGGTCCATGGTTCATGGCGGGATCCTTTTTATTATATGTGCTATTTTGATGAATAAAATATTTTACAGTGACTCTGTGTTTTAGCTAAAAGAGGGTAATTTTTAGGTGGTTCAATATGACAGGAATTCAGTTTCGAAATATTGGAGAAACTGTCTTAAGTGCTTTTGAAAATAGCTCACACTGCAGAAAAGTATCAGAGATACTTTCCTACTGTAGTGATGGATGGTAAACATTTGTATCTTAGTTTGATCATGTTAGTATAATACTTACATCATACAGTGTAGCAATCATAAATATTTTAGGGTTGGGATTTCAATTTCCTTCATTGCCTGTTTGACAAATTTTGAACAAGTCCTTCTGATTGGTATTTTAACTTTTACTTTTTAAGTATTTCTATGGAAAAATACAGCTATATAGTCTGAACAGTGGCTGGACCATACTAACAGATCTGTTAGATTATGAATTTGAAAAATGGAGAGTAACACATAAAAAACTGTAGAGGAGTTGCTTAAACTAGTTGTTGCTCGATTTCATTTGGTAAAAAAAGTGGAAATAAATTTAAAAAAGACAAAACACTGGGAAGTGAGGGGAAAGGGACATGTGTGATGAAAATAAATAACAGAAAGAATTTCATAAGGAATTATCACAGACAAGGCAGAAGCTGATGGTAATGGAAAAGAAACTAAAGTTTAATGTGTGGCTGACTTAATATTACAAACTGTTAAAGAAAATTAGAAATTAATATTACATTCGCAAGTCAAGTGTATATTTACCTCTCCTGCAAATTTCTGTGAGTGGCTACAGACAGCATAGTTTGTACTGTGACTGCTAGGTGTCAGCACCAGCTAACACAGGTGCAAAAATTTGTAATTGCTGTAAATGTTTGTTGTTGTTACTTCATAGACATTAACTAGCATATGTGAACCCTATACTGCACCATGAATGTTGAATTTCATTATGATCTTGTGTTTTATGTTTGCTTGTCATGCAAATTGGACAGGAAAGTAATGTAAATAAAAATATTATCTGCTTACTTATGTATTTGAATATAACTATTATTTTTCAATTTATTTTCTTCAATAAATATTACTTAACTGTGCCCAGTTTCAACACTACAAATAACAAGATTGATGTGTTCAAAGGCTGCTGTACTGAGACTACTAGATGTCAGTAGCAACCGACATAGGTGTAAAAATTTGTAACATAATTGTCTTTTGTTGCTACTTCACAGAAATTAACTAGCATACATATACACATTACTGCACTACAAATGTTGAATTTCAAAATGATATTGTGTTATGTACGCTTACTAGTCATGTAAACTGGGCTTGAAAGAAATTTGAATTGAAATATCATCTGTTTACTTATGTAGATGAATGTAATTACTATTTATCAATTTCTATTCTTACATAAATATTACTGAATTGATGTTTCATCTCTGTGTCCAGGTTCAAAGCTATAAATACCAAGATTGGTGTGTTCAAAGAAGGATGTACAAAAAGAATAACAATATTTAGGAAATCCAACTACAGATTTCTACAAACAAGTTATAACTTCTGGAAAAACACAGAATTTATAAAGGTAATGGCAGATACCTACAAGACCAGCACTAAAAGTGTTAAGTCTGGATGGATGGCAAATGCCATGAATATGTTGGAAAGCATGTTTCTATACTCAGAATCGAAAGAGTTTTGTCACAGACAGTGAGGTGGGACAGGGATTTTAACAATGCAAATGATGAAATAAATACCCAGGTGTCTATTACTACCTTGCAAAGTACATACACTATCAGGAAATTAAGTGCTGCCCCTATAAATTGTGCATCCAATGAAATTTGTTTTAACTGAGACATCAGTCTTGTTTTTACCAAACAGCTCCAATGAGGTAGTCGGGGCATTTGGTGGTTTGGGAAGTATGGTAAACTCATCCTGGTGCTCTTTCAACCTTGCATATTTACTGTGAGCTGTGTGACATGTTGCACTGTCCTACTGGCAGATGCCATCGTGCTGACATTAACAAACTGTATGTCGGAATGGACATAGTTCCCAAAGATAAATGCATAAGATGTATTGTGGCTTCCAGAATGATGAAAACGCCCAGAGAATTCCACAAAAACATCCTCTGGTCTGGACCTTCTGACAATTGTTGCACAGTGTTTGCTTTCAGGTGTCTCACGTTGTACATACCAGTGGCCATTTGTACATGTCATTTGAAAAGGCCACCTGACTCCACTCAGTGGATATCCACCTGCAGCTCTGTTACAGAACTTCCAGCCTCTGTTGCTGATGAACAGCAGTCAGCATGGGTACATTAACCGGGTACCTGTTGCAGAGGCCCATATGCTCCAACATTCGCTAAATGGTCACTGAGAAGTCAATGTTGGTAGCCCCTTGGTTCATCTAGTTGATCAGTAGCTCAACAGTTGTACACCTATTCGCTCATGCACATATACATTCCATCATTCATGCTTTCCATCCATGGCCAGTGATGTGCTACTGTTGCCTCACCATTGGTTTCAGATAGTACCAGTCTACCACACACAGTATATTTTAACCACAGTTGCACATGGGTGATTTTTAAACTTAGACATTTCAGAAATGTCTCCACCCTAGGCCCTAAAGCCAATGATCATCCCCTTTTGGATGTCAGATAAGTCACTCTATTTACAATCATTCTGTTTCCACGTTACAACAATGGCTACACGTTTTCCGCATCTTCACCACTTACTTTATATGTCCTCTGTGGTCATTGATGTTGAACATAGGTGGTGGTCACATTAATGTGACTGGACTGTATAGTAAACATGATTTCTCAGTGCAGTGACTGGCTGCTTAGCTGAGTGGTAACGTGCTTACCTACCATGCAGCAGGCCCGGGTTCAATTCCCGTCAGGTCGGAGATTTTTTCCGCTTGTAAACTGGATGTTGTGCTGCCCTCATCCTCATCCTCATCATCATCACTGTCATGCAAGTTGCCCAATGTGGCATCATCTGCAATAAGACTTGCAACTCGGTGGCTGACCCCCCCCCCCCCCCCCCCCCTGAAGGGTTATACGATCATTTCATTTTTTTCTCAGTGCGATTTGGCAGAGGATAGTGCCTGAATGGTGAAGGGATGCTCCACCTTGTGTACACTATTCTGTCTGCTTACATAATTTACAGGCTCACAAAAAATAGCTTCTTTGGAGGCCATCTGATGCTGACAATTGAGTTTTACTCTGTAATTGGTTTTTGTACTAAGCACTTTTGTATTAAGTCACAAGTAGCCTCACACTCCTGCCTGCTTTAGTAAGAGCGAACAAGGTGATGAGAAGAATGCAACCATAGCACTACCATTCACAGACGCACCAGACATGTGTACTGTAGTGGGAAGGAAGCAAGCCAATATATTACTAATATAAATGGCACCTCCATTTCTAAAGTACGCAATGCACAACATTAGATTCATACTTGCTCTGTTTCTGATCTCTAGTATCTACAAATCTACTTCTAGGAATCCTGATTGCAAGAGAACTGCGTGCTGCCTTTCAGATGGCGGTAACTGGGAGGGCCATGTTGACAAGATGATGTAACACTCTTCGCACGATCAACATGTCGTCTAGACATCCATTGTGAACGATAGTACAACCTCTCCACCTCCCCTCCTCTTACCCAGTGATGTACAAAGAAAACAGGTACTGATATACTTTCACTAAACCTGACTCAAAGGTGTCATGATCTCTTCACCCATAAGTGCAGGTTTATATGATGCATGGTGATCATCATAGAAGTGGGTAGGGCAGCAAGGAGCCAATGTACACCTCAATCATGTGGTTTCATGAGTTTAGCAGAGAGGTAGGTCACTCATATTTTGGGCAGTATAAATTACAAATGTTAAGCGCAATATTTGTAACATCAACTTGACTGAGCTTGCTTAGAACAAGCTAAAATTTGCCATGTATCATCACTGGAATCGGCCTCACCTACTTTACAACCTAAGGAGGATTGCCATTAAAGAGTGCAAAGGAGGATTTCCATTAAAGAGTGCAAAAGACTGGCGCAGCAACACCTTCAGCATCTCATGGTCAGCTTAACAGAGTGTTCCAAATAGAATATATGTATTCTGAATGCATATATTTATTAAACAATAAAAGGAAAAGGATAGATTGCTACTCACAATAAAGATGACATGCTATGTTGCAGAAAGCACAACAAAAAGACTTCATGATCTAGCTTTTGGGCAAAGAAAGGAAAGAAAACACACACACACACACACACACACACACACACACACACACACACATTCATTTGCAGATGCAAGCACACCTCATGCACACATAACTGCCATATCCAGCAGCTAGGACCAGTCCGAGCTGCCAGAGATGGCAGTCCTGCATGTGAGGTGTGCTTGCTTGTGTGAATGAATGTGTGTGTTTTCTTTGAAAGTTAAATCATGGTAGTGTTTTCACTGTGCCTGTCTGCAACACATTAACCTTACAGGGAGTAGCAGTCTGTCCTTTTCCTTACACTGTTGATATTCCAACCTGGAGTTTCCATTGTTGTATTTATTAAAGTGTACAACATACAATTATGAAACTTGGAACACATATTTACGAATCTCCAAGTTTAGACTATAGATGTTCAATATGTCCTCCACCAGTGACATGAACAATATCACATTGATACTCAAATTCCTTCCATACTCGGCTAAGCATGTCCATCAGCATGACCATTAACACTGATGTTATGATAGTACAGATCAACTCTTCTACATTCTTTGGTAGTGTCGGTGCATAAACATTGTCCTTAATTAAACCCCACAGGAAAAGGTCATAGGACACCAAATACGGTCAGTGTGGAGACCAGCTGAGAAGTGCTAAGTAACCAACTCAATAGCTAAGAAGAGTTTCATTCAGATATTCACGCACTTGGCAACTCAAGCGAGGGGGTACCCTGTGTAGTTGAAAAATAAAGTTATTCTGATTCAGCCTTGGAAACAACCAGTTTTATAATACTTTATGAAAAGGAAAGTTGCTACTCACAATGTAGCAGAGATGCTGAGTCACACATAGGTACAACAAAAAGGCTATAAGAAAATGAGCTTTCGGTCAACAAGGCCTTTGTTGGAGATACACTCACATAAATGTAACTTGAATACACATGACCGCAATCTCTGGCTTAATAGGCTTGTTACTGACATTTCAAAGCATGCCAAATTGTTGTTGTAAGCAGTTGTAACTCCCGTCGGGCATGACAAGTTGATTTTGTAGGACTATGCTAGAAAGAGTTTGAATTCAAGTGACATTTTTGATGGAAGTATGAGGCAGCCAGGACACTTTCCTTTACATATACATCCTGTGTCTACAAGATGTCAATACCATCTGTAAATGTTCCATCAATTTGGGGGATCAGTTTGGTACCTCAACCTGAAACATCTCTGCATTGTCATCTTGGAATTACATTTTGCAAGCTTGAGAACACAAGATGATTTCTGTTCCAGAGTAGCCATATTGCAACATGAGACCACAGCCAAGCAAGCAGAGGACAACTGAGATCTAACAGTGATACATATAAATTAGACAATGTATTTGCTCCTGCAGAGATGGCAATCAATATGTTTTGACAACATTATACTTCGTAATACACTCTGTACTTTATAAACGAAATGATGGAGCAGCAGATATTGAATGAGACCCAGCAAATTTTGATTTCACTTATGTGCACTTACAAACAGACAGTCTCAATTTTTGTGATTATTTTTTTGGCTTTAACAAACAGGTATCACTTCTGAATTCATATTTGCATGTTGTCTATCTGTGATTACTCCAATCTCTTTTCCCATATTTTATGTCATTTACTTCTGACAAATGTGTTGTGTTTGTTTGTACTTTATCTACTTACTTTCATTTCAGCTGTGTAATTATTAACTTTCTACTTCAGCAAGTGAAAAATCATAATTATGACTGTACTCACCTCCATTCAGACAGATGCCTTCGCAATTAGGGATTTCACATCTTCTGCCAATACGACTTGGTGGACATACACAGCGAGGTTCACTTTTGTTGATAATACATATACCCTGAAAGTAAATTGAAAAAATTATTGATAGAAATTTTGTCAGTATTGTGGATGGAGGCAAAATCACTTTTTTCTAATCTCAGAGTTAATAGGTTTGAACTGAAATGTTTGCTAATTAGATTATACACTCCTGGAAATGGAAAAAAGAACACATTGACACCGGTGTGTCAGACCCACCATACTTGCTCCGGACACTGCGAGAGGGCTGTACAAGCAATGATCACACGCACAGCACAGCGGACACACCAGGAACCGCGGTGTTGGCCGTCGAATGGCGCTAGCTGCGCAGCATTTGTGCACCGCCGCCGTCAGTGTCAGCCAGTTTGCCGTGGCATACGGAGCTCCATCACAGTCTTTAACACTGGTAGCATGCCGCGACAGCGTGGACGTGAACCGTATGTGCAGTTGACGGACTTTGAGCGAGGGTGTATAGTGGGCATGCGGGAGGCCGGGTGGACATACCGCCAAATTGATCAACACGTGGGGCGTGAGGTCTCCACAGTACATGGATGTTGTCGCCAGTGGTCGGCGGAAGGTGCACGTGCCCGTCGACCTGGGACCGGACCGCAGCGACGCACGGATACACGCCAAGACCGTAGGATCCTACGCAGTGCCGTAGGGGACCGCACCGCCACTTCCCAGCAAATTAGGGACACTGTTGCTCCTGGGGTATCGGCGAGGACCATTCGCAACCGTCTCCATGAAGCTGGGCTACGGTCCCGCACACCGTTAGTCCGTCTTCCGCTCATGCCCCTACATCGTGCAGCCCGCCTCCAGTGGTGTCGCGACAGGTGTGAATGGAGGGACGAATGGAGACGTGTCGTCTTCAGCGATGAGAGTCGCTTCTGCCTTGGTGCCAATGATGGTCGTATGCGTGTTTGGCGCCGTGCAGGTGAGCGCCACAATCAGGACTGCATACGACCGAGGCACACAGGGCCAACACCCGTCATCATGGTGTGGGGAGCGATCTCCTACACTGGCCGTACACCTCTGGTGATCGTCGAGGGGACACTGAATAGTGCACGGTACATCCAAACCGTCATCGAACCCATCGTTCTACCATTCCTAGACCGGCAAGGGAACTTGCTGTTCCAACAGGACAATGCACGTCCGCATGTATCCCGTGCCACCCAACGTGCTCTAGAAGGTGTAAGTCAACTACCCTGGCCAGCAAGATCTCCGGATCTGTCCCCCATTGAGCATGTTTGGGACTGGATGAAGCGTCGTCTCATGCGGTGTGCACGTCCAGCACGAACACTGGTCCAACTGAGGCGCCAGGTGGAAATGGCATGGCAAGCCGTTCCACAGGACTACATCCAGCATCTCTACGATCGTCTCCATGGGAGAATAGCAGCCTGCATTGCTGCGAAAGGTGGATAGACACTGTACTAGTGCCGACATTGTGCATGCTCTGTTGCCTGTGTCTACGTGCCTGTGGTTCTGTCAGTGTGCTCATGTTATGTATCTGACCCCAGGAATGTGTCAATAAAGTTTCCCCTTCCTGGGACAATGAATTCACGGTGTTCTTATTTCAATTTCCAGGAGTGTATTTTTAATTTTTTGAATGGGCTTATTATTCAAAATTCATATTCTGACAAAGGCACTGAAGATCTGTGGATGAACAAGAAAGGAAAAGGGGGAAGAAAAGGGGACTGTGATTAGGTGAAAACTTGTTCTTCCAACTGTAGACTAGGCTGAAACATTTATTGGAATATGGATAGACCAGAGAAGAAATGTTGGGTACCAGTAGACATCACAATTAGGTTCTTATCTGAAGCCCATTTAGAAAGACACTGATTTTTCAACATTGGATAAGGAGGAAGCACATTTATGGCAGCTTGACACTCCATACCCATGAAAACTGCATCTTCTGTATGTACCCCTGCCTTGCAGTGTTGCAACAGCAAAGGTCCTTTTCATACCTGGGTCTGAGTGATATGTTCTTCCTTTTTACCTTGCTTGAACAATTATGTTCTGCTTTTCTGTATGTATCAACAATTGTGTCTTGAATGTGACATCATTTTTTTTATGTTGATCATTCTCATTACCACAGCTTCTGTGTAACTACAGCACATATGTACTTGAAGGCTTCTGTTCCTCCACAGTGATGACACGTTTTTCACATAATGAAATTTTGTGAATATTGTGAAAAAGACAGATTGCTAATCACCATATGAAGGAGCTACTCAGTCACAGATAGCCACAATGAAATGCCTGCTGTACATTAAAGCTTTTGGCCAAACGGCCTTCTTCTACAGCAGAAAACACAAAAACACAATCACACAAGCACAACTCACACACTTCTACTTTTCTACTTTAGAAGAAGGCCTTTCGGTCAAAAGCTCAAATGTACAACAGTCTGTTTGTTGCACCTGCCTGCAACTCAGTGTCTCCTCTACATGCTGAGTAGCAATCTACCCTTTCATAATATTGTCACTATTTCAACCTGGATTTTTCATTGTTGACAATTCTAAATTTGTATACAAAATCCTGATTAAAATGCCTTATTTTTCAAATTGTTGAAGTAATTACCCCATCACAGCAGTGAGCACTGCTTGTTATATTTTCTCTGCTACTGACAAATGGACTCTTAAGAAGCTCCAAAATAGTACAATGGAAAATTCTGCCAGTTACAATTAGTTTTTGTTTCCTGTAATATGTGTTGCTCTTTACCTATGCTGTTTTCTTTATCCTGATTCCACATAATCTGCAGATTTCTTCTTTTATGCTCAACAAATACCATTGCCTTTTCCAGCTAAAGAATATACATGTCTGAATAAATACTACATATATTTATATTTCTTATTTTCTGCCTTACATGTTCACAAAATCCAGTACAAGCAGACATCTCACAGCGGGTTCCATTGTATCCTGGTGGGCATATGCAGTGTGGGGCACCGCCTTCTAATGAGCAGACACCAGTGTTCATGCACCTCAAGTTTTCACAGTGTTGACAGTTTGTACCTGTTTAATAACAAATAAAAGGCACTGGAAATGACTGCCACTCACACAAGAACATCAGAAAACAATACAGTAGTGATAAAAAAAACTAAAAAATAAACAACATAGAAGCAGAGCACTTACGTACCACTTGCTGCAACACAAAATAGGATACAAGAAATATTTAATACATGGAGGTGCTGGTGGCAATAAAAAGTCTTTCCAAATACTTTATTAACAGAGATATAAGGTGCAGGGAAGGACAACTGACATTTAAAAAAGTCCTGTCCTATATTTTGCCCCTCTCATCATCCAGAGTTTGGAGACACAATCCTTCGCTCCAAGATATTACATATACTTTTTCTTTGCCACTCTATTTTCTCTGCTGCTGACTAACAGGCTCTTTAAAAGTTACAAATACTATAGAAAGGAAGAAGAAGAAGAACGAGAAGACAGGTGATTACTTACCAACAAATGATGTGGATGCCAGATAGATAACGAGCTTTTGAACTTTCATTCTTTATGTGTGTACAACCAGGTGCTTACCTCTATGATTCATGCATCACTTGATGCACCTTCCCCCCCAATCTCTCTCTCCTCTCTCTCTCTCTCTCTCTCTCTCTCTCTCTCTCTCTCTCTCTCTCTCTCTCTCTCTCTGTGTGTGTGCGTGCGTGTGTGTGTGTGTGTGTGTGGGCGAGCGCGCGCGTGTGCGCGGGGGAGGGGGCTTGCACTAATGCGTGGCTGTGAGTGTGCAACGTATCTGTGCAAATGCCACAAAAGGAAAGAGAATGAAACTCTAAATCTAGCAGATCTCTGGTCCAAATGTTGTTGTATACCCATGTGGTATCCATATTTCATCTTTAGCAGAGTTATTTCTTGTCCTCTTTTGTTGTTGGCAAAAATTAAAACTGTTGACCACATTCCATAATTTGTTGACCTATATGCCCTATTCCATTTGCCCTTGTATGGTGACAGTTAATAGACACTAGATTCTTCTCAAATAGTGACAATAGAGCCCCCTGGAAATGTTATCAACAAAAGAAGTGTATATTAAACAATATTTCTTTTTAACACATCACAATTATGTATATTTGAGCATCGTTAACAGAAATGTGGTGGAGGGGTGGTCTCCATTTCATACACAATAAATTTCATAACATTATAAGTACTGTATTTTACGGACTACAAGATGCACCTTAATTTTAATGGCTATCAGGACATATGACATGTAAGTTCAGGAGACATATGTCAGTTTCTAGACTGTAACTGACTTCTTATAATATTTACTTTATTATGGTGTTTTTACTATTTTTGACAAGTTATATTTTGACATTACTTAATTTCCATATTACATAACCATTTTCATAATAGATGAAATCATACTAATTATTTTATTTTCATTGCTCTGATCAAGTTTGAGGACAAACTGTTTCTAAACATTTGTGTTTTTTAATTGTTGCTAATGATGCTTATTGCTACAGTTTGACTAATTCTGCTGTACCTTGATGTTGGATACTACGTAGACACCACTAGATACTGACTTGGCACCAAAAGTACTCATGATTAAATTAAGAGACAAGTGCAAATGGTGCTGACTTTTTATTCAAAATTTTTCAATTATTTATAACCTTGAAAATTGTTTATTAACGACCAGTAATAACAACAAACAGGTTTACAATAGTGTTGGTAGAAATAGGCAACTAAGTAATGTTGTTTCAGAGAGACACAGCAATGCAAGCTCCTCCTATTCCCAAAATCTTTTCCACGTTTGCAGTAAACAGCTATGGGAAAATAAAAGAGTCACTTAAATTTCAATTTTTGACTGGTTTCTGAATTAATTTTGTCTAAACACAAAATCAGTAACCCTCATATTAAATGCAATTCCTCTTAACTAAAGCTTTTTATAACCTCTGATATATTGTGTGTGACACTAATTTCTGTTATACTCAGCTATAAAACAAGCTAGGTCTCTGTTCTATTGAAGATCTATATCTTTCTTTTTTCTCCAAAACAGCCAATGAATATTTTGGTAAACATCATGAATTCTACAAACAAATGACTACACCTTCTGATCCATATACCAATGAAAATTAAGTTGAGCATAGAATGTTAGAGGCGTGGTGTTCTTCCCAGATACACTAAAATTAACATAAAAAATATTTTAACGTAATGTTGAAAAGTGTGTTTTTGCTTATTGTTCCTTATTTCATAGGGCTAATGAAAATTAATTAAGCCATTGGTTTAGCCAACAAACAGTATGAATGAGCACTGAGGGATAACCACTATAGTCAAATTCAAATTACAAAGTAAATATTATTGAACCTATAGATGCATGCTGTTACCAGTTCTGTTACTGGAAAGAAATATACTGAAAATGATAATGGCAAAATAAAAAAGGACAGAGAAGAAGCACGGCTGACCTGCATATCCTTTGGGGCATCGGCACCCAACAAATCCTGTGATGCTCCATTGACAAGTTCCGTTGTTCAGACAGTGTCCATCACAAGCATTAGCTGGTGTTTCACAACGGTCACCAGTCCACTGAGGTGGGCAGTTGCACTGAAAGTATAGAATAATATAGAATAACATAAGGCATACTTTTTTTACTCAAATAAACACACATTACAATCCATAATGAGATTTTCACTCTTTAGCAGAGTGTGCGCTTATATGAAACTTCCTGACAGATTAAAACTGTGTGCTGGACCGAGACTCAAACTCAGGACCTTTGCCTTTCGCGAGAAAGTGCTGTACCAACTGAGCTACCCAAACACGACTCACAACCCACTCTCACAAGCAGAACTGAAGCTGTGAGAGCAGGTCGTGAGTTGTGCTTGGGTAGCTCTGCTTCTATGTTTTGAAAAACAAAATACTTGTCTAACAACTAGCTGGCACCCAAAATTCTAAAAACTAAATACGGAACAATCAAGAGTTTTTCAATTCAAATATTTAGGCATACTCATTCAGAAACCTAGCCTGGGAAACACTGTTTACAAAATACATCATCATGAAATGCAAATAGCTTTTAGCCTTTCAAAAGATATCTGTAACACAAAATGCATCTCAAAATACACCAAACTGAGAAACTACAATGCAGCGATCAAGTCAGAGTGTCTTTAGGGGCTGAAATACTCATTTTATACAAAAGGTGGGACATTAAAGAAACCCAAAAGACAGAACAAAACATAACCAGGAAAATTTTAGATCCAAATTATACTAAAGGAGAAGTGTACAGACAAAGAAAGTAGAAAAGTATACCATCATTTATTAGGATATCAAAAAAAGCTAAAATTCTGTGATCATATTAAAAGAATGGAGCCAACTACATTAACTAGACATGCTGCGGCATTCTGTGAAACCCACAGTTAAGCTAAAACTGAGACAATAAAACTGATCAGTGCAGTTAAAGAAGAGATAAAGGGAGCAGGAATGACATGACTTAATATACCAGATAGCACAAATATTTGGCGGAAAATTCATGACTGAACAGTTAGCCTATGACGAAACTCCTAAGAAGACTGAAACAGCTTGCTCCGATGAGCAAACAAGAGCCCATTCTAAAGAATGAAAGTAATAAGGGCAAAAAGAAAGCTAAAACAAAAGCCTGAAAATACCCCTTGCTGTACATCACGTGGACTAGTAGGGCCTAAAGATGAATAATAATTGAATTGTAATGAGTGAATCTTGTTCTCTGTTTGCACTCTCAATTGACATTTCATACAGGGTTGAGCAAAGTGGTCAAGGGTGTGACTAGCAATGGGCAGGAGAGGACACTATACTCTCTCAGATAAGTACATTTTATGATAGTAGGTGTCTGTAATAAAGTGGTGGCATTAGTATGTTTGGTGATTAATAAAAACAGTGTTACAATTGTTTGGAGCTTTATTTTGTAAGATAGTTTACTTTGTCTCCCTCCCCCCTCCCTCCTTCCAAAGAACTAATATGAATTCCCCCCCCCCCCCCCCCCCCCCCCCCCCAACCACTCAGCTCAGATCCTGGGTGTGCTCTTGGTTGAGAAAGCTGTTTTTCTTTGTTTTACTGTAATTTCACATTTTTATCTTGCTTTAGTAAGGAGGTCTCCATTTTCATGCACAGCTTTGAACATTACCCATGGGGTGGTTGAAAGTTATAGGTTTCCTAAGTTTCCTTATTGCAGGATACAGGATACATAATAATATCCCACGTCTACTGTAATGTTTTGAAAGTAAATGTTGTCTGTGAAACTGTAACAATTGACTGCACCACTGCTTCTGATGGCCAGTCACTTTTAATCAACAAAAATTATGTTACATTTGGTACACCACTGAGGTTAATCAATTATGTCATCCTGTGAACTAGTATGTTCAAATTATCCTAATTAGTTAAGAGTTCTCTCAAATGTTATGTTAATGACACAAGACAATCAAGTGCTGTAACTGAATGCCTCCTGAACCTCCATATTTGTTGCCTAGCACGCACAGATTAGCAATAGGTTTTCATAATGTTTGCCACAATATGAAACACTGCAGAAACTATCATCCAAAATAAAATTAATGTGAGATTTACCAGAGAACGCAATATAACACTATTCCTGCACCCGACTCTGACATTCTGTTATGCAGTCACAGCTCCTGAGCAATGGAGAAGGGCCAAACAGAGCTGGTGAAGATTAGGTTTAAGACACTACTAGACATGGTTGAGGAGTGAGGCATATGGTAACCTCCTCTCTCTATGGCCTTTGTGAATGAACTGATGTGGTGTGTATGTATCTGCCCAATATAACCTGATATTTCTTCCTGTGTCAGCACTTAAAGGCATCATAATATTTGCAGTGCCTTTGATTAAATAGAAGGTCATAGGAATTAATTGTGCAGCTTCGCAGATGACAATGAACACATAGGGTGCTGTGAGTAGAAGCCAGACATCTATAAAATATTTTGTTCTTAGAGAAACTGGCAAATTCAGTGGAGACTTTGGTGATCTTTCACCTACCAGGGTTATGCATTTGGTTTATGTGCCATATGATATTGTATTCTGGGCTGCGAACATTATGATATATTTGTGACTGTGTATCCTGTATAATGATGCTACAATCTTGGTCACTGATATCTTAATTGCTGGTATATGTTCTTTATCTTGTGGACATCAAGGAGCTCCTCATTGGTTTAGCAGTATTGATGTCTTATCACTTTACTAATTTTATAGCAGATAAGGTCATTAAAATAATGAAGTCAGTGATTTGATCAGAAGAGGGAAGGGAGTAAGGTTACGAGAGGATTGGGGGGAGGGGGGGTGCGGGGGGGGGGGGGGGGGGGGGGGGGAAGGGAGCGTTAGGCACAGGGGTTGATCATCGAAGAAAGTTTGCTACTTTCTTTTAATTATAGTGTGTATCCTATTAAAATCTATGTTTACTACAGGATACAACATGTATGGCACAATTCTCTCAGTAAACAGTTCATGAAAAGTTACCAGCAAAATTAATAAATATTAATAGTGGAGCCATGAGAAGTGTTCTCTTGCCTTTGGTTGTGGTGTCGATGACAAGAGATCAAAATAGCACATGCCCTTGTTGTGGCAGTACTGTGAGCATCGATAATGCTGGCAATGATCTCCATCGTACTGTGGAGGACACACACATTTTGGACCATCAATACCTATCTCACATCTTCCCTTGTGACAGTTCAGATCGCAGGCCTTGTTCCTTGTTCCATTTGATTTGCAGACAGTCTGAAACACAGAGGAAATGTTTGCACAATGTCACTATAACAGATGCAAGTATAATTATTAAACAATAAAGCAAAATTTATCCAAAAATGAGGAATAGTAACCAATCACCTGCAGATGATAAATGAACTGCATTCAAACTTTCGTAACGGCAAAGAAAATTTCAGTTTCTCTACAGCAAACCAAATCTTTGCTTTATAGTTTAAATACCCCTCTCTCTCTCTCTCTCTCTCTCTCTCTCTCTCTCTCTCTCTGTGTGTGTGTTTGTGTGTGTGTGTGTGTGTGTGTGTGTGTGTGTGTGTGTGTGTGTGTGTGTGCGCGCGCGCATATGAAAAAAAAAAAAAAAAAAAAAAAAAAAACTGGAAAGAGAGGAGCAGCTTAGTTGAGAACTTTCCTATGGTGTTATCACTGTATAATTGACACACATCAATTAACTGCAAGTGGGTGGCTGCTTTTCCTCATTTTCACCTATCATTCCATCCTGGAACATCCATTACTCTAATTTAAAACTTTCTATTATTTCAGTAATACTAAAAGCAAATTTTCTTGCTTTTTGCATTTCGCTCATTCTCTGATTACCATTGATTATCACAACTTGGTAAATTTTTTATTAAATTTAGATATATAGAAAAATAATGATATGATATGGAGATCCAGAATTTTGTGGTCTACTGACCAAGCTTATGCTTCCATCAATGAGTTCAAACTGGTACCTGCATATGATCAATGATGTAGTTTACAGATGAAAAATTGGCTAATGCCTTCTTCAGAAAACATAACACACACACAAACACACACACATTCACACAAGCAAGCACATCTCATGCACGCAGGACTGCCATATTCAACAGCTCAAAACCGAATGCAAAAGCCACATTGGACAGCAATCTGTAATGGTACAGTGAGGGGGAGGAATAGCAAGGTATGGTTGGGGAGAGAGAAGAGCACTGTCTGGTGAAATTTTCAGGGCCACATGGAGGCGCGAGAAGACTGACAGATGCAGCATCAGAAGGTTGTACGGCAGAGTGTAGGATGGAAGGTGGGGTGAGGGCCTCTCCATTCTTCCCTAGGTCCATATCTAAGAACACCAACCTTTCAGCAGAAGAAATGACAGCCATACAGAACCTCAAGACAAACCATGACCTAATCATGCTACCTGTAAACAAAGTTTCCAACACTATCATGAATTGCAGTGACTATCTGGCAGAAGGCCTCTGTGAATTATTTGTCTACTCCACCTATAAACTCTGCCAGACTAATCCCATCCCAGAAGCACAATTGAAAGTGCTGGGTGAGTTTGACAGGACTGGAACATGAAATTCTGGGTGTGTGGCATGGGCAGGTCTTGCACCTGGGTCTTCCACAGTGATATGATCCCTGTTGGCAAGGGGCTGGGATTAAGAGTGGCATAGCAATGGACTAGGATGTCGTGGAGGTTGGGTGGGTGATGGAAGACCACTTTAACAGGGGTGTGAAGGATCTTGGATAAGATTTCCCTCATTTCAGGGCAAGACGAGAGATAATCAAAGCCCTGGCAAAGGATATGGTTTAGTTGTTTCATTACAGGATGGTACTGGGTGATGAAGTGAGCATCCCTTTTAGCTGGTTTTAGAGGTGGTGGGATGACAGGGTGTGTGTGGTGAGATGGCACTAGAGATCTGTTTGCAGACTACGTATGGGGGGATACTGCCTGTCTGTGAAAGCTTTGGTGAGGGCCTCAGCATACTAGGAAAGGGGGTTCTTGTCACTGCCGATACACTGTCAGCAGGTGACCGCACTGCATGGGAGGGATTGTCTGGTGTAGAAGGGATGACAGCTGTTGAAATGCAGCTACTGATGGTGGTTGGTAATTTTAATGTGCACCCAGGTGTGGATGGGGTCATGAGAGAGGAGGAGCTCAATGTGTAGGAAGGTGGTCCAATGAGTTGAGGAGGACCAGCTGAAGCAGATGGGAGAGAAGGTGTTGAGGTTGTGAAAGAATGAGGGCTGGTTATCTTCACCGTAAGTCCAGATCATGACATTACCATCAATGAACCTGAACCACTACAGAGGTTTGGAGTTTTTGGAGGCTAGGAAGGTTTCTTCTAGAAGACCCATAAACAGATTGGATTATGGTGGGTGCCATGTGGGTGCCGACTACTGTGCACAGATTTGTTTGTATACCTTCCCTTCAAAGGAGAAGTAGTTTTTGGTTCAAATGGCTCTGAGCACTATGGGACTTAACAGCTATAGTCATCAGTCCCCTAGAACTTAGAACTACTTAAACCTAACTAACCTAAAGACAGCACACAACACCCAGTCATCACGAGGCAGAGAAAATCCCTGACCCCACCGGGAATCGAATCCAGGAACCCGGGCGTGGCAAGCGGGAACGCTACCACACGACCACGAGATGCGGACAGAAGTTGTTTTGCATTAGGATAAAGTTAGTAAGGTATATGAGGAATAAGATAAGTTAGTAAGGTGCGTGAGGAATAAGGTAAGTTGATAAGGTGTTAAGGAATAAGGTAAGTTAGTAAGCTGTTAAAAAATAAGGTAAGTTACTAAGGTGTATGAGGAAAAGGTTAGTGGGTTTGGAATCTGAAGGACATTGGGAACATTAAGTGTTCAATAGCTGCAAGTCCATGGGCATGAGAGATGTTGGTATGTAGGGAAATGGCATAGACAGTGACGAGCAGGGATTCAGAAGCGAAAGGGGTAGGGATGGCAGAGAGTCTGTGAAGGAAGTGGTTGGCATCTTTGGCATGGGAGGCTAGATTTCGGGTAATTGGTTGAAGATGTTGGTCAAAGAGGAACAAAATTCTTTCTGTGGGGGCAAAGTCACCAGCTACAATGCTCTGTCCAGGATTGTTGGGTTTGAGGATTTTGGGGAGCATGTAGAAGATAGGTGTGTGGAGTGTCATCCCAGCCCCTTGCCAACAAGGATCATATCCCTGTGGAAGACCCAGTTGCAAGGCCTGCCCAATCCACCCACACAGTCCTTCCTGTTCCAGTCCTGTCACAGGCTTGTCCTATTTCACCAGAGGCTGGGCCATGTCATACACCAGCTATGCTGTAATCATTGTTCAGCTTTTTATATTGTTATGACTACCAGCTAGCTGTCCACAATGATGAATGGCCACGGCCAAACTGTGACTAAGAGTAAGGCAGACCACCCCATGTCACAACACGCAGGTGAACAAAACGTAGCGTATTTACATGGCTTCTTCACTTTCTGTGGCATTCAGATCCTCCCGTACACCACCAGCGTATGTGAACCGCGAAAATGGGAGTTATCCTTACGACACATCCTCCGCTTCCGAAATTATCCCAGCCTCGACCTACAAAGAACTTACCGCTGCTGCACCAGCCGACCAACAGTTTCTGCCCAATCACCTCTATCTTAACATCCCCTAATCATCATTGTGTGCTGGCCTCTTCCAACACAAAGCTCCCCCCCTTCTCTGCCACACAGCCACCCAACGCTGCACCTGTCAGTCTTTTCATGCCTCCACCTAGTCACTGCACACTCTGTCAGACAGCACAATCCGTACTCCATTAATTCTTCCCCCACTCTGCCCACTACAGATTGCTGCTCAACATGACGGTTGCATTTCGATCCAAACTGATGAACTGATGGAGATGGTGACCATGTGGGTGCGAGGTGTGCTTGCTTGTGTCAATGTGTTTTCTTTTTTGAAGAAGGCTTTGGCTGAGAGCTAGATGTGTAACAATCTTTTCATTGTGTCTCTCTGCAAGTCAACGTGTCATCTTTATGATGAGTAGCATTCTGTTCTTCATATTGTTGATATTTCATCCTGGAGCTCCGTTGTTATAGGCGTTTTCATAGCACATCTATATTTCTGACTGTCTCATATATTTTACACAATTATACAAATGAGCTGGCACATTCCAAATGATAAGAGCAAGATGCCAGAGTGTATTGTTGACTAACAAATTAATACACTGTGACACAAGGAAAATGTTAAGAATAAGTGAAAGTTAAATTTGCAGCCAGTTCAGCCAAAACAAGTTCATTTGGTATCTTTTACAAAGCTTTGTTTATGGCATCAGAAAATTATAACATTCTACATGAACTAATGTGGACTGTCAAGTATTTCCTGAAAATGCATACACACTGCTGGCTGCCAGAATAGTGTATATTCAGAAGTATTTTACAGCAGTAAGGTGTAGTATAATAACTGCTATCAGTCACAATAGAAGGTGATTTTATTTAATGCACGGCTGTTCCAAAAATATCTTGACTTTTTACATGTTAACTGTTGTATTGGAACTTATGCTGGTTTACCTATGTTGGTATGGTTTTATTTTTTTCTGTCTATTTTTATCCATTCATTCATCTAAGTAGTATACAGCAAAGATTAAAACTTAGTTTGCCCGCAGCAGTCAGGCCTGTGGAGCTAACATGAAAAGATGAAGAACACTACTTTTCTTATGTTTGTAAAAACTCCTGTTGGATGTTTTATCAGTCTTGTACCGTCTGCCTTTTCCCTACCATGACAGAGAGAGGACATAGATTTCTGCTTAGTTCACTAAAAATGTGGAATATATTAATTCTCATTGTTCTAGTTCCTTATTTCACCTAATCTATCTACACGCATTGCCAGTATCTGTAATACTTTGGAGAAGCAAGAAATTTAAACAGAGCAAGCTGGACACCACAACATCATTTTAAACAAAGAAGAGCAGGTAAATGAACTGTCATCTAATAATCGAATATATATGTTTGAGACTTTTCATGCATATAAAAAATCATAATCCGGACAGTGGAGTGTGTGTCGCTGTGTGTAAATTAGCTGAGACAAACACTCCTGAGCGAACTCACTATTGTTGCACCTCTTGTGCAGTGCCAACAAGTTCCCATCATAATTATTATTCATAAAATTATTAATTAATCAGTAGATTATATTAGTCACCACTGTAATTATTGGTTACAATGGTGACTAGGTACAATGTTAATTGACACTGCAATTCATATTCACCATCGAACTTTGCTGTGTTTAATTCATCTGACTTCAAGGCCTTCTCGTTTAGCAAAAACTGTGAAACCCCATTCAGATTTAGACAGTCTGGTCAAAATTTAAGCACAACACCTAAACTGAAACAACTTTGATCTAAACATGCATCTAACAAAAGTATTTTATCTTTTATACTGTGACATTTGACACATTACCTCTTTTCTTCATCCAAGCCTCTTAGTAACAACAAGAAACATGTATCCATAGCAACAGTAGTAAAACTGTTTGCAGACATAGCTGCTTGAATACTGGTTTGCATGTTATTGTTCAGTGCAGTAACACACACACACTCTCTCTCTAAATATATCTGAGCAGCACATTTTTCCACATATTAAGTTCAGCTACAACAATAATAGTTTCACTTACATAGCCACTTGTATCATTTACTGTAGTTTTTGTGAATCCATCAGGACAAAGGCATGATGGCTGAGGCTCCATAGTTGTTTGATTCATTCCAATCACACAAAGTGCACTTTTATGGCAAACGAATTGGAAGGCACAAATGTCAGAAACTGAAACAAATTAATTATATGTAAGTTTCAAATACTGACACTGAATGAAGCATTTCAGTTTAGCAACAAATTTCTTCCATTCATAAGAACAGAAGTAAAGGTGGCACACATTGACACACTTACTGTTGTGATCCTGTTTGATCTTGTGGGCAATTATTATGTCAGTAATTCTAAACATGCTCTGCACCATAAATGTTGGGTCCCCATGGCCAAACTTATTCAGACGAACCACACTGAATGGACGGTACATGCTGACATACAGCGTGTCCTCGAACACATCCACTTTATATGGTTTCATTTCTGAAATACAATCAATAAGAATAGAACTGTAAACAATTAATAAGATCAAATTAATAGTTAGAATAAATTAAGATAGAAAAATTATTCAATTTGGTACACTGTTACTGGTTCATCAGCTGTTTCAGCAGAGACTCCTAGTTGGGAGTCAATGCAAACATGGTGTAGAAAATGCTAAGGTGTGAAAGTAAACATGAGTGCTCTAAGAATTCAATTCACAACAGAGCCACAAAGTATCGATGAAACAATAGTAAAATAACATGGAACAACAGAAGAGAGCCATGTTTTCAGTGAACAAGGTACACACACCAACAAAAGACAAAAAAATCATAACAACTGAAGCTGTGTACTGTATTAATCACTACACTTCTTTGTACTTCACAGTCCACTCACATTAATAATGCCACTGCCTATGTTCAATGTTAACGTGCAATAATCGCTCACAGATGGCAGGTGTCAGCACTGGCAGTGTAGGGTATATAAAGCCTGTCAGGGAGGGGGGGGGAGGGGGGGAGGGGAGAATACAATGAGGGATTTATCTGATTGCAAAAGGGTTAAGGGTGGATGCATTTCCAAACCAGCTAATTTTATAAACTATTTGCATGCGGCCATAGCTTATACTGTGCATGGCAAAATGGTGCTATCCAAAACAGGCACTGGGGCAACTGGGGTACACACAGGCCATAGATGAAAGGGATGAATGATGGCAGCCAAGATGTGTACAAGTAAATAGACATGCAACTGTTGAGCAACTGACAGAACAGATGAACTGAGGGGCTACCAACAGTGTACATGGGCCTTAGGAGTAGATGCCTGATCATGAACACTTGCTGATTGCTGTTCATTGGCTACGAAGACTGGAATTTGCACACCAGTACCACTGGAATTTGCACACCAGTACCACAACTGGATGTCCATTGAGTGGCGACACATGACTATTTCAAATGAATCACATTTCACGCTCCATCAGACTGGAAGCGAACACCTTGCAATGATTACTGGAAGGGTCCAGGCCAAAGAACAGAGCGTTGTCGTCTGGGGAATGTTTTCATGGCATTCCCTGGGTGATCTTGTTATTCTGGAAGGCACACTGGATCAACACAAATATGCTTCTATACTTGGGGACCATGTCCACCCCTACATGCAATTTGCTTTTTCTTTTTCCTCATCACAATGCCATTTACCATAAGAACAAGAAAATGTGTCACACTTCTCACAGTGTATGTGCATGGTTTGAAGAGCTTCAGTATGAGTTTAATGTACTCCTCAGATTTAAATATATTAGAGATGCATTAGTTACTGGGATACAGAATGGCAAAGTTCAGTAAAAGAGAACATAAATGATAGTAAAGAAAAGGAAAACTCAGAACTATGGTACACAAATGCTGTAGAGTACAAAAGGAGAACCAGCACAAGTGAAAACGATAAAAAAGGACACTGTAATAGAAGAGATATAACCAAACTAATACAACAAAAATACTGGATGCATAATTGTATACCTGTGTAATGAGTTGTGATGTATTAAAACACTACATAGTGACAGATGCATCCAGGTCCTTGTTATTTTAATGTACAGGACACTGAAAGCTGCATGAGAATAATGCTAATTTAAAAACTTAACACAGTACTTGAACAAAAATGGAGAAGCACATGAGATACTCTTTACGTTCTTTCCAAGAAGTATGAATGAGATGGTAGGGAAGTAGACATGACAAACTTTCTTGGAAGCCACAAAACTGAATCTCAAAATATGGAATGCCTTATTGTAATGATTACCGTACATGTCATAAAAGAATACCTGAGGGAAATATATGGACAATTCGTCGATCATGGCCATACAGATCAACACTTTCTACAGTAAGAGCTTTTGGATCACTCCAGTAGAGGCGACGAGCTGGATAATCAATTGCTAATCCAGCTGGCCATTGCCCAGATGCATCAATAAGAGTGTGGCGGTTTGTTCCATCCATTGCAGCAACTTCTATTCGAGCCTTTTTTCCACAGTCTGACCAGAACATAAGCCTAAAAAATAAGAAACAAAATAAGAATAAGCAATAATAATATCGTCACAGTATCAAGGCACCTCTACATGGGAAATACATACCCAGATTGTGGATCAACAACAATATCATGTGGCTGGTCCAGATCTGTACTGATGAGTGTTGTTCGTTCAAGACCATCAAGTTTTGAAACCATAACAGTGTCAGCTCCTGCATCTACCCAGTATAATCGTTTTGTAACCCAGTCAATTGCAAGACCTTTTGGATCTTGCAAATTCTCAAGCTGTACAAATATTTAAGAATTTTTTTATAATTATCTCATAAACAAATTTTCAATAACTATACATAAGCTATACTAAATTTAAAAAATTGTCATAATTTTCTCTTCAACAAAATCAGGGAGTAACAGAAAACAGTCATAAAGACCATTTGTTGTGACTCACAATACAACACTGTGAGGTTTTAGCTGAAGAACCTGTAGACATTTGTGTTACAGTATTTGTTCATTCATACACTGTTTTCTACACATTCAATCAGCAAAGGAAACATTCAGATACATGGGGATGGCCAGAAGAAGTTTCCACAATGTACTGTTGACTGTACTATAAATTAACTATAATTTATCTGTTACAGTCAGTTCATGTTTAAAACTGCTATAAATGTGAATATAGGAGAAAAAAGTATTTGTTATTTCAGTATTGAGAATCAATATTTCTCTGTGGAAGATTTTTATTATTATGGAAAAATTTTGTAAGGAATGAAGATCAGCAAAATAGATCTCAGCAATATTTGTACTTATCAATTTTACACAATATTTTTATTGCTCATGATTTTAGGATAAACACTTTATTTACTTTGTCTCCATCATTCAGAAAATAATTCAATAGAGCTACTGAAAACATGTTGTTTGCAGATAACAAATTGACATATATTTTTAGGTGTGTAACTCATCATATTTAGCTTCTTGACCAGATCATCAAGGAGCTGATTTTGTTGTCTCTTGTAGTCTATCTGTTAATCAATATTTTTTCACTGAGGATGTCAGTTGTCTAATTGCATCTATTACTGGTACTTATGATCATTTTATTTGTTGAGGCTGCCTAATATGAGATGTGTGGGAAAGAGATTTTAACTGTTTACTGTGAATATTTAAGCTTATACCATCACCCAAACATTACAATTTTCAAACTATTCTTTTTGTTTTTTGGGTGAAGAATTCTGTGGAACATGACAATACACTACTTGGAAAATCACTCAGGGGAGAGGACACTGGCACATGGGCGTGTGACTGATGCAGTACCACGCACTCAGTCACCTTATTCACAGATTTAGAGAAAATTCATTTAGTGCCTTCTACCAAAACCGAAGACATCTTAACAGTAAAAATGATGATATTCTCATATCCATATGGAAAAATGAAAGTACATGGTGACGCAAAGCATCCTTCATAATTTAAAGTTCAAATGAGGGAAAAAAACTATATTAACATGGATGATATACACTGAAGCACAAAGAAAATGGTAAAGGCAGAATACAGTGCTGGAGGAGGCAATGCCTATATAAGATATCAAGTGTCTGGCGCAGTTGTTAGATCGGTTACTGCTGCTAAAATGGCAGGTTATCAAGATGTAAGTAAGTCTGAATGTAGTGTTATAGTAGGCGTATGACTGAAGGGATTTGGCATCTCCGAGGTAGTGATGAAGTGAGGATTTTCCTGTATGACCATTCCACAAGTGTACATCGAATATTAGGAATCTGGTAAAACATCAAATATCCTGCAAGAACAGGACTAACGATGACTGAAGAGAATCGTTCAATGTGACAGAAGTGTAACCCTTCCACAAATTGCTGCAGATTTTAATGCTGGGCCATCAACAAGTGTGAGCGTGCAATCCATTCAATGAAACATCACTGATAAGGGCTTTTGGAGCCAAAGGTCCACTTGCGTACCCTAGACGACTGCGTAACACAAAGCTTTATGCCTTGCTTGGGCCCTTCAACACTGACATTGGACTGTTGATGACTGGAAACATGTTACCTGGTCAAACAAGTCTCATCTCAAATTTTATCAAGCAGATGAACATGTACAGGTATGGAGACAACACAATAAATCAATTGGCACTCCACGTCAGCAGGGGGCTGTTCAAGTTGGTGGGCGCTCTGTAATGGTGTGGGACATCTGCAATTTGAGTGACATGGGGACCCTGATATGTCTAGATATGACTCTGACAGGTGACACATACGTAAGCATCCTGTCTGATCACCTGCATCCATTCATGTACATTGCACATTCTGACGGACTTGGGCAATTAAAGCAGGACAATGTGACACCACCCACATCCAGAATTGCTACAGAGTGGCTCCAGGAACACTCTTCTGAGTTTAAACACTTCCACTGGCCACCAAACTCCCCAGATATGAACATTCTTGAGCATATTTGGGATGCCTTGCAGCGTGTTGTTCAGAAGAGATCTCCACCCCCTCATACTCTTATGAATTTATGGATAGCCCTGCATATGATTTTTGCCTTAAATCACAGTTTAAACATAGGGGTCCCAGAGACCCCACCTCATGCCATACGCTACAGAAATGTCAACAAGTTAACATAGCGATAGGCTGACATCGCGATATCAGAACACCAGCAGCAAAGATTGAATAGGACATTTAATACATATAACTGACATTCAGGTAGTGCAAATTACAATCAGTAATGAATTCCAACCATACTGTGGATGGGTAAGGAAAGAGCTTGCACTGAGGAATCATTTATGGTAAAAGGTTAATCTGTTGTTGCTACTGAGCAGGTTAACTCTCATCATGTAGTTCCAGATCAGAAAACCATTAGCTTGTGTTTATCACACTTTAGTGCAACTGGGATGCATTAATCAACAAAATTTCTGATATTTGAGTGCACGGAAACCTCATGAACTATATGAAAAACCACTGCATAATGATTGTGTTACTGTATGGTAAGCATTTGGAAGAGCCAAGATAATTGATCCTTACTTTTTTGAGCAGATGGTGCTACTGTGACACTCAGCTCTCGACAAGACACTCACATTATCAATACTTTTTTTTGTACAAAGACTCAATGTGCTGCAGATTGACCGAGTCTTTTTCGGTAGGGCAGAGCTACCATTCACACGACTCAGATTTCTCTCCAAATGCTAACATAGATGTTTCCTGGACACTTAATTTTTCACTTGGCAACATCCTCTTCTGGCTAGCACAATCACCAGGCCTTACCCCCTGCAATTTTTTTCTATGGGGTCTGCCTCCAGTAGCTGAGTGGTCAGCGAGACAGAATGTCAATCCTAAGGGCCCGGGTTTGATTCCCGACTAGGTCAGAGATTTTCTCCACTCAGGGACTGGGTGTTGTATTGTCCTAATCATCAACATTTCATCCCTATTGACGCACAAATCGCTGAAGTGGCGTCAAATCAAAAAACTTCCACCTGGCGAACGGTCTATCCGACGGGGGGGCCCGAGTCGCACAACATTTATTTATTTATTTTTTTCTATGGGGCTCAGGTGTCCAAACACTTTCCGAGATCTGTGCCAGCCCAAAGAAATGCAATATATGAAGAAATTGGTCTTATTCCTCAAGAAATGCTCATTAGAGTGGTGCAGAATTTCCGATGTCACATTGATACTGGAGGACACCTCTTGAGTGACACATTGTTTAATAAATGAAGAATTACCACCACATACACTGAAGAGGCATAGAAACTGGTACACCTGCCTAATATGGATTAAGAGAAAGTTTTGATCTGTTGGAAGTTTATCCCATTTCTGTCAAATTTTGCTGAAGCAAGAGAAGAAGGCTGTAGTATGTTGAAGATTTAGGCTGGTGATTGAGGCAGTTTGGGTAGCACAATAAGGTGCACATCATCTGCGAAAGGCAAGTACTCTGGTTCGTGTTGCACTCTGGTGCCAGATTTTAACTAGTCACACAAAATATATACAGTGTAGCTCTGCAATAGAAAAGAAGAACTCCACCTCTAGGTATTTTAGTTTTAGCTAAACTAGGTTCATCCAGTCAGTCAGTTGGTGAGTTCTTGCATCCGAAAGCTTCTGTCTTTTTATCCCATAAAAGGTCTAGTGAGAAATAAAATCTTGCATCAGTGGGTTTTTATGGATACTATATGAACCAGACTTAATGCTTCTGCCAATTAGGTGTGACAGTAACCCAGTATCAGAACCATTAGACAGTGTCATGCATGGTATGGCCAACTGAGAAGCAATGCATCAATTGTATGAATGTGTGAATGACACTTATCTTACAAGTGAATCACTAAGATTCACATCAACACATTCCACAGCACACTACATTGAGGGATCATTGTACAGCTTACAGAGTGACATTATGTCCTCACTGTTATCGATTTCATAAAGACTGATCCCTGGCTTCAGGCTCCTTTGAATTTATGACTATTCTCTATTTACAGGCAGATGTTCATTATTTTCTAATTAGTTGTTTCATTGCAAATTAAAGAAGCTGCAATGAGCTTACCATTATAGCTCTTATGGTGCAGAAAACAGTGACGTAAAGTTTGAACTTTTGCTGGGCACATCATACATCATTACTAACAAATAATACCGATGTTTGTTAGTTACGAGAGTGTAAAGCAGTTGCAGTCTATATGAGGCTATGATAGAACACATTTGTCACACCAATATCTTGCCACTGTAATACATAATACGCACCTATTCCATCTGCAAAGAGCGTCTTTGTTTTCATGTTCCAATACAACAATGTCATCACAGCTAGCAGCTGTGTGTGTGTGTGTGTGTGTGTGTGTGTGTGTGTGTGTGTGGAGTGCAAGAATCTGGCTTTTCAGAAGCAATAAAACTGGAAATTGTGCATGAGCACTAGATATATATACAGCTATGAATAAATGGATGGTGAAATTTTTTGCATATTTTTAATAATAAATGAAAATTCTATCTATTGTGTGCACTGATGAACTCGAGTAAAGGGTTGCTGCATAAAAAACAGGAATGCCTGCACTTCATTTCTCAACTTTTCCATAATGCCCACTACCACTGAAAACTGTCTTTCCACTTGGGTTTTCCTCCTTAAGGTCTTGATTGAAATCTGATTATTGTACCTTTCCTAATACTGATGTAACAAACAGTTGTCTTTACTGAGTGTAGCTCACAACTGTTAGTGCCATGTTCCTTTTCAGACCCATGATAAGCAAGTGCCCTGATAACTATTGGGCTCTCTCTATTCTGATCTGGACTTTCAATTGTTTGAAATGTCAAATTGTTTTAAACTATAATGGTAAATGCTTTGTTTTGACAAGCATTTAGTGTTCCTAGCATACAAAATATAGCCACATAAACTACATGGTGAATCTGACACCAATATCACAGCATTTGTATTGTAGAGCATGACCTTTGACGCAGAACTGTTTATTACCAGTGTAAACTCACTGTTACATGTATTCATCTTTATTGGCAACTCTATTGATCCTCAAGATGGCATAAAGGAGTGAAGCATGCAGACTACATATATAGATGTAAGTTGATGTATCCATTAAGTAACAGGGCAAATGTGGCCTGAAGGATATAAATGACATGGCACATAAATGGGCTGAAAAGCAGCACAGAATCTGGCCATGATATTGTAGAACTACAGGGAGTAGTCAGTAGAATGGACCTTAATTTGACATACGATTTCAGAAAAACAGAACCCTGGCAGACAAAGTGATTATGCATTGCAAATTATTTTGAGATAGAGGATTTACAAGCAAGAAATGATTAGAAAATAACAATCAACTAATACATACAAGATTAAAATTCCTGATTACTGCTAATAAGCAGTTGTTGGTAACTGACAGATAAAAGATGAGCACTCACTTAAAAGATAGAGCAGCAAATAAATGCCTATCTTTCATTTACATTTGCACAAATACTTACTAGTGTTCGTATATGATCTTCTCTTCGTGTTCTCCTGTGACCTGTAGTAGTAGAATCACTACTGCCAGCAGGTGCGGATGGGAGAAGTAAAGGCATGCTTTGTATATGATGGTGTTGATAATCAGACCAGAAAATTGTGCTCTCATGGCCCTCCCATAGAACAGCCACTGATTCAAGCTTGTAAGCATTTAATGTGCCACCATTAGCCTGCTTGACAGTTAAACTATTGCTCCATTCTTCACTTGGTTTATATGCATTTAGAAGACGTAGCTCAGCATCGTTAGCTACAATTAATGTGGGTGGTCCTCCTGTCAAAAACAAGAAAAAGACATTTTTGAACCAAACATATAACAATAATGATGTTACAATGTTTGAAATTTCAAGTACAATGCACAAAGTTCCATATACAGATATGCAAATATTTTAACATGTTGTTCTACAACTAAAACTAAAGAAAAAAGTTCAGATAAACATAGGTCTGCAAATGTTTAGTTACGGAGTTACAGTTAATAAACGATTCTGTCTGAAATCTAGCAACATCGCTAATATGAAGCCATTGCAAAACTGTACGAGGATAAACTAAAGCACGATTTCCATTTATTTTGTTGTTATTGATCTGGTGAATCTAATAAAACATGTCCCAGACATTTATCTGCAGTAGTTTCCAGAACATCCAGAGAAGCAAAGAATTTTGTAAAATTATCACTTTATTAACTGTTGTTGTTGTTGTATTTGTAGTCTTCAGTACTGAGACTGGTTTGACGCAGCTCTCCATTCTACTCTATCCCATGCAAACTTCTTCGTCTCCAAGTAAGTACTACACCCTACATCCTTCTGAATCTGCTTAGAGTATTCATCTCTTGGTCTCTCTCTATGATTTTTACCATCCACGCTGCCCACCAGTACTAAACTGGTGATAGCTTGTTGGCTCAGAACCTGTCCTACCAACTACTTGGCCCATTTTTTAATTTCAGGCAATTGCACTAAGTTTTCAACAGAAGTTGTAGAGAATTTAAGTTTGGAAAAATGATGGTAATAATGTTAACTTAAACTGTATGAACGTGTCAAAAAATGTCTCCATCGAGTTCATTCATTGGTACATGTATGAACAGATTTTGCTGCTCATTACAGTTTTACAGGGTTGTTCTTAATTTTGTCTGTTGCATCCATAATGATAGCAAGTAATACCTCCTTGTATTGACTTTGTCCTCATAAACTATGCCTTTCATCCATCCCCATATACAAAAATCCATTGATGTTAGATCAAGTGATCTGTGCAGCCACAGATGTGTAGCACTATGACTAATCCATTTCTGGAGAAAATCTTCATTTAAATGTGTAGTAATGGCATTGGTGAAATGTGGAGGTGCGCCGTCATGTTAAAAATACATTTGCAATCGCGTAGCAAGTGGAACATCTCCGAGCAAGCAGGGCACTTCTTGTTGAAGGAATTGTAGGTATGTCTTGCCAGTTAGATGTCCTGGGAAAATGAATAGTCCAATAAAGTGTGTGTTGAATATACCACACCACACATTTACGCTAAATCACAGCTGTAAATTGTGTTGTACTATTGCATGTGGGTTTGCTTCAGATCATATGTGCTTGTTATTTAAATTGTTTATACCATCTCAAGTAAACTGTGCCTCATCAGTAAATAAAATGTATTTGTGTAACTGCCGATTAGTATTTAACCAGTTGCACAACTCCAAGCAAAGGGGAGGATCTCCCAGATGTAAATGATGGACTTTTTGTTTATAGTAAGGATACAGATTATTGTACTTCAGTGTACGCCATGCCTTAGATTGTGTAATGCCTAATCGTTGAGGTATATGTCGTGTGCTGGTACCCAGGCTACGTGGAACAGCATCCAAAATATCCTCACCATCATCTTCACGTACCAAATGCTCGTACTGATTATGAATACAAGGTAGAGGACCTGTCTCCCATAAGATTCGAAATACTCCAATAATGGTCGTACATCTAGAATCCTCCAAGATGGGTAATGTAAGCGATATTCATTAACTGCAGCTGTAGCATTACCATCACATTTGCCATAAAAAAAACATCATATCGGCATATTCCTCTGTCATAAATTTGAAAGGCTACCTATTTCATAAATAATCCACAAACTAAATCTACATCTACATCTACATTCATACTCCACAAGCCATCCAACGGTTTGTGGCAGAGGGCACTTTACGTGCCACTGTCATTACCTCCCTTTTCTGTTCCAGTCGTGTATGGTTCGCGGGAAGAACGACTGTCTGAAAGCCTCCGTGCGCGCTCGAATCTCTCTAATTTTACATTCGTGATCTTCACGGGAGGTATAAGTAGGGGGAAGCAGTATATTTGATACCTCATTCAGAAACGCACCCTCTCGAAACCTGGCGAGCAAGCTACACCGCGATGCAGAGCGCCTCTCTTGCAGAGTCTGCCACTTGAGTTTGCTAAACATCTCCATAACGCTATCACGGTTACCAAATAACCATGTGATGAAACGCGCCGATCTTCTTTGGATCTTCTCTATCTCGTCCGTCAACCCGATCTGGTACGGATCCCACACTGATGAGCAATACTCAAGTATTGTAAGCCTACATGGATGGACTACATTTTCTAAGGACTCTCCCAATGAATCTCAACCTGGTACCTGCCTTACCAACAATTAATTTTATATGATCATTCCATTTCAAATCGTTCCGCACGTATACTCCCAGATATTTAACAGAAGTAACTGCTACCAGCGTTTGTTCCGCTATCATATAATCATACAATAAAGGATCCTTCTTTCTATGTATTCGCAATACATTACATTTGTCTATGTTAAGGGTCAGTTGCCACTCCCTGCATCAAGTGCCTATCCGCTGCAGATCTTCCTGCATTTCGCTACAATTTTCTAATGCTGCAACTTTTCTGTATACTACAGCATCATCCGCGAAAAGCCGCATGGAACTTCCGACACTATCTACTAGGTCATATATATATATATATATATATATATATATATATATATTTGTGAAAAGCAATGGTCCCATAACACTCCCCTGTGGGACGCCAGAGGTTACTTTAATGCCTGTAGACATCTCTCCATTGATAACAACATGCTGTGTTCTGTTTGCTAAAAACTCTTCAATCCAGCCACACAGCTGGTCTGATATTCCGTAGACTCTTACTTTGTTTATCAGGCGACAGTGCGGAACTGTATTGAACGCCTTCCGGAAGTCTAGGAAAATAGCATCTACCTGAGAGCCTGTATCTAATAATTTCTGGGTCTCATGAACAAATAAAGCGAGTTGGGTCTCACACGATCACTGTTTCTGGAATCCATGTTGATTCCTACAGAGTAGATTCTGGGTTTCCAAAAACGACACAATACTCGAGCAAAGAACATGTTCTAAAATTCTACAACAGATCGACGTCAGAGATATAGGTCTATAGTTTTGCCCATCTGCTTGACGACCCTTTTTAAAGGCTGGGACTACCTGTGCTCTTTTCCAATCATTTGGAACCTTCCGTTCCTCTAGAGACTTGCGGTACACGGCTGTTAGAAGGGGGGCAAGTTTTTTCATGTACTCTGTGTAGAATCGAATTGGTATTCCGTCAGGTCCAGTGCACTTTCCTCTGTTGAGTGATTTCAGTTGCTTTTCTATTCCTTGGACACTTATTTTGATGTCAGCCATTTTTTCGTTTGTGCGAGGATTCAGAGAAGGAACTGCAGTGTGGTATTCCTCTGTGAAACAGCTTTGGAAAAAGGTGTTTAGTATTTCAGCTTTATGCGTGTCATCCTCTATTTCAAAGCCATCATCATCCCGGAGTGTCTGGATATGCTGTTTCGAGCCACTTACTGATTTAACGTAAGACCAGAACTTCCTAGGATTTTCTGTCAAGTCGGTACATTAAATTTTACTTTCGAATTCACTGAACGCTTCATGCATAGCCCTCCTTATGCTAACTTTGACATCGTTTAGGTTCTGTTTGTCTGAGAGGTTTTGGCTGCGTTTAAACTTGGAGTGAAGCTCTCTTTGCTTCCGCAGTAGTTTCCTAACTTTGCTTGTTGAACCACGGTGGGTTTTTCCCATCCCTCACAGTTTTACTTGGCACGTACCTGTCTAAAACGCATTTTACAATTGCCTTAAACTTTTTCCATAAACACTCAACATTGTCAGTGTCGGAACAGAAATTTTCGTTTTGATCTGTTAGGTAGTCTGAAATCTGCCATCTATTACTCTTGCTAAACAGATAAACCTTCCTCCCTTTTTTTATATTCCTATTAACTTCCATATTCAGGGACGCTGCAAACGGCCTTATGATCACTGATTCCCTGTTCTGCAATTACAGAGTCGAAAATTTCGGGTCTGTTTGTTATCAGTATGTCCAAGATGTTATCTCCACGAGTTGGTTCTCTGTTTAATTGCTCGAGGTAATTTTCGGATAGTACACTCAGTATAATGTCACTCGATGCTCTGTCCCTACCACCCATCCTAAACATCTGAGTATCCCAGTCTATATCTGGTAAATTGAAATCTCCACCTAAGACTATAATATGCTGAGAAAATTTATGTGAAATGTATTCCAAATTTTCTCGCAGCTGTTCTGCCACTAATGCTGCTGAGTCGGGAGGTCGGTAAAGGGAGCCAATTATTAACCTAGCTTGTTGAGTGTAACCTCCACCCATAATATTTCACAGGAACTATCCACTTCTACTTCACTACAGGATAATCTACTACTAACAGCGACAAACACGCCACCACCGGTTGCATGCAATCTATCCTTTCTAAACACCGTCTGTGCCTTTATAAAATTTTCGGCTGAATTTATCTCTGGCTTCAGCCAGCTTTCTGTACCTATAACGATTTCAGCTTTGGTGCTTTCTATCAGCGCTTGAAGTTCCTGTACTTTACCAATGCAGCTTTGACAGTTTACAATTACAATACCGATTGCTGCTTGGTCCCCGCATGTCTTGACTTTGCCCCACACCCTTTGAGGCTGTTGCCCTTTCTGTACTTGCCCGACGCCATCTAACCTAAAAAACCGCCCAGTCCACACCACACAGCCCCTGCTACCCGTGTAGCTGCTTGCTGCGTGTAGTGGACTCCTGACCTATCCAGCGGAACCCGAAACCCCACCACCCTATGGCGCAAGTCGAGGAATCTGCAGCCCACACGGTCGCAGAACCGTCTCAGCCTCTGATTCAGACCCTCCACTCGGCTCTGTACCAAAGGTCTGCAGTCAGTCCTGTCAACGATGCTGCAGATGGTGAGTTCTGCTTTCATCCCGCTAGCGAGACTGGCAGTCTTCACCAAATCAGATAGCCGCCGGAAGTCAGACAGGATTTCCTCCGATCCATAGCGACACACATAATTGGTGCCGACATGAGCGACCACCTGCAGATGGGTGCACCCTGTACCCTTCATAGCAACCGGGAGGACCCTTTCCACATCTGGAATGACTCCCCCCGGTATGCACAAGGAGTGCACATTGGTTTTCTTCCCCTCTCTTGTTGCCATATCCCTAAGGGGCCCCATTACGCGCCTGACATTGGAGCTCCCAACTACCAGTAAGCCCACCCTCTGCGACTGCCCGGATCTTGCAGACTGAGGGGCAACCTCTGGAACAGGACAAGCAGACATCTCCGGCCAAACATCAGTATCAGCCGGAGACAGAGCCTGAAACCGGTTCGTCAGACAAACTGGAGAGGCCTTCCGTTCAGCCCTCCGGAATGTCTTTCGCCCCCTGCCACACCTCGAGACGACCTCCCACTCTACAACAGGTGAGGGATCAGCCTCAATGTGGGCAGTATCCCAGGTGGCCACAGTCGTAATCCGATCGGAGGATGCGTGGGACGAGCTGGCCGTCCCCGACAAACCCCCATCTGGACCCCCGCAGTGATGCCCATTGGCAACAGCCTCAAGCTGTGTGACCGAAGCCAACACTGCCTGAAGCTGGGAACGAAGGGATGCCAACTCAGCCTGCATCCGAACACAGCAGTTGCAGTCCCTATCCATCAGTTACTATGTGGTTTCACTTAAATACATTGTTGTTATTATGTTCTTTCACTAAACAATACAGAAAACTAGCTCACTTGGAGATTAGAAAATGACTGAACCACCTCACTAATGGTTGCCAACAATGACATTAAAGTTTCTACATTTTTAATAGAAAGTAAACAAAATTACTTGTATAACAATCTTTGCTTCTCTGGATATTCTGCCAATACATGCCTGGGACATGTTTTATTAGATTCCTGGGGCATACTTTATTAGATTCATCAGACCAATAACAACAAAATAAATGAAAATCGTGCTTTACTTTAACCTCGTACAGTTTTAATGGCTTCATATTAGCAAAATTCTTAAATTTCAGGCAAAATCTTTTGTTAGCCATAACTCCGCAACTAAACATTTGTGGACCTATGTTTATATGAACTTTTTTCTTTAGTTTTACTTGTAGAATAACATATTAAAATACTTGCATATATTCAAGAATCACCCTGTATTTTCGCAACAATTAAGCCCACATAATTGATGGAAGATATGACTACAATGTGCATTTACTGGGATCTATAATAAAATATGAATATATCTGTGCCTACGCAAAATCACAGAGGTAGTGCTGCAAATAAAAAAGTTGGTTCTCAAATATGTCAATCTATGCTCAACGGTACAAACTTGATCTCACCACAATGATAACCATCCTGTGCAGCTTCAAAGGATGCAACAATTATCTGATTGGAAATAATGATCCACTGTTTCCTTAGTAAAGGATTCTCTCCACGTGAAGAATGTGCTAAACAATGAGACAGTTTCTTAACAGAAAGGATCTTTAAATCTCAAATGATGATGACGTTCGGCTCCTTGATAAAATGTGGAAAAGTTACCTTGACAATGAGTTTCAAAATCTGACACTGAAATTTGTTATGTGTCAACAAATGTGTTTTTGAAACCTTTTCAGAGAGAGTGTGTGAGTTACTAGCTGCCTTTTCAACCAGTGGAACATCTTCCACATACTTACTTTTCTTAAAACTATATAGACAAAACAGTCAATTAATCAACTGCTACTGGTACTTAACAAAAAATGTTATCCTATGGCAAATCAAACAGTAGATAACAATATAAATACCTTCTGCTAAGCAGGTTCGGTTCTTCTCTAATGGGTTTCCAGTGGCCATTGTGTAGCCAGCAGCACAATGGCAGCTGTAATTTCCTGATTTCTTCTCAACACACATTTGCGAACAGGTGCCAAATGTACATGGTGGCTCATCACACCCTCTTTCATCAGAATTATCACCACAATCATTCATACCATCACAACGAAGCACATTGCTTATACAAAATCCATTGTCACAAGCAAACTGCTGTTCCTTACAAATACCAAAAAATTTACCTGAAAAGTTTCAGAACAAATTTTTTTAGAATCAGAGAGGATTAATTAATTAGAATACAAGTTGATCTGGGAATTTTGTAAGCAATATAATGTCCAATTAATTTTAAAAATAATAAAAAATATTGATTAGATATTAAAGACCATCTGTACATGCAAAGAAGCACTGCATATTTCTGTTCAAGCATTGGAAAATCCAGAATGGAATAACAATATGAGTTAGGGCAGACTTCTACTCATGATATAGAGGAAGTGTTGAGCAGCATATACAAAAGTAGACTGTTGGAGGTTAGCTTTCAAACAAAGTACTTAATCAGATGAAGAAGAAACATCTGCACACATTCATGCACAGATAGCTTACACACCCAACTCACACACATATGACCACTGTCACTGCTTGAGGGGTCACAGGTCACAACAACCAGACACAATGGTGGCCGTGTGTGTGTGTGTGTGTGTGTGTGTGTGTGTGTGTGTGTGTGTGAGAGAGAGAGAGAGAGAGAGAGAGAGAGAGAGAGCGCTATGTATTTATAAATGAGTGAATATGTGTTTCTTCTTTATCTGATAAGGGACTTTGTCAAAAGCAAACCTCCAGCAGTCCACTTTTAAATGTGTCTGTCGGATGCACTCAACACCTTCTCTATGTGGTGAGTAGCAATCTCTCTTAATTCATGTTAATATCTGTGATCTTGTAATATTTTTCATTACTAAATTCATTTATTGATCTCATGTAAATTGTACTGCAAGAAGATACTACAAACATCTGTATAGCTGCCAGCAGTACCTTTCTTTGCAGCATCAATAAATACTAAAACACAAATATTTTTTACAATGTTAGTTGTGGATTATGGACCTGGTATGTGATGGCAGTCGGCTGACAAGTACTTGATATGTGCATCATTGCAGACTCTCATGTTTTTGTCTAGGAAGTTACGTGTTGCTAAATAGCACTTTGTTAACTATTAGCAGTTACTGTTATTTCTAATTCCAGTCCCTGTGGTTCACAGCATCTTGAAAAATGTGAAGAGTCTATAAATTGTTCCTCAGTTACTATTTTATATAAGAATAAATATTAGCCATCTTTTGTAACTTTTGCAACAAAATCTAATTGAACATTCAGTTGTAAATGACGTATAATATTTAGTCCTTACCTATGTGATAAACATAAAACTTGTGGTTCTGTGTGTTTAAACTAATTTTTGAAAATCAAAGATCAGAAAATTGCATAAGCTTTTGTTCTTTCACACACACACACACACACACACACACACACACACAGAGCCCCTTATGTTCATCCTCAAATTCTCCTGTGTAGCCTTCCAAAAGAACTTGGCATTTATTACTACTTGACTCTCAGCAATCTTTCCATAAAGACCAACACCTTTTGAATTCTATTGATTCATAATCCTCGTGAGCCTGGTCCTGCATCATCTCACCCCTGCCTGGGAATAACACTATCCACGAAAGAACCCATCTCTCTCATTCTCAGCCACGTCAGTTTAGGCTTGAATATGTGAGGATCATGGCTAAGATTTTTTAATTCTTCTGGTAGCATACTGAAAATGGATGCAGCAGAATACTGCACTCCTTTCTTCACAAGAGTCACAGAGGTGTGATCCAATGTAGATTTGATTTCTGCTACAATTTAATTACGAAGTGACAAACTACTAATAGGAATAAGCGCATACTGTCATTCTGTCAACAACATTTTTATTTTTTATGTTTTAAAGGTCAATGTCAGAATTACCCGACTCCTGAAAAGGGGTCACATATTACTTGAACTGCCCTTTCCTAGACAGGATTACCCTCTATGAATGGGAAGAGTTACCCCAGAATATAATGCCTCACTTCATAAGTCAATGAAAAGCAGTATAAAGTCTACTAAATTCTGTTTGTACTTTCACTTATTGCTGACACTATTCTAGCAGCAGATACAGCAACAGTCAGTTTTTGAACAAGCCCCTGGACATGGGCTTTCTCTGACCACTTAACTTCTATACGAACTGCTAGAAATTTGGATTGTTCAGATCAATCAATCATAAACTCATTCTATTAGTTGAACTGTGTGTTAGAAAATGTAGAAACTGAATCTTACAATGATTTAGCATCAATTTATTTTCTACAAGTTATGCACTAATGTCCTGAACTGCACTGTCTGATACATTGCACTCAGTATCCTTCACTAACAAGTAGTATTATCAACAAATAGAAATATTTTAGAATCGCCCGTCACATTCGACAGCATAGCATTCTTACGTAGTAGAAACAGTAGTGGTCCCAGCACTGACCCCTAAGGCAACCTCCACTTAATCATGCCCCGATCGGACACTATCTCACAGCCATTCTCAGTACTGTGGTGAATGACCTTTCACCATCTGTTCTTAAAGAGTGAGAAAAACCAACTATGAGCTACTCCTATTATTCCATAATGCTAATAGACAGTCATAAAAGGAAAAGTGATAACACTGCCTAACTTTTGAAACTAATAGTACCTTTCTCAGGGAGGAGAGAGCTTTAAGTTGAGGAGGCTGAAAAGGAAGGGTAGGTTCTTCTCTTCACAGTGTTTACATGACCTGCCTTTCCTTTTCAATCTTCCCCAAACTATGCCTCTCTCTTACCCATAAAAGGAACTAAAAGTTCCAAAAGTTAGGAAGTGTATCACTCTTACCTTTTTTATGTGTCTCTCAGCAGTACTACACATTTTGCTTTCTGAAAGTAACTGCTAGCCATCACTTCTGTCATACAATTCGTTAGTTTTATCAATAAACCATTCTTTATTCAACTTAAGTTTACAGTGTCTGCATTTTTTTCTTTTCATTATAACCAAGTTCTGTACAAATCTCTAAGTGATCATGCAATTTTTTAAAGAGCAGTAAGGATCACAATGGAGTGGAAGCATTAAAATGTTTTTATAATAACACAGTATACTAAGTAAAATAAAATAATAATTTCCTACAGGATATGCAAATGTTCAGTTTTTGTGAAAGTGTGATTTGTCAGCTAAAGTTAAAATTTTAATTTCATTTACTTTATAAAATTAGAGGCTTTTGTAGCCACTAACTGACATATTGCCTTTTGGCTTCTGTCTTGGGTTCTTCAGCCAACATTAATTTTACAATTTTCTGGACTTCACACTTCGTAAAACCAAGGTGGGGTACAGATTCATTGACAATACCTTCATCATTGTGGAGTCATGGTGAGAAACTACTCAGTGACTTCCTAAGACACCTCAACAGTCTGCATGTCAACATAAAATTTGCTACGGAGGTAGAAAAGGTGTGTGTCTCGAAAACTGACACACACAGACCAATACCTGCACAAACTGTCGAATAATCAACTGAGCTAGGAAAGAGAAATGATTAACACACTCTTAATATGTACAAGATGAAGAAGTGTGCTGCAGAACCTCAAAGTGAGGCACAGCACCTGGAAAGTGTTCTGACATGCCTGAAGAACAAATGTCGAATATGGCCTTAAATCCCTGGGGTGATGTACAGAATGGGCTGTATATGGTGCAAATATTGTTTAAAGATTATTTACAAACCAACCAGTAAGATCAAAAAGCTTCTCAGACTGGCAAAAAATGAAAGAAACCCACTTGCAGTGTAGGAAATATGAATTCCCTGTGGAAAAGTCAATGCAGATGGGACGGATGGAGAAATTGGTCATGGTGGAGCATGCACCATGTGAGACCAAACAAGTAGCAAGATTCACTGACAAGGAACCTCTTGGTGTTGTGAATAGCTAATATGCCCACTTGTGCAGGAAAGCCAATGAAATCCATGAACTTGATAAGAAAGAGGAAAGTGTTAAATAAATTGACCCTGAATTCTCACCACGCCATGAATGACCATTGCAGGTAGCTATGGGGAAACCATACCAGCAATGACCAGTGAAAAGCACTCAGGCCTTGGCGTGACAGGTACATTTAATCTCGGACCGTGGGCTCAATTCCAGTGTGCCACAAGCAATGGAGGGTGAAGCTTTGACAGCACCAGCCACTCATGCCAGAAAAATCATTGGGCAAACATCAGCCAAGGAACCAGAGACAGGAGCCAACACACAATATGTTCCTTCACCTTCTCAACTTATACCAAACAACTTAGGAGACTTTATTCCCATTTCCTAATGGTATGTTGTACAAATTATGAAATGTGAGGAGTGATACCACAAGCTGGTGTATTTCCTGCCATACCTCTTATTTTGCCTTAAAAGTTGTCTGCATTTAACAAAATTCAACATTTTATTTGGAGGTGACATCAGCAGAAAGCAGCTCTGTATATTTATGGTGTGTTTAATAAACTAAACACCAGATCATAACATGTAAGCTATTATTGCAGGGAAATTGTTTATTCAAGTTACTGCTTATGGGTAGCATTACAGATAAAAATGAGTGATTTCTCACTTACATATTTCAATATCTTCATCAGAATTATCACCACAATTATCATGACCATCACAAACACTTGTTGCAGGAATGCAGACATGATTTTTACACCTGATAAGTAACAGAGATAACCACATTAATAAAACTTGCATTGCTACAGTTATGCAATTTAATAAAGGTGGACTGAGCATTTTAATTGGTTATAATGTTGATTATGTACATTTTAAACGATACAACTTGAGACTATTTCTTTCTTATAACTGCACGTAACAGCCCACTACACCATTGGCAAATACCTAAGCAAAAAAAAAAAAAAAAAAAAAAACTGTTTATGTTTTATAGAACCCAAAACATCATGACCTGAATATGGAAAGATTGTACACACAAGTTTAACCAAATATCCTAAATTTTCATAATCTCATCAGTGGAATCATTTAATATAACAGATATGTTCTCTTAACAATTTGTACATGTAATATGTGGTTAAATACACCAGCTACTTCTCTGCCTGACATACTGACCTGTGTCTTCCTGGAGGGCATGGAACATTTGCACAAAGGGTCTTGGATTCATCAGAACTATCACCACAGTCATCATCACCATCACAACGCCACCTCAGGTTAATGCACTGTTTATTGTGGCAGGTGAACTGCCATGGTGGACAGGTGTCACTACAATTCATTTCATCTGATGCATCACTACAGTCAGCATCACCATCACATTTCCATTCACTAACAAGCAAAGAATGCAATTACATATTAATATGATAGTCCACAAAGAATAATAAAGCACTGAAGACAACAGCTGACTAAACTTTTACTAAGGTTTTACAACATAAATTGTGAGATTTATGATTCAAAAACATCCTTCATGTAATACAAATAATGGAAGGAGTAAAAGTAACCATTCATCATATAATTGAGACACTGAGCAGACCACAAGCACAAAAACAAGATTGGAAACAATGGTGAGATTTAGCACAATGTCCTCCTTCAGAACTAACTTACACAAAACACACACACACACACACACACAAAACCAAAGTGGCAGCCTTGCAGATTCCTTTTCTCATTACATCTGTGTTCAAGTTTCCATGCTTTCACTATTCTGATCTATATATGTGTTAGAAAGAAATATGTTATGATGCAGAATGAGTTTGAAGACTGCAAAGAACAACATCTCTGGCTCACGTCTTCCTGTTGATGATTAAAGATTTATCTCTTCATACAGAACTGATTCTATTCCACATTTGTACATACTTGGTTGTAATTACATTTTTAAGTATTCCTTTATTTATAGAAAGTTTAATTTGCACTATTTCATCTTGTTTAATTATATAAAATATTTTTAAAAGGGAATTTAGAAGGCTATTTGGTAACCTGAGCAGAAACTATACTACAATTTTTATGAAAAAATTATGTTGAATGGGGTGAATGGTAAAAACAAACAAATACATTACACAACTATTACACCTGTTCATAATGGTTCACCCCAGAAATACCAACAGAGAGTAAAAACGAAGACAAGATATAATCTCTTTTACTGTAAATGGGAGAGTTATTCCTCCTTCGTTTCATTCTATGACTTCCTGAACAGATGCAGTGCCACATTCAAAAGCTTTACAGTACGATTTTTTTCTTGTCAGGTTTCAAAAACAAAATGAAAAATTTTCATTTCCTATCATCAATTAACTGGAATAGTGTATATAGTCAATAATTTTCACCACTGTTCTAATCTCAAATTTATTGTCCTACAGAAAGGGCACAAGCAGATGGTGAACCACATGTAGCAGAAATATTAAAACAATGCCGTCATTCTGAAGCTGTTAAGGAATTCTTTGGCACAGAGCATGTATGCAGACAAGTTATAACAAATGTATGGGAAAAAAGTGCATTTCAGGGTGGGTACTCAAACTTAGGGGGGGGGGGGGGGGGGGAATCCTTGAGAATTCCAGGTATGAGAAGATGGTGTCAAGAAGCTCCTTATAAATTAATAGCGAGCAGGGGTTGGTGGGTGGGGGGCAGCATACTACAATAATGACTTTTCTTTCCTCTCAGCTGAGCTTTGTACCAGCCATATGTAGTTATTTAACCACAGTTTTCAAAATCAATAATTTATGTGGAATAATATTCAAATAATGAACTCATTTTGCGATTTTAAGTATTTTAAAATTTGTAGTTTATGAAATTCAATAAAATTCAATTATAATACTTGGTTAAAAACACAGAATTCTCTGGGATTTTGTGAAACTGTGGACTTCACTGAGATTTCCCTGATTTTTCCAGGTAAAATGCAATTCCAAGAATTCCTGTTTTTCCAGGAGAATTGTCACCCTGCATTTGCAGTTATTACAATACCACAACAAAATGGGATAAAAGCACATCTTAAATTTGAAGGACACTGCAGAAGAAGGTACCATATACTGTGAGACTGTTGATGGAATATGTATTCAAATCACAAAAAGATGTGATTTTTGTGCGAAGAGATACTAAGAAGAAGAGAACAGTGGTAAATTTTTTGAACCACTCTTCTGTTACTAACAAGCTGTTGAAAGCATATGTAGGTAATAATTTGTGGATGTTACTATACCATACTTAAATTATTTTTCCCACTGCCGTTTCCCTATTCTCCTCCTCTCACCTTCCCATCAGATTTTAGTAACTTTTAACTATTTAAGTACAACTTTCTCTATGGCTGAGCTCCATGTTTAACTACTTAAATCAACTGTTATTTTGCTTACATGTAGATGCAGTAGTGAGGATTTGCACACTGGAATTCAACACTACTGCAAGTGTTATTGCAGTCAACTTCATCACTATGGTCTTCACAGTGGAACTCCCCATCACATCGCTGACTGCCACGTATGCATCGGCCATTGTGACATTGAAATTCTGATTCACTGCAATTTCGTGGTTTGCAGTCCCTCTCATCAGAATTGTCACCACAGTCATTATCGTAGTCACAGCGCCATCGTCCAGGAATACAACTGCAAAGAAAAAAATAATTTGTATCAATAGAAGTGCATGAACTATTTTTAAAAATGTGTTCTTCACAAAAACAGTATTGTATTTAAGTCATAGGGAAATATTATTCAGTCCCCCACCCCCCAACTCCCCCTTCTAACACACTGACAATACTGCTAAATAATGTCAATAATTATAACTTCGTGCTGGAATCCAGTTTGCATTGAGTCCAGACATGTTACAACTGCTATATTCAAGGCCCTCAGGCAACAAATGAATGAACAAATCTAAACCAAAAACTTCACTTGAAGCCTTAACGATGCAAAATACAGTAATGTACTGAATTCAAACTAAGATTTGATAACAGACTTCAGTACATGAAATAAGCTGGAGATTCAAAAGAATTTTCCAGATATCTGTAGTTATTAATGAAATATTTAGTTTTTCTTCAGAGAAAATGATAAAGATTATACTTATTTAAATGATCAAAATCCGCCGTAGAATGTGTAGTCTGATACACTACGTTGCGAAATTTGTTTGCTATGAAAATAGCATGATCATCCAAATCCAAAGGATCTTGTGTGGCATCCTACACTGCGAGATCCAGCAAGTGGCTACAAAAAGGTGTGTAAACAATGGCACATAATCGTAATCAGGACAATTATGACATGCTCTTCCACTTGAATTCAGCAACAGTCTATGAGTAGCCATGCATGGAACTGCCAGAACATCTGTTGAAGTCATATCTCTTAAGAGATAAAGATCTCCCATGCACATGGAACACTAATAACTGAAACTGATACAAAGTAGCGGTCTGAAGTCACAGGAAGGAGCAATGACAAGCTGTAGTGTTTCGAGAATTTCTGCATAAATTCTAGAACCACTCAGCCTTCTACCATCTCCAACACATGACATTTTACAGGAGAGTGTGGACTGACAGAATCCTACCTACTGCGCGTCACATGTTTGTCTGTGCATGTTTGAAATTCAGTTGTGAGAGGAATCTAGACATGGCAGTCGGACGGTAATGACAAGTACATGTCAAGTAATCCATGGAAGTTTTAGTGAAAGTGTACAGAAGAACCATGGAGATTCTATGTTATTCTTATTTTTATAAGTAGAAAGAGTCTTAAGAGATTCCTGTGAACACTCCAAACACCTAAACCCACCACTAATGAGATCTAGACAACAGTTAAAAAAGAGAAATTTTCCAAAATGCTGTGAACACAAATGAAGTTGTCATTAGTGACACTAGACCATGGACAAGGTTTCATGATCACAGCAATATTTTTTTTGCTCGTTCAAACACTCAGGTGATTGAGATATCAGACAACAGTTAAAAAAGAGAAATTTTCCACAATGCTGTGAACACTAATGAAGTTGTCATTAGTGACACTAGACCATGGACAAGGTTTCATGATCACAGCAATATTTTTTTTGCTCATTCAAACTCTCAGGTGATTGAGATATCAGCACACATAAACCTTGCCTGTAATTTAACCAGAAACTCAGAAGGCTTGACACCTTCTTTCAAGAGAAAACAAATTATACTGTTTTGAACAACAGAGGATTTGTGATCTGCTTTTAGTACTGTACAATATGATGTCAATTTGGATGATAAATATGTTGGACAATACTGCTGTCTGATGTTAACAACTGATGAGTGAACAGATACTACAGCAAGTTATGAGTGCTGAGGCCTTCCATATAGTGTCACCATTTCTAGCATACCACTCTACCACTGGAATGAATAGAATAAAAGTCCAGTTTAAGCTGGAATGACCCTCTAACGTGGATCACATGACAGTGACAACTGGAAGTTTTACAGATATAATCAAATAGGAATGGGAGATGACAAGAGAGGTTAGTTCTTAAATAAATGTACGTGACATTATGAATCGTATCAATTCCTAGCTGTCGCTCATGTCTGCCAATAATGCATGTATGTTTCCTGCCTAGGGGGCTTTAGGTTCACATGCAAAAGAATTGTGTGCCAAGATAAACCAGAATGAAACTCATTACACAGACAGGACACCATAGCATACAAAGCACTGTAATATCATATGTTCACTTTAATGTGACGATTTAGAGAGATAATTATGAAATAATCCTCCTGCTGATCTAGGTACTTAAAGTTGGATGATGGTCTTAAGTTACCATATCATCTGGTCATGAACATGTTTGCTGGTTGATACTTTATAGATTTTTCAGAATAAGGTAACAAATAACCACATTCAATGCATTAAAACAATACTAATCTTGCATAAGTACAGGCATTATCCTTCTGAAATATGGGTTTCAGGAGCAAGTCTAGAAATAGGAAAATAGAGTTGAAAAAATTCTGAATTTGCCACTGTGTTATAGCTGAAGGCAATAATTTAACTTGCAGTCATATATATACACAATGACACCATGCATTCTGAAGACAATCTGTAATGAGAATTTGGTTCTCATGCAAGACTGGACATTTATATGCTTGGATTTCTCAGTAATGTGTATGCAGAGGATTCGGTTTGTCTACCAAGCACACAGCATCATTCTGCTTGGTAAGTTGCTAAACACTCAAGACTGAACTGCCAACAAACCTGATTCTGTGCTGGTATTAATGGGAAACGATGTATTTGGTGACCGAAGAACATCTTTTGCAGTTGATGGTACTGTTACAATGATTCTGTCAACATACAATTTTGCACTGCTGTTACGTCATGGTCAGGAAGAGAGGATATCAATGACCTGCTATTAGTACTTGTCTGACAAACACAGAGATGATTTTATAGGCACCTTTCAGATTTTGATACTGCTGATTTTCTTCATATTCTCTAGCATGCACTGGTATTACAAAGAGTACCCAGGACTGTCCAAGAGGTAACTAATTTACTTAAGTGATCAGCTTGCATCACTGTATTGAACTTGTATTTTCTTTCAAACTTTCATGGCTATTATAAACTACATAAAATACTTGACCAAAGTGGGCTGACATGTCTTCACCCTGTTACATGACTAAATACCCATCTGCCATGGCAACTACAAATCATACAGTACATATTGAACAACACGAATGAAATGTTTAACTCTCATCATGCATAAATGATATCTCCCTCTTATTTGCAGGGGTACATCCTGCAGTAATATGAAAGATTGTCCTGAATAAAATCTTTGTAAACAGCACCTGTAAAGTGATGCTGGAAGAACACATGGACCAAAAAACTGCTGTTGGTAACTAGCTCAAATTCTGTCAGAAGTCCAAGTGCATTCTCTTGTTGTTTCTTGCTAGAATAACATAATTATAAGTAAAAAGCACTATATTGTGTACATTATAATGGATTAATTTATTCAGTTAATCAGTTTTCAGTTTATGAGCCCATTATCATATTTTAACTCACTACTGTCGAAGAAGTTACAATGATTGTAAACTACCTTGGAAAATATGTTACTCATCTAGACCAAGGCACAAACACACAGTAAATGTCATCTTTGAGAGTGCAGCTTTATAAAAGGTAAAAGTTGAATAATAAAAGAAGCAACCAAAGTAAGATACCTTAAGTCAAAAACAGTGTCTACATAACACCATTAAATCAGAAATCCCAGTAAAATAAAATTACTATCTGACAAGACTTGTTGAAGAGGGATTACATATGGAAAGTGATACACAAATCTGTTACACAAAGAGATATGAAGAAATTCTTTGACCTAATTTTTCTGTTGTTGTTGTGGTCTTCGGTCCAGAGACTGGTTTGATGCAGCTCTCCATGCTACTCTATCCTGTGCGAGCTTCTTCATCTCCCAGTACTTACTGCAACCTACATCCTTCTGAGTCTGTTTAATTTTATCACCTCTTGGTCTCCCTCTACAATTTTTACCCTCAATGCTGCCCTCCAATACTAAACTGGTGATCCCTTATTGCCTCAGAATACGTCCTACCAAGTGATCCCTTGTTCTAGTAAAGTTGTGCCACAAATTTCTCTTCTCCCCAGTTCTATTCAATACCTCCTCGCTGGTTATGTGATCCACCCATCTAATCTTCAGCATTCTTCTGTAGCACCACATTTTGAAAGCTTCTATTCTCTTCTTGTCTAAACTATTTTTCGTCCACGCTTCACTTCCATACATGGCTACACTCCATGCAAATACTTTCAGAAACGACTTCCTGATACTTAAATCTATATTCGACGTTAACAAATTTCTCTTCTTCAGAAACCCTTTCCTTGCCATTGCCTCTCTACTTCGACCATCATCAGTTATTTTTCTCCCCAAATAGCAAAACTCATTTACTACTTTAAGCATTTTATTTCCTAATCTAATTCCCTCAGCATCATCTGATTTAATTTGACTACATTCCATTATCCTCGTTTGCTTTTGTTTATGTTCACCTTATATCCTCCCTTCAAGACACTGTCCATTCCATTCAGCTGCTCTTCCAGGTTCTTTGCTGTCTCTCCCTAACACTGCTTCCCTTTCATGCCCCTTGACTCTTTCCAACATTTCTACAGAATCCTAACTGATCTTCCCTGAGGTCGGCTTCTACCAGTTTTTCCATTCGTCTGTAAAGAATTCATTAATTTTTCTAGTAGAACAAGAAAGAAATGATAGATGGAAAGATTATTCAAGTAGAAAATGAATTACTGTCATTACCTGCCAGTGGGTATTGATTTAAATCAATGGGGAAAGTTGAAAATTTGTGCTGGACCGAGATTTCAACCTGGGTCTCCTGCTTACAAGGCAGATACACTGATCGCTACACCATTCGGACACCATAGCCATCTGGCCATTGCAACTGCATGGACTACCCTAGTGAGCCTCCCATCAGAATCAAATTCTCAGTCTATCCACATACTACTGATGCAGTGCCCCTTGTCCTGGTCCTCATTACTCATGGCGTTTCACTGATTTCCATCAGAGTTTGAGTGTGGAAATCAAACAACATGCAATTCCTGGCCATTGCAGTACATTAGAACAATAATAACCAGTTCTTAATGTTATATTATCAACGCAATTCTATAATTGAAGTGATCACTTGATCCTACATACTATGCGGTGTCAGTTCTTTCAGACATGTCCAAAAGAACAGACATCATATATATGGAAATATTATTGGTCAACAGATCATCTAATAGCTACCCTAAAATTTTCACTTATTATGATTTGCAATGGGTTTGAACAGATCTGGAAATTTTGAATAAATCTGGACATTCTGACATTCTTCAAAGTTCAGCCTGCATTGGATTATTTCCTCAATAAATTCGGGATACTTTACAAACCAAAACAACAGTTGCCTTTGGACATAGGGATGATTCCTTGGAGAGGATGCCTGAGGTTTTGAACATACAACCCTACAAAGATTACGATTTATGAGTTAGTTGTTACTTTAGCGTGCGAGAGGGAACAGACTATATCTGCAATATGGAGATTTATACCAGTGAAGGGTAGAAATAGGAAGAATCTGTTCTCATACAGTTCTTGGCCCTTATCTCGGTATGTGGCACCATATCTATCATGATAATTATTACAGCAGTTCCTCTATTGCAGAGTTACTACTGCAAAACAAACCCAAAATTTTGTGGTACTATTAGGATGAACAGAGGTTTATCACAAACTCTGAAAGCCAAAGCATCGAAGTGACACACTTTTCTGTAGAAAAGGTGACATTCTTCTCCTCATATGGAAAGACAAGCAGGATGTCAGAATTATATCAACAATTCATGATACTTCTGTCCCAAGCACAGAAAATAAAAAGAGAAAAACCAAAGGGAATCAATGAAATGGACAAAAAAATAATAACCTATGAACTGTTCAATTTGTTTAGAATTTACAAGTCCTTGAAACCAGAGAAAAAAAGAGTATATGTAGTTTCTCCTTTTGGAGGCAATATATGGGAGAGATGATAATGAAGACTCTCTGGACCCAGAGAGAGATTGGCCCAACCCACCAGCCCATCCCCTAGTGCAACAGGGAGAACACAACTTAAAGATCCAGCTGGAAGGCTCTCAGGTGACATGATGCACTATGAACCAGAGTCCATTTCAAACAACGGAAAAAAGAAATTTCCTACCAGTGCCTGTACAATTTCTGCTGCCTGTCGGGAAAGAAGTGATACGAGATATATTTGCAAATTTTGTATGGTTTTGCTTCACAGAGAGAAATGTTTACACAATACCATACATTAAAAAAGTACAAGAAACTTTTCTTTGTATATAGGCTCTAAGCCAAATAGATTATATGAAACAATAGTAGCTGCAAAGGATGAGGTCTTCTCAACAAATCAAACCAAAAGATTCAGTGATAATATCTGCAGACTGTTTCTGTGCCTGAATGCATTGCTATATGTATAGCAACTATACTAAATTTTATATCAAAGGAACAGGTCAACAAACAGACATTGCAGAAACAGTGTATTTTTGTGCATGTGATAAAAAGCATGTATTGTTATGAGCACTAATGTGATGGATTGTGACAATTATTTTTACATGCAGTTTACAATTACATCATGATTACAGTTTATAAATGTGTTACTCTTATGCATGCATTAAAAATTATTGTTTCATAATGTGGATATGTTCAAACACTGAAAGTTTAAAGTACAAATGATGCAAAGTTGATGAAATATAAATTTTTTTATGGTTGCAAGCAAAAACAAAACAGTTACAGTTAAGATGGCATAAGTCAATCCCTGAAAGCTGCAGAGGACTGAGCATGCCAGCTGCATGCAGCTGCCTTAACCAATAAAGTAATATTTGGAAGCCACATCTGTGGCAACTGGTCAAGTGTTGTCACAGCTCTTTAGATGACTACTGCTTTTGCCAGCAGCCGTTAGTGCTTGCAACTATACTGCAATCTCTCAGGTATGTTGTTATGCCATTTCTACTCAACCAAAAAAATACCATTTTGTATAGTCAAATGACTGTACCGAAAAGAGACAGATGACCTGCAAGACAGTTACATTGTGCAGACTGCATGGAAAACAAACAACGTGCAATTCCCCGCCACTGCAGTACATTAGAACAAAAATAACCAGTTCTTAATGTGTTAACTTATATTATCAATGCAATTCTATAACATTCAATTATTGGTTGCAAACTGCAACTGCTGGATTTTACCTTGAAAGTGATCAATAATTAAAAAAAAATTAAGAACTTTTCCATTTGGATGAAAGGAATCTGCTACCAAAGTTTCTAAATGTACTTTAGTACATTTTGTACTTAAATGCTGCAACAATACTTACGTCCCACTTGTGCATTTAAAGTAGGTTGGGTCACAGCTTCTTGAAAAATGTGTCAAACATGATTCTGGTTCATCTTCTCCTGAAGAGCAGTCCGTATCTCCATCACAGCGCCACGTATTTGGTATACAGCGTCCTGAATTGCACCTGTGCAAAGTAGGTTCTATTTTTTATTAACTCAGAAATCATAACAACATTTATAGCTAATAGGTTTGTTGTCATTAAACAATTTATGTCACCTGAAATGGTTGCTAGGACATACTCTATCCTTGCAATTAACTTTTTCATCTGAGTTGTCACCACAGTCATCATCTCCATCACAGACCCAGACTGATGGGATGCATTTTAAATTGCTGCAGAGAAACTGAAAAGTAATTTTGTATTACAGAAATATTTTCATATGAAACAGCTATTGAATGTTGCAAGCTTCCTGTATCAACAACACTACTGATTAATTATGAACATAGTTTCAACATGATTTGATGTACTCTTCAGCAAGCAGTTTGAGCCAACTGAGTTATGATTACCTGGTTATGTGGACATGTTTTTGGGGGGCAGTTCTGTTCATCTTCACCAGCTAGACAATCAGGATAGTCATCACATTTTCTTGTGAGTGGAATGCAGTGATCACTGACAGTTTCATTGCCTTTACATTTGAACTGGGTGCTTAAGCATGTGTACTGGAAGAAAACAAATCTCACAGTCACAGTAAGTGAAAACAACTTTAGTTTATAATTAACATAGTGCCCCTTTTAAATTAACTAACTTTCAAAAGGTATAGGGCAAAAAACAATAAAATGAGATCACTACCAAATAAATACAAAGTATATATATTACTGCAATACACTTCACAAATTTAGAGACACATGAAAAAACTAAAAATGAAATGAATTAATAAGTCACAACTTTTTCATAAATCAAATGCAAATGAGGCTTAAATTCCACACCTCTGTGATCAACCCCCCCCCCCCCCCCCCCTCCCCTTCCACCTCTGTTTCTCTCTCACTGACTGACACACACACACACACACACACACACACACATTCATTCTGCATTAAAACGCAGAGCAACATAGGTTTTTAAACTGGCTGTTATTCAGTCTGTTTCACTTTACATTATGTCTGAAATAGTTTGCAGTTCTATTTGTTACTCCATGCTTTAAGTTCAACAAAAACAGATTTTTACACGTAACAGAAAATGACAATTTTGTAAGGTGTAAATACATCTGTAAGTAGTTCATCAAGGGAAATATATGTCATTAAGTTTCGTAACTTACATTATTACAGTCTTTTTCATCTGAGTTGTCACCACAGTCATCTTCACCATTGCACAAATATGATGGATGAATACAGCGAGAATTGGCACACTGGTACTGCCCTGGACGACACGAAAACTTTGGGCAGCCTTTGGGTTCATCAGAGCTGTCACCACAGTCATCCTGCAAAGAAGAAATTTTAGAGAACCACAGTTTCAGATACCTTTGTCTTAAAATACAGTATTAACATAAAGAACATGAAAATTTCTGAATTTTTCTGTGACATAAAATGCAGTTTCTTTATACCATTTTTGTGTAACATCCTTACACACCATAATATTGTGTGCTGGTAAGTGCACTCCTCCAATCAAATATGTTTACCTTATGTCACTGATACATTTGTAACTGTTGGCTGAGCCTCCTAATTTGTAAGTCTGTATGTTTCTCTCCTTGCCTAATAAACCTTACATGAAATGTGTTGGGACTTGCAAGCCAGCATACTGTGTACTACTCTATATGTCTATGTTAAATTAATATGCATTAGTACACATATAGAATTACAAGACTGTGATATACTGTAAAGAGTTGCAGAACTGTAACAAATTAGAAACTGCATGAGCCACACTGATTCCTGTTTGTCTGTGCCTTCGATGAAAATGTAGGTAAATGTTTATGGCTGCAACCAGTCATATGAAATTATTAATTCAAATATTCTTATAGTTTGTAAGGGCATAGCTCTATGCATTTCGGATTTTTGCCCTCATCCAGTACCTTCTATGCTACAGTCTAACAGCACAAAATAAATCCTTTCCTATCCTTAACAGTATTATGAAAAGGATGAAGAGCGTTTGTGGACTTTCCACTGTTTGATCTTCCGTAACAATACTTGAAGTAGTAATCTGTTTGCCATTGCTGGTGCCTCTTCTTTGTTTAACAACTGCAGGGTAAATTCATCTCATGTTGCATATTCAGTATAACAAAAATGAAGTCACATTTTTCAGCAATGTCAGTAAAAGACGTCAGAAAAAGCATCTGTCACCACAAATCATGCGGTAGCAGTATCTGGTGTTGTAGCAATGGATCGTTTTTCATCTTGTGATGCGATGTAATAGCATGACACAAACTCTTTTCTATAACATCCATCACTTTTGCAGACTTAAGTATTACAACTTGTTTTTTGCAAACACGTCTTGTTTTACATATATCCACACTTTCCACACAGCACTGTTTTATATTTTGCTCCAAAGACACACACTTTCCTAAACTATGGTAATCAAAGACGTGATATCTGACAGTGTGAGTTAGGTCTTTTTTGGCGTTCTCTTAGAAACACACATTTCTGAGCAATAGAAAAATGTAAACACACAAATGCATTTAACAATATTTGAAGTCACAGTTTTTTTACTGATGTAGATTTTTGTTTACACAGAAAGGTCCTTAAAATTGCTGAAGAAATGACTGCTGCAGAAACTGACTGTTTCATTTACTATTTTCCATTTACAAGAATTATTAGGTACATATATTTCAAGTTCCTCTATCAGGTCTAATTTCTTCCCCCTTTATAATAATGTGAAGTGGCTGGAGGTCATTTATCAAAAGTAGGTGGATTATGTTTTGGATGTAGGTAGTTACTGAAAATTTGTGTGCTTTATCATGTCTGAAGCAGTCGACATGATCTAAGAAGACACCACCATTAAAATATGACTTCAGTCTCATTATCCTGAATTTGCAGCATCAGTTGAATGCATCCAGATGCTGTGAAACAAACAACAGACGTAAGCAACAGCAAATAGACAACTAAAATTAGGACTGATTTCATTTAATTTTATATTGTGGCATGTCAATTTGCTGTGTTAGATTTTAGCAAGTAAGTCCAAAAGCCAAGGTGCATATAGCTACAAACAAATTTCAAATTCAGGCAATGAAATTTTTTTATTAAATCGGAAATACACAACTCTATTTTAGTTCTCTTATCAAGAAGACATCCTTAGCAGTACTGGGGATCACTCAGTCATTCAGTCAATGATTCTCCACATAACAGGTATGCTGAGTTCTTAGTTATGGCTGAAATTGTTATTTTCTTTTTCTAATAGATTTTGTGGCATGTTGGGGTAACTATTACACTAATTTTACAAATTACTAAAGTGACTATGTGATGACATGGTTTTCCGTGGAGACCAAAGCCACACATACTCAAATATTTAACACACCTGTGTGTCACATCGCCACCAAAATGGAATACACTTGTATGTTGTGGCACATACAAACTGAGCTGATGTGCAATTGGCAATGCAACTATATCCATCCTCCGCAAGGACAAAATGTTCAGGGCAAGAACAGCGACGACCTCCATTTGGCGTCAATAAACAAAGGGTGCTGCATCCACCATTGTCTTCACATGGATTATGTTCTACTGCAATATTTCAAAATAAAATTAATAATATTTATATGAAGGCAACATCTATAGATTATCTAACATACACAATTTCATACATGAACTAATCAAAACTTTAAATTAAAAATTTAATATGTTTGTAGATAATAATTCATTTCTTTGGATCCTTTTAGTTTTCTTACTTTATCAGTTTTCCTTCCCCTTCAACCCTTCTGCCAGAAAAAGGAGCCACTGGCTCCAAAAGCTTGCACATTAACTTAACCTTTTGTTTTCCACTGTTGCTGTTTGATAAGTAGATATTTTTTGTTTATTGAATTACACCATATGTTCAAAAATTGATTATATTCATTGATATACATGCCTACCATGGAATTCACACATAAGTGCCAGGCTTAGGGTTCCTCAAACCACCTTCAGAATATATCTCTATCGTTCCACTCTCTAACTCTGCACTGGAAAACTGAACACTTAAATCTTTCTGTACTAGCTTTGATTTCTATTATTTTATTATGATGATCATTTCTCCATGTGTATATTTTGGGTACAATAACAGATTTTTGCATTCAGTCAATAAAGCTGGTGACTGAAACACTGTGAAAAGACCTTGCTGCAATGAAAAATGCCTCTGTTTTAATGATTACCAGCACAGCTCGCTTGTCGTATCCACAACACTTTTTTCCCTATTATGCAATAATACAAAACAAGCTGGCCTCCTTTGAACTTTTCTTATGTCTTCCGTCAATTGTGTCTGCTAAGGATCGCATACTACACAGCAACAGTCTAGAAGAGCATGGAGGAGAGTAGTGTAGGCAGTCTCTTAAATAGAACTATTGCAACTTCTACGTATTCTGCCAATAAAATGCTTTTCGAACACACTTTTCCTTATTCAGAGACAGTTGCCACTATTCGCAGCCAGCAAGTATCATCATTTTGCAATTGGTTTTGATGTTCTGTTAACTTTAATAGAGGATAAATGACACCATCAACTGCAGACAATCTAAGAGAGCTTCTCAGATTGTCCCCCAAATTGTATACAGATAAGGAACAGCAGAGGACCTACAACACTTCATTTGGGATTGCCAGATATCACTTTTGTTTTACTCAATGATTTTCCATTGACTACTATGTACTATGACCTTTCTGACAAGAAATCACAATTTCCTGTCAGAAAGGTCACAGTATGCAGCGTCTCTTGTGAGGAATAATGTCAAAAGCCGTCTGGAAATTTAGATATATGGAATCAATTTGAGATCCCATGCTGATAGCACTGATTACTTTGTGTGAAAAAAGAGCTACTTGTGTTTCACAAAAGTGATTTTTTCTGAATCTGTGCTGACACTGTGTCGACAGACCGCTACCTTGGAGTTGGCTCTTTATGTTGGAACACAGTACATGTTCCAAAAACCAACTGCAAATCAGTATCAGTGATATGGATCTGTAATTCATTGAATTACTCCTATTTCCTTGTGTGCTGGTGTGACCTACATAACTTTTCAGTCTTTTGGTATGAATCTTTCACTGAGTGAGCAATTGTCTATGATTGCTATGTATGGGACTATTGTATAAGTCTACTCTGAAAGGAAGTGCATTGGTATACTATATGGACTGAAAGACTTGCTTTTGTTAAGTGATTTAAGTTGCTTTGCTACAGCAAGGAACCATTTCTAAATTACTGGTGTTGGCAGCTGTCCTTGATTTGAATTCTGGAATATTTACTGCATCTCCTTTTGTGAAGGAATTCCAGAGAACTGTGTTTAATAAATCTACTTTAGTGGCAGTGTCATCAGTAATATTACCTTTGGTACTGCGCAATGAAGGTATTGATTGTGTCTTACCACTGGTGTTCTTGACAAGGAAGCAGAATCTCTTTGGATTTTTTGTAAGATTTCATGACAGAGTTTTATTGTGGAAGTTACTAAAAGCATCTTGCAATCCTATTGAGATAGCTAGCTTCGACCTGATTCCTAACTGAGAATTCATTAAACTTCTGATTGCTTCATGACAGGATATATTCTTCATACCTTCTTGCCCTTGTTCTGCTCTTGTATTCATATTATGAGGGATCATTTGGTTACTGTCCAGTGACTTAGATATTGGGTTACAGTCTTTCATATTGAATCTGTTGAGAATTTGCTCTAGATATTGTGTCAAGCCTATTGACAACCTTCTTTGCAGTTCCTATTAACTGGCATACACAAACAGTTAGTAGCTTCACCATTATCTTTGCATTAGAATTTTTCTCTTAGTCTGTTTTTGAAGATATCTTTCTCTTGTGGATTGTTACTGAATATTAGTATGCCATCCACATAAACAGGTACTATTACATTATTTGAAATCCAGGTTTTTGCAATAGGTACATGGTCAGCTGTTTGATGTTGTGAAGTTTGGATCCTACAGTAGAGAGAGTACTGTCCAGTGGCCACCATGCTTCAATCCGTATAATGCCTCTTTAAGTAAATTAACACCAGTAATATGAACATTTATTTGTGTGGCTTTTTTCAAGCACCTACAAAATATAAAATCCTACAAAATGGAAAACTATTTTTCAGTGGAAGATGCTTTACAACAGAGGCATTTTGGCATTACAAAAGTTTTACATGGTGGGACATTCATCTTTAGGTAAAATGACCACAAAAGCTAAATATATTTAGGGTCTTGTGAACAAAGACAAAAGAGAACCAAATAGATCCTGCAAAGAAACTCTACAAAATCATACAAAATAAAACATTTACATGAACTGAAATGCATAAGAGACTAAAGATGGTCACAATTAATGGGAGGGATATTGGTAAACTGAAGTTTATCTTCGAGGGAGTCTAACAACAAACTATTTGAATTGCTTGTTCTTGATAAAGCTGCATGTTGGATGTTTAATGGCAAATTTTACAAATGGGTGATAATCAGATGGCAGAAAATTAGGACTCTGATGAAATAAAAGATCTTTTTGTCATTTTCTTTTTTGTTTTTGCTTCAGTCTCCTATAAGAAGCTGTTACACAGTGTCTATTCTGAACACAACTAAAAAATTCCAACAAAGTTGTAATGTTTTTCATTCAGTTCAAATATACAAGAGCATCTTATATTTTTTCACAATTCAATTAATTTTCAGATTAACTTTTATAGTTAATACGGAAAGTAAAACAATTTTACTTACAAGGTTGCTGTCTGAATGGATGAAAAACATGAATGTCCATTGGTCGATGTATTAGTGTTTTCAATGTCTTTGTATCATTTCCAAAATATTTATGAGCACGTTCAACTGACTTTGTTTCCCAGTCTGTCCAATATAAGTAATCTTCAAATACAGTAATAGCAAATATATGATGTGGAAGGTTCTTGGAATTACTGTCTGAAAAAGAAATTAAGATACATGAGAAAAAATGACTTATTTTTTGTGAGGAGACAAGATTATTTTATTCCACAACAAAACAAATGGCACTAAAAGATTTATCTCATGTTTTTTGTACATACGTAATTTTAATAGTGTATACGCTTTAGAATTATAGATGTTATTGGTGTAATTAGTCCCTTTAAACTTCTGGTTTAAAATTTTGTATGTTATAATAGTCATCTTTACAGCTAACTATCAATGTTTTCTACATCTACATCTACATGGATCCTCTGCAAATCACATTTAAGTGCTTGGCATAGGGCTCATCAAACCACTTTCACAATCCTCTATTATTCCAATCTTGTATAGCATACCGAAAGAATGAACACCTATATCTTTCCGTGCGAGATCTGATTTCCATTATTTTATCGTGGTGATCATTCCTCCCTATGTAGGTTGGTGTCAACATAATATTTTCACATTCGGAGGAGGAAGTTGGTGATTGGAATTTTGTGAGAAGATTCTGTTGCAACAAAAAACGCCTTTCTTTTTATGATGTCCACCCCAAATCCTGTATCATTTCTGTAACACTTTCTCCCATATTTCACGATAATACAAAACATGCTGCCTTTCTTGGAACTTTTTCGATGTTCTATCGGATAGGTTGGTGTTGGTGGGAAGTATCCAGATAACCCGGACAGTGTAACACTGTGCCAAGATGTGCTGGCCGTGCACCAAAGCATGTTTAGCCACAGGGTGATCCTCATTACCAACAAACACTGTCTGCCTGTGTCCATTCATGCGAATGGACAGTTTGTTGCTGGTCATTCCCACATAGAAAGTGTCACAGTGTAGGCAGGTCAGTTGGTAAATCTGTGTTTGAGGGGATGAGGAAGTGGCTCTGGTTATTTGCTTCTGTATCATGTCGGGAGGGTAGTTGCGGGAAGCGAAAGCTGTTTTCAGGTTGTTGGTGTAATGGTTCAGGGATTCAGGACTGAGCAGATTCGTTTGGCACAAAGGCCAAGGCTGTAGGGAAGGGACCATTTGATATGGAATGGGTGGCAGCTGTCATAATGGAGGTACTGTTGCTTGTTGGTGGGTTTGATGTGGACGGATGTGTGAAGCTGGCCATTGGACAGATGGAGGTCAACATCAAGGAAAGTGGCATGGGATTTGGAGTAGGACCAGGTGAATCTGATGGAACCAAAGGAATTGAGGTTGGAGAGGAAATTCTGGAGTTGTTCTTCACTGTGAGTCCAGATCATGAAGGTTTCGTCAATAAATCTGTAGCAAACTTTGGGTTGGCAGTCTTGGGTAACCAAGAAGGCTTCCTCTAAGCGACCCATAAATAGGTTGGCATACGAGGGGGCCATCCTGGTACCCATGGCTGTTCCCTTTAATTGTTGGTATGTCTGGCCTTCAAAAGTGAAGAAGTTGTGGGTCAGGATGAAGCTGGCTAAGGTGACGAGGAAAGAGGTTTTAGGTAGGGTGGCAGGTGATCGGCGTGAAAGGAAGTGCTCCATTGCAGCGAGGCCCTGGACGTGCGGGATATTTGTGTATAGGGAAGTGGCATCAATGGTTACAAGGATGGTTTCCAGGGGTAACAGACTGGGTAAGGATCCCAGACATTCGAGAAAGTGGTTGGTGTCTTTGATGAAGGATTGAAGGATGGGAGACTGCGTGTAATGGGTCGAAGGTGTTGATCTACGTAGGCAGAGATACGTTCTGTAGGGGCTTGGTAACCAGCTACAATGGGGCGTCCAGGAAGTTTGGGTTTGTGAATTTTAGGAAGTAGGTAGAAGGTAGGAATGCGAGGTGTTGGTGGGGTCAGGAGTTTGATGGAGTCAGGTGAAAGGTTTTGTAGGGGGCCTAAGGTTCTGAGGATTCCTTGAAGCTCCGCCTGGACATCAGGAATGGGATTACCTTGGCAAACTTTGTATGTAGAGTTGTCTGAAAGCTGAGGCAGTCCCTCAGCCGGGAGCGGAAAGACTTACCGTAGGGGGAAAAAAGGACAGGTGTACACTCGCACACACACACATATCCATCCGCACATACACAGTCACAAGCAGACATTTGTAAAGGCAAAGAGTTCGGGCAGAGATGTCAGTCAGATATATATAACGCTTCTGCAATTTTAGAGTTATATCTGATCAGATATCTACCTGTAAAGAAATTTATTCATTTTCTTGATTTGTTTCCCCTGTCTCATTTTTTTACTATAATCCAAATAGTTGTCACCTTGTTGCTAGCAGAGTTTTTTTTCTTTTTAAGTACACACATTTTGAAGCTCTAATGACTTAGCTTGGAAGTTCACAGTATAGTTAGTAATGTGATTGGATCTTCTCACCATTCATGTCCATATATGCCAAGTTGAGTCTTCTCTTAATTTTGCACAATATTCTGATCCCATTTGTAACCCAGGATTTAGGTGCTTTTAATGCCCTGCCACCAATTAATGTCTTCAGAAAACAGTTTTCAAGTAGCCTATGACTAGAACTTTCAAGTAGTAATATTAACGATGTAGGAGAAGACAGATTGCTATTTACTGTGAAGAAGACAGTGCTCTGATACCCATGACAGATCTTTCACAAACCCCACAGAAATTCTCGTCGTATCTAAAGGCTGTTAGTGGCACCACAGTTATGGTCCAGCCCCTGGTGAATGAGACAGAAACTGAAAGTGGGAGTGGTAAAGCAAAAGCTGAAATGCTAAACTCCATTTTTTAAATGTTCCTTTATAAAGGAAACCCCAAGAGAAATGCCCCAAATTAATCCTCAAACCACTGAAAAGATGAATGAAATAAGTATTAGTGTCAGTGGTGTTGAGAAACAGCTGGTGTTGAGAAACAGCTAAAATCACCAAAAATGAACAAAGCTTCAGGTCCCGATGGAATCTCTGTCAGATTCTGTACTGAATTTGGGGCTGTGGTCATCACTCTTCTCTATAATCTATCGTAGATTCCTTAATGAAAGGCCATGTCCAGTTCTTGGAAAAAGGCACAGGTCACACCCGTCTACAAGAAGGGTAGTAGAGGTGATAGACAAAACTACCGTCCAGTATCCTTTACATTGATTTGTTGCAGACTTTTAAAATATATTCTGAACTCCAACATAATGAGGTATTTTGAAAAGAATAACCTCCTCAATGTCAACCAACAAGTATTTCGGAAACACTGATTGTGTGAAACCCAACTCACATTTTTCTCGCATGACATATTGAAAGCCCTGGATCAAAGAACCAGGTAGGCACAGTATTTCTCGATTTCGGAAAAGCATTTGACTCAATAATGCACCTACACTTATTGTCAAAAGTGCAAAATACGGGGAATAAAGTGAAATTTGTGACTGGATCGTGGACTTTTTGGTAGGGAGGACACAACCTGTTATCTGAGATGAAGAGTCATCATTAGATGTAGAAGTAACGTTGGGCATGCCCCAGGAAAGTGTGTCAGGGCCCTTCCTGTTCATATTGTGTATGGATGACCTCGCAGACAATGTTAATAGTAAAGTCAGGCATTTTGCAGATGATGCAGTTATCTATAACAAAGTATTGTCTGAAAGAAGCTGCATATTCAATCAGATATTGATAACATTTCAAAAGGATGCAGAGATTGGCAACTAGCTCTAAATGTTCAAAAATGTTAAAGTTAGCACTTCACAGAATGAAAAAATGTAGAATTCTATGACTACAATATCAGTGAGTCACTGCTGGAATCAGTCAACTCATACAAATACCTGGGTGTAACACTTTGTAGGGATATGAAATGGCATAGTCACATAGGTTCAGTTGTGGGTAAAGCAGGTGGTAGACTTCGGTTTATTGCTCGAATACTGGAGAAGTGTGATCAGTCTACAAAGGAGTTTGCTTACAAATCAGTTGTGCGACCCATCCTAGAATGTTGTTCAAGAATGTGGGACCTGTACTGGATAGGACTGATAGGAGACATTGAATGTATACAGAGAAGGACAGTACGAATGATCACAGGTTTGTTTGATCCATAGGAGAGTGTCACAGAGATACTGAAGGAACTGAACTGGAAGACACTTGAAGAGAGATGTGAGCTATTCCAAGAAAGTTTATTAACAAAGTTTCAAGAACTGGCTTTAAATTATTGCTTTAGAAAAATACTACAACCCCTTACATTTTACTCACATAGGGATCATGAGAATAAGATTAGAATAATTACTGCATGCACAGAGACATTCAAACAAGCATTCTTCCCATGCTCCATACGTGAACGCAACAGGAAGAAACCCTTATAATTGGTACAATGGGGTGTACCGTCTGCCATGCACTTCATAGTGGTTTGTAGACTACTTGTGTAGATGTAGACTTCTTGCACATTGTATGAGGGGAGCTAGATTATATGAAACATAGCTGTAGAATAGGTATGGTCTAAAATTTTAAACTTGAACCTCCACTTAATATTACCTCATTCTGCTTGGGAGTCAATAATACACTAAGTAGCTTCATATATAGCCCAAAATTAGCAGATTGACCCCTGTGTAATGTGATTATTAACTTTGCATGAAAATGCTGAACACTGCAAAATCTATGAGTATCAATGTACTGTATTCACATTTACATCCCTTCCTAGTGTAAGTGACAACACTTCCTTTCTCCAAGCCTGACCTGCAGTAAACGGATGCTAAATCACATCCATCCATAATTAGTATTCCTGTATCTACTGCTGATTTATTTTTAGAAACACATATTGTAGCTGCATGATTCATAGGCTGCAGTTCATCTACACGAGTGGCAGTGCCCCCTTTAAACATACTCCTATCAACCCACCAATTGCACTTGCCCACTCCTGTTCAAATGTAAGCCATGGCTTGTAAATATCCACTTGGTCATAGCATCAATAGAAATTAAACTTATGTTTGATCTGGCAGCTGACAGATGCAGTTGATAACTCCATGTTTACCTGACTCACAGTGCTTTAACACTTTGGTGACGAGTGGCATAGGAGCTATGTGGCATGGATTATACACACAACATGTGATTTGATGTACATTGGCTGCTTCTCAGCTCTGTAAATGTACTTCCAACATTTATACTACTTCTGTTGCCTGTATAAAGATACTTCATGACGCTTCTATTACACACACACACAAACAAACACACATACGCATGAAGAGAGAAAGAGAGAGAGAGAGAGAGAGAGAGAGAGAGAGAGAGAGAGAAACTCAGATGACATAGTTTTTCACATCTACTGGCAGAAAAGGAATACATACACTATCGGATGTTACTTGTTTTGTGGAGTTCACATTCTGCTTCGTTGCCATATGCCATACAAGGGGTTACACAGAGTGCAAATGACAGTTCTTGTTTTCTACACACCTCACATCTATTTTCAAGATGGGCTTACAGTACTGTATTGAAAAATAGGAAAGGGCTAGCTAAAGATCTAACTGCTCAGAAGCTGGATAAAAATGAACTTTCATTCCGCAGATGAGACCATTTGCTGTTTGTGAAATGGGAAGATTCTAAGAGTGTATTTCTTCTGAGGACGAAACAAAAATGAAACCTACTTGTACTTTGGATTATAATAAAAACAAGGCTGATGAGGGCCACATTTACCCGCTAATAGGCTACTATCGGTCTGAGAGGAAACAAACATAGTGGTGGAAGAAAGCTTTTTTTCAGATTTTCATGATGTTGATTGCAAATTCGTATGTTTTATATAAAAAGTCCAAGCCTACTAGCAAACATTTTGTTGAATTTGTCACTGAAATGGCAGTGGCTCTGATGAACAAAGACACTTGGTTGAATGAGTTTGCACTCAATATAGTTCTTCTGTAAACTGAATCTGAAAAATATTCTTAAATTTTTTCAGCTACAGAAATATCAAAATGCCCTCTGAGGAGAAATAACGTTTATGTAGAACAAACCAAGGCAAACTAGGGAAAATGACAAGAAAAGATACCAGGCACTATTGTGAAGAATGTGACATAAGACTTTGTTTTCCAAATTAAGACGAAATTCTTCACACTAAAGCAAATATTTAACTAAGTAATTTTCAGTAAGAAATTACAATTTTCCAACAGTATTGTTTATAGTACCAACCCATTTTTATTCTACATTGATTTAGCAAATGAAACATAACAAGTTTTTGTTGTAGCGAAAATAAAACATTTTCATTTCCATGTAAAAACATGGTCACTGACATATTTCTGTGTTTCTTCTTCACATGCATGGGAAAAAGGCCACTCTTCCAAATGAAATAAACTGACTTTAATCCTGTGCAGTAGAACTTACAACAGAAAACTCAGAAAAACTATGAAAAACCACAGTCTCCACCATATGAGCTACAACCTAGTTGCCCAACTCTCAAAGTGTTAACTGATGACTCTATGAGAAATGCACTTTCTCCTGAGTGAAAATACACTTTTTCCTTGTTAAGTGCAGTGGTGGATACATATGGGGGTGTGCATCCCTCCCTTGTGAGGCCGCCCACATTGCCCCCACTGCTCATGTGCAACTCAACTGGATATGTGCATAAGCCTACCAGCAACTACTCAAACGAACCAAATGAAACCATTGTGACGTCACACCCATTGGAAGCAGTTTCTTGTTATGAAGTATTGCAATGTCTTTGTCCTAAAGCTTTTGACACATTTTGCTGTTGGCAGATGCTTGTGTGTGAACTGTGTTTTGTTACTGTAAATGGCACATTTCCTTTGCAACTTAGGTTCTATTTTGTTTTCCTTGTTTATGTTTTATTGCTGCAGTAGCAGGCTAAAGTAAAATTCTTTGTTAGAGTATCAGTTCTTACCAGCCAAAACTACAAGAATTTAACTGAAAACTAAAACAACAAAAAGTTCCCCAAATTTTAAAAATTCCCATGTTTTTCCCAGTTTTCTGCCAGATGAAAAGATTCCCGGGTTTTTCCAGGATTTTCCAATTGTATATGAGCATATACACCCTGTATCAGTTCCATGCAGGTTGTGAGGACAAGGTTAGATTAATTACAGCACAGAGGCATTTAAACAATCATTCTTCCCATGCTCCATGTGTGAATGGAAAGGAAAAAACCCTAATAACTGGTAAAGTGGAACATAACCACTTCACAGTGGTTTGCAGAGTACATATGTATATGTAGGTGTAACAACTGATGTACACCTCTTCCACAGCTATTACCTAACAGTAGGACTTTCCTCCTGTTTCCCAGTTTTTCTGAAAGCACTGGTTTCCCACTGAAAGTCGGCTGTGAATTAGCTACACTTCATCTACAGGGAACTCTTCCTTAGTTAATGGATAGAGTGGGCCTACGTTACTTTTTGTGCCAGTGACAAAGGTGTCTGGTAATGTTCTTTTCCTGTGGTCCCTGTTCCCTGCTACCACTTCCCATTACCCTTCACCATCCTTAACCTTTCCAATTCCTTTCTAGCACTTTTAAGTTCTGCCTTAAGAGCTTTAATTTTTCCTTCTTTTCCAGCTGTTTTCCTGTCTTGTACATGGACTCTCTAATACCTGGCAAACTTATGTCACCACTTCCCAGACCACTACATTCTCCCAATGAAGCCATCTATCACCACAGCTGCACTGTAACCTAGAAGTAACTTTTCTATGGCAACTAAGGCACTTCACAGTCATGTCTGTTTACGGACAGAACTGAACCTGGGCCATCTAAAAAAAAGTAAACTGTTAAACACTATGGTTATAAACATAAGCAATTTAGTATCTTACATGTACAGTTACCCAGTCACAAGATGAATAAAATGTGGGATAAGGAAATTGATCAGTCTCTGAGCAGTGTAAAATTAGGCCTAGAGATGTGTATAGTACAGATGAAATTTAAAAGATATTTTAAAAAATACACCTCAGAGGAAGAAATCTTTGATCACTCCTGAAAAATGTTGGTGGATGCCGCCACAACTAATTTCTGCTGTCTAATATATGTAGCACTACACAGGCATGCTTTGTAGGCACAAAGATATATACTGGCGCCAAAACCTCTGCGTCAGCAAATAAATTTAAAAAAAAAGGAGGAAGATGAGCTTATTTCTCCGCCCCGAGTTGGACCACTGCATTTTCATACATTATCCAAGGAAGTAAATACAAATTCCGTATTGTTCATCTTCAAATGTAGCAGCATTTCAATGTACTATAAAATCCGACTGGCGAGACTGTTTGGGATGTTTGTCAATATGGGCAACTCTACGTTCTGAATTTGTTCCTACCTGTGAGAAGAGATGGTTACTAATAGCAACTTTTATGAATTGTGAATCACATGCAGTATTCTCTTCACCATAAGAATAATATGGATATCAACATTTTGCCATGTAATGTTTCCTGTTTGCTGCTACCTCATTTAAATCCTGTCTGCCTAATAAACTACGAAACTAGAGTGAGACAACAGCAAACGCGGAAGAATATACATATCATGTCATGTTTATATTTGTATTATTCTTATGCCTAATAGTGATACAGTCAGAAATGAAGCACGGCAATTGACTAGATTTTTAAATCTAAGATGACTAATTTCTGTGCAAAATGTAATGTAATAAATAGGCGCCTGCAAAGATTATCAAACGGAGAAAATTTTTCGCTAAACTCTCATTCAGAACATCATCTATCATACGCAGTCTATTATTTGATTCTTGTTGATCACTATCAAAGAAAGCAGCAGTGTAAGTAACAAAAAATAGTAGTCTCTTGCCATTGTTTCGCTAATGAGACAATTCCTCTTTCTTTCTTTCTTTCTTTTAAATTGTAAGCGGCGGTAGCGTGCACAAAAGCAAGCCATGCCACTAGCGGTGACAGGCCGTAAACATGCACAATCAGAATGCAACAAACAATGCATGACACAGTACAGTAATGCAGTTTAAACTTAGAGTGACATAAACACCTATAACAAAGAAAACGGCGCTTATCAGATCGAAGAAAAATAAGCAACCAATTCAAACCAGATGAAGCACGTGAAAAAGGAAGGGTACTCGTATAAATACAGACGGAGCGCCTGATGCAAAGCAATGGCTACCTGGTAAAGCATAACTGCTAATCTTACGACTCGAACCAAACTCCTGTAGCTGTATCGTCATTCATTCGACCTAAATTGTGTCTCATATTACAATGGACCAACTTTGTTTCGATTTGGAGATGCTGCCAAAAACTTTTATCTCTCCTTGAATTTCGTGTCTCAAATTTCAGGTGTGGCTTAGATTCGGGAAAATTTTTTTCCTTGATTTCGAGTCTCATTTTTCAGGTGCGGCTTAGATTTGAGTGTGGCTTAGATTCGAGTAAATACGGTATGTATAGAAAGCCAAATCTCTTTACATATTACACTTATTAAAAATTCATTTTTAGTGCAGATAAAATCACAGTGCAGACAGTCAAAGGTATCAAATTTCACATAATCATTATTGCTATAACTAAAAAGAAAAGATATGAATGACAGATGAACAAGTTTTTCACAAAAGTGTTTTCTAAGACACAGAAACTTACTGCGACTTATTATAACTCTTCTTTTGTTTCCATTCAGATCTGATACTGCTATATAATCCTCTCTAGCATCAGCCCAGAACAATTCATCTGTTTCAAACGAGATTGTTATAGCATTTGGCCATCCAAGAGAATCATTTATTAAAACACGTGGAGATGAGCCATCCATTCCTGCCTTCCCAATGTGTCTTTGGTCACCCCAGTCAGTCCAATACATATATCTGGGAAAAGAATTTAACTCATTGAGGCTGCAGAACATCAGCACAAAAAATCTTTATACATCATCTTTAACATAATGGAGCACCTTTTTACTCCATCCTCATCATCAGGTACAAATGCATTCAATACTTACTAAATATCACTGTTCTCCAAATGTATGTTTCTACATTTTGTATGGTTACAGATTGTGGATAACAATAGTAAGTGCATGGTGAGGACAAAAATAGTTTTTGTAGTTACAAATTATAGATAAAATCCTTAATAGCATTCGGAAGGTCCATGTTGAAGACAGAAATAGTTTTCAAACAATGGAAAGTCCAAGTAGGAATATCAACAGTATGAAAAGACTTTTGGCCAGAGCTTTCTTCAAAAAAGAAAACATACACACATTCACACAAGCAAGACACATCACGCACACATGATTGCTACCTCTAGCTGCTCTGGCCAAATTCCTATTGTATATTAATGACTTGGCAGACAACATTAATAGTGACCTTAGCCTTTTTGCAGATGATGCAGTTGTCTATAATAAGGTACCAACTTAAAAGATGCATAAATACCCATTCAGATCCTGGTATGATTTCATAGTGGACCAAAAATTGGTAACTTCCTTTAAATGTACAGAAATATAAAATTTTGTGCTTCACAAAAAGCAGGAAAGCAGTATCCTATGGACTATAACATCAGTGAGTCAGAGGTAGAAGAGGTCAACTCAAACAAATACTTGTGTGTTACAATTTGTACAGGTGTTAAATATAATGACCACAGAGGTACATCTGCAGGGTAAGCATGTAGCAGATTTCAGTTAATTGACATGATACTGGGAGAAAACAAACAGTCTATAAAGTAAATTGCTTACAAAACACTTCTACATCCCATAATAGAATACTGCTCTTATGCATGGGATCCACATCAAATAGGAATAACAGGGAGTACTGAATGTATATAAAGAAGTGCAGCAAAAATGGTCACAGGTTTGTTTGACTCTGAGAGAGCATCAAGCAAATGTTGAAAGACCTGAACTGACTGACTCTTGGAGAGAGGCACCAGTTATCCCACATGTAAACTTACTATAAAAGTTTAACAAACCTGTTTTGAGTGAAGAATCTACGCAATCTTAACAAGTAGTACCATGCCAAGTACCCTCTACCATGTTGTTCACAGTTACTTGTAGAGTATTTATGTAAAAGTAGAAAGCTGCAAGAAATTAATTTCTCTCATCTGTACGGCCAGTGCATGTTATCAGGTTCCAAAAATTCTGCTATTTTACAGCAGACTTTCTAGCTAAAATCACCTGTTTTTAGGACAAACAAACTTGAGGCAGTGAAGTTCACTGTGCATCAGATGAGCTGTCAGGTCCAACAGTGCTATAGGTAGTCAATGTTGGGTGGTTGTATGAGACAGCCACTGAATGAGATCCTACAAAAGTAGTGCCAGATGGTATATTTACAAGTGATCTGATAATGCTCCTCACCACACCAAATCTTCCTGACAAAAAATGACCATTTGTAAACAGGTTAACTCTATAGGGGAATAAACATAGCATCTTACAAATTGTGCCATGTATCTGGGCCAATTTATGTAACGATTGTTTGGATCTAAATTCTACAGCACTTGACACGCCTTGTAGTTTTTCTTAATTGAGTATTAGTGGTTAATCACTTGGCCTTGTATTCATTACTGGTCCCAAATGGAAATTTTATGGGGAATAGATCTTTCATTATTATTGTGTATTGATTATGCTCATGAAAGACATAAACAATTAGAAGTAATGTTAATACTTGTGTGCAGGGTTGCCAACACTTGCAAATACAGTATTTGAAGTACCAACTGAATGAATACCACATTCAAAGATGCCATATAGCTATACCAATATTTTACTTATCAACACTGGGAAATGTTTATGGATGAATCAGTTATTGAAAATCAGCGGCATTAATGGTGTTTACATATGGACATCATAGCACAAGTACTTCTTAATTGTTAAATTTTTACTATGACATCTGTATGTAAACATTTAATTCTGCATATTTTTATGTCAGACATTTGACAATAAGTTTATCCCAGACGATGTTCAGGTGTCGAGAAAATAAAATATTGATGCAGATGTACTGTGTCTGTGAATATTACGTAAGTCAAGAAATGTTCGTTCACTCTAAGGGGTTGAGTACAGAAAATGCTTAAGTATTTGTAGCATCACACTCCCCTGGTCAACACGTATTTGTGTTTTTATGTGTGTATAGTTATTTCCTAAATGCACTGAAAATAGAATGTAAATAACATTAAAAAAACATTATTATTCAATTATGTACAAATGAATGGGATGAGGCAAAAGATTTGGCACCATTTATTATTACACTTCAACTAATGGGAAAATTGTATTCCAACCCCTTTACGTGGTAATTCCATTCTTTTTCATCGCTGTTATTTCCACTGTGATTTATCAAATATATGATATATGCTTATAAATCATTTGGTTCAGTCAATGCAGATAAAAAAAAAGTAATTGAAGTTGATCCTTAATAAAGCGCACTGGATAAATCTAGAATAATAAAGTCCTCTGTGTACAGAAACAGTTACATAACACATTTAATACAAAGTCACATCCTGGCAATATAATTAATTCAATGGTCATAAATTCTTCCTCTTCAAGTATTATTTTGGTACCAGAACATTCCATAACATTATTTTTTGTCTTTCAAAGGAAATTAGACATAATTTGGCCTATTAATTTATTGTAGATCTTCTTTCCTAAACAAGGTGATTCAGAATTCATATTACACTGTTATAGGTATTGTACATGTGACTCAGAACAGCAATACTTGGTAATAAACCCACATACAGAAATGCATCCTTGAAAGATAAATGACTGAATGATCAAAGTAAATATACATGACAGAGATCAGTGTCTCATTACAGGTGATGTGCTGTGTGACATCATGATACATCATCAGAGAACAACACAATGAACTGAAGTGCTTGTACATCAGCTGCCACTGAATGATAGAGAAAGACAGAGCATTACAGAATGGCAGAGTACACGTTTTACAAGTATACCAATACGTTGCTCATCTATGGTGAAAATGGACGAAATTTTCATGGTTTACTCCACACTGTGTCAACATTTGGACTTTCCTTGGATCATTATTTTCATAGATGAAGTGTATTTTGCAAACAAATATTTCCTCAACCATCATAACAGCCACATTTGTGATGAGGAAAACCCTAAGGGCACGCATCCCTACAGATTTCTACATCATTTCTGTATTAATGTGTCTGCTGGTATACCGATGATCATCTGATTGACCCATGTATTCTACTGCACCACACCTAATGGGTCAAAGCTACTTGCCTTTCCTGCAAGACATCCTTGTGCAGTATTTGGAGGATGTGCCAGTGCTTATCCATCACACAATGTGGATCCAGCATGATGGTGTGCTAGCCCACTTCTCATGCAATGTCTACCAGTGCCTTTACCAAACATTCAGACACAGTTGGATAGGTCATGGAGGGCCGATTCATGGGCCACCACAAGCACCCAATTTAACACCTCATGACTCTTTTCTGCAGGCCTACATGAAGAGTATTCTTCGCTAGACTCCTGTCAAGTCACAGTATGATCTCTTTGCACATGTTTAATGGTTGCAGTGGAGGTCTTTCAGGACACTCCAGAACTTTTGGGCCATGTATATGTGAATACTGTTCACAAGTATGATTTGTGCAATGAAACTCATGGTCACCACTTTTGAGCATATGCTGTAGTTCACACAGGTACGAGTTGGTCAGTGTATGTGCTGTGTTTCTTTTCATGTTCTTTTAAGGTTGTTTATCTTCCCAATTACACATTTCTGGACATGTGTTTATTACCAAATATTGCTGCCCTGTGTCCCCCCCTACACCTATAACTGCATAGTAAAAATTCTGAATCGCCTTGTATAAAGTGAAGTCTGAGCATATAACTTCAAATAGTGTATAGCGAAGCATAAAATTTTCATTGTTTTTTGTACTGCAATTACAATGAAAATTATTCTCCTCAAGCAATTCCAGGTTCCTGAGTAAAAAGATTATGATTTCAAAGTTATGTAGTGAGTGGTCAGTTAAAAGATATAGATTTTTTTATTAAATAATGGACAACAGAAATCTTCCAAACAGTGAAAAGAATAAAAGTGACTAGTCATCATCATATAGTTGAGGATTAAACAGACACATAAACATACTTGAACTTGTACCTATGATTCCAGACAATATCCTTTCTCAGAACAAACACACCCATGCAACCCCCCCCCCCCCCCCCCCCCCCCGCCCCATACACACATATCCACATAGACTTTGAACTGAAGGCTGGGGTGAGGTGTTGCAGCTGTTGGAGGGGATGAAAAGAACAAAGAGAGTAGAGGAAGGGGGCTGCAAAAGGACAGAAGAGAGAGTGTTATGTAAAGGGAGGGGAAGTAAGGAAACAGGATGGGATGGGGTGCCTGAAAACTTACCTCTTTCTGCAAGCAGGGAAAGTCACATGTAGTATGGCTTTTCTTATTTAAAAAATAATTGGTTTTTGGCATTTTAGTGAATAATTTTGTGAGCTCTGATATTCCTGAACTTAAGAAAAATTAATACACATCTTGCCCTATTAGCTTTTCATATTATTTCCAGCCTGAATATGTTCCTTAAATATGTGGGGCAGTCAATAAGTAATGCAATACATTTTTTTTTCTGGAAGTAGGTTGGTTTTATTCAGTATTCCAATATATCATACCCACTCTTTTGGCTACAAAGTCCAATTTTTCAACAAAATCTCCAATGAATGTGACGGAACTTCACGAAGCTATGGGGGCTGAAGTGGGAATATTCCATGATGTCCCACAACAAATTACACATTTTTTCAACTGAAATTACCTGGGAAAAATAATTTGTGGCATTACTTATTGAATGACCCTCGTATTATGAGATGAACTTTTGTTTCGGAGCTTTTTGAATCAATGTAGGTTAGCATATAACAACAACAAGATATTAAAAAAAAGAGAGGGGTGAGAGGGGGGGGGGGAGAGAGAGAGAGAGAGAGAGAGAGAGAGAGAGAGAGAGAGTTAGAGTGAGTGAGTGAGAGAGAGAGAAAGAGAGAGAGAGAGAGATAACTGCTTACCCATTCCTCGGATCAAGAGCAATAGCTCTAGGTTCTTGTAGACCACTGTTTATTAAGACCTTACGATATCGCCCATCAAGTCGTGAGACTTCAATTGTGTCAAAACCTTTGTCACACCAATATAAATTATGTGCAACCCAGTCAACAGCCAGACCATCAGCATTTCTGAGTGTTGCTGAATGTAAAACCTGAAAGAAGCACAGCAATGTGCAAGAAACATTGAGCTTCGTTAACACTGTGTACATAAATAACTGGAAAAGTAAGGAGAGTGCAAGAAAACATGAAGATGTAGAAGAATTATTTTCATTCATGGTAATTTATTTTTAATCTGTGGATTTGTCCAATCAATTTTAAAATAAATTTATTAAAACCCACTTGGAACATAAGAAATATAAAACTGAACTGTAATAAGCAAGGATCTTACAGACCACTAGTGTTGGTACAATTATTCATAGACTAAAAATTGCAAGCAGATCATCTTGCTAGTTTTTTAAATCTTAATTACTTTTCTCTTTGTTTAAACATTCTGTACTGAAGAAAACTGCATCACAGATTCAAAAGAATTCTCAAGCCCTCAGACCACAAACAGTTGAAACCCAAGGACCAGCCTTCACTGGAATTCCTGGCTGTGACACATTTAAGGTTACAGTTTCCTAGAAAATATCTGGGGTAACTATGTGTTTATTACAAAAGGCTGCATGACAGGCTTCTGACCTACGCAGGTGAAAAATTCATTATACAAAACTATCAAAGACCACAAGAGCTTTTGGTGATATGTAAAAGAAAATGTTTGTCAACTGCTAACAGAAACAGCCTGCACTGAAGCCAGTGATAGAAAGATGAGAGATGAAATTACAAATTCTGTTTAACAGAATACTTTCAGTAATGGAAACTGTACTACAGTTTCTCTGTTACATCGTCCCCTGATGTGAAACTGTGGAACTATCTTTCCACAGAATTAATAAAAAAAAAAAAAAATGGAATTGGAAGATAAAAGTATGAAAACTGGTTGAACTGGATTGTCAAATTTTCTTTGGGCTATCCTGTAGAGCCATCCCCACATCCTGTTTGCAACAGGTTACTCCAGTAGAAAAGACTGTAATAAACTAAAGAGACAACATTTAATTACGTATTTGCATTACTGTTAGCCACAGTCTATAGAAACTGTGCACATCCCTAGTATTCCTTTGTAGTATTGCAATTTCCTCAAACAGGAATGCAGTAAAAGCATCATTCAAATACAAATATTTACATTATAATTACCTCATGAGTGGCGTTTCCTCCAGGACACAATCGCTTTAGACTGGACCCAAGTGGTGTAACATCACTCCAATATATACACTGTGTAGACCACTCAAAATCAAGAGCAACTGCATTTGTCATGTTGTGAACCAGTAGTGATGCGTGTCCAACAAGGTCCATTTCCCGTATGTAATAGCGGTTTGAGAATATCAGTTTTGGCTCAACAGCTGTGCAATATTAAAATCATTGTTATAAATCGAGAACGTTACTATAAAAGTACAATGCTCATTAATTTCCATGTAACTGATGCGTGAAATATACTGATATACCACTAATAGCCACTAACCATCTTCCATCCTTACATTTTTCACCTATGTTACACTCTAAGCAGTGATTTAATTATAGATACTATAGCTGCAATTCACAGCCATCACAAACTGTCTCTGTCTTAAGAGAAGGCCTGGACATAGGCAGGGAGTGAGGGTCAGAAGAGTGGTGGGAGAAGGAGATACACTATCTGGATGGGGAAGGAGTGGTGTGGGCAGAAGAGAGAATGGAAAAGGTAAGGTGAGACAATAGGAAACAGGATAGTGGAGGTGTAGGCAAGAGGCATTGCAAGAGCACAGAATAGGCTGTAGAGACAAGTCCCACCTGCATAGTTCAGAGAAACCTGGTCTACCTTCCAGCACAAGTTTCTCTGAACTACACAGGTGAGAACTGTCTCTCTAGCACCTCTTGTACTCTTGGGTGACCAGATTGTTGATACTATCACTATAGATGAATATAATAGAGGGAAACATTCCACGAGGGAAAAATATATCTAAAAACAAAGACAATGTGACTTACCAACTGAAAGCGCTGGCAGGTCGATAGACACACAAACAAACACACAAAATTCAAGCTTTCGCAACCCATGGTTGCTTCGTCAGGAAAAAGGGAAGGAGAAGGAAAGACGAAAGGATGTGGGTTTTAAGGGAGAGGATAAGGAGTCATTCCAATCCTGGGAGCGGAAAGACTTACCTTAGGGGGAAAAAAGGTCAGGTATGCACTCGCACACACACACACACACACACACATATCCATTCACACATACACAGACACAATGTCTAATTTCCTTGTCCTGTTCCAGACCTCACGCCACCCTGCGTGAGCTAAATCGTGTGCCTTTCGGCCTCCTCTAATAACACGGTGTTGGCTCTTCTGCCAACCACAACATTGGCGACGAGGCAAAACCGCGTTCTTCTCTAAACTGTCCTGATTTACTTGTGTAATGGCTTCGTCACAATCTCCAGATGTACTGTCCGAATTTTATCGCTTACAGAATCAGCAGACGCAGGCCTTACTGGATGCCCTTGGACAACTCGTCCAGGGTCAACGTGCAATGCAAAATGATGTGGCAGCCGCCGCTCCACCACTAACGCAGCCACAAAACACTGTTGCACCCACTTTTCGACCTTTGGATGGTGCACTGGACAGCTCGACGGAGTGATCACGCCAATTTGGCCTCCATCTTGCCGCCTACAGAATTCAAGGTAACGAGCGGCAGCCTTTTTTGTTATCTTCTGTCGGGGTGAAAACGTACCGTGTGATAGTCAAATTACTTCCCCGACACGACGTAGCAACTCTGTCCTATGAAGAAATTTTGTCTGCATTAGATGCATATTTCAAGGAATCAGTCAATGTTGTTGCGAAAAGGTATACCTTCTTTCGCACAAAATGTACGGCAGGTCAGACTAATCGGGAATGGGTTGCAACCTTGCAAGGCCTTACTAGGGATTGTGCCTTTGAGTGTCAATGTGGACTCCCTTATTCAGATACTATGGTACATGATGCAATTGCACAGAATGTTTCTGATGTTGGTATAAGGGAACAGATTTTGAAACTAGTCAATCCCTCCCTTCAACAAGTGATGGACATATTGGATCGGCAGGACACACCTGACTTTGCTCAGGAATCATTTGAAACTTCACCAGCAGTGTGTCAGTTCAACCTGCCCACCGGGTGAGCTGCGTGAAGCAGTAAACAGCCCTCGCACCCAGCCACGCCGCTGCCGCCAGGCTCTCAGCCACATGTGCCGCGCCAGCAAGCAAATGCAGTGATCAAATCATTCCCAGGGTGTGCTACTAAACATTCGCGTGAGAATTGCCTGTCACGCCAAGCTATTTGCTTTTATTGTAATAAAAAAGGACATGTTCAGAGTGTTTGCCAGAAAAAGCTCAAATCGGAAGCTCAAAACCGTTCCAGGCCCTTTGCTTCGCGCCGGAATCGGAATCGAACCAACGATACTCAGGCTCGCGAAACTTTGCCCATGGAAATTCATGTAGTTCATTCTACTCCACCCAGTGACACTCTCTGAAGCAGTGACTGTGTTCATCCCAAAAATAGTGTGCATCAACATCGCCGGAACCCCCGTCAAGTCGCAAGTGAATATGTACCGTGTCAGTTCACGCTGCAGGAGACAGTCGCTCTTGTCATCAGCAGGACAATAAACTTTTTGTAGACTTGGACATTAACGGCAAAGTGATACCATTCCAGCTCGATACAGGAGCTGCAGTTTCACTGATCAATCAAGACATTTACAAACTGCTGGGCACACCTCTGTTGCGTGTTGCAAATGTTAAGTTAACTAGCTATTCCGGTCAAGCGATTCCTGTGTTACGACAGTGCAGCCTTCTTGCAACATACAAAGTACAAACAAAACTTATGTCATTTTACGTCCTTTGTTCTTCTTCTACAGTGAACTTGTTTGTTTTCGATTTATTTCAGTTGTTTTACTTGTCTATAGTAAATCAGGCCCTATCAGTGAACCAGACTGTGCCTTCAGACAGTGTTTCTCATATATGTGAAGAATTTGCAGACATTTTTGCACTCGGCCTCAGTTGCGCTAAGAACTATAAAGCACATTTGGAACTGAAAGTAAACGCGCAACTGAAATTTTTCAGAGCGCGCAATGTTCCCCACGCATTGCGTGATAAGGTCGCAAAAACATTACACGATTTGGAATCACAAGGTGTGATTGAACATGTGCAGGCTTCTCTCTGGGCATTGCCCTTAGTAATTTTGCCAAAACCTTCTGACAAATTGAGACTTTGTGTGGACTTCAAGGCAACAGTGACAACTAGTGATTGCAACTTTTCCTTTACCCCGCCCGGAAGATCTTTTTGACAAACTGTGCCCGGGTAAATATTTTTCGAAGTTGGACCTGGCAGATGCGTACTTGCAAAAACCGGTGGCGAAGAATCCCAGCACGTTTTGGTGGTTAACACGCATCTTGGGTTGTATCAATTCAAACGACTGCCACTCGGGTGTGCATCCTCCCCTGCATTGTTTCAGCAATATCTACAAACTGTTTGTGCGTCGGTCCCTACTGCAGCAAATTATCTGGACAATATTGTGATCTCTGGAAAGACGGAAGAAGAACATTTGGCCAATCTCAGAACATTATTCCTGGTCTTGTGACAAAATGGTCTTCGCTTGTGGAAGGACAAATGTGTGTTTTTTGCTCGGGACTTGCCATACTAGGGACCTGTACTCAATGCCCAAGGCATACATCCCAGTCCCACACACCTTCGTGCCATACAAGATTTGCCGTCGCCGCGGAGTTTGAAACAGCTACAGAGTGTGCTGGGTCAAATTAATTATTATCACCCGTATATACCACATGCTTCTTCCATTTCAGCTCCGCTTCATCGCTTACACCGTAAGGGTGTTCCGTTCGTCTGGACGACAGAATGCGAACACGCCTTTTTCCAGTTAAAATCGGCGTTGCTTTCCAATACTTGCCTTACACCATTCGATCCCCAGAGGCCCCTTTTGTTGATGGTGGATGCATCGGATTTCGGGATCGGTGCTGTGCTTGCGCACAAAGATGGATTGCACTATCGCCCTATTGCCTTCGCGTCGAAATTGCTCTCGTCTGCTTAAAGAAATTATTTACAGATCGATAAAGAAGCATTGGCTCTCGTATTTGTTGTTACAAAGTTTCATGATTTCTTGTACAGTCGTCACTTTACCATAATCACAGACCACAAACCTTTGACATCGCTTTTTCATCCGACCAAGCCTGTACCTCCACATACAGTGCAGAAATTCATTCGTTGGTCTATTTTCCTCTCGCAGTATCGCTACAATATCTTGTATCGGTCCATTGCTAAGCACGGAAACGCCGATGCGTTGTCCCACTTGCCTGTTGTTGAGGATAGGGCATTCGATTCCTCCGAACTTGCTTGCATGTTCATTGATGCAGAAACCAATGATGTGGTCGAATTGTTTCCGATTGATTTTTGTCGTGTAACTACAGCCACAGCTGCTGACCCTGTCCTTCCTCCCGTTCTGTGTTTTGTTGCTACGCAATTACCCTTGTCAGAGTCACGGATCGGGGACCCGTTGGTTAGCCGAGTTTTTGCTCACAAGGAGAGACTTTTTGTACGACGTCGTGTTTTGCTGTTACATTCTGATAATGATCAGTCCAGGGTCATGGTACCACGTTCGTTACAGTCCCCTGTCTTACAGCTTCTCCACCAAGGACATTGGGGTATAGTGAGAACGAAACAACTTGCTCGTCAGCATTGTACTTGGTTCCGAAATGATGCCGCAATTACGATATGTGCTCTTCTTGCATGGTGTGTGCCGAACAACAATCAGCACCACCGTGGAAATTCTTTGCATGGCCAAAAGCAACTTCCCCTTGGCAACGCTTACACATCGATTTTGCTAGTCCATTCTGGAATGCTCGATGGTTGGTTGTGGTAGATTCATTCAGTAATTTTCCTTTTGTTGTCCGGATGTCTTCCACGACGTCATCTGTTGTCCGGATGTCTTCCACGACGTCATCTGCCACCTTCCAAGTGTTAACCGCTATCTTTTACATTGAAGGTCTTCCACAGACTATTTTTTCCGACAATGGCCCACAATTCATGTCCACAGAATTTCAATCATTCTGCAAGGCCAATGGTATTCAACATCTGACGTCCACACTGTTTTCACCACAGTCAAACGGTGCCGCTGAACGATTGGTCAGGAGTTTCAAGCCACAGATGTTGAAGTTCAAAGAGTCGCATTCTCGGGAGGACGCGTTATTGCTCTTTTTGTTCTCATATCGCTCTCAGCCCCGAGATGGTCGCTCGCCGATTGAGTTGCTCCACGGTCGTCATCATCGAACCTTGATGTCTTTGCTACATCCGCCGCATCAGGTTCCTGTGCAGCGGCAGACACCTGCTTTTGCTCCAGGTGACGTTGTCTACTATCGCCACTATCAAGGTTCACGGCGTTGGCTCGAAGGGCACATTTTTCGCTGCCTCGGCAGCGCTATGTATCTGATTTTGGGGGCCGCTGGTGAGGTGCGTTGGCACCTCAATCAGTTGTGCCTCTGTCGTCGCACGGGATCTGCCGCTCGCCGTCTGCTTTCAGCGACGTTGCCGTCTGGTCAGTGCCCCAGGGACCCATCTACTGGCTCACCTCAGCCCCAGGTGTTACCGACGCTGCCTTCCATTTTGCCCTATGGCGACGCCCGAAGTGGACGCGTCGCTGCAACCGATGGGCACCTCCCTGGGTCACGTGCCGCCGATCGCTTCCCGTGACCAGTTGTCCTCCGACATGGAACTCTTGCCCGGTCCGGACCATATGTCGTCTTCGCCCATCGGGTGCCCCAGCCCGACAGAGGTTGACCCTTCGGCCCCTCCTCTCTCTCTACGGGCGCATACAGTGCATGTTGGCGTGCACCCTGGAGCAGGTTCTCAGGCGCTTCCTAGCTCCCCGCAGTCCGAATGGTAGGGTGCGGGTGGCACAGCTTCGCCTGTTGTTAGGCTCCCCACCTCGTCGCGTACGTCAATATGCGGTCCTCCCCACGGCGGGCAGAAGCCTTATGCCACAACCATACGCCGATTTGCGGGGGAGGAATGTGGTGTCACCGCCAGACACCACACGGTAGGTAGTAGAATTTAAATCGGCCACAGCCCGGTAGTATACGTCGGACCCGCGTGTCGCCACATCAATGATTGCAGACCAAGTGCCGCCACACGGCAGGTCTAGAGAGACTTCCTAGCACTCGCCCCAGTTGTACAACTGACTTTGCTAGCGATGGTTCACTGACTTCTATGCTCTCATTTGCCGAGACAATAGTTAGCATAGCCTTCAGCTACGTTATTTGCTACAACGTAGCAAGGCACCATTATCAGTTTCTATTGATATTGTGTATCATGTACCGTCAAGACTGACGTTTGTCATTAATGGATTAAAGTTAAGTATTCCACCAGCTATGTCCGTTGTTTCTAAATTCTAATTCCCTTGTCCTGTTCCAGACCTCACGCCAGGCTGCGTGAGCTAAATCGCATGCCTTTCGGCCTCCTCTAGTAACACGGTGTTGGCTCTCCTGGCAACCACAACAATACTTGCAGTACACTAGGTATTGTGGAGGTTTAGCTAGAAGGAAACACTGAAAACTGATGTACAGTGAAAGTGACATCTAACTTTTGAATGGGTTACCAAAATGGAACCATAAGCTACTCAAGGAAAAGCCATCTTCACATGTCTGCAGATTTGTAACAACCATTAATTCACTGACAAGCCTCTCAGTCAGACACTAATTTTTACACCTACAATAATGTTCATCTGCACAAGATAAATGACACAAGGACACACTGAAGAAAGCACTTCATAAATATTCTGTACAGAGCGAGGCAACCCACATGGGTAACCTTGGCCTGCGTATAAGATTAAACACAGGCTACGTAGTTCAGTTAGATGCGGTAGACAAAAATGATGTAGTACTCAGCTTGGCATGTGGCAAGCACATCTGCAGAATTCAATCAGTTAATCACTTCCATTTCCGCACTGACTGGACACTAAATATAACAAAAACAGTGTGGTGTGTATGTGTGCCACTCATAGTTTCTAAGCCTCAAATTTTATCATCTGTTAAAAGTAAAATTTAACTTATATTTTGGTCTGTCTGTGATGTAATGGTGTACGTAAAAACAAGACCATAAAAGTGACTAATTCAATATGAATCTTTGAAGTCCAGAACCAGTCATGTAGCATCATTAAACAAAGATTTACTCAAATTTGTGAATGGATACTGTTACTAAAGTTAAATCTTTTATATATTGTATACAGCAACATTTCTCAGCGTACCACAAGCTACAACACGATGTGTATTGATGCACTGCTCTTTTTAACTTTATTGGCCTCTAACTTCTCCGTTCCACTCCAACCCATTACTTTTAACTGATGACTTTAAAAACAAATTGACTTCCAGTATCAAATGGATGACAATTTTTATTACAACCAATTTTGTTTTAAAGTCCACTGGGAAGAAACAATTCACTTACACTGATTAGCCAGAACATTATGACCACCAACCTAACAATAGTATGTCCACCTTCGGCACAGGTAATAGCAGTGACACATCATGGCATGGAAGCAATGAGGCCTTGGTAGGTCGCTGGAGGGAGTTGGCACCACATCTGCACACACAAGTCACCTAATTCCCGTAAATTCGGAGACGGGGTGATGAGCTCTGACATCATGTTCAATCACATCCCAGATGTGTTCGACAGGGTTCAGATCTGGTGAGTTGGGGGGCCAGCACATCAACTGAAACTCACCACTGTGTTCCTTGAACCACTCCATCACACTCCTGGTCATGTGACATGGTGCATTATCTTATTGAAAAATGCGACTGCAGTTGGGAAATATAATCATCATAAAGGGGTGTACATGATCTGCAACCAGTGTATCATGGTCCCCTACATGACCTCCACAGGATCCATGGAATGCTATGTGAGTGTTCCTCAGAGCATAATGGAGCCACTGCTAGCTTGTCCCCATCCCACAGTACAAATGTCAAGGAGTTGTTCTCCTGGAAGACGATGGATTTGTACCCTCATATCAGCATGATGAAGATGGTATCGAGATTTATCAGACCATGCAGTGCTCTGTCACTGCGCCAATGTCCAGTGCTGACGGTTATGTGCCCATTTCAGTCATAGTTGCTGATGTCATGGTGTTAACATTGGCACATGCATGGGATGCCGTCAGCAGAGGCCAATTGTTAGGAGAGTTCGGTGCACTGTGTGTTCAGACTCACTTATATTCTGCCTAGCATTAAAGTTTGAGGTTCGTTCTGCCACAGTTTGTGACCAGTTCTATTTTACCAGACTGTCCAGCTTACAACATATGAAATATGTAATGAGAGATGGCCGCCCAGCTCCACAACATCTGGACCTGCTAAATTTTTAATCAACAATTTTACTTAATAACAAAATGTTAAGTGCTATTATATAAATGAGGATTTTTAGCACTCAATGTACCCTCCGCCACACACCGTCAGGTGGCTTGTAGAGTATGGATGTAGATGTAGATGTGGTTTCATCTTCGTTTGCCATGTGTTGAGGACACTCACCACAGTACTCCTTGAACACCCAACAGGTTGTGCAGTTTCTGAAATGCTTACACTGAGCCTTTGGGCCATCACAATCTGCGCTTGGTCAAACTCAGATAGACGGAGGTCCTTCACCATTCTGCACATGCACAGCACACTCAATAATATTACATGCTCCATGTGCTTGTCTGACAAGCAGTCATTCCTCACTAGATTATGCTGCCATTGCCTGGACGAGTTTATACTGATGGTGAGTAAGTGGTCATAATGTTCTGGATGGTAAGTGTACTGGGTAACCACCTACAACTTTCATCTTGTACATATTTCTTTACTTTGTTCCTTGACAGCAGACAATAAAAAATTAAATTTTTAATCAACAATTTTACTTAATAACAAAATGTTAAGTGCTATTATATAAATGAGGATTTTAGCACTGAAAATTCATGACAGATAAAAGTATGGAAGAGCACTGTACTGTAAATGCATACATCTGAGTTCCAGTTCAGCACAGAACATTAAAGTGTCATTAAACTGTTATGCATTTTTAAACTTATAGCTGTTTTGAATCATGGTTTTTGTTAGCCTTAAATGTGAGTTACTTACTAGTATTGGCTTTGCAAGAGTGTTTATCACTGCGTAATATGTAACCATCAGCACAGGAACAGACATATGAGCCCATTGTGTTACGGCATATCTGACTACAAGGACGATCTGCACATTCATCAACATCTGCACAGAGATGCCAATCTTTTTGATTTACTCTGAAGCCTGGGCGACAAGTACATGCATAGCCAACTTTAAGATCAACACAATCATGCATGCAAACTTTAGAATTGGCACACTCATTGATATCTGTAAAAGAATAAAAGAAAAATCTTCATTAATGACACCACATCCATTCTCATTTTATGGGACTAAAAGAAATAAGCTTACTTCTACATCTAAGAAACCCGTTTTTGTACATAACTGCGTCACAAGTATGACAATGAATACCTGTTGTCATATTGTTATTTTTAAATATCATATTCCATGCACAAAAGATTGAGAGGAAAAACTAGATACAATCTTAATTTAGAGCCTTCACAATCTTACATAACTACGTTTATTGGGTCATGGAATGATAACAATAATATATGTACACAGAGAGTAATCATGACTGGAATGCATTCGACAACTAAGTTTGTTTTGTGCTCTTTTTACAACAGGGAAAGATCAGAAAGCTGAACATAAGAAATATAAATGAATATCCACCAATATTCTGGGGGCCAGGGAAGATGTATAACACTAAGAATACAAGAGCCAGTCCATTTGAAAACAAATTTTAAATTCCAGTTCCTTTTCTCTCCCTGTAACTTTGCTGATGGTAACAAAGAAAACACATGTACATTGTCATCACAAGGCTTCCTTAGTAATCTTTCTTTCATACTGTTAACATTACAAGTAATGTTCATACCTGTAAAACCTTTAAACTTCTACCAATGTTTGTTGTGTTTGACATGGTGGCATGAACAGTGGTGTTTCTTTTATAAGCTATTAGCGAAAAGACATAAAATTAGTAGAGACAGAATCAGAAATGAAATCTACAAAAACAATACATGGAGAATTTTGTTTTAGTACAATTGGTCATTACTGCCAATTACTTTCTTCGGGTTAATAATGTAATACACATCACAAAACAGATTAAGTGAATCAAACAAGGAATTTAGCTGTAATTTTCTGAACTTACTGCACATCTCTTCATCACTATAATCTCCACAGTTGTCCTGGCCATCACACAGCAAGGATTCATTCACACAGATGCCATTTGTACATGAGAATAATCCATGATCCTTACATGATATTTCTGTTTCATTTGCTGTAAAAAAAAATATTGTGGTAACTGGATGAAAATTACACAACTTAAGTCAGAGGAGAAAAAACAAAAGGCTATTTAAACAGTTGAATATCTTACAGCATGCCTTTTCTGTCTCGTCTGAATTATCTCCACAGTCATCTGCACCATTGCAGGCCCACGTTGAAAGAATGCAGTTACCATTGTCACAGCGAAACTCATTATTCAAGCAAGTTTTTAAACAGTGCTCATGTTCGTCACTGCCATCTCCACAGTCATCATCACCATCACAGTAAAAAATCTGTACAAAAGAGAACCAATAATTTATATTAACAGGATCTTAACTTAATAGCAGAAAAATAAATGCACAAAAATCTTGTTTATCTGGACCAGGTGGGACGTGATGTCATCCATATCACCGAAAACCCAGATAATCTAGATATATTCTACTAAATCTAATGACTCTAATATGTACTAGAATATACAAACCTTTTATTTTGACATTAATAAGAAAAACTTTTTTGGCACTTATATATACTTTAGTCTACTCATGTTTAATTATTGAAATAGTGTATGTTTCTTTTGTTTCAAAAATGGGTGGCATTTTAGGGCAGCATTATTGTGTAGATACCTCACTAACACCAGTTCGGCAGGAGTTGTTTCTGGCTGACATTCTACATAAACCATTACGTTTTCCAGCTGAGCCATTGCCTCTGCATGCTCTCTTTTCTCACTGAACCAAACAAATAATGCTCCATCCAATGTTTCATTGTTGCTTTCTTCATCATACCGTGGTTCTGCAAATAGTCTTCAGTCACAGTTTTAAAACAGAAGTGTTCAATCTCTTTTCGGTTCTTCTTCCTGTCTGACACAGCTGCTGCCCCTACACCATATGTTGCAGCTGTGTTTTTCAGCATTTCTACTTTGTCTATTGCATTTAGTATTTCCAACTTTTTGGTCACCAAAGAAACCACATTCTTTCACTTCGAAACTATTTCACACATGCTTACTCAAAACCCAAGAACACGAGTAGTACAGTTTCTTAACTCTGTAAGGACGAGATCTACAACGACCGTTACAATGGCAGCTGGAAATGGGGGATTGGCAATCCCTATGCTGCTTGTGGTGCTAAAATAACAACTGTATATATACTGTACCACAGCAACGGCATACTGCACCTTTTCAAGTTAAAAAACAGGAAAGGAAACACACAAACAAAAATAGTGGATGGATCAGAAAAACTTATTAATGAAGGGCCAGGTGAATGAGGCTCATGTGTAGTGCTAATTTCAAAATAAAAGTTTGCCAAATTATAGTAAACTAACAAAGTGTCAAAAAACAGGAAAATATTACATATTGCAGTCCCACAGACAACAAAGTAGTCTGTAAAATAGCAATAGTTTAGAACTATGGTATCCTAGGCAGTGAGACAAGGATATGGAGAAAAAGGTTGTTAACACTTAGCAAATTGAAAAACCTGGACAAGAGAAAGATGACCATTTCTCCCCACTGTGTGATGAATCTGGCATCCACACCATAATGACACCTACTTTGAGATTCTTCTTGTCAACCACATATATTTGGTAACATCCTTGTGTGACACTGCATACTCCTCAAATAGCCACAAAGACATTGCTTTATGACATTGTTGCACAGCTCTTTAACACTAAAGACTATTGATAAGATTTACTCCATTGAAAAGGGCAACCAGAATAAATGTTGCCATATGAAAGTTGCCAACTAATTTCTCAACATTTCCTGCTGTTTGTCTCTTTTTAAATTTCTCACCTTCTCTGCTATAATATATATCATGCAAATGTAAAATTCTGAGAATACTATAAACAAAAGTGTGAGAGAAACCATTTGTCTCTCCATGTAGTGGAATCTGTAAGGACCAGATGGGTAAGTAAACAAAGTGATGAATAAACTGGCTCAGCTTCAGAACTTGGGTTCTTCATCTCACCTTGATGGCAGATAGAAAATTCTGTTTTAATTATTCTTTGTTTCCCATCTTTATATCTTTTTTTTTTTAATTTTATGATCTGTTACTTTTTCTTGTTTTTGTTTCAAACTTCTGCTGTCAACTTTTGATCCTCTCTCCTGTACTGACTCTGTTGCCTCTTGTTCCTATTTGCCTTTCTCTCCTAACTTCACACTCTATTACCTATCCCCTCTAATACATTTCTTTTTCCAGATTCTCAGGTTTTTGAGTATTCAACTCTCTCTCCTCTCCACCTAGTTCCACAACCTGCACCTGACAACTATGTGATATTAAAATAAAATCTCCAACTATTTTATTTGTTTATAGTAATACCATATAATGTTGGGCAGTAATAAGAAAAAAGTCAAGTTTCATTTCGTAAAAATATATATGTGTATATACAGTTTAATTGACCTTCTTCTAAACAGTTGTGTACTGTCTTCTGGACATAAAGCTTGATGGGCACTGCATTAATTTATTGTCATATTTGCATCAATAATTATTTTAGTAACTGGAGAATAATCATCATACTTTTATTTTGTCAATGATAAGTAATATAAAATAAATAATGCTATAAATATTTTATATCTTCCATCTGATTTTATATAATTCAGCTAACACAGTAGTTATTCTTCTTATTTTTGTTTTAAGCATTACGTATTAGTGTCCTTAATGCATTAAACTTACCATGGATATACATTGCTGATTAAGACACTGGAACTCCTGTGATAAACAGGGTGCCTGTAAGCAACCCTGCTCTATGCTTTCATCAGACTGGTCCTTACAATCATCTTCATGATCACATACCCAAGCAAGAGGAATGCAACGTCCAGTTGAATTACATTTATAATCTGTCTCTGGACATTTCCTGTGCCCTGTGTAAACATTATAGATTCATTTGTTAGTGCAGTGTGCATAATGCATTTGCAAATGATGACCCAAATTGAATGCGTGTAATAACATATAAGATATTAAAAACATGCTTGAAACTTTAAGGCACAGGTTGTCAAAAAAACTGTATAGTCAGTACACATTTCATGCCTGGGTACTGTTGATACTAAAAATTATCTTTCATCAGAAACAAAAATAGCCTTAAGGATACTGCTTGTTACTACAGAATGGAGATTCTGAAGCTCAAACTGTGCAACATACTGGCTGTGGTCTGCACTGTAGCTGACTTTTAAGTCAAATTTTGGATACCAAGTCATCACTGTAGGTTACAATTACTGTAAACTCCTTAACAGTGATAGGTACCTTTCACAAGCTAGTCTGAAAACTGTTCAAGAAACACTATTTTTATGTTATATGTCTTAATATTACTCCAAAAATTACTAAGACAACATCAGTGGGCAATTAAGTGTGTGCTCTAACAAAGCAAGCCAACAGGTAATGCTAGTAGTGGCATATCTAAACCAGTGGCAACCCAGATGGACAGACTACATCAAAGAGACCACATGTCCAAGGCAGCCAGGACCTTGCAGTGTGATCAGGCCAGTTTCCAAAAGGGTGAAAACTTTTAGATCAGAGAGAATCAAGTGAAAGCCCTACTATTGGGTTTACAATGAACATCTGATATGCAGTAGGACTGATTATGAGCAGTTTAACAGCCCTTTTAAATTATTACAAATTTTTTGAACAGAAAGGTGGATCAAAGTACTAGTGTGATATGTATGGGTTATGTGTCACAAACAAACAAAATGCAAAAGGAACTACAAATTTTGAAGGTGAACGTCATAATAATTTCAGAAAGTAAAAATAAAGTGATATGATCTGTGGACTAAAAGTGTTCATTATTATATACAACTTTTACATGCATCATTTCCATGGAGTTTCTGCATGTTTTCCACTATCACCTACTAACCTTCTATTAGGCCACCATCTCTTTCCTGTCTTATATTTTGGAATACAACAAATGACTCCTTTTTTACCACGCATTTGCCAGGCTCCATGTCCCACCATTCTCATTTCATTCTCTTTCTGGTCTTAATTACATCTCCAACTGCAGTCTGTTCCCTTATACATCTGTTTGCTTTATGCCTTTCCTATTAATTTCCAAAATGCATCTCTCCATTGCCCACTGAACAAGCCTCTCATACTGAGTGGTTTTAGCATCAAAAATCCATGTTTCAATGCCAAAATTAAAAACTAGTAATACACATAGATTGTAAACTCCCCTTTTCAGATACGTAAGAAGCTTAGTTTGGAAACCTCTATCTACTTTACTGTCTGACCACACTAGAAATATGTTTTAGGTGAATCTAGAGGCAATCTTCAACAGGGGTTTATGATAGTGGCACAGGTGTACAAAATTAAATATATTTACAAAAAAGATAATAGTTATGGGATTTATAGAAGTGAGTTAGTTGTTATTAAAGAAAATGAAAATATTGAGAAATTGTTTTATGGTTACGTTAAGATTTCAATAACACATTAAATGATGACTTCAGCAAATAGGTCCCTAAATTTCAGTGTTTCTAAGGGACAATGAAAATAGAAGCAAGAGATAGGAAACAACGCATCAATTCTAAACAATAATGGCTGTGGGACCACTGCATGTGACTGTAAATGTTGAATACTGACGAATTAAAAAGCTAACAAAATAGAGATAATAGAAGGAGATAAAAAATACATACGCCTGAGAAAGTTAAACAATACTAGCAATTTTAAATATGACTGACAGAATAGTAAAATACAGAAACAAATGAAAGAAACATGCCGCAAGAATAAATGAAATCAGAATACCAAAGTCAATGGTGAACAACAGGCTCAAACAAGGAGAAAGTAAAGATGGACAACCAAATAAATAGGAAGCTGAAAATTTACATTTGCAATAAATGCAAATATAGACGCAAATTCTGCCTCAAAATGCATATTTATGTAATAATTTCTGTTTCACAGACTACTGTATCCATATGAACAATTTTATCAGAGATTGCTGCAATAAATTTTTTTAATACGAGGTTACTGGTTTTGGTCTATTTGAGACCATGTTCAGACTTTGCACAATGCTGGTAGGTGGTCGCTGTGAATGGAGCAGGTGCTACACCTCCACCAATACTATGTGCTAACTGTTAGCATTTATGGAGGCAGGGTGCCTGCTCCGTTCAGAGCCACCATCTGCCATCACGGTGCGAGGTCCGAAGATGGTCTAAAACAGCCCAAAGCCAGTAACCTCATATTAAAAAAAAGTTTACTGTAGTTGTGACTGTTCATATTCATTTTTAAGTAATAAATTAACCACTGTACCACAGAGAGACATATTCTCAAATATTGCTGAGATAAATTTTGATTTCTGGTACTGTGCAATGACTGGCGAAGCTCAACTTGGTAAGAGAATGTGCATAAGAATGCATTTACAAAATAAAGAGTGTACCTGTGCATGAGTGCAACAACGTATCAAAGTGCTTGTACATTATGCTCTGGTACCACGTCAAACAGCGGCTGAATGGTCTCTATGAGATACATACTGCATAATGACAGTGTAGGACTCAGCTGGAAGTCCTAGCATCTTAGAACAAAGAAATGCATACATTTTTGTACAAGCTAAACATGGTACTATGTGAAATCGTGGATACTATAACATAGTGCAGGTTGTTCTGAACTATGGTTGCATGAGACACTGTAGATGTCAGGCCTGATCTACATCATTTATGACACTGCCAATTTCTGCAAGCAACTGTGTAGTAGCCACTACCAAATGCTTTGTGCACTCCACTTTGCTTTACATTATGCATAGCTTGTTGTATTCGTTTCTTATTTTGAAATGAGGGTGCGTATATATCATGCTTATTTTGCCAAAATTTCTTGCTTATTACACCACCAAAAGTAGATTCCAATTTTGCCCAATGTTAATGATAATTTCACCAAAAATATGTTTTAAATTTTCAGGTCCTACAAATAAAAAAAATGGACTAAGATTTTTTGAGATATAAGGGCCAGGAATGGTTTAACCCCAGTTGCTACTGCTATACATATTTTCTACAGTTCATCTTGTCAATATCCATATTTTAAAACATGAACTTTTATTTAAAAAGACCTCTATTAGACTCAGTTAGGAAAGATAACTCTGTCCTAATGAGGTTTCTAAGGACTGATAACTTTTTGTTCAAATGGTCATTTAATAAAAATCAACAAACTTACATACAGAGCAAACAAATACCTCCTACAACGAATAATCTGTTAAAAATAAATAATTGAGTAAACACCATTTGTATGTGAAATGAGAAGGAACTAATCTGTAAAGGGGGAAGAAAGCTCTAATGTTTGCTAAAGAATCAGATGTATACTCCAGAAAAACAACTGTGTTGATACCTAGTCACTATTTGCGAAACAGATTATACTTGCAAAATGTAATATCTCATTTGACAACATTGAACAATCTAGACAGCCTCTTAATACAATGAATTCATCAGGCACTGAAAACTTGAGAATATTGGATCCTTTGTCTCTATTCATGAACTATATCAACATATAAAATCTTAAGCAACGACAATGTCATTCATTTTATATTTTCCAAATTTAAAAAGAAATGATAAATTTCAAAGTTTGATGTAGGCTGCTCTCTTTTATTTAGTATGTCAGGGGGAGGCAACTTTAAAATGTCTTATGGTCTTTTTTTCTCACAAATGTTTTCCTTCTGACAAAGATCATATTTTTAGATAAAAAATTTATGTAATGCAGGGGTTAAAAATATTTTCTGAGAATGTTCTTCAATATGTGTCAGATATAGCTTTTCGACTTTAGTCACAAATTAGTTAAATAAAAGAACAAATAATAGCTTACTATGAGAGGAAAATAGGTTTTCTATAGTCTTTATTGTACACTGTATGCCCACTTGTGAAATACTCATTTCTTCTTTTGTCTTCTGAGGTTTACTAAAATATGTTTGAAAGTAAGAAGGTTACGGAAATGATCTAGAAATAGAAAATGCATAACTATTATAGTATTTGTTTCCATAAAATTATAGACTTACGGCAAAGTTCAGATTCATCTGAATTGTCAAGGCAGTCTGGCAAACCATCACATTCCCATGATGATGGAATACATTCGGAGTTGTTGCATCGAAACTGATCTGAAGGGCAGCTTTGCTGTGCTGCAATAAAAAAATATCAAAATTACGATTCATCCCGATAATGATAATAAATGTAGGTCTCACATTATCAGAACACTTTTACTCACAATTAAGCACATTAAATTAAATTATTTTCAGGATTAATACTGAAGAACCAGTTTTGGGAGGTAACCGAAAAGTTAAACACCACAAACTTGATTCTGTTCTACTTTCAGCAATACTGAAATACTTTTGGGTCTTTCTTAGAAGTATTTAATTCTTTTGATGAGTACATGCTACTGAGTATGATAGTTAGATGGTATTTCAAAACAATTTTCTAAAGCTACTTGTTTATAAGAAACTTAAGATTGTCTCATAATATTCTCCACAGATCATGAAGTGCCATTTTGGTTCTATACATAGCAGTTTCCTTGGTTATTAGTTGTACCTGCAGCAGTCTATCAACATCTTAATTTTAAAACTAAATTATCCACAGGATCACAAAATACTTTTGACTCTTTTTTTTTTTAAATCCACACATATTTTCCTGTTCTTAAACTCAGTTTTCATTGCTAACAGCAAGAACAAAATTGTAACTTGATAAGGGGGTAGGTGGTTTGATTGGAGAGATTCTGTTACGGATTTCTGATAATTTGTTTAGTTAGTGTAGTCTGGAAGTAAATACCTTAGGAAATCAGGGCAATTATTGTGTTTAATACTTTTCTGACATTTCCACTTCATAATAATATCTCTATCAGTGGCCCCAAATACTGTGAAATCAGTCTAAATGATGTATCAGAAATTGTAAGCTTATACAATCATGACCCATTTAAACTCATTCAGTTCTTTATTGACACTCTAACAAGAAATTGGTTAATGTGTTAACACACTGTGTCTACACTTATGTAGGCCTACTCTAGGTTCGAAACTTGACATAACACGGAATCGATTCAGGGAGTTTCAGATACTTTTCACATACAGAGTGCACGTGTAATGGCCATGGTGGTCTAGCAGCTGAGTGCCTTACATCAGCCCCTGAGGTCCCATCTAGGAGCAGGGATTTTTTTCCCATTCCAGTTCCTCTGGCATAGCCCCAGGTCCATTCAGCCTGCTACCAAACTGAATATAGGAGATCCTTTCCAGAGGTAAAACACATACAGGATGATGACTGACTTGCCACATTCCCCCTAGTAGAGTCGCAGCAAACACAAAGACTATGCTCTACATGCAGTCAGGGCAGAAGTCAATTCACAGATTGAGCACCACAGACTTTACCTTACCTTTTTAGTGTATTTGCCTTCCCTTTTTAGTGCAAGTATGATTTGACAGTCTACAGCAAGAATTATGCTGTTAAAGGAATTAATGTAATAGGTACACAGATGTTTGATCGTAGAACTATAACAGTTCATTTTTATCTTTTGTAACTAAATAAGATATTTTGGTCTCTTTGTATGATTTCTTCATAAATGCAGCTCACTGATAGTATGAGATTCAGTTGGCTACTTGCATAGTCAACATCAACATCATGAAGAACATCTGCATGGCCCATGCCATAAAGGCTATTTGTATATCCCATGCCATAGGACAGACAACAAAACAGAAAATATTGGCAACCATGAAACTGATCCAGCTAAGAATCAAATTTTAAACATTTATTTGCTATTGTCAAGTAGTTTCTGATACCACCATTTTACCGTCACAAATTGCAAAAACATTTACATTGAAAGAGAATAATAAAGACCGATTATTTATATATATTTTATGAAATTTGAGTCAAGTGAGCAGAAAAGACTAAAAAGTCGACGCTGATTTATCCATTGTTCTGGTGGTTGACCTGCATTGGCTGCGGATTGTTACTGGAAATACCACAACCAGCCAAATGGTCACTATAGTTCTACAAGTATTTTAAAAAGTTCTTTTTTGTCACTGGAAAGAAATAATATCATAACTTGGAAGAAACACTCCGAAGTGTAAATCGAAATTTTCTTTCATGGAATGAAATGAGTACAAACAACCATACAACCATTCATCACATTGTGGAAGTGTTGAGAAATATATACATACACTAAGAAGAAGTTAAGGAGTGTGTGTGTGAGTGTGTGTGTGTGTGTGTGTGTGTGTGTGTGTGTGTGTGAGCTCGCATGCACGCATGAGAGTGGAAGACATGTATGTGCATGAGTGAGTGTGTGCTCGAGTTTCTTGTTGTTGTAGTTACTCACTGCACAGTGTCACCATTATACCACAGGTGGTTAGTTGTCTTTACTCATTGCATTATTTGGTGTCCATTGAGACACTTCAATTGTATTTTTTTATGCATAGAAAGAAACAGGCACAATTTACTTCTTAAATAATAAGAATTGACTAAAAACAGACTGATACTCTCACTTCCTCTTGTATCATATCAGTGATGTGTGATCCACTCGTCACCCATGATTTCATCTGCAACAACTATGATTACCAGCCATTAACAGAATAGGGTCTCTGATTTCATACTTTATCCCCTTAAGGTTCCTCAGACAAAAGGAAAGTAGGTAAATTCCAGAATCAATACTTACCACAGTTCCTCTCATCTGAACTTAGATTATCTTCACCAACATCATCACAGTCATTAGCATTATCACAGCGCCACTGCAGACTGATACATTTTCCATTTTGGCATCGGAACTGATCATCTCGGCATGCGGAGGTCGTCACTAGAATGTATAAAAAATCACACATTCTTCTTTGCACAGATGTTTAAAATTTCACTACAAGATAAATCCCCCAATTTTTATCACTCATATTGTCTGTTTCTCTATTTTTGTTTGAGGATGAGGTCTTTTTGTGATGAACATACTGAATAAAAAGTACTAAGCTAACTTCCCACAGCACGTAAACTAAGAAGCTTTTATTCATTACTTTTGTTGGCTTGAATTTGAATACTATGCAACATGTACAGTACCAAATTAAGTAAGTATTTGTATGTGACTTCATTTGCCCCTTTCAAATTTATGCTTTCCAGTTCATTTTTATAAATATGAATGCTGGGAGATATCTTACAGGTAACTTTGAAGGTGACATTGCATTATGAGAAGCCAAACAGATTGAATAATATAGGTCATTCCTCTAACTTCAACCAGTTATTAATAAATTTTTGAGGGAGACAGTGTCAATTTTCTATTTCTATGAAGTGCTTGCTTATTGTTCAACAGAATGTCATTTTGCAGGCTGGGATGGGGAAGGGGATTGGAATATTGGGCGTAGAAGATGATTCCATTTAAAACACAAGGAGAGTGATAACAGCAGCTTGGGCGGTAGGGTGGAGGAGAGTAATGAAATGTGGGAACTGAGATACATAATATAGCCTGTACGACAAAAGCGTGAAATACATAGGATGCAAAGAATAAGGACTGCAGAAAAATGGATTGAGGAATAGAAAGACATTAAATCTAGCTAGTATTTCAGAAGCAGAATCTCCAAATACTGCCAGCACAGACACATTTAAAAAAGAGTCAAACAGCTGTTAGCTTTCAGAACAATATATAGGGTATCAAAAACTGTATGTTTTAATTTTATAAAATTTATGGGAGATAAAAAGAAACATATTTTTATTGGACAAAATGTCACAGATGTGTCATTTCTCCACTAGAAGGTTTTGACACTACCGATTTCATGGACTGTTCGAACTGCCATGTGATGAATATTGTTTTAGAGATGTTGCTGATGTCCTTTTAATTTCTTTTTGTATGGGGAAATGAAACATTTTGTGTATGAGACACTGGTAAAAACTGCAGATGAGCTGGCTGCCCATTTGGCTGAAGCTGCAGCCATCGTTCATGACACATCTGGTTGTTTTGAGTGTGTTAGACAATCATTAGCATGCAGATGCTAGATGTGCATTAATATAAATTGACAATATTTTCAACAACATCTCTAAAAAAATATCCATCACATGGCAGTTTGAACACCATCTCTGAACATTACTAATGTCACAACTTCCATGTACCCTAATGGGTACCGGTGTTCCTGTGACATTTCTGTCACATAAAAAATGTTTCTTTTTATCTCCACTAAACACTCTTATAATTTTGTACACATGATTTTTTTATATACTGTATATCTTCTACTGGGAAGGAAGAGGAATGGCTTGTGGGAGGTTCCTTCTCACAATAAATGAATCACTCTTAACTTGCATTTGGAGTGCCCCACACTTGTTAACTAAGGGACGTTATAGAGATAAAGTGGCCTATAGCAAGCACTAGTGGTTCACCAATGTATTTTTTCTGCCAAATAGCTTCCTTATTAAAACTGTTGGTAGGAAAATGTAGTCACCACATTCATAATTTCATGGATTTTATTCAGAGACTTAGCAATGCCAGGCTAAATAGTTCGGATGGTCTCGTTAGTTTTGACATGGTATCATTACATACCAAGGTACCTTTAAAGGAACATTACGGCCTTATTGGAACATGTGTTTTTGTCATCTTATTTTCAGTTTAATGGTGAATTTTATGAGCAGATTGATGGAAGTTCCTATAGAAAGCCCCCTCTCCCCTCTGGTAGCTAATTTATTCCATGGAAGACTTTGAAGGTATGACACTGGACACAGCATGTTTTAAACCAACAGTCTTCTGGAGGTATGTGGAGCATGTTTTAAACCAACAGTCTTCTGGAGTTATGTGGACGACACATTTGTAATATGGCCACATGGGATTCATGTATTACATCAATTTCTTGAGCATTTGAAATCTATCCATGCTAGTATCAAATTTACTATGGAAATAGAAAAAGAATGGCTGCCTCTCCTTTTTGGATGTTGTCATTTGCCTTAGAGTTGATGGTACATTAGGACATGTTGTGTATTATAAACTAACACATACAGTCTATAGCTACATGCCTTTAGCTGCAATCATCCTTCGCAGACCACGGGTGTCCTTAAAACCTTAGAACTTAGGGCGCATTGTATATCTGATAAAGATAATTTGCAAGAAGAGCTCACATACCTCAAGAGTATTTTTAAAATGAATGGATTTTCTCTGTAACAAATTTGTTGAGCATTCAATGTAAAACCTAGAATGCAGGTATATGATGGGGAAGAAGACAGTAATTCCTTCAGATCAAGGGTGTTTTTGCCCTATGTGGCTGCTCTTTCCTCAAAGATAGACCATATTCTCGAGAAACACTGTGTTAATGTGATCTTCTGGCTCCCATGAAGATTGCAGCTTTACTTGGCTCTATAAAGGATGATTTATTGCTTCATAAAGTGGGTGTATATCAGATTCCTTGCGGAAATTGTGAGAAGTCATACATAGGCCAAACAACATGCACTGTTCATGAGATATGTGTGGAACATTGAAGACACACGCTTATCACAGCCAGAGAAGTCATATGTGGTTGAACATCGTACTGATACTGATAATGTAGTTCAATGAACTACAGTGATGTGAAGATTCTAACATCCACCTCTTCCTTTTGGGATTCTGTCTTTAAGGAAGCTATAGAGATTAGATATAGCTAATAATTTAATAATTAGAGATAATAGTTTTAATTTGGACACAGTGTGGAATCCAGCTCTTGGGGTAATTAAACTGCAGAGAAGTCATCATGGTATCACCACCACTAAACATACATCAATGGACGAATCGAATGTCTGTACACCTTCGCTATACGTGGCGTGTGTCTAAGCGTATCTCTTTGCCGCTGACTAGTGACCTTCATGCGCAATACTGCCGTGGTGGAGGATGTAAGGCCGCACTCGGCACCTTCTCATCAGTCTTGCGACTTACTCTGGGGATGGCCAGACAATATGCATCTGAAATATCAGTGGAAGAAATTTTATTTGAGTGGCTGCATGCCCAAAATTTAATGGACTATTCATTATGCCATGAGAAGTTGAAAATGCAGATCAAGTGTGGTTTGGTAGCTCACTGAGAAAGTGACAGATCAGTAACTCAAAGTCTAAAGTTCAGTTCCTAATTTGTCGTAAAAGATTTTCCTGTCATTCATGACTGTGTTGCAGCAATTATCACAGTTCAGACTTTGCAATATGCTCAGATGCATACAGACAAGCTGCCTACAAAATTCTGCTGTTGTGTGCCAAAATACTGCTGGCACAATACTCTACAACAGTGTGTGTCTGCCACAGTGGTGGGCTGGATTTTCACATCCCGTGGCGCAACACTATGCTTCTGTGGTCACACCTGTGACCTAGGATGCACTCCAGTCACAACATAGCTGGACACAATTCTGCCCTTAGCAGCACTTGTATTCATACTACAACTGGTACCTTGACTTCCACCTACAGTAAACACTGTAACAGTCTCCATGTCACCCAATGGCCACATTTAGGCACTTCAGCTTCACTTGACAGTGTAATCAGCCTAGTTAGTGGACAACAAGACACGGTCAGATCTGATGGGTTCTGGGTCTTTAGCCAATGTCACTGAGGGGAGACCTGCGCTAGGGTCTCTTTGTCAGGCACTCCAAGTGACTCCAAGACTCCTGGGTTTGGCACAGGGCATCTTCATGCCAGGCTTGCTATTCGCTGCCACTGCAGGGTAAGCCCACAGGCCACCAGAAGTGCCTACCTCATTTGAATACAGCCAACACGCTGACCTGGGCCTTCTGCTGAGCCAGCACCATTGTCACAGTGTGAATGTGTCACAAACCTGGGAGTCATGCACAGGTAGCAACTATTGCCTGGATTACTACACATGCCACTGAAACCCTGTCATCAATCTCTGTACGGACGTCTTGCACGATAAAGTATGTTATTACTAATTGACATCTCCTGATTCTGCACTCAACATGGTCCTGCCACAATGTAACTCAACATGGTTCTGCCACAATGCAACTCACCACACTACTCACACCATTCTGAGGCAAAATCGACCATTCTGAGGCAGTGTATGGCAATCCCTCTAGCTGTTATTGCCAGTAGATGAATCTTTCTTGTGCTATTTCCTCTTTATTCAAGCAACTCTTCATGTGGCCTCACAAGGTTCAGCAGAGAGCATTCCGGGACTGTAAACTGGTCCTTCTGCATCAAAGGTAGCAATGCTAACCATCTGATAATGAAGTGCTGCTGTCAATAGAACAATACTAATCTACAAAACGTCAGTCATGAAATTTAATGCTTACAGCCAGACAGTTGATTTCTTGCATTAAAACTCCAATTACATACCCTCAGACTTCAAGAAGAATATAATACTTCCAATTCCAAAGGAAGCAGGTGTTGACAGATGTGAAAATTAGCGAACTATCAGTTTAATAAGTCACAGCTACAAAATACTAATGCGAATTCTTTACAGACGAATCGAAAAACTGGTAGAAGCCAACTTCGGGGAAGATCGGTTTTGATTCCGTAGAAATACTAGAACACATGTGGCAATACTGACCCTACGACTTATCTTAAAAGAAAGATTAAAGAAAGGCAAATCTATATTTCTAGCATTTTTAGACTTAGACAAAGCTTTTGACAATGTTGACTGGAATACTCTCTTTCAAATTCTAAAGGTGGCAGGGGTAAAAAACAGGGAGCGAAAGGCTATTTACAATTTGGCAGTTACAAGAGTAGAGGGAGATGAAAGGGAAGCACTGGTTGGGAAGGGAGTGAGACAGGGTTGTAGCGTCTCCTCCGATGTTATTCAATCTGTATATAGAGCAAGCAGTAAAGGAAACAAAAGAAAATTCTGGAGTAGGTATTAAAGTCCATGGAGAGCAGTTTAACGGAATGGACATTGACTTGAAAGGAGGATATAAGATGAACATCAACAAAAGCAAAACGAGGATAATGGAAAGTAGTCTAGTTAAGTCAGGTGATGCTGAGGGAATTACATTAGGAAATGAGACACTTAAAGTAGTAAAGGAGTTTTTTTGGGGAGCAAAATAACTGATGATGGTTGAAGTGGAGAGGATATAAAATGTAGACTGGCAATGCCAAGGAAAGTGTTTCTGAAGAAGAGAAATTTGTTAACATTGAGTATAGATTTAAGTGTCAGGAAGTCGTTTCTGAAAGTATTTGTATGGAGTGTAGCCATGTATGGAAGTGAAACATGGACAACAACTAGTTTGGACACATGGATGATAAATAGTTTGGACAAGAAGAGAATAGAAGCTTTCGAAATGTGGTGCAACAGAAGAATGCTGAAGATTAGATGGGTATATCATATAACTAATGAGGAGATATTGAATAGAATTGGGGAGAAGGGGAGTTTGTGGCACAACTTGACCAGAAGAAGGGATCGGTTGGTAGGACATGTTCTGAGGCATCAAGGGATCGCCAATTTAGTATTGGAGGGCAGCATGGAGGGTAAAAATTGTAGAGGGAGACCAAGAGATGAATACACCAAGCACATTCAGAAGGATGTAGGTTGCACTAGGTACTGGGAGATGAAGAAGCTTGCACAGGATAGAGTAGCATGGAGAGCTGCATCAAACCAATCATCTCAGGACTAAATACCACAACAACAAACAACATACTTTGTAACCACCTTCTGAGTAGAAGACTGTTGCTGTATCCCAGGCATTGTAAGTGACTACTCCCAATAAAAAAAATTTAATTGTAACAGTTATCTTAAAAACAGTGAGATGATAATGAGAATTAAGCATACTAAAAGTGCAAGATTTTGTTACTAAGACCATAGCACCACTAAATAATCTATATCTCTGATACACCATACTGATATCCACTTAAGTAGGTTAGTGGTGGGACAATGCACAACGGCAAGGAGTAATGTATGGCAAGATACTTCAGTCAATAGCATCATTCTGCAGTGTCTGTCTGTAGTGCGCGCTTTGGGTCTTGTATAACATATAGCGTTGATTTTCACGTATGTTCAAGTGGGTGAGAGCACTCAGCCACTGTAGTGTTCATTATGGGGGTCATAAGGCAAACACAATAAGTATTACATTAAGAAGTGACAGCCAGAGTTTTCTGAGCATATACTTTTTTCTAGAGAGAGAGAGAGAGAGAGAGAGAGAGAGAAGCACAGGCAGTGGTCTCACCCCACCATTGTCAGTTAACAGAGTAAGAAATGACTGGAGCATGAGAAAGAGAAAAAGTGTATACTGAAGCTGCTAAAGGGTATTCTGTACTCCTCTCTATGTAGAATACATAATGCAGAGGCGTCTTTACTTGCAAACCACCATAAAATATGACTGTGTCAAAATCCTATATTTCTGGGACTTAATTATTAAGGAATTTGAGAAAATAGGCCTGTTGGTCAATGTAAATCATTTTTATTGTGATATCTGCCTTGATAAATCTGTGTACCTGACCCTGAACATAATTCACTACCACAAAAAAAAAAAAAAAAAAAAAAAAAAACTGCAGTGTAGTTACACAGATCAACAATATAGCATTATTTATGGTGGTGGACACATATGTTTCTAAGGGCTGCAGCCTATGTCACAGAATGTCACACTTTTAAAATATTTGGGTCTAAGGATTAATTTCTATGAGTTTCTCATATCTGTGACATATATGCTTTCTCACTTAATGAGAGCATAAACTTTCAATGTGTGGATACAGCAGCAGTCCCCGCATCATTCAGTACATGACTGCAAGAAATGCATGATACAGAGTATACAACAGAGAAAGTAAGACCAATAAACAGGGAAAATTTAGGACAGAACTGCTACAGAGTCAAGAATTATGATAATATGTGAAACACAAAGATTTTTCCACAAAACAGCAGCACTTACCTTCTGGACAGTTTGCTTCATCACTAGAATCCCAGCAGTCATTTTCACCATCACATATCCATTTTGGGTGAATACATGCAGTCGTTGTATTGCAAGGAATTGTAGGAGCTATAACACCTAATCCACTGCAGTCACGTGGAGCTGAAAGAATTTGTACACACTATCAATTTTCTTGAACAGATGCTGAAATGACAACTACAATCATGTAATAATATCTATATCTTAATCAAACAATGTAATTTCCAGGATGGAATGTAACAATATTATGAGGAGGAAAGTTGCTACTCACCATACAACGAAGATGCTGAGTCACAAATAGGCACAGCAAAAAGACTCTCACAATTAAAGTGTTCAGGCAGTCTTTGTCGACAATTGCCACACACACACACACACACACACACACACACACACACACACACACACACACACAAGCAAACGCAACTCACACACACAACTGAGTCTCAGGAAACTGAAACCACACTGCAAGCAGCAGCAGCAGTGTATGATGGGTTTGGCAACTGGGTGGGGGTAAGGAGGAGGCTGGGGCAGAGAGGGGGAGGGATAGTATGGTGGGGGTGGTGCACAGTGAACTGCTGCAGGTTAGACCAAGAACAGGGGGTGGCAGGGAGGTTGCGAAAGCTAACATTCTGTGTGTGTGTTTGTGTGTTTTATTTATTGTGCCTGTCTACCGGTCCTTTCCCGCTTGGTAAGACTTGGAATCTTTGTTTTCAATATATATATATATATATATATATATATATATATATATATATATATATATATATATATATATATATATTGGTTAGTAGGTTTGATACAGACAGAAGTACTGATGTGCACAATGTCACCTCAAAAAGCTCTCCATCCTGCTCACTTCCTACTCCTGCCTTGGAGTATCACTGTCCACCACCTCTACAACAACCTCCAAACCTCCTCCATGTCCCCTCATAGCTAACAAACCCAGTTTCATAGATCTACTAATAACCCCACCCTCCAAGACTCCCTCCTGCCACCACACAGAATCCAGAACCTAAATAGACCTGCAACACAGTCATGAACTTTTCCTCCAGAAGCCTTAGTGCCACAGAAATGTCAGTCCATACCAAAGGCCTCACCTTTTGCCCCACTCCCAAATTCAGTCATGCAGGACTTGTTGAAGATTTTTTCTCCATACAGTGGAAATGCTTTTTCGCCACCAACCCTACCAATCAGACTCAGCCAAAGACCAATACTGAAACTTGCCTAACTCAGTTCATTCCTCCTTCCAACCGTGACCCATCCCCACTGCCCCCCAACCACCCTGTTAACTTTCCAGAATTTCTTAAACTCAAACCCTGCCTGACCATCATTCCCCAAATCCCACAACATGCCAACTAACCTTTCATGCACAGGAAGAATCGCAGTCCACCATCTAAAAACTGCCGACAAAACTACACCACTTTACAACGATTACCTGGTGGAAGGGCTCTGCCAGCTGTCAGATACTTCCACCTACAAACCTTGCCACAGTGACCCCATTCCAGTAATCCAGCCACTACTCAAATCCTTAGGCCCATCCCAGGACCTCTCCATCTCTCTAGTCACCCCTATCACTCCCCACACTCCTGCTTGCTAAATGCTTCCTAATGTCCATAAACCTAACCACCCAGGACACCCCACTGTGGCCAGTGACTGTGTTGCCGCTGAGAGAATCTCTGCTCTTGTAGAACAACAACTTCAGCCTATTACCCAGTACCTACCGTTCAATATAAAAGATAGCAACCATTTCCTCCATCAAATCTCCACAGCTCATGTGCATTAACAACATGGTGCCCTGCTCATCCCTATTGATGCTATCTCCATGCACACTAACATCCCTAATGCCCATGGCCTTACGACTACTGAACACTACCTTTCCCAACACCCGATCGATTCCAAATCAACAACTTACTTCATAGTGCCATGACTATCTATATCCTCACCCACAATTACTTCTCATTTGAAGGAATTATCTACAAAAAAATCTGGGTTAGATTTATGGGCACCTGCACGGCACCATCCTAAGCCAACCTATTCATGGGCCATTTAGAGGAATCCTTCCTAAAAACCCAAAATCCTAAACCCTTCACCTGGTTCAGATTCACTGATGACATGAAACTTCCTGGCAGATTAAAACTGTGTGCCCGACCGAGACTCGAACTCGGGACCTTTGCCTTTCGCGGGCAAGTGCTCTACCATCTGAGCTACCGACGCACAACTCACGCCCGGTACTCACAGCTTTATTTCTGCCAGTACCTCGTCTCCTCCCTTCCCAACTTTACAGAAGCTCTCCTGTGAACCTTGCAGAACTAGCACTCCTGAAAGAAAGGATATTGCGGAGACATGGCTTAGCCACAGCCTGGGGGATGTTTCCAGAATGAGATTTTCACTCTGCAGCAGACTGTGCGCTGAAGGCCTTTGTCAAAATTAGACAACATACACACACACACTTGGCCACAGTCTCACTGATGACATCTTTGCTATCTGGATTGAAGGTGAGGCCACCCTATCCTCATTCCTCCAGAACCTCAACAACTCGTCCCCCATTCACTTGACCTGGTCTCACTCGACCGAACAAGCTACCTTCTTAGATGTTGATCTCCACCTCGAAGATGGTTACATCAGAACCTCCATACATATCAAACCTACTAACCGCCAGCAATACTTCCACTTCGACAACTGCCACAAGCTCCGTACCAAGAAGTCCCTTCCATTCAGCCTAGCCACCCATGGTAGTCGCATGTGCATGGAGAAGCATTCGCTCTCAAAATAAGCCGAGCATCTCACTGCAGCCTTAACTGATCGTAATTATCCTCCCAACCCTGTACAAAAACAAATCTCCCGTGCCTTTTATTTCAGTTTCCCAGCACCTCCCACAGACCAACCATCCGGCCACAGAGGATCATTCCTCTCGTACATCAGTACAGCCCAGGACTGGAGCAACTGAATTACATTCTCCACCAGGGTTTCAATTACCTCTTTTCATGCCCTGAAATGAGAAATGTCCTGCTCATTATCCTCAAACCCCCCCCCCCCCCCCCCCCATCCACCCAGTGGAATTCTGTCGTCCACTGACGCTACACAGTATACTTGTCCATCCTTACACAAAATCTGCTCCCAATGCCTTGCCACATAGCTCATACCCCTGTAATAGATCCAGATGCAACATCTGTTGGATACATTCTCCCACCATCACCTACTCCAGTATGGTCACTAACATCACCTATCCCAACAAAGGCAGGGCTACATGTGAAAACACTCATGTGGTCTATAAACTAAGGTGCAACCACTGTGCTGCATTCTATGAAGGCATGACAACCAACAAGCTGTTTGTCCACATGAATAGCCACTGATAAACTATGGCCTAGAAACAATTGGATCACCCTGTTGCTGAATACACTGAAAACATGATATCCTTCATTTCAGTGACTGCTTCACAGCCTGTGCCATATGGATTCTTTCCACCAACACCAGCTTTTCTGAATTGGGCAGGTGGGAGCCCTCTTGGCCCCAACCTTCGTTAGTCACTGTCCTCACCCATCCAGCCCCTTCCCTGTTCCCATTACAGCACTGTACAGCCATCATTCCACCATCACACCCAGTCTTTTTACTTCTCTCCTTTTCGCAACTCCCAACTCCAAATCCCTCTGGGCCAATCCCCTTGCTTTCGTTTAACCTGCAGCAGTTCACTGTCCGCCACCACCACCATACTATCGTTCCCCCTCCCTATCCCAGCCTCCTCTTTACCCCCACCCAGGCGTCAATCTCATCATGCACTGGTGCTGCTGCCTGCAGTGTGGTTTCAGTTTCCTGAGACTGCATTCGTGTATGTGAGTTGCGTTTGCATGTGTGTGTGTGTGTGTGTGTGTGTGTATTGTTGATGAAGGCCTTAATGGCCAAATGTTTTAATTGTGAGAGCCTTTTTGTTGTGCCTATCTGCGACTTAGCATCTCCACTATATGGTGAGTAGCAACTTCGATTCTCATAATATTATCTACATCTTAATTAACATAAATCTTCATTCAATGTAAAATAGGTTGTGAAGTACAGATAACTGTGCTTTACATTCCACAGGTTCACTTAGAATATTAATATTTCAAAGATGTAAAATCCCATCCCACATAGGAGTAACACTTATGATATAAGACTTGAGTTTAATTTCCTAGTGGCAACAAGGTCATTAGATCATCATCATCACCACCATCCCACACCATTCCATCTTATTTGGTGGGTCAGCAAAGAAGGCTTCTCCGCCAGTTATGGTCCTCAAACTTCTCTCCTCCTTCAGTGCTATTCCTGATATGTCCTCTGTTCAATGTCAGATTTCGCCATATTCTTTTTTTTCTTTCTTTCTTCTTTTTTGCCTTCTTTTTCTTGTGCCTTTGTCTCATATCAGCACATGTTCAGCATAGTCATTAATGGATTTGGCATTATTAGTTGAAGAGGTGGTCAGATGCCTTTCCTGCCATCACCCTATTACCCTCTGGCATAGAACACACATATGTCAACTGTCTGTGTCTAGTGCTATTCATGTGAAAGCAAGTGAACGTTTTCTAAATGTTTGTGAATCATGTAACTGGGACAGGACTTTAGTGCCATCTGAATATTCACCTAATGAAAGCGGGAAACCGGCTAAGAACTACATCCAGGCTGGCCAACGCACTGTCCCCCATTGTTAATCTACCTGGCAGATTCAATCTGGAGCTGGCGTACCTCCTTGTCCCAGAAATGGTGCTCTAACATGCAAAATTACCTGGGCACGTTACTCTTGGGACTTTATCTATTCCACATTACTACTGATAGCTTGTTAGCTTCTGTGTGTCACATGTCAGTAGAAAATGCTGGACAAAATATGTAGGTCAGTTGATGGACCGCATTTTACATGCGCACGTGCTCGTGCACTCGCACAAGCACACAGACAGACAGACACACACACTAGCCTCTGAACTCCTTTGGCATTATTGTGGAGCCACTGAGTCATCTGTCAAACTACCTGCCTCACTCTATCCCACTAATGTCTCCTTGCCTCCTGCACCCTTCCTACCCCATTTCCACCTCCATCAGCCCACACAACCACTTCCAGTAATTGATAAGCAATAAGCAGTCATGCTGCAGCCACAGCAGTGTACACTTAGGTGTCTGTGTGTGGGAATCTGTGTACTTTTTACAAGAAAAAGAGCAAAAGCTCAGAAGCTAATGTGAATACCCTTTTCTGTTACATGTTTGTATATTCCATACACATCAATCCACTATAGATGAGTGATTGCCTTTCCCTTGTATACAGTATAGTTAAATTTGCCATTTAAAATAGTAAATATATATATTTCAGTATAATTAAAAAGGACAGTTGCTACTCAGCAAATAGTGGAGATGGCTGAGTCGCAAAAAGGCACACCAAAAAGACTGTCACACAATTAGCTTTGAGCCAACAAGGCCTTTGTCAAAATTAGACAACATACACACACGCACACACTCACGCAAGCACAACTCACATGCACATGACCACAGTCTCCGGCAGCTGGAGCCAGAGACTGGTCATTTGCATGTGAGTTGTGCTTGCATGAGGGTGTGTATGTTGTCTAACTTTGACAAAGGCCTTGTTAGCTAAAAGCTAATTGTGTGACAGTCTTTTTGTTGTGCCTTTCTACAACGCAGCATCTCTGCTGTATGGCGAGTAGCAACTATCCTTATAATTATATTGTTACATTCCATCCTGGATTTTCCATTGTTGGAAATACAGATGTTATGATTTTTTGTATAGTATGACGAATGATATGTTTGCAGTAGATGGTGTTGACCTTAAGATGATGAAGTGCACTGTTAAAACTGGTCAGAAAGATACGAAGCCTAATACATATAGCTGAATGTATTATTATTTCACATTATTGCACATGTTCTTATTCATGTTTGTATACCTCCAGCGATATCCTATCACTCATCCCACACAAAATTCACATTTACCCACTATCTAAATCATACTGCAACATCCTGGATGTAACATAAATGATAATTTGAAATAAAAAAGTCCATTTAAACATCTATCGACTCCAAATAGTTCCCCAGATAAACCATTGTAAATATTTATTTGAATTATAAATGGTTCAGTTTTCTTATATTTTTTGTTTTAATTACTATTATTTAGGGCACCAACTCAGTAGTGGACATACTACAGTTTGTTGACTTAATGTGGACGATTGTGTGTATATTCATTTCCACCTCCCATATTTATTTGAAATTAAAGATTTATTCTTCTGAAACTAAGGAGTTAGAAAGATAGGAGATGCAATTAAAGAACAGTATGTAAATACTAGAATATGTCAAATGCTTTCTGACTGAATTAGTCTTCTCCATACACTGTGTCTCCTTTAGTATTTCTATGTTTTCCTGACAAGAGAAAACGTAAGTATTGTTTTTATTTTACAAGAAACAACATTCTGTTTGCAGATACGGTGCCTGACTTATTGCAAAGTATTTTTTTTTTTTTTTTTTTTTGACTCAATAACTTTTTAATTATCACTCATAACTTGTTTTGGCTTTCAAAGGCAATCTTCAGATGCTATGGCAGCATTTGATGAAAACTGTTCATGCATTATAACACATGAGCACTTGTTCATCAAACACCACCTGTAGCATCTGAAGATGGGCTTTGAACGCCAAAGCTGGTTACAATTATGCCATAAAAAAGTGAAAGAGTCAAAAATACAAAAATAATGCCTTATAAATCTTTGCCTGTACTTAATTGTACAATAAAATTACATTAAAATAGAAAGGTTAATCTTCCACAAACAATGACTGAAAGACTTACGACAACCAATCTCATCACTGACATCTGGACAATCCGGATCATGGTCACATCGGAAGTCACCAAGAATGCAATGACCTGAGTTACATCGGAAATAATGATCACCAGAGCAAAGGCAATTTACTTCATCACTTGCATCGCCACAGTCATCCTTATTGTTGCACGTCTGGTTACGGAAGATGCACCTATTATTTCCACATTGGAAATAATCTTCAGGACAAGTGCGAAACTCTGTTGAAAGTTTAAAAAATTGGTTTTTGTTAGGTTATTATAATTATATTTGCTTTTATTGATACCATTATGTAATTGCTTTGCATTAAGCTAAAATAATGGGTAAAAGAACTACTAACCATTAGTGGCAGATTGAAACTGTGTCTACGGAAAAAATCAAGCTGAATATCTGTTCTGGTCTGCCAGTGTTATTAAGCAGAGAGTTATCTGAGCACCTTCATGGCCTATAACATACATTCAGTCTCCATAAATTTCTCATCACTTATGTTATCACTTCAGAGCATAGGCCTTTACTTATTGAGAAACTGAAGCTGTGTCCATGGCTATGAAGTGCAGCACTTATTCATAATGGCTGGGCTGTTGACAGCAGTACACAGTTTAAACCTGCTGCTAATGGTTGATTTCAGTATTCACTTTATTCTTGACTGAAAGGCACATCATTCATATCAGAGAATATTTATTTTAAGCACAGAACAACAGAATTATCACAAAGTCCTTATATTATTCCTAAAAATTTGAAACATATCAACTGTTTGCATGGAAAAGTGTCACAAGAAATGTATGCAAAGTGAAGAAAAATTAAAGTATACTGCATTGTGAGTTTATTACTTACCACACACGGCTGTGTCCTCATCAGATCCATCTTCACAATGAGGAACTTCATCACAAGTTAAATGAAATGGTATGCAGCCTCCAGAAGCACAACTAAACATGTTAGTGTTACATTCAGATTCTGTTACTAAGCAGCTGGCATTGTCAGCCTGCAGTTTCCGGCCAGAAAAACAACTGCATATGACAGACCCTGCCTCATTTAGATCACATTTGTCTTCACAACCACCATTCCTATTGCGGCAGGCATTAGATGTACCTGTTAAAATCACATACAGTTGTACTAAAACTGTATTCCTCACACATAAAATAAATCAGAGAAATATTGTATCTATAAGCTATACTGTATTTCCCTGAGCCGAAGGCAACCCTGAATTTAAGATGGCCTCTCTTTTTTTAAGAGGCTCCTTGAGAAAAATTTATTTTTACATATTTCGACTAATCAAATTTACAAACTATTTAATTGACACAAGCCAGTGGCCTTGCCACAGTGGTAACACCAGTTCCCATCAGATCATTGTTGTTAAAGTGCTGTTGGACTTGGCTAGTACTTGGATGGATGACTGTCAAGTGTACCAAACACTGTAGGGAAATGAGGTGCACTCAGTCCTTGTGAGAACAATTGAAGAACTGCTTGACTGGGAAGTATTGGCTCCAGTTACGAAAACTGACAAGAGCCGGGAGAGCGGTGTGCCCCTCAATATTTGCATTCAGTGATGCTTGTGGGGTGAGGATGACAGCAGTCGGTCAGTACCATTGGGCGTTCACGGCAGCCGGACGTAATTTAGATTTAGTTTTATTGACATGAAGTATCTGCCTAACAAGTTAACAATATACCTAACCTAAACATATGGAATTTACTAGTTGTCTACATTTTGATAACAGAAGGAGAAAAAAAAGATGAAAAGAGATGGTTTACGTAACTTTTTATCTTCACTACCTTTTCTGCTTACTATGCCTGTCATCTGTGGTATCACTATTATTAATCATCATCACTGTCATAATAGCAGATATATGAAATTTATATCTCTGTGGTTACAAATATTTGGGTTTTTCTTTTATATAATTACAATTTCTGAGGTAGCAGTGGAAACTGAGAACACAGCTTCTTTTTCTGAATACGTGGCAGATTTTAGTTCTGTGCTGACATGAGAATGTTATAATGTCTCTCACTTCCAAACATATCATCTGCTCGCTACTCTCTTATTGGCTGTGTAGAACCGGCAGTTGATGCACCCCCTTTGAATCCTGTCATACCTCACCTTGAGCATTGCCAACATTGCTGGAAGAAACATGTAAGTGCACTCCTGGTCCCTATCCACACTTCTATAATCTCCTGCAGAAATATATGCTATTGTTGACCATGTATCCAATTCAAACTACAAATGAATTCATGCAAACTGCAGATTAAACATAGTAGATGTTCACAAAAAGCCAAAGTATGTGGTATATATTTCCATGGTTGGCAGCATGATGACATTTTTTGTCTACGCACCACTCCCTTCCCTGCTCATTCTTCACTAAGCTAGTGTCACTTTTCTTCCTTCGACCCTCCCATAGTGTTGTGCTTGAACAACTGTGAAGTATGAACTGCAATATCTTCTAGGGTGCATATCATATGTAACAACAGAAACTAATACATAAATAAAAGATTGCTGTCATGATTTAATCCTCTTCTCGAACTTTAGTGATGTCTGTTAGCACTATTTTCATGACAGGTCTTACTGCCATAATTTACTCTCTTGACAACAATTAGTTACTTTAGTACGATTTATTTTGTTTATTAGAGATTTAATTCTGGATTAAATTTGATTTCTGATGTCATCTGAGCGTCACCATCTCGTTCTAAAGTTGATAAAAATTTTGTTAGTGTTTTTACCCAGTATTTTAATAGCGGTTCATAAACAGAAAGAAAATTTCTCTTTTGTCAACTACTTGCTAAATCATTATGGTCTCTCCTAACCAAATAAAATATTGATGTGGGTTCAGAATCAAGTAATGCTTTTTGAAGGACATTTTCTCATCTGAATGTTACTCTTACATTTTATAAAAATATAGTATCAATACACGTATGAGAACTTTATTACAAATCTGTTCAACTACAGCATGAGCTTGTAAGATGATGGAATTTCATGATATTTCCTCTCGTGTGAACAACAAAATTGTCAGATTTTAAGGAGAGAAACATTGTTGTAGTGGCTAGCTCACAGTTACTCACGTATCCCCTAGACTAGTACTGCACAAGACAAATGTCACATGACTGTTCAAGCAAAGTCAACACTGTGTGTAGTGCTTAGGCACAACAGGAAATTTGGAGTTTGTTCAAATGTATCTTTTGTCCAGTCCTACCTTTCTGAATTCTTCACAATAAATCTACATGTGACTTGAATATCCAAAGATTTATGTAAGATGAACCCTACAGTAATCAAACAAACAATGCAAAAATGTTGGCCTCAGTAGCAATAGTTTAATCTTTGAATATGACAATCCTGTATTTTTAGAATGAAAAATTTAGGAAAGACGCTCTTCTTGTAATTGGGTAAATACAGTAAGTCTTGAAAGTAAAAATTTAAGATCATTAAACTCTGTTATAATGACTTTAGTGCTCAAAAGTCTCCACAGAATACAAATTTTAAATATCTTTGCTGTACTTTACTTATCAGCTATACCAAGACAATGAAGATATGAAAATATCATCAAGTGCAGTGTATAGTACTGCAAAAGCAAGAGACAAATTTTGGAAAACAATGGCTGTTACCACTTTGTGATACGACATCATCAAAACCTCAGTAGTGAAGCATTAAAGGTTGTATGGTTGGGGACTAACTATATCTTTAACACATTAAAATCAACTGACAATATTTTCTGCAGTTATATATTTCATGTAATTTTTACGGGTGTATTAACTGTGAATCTGAGGTAGTTTCTTAGAAATCATGAAAATTGTGAGTTCCAAGATGTAAATGGATGTGTACCCAATCTTAAGTTCTGCTTGGAAAGTACATTCTGATTTATTGGTAAGAGAACAAACTTCCAAATGCTGCAAACATGGAAATAATATTTATCCATGAATCTTTGCAATGCCTGAATGTAAGCCTTCAGTTGTAGTTCAAATATAAATGATTGGTAGTGCGTTTACTTCAAGATAATTCTCTAGTTTCTGCTCGCAACTCATAATTTCACAGTGAGCAGTTGATTTTACATGCAATTTAGTCCTACAATTATAGCTGGGCCAGGGCAGTTGCTAATATTATCATTCATGTTAGTTCCAAGTTATACATGCATTTAGGGATAAGCCACCACTTAATTTGTTTTCAAAAGGTATCTCCAGGCAACATTTTAACATAATTTGGTAGCAAATTATGAAAATCAGCTCCTTTGATGTAAGGACTTTCTGCTGTTAACTTCAACCTTCTATTACCATATGTAAAACTGTATTACGCCTTACATCATTACTCACTCTGAGTTTGCATTTTTCTGTTTCTGACATTAGTGCCTTCTTTCACTAACAGAACAGTTTCAAACAATAGATAGCATAAAGTGTGAAAATATTAAATCCAGTAAATAGGTTTTGAGAAGACGTTCCTGTTTTCACTTTCACTTCATTCCTCAAGCCTCTCATTTACAGTAAGAAAACCCTTTTCATATTTGTTTTGCAGGTCCTATCCCATGCTACATTCCATAAGACCAGAAAAGACGTACACGGTTTGTCCATAAAGTAATATCACCAATTGTATTCCGACACTCCTGCTGTTTGGTCTATCCACCAGGGCAAGTTGGCAGGGTTTGCTAAGTTTCCTCCTAGCTCCTTGAGAATAAAGACATGTTCCTGCATGATCCTCCATTTGATGGTCTGGTTCCACCTGTGATGCAATGTTCACTTGAACAGCGTGCAATGGATCTGGGAGATGTGTTATTTTCTACCGGATTTGTCAGTACCTAATCTAATGAGGGAGGTTGTAAATTTTTCTTATATTTTTGTCAGAATATTTCTTGTGAATTGTAATTTGCCTTATTTTATGCTAATTTGCTTATATGTTCGAGAGTGAGAGCATATTGATTAATATTAGTAAATGTGACGAATAATATCAAAGAGACTGGTTACAAGTGGAAACTTGTGTGTTGTCTGAAATGTCTTTGATGCTGGAGTCGTCTTTGACCATAGTCAGTCAGCAGTGAACACTCGGTGTGTGATTGTGGAACAATGTATAGGTCCCCGTTATAATAATTTGCATGTGACCAGAAAAAATGAGTTATTCTATCTACTTTTTTATATAAACAACAAGAAGGAAGCACATTCGTAAAAATGGTATTTGAAGCACCAAAAATGAGACAAACGCATTGAACCAGACATTTCCGCAGCCGACTAAACAGCATTAGGAATCATACTTTCACTAGACGACTGAAGACAACACAAAAAAGTCAAATATCATCTTACAAACATCCATGGAAAAGTGAGTACTGTCACGAAATCTGCTAAATTCAAGTGTATAAAAATAGTGAGCATATTTCAAGCGGTATCCAATCAAATTTTTCGTTAAACTTTGGAAATATCATCTTATAAACATCCATGGAAAAGTGAGTACTGTCACAAAATCTGCTAAATTCAAGTATATAAAAATAGTGAGCATATTTCAAGCGGTAAGCAATCAAATTTTTCGTTACACTTTGGAAGTCTATGGCCAAAACATTTCCAGTGATTAAGCAGGTATTTGGGAATAAATGTCTGTCACAATAGTTGGAACAAGACATTTTGGAAGGCCAAGATGGGTCGACAATGAGATTCATTCCAGATGTCCTTCAAAGCTGAAAGGTGACAGTAGGACTCGTGTGTTTGAAATTTTGAACACAGACGATAGAAGAAGTGTTTGTCTGATATTTAAGACTTTGGATATACCCAAAACCATCTTCCACGAGACTGTAGCTGAAGAACTGCAGACGACGAAAGCGTTTACAATACTTGACCTGAAAATTCTGACTACAGACCACAAGTCCACTGGGTCAGCATTTGTGAAGTACTTCTGGAATTGTACAGAAATGATGCTCCTGTTTTGGATAATGTTTTACTCAACACCAGTTTTGGGTTTTTACATGACCCTGAAATACAGAGACAGCCTCAAATGGCACAGATCACAGTCACCACACCATGAGAATGCTTATATGAACAGATCTAAAGTGAAGGTAATACTCATTGTCTTTTTTGCTGCTAGTGGTATAATCCACCACTAGTCTGTACCACCTACAGACTGCCAATACTGCCTTTTATGTGAAAGTGATAAAAAAAAGGGCACTTGCATCAGACCACACATCACTGATTCTTGGAAGTTCCACAAAGGCAATGTGCCTACATCATGTCAGCTTGTTCTATATTTTTACATGTTTGCTTGCTCACATGATCCATCTGTGGATCACAGGCTGGTGCTTTGGTCACCTGTTAGTTGACTCTTTGGTTGTAGTTTCTTGGGGCACATTGTTGACCACATGGGCAGGCAGTCGGTCGCCATCACTGAGTGAGAGACAAGAGGCACATGTGACATATGGTGAGCTGTTCATGGAGCTTACGGATGCATGGTTGTCTAAGCGGCCGGGGGTTAGTAGAGCTGTGTCAGATAGCAGTACTTGGGCCGACTGTCAATGCAGTCAGTTTACCCTGGATTAAAAAGGCATAGTTGCTGATGCGGGTGTTGGGGTGCTTTTCATTTTCTGGTGCTGTCTGTTCTGCTCTTTGGGGGTAAGGTTACTTGATTGACATATGTGCTCCCATATTGAAGTTACTCCCGCTACACTGGATTGCCTGTGGTTCTCCATCACTCTGTCTCAAGCATTAAATTTACCTTTTGTGCCTTTGTTTGAAATTATCTGACTGCCATAATGGATGTGTTTTAAAATTTGTTTTAATTGCAACTTGTCCAATGTCGGCTTATCTTGTCATTTGGGCCTGAAATCAATTGTGTCATATGTTCTAGGCCACCACATGTATTAGTGACCACTGAGGTCAACATTGAGTGTTATTTAAATTGGAAGTTGTTTTTTCCCTGAATGAGGTAATGACTATAAAACTGCCTATGGCCTTCGTGAGCAACACTAGCAGTCCAGTGAATCTTGGCTCAATTGGGTAGTTAAGTTCCATAGCTCTGGTGAGATTTTCCCCCTTAAAAAAATTAATATCTGTTGTTCTAAATACAATTACTATTGTAGTAGTTTGAGTGTTAGCCCTCAAGATTTGCCTGTTGCCTTTTAAGTTACTAAACTTATGTGTTTGGGTAGCCCTGTGAATTCTTGGGTATTAGATTAACTTGTAATATTTTATGTAAGATTAACTGGTTACTCCTCTTAGTAATTTTTATCATAATATTCTTCTTGCAATACATAATGTTTGGTTGGAGCTTTGAGCCACCCTCACACTGAGTTTCTTAATTGTTTTGAGTATTTTTATAAGTTCTATGATTATTATGCTTGAAATTATATGTCTGCTTGTTTGCTCTTGGCTACCTGAGCTGTTTGTTGCATTTGGAGGTGCTGCCCTGGCATGTTATCAGTCACCCACCAGTGCAGTGGGCATATCCTGTCCACATTGGCTATGTACGTGCATGGGGGCAGTGCGCTACTTCCCATCTCACTGTAGCCTCTGATATGTTGCAGCCTCCAAGCTTGCTGCGGCATCCCTCATATGTTGACATTCAATCTCGTAGCAATGTTAATTAAACATGAAGGGCCCGTTATTCTAAACTGTCTTACTCAGAGCTGGCCAGCTGTATCTGACCCTTCCATGTTTTACCTGTTTGAAGTCTGGTTTTAATGTAATAGTTTTAATATTAGTGTAATGCTCAATTTTTTACATTGTATTTCATTATTTTCCATGGCAGTATCTCAAGGAGCTTCTCTGATTATCAAATATTGGATATTTGCCTTGCAAATAGTTCCTGTGCATGTTGCATAAAATAATAGTAACTAACGAGCCTCAGCTCGTCAGTTACTAGACTTGCATAATTTTGTGTTACTACGCTTCTTGTAATGATGATGATAATGATGATGATGATTGGTTTGTGGGGTGCTCAACTGCGCGGTTGTCAGTGCCTGTACAAATTCCCAATCTTTGCTCACTCCAATCTCACCACTTCCATGAATGATGATGAAATGATGAGGACAACACAAACACCCAGTCACTTCGAGGCAGAATAAAATCCCTGACCCTGCTGGGAATCAAACCTGGGACCCCATGCTCGAGAAGCGAGAACGCAACCGCGCGACCATGAGCTGCAGTCACTTCTTGTGAGTTATATTCATTAATGTCAAGCATGCCCTTTGACCAGTGAAATGTTGGAATTGTAATCTTTAGTATCACTGCTGTCACTGTTTGCCCAGCACTAAGCACATGTTTGAGTTATATTTAATGGTACTACTTGCTTGTTAGTCCTTCTTAAATTGGTGCATTTTATTTTTTTAAATTAACTAATTAATTATTATTAGTTTAACTGAAGAAATTTTGGAGTAACTACTTGAATCATTTGTATTTTATTAGTGTGCCTGAGCAATAAAAGACTTTTGGACTCTTGTGAAGAAAGAAATGACTTAGATGACTTGCACCTTTCCCATGCCCACTTAATTGTTTCTTTAGCCTGACATTTCAGTGCCCAGCCACACTGTTCCTTGCTGAGAGATTATCAGGTCAAAAACAGAGTGGAAACACTACCCCAGACCCCCTAGAGTCCTGACCTTGCTCCAGCAGGCCTGACACTACATTCCACACAAACCTTGTACTAATACAAAACACATGGCTCTTGGGGTTTCAGAATTAAGGTACAGTGATATTGCCCTTGATATATTTTGACTGGATGCCCCTCCTCTACCCCCTAATATAACCAACCTGCTGCTTCCACAAAAGTTGGGCATCTATACTGTTCCAGAGTAATGTCAAATGCTAGCATGTCAGTCAAGAACGTTAGACAGAGAGGGCTCTAAGATGATGTCAGCCAATATTATGCAGACCGACCTCTCTCTAGGACGACTGCAAGACAGCAGCGGCCTCTAGGCAATGAGAACATAAGCGCCGCTCTGCCTGGCCGCAGCCCACTGGAATACTAACTAGCCGTTCTACGAATGCAACTGCAGCGACTCATGAACTGTATTGTTTCACTTGAATTAGGAGTTGTATATACTGAAGAGACTTCTTATTTAACTATTGCCAAGTGCTTGTGACATACCATTGTAAATTCCCAAAGTTAAGTATTGTCATTCATCTAACTGTAATAAAAATTCATTAATACAATTTGCTTGAATTGTTGTCAAAAATTTTTATATGATACACTAATAAACATTCAACTAGACATACTGTAGGCTATGTATTTTTGTAAATGAGTATGTTGCATTTATGGCTTATCAGTTAATGCTTATACTACTACTACTACTACTATTACTACGGAATATGAAACTTTGTAATCCTACCCATACACAGATTAAAAATATGCCAAATACTGCTGTTGAAATTACTATCCTCACAGATCCAGCAGCTTGAGAGGACTCTCTCATACCATGGCAATGATCCCAACCAATTTGCCCATCCATTTAAAGCAACTTCAATTTCCTATCAAGGTTTTGTTTGCAATAACAATAAACAAGGCTCAAAGCCGCAGATGGGCAAAGACAGGTGGCAGGAGGTAATGCACAAACAGAGAGCGGGGAGGGGGGGGGGGGGGGGGAAGATGGACAAAGAGAGAGGGAGGAGGAGATGGATACAGAGGGGGGAGGGGGGAGAGGAATTATGAAGTATATCCAATTCCCTTAGATATTTATAACTTGCAGTGCAAGTGGGTATTTTATGGCAAAAGTTAGTTGTGGTGGCACCTACCAACATTTTACAGAACTTCCGCTTACTTTGCACTCGATTCTAAGCTGCAGGCGGTTTTTTGGATTACAAAAACTGGGGAAAAAGTGTGGCTCAGATTCGAGTAAATACGGTAAACACAAAAATTTATATCCAAGTTGTTACTCTCGAAGTGAGCTCTTGCCTTATCAAGAAAGTTTTGAACCCCTTCAGTAAGGCTGACCTCACTGCCTATACAACAGACACTAGATGTATCATCAGCATACAGTGATTAGATGCTTATTATTTAAAGAATTTGACAAAACATGTAGTAACATATGAATAGGACTGGATCTAATATTTATCTTTGTCACAAATGAATTGCTTTTTTATAGCAGAACCTGTAAGAAAGAATATTACTATGTTAAAAATATCTATTTACAAACTATATTCATGTTCTGCAATCTATTTTGGAAAAAAATTAAGGTTAAAGACAGATACACTTATATCATTCATAATTATGACGTTTCCAAAAGTCATCAGTTTTATCATTCTGCCACGAGGCCAATGTTGCTGTTCAATTTAACTACTTTTACTGAATTACTGTATGATACAAGCAAGTGTAATTATACTTGTTGAACTGAAAACTCACAGTCATTTGTATCATTTGCAACTGCAATAATGCCCATTGGCCGAGGTACATCTCTCCTTAGCCATACTACATCATCTCCAGTGTATTTGTTAGCTCTAATGACAGCATGCAATACCCAGTCTGTCCAGAATATGTAATCCCCATACACAGCTATATCAAATGTGTGTTGAGGCTTTACCCTGCTTAAAACCTGTGAACAAACAATTCTGCTACACAAAAACACAGTATAAAATTGCATGAATGCAATACAAGAAAAGACAAAATTATAAGTGGCATTCAAAAAGAAACAAGCCGGAGGCATAATTACATAAATCAGTACCCCAATGTTAGAAGTATTGACCCTGGCTGTTGAGACACTGTCCCACTGTGACACAAGGTGGTGAATGGCTGTCTCATAAAATTCCCAGGGCTGCAATGTTATCCAGTTCTGCACCTGCAGCTGGACGTTGTCGTCCGAGGTGAATCGTGTGCCCCTCAGAGCCTTTTTAAGGGGAACAAAAATGGCGTAATCCCAAGGAGGGTGGCCGAGAACCTACCATTTGAATTTCTGCAGGACTGCCGCGACTATGTTGGCTGTACGAGACTTTGCATTGTCATGGAGCAGAATCACCCCAAGTGTGAGACTGCCTGGTCGTTTTGCTTTGATTGCTTGGTGAAGGGTGGTCCAGATTTGCGTGTAATGCTGGGCATTCACTGTTGTCCTGTGCTGCAGGAAGTGAATCAGACGGGGCCCATCTTGGTCAAAGAAGAGTGTCAGCATAAGGACAAACAATTCACTTCAGATGACAACATCCAGCTGGACGTGGGGAACTGGTTAACATCACAACCCTGGAAATTTTGACAGCTGTTCACTGCCTTGTGTCACAGTGGGACACGTGTCTCAACAGCCAGGGTCAATACTTCTAACATACAGGTACTGGTTTCTGTAATTATGCCTCTGGCTCATTTCTTTTTGAATGCCCCTTACACTTCTGAAATTATTACAGTATATAGTTCTTGTTCTGGGATTTCTCTAGCACATAAAATTGTTATAAAGAACATGTTTAAGGAACATAGATAATTTATCTACCAGCACTTTTAAAGAATTATTAACTATTAAACAAACCTCATTTCAAAATACTGCTTCCTATTTCATGCTCCTTTGGGATGAAGTGACACTTTTAATATAGTAGGTAATACCTTACAAGGCAGCACTGTAAATTAGACTATTACTGTAGGTATTTCTATGTACAAAACATAACATCAGACTCTCATTTTGCTCTAAAGAATGAAGTTGCTCTTTACCACTCTGTTTGTGCCATCATAGTTTGCTCTTTCAATCTTGTCAAATCGTGCATCACTCCAGTACAGCTTCTGTGCTTTGTGGTCCAAGGCAAGAGCATTGGGCATCCGAATGTCTTTTGTAATGATTGATTCAAGACCTTGTCCATTTACAAAAGCCCTTTGTATCGATGGATTGTGCGAATTCCAGTTTGTCCAGTATATACGTCTGCAAAGAAGTGATAGCAGTCAGCACACATAGAGAAGACTGACTTCATGGATTATTGTTATTACTATTATGAAGAGTACACAAGTGCTACTTCAAAATTTCTATAAAAGAAATTTAGAAAACCACTACCAGTAAATACTTACGCTTCACAGCTGTCTACATCAATGCCTCTAGGTTTATCTGTCTGCTCTAATTTAATTACTGTTTTGATAACATTGTTTGTTAGATTGATCTTGCTAATAGTTGGATCATTGTTGCAAGTCCAGTACAGCATGTTGTCAAATGCCTCATATGCCAGGCCTTCAACTAACCCCTGACCTGAAGAAAAATTAAAGTGAAACACTGAATTCAAGAATGAATACAGGGAAATAAAATAAAAAAATGCATTGCAACATCCATAATTCAAGAAAAAACAATCTTGGAAAACTGTGAGGCAAAGGTATTGACATATACTACAAAGAACCCTTCACTCTGCAGTAAAATGTGTACTATGTCTCTTGACATTAAAGCTAACGTTTTGTGTCTGTGTTTGTTTTTAAATAAATGTGTTTTGGAAAAGGAATCTGCCTTGAACAACACAATTTTCTTCTTTTTCAACCCATACATGTTTGAGTGAATAGCATAGATTGTTCAAATAATGACAATATCATGAAAAGGACACATTGCTACTCACCGTATAGTGGAGATGTTGAGTTGCACATAGGCACAATAAAAGACTAAACAAGTAAACTTTTGGACAAAAGGCCTTCTTTCGGAGTAGACAACACACATACACATTCATGCAAACACAGCTCTCACACACATGATCACTGTCTCTATTTGATTTTGCATATGTTGTTCAGTTACATGATCAACAGTATGTACGACTGAGGTACATAATTTGGTAATACAACATGAATAAAGTAACCACTCTCCCAAACCTATAGTATTATTATCCAACATTTTACTTGTTATTTGACAGATAACAAAGAGAAGCCACTGAAATTCCACTGAAACATGTATAGGTGAAGAAATTAAAAAGGTTTGCTAAAGACAGAATGCTTTTCCAAACGATATTTATGTGTAATATTTAGAAACTTCCTGACAGCATGATATTTTGTCCCAGCTGAGAACTAAAATCCGCCTACTTCTTACAGACTGAGCTATCTATGCACAACTCACAACAGCCCCTCACAGCCTCATTCCTACCAGTACCTCTTTCCTACTTTATAGAAGCCCAGTCACATAACCTGCTGAACCAGCATTGTCTGTGAATGGTTGGGTTCTGGTTTGTAGTCCAGATCAGGCACACAGACTTAATCCATTAGGAATTTTCATACTGTAATATTAATTAATCTGATAGATCATAGTGTTATCTCTGGCCATCTTATCTTTCTCAGTGTTACTTTTATCTTCTATCAGAAGATAAATAAAGTGTGGTGGGTAAACAAAGAACGTTCAAAAAAGCAGATAAAAATTTGCTTGATGGCTTCCTGAAAGACAAACTCCAATCCTCCGAAGCTAACATTGTAACTGTAGTCCAGATGTGGCTTGAATTGAAAGAATGAGTATTGACAGCAGTTGGGCGATTTATACCAAATAAATTGACAAACGATGGAGCTGATCCCCCGTGGTACACAAAACAGGATACAACAGTGTTACAGAAACAATGAAAAAAGCGTGCCAAATTTAAACAAATGCAGAACCCTGAGACTGGCAATCTTTTACAGTAGCTTGAAATTTAGCTCAGACTTCAATCTGAGATGCTTATAATAGTTTCCATGTTGAAACGGTGTCTCAAAACTTGGGAGAAAATCCAAAGAGATGCTGGTTGTATGTAATGTATGCTAGTGGAAAGACATAATCAGTGCCAATCCGGGGCAATAGCAATGGAAATACTATTGATGACAGTGCTGCTAAAGCAGAGGTACTAACACAGCATTCCAAAATTTCTTCAGCAGATGGGATGATGTTAATATTACAGATTCGAATCAAGAGCAGCTGCCAACATGAGTAACTTACAAGATGATATCCTCGGCATACTGAAGTGACTTAGATCACTTAATAAATACAAGTCTTCAAGTCCACATTGTATATCTATTAGGTTCCTTCCAGAGTATACTTATGTAATAGCTTCATACTTAAGAATCAGCTTGCTCGATGAAACATCTATACCCAAAGACTGGAAAGTTGCACATGTTACTCCAATATTCCAGAAAGGCTATAGGAGTAATCCCCTAAATTACAGGTCCACATCATTAATACTAAATTACTGGCCCATATCATTAACATCAATATGCATCAGGATTTTGGAACATACACTCCTGGAAATGGAAAAAAGAACACATTGACACCGGTGTGTCAGACCCACCATACTTGCTCCGGACACTGCGAGAGGGCTGTACAAGCAATGATCACACGTACGGCACAGCGGACACACCAGGAACCGCGGTGTTGGCCGTCGAATGGCGCTAGCTGCGCAGCATTTGTGCACCGCTGCCGTCAGTGTCAGCCAGTTTGCCATGGCATACGGAGCTCCATCGCAGTCTTTAACACTGGTAGCATGCCGCGACAGTGTGGACGTGAACCGTATGTGCAGTTGACGGACTTTGAGCGAGGACGTATAGTGGGCATGCGGGAGGCCGGGTGGACGTACCGCCGAATTGCTCCCATGCCACCCAACGTGCTCTAGAAGGTGTAAGTCAACTACCCTGGCCAGCAAGATCTCCGGATCTGTCCCCCATTGAGCATGTTTGGGACTGGATGAAACGTCGTCTCACGCGGTCTGCACGTCCAGCACGAACGCTGGTCCAACTGAGGCGCCAGGTGGAAATGGCATGGGAAGCCGTTCCACAGGACTACATGCAGCATCTCCACGATCGTCTCCATGGGAGAATAGCAGCCTGCATTGCTGTGAAAGGTGGATATACACTGTAGTAGTGCCGACATTGTGCATGCTCTGTTGCCTGTGTGTATGTGCCTGTGGTTCTGTCAGTGTGATCATGTGATGTATCTGACCCCAGGAATGTGTCAATAAAGTTTCCCCTTCCTGGGACAATGAATTCACGGTGTTCTTATTTCAATTTCCAGGAGTGTAGTTGTTCATTTTTTCTCATGTGCTGTTCAAGAGAGGGACGATAAAGAATTAGTGTGAACCCTCTGACGGCACTTAAGTGTGATTTGCAGAGTCGCCATGTAGATGTAGACATAGTGTAGATTTATTATCTTTGTGCCATAATCAAAGACACTTTGTAAAATAATAATAGAAATTTCTGGATGGAGCACGGAAAAGTCAGTCACTCACCTATAGTGAATCGATCAGTGGAGCACAGTAATACATAAAAGAAAAGAGCGTTCATGCTAGTTTTTGAGCACTAGCTCTTTTCCAGCAATAGTACACACCTTCAAACACACAACCTCACAGGTGCTGTCTCTGTGTGGTTGTGTGCATGGATGTGTGTACTACTGCTGGAGAAGATCTAGTGCTTGAAAGCTAGTGTGAGTGCTGTTTTTCTATTATATGTTACTATGCTCCACATAGTGGTTGCCTTTTCTTTTCTTTTACACTTTGAAAAATGATGCTCTTGTGCTGTACATATGCTTACTCCTTTACAGCTCCATATGTTCTACGCAAAAATATGCTTAATATAGCATTTATCATACTTACTGCTTACAATGACTGTATGATTCGTCCCATTGAAGTAAACTGAATTGATGCTCCCTTTATGAATATCAGAGTAAAATATCTTCTTTCTATTGAAATCAAAAGATAATCCTATAGCATTGTGCATGTAATCTTGTGACTGAATGCTTGGAAATGGAGCATTCAAGTTTCTTTCATCAAACATATGAATACTGTCAATTCGTACAACACGTGAGTACACTAAAAAGCTGTCATAATCTGAAAAGCAAAATACTTATTAGTATGATGGAAACAAATAAGAAAAATCAGACGTATGGTACATATCTTCACTTTAGTTCACTAGTATACATTTAACAGGAGAAACAGCCGCAGAATAAAACTTTTTCACACAGAATGCAAGGATTTCAAATAAATGTTCCTTGGAAGTAAGCAAACACACAAGTCAGTACAATTTCCATTTCAACTGTTACCTGTTAAAAATAGATACAGGAAAAAAAAAAATGAATTAATGAGGAAAGGTAATCACTCATGCGTAACATTCACAACATAAGGGTTATATTTAATGGTATTTTTTTCTGCTACTATGTAGTATTATTTAGGGTGAAAATGAAGAAAGCTCTTCTTTATAATGAAATGCCAACTCTGGTAAATGACTGTGCTGAAACGTTTCTTACTGTGGAAAAAATGACACACTGTTCATGGTGATTAAACGATAGACTGATTACATTCTTTTATATCTTTTGTGACATAATCACAAGTAGAATATGTGCCAGGGTGGAACGTGGATGTGTTTGGAAGGAATGTGACAGGTACTGACACAGGGAGATAAGGAGACCTTGTAGTCAGGTACATGTAATACACTGAAGAGCCAAAGAAACTGGTATACCTACCTAATATTGTGTAGGGCCCCTGGGAGCATGCAGAAATGCCGTAACGCAATATGGCGTGTACTCAAGTAATGTCTGAAGAAGTGCTGTAGGAATCAACACCGTGAATCCTGCAGGACTGTCCATAAATCTGTAACATTACGAGGGATTGGAGATCTCTTCTGAACAGCTTGTTGCAATGCATCCCAAATATGTTCAATAACATTCATGTCTGAAGAGTCTGGTGGAGAGCATAAGTGTTTAAACTGAGAAGAGCATTCCTGGAACCACTCTGTAGCAATTCTGGACATATGGAGTGTCACACTGTCCTACTGGAATTGCCCAAGTCTGTTGGAATGCACAATGGCCATGAATGGATGTAGGTGATCAGACAGGATGCTTTGGTACGTGTCAGCTGTCAGCGACATATTGGGGATCCCATGTCACTCCAACTGCACATGCCCCACACATTACAGAGCCTCCACCAACTTGAACAGTTCCCTGCTGACATGCAGGGTCCATGGACTCATGAGGTTGTTTCCACACCCCTACACTTACATCTGCTTGATGCAATTTGAAATGAGACTTGTCCTACAAGGCAACATGTTTCCAGTCATCAACAGTCCAGTGTCAGTGTTGGTGGCCCCAGGTGAGGCATAAAGCTTTGTATTGTGCAGTCATCAAGGGTATACGAGTGGGCCTTCAGCTCCAAAAGCCCATATCAATGATGTTTTGTTGAATGATTCACACATTGTCAATTGTTGATGGCCCAGCATTGAAATCTGCAGCAATTTGTGGAAGGTTGCACTTCTGTCACACTGAACAATTTTTTTCAGTTGTTGTCAGTCTCATTCTTGCAGGACCTTTTTCTGGTCGCAGCGATGTTGGACATTTGATGTTTTGCAGGATTCCTGATATTCATGGTACAATCATGAAATGGTGCACAGGTAAATCCTCACCTCATCACTACCTCAGAGATGCTGTGACCCATAGCTCATGTGCCAACTACAACACCACGTTCAAATTCACTTAAATCTTGATAACCTGGCATTGTAGCGGCAGTAACTGATCTAACAACTGTGCCAGGCACTTGTTTCTTATATAGGTGTTGCTGACCGCACTGCCATATTCTACCGTTTACATCTCTCTGCAGTTGAATAGGCATGCTTAAACCAGTTTCTTTGGCACTTAAGTCAATGTCAAATTTTATGATTGCTCTGATGTATAATTTTAACCAGTCACTGAAATTTGAATGAAGCATGTATTTTACTGCTGGGAAACAATATTTGTTTGTCTGTTGTAAAATGTTTTCTTCCTGGTGATGTGTGACTCTAGTAGCCTAACAGTTGTCTTATGCATTTCAGTGAATATAGAACTGCACCTTGTAATAGAACTAGTTATGAAGTAGTTAATGAATGCTTTGACACCACTAAAAGTTTAGAAGATTGTATATTACCTGATCCACAATATGTAATGGATAAAAGTTAGAAAGTATGGTTTTTCTTAATTTTTATCAGCAAATTAAAATGTATGTTTCACTTATATACTGAATAAACATCATTAACATTATTTCAGATCATTTAACTGTGATTAACATTAGTTAGAAAACCTGATGTTGTGAATTAGCATACTGTCATAAATTTCAGAAAATTTATAATTTCATTTTTAAGATTGCATTATTACATTCCCATAGAAATGTTAGGAGAAATATCTATGTTGTAATTAAACCAACAATTAATTAGAAAAAATCATAAATTTCAATTTACCTACAGACTTTTTTGAATATTTATCAGTCATCTGATGTATTTAACATGACTTGTGCACTTTATGCATTATGTCAATAATGAAAAACCAATTACATCAGTTGTAATTAACTTTTTCATTAACAATGCTCGAACATTCTGATGTAAACACTATTGATTTTCAGTCATTTTGATACTATGAAATTATCATACAGAACTTTAACATAAAATTCTGTTTTGGCATTTCTTACTGTACCTCAGTAGTTGTTAGGAATAAAATCCAACATGAAATAAGAAGTAACTAATGATTTTACAATAGCTAATGTAAGTTTTTGTAACATGATAAACAAATCTCCTCACACAAAGGTCAAAAGAACAATAATTATAAATGTACCTAGAATGAATGATCATTTATTGTCTTTAAATCTGTACTAACAGTTTGTTGTAAATCATCAACTTTGCATTGTAAAATCAGTAAATATAATTATTTATAGGCCAAAGAACAAACACTGTTAAGCTATGGTATGTAATGAGCAGTGCAAAGCACTTGCAGTCTGTCACAGTTTGGCTGAAGTAATAATGCAAAGTCTGTAACAGTTGCTGTTTTGTCCAGTCATGTTGGTAGAAGACAGTTTATGTGAGAACATCTTTGTAAATGCTAATGGAAAATACATCTGTGGTTAAAAGGATACATCAGTGTGTTAGAAAATATTATTTCAGTGTCTAAGGCAAATCTGCAATATACAATCCCTAATGGACTTTACTGGTAGAGGAGATTCAACAGTTCAAAGCTAAGTATTGCACTGCAAAAAACTACATCACTCTCATCCTACAATGAAGCTTTCATAATGAGGAGTATTTCAAGGGGGGACTGCAGTTAAGCAACATTAAAACCTCCATGAAAATTTTGATAACAATTTTAAATAAAAATATCTTTCAATCTTTTTATTATGCATAAGAACCACTTCATTCAAAACATGTCAAAGAACATTAGAAGATCCATTCTTTTGTGATTCTGTATTACATGGTTTAAATAAATAATACAAATGACTTTAATGTCTTTGGTTTTATTCTACATGCTTGATGATCTGCTGTCTGTGTGTCTTTGGAATGAATAGTAAATCAATCCTTCTATAAAGGACAGTTTTGGAGCTGAGTGGGTGATCTCTTACAATGTATTTTCTTTCTCAGGGTTGTTAATTCTGAGGAAGATGCAAGAGTAGTTTCAGGAATTTGAAACAAATATTTCAGGTTAATTCAGCAAGTCGCCCCCCCCCCCCCCAAACAAAATTGAAGGGAGGGGGGGGGGGGGAGCGTGGGAAATACTATACCCCATGGATTTGTCACTCTGTTATATTGTGTAAATACCACAATATTTCTTTGAAGCAAATGTTTGACATCTCTAGGTGTTGCAGCAATTACTACTGCAAAACACAAGAAGAGATATTTACGTGGTGTCATCTAAATCTGACAGAGCCTGAACAGGAAATATGCATGCATGAAAAATTTCTTACACTTTGATGAAAATACTGCTCATTGTGGCCTCAGTCAGGAGCAGAAGATAAGCCTATCTACATGTGCACCATCGGCAGAGATTGTGCTGATGTAAAGTGAAGTGCTTATATGCACAGCAGACAATCAAATCAATATGGATACAGGATTTCAATTGGAATGCAATGCTAGCAGCTCTTAAATTCAAATGGGGAAACATGAATCTCCACTTACAGGTCTGACACAGTGCAATACATGGTTTTTATTGAGCTTGTAACTACGGTATCTTCGGCAGCACAGTCACTGCCGACAGCACATGTACAGAAGGCCTCTCTTTTCCTCCCCGCAAGGAGGCACTATGAGCACTATTTTTGTCCAACTATGAAAGCTTTTGAGTCTCTATGTGATTCTTGCTTCTGGCCTGAATAATTTGGATGCTGCCATACCAATATTCCTGCTCATATCTTGCAGGAGTAGCTATCAAAGGCACCTTACAATCTCTTAACAGTTTGATGAAATATTGTGAGACTTACACAATGTTACCTGGTGTCAAATGCAACAAGAGTATACATAGATCCACTGGGAAAACATGAAAAGTTAAATGTGAAAACTATTTCACTATGTTTGCTTCATATTCACACAATATGGTTCCTCCAGCAATACTATGGTCAAAAATGAGGTATTTCAAAATGCCAGTCAATGATAAAACAGAATGGTGGGTTGTGTAGTCATACTTCAAGTAAAATAATTTGCAGCAATACACAAAGATAATTTGATAACAAAGCACTTACAAATCTAATGCTCATAATATTCACTACATTACAATAGCCAACAAGAAAAAGTGCAAAAATCGAACACAGTGGGCAGATAGGGTTTTTCTATCCTATACATTGTCTTCAGTACTAAAATAACATAAAATCAATAAACTAGCATGGATCATTGCATCCTGGAGAATTAGATATGGAACTTACATTCTTTGGTATACACAAGTTTACTTGATTTTGAACATGTTGCCACTGTAACTACAGGAAATAGTAGGATTATCACAGTAACCAATTAATATACTGTGATTAAAATTCTGTAAAACAGAGTTGATCACAACAGATATTTATTTTGGTTGGCAACTTGTTTCAGTCTATCATTTACATCATCTTCAGACTGCAAGCACCATGATATAGCTGCTATCATGGTGCTTACATCCTGAAGATGGTCTAAATCACAGATCAAAACTGGATGTCAACCAAAATAAACATCCGCTGTGATCGAGACTATTTTACTGAATTTTAATATTTCACACTGATCGCTATTCATTCTCTGTGAAAGGATGTTTTCTAAAATTTTAATATACCTTCACAAGTTTTTCCATCTGCAGAAACTTTACCATGTGCACATGCACAAACTGGATGTGTACCATTAAACAAACAAAGTTCTGCACATCCTCCATTATTTTCAGCACATGGATTTGTTCCCTGCTGCTTATATTTTGAAAAAACTTCAATATCCTTTAGTGAATCACCAAGCCCACGCATCAGCACTGTGTAATCTGAAAGATTTGATGCTTGTGCTGATTTGACACTACCACCTTCATGTGTTCTGGAAAAAAAATTAATTTCATTAGATAATGTACACATAAATAAGATAATATATTTAATATTGAGGATTTCCTTAGTATAATTAAAGCACAATATTGCCAAATAATTAACACAGAAGGAAAAGAAGTTCACACAATCACACCAACATGATTTTAAAAGCTGCTTCTCCCTGTTACAGTTTTTAGACACAAGATATGCACACTGTAACAACATTTCATATATATATATTAATTTTTTTCGGAAAAATTTTTCGAGATTTTTTCGGAAATCTTTTTCAAAACTTTTTTCGAAAAATTTTTTTCGAAACTTTTTTCGGAGGATTTTTTTCGAAATTTTCCTGAATTTCCCCACCCTTTAACGTGTTTTGGAGACAACACAACTACCTAACCTTTGCACCCATTGTTGTTCACCAACCTAAGTTCATTACAGGATCAACATAGCTCATCTCAAACCAACACTTTTTCGACTTTTTTCACACCTTTATCTCTCCCTATATATATTTCTATTTATTTTCACTTTAACCTCATATTACCCTTTCCACCTTCTAATACCATGTCAACCTCACAACATCCCTACAACAACCCCATTAAATTTTATTTACATTCCCTCTGCAAACATGCCTTCACCCTAGCCAGATTACGCTCCCATATTTTATTTACTCAGGCTTGTCTGACATTTGGCATTACCCCCAAAGGCCTCACACTTAAAGTTCCCATCTCTGGCTGCAATCCTTCTTTACATCAGTCCTTATACCAGTTACAAACTGCACAATCCACAGCCCTCACCCGCCTAATCCTTCACTTATACACCGACTCGGCCAATGAACACACCCATCAACTCCTATCCCAAATCAAAGTCCTCAATCTTTCCTCTCCCACATCCACACCGGCTGTTCATAGCATCATCCTACAGGCCAACCGCAAATTAGAACAGCATGCCCCCCTCCACCTTAAAAAACTATCCAATCTCCTGGTTTCCCACCTCTGGAAAGGCAACTCACTCAACCTCCACAACCTTTCCAACAAACCTCAACCTCCTCTCATTGCACACAGAACCAGTCTCTCCCATCTACTCAATCTCCCACTTCCAGCTCCACTCCCTCCAACACCTCAAAATTCTAGTCAACACAATCTGGAACCACAACACCCCAATTCAGTAGTTAACCTTTCCTCCAAACCTCTCTCCCAATCCGAAACCTCTGTCCTATCCAAAGGCCTCACCTTCAGCCCCAAGATTTACTGTCCTACACTCGTAGTCTCTGCTGGAAATATCACTTTGCCACGAAGAAAAATAATCCTGATCCCACTCCTAATGATCCAACTCCCCAAGACACTATCCAAATTGAACCCTGCCTGGAACAGTTCCGTCCTCCATCACAGCGGGACCCACCTCCTCTTCCTCAAAATCACCCTCTCCAAACCTTCCAGGAATTTCTCACTTCCAGCCTTGCCTCTCAATCTTTCTTGAAAAACCTTAATCCTACTCCCAACATCACCACAGCCGAAGCCAAGGCTATCTGTGATCTGAAAGCTGACCGATCCATCATCATTCTTCCGGGGTTCCACAACCGTGGTACTTGATCGTCGGGAGTATGTGGCTGAGGGACTGCGTCAGCTTTCAGACAACTTTACATACAAAGTTTGCCAAGGTAATCCCATTCCTGATGTCCAGGCGGAGCTTCAAGGAATCCTCAGAACCTTAGGCCCCCTACAAAACCTTTCACCTGACTCCATCAAACTCCAGACCCCACCGACTCCTCGCACTCCTACTTTCTACCTACTTCCTAAAATTCACAAACCCAAACATCCCGGCCACCCCATTGTAGCTGGTTACCAAGCCCCCACAAAACGTATCTCTGCCTACGTAGATCAACACCTTCAACCCATTACATTCAGTCTCCCATCCTTCATCAAAGACACCAACCACTTTCTCGAACGCCTGGAACCCTTACCCAGTCTGTTACCCCCGGAAACCATCCTTGTAACCATTGATGCCACTTCCCTATACACAAATATCCCGCACGTCCAGGGCCTCGCTGCGATGGAGCACTTCCTTTCACGCCGATCACCTGCCACCCTACCTAAAACCTCTTTCCTCGTCACCTTAGCCAGCTTCATCCTGACCCACAACTTCTTCACTTTTGAAGGCCAGGCATACCAACAATTAAAGGGAACAGCGATGGGTACCAGGATGGCCCCCTCGTATGCCAACCTATTTATGGGTTGCTTAGAGGAAGCCTTCTTGGTTACCCAAGCCTGCCAACCCAAAGTTTGGTACAGATTTATTGACGAAATCTTCATGATCTGGACTCACAGTGAAGAACAACTCCAGAATTTCCTCTCCAACCTCAACTCCTTATATATATATATATGGCCTAAATATGTCTGCTTGTGTCTGTGTATGTGCGGATGGATATGTGAGCGTGTGTGTGTGTGCGCGAGTGTACACCTGTCCTTTTTTTCCCCCTAAGGGAAGTCTTTCCGCTCCCGGGATTGGAATGACTCCTTACCCTCTCCCTTAAAACCCACATCCTTTCGTCTTTCCCTCTCCTTCCTGAAGAAGCAACCATCGGTTGCGAAAGCTAGTAATTCTGTGTGTGTGTTTGTGTGTTTTGTTCTTGTGCCAGCAGATATATTTTTAGACTTAGTTTCACACACAATAAATGAAGGCAAATTATTATATAATTTTGTTTTGTGGCTACATGTTAACATTTTACAAAAATTGTTTATCCTTGTTTAACAAGTGCGGACCTTGCAACAGGTTAATTAAACTTGGAGCTTTTTTCCAAGCATTCTAAATTGTGGTTCCCTTGGCACGTTTTCAGTGGGAAAGATAATGGTACGCTTAAACAGTACATTTGTGGCTCCAGGCGAAGTTGCAATATGTTAAATTTGAATTACACCACTTAAAGCAACAAGAGCTGAGAAAAAATTAAGAAGCGAAGGGTGAATGGGAGATAATAAGTTATTAACATATCTGAACTCTAGTTTACCAATGGATTTTGTTTGTCATGAGTGCTGGAGAAGGATGAGCATCATATAGATGTAAAGAATATAGGTTGCAGCAACCAATGGCATGAATTGTAAAAATAAACTGGTAGAGAAGCAGCATAGGAAAAGAAGAGTTTTGCTGCCAGTCAGAATTCATGGTGGTGGCAGCAGGCTCAGTATACCAGTTTGTAAAACTTAACACTGGTATCAGACAGGTAATGTCACTTGTGATATATGTGTATGTATTTTTGAAAAGAGGACAATATGCTGGTAGTAGTGGAAGCTCTAAAAAGCATTATGGCTATTGGGGTCAGGTGAAATATGTCTTTTTCATTAAATTCAGTTGGTTAATTCAGTACTGCAGAAAATTAAACTGACAGACTGCAAATAAAACCAGCAAGTTTTAAATCTCTATGGAGTGGGTCTGTCAAGGTTTCAATGCTTCTGCTATTCAGTGAGTGGTCTTCTTTACTCCTAAAACATTTACATTATGGAAAATTTTTGGGAATGAGATGAGGAAAGTACCCATAGAAGATATCACTCTTCCCATTAAAGAGAAAGCAAACATTACAGAAGACAGTTTATGTGCAAAGATATTTACAAAGGATACATACTAAAAGCAGATGAGAAAACTGATGCTGGTGATTCAGAACATACAACAAAACAATCTATGAAGAAATAACGCACAGAAAACTTGGTGAAATAAAAGTTTCAGAAGGTGAAATTGTAAATACTGATGACAGGCTCATTTAAAAACAGAAAAAAACTACGGTTAGCTTGTGTAGCTGTTAGTTACTTCCTCAGGGAGGAAAGATGAAAAGGTCAGAGAAGGTTGAAAAGTAGTGATGGGTCATTCAAATCCAAAGTTGAGAGATACAACAGGTGAACCTGGAGATCTGACAGACCTGCTCCTCCTTTCCTAATTTCCTCAACCTATCACTCTTTCCTCTGTGAGATAGGAACAAACCATCCCAAAGCCAAGGATAGATTCCAGGCTTTAGGAATCGGAGACCCTTTGGCTGCACTGAGACTGCTACAGCCACAACTGTTCCCGTATTTACAGGGTGTGTACGCGGACAAGGAGAAAAAATTCCCAGATTTGTCCCATGTTTGTTCCAGGTTAAAAATACACTTTCTCCCGGGTGAAAGCAAATTTTTTCACTGTTTACTGAAAGTATATTTTCTCTCGGAACTGTATAACTTATCAGTCCTTTGAATGGTTAAGGTTTTCTACAAGGGCGTAGAATTTCCTGGCGCTTTAGAAAACTAAACACAGGGAAAAGAACATGTTTTGGAAACATCTTTGATGTGCAGCAACATGTATGCTGCATATTTTTGTATTACGAAAGTATACATTTGAATTCCACCAAACATTGCATGTTACTTTCCGAAGCACTGAAATCAAAATTGCGACGCATATTTGTAAGTGAGTCATAGCTCATGTCACTTGATCTCGCCAGCTAATGACAGCGGGTATTCAGAGCTTAGGACACGTGATGTAGTCAGCGAATAGCAACATCACTGTTAGGAAGTACGAACATACAAACAGAAAAAGTTAATGGTTTAAATTAATATACCTAGTGTTGCTACACGAAAAGCAAAGCTTTCACATATAATATTGGTCTGTAAGATTAATACGCTGCAAGAGAAAATAAGCTTTCACATATAATGTTGTCTTTCATTTGCGTATTACAATTTAAGATATATGACACAAATGTGGCAGTAAAATTTTTAGTAACGACATAAATATGTCTTCTGGGCTCAAAATTCATCTAAATGGCCCATTATCAAAGAGCTGATTCTTAAATGAGAGTCAAACGCTCTGTGATTTAAGAAATTCATCGTACATTCTCGCACATAGTTCAACTTGCGTAAAAGGAAATTTACTTTAATGGTAATGCTTTTCAAACCACTCTTCAGAATATTTTCCTGCGACCTGTTACAAATAGATTCATTTCTGCAGTTGCCAGAGAGTGCCAGAAGTCAGGCATCACCACACTTGAGCAGCCATTTTGTAATTACAGAACATAATTCATAAAGTACCAATATCAAATGCTTATTAAGCCTACTACAAGCAAAAGGATTTACATTAGGAAATAGTTTCACACTTCATTCATACACTCCAGTTTCTCAAGCATGAGATCGATAAGTAGTAGTACAAAATTTTTATACAAACTTGGAGTCGTCATATTGTTCCTTAATTTGTATGATGTACCCATTTCTTCTCTACCTCGTTCTAACAAAGAGTCTTGTTATCACTAATTCCGTAACTATTCCTGTCAATGTCAAAGCTTATTCATGGGTTAACTTCACTAACTCTGCCAGAATCACCAGTTTACTTACCCGTGATTATTTTCTGGCTAAGCGTTGTTACATATTCATACAACGCGTTTTTTGCCCTTCTTCCAGAATATAACTTAAAGTGGCTGCTAGCCGGGGACTGTACAACTGCCCTGACTAGTATTTTCTGTCAAAATTACATTTTATTGGATACACTGAGAACATAATACGTAATATTTCTTACCTGTTATTCATTTATTTGCACTCCTGTAGTCTGAAGCTATGGATTTCGCTAGTAATTATAACAATGTTCATCATTCGCAAACCCAATCAGCCACACAATCAGACAGCGGTTGGTATTCATCAGTTCGGCCTTACTCTGCTCAGCTCATACAGTCCCGTCCCCTTTTGTCTGTAGGAAAGTTTGTTTCCCATGCGACGAGGATTCCCCTGACAGGGACATCTTGTACACTATGCACCCATTCACAAATCATCTTACGATTCTTTCAGAAATCAACTTTGTTCAAAAATGTTCAAAAAGTGACAGGGATGCGTTTCAAAGTCATATGAATAATCGATATACTAACATACGCTGGATGCTAGGCGCTATGTTAAACAAGGTTTTTTTCCCTCAAGAATATGAATTTGCCCCCCCCCCCCCCCCCCTCCTAGATGCCTGCTGTGCATGCATGAATCTGGCAGCTTGGGCGTAGGCGCTCCAGTAAAATTTTCCCGGTAGAATCTAACTGCTTGCTGTGACTGCTTACACAGCCAACCAGCCAACAGTCACATTTCTGTAGCCAGAAGCAGGAGAAGGTAGTACTCAACTGCGCATGTGCATGATCCCGCTCGTAGCTGCTAAAACAAATCTAATGTAAACAGTTGTGACATCATGCTCACTGGAGACAATTTGTTGTTACAAAGCATTGCACAGTCTTCCTAAAGCCTTTGACAACTTTTGCTGTTGGCAGATGCTTGTATGAGCATTGTGTTTTGTTGCTGTATATGGCGCATTTCCTTTGCAATTTAAGTTTTATTTTCGTTTTTTTCTCTCGTTCATGTTTTATTGCTGCAGTGTTATTCTGCAATAGCAGGATACAGTAATATCCTTTGTTAGAGTATTGGTTCTTACCAGCCAAAACTATAAAAATTTAACCTAAAATGAAAACAATGAAAAATTATCGGGTTCTTCCCGGTTTTCTCCCAGTTGAAAAAATTCCCAGGTTTTTCCCAGATCTCCCAGTTGTCCCGGGTCATATACACCCTGATTTAGCACCATTTGAGTACCCTGTCAAACTTTTTGGGAGCTGGTACGCAATTGTACAGATCATGTTGCACTCCCAGACACTTCTGCACTTCTGGTGCACAAACAGATACCAACATGGTCATTAGAAATCCAACTACTTTACCACTTGTTGTTTTGAGACAGTAAATTTAAGAAGTTTAGGACCCAAAGATAGGCCAGCAGATTTGGTAGAAAAATTAAAAAGGTCAAATGGAATTTAGTACAGTTATAAGAAGTGTGGCAAAAAATGCAGAGCAAACGTAATTAATCTTCCTACCAAAAGGCGGCGTCAGATTCGACATATCTCATTTGTTTTCATTCAACTGTAAACAGTGCTAGTGTGCAGTAGTATGTATTATGTATGTAAACCAAATGAACTTGATTTATAAAGGGAAAAAAAAAACAGATTTTTAGTCAAGTGTCATATATGATACAGTCTTGTGACATTTGTCCTATTCCACCTTGTGGCAGGAAGATTAAAATCAAGACATATGTTTTGCTAGTGAGGAACAGAACATGGAGAAAATTCAGGTTTAGAATTTACTGTAAAAATAAAAAAATACATAAATAAATAAGTAAGAAAAATAATTATTGCAAGTATTGAGGAAAACTCGAACAGAATAGCAGAACTCATTTCATACATAAACAAAAGATATTCCACAGAAATATTCTAGCCTATGTCCCAATGTTCTATCATTCTGATGACGATTCAGGTGACCTCTGTGAAGAGTTATAAAAGCTGAGAAAAGACAACAAATCCCACTACAAAATCTGCTGGATTGGTAAATTGTCACTTATCCATTCATTCATGTAAAAAGATGATAGATTGTTAACACATGAGCTATAAATAAGAGGCCAAAAATTTAGTTTTAACCTTCATCATGAAACGAGGAGAAACAAAGAAGAGATGGAAGAATATTAAGATTTAATATCTTTTTGATAATGAGGTCACTGATATGGTGCAGCAAAGAAGAAGAAACAAGGAAACATCATTTGCAATGTTCTCTATCTGCATCTGATCTTTGGATAACAAACTGGAAGTTGTATCATTTAAAGGCAAATTACCAGAGCCCCATCAACAGGACTATGTATCCCCACTATTACATACAGATTCAAGGTGAGTTTGATGAACATATTGCTTGTGGTAACGTGAAATCTCCCTTTCAAAAATAGTTTCAGAAGTTCTTTGTGTCCTAGTGTAGGAAGTTATTATCCACAGGAAAGACTGGCTGAGTGGTGGGGGGAAGTTTCTACTAAAAACAGAGAGCAAATTCACAACAAAAAGGAAAATTTACTTGTTTCTCAATTTACATGGCAGCTTGCCACCAACAGATAAACATTTTGCAACTTGATCACATAAAAACTCTAAAAAATTATCCGATTATTTTTGTTTCCCCATGTTGCATTTTAAAGATTTATGTCTTGTAGTGTAGGTGGAAATCTTCCTTTTCTTATAAGTGATGATGCACTACAATATGTAAGTGTGAAACTTTTCCTTCTGTATGAGAACCACAGTTGTTACAGTCAGCAGAAAACAACTATAATTTTGTAATATTAGTATATTTAGTTCTGAAACAAATACTAACAAAGAGATAGAGGGGCTAGCCAGTACTTACCTCAGCTCAGTATATGCCTCCATCTTTGCTACCCTCCCTGTTTACCTTTACCTGTTGCTTCATAACCTGGGTTGTGAGTAACTGAATCCACTTTCCCTTCTTCCTCTTTTCCCCCCTCTCTCCTCCCTGACAAAGGAACACAGTTCCGAAAGCTAGGGATGTAAATTTTCTGTTCTGTTTTGTGTATCTATCAGCTGTACAGAGCTGAGGTAAGTACTGGCCAGCCCCTCTATCTCACTGTTAGTATTTGTTTCACATCCTTATATGAGACTTTCCATTAATCATTTGAAACTTTAGTTCTAGTCTACTCAAGTTTTTCAAAAATTGTCACTTTAATTCTTGCCGTATAGTAATCAATAGTTGCCCTTTAACATAAGGATATGTTTACTCAAACAAACCTTGTATATTTCACGACTTAACAATATCTCCAACTGAGAATGAAGGTATGTTCCAGAAATACATAACTGGGGATAAATAATATTGAAGTGAGTAATGGAATTTCTTTTATGACCCAGCACCAGTGAGAAAACTACTTTTTGTTCTTTGAATATCCCTTAAATGAATTATACTTACATATCAATCCAATAAACCGTGTTGTTGTAAACACTAATGGCAAAAGGATTATCCAATGAGTGCTCCAGCAGAACTTCTTTCTCGCTTCCATCATAGTTCATTCTTTGAATGACATTTGTTATTGACTCACACCAGTACAATTTCTTTGCCTAGAATGATCAAACAGATAAAGAGTCAAATTTCAAACATCCTTCGCATGTGCTAAGTAACTAAAATCAATAAATATAATAGAACATTCCACGTGGGAAAAATATATCTAAAAACAAAGATGATGTGACTTACCAAACAAAAGTGCTGGCAGGTCGATGGACACACAAACAAACACAAACATACACACAAAATACAAGCTTTTGCAACCAACGGTTGCTTCTTCAGGAAAGAGGGAAGACATTTTCTGCTTGTGTCTGCGTATGTGCGGATGGATATGTGTGTGTGTGCGCGTGAGTGTACACCTGTTCTTTTTTCCCCCTAAGGTAAGTCTTTCCGCTCCTGGGATTGGAATGACTCCTTACCCTCTCCCTTAAAACCCACATCCTTTCGTCTTTCCCTCTCCTTCCCTCCTTAATGAAGAAGCAACCGTTGGTTGCGAAAGCTTGAATTTTGTGTGTATGTTTGTGTGTCTATCGACCTGACAGCGCTTTTGTTTGGTAAGTCTCATCATCTTTGTTTTTAGATATAAAATCAATAAATGTTATATACAGTTCACAGGCTGAAATAAGTCTTTGGTACTGTGAGTGACTGAAAGAAAGAATTGATAAATGCCTCAATTTTATGAGAATAAATACAAGATTACAAGTGAAAGAACCAGAAGATTGAGGTATTGCAAGTTTACAACAATGTAAGATAAATGTTGGAAGGCTATGAGGCAAATATATCCCTTATGCTCTTCTATTCAGAATCAGTTGTCAAGTTCAGTCCAGGACCCTGGAGGAACCATCGTATCAGTCCTTGAGTCTCTATTTTCAAATCATATTCTACTTACCAGCTTCATTGCTAGGAACAAGAGGAGCATGGCTGACAAAGCCACAAATTACCAAATATTGTTGAAACTCTATCTTCCAGAACCCCCCAAAATCTTGTCATTAGCCAAAAGAAATATATTAGCAACAGAAAATAGAAAGATGGTTATGTGCATATACTGGAAGAACCAATAGCCAGGATTTCAATTCTCTTCAACTAACATTGAGCTGTCAGTAATCAATAGAGCAAATGTGAATGCTAAACTCTAAGCAAATCATGTGGGACAAACAGAAAACGAAGGGCCTATGAAAAGCATGGGAAAGTGAACTGAGTCAGTGACAGAGGATGAGGGCAGTGTTCTGCTTTGATGTGTTGTGAGACAGAGCAATGAGAGTATTCAGCACAAATGGAAATGGAACAATAACAACCACCTTTGAAACTAATATTATGCTCCCCTGCGTAGAAGAAATTTCTTACTGTCCCTTCCTCGTAAAACAGTAGTTATGCTGTAATGTTAATATAACTATCGGGTTTGAAGTAAATTCAGATTCAGATTGTTTATTAGCCTTCACCACATGTAATGGAATGGGCTTCATATCAATGGCATGATCCTATGTCATCCTATATTAACCAGTTGTACAGAATTGTAATCATAATTCCAAAAATCAATTTCTACACTACTAGCATCCAAGAATTCTCTGAAACTGTAGAATGGATTGTTTATTAACCAGTTATATAACTTACTTTTTAAAGTTCTGACTGCAGAGTGTGACAATATATTAAAAATTTTCAAACACTTCACTTCGTGAGGATTGCCTGCTTGAATGTCGATGCTCCTTTTGTTTCTAATGTCATGACAGTGTATGTTCTCTTTGGTGTCAAACTTTGCTATGTTGTTTTTAACATATATCAATGATGAATGGCTATAAAGATTTATCACTGTCATTATTTTGATATTAGTGAATATACGGCAGTGTTTCCTTCGACTGATGTTACGCATTTTTCACAGCATCTTTTTCTGAATCACTAGTACATCATGGACAGAACTGAGTGACCCCATAACAATAGCCTATAAGATGTGTAAGACAGAAAAAGTAAAAAATAAGCTGTCCTAAGAAATTTATTTCTCACTGGATCAGATAGTTTTCATACGGAATAGGACATCCTTAGTACCTTTCTGCAGACAGGATTAACAATGGGATTGACAGTTTAGTTTGAAATCAATATGTGTTCCAAGCAGTTTTACAGTTTTTGCTTCTATGTCTTTAGCTCGTCCCACCTGCAGGTGTTGAGTTTTTTCTGGATCCCACAGTAGTTTATTTGATGAAAACCAGTTTAGTGTTAAGAAGAGAGTGTCCTGTGATTTCTGGTGTGCCCTAAACATATCTCAAATTGTGGTGATTAAAGTTGTGTTGTATTCACAACACATAACTAAATGAAGTGAAACATAATGTGGCAATTTGTTGATTGCAATAATGAACCAGAATGGTCCAAGGTCCAAGGATGTAGCCCTGAGGCACACTAAACGTGACTTTCTTCAGGAAAGAATGCCTAATATGAGTTGACACAAACTGCCTGTGGCAACTCCTTCTATAGTCTCCACTTGTATCAGCAGATGACAAACTGTGCAGACCAGAAACCAGACCCCAACACCCTCAACGATCACTTACACAGGAAAGTTTAGATGTCTACACTTTCCAGATGCCACACATAATCACGTAATGAACAATTGCTAGAGAAGTCTCTTGTTCCGATCTAATGAGGCAACACCTCTTGACCTTGCTCTCGGCAGCTTGGCCACACTACGACATGTAGCTCATGTGTTGTCTGCTGCACTTCACCGGGGAATGCGCAAACGGCATAATTATTACCCCATGTTTAGGGTCAGTGTTTTTTTCTGGTTCATTTAACAAGAGGAGTGCTACCACGTTTTTCCACGCTGACTTTCCGAGCTTCATTCCCTTGAGGTTCTTCTATTGACTATGGGTGTACAAAGCCTGATGCCAGAAGCCTGTTTCTTCCTTCCAAAATACTGCGAGCAGTGTGGTGTAAATATTTCAGTGAATGCAGTGTGTGCCAGGAGTACCAGGTGGGTTTATTATCATTCCATCCTCTGCCATTTTGGTACCCCTTTTGCTCCCAAGTGCGCCACTGAAGCAAGTTTTCTCATGCCTCCATACGACGCCAAACAAAGGCTGTAAGCCATTCATGGTCCACCTGTCCAGAGACTCCGCCCTGGGTGAGGGTCCTCCTTTATTAAGAGATATTAACATGTTAAATTTTACTGTAGCTGTTAGCTTTCAGCAATACTATCTCAGAACCAGTTCAAATGGCTCTTAAAGCATGCCCCATTATTCATTCTCATAATTCTTCATTAGTGCGCCACTTACCTACGTATGCCCCTTAGGAGTATAGAAGAGAACCTAAATCGTTCCTTCATTGTTGACCCCTTTAAAGCAAAGTGCTAAGACTCTTTACCAAAACATGTTGGTTTTTCTTTTTTATTATTCTGACAGCACTACCCATATGGTTGCAAACTCAATTCCCTTTAACTCAGCCAGATGCATCCCACTTGCAGCCTCACTCCCTCCTTGCCTTCTCCACTCCTCCCACACCCCTCCACACATGCCATCTCACTGCATGCATCACTGCTACCCTCCTGCACCCCTCCACCATGCCCTTCCTTTGAGCACAACACACCTCTCCTGCATCCCTTCCCACACCCCTCTGCGATATCCCCCCACTCACACCACCATGCCCCTCGATGCCTCAGCCACAACTGACAGCTGCACACCCAAAAAAGCCACAGTATGGCTTGCTGAACACTGTTTCCCATAACAACACGTAGTAAAGATTGTATTGCTTGGTGCACACCATGCACATCCCGCCTACCTTCTTCTCTGCAATATGTTGGACCTCTGCACGCAACTGTCAGCACTACAGAATTGCTTGATTCAGCTGACCAATGGGGCAGCAGGCCCAGCACAACCCGACTCTTCAGACCACTCCCCTCTGTTACACTGCTACTCACTTGCTCCCCTTCAATGTGAGACCCACACCTGTGGCATGCTTCCATTGAGACAGTTTTCACAGGTTACTGTATAACGAATGATGTAACAAAACTTGGGATGGTTGTCAGTCACCTCAATCCGCTCACTGCCACCCAAGTGTGGGGCGTTATTTCACATCCACATATCTATGGCAGCTACACTAAACTAAAAAAAACACATCATACCTAGCTTTGTGATTCAGGAGCTGCAACAAGCACATAATTTGTTATCATTAAAGCAGTGCAATGAAATGCACCTGTCCCTGTTGCTGGATCACATCTGAACACTCACCAAACTACACACACTCCATGAAAGCCCGTTCCTAAACTGCTGGCTCATGTCACTTCCCACCCCCATATATTCCGTCCTGGCCTCCCAAGCCCATTTATCGTAAGGTGTCACAATGGTCTTGCCCAATAATCTGTACAAAACCCTGAAATCCTTACCCGCTAGGGCTGCAGCAGACAATGCTGCCTAACCCTGTGGCTCTGGCCGGGTATTCACCCAGTCATCCCACCCCACTCCAAGTCGCCACATGTATGATGTCACTCACGCCACCTGTGCACTAACAAGTCTCCAACTAGCATGCAGGGCCCCAACCTCTACCACATTCTGATGCACCTGAGCTCTGAAATGGCTGCACTTATCGTTAGTGTTGCCCACCTACACCTCACACACCTACAACCAGGTGCTTACTGCCCTACACATGCGATAACAGCTCAGGCGAAAATAGCCACTCTCACATGCCCAGTCCTAACCACGCCCCCTGATGATCACAACCACTGTGAACTAGGCATAGCTGGCTGGTACCACCAAAGGTTTGATGAGAATGTCACCAACTGCAGACTTCTGTGCTTCTGGTCCCCAAATCCCAGCAGCCACTGGCGGTAGGCCTGCCTGGTTGCTGCACCACTTCACAGCACCTATTCGTATGGGATGTGAATCCAATAACTCAGCCATCCCTACTTATGCAGTACATACCCTCTCATTTGATCTAGGCTTCTAGCTCGAATTACCATGGACCTTCATGGTTGCAGACATTACCAACCCCATTTTGGGCACCAACTTCCTCGGACATAACAGTCTACAGGCCGATGAAGCAAAGCGCTGTTCAATTGATGGCACCTTTGGTAGGATCATACAATGCAGCTCCCACCCCACCACATGTCTTGCTGTTAAACAGCTGGCAGTTTCAGGCCATATGCCCAGCTCCTTGCACAATTCCCCCTTCTCATCCCCCCCCCCCCCCCCCACCCACAATGTTCAGCATCACACTATGCATCACATTGCCACTACACGTGCTGTCCCCTCCCCTCTTACAAACGCAACATCGCACAAAAGGAGTTCCAAGAGCTCCTTGCCAGTGACGTACTTCACCCTTCCAAAAGCCCTGGGCTTCCGCTCATCACCTTGCCCGCTGAGAAAGATGGTTCCCGATGACCTTACAGCAACTACCGTAAACTCATACCCACATAATCCCTGACCGCTATTCTGTCCCACACCTCCACACCTAAGATTGCCATCTCAGGAGCTACTACCTTCAGTAAGATAGACTGCACTAAATCCCACACATAAATTCCAGTTGCTCTGCTTTCACCTACTTAGATAATATATTCATCTACTCCAGTGACCCTACTGAACACCACCTACACATTACAAAAAATTTTACCACCTACAGAAAGCGGGAGTGATCCTTAATATGGCATAACGCATTTCTGGGGCAAGCAAGGTCAAATTTCTCAGACATTTAGTCTCTGCTGTCGGCTCCTGCCCCCTTCCCTAGACAGTACAGGCAGCAGCAGAGTTTCCACACACTACTATCTTCAAAGGCCACTGGCATTTCACTGGCATGGTCACCTTTTTCTGTTGCAATCTTAAGGATGCCTCTGCCACCCAAAAGCCCTTACCACAGAATTCCATGGTATTAGTCATGAAGGCAACAAGCTGGTCCCTTGGATTCAGGGAATAATTGAGAGCTTCAAAAAAACAAAACGGGACCTCACCAATGCAGCCCTTTTGGCCCACCCTCACCCTAATGCCCCCCTTGCAATAGTGGCGGACATAAGCCATAAAGCTCTCAGGGCCATCTTACAACAACACGTGGACAACATCTGAATGTCCAGCAACCACTCTCCTTCTTTTCACTGAAACTCTCTGAAGCACAACACTGCTTGGGCGCATATGACCATGAGCTGCCCTGACAGTTTACACCCCAGGAGTATATTGCACAATTCACTACCAACATCCAGCATGTTGCGAGCATCAATAAAATTCTGGCAGATTGCTTAGTTGCTCCTGTGCCATCACCCAACCCTTAGACTACAATGCCCTGGCCATTGCTCAAGAGGGAGAAACAGACCTAGCCCATGCCCTTCAGAATGCAGACTCTGGCCTCAACCTCCAGCTAAGATCTGTACCTCACTTTAACCGTAAGATCTGGTGTGATGTTCTCATGGACCCTTCACAACTTGACAGTTGCAAAGATTGCTCCCACCCCTTCCTCTCTTCTGCCTTCTAAAACCGGCATTTGACCACGTCCACAGCCTCGCACACCCAGACATCTGTGCTTCCACCACTCTCATGAACAACGCTTCGTCTGGCCGGGCATCCAACATGACTACAGCAAATGGGCACAGTCCTGTGTTCTGTGCCAGCATGCCAAGATCGGACGGCGCGTTCACTCCCCTGTGGCCGTCTTTCCCCCACACAATACCGGTTCCCATGTGTTCACCTTGACATTTTCAGTCCACTACCCACCTCCAATGGATATCAGGTCACCACCGTCCCCTCCACTGTACCCAATGTGCCACCAGCTGATGATACTCCCGACACCATGTCCAATATGCCATCAGCTGAAACTGCCTCTGATCCATCACCAAATGACTATGTGACTGACCCACTTTCCAATGCCTTGGACCCTGATATTGCCATCACACTACCCTTTTCACAGCCTCCAGCCAAGCAGACAGTGCCCCACCCCACAGGCACCCACCACCACCAACAGAGTATTGTCACCACTGTATTAGCACGTGCACCATGGAAGCAGTGATGCTATTTCACATGCTCCCAATGCCGTGCACAGGAGCTGCCCATGTTCCTCCTCTCGCTGGAAAGCACAGCACAAGCACAGCAGCAACAACCTGTGAATGCCACCCAGCAAGAATCCTATCAGCTTCAAATGACCCTTTGTGCAGTTGGCACCGGTGTCTTCCTCTCAAAAGGGGCAACTGTGTGCTGAGTCCCTTCATAGCCTCCACCTGTAGCAGCACATGAAATGCTGTGCAGACTGGAAACGCAGCCCCCAACACCCTCAATGGTCACTTTCACCTGAGGGGGAGGTTAGATGGCCACACTTTCCAGATCCACGTATGCCAAACTGTGGCTTGAGGCATCTCTTGTTCCACTCTGATGAGGCAACACCTCTTGGCCATGCTCTTGGGAACTCGCCCATGCAATGACACATGGGTTGTATCGTAGCCTGTTGCACTTTGCGATGGTATGTGTGTACAGCAGAATTCCTACCCCATGCTCAGTGTCAGTGTTCTGTCATGGTTCATTTAATGAGAGGTTTGTTGGTGTGGAGAGGGGACCAAACAGTGAGGTCATAGGTCCCATTGGATTAGGGAAGAATATGGAAGAAAGTTGGCTTTGCCCTTTCAAAGGAATTATCCTGGCATTTGCCTGAAACGATTTAGGGAAGTCACAGAAAATCTAAATCAGGATGGTTGGATGCAGGTTTGAACCATCATCCTCCTGAATGTGAGTTAAATGTTTTGACAGGAGGAGTGCTAGCACATTTTTCCACATCGCCTTCCCAAGCTGGGTCCCCTTGAGGTGGTTCTAATGACTATGGGTATACAAAGCACACAAAGCCTGATGACAGACACCTGTTTCATCATCAGCACTTGGAATATTGTATGCAGTTTGGTGTAAATACTGCACTGTGTGCCAGGAGTACCAGGTGGTTTATTATCATTCCATCCCCGGCCATTTTAGCACCCTCTTTGCTGCCAAGCATGCCACTGAAGCAGGTTTTCCATTGCCACCAGATGACACTGAACAAAGGCTGTAAGCCATTCATGGTACACCCTGCCCAAAGACTCCACCCTCGGTGAGGGTTCCTTGATTAAGAGGTATTAACTCATTAAATTTTACTGTAGTTGTTAAGCCTTTGGGAATAGTATCTTAGAACCAGCTCACATGGCTCTTCCACCATGCCCCATTATTTATTATCTTCCATAATTAGCACACTGCTCAAGAATGTATGCTCCTTAGTGGTGTAGAAGGGAACCTAAATCATTCCTTCAGTCTCCATGTTATTTAGGTAAGAATTAATTATTTCTGATGTTATATTACTTACTCCATAATACTGTAGTTTGGCTAGTAAGAGGTCAAAGAAGATACAGTTAAATGCCTTACTAAAACTGCAAGCTCAAGAGAGACCACATCCTTATTTACAAATGCAGTTAATGTGTGGATGATGGCCGACCGGAGTGGTCGAGTGGTTCTAGGTGCTACAGTCTGGAACCGTGCGATGGCTACAGTCGCACGTTCGAATCCTGCCTCGGGCATGGATCTGTGTGTTATCCTTAGGTTAGTTAGGTTTAAGTAGTCCGAAGTTCTAGGGGACTGATGACCTCAGAAATTAAGTCCCGTAGTGCTCAGAGCCATTTGAACCAATGTATGGATGTAGTCTGTCTCCCTTCTTGTGAAGGAGAATAAATAGAGGCTCTCAGTTTGGAGAAACTGTCTCCTTTCGTAATCATTCTATGGAAAATTTTAGTAGTTCCTTTTATATGGTACTAAAGGGAAGGTACCTTGAGATGATTGTGTTTCAAAAGAAATTATGGGAGTGGGGAGAGAGGGGGCTGTAATATCAAAGGAGCTACAAAATTTTTCACAGAATGTTTGCAAAAGAAGAGAATTTCCCTGAACCAGAAGTCTTTAATTATTCTTCTTCACAAGAAGGGAGACAGATAAGACATGAAAAGCAATAGACTTACCAGCCTCCTCCCTGGTATGTACAAGATATACGTAAAGGCCATCAACAATAGTACAAAATACACGTTAGATTTCAATTAGGGAAGGAACAAGCTGGCTTTAGAAGTGAATTTAACACAATGAACCCTTTGCAAATCATGAATGAAATTATAAAATGGAGCAATGAATATGAATTACTACTTTGTATGGGATTCATGTATTTCAAGACTGAATTTTGGCCCTATTTCAACAAAATCCATAAAACTCACATTGATAAAAAGGAATACAAGGAAATGGAACATACATGAACCACCTCTGTTTTTATGTTGTGTACTGTTTGCCTCTGGATCAGATAAACTTCAACAATGAATTAAAGAAATGAATAGAGCAAGTATGAAAGTCAATTACAATAAGACTAAAATAATGTACAATCAATATATTGAAAAGAAATTAACAATGTCATATAACTGGCTGACAAGTTAGTGCATTTTGCAGAGCTGAATACAATAATTAGATGGACAATGTAAGAAATAAATACAGGAATAAAACTGACCTTTTAGTGATTTTGGTACAATAACTGAGGTTTTTATAACTATGCTTCCATTGTGTCTGAAAGTAAAGTTTAAAAATGTATAAATTACTGGTTTTGATTTGTAACAGTGTGGCAAGAAATCTGAATGTGAAAACCAGTGAGTAATGAAGAGGTGTGTGTTGCAACTGCTAGGAGAAACAGGAAAAAAAGCAAATTACATCTGGAAATAGCCTGTAAGGAAAGACATTAGGTTTTTAATAAAAATGAAAATAAATGGGCAGGATTTGCACTCAGGTAAATGTATGATAAAAGTGCCAAGGCAGTTCTCTGCTAGATTCCAAGAAATAAGAAAAGACTGAGGCAACAACATAGTAGAAGGTGAGTGGGTGACATCAGAAAATATGCAAGAGTGACATGGATCCATAAAGCTACAGGCTGTAATACTTGTAAAAGTCTAGAGGTGGCCCTTATCCAACAGTGGATGTCAAACTGCTGCAGCTGTTCATTGTTCATGATTTCTATTCAATAAATGTCCTTAAAGATTATTCAGAGAAATCTAAGTGATATAAAGGGTACTGAAAAATAAGTGTTTCACATTATTAGAGGAGACTGTACTGATCAAAATCAGACAAAAAAGTCCTATGAACACACCTGGAAACAAATGCGCCTTTTTGTTTTATGATAGCCATCTCTCTGTTGACACTACAAAAAGTGTTCAATGAGGTTATCACTCATTCTTGCCTATCTTTTACTGCTCCTCCTCAAGGAACCAAGAACTTGTGCAAAATCACCTGGCTGCCCATGGATTTGGTCACAAGGACGAAACACATGCCCTGATAATGTGTACATTTTGTTGATGGTTGTGGAATATATAAAAGTCTTGCAATGTCCCACAGCTTGAAATCTCACAGGATTATGGTCAGATGAATAGTGAGACCAAGCTACTGGATCTCCTTGAGCAGAACATTGCTCATTAAATGTTTGTTACCATATATCCACAAATCTAATGTGCACTCACTCACTCTCTCTCTCTCTCTCTCTCTCCTTTTATTATTATTATTATTATTATTATTAATGCAGTATTCAGAATTGGGGTGCACATAAGATTCTATGGTGCATTAGATTCGAGAACAAACTTGAATCTATTGTTCATCAGCAAAATAATTGAAATTTAGGTGTTGTTCCTTACATCACAATGCAGTGCTGTGATTTTTAACTTTGTTACATTACCACTGGCTTATACTGCATAGTGTGTTTACATAAGGTAGTCACAAAGCAGAGAACATTGCATGATGCTACTTTCAAATGTAAAGTAAATCTTTATATAAAAAATGGTAACAGGAGGATGGGGCAAGAGGTCAATGTAGCTAAGAGTAACGTCCACTTATGGGAGATATGGAAATTGATATTATTTGCAACTGCTGCTACTAGAAAAAAATTCACTGGCCCTCACAAAGGAATACATCCCGATGTTGAAGTAAAAGTTTTGAAATTTGTCCATGAAAGGAGGAAGAATGGGAAACCTATGACCAGTGACACCATAAGAAACAAAGCAAAAGAGGTGGCTGTAGTTCTTAATATACCAAGGTAAGAGTTTAAGGTTAGACACGGATGGGTTGATCACTTTATGAAATGGGTGGGCTTATTTCCTACGATGCTGTGCCGACAGTATGCCAAAAGCTTCCACAGGGTTTTGAGAAAACATTTTGGAGTTTTTTTTTTGGTTCTTTTTTTTTTTTTTTTTTTTTTTTTTTTTTTTTTTTTTTTTTTTTTTTTTTAATGGGCCAAATCGGCGATGTTGATAAGCGGCCAAATTTGGTTTGATATTCTACATAATTACATGACTGATGTGTAGGAGACATAACAAGTTGCTGTCAAACGATCAGGGAGTGAAAAACACTGCTTAACTGTAATGCTGGCAGTCACAGCAGATGCTGCAAACTTTCCAATTTCTTAATCTTCAAGCAGAAAACAAGCTTCAAGAACTCCAAAAACTGGTCCCTGATGACGCCATTTTTCGAAATCCACGGAGGGTATGGATGACTGAAACTTTAATGATTGACTTGCTCTAAAAATATGGGAACTTCATCCTCACAGGCTTTCCAAATTACCATCAATGCTTTATCTTTATGCATTTCATGGACATCTCCCTGACAATGTAAAAAACAAGATCCACAGCCTACCCAATGATCTTGTTATTATTTCTGGAGGAATGACTTCTGTGTTAGAACCCCCTGGCATTAGTACAAATACACCTTTTAAAGGTTATGGTCAGGAACAGTGCAACAAATGGCTTTGCAAACCAAACCATGAACTGACACTGACATGAAAAATTAATCATGCTGCACCCCACATTCTTGCATAATGAGTTTCAGCTGCTGGAAAAGCATAAAAGCACCAATGATCATAAAATCATTCAAGAAATGCTATATTTTAAATTCCCTAGATGGCAGTGTAGATGGTGTACTCTGGAATAACACCGAGGATGATGCGGAAAGAGGAAATGAATCTGTTTCTGATGCAGACTCCTCAGAGGATATTAGTAATGATGACATTTTGAATAACAATGTCTAATGCCTGAAAATTACAGCAGGTCCGTTTGCATGTCATGTAGGTAACCAAGTTGGGCATTGTTTTATGATAATGATAATGACTTTGTCACTTAACAATAGGTCACCGAAAATTGTTGTTGTTTTGGCTGTTTATGTATACATCCATTGTTGTGTAAAATAAATGTAGCGTACCAGTGATGTGCCAACAAGCTCTTTATTAATGATTTTAATTTATAAAATTGGGGTGCACAATACATTTGATTGTGCATCAGATTTGTGTAAATACATTAGTCACTGCCATATGAGGTGTAGAGAATGAGGTAGTACCCCCACTGTGGACAAAACACATCAGTTGTCTTTCTGCAAGGATAGTGTTCCACCAATAGTGTGAGCAATCTGTCATACAGAAATTGGTTACAACCAGCACATGTTAATTTGTTTGGTAAACTGTGTGGCCTTATGAATCTTTCACCCACAATTCCTGCATACACATTTAAAATAAATCGAACCATATGCTTTGTATTTATGAATGCTTGAGGGGTCTGAATTGCCCATACATGATTTGACATGAATAAAATGTCTGCCCTTACAAAACTGACCAACCACAAGAATGTGGTTTGCATCTTCAGCAACTCAAATTCTTTACAGACTTGCTTCAGGAATTTCTTGACTTGCAAACTGTGCAAAGGCTATCATGATCCCTTGCACTTTTGTGAATAAGCAGGTGTCTGCAAGTCACTCGAATATGCCAAAAATTCCTTCAGATGGAATGTGATATAGTGGATGCTGTTAGGGATGTAAGGCATGTGACTATTAATGAATGCCATTAGCTAAACCACTGCAGAATACCATGCTTGTCATTTCCCACATGAAATAATACAACTCCATTTCACAGTTTACATTGTTCACTCTCCACAGAAACACTAATCTTGCTCTGAGGGCAGCACATCTCGTAACAATAGATATGGAATTCCTGAAGTATGAGACATTTGTTAAGAGCTATGATAACACAATAACAGTTACAGAACTAAACACAGAGAGAAATACACACAATAAGAAATGTGTGAGTAACACCAACAGGAAGACAGCCCACACCATTCAGTATTGTCAAATCTTGACTAAAGCACATTAGCTCAGAGTTCAACAATTATTTGTTTTCACACATATGTTTACATGACTTTTTATGCCAGGTTTGACCAGTAGTATCTCTTGTAAGAATATTGGACATTTCTTGTAAATTTGCTTTATAAGCTCAAGACATAATCCTCCAAACATTTTAAAATAGAAGGTTGTAATTATCTTATTATAAACCCTTTGAATACCTGACAGAGCTTATGAACGAAAGAAGTAACTACATTATAATAAGTTAATTAACTGTTGGCCTATGAGGTTTGCATGTTTCTCAGATATTATGTAGAATAATTAACAAGACAATATGAATAGGATATTGCTATTTGAAAAGAGGCTCTTCAGACAGCTCCTCAAAGAAGCCTTCATAAGTGGACAACTTACTGATCTAAGGACCTAAAAATCACCTACTTTTTATTTTATTTATTCTTGGTAATGTAGTGATTTATCTCCTTGTTCAAAAAGCTAATAACTGTTAGTCTTATAGTACCAACTGTTATCAACTACTTACAGAAGAACTACTCCAATTCATAAACCAAAATACATAACAGAACACATCAACAAACCTGATAATCAATAGCAATATCGTTGACATGGATGGTAGTGTCATTTAAGAGAATTATTCGATCAGAACCATCAAGTCTCGAACGTTCCAACCTTGGTTCTTTGCCTATATCACTCCAGAAAAGGAATCCTGCAACTGGGTCAACAGCAATGGCTGCTGGCCTTGACAGATTGCCATTTATCAAAACATAGCGACATGAGCCATTTAGTCGGGCGACTTCAATTATATTGAATTTTGGATCAGTCCAGTAAAGGTTTTTGCCAATCCAGTCAACTGCCAACCCTAAAACCAGAAGGAATAACTTGTATTACCAGTAAAATAGAGGGAAATCGCCAATAGCAAATGTCTTAAAGAGACAATGAAACACAGTGTTATCTGAAAACTGTTTTAATTATATATATGAAAGAGAGAGAGAGAGAGAGAGAGAGAGAGAGAGAGAGAACAGGAGTGTCATGATAGAGTGTGGATTTACAGATTGTGGTAGCTAAACATTGTCAAGGAGCAATTGCAATAACAAAAAGTTGTGAAAAAATTGTTTAACAACAATTGTTCCAAAACAGTACACTTTCATGTAGCTATTCTCTATTTTTAAAATTACTATTCATAAGAGAAACACCCAATTATAAAAAATAAGGCAGAACAAAATTATTTGAGTGAAAACTTTCTATATTCTAAGAATTTTTACTACTGAATAATTTATTCTTAGCCTGTTTCTGAATGATTTAAGATTATTTAATACAATGCACATGATTCAACATAAAGCCTTGAGCCTTCCAAGATCATTTTGCAGTTTAGGATACTAATGAAAAAGCTGGAGAAGAAAAAGTGCAGAAAAGTACCAGAACAATAAACTCTAAACAGGTGTGGAGTGTCACAAAAACATGTGATGAATGCCTCAACAAAATTCTAAAAACTTGAATGTTTAGTTAGGTTCTGTTATGAAGAACAGAGAGAACTTCCTCCTGATGCCACTTGATAAGTGCTCACTGTTTCAATAAACTTGCAAAGTGTTCAATGCACAACTTTAGAAAAGTAAGTAGCAAAACTATGTCACCTTAGCTTAAGACTTATCAGGCCTTTTAGTTTCAGTGAGTGCCTTCATAATGATGACAGTACCTGATTGTCTGTATCTATCTTGACTGTCATTATAACTCTATAGAGAGTATAATAATGACAGTTTCCAATAGCATGGTCTTACCTTTGGTTATGATGCTTTGGGAAAACTTTACTGATCTCCATTGTGAGTCATCCATACACTTATCAGGAGATTATCTTGCATTAAAAATATTCTGTTTCTTGAATAGCTTTGGTGTCATGAATAATCAATAGCCTTCATATATGTTTCAAACTCAACTGACTTAAAACACCAATGGAACTATCTAGATCACCAAATATGTGCTGGCTATTGTATTGTTTCAGTCCAATATTCTCGACCTTTGCTCTCACTTCTTTTCAAATAGGATAAAACTTACACTGACCAATCTGCAGTTTCTTCTTTTGTAGATGACAAAGCCTTAGGTTCTAAAACCTGGTATCGGCATTGCTTTTTTGTAAGTGTAATTTTTTATGCTACTTAATGAAACCTATGATTTTCCATCTTTATTTAAATGGCTTGATACTACAATAACAACAAAAACATTTACAAATACTGTGCACACTTTTCTTCCACAGCACCTCCACTCCAGTCCAACTGAATTATTCTCTCTCTCTCTCTCTCTCTCTCTCTCTTTATTCTTCTCCATAATTATCTTTCACCCATTTGTACAACATCCAACAGGGCATGAGCCTTTATTTCCAATTGTCTATAAATCCATGACTCTTTTCTCTTTGTATCTGCAGATCAAAATTCTTATTACTGCTGGTTTGAAATCTATAATGTTTAAGGGGCTGCAACGAATCCACAACAGTGCTGCACCAAGTTCTCTTTTTGTAAATAGTAAACTCAAGCTTACAGAAGGTAAATTATTTGTATAGCATTACACTTTTTGCTCAGAAAATTTTTACCATAGTCACTATTTCAATGCACAAAATACTGACTACAATACATCTTCAGTTAGGAAAGAAATACTATTTAAACCTATAAATAAAAATTCTTTTCTGAAGAACTGTTATTTAATGAACTTGTGTATGGCATCTTTCTGAAAAGCAGAAACAAATCCACACAACTAATAGTTTTATAAAGTGAATCATAAAATTAGATAAAGTTGTAAATGCTGATTAAAACAGCCTACCTGATATCCAGTCAATAGGAATATTCTCAATAGATTCAAAGTGTTCCACAACTTCTTCTCTGCCTGTGCCATCACGGCGGATTCTTGTAACTGTCCCATGGTCACTGTCAGCCCAGTACAGGTAATCTTCAGCTGTGAAAATTGAAAAATTATTGACTGTAAACAAACGCCCCCAAAAATGTTTCGTTACAAAATGTCTTCAGATACTAATCATGGAATACTACTGAACAATATGGATAGAATTTTATTGTTACTTCATCACTGGTTTCAGTTTGTACATCATCATGAGACACTTTAACCACTTAGGAGCAACAATGTCACAATAAGTGGGCCAAAGGCACCAGTCAACACTACATACATTTTAAGCAATTGTCCATTATGTATTTTAAACTGTCACATGAGTACAGAACCAAAAGGTTGTTTGCTGAAATAGTTTTCTGGTAGACATAAAGGAAATGTGGTCACTGGGAATACTTAACCGGTCATCTCAGTTAGATAAAAAGATGAACAAGATGGTGGAAGAAATCAAATTATTATTTGAGTGGTTGGAGGAAGTAAAAATTAAAACAAAGTAGAGGACAGACCAAAGTTTGAAGTAAAGACCCTAATAAAATTCCCTGTGCAGTCCTAATAGCATCATTACATTTTGAACATATCTACACTGAAGAGCCAAAGAAACTGAAAGATTTTCCTAATATCTTGTAGGGCCACTATGAGCATGCAGAAGTGCCGCAACAAGACGTGGCATGGACTCGACTAATGTCTGAAGTAGTGCTACAAGGGGGTGGAGATCTCTTCTGAATAGCATGTTGCAAGGCATCTCACATGGATTGATGAGGCAACATGTTTCCAGTCATCAACAGTTCAATGTCAGTGTTGACGAGCCCAGGTGAGACGTAAAGCTTTGTGTCGTACAGTCATCAAGGATACACAAGTGGGCCTTTGGCTCCAAAAGCCCATATCGGTGATTTTTCATTGAATGGTTCACACACTGATGCTTGTTGATGGCCCAGCACTGAAATTTGCAGCAATCTGCAGAAGGATTGCACTTCTGTCATGTTGGATGATTCTCTTCAGTTGTCGTTGGTCCCGTTCTTGCAGGATATTTTTCCGGCCACAATGTGTCAGAGATTTGATGTTTTACTGGATTCCCGATATTCACAGTAACCTCATGAAATGATCATATGGGAAAATCCCCACTTCATCACTACCTCCGAGATGCTGTGGCCCATCACTTGTGCGCCAACTGTAACACCACATTCAAACTCACTTAAATCTTTGTTGTTGTTGTCGTCTTCAGTCTAGAGACTGGTTTGATGCAGCTCTCCACACTACTCTATCCTGTGCAAGGTTCTTCATCTCCCAGTACCTACTGCAACCTACATACTTCTGAATCTGTTTAGTGTATTCATCTCTTGGTATCCCTCTGTGATTTTTACCCTCCACACTACCCTCCAATACTAAATTGGTGATCCCTTGATGCCACAGAATATGCCCTACCAACTGATCCCTTCTTCTAGTCAAGTTGTGACACAAATTTCTCTTCTCTCCAATTCTATTCAATACCTCTGCATTAGTTATGTGATCTACCCATCTAATCTACAGCATTCTTCTGTAGCACCATATTTTGAAAGATTCTATTCTCTTCTTGTCGAAATTATTTATCGTCTGTGTTTCACATCCATACATGGCTACATTCCATGCAAATACTTTCAGAAACAACTTCCTGACACTTACATCTATACTCTATGTTAACAAATTTCTCTTCTTCAGAAACCCTTTCCTTGCCATTGACAGTCTACATTTTATATCCTCTCTACTTGGACCATCATCAGTTATTTTGCTCCCCACATAGCAATACTCATTTACTACTTTAAGTGTCTCATCCTGCAATTGTGGCAGCAGTAACCGATCTGACAACTGTGCCAGACACTTGTTGACTTATAAAGGGTTTGCCAACCACAGTGCCATATTCTGCCTGTTTTCGTATCTCTGTGCTTGAATATGCATGCCAATATCAGTTTCTTTGGTGCTTCAGAGTAAATCTCAAAAGAAATTACGTGGAATAATACAGGAGCTATTCTGCCTTTTGCAACTGTAATAAAAACTTAATTGGACCAGGTATGTTTTGCTGTTTGAAAGCATCTTCAGTGGTCTATTTTGTGGCTCCTACTGACCACTGAAAATGCATTAAATAAAACGAAATGTTTCTGGTCCAAATAAGGCTTTATTACTATTTCAAAAGACCAGATAATGCCAATATTACCTTAAAACTGTGACTGTGGAAGAGAGGCCTTGAAAACAAAGAAATTATAAAGTAGACACGTATAGCTGTGACAACGTGACTATTCTTAAACAAAGAAAATAATATCGTAGACAGTATGCCAGTGGATCACAACTCAAAAAGACATACTTCATACTTGCTTCTACATCTATGTCTACATATACATCTATCAATGTGTGTGTGAGTTGCGTTTGCATGAGTGTGTACGTGTGTGTTTGTCATCTAATTTTGACGAAGGCCTTACTGGCCAAAAGTTATATTTCTGACAGTCTTTTTGTTGTGCCCATCTGTGACTCAGTATCTCCGCTATATGGTGAGTGGCAACTTTCCTTTTCACAAATATTGTTGCATATACATCTAAATACATACTCCACAAACCACTATATTGTGTGCAGCAAAGGGTATCCTGTATCAGTCCTAGTTTTGTCCTTTCCTGTTCTACTCGCAGACATAGCAAGGGGCAAGTCTGTAGGCCTCCGTATGAGCCCTAATTTCTTGTATTTTACCTTTGTGGCCTTTATGCAAAATGTATGTTAGCAGGAGCAGGATCATTATGCAGTAAGCTTCAAATACTCGTTCTCTCAATTTTCCCAACAGTGTTCCTTGAAAAGAATGTCATCTTCCATCCAGGGTTTCTAAGCATCTCCGTAGCACTTGCATGTTGTTCAAACCTACCAGTAACAACTCTAGCAGGCTGCCTCTGAACTGCTTCGATGTCTCCCTTTAATCTGACATAGTGTGGACCCCACACACTTAAGCTGTACTCAAGAATAGGTCACACTAGTGTCCTATATGCAGCCCCCTTTACAGATGAACCACATTTTCCTAAAATTCTGCCAATAAACCCAAGCTGACAATTCATCTTCTGAATCACAGTCCTCACATGCTATTCCATTTCGCTTTGCAATGTTATGTCCAGATATTTGTATGACATGATTACATCAGGCAGGACACTACTAATGCTGTATCCAAATACATGGATTTGTTTTTCCTATATATCTGCATTCATTACATTTTTCTACATTTAGAGCTGGCTGCCATTCATCATACCAACCAGAAATTTGGTCTCTACAGCACCATCAGCAAACAACCACAGATTCCTGCCCACCCTGACTGCCAGATAATTTATGCATATAAAAAATATAGCAATATTCTATCACGCTCTCCTGGGGCACTCCTGATAATACGCTTCTCTCTGATGAACACTCACAACTGAGGACAACATACTGGGTCCTATTACTTAAGAAGTTTTGCAGCCTCTCGCACATCTGTGTACCTATTCTGTATCGCCATATCTTCATTAACAGTCTGCACTGGGGTACCATGTCAAATGCTTTTTGGAAATTTAGAAGTATGGAATCTGCCTGTGCCCTTCATCCACAGTTCACACTATATCATGTGAGAAAAGGGCAAGCTGAGTTTCACACAAGCAATGCTTTCTAAAACAATGCTCATTCATGGACATAAGTTTTTCAGTCTCTAGGAAATTTATTATGTTCAAACTCTAAATATGTTCTAGAATTCTGCAGCAAATCTTTGAAAGAGTCCCAAATGAATTATGAAAATTACTCAGAACATTTAAGAAGCTTCTCATACACATGTCCATACCTACACATATTGTATTCAAGTAGAACTATCACTATACTTACAGAAATATAGTACAAGAGCACATCAGATGCAAAACTAACATGTTTTTACTTATGTCAATGTGATATGTTGTCACCTCTCATAATGAGATGGAAAAATTTGCAATCTTATTCATGTGCTATGAAACTACAGAAACTGCCTCACTAGCTTACCTTAACATATTTATTAAGGGAAAAGTCAACCACTCCCTACATTAGATTGAATAGGGAAGGCCAAATTATATTGTCTTTCATCTTTATTTTTCAACGCATCACATTAACAATAGCACATGGATGGTGTGCTAGATGTTGGCTATTGTGTCTATCAAACAAAGATTTGCAGATAAAGTGAAACTCTTTTTGCAGAATTTCTTCAGCTGTGGATGTAAGTACCCACAATTTCAGCATGCACTACAGTTTAGGACAACTGTAATAACAGAAGTAATCGAAACATAACAGAAAAGACCAAGAACTGCATTACATCTAACTTGCAAAAGGTATAATCTACAAAAATGAAAGCCAAATGAAACATTCAGTATCTGCAATTTTCAATGTACAATCTAACTTTCTTTGGTCACCAGTCCAAACCCTGAAACCAGCAATTATTTACTGTTTAGAATTTATTATTTCTAGAAGATTCCTGAAATGTCTCACATTTGTAATGTTTATATTTTCTGGAATATCTTATGTTTGTATAAATAACAAGATTCTGAATATTTGGTGTTTCTATAAATAACTGCACTCTCTGCCCGTGAAGTCAGCTCGGTTTTGGCTGTACATTGGTGTCAGCAATGAATGTGCATTCAGTTCTAAGTGCCATACTTCATTCACAACGTTGTCTTTGAATTTGGATCTGATCATGGTTTTGACAAGACACTGGTGGCTCCATTTAGGCAATGTAGGGGCAGTTGCCTACGTAGACAGCAGCCAGAGTACAAGCAGTACATTGTTCCTAAGATCCATTTATTCAGGAGACAGATGCATACCAAAACAACAATGCGCACCAGGCATGCATCTGTTTTTCTGAAGACACTGGTCAGGGCCCAACAAAATGGCTGAAAGGAAGCAACTGAGTTGCCAAATACAACAAGTGGGATGACTTGATGTGTTTGGCAAATGTATACATTTACTTCAATGGCACAGCCAAACAGTGGTTCAATAGCTCAATAACTGGGACAAATCACTGGTCAAACTTATGTAAAAATTTGGCAACAATTGGCAGCAAGTCCACTTATCAGAATAACAATTGAAGATCAGAGCCTACCTTCATAACATGACAAAAGCTGATAAAATCACACAATGATTAAAGAAGTCAGAGAAGAGATGTACCAAGCTCTTCTCATCCAAAATGCCACAATAACAGAATAATTCATCAAATGGTGCTAGAAAGTCATGAAAAATCAACAAAAAGAGTAAGATGAAAGATGTATGGCTGACTGATGAATGTGGTCAGTATGGCTGACATTCATGCTCTCACCTCTCTCATAAGTCACAAAGTAAGACAAGAGTACACAAGAGAAAGCAGCCTCGAATGTCAAACTGATGCATCAAGAGACAACAGAGAAAGTCGAAGAAGATGTGAATCAATCTCTACCATGAATCTGTGCCACAAGCTGAATGTGCCTCGAAGAATGGACTCTGTCAACTTGGACTTACACTGTGAATGTGAAACAACAACCCAGCTTCTGGCCAATGCAAGTACAACCAAATTCTGTGAAAAGTAGAATGCCCAACAGAAGAAAAGGCATTTGGAGGACAAAGAATAACCTGCCAATGTGTTTTCATTGTAGATGCCCTGGACACACTGAATGCTACTGCAGAGAAAGTTCTATTCATGTCAGTCAGCCACAGTTGATTATAATTGAACTCTGGGACAAGCTCATTGCTTCATCCTGGACAAAGTCGCTCCCCAATGCTCCACAGCAATTTCCCGTTGCCCTACAGAGGTACCAGCCACTTGCTTGGACTCAGACTTCAGGAAAACTACGTGAGGCGACCACTTATGTAGGTGAGGTCATCAAAGATGCAAATCCTCCATGGATGACAGTCACCAAGAAGTCAAGATATCTCACTGACACCATCATCGATGGCCAACATGACAGGGTGCCAGTCGGCTCAAGAGCTTCTGTTTCTGTAATGTTGGGTGGTTAGCATCCAACTAAAGAAGCGTAAGTTATGTAATAAGAAGGTGATGGAGCTGAAAGTCGCAAATGAAAAATATGTCTAGTCAACAGGAACATGTACTGCTAGAGCAACTATCAATGACAGAACACAGTGGTTCAAATTTTCTGACTTATTGAATTTGTAGTCATAATGTAGTTCTCAGATGGGACTTCTTGTATGCATCGAAAGTATCATAGACTGTGGAAGATCAGAGCTCCAGACTTACTAAACTACTTCAATGAGCACACATAATAGTGATTGTTCTGGGCAGCTGTTTGCTGTTGCACACATTGTTATCATGCCATCATCAGCGAGAAGAGTTTCAGTGATCAACTGAGATGTTTGGTTCAACTGTGAGGATTCTGTCAATTTCAGAAAGCTACTCAGACTTACAAAGAAATTCTATATGCCAATAATGATCATAAGCATCTTACATGGTCAAGTAGAACTTTTGATCACTTAGTGTGATGAGCAGCCACAACTCATCCCTTAAGGTATGATCATAGGGACAGCTGAACCATTCAAGAAAGCACAGCTAAGTGTTACTGATGGAGACTCATATTCCGCTGTCACTATGGGCAACACAGAGCAGAAAGCTACTATTAAACTGCCACTAGGATTTAGCTTGATCGAGGAACACCATCAGTGAATGATAGTTATTCCATGTCAATTTTGGATGCTTTCTGATCCAGAGTGGGGAACAGCCAGTAAAACACCATATCAATACTGGGGATCATCCATCAATCAGCCAGCATTCATATAGTTTTGCCAACTAAATGATGGATAATCTGGAAGGAAGTGGCAAAGATGCTGCATGATGATATCACTGACCCTTTAGAGAGTCCTTGGTCCTTAATTACAGTACTTATAATGAAGAAGGACTGCCTTTATAACTCCTGACAGCCTTTATGAACTCAAAGTTATGTCGTTTTGACTGTCACCTTTGAATGTATTAGAACAGCCTGCTTCAACACCTTAAATGTACGATATCTCGTTGCTATCTGGAAGACATTCTTTTGAACACATTTGAAGAATATCTCAGCCTCGCAACAACCATGTTGAAGTGTGTTGAGACTGCAGGCCTCCACCCAAATCTGGGAAGTGCCTTTCATCGCCCATGAAATAAAGACCCAATGGCATCTAGTGAATGGTGACTCAGTCTGTCCCAATCCAAAGAAAATAAGAGCAGTCACAGACTTTCTGATTACTCAGCACATTCATGATGTGAGACATTTTCTTGGAAAGTGCTCATACTACCAACAACTCATAAATGATTTCTGTATCAAGGCACATCCTTTGCAAGAACTACAGTGGGGTAACACCAAATTTGCCTGGAACAATGTGTAACAAAGATCTTTACTTGTCCTTAAGGTGATGCTACCATCATCTTCAGTCCTAGCATCGTATCACGAGAATGCCGAGGCAGGACCTCACACTGACACTAGAGGAATGGGATAGGTGCAGTTAAGTGCATATTCAGGAGAGTGCTGAAACGATGACAGTTCATGCTTTCAGGGAACTCTCTAAGCCCAAGAAGAACTATTTTACAACCGAGAAAGAGTGCCTCCCAGTGGTTTGGCCAATTAACAAGTTCTGACTGTACTTATTTGGCAAACAATTCACTGTTTACAGGGACCACCTTTCTTTATGGTGGCTAACCAGCATGAAGGATCTGTTGAGATGATTGGCACAGATCCGTTGTGTCGACTGGCAAGTCGGGCACTGAGGCTTAAGCAGTACAATGTCACAGTGGTATACAAAAGTGAATGCAAGCACAATGATACCAACTGACTTTCAAAGAATCCTTTGGCAGAACACAGCAGAGTGGATGAAATCTCAGTCATCACTGCATAAAAGGACATCCTTCTTGAAGAGAAGGAGTACTGAAAACTAGAGGAGGACGAGGAACCAACCAAAGGAAAATTTCAATTATTTAATGGCGCAGCATATAAGAGGAACTATGATCCAATGGGGAAGAAATGGTTATTCGTCCCAGTCCGTCTACTACCAGCTATTCTGGGCTATTTCCACAACACTCTAACATCTGGTCACCTGGGATTTATGGAGACTCTAGACAGAATCAGACGCATTTATTACAGACCAGATCTGTACCAGTCACTTATGACACTATGTAAGCCATTGTAAGGAATGTAAATGATGGAATCAAGTGCCAAAGTTATCTCTGGGGCATCTCATACCAATTCTGCCTGCAGCAACACCATTCAACTGAACTGTATTCGACCTCTTGGAGAGGTTACTGAAGAGGACAAATGACAATCAATAGATAATAGTGTTGACCCACTACCTCACCTGCTATGCTGTCACCAAAGCTGTGCTGAGCGCTGAGGCTCCAGAAACTGAAGAAGACATCATTTTGACGCATGGAGCATCCTTCAGGATGATCTCTGATCCCGGAAAAACTTCGAAATCAGAATTAGTATTAGAGGTAATAATGGATTTTAATACCTACTCTGAATTTTTATTTTGTTTCCTTTACTTCTTACTCAATGTACAGATTGAATAACATTGGGGAGAGGCTACAACCCTGTCTCACTCCCTTCCCAACCACTGCTTCTCTTTCATGCCCTTCGACTCTTAAAACTGCCATCTGGTTTCTGTACAAACTGTAAATAGTCTTTCGCTCCCTGTATTTTACTCCTGCCACCTTTAGAATTTGAAAGAGAGTATTCCAGTCAATATTGTCAAAACCTTCCTCTAAGTCTACAACTGCTAGAAACGTAGGTTCGCCTTTCCCTAATCTTTCTTTTAAGATAAGTTGTAAGGTCAGTGTTGCCTCACGTGTTCCAATATTTCTACTGAATCCAAACTGATCTTCCCCGAGGTCGGCTTCTACCAGTTTTTCCATTCGTCTGTAAAGAATTTGTGTTACTATTTTGCAGCTGTGACTTATTAAACTGATAGTTTGGTAATTTTCACATCTGTAAACACCTGATTTCTTTGGGATTGAAATTATTATATTCTTCTTGAAGTCTGAGGGTATTTCGCCTGTCTCATACATCTTGCTCACCAGATAGTAGAGTTTTGTCAGGACTGGCTCTCCCAAGGCCATCAGTAGTTCTAATGGAATGTTGTCTACTCCGGGGGCCTTGTTTCGACTCAGGTCTTTCAGTGCTCTGTCAAACTCTTTCGTCTTCATCTACATCCTCTTCCATTTCCATAATATTGTCCTCAAGTACATCGCCCTTGTATAGACCCTCTATATACTCCTTCCATCTTTCTGTTTTCCCCTCTTTGCTTAGAACTGGGTTTCCAGCTGAGCTCTTGATATTCATACAAGTGGTTCTCTTGTCTCCAAAGGTCTCTTTAATTTTCCTGTAGGCAGTATCTATCTTACCCCTAGTGAGATAAGCTTCTACATCCTTACATTTGTCCTTTAGCCATCCCTGCTTAGCCATTTTGCACTTCCTGTCGATCTCATTTTTGAGATGTTTGTATTCCTTTTTGCCTGCTTCATTTACTGCATTTTTATATTTTCTCCTTTCATCAGTTAAATTCAATATTTCTTCTGTTACCCAAGGATTTCTAGTAGCCCTCCTCTTTTTATCTACTTAATCCTCTGCTGCCTTCACTACTTCATCCCTCCGAGGTACCCATTCTTCTTCTACTGTACTTCTTTCCCTCATTCCTGTCAATTGTTCCCTTATGCTCTCCCTGAAACTCTGTACAACCTCTGGTTTAGTCAGTTTATCCAGGTCCCATCTCCTTAAATTCCCACCTTCTTGCAGTTTCTTCAGTTTTAATCAACAGTTAATAACCAATAGATTGTGGTCAGATTCCACATCTGCCCCTGGAAATGTCTTACAATTTAAAACCTAGTTCCTAAATCTCTGTCTTACCATTATATAATCTATCTGATACCTTCTAGTATCTCCAGGATTCTTCCATGTATACAACCTTCTTTCATGATTTTTTAACCAAGTGTTAGCTATGATTAAGTTATGCTCTGTGCAAAACTCTACCAAGCGGCTTCCTCTTTCATTTCTTAGCCCCCCCCCCATGAACCATGGATCTTGCCGTTGGTGGGGAGGCTTGCGTGCCTCAGTGATACAGATGGCTGTACCATAGGTGCAACCACAAGAGAGGGGTATCTGTTGAGAGGCCAGATAAACATGTGGTTCCTGAAGAGGGGCAGCAGCCTTTTCAGTAGTTGCAGGGGCAACAGTCTGGATGATTGACTGATATGGCCTTGTAACACTAACCAAAACGCCCTTGCTGTGCTGGTACTGCAAACGGCTGAAAGCAAGGGGAAACTACAGCTGTAATTTTTCCCCAAGGGCATGCAGCTTTACTGTATGGTTAAATGATGATGGCGTCCTCTTGGGTAAAATATTTCAGAGGTAAAATATTCCCCCATTTGGATCTCTGGGTGGGGACTACTCAAGAGGACGTCGTTATCAGGAAAAAGAAAATTGGTGTTCTACGGATTGGAGCATGGAATGTCAGATCCCTTAATTGGGCAGGTTAGAAAATTTGAAAAGGGGAATGGATAGGTTAAAGTTAGATATAGTGGGAGTTAGTGAAGTTCGGTGGCAGGAGGAACAAGACTTTTGATCAGGTGAATATAGGGTTATAAATACAAAATCAAATAGGGGTAATGCAGGAGTAGGTTTAATAATGAATAAAAAATAGGAGTGCAGGTAAGCTACTACAAACTGCACAGTGAACACATTATTGTGGCCCAGATAGACACGAAGTCCATGCCTACCACAGTAGTACAAGTTTATATGCCAACCAGCTCTGCAGATGATGAAGTAATTGATGAAATGTATGATGAGATAAAAGAAATTATTCAGGTAGTGAAGGGAGATGAAAATTTAATAGTCATGGGTGACTGGAATTCGAGAGTAGGAAAAGCGAGAGAAGGAAACATAGTACGTGAATATGGATTGGAGGAAAACTATGGGTGCTATAAGCTATAATGCCAAGTAACAGTTGGGAGGCAGGGTATGGATTTTTGCCTATGCAGAAAGCAGGATTATCAGAAAAGATTTTGGGCTATTGTTGAATCCTTTGGAAATTGTCAGCTCAGCTATCACATATAAAGCTGAGCATTATGAGCTTTCATCAAGATGACAAAAGGGCAAATGTTGTCTACGTCCTCCATATGAAGCCCTACTATAGTCCAAAGTTGCAGATCGATGATGGGAGGTTCGAGAAAACTGAAGACCCACTCAGTTATCACGAAGCTTCAATGGGGAGGTTACATTCAACATTCACCACACTGAAGAGAATGTAACAACATGACTAGAACACATGGATAGACCAGCACTGTCACACAGAGAACCACTGCCAAGATGTAGATCCAGAGTGTTGTAGTCAGCTCCAATGAGAACTCCTGAAACAGCTAGTTGCTGTTTCTTCAGGAGAAAGAGCAAACCCAAGAGCTCTGGTGTGTACAGTGGGCTTCCAGCATAGCAGTTCAAACCATACCACCAGAAATTATTTGTTATTTAGAATTTATCATTTCTGGAAACTTCTTTAAATGTCTTACATTTGGTATGTTTGTATATTCCATAATATTCAATGTTTGTGTAAATAACAGCAGTCTTGAATATTTGGTGTTTGTATAAATAGCTACATTCTCCATCCAGTTCTGTTCTGGCTGTATGTTGGTGTCAGTAAGAAACATGCTATTAGTTCCAACAGTTGTGCTTCACTGGACCCTGCCTTCAGATTTGGACTTGATCAGGATTTCGACATGACAATATTCTGTTTCATTTTCCATTAATAGAAAAGTAAAAGTATTAGGCATTGTTACCATACCAACCAGTTGGTTGCAAATGCAATAATTTTTATCGCTCAGTCACCAACTAATTGATCTGGTGACAATGCCAATATTTTCCTATAGCTCGGAAAATGTATGTTTTCAGTCATGAGTTCTCATTCATTATTATTACTCCAAGTACAAGGCCTCAAAGCGTGCAATGGGAAGAAGAAATATGTATTAAAGTAGTGAAGTTTGAAGATGCTTATAAGCTTTCTAAGCCAACACGTCAATGTTCCATGTTCTGGCTCTGGCTCTACTTGGGCCCACTGATCACTGTGTCATCCACAGCCAACAGTATTATTGGATGTAGTTTGAACAGACAAGTGATCAGCATACCAGTCTCCCATCATTGTTGGGTTTCTTGTCCTTGGAACCTCTACTAATTGGTCAAGTAGATGCTCAGTTATCATCACAAAGCTGAATACCAGTCCTCTGACAAAGAAAAAATCCCTGGCCATACCAGTAATTGAACCTGGCTGCCCAGTGCATGGCAGACAGCCACACTAACTACTTAGCTATGGAGGTGGACAACCATATTAAATACCCAAGACATATCAACACACTTACAACAAATATTGTTCTCAATGTGAGACTCATTCCTAATAAATGCATTACATGTGACACATTCATACAAATGAAATGCTGTTACCATCTACTGCAATAGTAGAATAGTCAGCATTCTGACTGCTATGCAAAGAACATGAGTTCAGTTCCTTACGTTACATATGATTTTTCCTTTGTGGGAACACTGGAACAGTTTACAATCAGACTCAAAGACAATGGCACAGCAGTTCGTTTACAATACATGGTCTGCAACATCTGTTTGAAGAGATGTAAATTAAGTGTGTGAAGAAGGAAGGAACAGTAGTAATGAAATCGAGAGGAAAAACCAGGCAGTATAGGCCCAAACTTCACAGAGAAAGAACTGAAAGTGTAAAAAGCTTCAGTCATGTTGAAACTACTGTATCAAACCAGGGAAATGGTGAGTTAGAAATCCAAAACAGAGTGTCAAAAACTTGCATATCCTTTTACCAAGTGGGAAATCTAGTTGGGATATAGCAGTTCCCATAAAAATGCAAACAAACAAAGAATGCTCAAATCGTAGCTTCTGCCAATCATGACATAAGGCTTAGAGAGCTGCATGTTACCATGAAGAGACATCAACAAACAATAAAACTAAACCCCATCCAAACAGGCCTTGGAAGGCCCAATGGTACTGACCTACTATCATGTCATTCCCAGCCAACAGGCTTCACTGGATACAGGGGAGAGGGGGGGGGGGGGAGGGGGGGGGGGGGGAGGAGGGGGGGCATGTGGTCAACACACTGCTCTCAGCGTCTGTGACTGGAGCCTCTGCTTCTCAATAAAGTAGCTACTCATTTGGCTTCACAAGGACTGAGCAGCAAACTATAAGCATGCAAAATTAGATTGAACAATCTGCTATGCAAAAGTAAGATGAAACTGAATTACAAATGAGTGAATTAAGGATGACTAGCACAATGGAGGAAAGATTATACATTACACAGCTGAAATGGTTTGGATATGTGCAAAAGATGCAAGAGACTAGAACCTCTATACATTACTTGGACATTACAGAAAAAGGTATCTCGACCAAATAATTGAACACCTTTTCCATGAAGGAGCAACACTGCAAGATGTAAAAGGAGAGGAAGTTTACAGATACAGATGAAGGCAAATTTTCCACAATACAGCAGAGGCCCCCCAAATTCAGTACTCGATAACTTGGAAGTCCACATAATTTGGCCATCTGCTCGCAGGGTAGAAAAACATTTTGTCTTGCATCACTCTTCCATTCCTCCACTACATGACTGGCACTGGCACATGCTCAGTATGTCTGGAAGAAGGATATGACAAGTGTGTTAAGTAAATTTGCACAGAAATGTTGAAAGAGGAAAAGTATGAAGGAAAGCAACTTTCATGAGGTAAATGAAGCACTTTACATTTAATTTTGCCAAACAAGAGAGAAGGGAATGCCAATTAGTGGGTCAATCTTGCAAGAGAGGCCTTGAAATTTTATGAATAGTTAAAAAAAACATGATGATCCTAAATTTGTCACAAGCACTGGCTGGCTTGATCATACAACAATATAGTGTCTGTGGGGGGAAAAGTATCTGGTGACACCAAGGGTATGTCTCAGTTTATGGAGAAGTTTCAGAAAATTATTGAAGTTAAAGGTTTGAACAAAGAGTAATTGTACAACTGTGATGAAACAGGGTTGAATTATAAACTGTTACCAGCTACAAGTCTTCCTTTCAAGGAAGAATAGTAGTCCCTGGTTTTATGAGGAGCAAGGAGAGGGTTACAATCCTAGCATGTAGTAACTCATCAGGTGACCACAAACTAAAACTTGGTCTCATTGGAAAATCAAACAACTCATATGCTTTTAAGCATATTGAAGCCCATAAACTTTCAGTTTGGCACCAAAACCAATCAAATGCCTGGATGAGTGGTGCACTTTTCAAAGAATGGTTTCATAAAGTATTTGTCCAATTGCTTGAGCAATTTTTAACATCTAAAAATCTGCCAAGGAAGGCTTTTCTGATTTTGGGCAATGTGTCTTCACACCCAGATACTGAGCAATATTTCTACCACCCAATGTCAAAGTGCCATGCCAACTCACAGACCAAGAAGTTTGGGTTAGTCTCAAGAGAAGATATAGGCACAAGCCATTATCCTCCTCCTCTCTTTCTGCAAATGATGATTGCCAAGGTCCTATCCAGAAATTAAAGAAAATTGACCTATTGGATGTTGTTAGATAGGAAGCAGACTCCTGGAATGAATTAAAGTGTCACTAAAACCGGTCTGTTTCTGAAGAAAACTTCCTGATCATGAGGGGAGTGAGTCCATTGAACATCATGATGAAGAAAATGTGAACTTAATCAACCTCATGAACAAAGTTCCTGGATGTGAAGAGGGCAATGAAACTGAAGTTGAAGAGTGGTTCCAGAATGATACCGAACAAGACATTATGTCCTATGTAGAAATTATTGGGGCTGTTAAAGTTAATGAAGAAATTTACAAAAGTGATGAAGACATTGATGTTTAGTATTCCACTGTACAAGACCCTAAAATATCACATAGTGTAAATCTGCCTTTCAGTATTTTGAACAAGAATGTGCATTGATAACTGACTTACTGTTCCTTCATCACCTTCATGATGAAGCACCAAGACACAGAGTGCAATGTGGAAAACAACAAGACAATACAACTTTTAAAAAGTTGCCTTTTTTATTTTCATTAGAGAAAGCTTCATGCCTTTGTAAAGTAATTTTCTGAACTCTGCCTTATCAGTGAAATTACCATACTCATTGACTTTCATTAGTAAAGTCTCTGTGCCTTCATAAAGTAACATTCCTTCACTATAAGGGTCAACTGAAATATTTGTAAGTTACATTTATATACAGTTCAAGTATCAGGTATTTTCTTAAGTTTATTCGGACAATTTGAGTTTTGACTGATAGCTTTTTTCATAAACTGTTGTATTCCCAGGCAACAAATAAAAGTTTTTTATGATGAAAAATATTATTCATTCTTTTTCTTAACAGTTTTCCTGAAAACCCAACATTTCCAAAAATTTGGCCCCTTTCCGTCCATCGTAGGCCTACCTGACTCGCTTGAGATACCCAGATGATGATGATGATTATGATGATGATGATGATGAAGGAAGGACAAGGTCTGTCTTCTATAGCTTACTTGAGATAGTTATTTGTGCAAGTTTATGTAAATCATAGCCAGCAATATGATGAATGTCAGACACAACGACGTCCAACACCATTGCCTAAATTGTAAATTTATTACAATGGCCACGAATACATGCTAAAATGACACCAAATCTTGAGTAACTCAAGCATATGGAAAATACAAATCAGTCACAGGTTTTATTTTAATAACACTTTCATTTTAATACTGAGTAAAATGACAGCAGCATTTACCTTAGATTATGCAGACTGTAATCACCAACTTCTACCTGTGTGTGCCACAGCTACTAATGTAAGCCCTTCCTTTAGAATAGTGTGTGTGTGTGTGTGTGTGTGTGTGTGTGTACAATACACAAATTTCATTGCCAGGTAGTAACTTTGTTACCACTAGACAGTATGCCTACTTTGAATGGAAAGTCCGCTTTTCTACCACAATCTATCAGATGACAATTCCAGCCATAATATAATATGACACACAAATTCATCATTGTTATCATTATTATCAACACAATCTCTAGCAAATTAAAATCCACTGGAAATAAAAGCCTCCTCACAACTTTTTTGTCTGTAGAGATATACATATAAACGATTCTTTTGCATGTTTCCTAACACCACCTACCTAAATTCCATTATGTCACTGTCTCAACCTATACTTATCTCTTGGAATCTACCAAGAGGAACTTTTGGTCCATCAATCATCCATGAAGTTAAATGTATGTCTTGTTTCCCCTGGGCAGCTGGTGAAGATTTTGCTGAAACAGAGTCTAAAGCTTTCTCAAACCTATGTGCCCTAGATGACAGAATTATACTCACTGCTCCTCTCTATAATTTCATTCACAACTTGCAAATGGCCCACTGCACTAGATCCACTTCTAACACCAGTTTGTTAGTTTGCCTAATTAAAATTTAATGTTTTTACACTCAATTGGTGACAATTTCTGTAATATGTTTTACATCACAGAGATGAAACTTACAGGTCTACAGTTTTGTCTTGTGTGGTATTGCCCAATGATTGCATTGCCAACCAAAGCTGGCAACACATTTTTATACTACAGGCATCAGTAATGTCTCATTGCAATGTGTGATGATGAATGGAAGGTGCTCCTGAAAAGACACACCCTCTCTCGCAGCACTGCTGCATCGTCACATGCAAGTTGACACAAAGCCGAGCATGGACTCACTCTGACCAGTTCGTGATCACTGCTGGAGCAGTCGATATCCTCTAGTCATGACGCCAGTGCTATTCAAGTCTCAGATGGAACTGTACCTTTGTAAATGTTGAACTTTTACTTCAAACATTTGACACACCCCTAAAGTCCTCTCCCAGAGCAACCAAACAACCCACAGTTATGACTGGACGATTGTAGTTTTGTTGGGTCATAACATCTTGTCTGTCTGTGTTCTAGTAAAGGGCACATTTACAGTTTCATCCCAGTATTTGGAAATAGTCTTCATTCACAAAAAAATCAGTGAACCCTTTTGCAACTCAGTTTAGTACAAATTTTCCTCAAAGTTTAAACATTTCTTTAGAAATACCATTATCTCCCGGTGCCTTTCCTTTCTTCATACCTAGAATAGCTTGTATAAACATAATCAGGCATTAATTCTGGAATCTCAATATTTTCATTATTATCCATGTTTCTGGCTCATCTCTTGAGCAAGACTAACCCTTAAAAAAATCTTGGAATTCTTGTACGACTTCTTTTATGTAGCTGTTCCAAGTGACGAAATGAAGTGCCTGCCCAACATAAGGTTCTTTTTCCCTTCCCTTAACCTTCATTGTTTTCAACTGTTTCTCTAACCAAACCTTCACTACAAATAATCTGAAATGATAGTGACAACTCACTAAAAAAGTTGAGGTGTTTAGTAGTTAATAGGCACAAACACACGACTGAAAACTTCGCTAGCATTGGGACAAATCCTTAATAGATTTAAGAATGTTGTCATCCCCCCCCCCCCCACACACACACCTTAAGAACACATTGGGCCTGATAAATAAACAAGTATTAACATTTTTCCAGAACTTACAACACCATAACAAAATGTCAATTGTACCTTCTCGACTGGAATACTCTCTTTAAAATTCTGAAGGTGGCAGCGGTAAAATACAGAGAGTGAAAGGCTATTTACAATTTGTACAGAAAGCTGATGGCAGTTATAAGAGTACAGGGGCATGAAAGTAAGCAGAAGGAAACAAGACAGGGTTGTAGCCTATCCCCGATGAAATTCAGTCTGTGCATTGAGCAACCAGTAAACAAAACAAAAGAAAAATTTGGAGTAGGAATTAAAATCCATGGAGAAGAAATAAAAACTTTGAGGTTTGCCGAGGATAGTTTAATTCTGTCAGAGACAGCAAAGGACGTGAAAGACCAGTAGAACGGAATGGACAGTGTCTTGAAAGGAGGATGTAAGACAAACATCAACAAAAGCAAAACAAGGATAATGGAATGTAGTCGAATGAAATCAGTTGATGCTGAGGGAATTAGTAGATGAGAGTTGCTATTTGGGGAGCAAAATAACTGATGATGGTCGAAGTAGAGAGGATATAGGCTGGCCATGGCAAGAAAAGCATTTCTGAAGAGGAGAAATTTGTTGATATCGAGTATAGATTTAGGTATCAGGAAGTCTTTTATGAAAGTAGTGTAGCATCGATAATAAATAGTTTAGGCAAGAAGAGAATAGAAGCTTTCAAAATGTGGTGCTATAGAAGAATGCTGAGGATTAGATGGGTAGATCATGTAACTAATGAGGAGATAGTTAACAGAATTGGGGAGGAGAGGAAATCATGGCACAACCTCACTAAAAGAAAGGTTTGGTTGGTAGAACACATTCTGACGCATGAAGGAACCACCAATTTAGTACTGGAGGGAATAATGGAGGATAAAAATCGTAGAGGTAGACCAAGAGATGAATGCACTATGCAGATCCATGAGGATGTAGGTTGAAACAGTAACCTGAAGATGAAGGAGCTTGCACAGTATAGAGTAGCATGGAGAGCTGCATCAAACCAGTCTCTGGACTAAAGACAATAACAACAACCATCTCAAACCCTCTCTAAGACAGCTGCAAATAGTATCATCTAATACAGCACACTTTCATCATGTTCCTATTATTACTTGCTTTAATCTTTTGTTTTCTCTACATCTACATCTACAGGGTGTACATAAAGTCTAGGAACACTTTCAATTACTTATTGCACAAGAAACAAACATTGTACAAATACCAATGTGTGTCATTTTGAAGTGAAACCCTGAAAGTTTTTTTCATGTATACCGTCACAGTGTAGTTTTGTAATTTGCTGATAGTCAGCGCTAGTTGCAAACATGGCGAGTACAGGTGCGGAGCGAGCTTTCTGTGTGCTAGAATTCGACAAAAACAAGTGTGCTACAGCTGTTCAACGGATGTTTAAAACCAAGTGCAGTACGAAGCCAGCAACAAGGAAGGCCATTTACCACTGGCTCAACAAATTCATTATGACAGACTGCTTGTGCCCGGCAAAGAGAAGTGGATGTCCGGGTGTGAGTGAAGTGAATGTAGAGTGCGTATGAGAGACATTCATAAGAGTCACTCGTGGTTAGCATATCAAATGTTTGTAAAAAAACTTTAAGATTTTCTCGTCAAAATGCAATATGTATGACATCTATACAATGTTCTTGTGCAATAAATAATTGAAAGTTTTCCCGGACTTCATGTACACTCTGTACATCTAAACTCTGCACATCACCATGACATGCGTGGCAGAGCATACATCCAATTGCACCAGTTATTATGGTTTCTTCCTGTTCCATTCACTTAGGAAGTGTGGATGAATGATTGCTTGAATGCCTGTGTGTGTGCAGTAATTATCCTAATCTTATTTTCACAATCCCCAAGCGAGCGATACATAGGGGATTGTAGTATATTCATAGGGTAACCATTTCAAGATAGTTCTTGAAACTTTGTTAACAGACTTTCTCAGATTAGTTTATATCTATCTTCAAGAATCTTCCAGTTCAGTTCCTTCAGTATCTCTATGACTCTCTCCCACATACTAAACAAACCTATGACCTTTTGTGCTGCCCTTCTCTGTATATTTTTAATACCTCCTGTTAGTCCTATATGGTATGGATCCCACACCCTTGAGCAATATTTTAGGATGGGTCACATGAGTGATTTGTAAGCTATCTCCTTTGTAGACTGATTGCATTTTCCCAGCTTTCTACCAATAAACCAAAGTCTACCTTCTGTTTTACCCACAACTGAGTCTATATGATGATTCCATTTCATATCCCTGCAGAGTGTTACACCCAAGTATTTGTATGAGTTGGCCAATTCCAACAATGACTCATTGATATTATGGTCATAAGATATATTTCTAAACACTTAAAGCAAGTTGCCAATCTTTGCATCACTTTGAAGTCTTCTCAAGGTCAGGCTGAATATTTATGCAGCTTCTTTCAGATAGTACTTAATAACAGATAACTGCATCATGTGCAAAATGCATGATGTTACTATTAACACTGTCTGCAAGGTCATTAATATACAACATGAACAGCAAGGGTTCCGACACACTTCCCCTGGGTTGCCTCATCCAACTTGAGTTTCCCTCTTCTTTTGCATTTTTCATATCTTCAACTACTCGTGCTTACTACATATGTACCATTGTTAAATAACTGCCTCATTCTGTTATTTCTGTATAATCTACATTTTTAATATCCTGACTTTGGGGCTTTTAATATGATACACCTTCCATTTTTTGACAAATTCTATGAATCGAAATTTCTGACTTCCTGCCTGATGAATCTGTTCATTTCTAGCTCTCTATCTATTTTTACTCTAACAAGCCCATTGCCACCTGCAATTCAAAAATGGTATAAGACTGTCACCTCCTATGCAATTACTTTATTATTTGATGACATTTAGTCAGTTTCATATTTAGATCCATTTGAGCCTAAAATTATTTTACTTTAATGAATAAACATAGATACAATTTTACATACACTGGCTGTTCATTTTAACTGAAGTTATTGAAATATCTTGAAAACTACACATCGGATCATAAAAAGTTAGAATTCCAATTTGTTTGTCTTGGAGGGGGACATTCAATGATACCACACTCAGCCCCCCCCAGCCCACCCAATACATGGGTGGCTGGGTGTATCTTTGAAATCTTCAATGAGAAGCCCCCTTTTTTTATATAAAATTATGATTCTATGGCAAAATCTGCATATGTTTTGTCTGAAGCATTTTCTTTTTCATTTCACGACAGATGGTGCTGTAATTGGTGGAACAGAAACAGATATACAATCATAAGTTATAAAATGCTACTCAAAGACCCTTGAATATCCAATGGCCCTTCAGATCCCACGGCCATGTTGCGATGATAGGACAGCCCAGTATTTCATAACTTCTAAAAATTGGAAACCCCATTCGCGATGTTCTATTCCTCCAACATATCGGACAGGGGACACTTGGTGCGTCACTGTGGCCATGTAGCGACTATGACGTATCATAACTGGCAGTACACTGAGACTGGAGCTCACATGTTGTGCACAAGTAAAACTGATTGCAGCTCTAAATGTTATGATATGTGCACAGTGTTTCTTGCCTGCACAACTACCTATCATATGGAGAATAGTTGTGCAAGTGAATGATGAATATTGCAACCAAAAAAGAAAACGCTAAAATGATCCTGATTTATGGAGAATGTAGGAGAAATATTGAGGCTGCTGTTGCCTTGTATGCCAAGTGTCTTCCGCACTCATTTGTTCTTTTACAAGGCTGTGAACACCTTTAAGTCAGATGGCAGCAAATAGAACAACAAAAGGAAATGAAGCAAACATGTACAAGAGAAGCCAGTGAAATAGCCGTACGAGCAGCAGTGCACCGCAACCCACGGACAAGTGCCTGTCAATGCAATTATACCGTGACTCCAGTACGTCTGTAGGTACAGTGAAGAGCCAAAGAAACTGTTACACCTGCCTAATACCAAGTAGGTCATCTGCGAGTGTGCAGAAGTGCCACAAAATTATTTTGCAAAGACTTGACTTGTGTCTGAAGTAATGTTGGAGGGAACTGACACCATGAATCCTGCAGGGCTGTCCATAAATCCATAAGAGTACAAGGGGATGAAGATCTCTTCTGAACAGCATGCTACATGGCATCCCAGATATGCTCAATAATGTTCATATCTGGGGAGTTTGGTGGCCTGCGGAAGTGTTTTAAGCTCAAGAGTACTACTGGAGCCATTCTGTAACAATTCTGGACATGTGGGGTATCGCATTGTCCATGGATTCACAAGGTTGTCTCCATATCCGTACATGTCCATCCGCTAGATACAATTTGAAACAAGACTCTTCTGATCAGGCAACATGTTTCCAGTTGTCAAGATTCCAGTGTCAGTGTTGATGGGCCCAGGCTCTGTGTTGTGCATTCATCAAGGGTACGCAAGTGGGTCTTTGGCTCCAAAAGCCCACATCGAAGATATTTCATTGAATGGCTCACACACTGACACTTGTTGATGGCCCAGCATTGAAGTCTGCAGCAATTTGTGGAAGTGTTGCACTTCTGTCACATTGAATGAATCTCTCCAGTCGTCATTGGTCCCATTCTTGCAACATCTTTTTCTGGCCGCAGCAATTTATCAGATTTGATGTTCTACCGGATTCCTGATATTCACAGTTCACTCGTGACATGGTCGTACAGGAAAATCCCTGCCTCATCGCTACCTCAGAGCTGCTGTAGCCCATCCCTCATGCACCAACTGTAATAAATCACGTTCAAACTCATTTAAATCTTTATAACCTGTCATTGTAGGAGCAGTAACCAATCTAACAATTGTGCCAGACACTTGTCTTATATATGGATTGCCGACCACAGTACCGTATTCTGCCTGTTTACATATCTCTGTATTTGAATACGCATGCTTTTCCAGTTCCTTTGGTGCTTCAGTATAGTATTGCCACAATATTGCATCACCTTAAGTATCATCCATACCAAGTGTCACTGCATCAAGAACTTCATGGCACTAATTTCCATAAGCGGGTGGTGTTTTATGAATGGGCATATCAACAAATGCAAATAACCCCCATGTTCTTTGCCAAGGACCTATTACTGATGAGTCTACATTCACAAACCATGGTAGCATTAACTGGCACAGTATGCATTACTGGAGTGCAGACAATCCCACTGGTTATGGTAAGTTGGCCATTAAAATCCTTTTTTGGTTATTTTATTGACGGCACACTGAATTGATGCAAATACAAAATGGTTTTGGATCAGGAACTACTAGTACAACTGCATGATGTTGCCCTTGACATCTGATAACATATGTGGTTTCAGCATGACGGCTGCACAGCACATTACACAATTGAAACACAGTAGATATTAGTCTGTGTTTACACTGGCTGGTGGATTGGCAAAGCTGGCCCTGTTACTTGGCCCACTAGGTTGCTGTATTTGACATCACAATATTTCTTTCTGTGGGGATATTTAAAAGATAAGGTGTGCAAGCAAGTGCCAAAATACAGTGATGACATGGTTGACTGCATCAGAAACTCCAGTGCTGACATTCCCACAGATATGCTTCTGCCCTGTGCATGGTCATTTGAAAAGCAGACCACTAAGTGTTTTGAAGTTGGCAGTATTATGTTTGCACACTTACTCTAGCTGGAAAAGTAGAGCAGCATTCGCCTCAAGCCACAGCCACAAGCCTGTATGTCGAGTAGTCCTCTGTTCAATAGGTCAGAGGAATACCACATTGCAAATTGAGTTTCCCATTAGGAGTTATGAAATACTGGCCTATCCTATCATCACAGCATGGAGGTGGGGTCTCATGTGTCATTGGATGCTCAAAGGCCAATTAGTAGTACATCATAAATTATGATTGTATACCCATTTCTATTCCTCTGATTACAGCACAATCTGTGGCAAAACAAACATTGTGAATTTTGCCACAAAATTATAACCTACAACAAAAAATGGGGGTTCCCATTGAAGATTTCAATGTTGCCTCACCACTGATGGGTACGGGAGGGGGGGAGAGGGGTGTTCGAGTGTGATCTCATTCAATGTTGCCCTCCAAAACAAACAAACTGGAATTACAACTTTTTTTATCCAATGTGTAGTTGCCGAGACATTTCATTGTCTTCGTTTACAATAAACATCCTGTATATCTTCAGGTTTACAACTGTTTAGAAGACCAACCTGCATAGAAGTCAATGCTTGTTGCAATTGAAACTCGAGAAATTGGCCCCAGTATATCAGTTGTGTTGTCCTCAGAAAGGAGCATCCCTTTGATTTCTGATGTCATTGAGTAGAACAGAAATTCTTCAATGCCTGAAACATAATATAACCAACATAAACAAATAAGTAAGAATTTCACAAGTTCTCTATATAAGGTACTAAAGATGAAAATCTGTTAAAATTATTTACCTCAAAATTTTCCATTTAATTAAAGGTAATTGGATGTGAAGAGCAACCACTAATAATAGAACCTGATAGTAATACCACAATTTGGAGGAAAAGCAGATACATAACTACTATCTGTCCGTGATGTACAAATCTGTTTTTCCCTGTTACAATTTTTAGTATATTGTATACAAACAGCAGTACAGGAAAGAAGCCTGATATTCCTTGAAAGACATGAAACATTGACTAAATACTGCACCAAGACTAGCTAACCAGAGAAGAAATATTAGACAGGTGTCTAGGTTCAAGACTTAGTCTTCCCAATTGTTTCAAGTTGTTATAAACATTCGGAACAAAATATGCTCTTAGATGTTTAAAAATGTGTAACACACTACATGGCAGGAACATAATTCAACAAGGTGCTGGGTTATAAAAATATTTCATTTTAAACCTTGACATATCTCCTGTACAATGAATAAAACAACTTGAAAATTGTATGTAACGGGACGAATAAATCACTTTGTACATTTTCATTTCATTGCAGTAATATTACTGCGTCAAGTACGAGTATCTACTATTTCTTCCTCACTATGGTCTTAGCATCACAATATTTTGGCAGAGGATCTTTGGAGTTTGGAGGAAACTAGTGGAAATTTAAAGCTTTATTGTTCAGTCTGAGGAATGTGTCAAGGCAGATCAATTAATAAGAGCACTGTCTGAGAAAGTATGCATCTAGGACTAAATCCAGTTCTGGGAGGCAATTTTAACTAGTAACAAATATTCAACACAGTACATAAATTGCTAAAATCTGCAGATTCAGTTTCAGCAAAAGCACTGAACTGTGGCTAATACAAACTCTCTGCTTTATTTCTATTCACATAGCATGGCAGGAAAGCCACTGTGGAGTGCCAAATGTACCTGAGTTCATGAGTATTACCCTGCTGGCTCATTTTACAGGAAGGAAGAGTAGGGTTTAACATGCTGTTTGCAATGATGTGGAGATGGAGCACAAACTCAGAATGATGAAGGAAATTAACTGTGTCATTTTCAAAGGTGTTCAGAAGTGGTTATGGCGAAGGGTCTCCACAATGCTCATAAACTACTGCTAAACCTTCTGTGGTGGTAATTTCCTATGGGACCAAACTGCTGAGGTCATGGGTCTAAATCTTCTGTCCTAAGGCATCAGTGAACAACAGTATTAAAGGGTCATGTGATCAGCACATGCTGGGCAGACCACTATTTTAAACATAAGGTTCTGAGCAAGAAGAGAGACGGAGAGGGGAGGGTAGAGGGGGCAGAGAGAGAGAGAGAGAGAGAGAGAGAGAGAGAGAGAGAGGAGGGAGGCAGACAGAACCAATAATTTTTCAGCATTAGCTAATTTAAAAAAATAAAGTCTAAGACTAATTGTTGTAACACATTATATGGTGTGGTTTCCAATCAGTTTGTTAATCATAATTGGTACATGAAGCAGAATGCAGTCATGCTCTAGTTCAGACACCCTAACATTTTTATTGAGTTATTTAGCATTCGAAATAATTACATTTCATTTTTTCTCCTCTCATGTAGACTAAACCAACAACAAAAATATCAAACATGAAATTACTATGCTAAAAAAAAAGGAGAAAATGTCTTGTTTGATGATCTGAAAACATTGAATTAATTTTACAAGAAGTGTAGACTCTGACCAAATCTAATGTGCACTTCACTTGAGTGACAGAACAGCAACACAACAGCACTATGTGAACTTTTGTCAGGAAAAGAAAGAGCACACTCTTAAGTCTAAATACTTTGCCATAAAGCTGGATTGGTCACTGATCTGTATAAAGATTTTAAGAAACACCTAGCAGAAACTCAATAAAAAGAATGTTTTGAATAAATAGCTAGTGCTTCATGGGGAACTGATGCAGCTGTTCTCTAGGCCAGTCCTCCTTGTGCTCTAACACCAATGTACCCAATGATAAGATTGATTTCCATCTTAATGAACACATGATAGCCATTATAGTAACACTGAAGTTAACTCTTATACCATGGCTGCATAACAGGAGTAACATTGTCAGTAATAAATACTTATATCTAAAACTTATAGTTACGACTCACCATATAGTGTAGATGCTGAGTCACAGATAGGTACAACAAAAAAGCTATGAAACAAAGCTTTCAGCCAAACAGGCCTTCATCAGATTTACACAAAACACATACACACACACACACACACACACACACACACACACACACACACACACACACACACATTCTGATGGTTTGTTTGGCTGAAAGCTTTGTCTGACAGCCTTTCATTCTGCCTATGCAACTAAGCATATCTGTTATATGGTGAGTAGCAACTATTCTTTTCATAATATTTTCACTATTCCATCCCAAATTTTCCATTGTTTGCTTATAGTTATAAAATACATATCAGTAATATTACAAACCAACACACTCTTCAGGCCGTTCCGAATGAGCAGTGTACCCAGTAGCACACTTGCAAGCTCGCTCTGTTTCTGACACTGGTAGGCAAAGATGAGCACAACCACCTTTATTATCAGAGCATGGATTTTTGCCAACTTGTTCATTTGGGTCATAGATCCGCAGAGATAAGACATTGGCTGTAATAATGGAAGAAAAATGTTACAAAAAAGTGGGGTGAAACCTCTGTCTTACATGTGCAACTAATACAATAATAAAATAAGTCAAGTTCAGTCCCATTTCCACCTATATATGAGTGTTCATGTGCCCATAAGAATAATATTATCATGTTTCAGCTCTTGCTGATGAACCCTCCTCCCCATATTAATGCCTCAACTAATCAAATATCTATTTAGCAGGCTCTTTGTGCATTTCATTGTATCTATTCCACCAGTATTTTCCTGTTTTGTATTGACGTATAGAAATTTGTATCATTATTCATGCTAGAATATACTATTGAATTTGTAGTTTCTGTCATATGAACTATTACTTGCAAGTTGCAGGAAAAACACTTACACAAACAAATGACTAACAAGCGTCATGATTACATCCATCTTAAGAAATGGCACAATAGGAACAAGAGGTACTATTAAGGGGCTAGATAGGATAGTTACTTGGTGCTACTTGGCAAAGGAGACACACCACAGCAAGATAGAAAATGAATACCCAACAACAGAAAAGATTTGAAAATCCAAAAAATTACAATTAGAATTAATGACAGTTGGCAAGTCAAGAGATGAAGAAATTAAGTACTTCAACATAAATGGAAAACAATCAGAACAAAATTATGATGTAACGCAAACATAAATAGAATTCAATAAAATATGGGGAAAAATTCATGAGAATAGCTAAAATCATGTAATATGCTATTCGAAAGAATTATTTTTGAAAAAAAATATTCAAGTCTAACAAGCAGGAGAATAATATTTCAAATTAAAAAGGCTAATGGTGATTAATGAACGGCAAACAGCCACTGTTACCTGTTAATTTGTCACCATGAAAAACAAGCAGGATTTTTGCCCCATTTCATAGATATTTGTCTAGATGAGAAGACTGAAATTACCTATAATTTGAAATATTACTGTATCTCATTGCTACCTATCAGAAACCCTCGGAGAGCATTAAAGATAAACACCAGTCCTAATTGCCCAATTGTAAAGTGACCTGTTTCCAAATTAGATGCAAAAATAACCACTATTTCATTATACATATAATTAGAAAATGATGCTTTGCTGATTAACATTGTTCTTCTGTGAGAAACATGATATAAATGTGAAATTAATGCTGTAACTAATCGAAAGAAATGTAGCACATCGACAGGATGTACCAGTAAACCTATCATTACAAAATTACTACAGCAATTTAAATAGAACATATAAATAAAGCACATTAATTGAATCTCCAATATATGTTAGCACTAAAATTCAGGCAGTAGTTGGTTTGTCATAAACAAATTTAGAAATGTAATTGTTACTTGTAACATAATTGGTCAGAAAATGTTATATTAACTCGTATCCAAGTTGAAAATAGGTTCACATTGTTCAGCACTGAGATTGTAAATTTCTAGCAATGTGTAGCTCATATTCGGTTTAACTTTTAATTGTGATTTTACATAAAATTGTAAATTTCATTGTAGGTAATTGTTAACAAAAGTACAAATAGAGGCCACAAAGATGCCTTCGGGCACTCGTTTTTTGGCTAGGGTTGCGAGAAAAATGTATTGTAGGCTCACTCGTTTGGTGATTGTTGTGAACTCTGTGTCGTTTGATGTCAACTTTGGATACATGTGATGTAACCGGTACAGTTCACCAGGCTCAGACACCAGAGTCCTGGAAATATATTGGTATTAAAACTGCACTGTACTTTGGAATTTATTTGGGAGTCTTCCGCAATCCTTTTCAGAGGCTGTACAGCGACGAGACATGAATCCAGGAATTTTGCAAAATCCCGAGAACTAAACAACTCTCAATGTTGGTAGAATTGACATGAAAACAACAGTGCATCGACTGGGCATTTCACTCAAAACATTTGCAACACGGAGGTGGGAAAATATGAACATCTCAGATTCAAAGCAATTACTGTGACCTTACATTTCCTTACTTAAAGATAGATTCAATTGAATTGGTGTTCTTATAGTGAATAAGAAAAACAATAATACAGAAAAGACAGACTGCTACTCACCACAGAGGAGGCACTGAGTAACAGAAAGGCACAATGCAAAAGTATGCTAGAAATATTTAAGCCTACAAACAAACCCCTTCCTAAGTAGAAAACTCAAATACGTTCACACAAGCATAAGTCACACACACATGGCCAGTATCTATGGACAATAACGTCTGGAGACAGTGGTCATGTGCATTTTGAATCATGCTTCTGTGAATGTGTGTCTCTTGTCTATTTCTGAAGAAGAACTTTGTCTGAACGCTTAAATATTTATAACATTCTTTTTCATTGTTCATGTCTATGACTCAACACCCCCTCTGTGTAGTGAGAAGTAATCAATCCTTTCCATATTATTGTTATTACATCTTGGAATTTCCATTGTTTGAATAATCAAAACATGTAGAACTGCTTAAATTTAGGGATCACAACAATAAACAGACATTAACAGTTAACTGAGAGTGATAGAATAAAAGCCACTGAAAAATGAAGAGAACTTTTATTTTTAAGACATGTTTGTATTGTACAACTTAAGAAAACTGGAGACTTAAATTTTTTCTAGTTATTTAGTTAACCCCAGCAAAGACAGTGATACTGAAGCAAAAAGACAGTGAATGATGACAAAGAACTAATTCGAAAATCTTTGTCGACAGAAGTGAATGACTAGACACAAAAATTTATGAAGCTTAATATAGTCCTAAAACATGAAATTATTCCATCATAAATATGGTTTTACCTACATCTTGGACCCCTTTACTTATATACCACTTTTTCAGATTAACAAAAAAAAAAAATAATCAGTTTTTGACACTGTAATGTAATTGGAAAGATAAAAAATCCACTTACCAGGACAACACACATATAAAAAAGGTATTATGTATGCAAGCTTTCGGAGCCAGTGGCTCCTTCCTCTGGCAGAAGAGTTGAAGGGGAAGGCAGAGGGGTCGAAAGATAACGACTGGAGAGGTTTAGGACAAGGGGTAGAGTTTGGTAAAGTCACCCAGAACCTCAGGTTAGGGGAGATGTACTGGACGGGATGAGAAGGAAAGACTAATTGTTGAGGACTGCAGCAAATGAGATTTGGAAACCTGAGGGCTTGAAGGTGGAAGATTAGAAAATATGCAAGACAGAGATTACTGCTAAAACAATGGGCATGAGTTAATAAGAGTGAAAATCTCAATGCATAGTAATCTCTGTCTTTTATATTAAGCTGTCTTCCACCTTTAAGCCCTCAGGTTTTCAAATCTCATCTGATGCAATCCTTAACAATCAGTCTTTCCTTCTCGTCCCATTCGGGTATGTCTCCCTTGACTTCTGAGCGACTTTTCTGAAATCTACCCCTTTTCCTAAACCTCTCCAGTTCTTTTCCTTCACCTCTCTTCCTTCACGTTCAACCCTACTGTCAAAGGAATGGACCACTGGCTCTGAAAGCTTGCATACTTAACAGGTTAAGTACTTAATCTGTACCGCACATCATTCTAAACTTATCTGGCTGTTAGCAGTGTCCTATCATATACACACTTTATAAGCACGTATCACAATGTCATAACTTTGATAGTTTCAAAATTTGCACTTTAATTTTAAGATCTTATTGTACAAGATGTGATCAGAAAATTTGTGATTAAAAGTCTAGGAAATGAAGATCATCAATGATCTTAAAATGATGGTGAAACATAGCATAAACCAAGATACTGATTTCCTTAACTTTGGAACTAATCTTCTCATTCAAGATGGGATCAAAGTGATAAGCTGCTTGAAAGACATCAAGGACCTTCAACTGTATTATCTTTGCAGTTCATTACCCTAGTGAAGTAGATTTGGAAAAAATGATATCAGCTTTGTTTTCAAGGTCCTAAATGGTTATTCATTCCATAACTATTGTGTGTTTCACTGAGAAGGGATCTTTGGAAGGAAGGTGGAATCAGTTTGGAGGTGAGGAATTTCTGGAAGATTATCAGCATATGGCTAGGATAAAGGAGCAAAAATCACATTTGGAATGGGTTGGAAGTCTAGGACACAAGATTTTATCCATGCTTTCACTTGACTGCAGTCTATAGGCAGGGTGATACAGAAACGCTTTCACTGAAGAATATGAGTGCCATAAAGCAATTCCTTTACGGCTACTTCATAACTGAACCTGTGTTTTAAACAAAAGGTGAGGACTTTTGAGACAACTGAGACTTCTGAATGGGTCAGGCTTTTCAGAAGATGACCATTTTGAAAGTCTGAGAGGGTATTCAGGAGCAGTGCATTTTCCGGGGGTGAAAGAGGTTTCTAGAGATGTGGGAGATGGAGAAGGTGAACAACACAGGTCTGACAGCTGCAGCTGGTTGACACAGGGATTGTTTGGTACTGACATATGTAGCTGAGATATCTGTTGGGAATGTTGTTTCAGCTGCATGTGTGTGTGTGTGTGTGTGTGTGTGTGTTTGTAGGTAAAATACAAAATGTGAGGTAGCTCAGAAGCTAGTCATGTCTCTACAGTGTTCTGTTTCTGTGCAGCATGCATCAATCATTTACAATTACTAGTATGTAGTTGTCCTTCCTTATTTTTGCTTATTGTTTTCATTTTGGAAATGTAATAATAATGTACCACAAAAACTTGTTTCAATTATGTATTTCCTTTGCTACATCACTTGATTGTTCATTTTTCCTGCATGCTATTTGAGAGTGGAATGGCAGAGAAATACACTGATAGAGGTATGATAAACCCTCTGCCAGGCAATTAAGTGTGAGTCATGTAGATGTAGATGTGAAGCATTGGAGAGAAGGTTTAAAGATATGAATAAGATTACAGGAATGAAGATAAGGTATCAGGACAATTACAAGATCCATATTACTTTATAAAGAAAGTGTCACTGATAAACAAATGTAAACTCACCAGTATTACTACGCAATATAACATCATCCAAGCCAGTTGTCTTATTTGCTATATGGATTGCTGCATCATCTTGATTTGCGTAGTAGATGAGACCATGGTAGATCACAAGGGCTGACTTCTGTCCCGGTTGTAGCTGAATGGTTTCCACAGATTCAGTCTTAAAATCATAATACTGAACAGAATGTGTCATAATATTGACCCAGTACAGTCTCCAGTCTGCCAAATCCATTGCAAGACCTAGTGAAATAAAGTTTGGCTGTAATTTACAATTTCTGTTGCTTTCTGAACATATTAAATCTCAGGATAACAATAATAATAATTATAATAAACACTTACTAATACAATAACCTCTTTCCATGACAATATTCATTCCACTCAACTGATTTTCCAAATCTTTGAAGTCTCTGACAGAATCACAGTGTCATCTGCAAATCTTGCAGTTTTTATTTCTTCCCCCTGAACTCCAGTTCCCTTCCCAAATTTCTCTTTGGTTTTCTTTACTGCTTGCTCAATGTAGAGATTGAATAACATGGGGGAAAAGCTACAACTCTGTCACACTCACTTCTCAACTACAGTCACTCTTTGACTCTTATGGCTGCAGTATAATTTCTATAAAAGTTGTAGAGAAACGTCCCTCACAGTACATTATCCCTGGACTTTCCCTCACAGAACTTTCAAAATTTCAAAGAGAGTACTCCAGTCAACATTGTGAAACACTTTCTCTAAATCCACAAATACTGTGATGATTTTTTAAATCCATCTTCTTTTCTGAAAACCTCTGTCTGGAGTGTGGCCTTGTATGGAAGTGAAATGTGGAAGATAAATGGTACAGACAACAAGAGAACAGAAACTTCTGAAATATGATGCTACAAAAGAATGCTTAAGATTAGAGAGTAGAGGTACTGAATCAAACTGGTGAGAAAAGAAATTTATGCCACAATCCAACAAGAAGGAGGGATTGATGGATAGGATACCCACTGATGCACGAAGAAATCATCAATTTCATATGGAGGGAAGTGTGGGGAGTAAAAACTGATGAGGGAGACCAGAATTTGACTTGAGTAAGCAGATTCAAGTGAATATAGGTTAAAATAGCAATCCATCTTGATCACAAGGATTTATTAAAATTAATCACACATTCAAACGGTAATCAGTTTCAATTTTATCAAAAATCATCTTCAGACCATGTCTCACCAGATGGTGAGCACTTACCAGTGGTGTCCCGCAACACTTATCAATGCTCCAGCTGTCATCTCTGTTCACTGCCTGATGAGACATGGTCTGAAGATGAGTTTTGGTAAAATTGAAACTGATTACCATTTGGATGTGTGATTGTTAATTTTAATACATCCTTGTGTTCAGGACCGATTAGTATTTTAACTGTCTATAGATCACTGATTTTTTCCAGTACTATTTTCAGAAGTTATGAACAGAGATTGCAACAGCTATGCAGAGATGATGAGGCTCACACAGGATCCCACCAAGGAGAAACTATCACTGAGTGCCCAGAAACCACATTTAGCCTTTGAGTTGTGGACCACTAAAACAAAAACTCAATTTTCATGGTTGAGAATGCACAAATCATACCATCATTAAAGTCTCACTAGTAACTTCCCACACATTTATTATAACTATTTTGTAGATGCCCATGAGAAACAATTTATAATATACAAATATGTCCAGAATTAGAATGAGAATTCTATATCCATTCACATGTGGGGGAATGGACAGTTATGCCAAAACTGAAGTTAGTAGAATGCCCGAACATATAAAATTAATGTTAATTTCTTGGCACGAGTGTTTCACACTTGTGTATGTGACTTCATGATTAAAATAAAATAGAAAGAAACTTCCACATGGGAAAAATATATTAAAAACAAAGATTCCAAGACTTACCAAGCGGGAAAGCGCCGGCAGACAGGCACAATGAACAAAACACACAAACACACACACAGAATTATTAGCTTTCGCAACCGATGGTTGCTTCTTCAGGAAGGAGAGGGAAAGACGAAAGGATGTAGGTTTTAAGGGAGAGGGTAAGGAGTCATTCCAATCCCGGGAGCGGAAAGACTTCCCTTAGGGGAAAAAAAGGACAGGTGTACACTCGCACACACACACACACACACACACACACACACACACACACACACATATATCCATCCGCACATACACAGACACAAGCTTGTGTCTGTGTATGTGCAGATGGATATATGTGTGTGTGTGTGTGTGTGTGTGTGTGTGTGTGTGTGTGTGTGTGTGTGTGCGAGTGTACACCTGTCCTTTTTTTCCCCTAAGGGAAGTCTTTCCGCTCCCGGGATTGGAATGACTCCTTACCCTCTCCCTTAAAACCCACATCCTTTCGTCTTTCCCTCTCCTTCCTAAAGAAGCAACCATCGGTTGCGAAAGCTAGTAACTCTGTGTGTGTGTTTGTGTGTTTTGTTCATTGTGCCTGTCTGTCGGCACTTTCCCGCTTGGTAAGTCTTGGAATCTTTGTTTTTGACTTTATGATTATATATATTCTTTACGGATAAAAGGTTTTATGCTGTAAGTTACTGAATTGAGTTAGACACTCAATTAAAAGATCTTTATTGGAAGGTAATTGTAGTTCTCAGTAAAGAAAATAGTGAAAAGACCAGTTTCATAAACAAGTTGATGGTGTTGTCTGAAAAATGTGTCACCACAAAGAAGCATATTAAACCCTGCTCTTTATAGCATATATGCTAATGAATAACAACTTCCGGACTGTGCCAGAATTATGAAAAAGCTCTGGCACTGACAACTCAGGCTAAGTTCTTTGAAGACATGGAAGTTTATCTAACAGATACTTCAAAGAAGATAAGTATTTATTATAATAGTAATCAAGTTTGCCCAAGCCTGTGTTCATCTTAAATACAGATAAGCACATCATAAACTCAGTGTCTCATGGCTAAGAGTAGAATTAGAAGATACACCACACCCAAGATACACCACAGTTGATTGCATCTTGAGATACAGCACACTGCCATAACACAAAGGTGGAAGAGGAATTATCCTTAGGAATGTAGTTGGTAATACATGGGGATATCATCCACTAACAACATTATAATAACATAACAACATTATAAATCTGCTACTCCATGGCAGAATACATATTCCCTGTCTGGTGCAAGTCTGCCCATGCCAAAGAGATCAACAAAGCACTGAGTGAGATGTGCAGGTTTATTACCTGATGTTTGCATCCTACACCACTTTTCATAGTATATCAATTGGTAGGTATTGCTCCTCCAGATATCAATTGTGAGGCTTCCATCACTGTGGAAAGCTCAAATCTGGCCACCAAGTCTAGCCACCCATTACATCATTATGTATCAACTGCCCAGAGATTAAGGTCCATGAAAGTCTTACATAAACCACAATCATCTTAGAAATGATTCCATCTGAAGCAACAACAGAAATAGGGAATGTATCAGCTGTAAAAGATACTCTTTGGCCTCAAACCACTGAAAATCAAGAGAAGTGGACTACTGCTTGTTTTGTGCTGTCAGTTATCTAAGATCTGGAATCTGAAGGTCCAAATGTAATTTGCAAAAATTGGTCTCTCCGGTGACAACTATCAGCCATGAGTACAGAGAAGTGCAAATATAGCACACTTAACCACTTGCTCTGTCCTGCACCAAGCACTAATGCAGATTTACTTCTGGTCTGTCCAAACTTTTTGCAGGATACCTTACTTTAAGTCATCCATGGTGAAATCTTGCATGCTCCTAAACCTGGACTTGCTTACTTTATGTAGTTTGTAGTTTTTCCCTTTGTATTTATACTTCTGATATGACTTTTTTTTAAAGAAAGGAGAAGGAAGAAACCACACAAACGTTTACACAATTTTTTTCCACTTCATACTGACTTCCAGAATACGCTAACAATCTCTGTTCTCCCACACACATCTGGTAGCTACATTTCCCTATAGGTGCAGCAAAGCATTCCAGTCAAGATTGTCAAAACCTTTCTCTAAGTCTACAAATGCTAGAAATGTGGGTATGCTTTTCCTTAATCTATTTTTTAAGATAAGTCGAAGGGTGAGTATTGCCTCACATGTTCCAACATTTCTACGGAATCCAAACTGATCTTCCCCGAGGTCGGCTTCTACAAGTTTTTCCATTAGTCTGTAAATAATTTGTGTTAGTATTTTGCAGCTGTGACTTATTAAACTGATAGTTCGGTAATTTTCACATCTGTAAACACCTGATTTCTTTGGGATTGGAATTATTATATTCTTCTTGAAGTCTGAGGGTATTTCGCTTGTCTCATACATCTTGCTCACCAGATGGTAGAGTTTTGTCAAGACTGGCTCTCCCAAGGCCGTCAGTAGTTCTAATGAAATGTTGTCTACTCCTGGGGCCTAGTTTCGACTCAGGTCTTTCAGTGCTCTGTCAAACTCTTGACGCAGTATCGTATCTCCCCTTTCATCTTCATCTACATCCTCTTCCATTTCCATAATATTGTCCTCAAGTACATCGCCCTTGTATAGACCCTCTATATACTCCTTCCACCTTTCTGCTTTCCCCTCTTTGCTTAGAACTGGGTTTCCAGCTGAGCTCTTGATATTCATACAAGTGGCTCTCTTTTCTCCAAAGGTCTCTTTAATTTTCCTATAGGCTGTATCTATCCTACACCTCATGAGATAAGCATCCACATCCTTACATTTGTCCTCTAGCCATCCCTGCTTAGCCATTTTGCACTTCCTGTCGATCTCATTTCTGAGGCGTTTGTATTCCTTTTTGCCTGCTTCATTTACTGCATTTTTATATTTTCTCCTTTCTTCAACTAAATTCAATATCTCTTCTGCTACTCAAGAATTTCTACTAGCCCTCGTCTTTTTACCTACTTGATCCTCTGCTGCCTTCACTACTTCATCCCTCAGAGCTACCCATTCGTCTTCTACTGTATTTCTTTCCCCCATTCCTGTCAACTGTTCCCTTATGCTCTCCCTGAAACTCTGTACAACCTCTGGTTTAGTCAGTTTATCCAGGTCCCATCTCCTTAAATTCCCACATTTTTGGAATTTCTTCAGTTTTAATCTACAGTTCATAACCAATAGATTATGGTCAGAGTCGACATCTGCCCCTGGAAGTGTCCTACAATTTAAAACCTGGCTCCTAAATCTCTGTCTTACCATTATATAATCTATCTCATACCTTTTAGTATCTCCAGGGTTCTTCCATGTATACAACCTTCTTTTATGATTCTTGAACCAAGTGTTGTGCTCTGTGCAAAATTCTAACAGACGGCTTCCTCTTTTATTTCTTAGCCCCAATCCATATTCACCTACTATGTTTCCTTCTCTCCCTTTTCCTACTCTCGAATTCCAGTCTCCCATGACTATTAAATTTTCGTCTCCCTTCACTACCTGAATAATTTCTTTTATCTCATCATACATTTCTTCAATTTCTTCATCATCTGCAGAGCTAGTTGGCATATAAACTTGTACTACTGTAGTAGGCATGGGCCTCGTGTCTATCTTGGCCACTATAATACGTTCACTATGTTGTTTGTAGTAGCTTACCCGCACTCCTATTTTTTATTCATTATTAAACCTACTCCTGCATTACCCCTATTTGGTTTTGTATTTATAACCCTATATTCACCTGACCAAAAGTCTTGTTCCTCCTGCCACCCGACTTCACTAATTCTCATTATATCTAACTTTAACCTATCCATTTCCCTTTTTAAATTTTCTATCCTACCTGCCCGATTAAGTGATCTGACATTCCACGCTTCGATCCGTAGAACGCCAGTTTTCTTTCTCCTGATAACGATATCCTCCTGAGTAGTCCCAGCCCGGAGAACCGAATGGGAGACTATTTTACCTCCATAATATTTTATCCAAGAGGATGCCATCATCATTTAACCATACAGTAAAGCTACATGCCCTCGGGAAAAATTACGGCTGCAGTTTCCCCTTGCTTTCAGCTGTTTGCAGTACCACAACAGCAAGGCCATTTTGGTTAATGTTACAAGGCCAGATCAGTCAACCATCCAGACTGTTGCCCCACCAACTACTGAAAAGGCTGCTGCCCCTCTTCAGGAACCACACGTTTGTCTGGCCTCTCAACAGATACCCGTCCATTGTGGTTGCACCTACGATATGGCTATCTGTATCGTTGAGGCACGCAAGCCTCCCCACCAATAGCAAGGTCCATGGTAATGGGGGGTTAACTGGATTATATACATGCAAAATTTTCAGTTACTAAGGAAAAGTAAGAACTGACTGACAGAACACTGAAGGAAGGTGAAAAGACACAATCAAAAAAAGAGGAAAAATGACATGACATAAGAAAATAACTACCCTTTTTTTTTTTTAGCAATGATAGCATCAGAATTTCATTTATCTGTATAAATAAATGAAGGGAAAAAACACTGAAACTTGCTACATCTTTTTTCTTTAATCAATGGTGTTTTTTGTTTTTTCCCCCCAATTAAATTAAGCCTGGCACCTCAAGATGGTTCGGTACGAGGAAAAATAAAGTATTTGTGCAACAAAAAATGTGACTGGCTCTCACATTTATTCTCATTGGTCATTTCTATGACTTAAGCATACATATATATTCTCCCATGTCACCCAGTGTGTAGTATCATTAATAGTTTGTAATTTCATTTATTTTTCATTTCTTTTCAATAGTGTTTTATATGAAAGAAATACAGACTGCATGCCATTTCATACATGTCAACAATTACAGAAGTTGATGAGGTACATGAAGATTTGCAGAGAGAATTAATATTATTGTATGAACTAAATGTCTTATTTACTTGACTGAATAAGTATCCTTTACAATGATCAACTAAAGACTAAGAACACAAATAATGAACTAAGAGTAAATATGTCCATAGGCCTATCTCTGAAAACTAGAAACTTTATCCTTAAGCACAATGAAACTAAATGCAAACATACAAAACTTTTTAAATAAAAGTAATTATTAACTTACTTTGAGGTGACACAAGCAGTGGATTTTCCCGTTGGGTAACAATCATTTTCCTTTCACTGCCATCCATACGGCTGCTTTCAATTACATACTGACTATCTTGCATATGACTCCAGTACAAGCCACCTCGTAAAGGATCCACAGCAAGAGAACGTATTTGAAAGACATCATCTGGTCCAACCACAGCAGAAATATATTCTCCTTCAAGGTTGCATACTAGTATGTAGTTATAGACAGCACCCCATGAACTCACAAACATATTTCCAGAAATCCAGTCAATGGCTAAACCTGTTGGCTGTTCAATACCTTGGAAAAATTCAGAGTTGTGAATTATTTATTTGATACTTATCTAAGTTACAACATAGTCTAGAAATGGAAACTCAAAAATTTCCAGTAATATTTTGTTACATATAAATCTAAAAAATAAGAAGACATTTCTTCAATTAAAAATGAAGACACAATGAATAGTGTAAATACTTGAACCAACCTAAAATCCACCCACATTGAAACAATGAGAGGTTAATGTGCATAAACTAGGAAAATATATTAATATTAATGTATTTTTCTCTTAACAAACCAAAGAACAAAGCCAAAGTGCTTCATTTATTCTTATGCTGATAGCTAGTAAGTAGGTACTTGTACTTAATTTTTTTTAACTACCACATATTCATTGATCTGTCATTTATTCCTTAAAATGTCATTTATTTCTTCCAGTGATTTTATATACTCGTTTAATCTTTATCTTACTTGTGCTTAAATTTTTTACATATATGAGACACTATATACGAAGGAAGTTAAAAAGAGATTTTCTGTTAATATGTTCACAACAGACATAAATCCTTCTAAGAAAGTAAATGAGTCAAAATTAGGATAGAAAGCAAGCTAGATAATATAGCAAACACAACTTTACAAAGGATTATGAGAAACCTGAAAGTAAGAAATTAGTGCTGCTATTTCAAGCCCTATATACAAACAACATTGTAGTAATCATAATTTATTGGGGGAAAGTAAGTGACCAAAAACTGCAATGAAAATAATACTTTGAGCTTGCAATTTATATTACAACAAGAAGAAAATACAAAACTATGCAGTGTTGGTCTGAACAATAACACAGCATCCTTTGAACAATATCCACAGAAATCTGCTTATGGGCCCAATTCATGAATTTTTACTTACAAAACTAAGAGCAGTAGTTCAGTATTATTTAGTCAGTTCTTAGCTATCTATGTTTAACTTTTAACCCTGACAGGTGAAACTAAAAATAAAGTGAAAAGAAGAAAAATATTATGTTTATGGTGGATGATGTTGATAATGACATTAAATGAAGTTGGACAATGACAGTAAGGAAAGTACATGTGATTTTGATGAGACATACAAGCATCTGGAAACAAAATCATCATGTGGTGAACCTATGACAGTAAACTGAAAAGTCATTACGTAGGTCCTTAATTACAGATGGAAACTGTTTGCAAGAATGCAAAACTCTGAGCGATGAATCACTTGTGCTTGTCAATTAGTCTCATCAAAGTTAAAAGTGAAATATTCGGAGAGTGGGCTGTGTGAAAAGGTTCAAAATTAACCTGTGACGTTCACTGTTATGTTTGACAAATGTCACACACTGGCATTGGGGAATAAGTAAACCACAGACCCGCTGTCACATTTTTTAAAAATTCATTATTTAGCAGATTATAGAGCTATAGGAGTGTTAAATTAAATGATCCTGTGACATTACGGATCTGGAGACCCCATTTGGAGTTGGTCGACTGTCTGCTGCAAGTCTCTTTCTGACACCACTTCGGCAATATTCATGTCAATAAAGAGGAGATGAAATGGGGGTTGGGCTGTTTGGGGTAAGGGACCAAACAGCGAGGTCATCAGTCTCATTGGATTAGGGAAGGACGGGGAAGGAAGTCAGCTGTGCCCTTCAAAGGGGAACCATCCCGGCATTTGCCTGGAGTGATTTAGGGAAATCACGGAAAACCTAAATCAGGATGGCCGGACGCGGGATTGAACTGTCGTCCTCCCGAATGTGAGTCCAGTGTGCTGGAGATGAAATGATTAGGACAATGCAAACACACTGTCTCCCAGCAAAGAACATGTTTGACCCAGCTGGGAACCAAACCTGGGACCCTGAGATCTAGAAGCAACAATGCTAACCACTAGATCATGAGCTCTGGACTTTTGAGGGTATCATAACCACATATAGCCCACAATATGTGCATGATATCATTTATTTCAGCAAAAGTCTATTCACCTCAAAGAATACCGGCAACACAATTCTCCAAATTGTGAAGTGTATTATCTTTGGCTATTTTTGTTTATTTGTGAGATTCTTGTAAGTGAATGGTAATAATTACAGTGACAGGGTACAAACAATGAACACCAAAGCTGTGATGGAAGAGAAGAAAATTATGAAACTGTTAACATGAATGTTCCTAACAGCAAGACAGAGCTCAGATTGCAACAGAACAGCTTTAATATACTTGGGGCATGGAGGGGGTGGGGATAGTGGAAGAGAGGTAGGTAGGGAGGAGGGAGGGAGAGAGGGGGGGGGGGGGGGGGGGAGAGAAAGAAATAATAGACTGTCATGAGTCACATTAAAGTTGGCATCGTATACTGCCTTATAAATGTTGGTGTTTGTTTCATCAGGGAGAAACCTTGAAAAATATATCCATGTAAATGCATAGTATCTTTTTAAATCATATGGGAGGCTCAACAGCTCATGCTAGTTTCACAGACCAATTGTACTGAATTTAGCAATATCTGCTGCTTCTACCTCTTGGTTTGGATACACTGTAATTATGTGATTATTTTTCCAGTTGTTTCTCTGATAAAAAGTGATGCACATTATGACAACTTGGATATGATTGATGCAAGTGCAAGATTCTTGATGATAGCATAGTTTTGAACAGTGGTTGAATAACAGATCATCTGCAAATAGCTTAAACATGTTGTTTTCAACAAGGTGTCAGAATATCGGTCAGACTTTGAATAATAAAATGTAATTACTACAAAAACATAATTTAGAAAAAACCCACTTCAGCAAGAAGAAAAGCAGGAAACTTTTCTCATTCATTATTTATAAGATATCAGTTTACCAATATCTCACAATGTGCAACAGACTGTTTATAGGAGAGCATCCAATTACGTGGGTACTTCAAATTAAAAAATAATTCTCTTTCTGCAGAATAGCTGTAAAAAAGTAATATGCATGTTTCATTACACCATACATAAGCCATTCAACTCTAATGCATCCTACACTTGCTGAAAAGTAAGTATACTTTGAAGAATGCACATAGTGGGTAGGAAAAATTGGATTGTTCCAGCAATGATTAATTGGCTTTAATTCAAATAATTAAAGAGATAGAGAAGTACTGAAAATGTCTTGTTGTGTCCTTCCAACTACTTATAGGTGTGTCTAGCCATTTGGAACATCAATACAACACTGTAAAGTTCTGAGTACAAATAAAATTGACATGTTGAGTGGTTGATATACACACAAATGACATTTACATTCTTACGAAGTTTTAAAACAATGCCCCAAAACACACACACACATTTCATCCCTCCCCCAATCGTGAGCTTCAGTCCTTCATCCATTTGGGATATCATATTATCTTGCTGGAAGATGCCTCCTGTATCGGGAAAACCATCAGTATGTATGTCTGTATGTTACTAGCAAGGTTAATTTAAACCCAAAACAACTGTGTGTGGTGGAATGGGTGCCATGAATCCATTCACTGGATCATGACAGCAATAACAGAGTTTTTTTATAGCAATGACTCCAAATGTTGTTCTCTGGTACTTCTCATACGTAAAATAACATAAAGCTGTTTCAAGGAAAAGAAAAGAGCACTCTTAAAATGAAGTTACCTTTTATTAAACAAAGATGTGATATTATTTTCACACAGCTAAACACACTGAAGGCTTTAATATTGCTAGATCTTTATTAGGGTACGCAATGTCGATTCAGTTCCTCTGAGGTCCTACAGTCTGAAGTGCAGGCTCTACTGTCGTTTTGTGAACATTTTTGGTAACCCAGTGGTTTATTCTGATTGTGTCTCTAGTTGGTTCATTTGTCTCACAGTGGCTTATGCTTACTTCTCACAATAATTAACTGTGATGCTTACAATTACAACATTGGTTACTTAAAAAATTTTACTCTCGAATAAATAAATATTTTACAATAGCAGTTCACCAATTGGATTAGAAACATGGCCACATTTCATCAAGAAGCCATTAAAATCTCATTTTGCAACAATTATAAATCATCCCTTTTATTTTCAAGGAAACAGGCAAAGTTTTTACTCAATATAGCTTACCTTTGTCTATGATCCTCTCTGTTTCTCCACCAACCAAACCACTTCGCTTCACTTCATTGACTTGAATATCTGTCCAGTAAATCTTGCGTAATTTAATGCTGTAATCTAGTTGTGAAGGTGACAGGACCTGTGGTAAGCTGATTGTCGGTATTGTATGATAGTACGGCATGCCGAGATCCACTCCACGGATCTCGCTAGTGCGGGAGAATAGTAGCACCTGCTCATTGACTGCAACACACAGAAAGGGGACGCCACACACACAAACATAACGCCGAAAAGATTAGTTATATGCTTCAGAATAAATCCACAGATTAAGAAGCAAAATAACAACATATCAGAGAAGCACACTTCAGAAAAATTTCTAGGTTTTAAGGATCGATACTGATGGAATAACATGTGGTCTAACAATAACAAAAGATAAACCTTTTTTTGTAAATGGTGTTGCAAGTGAAAAGTTTACTCATTGATTCTATTCAAATAAAAACAAAGTTCTGCATCAAAGTCCTTCCTGAAGTCAAGAAATATGATATGGACTTGGCTAGTACTACTGATGGCCTTCTGCATCAACAAAAAATGAGAAAGGATTGTCTCATGTCTGTTCTTTACTCTTTATTTACACTTTGTTATTGTATGAGTCATACTCCCCGATAAATTTAAGCACCATTGAAAGTAAAATAATTTGGACAAACTTTTGTCAATGGGGAATGAAATAGACACCACTGCAAAGATAGTCCAGCAGCACTGCAGACCTACTCCAACATACAAAATCCACAGAATAACTTTAAGCTGTCACTAAACAGTTTTTTGTCATTTCTTGCCTCTAGATGTGCTAATCCAGCATGATGTGCAAGAGAGCTTTTGTGAAAGCTGGAAGCACATGACAGAGTTATTAGTTGGTTAAAGCTTTGGTATAAGCTTTATGGTGCAGACAGATAACTCAGTTGCTATTGAGTGTTGCTTGTGGGAAGCAAGAGTCCAGGTGTGAGTCCTGCGCCATTACAGAAACTTATGAAAAATTTCGGGTACTAGCCGATTCTCATAAAATATGGTGTAAATGGTTCAAGTCCCAGATGTCTAGAATGGATGTTAAGCTATAGACAGCGTTGATAATGAGAATTCAAGATCTTAAGTAGCATAATTAAAACCTTTACTGACATGCTAAATTAAAAAGTGGTATTATTATTCATGTACATGTGCTTGCACTTAAATTTTCTTGTTATGAGACTCAGTGATGTACTGCAACTTACCAATGCAAGTTCGATTATCTTCACTGAGCCGCATGACATGAGGACAGTCACATTTGTATGTCCCAAACTGGTTCAACAGACATAAATGTGAGCAGTTTCCATTGTTATCTCCACAGGGGTTGACTACATCTGAAATTAATTATAGGTATTTGGACTATTTTGTGTGAACATACTATATGAAAAGAAATAATTCAAAAATTTAATGCTTTATGACCAAATTTTAAAAAAATAAACAACCAAAAATGAATTTACCTCTTGGCTGTCTGCTGGGATGCATTATCTGTATGTCAAATGGCTGAGTCAACGTCCTTTGTATGACACTTATATCAGATCCATTCCATTTATTGCCTCGAATAACAGCATTTGTCCTCCAGTCTGTCCAGTAAACATAATTTTCATACAGTGCAATAGCAAATGGATGTGACAGTGTTTCATGGCCTCGTATGACTTCATGATGTTGTAAACCATCATAAGTGGTAGTGTGGATTGAATCTGACCTGCACATTGTTCAAGTCCATTGATGGTACCCATACTTTTATACGAAAAATAATCAGTGCAACTGCCAAACCAAACATTAGCTACATGATTATCAGAAAGTAAGCTGTACGCAGATTTATCTGTTGGGAGTGAATTAAGAGGATGGAGAAAAACTCACCTAGCATCAATCCAGTAGATTCTACGAAGCACATAGTCGAGTGTAAGACCATTTGGCCAAGCTCCATCTGTAAGCTGATCAACACGAACAACGACCTTGCGATACTGACCACTCATACTACAACGCTCAATTCGGGGAGAGTTGACATCCCAATCTGTCCAGAACAACAGTCTGTGAAAATCCATAAATGTTAAGGGTAATATCTTACCTATAAATGCACAGTGAATTCACTCCTTAAATATATTTAAGAGGCATGACGCTTTCTTAATCAAAGTTTTGTTAAAAGTCTACCAGCTGAATAAGATTCTGAAATGTATGTACCCATCTCTTGGATCCAGAGCAATGGCCCTTGGCGATTCCAGATCACTAGCTATCAATGTACGTCGGAAACTGCCATTTAAACGAGCCACTTCAATCTGATCCAGGTTACTTTCTACCCAGTACAGATTTTCTCCAATCCAATCCACTGCCAAGCCTTCTGCTGTTGAAAGACCAGTCTGGACCACAACTTCAAAGTTACTGAGAGCTGCAAAAGTACAACAAATTAAACTAAAAATTTAATTAAATTAAAAGCTCTTATAAGTTATGGTATGGGTAATTAGTTAATTATCTATGACTGGTGCCAATTCCTTTTTGTGGTGTGGTGGTAGAAGAGAAAGTTTCTTCCGATAATGGGTTCGACAAGTTGACGCACTAACCCTTTGATGCACGATGGAGGCCTTTAAAGCCTGGGAGTGAATTAATCACCCATTTAATTATATTAAAATTACATATAATTGGACCATATTTTATGTTTACGATTAAGAGAGACAATAAAGTTGTATTTAATGTCGCAAGGATTTTATGAAATCAGTGTTTTCTTAATGCTATGTGCATAAAGCATGAAGGGGGCCTTTCAGGCCTGATGTAACCTAATGCTTTGGCGAGCACTTTTTTCCCAGTTTATGAATGTTAGTACCTAGGATATTTTTATACTGGCAATTGTTGCATGGATCAGAATCCAGTGACAACAATATTGAACTTACTACCTGTTGCAGAAGTTGACCTCAGATATGAAAGAAGACGCTCTTATAGATGAAGTAAGTAATTGTGTTTGTTATTCTCTCTGTTTTCCTTCCTTTTCTCTTCCTCTGATGAAGTAACTATTTAGACTCTTTCTAATCAAGGAACATTCGTTTCTTACACATGGAATCATCCAGTACTTCTAGAGAGAGAGAACACAATTCTGCTGTAAATGCAGATGATCCAAATGCTTCAATGATTATTTCTGAATGGTTGGATGAATGTGAATCTAGTATTCCTTCAAAAGATGGAACTGATCTCGCATATACATCTTTCTCAGACAATCAGAATCTGAAGAAAGTGGTAACCACTATTCTGATGTAAATGAAGTAGGCTTACCAATGAAAGTTTGGCCTGATAACAGACGGCTGCCAGCAAATTCAAATAATGTAGCAAGTACACAATAGCCTTCAGACTTTTTTATTGGGTGCAATGGGACTCTGGGGAGCAAAATACCACCTCCTTCTAGCAGAATACTTACACACAATATAATGAAAATTTCTCCGGGTCCTGTCAAGTGAAGTCACTACAAATACCAAGAGATGCTTGTAGTTACTTCATCACAAATAATATTGTGGATGAAATAGTTCACTGCACAAATCTGGAAGGATGATGCTCAGCAGCCATAAAAGGTCAAACATGGTGTAACGTCACAGACAAGGAAATGAATGTATTTTTTTGGAATTCGTCTATTAGCTGGCAGTTAGAAAAGCTGGGATGTTCCTATAAGGGAATTATTTCGCAGCTTTCTGGCAACCCTGTTTATATGGCAACTTTTTCTATAAACAGGTTTGAAGAAATAAGGTTCGACGATGGACATACTTGACAAGCTAGGAGCCTAGATGGTAATATGGCAACTTTTCACAATGTGTGGGAACTATTCATAAGCAACTGAAGGCAAAGGTTTCATCCAAGAGAGAGCTGCACAATAGATGAGCAGCTAATGTCTTTCAGAGGGTGTTGTAAATTTCTAGAGTTTATTCCAAGCAAACCATGAAAATATGGAATAAGGATATTCTGGATCTGCGACTCTTTGACATCATATGCTGTGGATGGGTTAGTGTACTCAGGAAAAACTCCAGATTGCCCTTGTTAAGCTAACATTGCAGCTCATGTGATAAAGACTCTGGCAAAGACGCTCAGAGGAACCTCAAACAACATCACGATGGACAACTACTTTACCAGTGCTTCCATGCTTCAAGATTTATTGAAGGATAAAATTACAGCAGTCAGCTCTCTTCACCATAACAAACAACAAAATCCACGTAAAATGAAACCATGTAAGAGGTTTTATCTTCAACATTTGGATTCACAGATGATTTGACTATTGTGAGCTAGGCACCAAAGAAAATAAGAGTGTGGTTCTACTAAGTTCCATCATCACAATGCCACACTTGATGAGACTCATAAGCGAAGAAACCACAAATGATTCTATTTTATAACAAAACAAAATCAAGTGTAGATTCTTTTGATCAAAAAGTACATACATACACTTGCAAAAGACAGACAAGGAGATGGTTATTTGTAATTTAGGCAAATGTAATGGATGCAGCAGATATAAATGCTTTCTGTTCATTCATGAAACAACATCCTGAACATAACAATGGAAAATCACATAGAAGGAAGCTTTCCTTGAAAGACTTGGCCCTACAACTTATTAATCCACACATGCAGTCCAGAGCCAAAACTCGAAATTTGCAAAGAAATGTCATATGAGCATTGGCTAGATGTGGGATCAAAAGGTGCCAGGAAATGGATATCAATAACCAAAGAAAAACGCCCAGAAGAAGATGCTTTTGTGCCCACATGAACCGCAAAGGAAAATTGCTCACTACTGTTCAAAATGTTCTAACAATGCATGCAATGAACATAGTGTGCTCCTTTGTGAAGATCGTTTCCAGTGATGTCAAAATTTTGTGACAGGCAGCCTAATCTGTATTTGTGTAATATGCTGTGTATCTCAATTTTCGTGTGCGCATGTTACATGCAACTTAGCCATTTTATTTCTTTCAATTTTGTATCTGGATGCTTTATGCATACTGATTTGCAATGTACCTTTCCAATGTACGATTCATAGTTTATTTGAATATCAATAAAAGTTGTTGCATACAATAATAATACAATTCATATTCATTAAATTAAAACTTATTCCATTGAAATTATGGTCCACACTTTTTCTTTAAATTTTTTTCTAATTAAACTATCTATAGACATGTTTTGTAATAGTAGGACTTCATAATAAATAATGTAATGGAGCTGAGAAATAATCATTTTTATGGAAACCTCAATGCGGCTTCTGAGGCCTCCATCATGCATTAACGTCATTCCAAACACTCTTGCATCCAAGGGTTAAGTACAAATGTACACAATGAGATTATTACAAAAAGCATGAAAGAAAATTTCAATCGAGAAATTACTGGCCAGTAATTACTTTCTCAATTAAAAATGTTAATTACTGCTGACAGGCACATGCAAAAGCAAAAGAGATGGCATTATCCTATGTTTCAGACTATTAGCTTCTCTTTGTGGAGAAGGGAGAGATAGATCAGGGAGGGTTAAAAAGGATGGAGGGGTCACTCAAACACCATGATAAGAGGGACTTACCACTATTAAAAAATAACTATACAGATTTACTTACAGCCACCAATAAGTGTCCCTCTGTAAATTTTGTCATCAATTACATCAGTCCAGAATATAGTACTCGTATTATCTTTATAAAAGAAATCTAATGCTATTGTATTCTTCAAACTCATTATGAGAGCTTTTACATTGAAGGTGTTAAGGTCAACACTTCGTAATTCATGACGATTACTGAAGATCACATATGGAATAGCTGGATCTGCAACAATAATTAAAATGAGAAAACATAAACAGGATGACAAACAACACCTTTAGGCCTTAGGTACCATAAATGCACACAGTTGCTAATAAATCATCAAACAAATTTAAGTTTTTAACTAAATACAAAGTGCAATGGAAAAGTAAAGCAAACAAGAGTTACAAATAAAATACCTTTATTGGCCTCCAATGTAATCACTATTAGCTACAAAACACTTTTGTCATTGGTTGTAAAGATGTTGGAAACTGTCAGCAAACACTTCTTGTGGAATTGCTAGAAACACCATGGTCACGTGCAAAATCTGCTAACCATAACCCTTTCAAGGCTAGTTTAAGCCTGTGAAAAAAAGAAAAGACTGCTGGTGCAAATATGGGGAATAAAGAGGGTGTTGAAGAACAACCACCATATAACTGGCAACAAAAGTGAGCATGCAGATTCTGTGGATATCCAACAAAGCAAGACAATAGTGCTTTGAGCAATTCCACAAGAAGAGTTTGCTGATGGTTTCCAACAGCTTTACAACCAATTACAGAAGGGTGTGGTAGATAATGGTGATTACTCTGGAGGTCAGTAAAGAAATTTTTTTGTAGCTCTTGTTTCTTTATTTTCTGAGACCATTCACAGAAGTTTACACATGCATCTTGTACTTATTATTTTCTGCATGCTCAATGCTCAGAACATTTTTTTTTTATTTTTTTATTTTTTTTTATTTTTTTTTTTTTTTTTTTTTTTTTTTTTTTACTATCAAAAGGTACATGTCTCTCTTAGGATCAATATCCAACTCTATTAAAAATATGTAACATCTTACAATTCACAAATCTTGCAAGTAATGTCTCAGCTATCAAAAATTCATAAGCTGTGTGTAATTTCTCAATGGATTTTAAACATTTTGATGAGAATCTAGTATCTCCTCCTCCCCCTCTCACTGTTTATCTCCTCTGGCTCCTCCCCCCCTTCCCTTCTCTATTTCCACAGTCAAGCCTGTCCACTCACATGCCACCTGGAATGCATTCCAATATTCGGGTGCTCTCCAAGGGAGTATTATTGGACAATTACTTTTTACAATATATATAAATGACCTAATCGATAACGTCAAGTGGTCCATGAGACTTTTCGTAGATGATGCTGTTGTATATAAAGACAAAATGCTACAAAATTGTAGCAAAATGCAGGAAGACCTGCAAACGATCAGCACTTAGTGCATGGAGTGGCAACTGACTCAACATTAACAAATGTAAAGTACTGTGCATACAAAGAAAGGAAACGTAGTTCATCAACAAAGGAGATTGCTTAGAAAATCCTCATTCAACCAATAATTGATTATTGCTCGGCAGCCTGTGAGCTGTACCAAACAGGATTGATAGATGAAATAGGGAAGACTCAAAGAAGAGCAGTGCATTTCTTTACAGGTTCATTTAATTTGCACACACGTGCCAGCCAACTCCAGTGGTAGATGCTGCTAGAAAGACATTCTATAATATGGTATCCTTTACTGGTAAAGGCGTTCTGCATCATGGCATACTGTACTGTTATAGTTTCAAGAGCATACATTCCTAGAAGTGTCAGTCAATTTATTGGTCCCTCCTACATATATCTCGTGGAAAGATCATGGAGATAAAACTAAAGATATTCAAGCCCACGCAGCATCTTGCCAGCAATCGTCATATCAAAAAATCATTAATGACTGGAATAGCAAATGGGGGAAATGTCACTGATGCACAATGTGCACTTCTCCAGTGGCAGCCTCTTTCACACCCACTTTCACCCCTACCAACAGACTGACACAAAAGAAGTTAATATTGTACTGCCATCCAGCCCTGAGTTATGTTTAAAATTTCAGGTTTCTAGCTCATCTGGAAAATTTATACAGAACTAACAGAGAATGACCTTGTGGATGACATCGGAAGTTCACTGAGGCTTTTTGCAGATGATGCTGTGGTGTATCGAGAGTTTGTAACAATGGAAAATTGTACTGAAATGCAGGAGGATCTGCAGCAAATTGACGCATGGTGCAGGGAATGGCAATTGAATCTCAATGTAGACAAGTGTAATGTGCTGCGAATACATAGAAAGAAAGATCCCTTATCATTTAGCTACAAAATAACAGGTCAGCAACTGGAAGCAGGTAATTCAATAAATTATCTGGGAGTACGCATTAGGAGTGATTTAAAATGGAATGATCATATGAAGTTGATCGTCGGTAAAGCAGATGCCAGATTGAGATTCATTGGAAGAATCCTAAGGAAATGCAATCCAAAAACAAAGGAAGTAGGTTACAGTACGCTTGTTCACCCACTGCTTGAATACTGCTCAGCAGTGTGGGATCCGTGCCAGATAGGGTTGACAGAAGAGATAGAGAAGATCCAACGGAGAGCAGCGCGCTTCGTTACACGATCATTTAGTAATCGCAAAAGTGTTACGGAGTTGATAGACAAACTCCAGTGGAAGACTCTGCAGGAGAGACGCTCAGTAGCTCGGTACAGGCTTTTGTTAAAGTTTCGAGAACATACCTTCACCGAAGAGTCAAGCAGTATATTGCTCCCTCCTACGTATATCTCACGAAGAGACCATGAGGATAAAATCAGAGAGATTAGAGCCCACATAGAAGCATAACAACAATCCTTCTTTCCACGAACAATACGAGACTGGAATAGAAGAGAGAACCGATAGAGGTACTCAAAGGTACCCTCCGCCACACACCGTCAGGTGGCTTGTGGCGTATGGATGTAGATGTAGATGAAACTGACCGAACGAAAAGGTATTAAAATATGAAAAACTGTACTTATTGTAATTGATGATTGGGCCATGAGATTTTAGAACAAATAATTCTTTTATTTAAATATTTAGTGAGAAAAGGAAAATGAAGAAGTTACAATAAGGAGAAGATATGGAATTTGTTTTAAAAAAAAATTAATAAAAACAGTTAACAAAGCCAATGTTCTTCTCATATCTACAAGAATTTTGGAGGGATATTATAAGTGTAAATGAGATGAAATAAAATATTAAAATCAAGTGCCAAGAAGAAGAATGGAAAACAAATGAGTCAATGATATAAAGAGATAATTAACAACATAAGGATCTAATGAGATATGTGAGGGCAAGAAGAAAGTACTAAATGGAAAGAATTGGCAACTTGCATAACTGAAAGAATGGTCATCCTGAAAAAGTATGACGTGGCATACAGGATTTGTAGCTTATTTATCATGAATGAGCCAAGATAAATATTCACCGCACATATGTAGCAGTTGATGTAAATGAAACAGATGTGACCATAACAAAGAACTGATGGCCAGGAGAGAAAGGAATAGTTGAAAATTACAGAATGAGAATGCACTGGGTCCATTAGCGAGATGGTTGCAGTATTTAAACAGCTAACAGTGAGACAGTAAAGACATTTCTCTCAGGCTGTCCCTAGTTACAAAAATCCCTTCAGATCCAATACTCTGGAACTATTAACCTTTATGAAGATCAAAGTGTAAAGTTAACTTTGTGAATTATGATAAATGATGCATGCATCTTAATATCAAAGAAATTGTAGAAGAGAAGTTACTCATTAAGGGAAAACTTTGTACCATGTATAAAATTCCTTAGCAGTATTAGAACATTTCCACTAGAAAAATACTTTATGAACCCACGTTGAAGGTAATTGAAATACAAGTTCCTACCTTACAAAACGCCATTTTTTTTTCATTCAAGGCCTTTCTTAGAAGTTAATGTTGGCAGTGCTATTAGTAACATAAAAAAGGAAAGAATATTAGTGGTTAACATCCTTTCATCAAGATCACTGGAGACAGAATACACGTACTCCGATTATGGAAATGCCCTTTCAAAGGCACCATCCCACTATTTGACTTAAGTGATTTGGGAAATCATGGATAACCTCTGATAGGAATTTGAAGCTTTGACCTCACAAATGCGAGTCCAATGTGCTAACCACTGTGCCACTTCACTTTGTCAGCAACATAAGGATGACCTACTGCCTTTCCACACTGTAAAAGAGTGGTAACACAAATGATGTTTCACTACCATGTAGCTCTCCCTTCAGTCACATGGGACATGAATCTAGTTTCTAATTGGGTGAAATTTGGAGAAAGGTGGAAGGAGGGATCAGCTATTGCATATATATTTGGGCCAAAATCTCTCTGAAGAGTGATGACAGAACGTATGATGTCAATCCCTTTGAAGAATCTACACCAGATCCTATTGTAATAATTGTCCTAGCACATGGAGGTGGAGAAGATTATAACTTGTCTAAATTTCAAGAGGAAAGAGGAATTCACGCAGCTGCAGATATATCTATAACACACAAAAACTATTAGTAAATGAACAAGAAGTTAGGACCCAAGAGTCTGATAATAAGGACAAAATAGTTTTTGAATTTCTTATTAGAAAGAACGATGTGAGAGGGAAATTGCTGATTCCTGAAGTAGCTATTCAGTAAGGAAATATCAAATGAGGAATCCGTTTCATGTTCAACAGTACAATTGTTTCCAGAATGAGATTTTCACTCTGCAGCGGAGAGTGCGCTGATATGAAACTTCCTGGCAGATTAAAACTGTGTGCCCGACCGAGACTCGAACTCGGGACCTTTGCCTTTCGCGGGCAAGTGCTCTACCAACTGAGCTACCGAAGCACGACTCACGTCCGGTACTCACAGCTTTACTTCTGCCAGTATCCGTCTCCTACCTTCCAAACTTTACAGAAGCTCTTCTGCGAACCTTGCAGAACTAGCACTCCTGAAAGAAAGGATACTGTGGAGACATGGCTTAGCCACAGCCTGGGGGATGTTTCCAGAATGAGATTTTCACTCTGCAGCGGAGTGTGCGCTGATATGAAACTTCCTGGCAGATTAAAACTGTGTGCCCGACCGAGACTCGAACTCGGGACCTTTGCCTTTCGCGGGCAAGTGCTCTACCAACTGAGCTACCGAAGCACGACACAGGTCCCGAGTTCGAGTCTCGGTCGGGCACACAGTTTTAATCTGCCAGGAAGTTTCAGTACAATTGTTGTTAACAGAAAAAAAAGGGAGGGCGAGGAGTGCAACAGAGATTTTCTTTTGCACATCTCTTATTTTTGTATTAGTGTCAATATATTACGTGTAAATGTAAACAATCTCTACCCATTGATGGTTGACTTTATTTTATTTAAAATAGAAAAAAATGAATTAAGAAATTTCTGTAGTTCAATTTGACATACATTTCATGTCATAAATATCCCAGAAAAATCTCTGTTACACATCTGTATCATTTCTTGTGTTCTCTCCCTCAATTTTAAGACCTCGATTTTCTATCTTCAGCGCACATAACAACAGCCCATGTGTATCATATTTTGGACCAGCTGCGCCATATTTAAGAACTCTGACCCAAAAAAATGTTTTTATTTTTTCTAGTCCACATTTGTAACTTTAAAGACTTAAATAAAACATCATTTTAAAATAGCTTACATTGTCTAACATATATAATTTTCTCTAACAGTTAATCTTTTTCTTTCAAAAATACAGACAATTTTTGTGATTTTGTATCAAATTTAGGTTGCCATACTCTACACTTACAGTTATTTTTCAATATACTTATCACAATGATAGGCATTTGTCTTACCTGTGGACTGGCTTTCCAATATCTTCTTTATAAAATGTTGCTGACAATTAATTAAAATGAGTAACCTAAATGTTCTATAGTAATAGAATATGAAAAAGATTTTGAAACTTCTGGAAATTCCATATACAAAGCACTTACAGTTAACCTACAGCTTTTTCTAAACATTTCATCAACTCAATGAAGAAGGTCCCTTGTATTGACAGACTTGTGTCCTGAGTCCCTTCATCACGCAAGTCAGTTTGGCCATCTTTAACTTTTCAACACCATCCATGCACAAAAATCATCACTTAATATTTTCTCCGTGCACTCAGCTCATTCTCTGAGGAATTTCTGCTGCACTATTCCTTTCTGTTTGCATGAAATGAATAATGCTTCAAAATTCACACTTGTTGGGAGAAATGTTGATGTGATTGTAGCTCAGCACAGACTGATGTCTTGAACTCGGCTGTGACAGAATGTGTGGTGCGGGAGATGTTCAGTTGCATGCTCCACATGCCAAACACCTGTTGTTTCTCAGCCATTTATGCTGTTCAGTTGTATATAATGTACAAGGAGAAAATGGCTATCAATGAACATAATATCTTGTTCCCCAATCAATCAGGATCATAACTGAGTGAGCGAGCAGGTAACTGCCACGTTATCAGCACCATTAACTTTTGAATTATTAAATGTCTCACACTGTGGTCATTGGATATCTACCACTTTCTGCCAAATGTGTATCTACAAAGATTTATTTAATGTGTTATGATTCATAGACATCACACTATGTCTTCTGGAAATTGCTGAGATCACTAACAGTAAATTCTTCAAAAAATAATGCCTTATGCAAAAAATATTTCTCTTTTCATCTCTCTAAGAAAACTGTTGCTTGAACTACATAGCCGCGTGATCTCAGGCATCTTGTACTGTCTGCGCAGCTCCCCCTGTCGGAGGTTCGAATCCTGCCTCGGGCATGGGTGTGTGTGTCATCCTTAGCACAAGTTAGTTTAAGTTAGAGTAAGTAGTGTGTAAGCTTACGGACTGATGACCTCAGCAGTTTGGTTCCATAAGACCTTACCACAAATTTCCAAAAACTACATAAAACCAAATGCAGATTGTTTCTAGATAATAGAAGAATCGTCTGTATGAGGAAATGTTTCCATTCTGGTACACAGGGGAAGAAATCTTTGTTTGCAAGTAATATAACTGAAATTATAAAGATGTGTAATTTGGCTACGTAACTCTTTATCTTTAAGAACAATATGCGTGATGCTTAAATTTCCTAAAAGTGTAACTCACAACCTCATCCTCATATATTTGTTCTAAAGCATTTTGAAACTTACCTGTACTTTTGCATGTGAATCCATCAGACTGCAAAACATAGCCTGGTTCGCAGGAACATTTATGTCTGGAACCATGCTGCTCACAACGCTGAGAACATGTTCCCCACATATCACAAGGATGCCATGGGGAACATGTAGAACCATCAGTTTGTAGATACATTCCTGCAGGACAGGAGCAAACTCTGCCCTCTGGTGCATTATGGCAAGTATGTGTACAGACATGCTGAATATCACACATCCGATCATCTGAAAATATATACAGAAATCGCTCAAGGTGAGAAACTACACCCAGAAAATATGGGATTGGAAAATATAATTGTAAAAAAAAAAAAAACAAATAATATCCACAACCTCAACAATGAACATAAAATTAACCATATACAAAGACAGATCCTGTGTTTAGCCTGAAACTGGAATAATGAATGTCCCTGTACAATAATTTTTGCACCTGAAAATGAGCTCATGAATGTTGAATTTAAACAAATTATTCACTATATTAAAATATGTTATACTGTCCATGGTAAAATATTGTCAATTAATTTTGTGCCATACAATTTAATACTATTTTAATGTTGTAATTCATATAATCAAAGTGAATTCATAAATTTGAGAAGCATTAACTCCAATTTTAAAGTAATTTCACTGAATCTGTAATTTCCTTTTTATGCCATGCCACATATTTCTGAATTTTCCAGCCACAAATTTATCATTAACACTGGAAAAAAAAATATCAGAAAGAAAACAACAGGGGAAGTGACGTTACAAACAGCAAATGTTTTGTTTGTGATTTCGGTGAAACAGTTTGTCTCATTAGCACTGCAACATTAGTAATGCAAATTTGTTAGAAAATATTTCAAAAAACACCTTTGTCTTATACGACAGTAATTGCTGTACACTAGAATGGCTTCAGGGTCTTAGTCTCACCATCTGCTGTGTCTGAAAGTTGGTGTTCTTTTCAACCACAATTTGGAATGTTATTATGATGGTCCACCGGTTACAGAAGTTTGCATGCTAGTTGTTTGGACATGGACATGACATCCTACTACTGCTAGGTAGGCTATTTTTTAAATTATTTCTTCTGCTTTTTAGTTTCTAAATTTCAGGTTTTTTTTTTAATTTTTTAATTGTTCAATGGAGTAGGTCACAAATATTGTTTTACAAAATCAAAGACAGGCTGTACCCCCAGTCTAGCCAACAAAAAATGCTATGTTCCATTCCCCCTCATACCTCCAATCCATCCACCATCCCCAAACCACCCACAAAGGAGTGGCCCTTTCAACGCCCAGTCCCATCCCACACTGGTACAACTGCACCACATCCTTCACCAGAGCTTTGATTATCTCTCATCATGCCCTGAAATGAGAGACAGCCTACCCAAGATGCTTCCCACCCCTCCTAAAGTGCTGTCCCAGCATACACCCAACCCCCTGTCATCCCAGTCCATCCCTACACTAATCCCAATCTCAATCCCTTGGCACAAGGATCATGTCCCTGTGGGAAACCCAGGTGCAAGACCAGCTCAATCTATCCACCCACGACTTCCTGTTACAAACAGGTTTACCTTACCCAACAGGGGACGGGCCATCTGTGAAAGCAGCCACATCATTTAGCAGCTCAGCTGCAATCATTGCACAGATTTTTATATTGGTATGACAACCACCTGGTGTCCACCAGGACAAATAGCCACTGTCAAACAGTGGCCAAGAGTACAGTAGACCAACCTGCAGCAGAATATGCAGCTGAACACAACGCGCTTGATTTCAATGAATGCTTCACTATCTGAGCCATCTGGATCCTTCCCTCCACCACCAGCTTTTCTGAACAGCACAGATAAGAATTAGCCTTACAACACATTCTCTGCTCACGTAATTATCCCAACCTCAACCTATGGTAACATAGTGTCTCCACACCCTCCAACCAACAGTTTCCACCCCATCTGTACTATCATCTCCTCCCCATTCTCATCTCCCATCCTCTCTGTTTGCTGCCCAATGCCACTGCGCCCGCCCATCTTTCTTCAATCCTTTTTTCCTCACTTCCACGATCTCCTGGCACCGCACCAGTTGGCATTTTAGTTCCTGCACACTTTGCCAGACAGTGTTCACCTCTCCCCTCACCCATACAGTACTATCCCTTCCCCTTCCCCGCCTCCTCTAGATTGGTACTTGCATCCCACATGATACTTGCAGTCCGGCCTGAGCTGCTAGATTGGCGGTCATGTGTGCATGAGGTGTGCTTGCTTGTGTGTATGAATGGTGTGAATTTCTCTTTGTTGATGATGGCTGTGGCTGAAAGCTCTATGTATCTTTTAAGTATCTTTTAATTGTGCCTGCCTGCAACTTAACTAACAATTTACTTTAGATCTCAGCTACACCTGATGAAAGGGCTAAGAGCTCAAAATGGCCATGACAATGTTGCAGAACAGTTTTGTATGTCTCACAAATAAAAATGTGTGACCTTTGTATTACTTACATACAATACAATCATTCAGATCTAAGTATTTATCATGTATCTTTAGAAATTGACAAAGTGTTTTTGCATAAAATTCTGATGTCTGAGATTTCCGTCAGCCTGTGACAGCATCTTTAAGTCCTTCATCAGAGTCAAAGTACTGGAGACAAACTTCATCATGTACATATAAAGAGGGAAATCATTGGTCATAAGGAGAAATTTCTCATTTGAACTGATACAACAATTCTTGTGTTTGCGGGACAGAGAGTGGCAGAATATTTTCATGCAAAAACATGACACTAGTAGTCAAGAGACCATGTTATTTCAATAATTGATCCATTTTGTTGTGTCATTTAAGTTCTCAGTTGTTAATGTTTCATAGAAGGCTGCAGAATTGATTTTTCTCCCACATTCTGTAAAATCTACGAACAAAATTGGTTTAGCATAGGAAAAAAAGCAGTTGCATTAACCTTTCTGGCTGAAAAAATATAGCATAGTCTTCTTGGTTTGTTGAGCAAGCTGGTATGACCCACATCACTGACTGCTGTTATGTCTTCACTCTATCATAGGAAACTCTTGTCTCACAACTGGTCATGATTCTGTTCAATAGGACTTCTCCTTCCACATTTTAAAGCAGTGAAGGAAAGCCCAGAGAAGGAACTGTCTTAACATTTATGGCTATCGAGGCAGTGGCAAAGACAGGCTGTGCAGTGAGTGGGGAAAAAAAGGAGAAGAAGAAAATGCAAGAGGAAATGTATGCCTCTCAATCTTCTAAACAGTATCCAGTGAAACCTATTTTAAAAGAGCAGCTGAACTTCAAGTTCCGCAGTCAACAATAGATGATCACATAAAAAAAAAAAAAAATAAATAAAAAAAATGGAAATGAAAGTATTTAGACCAATGTTTAGGAATGAATTATCAGACGACCTCAAGTGGTAGGTTGCTGTGCTCGATTGGCACAATTTCCAAGTGCCACATCTCACACTGTAAATTTATGATCAATGTATGACATATTGCAGTTGACACAGGAAGGATATGATGTTATGTTCTACAGAAAATCACCATTATGTATGAAAATTAGAAAAGACCCCCTCCCCTTATATTATAATATAAATCATTGCAATACTGGTTGGGACCATATTTTTTGGAAGGGTGTGTGAAAGGGAAATCTTTATTTGGACTTGTTACAAACATGGTTAACACCTCAGCTTGCAGACAAAGAAATCATGGATCATGTGTGGCTACAGCAAGACAGAGCTGCAACACACTTTGCTATTTAGATGCACGAGTCCCTAGAACACTTTTGATGGCACTGGACTGTGCATGGTTCAGCAACATCTCCTTCACCACTGAAATGGTCAGCATGAAGCCCCGACCTTGCCATGCCAGACAACTCATTATGGGGAAGTCCTATGTTGCTCAACATCAGTGAAGAATTTTGCAAAACTCTTGAGGAAGCCTCTTGAAGCAAAACTCAGCAAGATGTTAGGTGGACATGGAGATCTCTGAGTAAGACACAGTGGTGCACAAACAGATCCACTGGATATATAGTTCTTACATACAAGTACTACAACATGCAATACAATGTTTTAAGCCAGTGATATGGGGACTTGTCAGACACACTTTAGGATGACAGCAAAAATGTAAATTAAATACACTGAGAATTCAAGATAGCAGATTTCACAACAAAATTCATCAGTTATGAAAGACAAATAAAAGGCACTGGGGTAGCAAACAACAGCTATGTACAATCTCTTCTCTACTATGAACAAGTGTGAAACATGCTCACAACAAGGAAAGAATTTGTTACACCCTTGCAGTAAAATGACTGTATATGTCTAAATGGAAAGTGTCATCTGGACTCTGCCTCTTGGTTCAATAAGACACTGAACCCTGATCTTACTTCGAGTTAATGCTTTTATTCATATTCAAAGCATTCATGGAACAGAAAGGATATTCTATTCCTATTCTGATACTTCTTCTCCATTTTGTGAATCTCATTACTATTTTGCTTTTTATTATAAATTGTTGGTTTAGTAACTACAGTAAACAGTAGTAAGGCATTAATAAGTGCAATGAATTTCCATGTCTTCACCATACTTCTGAAGGATTCAAGTGAGCTCCTGCAGGGTTCAACATTTAATAGAAATATGATGTGCCAAAAGAAAGAAACTGAGATCCTGTGTTGAATTTCTAACTAATCCCAAGTGCAAATAACATTTTGAATTTCACAATATATTCTCAGTCTTCTTACAGTTGGCAGAGGAGAAGAGAGCACACAGTCTACATTAAAACTATGCTTTCCAGAGCTCAAATTATCAACTTTACTGATGACTGTTACTTTAGGAGATACATACAGCAATATCTGCTTCCTTAGTAATTGTGTTCCAGTGAATACAGAACTTCTACATAAATGTTGTTGACACTGAATAACTGTTAGTAGAAGGTTACACCAAAAGAAAAATTCAAAGAAGGAAACATGAAGTTGTTTTCAGAATAAAATTTTGGTACATACATTTTAAATGCTAATACATACCACAACGCATGCCTTCATCTGACCCGTCTTGGCATTGTGTTTTCCCGTCACAGAGCAACTCAACCGGAAGACATATAGTATTGTTATCACACACTCTATTAGGATGTTCACACTCATAGGGTGATCCATACAAACTTGATACAGTAGTAGTAGCTGGAGCCATGGACACATTTCCTGAAATATTTTAAATTTTGGTATGTACATTTTTTTGAGAAATGTTTGTTTATTGTAAAGAAAAGGAAAAAGGGTCATAGCATGAAAAACAAAACATCTTCTATACAAGTGAGGATAGCAAATGATGAATGAAAGAGGTAAGCACAAGGCAGTACAATGCTGAATAAGACACAGTAACATAAATACAATGTACGCATTACAAAGCAGAATACACTTCTCTTTTTTTCCTTCTCCTGTCTCTTTCTACTATCTTACATACATTTAGTTAAATAAAAGTGTTAATAAATATTCAGCTACAGCATTTACACATAGTTAACTTCATAAACTAAAGCATTGGCAGAATCTGGCCAGGTGCTTTACCCAGTTAATGTATTGGTTTATGCATACATTAGGTGCCAAAATTAAACATAATCCCTCAAATTATGAAAGCTATTAAATATGCTATAATTGCACATCATGAAAATGTCATCATTTTCCTCCATATCTTCCAGGTAACTCAAACAAAGTTTTCATTTACAAATTATCAGTGGAAATGCACAGAGATGTTGGCTGAAAATAACATTTAGAGTGTATTATATCCTATATCTTTGCACGCAGATGATGAATGACTTCCATATTTTGGGGAGTTAACATAAGGTACAACACTAATCTAAATACACATGATCATGATTGGATGAATGTCTTGTTATTTAACCAAAAATGGTGGTTTTAATAAAATGGTAGAGCTATTGTGCCAATCAAGATTTTTTTTCTATTCTTAAAAGCTGTAAATCTTTGTTCCCTTAAAATAAAATAAAATGTTATATTAACAAAATTCCTAGACACCACAGTTAATATAAGCTCTTTGCATCGTGACTGTGATAAATCCTCTACAATAGGTGTATTGTAAAAATCAATATGGAAAATAAACAGTGGTGAAAGTCAGAAAATACTGTCATCACCAAAATATGAAGATTGCCTCAACAAATACGGTTTTTAAAAGACACAACAGACAAATAAATGCAGGGAAATGTGCTTTTAGCAATATCCAGATTCATATATTTATGCCAGTAAGCACTGCTCTGTGTTCTGCATACTCTTCATCTCTCAAGCACATTATATCAGTACCTTTGCAAGCATGCCTTCGCTAAAATAGAGTTTGGCTAACACATCATGTTCCTTTAACACTGTGTGTTTCTTGGTATCATTTCTGAGGCCCTTGCTCTAGAAGTATCTTTCTCTAGATCCAACTGTTCAATGTACCACTTTTCACACAGGAAAACTTCTGTCTCTACCCAAAATTCTATGATTATGTGCCTCTCACATTCCATTGGTTGGTTTCCACTTCAGAATCCATAACAGCTTCCAATTAATGGCTACATGTCACTTCAAAACTGTATGAAGTCTCTTGGCCGCCCACTTTCATTTCTTACAAATCTGTCTCAACTAACTCCCAGTACCTCGTGTATTTCTAAGCTGATTAAACTTTGCAACGACAATCCTCTCACTGCTGCTGCCCCTAAATTTTAAATCTGTACATTTTTAAACTGCTTATTGACAGCAAAAGAAAAACTGTAGTTCTTTCAAGACCTCAGAGCTGAAATCATGGTGTGTTTTACTCCAAATAAGTTGAGTACTCTTACTTTTTACCTTCTTTTGAAGATATAGCAACCCAAGTATATTCATCAACCTAGAGCTGTGAATTGTGATTTATTAGTCTCATAACATACACTTACAAATCATGTGATTATGGTGCAAGAGACACATCAAAAATACAAACTAGAATCTAATACTAATTTTTAAAACTATATTAAGTCTATGTAGCAGTGTCTATATTTTCTTATTTTCCAGCATAGGTAAATATCTTTCTTGATAATGGACAATTGTTTTTTTAACCACAATATAATGCTAATTTGCAGTTGGATTCTGCTCAAATTATCAGTTCATCTTCCATGAACTCTTCTAATGAGTAACAACATTTGTGTATAAGAATTTCATGTAGCTTCTTCTTTAGTATCCTTAGTTCCATGTTTAGAATGTTTTTGCCTTTAAGTTTGTTGTAGACTTTCATGCCCATATATTGTGGGGACTGAGCATATAATTTCAATCTATGGGCAGGAAGCATAAAATTATCTTTATTCCTTGTACTGTATGGATGATCAAATTGGTTTCTAATGAACAATTCCGGTTTGTTGTGTAAAAATATTATTACCTCGTATATGTACAGAGAATGGACAGTCAAAATTCTTTGTTTCTGTAATAATGGATAGCATGATTCTATTTGCTGTGCAGTGCACATATTTTGGGTAATTTTCTTCTGGAGCTTCAGTACACGAGATATACACTCCTGGAAATGGAAAAAAGAACACATTGACACCGGTGTGTCAGACCCACCATACTTGCTCCGGACACTGCGAGAGGGCTGTACAAGCAATGATCACACGCACGGCACAGCGGACACACCAGGAACCGCGGTGTTGGCCGTCGAATGGCGCTAGCTGCGCACCATTTGTGCACCGCCGCCGTCAGTGTCAGTCAGTTTGCCGTGGCATACGGAGCTCCATCGCAGTCTTTAAGACTGGTAGCATGCCGCGACAGCGTGGAAATGAACCGTATGTGCAGTTGACGGACTTTGAGCGAGGGCGTATAGTGGGCATGCGGGAGGCCGGGTGGACATACCGCCGAATTGGTCAACATGTGGGGCGTGAGGTCTCCACAGTACATCGATGTTGTCACCAGTGGTCGGCGGAAGGTGCTCGTGCCCGTCGACCTGGGACCGGACCGCAGCGACGCATGGATGCACGCCAAGACCGTTGGATCCTACGCAGTGCCGTAGGGGACCACACCGCCACTTCCCAGCAAATTAGGGACACTGTTGCTCCTGGGGTATCGGCGAGGACCATTCGCAACCGTCTCCATGAAGCTGGGCTACGGTCCCGCACACCGTTAGGCCGTCTTCCGCTCACGCCCCAACATCGTGCAGCCCGCCTCCAGTGGTGTCCCGACAGGCGTGAATGGAGGAACGAACTAAGACGTGTCGTCTTCAGCGATGAGAGTCGATTCTGCCTTGGTGCCAATGATGGTCGTATGCTTGTTTGGCGCCGTGCAGGTGAGCGCCACAATCAGGACTGCATACGACCGAGGCACACAGGGCCAACACCCGGCATCATGGTGTGGTGAGCGATCTCCTACACTGGCCGTACACCTCTGGTGATCGTCGAGGGGACAATGAATAGTGCATGGTACATCCAAACCGTCATCGAACCCATCGTTCTACCATTCCTAGACTGGCAACGGAACTTGCTGCTCCAACAGGACAATGCACGTCCGCATATATCCCGTGACACCCAACGTGCTCTAGAAGGTGTAAGTCAACTACCCTGGCCAGCAAGATCTCCGGATCTGTCCCCCATTGAGCATGTTTGGGACTGGATGAAGCGTTGTGTCACGTGGTCTGCACGTCCAGTACGAACGCTGGTCCAACTGAGGCGCCAGGTGGAAATGGCATGGCAAGCCGTTCCACAGGACTACATCCAGCATCTCTACGATCGTCTCCATGGGAGAATAGCAGCCTGCATTGCTGCGAAAGGTGGATATACACTGTACTAGTGCCGACATTGTGCATGCTCTGTTGCCTGTGTCTATGTGCCTGTGGTTCTGTCAGTATGATCATGTGATGTATCTGACCCCAGGAATGTGTCAATAAAGTTTCCCCTTCCTGGGACAATGAATTTACGGTGTTCTTATTTCAATTTCCAGGAGTGTATTATTGGACCTCCCCCAAGAAAATAATGCCATATTGTATCACTGATTCAAAGTAACTTAGATATGCTACCTTGCGAGTGGACATGTTAGTAGCGCTTGATAATATATGCATGGCATATGCAAAGCTACCCAGTTTGCTGCACAGGTACTCAATATGTGTGTTCCAGTTTAAATTCTTATCGAGGTGTAGACCTAGAAATTTGGCAGAATGCACTTCTGTTAATTCTTCACTTTTTTGATTTATACTATTTTCTTGGTCTCTTGACTGTTTGGTTCTGAATTCAATCAAGTTTGTTTCTGGTATGTTAAGCTTCAGACCATTTAACTGGAACCATGACTCTAGCCTGTCTAGTGTACCAGTGACTCTATCAGGAATCATTTCTGTTTCTTCGCTTTCTATCAAGACAGACATGTCATCAGCAAACAGAACGGATGGTGATTTTATGTTTAATGGTAAGTCGCTGACATACAATAGAAAGAGAATTGAACCGAGGATCGAACCTTGTGGGACACCCTGTGTTATTGTTTTCGTCTGAATGGTAGTTTACACCATTTGAGGAGATGATTGTTCTTTGTTTTCTATGAAATAATTAAGAAGTAAGCCATTGAAGTACTGCACCCTTAATCCCATATTTTTCTAGTTTGTGGATTAGCAAGGAATGGTTTACTTAGTCAAAAGCCTTTGTCAGGTCGCAGAAAATTCCGGCTACTTTACTTTTTTTTTCTAGAGCTGTGCTAATTTTTTCTATGAAATTATTTATGGCATCTGTTGTATTTTTCCCTTGCTGGAAGCCAAACTGATTGCCTTGAAAGAATCAAATGAATATTTCTGATAAATGTTTGAACCATTTTCATTAGCTACTGAAATCTATATGCATGCCCCCTCCCCTTTTCCTCATCCCCACACTTTATCTTACACCAACATCGCATACTTAGTAGCTGCAACTGAACATTTGCTCAGAATGAACACTTCCTGAAAGTATTATAATGCCTTACCTCCTTCTTCCCTTTTTAACTACAAACAATAAGTAATTCACCTTTTAGAGCTTGGCAAACAGATTGCTCACATTGGCAAATAGATTGCTCACATTTACATTGCAACCTCTTCATGAATTTTGTAGACAGGATGTTTCTGGACTTTGGGATCAACAGTCCTTTGTGTTTATGGTACAATGATGATAAATTCAGCATTTGGGATTGTTCTAAATCTGAGTTTCTAATTTTTCTGGAACATCTTAACTCAATTTCAAATGTAAGGTTCCTCAGTCTCACACTACATTTCTAGTTAATGACCCTCATCTTGTCACATCCTACCTTCTGTAATTGATAAGCCTATCAATAAACAACAGTATTACCATTCTGACAACTGCCCTGTTTTGCATGTTAACAGGACACGTCAGCAGGATAATTTGCTAACTCTCAATTCCAGAAGGATTAGTCTCGTCACATTAACTGCTGTGTTTTTGATGCACAATAGATTGGTAATAGGTATTATCATTTGAGCTGCTAGAAATAACTGCCTACTACATAAACAGTTTTATTTTACTGCAGATATGTTCTTGTACTTGGATTTAACCAACATACAAGGTACATTAAGTCAAAATGACACTCTTGTGTGTTGGCACTGTCTTCTGTTGACTGCTTCAGTTCACTACTTCTGTATATACAGCCAAGACATAAGTGGTAAACATGTCTGTATTAATTGTAATTTTCTATACAATTATAGTCAGCTCAACAAAGGCTTTCCTTCTTGAATCACCCTACTAGCTTGCTACTTACAAAACAACAAGTGAATGTATTTCACATTACACAAGGCTATACTTGTTTGGAACTGAAAAGCACTGCCACTATGTAAAAATTGGTCAAGTTATGTGCTACACACAACGACTCCCAGTATTAATAAGCAGTTGCACCAAGAGTAACTTTCAATAGTCCCAAATCTATTTCCCTGAAATATGTTCAAAACTTTTTTGTCTATGCTCATCCATTCAATTTCCTTGATACATTGTTACGACTCCTGCTTCAAAACTTGTTTTGAATGTTCTCTTACAATTGTCTTCTTCAAGTATGGGATGGTGAGAGACACTTCATCAAAGGGAAGGATACTTTTGAGCTGATTCACAACACATACCAGCTGTAGATGCAGTCAAAGCTCAACTTTTAATGTCTTCAAAGCTGCAAGTAAGGCTGAAAAGATATAATAAGACTCACCAAGGATAATAAACAAAAAGTTTTAACAAAATACACTGTGCTGCAGGGTGGCTGTGACCCTGATGTGCCCTTCATTATGCCTGTGATATAATTTCTTGCATCCGATAATCTAAATCCAGAATTACACAGATGAGAAGCTACTTAAGAAGTGTGTTTGGTTCTTAGCATTAAACTAGTCTCTCTTTTGCTGTCAGTTGACATCTCACTCCTACCACAGGATGCAATTTGTCAGTCAGTTCAAGTTCTGGAGAATAAATGGATGTGCCACATTGATGAAAGATATAATATTATGTGACTGAAGTGACAACTCTCCTTAATTCCTTGTCAAGGATATCAAATAATGTAGCATACAACTGAGCTATGGTTCTTATTACTTTTTTTCCAGATAGTAGACAAATTTAATAACAAGTAAATTGTGGGAAAAGAAATTAGTGTTAGACTGTTCCATGAATCTTCACTACATTCAATGTCAAATAATCTACTGTATAAAAGGCATAGCACAATGTACCACAGGAGGCTTCATCTGAAGAATCGGAGCAGTCTTCATGACCATCACATACAAAGGTGTTCCTTATACACAATCCATCATTACATTGGAACTCATGAGCACCACACAAAGGCCTGATGTCTGTTGGATGAACAGGACTGGTGACTGTTGTATTACATCCCTGCTCGTCGCTACCATCAGAACAGTCTTGATGTCCATCACAATGAGCTGAACTTGGAAGACACCGATCATCTCTTCTGCAGTATATCTATAAATTCAAGACTTCATTGAAATAGTAATCATATATTAAAGATTTAGTACAATTACTGTATAACACTGTACACAAATAATTATTAAAAATAAATAACAGTGGAGTCAATTACCAATTTGAGCAAACACACAGTGAAAGACATTTTACTCATATTACTGCATTATTTGTTTTATTTTAAACACTACATAAATAATTATCAAATATTAATAACAGTAAACTCATGACAGGTATAGTCAACACACTGTGACAATTTGCTTATTCATATTATTGTATCATTTGTGTTATTTTAAACTGTCTGTGAAATGGAAATATAAAATCTCTTGTGCAGAGCTGGTACATGATAGCATAATTGGTGTAAATGAAATAGGACACAAGAGTGTGTGTGTGTGTGTGTGTGTGTGTGTGTGTGTGTGTGTGTGTGTTTGGAGGGGGGGGGATAAGGAAGAGGATGACAACATGATAAAAAACAACATTTGGCACAACTTGTCATCCAGGAACACTTCACTATGAATCAGGTACTGGTACAGAAAGGTAATGATGGTGCTTACAAATGTATTTTTAACTAACACTGGTGGGATGTACATCAAATGAAAGTCGATTACAAGCAAGGTTGGGTACAGGTTGGAGGAAGCACTGGAATTCACTAGGAATATCTTAATTAGATAGCTAGTTGAGTACTAGCTATGAGCTTAGTTGAGCACTAGCTATGAGCTGTTGAATGACACTGTTTGGTCACTTTTTTGCCTTCAAACAACTGTCACACACTGATTCTTGCTGATCAAAATCACTAATGTTTTATTTACTGTCCTGCTATTGTCACTTTACAGCACAAGGAACACTCTAGTTCCAGCTACATCTAAAATGGCTTGAAAACACCACAGTGTTGAACTCCATCTGAGAATCTTTGAGATAATATTAAGGACCATTTTATTCACTGGAAACATGAGTTAAATATTTTGAAGAGCACTAATGGAATCTGAGAAAAGAGTTCCTACTCCAAGCTCTTGTCATTCCAGCCAGAGCTCTAAAGATGGGATAAAGCTCTGCATCAAAGGCTGTAAATTAATTTTGTAGATGAACCCTGAGAACAATTTCAGGAGGGCAGCCAAGCAGCTGATAGCCTCTGAATAAAATGTGGTGTTCACCCATGGACATCACATAGATAACTCTTTGAGAAGCTACGCATTTTAACTGCACAGTCACAAAATATATATATATTCAGTAATGAAATTAGTCATAAATAATCCATCACTATTTGAGAAGAACAGTGATGTCAATATCTACAATACTGGAGGTAAAAACAACTTTTATTAGCCGTTATTAAAGCTGGCAGTGGTTCAGAAAGGATTTAAATACGCAGCAACAAAAATCTTTAATCATCTGCCCAATAATATAAAATGTCTGACAGGCAGCAACTCAAATTTTAAATCTAACCTAAAAATCATTTCTCCTGGACAACTCCTTCTATTCCATGGATTAATTTCTGTTTAAAAACTGGTAGCACATTGGGGGAAAAGACCTTTGTTTCTAAGCAAAGTTGCGCGAGAGAGGTGGAAAATATAGTGTGGTCATTAATGTTAACACTAATCATGAGAACATATCCTGTAAACTCACTTGTTGCACATCATTTTAGTGAAAGAATTGTCCAGATGTTCTATGGAACACATAATTGACTGACTAACTACAGCATTCATCTGGTGAAGGACTTAGTCCAATAGCTTAATAATATCCAGCAGCCTGTCTACCACTCAGTGCTTCCTCTGTGAGGTGATTAGCAATCTATCCTAATTCATGTTCTCAAACAATGGAAAATCCAGGATGGAATGTATCAATATTATGAGAAGGAAAGTTGCTACTCCCATATAGTGGAGATACTGAGTCGCACCAGTTGCCTGAGACTGCAGTCGTGTGTGTGTGTGTGTGGTGGGGGGGCAGCGCATATGTGTGTCTAGTGTGTGTGTGAGTGTGTGTGTGTCTATTGTTGACTAAGGCATTAATCGCCGAAAGCTTCAATTATGTCTTTTTGTTGTGCCTTATCTGTGACTTAGCATCTCTGCTATATGGTGAGTAGCAACTTTCCATCTCATAATACTGGTAATTCATGTTCTAGTGATCATTAACCCTTCAACTGTTTTTGACATGAAATTATGTTGAGCTAGCTGATGATATATGTATCTCTGTTTCAACATAATATTACACCCTGGCACATAGCCTTGTATTTTGTTTGTTTTGACATAGTAATTCAATTGGATAGATAAAAAATTCTCCTGATAAAGTAGTAGCAGGAAAAAATATATATAAAGGTTGTGGAAATGTGCAAGCTTTCAGAGCCAGTGGCTTCTTCTTCTGGCAAAATGGTTGACAGAAAATGAAGGAAAGGGGGAGAGTTACAGAAAAGTCATCCAGAAACATGGATCTGGGGAGAATTACAGGATAAGTTGGAAGGACTGATTGTCCCCTGACCTACCTAGTGGGCGACTTTTCCATAATTCTCTCCGTTTCTTAAACCCCATCAGTCCCTTTCCTTCATTCCTCTTTCTTTCCCTTCAATCATTCTGCAGGAACAAGAGACCACTGGCTCCAAAAGCTTGCTCGTTTCCTTATTCTTACACATGTTTTCTCCTGCTGCCACTTGGCAAGTAGATATTTTATGTGCCCAATTATATTATATTTTCAAAAATCAATTATTTTTGTTGATATACTGACAACACAATCCATCACAGGAGAATTAAAGAGTCCTTTGGAGAAAAGAGACATAGTTATATAAACAGCTAGAGCTACGATGGATAGCTAGTACTAAACAAACAAGGGATTGCTGAAAGATGGAATGAATATACAGAGGGGCTCTGCAAGATGGAGTAAACTTGAAAGCAATATTATACACCAGAAATAGAAACTAGCTGAAGATGAGAGGGGAAATATGACTCTGCAAGAAGAATTTGATAGAGCACTGAAAGATCTAAGCTGGAACAAGGCCCATGGAGCAGATGCCATTTTCTTAGAAAATTTGATATCCATGGAAGAGCGTGCCATGACAAAACTCTTCCATCTGGTGTACAAGATATAAAGACACAGGAGAACTATCCTTAGGCTTGAAAAAGAAAGTAAAAATTTCAATTCCAAAGAAAGCACATGCTGAGAGGTGTGAATATTACTGAGCTATAAGTTCAATAAAACATGGCTGCAAAGAACTCACACACATGGAGAAAATGGTATAAGTCGAACTTGGGGATGATCAGTTTTGGTTCTGAAGAAATGGTGGAACATTTGAGGTAATGCTGACCTTACAATCTATCTTAGAAGAAAGGTTAAAGAAAGGCAAACTTACATTTATAGTTTATATATATATTAAGAAAGCTTTTGACAATGTCAATTGGAATGCACTCTTTGAAACTCTAAGGGTAGCTGGGGTAAAATACAGGGAGCAAAAGGTTAATACAACTTGTACAGAAACAAGACAGCAGTTATGACAGTAAAAAGATATGAAAGGGAAGCAGAGGTTGAGAAGGGAGTGAGACAGGATTGTAGCCTATCCCCAATGTTATTCAATCTGTACACTGATCAAGCAGTAATGAAAGCAAAATAAAAATTTGGAGAAGGAACTCAAGTTCAGGGTGAAGAAATAAAAACTTTGTGTTTGCCAATGACTGTCAGAGACAGCAAAGTAATTAGAAGTGCACCTGAATGGGTGGACAGTGTCTTGAAAGGAGGATACACGATGAACATTGTCAAAAGTAAAACAAGAGTAATGGTATGTAGTCAAATTAAATCAGGAGATGCTGAGAGAATTTCATTAGGAAAGTAGTGGACAAGTTTTGCCACTAGGGCACTAAAATAACTGTTGATGGCCAAAGTAGAGAGGATGTAAAATGTACACTGGTAATGACAAGAAAAGCAATTCTGAGAAAAGAAATTTAACACTAAATGTATATTTTAGGGTTAGAAATTCTTGTCTGGAGGTATGAGTGTGTTGTATAGGCTTGTAAAGAACTGAAACATAGATGACAAGCAGTTAAGACAAGAAGAGAAAGAAGCTTTTGAAATGTGTTGCTACAGAAGAATGCTGAAGATTAGATGGGTAGATTGCATAATTAATGTGAAGAAAATGAATGGAATGAGGAATAAAAGAAATCTGACAATAAGAAACTAAAAGAAGGAACTGGTTGATAGGACACATTCTGTAGCCTCAAGGAATTGTCAATTTAGTACTGGAGAGAAGTTTGGGGAATGAAAATTGCAGAGGGAGTCCAAGAGACATGTACAGTAAGCAGGTTCACACGGATGTGGGCTGCAGTAGTTATCTGGAGATGAAGGGGCTTGCACAGGATATAGCAGCAAGGACAGTTGCATCAAACCACTCTTTGAACTGAAGACCACAACAACAACAATTCATCACATGACCCATTTATGAGAGGTGCTGCATTCTGCCCATCATCAAAACTATTTCAGCATTCACTCCACCTCCTTCAGTAGGTAGGTTTATAAAGTACTTATTTAGAATATGGTGACTTAGTAGCTGGTAGGTGTGTGTGTGTGTGTGTGTGTGTGTGTGTGTGTGTGTGTGTAAAAATCTATGGGCTATGAGCTTTGGATGATTCTGAATGTGTTATTTTGTGGCCACAAGCATGTATTGATGAAGAATATATTGAAACATCCAGCAAAAGAAATGAAGCTTGCAGTGGAAGCACGATAAGTAATTCACAGGACAATGAGTTTGACAACTAAGCTGACTGCCTACTTTGTGTGAGCATGTACAGAACTTGAAGTGAATTTGTTTTGATGACATTTGTGCAGTACCAATAAAGTATTCATTTATTGGAGTTTCAGGACTGAAAATTGCAATATACAATTCATAGGATTATTGACAACTAATTCTGAAGTACCAGCTAGGTAAGGAAGACAGATCTGGAAAATGAGACTCCTTGTCAAATGTTGATTATCTTCTCTGTCTAATTGAAAGACATTTTCTGGTATATGTGCCAGCTACAAAGAGAAAGGTGAATGCAATGGGAACTTGCACTGTTAGTGCATCAGAAATATTAGAAGACAATCAATACACCATAGTAAAGAGAGTGATGTTGAACTGTGTGCAGCTACCTGTCTGGAAATCTTTCCATAAATAGAGACAATTTTAACTTACTGGCCAAGTTTTTTGTAATTACAGTGGTATGAAACATCTTTTGAGTAAGTTGCAAAATTTCATGTCTGTAAATCAAACATAAGTTCAGTTATCCTACAACCACCTTGCCCATATTGTTCAAGTCCTAAGAATGGAACACTGGGAAATGCAAATGTGTCTCAAACAGAAACAATGAAGACATTAAAAATTGATAAAATATTTGTGAAAAAAACTAATAAAGTGTAGCAAACATTGTGTACACTATAAATCCAAACACCACCTCAGCCTTACTGATTACCATAGGAGATATTTATTCCATTCTTGGATTAGGATATTCATGTAGACTGGCAATGGCAAGGAAAGCGTTTCTGAAGAAGAGAAATTTGTTAACATCGAGAATAGATTTAAGTGTCAGGAAGTCATTTCTGAAAGTATTTGTATGGAAGTGAAACATGGACGATAAATAGTTTGGGCAAGAAGAGAATAGAAGCTTTTGAAATGTGGTGCTACAGAAGAATGCTGAAGATTAGATGGGTAGATAGCATAACTAATGATGAAGTATTGAATAGGACTGGGGAGAAGAGAAGTTTGTGGCACAACTTGACCAGAAGAAGGGATCAGTTGGTAGGACATGTTCTGAGGCATCAAGGTATCACCAATTTAGTATTGGCGGGCAGCGTGGAGGGTAAAAATCGTAGAGGGAGACCAAGAGATGAATACACTAAGCAGATTCAGAAGGATGTAGGTTGCAGTAGATACTGGGAGATGAAGAAGCTTGCACAAGTCTCAGGACTGAAGACCACAACAACAACAACAACAACAACAACAACATGTTTGACACATTTAGATTTGAGAGCAGCTCCACTGCCTGGATTGCAAGAAGGTCTCATTGTTGCTCTACCACTTAGGAAGACACATTCAGATGCTGTTTGGGCAACAACATTAAATACTGACAATTGTGAGAACTACTGTCCCATGTAATCATATCTCACTGTAAGGAAATTTTTCTACATGGAGACCACTAGTTCTATAGCCTAAGACCTCCATGGTGGATGATGTCTAGCATTCTTAGATAAGGTCCTACTATCCATGATCAATTAGGGCTTCAAAATCTTTAGAGCCCTAAAGTTCTTCTTTTAAGAACTTTTAGGTATATTAGCCAGTTAAATTTCTCATCAAATATATGAGCGAAAATAATGTTTTCAAGTCTCAATGTCATTGCATTAAAAACATGTTAACACATGAAGACAGATTAACACACACACACACACACACACACACACACACACACACACACACACAAAAAAGCTTCATCCCAAATCTCCAGTCTCCTCTGTGTTATTTGTATTTAGTGGGCATTATCATCAATCTCTAGATTGGGGCCTCAACAGAACATTTTAGAATCATCCATAAACAGAAAACAACCAACTAGGCTCCTTATTGTTTATACTATATTGTCTGTTCCTATTCCAAAAAATTGTGACATTTAAGAATCCCCCCACCTTGTTACGAACTCATCATTTGAAGTAGCATTGGCTATGAATAATTGCAGTACAATTGGGAGACAACTACAAGATCCCAATCGTGTTCCTGTCGTAGGACGTTATATTGCCAAGTTGTATAACAGGTTTTATTAAAATCAAGAATATGCCTAGTAACTGTTTCCTGCGTACAAAGTCCTCTTGTTACACAGACTTTAGTAAGGTAAGTTTGTCAAGTGTTGAGTAATGTATGTTGAGCCCAGACTGGACTTGACATAGTAGCTTTCTGTATCCAAGGGCCCACACAAAGCAGCAGATGATCTTGTGCTCAAAGTTTTCCTCATGCATCTGCTGAGAGTCATATTTTTATAGCTAATCAGTTTTTTGCAGTTAGCTTTTGGGTTCGAGAGAGGGACAATAGCTGCCTCTCTCCATGAGTTGGAATTCACCTTCAATCCGAATTCAGCTAGAAAAAGTGAAGAGATGTTCTTTTGAACTATTCCTTAAATCCTTTAATATTCATACATCACTCCACCTAACTCTGCTGGTGTACTGTAGTTCACAGACAATGTGTGTTCTAATGTCCACATAGTGAAAGGGCAATTGTACTTTAACAAATTCAATGAACTCGACTGGGTTTCGATACTAAAGGTGTATAAAATCAAGGCTCATATTTTATGAAAGTCTGTGTACATGACTGGTGGTTTCATAGCCTTAAACATGATAGCATTTGGAGAGGGTGTAGTTCACCAATTAATGGTATTCCTTTGAGTATGATTTATTCAACAAGAAGCATGAGTACCCATATCCACATTACACTGTCAATGTATATCAGCAAAGGAACAGTGTGTGAAAAGTGAAGTCATAGAGAAGCTCTGAACAATATTTAACTTTAATGCATACGGATATTCAGAGGTGTTTGACTGCTTGATAACAGTCATACATAATCAAAACAACATATCTTCCAGCAACCATTTTAAAATGGACAGTAATAAATTTTTTACCCTATCTTATTCCAGGTTTACTTCCTAGATATATAATCATCCGTGATACTGTTTCACACACAATAAGCAGAACAATAAACCAATTTTCTCTAGTTTGTTGCAAAGTAAAATACAGAAATAGCAGGCAAGCAATCATGTAAATTATGAGACAGATCTAATAAAAGCGGAATATCTGACACAAGTTAAGGGGTGGCAATATACTCCTGTGCATTCCACGAATGACATTTAGAAGGAAATATTTGTTACTCTCCATTGGCCACCATATCAGTCATAGTCAAACTGGGCAAAGTGATTTGGAATCTCATTAAAATAAAGACATATAATCAAAATGTGTCAAGCATTGCACTTCTGGAGATGAGAAAAATTATGGTTGATACTTTAGTTGATATGACATTAAAAAACAAGGAAAGCAAGTCACACTTGGAAAATTTTGGCAAGAGAATCAGTCTGCACACTTTCAAATAAAGGGTTGTCATTAGTGTCAATAGAATTTCAATGGCAGATGAAAGTTCCATGGACAAAGGAAACAATGCCTGTTATATCATTGTGGAACATTCACAGTAGTAATGATGCTAGAGAAATGCAGTGAGAGGGTAATGAAAGATAAACGAATGTCTCATTTCTACTCTTGTTGTTACAGCAAAATGGGTATTTGCATCACAGAGTGTCTAGGAATATATTTTGTATGAGACAATTTCACATTTAAGGGAATGGTAGTGTGAATAGTTGCCTTATGACTCCATTGTTCTGATTCGAAAGAGTAACAGTCAAATCCCTGTCCAGTCATCAAAATTTTAGTTCTTTGTCGCTTCCCTAAGTAGATTTAAAAAAAAGTTAGTATAGTTTCTTGAGCTCTGTCTAACAACTTTACGAGATGCATTCAAGTTATAACACCTCTGATTTTTTTTTTTCCTCAGAAACTGATTACACAAAAACTTCGAAATTTGTGTCAGTTCTCAACATAATCTCCCTGCAGCTGTACAAATTTTTCACAATGTTGATTCCATGATTCCAGGCCACTGTGAACGCTCCCCTAGGAGTCTGGTTCGCCCACTGTCTTAGCAATACTGGCATGGTTAGTGGATGTGTAACCAAAGAGTGTGTTTTTCATAATTGAAAACAGCCAGAAGTTGCTAGGAGCTAGGTCAGGTGAGTAGGGAGCATGAAGAAACTATGGCATCTTGTTCGCCTGATAGGCTGGTACATTGTGTTGGTGAAAAAGCACACATGCAGCCTTTCCCAGCCATTTTTCACTCAATGCTGGATGGAACTTGCTCTTCAAAACATCTTGGTAAAATGCATCTGTCACTGTAGTGCCCTTTAGAGCACAATGAATAAGGATTATGCCACTGCTGTCCCAGAACAAAGCCACCAAAGCTTACCCCGAATTTTTTGGTAACATAAATGTGCGTGCTTACACCGAGCTGACTGGCTCGGTTTTCAGGATTTGAAAACAGCATCCATGTCTAACTAATTGTCACAATTTATGAAAAGGAAGTCCCATTCATGCCATCATCATGCATCAACATTACCAGGCAACATGCCCACTTGGAAGACACTTTTGGAACTTTCAGGTATTCATGCAGGATTGTGAGCAGAGAACCCATAGAAATGTCAATTTCAGAGGCAGTGTATTCCATGCTCATTTAGCAATCTTCCAAAACAACTTTCTCAACTAGCTCAAACACATCATGAGACTGGCTGGTGTGAGGCCAAAACTGTCTTAGTTTGTGTCATATGACGATTGGTCTTCTTTGAACTGCTGCACCTACTAATGTACATTAGAGTCAGCCGTGACACCATCACCACATGTCTTACTCAACTGGTAATGATTTTCAATCAGTGTCACACCACACAAATGAAGAAAATTAATGATTACACACTCTTATTGTAATGAAATCATTGCACTTTAAGTATCAAAAACACTTCTCATTCTAGCTGCTGCCACTAGACTTCTGTATGCTGAAATTTCTGTCATGATTTCAAAGCAAGAGCATGCATATTTTAAAACAAATCACATGTTTCTATCTGTTCCCTGTCCTGAGGGAAAAAATAAAAAATAAATAAAAAAAACAGGATGCACTGTGGCTTGAATGCATCTCTTGTTGATGACATGCAAAATCCTAATCTTCATTTCTGTCTTTCTTGGGTGTAAACAGAATGATGCTGCCACTCTGGCTGAAGCACATTTCATAACAATTCTTAACTTATAACAAAGAGAAACTTCCATTCCACCCAAAGCAGTTAATAAAACTGAAGTAAAGTGATCAACTAGTCTGTACCTGATCACCAGCTTGGCACTTGGCACTGCAGTCTGCTTCGTCACTACCATCATCGCAATCATCAGATGAATCGCATCTCAGTTCAAGTGAAATGCACCTTTTGTTCTTGCATGTAAACTCTGTTATACTGCATTTTGGGTAAACTGTAAACAATTCAAGTGTCAATCTATACAATATAAAGAGTACAGGAAATTTCTTAATGTGTATTGGTACATAATCTTTCATTTTATTTTTACAAACATCAGAGATGATTAAAAATAATACTAGCCTTGAGAACATCTGATTTATGAACTTCTTTGCATCAGTGCTTAAAATGGCTGCCAGGTTGGAACTATTTGGAATGTACAGCTTTGGGGAAGAAATGGGTTTACCATAAACACTTCTATACACACTAATGTTTGTGAAAATCACAACATTAATGATACATTTGAATGAAATTAACTTTATAGTTCTTGACAACACACAACTGATTAGAATTTCAAAACTGTAACTGCTCTCTGACAATGAGAATTCAGTATGGTGTGAAGTTCCCAATTACTGCAATTATGAACCTCTAAACCATTTACATGCAGACAACATCCAGTTGTATCTAATGGCCAGTCATGCAAATATTTCCGCTGCTGGTATGAATGACACCATTTGTTCAGTCTCACGATGGTCACAAACCCTGAGTCTTCAACTAAACCCTAAGAAGTCATATGTCATCCTCATACTAAACTGAAATAGTTCCTCCAGCATACCTTGATGGTGTCCGTCCAACTACCCACTGAAAAACAGTAACGGATATTGGAATAATCTTGGATGAGGATCTAAATTGAAGAGAAGGAACTGACACAGCATGCCTCTTGCCTACACACAATCCAAACTATTTAGAAAAATATTTGCACCTTACATAAAACAAAATATATTCCAGTCTTTAGTCCAGCCAAATCTTTACTACTGTGGTGTAGTTAGACCTGCCCAACTAGTGAAAACTCCAAGATGACTTGAGCCAGTTAGGAATGAAGATACGTTTACAACACTCGAGTCTTTGATCACATTAATCCTTCCTATGCTCAGGTTGGATGGGACTGGGCAGGGGACATATTTTTTACATGCTCAGGTTTCTTTATCAGTGTTTTTAGTTATATGTGTCCTCAGTATACCTCCTCCAATATCAAATACCTACCTTCATTCCACAATTACAAAACCAGATCAAGTTGGCAATTTGGTTGCACCTATGCATAACACTAAATCCATGCCCTTCTCCATTTCAGCCATATTCTTAAACCAACTACCCAGTAACATGTGTCTCACACATAACCATTCTACATTCAACAAGAGATTGAAGCTTTATCTGTCATCACTGGCGTAGCTTCCCTCTCGGCATATCCCACCGGTTTCCCATCTGTCCAACAGTGAAGCCATATCTCTGTCACATTGTTAACACTATCCATGGCTTTCTCTTCCCAATCTATTTCTGTTTCCTTCCTTCCATCTCATCTGCTAAGCTCACCATATTATTCCTCCAACTTCTTCTACAAATTTGATTCCCTTTGAACTACTGCCACACATATCTGTTGGATTTCATTACTCACATAAGGCAAGAAAGTAATAACAAAATTGCTTAACACAATGTACTTCTGAAATTTCACATACTTATTGCTCTTATTTATAATCACTTGCTGCTTATGCATATTGTAATGATAATTCAATAAGAATATCTGGTTTGATGTAAGAGAGGGTGTGAAGGACCTCACCTTGCTAAATACATAAATAAATAAATAAAAGAAGACTTGGATACATTCCAGGGGAAACCTCCTTCCACATTGTTGCCAGAGAACAAACAGAAACAAGTTCCCAACCAACTATATCCCAGACATGTTCCGTGGATGGCATGCAAACCAGGAGTCAGCATGACTGCTTTGGCATTCATAGGCTAATTTCGGTCTGATGTGTTTGTAGTTTCTTTATAATCAGAACTGACAAATTGCCTTGTGTGCTACCTGCCCAGTCCACTGCAGTGACATCAAACTATTCATCAACAGGGGCCCACACCCACATTGGTGTTCCCGTGCCTTGCAATTATTGTGTACAAAACATCTGTGTCATGTCATAAGATGTTCTTAATCACAAGTTATGGACACAATAATTGATCCAGTGTTCATTCACTGTTGCGTACAACCTTTGCATGCTTTCACAGTTGCAATTAATTTTATGGTTTTTCATTAATCCAGTTTGTTATAACTCTGATGTTTCTAGTCACACAGCAGAGGACATAGGTGAGTCTCCTCTGGAATGTAGCCTCTTCTCATTGGTGTGCTGATTTACATGTCCTTCCTGTTGGTGTTCGTAATGGGCATTCTTCCTGATGTTGTAATTTTCACAAACATTAGTGTGTTTCAAACAATTGGGTTTGTTTACTGGTATCATCTTTTTAAAAAATAAAAAAAAATAAAAACGAAAGCGAGACTAAGACTAACTAAAAAATATAATAATTAAATTTTGCAGTGTGTAACTGGTGTAACATCAGCTGTAAAAAGCTTCAATGATCACATAGTAACACAGAGAGAGTCTAAAATGAAACAGATCAGTTTATGAAAAACAGCTGATTAAAAAAATACAAAGGGTAACTTGTTTGGGACATTCATAAATCTGTAACATATAAAGTGAAAACTGAATCAGATTGGGTGATGAAGCACATGTTAATCCCCTGAACAGAAATATTAGCTTGTAGATGTTGATATTTGTGAAAAATAATTATAGCTGAAAATGGTACACACTGTCTCCCTTGCTTCTGAAATATGAAAGAATAATGAGTGAAAAAAAGGAGTGAAAATGGAAGTAAATTAGCATACAAATCAGAATACTGGATTATTCAAGAAAATGATCTTATTTAGCAACCTTTGAGTTTTTGTAGATCTCTCATTGTGGCATTTTTCTGTGATTCTATGTGAAAGATATGATTATGTTTGCCCATCACTCACTGACCTGGAATACCTTAAATATGGGGCAGCAAAACAGCAACTAACATAATATTTGAGAATATCCTGTAATGTATTTGGGAGTAACTCTCATATTTTGTTCATCCTTGCCATGTTATTAACTGCTGTGTTGTGATCACAATGTGGCTGATTAGATAACCATAATAGTCATGTCATGGCAATATGAGATTACACAGAGGGTATTCACAGTCATTCTTTCTACACAACATCTGTGAATGTAACTGTGGAGGCTTTTGATAGAGGCAAATGATATAATCTGCAGATAATTTTAGTTTCAGACCCCATACATTTCCAGATAGCTAAGTTTAAATTACTACCAAATAGTAATCTAAATACTCCAATGTAAGCAGAAATATCTTATTGAAAGAAAGCATATGAAACTCCACCTAGCACAATATTTCGACAATTTCCAGTAGCACTTGAGCTCTGCCTGTTCTCTGTAAATATTTATATGTGCAGCTTATTAACTGTAACAACACAGAAGAATTCCCTTAAACATCCCAAGTGCGTGCTAGTACTCCAGTTTTCTTGTGTAGTCTAAAATAAAAACTATCATTATGATCATCAATATCATGTTCTATGCAGACTTACAACGACCAAACAAAAAGTAATTGGGTTTTCAGCAATGCGGAAAGTGTGTACAAAAAATACTCTAATAAAAACATAAAAGAGAGATTTGAAGAACAGCAGCAATGATTTCATCTTATGTTGTATCTATTACACTTTACAAATAAAGTGAAGATTTTATGTAATGTATACCACATCCTACAAAGAAACATACAGTGTGCATCACCTAAGACTTGCACCATAAATATTATTCAAATAAAAACTGCTATTTTGTGCAGTTTTTGCATAATGGATTGGTACTCAGGGGCTCTTACTCTTAGCCAATCAACATGATGTAATAATACTTAGAAAACATACATTTTGCCCAAACATACACTTTTTAAATGAAAAAATGGCTATTGACATTGATGGACTAAAAGTACATTTTCTAGCATCTGTGGACGATGGTCTGCTAGAAGGCTGCAATACTTGTGCTTGTTCAGTGTTCTGTCTATGAAAAACACGACTATGAGCTGAAGGTTCACTATTCCAACATGACATGTCTAGGCTCCATGGACATTGATGTTCCACCTGATGAAGCCAACAGAGATTGTCAGCAGACCAATAGTGCATTGGTAAACCCCATCGTCCACTCACAACCTACAACTTGTTGGACTGTCACACACTAACTGACTAGCAAGTCACAATGCTGTCTAGGAACACAGAAGCACATTGTAAGCAATCATAACATCATACCTAGGAGCCATGCTGGCCGAATGGCACGAACAAGTGTCAACCTAGGTCAGCCTAGTAACTATGCAGGTTGAATGGCACAAACTAGTGACAATTTGGAAACTTTGCAAAGTATGATATCTCATAAATGAATTGCCCTAGAATCATGCAACAATCACCACTGACATTCTAATTTACCCTACTTTTAGTTTGTTAATATCAACAGTCTTTGCTCCATTTTCAAAAAAGTGTATGTTTGCACAAAATATACACTTTCTAGTATTATTACAATCTATTTGTTAGCTATCAGCATGAGCCCCTGACTACCAATCTATTCTGCAAAAACCACAAATCAATACCACATTTCATTTCTGCAATATCTGTGGTGCAAGGTTTAGGTGATCTACCCTGTATATTTTCCTTAGAAAAAATTTATTTCATAATCAAAACTGTATTTAATTGCTACACAGCTATGTTTGTTGAAATTCAGAATACAGAAATAAGTTAATTTAAATATACTTTCTGTCTATATTTGTCATTTTATGTGTCTGATGCCATTAAAGTGGAAGGAACCTCTTTCTTCTTTAATAAGTAATGGTAAGAAATGTAATTATAATTAATTTCATTAAAGAATATACAATAAAGAATAACACTTTCAATTTTCTTTGAAAGAGCACTTAAGTTATTTAATACCTACTTATTTTAGATCTGTTAACTGGTGGGGCGAAAAATGCTTATTTTTGAATTCACAGTGTTTAAATATATTCATAAATATTATAATATTATGTTTAACATAGACTTAATTTTAAAATAAAGAAGTAAATGAAACAGAAAAGCTTCTCTTTACCAATCTGCAACTGGCACAAACAAAAGATAACAACTCTTTTCTTTTGAACAATAGGTTTATTACATCTAGAAAAAGAAAATAACAAACTGAAGGGAGAATTCAACGGTTAGAGAGGATAGTCATACGAAGTTATACAACAAAAGAAAGACAACAGGACACAATAGTGTGAAAATCAACAACTGAAAGCTCACAATAGAAGAATTTTGAATATTTGGGGGCTTAGAAACAACCATAAGGCTAGTCAGAGAACATGGGAATGTTTGGTGAACATGAAATATACATGCAACAAATATTGCCAACTAGAAAAAAATTTAAAAAATCAGGAAAGAACACATTACAGACAGTGATAATTTCGGATACTATTATTGTAGGGAGTGTGAACAAGCTCAGACTGGTGGAGTTGGGTAACAAAATCAACCATGTCCTTTGAAAGGAACCACTGTGGAACTTTCTTAAATCAGGATGGTTGGACAGGATTTTGAAACACCGTCATCCTGAATATGATCTGTCACTGGAAAGAAGGATTTGAAGAATACTTGGTCATTGCCATTTTCAGAGAATGCAACTGAGCAGGATATTATGTATTCTCACTTCTGAGGCAGACACTTCATGACCTCACACCCTTGCTGATAAGTTAATGGTTATTATGAAGACATAGAAAGCTGAACAGTGGCTCCATATCAGCTCATGTATGACATAAATCATCCTATGGGTGTACCCTCTTTTCATAAATGATGCCTTAAACAGTGATGTGGGAAGGAAACTGTTTGAGAAAATGTGTAGTATCTGTGTAGGATGCTACAAAGGTTGACTGGGGCAACAAAAAGCTGTGTCGAGTTGGGGAGGATAACAGTTGGTAGAGTGTATATGATTTCAGATAATTATTCTTTCATCTGTTGCTTGCATCAGTTGTTAATTATGCTCTTTCTTTGCCATGGTTTGTTCTGAGTTCCTAATATTATTGTTACAAAATACTCAAACAGTCCCTCTTTATCCAAAACGTTGTCCTCTTTCACCTGATGAAGGAACCATCAATACCAAAAGTGCTTTTATTTCACCTCGTGTTCTACCTGATATAAAGAACTATTTCCTCTAACAGTTTAATTTTCATTATTGTATTCTCTATTATGCAAAATTGAAAAATATGAAAAAAAGTTTGACAAACCACAGTGTTCATCAGAGTCATCTCCTGGCCCACAGTCATGAGCATGATCACAGAACCAGGCAGCTGGAATACAGCGACGAGACACTTTACAGGTGAACTGAGTAATGCTGCAAGTTTTATTTTTACAGCGTTCTGGGTCTTCATCTGTGGCATCTGCACAATCTCTGTCACCGTCACATACCCAGTGGTTCGTGATGCATCGGTTCCCATCACATCTAAACTGATCCTCACGGCATGGCGTATTCTCTGTCAACATGATATTACAACTGGATAATAATTAATGTAATTTTATTAGATACATGCTAAGTTAACTACTTTCACACCAACTGTGCACAAACACCTATGTGTTACATTATCTCTAACTCAACAATATTTAGCACCAATTAAATAAAAAATTTAATCACTTTAAATCACAGTTCTCTATGAAGGAAAATGTTAATTAGATACAAATGAAAATAAATAGGTTGCAGCTATGCTGAGAATTGAATAATCAGAAACTCAGTCACAGGAAGAAGGTAATACTTCCCACACTTATCTAATACCCTAACCCTTTTTGTTTATTTTTTTATATGGTTCTTTATTCATGGCTACAAGCACACCATAACATGATGAATAACATTTTGTAATGAAGCTCCATGATCAGGCCCCAAGAGGGCCACACAATGTTACTGACTGCAGTTCCAACAACTGCCTAAGGCACTCTGGTCAAGTATTCTGGATGGATATGAGGTTAATATACTGCTCTCACAGCTGTTAGTATCAGTTTCTGAAACTTGAACTATTACTTTCTTTCACATGCATCCTAAGTTGTTATGGTGAGACTGAGTGGCTCTCGTTGCAGTTGTCCCACCAATGAAAAATCATTAGAATAGTGAAGACTGAACCAAATTCTTTGATGTAACTATCACATATGTTAAGCACTCAGCTGTGGATGTGGTCTATACCCTGAAGTACTTCCTCAAATCCATGAAATTCGCAAATGTATCAGTGGAGAACTTTGTGGCATACTGGTGAACTACCAGTTTTCCATTTTAATTCTGTATAATATTTTATCATTATGCTCTGCAACACATTTCATTGGACAACCATGAGCTCAGTTTTATAGTAGTAAATGGTTTGCACATTACTTCACTCTTGTCAAATATAATGTAACATTTATGCCCTTTAATCTAAAATTTGGACTCCATGTTTCTTAAGCTGCAGATATCAGATATCATGTCTACTGATGACAATCCCCAACAAGAAACTGTTTGCTTAAAAAGTTTTGCTCCCACATTTACATTGTGTTGATAATTAGCACCAGTTCATTAATTCATTTAAATACTGAATCACAACTGAGAGCCTTTAGAGACATGGACTGAGATAGATACAAATTTACAAGAGAATAGGTATCAGAGTTACCATATCAACAATTACCTAGCATTAATCTATGGAACACTATTTGTTCTTTTAGAAGAATTTTGAGCGAAAATAATATAACATGCAGAATAGCTTCTATTGAGAATATAAGTACTGCTTTCACAGTTATATTGAATATCTGCTGTATATTATAACTCTTCTTGTTTAATGAATACATGAGTGCATTAATAATCCTCTCAGGGCAATAGTTATTAAAGTTCTATATTAATGGAGTTCTATTAGCCATGATAGTTGTCACAAACATAGTTTTTAAATACGCAAAACTGTATAATAAAATAAATTGGGGGGATGTTTTTAATTTTGTTTTGAATTTGCATTGGTTCTCTCTTTCTAGCTAATGCATGCTGTAATCTTGTAGCAGAACATGGAACTTCACAATAAATGCTAAATAAGAACTCAAAATTTTCATAAATGTTAGTTGTGTATCTTATATAATGGTAACGTGAATATTTATCTGGAGTGGGTTTTTATAACTAGCCAACATACTATTGGATGATAGCGGTCTTGGAAACTGATTACAAGAACGGAATAACCGTCAAAGTGATTCTGCAGTTACTGTTCACTTTTGCATGTATTTGACTGATACTGCAGAGTGTCCCACATAGAACTGGTACACCTCACATAGTGGTTTATCATCTCTAGTCAAATTGCTTATCAAGGAGCAACACCGTCTCGAAAGTTGGCTCCATCAAGAAATGTAAAGAAACGTTTAAAGCAATGTATGCTGGTAGGAAACCCCCAATGATCAGCACTAACCAAGATCTGAACAAGAAATAGAGGGCTGTATGATCCATTCAAAGTGTGCAGAGGAATGGGTGACTGACAGCAAGGACCCCTGAAACTAAAGACATAATTCGCATGGACATTACGAGAAGTCGCAGCAAGTCAATAAGAAGGTTATCGCAACAGGTTGTTGTATCTCATGCATAATCTACTAAAACATATGAAATTAAAAGACTATCATGTGGGTATGATGCAAGAGTTGAAATCTAAGGATCAGGGGAAAAAAAGAGTTCATTATTGTAATTGGCAGTTAATATCATCAACCGCCAGCAGTAAATCGGACCCTTTGCTCTACTTCATGTGAGTTGAGGCCTAGTTTCATTAGTTAGGTTATGTATACTCTGAGGATTGCAGATATTGGCCATAGGAGAACCTACATGTTCTGTATGAAGAACCTCTCCACTCAGAAAAGATACATTGTTTGTCATGTGCATTGTTGGCCCCATATTTTTCAATTACGTCTTTAACAGTGTCAGATATCTAGAGATCTTTGACTCTTTCTATTCACAATTAACAGATGCAGAGAAATTGTATGCAGTATTCCAACAATATGGAGCAACTGCTCACACATTCTACCAAAGTATTGCCCACATCACCAACATATTCCTTGAAGACAGACTTGTCAGTAGAGGCCTCTACCCCCCATCCTCCAACTACCCTGGACTTAATGTTGTGTGATTTTTATTTATGGGGTACACTAAAAAGCAAAGTATATCCTGATAACTCTCGCAAAACAGAAAACAGAAGCTCTTAAACAGAACATTACTAGGGAATGTAATATCATCACACCTGCTGAATTACAGCATGCTGCTGATAACATCATCAAAGTCAGCGATGCCAGGGTGCCCATGGCCACCACCTCCAGTATCTCTTGTAAAGAGGTAACTACATGTTTTTTAACACTATTATTATCTGTTCTTTTTCAGTTAGTTCATTGTTACTTGACTCTCGTGCGTTAGGTGTACTGGTTTTATGCGGGACAAGCTTTAGCTGTGATACTTCAGAGGGTAGCTTGCAAGAAAAATTATGAATGAAAATAATCTACATAAATAAGCATTTTTACCTGGAAGTCAACATAATTAGTGAGGTTCATAGGTGTAATATCTTTCAAGTGTTACTATATTGTATTTGCAGCTACTTTTCACTGCAATCAGATACTAATACAAATTTGAGCAACACTTCATTTTGTCAGATTTTATTAGGATCAACAGAGAAATGGTATTGCGTGCCCTATATCACTAAAAAATGTTAAGAATTCACATTTCATACAGCTGGTTCCTTTATAAGCTAGTTTACATTCTGATTTTCAGTAATTGCTTACTACTCTACTACTACTACTACTGCAATTACTGCTACTGCTACTATAAAGAAGACCAACGAAAGCAATTTGCCTATAGAAATAATAATGATGTCAAACCTTGACATACAAATGCCATCTTCGATAGTATCACAATGGATATTATATATAAAATTAATTTCAAACAATAGCTGCAGCTGTATTTCTTTTGGTGAAAGGGGAAATCAAATCAAAGACAACCTTAAATTTAAAGAAGATATACTGCAGCAACAATGCAGAAAAAAGTGCTGCTGTCACTGAGTAAAGCAGTTTTTTTGTTTTGAGAGAATGGTCCCTATATCCTTTAAAAACAATGATTCTTACATTTTTGGAAAAAAGTTGATGCAATTATTCAAACTGATCGAGAATAATTACCAAATGAATTGATGGTGAACTGGACATAATCAGTTAACAACATTAAAAAAATGTGTCAATTGCACCTCTCAGATGTTAACTGATGACCTCATAAATAAAGAATGTTCATCTGCTTCAAAAATATTGGTGACGTTGATTATTTTCTTGTGTCTAGACCACTCATCTTGTGGTTAAGAAAATCATGAAGTGCCATTCCTCATGTATTCATAGAAAAAAAGTTCAAGACAGTTACACCTGATGTGGCAGTACAATGGAAACAAAGACTTCTGAGCATGTAATGGAAGTTCCCCTACCGCTGTCACCCAAGTGTCACTATATCCCTATAGAGGCAGAAGCTCCATGAAAATTGGGCCTCCACACTTGTTACATAATGCAAGGCTGTTCCAGCTGACGTGCATGCCCACAGGCCATGCCTGACAGAGCGCATGCTGTCGGGTCTCAAGGGTGTCCGTTCCCCATGCAGCAGCTTTGGAACAGCCTGATACACAGGCTCTTAATAACAAGATAGCACCACATCACAGGTTTTGAGCAAAAGAACTATTAGAAGTTGTGCGCGCGGGCTCTTCCTCCTGTGGTGCCACATTGGAGTGTGAATGTATAGTGCAAGAGGACTCACTGTCCTCCCCTTGTTTCCACTCACAATAACTAGACGGAACAAATTGTCTGTTATAAGTGTTTATTACACTAAACTTTACAACTTGCACGCCAACTGCTGCTCCTGGCTTAGCTGGAAGACATACACGCCCGTCCGCTACGGGGTCTTGCAGCTACCTGCCCGGCCGTTACAACGACTAATCCTACCTGTGCGCACAAAGGACCTGGGAGGTCCACTTCTGCACATAGGTTGCAAATTCTTCCGACAGGGAGCAGACTATACTGGACAGTCTGACCTGCCCAGTTTGAAGCTGCCACTAGATGGCAGTTGGAGTGAGTAGCAGAGTCCAAACAGAAGTTTTTTCTTTGTAGTACAAACATTAAGGAATAAAGTAATACAAAGTAAACTTTACCAAAAAAATAAAAGCGAAAGCAGGCTTTTGTGGCACATATTGCTGATGAAATATTCTCAGGCTTCCTACCAGGTGGCTGTGTTCAAATTCTCTCACGTTTTGATAAGTGACATTCTCATCATCTTCTGGTGAAGTGAAGATGATGAGAATGATACTCATCAAAACACAGCCACCTGGATGGAAGCACAATATGATTTCATCAGCAAGAAAATAAAAGTTTCATTTTAAAAATGAAAGATTCTTAATAGAAAATGTGGCTAAATAAAATAAAAAACAAAGTATATAGTAAGTTTTATTTCATTCTCACCTGAAAGTACATGAAATGCCATTTTATTCACAGTATTTTTTTTTTAAGAAAAAAGGATAACGTGTGTTAACTGAGTGCTATTGTTGGCTACATGGATTTAATGAATGATGGAACGGTTCATAACACACTGGAGTAGTACAAGTTTACATTCAATCAGCTATGTGTACCCCTATTGCTGCACACTGATCATGCATAGTACCTTAGGACAAATGTCAACTTTTAAGATAAAAACAAGTATACATGAGAACAATGTGTGACTCAAGGATTCTTCATCAAACAAGATGAGGAATGTTGTCTTCAACATGTTTTTGTGCATGACTGTCAACATCTAGTAAACAATCTACTCACTGCATCCAGAACCAAGACCAATAGTCTCATCAGAACCATCTTGACAATCTGCATCTCCATCACAAACATATCGCTGGTCAATGCAGAGGGCCTTGTTTGTGGGTGTAGCACAGCGAAATTGACCAGGTAAACAGGGAGACATTGAAGAGCTGTTGGCAGAGACCTGCCCACTTCCAATTTTAAGATGGTCATCATGTGATGAGCAAGTGTGGCCATCTGGGAGACTCAGACATAATTCAGGACAAAGATCACGATTCCTGGAGCATTCATTGTCCCCTGTAAAACGTAATGCACATTACCACACTAAAGAACATTCACATCTTAGCTAAATGTTGCTCAATATTTACATTTTTTCTTCAGAGGAAAGCTCTCTCCTTGGTGAGTTCAATGGTATAAGTTACAAATTTCTTAAATATAATACATTTCTTTGGAGACTTCTAGTATGGCTTTGAACTACCATCAAGCTTAAGGTAAATTGATATACAATTGTTACTTTTTCCTCTGCAGAAAATCTCAAGTACTATTCAGTGGATGATGCTTATTTTGATTATTACAAGACTTTCGACAGAAGTTGCACTACCAAATCTGACACTTACACAACACTCATCTATTCAATTTCAAAAGGCATTTTTATTTAATCTGAATTTATAAATTTGGTTGAAACAAAACAATATCTTAAGTATGAGTTAAATTAATACACACCAAATATTTACCAAATAACTGTAAACTAAATATGACTGTCAATGCCTAATATTTCATCATCAATTTGTCGGACTGGTATGTGAGCACATCCTCGTAATAATTTCATTGGTAATGGAAGAAAAGGATACAAAGAAAACCCTTGGACAGTTGTACAAATATTAAAAGTATGCAGACCAGTTATTGGTAATTTTTATCTCATTAGTACCTGCTAAAGGTTCCATAGAACATTACCAAAGATATGATTGCAGATATCAGAAAATGAGCCACTGCAGGTTTTCATGACTGGTGTTTATATTTCATTGGTGACATATAGCTTTTGGGATTTAGATCATGGACTGAGGTTTAGTTTTGTGGCTTAAGTTATTGTCTTCAGATATAGGACACATCAGCACAGATTACAGTTACCTGAACTCTATACCCAAGCTTTCAAGCCGACTTGTTGACATATTGCCTGTTGGCTTCTGTCTTGAGTTCTTTGTGTGACATTTGTTTAATGATTTTCCTGATGTTTTGCCAGCACACGTGATTGGCACACGTTCACCCATTATATCTGTAGCAGACCAGAAAAGAGCTCTTGTCCAAGCATTACATTTACTGATGCATCAACATTTGAAGGCTTTTTCCTGGTTATTACCACTGCGGTTCTCCCCTTGCTACCTGCAAAGATCGTTTGCTGCAGCATGAGAAACCAGGATCTGTTTAGCTTGAGGCTCTCTTCTTCCTTGTTGAATTTATAGTCATGTTTGTGGATTTCTATGACTTTCCTGAACAAACCAGTATGGTGGCTCTTCTCCACAACGAGAACCTCGTGAGTCGGTGAATTTTATTATGTGGTTAGTCTCACAAAGCATGTTCTCTGCCAAGTCTGATTTCTCCTCCTGTCCAAACTTGCAATATACCATTTGTATTTGGTGATCTTGGTATTGATGAATCATCCATTCAGCCCAACATACAGTTTACCACATTTACATATTATGTGATATATTTCCGTCAATGGAAATGGGCCCTTTTGACATTTGCTGATCTGAGACACACTTTGATCTTCTTGGTTGGTTTGTAAACAGTCTTTATGCTGTGTTTGTGCAATTCATGGCCAACTCTGTCTGTCACCTTGGGATGTATATAGCAGAAAGCCTGTATCTAATGTTTCTCCTTCTGACATGCCACTTTGCTAAATGTTACGTATTGTGACACTTCTTATGCAGCAGTTGGAGTACCCACTGCTCCTCAGAGTGCATTCCAGGTGTTGCACCTCACATTCGAAGTACTGTGGTTCACATGTTTGTGTTGCATGTGTTGTGAGCATATTAATCATTCTCCTTTTCAGACTCGGTTGTCAGTTTTCGACAAATGTGTCCCAGGTTCTCATCAATCCTTGCAACTACCAAAGGGCATCTGTTGGTTATTTTTTATCTCCATAGTATATTTTAGTTGGCATGAAACTGTTCAGACATAATAGGAAGTCACTGAACTGTTCCTCACCATGGCTCCAATATATGTGTTCCAGACCTTAGGTTTCCACCACCTATCTTTCAAAATGTTCCACAGAGAAATTAGTAACCACTGGATTAAGTGAGCTACCCATGTGCAGCTGAAGCTGAGGTGCCAAGTGTTTTGCCAGATTATACATTACTGAGGTAGGGGCACTTACAATTTGTCTTAATGGTATAAGATCTTCACAGATTTTTCATAACCCTTACAGCTAAAGTAGTATGGCTTATGTGTTGTGCAGGTTTATCTGTATATTCACCAACAAAGAAGATACCTTGATTAAATGATTTGTATTCCAAGTGATCCAATGCACTAAGTCTGAGCTTAGCTTTTGGTACATTATCAGATCTAACAGAGCAAGTATCACAGTCTTCATCCTTCATATTTTATTACAATGGTCACATTTTCCTTGTTGACAGAGAGTATCAATATATGCTTTTGTCTAAGTTAAGGCTCTTGGTAGCTTCTAACTCTTCTTTTTTCAAGTTGCAAGATGGTAGCATAGCTCTATGTAGTATCCCGCCACTTTCAGTGCATATTTCCTCAGCTTTTTCACAATGCAGGGTCAAGATGACCCCTTTGGTGTTAGCAATGACATCCTCTCGAATTAAAAGTTCTAGGGATGACAGTGACATTCCCTCCTTTTTGGGCAAAGATTCCTTTGAGGTCACTGGTCACTTGCATTGTGTCTGACATGTCAGGAATCAACTTGTCAATCTGTTTACTGCATCTTTCATATTTTTTTCTGCCTCTCGATGCAGCAGTCAAGTTTATCCTGCATGCTCCTGCGAGTGATGCTGTTGATCTTATCCCAATCATCTTGATGCATGTTGCCATGGAATTGATAGAAAATGCCCAAAAGTTGTCCATCAGTTCTTGCCAAGTCTCACTGTGTTGCCTAACTTGCAAAGACCACAGCAATACAATGTAATTTGATTATCTTAAAGTCCACCAAGTCTAATCAAATTGTATCTTGGAGTATTTTCAGTGAACAAATCAATTGTTTATTTCAGATCAAAGGCCACAACATATCTAATTTGAGTCATCGTGTTTTCTTGTTGAATTTGCTCTCACATGAGTGAGTAAACTGGAGGGTTTAAATTAGATAACCTCTTGGCTTGGTTTTAAATAAAGCAAGTAATGCTAAAGCACCTACTGATTTAGTTACAGAACAATATTTGGCTTAACCTGACTGTCTAACACATCATTCAGATGAGGCCGTGGTGTAGTGGCAATTATATAATTACTAATAAAAATGTGTGTGTTCTTGCTAGTCTTACCTGTAATGTATTTGAATTTGTTAGCTGCAATTAACATCATAAAATTCAAGTATCTATTAGAATATCATCTGAAGACATCCTCTGCAATAGGAAATCAAACTAAATGGTGATGATACACATTTTTATTACATACCTGTACACTTTTTGTATAACTGTGTAAAATTCTCTCCCTTCTCTTCCTATTAAAATTTCATTAACAGTAAAAATTCTTTGAATGAGGTAGTAAATTTAAATGGTGAGTACAGTGTTTGTTTCATACTATCTTAAGAGTGATGCTTCGGTATCAATTAGCAATATCTACGGACAACAATGAAGTAAACTTCTAATTCACATGTATTGGATAGCAAATTATAAGAGAGAATAAGACTGCACAGCTACCTGGAAACTTTGAAAAGAAAAAAACTGGGGAGCCTACGTAAACAAAGGAACTTACAGAAAATGGATTAATGAGAGTAGTACCTGTACGATTATACACAGACTTAACTACAGTGCACATCACATTGAAAGGTGCCTCTGTGCAGAGAAGGAGAGCAACAGGGAAAGAGGGAGAGGAGACAAAGTTTGTTTAGGCACAGCAGCAGAGAGGGGCCACAGATGTTGCCAACCTTTACAAAGTACTGATGCAGGCAACAACGAAAATAATTGCATTGCCACTGTAGTGTATGAAGGAGATCATTTATTTATTACTGTTTAGTGCTGTTCACGGTAAGGCATTAAGATGAAGACCAGCCTAATTGGCTGCCAGTAATTAGTAGAGGGGGATGTGAAGAACAGTTCAAAAATGAGACATACACTATATCACTATTTTGTTTAGTTTTGAGGACTGTATGAAAATGGCTTTAATGAAACAAGAAACTAAACAGGTAGCTGAAACTACTTGGAGACTATGCTGCCTGTCTTGTTAGTTTCATTTACTGACAGGATTGAGTATTGTAACTTTAATTATTAAAGCTGCTCTGAAATAGTCTGATACATTATCAGCTTTCATTTTCCCTTTTTCATTACATTCAATTAAGCTCTGGTATGAAACCATTATGACAGATCTCTGTCACACCATCCAAAGAGTAATTGCATTAAAATGAATAAATGAAAAAAAAAAAAATAAATAAATTAAAATGGTGGGAACACTCACCACCTTGTGCATTCTTAGAGTACACCTTAACTTCAAATAATGTTGTTCCTTCATCAATTAACAGTTCTGAAGTTCCATTCCCTATGCGCAGTCGGTGTATAGTGCCCCTCTGAAATTCAGACCAATAAAGTGCGCCATCATGATACACTAACCCATATGGGCGGTCTAAATCAGGATCAGTTTTCTTGTTGAGCACAACCTATTGATAAGAAAAGAAGAGGAAAAAAATCAGATGCTGATAAAAGAAGAAAATGAGATGCAATAGAAGCACAGCAGTTACTTACTTCTGTGGTGGTAGTATCTAATGTTATACTTTCTATAGAGTTCAGGTAAGCATCACACCAGTAGAGCACACGGTTCTGAAAATCAATTGTCAGTCCACTGGCCCATTTGATTCCACTACCTACAAAAATTTCTCTGTTTGATCCATCCATCCACGCACGTTCAATCTGTCCTTCCTTGCTCCAAAAACTGTCCCATTCACTCCAGTACATGTATCTGCAATAAAACAAGACATATTTGAAACAGATAAATTAAGACAAATTTGAGAGAGATGCAAGGCAGAGATAAGCGGGGAAGGGTGGGGCTGATAAAGATTTAAAAACATAATTACCCATTAACAGGATCCAGTGCAATTGACCTTGCAAAGAAAACATTTTCGACAATTAGTTTCCTCTGTTTGGGATTTTCAAGCTGTGCAACACTAATGGAACTAAGTCCAGCATCAGTCCAATAAAGATTTCGTCCTAGCCAATCAACAGCTATACCCAAACAATTGCCAATAGCTTGGTCTATGAAGACAGACCTTCCAGTACCATCAATTTTCTGGCGTTCAATAACATTCCTGTACACAAAAAAGGACAAAAATCATTTCTTTTTTGAGTTTTGAAAAGCAAATACTGAATAAATTTAGTGTGATAAGTTACATTTGCTAAGCTGCTTTACCTGTGACTGTCAGAAAAATAAATGTAGCCTGTGGCCGCATCATAATCTAGGGCGACTACCCGAAGGACATTTGTAACTGGTACCATAACTTGGTGATCAGGATTTTTTGTCATTGGCATTCCTTTGATAACTGATGGAGATTCTTTGCTATAAATCAGGAACTCTGGTAATCTTGCCTCTGATGAAATTAGAAAGCAGGTTTAAAACTAATTAAAAGCAGTTCATTGATGCAAAAGGAAATAACCATTGACACTACGTAATGTTAAGCATACCAACACATTTGGTCCCATCCTGGAGTTTAAAACCAGGCTGACAAAGGCACTGAGCAATTCCTTCACTTTTACTTTCATTTTTCCATGCAGTAATGCATATTTGGTCACAATTTCCATTATTGTTTTGACATGGATGCTGCACTGAAATACAAAACACATAAAACAATAAAATGCAAAGAAGATTTTGCAGAGACTTTGCACACAGTACTGAGCAATGGTATATTAAAGTTCTAGACTTTATCTTTGTCTATATTTATCTCGTAATTTATTTCACCATTCAAAGCAAGTCTCAGTTTCCATACCAGATGGTAGCACTTGCCCAAATAAGTTATGAGGTTGACCACTATTTACACCATAAACTACTTTACTGACTTGAGTAACAGACAGAGAACAGAAATATAAGTTTAGATTAAGGCATCTGAGGAACAATTCTCCTCTTGCATTTGCTTCATCCAAATGTGGATATTAAAATGTACTGGAAACTGTAAAAAGGAATAAGACTTCCCAAATTCTTTGGAGAACAGAGATAAATTTTTTTTGCAGATGTCACAACCATCAGAAATGGAAGCAGAAGGGAGGGGAAAAAAAGCTCTGCTTCTAAAATTCTCCTTTATTACTAGTTACAAGCACAACCAGGTAATTTCCGCCTGCATGGTCATTCTTAAGTATCTTCATCAGAATGAATGTGCAAGCAAAACTTAGGCAATATTAAACAGCACATAGCCCATCCACATGTGAAGGCACCACAGGCAAAATCAACCCAGTCTAAATCTTTATGCCACCATACAGGTTAAAGCACATTTCTACATCTACATCTACATAATAATCTGCAAGCTACCATACATTGTGTGATGGAGGGTATCCAGAAACCACTACCAGTCATTTCTTTTCCTGGTCTGCTTGCAAATAGAGGGAGGGAAAAACAAATGTCTATTTGCCTCCATATAAGCCCTAATTTCTCTTATTTTATCTTTGTAGACTTTCCAAAAAATTTAAGCTGGTTGTAGAAGAATCGTCCTGCAGTCAGCTTCAAATGCTGGTTCTCTAAATTTTCTCAATAGAGATCATCAAAAAGATCATCACCTTGCCTCCAGGGATTCCCATTTGAGTTCCTGAAGCATCTCTGTAATACTTGCATATTGTTTGAACCTGTTGGTAACAAATCTAGCATCCCGCCTCTGAGCAGCTTTGATGTCTTCCCTTAATCTGACCTGGTGGGGATCCCAAAAACTCTAGCAATACTCAAGAATGAGTCTCACTAGTATCCTACGTGTGGTCACCTTTACAGATAAATGACACTTTACAAAAGTTCTTCCAATAAACTGAATGAAGTCAATCATTTGCCTTACGTACTACAATCCTTACATGCTCATCCCATTTCATATCACTCCACAACTTAACACCTAGATATTTAATCAAAGTGACTTTGTCAAGGAGTAGTACACTGCTAACGCTGTATTCGAACATTAAGGGGTTTATGTTTCCCATTCATTTGCATTTAACATAGTGTGCCATAATCAAATCAGTATACAGTAACTTATGGGAGAGAAACACCTTCAAAGCATAAAACTTAACTGCTGTTCTGCTGTATCATCAACCACACTTTATGAAGCCTATGTAGAATCTCCATGCTATTTGTAAAGATTTGCACTTTATATGTCAGGGTTACCGCAAGTGAAATTCCCTGATATTTCCCTTCCTATAAACATGAAAAAAATACATTTCTTCAGGGACTTCAGCTAGTATGAAATATTCTGTATGACCTATTTAAGCTCTGTGACATCATCATCATCATTAAAAAAAACTCAGTCATTGTAAATGTTTTCAAATATCACACCCCAATTTTTCTTAACAGCAAATTCGTAATTTGTTGTTTGTTGGTCATTAACATTTTGCAAAACTCTCTGTTCACTCTTGTGTTTTATTTATGTTGTTGCTTTTAGTTCCTTCAGCCAAACAATTAGTACTTTTGCATGTAGTCTCAATGTACACACATGCGGCAAGGTATGAGCAGTTGACAGTTATGTTTTGAAGTGGAAAAAATTCTCTTGCAAAAGCTGCTGCAAAAACAGGTTTACACATGGCACACTACATGAACACAATAGGTCCTATGTGATAACATATGCTTTTAGACTGGGTTGGCAGTAACTAAGATGGTAACACATGTAAATGGGTTACAGTTTATCAAATATAATTAACATTTTGCTTGTATATTGATTCTGATAAAGATTATTGCAAATGGTCCTGTTGACCGAAACTGACCAGCTGTGTTCATGTTGAGGACAAAGTAAAATATTAGCAGCTGCTCAGACATGAATTAAATAATATACAATTTAACAAATTATAATAACTACAAATTTCAAACAGGAAAAATAATAACATCATTAGAAGAAATGTGCAAGGTGGGATTGGGGCTCATTGGCTTTGCAGTTTATCTTGAACATTTAAAAATAATGAAACAAATTAAAGATCAAGAAAGGAATGAAATGCAAAGGGGGCTGATAACAATGAATAAGTAAAAGGTTCATAAAAATGTCATTAGAAGGAATAGATGAAGTACTTGGAAAATTAAGTTAATTAAAGAAATAAGAGACAAAACTGATTAACAGAGCCCAGAATGATAATGGAGGTTTGCTACATATTGTATTCAATAGGTGTGCTGACATTCGAGAGCAGTTATTATAACACGGTGAAGAGCAGCGGAAGGGCAAAATTGTACAACTGAAAAGACTGTAATTCATCATACAAAATATTGCATTGTGCATTGTGATATGTTTATAATAACAATGTGCCTTTTATTCAGTGAGAGCTGCATCAAATGACCAGATTTCATTATGTACAGTCATTAAGTTACTTTTTAGCATCTGACACTGATGTAAAGGATATTGTATGTCATTTTCACAACAATGTTACCAATAAAGATGTATGAGCAAACTTTCTACTTTTATTTTGTTGAAATGAGTTAGTTTAACACATATATAAAAATGGAGAGAGGGTGGTTGCAATACCATGCAAAAGGAAGACAGAATTTAATAAAAGAATGAATCCTTTTTAAAAAGGATCTATAACATTATTAACCAGCAGAGCTATAAAAATAGTGTCACAAATAAGAGAATTTCCTGACTTACACTGTGGCACATAGCAGCAGAACAAAAGCTTTGGCCACTAAATCAATGGGTTCTTTTTAACTGTGGCACTAAATATAAGGACTACAAAATAAAATTCAGTGGAACACTGGATTTACTTGGGCAAATACTGCAAGCCCCACTGACAGATACCTACTTCAAAGACACTGACAGCAAAGTGATTACCCTTATTGCTGAAAATTTGCAAAGGTAAATACAGCAACATATTAAAATACTGTACGTACTTTCAAAACTAATCAGTCAGTGACCTAAGGTACCACTCCTAAAAGACAAATATGCAGTAGCTGTGTAATTACAATAATGGAGATAATTAACTATGAACTTTCTTTCTGCTGATCCTTCTCATTTTCTCAATAACTTCTTACAAAGTAATTTATGACAGAACAAAGACCCATTTGTACTGTAAGGATCTTTTGGTTTGACTTCTTTAAATGCTTCATTCCAGAAAAAGTACATTTTGATCTCACAATGAAGTTTGGCTGTATTGAACAAAACAAAAAAAAATTATCCTGTATCTTGTATAAAATGGAAAAGTCAATTCATAAAATTGAGAATTCATAGTTAATTTTAAAAAAATTTACTCAACTGAGATTTCCATTTTGTACACGTATATAATTTTAACAAGTCTTTAAACTGAATTTTCTATTTTATAAAATTACCCTGCTAAAATTTTCTGTGATCTTCTCAAACGCTTTCAGTGTACAGATCACAAAATTTTAGTTGAAAGAATTTAATATATGATGTCAATGGCACACCATGTGTAAGGGCAGAATTTTATATACCTAGTAGGAAATAGGATAAAGGAGTAGTAACCCATTCTATAGTTTCTCATAATGTTTTGTTAAGACTAAAAGAAAAAAATTAAACAGTAAGTAAAGGTTCATGCTTATTTCTGTGCCAGTCAGATTAGTGATACTACGGCAGATTTAAGTTCGCAAGGAAAAATGTCTTTCATTGACTAAAAACAGGCATTGGCATTCTACCAATTTTTGTACACTCTAAAAAAGATGTATGTTAGAAACATGTACGTTAGAAACTCAATGTCTGACAGTTCTGTGTGCAGTGCAGCTACATGTGATTGCTTATTCTTAATTCCTATGTTTACTGCCACTGTTAATAAGTTTTTCATTCAAAATCATGGATAGTGATTTCAATGGCTAATCACTTCTGCAGCAGCTTTCATTGTCTGGAAGCGTATGTTGCACTAATATGAAGTATACTTACCAGATGGCTGTCGCTGTCGATGGTAAACATGAATAGTAAATGGTCTTCCAATATCTGAAAATGTCATTTCAGTCTCATGGGTAAATTTGTTTACACGTATTATGCTATAATTTCGCCAACTTGTAACAAAAAGGGAATTTTCAAAAACGGTCAGCCCATAAGCATTTTGTATCTGTGGAATAGGTAAGATGCCAAAATTAAGTACATCATCAGTAACAAATCATTGTAAAAGTCAGAAAACACTATAATTACTGTCTGTAAACATGAACATTACCGGTGGGCCCCTTTTAATGATAACTCGGTTTGATCCATCATAATTAATTCTCTCTACGACATCCAAATAAGTGTCTACCCAATAGACTTGCTGTGTTGGATAATCCACTGTGACTCCATAAGGGTACACAATCTTGTGAGTCACTAATTTTGTACGTTCTGATCCATCTAGCAAGCTACGTTCTAATGCTGCTGGTGAACCTCCCCATATTGTGAAGAACATATAGCTGAAAATTAAAAAAAAATGTTAACATGTAGTTTGTGGTGATTCACTATTATTGTGATTAGACACAGCATTCCCTGCCTAGTTCTGTCATCTGGTAGAGCTATGTTAATTCTGATGTGACAAGAAAATTGTTCAGGCAGAGGTTGTTTGGTTTCAAACGATTGCTTTGCTTGCATTACTAAAAATCGCATGAGCGACATATTCTCAAAAACACAACGGTCATTAGCATTTTTGTAAAATGGGACAATGGTATTTGTGCATTAAGTTAGCAGATCTGTATGAGGCAAACTCAATTATATAACTTATTTGCATACTTGACAAGAAATCATAAAGTAAAAATACACTGAACATCACAACTTTTCTGCTGGTGTTGCAACAGGTTGAATGCCGCATCACGCACACACTTAATGCAACTCTTCACAGTATGTCACACCACCAATGAAAGTGATGCATGATATTCAAAACTCTGAACAGACAGTTATATTAATCATTTATTTTTACTACCCTTAGTGCATGGATACATCTTATGAAATATTGTAGAATCTAACACCAGGGTGTTTGTTCCACATTGATCTCATTTAGATCAGAGTTACAAGTACTGGAGCAGAGATAGTCCCAGACCCAATGTCTCTGTCTCTGTCTCTGTCTCTCTCTCTCTCTCTCTCTCTCTCTCTCTCTCTCAGACACACACACACACACACACACACACACACACACACACACACACACACACAAACATTTTGCCCCCATCCACAACTTGCAGCTCACATTTCTGCTCCTGTCCCAAAACGATACTCTTGATCACTAAGAAGTCTAAATTTTGGAGTCAATTTAACTTCTACTTCTCACTACTAGTGTAAACACTGTGGCCCTCTTTACAGGATTTGTATAAAAAGTATTGAGACTGAGATTTTGAATCAAAATTTATTGTAGATATTGCTACAAGCACTTAGTACTCTTCAATGTGTGATCCTTGAGAGCCAGCAACCTACTGCATGCAAGATTTCCATGCTTCAAATGCGGTCCTGAACACTGAGTCCGGGATGGCCGTCAAAGACCTCACTGTGGCAGCTTGGACCTCCTCCAGGGTCCCATGATGGTGTCCTTTGAAGGAAGTTTTTAGTTTGGGGAACAAAAAAAAGTCTGGCGAGGCCACAATGGGACTGTAGGGGAGCTGCGGAATCGTTGGAATATCTTTCTTGGCATAGCTGTCCATCGTGAAGCAGGTATGATTCGGTGCATTGTCATAATGCAGCTTCCAATCATCGGCAATGGCTGGCATCCTGTGATGGACCTTGGCTTCCAGTCTCTTGAGCACTTCACAATAAAAAGCACAATTGACAGTTTGGCCTTGGGGCTCAAGATGAACCATGCCCCTGACGTCGAAAAACACAATCAACGTGGCTTTCACCTACGGTTTGCTCATGCAAGACTTTTTTGGACATGGGGATGCTGCGGTGTGCCTTTCAGCACTCATGCATTTTGTCCCAAGGTCATACTGAAAAACCCAGGTTTTGTCTCTGATGATAACATTATCTAAAAATTCCGGATCAACTTCAAAGATCTGGAAATTGTATAGGCAGGCATCCACTCATGCTTGCTTTTAAACATCTGACAAAATCTTCTTGGCACAGATCTTCCTCATCGACAATTCTTTGGTGATGATGTTGTGCACTGTCATTTTATCGAGTCTGAGGCCATGTGCTATCATCCTGGCACTCATTCAACAGTCAGTGTTCAATAAAATGCGCACACAGTTGATGTTTTCATCAGTTTAGCTGGTTGGTGGGTGTCTGGAGCGTTCCTCATCCTCAGCACTGTCCCTGCCCTATTCAAAGCTCTTCACCCACCTGAAAACCTGGGTCTTTGACAGCCAACCATCGCCATAGGCTTGTCGCCACATATCCAATGTTTCCGTGCCCGATTTTCCTAGTTTCACAAAAAGCTTGATGGCATAATGTTGCTCTATCTTTTGCTGCATGTTGTGCCATGACTGACAACTTTGCAATGTGTCTACTTAATGCATGATGCTGCTGAAATGAGAGCCCACAGGCGACTGGCACTCCATGCATTTATGGCCAGACACCCCCACCACCAATCACCTCAGGTGAGTATGGGCAGTAAAGTACAGTCATGTTAGCAAAAAAATCAGTCTCATTACTTTTTATACAAGCTATGCTTAACTGTCATGGGATCGTAACAAATGAAGGGTGAGTTCCAAATTTTTGTATCTTAGGCAGTTCCACATTCTTTTAGCTCTACATGATCATAAAAGTTCAAATGTCTGATGAGTACACAAACTCATTTCATACTTACATTTTAACACTTTATGCCAAAAAATGTATTTGAAAGCTCCAAATTTTTAACTGCTGCTCAGATTTTCCAGTAAATCATAACCCCAATGTGTTAAATGTCAAAATTTTTTGCAGATTGTTTCTATGGTCAATAACTCACAAATAATGGTGTAATCATACATAATTAAATGCCACAGAACATCCAATCAAGCTGGTTCTATTTCATTAAGATGATGACATTTACGTTGTATCAGTCAATACCAAGCTTGCAACCACAATGAGTGGTTACACCCGTATATCTTGATATGGCTAGAAGTCCAAGAATAATTCGTTTTGTCATACTATCACAAGATCATGCAAGTTATGTTACAATATCAAGGCAGCACCTTGAAACATTAATCACAGATTTTGTATGAAATATTATAAAGTGGGGTAACATACCCTTTTGTGGGGTCAACTGCTATCCCTTTTGGCTTGCTCAGACTACTATCAATGATAACAGTGCAAATCTTCAACATCGACGTGCATAAAAATATTATTTCACGAGAATCATCAACAAAGTACCAATTTCCAGAGACCCAGTCAAGTGCAAGGTGTGTTGTTGCTGAAAATAAATAAAAATGTTTACAAGCGACAGTCCTGCATTTATTTACTATGGTTCACTTTAAGCATTGACAAGAAACAAATAGTGAAATTAAATCAGCCAGCAATAAAAGCTTTAAAGTTCTGGAAACACCAAATTCCAAGTTAAGAACATACTTCATCTGCTGTATGAAAAGGTTTATTAGAATCATGCACAAGTCTGAAAATTACTCCATACTGAAAAATTTCCTTATGACATTTTAATTTACCAATTGATGGTCGGAAAAAAAAAAATCAGCAATATACTTAAAGTTTGGGTTTTTCTGGACAGGCAATTGGTTAATTTATAACATTGCATGACTAAATTCAGTTGATATCCAGTTATTAAACACAGCTTCCTGTGGTGTAAAAAGAGAGACCGGGAGGTCAGGAATTACTAAGAACTAAATTTTAATTTTTGAAAATATTTGCCACAACCGTTAAATTTCTCCTGATGGTGAAATACAAGTACTTTTGACAATGTCTGCTAGAATTTCAAAGTTTTCTTCCTCGCACCAATGGCTGCACTTCATAAATTGAACTATCAACAATGCTCATATTTTATATGAGGGGCATTCAATAAGTAATGCAACACATTCTTTTCTTTGCCGATTTTGGTTGAAAAAATGCAGAATTTGCTGTCAGACAACACAGAATATTCCTGCTTCAGCCCCCTATAGTTTCATGAAGTCCTGACAGGTGATGGCCTATATGTAGCCTTCAGAAAGGCGACTGTAACAGAGGTGTGTTCCAAGCAGAGGGCTGTCACCGAGTTTCTTTTGCTGGAAAATCAGAGCATTGCAGATATTCATAGGCACATGCAGAATGCCTACGGAGCCTCGGCAGTAGACAAAAACACAGTGAATCGGTGGGTGAGGCATTTGTTGCCTTCGCAACAATGTCGTGCAAACCTGTCTGGCTCCCACGTGCTGACCGGCCACACACAGCTGAGACTCTTGCAATGTTGGAACATCTGAACACTCTCATTCAAGATGACTGTCAGATCAAAAACACCTCGTTGCACATCTCCATTGGTAGTACTGACACAACCAACCACCAGTGGGGTGGGGGGGGGGGGCTGTGCCCGCTGGGTTTCTAGCCACCTAACGGAAGACCATACCTTCACACTACTGGGTTTGGACGAATGAAGGATGCACTCCTTGGGAAACAGTACAGGGATGACGGGGAGATTATCGACACAGCAAGATGTTGACACTGACATCAACCAGCAGAGTGGTAGCATGTAGGCATTCAGGCCCTCTCAGTAAAGTGGTGTAAGGCCATCACACTGAACAGAGATTATGTTGGAAAATAAGGTTTTAAGCCAAAAGAGTGGAGGACTATATGGAATACTGGAATCCTGAATAAAACCAAACTGCTTTCAGAAAAAAATTGTTGCATTACTTATTGGATGCCCCTCGCAGTTGTGAACAGAACAGTATTATGTTGCACACAGAAATAGAGGTCCACTTTTTTATTTATTTCATTTTACAAAGAAAAGATTGATATTATACACTGATAAATAATTACATTAACCTGCAGCCCTGATAATGGCACATTGCAGTGTGGCATGGACTTGGTGAGACACTAAAGGATTTTCATCAATCATCTCTCACCCATTACCTAAAATCACAGGCGCTGGTTGCAGCTCGGTCCTAGACACAGCTATCATTCAAAAACTGGGCTCATTTCATATGAGAATATGAAATAATATATGGACGTCTCATGACATGTACTTTGACAGTTGCTGCCTTCTGTTGTAAATTTCTAGAATTATTTTGAGAGAAACGTTAGCAAATGTAACAGCTGCTGTTGCAAATGGCTGAGCCAGTATTATCAGATTGATGTAATTTCTTGCATGTATGCATTACGTTTTGCAGTTTGCTATAATTCTGCTACAAATATGTCAGGTTTGTTGAGTGAACAAGAAATTTTCAAAGTTCGAGAGGAAGAAATGTTTCAATAACTCATCTTGCTCTCTCTCTCTCTCTCTCTCTCTCTCTCTCTCTCTCTCTCTCTCTCTCTCTCTCTCTCTTAAGGTTAATGACACTTTCTTTCAAAATTATTTTAAAATTTGTAATCTATCAAAGAACTAAAATGAATATGAAAAATAAATCTTGAAGCTTGGTCTTTTTTAGTATGTATTACTCCTGGAGATATATCAATTACATATGTGCCACTAATGCTTTAAATAACAGCATAAATCAATGGTTTTTCTAGGTTTGACATTCTTCTATGTGTTTGATATTCACAGTGTTAAGAGCTCAGTAAGATAGAGGTCAAGTGATCTGGGGGCCACACAAACATAAATATGTTTGCAGAGCAATCCTCACACCATTCTGACACTGTTGCAGTGAGGAAGTGGTGCATTTTCTTTGCATATTACTGAATTGTGCGTCCTCTCATTCACTGGCGAAGGGTAATGGGAAGTATATCATCCTATTGTAAACAACCTCTAGATAAGAATACCTTCACCATCTACCTAAATGGAACCTTGTTGGCAAGTGATATGTACTGCCTCATGTTGTTGTTGACATTCTCAAGCCCTAGCTCCATTGAATACCAACATGCATCATGACTTACCAGAATAGCTAAACATTTTGCAGTGCTTCAAGTGCTCAATGTGAACAAAAAAAAATCCTGTAAACAATTCCTTAGGCTGTTGTCAAGCCATTTCTCCACAACATCCTTTCTTCCAGGTGTGCTAGTTCCACAAGGTATGCACAGTATCACCTCAGTAAAATTTGGAAAGTAGAAGAGAGATACTAGTGGACGTAAAGCTGCGAGGGTAAGTTGTGAGCCATGGTTGGATAGCTCAGTTGGTAGAGCACTTGACCGTGAAAGGCAAATATTCCAGGTTTGACTTCCAGTTCGTAACACAGTTTTAAGCTGCCAGGAAGTTTAACTCAATGTTAATACTCCTAGCTCTTCCTGACTGCTGTGCCCTGGGAAGTGCACTGAGCTCTGGTACACATTCACTAGTATCATCATTCATCACTTGTTGAGCAGGGAACTAATGAGTAATCTCCTGCATTGCTGTCCTTCTATCTGCTCTTACATTTCACAATAGATAATGCCAGCTCTCTCTCTCTTCAATATTTTGTTACACAAGGCATTTGATTCTGGAGACAGCAGTTTTCCTAATACCAATGTACTCATTTTCCACTTTCGATACAGTGTCATTTGTACATCCAAGTGCTTGCAAAACTCCATAGTGGTGTCCTCTTGCCCATCTTGCACTTGACTGTCATGTGAAGAGTCAGCACATAGTCTGACAACAATCCAGTCATGTTGAAATGATACTTTAGCCCAACCAACAAAGACCAAAAAATGTTAACCTGGGGAAAAAATTCGCATAGTTGCAAATTTTTGTGCATTGGTATAGGGGAGTGTCATCAACAACATACTAAAAGTCCTGACCAGTGGGGTGTGAGAGTGGGGACTGTGACGTGTGAAAAGGTCATTTCTTGAGAGCAAAATGTTTCCCAGTACAAAATTCAACTACTTTAAATTTCCTACAGAAAAGATCCTATTCTATTTTCTCTAGGTCTTATAGTTTCCACAATGCAAGAGATGGCAACATCACAGATTATTAAAAATAGTGTTACACTGGTATAGAATTGATGTTTATTGTTAAACTAGCCTTCTGCCTGGGGATTTGTTAGCATATGCATTCAACACACAGACAAACTATGTGATCAAAAGTATCCAGACATCTGGCTGAAAATGACTTACAAGTTCGTGGCACCCTCCATCAGTAATACTGGAATTCAATATGGTGTTGGCCCACCCTTAGTCTTGATAACAGCTTCCACTCTCGCAGGCATGCATTCAATCAGGTGCTGGAATGTTTCTTGGGAAATAGTAGCCCATTCTTCATGGAGTGCTGCACTGAGGAGAGGTACTGATGTCAGTTGGTGAGGCATGGAACAAAGTTGGCGTTCCAAAACATCCCAAAGGTGTTCTATAGGATTCAGGTTAGGACTCTGTGCAGGCCAGTCCATGTTATTGTCATGTAACCACTCCGCCACAGGTCGTGCATTATGAACAGGTGCTCAATCATGTTGAAAGATGCAGTCGCCATCCCTGAATTGCTCTTCAACAGTGGGAAGCAGGAAGGTGCATAAAACATCAATGTAGCCCTGTGCTGTGATAGTGCCACACAAAACAACAAGGGGTGCAAGCCCCCTCCATGAAAAAAATGACTACACCATAACACCACTGCCTCTGAATTTTACTGTTCGCACTATACACAATGGCAGATGACGTTCACTGGGCATTCACCATACCCACACCCTGCTACCGCATCACCACATTGTGTACCGTGATTTGTCACTCCGCACAATAGTCCAATGTTTATGCTACTTACATCAAGTGAGGCATTGTTTGGCATTTACTGCCATGATGTGTGGCTTATGAGCAGCTGCTCGACCATGAAATTCAAGTACTCTCACCTCCAGCCTAGCGGTCATAGTACTTGCACTGGGTCCTGATGCAGTTTGGAATTCCTGTTTGATGGTCTGTATACATGGCTGCTTATTACACATTACGACAGTCTTTAACTGTCGGTCGTCTCTGTCAGTCAACAGATGAGGTCGGCCTGTATGCTTTTGTGCTGTACATGTCCCTTCATGTTTCCACTTTACCATCACATCGGAAACAGTGGACCTAGGGATGTTTAGGAGTGTGGAAATCTCACGTACAGACATACGACACAAGTGACACCCAATCACCTGACCACATTCAGGGTCCATGAGTTCCAAAGAGCACCCCTTCCTGCTCTCTCATGATGTCTAATGATTACTGAGGTCGCTGATATGGAGTACCTGGCAGTAGGTGGCAGCACAATGCATCTAATATGAAAAACGTATGTGGTTCGGGGTGTCTGGATACTTTTGATCACATAGTGTATATTGAATATATCTTCCCCTGACCCTCTCTGTGTCCACATCTTCCTCCCCCTGTCTGACCACCTCATCCTCCCACCTCTATCTGGCTATCTCCTTCTCCAGAGCCCCTCTGTCTCTTTGTCTCCTCCTCTCCCTCTCTTTACCAATTTCCTTAACTCCCTTTCTCTGACCATATCCCACCCCCCACCCCCCTCTCTCTCTCTTTCCATCTCTGTCTCCCTCTTCCTTTTCCATCAGACCATGACACCTCTACATCTTTCACTTGCCTCATGTGTATCCCCTGCTCTTCCCTCTGTCCATTACCCCCTCCTCACTCTGTCCATTCCCTCCTCTGTACATCTCAAACTGTCCCCAGCCATGCTCATCATCAGCACATTTAACCTCTGCAATATAGTTCAAAGAAGGACAGTACTACTTCCTTGATATGTCTGACATGCAGAGCAGGCTACACATTGTGAGCTCGAAAATCATTTAACCGCCCCCAATGTACCGAGCACCATACAAAGCAGCTCAATAAAGCAGGCTGATAGTACTCGAACACAACATACCTTTCATGTAGGGTAGCCTACATGTCAGGCCCGACATGCAGGTGCCTTGCAAAGCAGGTGATCTGGCAGACTGATACTGTTCCTATGCAACATGCCTGTCATGCAGGGCAACATATATACCAGATGCTGGGAAAAAACATGTTTTCAGCTGTATCTGCATATTACTGGAGCCAGGAGGTTATGAACCCCATAGTGCTGGTACTCATGAGGCCTACAGTTTCTGTGCCAAACTTGGTTGAAATCAATTCAGGAGCATGGGAGGAGATCTTAGACATACATACATACATAGAACCTGTTCTACATGTGTAACAGATAAAGCAGGTTAAAAACAAATATTAAATATGTGTATCACATCTAAGTGGAGTAGAACTGTATTAGACGATAAATTGTGTCTTGGGGATGTGATGGGTTTAGATGTGTGATGGAAAGTAGGTCACTAGACTGTGGTCATACACTTCCCTTATTCATATGTCCGCTAAATGATGTGCGAGCAGGCAATTCCTCATTCTCTCTACTGCACTGTATCACAAAAAGTTACTATAGGGTCTATTATGTGTTTCACAAAGTTAAACCGACCTTTATTAATCACCTGGCAACAGAACGTACAGACATGCCTGGATGTATTAATTTTCTACAAAATGGATACAGATATGAACCACTAATCATACAAACACAAGAAAAACATACAGACAGATTCTGTGCAAATTTCTGCACACTTTTCTGCACTGCTATAGAGGAAATTGATTCTTAATCATCCCATACGACAGTTGTAACATTCAACCCAGAAAGGTGACTTCCTCACCATCAGCATTAATCTCTTTTCAGTTTACAGGCAGACTATCTCCTCTGCATTACCTGTCTGGTTCTCTTTTATAAGTAGACTAAATAACTTCACTAAGCTCGTTTTGGTATAATGGAGTTATTTTCAGCTTATTAAGTGAGTACTTATTCACAGTTATTACGTGAGCTTTTGTGTAATTTATGTTCCTTTGTAAGGGCGATGTTGTCAATAACCTATGTAGTGCTGGTAAGAAAGAGATTGGATTGGTAAATGTGGCATCTTGCTGTTGTCTGTTATTGACAGCATATCATAAAACTGTGTAACCATGTTGTAGCCACTTGCTTGTGAATTAATGAATGACCAGAAAACTATTGCAGTTCTCTCGCCCTTACTTATGTTACTGGCACACTGCATAAATCCCTTCCATTCAGGAATTGGTGTCACCTGTAGATTGGGCTGCACTGAGTGGAGCCACTTACCACACATTCACAGTAAATCTTGCAAGGTGGGCGTCAATAAGTCTGGTGAAACACGACTGATCGTGTTGAAATCTGGAAGAATAATCTGCTGTATGTTATTGCTTGACTTGTGTTAAAATATCTGATGTTTCATAACACCTAGATGGTCTACTACTGTTACAGAGGGAACCTATTTAAGCTAATGCTGAGCAAGTGGTTAAGGAAAAATATTGCACTTGAGGCACACTCCTCAGTGTGAAGACAGTTGACAGATCCAGCTGTAAACTGAAAAGCTGACAGCACTTGTTGTGGAGGAACCTGTGTTTCCCTAAAGAATGCTTCAGCTGTCATACATGATGACTAAGTATCAATTTCCCTCTAGCATTGTAGACCAGTGTGCAGAGATTTACATAGATTCTGTCCATGTGACTTTCTTACATTAATATTGTTAGTAATTAATATCTGTATTCCACATAGCATTAACATACTTTGTGGAAGAAAAACACCCCTGGATATGTATTGACACTATGTTGCTGGTAATTCATAAGGTGCACTCCAGCGGTTTGATATAACTTTGTGAAACACCTTGTAGTTGCTATTTGTGATGTAGTGTGGTAGGGAGAATGGGGAACTACCTGCTCACTTGTCATTTTGCAGACCTACGAACGAGGGAATTGCATGACCACAATCCAGCAAATACCTTTCCTCTTGCTTCTAACCTCCACCTCCACTTTTCCACCCTAAAAACACAGTTTATCCCTAACAGTTCTTCTGTACTTAGATGTGATACAAATATGTAACATTTGTTCTCTACTCATATTATTTAACATAACACATTATTTATACACCATGCTATTTTTAATAATCTGTGATTTTTCCATCCCCTGTAACATGCAAACTATTAGTCCTATAGAAAAAAGGACTAGGACATTTTTTGTACGAAATTTAATGTAATCTAATTTGGTACTGAGAAACATTTTCACTAGAAGTCACAGTTTTCAAGATAGACAAGAAAAACATAAAAAGCAACCTTTAAATGTAAAATCAAACAATGGAAAACCCAGGATGGAATGTTAGAATATTGTGAAAAGAATAGGTGCTTCTCACCATATACTGGAGACACTGAGTCACAGACAGAAAGTGAGCTTTCATCCAACAATTACTTCATCGGAAATAGTCAATATAGACACACACACACACACAAATGACCACGGTCTCTGGCTGTTGGTGCCAGACTGGGAACAGCAATGCATGATGGGAGAAGCAACTTGGTGGTGAGGGGGAAGGGATAGCAGGGTACGGATGGGAGATGATCCAAGTGTTGCTTGTGGGAGCATAGAGGCATGAGGTGGAGAGAGGGTAGGGCCGCTAGGTGCAGTTGGAAAGTTAGACAGAGGGCAGGGGTTGGAAAAGAAGAAAAGTAAAAAGACTGTGGGTGTGTTGGTGGAATAGAGGGCTGTGTAGTGCTGGAATGGGAATAGGGAAGGGGCTAGATAGGAGGGTTATGGAAACATACGATATATTGCAGGGAGAGTTCCCATCTGTGCAGTTCAGAAAAGCTGGTGTTGGTGGGGCAGATGCAGATGGCAGAGGCTGTGAAGCAGTCACTGAAATGAAGAATATTGTGTTGTTCGGCATGCACAGCAACAGGGTGATCCAGATTTTTATTAGTCACAGTTTGTTGGTGGCCATTAGTGTGGACAGATAACTAGTTGGTTGTCATGCCCAGATAGAATGCAGTACAGTGGTTGGAGCTTAGCATGTAGATAACATGACTGGTTTCACAGGTTGCCCTGGATATGATGGGACAGGTGATGCTTGTGACCAGACTGGAATAGGTAGTGGTGGGAGGATGCATAGGGGTTGTGTGGGGAAGGATGAGGAAATTGTGTAGGTTCCGTGGGCAGTGGAATACAACAATGGGTAGTCAAAAGGCGGAGTGTGTCATTCAGTTGCTCCAGTCCTGGGTGGTAACAAGTTACGAATGGAATGCCCCTCTGTGGCTGGACGTTGGGACTTTGGGAGGTGGTGGGTGACTTGAGATAGAAGGCACAGGATGTGTTTTTGTACAAGATTGGGAGTGTAATTATGGTCTGTGAAGGCCTCAGTGAGGGCCTCAGTATACTTAGAGATGAACCACTCGCCACTACATATGCGATGGCCATCGGTGGGTAGGCTGTATGGAAGGGACGTCTTGCTATGGAATTGGTGATAGCTGTCGGAATGGAGGTATTGAGATTTGAAGTTGTCAGAGGCACTGATGTAGCCATCCTTGAAGTGGAGGTCAACATCAAGGAAGGTGGCTTGTTGGGTTGTACAGGATCAGGTGAAGTGAGTGGAGGAGAAGGTGTTCAGGTTCTGGAGGAATGTGGATACGGTGTCCTTACCCTCAATCCAGATCATGAAGATGTCATCAATGCTTCTGAACCAGATGAAGTGTTTGGGATTCTGGTTGTATAGGAAGGACTCCTCTAGATGACTCATGAATAGGTTAGCATAAGATAGTGCCTTGTGGTTCCCCATGGCCATACCCCAGATTTGTTTGTGGATAATGCCTTCAACCACAAAAGAAAATGGTATAATAGGAGTACGATCGTTATGAATAGGAGGATAGGGCACAAAGTGTGTTACTGTGAACAGTTCAGTGATAGAGTTGTTGTCATCAGAATCAACAGCAAGCGAACACTGACAATAGTTCTGGTATACATTACGATGTCGCAAGCTGAAGATGAAGAGGGAGAGAAAGTGCATGAGGATGTTGAAAGGGTGATACAGTATGTAAAGGGAGATGAAAATCTAATACTTATGGGGAACTGGAATGCTGGTGTAGGAGAAGGGGTAGAAGAAAAGGTTACAGGAGACAAGTAATGAGAGAGAAGAAATATTAATTCACTTCTGTAATAATTTTCAGTTAGTAATAGTGAATACTCTGTTCAAGAATCACAAGAAGAGGAGGTGTACTTGGAAAATGCCAGGTGATAAAGGAAGATTTCAGTTAGATTACATCATGGTCAGACAGATTCCGGAATCAAATACTAGAATGTAAGGCATACCTAGGAGCACATACAGACTCAGATCACAATGTAGTGGTGATGAAGAACAGGCTGAAGTTTAAGAGATTAGGCAGGAAGAATCAATACGCAGAGAAATGGGATACGGAAGTACTAAGGAATGATGAGACAAGCTTGAAGTTCTCTTTAGGCTATAGATACAGCAATAAGGATTAACTCAGTAGGCGGTACAGTTGAAGAGGAATCTCTAAAATGGGCAATCACAGAAGCTGGAAAGAAAAACAGGTACAAAGAAGGTAACTGCGAAGAAATCATGGGCAACGGAAGAAATACTTCGTTGATCGATGAAAGAAGGAAGTTTAAAAATGTTCAGGGAAATTCAGGAATACATAAATACAAGTCGCTGAGGAACAAAATAAATAGGAAGTGCAGGGAAGCTATCACGAAATGGCTGCATGAAAAAGGTGAAGAAATCGAAAGAGAAATGATTGCCGTAAGGACTGACTCAGCATGTAGGAAAGTCAAAATAACCTTTGGCGAAATAAAAAGCAAGAGTGGTAACATTAAGAGTGCAATGGAAATTCCACAGAGGAGAAAGTGGATAGGTGGAAAGAGTACATTGGAGGCCTCCATGCAGAGGAAGATTTGCCTGATGTGATAGAAGAAGAAACAGGAGTCAATTTAGAAGAGATAGGGGATCCAGTATTTGAATCAGAATTTAAGAGAGCTTTGGAGGATTTAAAATCAACTAACGTAGAAGGAATAGATAACATTCCATCAGAATTTCTTAAATCATTGGGGAGGTGGCAACAAAATCACTGTTTATGTTGGTGTGCAGAATATATGAGTCTGGCAACATTCCAGCTGACTTTCGGAAAAATATCATCCAAACATTTCCAAAGACTGGAAGAGCCAACAAGTTTGTGAATTATCATGCAATCAGCTTAACAGCTCATGCAGCCAAGTTGCTGATAAGAATAATATACAGAAGAATGGAAAAGAAAACTGAGGATGTGTTAGATGATGATCATTTTGGCTCTAGGAAAACGTAAAGGCATCAGAGAGGCAATTCGGACACTGCGGTTGGTAATGGAAGCAAGACTAATGAAAAATTAATACAAATTCATCAGATTTGTCAACCTGGAAAATAGGGATAAGCTATAGGGAGAGATGGGTAGTATACAATACGCACAAGAGCCAAGAGGGACTAATAAGAGTAGACGACCAAAAACAAAGTGCATGAATTAAAAAGGGTGTAAGACAGGGATATAGTCTTCCACCACTACTGTTTAATCTGTACATTAAAGAAACAATGATGGAAATAAAAGAAAGGTTCAGGAGTGGAATTAATACTCAAGGCGAAATGATATCAATGATACGATTTGCTGATGATATTGCTATCCTGAATGAAAGGAAGTAGAATTACATGATCTGTTGAATGGAATGAACAGTCTAATGACTACAGAACATGTATTGAGAGTAAATCGAAGGAAGAGGAAAGTAATGAGAAGTAGCAGAAATGAGAACAGTGAGAAACTTAACATCAGGACTGATGGTCACAAAGTATATGAAGTTTAGGAATTCTACTACTACCTAGGGAACAAAATAACCAATGACGGACGAAGCAAGGAGGACATCAAAAGCAGACTAGCTACGGCAAAAAAGGCATTCCAGGCAAAGAGAAGTCTGCTAGTACTAAACATAGGTATTAATTTGAAGAAGAAATTTGTGAGAATGTACGTTTGGAGCACAGCATTGTATGGTAGTGAAACATGGACTGTGGGAAAACTGGAACAGAAGAGAATTGAAGCACTTGAGATGTGGTGCTACCGGTGAATGTTGAAAATTAGGTGGACTGATAAGGTAAGGAATGAGGAGGTTCTGCACAGAATCAGAGAGGAAAGGAATGTTTGGGAAACACTGACAAGGAGAAGAGATTGAATGACAGGACATCTGTTAAGACATCAGGGAATGACTTCCATGCTGCTAGAGGGAGTTGTAGAGGGCAAAAACTGTATAGGAAGACAGGGACTGGAATACAGCCAGCAAATAATTGAGGACATAGCTTTTAAGTGCTACTCTGAGATGAATGGGTTGGTACACGAGAGAAATTTGTGCCACACTAAAATCAAACATGTCAGGAGAGTAACTACTTTAAAAAAAGGGGGGAGGGAGGAAGGAAAGGTATTGATTGATAGTGCTATGGTCATGGGCATTTGGAATGTAAAGGGAGGTGGCATTAATAGTGATGAGCAGTGCACCATTTGGTAAAGGAACAGGAACTGTGGAGGGTCGGTGGATGAAATGGTTGATATCTTTTATATAGGATGGTAGGTTGGGTGTAATAGGCTGAAGGTGTTGGTCTCCAAGAGCAGAGATTCTCTCAGTGGGGGCACAGTAAGCAGCCACAATGGGGCATCCTGGATGGTAGGATTTACAGATTTTAAGAACCGTGTAGAAGGTAAGAGTGTGGAGAATGGTAGGGATGAGGAGAGAGATGTGCTCTGGGGAAAGGTTCTGGGATGGACCCAAGGATTTGATAAGAGACTGGACATCCTGTTGGATTTCTAGAGTGGGGTCACTGTGGGCAGGGTTTGTAGGTGGATGAATCAAAGCTAGTCGACTCCTTCTACCAAGTAATCCTTGTCATTCAAAACAACAGTAGTGGAACATTTGAGTCTCTGGTCTCATATAACAGCACCTTCAGCCTATTACCTACAACCTACCCTCCTATTTAAAAGATGCCAGCCTCCACTGACTCTCCACAGTTCCTGTTCCTTTAACAATGTGCACTGCTCATCACTACTCATGCCACCACCCTTTACACTAATATTCCTAATGCCCATGGTCTTACAAGTATTTAACACTACCTTCCCAATGTCCGACAGATTCCAAACCTACTATCTCCTTCCTAGTCACCATGACCAACTACACTCCTGGAAATTGAAATAAGAACACCGTGAATATGAATTCATGTCCCAGGAAGGGGAAACTTTATTGACACATTCCTGGGGTCAGATACATCACATGATCACACTGACAGAACCACAGGCACATAGACACAGGCAACAGAGCATGCACAATGTCGGCACTAGTACAGTGTATATCCACCTTTCGCAGCAATGCAGGCTGCTATTCTCCCATACAGACGATCGTAGAGATGCTGGATGTAGTCCTGTGGAATGGCTTGCCATGCCATTTCCACCTGGCGCCTCAGTTGGACCAGTGTTCGTGCTGGATGTGCAGACCGCGTGAGACGACGCTTCATCCAGTCCCAAACATGCTCAATGGGGGACAGATCCGGAGATCTTGCTGGCCAGGGTAGTTGACTTACACCTTCTAGAGCACGTTGGGTGGCACGGGATACATGCGGACGTGCATTGTCCTGTTGGAACAATAAGTTCCCTTGCCAGTCTAGGAATGGTAGAACGATGGGTTCGATGACGGTTTGGATGTACCGTGCACTATTCAGTGTCCCCTCGACGATCACCAGAGGTGTACGGCCAGTGTAGGAGATCGCTCCCCACACCATGATGCCGGGTGTTGGCCCTGTGTGCCTCGGTCGTATGCAGTCCTGATTGTGGCGCTCACCTGCACGGGGCCAAACACGCATACGACCATCATTGGCACCAAGGCAGAAGCGACTCTCATCGCTGAAGACGACACGTCTCCATTCGTCCCTCCATTCACACCTGTCGCGACACCACTGGAGGCGGGCTGCACGCTGTTGGGGCGTGAGCGGAAGACGGCCTAACAGTGTGAGGGACCGTAGCCCAGCTTCATGGAGACGATTGCCAATGGTCCTCGCCGATACCCCAGGAGCAACAGTGTCCCTAATTTGCTGGGAAGTGGCGGTGCGGTCCCCTACGGCACTGCGTAGGATCCTACAGTCTTGGCGTGCATCCGTGCGTCGCTGCGGTCCGGTCCCAGGTCGACGGGCACGTGCACCTTCCGCCGACCACTGGCGACAACATCGATGTACTGTGGAGACCTCATGCTCCACGTGTTGAGCAATTCGGCGGTACGTCCACCCGGCCTCCCGCATGCCCACTATACGCCCTCGCTCAAAGTCCATCAACTGCACATACGGTTCACGTCCACGCTGTCGCGGCATGCTACCAGTGTTAAAGACTGCGATGGAGCTCAGTATGCCACGGCAAACTGGCTGACACTGACGGCGGCGATGCACAAATGCTGCGCAGCTAGCGCCATTCGACGGCCAACACCGCGGTTCCTGGTGTGTCCGCTGTGCCGTGCGTGTGATCATTGCTTGTACAGCCCTCTCGCAGTGTCCGGAGCAAGTATGGTGGGTCTGACACACCGGTGTCAATGTGTTCTTTTTTCCATTTCCAGGAGTGTATATACTCATCCACAATTACTTCTCCTTTGGGGCATTCCCTACAAACACATCTAAGGTATGGCTATTGGGATCGACATGGCACCATCCTATGCCAACCTCTTCATAGGCTATCTTGAGGAATCCTACCCAAATGCCCAGAACCCCCCCACCCCCCAATCCACCACCTGGTACAGATTCACTGATGACATCCTTGTGATCTGGATCAAGGGCGGGGACACTCTATACTCATGCCTACAGAACCTCAACACCTTCTCCCCAATTCACTGCAACCCAACATGCCACCTTCCTTGATGTTGACCTCCACCTCAAACATGACTACATCAGTACCCCTGTTCAACTCAAACCTACCAACCACCAGCAATACTTCCACTTCAACAGCTACCACTCATTTCATAGCAAGAAGTCCCTTTGATAGAGCCTTGCCACCCATGATTGTCACATGTGCAGTGATGAGTGGTCCCTCTTGAAATATACTGAGGCTCCCACAGAGGCCTTCACAGACCATATGACCTTCCCAACCTTGTACAAAAACAAGATGCCTTATCTCTACAGTCACTTGCCACTTCCTAAAGTCCCACCATCCTGCCACAGAGGAACATTCCCCTTGTGACTCATAAACACCCAAGACTGGAGCAACTGAATCACATTCTATCCCAGAGTTTTGACTACTTCTCATCGTGCTCTAAAATGAGGAATGTCCTACCCACTATATCTCCCACCCCACATCCAGCCACAATGGTATTGTGCCGTCCACCAAACCTACACAATATCTTCATCCATCCCTACACAACCCCTGCTCCCAACCCCTTGCCTCATGGCAATATCTCTGTAATAGACCTAGATGCAAGGCCTGTCTCATACATCTTCCCTCAACCACCTATTCCAGTCTGGTCACAAGCATCACCTGTCCCTTCAAAGACAGGGAAACTTGTGAAACCAGTCATGTTATCTACAAGCTAAGCTACAACCACTGTGGTGCATTCTACGTATACATGGCAACCAACAAGCTGTCTGTGTGCCTGAATGGCCACCAACAAAACTGTGGCCAAGAAACAGCTGGACCACTCCATTCCTGAGCACACCGCACAACACAATGTTCTTCATTTTTATGACTGCTTCACTGCCTGTGCCATCTGGACCCTTCCAACCAACACAAACTCTACTGAACTGTGCAGGTGGTAACTCTCCCTGCAATATATCTTATGTTCCCATAACCCTCCTGGCCTCAGCCTTCTTTAATCACTATCATTATCCATCTAGCACCTTCCCTGTTCCCATTCCAGCACTACACAGCCCTCTATCCACCAATGCACCCAGTCATTTTACTTCTCTCCTTTTCAACAAGCACCCCCCCCCCCCCTCCCCCGCACCTTCCGTCTAACTTCCCGACTGCACCTAGCTGCCCTATCCTCTCTCTACCTTGTGCCTCTATGCTGCCACAAGCAGCAGTTAACTATCCACCAACCCTAACCTGCTATTCCTCTCCCTCCCCACCCCAGCCTCCTCCTTAACCCCACCATCCAGTTGTTCTCCCATAATGCACTGCTGCCCACAGTCTGGCCACAGTAGCCTGAGACTGTGGTCATGCGTGTGACTTTGAACGAGTGTATGTTGTCTTTTTCTGAGGAAGGCCTTGTTGGCCAAAACTCACTTTCTGACAGTCTTTGTTGTGCCTATCAATGACTCAGCACCTCCGCTATATGGTAAGCAGCAACTATTATTTTCATAATATTGTAACTTTCAAAGGTTCACGCCACCCCCTTGCTCAGGAGTTTTAGTGGGTTACTCATTACACTTCCCCCAACCACTGTAGAAAACTTGTCCTGGACATATTTTTCCACTAATTTTCCTTTGTTGACTAGACTACTTTCCTCATTATTTATGATGACATGATATCATACAAACTATATCTGTCCATGGCTGAAACACACATGCTCCGAACATGCATGAAACAAACTAGACCAAATGCTACACCATCCATTATATTTGAAAACTTTGATTGGCAAACCTAGATGATTTCTTAGCACTGTCACATTTGTGAGACACTTTTGTTTTGACTCATGAGACAAGATTAAAGCAGTTACTACTTTAATAATAATAACAAATGCTCTGTAGCAATCTAGCTGCATTCAAAAATATTCCAAGGCCCAGACTCTAGATTAGAAATGTACACTGTCATAGTCAATGTACCACTTCCAACTATTTCTCTGGAACTTGTGCATAAATTTTCAAAAATACCAAACAGGGTAACTTCAAAACAATATAGGTTAATGATTGCATTAAAATCAAAGCATCTGAAATTCCAGCAAAAAGAAATACAAGTTATTTAAGGCAATTAAACTTCATCCAGAACACCATTTCTGTCAACAGCCTCTTCAGATAGCTAACAGCTCCCAGTGTAATCAGTGCAAGGCACCTATTGAACAATTAGCTTCATGCATACACTTAGCTGCTACACTCTACTACAAAAACAGAAAAAATTGATAAGCTTGCACACTGGAAACAGTTTCGTGAGTTCCTGTCAGCTTTTTTTTACTGTACGAATACTGTCAATGGCGAGTTACTTCTGATATGGTCAACATGTAACACTATCAAATATCATCTCTGCACCAGAGGAGCCAAGACTGACCTCCTACACCAATAAGGACAGTCTGGTGACTCCCAAATTGCAAATGTTCCAGACAACTCTTAAAACTTTAAAAACAAATTGAGTTTGTTCAGCCAACCACCCCCAAGAAGCATCCTGATTGCCTAAACTTCTGTATATGTTTTCTCCTGTCACTACTTGATTAGTAGGTTTCTCATCTAACCAGTTGTATTATATTTTCATGATAACTCTGCAATTCAAACTTAAGTGGTTAGCAGAGCGTTTGTAGAACCACTTTCAAACTATTTCTCTATCATTCTATTTTCAAAAAGCACACAGGGAAATGAATACCTTAATTCTTCCACACAAGCACCAATTTACGTTATTTTATCATGTTGGTCATTTCCCTCAATGCACGTTGGAGTCGAGCATATATTTTGCATTTGGAAGACAAACTTACTGATTGTTATTTATAAAAAGATCTCACCCCAATGAAAATTGCCTTTGATTTACTGATTGTCACTTCAACTAGCTTTCCTATTTTGTAATAACATGGCATGAAAAGAGCAATCTTACTTGGAACTTTTTAGATGACCTCCATCAATTCTGTCTGGTAAGGATCGCATACCAATGAATTGACTACTGTAGTGTAGTTATCCTCCTTAGTAGATTTGTTGTGTCTTCCAAAACACAGTCTTTAGTTCACCTTCCCTACAGACTTTTCAGTGTGAGTCTTCCTATTTAAGTTGTTCATAACCTTAATCCCTAAGTATTTAGTTGAATTGATAACCTCTAAATTTTTGTGATTTATCAGGCAACCAAAATTTAAGAGAATTTTTTTTAGTATTTATGTGGAGGAACTCACTCTTTTTATGTATAACTTAGTCTTAGCTAAACATGTAACATCACCAGAAAGTTTGTAACGCTTAAATGGGCTTAGGAAACTCAGAACATAACATTCAGCTTGTCCTATTAATCTCTCTTACAGCCCACTTTATGTGGATTTGGGATGATGAACCCATCAGCTACTGGCTACAAACAAAAGAGAGTAAACCCAACCTATTGTCTCTTGTATGTCTCACAGAAATTCATCCACATGCCAGTTTTTTAATATTGACAGTGAATATCACTTTCCAAGGCTGACCATCTATCAAGTTGGACTCAAAGGAATGCAAAATCATTATCTTAATTACAAAATACAGACCAGATAATTTCTCTTTTGACAACTTGTTTCTACATGTTCAGAAATGAAATGTGACAACATGACACACAAAGCTGTTTCATGTTTTTGTCCACATATAGAGCACTTCCTAATCTATGCAACAGGTATCATAAATTAAACCACTCACTAATGTATGTCTTTTGTGTATTATTAACTCGTGTAAGTTCTTATCTGTGATAAAAATGTTTTCTTTGTAATACAGGAACATATATACAAAAGAAAAAAAATATGCCTGTTTCATCATCAAAGTTTGTACCAAATTTAAAAGTTGAGGCTCCACAAACTTTACTATACTAAACTGGAATGAAAGGCATAAAGAAGAATCCAGGCAACATACAAAATGTCTACGGAAGTTATATTGCACTTACTTCCACCAAAAACCTAACTCATTGAAGTGCTATTGGTGGTAGTAATTATTTCACAAAAGAATACAAAAATTTTTTTGGTTTTATGATGATCAACCTGTAAGAAGAAATGACAATAAATTTAACACAGTACAGTTGCTAAGTGGTAATTTGACCTCTTTGTCTTCATGGAGCAAGTTAGGGATTATACAATAAAGTTAAATTGCTAAACAAGTGTTACTCACAGTCAAAAGTGTATGTTGAAGGTGACTCCACAGTCCACCAGTTTTCCAGATTGTCCACACTGGCACAGCGAGGCTCGGAGTGAGGACCATTACGATATATGTAGCAAATGGTACGATTGCGATGATTGAAGTCCAAAGCCAATGTATGCTGATCAAGTTTTGTACCATTCTCATACACAGTACCATTTAGATGGATATGATAGATACTGTAGATGCTGCTAAAAATCAAAGATGGTGGCTCGTCCTCTGGAACTGTTTATAGCCAAATTTAATAAAAAAACTAACAAAAACTTCAACTTAATGATATGCAACAAAAAAATTTGAACTTCTTTCCCACTATAGTGCAAGTAAAGGTATGAGGAAAGGTACCCACTCACTGAATACAAAAAGCAAAGTGCTGAGAAGGAGACTAGCACTTGAATATCTAATTTGTGTATTCATCAGTCCATATGCTCTCTCTCGGTCTCTCTCTCTCCCTCTCTCTCTCTTTCTCTCTCCCTCTCTCTTTTTCTCTCTGTTCTGGCCCCGTTCTCTCTCCCCCTTGATGCAACAGCTCTCAAGCTGTGAGGAGTTGATTCAGGTGGAATCAGTGGACATGTGTGACCGAGCAGTAAGTGATGGTGAGATGGTAAGAAATGGTGAAGAAAGCCACAGTCATGGGCAGTCACAGGCTGTATGCAAAACAGAGGGAACAGGCAGGAGGAGCTAAGAGAGAGGGAAAAATAAATAAAAACTGAGTGTAGATGATTTAGAAACAGAAAAAGAATCCAAGGATTGAGAGACACGCGCACACAGACTACAAAATCTAACAGATATGAAATATGGGTATGACTCAGTGGTTCAGTAGATAAGTGCCTCACAAGAAATCCTTAAGACTGTGATTTGATCCCCAACAGGTCCCTTCTCATTTTCATGTCACTTACCACTTCTTTCAATTTTGGCAATGACATGTTAATGTGGAAATGTTACACTACACTTTGCTTTGGAGTTCATGTAAATGTTAAACTGTAGATCCACCCTATAACTAGCTCGGTAAGTTAATTTCAAAGTCAAAGGAGGGGTAGGGCATACCACCTCCAGTAGGATCACATGTAGTATAGAACAGTGGTGTTCAAACCAACTTTCTGATTGATGACAGCTTTTCCTCTAAAGGTAAAGCTTTGCCTCTAAAGGTAAAGCTGTCATCAATCTGAAGGTTGGTTTGAACACCACAGTTCAGACTGATGATAGCTTTACCTTTAGAGGCATAGAGATATATGAAGCTATATAAAAAGAATATCTAGGAACAAAGAAGTGTTATTGTATGACAGTGTTTTGATCTTCAGGAAGTTTCAAATCGGCGCACACTCTGCTGCAGAGTGTATTCTGGAAATAATGCCCCAGGTGGTGACAATGCCAACTTCTGCAATGTCCTTTTTTTCCAGGACTACTTAGTCTGAAAGCTGTGCAGAGGCACTTCTCTGAAGTTTGAGAGATAGAAGAGAGGTACTGGCAGAAGTAAAGCTGTGAGGAAAGGTTGTGCATCAAACCTGGGGAGCTCCGTTGGTAGAGCTCTTCACCATGTAAGGCAAAGGATCTAGGTTCTGATAGGGATAAAGTACACAGTTTTACCTGCCAGGAAGTTTATATCAGTGTGAATTCCACTGTAGAGTAAAAAGTCATTCTAGCTACTCAGCATTAGTGGGAATCATACTCAGAAAATCTAGGACATTTCACACAAGAAAAAAAAATGGTTATCGTTTACAGTATGCTAATCGGAGAACACTTAAAAGGCTAAGAATTAGCGTTTTTAGGTGTATGAGCAACATGGTGCACTGAGGTCACATTGACAGTAAAAAATGCAAGTGTTGTGTGCGTGTGTGTGTGTGTGAATCCATAAAAGCACAAATAAGTCTATTAGAGTTTTACAATCAGGGATATTCCCTTCTACTGGTGATGGAAACAAACAAAACAGTGAACTATGTAAAATATTTTTAAAATGATATTATTTTTTGAATCAGACTTAGCGGTGCCTGCGTACTGTTTCATTTCCTGCTTCCTATAAATTTTCCTCTGACTTGTTTATCAACCTGTCTGTTGTCACATATCTGTAGTCAGGCTAGTTAGTGCTCTTTAATTAAATGATTGCTACCACGCAATGTACAGTGGCTTGCACAGGATACAAACAATGGTATTAAAATAGGGATGGATTTTAAAAATTGTTTATGGCACACCTGCACTTTGAGTCTCTTTTCACTTAATTTTCTGTGTAATAAATCTTTTCACTTGTAATTTCTATCATGTGGAGCTTTCTTTTCTTTCCTTTCCTTTTTTCTGTGTGTACCTCATCAAATTTTGAATCTGTAGTTTTCATCTTCAAAAGATCACACAATCTTAGAAACAGTCATGTCAGGAATGGAGATGCCAATTTTTGTTTTACAACACAGTCCCCCTTTGAAGAAATTATATTTTCCTCAACATACTGCTCACTTATTTAAACCCTCCAAAAGTAGAAAGTGTCAATCTCCCTTCATAAAATAATATAACAGTGCATTCGGATACCATTTTTATCACGTTTCCTGCAGTTTGCATCACTAACTGTATCATATAGTAGTTTCTGAGTAACTAGGAATCTGTTCTCTTTCTTGTTATCAATCATGGGCCATAGATCAAGCACTAACACAATGAAATTTTCTTGTTAAAAGTGTGGTAATACTGAGGCCCACGTCTACAAAATTTCTCCAACATTTAAGCAACAGTTTCCATTTATCATACATGTGAATTCTCCTGGCATGTTGATTGTCAGTGCAGAAAGCTGTCTAACTCTTCCCTTTAAGCTAATCAGAATTCTACCCTCTGTGAACCATTTTAATTATTTGCTGAGTGCATACAACTTATGGAAGAGGTTTATTACATTTAAAAATAATGTATGAATCAGAACATAGGACACTGTAGTCTGTTTTCAAAATTTGAGTTTGGATTTGTAGCACATTTGTAGAGTGCTTACTGCAGCAAGTGTATGTTATTCAAAGCCTGGTTTACTAGGGCCAGTTGGAAGCAAAAACAAGGAAGTGAGCATTTGCAGTCAGTTCACCAGTGTTCACTAACATTCACTTGTATCTCTGAACAAGCATTTACACAAGAAGGAAGAAAATGAACATAGCCTTATATCAATGTGTTACAGTTTCTTGGCACTATAATCAGCACACAGGATATAACACCATTTAGTATGAGCAATGAAGCAAAATGTTGATTTTTAGAGAGGATTATTTTGCATGGTGAGTGCATTGTTTCTGACAATAAGACTGAAATATAGCTCCAGCTTTCCTTGGCATTACTCCAAAATTATGAACATGTGACAGTTGGTACTTTCCACTGGTTTCTCATTATAACTGAGGAGGAAATATACAAGCAGAAAACTAATTACTGACAACCAAGAGAATCTGATGAAAGTCTACCATTTACAATCTGGTTATTAACAACTGGAGATGCTTCTATTAGTAATGTTTTACATTCCAATAGCTGCTATATCTCAGATAGTTCCTAATGTCTGCAGTGACATATTTGAAGCACTTCAAGCATTTTAATAAAGTACATCAGAATAATTGCATTTTGCAGGGTGGAAAGCATTTTGAAGGAAGAGAGTCAGCGAGGTTCTGGAAGGCACCAGCAGTGATGGGGAGTGATGGCAACTCCAATGCCATAGCCAGCTGCACTATGTTTCTTGTCTGAAAGCCCATCATGCATACAGCCCGATAGAGGTGGCCCCACAGACTCTTGACTGCGTTTAAATTTGGTGAGTACAGTAAACTCATCCTGCTGCTCATCAAGCCATGGAAGTGCACCACAAGTTGTGTGACACGTTGCATAGTCCTGATCGTAGATGACATCATGCCGAGGAAAAACAAACTGCATGTGGGGGTGGACATGGTCTCCAAGTGTAGATGCATACTTGCGTAGATTTATTGTCCCTTACAGAATGACGATATCACCCAGGGAATGCACGAAAACATACCCCAGTCCATAACACTCCCTGCTCTGGCCTGAACCCTTCCGATGATTGTTGCGGGACATCTGCTTTCAGGTGTTTCATGTTGCAACGGCCATTTGTCTGATGGAGCATAAAGCAGAACTCATCCTGAAAGGCAACCTGTCACCATTCAGTGGCAGTCCTTCCTTTGTTACTGATGAACAGCAGTCAGCAAGGGTGCATGAATCTGGCACTTGCTGTGGAGGTCTATGTTGTTGTTGTTGTTGTGGTCTTCAGTCCTGAGACTGGTTTGATGCAGCTATCCATGTTACTCTATCCTGTGCAAGCTTCTTCATCTCCCAGTAGCTACTGCAACCTACATCCTTCTGTATCTGTTTGGTGTATTCATCTCTTGGTCTCCCTCTACGATTTTTACACTCCACACTGCTCTCCAATACCAAATTGGTGATCCCTTGATGCCTCAGAACATGTCCTACCAAGCGATCCCTTCTTCTAGGCAAGTTGTGCCATAAACTTGTCGTCTCCCCAATCCTATTCAGTACTTCCTCATTAGTTATGTGATCTACCCATCTAATCTTCAGCATTCTTCTGTAACACCACATTTCGAAAGCTCCTATTGTCTTCTTGTCCAAACTATTTATCGTCCATGTTTCACTTCCATACATGGCTACATTCCATACAAATACTTTCAGAAATAACTGTCTGACACTTAAATTTATACTCGATGTTAACAAATTCCTCTTCTTCAGAAACACTTTCCTTGCCATTGCAAGTCTACATTTTATATCCTCTCTACTTCGACCATAATCAGTTATTTTGCTCCCCAAATAGCAAAACTCCTTAACTGCTTTAAGTGTCTCATTCCCTAATCTAATTACCTCAGCATCACCCGACTTAATTTAACTACATTCCATTATCCTCGTTTTGCTTTTCTTGATGTTCATCTTATACCCTCCTTTCAAGACACTGTCCATTCCGTTCAGCTGCTCTTCCAAGTCCTTTACTGTCTCTGCCAGAATTACGATGTCATCGGCGAACCTCGAAGTTTTTATTTCTTCTCCATGGATTTCAATACCTACTCCGAATTTTTCTTTTGATTCCTTCACTGCTTGCTCAATATAGAGCTTGAATAACATCGGGGAGAGGTTACAACTCTGTCTCACTCCCTTCCCAACCACTGCTTCCCTTTGATGTCCCTCGACTCTTATAACTGCCATCTGGTTTCTGTACAAACATATGCTGCAACATTCACCAAATGGTCATTGAGAAGACACTGTAGGTGGTCCATTGGTTCATACAGGCAGTCAGTTGCTCACTCGCCCACACACGTCGCTGAAGTCACTGTTCACTGCTGTCATCTGTGGCTCATGGTGCACCACAGTTACCTCAGCACAGGTTTGAATAGCACGATTTTGCAATGCACCATATACTTTAGCCACTGCAACACACGAACAGTATACAGACTTAGCCATTCAGAAATGGTTCCATCCTTGGCCCAAAAGCCAATGATCATGTACTTTTGGACATCAGATAAATTGCTCTGGTTCTGTATTACAATGACTGCACTGTTTTTTGCATAAACCCAATATGCTGTAAACATCCTCCAGTGCTAGTGCTGTCATTTGCCATCTGTGAGTGGTTATTGCACTTTGATTTCTAACACAAGCAGTGACAACTTAAATGTGACTGGACCATGTACATGGATGCCAATAAAATCTGCTGTATATCAGGGCTCATTTGTAACAGTTAGTTACACCTTCCAGTTCCGTTCGGAAAGAGACATTTGTCATAGCACTGTACCAACTTTCCAATACCCTCATCACAGAAGGTAGCCACCTGTGCTTTCTGACAATTTTCTATGCTGATCTGCAGCTTGTAGCCTGTGCCAAAATATTGTCTTCATAGCCAACAGTTCATGTGAATGGAGATGAAAATCAGAGGGAGCTAACTACGCACTGTATGGTGGGTATCGAACACTTCCCACTGATAATGCTGCAACAGCATCCTAAATGCCTTGATGGGAGACTATTTTTCTAGGAGTCTTTACGTGCTCATGGGCACTCAGGATGGTGAAAAGCGATGTGACGTGATCGACAGGCATCCTAGGGACACAGCACAACATATTTACGCAAATCTTCATCTGATTTTCACTGTGGTTTCCACACACAAAGCCAGTGCTTATTCACTCCATTCCTGCATAATGCAAGATTCTAATGAATTTATCATCTTTCTCACATCCCCAGATTAACTTCTGAGTGTTTTGGCAATTTTTTTGGATTCCAGAAGTACCAATGAGATCTATATACTTCTATCAGCAACATTATATTTTCTTCACAGCACTCCATGACTCAAGCAACTCTTGTCAACAACAGATGTAGGCAAGACAGAAGAAGAGAGGTTTCTGTACTGGTAGCATTGAAGCGGAGGGGGCGCAAACTTCCTTTGAAGGTATGTTAAAAGTTAGAATGACAGGACATGAATGAACACTATCAAGTGCAAACCAGACACTACCGAATGCAAGCTCTTCATGCTCACCTACAGATTACACCAGAGAAAACTGTCATTCACTGATGCTTATTCACTTGTGTTTGGTCCCGTGGAAACCAGGCTTAAGGTGTTGTTTATGAAGAACGCACTTCATAAATGCCACAGAAACAAAATATTACAATACTGTGACCAACAAACATGGAGACATGAGTGAAGATGGATATTTGATGCAATATATTGACATGACTGAATGAAGAGTTTGCTATGGTTTACTTATTATGCCTGTTATTGCTCCTGATACAACATAGATCTCTTAGATTGGATACATTTGGAAGCATGAGGATATATTGTATGTGCTTAAATCTCTATGCAAGAAATAGAACTTTCTGTCGCATTTACCATTCACTGCTTCACAATGAGTCCCTTTTTCCCTGTAGCCTTCCACACAAGAGCAGGAGTATGAACCAACAGCATTACTGCAAAGCTGATCACAAGAGCCTTCAATCTGACATTCATCAGCATCTGTGAACAAATGTAACAAAATCAGTGCATAAAACAAAAGGCATTTAATAATACACATTAGCCCAATGTTCCCAAAATATTGCCATTTCTGCCTTAAACAGTACTTTTTGGTATGTGTTAGATCATGCTGTATCTAATTTTCAATCTTCTAAAAGGAACAACTGTAAACATTCAGTGAACACAAGACAGAGAAACTATTTCTAAGTGTGGAGAGCTGCCTGTAACTTCCCTCAGTCAAAACATGACTCGAGCTGGTCATTCACAGAAGTGGATTTTTGAATAAATAAAATAAATAAACAAAAACCAGGTTACAACCAAATTTGATAAATGTAATCCAGCCACAAACATACAAACAAATAATACAACTGGACAGAAAAAAAAAAAAAATTCTACTCGCTCTGCAGTGGCAGGAGAAAAGCCTTGCAAAAATGAACGAAACGTGCAAGGTTTTGGAGCCAGTGGCTCCTGTTTCTGGTAGAAAGTTTGAACGGGAAGAAAGAGGGATGAAGGAATAAGGATGAAGGAAAATGACTGGCATGGTTGAGGAAAAGGTGAGAGTTTTGGAAAGGCCACCTAAAATTCCGGGTCAGAGCAACTTTTCCATAACTCTCCACATTCCTAAACCACACAAGTCCTTTTCTTTCATCTCTCTCTCTTCCCTTTCAACCCTTCCACCAGAAGAAGGCACCACTGGCTCCACAGCTTTCACACTTCCTTCACTTTTATACCAGTTTTTTCCTGCTGCCACTTGGTGAACAGATATTTTTCGATCCAATTATATTATGTTTTCAAAAATTTATGATTTTCTTTCATATACTATTTACTCAGAAATTTATCTATGGAGGAGAAGAATTTGTCAAATATGAATGGTTTCAATTTACGTTTTTTTTTTTTTTTTAACTATCATTGTCTAACAGAGCTTTTAATTCACGAGGGAGGTTATCAAATATCTTTATGTCTGCACACTTTGCTCTTCGCCATGCAAGATTAAGGATAAATGCGAATAGTGGAGGCTGTTTCTGTTACCACTGTTATATTTATGAACACTCCAGTGGAAGACTCTGCACGAGAGACGCTCAGTAGCTCGGTACGGGCTTTTGTTGAAGTTTCGAGACCATACCTTCACTGAGGAGTCAAGCAGTATATTGCTCCCTCCTACGTATTTCTTGCGAAGAGACCATGAGGATAAAATCAGAGAGATTAGAGCCCACACAGAGGCATATTGACAATCCTTCTTTCCACGAACAATACGAGACTGGAATAGAACGGAGAACCAATAGCGGTACTCAATGTACCCTCCATCACACACCGTCAGGTGGCTTGCGAAGTATGGATGTAGATGTAGATGTGGAACACTGCTATTGCTTTCAAGTAGTGCCTGATTCTCCACAGCAAACTTCATAATAGAGTAAATAGCTGCCTACATAAAGTTAAAAATTAAACACTAGATAATTTTTTTGATGCTTTCATTGCCAAAATCAACAATTAAATCTGCTGCTTGCAATTAATGAAGCACTTTGGTCCAGCTATGTTTGTAGCAAGCATGATTACTACTATTAGTGATTTAAAAACTAAGAAAGTACTTTATTAGCTGCATATCTTCATTCATTACTGAGTTATGGAATTATTTTTTGGGGAAATTCAAGTCACAAGGATAATATTTTCAGACTACAGATGCGTGTTTCAATTACATCTGACATTAATTCAAGAACATGCTGCGAAGACCTCTTCAAAGAACTGACCATTCTGACAACTACTGCACAATATATATTTTCATTAATGCCCTTTGCCATAAACAATAATTCTCTCTTCACAAAAAAAAAAAAAAAATGAAAAGTATGAATATAATACTAGGCCATGAATATAACACTAGGACCAAAAACAACCTCTACAAAGACCTCAAGGGGTTAACATTAGTATATAAAGGAGTTACATACATTGGTACAAGAGAGTTCAACAACCTATTAGAGCACATTAAATATCGTATAGATAATGTAGTCAGGGTTTCCACAAGTTTCCCCAAGTGAAACTCCCTGATATTTCCCCGATTTCCAGACAAATTTTGAGATCTGAAGGGTAAGTGAAGATATAAGTTGACACTCTGTCTTTGTGGCTATGGTACAAGAAACAATACTGAAAATGAGGAAATATATATTAAAAAGAAAGAAAGAAACACACACTTGCAAGCAGAAGGCATTTCCTGATGCAAGCAAAAATCTTAAGTACTAACATCAACATTTTTTGTAATGAACTGTTTTTAGATGAAGAAAGCAAGCCAAATGGTATATATAATTCATTAAGATAACTAATGTTTTCTTATTTCAATAAAATGAAACACATCTGGTGACAAAAACACCCATTCCTTTGGAGTCACAAAAGAGGTTTAAAATACCTTCACTGCTTTCACAAATAACCTCAGAAAAAAGTAGACTTCTTGAAAGAAGTGTATAAGGCGAGAAGAATTGTGTAAACCAGCATTGTAGGTGACGCCAATAAAATGTTGGTTCTACTTCAGGTAATGTGTGATTTTTCTTTTGAGAAATATATGAGTATATAGCATACAAACATTCAGCGAGTGACACAATTTTCTTCTTCTTATCATCCATACTTTCTAAAATATAAACTTCTTTTGAAGTGCCAAAATGTACTGGAACAAATAAAATGAATATAAAATGCCACACTGTACAATGCACTTGCAGTGAGACAGTCGTAATTCCTGAAATCCATCGAGCATGGCCTCTGGCCTGCTGAAGAGCACCGCAGTCCTTGGTCCATGGACAAACCATGAAAATCCGCTGCATTATGCCACACACAAACAGAACAGGCCCAGCCTGCGGGCAGATCAGGGAGACTAGACCCGGCGGGCAGGGCCTGCACATTGTCTCTGAGAATCAGATCCAAACAAACTATTCCTCACGCCTCCCTACCTCTCAGTGGCAGCTGCTAGGCTAGCAGCAAGAAGTGACGTCAGCACTGACTGCAAGCTGACGGGAGTGGTAGGAATGGGAGAAGCAGTAGAAATGAGTGCATAGGGGGGCAATGCACCTACTCAGCTGCACCCAGCCAGCAACAATGCATGACACCTCATTAGACAAATCATTTCATCTACTGAGACAAAAAAGTGACTATTTCAGTGGTTTTTTTTTTTTCAAATTTCCCTGATGTGTTTGAAATTCCCTGATTTCCAGAACCTGTGGCAACCCTGGTAGTAGAGTTTAGGACTGCGCAACTCCTAGTACTCCACTGAAGACTAATCTTCGCAAGAACTCTTAAATTTAATGTTTCGGGTTAATTTATAATTAGAATTGGCAATTTAATACATTTCACTGTATTGCACTTAAATTAAATGTACATCCTTGCCTTTTTTCCACATCCCAGAGATCACTCTTCATGGAATCCATGGAACACCATTAATGTAGTAATGTAAAAGAGCAAGAGTTGCTGAACTCTAGCATTCAAGATCTATAACATGTGATTTTCAGTACATGTTATGATTACTAAGCACACCCAGGAATTTCAAACAATCAGTTTTACATATTTTCTTTCCCTGATACAGTACTGTTACCATTTTAATAAAATTTAATGAACAGTTGAAACTTCCTGGCAGATTAAAACTGCGTGGCCGACCGAGATTCGAATTCAGGACCTTTGCCTTTCGTGGGCAAGTGCTCTACCATCTGAGCTACCGAAGCACGACTCCTGCCCGCTACTCACAGCTTTACTTCTGCCAGTATCTCGTCTCCGAGAAAGGCAAAGGTCCCAAGTTCGAGTCTCGGTCGGGCACACAGGAAGTTTCATATCAGCGCACACTCTGCTGCAGAGTGAAAATCTCATTCTTTAATGAACAGTTTTTTCTTTGTTTTCCTAATTTGAGTGACAGGCTACTTACCAAGAATCAATCAATAATACTTTTGAATATTTCATTTAATGCCTATTTAATAGCTATAGCTTTGTTGCGCTTGATTATGATGTTTACCTATCAGCAAACTACACATTTCTGCTTCAGTATCAAATGGAGGGTCTTTTATATATAGCAACGAAAGGAGAGGACACAGTATTGAAAGATGTGGGATACCAGTATTACTTTGCTCCCACTAAGGCGAAGATTCATTCTGAGAGCTGCATTAGCTTTCTAACATGACCCTTTACTTCCCATCAGTTAAATACGAGTTAACCATTTACTCATTGTATCTCAAAAGCTTCCCAAAAGAATGTTGTGATTTCGACAGTCGTATGATTGCCTTACACAGATCAAAAAACATCCTGGTAGGTGAAATCTTGTCACTCAGATATTTTAATATGCAATCTGAGAAACAGTAGATGGCATGTTCCATAGAGAGCCCCCTTTGAAATCCAAACTGTAACTGACTTGGGCATTTTACATATGCAGATAGTCTCAACGATTCTTAAGTGCAGCACATTTTTCAAAACTTTTGAAAAAGAAGTTAATGGTGAAATGAGTCAATAGCTTAAATTCCTCATAATGATATATGAGAAGGAGTGATCTGTGCATACTTCTAAGAAATTTTTTACAGACAAAATTGTGGTCCAAACCATTTTTTATTGACACAATGCACTATATATTTCAAATGAGAAAGTTCCAAGATGAGCTTCACTCGCGAAGTAAATCTAAAAATTGGCATAAATGTGCACTTTCACTATATATTGTGGATTTTAACAACCGACAAGTATCACAAGAATGCTACATATGTAGACATGCCAACATCCACAAAGTGCATTTTTAGCTGTGTATGTATTTACTTGTGACAAATCTGTTTGTAATTTTATTTTTGACCAACCTTTGTGGAATTTGCAATATACTCTCCACTAAAATGTTAACATGGCATGAGTAATGAACTCACTATGGAACTTGACATACAACCAAAAAGATTTTTAAACATCTGAAACAGAGCAAGGTGGCGCAGTGGTTAGCATACTGGACTCGCTTTCAGGATGACAATGGTTCAAACCCACATTGGCCATCCTGATTAAGTTTTCCATGATTTCCCTAAATCACTTCGGGCAAATACCGGGATGGTTTCTTTGCAAGGGCATGGCCGACTTCCTTCCCCATCCTTCCCTAGTACGATGGGACCGATGACCTTGTTATTTGGTCCTCTCCCTCAAATCAACCAACCAAATATCTGAAGATGACTATCTTAGCTGTCGAAACAGGTCAATAAAAAACAGAGTTGAATGTGGATAGAGGCTATAAAAAAATTCTTTAGAACCAATAGTTATTAAGATCTGTCCCACTAACTTTCTTAAAGAACACCTCAGTCTGCCTGGAAAGATGTCTTACGAAAGTGATGTACTAAATATGAGTACAGTAACTATATCAGATGAACATGTTTTATACATTTTGCTTGAAATGTTATCAACTGTTGATAGTTTTCACCATTAAGAAGTTAAATGTTCTCCTGGTTTCACTAGAAGTGATTGAATGCTTGTGGTACTGATTGTCACATAAAGACTACCATGCTTCTTCTTTGAGATGACTGTACTGAATTTCTTGGTTACATTTTGAAAATCATTATTAAAGATGTTTTTTGCTGTGTGTTTGATGTCAAGGAGCATTTGGTCATTATCTTCAACTAGTAGATCATCTTGTTCACGGTTAAGACTTTTCTGTTTCCCTTCTCCATATAGTTTTGATTTTATTTTCAGAATTACAAATCTCTAGCATCACATGCAAGCTTTTTGATTTTCTTGTAAATCTTCTCAATAACCAACAATGCCTTCTGTATAATACAAAGACAGTTGCACACCTGTGCTTATCACTGATCATTAGATATAGTTCTCTCTTTCTGCTACATGAACTTCATCTTTTGTTACCACAATTTCTTTGATATTTCAGCGATGCCATATTTCTCAGTTTTAATCAAGAAACAGCTGTTGAAGGTGGAGAGAAATCTGATTAGAAATTTACGACCACTGCTTAGTATAATTCAATCCACCTGACACAGACTATCAAATGGATAGATTTTTTTCCCTGCTCTAATGTGAACAGGATCCCATTTTGTACAATGAAGTATCATAACATTTCCTACACAAGAAAAGTTTAAGAAGACAACACAACAAATGAAGTAAACTTACCTACACAGTTTGTGCCAACGGGCTTCTCTCCTTCTCGACAATAACATATAGCGCCACTAGGACTGTGTCGACAGGCATGTGAGCACATCATACTGGAACAGCTCACACCATCAGCTGGAAATATACAATAGAAATACAAACTCTCACAACTAACAGCAACACTAAGAACAGTCAACAGGTTTTCTTTGTGCAAGAAGTGAGAGCTTTGTTGTTATTTAAATTACAACAATGTGCAGCAACCACTGCCAGAGAAAAAATATTTTTCCCTATTCTACTTCAGTTATATTTAAAGAAATATAAAAAATACATAGCACAAAGAAGCAACTGGTGTGCACTGTTATGATACCTCTGCTTATATTTTGATTCAGTGAGGGAAGTACACAAAATGAATTGATAAGGGATTGGACAAAGTAGTAAGAAATAAACTCATCTTTCTCTATCATGTTTAGAGGGGCATAAAAATAACAAATAAGGTCTGCAGGGAATTTCAGGAACCCTTAGGTTACTTGTGAAACTGTCGGTGTTTACTGGTGGGTTAGATAATAGGAATTTAAATGGTGAAAAGATAAAGTCTATCAAAGTACAAAATTAAAGCAGTATCTTCTTCTGCTACATATACTTGAAGTAGATTACAAACACTAAGGTGAAAAGGTAGTTCAGTACAATGTCACCAGACATCCATCACCAGCCCAACACTATAATGTTGGGCTGGTGCCTGCAACACACTTCACAGTGGTTTGCAGAATATGTAGGTATGGAAGCTGCAAAGAATGACCATATCATTCATGCCACGTAATGTATGAAAATAATACAAAAGTTATGACTACCTGAAATCTCCTTCTTATAATGTAAATCTAATGATTTCGTGCTGCACTGTTTTTCTTGGTAGAATAATTTGAATATTTGTATGCAAAAGGAAGCATCAGTTCAAACAATGTAATTAGTGTTAATAACAATAAAAATGGCAACAGCAGTAATAATAATAATAATAATAATAATAATAATAATAATAATAATAATAATAACAATAACAATAATAATAATAACAAAGTTCTGAATGGCCACAAATTAGCATCACTTACGGTAAACATAATCTGGTTTGCAGAAGTCTCCTTCGTCTTTTCCATCTGGACACTCAGACGTGGAATTGCAAAGTGCTGACACTGGAAGGCATTCCACTGTGTCAGGACATCTAAATTCGTTCCAGAGGCATTTGTAATTCACATGACCTGTAAAATTTAACTACAGTTATCAAAAGTGTCCACGAACCAACATTAATATTCTGAAGAGTGTACATTTGATGTGGATTTCATCACTTACACCTTTCAAGGTCTTCATCCGAAGCATCATCTTCTGGACTTCCACAGTCAATCTCACCATCACATAGCCATGCTAAAGGGATGCACAGCTTGGATTTTGTGCACTGGAATGACTGGGGCCTACAGGTTTTTTGTTCTGAAAGAAATAAGTTACAATTGTTAATACATACATGCATATTCAATTTACATTCATTGTATGGGGTCAGTCTGGAGGAGTGGGGGGTGGGGGTGGGGGTGGGGGTGGGGGTGGGGGTGGGGGGAATTTGCATCTTACTTCTTTTCTGGGAAACTGTATTCATATCTACTCAAAACATTTTTCTTCAAGATGAATGCACTACTGGAACTTCTCAAACAGCCTAGTGAAGACTCTGCAATGTGCTTTCTTTGTGAAAGTTCAGAGGAAAACACAACTGCTTCCAATGCATATAGATGACTCATTGCACTCTGAAAGGAGCAAGAAATCACAATGCCATGCAAGGACACCCAAATAATAGTTTGTAAGGGGAGGGCAGGAGGGCGCTAGTCCTGGGGTAGGGAGTATTTTTAATATTTTGGAAGACAAATGGTGACTTCCAAGTACACATAAAAAAGTTCAATTTGCCTAATACCAACTTTTAAATCATTTTCTCAAAAGAAAAACACCTTATTAAACTATATGTTTTTCCTTTCCCTGAGAGCTAGGGGGCTGTGGATCCTCCTTGCCCCTGGGTACAGGATCCATTGAGGCAGTCCTCAAGAAATTCTTGTGTTTTGGCAATCCTACAAGTAGGCACACGATTATTTTTGTCAGCACCATCTGAGTTATTCCAAAGAGGTTCAAAAGACATTAAAAAACTTAAATACACAGTTCTGAAGTTCCACAGTAATTACTGTATTTAATTTTTTAATATTTATATTCCTCCAAGTACTGACACAATATTCCACAAACATTACAAAAAGACAATCATTAGCCCATCATTCTACAGATACCATCTCCAAATTTGGCTGTGCTTACGTATCCACTTCCAGCGCAAAAAAGTACAGTGCTTTTTTCTTACACTCTTTACTCTCTCCACTTCTACATAACAAATAACTTTAACAGAGAGTTAGATGAATACCATTACATCTCTGGACCATACTGACAAAAGGAAAGTCATAGTTTTAACCACTATTAACAACAACATCACCACAGATGAAGCGCTACCTTGTCCTAGCATAGGATGGGAAATGGAAATGGCCATGGTTTTGTTGGAGAAAACATTCACCTGAAGTAATTCCTGAAAACCACGTATAATTTACATACAGGTGCTGTACATGGATTTGAGCCTTATTCCTCTGAAATATAAAACCAGTGTCTTAGAAGCTTTCTGAGAGTTTAACTTGACTTGGGACACACTGGTACATCTACATCTTTGATGCATTGGTGAACATTAATTTGGATACCTGAGGAAAAATGTTGAATATGGAATCCAGTGATGTTTGGTACTACGCATACTCCTATTCTTGACACACCAGAGAGAGCCAGGTGAATAGCAAAACAGGATAATAACTAGTTCACAGCAAGCAGTTTAATCTTAATCTTACAAAAACTAATTTTATGCATGCAAAACTAAAATGACTTACAGGGACAAAATGTAGTGGTCAATGTGCAGACACAAAATGACAACTCATGTGTGAAGTTCCAAGCAATCCAGATGGATATCAAACTAAGGCAGCACATGGATAAGTTAACCAAAAAGCCTGTTTTTGTCTGATTTCCACTTAGAAAATGGTGTTATTGTGTTGTCCAGCAGACAGGGTTCGTAGCATATTTTCACTGACTGCTGCCTGAAAGCATAATCTTCTGGGAGAATGCACCTGAAGTCAAGAAAATATTTGATCTCCAGAAGCATGCACTAAGAATATTATGAAAAAATTAAAACCAAACACCTGGAAGAAGTCTTTTCAAGGACCCTGAGATCCCTACACTGACATGATAATATTGAATCTGACTAGGTCAAGGAAAATGAAATAAGCATGGTAATCCCCACCTTAAAAAACAAACACTCATCTGCATTGGATGATATGTCAAGTGCTGTAGTTCAAAAATACATAAAACAAATAGTTAGACCACTAACTTACCTCATAAACTGTAGTATTTTAGACAACATTTATCCTAGTAGTCTAAAAATAAGCAAAGCATAATTTTAGGAAAGATTGTTGCACAATAACTGCAGTTTCTGAATTTCTCCATAGTCCTAGATGAAGGAATGAAGACAATGGACATACACTTAGATCATTCTAAAATCTTAATCTTCTCATTAAGAAACTGAAGGCAAACAACATCAAAGACTCATCTATGCATTTACTGTCTACGTACTTAACAAACTGCAAGTAGTCTACGAAACTTTCATGCAGAACAGATAATGTCATCTATTCCCAGTCTTTTAGAGATACTGTAAATTAGGGGGGGCGGGGGGCACAGGAGTCAATCCTAGGTCCCTTCCTCTTCTTAGCTTATGTCAGTGTCATGACACAATCTGTCAACTCACATATAGCACGCTACATTCATGACACCTCCCTCTTATTTTATGAGAAAGACTTTGAGGCATTACAGTCAGTTGCAATGAAAGGTGTAACTGAAGCAACCGTATATCTTCTACATCAAGGACTATACGCTAACATCAGTAAATCCCAGCTAACAACATTTCAAACAACTGGCTCTTATCAGGCTAATCAACAGTATACATTGTGTTGAATCATAGAAACAGATTAAATTTTTTGGTGTCCACCTGGACAAAAATTTTCACTGGGTAAACCACATTAACTCTGTATGTGAGAAAATCAGCAGTAGTTTGTACATCATAAGCCAACTGGCAAAGATAGTTCCAAGTCAAACTTTAAAAATAGTCTACTATGGAACAATTTACCCATTTCTTAATTATGGAATTGAACTATGGGGCTGTGTGGCAGACCTGTACCTGAATAGAATATTAGTACAACAGAAGACAGTTACTATGTTAATGCATAAACTGAGATCCACTCAATCCTGTATTGAAACCTTTGGTCAACATAAATCATTAACAATTTATTATTTATGCTGCCACAAACTTCTTACATTTGTTGGGAATAGTAAAAACAAAGAAAATAAATGTAGTGGTACACACAATTATGATACTACAAGTAAGGGTAAGTACTTCAGGCAGATGACAAAACTAAAAATAAATGACAACAGCCTTTATATTAATGGGTAGATATGGTTCAATAAGCTGCCGTATACTCTAAAAACTTGTGAAGCAAAGCTATTCCACAAGGAGTTAAAAGCTTTCCTTGTAAATAGGTGTTTGTATTCACTCAGTTAATTCTAAGTTACATGTTCCCTGTTGCAACACATACTATACTTACAATACTAAGATAAATATATGCACAACTACTACATGTAAGTACCGAGCGAGGTGGCGCAGTGGTTAGCACACTGAACTTGCTTTTGGGAGAACAATGGTTCAATATTGCATTGGGCCATCCTGATTTAGGTTTTCCGTAATTTCTTGAAATCATTTCAGGCAAATGCCGGGATGGTTACTTTAGAAGGGCACAGCCGACTTCCTTCCCTAATCCAATAAGATTGATGACCTTGCTATTTCGTTTCTTCCACCAGATCAACCCCAATCAACTATCAGTTTAATAAGTCACAGCTGCAAAATACTAACGCGAATTATTTACAGGCGAATGGAAAAACTGGTAGAAGCTGATCTCAGGGAAGATCAGTTTGGATTCTGTAGAAATGTTGGAACACGTGAGGCAATACTATCCCTACAACTTATCTTAGAAGAAAGATTAAGGAAAGGCAAACCTACGTTTCTAGCATTTGTAGACTTAGAGAAAGCTTTTGACAATGTTGACTGGAATACTCTCTTTCAAATTCTGAAGATGGCAGGGGTAAAATACAGGGAGAAAAAGGCTATTTACAATTTCCACAGAAACCAGATGGCAGTTTTAAGAGTCGAGGGACATCAAAGGGAAGCAGTGGTTGGGAAGGGAGTGAGACAGGGTTGTAGCCTCACCCTGATGCTATTCAATCTGTATATTGAGCAAGCAGTAAAGTAAACAAAAGAAAAGCTTGGAGTAGGTATTAAAATCAATGGAGAAGAAATAAAAACTTGGAGGTTCGCAAATGACATTTTAATGAGACAGCAAAGGACTTGGAAGAGCAGTTGAATGGAATAGACAGTGTCTTCAAAGGAGGGTATAAGATGAACATCAACAAAAGCAAAACGAGGGTAATGGAATGTAGTCGAATTAAATCGGGTGATGCTGAGGGAATTAGATTAGGAAATGGGACACTTAAAGTAGAAAAAAGGTTTTGCTATTTGGGGAGCAAAATAACTGATGATGGTCGAACTAGAGAGGATATAAAATGTAGACTGGCAATGGCTAGGAAAGCATTTCTGAAGAAGAGAAATTTGTTAACATCAAGTATTGATTTGAGTGTCAGGAAGGCATTTCTGAAAGTATTTGTATGGAGTGTAGCCATGTATGGAAGTGAAACATGGACGATAAATAGTTTGGACAAGAAGAGAATAGAAGCTTTCGAAATGTAGTGCTACAGACGAATGCTGAAGATTAGATGGGTAGATCACATAACTAATGAGGAGGAATTGAATAGAATTGGGGAGGAGTTTGTGGCACAACTTGACTAGAAGAAGGGATCGGTTGGTAGGACATGTTCTGAGGCATCAAGGGATCACCAATTTGGTACTGGAGGGCAGCGTGGAAGGTAAAAATCGTAGAGGGAGACCAAGGAATGAATACACTAAGCAGATTCAGAAGGATGTAGGCTGCAGTAGGTATTAGGAGATGAAGAAGCTTGCACAGGATAGAGTAGCATGGAGAGCTGCATCAAACCAGTCTCTGGACTGAAGACCACAACAATAACAACAGTAAGAATATTAACAGGAATCCAATATACATTTCACAAATCATTCACCTATTAAAATCACTACAATAGTAGAGATTACAAGTGTGTAAGGACAAACTGTGGCACGGAATGGAAATGTCAAACTAAACCCATCAATAATGCACCTCCTTCACTGGAGAAAGAAATTCTGTACGCATTTTCTCAATCATAATCCATATACTGAGAAAAACAAACACATAATAACAATCACACAAATAAATTTTGCCACTAATTTTGTTCAGTAAATTTACAATACTATAAAAGCAGTAACTTTAATAATAATTAAGAGATCCTTAGTGACAAAAGCACATAAAAATAAGGGAACTATTACAATCCAATAGTTACCTTCAATTACATTCCCAGCATACCTACACCTTAAAAGCAATGTTCCTTATGCTTAACTTAGTACAATATTAATGTCAGAATAAAATAAGTGGCATAACACAAATAACCACAACCAGCGTCACTGACATTTTGCAGTCAGTATGTCTGCACATCATAGGCTGTTTGTAAGTGCTTCAATGAACTTCATGTCGACATTGTTCCCAGTTTGTTCATTCAGTGTACAAACTGCATCAGTATACTCACAAATGGTTGGTTATAAACATTTCTACAACTTGGGTCGTTGACTCAGTAACATGATACCACACAAAAGCAATCACATAAATGAAGGCTTTGCAATTCACAGATTTGAAAAGTGTTACTACAACATATTCCTCTTGTTATTCGACATGCTTACTCAGCAGATTGTCTCTTAATCTTTTCCTGAGCTCCTTGGTTCACTGGCTGCAATAATGCCATTTATTAGTAATATAACCTGTTGTCCATTAATGAACTTTAGCTTTCTGGCTATCACCAGCATTATTATTTGAACTCTTTATTATGAGTAGATGTGTAATATATCTTCGGTGTGATGTACACTATATGAAACAATGTTGTGTCTACATCTGTTCTCATATCATATTTTGACACCTCCCATATTATGTTGTACACTACATTGAATGGATTAATAAGGATACAATGCCATACCAGTACAGTACGTTGGGTAAGATATTTCACTTTGTCGCCATCAGCCATTGTTACTTCATCATATGGTTAACTTTCTTTTAGAAATTCTTTTACACTTGTCACAAGGACCAGTTTTAAAAAAGTAAACAGTTTATCCAAACATTATTTTGCGAGTTGTAAGACACTAACAAGGAGGGACGATTCAATTGTTTTTAAAGCACTTTGATTTTTTGATTTCCCTATTAAAAAAAGAGGGATTTTGTAATTTTCCAAACACTTAATAGCAAGTCAGTGTTAAGAATCTATTCTTATTACATACTTTTGCAGGATTATAATTTGGAACTTCGTGTCTTATTGGGTGGCGTCTGATAATAAAGGCTTCGTTCGTTGGCGTTTTAAACTTGTCTAAGGAAATGGACAGGAAATGAAAATTTCGATTTCTTTTTTCAGCAGCTACTGTCTCGCCTGAAAGGCTTTCACAATAGTAGTCAGTGACAATTGATAAACCGAACATCACTCTCAATGTTTTCACAAAACCAGACGAAAAGGATATCATTTAGGGAATCATTCTTTGCTTTTTCGGCTGCCCTGCGGCTTTCTAAAGTTTTCTGACACAACGCTGAAACAAAAGTGTTCAATTTTTTTCGGTTATTCTTCCAGTCTGAAACGGTCAAAGTTCCCTACACCAAATCCAACATCATTGTTTCCTATAAATCTCCTTTACTCGTCCTACGCAGTGCATGTAACTTTTCGCCCATGTACAGTACCACCTTCTTTCCCTCGGATGTTATTTTACATCTGCAACAAACGGAGACAATACTGTATTTTCCCACTGAACATTAAACTCGTCTTTCTCTCGGATGACATTTTACATTTGCAACAAACGGAGGCAATATAGTATTTCACCACTAAACTTTTACTCGTTAACTGACACTATGTCATCATCCATGTATGGCAATTGGTTGCCTCTAAATTTAATGATTGTCGTCTACTTATTGATGCCTTTTGTTGCTCCTAGAGTATCTAATTAATACAGTGTAGATACTGAACAAAAATAAATAAATAAAACGATCTGGATAAATAGGAGAGCCTTACTGATGGGGCTAGATAAGCGAGATTCCCCATGTTTTTACTGACTGCTACTTTTTTTTGTAAGACTGAATCTTTTGAATGGTCATCCTGAGTCAGCAGTAGAAGATTGGTGTTACCACAATATTTCCCAAAGTTACTTACGGAAGAGGGTATAATATGATACACAGGATGAAGGGAAATTCGCGCACTCGGGCTTCGTAGCGTAACCCTCACATGCCAGTGATAAAAAAATGTCTCTCACAAAATTTCGTCCGGCGAGTACATCCGGCAGAAAAAGGACTTTAAAGAGTGGCAATCTGGCAACACTGTAACCACATGTATGGTAGCTACTAGATGCGAAAACTGTTTTCTTTGTATCCTCCTCCAATGGTCCCAGAGATTAGTAGAAACTATTTTCTTGCCTCGTTCAGGTCCGTACATTTCGTTAGGGTCTTACATTACCAATAGGACTACCAATGTGCTTAGCGAATAATGTCCAAACTCGGTTACTATTTGTATGTGTTATCACCATGGTCCCATGCATTTCAACACTGAGTCTGGTTACCGAATGCTGTTTAGCACGTATTTCAATGCGTTATCATTATTATTCTGACGATGGGATTGTGGAAACATCACGTCTGTTACCGTTAGGGACACAGAATGTACTTCGAAACAGAACATTTCACAATAGGCGATGTCGGCATGAATCGTGCAGAACAATATCTGTCAGAGGATTAACGCCCATTACATGGACCATGCATCTTTAGCATCTCGAAATTGATATTTTTTTTGTAGTTATTCTGTCCTATGACAGGTCTTTGGCTTCAACAGTCTATTTCTTATGTGTATAACCACGTATTTGTTACGTTCAGAGTTACAAAATGTTGTAAATTTAGGATACATGTGGCGTTAGAAACGGCATATATTACAGTATGAAATGTCAGAATGATATTAACTAATAAAAAAAAGCGCCCAAACCCAGGATCGAATCCACGACCTCCTGCATGCGAACCCAAAACTTTATCCTCTGCACCAGCTGTGCAGCACAACTGAAGTATCCTGACAAAGCTAATTACCGTACATGTGGTTAGAGTGTTGTCATTTTTTTTAATTTTTTTTTTAATCGCTGGGATGTGGGGAGTCGCACTGCGATGCCCGAGTGCGCGAATTTCGCTCCACCCTGAATAACGTCCCTTTAATTTAGCCACATATGAGTGCATATCGCTTAGTCAATAAACTATTGTTATAATAAACCAGTAAACAGCGTAAAGTATCTGATCAAAAGTATAAGAAAACCCCACGCAGTGCGGAGTTGACCGCTAGTTGTCACGAGAAGTGGCCAGTATGAAATGGGGTAAAGAGTACTGTGATGTTAATAGAGAAGTGGTACCAACTGAATGGATAGGTCAGGAAAGCTGAGTGGCTTCGAACGTGGGTAGTCATTGGATGCCACTAAAGTAACAAATCCATTAGGGAAATGTCAACCTTTCTAGTGACCAAGTCGACTGTTGTGATTGTGAAATGGAAACGCGGAAGACTGTGAATTGTAAACGCCAGGTAGACCTTATGACTGACGGGCAGAGATCGCCAAGCATTGTGGAAGGCGCTTGTAACAGTCGCATGAGAGCTGCGGAAGGAATCATTCATGCGTTCCAAAGTGCTACCAGCTGTCCAGTTAGTACAATGATTGTGCATAGGAAGTTACAAAATGAGGTACAATGGTCGAACAGTTACTCATAAACCACATATTTCTGTAGTCCAGGGATTCCCAAACTTTTTCTGAAACGGAAATCGTGGTACTTTGATGGAACACCTCTTTTATTTTGAAGTTCACTATAACTTTAAAAAACCAGAAAAACTTGTTTCTTTCAGTGATTACTTCAATTTTAAACCACAAATAGTAACACTGAAATCAAAATAAAATTTTAAAAATGTTTAAAAAATTAAAGAATATGTCAAAAAAGAAACGGCATTATCGCTTTTTGTGGAGCACTTGCTTCCCGCAGAACGCCCTGTTGTAGTCAGAGCTGACAAGGGAACCTCCCCATCGCACCCCTCTCAGATTTAGTTATAAGTTGCGAGTGGATAGGCCTTGGAAAACTGAACACAGATCAATCGAGAAAACAGGAAGAAGTCGTGTGGAACTATGAAAAAATAAGCAAAATATACAAACTGAGTAGTTCATGGGCAAGATAGGCAACATGAAGGATGATGTGAGCACAGGAGCGCCGTGGTCCCCTGGTTAGCGTGAGCAGCTGCGGAACGAAAGGTCCTTGGTTCAAGTCTTCCCTCGAGTGAATAGTTTTTTTTTTAAATTTTCAGACAATTATCAGAGTTCAGGCACTCACACATAATCAACTTCGCTCTCTAAAATTCCAAGACATGTTTATATTTGCCTGGACATATGCAGGATGTGTTGGTTACACACGTAAAAATTTGAAAACGTTAAAAACATGTTTTGACAGAGCACAGAGAAAACTGTGTGACTATGAAACTGTTGCATTCATTTGTTGCAGTTTATGTGACACAGTCTTATGTTTTCATCACTTTTTTTGGAAGTGATTATCACATCTACAAGAAAACCTAAATCGGGCAAGGTAGAAGAATCTTTTCACCCATTCGCCATGTGTGCAAGATAGGTGGGACGATAACATATTCCTGTCATGTGACGCACATGCCGTCACCAGTGGCGTATAGAATATATCAGACGTGTTTTCCTGTGGAGGAATCGGTTGACCTATGGCCTTGCGATCAAATGTTTTCGGTTCCCATTGGAGAGGCACGTTCTTTCGTCTCCTAATCGCACGGTTTTACGGTGCGGTCGCAACACACATCCACTACAGTGATCAGGGACGTCAATGAACGAACGGACAGATCATAACTTTGCAAAAATAAACATTTCGCTCGTGCGAAGGCTTGAACCAAAGACTTCTCGCTGCGCAGCTGCTCACGCTAACCACGGGACCACGGCGCGCATGTGCTCACATTCTCCTTGACGTTGCCTATGTTGCCCATGGACTACTTATTTTTTCACAGTTCCACACAACTTCTTCCTGTTTTCTCGATTGATCTGTATTCAATTTTTCAAGACCTATGCACTGTGCCAAATTATAACTAAATCTGAGGGGGGTGCGATGGGGAGGTTCCCTTGTGAGCGACGCTTGAGGTGTCGTAAAGAGAGATGCGACAGGACAGTGGATGACTGGAAACTAATGATCTGGAGTAATGGAAGGGTTTGGGTTTGATGAATGCCAGTGGAACGTTATCTACCACCAAGTGTAGTGCCTACAGCGAAGTACGGAGGAGGTGGTATTACAGTAGGGAGTGTCTTTCGTGGTTAGGTTGTGGTCCCCTACTTGCGCTCAAGAAAACACAAAATATCCAAGAAAAAGGATATGAACATTTTATGGCACTGTGTACTGCGTACAGTACATGAACAGTTCAGAGACGATGACTGACTGTAAACGATGACTTATTGTATCAGCATAAAAATGGACCCTGTTATGTAGCAGCATCCGTGGGGGCAATGATATGTAACATTCCTGAAATGGTCTGGCCTGCCCAGAGAGCTGACCTGAATCCAATGGAACACCTTCGTGGTTTTTATTTTTATTTGTTTATTTATTTATGTATTGTTCCGTGGGACCAAATTAAGGAGAAGTCTCCATGGTCATGGAACGAGTCGATACGTGAAATTATAACACGATTGTAGAAACAGATAAAATGAAATATAAGAAACATATTCAGGCGACAAGTCGTAAGTTTAAATAAAGAAAATCAACAATGTAACACTGGAATTTGCTTAATTTTTTAGCTCTTCCAGGAGCTCCTCGACAGAATAGAAGGAGTGAGCCATGAGGAAACTCTTCAGTTTAGATTTAAAAGTATTTGGGTTACTGCTAAGATTTTTGAGTTCTTGTGGTAGCTCACTGAAAATGGATGCAGCAGAATACTGTACACCTTTCCGCACAAAAGTCAAGGAAGTGCATTCCACATGCAGATTTGATTTCTGTCTAGTATTAACTGAGTGAAAGCTGCTAACTCTTGGGAATAAGCTAATATTGCTAACAACAAACGACATTAAAGAAAATATATGTTTTGAGGGCAATGTCAAAATTCCCAGACTATTGAATAGCGATCGACAAGAGGTTTTCGAACTTACACCACACATAGCTCGAACAGCCCGTTTTTGAGCCAAAAATACCCTTTTTGAATCAGAAGAATTACCCCAAAAAAGAATACCATATGACATAAGCATATGAAAATATGCGAAGTAGACTACTTTTCGTGTTGAAATGTCACTTATTTCAGATACTGTTCTAATGGTAAATAAAGCAGCATTTAGTTTCTGAAGAAGATCCTGAACATGGGCTTTACACAACAGCTTACTATCTATCCTAACGCCTAGGAACTTGAACTGTTCCGTCTCGCTTATAATATGGCCATTCTGTCTGATCAAAATATCAGTTCTTGTTGAATTGTGAGTTAGAAACTGTAAAAACTGAGTCTTACTGTGATTTAGCATCAAATTATTTTCCACAAGCCACGAACTTACTACATTATTTGATAATGTTTCAATGTTACACACAAGATCCTTCACTACCAAGCTGGTGTCATTAGCAAACAGAAATATTTTTGAATCACCTTATTGAGTTAGAAGGACGACTTCGCTCCAGACCGCAGCGTAAAACATTGCTACTCTCTCTAGTTTCGGCTCTTAAGAAAGAATGGTCTAACATTCTTCCACAGACTTTTAGATACCTTAGTGAAAGAGTCCAGAGCAGATTTCAAGCCGTTATACACGCGAAGGGTGATGTAACCGATACGAAAATCCCCTAACAGGTGTTCGGATACTTTTGATCGGACAGTGTATGTATTACCGGCACAGCGAACTGGTTACCTGGCCAGTGGGACAGCAACGTCGTTTTTACGCCTGAGAAGCAGGGTGGAGAGATAATGGTAGCATACAGAGAAAGCCTTTGACAATGTTGACTGGAATACGCTCTTTCAAATTCTGAAGGTGGCAGGGGTAAAATACAGGGAGCGAAAGGCTATTTACAATTTGTACAGAAACCAGATGCCAGTTATAAGAGTCGAGGGACATGAAAGAGAAGCAGTGGTTGGGAAGGGAGTGAGACAGGGTTGTAGTCTCTCCCCGATGTTACTCAATCTGTATATTGAGCAAGCAGTGAAGGAAAAAAAAAAATCGGAGTAGGTATTAAAATCCATGGAGAAGTAATAAAAACTTTAAGGTTCGCCGATGACATTGTAATTCTATCAGAGACAGCAAAGGACTTGGAAGAGCAGTTGAACGATAGATGCATACTTGTATTGATTCATTGTTCCTTCCTGAATGATGAGATCACCAAGAAAGCAATTCCCAGACCATAAGGTCCCTTCTTCCGGCCTAGATCCTTCTGACAATTGCCGGCCGCTGTGGCCGAGTGATTCTAGACACTTCAGTCCGGGACTGCACTGCTGCTACGGTTGCAGGTTCGAAGCTGCCTCGCGCATGAATGTGTCTGGTGTTCTTAGGTCAGTTAGATTTAAGTAGTTCTAAGTCTAAGGGAATGGTGGCATCAGACGTGAAGTCCCATAGTGCTTAGAGCCATTTGAACCAGTTTTTGTTTTCTGACGATTGTTGCAGGGTGTTTTCTTTCAGATACCTCACACAGCACACGCCAACAGCTATCTGTCTGATGGAGCAATGAATGTGATTAATCTGAAATGCGCAGCTGTCGCGACTCAGTGGATATCCAGTTGTGACACTGGCGTGTAAAACCCTGCCTTCTTCGCTGACGAACAACTAAATGGTTCAAATGGCTCTGAGTACTATGGGACTCAACTGCTGTGGTCATTAGTCCCCTAGAACTTAGAACTACTTAAACCTAGCTAACCTAAGGACATAACACACATCCATGCCCGAGGCAGGATTTGAAACTGCGACCGTAGCAATCGCACAGTTCCGGACTGCGCGCCTAGAACAGCGAGACCACCGCGGCCGGCGACGAACAACTCAGCATGGGTACATGAAAGAGGCTCCTGCTGTAGAAGCCCATACGTAGCAAACGTTCACTGAACGGTCGTTCAGGAGGCACTGTTGGTAGACACTTGATTCACGCGGGCAGTCAGTTGCTCTACAGTTGCACGTCTATTCGCCTGTACAAATGTCTGCAGTCATCGTTCATCCCTGTCCGTGATGCACCACAGCTGCCTCAACGGCGGTTTTGGATAGCGCCATTTTGCGGTGCACGGTATAATTTAACCACAACACTTTATAACATTATCCATACCAGAAATGCTTCCACCCTTGTCCGAAATACCAATGATCATAGCGCCATTTTGCGGTGCACGGTATAATTTAACCACAACACTTTATAACATTATCCATACCAGAAATGCTTCCACCCTTGTCCGAAATACCAATGATCATAGCGCCATTTTGCGGTGCGCGGTATAATTTAACCACATCAGTTAATATAACATTAGCCATTCCAGAAATGCTTGCACCCTTGTCCCAAAAGCCAATTATCATAGCGCCATTTTGTGGTGCACGGTATAATTTAACCACAACAGTTTATAATATTAGCCATTCCAGAAATGCTTCCACCCTTGTCCCAAATGCCAATTATCATAGCGCCATTTTGTGGTGCACGGTATAATTTAACCACAACAGTTTATTACATTAGCCGTTTCAGAAATGCTTCCACCCTTGCCCCAAATGCCAATGATCATAGCGCCATTTTGTGGTGCACGGTATAATTTATCCACAACAGTTTATAACATTAGCCATTCCAGAAATGCTTGCACCCTTGTCCCAAAAGCCAATTATCATAGCGCCATTTTGTGGTGCACGGTATAATTTAACCACAACAGTTTATAATATTAGCCATTCCAGAAATGCTTCCACCCTTGTCCCAAATGCCAATTATCATAGCGCCATTTTGTGGTGCACGGTATAATTTAACCACAACAGTTTATTACATTAGCCGTTTCAGAAATGCTTCCACCCTTGTCCCAAATGCCAAGGATCACACCCTTGAGCGCCTGGTAAATCGCTTCGTTTTCGCCTTACAACAACGATTACACTCGATATAAAAGTTTTCTGGGTATGGTACTGTGTCATAATGTATAAAACTACTGCTGCTAGAGTTAAGTGGTTAAATTCGGCTGGCAGACCATCAGCCTTACAACAACGATTACACTCGATATAAAAGTTTTCTGTGTATAGTACCGCGTCATAATGTATACAACTACTGCTGCTAGAGTTAAGTGGTTAAATGCGGCTGGCAGACCATTAGACCCAGAAGAAGGCCCCCAGAGATGTTTTATATAGTCTCGACTGACAGTGCTGCCACCTATGAATGTGTCGTGGACGTCGAACATTGGCGCGGCCACATTAGTGTGCCCGCGCCGTGGATGACAGTTGCACACCTGCGCTGTGCGGTTCCCCCGCTACTGGCAAGTCGTTACGAGTAGACAGAAAGAGGAGCGAGGACTTACGGCACTCGGGCGGCTCGTCGGACCCGTCAGCGCAGTCCGGGTAGTCGTCGCAGTGCCACCTGCCCGGGATGCACGCCCCGTATTCGCACTGGAACATACCCGGCGCGCAGCTCTTCGGCGATGCTGCAACAAAGCAGAGGTGGCGGCTCAGAACGGGATGCACCGGCCGTCGAAGGGCTGCAAGACAACGGGACCTGCTACCAACGGTAACATGGCAATGCATAGAGAAAGGCATATACCGGGTGAGCAAAAAGTCAGTAGATATTTGAAAACTGAATAAATCACGGAATAATGTAGATAGAGAGGTACAAACTGACACACATGCTTCCAGTGACATGGGCTTTTATTAGAACCAAAAAAAAAAAAATTCAAAAAATGTCCGACAGATGGCGCTTCATCTGATCAGAATAGCAATAATTAGCATAACAAAGTAAGACAAAGCAAAGACGATGTTCTTTACAGGAAATGCTCAATATGTCCACCATCATTCCTCAACAATAGCTGCAGTCGAAGAATAATGTCGTGAACAGCACTGCCAACCATGTCCGGAGTTATGATGAGGCATTGGCGTCGGATGTGTCTACCAGCATCCCTCGACCTTGCGACTTCAGGTAACCCCAAAGCCAATAATCGCACGGACTGAGGTCTGGGGGCATGGGAGCCCAAGCACGACGCAAGTGGTGGCTGAGCACACGATCATCACCAAACGACGCGCGCAAGAGATCTTACACGCGTCTAGCAATATGAGGTGGAGCGCCCTACTGCATAAATATCGTACGTACTACCAGGTGTTTACCAGCCAGGCTGGGGGTGATGCGATTCTGTAACATATCGGCGTACCTCTCACCCGTCATGGTAGCAGTAAAAAAACCAGAATCACTCATTTCCTCGAAGAAAAAAGGCCCGACCACGGTAGATGTGGTAAATCCAACCCACACCGTGACTTTCTCGTCGTGCAATGGAGTTTCCACGACAGTTCTAGGATTTTCGGTAGCCCAAATTCTGCAGTAGCGGGCGTTAACAGACCCTCGGAGCGTGAAATGAGCTTTGCCGGTCCACAACACGTTACTCAACCAATCGTCACCTTTCGCCATCTTTTGAAACGCCCACACCGCAAATGCCCTCCGCTTCATTAAATCGCCAGGTAACAGTTCATGATGCCGATGGATTTTGTACGGATAGCATCGGAGGGTACGCCTCAGTGCCAACCAAACAGTAGTGTATGGAATGCCGGTGCGACGTGCGACTGCACGAGCGCTGACTTCCCCGTGCACAGACGAACCCGCTACAATCTCCATTTCCTCCTGAACTGTCTCTGCAGCATTACGCCCTGTGCTCGGTCGGCCACTACGCGGTCTATCGTCTAAACAACCCGTGGCTTCGAACTTCGAAATCATTCTCTCCACAGCTGCATTTGTCAACGGACCTTTACCCGTTCGAATCCCCTTCCTATGGCGGTATGATCGTAAAGCTGAACTAGCACATTCCCCATTCTGATAATACAGCTTCACTAAAAGCGCCTTTTCCGGTAACGTCAACATGCTGCGACTGATGACGCATCTGATTCTCTCTCTCTCTCTCATTACAGCTCCTTTTATACACGATTCTCATGCGCAGTCACTAACGTTTTGCTGTCCAGCGCAATTTGTCGGACATTTTGTGAACTTTTTTTTTGTTCTAATAAAAGCCCATGTCATTCCAAGCGTGTGTGTCTATTTTTACCTCTCTATCTACATCGTTCCGTGGTTTATTAAGTTTTCAAATTTATACTGACTTTTTGATCAGCCGGTACATTCGGCAGAATTACTTAGTTTTGACGAGAACATAAATGTATATTTGCAGTCTGAGATGAAGAACGAAAATTTGTACCGAGGTCGGGATTCGAACGCGTATCTCCTGCACTCTAACGGGGATGCGTCAACCACTACGCCACGCTGCCACAGTGGCCTTGTACAACTGCACGGACTTGTCCAGCACGCCTCCCTACTCAGTCCAAATTCCCATTCACGCCTCAGCCCAGTTCATATTCCCACTAATGAGCAGGAGACCCGGGTTCGAATCACAGACTCGGTACAAATTTTCATTCGTCGCTTCAGTCTAAATATACACATCATGGAAGTTTGAGACTTGAAAACGTCTCCGGAACCATACAATCTCACTCGAAAACATACGTATGATAAGAAAACCTAATTGGCATACAGCAAAATTCTAATTTGTAATTCGCAACGCTGGTAAATTGTAGCGAAATTCAGAAGACCTGCAGAGGATCAACACTTGCTGTAGGGATTGGCAGTTAACCCTCAATATAAACAAATGTAATATGCTGCGCATAAATAAACACAGAATTATGTTAACTGATTCTTCAGTCACTTGTTGGCAGAACAACATAATAATACATGAAAAGCGCGATATAATTAGTTTCTCCACGTCTACATGATGCTATTGACGTCACAACAGTTTTTCAGTTTGACTGGTCGAATTTGATATATCTTTGGTTTGCGGGGCCCTCAACTGCGCGGTCATCAGCGCCCGTACAAAGTCCCAGTTTTTACACAGTCCAGTTTTTGAATAATCCAATCTAATCACTGTCACGAACAATGATGAAGGTGATGAAATGACGAGAACAACACAAACACCCAGTCCCCGGGCAGAGAAAATCCCCAACCTGAGCGGGAAATGAACCCGGGACCCCGTGATCCAGAGGTAGCAACGCTAGCCACTAGACCACGAGCTGCGGACGGTCGAATTTGACGTCGCTTCACTACAGCATACTTTTCAGATATGCTTGATAATGGCCTAATATAAAAGCCGAAACCAGTCGTGTGAACCTAATGAAGTTCTAAAAAAAGCAGCTGGAGCGGCATTCTATTAATAAGCAGTATATTATCTGTGTTTTACACGATTAATTTTTCAAGTTGGCCAGATTTCAGCTTACGAGGCCATCATAAGTCTTTAACTGACTATCGTCGTCAAAGAAGTTACAATATTTGTATACTTAGGCAAAGATATTAGTGATCTAGGCTGAGGCACAAGCATCCAGTAAATGCCATCCTTGACGATGACGTGGTAAAAAATTGAACAGTAAAGAAATATAAAGAAGCAAACAGGAAAAACATTAACAGTTGCAGTACAGTAGACTACTGAGACAAAAAGCAAAGGCAACACAACATGTTTGGTTTAACAAACATTATCTGCTACTATTAATGTTTTTCCTGTATAATTTTTTTTAACCTTTTAAATTACATCACCACTGCTCTGTCAAGGATGACATTTACCGGAAGTCTGTGCCTCAGTCTAGATCAGGAACGTCTTTTCCCATGTTGTATACAGACTTTCTAACTTCTTTGTTGATGATAGTCTTGCATGCCGAAAACCTGTTAACTTGAATAAATTAATCCTGTAAGACAAATCTCACATCTCGAAACATCCACGCATTGATAAGGCCAAAAACAAATTGTATTCCTAAATAACACGCTAAAATTGACCTAAAATTTAATACATTTTCTGTCAAAAGTACATTCTGTCCCTATGGTTTCATTTTGATAATACTAAGAAAAGCAGTAGTAAAGACTTAAATTTACTTTGCATTGGCTTTTGTTATAATTAATTTCATTGTTTTGATCTGCGACAATCACGTAGCATAACCTCCACGCCGATTGTTGCTTTGAACGCTATAAGTGACTGCTACAATGTACTACATTCTAGAAGTACCTAGTTGTACCGCTAAAAGTGTCTTCTTTGCAATAGTATCTTTGGTTACACGCGAAAGGCTGTGGTGCTTCAAAAAACAAATTAATAAAATGTTGGTTTCAGGCAGAAACAACTGATCTCGAAGCGCTATATGAGCTAGTCTTCCGGACCATTCGGCGGTGCGTATCTCGCCACTGAGGCGTTCGTCAATCCTATTCTCGAGTACATCTGTTATGGTACGTCACTTTTCTGGATCTGTACATTTGTTTGATTTTCTGTTATCGTGTACGACGATTCTGGCTTAGGATCACATTCTTGTCGTCGTGACGGTCATTGTGTACATTTTCAGCCATCGACTTCGTGTCGATATTAGTTTACACCATCTATAAAAAAAGCAGTTTCTTAGGTCACAGTATTTTTTTCCTAGATACTAAGCCATAGGTGTACTACGATTGATTGAAATGTCGAAGGTTATACTGCCCCACCTTCCTTTGGTATTTTCAATATTATTCCGTTTATAATATATTGCGTCTGTTCAGAATGGAAGTCAAAAAGTGCAGAAGAAGGTACTGAAACATACATCGTCAATCCTAAACTAGTATTCTCACTTGTTTTCATATAAAGAAAGATCTCGCCGGCCGCGGTGGCCGTGCGGTTCTAGGCACTTCAGTCCGGAACCGCTTGACTGCTGCGGTCGCAGGTTCGAATCCTGCTTCGGGCATGGATGTGTGTGATGTCCGTAGGTTAGTTAGGTTTAAGTAGTTCTAAGTTCTAAGGGACTGATGACCTCAGATGTTGAGTCCCGTAGTGTTCAGAGCCATTTAGAAAGGGATCTCGTGACTCTTATTATGTGTGGGCATTGGTTACGTTCCTGCTTTTCGACCACTGCAAGGTGTGCATCAAGCATGACTGACATGAGAAAGAAGAACTAACTTTTCTAGGAAAATATACAATCTCTGTATGAGCCCACGCTGTTGGAAAAGAGAGAACACTCACTGTAGTGTTAAGAAAAATTCCCACGTCTCGTTAACTGCTGAAGCTACTTTACGCGCAGGGCGGACACGCGGGTAGCATATACGTCAGGCTACAACAGGAAGCATTTCGTCTATCGTAACTGCGTCATGCCACCAGCGTGCTGCAGTGATTATTTATTGGATATTTCACACTCTGGAACACATCTAATATTACGCGAAACTTATTCGTGTTTTGACCTCGTAAGAGGTGTATTCAAAATGAGAAATACAAGTTGTTTCAAAAAGAACGTACATACTACAAAGTATTATGTTGTCAAAACTATCGATCGGTGGGCCACAGCTCGGTTACTGGAGGAACAAATACACTGTATGGTTTATATTCATTGCCGCTACATGTCGGTTTTCTGTTTGACTGGTTCCCGTCACAAGACGCAGAATGGCTACTCTGAAGCAGAAATCATTTTGTGTTCTCGAGTTTGGGAAGTGTAATTCTGTGACTACAGTGCAAAGACGTTTAGGGTTGAGGTACCAAACCGACTCTCCGAATGGACAGAACATTCGCAGACGACATAGACAGTTTGTAGACACACGATGTGTATGTAAAGAAAAGAGGCCTGGCCGCCTTCCTCTTTTCCGACGAAAATGTCACGCACGAATTCAAAGCACTTTGCAACGCAGTCCTGCAAAATCGGCTCATCACTACAAAATCAGCTCGTCGTGCTATTCGTGAGATAGAGCCACCTACAACAACGATTTGGCTTGTTTATAGACGTCGGTTGGCTATGAAACCGTACACTTTACAGCAGCTACAGACTCTACGTTATGACGACAAACACAAACGTGCAACACTTTCTGACAAGCTTCAGAATTCTACTGACAATGATAACACTATCACACAACGCATCGTGTTCAGTGACGAAACGACTTTCCGCCTTAGTGGGAAAGTGAACAAACACAATGTTAGAATTTGGGGTCTACAGGACCCACATGCAAGCTATGAACATGTACGCGAGTCACCAAAGTCTGTGTGTTTTGTGCGATATCCCACTCATCTATTAACGTCCAATTCTTCTTTGACGGTAAAAAGGGTTCACGCTCAGCATTGTTTTGCTATGTTGCAAAATTCTTTATTTCCGAGCCTGAACGAGGACAGATTCGTTTTTCAACAAGACGGGGCATCCGTAACTGTTGTTGACAAATGCGTAAATATCTTAAACTCTACCGAGCATTTTTATTGGTCGTCAAACAGATGGCAACTTAGCATTTCGCAGCAAGCCTCCACAGTCACCGGATTTGACGCCCTGCGACTCCTTCCAGTGGGTTTTTTTTATTAATGACAACGTTTGTGTACTAACACTACTACAGAATCCATAAGAGTTGAAGAATCTGATCCGTACTGCCAAAACATCAGTGACGATTGACATTCTTCCCCGAGTACGGGAGGAATTCGAGTACCGTTATATTGTTTATGTTGGTGATGGGGGACATACTGAACATCTAAATCCAAACTTGAGAGATTGGTAAAACGTATATTCTTACTGAAACACGCTGTAACATCTTGTGTTCAGGAAGTATGGAATGTTGAATTCCTTACGTTTATTCCAGCAACGTAAACAATGGCGACTCTGCATTTACAGTTGTAATTAATTTACTTCTTTGAGAAACACCACTGTAATCAAGTAAATATCTAGATCTAGCAGTTTAACATAACTGAGGGAGAAGCATCTTACTGTTCTTGACGTAGTAGCTTTTTCGTAATGTAGCGGATGAAATTCAGTTGATTTTGACTTTGATCCTCACAAGTTTATACTCCGCCTCTGTGGCTAAAACTGACGCCAATTATGAAAGGTTACTGCTGTTTCTCCATTTCTCAGTGGATGGGGATTTCCAAGTAATTCCCTCTCTCTAATCGCAGCCGAAGACGGCACTATGTTGACCTCGTCGCCAGGAACACTATTACTAGCGTTGTATGTAATTAGCAAGCTGTTTTCCGAAGAAAAGCGAATCTCGCTTGGGGCCAGGAAGCAAAACCAAAAACATGTTACTTCCTGAAAACATACCTGCCAACATCAAAATAACACAAGCAATTTCCTTGGAACTCGTCCGGGCAGATCGCCTCAGGTGCACGCTACGCAAACATTCTAGAAACATTCTCTCACGTACGATATACTGTAGATGTAGATGGATGGGGTACACAGATTCCTTCCCGGGAGGTGAATAAGAGACTAATGACCTCAGATGTCTCCTCAAACCCGGAAGCTACAGCAGCAATATCCTTAGAGATTACGAGACACTGCAGATAGTTATGATGTGCACAGACTATTCTTATTGCTTCAACGAAACAAAGTATGGTAGGTAGATAAAGTTTCGCATTCTAGCCTTAGGGTCAATTTGGTCCCATCGACCGGCGTATCATCCTCTGCCAATGGCATCATTGGATGCGGTATGGAGATGTGTTGTCAAGCCTATGTTACGATTCATTTGCTTACATGACGTCTCATTTGCTGTTTCTTACCAACATGGGTGGACACAGAACCAACCTACAGAAATACATTCCCTAAGTATGCAGTGACTTTTGCGTCACCCTGTACAATTAAAAATGTTATAATCTACACTGTGGACACAGAACCAACCTACAGAAATACATTCCCTAAGTATGCAGTGACTTTTGCGTCACCCTGTACAATTAAAAATGTTATAATCTACACTGTACTGGAATTCATACCATTTCTGCTACAAGCCGAATCAATCTGTCGACGTACCCACATGGAAAACCTAAAAACCCGCTCTGGAGAGTGCAAAGAGAGCGACTAACCTTGCGCCTGGCGCTTATGCAGCACTCTTAACCGTCCCGCTCGCCAGGTTCGAGGCAGCAGTTAAAATGGAGTAGAGGCAAGGAAGCACAACTGAAGCAATATGGCAGGGGATCGTAAGATTAGGGTCTAACGCTCGGTCGAGGACGATGTCATTAGATGCAGAGGGGTAGCTCAGATTGTGGGAAGGATCGGGAAGGAAATCAGCTGTTTTCTCAGTAGCCCATTAATGTTGCGTTTATTTGTTACATTGAAAAAGAATTTAAAGAGGAAAAACAATTTTTAGCTTTCTAATGTTAATATAATAAATGGTAGGGCTCAGCAGTAATGAGAGCAAACCACACATTTATATGTCAGGTTACAATTTTTTTATTGAAAGCAAAAAATTAAACACGAGTACAGATTAAATATAAAATACAAGTATAATAAATAGCTTATATGGTAAGCAGCAAAAAACTCAACGTAAAGGAAAAAATCTGTTTGAGTTGCTCTTTCATTTGACATATGACAACATGATTCGTTTAACTTTACTGAACCGAAGAACTGGATAGGCCGCAAGGACCCAAATGACAGGGCTTTCTTTGCATGGCCTCCACGTTCACCAGACCTAACGCCATGCGACGTTTTCCTTTGGGGCTTCATCAAGGATCGTGTGTACGTGTCTCCGCTACCAGCAGACCTCCCTGAATTAAGAACTCGGATTGAAGCAGCTGTTGCTACCATCACTGAAGACACACTTATCAACGTTTGGGAAGAACTCGCTTATATTGATATGCGCCGTGTGACAAATGGTCGTCACATTGAACATTTATAAGGTTCTTGGTAAAACTGTTTGAATTGCTCTTTCATTTGACATATCATTTATAACTGTAAGTATAATATAATAATTATTATAAAGCATTAAAATACAGATATTCATTTATAAACACCTGTATATAGTTCTAATTGAATAATTAGTTCGTGGTTTAATAAAACACCTGTGTTGTTGAGGTCTTCAGTCCAGAGACTGGTTTGATGCAGCTCTCCATGCTACTCTATCCTGTGCAAGCTTCTTCATCTCCCAGTACCTACTGCAACCCAGATCCTTCTTAATCCGTTTAGTACATTCATCTCTTGGTCTCCCTCTACGATTTTTACCCTCCACGCTGCCCTCCAATATTAAACTGGTGATCCCTTGATGCCTCAGAACATGTCCTCCGAACCGATCCCTTCTTCTTGTCAAGTTGTGCCACAAACTCCTCTTCTCCCCAGTTCTATTCAATACCACCTCATTAGTTATGTGATCTACCCATCAGCATTCTTCTGTACCATCACATTTCGAAAGCTTCTATTCTCTTCTTGTCTAAACTATTTATCGTCCACGTTTCACTTCCATACACGGCTACACTCCTACAAATAGTACATACCATTTATTTTTTGCAATTGTAAAAATGCAATCGTTGAAAGAAAATTCTTTGCCATTCTGAAGTGTAATCCTCAGATGGTTCAAATGGCTCTGAGCACTATGCAGCTTAACTTCTGAGGCCATCAGTCGCCTAGAACTTAGAACTAATTAAACCTAACTAACCTAAGGACACCACACACATCCATGCCCGAGGCAGGATTCGAACCTGCGACCGTAGCGGTCGCTCGGTTCCATACTGCAGCGCTAGAACCGCACGGCCACTCAGGCCGTCGAAGTGTAATCCTCGCTAGTGCTGACTATAGTGGGAGATCCGTGGACTGTATTAGAAAATATGTGATTACACTTCAGATCCATTGTGTAATGAGATTCCGACTGTAGAAATAATGTTTGAATTCAATTGGCATTTGTTGCCAGTAATGTACTATTTTTCACAACTACAAGACAGAAACTGAAACACCCCCGATTAAATTCCTTTACTGGATTTTGTGTAATTTATCGAAGCCGCCAAACAGTTACTTATTATGATTATATGACCGTGTGCTTAATGGATGAAAGGCTATCAGTTCTTCTGCTATGGTTTCGGGCGTATTTCAACCGAGTGCGGCTATTTTGCAACTGAATAGTGGAATGATTGAAAGTTTGTCTATCATTAAGGACCACAAAGGTTGCGACGTACAAACTGATATATTTTCTGCTAACAAACAAATTCTGAGGCAGTTGCTACCTTCGCCTTACACGTCTAATTACGGTTATATCTTTTTATTGATTGCTGATTTCCAGTACTTCGTCACACGCAATGCTGATGGTTAACATTCACAACAATCCTCACTGCAATCCATGGTTGCTGCTGGCCGACGCGGTTGACGCGAAACACGTAATTCGGCACTTGTCACTTTCTGTTTGATATCACTCGCGAATCGGTATCGATGAGGGTCCACCCCACGTCGATCAGGGGGACGCGCTCACTCGTCATACTCCGGTGAATTCACTCGACCACCATTCTTGCCCGTCTCTCCAACACCACTGCTCACTCGACACTCTCTATCTAGTACAGTGTGTAAATTTTTAGATGGAAGACCTCTCCCTAGTCCTGAGTCGGTAGAAGTCGGTAAACATCGGGAGGCTTCGGTAGGCACGCAGTTTCGACTGCTGCCAACATTACGTAGCTGACTGTGTTGTACAAGGTAGCCATTGTTGTCTGCTTCGTTATTGTTTTGCGCTGTACTGTTCTGCCTATTTGTATTGTGCAGTTGTGCTAAACATTATCAAAATGAGTGAAGAGCCAGTTGCTGGTCCATCTCGGGAGTCGCCAACAACCACTATCCCTACCGGTAGGCCTACGGTTAGAAGGAAACCGGTATTACGTAGCGATGCTCGAAAAATTACATTGCGTGTGACTGAATGCTGCGAAAGGTAAAAGGGAGCATAAAAAATTGCTTCGCCCCATTTACAAATCTTCAGTGAGAGCTGCTACATACACAGGACAAAGCATGCATAGCACTGGAAGATTCAAACAGTTTTCCAAGAATCATCCTGGTGTATCACCACAAACGCCTGGCAAGAAAAGGTGAGTTTACATTTCAGATATTTTGTTCGCTATCACTTTGAAGGAGCCCCCTATTTCGTCCAAATTACCTTCTATTTCCTTTTTCCTTGTTACCGCATTGCTTTGTATGGAAACACCACTGGTTACTGTATTATTTCGAAACACATTCATGTGTGTGTGGTGGTCTTCAGTCCTGAGACTGGTTTGATGCAGCTCTCCATACTACTCTATCCTGTGCAAGCTTCTTCATCTCCTAGTACCTAATGCAACCTACATCCTTCTGAATCTGCTTAATGTATTAATCTCTTCGTCTCCCTCTTTGATTATTACCCTCCACGCTACCCTCCAATATAAATTGGTGATCCCTTGATGCCTCAGAACATGTCCTACCAACCGATCCCTTCTTCTGGTCAAGTTGTGCCACAAACTTCTCCCCAATCCTATTCAGTTCTTCCTCATTAGTTATGTGATCTATTCATGTAATCTTCAGCATTCTTCTGTAACACCACATTTCGAAAGCTTCTATTCTCTTCTTGTCCAAACTAATTATCGTCCATGTTTTACTTCCATACATGGCTACACTCCATAGAAATACTTTCAGAAATGACTTTCTGACACTTAAATTTATACTAGATGTTAACAAATTTCTCTTCTTCAGAAACACTTTCCTTGCCATTGCCAGTCTACATTTTATATCCTCTCTACTTCGACCATCATCAGTTATTTTTCTCCCCAAATAGGAAAACTCCTTTACTACTTTAAGTGTCTCGTTTCCTAATCTAACTCCCTCAGCATCACCTGACTTAATTCGACTACATTCCATTATCCTCGTTTTGCTTTTGTTGGTGTTCATCTTGTATCCTCCTTTCAAGACACTATCCATTCCATTCAACTGCTCTTCCAATTCCTTTGCTGTCCCTGACAGAATTACAATGTCATTGGCGAACCTCAAAGTTTTTATTTCTTCTCCCTGGATTTTAATGCCTACTCAGAATTTTTCTTTTGTTTTCTTTACTGCTTGCTCAATATACAGATTGAATAACATCAGGGAGAGGCTACAACCCTGTCTTACTCCCTTCCCAACCACTGCTTCTCTTTCATGTCCCTCGACTCTTATAACTGCCATCTGGTCTCTACAAATTGTAAATAGCCTTTCGCTCTCTGTATTTTACCCCTGCCACCTTTAGAATTTGAAAGAGAGTATTCCAGTCATTGTGTCACATTCATATTACAGTATATTGCAATCAGATGAATGGTTTGTGAGCGCATAGTAGACAAACATACATACATTCATTTTTATATATATAGATTTTAATGTACATGAAGATTTCAGTTTCGTTTACGAACAACATTTAAAGCGAGTTTTACTTCCAAGCCTTTCGTCTGCTTTCGTGTAAGCATTTGTAGTGCCAGCACTGCAACTGGTAGGCGTTCCTTCGCCCCCCTCCCAACGGCTCCTCTCCCCTCTCCAGCCAATGCTTGCTTCCTCCTCTCCCCGCACTGCCCTCACAACTCTGCCGTCTTACAGTTAACACACTGTACTACTGCTTACTCGACACTCGTCTCACTGCCCCCTGCAGCGCTCGACAATCGACTCCTGTCTACTATCGACCTGGGCGTCGGATACTAGCATCTATGTTCCTGGGATCACGGATCCCTTACAAAACGAAAGAATACATGTTCAGCAATTGGTTAAACGAGCATAAGAAGATTACAGAAGTTCATCGTTGTCTACACACACACACACACACACAAAAAAAAAAAAAAAAAATCACTAAAAGCCTAGTCCTGTCATGTGTACCGCTAATGTAATGCTGGGTACTAATGAGTGAAAGGAACCATCGCGGCACTTGCTATAAGCGATTTAAGGAACCACGAAAAACACACATCTCGTTGTGCAGACGCATCGAACAACAAAAAGAGTCGGAAGTTTAACCTCTCCTCGGAGCAACGATATAAAATGGTACAAATGGCTCTGAGCACTATGGGACTCAAATGCTGTGGTCATCGGTCCCCTAGAACTTAGAACTACTTAAACGTAACTAACCTAAGGACATCACACACATCCACGCCCGAGGCAGGATTAGAACCTTCGACCGTAGCAGTCGCGCGGTTCCGGACTGCGCGCCTAGAACTGGGAGACCACCGCGGCCGGCTGCAACGATATAATAAATATTATAAAGCGTTAAAATCCCGATATTCATTTATAAACACCTGTATATAGTTCTAATTGAATCATTAGTTCGTGATTTAATAAAACACCTGTGTTGTTGTGGTCTTCAGTCCAGAGACTGATTTGATGCAGCTCTCCATGCTACTGTATCCTGCGCAAGCTTCTTCATCTCCCAGTACCTACTGCAACCTACATCCTTCTTAATCTGTTTAGTATATTCATCTCGTGTTCTCCCTCTACGATTTTTACCCTCCACGCTGCCCTCGAATAATAAACTGGTGATCCGTTGATGCCTCAGAACATGTCCTCCGAACCGATCCCTTCTTCTAGTCAAGTTGTACCATAAACTCCTATTCTCCCCAATTCTATTCAGTACCACCTCATTAGTTATGTGATCTACCCATCAGCATTCTTCTGTAGCATCACATTTCGAAAGCTTCTACTCTCTTCTTATCTAAACCATTTATCGTTCACGTTTCACTTCCATACACGGCTACACTCCTACAAATACAAAATACCATTTATTTTCGCAATTGTAAAAATGCAATCTTTGAAAGAAAATTCTTTGCATTCTAAAGTGTAATCCTCAGATGGTTCAAATGGCTCTGAGCACTATGCGACTTAACTTCTGAGGTCATCAGTCGGCTAGTACTTAGAACTAATTAAACCTATCTAACCTAAGGACACCACACACATCCATGCCCGAGACAGGATTCAAACCTGCGACCGTAGCGATCGCTCGGTTCCAGATTGTTTTGTTTTGTTTTGTTTTGGTTTGGTTTTAGGGCGCAAAACTGCTATGGTCATTAGCGCCCGGTGTGTGACTTAGGAAAAGGTAAAAAAAAAAAATGGAAACCAGCAGCAATGGGAACAAAACTCAAAAAATTGGAGTAACTAAAAGCAGAAGGAAAGCTTAAAAAACCACTACAAAAAGGGGTTGGTTGTCCCCAAAAAGAGCTTCAAATGACTGACGTCATCTCACTGGCACTAATAAACTCGAGAACGCGATCAGCTGAGCGCGTGTCATTTGCTAAAATTGACGATATATCAGGCGACAGCTATAGACGGGCGCGTAACGGAGTAAAATAGGGGCACTCAAGTAAAAGGTGTCTTACCGTCCACAGCTGAGAGCAGTGGGGATAGAGTGCGGGAGGATCGCCGCTTAAAAGATGTCGATGGCTAAAAAGACAGTGCCCTATCCGGAGTCTAGTTAAAATTTCCTCCTCCCGACGACGAGTTCGTCAGGAAGCGGTTCAAGCACAGGGAAGAGCTTTCACGTCCCGCAATTTACTATGGGAAGTGTCGACCAATGTGCGTGCCATAAAAGAGCAACACGACGATATAAAACTCTCCGTATATTGGCGAAGGGAATCATGTGAATAGCTGGCCGAAGACTGTAGCGCCTAGAACAGCACGGCCACTCAGTCCGGCGAAGTGTAATCCTCGCTAGTGTTGACTATAGTGGGGGATCCGTGGACTGTATTAGAAAATATCTGATTACACTTCAGATCCATTGCGTAATGAGATTCCGACTGTAGAAATAATGTTTAAATTCAAATGGCAGTTGTTGCCAGTAACGTACTATTTTTCACAACTACAAGACAGAAATGAAAGAATACATGTTCAGCAGTTGGTTAAACGAGCATAAGAAGATTACAGAAGTTCATCGTTGTCCACACACACACAAAAAATCACTAAAAGCCTAGTCTTGTCACGTGTACCGCTAATGTAATGTTGGGTACTACTGAGTGAAAGCAATTTAAGGAACCACGAAAAACACACATCTCGTTGTACAGACGCATCGAACAACAAAAGAGTCGGAAGTTTAACCTCTCGTCGTAGCCGTGGCACAAAGGAGGAGGTGGGTTTTTAAGCTCAGGGGGAGCCACGAAGGGGCTGTTACGGCACTTAACACTTCTCGGCGTGGCCAATCGCGACGCCTCCCGAGAGCGCTGCTGAGGCGCTCTCATCGGCGTCAAGTGGGAAGCCTCCGGTTTCGTAACAAGAGCCAGCCAGCGCTCAGCAGCAAGGGCCTGCAGAGCCCACAAGCAGCGCCTCTTTCGCTGCTCCGCCTGCCCTAACGACACACCGCCTGACACGTAATTACGCTCATACAAATTATTCTCACCATTTTATTTAAACTTCTTCGCAATTTTTAAATATACGCGGGCTACGTGAGATTTTTAACAGTAACATGCCACCTAAAGTAACACATTAACTACTAGCACCGTACAATGCAAATTACACTACTGGGCATTAAAATTGCTACACCACAAAAATGACGTGCTACAGACGCGAAATTTAACCGACAGGAAGAAGATGCTGTGATATGCAAATAATTAGCTTTTCAGAGCATTCACACAAGGTTGGCACCGGTGGCGACATCTACAACGTGCTGACATGAGGAAAGTTTCCAACCGATTTCTCATACACATACAGCGGTTGACCGGCGTTGCCTGCTGAAACGGTGTTGTGATGCCTCGTGTAAGGAGGAGAAATGGGTACCATCACGTTTCCGACTTTGATAAAGGTCGGATCGTAGCCTATCGCAATTGCGGTTTATCGTATCGCGACATTGCTGCTCGCGTTGGTCAAGATCCAATAACTGTTAGCAGAATATGGAATCGGTGGGTTCAGGAGGGTAATACGGAAGGCCGTGCTGCATCCCAACGGCCTCGTATCACTAGCAGTCGAGATGACAGGCATCTTTTCCGCGTGGCTGTAACGGATCGTGCAGCCACGTCTCGATCCCTGAGTCAACAGATGGGGCCGTTTGCAAGACAACAACCATCTGCACGAACAGTTCGACGACGTTTGCAGCAGCATGGACTATCCACTCGGAGACCATGGTTGTGGTTATCCTTGACGCTGCATCACAGACAGGAGCGCCTGCGATGGTGTACTCAACGACGAAACTGGGTGCACGAATGGCAAAACGTCATTTTTTCGGATGAATCCAGGTTCTGTTTACAGCATCATGATGGTCGCATCCGTGTTTGGCGACATCGCGGTGAACGCACATTGGAAGCGTATATTCGTCATCGCCATAGTGGCGTATCACCCGACGTGATGGTGTGGGGTGCCATTGCTTACTCGTCTCGCTCACCTCTTGTTCGCAATGACGGCACTTTGAACAGTGGACGTTACATGTGTTACGACCCGTGGCTCTACCTTACATTCGATCCCTGCGAAACCCTACATTTCAGCAGGATAATGAACCACCGCATGTTGCAGGTCCTGTACGGGCCTTTCTGGATACAGAATTGTTCGACTGCTGCCCTGGCCAGCACATTCTCCAGATCTCCCACCAACTGAAAACCTCTGGTCAATGGTGGCCGGACAACTGGCTCGTCACAATACGCCAGTCACTACTTTCGATGAATTGCAGTATCGTGTTGAAGGTGCATGGGCAGCTTTACCTGTACACGCCATCCAAAGTCTGTGTGACTCAATGCCCAGGCGTACCAGGGCCGTTATTACGGCCATAGGTGGTTATTCTGGTTACTGATTTCTCAGGATCTGTGCACCCAAACTGCGTGAAAATGTAATCGCATGTCAGTTTTAGTATAACATATTTGTCCAATGAATACCCGTTTATCATCTGCATTTCTTCTTGGTGTGGCAATTTTAATGGCCAGTAGTGTAAATGGAGAGAATGGGCTGGTAGTAAGCTGCGACTCAGTCGCCGGTAAACCAGCTTATTAGCTGTAACCAGCAGTGGTGGATGTGGACCGCCGTGTGGCGCCTCGTCACCAGCAGAGACGCATCGCGGCCCACTCTACCGCCTGCGCTAATGAACGGCGTTGCTTATTAATCCGGCGCCCTCTGTGAGATCCGGCACCCGCACCGCAGACCTCCACTCGTCGATCCACGCTACTATAGCCCGCGTCACGTAGGATGGCGCTTCCGCGCATAGAGGCGGAGCGATAGGGAAAAGTGGAGGGCACGATGTCTGCGCATGCGCGACTGCTGACAGCGGACAAACAAAGCCCACGTTGCCGAACTGTGTTGCTGCACACAACAATGAGGTTCATTTGCCTAAGGTACGAGGGTCACTCGAAAGAAATGCACTCTATTTTTGTAAAAATACAGTTTTCATTCTGCATGTCTGAAAGTTTTACAGCGTGTAGATACATCCTTCCCGCTGTGTTTGAAACTTAGTTCAACCTGTTCCCGTGAGTGGCGTCGTCACAGCATGTCTTCAAGATGGCTGCTACGCTTAACGTTCGTCAGAAGCAACGTGCTGTCAGAATTCCTGTGCTGTGACAACGAGACAGCGGGATCATCCACAAGAGGTTGAAAAAGGTGTATGGAGATGATGATGACGATCGCAGTACAGTTAGTCGATGGGCAAGCATGTTACGTGATGAAAGCGAGCACGGCAATATTGAGGATTGTCCTCGCAGCGGCACGCCTCGTGCTGCACACACTCCAGAGAACGTGCAGAGAGTTAACGAATTGTCACGCTACGTTGGGATAGGGGAAGGAAGTGGTTGCTGAATACTGGAAGTGTTGCCGTTAAAAAAGGTTTGTGCCAGGTGAATTCCCAGGATGTTGACAGTGGCACACAAAGAAACAAGAAAAACGGTATGCAGCGAACTTTTGGAACAGTACGAGAATGGTGGAGATGAATTTCTTGGAAGAACTGTGACAGGTGATGAAACATGGCTCCATCATTTTTCACCAAAGATGAAGAGGCAATCAATGGAGTGGCATCATGCAAATTCACCCAGGAAAAAAATTCAAAACCACACCTTCTGCTGGAACAGTTATGACTATGGTGTTTTTCGATTCCGAAGGACTGTTGCTTGTGGACATCGTGCCAAGTGGAACCACCATAAATTCTGATGCATATATGACGACACTGAAGTCGTGTTCAACCACATCGGCAAAAGCAGGATGTTTTGCTGTTGCACGACAATGCACGGCCCGTGCCAGTCAAAAAACCATGGAAACGATCATAAAAATCGGATGGTCAACACTGAAATACTCGCCTTACAGTCCTGACCTGGCTCCATGTGACTATCATCTCTTTGGGAAACTGAAAGACTCTCTTCGTGGAACAAAGTTTGAAGATTACGACTCCCTTGTGCACGCTGCCAAACAGTGGCTCCAACAGGTTGGTCCAGAATTTTACCGTGCGGGTATACATGCGCTGGTTCCAAGATGGCGTAAGGCAGTTGAGAGGGATGGAAATTATGTGGAGGAATGAAAATATTGTTCCTAAAGGATGTATCTACAAATTGCAAAAACTTTCAAACATATAGAATAAAAGTTGGATTTATAAAAAAAAAAATAGTGTGCATTTCTTTTGGAGTGACCCTCGTACATCGTATTATACGTTCCATTCCAAAGGGGAATAATAAATTTTAAAACCAATTACGATCAATCGTCATGAGAGAAATCTTACTTCATGTCTTCACGACGTTGCTCCACTACTCCACAGCGTTAGTCCGTGTGACATCGGAAGGAGAGAACAGCTAACACAGCTCTGTGAAGATGTCAAGTACAATTTTCCTCAAAAGTATAGTTATCTAACGGCAAGCTTATTGAAACTGCTTGCATTAAGTGTCATTTATTGTGATTGGGACTGTATTATAAGAAAAAGAAATACACAATACAAAATTAGGTTTAAACACAAACCGAAATCATTATATTTGCATGCCAATTGCTTCTATTCCGAGATGTTTTTAAAAATATTTACAATGCATGTCTGACGGAGTGTTTGACTGCAGTTAAGTGTAATCACTGTGCGTAAAAAAATATATATTGGTAGAAAAGACTACTGCAAAAGACTATCGCAAAAATGGTCAGTATGTTGTCATATTTTTCGCTGTCAACGAGCACGACGAGTATAAATTAACTCGTTCGATATTACAGTGAGAGATCGCGTTTATAAGCCACTGAACAAGCAAACAATTAACCATCTTCTGCGAGTAGTTTGCAAGAATGCTGAACGGTAACGATGAAAACTATCGGCATTTCTTAGACCAGGAATCCTCAAAACTATGAAACATTATTACTTTACTTTGTTCCAAAATCTACACCGTAATACCACAGTCACTGCTTTCTCAGTCTGTGTCCGAACCATCTAATTGTAAATTTACGATGATAGGTTCAAGGCTTATATCCATCTTCACCTCCCTGTAAATATCTCCTTCCAGAAGCCTCTCAGACTGTGCACACGCTGAAGGGGGCATGTTCCGTGTTGCTTCTTGCACAAGCAATTCAGTTTCTGTTAACCTGAATTTTTTTCACATAGTCTTTAACCTTTGTCCGAATCAGTTCCATGAGATTAAACTGACAGCGATATGTGGATAAACGCAAAACTGTGTCACCACATTTACGTGCAAGAAAGTTGAAGTATGTACGTTCTGTTGCGTGACTTGTATAAACTAACGATCTCCTGGAGTTCGCCACGAGTCTGGTTTATACGGTGAGAAATATTTTTATTTTTAAACCGGAGCACAACATCCGATTTCCTGGTGTTCGTACTCCATGATTTATTTGTAACAGCTGAATGATAACTGTTGTTGTGTTGTTGTGGTCTTCAGTCCTGAGACTGGTTTGATGCAGCTCTCCATGCTACTCTATCCTGTGCTAGCTTCTTCATTTCCCAGTGATAACTAGCATGGTAAATTCCATTGATCGACTTCGAAGCAAAGTATGGCAAGAATTGTTCAGTGGACCAATACTTGCTACTGACAGCGTTCATTTCCGAATGCTAGTCATTGCTGTTTTTCTTAGATCTAAATACAAGTTTACTCTCAGGAATGAAACCAGAAAGAGAGCCACTGTACAGTAATAATCCGAGAAACTATTCCTATCGGAACTTTAAAACAGCTAGAAGAAACCAGTTATTTTCCAACTGGTAATCCTGGAATGATTCTGATTCATCCATGTTTGATAAACGTAATACGCTGCTGAAATGCCTCCATCTCCTGTTCCATGCATCTTTATAAGGGATGTGGTTCGTTCTGTACCTACGTCACCTCTTTCAACTAAAAACTCTCTTTTAAATGCATCGTGGGAGCAGACAGTGATCAATGTTATTACTGATAGTTACTATTAAAATCATTCTTGATCACAAATTTATTTATTCTGGTAACCGGTTTCGACCACGCCTCTTGTCATCTTAAGACCAAAATGCTGTATGGACAGGAGCCTCATTCTGGTGGTAAATCAGATGACGTCCACCGGGCATTCTGCATACCCACACACTGCCGTCGAATCGCCACATTGTGTACCGTAATTCGTCACTCCACACAACATTTCTCCACTGTTCAATCGTCCAATGTTTACGCGTCTTACAACAAGCGACGCGTCATTTGGCATTTGCCGGCGTGATGTATGGCTTATGAGCAGCCGCTCGACCATGAAATCCAAGTTTTCTCACCTCCCCCCTAACTGGAATAGTACGTGCAGTGGATCCTGATGCAGTTTGGAATTCCTGTATGATGATCTGGACAGATGCCTGCCTATTACACATTACGACCGTTTTCAACTGTCGGCGGTCTCTGTAAGTTAACAGACTAGGTCGGTCTGTACATATTTCTGCTGTACGTGTCCCTTCACGTTTCCACTTCAATATCATATCGGAAACAGTGGACCTATGGATGTTAAGAAACGTGGAAATCTCGCGTACAGACGTATGACACAAGTGACACCCGATCAAATGACTACGTTCGAAGTCCGTGAATTCCGCGGAGCGACCCATTCTGCTCTCTCACGATGTCTAACGACTACTGAGGTCGCTGATATGGAGTACCTTGCAGTAGGTGGCAGCACAATGAAGCTAATACGAAAGACGTATGTTTTGGACGTGTCCGTATACTTTTGATCACATAGTGTACCTTCCAGAACCTCGCTGACTCTCTTCTTGCATGTCAAATGTGGTTCAAATGGCTCTGAGCACTATTGGACTCAACATCTGAGGTAATCAGTCTCCTAGACTTAGAACTACTTAAACCTAACTAACCTAAGGGCATCACACACATCCATGCCCGAGGCAGGATTCGAACCTGCGGCCGTACCAGCCGCTCGCCCGCAGCAACCGGCAAAAGTTTGTTATTCAGGCTTTTGACAGGTGATGAATTAATGTGATTGGACATTGTATGGCCGGCCGATGTGGCCGAGCGGTTCTAGGTGCTTTAGTCTGGAACAGTGCGACCGCTACGGTCGCAGGCTCGAATCCTGCCTCGGGCATGGATGTGTGTGGTGTCCTTAGGTTGGTTAGGTTGTTCTACGTATTAGGGGACTGATGACCTCAGATAGTAAGTCCCATAGTGCTCAGGGTCATTTGAACCATTTGGACAGTGTATGTATCAACGAAGTAGCAGGCTTTTCAGCCGCCTGTTGTTTCATTCAGACGCCCGATCGGTTTAATGCTGAGTTTCTCTCTGTACCGTACCTTGTATAATTTTCGTAAGAAAGGTTCTTTGTTCTTAAGTAATTTTTAGTGCCACACGAATATGAAGCTGTGTGACGAAACGCGTTACTAAAAATCGAAAGTCCAAGACTATCATAGTGCTTCCGTTTTCTTAATGAACCGATGAGTCCTAAATACTCAAGTGATAAACAGCGCAAATTCTCTTTCTGAGGCATGCCTCGAACGTGATCTACGTATTCTGAAGGAGAATGAGGTATTACAGACTTACGGATCGAGTGTCGCGAACAGTTTTTCTCATCCGTGAGGTACAAGTTTTGGCAACTGGCAATTACGCCCGCAGCGCCGTCTGTTTACAAACCTCTCCGGTACGGGTAGGCCTCCACACACACCGAGATGACCGCTTCCTCATTATGGCGTTCTTGCGGTGACGGTGTTTTGCTGCCGCTTGCGCGCTGTCATTTTCCGGCGACAAGGAAAATACATTACAGGGGAATTTCTGCTTCCCACGGCCGTCAGGCAGAAATAATGGATGCTGGTTGGCGGCTGGGGCGACACGAGACTCGCAGGGCGGCGTGAAATATGTAGGGGCGTCTGCTCTCTCTTTTTTTTGTGGGGGGGGGGGGGGGGTCTGGTTGTCCGTGGGCGACCCTCCCCGACGGTACGATTTATGTGGAGGGCCGCGTCACACTGCCCGTCCGCCAATTAAGCTTCGCGCCACGGGATGGATACGGGACGCAAATTTACGCCCCATCCTGGATGTTTGTAGCTGCGACGCACGGGTGCATGGCTTTGGCAGTTAAATGAAAGAAACTATGGTTCTCAATCAATATTGTCCCTCTAAGAACCAACGGAGATGATTGGTTTGGTGGTTAGCACAAACGTCTCAAACATGAGATCGACAGGAAGTGCAAAATAGCTAAGCAGGGATGGCTAGAGGACAAATGTAAGGATGTAGAGACTTATCTCACTAGGGGTAAGATAGATACTGCCTACAGGAAAATTAAAGAGACCTTTGGAGAAAAGGGAACCATTTGTATGAATATCAAGAGCTCAGATGGAAACCCTGTTCTAAGCAAAGAATGGAAAGCAAACAGGTGGAAGGAGTATATAGAGGGTCTATACAAGGGCGATGTACTTGATGACAATATTATGGAAATGGAAGAGGATGTAGATGAAGATGAAATGTGAGATAAGATACTGCGTGAAGAGTTTGAAAGAGCACTGAAAGACCTAAGTTGAAACAAGGCCCCAGGAGTACACAACACTCCATTAGAACTCTGTTAGCCTTGGGAGAGCCAGCCCTGACAAAACTATACCATCTAGTGGGCAAGACAGGCGAAATACCTCAGACTTCAAGACAAATATAATAATTCCAATCCCAAAGAAATCAGGTGTTGACAGATGTGAAAATTACCGAATTATCAGTTTAATAAGTCACGGCTGCAAAATACTAACGCAAATTCTTTACAGGCGAATGGAAAAACTGGTAGAAGTCGATCTCGGGGAAGATCGGTTTCGACTCCGTAGAAAAGTTGGAACACGTGAGGCAATGCTAACCCTACGACTTATCTTAGAAGATACATTAAGGAAAGGCAAACCGACGTTTCTATCATTTATAGAATTAGAGGTTTCGACAATGTTGACTGGAATACTCTCTTTCAAATTCTGAAGGTTGCAGGGGTAAAATACAGGGAGCGAAAGGTTATTTACAATTTTTACAGAAACCAGAACGCAGTTATAAGAGTCGAGGGTCATGAAAGGGAAGCAGTGGTTGGGAAGGGACTGAGACAGGGTTGGAGCCTATCCCCGATGTTATTCAATCTGTATATTGAGCAAGCAAAAAGGAAACAACAGAAAAATTTGGACTAGGCATTAAAATCCACGGAGAAGAAATAAAAATTTTGAGGTTCGCCGATGACATTGTAATTCTGTCAGGTACAGCAAAGGACCTGGAAGAGCAGCTGAATGGAGTGGACAGTGTCTTGAAAGGAGGATATAAGATGAACATCAACAAAAGCAAAACGAGGATAACGGAATGTAGTCACATTAAATCGGGTGATACTGCGGGAATTAGATTAGGAAATGAGACGCTTAAAGTAGTAATAGGAGTTTTGCTATTTGGGGAGCAAAATAACTGATGATTGTCGAAGTAGAGATGATATAAATTGTAGACTGTCAATGGGAAGGAAAGCGTTTCTGAAGAAGAGAAATTTGTTAACATTGAGTATAGATTTAAGTGTCAGGAAGTCGTTTCTGAAAGTATTTGTATGGAGTGTAGCCATGTTTGGAAGTGAAACATGGATGATAAATAGTTTTGAAAAGAAGTGAATAGAAGCTTTCGAAATGTGGTGCTACAGAAGAATTCTGAAGATTAGATGGGTAGATCACACACCTAATGAGGAGGTATTGAATAGAATTGGGGAGAAGAGGAGTTTGTGGCACAACTTGACAAGAAGAAGGGACTGGTCAGTAGTTCTAATGGAATGTTGTCTACTCCTAGGGCCTTATTTTGACTCAGGTCTTTCAGTGCTCTGTCAAACTCTTCATGCAGTATCGTATCTCCCATTTCGTCTTCATCTACATCCTCTTCTATTTCCACAATATTGTCCTCAAGTACATCGTCCTTGTATAGACTCTCTATATGCTCCTTCCTCTTTTCTGCTTTCCCTTCTTTGCTTATAACTGGGTTTCCATCTGAGCTCTTGATATTCATGCATGTGGTTCTCTTTCCTCCAAAGGTCTCTTTAATTCTCCTATAGGCAGTATCTACCTTACCCCTAGTGATATATGCCTCTACATCCTCACATTTGTCCTCTAGCCATCCCTGCTTAGCCATTTTGCACTTCCTGTCGATCTCATTTTTGAGACGTTTGTATTCCTTTTTGCCTGCTTCATTTACTGCATTTTTATATTTTCTCCTTTCATCAATTAAATTCAATATTTCTTCTGTTACCCAAGGGTTTCTACCAGCCCCCGTCTTTTTACCTATTTGATCCTCCGCTGCCTTCACTATTTCATCCCTCAGAGCTACCCATTCCTCTTCTACTGTATTTCTTTCCCCCATTCCAGTTGATGGTTCCCTTCTGCTCTCCCTGAAACTCTGTACAACCTCTGGTTTAGTCAGTTTATCCAGGTCCCATCTCCTTAAATTCCCACCTTTTTGCAGTTCCTTCAGTTTTAATCTACAGTTCATAAGCAATAGGTTGTGGCCAGAGTCACATCTGCCCCTGGAAATGTCTTACAGTTTAAAACCTGGTTCCTAAATCCCTGTCTTACCATTATATAATATATCTGATACCTTCTAGTATCTTCAGGATTCTTCCGTGTAATAACTCAAACACATCTCCTAAAATGTTTTGACTCGCGCCTGGGTCGAACCACAGCGGCTGAAAGCGAAATGAAGATGCGTGCAGGCAGCATCCGAAACCGGCCGCGGTACAGTACTGTAGTGGGTGGCGGCAGCGGCGGCGCGCTACAGTTCCGCTCATGCATAATGCAGCAGCCAGCGCCAGGCGACGTCCGAGCCATCAAGATGGCTGCAAGTTGCCGCCTCTGGGCCGAGTTAAGAGGCCGCCTCTACACGCCCCCTGGTGATGCGGCTGCAGAGTTTCACCAACTTCGAACCGCTGGAGCGAGGGCAGAGGCAGCAGCGAACCGCGCGCCCTAACCCTGCAGACCCATCACTCTAGTTCTACACAGGTCCACCACGTTGGTTCTTTCAATAATAGTTTTTTTTTCCTTTATTGAGTTTCGATTCCCCCCCGAAGAGGGCGGGCTGGCAGAACCTTACAAGGGAACCTCCCCATCACCCCCCCACCCCTAAGATTTAGTTAACAACTGAACACAGATCAATCGAGAAAACAGGAAGAAGTTGTGAGGAACTATGAAAAAAATAAGCAAAATACACAAACTGAGTTGTCCATGCGCAAGATAGGCAACATCAAGGAAAGTGTAAGCTCAGACGCGCCGTGGTCCCGTGGTTAGCATGAGCTGCTGCGGAACGAGAGGTCTTTGGTTCAAGTCTTCCCTCGAGTGAAAAGTCCATTTTTTTTATTTTGAGACAATTATTATCCGTCCGTCCGATGCGATCACTTTTTTGGGAGTGATTATCACATCCACAAGAACACCTAAATAGGGCAAGGTAGAAGAATCTTTTTACCCATTCGCCTAGTGTACAAGTTAGGTGGGTCGACAACAAATTCCTGTCATGTGACACACATGCCGTCACCAGTGTCGTATAGAATATATCAGACGTGTTTTCCTGTGGAGGAATCGGTTGACCTATGACCTTGCGATCAAATATTTTCGGTTCCCATTAGAGAGGCACGTCCTTTCATCTACTAATCGCACGGTTTTGCGGTGCGGTCGCAAAACACAGACACTAAACTTATTACAGTGAACAGAGACGTCAACGAACGAACGGACAGGTCATAACTTTGGGAAAATAAAGAAAATAATATTTTCACTCGAGGGAAGACTTGAACCAAGGACCTCTCGTTCCGCAGATGCTCACGCTAACCATGGGACCACGGCGCGACTGAATTCATACTTCTTGATGTTGCTTATCTTGCACATGGACTACTCAGTTTGTATATTTTGCTTATTTTTTTCATAGTTCCACACAACTTCTTCCTGTTTTCTCGACTGATCTGTTTTCAGTGTTTCAAGGCCTATCCACTGTGCCAACTTGTAACTAAATCTGAGGGGGTGCGATGAGGAGGTTCCCTTGTTAGTATGCCGCTCTGCAGCCTACAGATGTTTAAAACAGAAGAAGAAGATAAAAAAGTGACTTAAATTGTAAAATGGCGGAAAATTGTGGAAGTTAAAACACAAAATAAAACAAAGGGTTGGCGATGCTAATAAAATACACGGGAAACAGACAGGGAAAATAGTAGACAGACAATTAAAAAAAAAAACACGGCGACAGTCTGGTTTCTGTTAGCAAGAGATATAAAAATCACACCCAGCAGTGCGATTTCTGCTCGCAACACTTCGGAAGAGATGCACAACACTTAACACTCATTTAAAACACTGCACTAAAAAGTTGGCATGAAGATGATGCACCACAGCCAAGGGCAGATGGGGGGGACCTGGACAGATGAGGAAAAAAAGGGGGGAAGGGGAGGAAAAACCAAGTGGGGGGGAGGAGCCGATGGAGGGAGAGGACTCATAGGGGGGGAGGGTCAGGGCAAATGCGAAAGGGAGTGGGGAAAGGCAGAGGAGGGGAACGCAAAAGGACTCAGAGGAGAGAAGGGAGGCAGAGAGAGGGTAGGTCGGGAAATAACAGGATGGAAAGGGCGGGAGAAGGACCCCGGGAAAAGGCAGAGGAAGGGAGAAAGGGGTGAGGATCAGAGTTGACAGGAGGGAGAAAGGGCATCAATCGGGAACAGGAGTCGATGGAAGCCACCTTGGGAAAGGAGATGAAGGGTGTAGATGTGGAGGGTATGGGGGACACAATGGTGCAGGTGTGAAAGAGGGTGGGGGTTGGAGAGGAGAAGAGCAACCAGGGGATGAGGGTGATCAAGGCGGTGGGAGATGTAGAGGACGTGGATATGTTCGAGGAAAAGGAGCAGATCAGGGAAAGGAATCAGGTCATAAGGATCCACATGGGGGATGGGAGGCGGAGTGCATGGTGCTCGACGCTCTGAAGGGACTTATAGATTGGGCGGGGGGGGGGGGCATATTCAGGCAGAAATGGCATAACAGATTAAAGATTTGTACATGTGAAGGATGGTAGAGGGGTTCAACCCCCATGTCCAGCCAGAGAGGAGTTTGGTGAGTCAGAGGTGGTTGTCGGCTTTGGACTGGATAGAGCGGAGATGAAGGATCAAAAATGGTAAAAATGGCTCTGAGCACTATGAGACTTGACTTCTGAGGTCATCAGTCCCCTAGAACTTAGAACTAGTTAAACTGAACTAAGGCTAAGGACATCACACACATCGATGCCCGGGGCAGGATTCGAACCTGCGACCGTAGCGGTCGCGCGGATCCAGACTGAAGAGCCTAGAACCGCTCAGCCACACCAGCCGGCAACGTACTTTGCACTAATATATAAAGTCTCCAAACTCTTCGTCCAGTTCTATCGCAAGCTGTTGCAAAACATTGTGAAATAACGTGTGAGACTTCAGAAATGTTACTATTTATAGCATCAGTTTCTTCTCGTGGTGCATGCCTGCAAATTTAGCACAAAATGCTTCTTGATGGCTGACCAATGTACAGTATCCCGTCTGCCGATCGTTGTAATTTTTTTTCTCTTTATTGTCGGCTAAAACTTTAAATTCTTTCTGCATGGTATTGCAGTATCGTTCCACAGAAAATTTGCAGTACCCGTCACTTATGCAACTGCATAACAGAGACTGAGAATTCTCGTCCATCTCTTGTGTCATTCCCATTCGTTTTAAAAGGCTTGTCATGATACACTGCACAACTGCCTCTTTTTGTGCAAACAGCCACTGGACCTGAGAACGTTGCAACTACGAGTTTCAAAATCCAATTCTTTCACGGCTGAAGGCCTCCAAACAAGAAATCTTAAGGTGATCAAAAAGTCAGTATAAATTTCAAAACTGAATAAATCACGGAATAATGTAGGTAGAGAGGTACAAATTGACACACATGCTTGGAATGACATGGGGTTTTATTAGAACCAAAAAAGACAGAAGTTCAAAAAATGTACAACAGATGGTGCTTCATCTGATCAGAATAGCAATAATTAGCATAACAAAGTAAGACAAAGCAAAGATGATGTTCTTTACAGGAAATGCTCAATATGTCCACCACCATTCCTCAACAATAGTTGTAGTCGAGGAATAATGTTGTGAACAGCACTGTAAAGCATGTCCGGAGTTATGGTGAGGCATAGGCGTCGGATATTGTCTTTCAGCATCCCTAGAGTTGTCGGTCGATCACGATAAACTTGCGACTTCAGGTAATCCCAAAGCCAATAATCGCACGGACTGAGGTCTGGGGACCTGGGAGGCCAAGCATGACGAAACTGGCGGCTGGGCACACGATCATCACCAGAGATCTTTCATGCGTCTAGCAATATGGGGTGGTTATAATAAAACCCCATGTAATTCCAAGCACGTGTGTCAATTTTTACCTCTCTATCTACATTATTTCGTGGTTTATTAAGTTTTCAAATTTATACTGACTTTTTGATCACCCGGTATATTTCTGGAACTCTTGAAAATTATACAATACTCGAAACATGACTGGTCGTACGTAAATAATGAACTAATGAAATCAGCGTGCAGCAGAAACTGGATAAACGCGTACTGCGTCATACACAAACTTACAAAGAAGACTACGATGCTGGTTAACGTCCTCGAATAGCTAAACAATATTTGCTTAGTAGATCATTTATTTTGCTTCTACATAAAGAGGTATCGGTCAAGAATAAATGGGACACACCGTATTCGTGGATGTTGTTACGAGCGCATGTTGGCCTGTGTCACATACTGAATAAGCAGGAGCAGGGTCTGTGCGGCGTGCATCCACAATTGGTAAGTCTGCTACGAATACAGGGAGCTCGTCCGCGTCAGCACCTCCCAGCTGGTAGCCATCCAAGAGCGAGACCTGCCTAGCGTTCACAGAGCAGCTTCTCCGGCGCATTCCTCTCCGAGATTCAGACGTCAGCGAAGCGGCGACAACGACGCATTATCTGTTCACGCAGTATGCTCCTGGCAGCTGCGCATCACGCAGTTTGTTTGCCGTGAACCTTCTGCCTCCGTCTGATACAGCGCCAGAGCACAAACTTCAAGTCAGTGAATAACAAAAATGGCGGTAGCGTCTCTTATCTCGTAAATCGGCGGTCTGAGTTCTGCCCTGGCGACAGGCGACGTGTCGCTTGCAATTACACACTGCCCATTAAATTGCTACACCAAGAAGAAATGCAGATGATAAATGGGTATTCATTGAACAAATATATTATACTAGAATTGACATGTGATTACATTATCACGCAATTTTGGTGCATAGATCCTGAGAAATCAGTACTAGGAACAACCACCTCTGGCCGTAATAACGGCCTTGATACACCTGGGCATTGAGTCAAACAGAGTATGGATGGCGTGTGCAGGTACAGATGCCCATGCAGCTTCAGCACGATACCACAGTTCATCAAGAGTAGTAACTGGCGTATTGTGACGAGCCAATAGCTCGGTCACCACCATTGACCAGACGTTTTCAATTGGTGAGAGATCTGGAGAATGTGGTGGCCAGGACAGCAGTCGAACATTTTCTGTATCCAGAAAGGCCCATACAGGACCTACGACATGCGGTTGTGCATTATCCTACTGAAATGTAGGGTTTCGCAGGGATCGAATGAAGGGCAGAGCCACGGGTCGTAACACATCTGAAATGTGTCCACTGTTCAAAGTGCCGTCAAGGCGAACAAGAGGTGACCGAGACGTGTAACCAATGGCACCCCATACCATTGCGCCGAGTGATACGCCAGTACGACGATGACGAATAAACGCTTCCAATGAGCGTTCACCGCGATGTCGCCAAACACGGATGCGACCATCGCGATGCTGTAAACAGAACCTGCATTCATCCGAAAAAATGACATTTTGCCATTCGTGCATCCAGGTTCGTCGTCGAATACACCATCGCAGCCGCTCCCGTCTGTGATGCAGCGTCAAGGGTAACCGCAGCAATGGTCTCCGAGCTGATAGTCCATGAAGCTGTTCGTACAGATGGTTGTCGTCTTGCAAACGGCCCCATCTGTTGGCTCGGGGATCGAGACGTGGCTCCATGATCCGTTACAGCCATGCGGATAAGATACCTAGTGATACGAGGCCGTTGGAATCCAGCACGGCGTTCCGTATTACCTTTCTGAACCCACCGATTCCATATTCTGCTAACAGTCATTGGATCTCGACAACGCGAGCAGCAATGTCGCGATACGATAAACCGCAATCGCGATAGGCTACAATCCGACCTTTACCAATGTCTCCTCCTTACACGAGGCATCACAACAAAGTTTCACCAGGCAAAGCCGGTCAACTGCTGTTTGTGTATGAGAAACCGGTTGAAAACTTTCCTCATGTCAGCACGTTGTAGGTGTCGCCACCGGCGCAAACCTTGTGTGAATGCTCTGAAAAGCTAATCATTTGCATATCACAGCATCTTCTCCCTGTCGTTTAAATTTCGCGTCTGTAGCACGTCATCTTCGTGGTGTAGCAATTTTAATGGCCAGTAGTGTAGTAATGAAATTAGATGAGAAATGGTTGCAGTTGTGTGAGCATTATATAGCGACAAGTCATTGACAGATGTAGGAGTACCATCAGACGAGCCAAAGGGAAGTGTGTAAGGACCTTTATTGTACATCCGTACTACTATATAAAGACAAGGCATAGTTTAATGTTGTTACCAAAAATCTCTAGAAGTTCTTGATCGATTTACTTCAAATTTTTACAATGCTCATTACTAAATGTTCGGACGGACAGAAACTACATATTTCTTAAAAATATAATGTGTATAAAAATATATGTAATATTTAAAGGGTGCGCGGTTTGAGGCGCCTTGTCAGGGATTGCGCGGCCCCTCCCGCCGGTGGTTAGAGTGCTCCACGGGCATAGATATGTGTGTGTTGCTGTTAGTTTAAGTAGTGTGTACGTCTAGGGACCGAGGACCTCAGCAGTTTGGTCTCTTAGGACTTCGCACACATTTGAACATTTTGAACAATATTTAAGGATGAAATGTTGTTAGCAAAAATCTTGAAAAGTTCTTGACGTTCTACTTACACATAATTTTAAAGAATATTTGCATCACAACAATGTGCTGTTTCGTTTCATTCCACTGAAACAGGACAGTTGTCTCTTCGGCTTATCGGCTTTTGTTACGAAAATACTACGAAATCTAAACCATCTGAAACTTTGTAATCCTACCAGTTTGTAGATTAAAACCACGCGAAATACTGTTGATGAAGCTAATGTCCTCATGGATCCAGTAACCAGAGAGGTCTCTCTCATACCTAGTATATGAATAATCCCAGCTGATTCACCCATTCATTTTAACAGACTTCTATCTCCTATCAATGTTTGGTCTGCAACACTGATAAACAAGACTCAGAGTCAGGGGTGGGGAGAGCGGAGGTAGACAGGGGTGTGGAAGGAAATAAACATAGAGGGAAGGAGGAGATAGACAGAACGAAGGGATTGGGGGTGGGGCGGTGGGACGACAGAGAGAGGGAGGAGGAGGCGATGCACAGAGAATGGAGAGAGGAGGAGGAGAAGGACAAAGAGAGCTGGAAGATGTGATGGATGAAGAGAGGGGAAGAGGTGGAGATTACAACGTGCAGCCAATTCCTGCACATATTTAGCAGTGGCCAAACATTGCCGGTTAACTAGAACTATACAGCGTGTTACAAAAAGGTACGGCCAAAATTTCAGGAAACATTCCTCACACACAAATAAAAAAAAAGATGTTGTGTGGACATGTGTCTGGAAACGCTTAATTTCCATGTTTTCCTCGCTAAAGGAGGACATTTTGAACATTTCCTGTAACAAAGTGATTGAAGTCACGCTGGTACGTTCTGTTGCTCATTTTAGTTTCGTCAGTATGTTCTTCCATTTACGCTCAATGGAGCACGTTATCATTATTTCATACGGGATACTCTACCTGTGCCTTTACAAGTACGACACAACATGTGGTTCATGCACGATGGAGCTCTTGCACATTCCAGTTGTACGCTTCTCAACAACAGGTTCGGTGACCGATGGATCGGTAGAGGCGGACCAATTCCATGGCCTCCACGCTCTCCTGACCTCAACCCTCTTGACTTTCATGTATGGGGGCATTTGAAAGCTCTTGTCTATGCAACCCCGGTGCCAAATGTAGAGACTCTTCGTGCTCGTATTGTGGACGGCTGTGATACAATACGCCATTCTCCAGGGCTGCATCAGCCAATCAGGGATTCCATGCGACGGAGGGTGGATGCATGTATCCCCGCTAACGGAGGACATTTTGAACATTTCCTGTAACAAAGTGATTGAAGTCACGCTGATACGTTCTGTTGCTGTGTGTTTCCATTCCATGATTAATGTGATTTGAAGAGAAGTAATAAAATGAGCTCTAATATGGAAAGTAAGCGTTTCCAGACACATGTCCACATAACATATTTTCTTTCTTTGTGTGTGAGGAATGTTTCCTGAAAGTTTGGTCGTACCTTTTTATAACACCCTGTATATTAACGACGTGGCTCACAATGGTAACAGTAACCTGTAAGCATTTGTGCTATCAGACTGACAATTATTTCCATTGGCAGCTTGTCAACGAGTTTTATAGCTGTGAATTTCATCTTTTTATAGGCAGAGTTAAAAAGACGTTGTCTCGCATCTTGTTTTGGTTGTAGGGCACCACTACCCCAAGGACGTTTCGTCAGGTGGGGAAACAAAAGGCGAAATCTAATGTAAAACGAGAACTAGCCTTCTGAAGATGAACATGTCGGTTCGAAACCGGTAACGGAGCTGTTTAAATAAATGAATACCATCGTAAAAACTGGTTGTTTGCTGTAATCTTCCGTGTAAGAGTGAACTTAAAATTGCGTCAAAAATGGCTGCCTTCACAGGACCCGAGGTTTGAAGAATCGAAATCGGCGACAACAGTTCATCGTAATTTCCGCACCGAATACGCTAAGGATCCTCCTAGTAGGCCTACAGTTTATGAGTGGCATAAATGTTTTGTAGAAACAAGGTGCTCGGTAAGACATGGGAAATCATCAGGTCATCCAAGCACATCTGACGACATCTTTTAGCGAGTGAGACAACGTTTCGTCAACCGTCCTACAAAATCGACCCGGCGTGCACCTCGCGAACTGCAAATCCCACATACGACTGTTTGGTTTGATTTGAAAAATAGTTTGCATTTGAAACCGTACAGACTGACCATCGCACAAGCAATAAGAGACACTGATAAAATTGCTCGCAAGAACTTCTTGGAGGATATGTTAAATCGATTACATGAGGATGAACGTTTCTTGGACAAAATCATAATTTCTGACGAGTCGACTTTTCACTTAAGTGGCAAGGTTAAAACATAGAACTGTAAGATTTGGGGCAGTGAAAATCCACACCAAACATTGCAAAATGTTCGTGATAGCACTAATTTGAACTATTTTGGGCATTGAGCAAGGACAAAGTGTACGGTCCCTTTTTTTCCTTGAGAGAACCATCAACGGGATAATGTACCTGGATATGTTACAACAATTTACGATACCACAGATCGAGGAGGATAACCAAGAACGAGATGTCTGCTTCATAGAAGATGGTGCACCACCCCACTACCTGGCTGACATCCGGGATTTTCTTAGTGACCGCATTCCAAACAATGAATCGGCCGTGATGCGCCGATTGCATGGTCCCCACACCTGACACCACTCAATTTTTTTATGGGGATTCATCAAGGATATCGTGTTTGTACCTCTTGTGCCGGCTTCCCTATCTGAAGTTAGAGCAAGAATTTATGCAGCCACTGAGCAAGTTACACCTGCAATGCTACACCGAGTTTTGGAAGAAATTGAGTTCCGATGGGATGTGTGCAGCATAACCAACGGAAGCCACACACAACGTCTTTAATTTAAGGTAAAAGAAACTGATGTGTTTCCTTACAAAATAACACTAAACCAAGGTCTATATTTTCTTTTCATAAATTTAAATGATTTTTTAAAGTTGTTAAATCCTTTTTGAAACACCCTGTATTGTATTTGTTAATATCTCCATTACTCTCAAACTGCAAGTCCTGTGAGACAGTGGTTAATATTTCCAGTTGCCTTTTAGATGCACGTGTGCCAACCTTACGCGTAAGTCTAGTCTCTTTTGTAATAATGAATGCATTTTGCTTAAGTATTGCAAAATACTATACTGTATGATGCCAGTCAAGGGATCACCAATTTAGTATTGGAGGGCAGCGGGGAGGGTAAAAATCGTAGAGGGAGACCAAGAGATGAATACACTAAGCAGATTCAGAAGGATGTAGGTTGCAGTAGGTACTGGGAGATGAAGAAGCTTGCACAGGATAGAGTAGCATGGAGAGTTGCATCAAACCAGTCTCAGGACTGAAGACCACAACATGATGTCAGTGAATGACTTACTGATTTATATTTCCAAATTTTATCATCTAGTCTTTCGGTAAAACCAGCTTGACCTAAACCTTTTATCAGGTCTAGTACTGTATATGGTTTTCCAAATGGCCCTGAGCACTATGGGACTTAACATCTGAGGTCATCAGTCTATGGTTTTCCAGTCTAAGTTTTTATCAATATGCACACTCAGATCCTTAGAATTTTTTACCTCTTTTATTAGTCTTTGTTGACACAGTGCATTAATAGACGGTAAGGTACTTTTGGTAAAAAAAAAAAAACAACTGGATGAGCTGTGGTTCCCTTTCATCAAATTTTAAATCGAGTCTATTCCCACAAAAACAGTTAATAACTTCAATAAAAAAACATCTTTTCCTTGTCAACAGTCATTGCTTCTTTTCTTAGCTTGATAATAATCCTTGTGTCATCTGCAAAAGAGATGAATGCTGCATCCTCATTCACAACTAGGGATCGAGCCCGTATTCAGACCTGCCCACGAAGCCACACCTACAAAAGACAAAGAATGAGAAAGAAAGAAAAGCAAGTGCTTGCGTACATTACAAGTTCCTAATAATTAAAATAAGGAGAGAACAACGAGGCTCTGCAACCTGCACACTTCAAAGTGAGTATCGCTGCCGGCAGTGTAGGGGTATGTCTGTAAGACATACAGTCTAAAGAAAAAAATGAAAAAAATACACGACGCATCACGAATGGGACGGAAATAGGTAGATGTGATGTACATGTAAAGACAAAAAAAATGATTACAATTTCAAAAAAATTGAATAATTTATTCAACAGAAAGAGCTTCACAAACTGAGTACGCCAATAACGCGCTGCTCCGCATCTGGTCCTTTTGCAACCAGTTATTTGGCTTTCAATGACTGTTACAGTTGCTGGATGTCCTCCTGAGGGGTAATGTGCCAAATTCTGTCCGATTTGTGTTTTAGAGCGTCAAAATCCCGAGATGGTTGTAGAATTCTGGAACACGTATTATGTTCGAGTATAATGACTTTTCTGGAGACTAGAAATCTACTTCGTAGGAATCAGCATGGGTTTCGAAAAAGACGGTCGTGTGAAACCCATCTCGCGCTATTCGTCCACGAGACTCAGGGGGGCATAGACACGGGTTCCCAGGTAGATGCCGTGTTTCTTGACTTCCGCAAGGCGTTCGATACAGTTTCCCACAGTCGTTTAATGTACAAAGTAAGAACATATGGACTATCAGACCAATTGTGTGATTGGATTGAAGAGTTCCTAGATAACAGAACGCCGCATGTTATTCTCAATGGAGAGAAGTCTTCCGAAGTAAGAGGGATTTCAGGTGTGCCGCAGGGGAGTGTCACAGGACCGTTGCTATTCACAATATACATAAATGACCTTGTGGATGACATCGGAAGTTCACTGAGGCTTTTTGCGGATGATGCTGTGGTATATCGAGAGGTTGTCACAAAGGAAAATTGTACTGTAATGCAGGAGGATCTGCAGCGAGTTGACGCATGGTGCAGGGAATGACAATTGAATCTCAATGTAGACAAGTGTAATGTGCTGCGAATACATAGAAAGAAATATCCCTTATCATTTAGCTACAATATAGCAGGTCAGCAATTGGAAGTAGTTAATTCCATAAATTAACTGGGAGTACGCATTAGGAGTGATTTAAAATGTAATGATCATATAAAGTTGATCGTTCGTAAAGCAAATGCCAGACAGATTCGTTGGAAGAATCCTAAGGAAATGCAATCCGAAAACAAAGGAAGTAGGTTACAGTACGCTTTTTCGCCCACTGCTTTAATACTGCTCAGCAGTGTGGGATCCGCACCACATAGGGTTGATAGAAGAGATAGAGAAGATCCAACGGAGAGGAGCGCGCTTCGTTACAGGATCATTTAGTAATCGCGACAGCGTTACGGATACAGTTGTGATTGCAGGAGAGACGGTCAGTAGCTCGGTACGGGCTTTTGTTGAAATTTCGAGAACATACCTTCGCCGAAGAGTGAAGCAGTATATTGCTCCCTCCTACGTATATCTCGCGAATAGACCATGAGGATAAAATCAGAGATTGGACCCCACACAGAAGCATACCGACAATCCTTCTTTCCACGAACAATACGAGACTGGAATAGAAGGGAGAACCGATAGAGGTACTCAAGGTAGCCACACATCGTCATGTGGCTTGCGGAGTATGGATGTAGATGTAGATCCTGCCCATAATGCTCCGGACGTTTTAATTGGGCAGAGATCCTACGACATTGCTGGCCAAGATAGGGTTTGGCAAGAACGAAGACAAGCAGCAGAAACTCTCGTCGTGAGTGGGCAGGCATTATCTTGATGAAACGCAAGCTCAGGACGGCTCGCCATGAAGGGCAACAAACTGGGGCGCACAATAACGTCGACGTACTACTGTGCAGTAAGAGACCCACGCGTGGCACCGAAAGGAGTCCTGCTACGAAAAGAAATGCCACCCTAGACTATCACTCCTGGTCACGCTGGTACCCCACCGCTATCCAGGTATTCGCTGGTCGTCGGGGCTCAGTGCGAAGCAGGACTCATCCCTGAGGACAGTTCTACTCCAGTCGACGAGATTCCATGCCGAAGAAGTGTCTCCAGATGTCCTGGACAGCGTTGGAATACCAACCGACTTTGGCCCACCATACTGCGCGATAACTACTGGTCTGAAGTGCTATTTCTTTTCATAACAGAGTGCTCTTACAACGCAGCGTAATGTCCACGATATTCTATCCTCCGCTTTGTTGACCTTACATTTAAGCAACATAATGCCTGCCTGCACACGGAGAGTGTTTCTACAGCTCATCTTTGCGATAGCCAAAACACTGCCTTGGCTAGCAACATCGCCGGATCTCTTCCCAATTGAGAACGTTTGGAGAACTATACGAGGGGCGTTTGAAAAGTCCGTGCAAAGTCCGATAGATGGCACCGCCGGAGCGTATCGAGGTCATATTTAGTTAGTAGCATCTTTGGAAAGATCGCACAGCAAGTTTCAGCCCTTTGGTCTATTTCTTTGTGTTTCGCATTCGTGTGAATCAAGGAAGTCGAGTGATTGTCAAAAAATGGACGAAAAATAATTTCGTGCACTGACTAAACATTACTTTATGAAAGGTAAAACGCCTCAGAAAACCAAAGAGAAGTAGCTAAAAGTTACGGTGGCTCTGCACCTTCGATTGGAACAGTTTATAAGTGGTTTCAAAGTTTTCGGAGTGGCCATATGGGCACAAGTGATGGACGCCCTGTGGACGTTACGACTCTAGAAATCATTAATAAAATCCATGATATAGTGATGGATGACAGAAGAGTTAAGGTGCGTGAGATTGCTAGTGCTGTGGGCATCTCGAATCAACGGGTACATAATATATTGCATAAACATTTGGACATGAGAAAGCTGTTCGCAAGATGGGTTCCGCGATTAGTTACGCTTCAACAAAAACGGAATCGTGTGAAACGTTGCAAGGATGGTTTGCAGCTGTTCAGGAAGAAGTCGCAGGACGTTAAGCATCGTTTCGTCACTGTAGATGAAACATGGATACATTACTATAATCCTGAGACCAAACAACAATTTAAACAATGGGTAACCAAGGGAGAATCTGCACCAAAAAAGACGAAGACCATCTACTGATTAGCGTCCCATTCGTTTCGGTTACATCCAGAAGGTTTGTGCGCCGTGTATGGCTAAAGGCACCACAAAGAGTCAGTATATCTGAAGCTTGAGAGCATTCGTTGTTCGTTTTAACTCTTCAGGTTTCTTTCGCTTAAATATATCAGCGTCTGCGAAGTGCAGTAGCACAGGAAAGCGATCCCGGCAAACGGAATTGTATGTAAATGCCCAGTGAGGAAGAGTATCGTCGAAACTGGTGGAGCAATAAAGATCCGAGCTGAACAATGGTCCATCCTTGCGGTTCGCTGGGAATGAAGCACCCCGCAAACCTCTGTTCTGTTGACGAAGGAGCAGAGCCTCGCTATAAAGAATAGTTCACGCAGAACGCCAAATATTTGGCGCAGTGCCCGAGTCATCACAGGAACTCTGCCAATGCAGCTTGGTGATGTCATGTTATCTTGCTTCAACAAACACAGGGTGTTCCAAAAAGGTCTGCCTGACTTTACGAGACTATATCTTCTACATGAATAAAGGTAGGAAGTTAGGGTATATTTTTAACTTACGCATCGAAGCTAACAGCTTACCTTCGAACCAGTTGTCAAGTTGCCGGTTCTACATTTACATATATACTCCGCTAGCCACCAAGCGGTGTGTGGCGGAGGGCACAATTCGCGCCAAAATCATATTCCCTCCCCCCCCCCCCCCCCCTCTGTTCCACTCGCGAATCGCACGAGGGAAAAACGACTGTCTGAACGCCCCAGTACGAGCTCTTATTTCCCTTATCTTTGAATGATGATCATTGAAAGATTTGAAAGTTGGTGGTAATTATATATGCTCTACATCCTCGGTGAAGATTGGATTTCGGAATCGGCTGAGCAGCCCCTTCTCTTTAGCGCGTCGTCTATCTGCAAGTGTGTCCCACTTCAAACTTTCTATGAGTTTTGTAACGCTCTCGCGATGGCTAAATGTACCAGCCACGAATCTTGCCGCTCCTCTTTGGCCCTCAATTTCTTGAATCAGGCGCAACTGGTAAGGTTCCCATACCGACAATACTCTGAGACTGGACCAACTAACGTATTGTATGCTACTTCCTTTGTTGAAGGACTTCATCGCTTCAGGATTCTACCAATAAACCGCAATCTAGAGTTCGCCTTACCCGTTACTTGGGTAATTTGATCATTCCATTTGAGATCATTTCGAATAGTCACGCCCAGATACTTGACTGATGTTACGGCTTCCAAAGACTGATCATTTATTTTGTACTCTTACATTAATGGGGATTTTCGCCTTGTTACACGCAGTAGGTTACACTTATTAATAGTGAGAGATAACTGCCAGTCATTACACCACCAAATCGATGTCAGTGAAATTGGCTGGTAATTACGTGCATCCGATTTTCTACCTTTTTTTATAGTTTGCTATGACCTGGGCCTTCTTCCAGTCCCGTCGAACTTCCCGCCGGTCTCTGATAGATGACGGATAAGAATGGTACTATATTTGTAGCATAGTCAACATAAAGTCTTACGGGGACACCGTCTGGGGAAGATACCTTTCTGGCGTCTAAGGATCTTAACTGTTTCACAATCCCAGACACATTGAACACTACGTCAGCCATTCTTTCGTTTGTTCGATAATTGAAAGGGGGAATGGTGCTGTAGTCCTGTACCGTAAACGAGTTTTTGAAAGCTAGTTTTAGAATTTCGGCCAGTTGTTTATCATCATCAGTTATATTACCCGTACTGTTAGCAAGAGAAGGTACTGAATTATTTGTAGCGTTCATAGATTTTACGTACGACCAAATTTTTTTGGCGTTATTTTTAGAATCTTCAGATAAAATATTGCTTTCAAATTAGTTAAAAGAGTGATGATAAGATCTCCTTTTCGCTCGCTCGTTAAATAGCACACTACCCAATGTGCGATAGTACAGCAAAAAAAATGAGTTTTTCGTTCTGCATTTTAATAGGTGTAACTGAATTACAACAATGCGGTGCGGTTTTCGTCGAGAGTAGGCACTGCACATACAGCTCAAAAGCATGTGACGGTCAGTTTCAAGACACTGAAATCAAAGAGATGATCCCGTCTAGGTATTTTCGCCACCCAGAGCAAGACTTTTAAATTTGACGCCACTTCGAAACTGACTTGTCGAATTTTCATTCTCTTTATTAAAGATTAAACGACATTCGAAGCGCCGCGCTGGGTAGCCGCGCGTTCTAGGGCGCCTTGTCACGGTCTGCGCTGCTCCCCCCGTCGGCATGGGTGTGTGTGTTGTCCTTAGCGTAACGTAGTTTAAGTTACATTAAGTAGTGCGTAAGCTTAGGGACTGATGACCTCAGCAGTTTGGTCCCTTAAGACCTTACCACAAATTTCCACATTCGGAACTATATTGGTTCTCTGCTCGTTTCTTTTTACGCCTGAACTGCAACTGCTCACATCTTTGCAAGTTATTTGGACCATCTGGCTGGAGAATGCCGGTCAAGTTTAATGCGCCGGTAAAGCTCTTGTCCCGCATTATCGCTCAGTTTATGTGGGAGTAACACAGCATAAATACGTATCTTTAGGATCGTACTTCACTGTACTGGACACAGCTTAGCTTCCGTTTCACGTAAAACGAAATCCAATGAGATTCAAGCAAATGCGGATGAATACATGGCGCAATGTTTACATCAGGTTTATTCTTGCCGAGCGGTCTCAGGCGCTGCAGTCATGGACTGGTCCCGGCGAGAGGTTCGACTCCTCCCTCGGGCATGGGTGTGTGTGTGTTTGTCCTTAGGATAATTTAGGTTAAGTAGTGTGTAAGCTTAGGGACTCATGACCTTACCAGTTAAGTCCCATAAGATTTCACACACATTTGAACATTTTTTTGTTTATTCTTATGATGAACAGAGTATAACAGTACGCCGTGGACCTGTGTGTTGTGTCCTGTGTGGGATCGCGGATGCGCCGGTGCTTGGCACTGCCGGATGGAACGGAAGTACGCAGTCTGCGTGTCTGCAGTCAGCGTGTGTTATCTCAGCACAGACTGAAGGCACCTCTCAGGTGCAGCTTGTGGAACAAGCTATTGCCGATAGTGAGTGGAACGCGGCCAGCTTTGGATGGGCCTCAAAGGGAACGGTGCGCCAAATGATTTAGGTGCTATTTAACAATATTTAAATTTGCTAGTGGTTGCTGTTATTCCATTTTGCGAATTAACTGTGGGTAGTAAAATGTGGTGTCAGCAGTTGGTTATTGCAGACTTGTTATTTGTAATTGCTAAGCTATCCTGTGCAGCTGTTGATCAAAGCTCTGGTAACGCATAAGGTGCTTCTGGCGATTAAATTAAGCATTGTACTTAATTCTGGGCTCCTTTTCATATTAAACATTCTTGGTAACTTCAATTCATGGTTTGATATTAAATGAAGTAAGCATCAGTTAATTATGCCAAGCACTGATGGTTTTAAGTATCAAAACATTCTATGCTCGCCGGCCGTTATGACCGAGCGGTTCTATGCGCTACAGTCTGGAATCGCGCGACCGCAACGGTCGCAGGTTCGAATCCTGCATCGGGCATGGATGTGTGTGATGTTCTTAGGCTAGTTAGGTTTAAGTAATTCTAAGTTCTAGGGGACTGATGACCTCAGCTGTTAAGTCCCACAGTATTCAGAGCCATTTGAACCATTCTCATTCCAGGTTTTCTTGTATTGTAAGTGATTAACAGCTTTTATGTTGCAGGAGCTATCACTAAGTGCTGAAGTTTCTACTACTAAGTAGATGTAAGGCCTACTTGCCTGCCTGAGAGGTGGAATGTATAAGTGATGTGAGCAGGAAGCTCAATCTAGCGTTAATGCTGCCATGTACACGGCATGGATATGAAGCGCCATACTTCCATCTACATGACTACTCTGCAATTCACATTTAAGTGCTTGACAGAGGGTTAATCGAACCACAGTCATACTATCTCTCTACCATTCCACTCCCTAACAGCACCGGCCGCGGTGGTCTCGCGGTTCTAGGCGCGCAGTCCGGAACCGTGCGACTGCTACGGTCGCAGGTTCGAATCCTGCCTCGGGCATGGATGTGTGTGATGTCCTTAGGTTGGTTAGGTTTAAGTAGTTCTAAGTTATAGGGGACTGATGACCACAGCAGATGAGTCCCATAGTGCTCAGAGCCATTTTTTCCCTAACAGCGCGCGGGAAAAACACCTAAACCTTCCTGTTCGAGCTCTGATTTCTCGTATTTTATTTTGATGATCATTCCTACCTATGTAAGTGGGCTCAACAAAATATTTTTGCATTCGGAACATAAAGTTGGTGACTGAAATTTCGTAGAAAGATCTCGCCGCGACGAAAAATGTCTTTGCTGTAATGGCTTCCATCCCAATTCGCGTATCATATCTGCCACACTCTCTCCCCTATTACGTGATAATACAAAACGAGCTGCCATTTTTTGCACCCTTTCGATGTCCTCCGTCAATCCCACCTGGTAAGGATCCCACACCGCGCAGCAATATTCTAACAGAGGACGAACGAGTGTAGTGCAAGCTGTCTCTTTAGTGGACTTGTTGCATCTTCTAAGTGTCCTGCCAATGAAACGCAACCTTTGGCTTGCCTTCCCCACAATATTATCTATGTGGTCTTTCCAACTGAAGTTGTTCGTAATTTTAACACCCAGGTACTTAGTTGAATTGACAGCCTTGAGAATTGTACTATTTATCGAATAATCGAATTCCAACGGATTTCTTTTGGAACTCATGTGGATCACCTCACACTTTTCGGTATTTAGCGTCAACTGCCACCTCTGCCACACCATACAGTAATCTTTTCTAAATCGCTTTGCAACTGGTCTTCGGATGACCTTACTAGACGGTAAATTACAGCATCATCTGCGAACAACCTAAGAGAACTGCTCAGATTGTCACCCAGGTCATTTATACAGATGAGGAACAGCAGAGGTCCAAGGACGCTTCCCTGGGTAACACCTGATATCACTTCAGTTTTACTCGATTATTTGCCGTCTATTACTACGAACTGCGACCTTCCCGACAGGAAATCACGAATTCAGTCGCACAACTGAGACGATACCTCATAGGCCCGCAGCTTGATTAGAAGTCGCTTGTGAGGAACGGTGTCAAAAGCTTTCCGGAAATCTAGAGATACGGAATCAACTTGAGATCCCCTGTCGATAGCGGCCATTACTTCGTGCGAATAAAGAGCTAGTTGCGTGCACAAGAGCGATGTTTTCTGAAACCATGCTGATTACGTATCAATAGATCGTTTGCTTCGAGGTGATTCATAATGTTTGAATACAGTATATGCTCCAAAACCCTACTGCATACCGACGTCAATGATATAGGTCTGTAGTTAGATGGATTACTCCTACTACCCTTCTTAAACACTGGTGCGACCTGCGCAATTTTCCAATCTGTAGGTACAGATCTATCGGTGAGCGAGCGGTTGTATATGGGTGCTAAGTAGAGAGCTATTGTATCTGCGTAATCTGAAAGGAACCTAATCGGTATACAATCTGGACCTGAAGACTTGCCCATATCAAGTGATTTGAGTTGCTTCGCAACCCCTAAGGTATCTGCTTCTAAGAAACTCATGCTAGCAGCTGTTCGTGTTTCAAATTCTGGAATATTCCATTCGTCTTTCTTGGTGAAGGAATTTCGGAAAACTGCGTTCAATAACTCCGCTTTAGCGGCACAGTCGTCGGTAACAGTAGCATCAGCACTGCGCAGCGAAGGTATTGACTGCGTCTTGCCGCTTGTGTACTTTACATACGACCAGAACTTCTTCGGATTTTCTACCAAATTTCGAGACAATTTCCAGTTACAGTCATAGTGGTCAGCCTAGCTTTGAACTTTCATCTTTTTTCCGATTCATTGCAATGCTTTACTTAAATTTTGAAATCCTTAATATCGAAGTCGTCGTCATCAGTATCGAGACGAAATTATCGATACTTACTTGTATCAGGAACATCGGAACGTCGCTAACGGTGAGTGCGTAATCTGTATTGATTGTTACAGAGGAGCTGCTCGGCCTTCTGAGTAAGTCGTCATTTCCTAGTGAGACTAGCGTTCGCGGTGTTTTTTTTTCCCTAACAATTTTTTTTATTCCACAAAAACAGTAACAAAAATAGCTAGCTTACAATGAAATGACGTAAATAAGGTGACAATTGCAGTCATAAATTTCAGGATTCAAAGGATGAGGAATGATATTCAGTGTTTAGCAGTAGCACACATTTATCACCTCCACTGTCACCTACGACTGGTGGCAGTCCATCATGCACATTTTCTTCTTCTGCAGCCTAAGGTTCCTCATCATCATTTCCCAGACCCAAATTAATCATTCAGCAAATCCTTGATGTGTGTTCCTTCCAGGGCTTCCAGGGTAAATCAGGTGGACAGAAGAGCAGTCCCGAACAGTGACATTGCAAAGCCCTTCACTGCCGTGTTATTTTAGTCAGCTCCAGCCCTCTAAACGCATCCTTAGGGACTTCAAGATCTTCCTTTATAACAGACACCAGATGTTTGCCGTCATATTCTTCTATCTGCTCTACAACTGATTTATTTTTCATGTGTGACTTGCAGGCGAGGATAGGGTCGGGAACGTGACACAACCCATCACCTCTCCACGAGGAATCCAGTTCCTAACCTATGCCCACTCTGTTGAAGACAATTAGGAGCATGTTATCATATTTCTTATTGTGGTTCTGATACTTAAGTGTTTTCTCGAATTAATTTTCCATAAACATGTTGTATTCAAAACCCGCCAGATTAGCCGAGCGCGCTAACGCGCTGCTTCCTGGACTCGGGCAGGCTCGCCGGCCCCAGATCGAATCCCCCCAGCGGATTAACGACGAGAGCCCGTGAGCTGGCCAGCTTGGATGTGATTTTGAGGCGGTTTTCCACATCCCTCTAGGTGAATACAGGGATGGTCCCCACGTCCCGCCTCAGCTATACGGCTTGCAGACATCTGAACATTTTCGCCCTATTCCATGGATTACACTCGTCGCAGACAGTTGGGGTACACTAATTTCTTCCCCGGGGGGTACGGGGTGGCAGCAGGAAGGGCATCCAGCCACCCATTCAACTAACATTGCCACATACGATTAACCGTGGCGGCCCTGCGTATCCGCGGGAAAAACGGCACAGTAAAAGAAAGAAAGAAAGAACACATCTTGTATTCAGTATGTTCATCGCTCCCAATAATGTTAAAAACGTAACTTGTTTATTTGCCAATTAACTGCGTTATTTGTTGCCTGAGGGTAGTAACTTTCTTCTGGTCTGAAGAAAACGTTGGTCGGTACATTGTTTGCTGAAGTTCTTGTTATTTGAGCAATTTTCTCCCTGGTCCACCTACAGCTGATAATCCGATCTCCAAATGTGTAACGATGAGGTATACTACCAACGAGGTTGCGTTTGCTGCAGAGTTTAGTTTCACTTAAACTGATGGCAAAGAGACGCTCATTAGTGCTGATGATGTTATTGACTTCGTTGTGCCACGCTGTTCTCGCGTCAGACCAAAGAGCATCACTACTGATGTTTTTCCAGACCAAATTCCATGCTATTCCTGCATATTTAGTTTCTATGTTATTTTTCCTTTCATGTTACCGTCTTTCAGCTTTTCTGTAACGTTTTCGGAATTTAAAAGCTTTTTACTGATAGCTTCTTAGTTCAAGATAGTACTCCCTACAATGTTTTAGTTTCAAACTCATTTTTTGCATTTATCAGCTGCTCTACAGTTTCTGGCCCTGACAATGTTACATAGTTTTGTGTCGCAGCAGAACGACAGTGGGCGTCTGTGTGAGGGCTGTTCGCGTCAGCGGCGCAGGTGAAGAGCCGCGGGAAGCCGCGCGCTAATGAACTGCGGCTGCCTTGCCGCCGGGGGTTCCCCCACGCGAGAGCCACGCCACGCCACACCACAGCGGGTCCAGCCACCTGCAGCACAGCAGGCGTACCAACCGCGCCGCGCGGCTTCTGTTTTACGTTAACGGCAGAGGCGAACACGGCCCTTACATTGCGGAGCTAAATTAGGTATCCCGTAAACAACCTACCACCGGGCGCCAGCGCTGCACGGGTTAACCCGAAGCTCTGTTCTTTATCACAGTTTTCCTTCCGCATATTTTAATATGTTTGTAAATATATGCAGAAAGCCGTCTACAATTTTACTGCTCCTCTATTTTCCCCCCTTTGTCAACATGCCTTTATTTACAAAGTCTTTTTCATTGTCATAAACAACTTACAACTTTAGTTCATAGCAACTGTTCAAAATTGTGAGCCAGTCTCTGTGTATGCATTACAATACAGTCCACCGACACAACTGAACTCTGGGTTTAAAGTAATCGGCCCCATTCCTTGCATATGTTCTGATGTGCCAAAAAGTTGCGTAACGAATACACACCGTATACTATTCTTCGATATGTACATTTACAGAAGCCGACGCAAGTATTCGAACATAAAAAGTTTACTAGTTCTATAGTTATGGGAAGAAAGTAGACACAAACACAACTGATACAAAATACAGTTGAGTCTTCTACTAAGCACACAATCTCAAGAAAAATTAGTGAAAAATATTCCCACTACCAGAAACAAAGAAAATAATTTGTTTACATCTGGACATAAGTATTCGAACAGAGAACGGCTACTAATTGGTTATCAAGCTCTTCCTATGATGCCCGTGCGGTTCTAGGCGCTAAAGTCTGGAACCGCGAGACCGCTACGGTCGCAGGCTCGAATTCTGCCTCGGGCATGGATGTGTGTGGTGTCCTAAGGTTAGTTAGGTTTAAGTAGTTCTAAGTTCTAGGGGACTGATGACCTCAGCAGTTAAGTCCCATTGAGCCATTTGAACCATTTTTTCGTCCTATGAATTACTGCCGGTAGTCTTTTAGACATGGACTGTACATGTTTCTGTGACTGCAGAGCCCTTACTTCTCAACACTGTTTGGAGATCTTCTTTCAGATAGTCCTTACTTCTGATGTGATGATGCCTAACACATTCTTCGAGTACATTCCAGGTGTTTTCTACAGGATTTAAATCTGGTGATGAGGGCAGTGTCTTCAAAGTGTGAGGAGAACTGCACACGATCCAAAGTTTCTCAATTTCAATAGTATGTTTTCGATCACTGACCTGCTGCAGGAAATAATTATCGTTTCCTAATACCTGACTCTCTGCACTACTCGTAAGATTGTTTCTAAGGGTCTCTTGTATGCTGTCCGCTCGCTTAGCTAGGTGGTAAGCCGGCACTGTAGCTCAGCGTGTTCGGTCAGAGGGTTTAGCTACCCTCTGTAATAAAACTGAGTAAACGGATCAACGAAAAAACTGAACGAGTGTCATTGGACGTCCGCCACGAACAAATTCAACGAACAATATAGAACAAAATCAGATTAAAAAATAATAATAAAAAAATGGTAACGTGCTCGCCTCGCCTCCCGTGTAATTGGGCCCGTGTTCGAATCCCGGCCGGGGTGGAGATTTTCTCCGTTCGAGGACGGTGTGTTGTGTTGTCCTCATCATCATTTCATTCTCATCACCAGCGCGCAATTCGCACAATGAGGCGTCGAATGAAATAAGACTTCAACGTGGAGGCCGAACTTCCCCAACTAGGGGCCTCCCGGCCAACGATGCCATACACTCATTTCATTTTTTTCTTGTTTGCAAACTTGTCCATGATCCCATCTATGGGCTCCACTTCCCCATCGCCTGATCAAGCCGTACAGCCCCATACCACCACACTATTGCCTCCATGTTTCACTGCAGCTATCATATTCTTAGATTCCCATTAATATTTGGTAGCTTCCACATTGTAATTCGTCTGTCACCACTGTATAAGCATAATTTGCTCTCGTTCGACAAGAGAATGTGACCCCCCAGAACTCTGTTGGTTCCACCAATTACTGGTTTGCAAATTCTATTAAAACCCGTTCAGCTGTTCTTGTGTGAACCTCAGTTTAGAATATTGTTGGAGGCTTCCTCTAACCTCTAACCTCAGATACCATCATTCCTGGATTCTGCTTTACAACATTTTATTTGCCTCCTGCCTCTAGTAGTAAGTTAAAAAGTAGCTCCTGATCTCTGCTTGTTGTCAACAGAATTTGTCTGAAGCACTAAATGGTGAGCATCGCAGTTTTGCTTCTGTTGACTGCACTGGCAATTTTAGAGATGGATTTGTGTTGTTTGTACAGATTAATTACAAAATTTCTCTCTTCGACTGCTGCCTCCCTCCCTTAGGCCTCATTTTACTTGTGAACTCTTACGAGTACACTACATCTGTGAGCGAATGTTGCAACTTGTGAGGCACAGTATGAACACAACGGCTGTGTGACGGATGCGTAAACCATACATGCAGTCACGTGTCACCCTACTGATTTGTGTACGTTCGAAACTTGTGTTGTCCTATAAGTGTGACTGCACGATAAATACAGTACAGATTGTGTAATAAGTACGTGAATTATGGTATTTTCAATATAGTTTCTGAAACACACAATGATATGGTTTACAAATTCACCACTACTACATAAATACTGCTGTTGTTGTGATTTTCAGTCCGAAGACTGGTTTTGTGCAGCTCTCCATGGTAATCCATCCTGTACAAGGCATTTCGTTGCCGAATAACTACTGCAACGTACATCCTTCTGAATCTCGTTAATGCATTCGTATCTTAGCCTCCCTTCACGATTTTTTCCCTCCCCTCTCTCTCGCTAAATTTCCCTACAGGGATAAATCGGTGATGCTTTGATGTTTCTGAATGTGTCCTACCAATCGATCCCTTCTTCTAGTCAAGTTGTGCAACAGATTTCTTTTCTCCAGTTCTGTTTGGTACCTCCTCATTAGTTAGGTGATTTACCCATTTAATATTCAGCAGTAATCTACAGCACCACATCTCAAAAGCTTCTTGTCTAAACTTTTTATCGTCCATGTTTAACTTCCATAAGTGCCCACACTACACAGAAATACTTTCAGAAAAGGGTTCCTCATGTTTAAATATACGTTCGATGTTAGCAAATTTCTCTTCTTCAGAAACGCTTTTCTTGATGTCTACATTTTATAGCCTCTCTACTTCCGCCATCATCAGCAATTTTGCTTCCCGAATAGTAAAACTTATCTAACACTTTCAGAACCTCGTTTCTTAATCTAATACCCTCAGCATCACCCCATTTTATTCGCCGACATTCCATTACCCTTGTTTTGCTTGTGCTTATGTTAGTCTTATATCCTCCTTTCAAGTCACTGTCCATTCAGTTCAACTGCTCTTCCAAATCCTTCGCTGTTTCTGAAAGTATTACAGTGTCATCGGCAAATCCCAGGACTTTAATTCCTACTCCAAATTCTCCTTGCTACCTTCACAGTTTCAAAGAGAGTATTCCATTATAAATATTACGTTGTATATAATACATATAATGTAAAATACTATATTATTCGAATTCCTCTTTCGGCCTCTCCACCTACCAAGTTGATGGACTGATGATTATTATTTCATTTCTTCGTCCGACAGGGCGAGGATGGGCTGCCAGCGGTACAACGCCGAGAACGTTAATTTTATAAAGCATACCGAACAGGGGATGATCATGGTTTCTATACTGAGGTAGGTTACGGAATTTACCGATTTGAGCTATGGTGCTTACAGCATTTATGCCACACTTCAGTCCATGTTTTATAATACAGTCTTTTAAGATTCACGCTGCTGTAAGTTAGCAAACAGTCAAGATCGGTAGACCTAGCCACTCCGCAAAGCGCCAGATGGTCGTCAAGAATGGGAACTGTGTGTGAGTAGAGGGAGTTGCAAAAGTATTCGTCTAACTGTACATGTTTGAAAACAGTAAATCTGCGGCAAGTAAAAAGAAGCTAATACAAAATGTGGAGAGCACCTCAGCAAATAATTTTTTGTTGAAAAACAAGAAACGACATACATACATAACCATCAAAAGTTAACAGAAAAGGAAATTTCATACAAAAACTGCTTCATAATGAACTCGTCCATCATCTGAATATGCTTTGAATTCGCGCCCAGGGGCGAAACTTGAATGCTGATTCACGGCACACTAGAACATCATCCGTCGACCACAACATTCTGCCATTTGTTGTTTTGAGGGTGCAGGGACTGTGCAATTTGCAACTCGAGCCGTGAGGATAGTGAGACCCTCCTAACTGAAAGAAAATTTATCCTACGCTTGCATATTTTTGGGTCATAAATCTTCTGACTGGTTTGATGCGGCCCGCCACGAATTCCTGTCTTGTGCTTACTTCTTCATCTCCGAGTAGCGCAACCTACCTCCCCAATTATTTGCTGGATGTATTCCAGTCTCTTCTGTCGTCTGCAGTTTTTACCCTCCACAGTTGCTTCTAGTACCGTTATTCCATGATGTCTTACCAGATGTGCTACCAACCTGCCCCTTCCTGTCATTGTTTTCCATACATTCCTTTCCCTGCTAATTGTGCCCAGAACCTCCCCCAGAACACCCTCATTGCATACTTTATCAGTCCACTTAATTTTCAACATTCTTCTGTAGCATCACATCTCAAATCTCTTCTATTCCTCCGGCCGGAGTGGCCGTGCGGTTCTGGGCGCTACAGTCTGGAACCGAGCGACCGCTACGGTCGCAGGTTCGAATCCTGCCTCGGGCACGGATGTGTGTGATGTCCTTAGGTTAGTTAGGTTTAATTAGTTCTAAGTTCTAGGCGACTGATGACCTCAGACGTTAAGTCGCATAGTGCTCAGAGCCATTTGTACCATATTCTATTCCTGTTTTCTCACAGTACATGTTTCACTACCATTCAATGCCGAGCTCCAAACCTACATTCTCAGAAATTTCTTCCTCAAATTAAGCAATATGTTTGATAAGCAGACTTCTCTTGGTCGGGAATGCCCTTCTTGTCACTGCTAGTCCGCTTTTAATGTTCTCGTTGCTCCGTCCGTCATTGGTTATTTTGTTGCCTAGGTAGTAGAGTTTCTTAATTTGGTCTACTTGGTGATCCCCATTTATGATAAGTTTCTCGTTGTTCCCATTTTTGCTGCTTCTCATTATTTTCGTCTTTCTTTGATTAACTCTCCTATTCTGTACTCGTTAGATGGTTCATTCCATTCAGCATATCATGTAATTCTTTTTCACTTTCACTCAAGATGACAATGTCATCAGCGAATCACATTACTGATATCCTTTCTCCTTCAATTTTAATTCCACTCATGAACCTTTGTTTAATTTCCAGCATTGCTTCTTCGATGCACAGATTGAAGAGAAGGGGCGAAAGACTGCATCCCTGTCTTACACCCTTTTTATTCCGAGCACTTCGTTCATTATCTTCCAGTCTTATTGTTTCCTCTTGGTTCTTGTAAATGTTACCCGTCTGTTCCTACAACTTACCACTATTTTTCTAAGAATTTCAAATATCTTGCACCATTGTACACTGTCGAAAGCTCTTTCCTGGTCGACAGATGTTATGAACGTCTCTTGATTTTTCTTTAATCCTGCTTCAATTGTCAACTGCACGTCAGAATCGCCTCTCTGGTGCCTTTCGCTTTCCTAAAGCCAAATTGACCGTCATCTAAAACATCCTCATCTTTTGCATTCTTCTGTATGTTATTCTTGTCAGCCAGAAATTTGGATGCATGAACTGTTATGCTGGCTGTACGATATTAATCGCACTTGTCGGCTGTTGCCATCTTCAGAATTGTGCAGATGATATTTCTCCAAAAGTCAGATGGTATATCGCCAATCTCATGCGTTCTACACACCAGTTCTCAAATACTGGATGACTACAGTCTGCGAAATTTGCGCGCCGTGTGTTACAATGTCTCAAGTCATATACACAGTCTCTATCTGTAATTCTTACCTACTTGTGTTACATCTTTAACGTAAGATTCTATTTCTTAATGAGTAGATTCTAAGACAGCATTTTAAAATTCTAAATTCGATCAATAATTATATGGAATATTGAAATTCAAATTTTTGTTCCCCTTAGGAACTGTTTGATAGGCAACTTCAGTTGGGATTGAGTATTGTTTTAGTTGTTTCAGTACCATACAGGGTGCCCGCCCGGTTAGCCGAGCGGTCTAACGCACGGCTTTCAGGAGCGGGAAGGAGCGCCTGGTCCCCGGCACGAATCCGTCCGGGGGACTAGTGTCGATGTCTGGTGAGCCGGCGAGTCTGTGGATGGTTTTTAGGTGGTTTTCCATCTGCCTCGGCATATGCGGACTGGTTCCCCTTATTCCGCCTCAGATACACTATGTCGGCGATTGCTGCGCTAACAAGTTCTCCACGTAAGCGTACACCACCATTACTCTACCACGCGAACGTAGGGGCTACACTAGTCTGGTGTGAGACGTTCCCTGGAGGGGTCCAGCGGGGGCCGGACCGCACAATATCCTTGGGTTCGGTGTGGGGCGGCGGAGGGGTGAAGTGGACTGCGGTAGTCGTCGTGGGGTTGTGGACCACTGCGGCTGCGGCGGGGACGGAGCCTCCGTCGTTTCTAGGTTCCCAGTTAACATACAACATACATACATACAACATACAGGTTGTCCCTGAAGCGTTGAAACAAATTTCGAGGAGTTGACGTCTTGAGGAACAAATCGAGGGTAGAAACCCGTGTCTGGTAACGTCATCCAACGATGGTACCGAACGTCGAAGTTATCGGCGCCGGTGTCTGCCACTAGGTCAGTCCTTCGGAAGCAAACGTGACTTCGTACGCTGACACGGCCCGTCTCGCAATGGCACTGTTGTTTGTTATTCGGTGACCGCGACTGGTTGCCACGACCGCCAGTGGAGAAGATGGAACTATCTCCTATGTAGATAGGCTTTGTCTCCTTTGAATGCGATGCTCTGTTGCCTTGGTGGATAACAGTTTCCGATACCGGTTTCAATGTGCAGTTTATTTTACTCTGTAACTCTCTAAACTCTACAATGTTTTCCGCTATACAGGAGAAAAAGGCTCATATACAGATTTAAACTTTTTACTATACGTCCTCTTCATGGAAATTGGCACTGAAGCAGTCACATAGTGAGTGCGCGTACAGCGAAGAAGACTCAAAACTATCTTGCACTAGATAGTCCGTAAAGGTGTAGATTTGTATGTCATGTAATCATGACCGTAACTGAAACTCTACAGTATTGTACACAATATGTGCTTATTCTGTCAGTTTACTTTAACTCAAATGTTGCTATTAAGCTGTCGATGTTGCATAAACCAAAATAAATAGAGGATCAAAAAATGTTCATTTTGTATGGGGTGCCACAGTTGCTGGAGACTGTACCCCCTATTGTCTGTAATACGATGTGGTTTTTAGTACTACGCAATTTTTTCCACGTGCATGAGGTGTGCAATACACAGGAGACTCCCAACAATAGTTTCACGTTGTTTTTCCCTTCTTAGTCATCACCTTACGTCGTTCGTTCCACTCGTTAGAAGACCGGCACCTGAAGGTCACGGCACAGTTAATTACTTTCGTGCTACTTGTTTCGTGCGCGCATAATCCTGTTATACGCCCGGACGTTTGGAAATAAGCCAACGTCCGAATAACATGACTTGCCATTACGACGAACAAATCCCTGGTCACGCTGCGGCCACGGCCACGAACAGAAGGCGAGGCCCTGGGGAAATCTCCAGAAAGCGCACTCGCTGGGGGGGCAGGCGCGTGCCGAAAGATTCTCCGGCGCAAAGTAAATGCTTTCAAAGGATTGAAGACAAAAAAAGATAAGCTTCTGCAGTAGAGAGTCGTACCTCTTGTTATGATACTCCTTACCCAATGCTACGGTTAATAAACCTCTTCATTTCTGCAGCCGCCCGTGTTCTTTAGAAGGAGGAGGAAATTGCAGAGTTTGATATTAAACAGCCACGTAAAAACCACGGATCACTAGAGGGATGCAGGTATTTTGTGAAATGGAAAGGAAAATGTATCTGTTGGCAAGAAAAAGTAAAGATCCTGCAGAAGTTACACACTGCGAAAACTAATCAAAATTACTAATAAAATTTATTAAAAAGTCAAGAAACATGCTCATTTTGTCAGACATATTACTAATCCCGACGGCAGACTATGACTATAAGGAATGTAGTGAAAGAGTCAAAGGTAGCAGGTATTTCTAATAATTATTTCTTAAGTGTAGTAGAAAATATAGGGACAAACTGTTCAACAGGAAAATCACAGCAGTGTGCTGAAAAAGCAACACGCATAAAATTCGATAATATGAATCCAACTTCTCCTTCTGAAGTTAAGAAAATTGAACATTCTTTAGAAAATAAAAACTCATCTGGATCTGAGTGAAAAGTGACATTGTAAAACCCCTCTATATGAAATGTGATAGGAGAGATGCCAATATCTACTCACCTAGTTCACTACCAACACCGTTTTCCAAAATTTTTGAGGTGTTGTGTTACAGAATAGTATCCAACCCCAGCAACAACAGTACCACCACTAAATCACAGTTTAGATTTCAGAAGTGTTGCTCTACTGAGAATGCTATTTACACGTTCATTTATCAAATTTTACAAGCATTAAATAACAAAACAGCACCGGTTGTGATTTTCTGCGAGGTATCTAAGACATTTAACTATGTGAATAGCAATTATCTTATAGATAAACTGAGGTTTTATAGAATTGACGGTATGGGCAACCAATGGATAATGTCAAATCTAACCAATAGACTGCAGAAAGTTATACTTTGTAATTCAACCTATGTAGCCAGGAGAGGTTATTTTGACCGTGGAACAGTCACGTATGCGGTTCCCCAAGGTTCAATCTTACCTCCACTATTGTTCCTCACATATATAAACGATCTTCCGCCTAATATGCAACAAGCACAATTAGTTCTTCTTGTGGATTACACTAGTATTGTAATCAACCCAAGCATACGTACAACAGTAGAAGAAATGCTAAACAATTTTCTCAAAAGTATCAAGTGACTGGTTTTCTGCGAAAGGTCTCACTCTCACTTTCAAAACGACACCATATATTGAGTTATGCACATCTACCGGTACTACACGTGGCGAGGAACAGAGGAAACTTAAACAGTTTTAGATTTTCATATTGATGAGAATTTAAACTAGAAAAAGCACATTTTGGAAATCGTAATAGAACTTACTTAAGCCATAATTGTACTTGTACTTCGTCATTGCAAGTCTTGGGAAGAGACAAATCTCTAAGTTCGCGTTTTATGCATATTTTCATTCAGCCACCTGATACGGAATAATGTTCTGGGGTAATTCATCTTCAAGGGAAAGTCTCCATCCCTCAGATAGGTGCTGTAAGAATAATCTGTAGTGCTCACACACGATCACTTTGTAGACATTTGTTAGAGTTGGGCATTCTGATAGCTGCTTCACAATATATTTATTCACTCATGAAGTTTATTGTAAATAACAGAGTGCAGTTCAAAAGTGACAATTATGTACGTAGTTCCAATACCATAAGGAAAAAGGGCATTCATCACTCCACGTTAAGTTGAATTTAACACAAACGCGGTGCAATATGCTGCATCTAAAATTTTTGATCACTTACCCAGTGATAGAAAATGTCTGACACACAGCAAAGTAAAGTTTGAATACAAAGTAAAAAGTTTCTGCTTTTATTCTCTAGAGTAATTTCTGTTGCTGTAATGGGTAAATTGTTGTGGGCAGAAATACTAACTGACAACTGTATATTAACAAACATTTGTAAATGGTCCGCATGTAACCAAATTTAAGAATTTATTTACGATGTGTATGTAAAATGATTCGATCGACATCATTGCTACACTAAAGGGCCATTAAAATTGCTACACCAGGAAAATGACGTGCTACAGTCGTGAAATTTAACCGACAGGAAGAAGATGCTGTGATAAGTCAATGATTAGCTTTTCAGAGCATTCACACAAGGTTTGCGCCGGTGGCGACACCTACAACGTGCTGACATGAGGAAAGAACCGATTTCTCATACACAAACAGCAGTTGACCGGCGTTACCTGGTGAAACTACGTTGTGATGCCTCGTGTAAGGAGGAAGAAAAATGCGTACCACCACGTTTCCGACATTGATAAATGTCGGATTGTAGCCTATCGCGATTGCGATTTATCGTATCGCGACATTGCTGCTCGCGTTGGTCGAGATCCAATTACTGTTAGCAGAATATGGAATCGGTGGGTTCAGAAGGGTAATACGGCAGGCCGTGCTGTATCCCAACGGCCTCGTATCACTAGCAGTCGAGATGACAGGCATCTTATCCGAATGGCTGTAACGGACCGTGGAGCCACGTTTCGATCCCCTAGTCAACAGATGGGGACGTTTGCAAGACAACAACCATCTATACGAACAGCAGCATGGACTATCAGCTTGGAGTCATGGCTGCGGTTACCCTTGACGCTGCATAACAGACAGGAGCGCCTGCGATGGTGTACTCAACGACGAACCTGGATGGACGAATGGCAAAACGTCATTTTTTCGGATGAATCCAAGTTCTGTTTACAGCATCGCGATGGTCGCATCCGTGTTGGGCGACATCGCGGTGAACGCACATTGGAAGCGTGTATTCGTCATCGCCATACTGCCGTATCACCCGCAGTGATGGTATGAGGTGCCAATGGTTACTGTTACGACCCGTGGCTCTACCCTTCATTCGATCCCTGCGAAACACTACATTTCAGCAGGATAATGCAAGACCGCATGTTGCAGGTCCTGTACGGGCCTTTCTGGACACAGAAAATGTTCGACTCACCAATTGAAAACGTCTGCTCAATGGTTGCCGAACAACTGGTTCGTCACAACACGCCAGTCACTACTCTTGATGAACTGTGGTATCGTGTTGAAGCTGCATGTGCAGTTGTACCTGTACACGCCATCCAAGCTCTGTTTGACTCAAAGCCCAGGCGTATCAAGGCCGTTATTACGGCCAGAGGTGGTTGTTCTGGGTACTGATTTCCCAGGATCTATGCACCCAAATTGCGTGAAAATATAATCACATGTCAGTTCTAGTATAATATATTTGTCCAATGAATACCCGTTTATCATCTGCATTTCTTCTTGGTGTAGCAATTTTAATGGCCAATAGTGTATTTAGCATGTAAATTTTGCATGGAACATGAAATTAACTAATTGACTCATAGTTTTTTAGGTTAACTTAAATGTCAATGAATAAAAAATGCGTGCGAATTTAGTGCTGCTCTATTTGTTATTAATACCTAATGACAGTATGTCATCTGCAATGATTTGAGCGGCAGTCATAAAGAAAATATATGAAAATGTGAATTTACGTGATTTAGCTCTATACTGTTTTGAACTGCGCTTGTTTTGTGGATAGAGTTTTGATGGGCAATACATTATAACCTAATCTCTCACGAATCACTTACCTTGGTAGTTTGAGGAAGAAATTAAGAAAAAATTGTCTTGCATCAAGACAGACCTACAATCCCATCTTATTCTACAGTTGTTGGCGAAGCTTCCAGTTCCAATCCATAAGCGGGCAGTGTCCTCGATAAATTATGTAGAATCAACGTCTCTCTCTTTCTTTAAGGGCAGGTAATCGGCCGATCGATCGATCTTCCCTTAATTGTAGCTCGCGACGGGGATTCCCCTGGACAGCTGTGAAACAAGCGATACCTAAATAACGATAAATCTTTCACATCGACAGCCATTAAGTGTTTCCAAGTGACCAGTGGTGTTTCTTGCACCTTTGCGAGGCTCCACTACACACTCCTCGGTGGGTATTTACATGGCATTTGCTTAATAAGCACCACTTACCGTATGTGACACGTAAATGAGCTGTATCTGCACAAATTAAGAACGCAAAGGACGATAAATTTCCGAGTTATTCTGCAAATGATCTTCGTCGATGTGAAAGACGGCCAAACCGATTGGTTATAATTCATTGACTGTGTGTCGAGTGATGCAGTGCGGGCTGTATGCATTGCAGGCCGCTAAAACATCGTAGATATGTTCAGTAATCGGTGCACTCAAAGAGTATGCTCGAAAAAAAAAATAATAGTTGCACTTTCTGCCACCAGGTGAACATACGGCGCTGTAAGGAGTCAGAATATGAAATTTTTCCTGTTTTGACGGCAGTATGTCGTTTGTCGCTTGGCGACATGTGTTGACTTCTTTTGTGAAGCGACTGTAGGTACATAGAGTTAAGAAGGTTGATGTTTTCCGCAAGAAACGCAACGGCTACTGACAAGGGGAAATGGGAGGCCACAACGTTTGGAAAGCGTATTTAATTCAAACTTCGTACACTCGTAGTACTGCATGAGGACAACAAAATGTGCAACAGTAGCGCGTACTTCTCAAGCGTTACTGAGAAAATCGCAAGATAATTTCGGTCGTCAAATATATATATACCATGAAGCGGCAGTAGACCAGTGGTGCCGGCACGGTAGTTCAGCGTGTTCGGTCAGAGCGTTAGCTATCCTTAGTAATAAAAAAAGTGAACGAACGGATCGACGAACAAACAGAACGGGTGTCATCGGACGTCCGCCCTAAACAAATTCAACGCCCCGTAATCGCTGGATCTAGTCCCATTCGTCTGTTTTTTTTTTAATTATTATTTTCAACACTGCCATTTTTTTTACAATTTTTATTACAATTGATATAATGGGAAAAATACGTGTAATCGGATGAACTTTTATTAAATTTACAATGTTATTTGGCGGTCTACTAATTTTTATTATCACAAATAATATAATATTCATAACTATCGACCAGTAAACGAACAAACGCATAAAGTGATACTGAAAATGTACGCTCCGTGATTTGAGAAGTCCCTTATACCTGGAAGGAGCCCGAAATGACTTGTTACCTCCAAGTTTTGACCGGCACAGACTGCTTTCGAAAGATGTACAATTAATCGTCGTTTTCGACATTACGAGTACAAGTTGCAGGATGGTATTTTTCGTAAAAACATGGAAAACATTAAGTTAAACGGCACCAGCTGCATTGAATAAATGCTATGTTTCCGCATATGCAAGGTCTTTTGAGGTTTTCCAGGGAAAAAACAAACCTCGTTAACATTTTCAAAAACCTCTCATTCAGACGATAAATTGGAAGCAAACCATGGATAACGCAGTACTTCCTAAAAAATCAGCGCTGATAATTGGTTATGCAGTATCGAGTGTATTTTAATAGCGTCTTCCTAGAAGCAATTTCTCTTTCTCTTTCGATTAAATACGGACAAGCATACATTTTCAGTATCACTTCACGCATTTGGTCGTTTACTAGTCGATAGTTATGAATATTATATTATTTGTGATAATAAAAATTAGCGGACTGCCAAATAACGTTGTAAATTTAATAAAAGTTCATCCGATTAGGCGTATTTTTCCCATTATATCAATTGTAATATAAATAGTAAAAAAAATGACAGGGTTGAAAATAATAATTAAAAAAAACAGACGAATGGGACTCGATCCAGCGAATACGGGGCTTGGACGCTAAACATTTGGCTGCCACCGCTCATGGTAAAAATGGCCACCGCTCATGGTAAAAATGGCCACGCACAGGTATATATTTGACGACCGAAATGATCTTGCGATTTTCTCAGTAACACTTGTCCTCGTGGAGTACTACGAGAGTACGAAGTTTGCAGTAAATCCGCGTTCCAAACGTCGTGGCCTCCCCTTGTGCAAGGAAGACCGTGCATTTTGGTAAAGTTGTCTTATCAGAACAGCAGCAGCAGCACCGCTGCATTGCGGGAATATCGAAGACAGGAACAGCCTATGGCAATAAATGAGCTAAAGAACATGATCTAGAAATTTGAAGAAAAAAGTGAATTAGGCGGTGCAGCAGGGAGAGGGAAGGGCCATTCCAATGGCATTTGTTGATGGAGTTACTGTAGCTCAGGCCGACCACGCAGCACATGCCTCAAATTCTGCAGTCAATGCTCGAGCTGTATCACACGAAGTATCTCCCCCATAGTCAGCAGCTCAGAAGATTTTGCAGCACATTTTACACCGGTCTCCCTACAAGATTCAGAATGTGCACCAAACGAAGTACCAAGATAGGCTTCAATCCTATGACTCTGCCTTACGTCTCACGCGTGGAAATGGATGACATGTGGCTGGGAAATGTTCTTTGGATGGACGATACACATTTTACTCTGCATGCTGCTGTGAATGCAGAGAACTGTCAAATAGGGGTTCTAATCCACATGTTGTGGAGGACCACCCACTGCACTCAGCTTAGGTGACTGTGCGGTGTTATTTCACAAGACCCTTTCTTCTCGGTTCATATTTTTGAGGAGACGAAACCGCACGAGCCTCCTGGGTGTACAGTGCCATCTGCACGTTATAAGGACTTCCTTACGCAACATATGATCCCAGCATTGCAAGAACGCATCTGAGTCCACACCAATATTTTCATGCAACGTGGAGTAGCAACACATGTAGCTTGCTAGCTGAAAGACTTGCTTCAAGAAACCCTCGGTAACGGACCGTATCATCTCTAGGCAATTTCAAAATATATGGCCTTCCAGATCTCCCAACCTAATTCATATGGCTTCTGCTTGTGGGGATAACTGAAATATCATGTCTATCAGGGATGTATCCGATCTGAAGGATAGCATACGATGACATATTACAGCTGTCGACCATGTCGTGTTACGGATGCAGCATGTTGCTGAACCGGGAGACCATACTGAACACAAGTTGTAGCTTGTGACCATATCCTAATAAACGTGCCAGTTCCATCGTTATCATGTGCTCCATTGTTCCTCCCCTTTTCCTGCAACCACACCACATTCTGACTACTTACAGCGCCATATTTTCACCTGGTGGCAGAACGTGGAAATATTACTTTTTTCTGCACACACCACGATCGTACCGATTACTGGACTCATCTACGACCTTTCAGCGTCTAGCGATGTATGCAGCCGCATTGCAGCACTTGGAACATTACAACCACTCAGTATAAGGGACTTATTTTCAGGTGTCGTATCTGTTCGATGATTACATATATCTGAACAACATTCCAACGATTGACCTTGTCACGTTAACGGGTACTCTGGAGGTTAGCCTGTGTCGAGCTCTCTAGTCGATCCCTTCCAGACGGTGTAAACCCGACGGTGTTTTCTCGTTATATCAGACACCAATTTATGTCCTATTTTGTTTTCGTCCATTTAACAGCTACCATGTTCTGGTAATAACGCTAAACAAACCTCCGACTATTGTCGTTGTTGTTCGTCTTCTTCTATTCGTTAGCTCTTAACCAATTGCAGTTACGGACTGCGCTACACTCGGAGAATTGCTAAACTGTTTTCTGTGTGGGGTGGTATTTTAACTGTTTGTGTACCGTATGTTCTGAGGTGGAAAGTGGAGGCCGGAGCAGAATTTGGCTAAACGTACATGGGAAACCGTCTAAAATCTAAATTCAGGATGGCCAGTGCACCAGCTAAGGTCGTTAGTCCGACGCGTGAATTCGATTCCTGTCAGGTGGCTGTCCTTCCTGTCACGTTAGCTAGTGCTTTACGCGTCCCCCTTCGTTATCAGGTTACTAATGCATTATATTTAAGTAAAAAAGTCATTACACATTTATATTTTTCCATTAGACACAGACACATAACGTGATCCATTCTTCGCCTGTTTCGGCTATACATTTTCCATTTTCAGAATCCTTATGCCACAAGGTGGCGTATGGAAAGAAAACACCCAGAACATCGTTTGTGGCTCCGAGCCATCTGCTAGCAACTTTTCAAACTATTTCGAAACTTTTGTATAGCTTCTATAAAGAGTTACGCTCTACCAAAACTACGGTTCGGTAGTTCGGTAGTTTTGGTAGAGTACATAAATAACATAGTAAATGACAGGATCACCGCCAGCACTGGTATCACTCGTAAGGAAAGAAAAGTAAATAAATGTGAGAGAAACTGGGAGCTGACGAATTCACCTTTTTTTTGTTTGTTTGGTTCTTTGTTTTGCACATAATTAGAATCACACATCATTTAGTGTCATTCCACTGTGTATTTTATACCCTTAGAGAATATTAATTACAGTTTGTACGTAATAAAAATTAGCTGATGGGGTAACTTCTGCTCCTTTATGTACCCAAAGCAATTACTTTTGATGCGAGTACCATTTACGTAGACAAACATACCTTACTGTTGTTACTTTGCCGGCCTGGGTGCGCGGGACCGCAGGTTCGAATCCTGCCTTGGGCATGGATGTGTGTGAGGTCCTTAGGTTAGTTAGGTTTAAGCAGTTCTAAGTTCTAGGGGACTGATGACCTCAGAAGTTGAGTTCCATGGTGCTCAGAGCCATTTTGTTACTTTGTACTCAACAGAACGTTATTCACATGATGAAAACCAAGAGTTTCCTGTTATTACCGCTAAATGTGAAAGTTGTTTATGAATAACAGAAACGTGTTTTATATATGTCCGACGCAGAACTGAAGCGATTTTTGATATTTTTTGTTCTGCGGTTTTTTATTTTACATTTCTTGAGGAAATTGCGTTTTCTAGTGCCATATGATAAATCAACGATTTTCGAATAAAACCTGAATTAAACTTTGAAAATATCAATTTTACCATAAACACTGCTCATATTTAAGAAACAGACAGGAGGATAACTATATAGAACAAGTATGTTCCGTAGATTATGCAGCCCTTTATACCGTATAGCCTCACACATTTTCTAGACGATTCAACGTTGCAGGCGTCTGTGAGACACTGTTCGAATACGTTAGGAAAGCGATCACTATGAGGAATGCCCGATAGATATGTAACACACCTAACGTACAGGTAACACGGTTACGATCTTAATTGAGCAAAGCTACTAGGAAACATACCGTAATTTACGCTAACTTCTGGTTGTCTATGGTGGTTTTACAACTCTACTTGGGTTTAAAATTCCTACAGCTTCCCCAGTTCATTTAGCTTTGAAATCACTGACTGCTTCGCCGGAGATGTACTATGCCCATATTTCCTGAATTTATTAAAGCCAAATGGTCGCCGTTTGCTGGTTTATGCTCGTATTCGAAGGCAGGCTGGGGAACTGAAGTTAGCACAACAGAGTAAAAAGTGTCAGCCCCCCCCCCCCTACTACATACATGCGCGCGCGCGCACACACACACACACACACACACACACACACACACACACACACACACACACGTGCGTGCGATGTACAGTGGCAACTGCCACTACGAAAACTGGAATCTGCCCTGCCGTCCTGTGTGCATTCCAGGGAGTCAGGCAAAGACGGACAAAAAAAGAGAAGCAGGGCGCAGTGTAAACGCGACGGACGATGAGTTCCCTTTTCCTTTTTTTGTGGCGCGGCCCCGGTATCCGGGCTCGGGCCAAAGGTCGGCGGGTGAACTGGCGGGCTAGCGCGTCTGCCCAGGCCAATTAAAAGCGGATATTAAAACCCGCCTCTCCGCCATACATATTTTACTACGTCCGAAATTGCGCAGAGGCGATAGCACTCGCCCGGAAAGAGATAACACCACTCCAAAGGAAGCGCAGAGGTGCCGACCTCGGTAATGAGACGTGCCACATCTCTCTCAACACGACTCCAGCGTATCCGGTTTTCCCGCGCACGCTTTTTAGACGGTTGCTGTACTAGGAAACGTACTAATCCTGGTGGTATACGAAACCGCGTGGAGTGCTTGCACGCAGCTTCGTCAAGCAGTCATTGAGGCCGTCATAGCAGGGTTTAGAAAAACGCCGATCGTGGGTTTTCACTAGCACAGGAGATTCTTTTTTTCCACCGATTTGATCGTTCCTGTAATATCAGTGTCTCAGTTGCGTTCTTGGGGGCACAATTTATGTTTCTCTCGCGGTTGTTATTACACACTAGCTGAGCACCATCCATTGCCTGGGTATGCACTTATTCCAATCTTCTAGTCCACCTACTCCTTCCCCCTCTCTATCTATCTCCCCCTAACACCTCTCCTCTCTCTCTCTCTCTCCATCTCCTCCTCCCCTTTCTCTCTCCATGTTATCACACTCAACCCAATAAATCATAAATAACGTAAGTACGTATATGATACAATATGTCTTATCTATCTCATATATATTTAATGTATTTCACATGTATTTGTTCCTATATTTCTCCTGTATCTCACTAAGTTTCATTTTCAAGCATTTCAATATTTATGACCTCATATCTCGTGAACTACACTCCTGGAAATGGAAAAAAGAACACATTGACACCGGTGTGTCAGACCCACCATACTTGCTCCGGACACTGCGAGAGGGCTGTACAAGCAATGATCACACCCACGGCACAGCAGACACACCAGGAACCGCGGTGTTGACCGTCTAATGGCGCTAGCTGCACAGCATTTGTGCACTGCTGCCGTCAGTCTCAGCCAGTTTGGTGTGGCATACGGAGCTCCATCGCAGTCTTTAACACTGGTAGCATGCCGCGACAGCGTGGACGTGAACCGTATGCACATACGGACTTTGAGCGAGGGCGTATAGTGGGCATGCGGGAGGCCGGGTGGACGTACGCCGAATTGCTCAACACGTAGGGCGTGAGGTCTCCACAGTACATCGATGTTGTCGCCAGTGGTCGGCGGAAGGTGCACGTGCCCGTCGACCTGGGACCGGACCGCAGCGACGCACGGATGCACGCCAAGACCGTAGGATCCTACGCAGTGCCGTAGGGGACCGCACCGCCACTTCCCAGCAAATTAGGGACACTGTTGCTCCTGGGGTATCGGCGAGGACCATTCGCAACCGTCTCCATGAAGCTGGGCTACGATCCCGCACACCGTTAGGCCGTCATCCGCTCACGCCCCAACATCGTGCAGCCCGCCTCCAGTGGTGTCGCGACAGGCGTGAATGGAGGGACGAATGGAGACGTGTCGTCTTCAGCGATGAGAGTCGCTTCTGCCTTGGTGCCAATGATGGTCGTATGCGTGTTTGGCGCCGTGCAGGTGAGCGCCACAATCAGGACTGCATACGACCGAGGCACACAGGGCCAACACCCGGCATCATGGTGTGGGGAGCGATCTCCTACACTGGCCGTACGCCTCTGGTGATCGTCGAGGGGACACTGAATAGTGCACGGTACATCCAAACCGTCATCGAACCCATCGTTCTACCATTCCTAGACCGGCAAGGGAATTTGCTGTTCCAACAGGACAATGCACGTCCGCATGTATCCCGTGCCACCCAACGTGCTCTAGAAGGTGTAAGTCAACTACCCTGGCCAGCAAGATCTCCGGATCTGTCCCCCATTGAGCATGTTTGGGACTGGATGAAGCGTCGTCTCACGCGGTCTGCACGTCCAGCAAGAACGCTGGTCCAACTGAGGTGCCAGGTGCAAATGGCATGGCAAGCCGTTCCACAGGACTACATCCAGCATCTCTACGATCGTCTCCATGGGAGAATAGCAGCCTGCATTGCCGCGAAAGGTGGATTTACACTGTACTAGTGCCGACATTGTGCATGCTCTGTTGCCTGTGTCTATGTGCCTGTGGTTCTGTCAGTGTGATCATGTGATGTATCTGACCCCAGGAATGTGTCAATATAGTTTCCCCTTCCTGTGACAATGAATTCACGGTGTTCGTATTTCAATTTCCAGGAGTGTATGTGTTAAACATGGTATAATTTTGCATGTACATCCAGTGGTACACGTTGCTACTGTCCACAAAATCAGAAGTGAAAAGAGTTAGTACTAAATAAGCTACACATTAAAACGTCATGCGACAATGTTTATAACGTGATATCAACGGTGGTCTAGGGGTCACCGGCACTGTAGCTCAGCGTGTTCGGTCAAAGGGTTAGCAGCCCTCTGTAATAAAAAAACTGAGTTAATCGGTCAACAACGAACTTAAACGGATGTCTTACGACGTCCGCCCCGAGCAGATGAAACGAACGAAAGAAGGAAAAAAAATAGCGTGTTCGGTCAGAGAGTTAGCTGCCCTCCGTAATAAACAAACTCAGTTAATCAATCAACGACTAACTGAAACGGATGTCTTGCGACATCCCCCCGAGCAGTTAAACGAACAAAATAAAAAAAGGGGGTAGCGTCTCTTGATTTATAATCAAAACGTCTTCGGTCACGGGTTCGAATCCCTCCGCTGCTTAAATTTTGGTTAATAATCGGCACTGGCGACCGAAGATTTCTGGCTTAAGAAGTCACCCTCATTCTGCCAACGGCCTTGTCAAAGAGGGCGGAGGAGGGGACAGAGGTTCAGCGCACTCTCTTGTCCTAGAGGTGGGAAACTGCCCCTAAAGGCGGAAGAATCAGCAATGATCAACGGCATGAGAATGCAGAAGGTAATGGAAACCACTGCATTAAAGACGCGTAGCGCGTATCTGTAGGACATGTGGCCTGTAACTGAAAAAGTGTCATGATGATTTCTCCATTGGCAAAAGATTCAGAAATAGTCCCCCCTTAGGATCTCCGGGAGGGGACTGCCAAGGGGAAGGTTACCATAAGAATAAGACTGAATGATCATCGAAAGGATAACGTTCTACGAGTCGGGGCGTGGAATGTCAGAAGCTTGAACGTGGTATAGAAAATCTGAAAAGGGAAATGCAGAGGCTAAATCTAGATATAGTAGGGGCTAGTGAAGTGAAGTGCAAAGAAGACAAGCATTTCTGGTCAGATGAATATAGGGTAATATCAACAGCAGCAGAAAACGGTATAACGGGAGTAGGATTCATTGTGAATAAGAAGGGACGGCAGAGAGAGTGTTACTGTGAACAGTTCAGTGACCGGGTCGTTCTTATAAGAATCGACAGCAAACTAACACCGACAACGATAGTTCAGGTATACAGGGTGTTACAAAAAGGTACGGCCAAGCTTTCAGAAAACATTCCTCACACACAAAGAAAGAAAATATGTTATATGGACGTGTGTCCGGAAACGCTTACTTTCCATGTTAGAGCTCATTTTATTACTTCTCTTCAAAAACATAATCATGGAATAGAAACACACATCAACAGAACGTACCAGCGTGACTTCACTTTGTTACAGTAAATGTTCAAAATGTCCTCCGTTAGTGAGGATACATGCATCCGCCCTCCGTCGCATGGAATCCCTGATGCGCTGATGCAGCCCTGGAGAATGGCGTATTGCATCACAGCCGTCCACAGTACGAGCACGAAGAGTCTCTACATTTGGCACCGGGGTTGCGTAGACAAGAGCTTTCAAATGCCCCCATAAATGAAAGTAAAGAGGGTTAAGGTCAGGAGAGCGTGGAGGCCATGGAATTGGACCGCCTCTACCAATCCATCTGTCACCGAATCTGTTGTTGAGAAGCGTACAAACACTTCGACTGAAATGTGCAGGAGCTCCATCGTGCATGAACCACATGTTGTGTCGTACTTGTAAAGGCACATGTTCTAGCAGCACAGGTAGAATATCCCGTATGAAATCATGATAACGTGCCCCATTGAGCGTAGGTGGAAGAAACTAAAATGAGCTCTAACTTGGAAACTAAGCGTTTCCAGACACATGTCCACATAACACCTTTTATTTACTTGTGTGTGAGGAATGTTTCCTGAAAGTTTGGCCGTACCTTTTTGTAACACCCTGTATGTGCCGAAGTCGTAAGCTGAAGATGAAGAGACAGAGACAGTGTATGAGGATATTGAGTGTATGGGGATATTAAAAGGGTAATACAATATGTAAAGGGGGATGAAAATCTAATAGTCATGGGGGAATGGAATGCAGTTGGAGGGGAAGGGGTAGAAGAAAAGGTTACAGGATAATATGGGCTTGGCACAAGTATTGAGAGAGGAGAAAGACTAATTGAGTTCTGTAACAAGTTTCAGCTAGTAATGCGAATACTCTGTTTAAGAATCACAAGACTAGGAGGTATACTAGGAAAAGAAGAAGGTATTTTTAGAAATATCGAAACCTATGTCGAGAGCTAATAAACCTTTGTTTTGCGACGGGTTGGCTGATTTCTCAACCTCTTCAAATTTACACAATTGCTGTTTCGCGACCATGTGTAAAGTTTTGAAATACACGTTTTTACATTGCGTTTACACATTACTAACGAGGAGGTATTGAATAGAATTGGGGAGAAGAGGAGTTTGTGGCACAACTTGACAAAAAGAAGGGACCGGTTGGTAGGACATGTTTTGAGGCATCAACGGATCACAAATTTCGCATTGGAGGGCAGCGTGGGGGGTAAAAATCGTACAGGGAGACCAAGAGATGAATACACTAAGCAGATTCAGAAGGATGTAGGCTGCAGTAGGTACTGGGAGATGAAGAAGCTTGCACAGGATAGAGTAGCATGCAGAGCTGCATCAAACCAGTCTCAGGAATGAAGACCACAACAACAACAACATTGCGTTTACTTCAACTTGCTCCACGCGATGACTGCGTGATGTGCCGAGTGCCGTGATCGACTACAGAAGGCGACGCGAGGAATCGGTTTCCAGTGAGGGAGGGTGATGACCCTCAAGGCAGCAACCTGGTTTCGCTAGGACGCGAATAGCCAGCTACTGCGCAACTCGAACCTCCGCTACGCCCGGCAACCGGCGCGCCGGCCCCTTCTGGCTGCGTCCGAAGGGAAGCCACAGCGGCACTGGGTTCTCTTACGATACCTCACCTCGCTCTGGCCCCTGGCCGCGTGGGAGCACTCCGCATTCTTATTTTTCTCCTCTATCTTTATGAAGACGAAAAGCAGTTAAACTTCAGGCTGAAGAAATAAAAACATTAAGGTTTGCCAGTGACATTGTAATTCTGCAAGACACATCTAAGGACCTGGAAGACTAGATGAACAGAAATGACAGTGCCCTGACAAGACACTTTTAGGCCGGGCGGTAGTCTGAGATACTTGCCGGACGACACGCAGACAGCGAAATCTGACCACGTCTAACGCTTCTATCCACCCATTCGTCGACCAGTCTGGTGTAGCAGTGGAAAATAGCAACAGGAAAGACGAAGATTCAAATTTTGCATTTACGAAATCGCCCACGCAGGAGAATCGTACAAACATACTGTCGTTTGACCACCGCGAGACATTCCACGTGGAAGGCATAGTGCTGGCCGCTGTGGCAGAGCGGTTCTAGGTGCTTCAGTCCAGAACCGCGCTTCTGCTACAGTCGCAGGTTAGAATCCTGCCTCGCACATGGGTGTATGTGATGTTCTTAGGTTAATTACACTACTGGCTATTAAAATTGCTACACCAAGAAGAAATGCAGATGATAAACGGGTATTCATTGGACAAATATATTATACTAGAACTGATATGAGATTACATTTGGTGCATAGGGTGCATTGGGTGCATAGATCCTGAGAAATTAGTACCCAGAAAAACCACCTCTGGCCGCAATAAAGGCCTTGATACGCCTGGGCATTGGGTCAAACAGATCTTGGATGACGTGTACAGGTACAGCTCCCCATGCAACTTCAACACGATACCACAGTTCATCAAGAGTAGTGACTGACGTATTGTGACGAGCCAGTTGCTTTGGCCAACATTGACCAGACGTTTTCAGTTGGTGAGAGATCTGGAGAACGTGCTGGCCATGGCAGCAGTCGAACATTTTCTGTATCCAGAAAGGCCCGTACAGGACCTGCTACATGCGGTCGTGATTTATCCTGCTGAAATGTAGGGATTCGCAGGGATCGAATGAAGGGTAGAGACACGGGTCGTAACAAATCTGAAATGTAACGTCCACTGTTCAAAGAGCTGTCATGCGAACAAGAGGTGACCGAGACGTGTAACGAATGGCACCCCATACCGTCACGCCGGGTGGTACGCGAGTATGGCGATAACGAATACACGCTTCCCATGTGCGTTCACCGCGATGTCGCCAAACACGTTTGCGACCATCATGATGCTGTAAACAGAACCTGGATTCATCCGAAAAATGACGTCTTGCCATTCGAGCACCCAGGTTCGTCGTTGCGTACACCATCGCAGGCACTCCTCTCTGTGATGCAGCGTCAAGGATAAGCGCAGTCATGGTCTCCGAGCTGATAGTCCATGTTGCTGCAAACGTCGTCGAACTGTTCGTGCAGATGGTTGTTGTCTTGCAAACGTCCCCATCTGTTGACTCAGGGATTGAGACGTGGCTGCACGATCCGTTACAGCCATGAGGATAAGATGCCTGTCATCTCGACTGCTAGTGATACGAGGCCGTTGGGATCCAGCACGGCGTTCCTTATTACCCTCCTGAACCCACCGATTCCATATTCTGCTATCAGTCATTGGATCTCTGCCAACGCGAGCCTCAATGTCGCGATACGATAAACCGCAATCGCGATAGGCTACAATCCGACCTTTATCAAAGTCGGAAACGTGATGGTACGCATTTCTCCTCCTTACACGATGCATCACAACAACGTTTCACCAGGCAACGTCGGTCAATTGCTGTTTGTGTATGAGAAATCGGTTGGAAACATTCCTCATGTCAGCAAGTTACAGATGTCGCCACCGGCGCCAACCTTGTGTGAATGCTCTTAAAAGCTAATCATTTGCATATCACGGCATCTTCTTCCAGTCGGTTAAATTTCGCGTCTGTAGCACGTCATCTTCGTGGTGTAGCAATTTTAATGGCCAGTAGTGTAGATTCCTCTAGCCCATTACATTCGCCAAGACATTCCGTATAATCTACAACCAATTTTTGCAAGATGTCTGGCATAAGTAAAGGAAGCTGTGTTTCACACGAATGCTTTTTTTCAGAGAGGTCTGTTTCCTCTGGGAACGTCATAATGTTTGAGCTCGAAATATATTCTAGGATTCTGCAGTAGTGTCCTTTTTTTTCATTTTTTGGTAGTTAGTTTGTAAATGCATGTATTCTGCAGAATCTTAATAAAAGCATATAACCAGAGAAAGAAAGAGGCATGTTCTTGTCACAGCCGTTGACTGAAAATCACTAGCAACGTTGCAGTACTTCTGTAACTCGCCTCAGGACGCTAAAATACGAACACGATCAGTATAGAAAGTGAGAGCAGAAAGAAGACGCTGTAAAAAGGCTTATTAATTTTCCTCAGAATCAGTAATGCTATGAATTATCTCTCAGGAAGCGCTGCAGAATGCCGTATTCGAGCTTCGTTGCGCGGCGATCTCGGTGTACCACTTACAGCTGAATAAGTAGCATTTCACGCCATCAATTTGCACACTTTAGTGACACATGACAAGAGGTTCACAAAAACTAATGACAAGCAGTAAACAAGTGTGACGGAGTTTCACTGGCGCCCACGGTCAGACATTCTCCAGGCAGCTCACAAGGACCCGAGCAGCAAAAAACTCTTGACACGGCACGTAACGAAACAGTTAGCGAAGTTGGTAGTCGGCGTGGGCGTGCAGCGACCAGCCACCGCCCGCCGTAGATGCGTACGCAAAACGGTCAATCTATACTGACAGGCGTAGTTGTGGCTACGCAGAAAACATCAGTTAGTTAATTATGTAGTATGTTTGCGGCAAGGCTTTTAGTTCCCGAACACCCTGAATAGTCACAGTGTTTCAGATAGGCCTTTCTACAGTTGTTGACTTACTGTCACAAACTCACGCGAGTCGAGAAAACTGAACTCCACACGTAAACAGCCATACTCACCTGAAACAAACGAAAGAACAGTAACATTAGGATCACTAAAGATGTGGCTAAAAAGAGTATTTGGTACAACATATAAGTAGATATAACTAACAGTTACTCGATGTATTTATTCTTATTGTTACTTATATACATTCTAAATTTGTTCTATAGTACAGTAGTTTGTAAATATAAGGAAATGTAGGGAAAAAATCACTGACAAAGGATTCATGGTGTCGTCGGCGGAACGATGTGTTGTCTCAGAATAGGAGTCACAGGCACTTTTCTCGTACGTAACATGTCACTCACCCCTCCCTTCATTAACATATTTCACAACAAAATACTACGCAATAAAACAAAACCTCATATTACTCATCGTAGGCAGTATGGAGTCGGAGAAGTAGAACAATAAATGATAATATAATTTTTCTGTCAAGTAATACTACTGATACGGTATAACTACTGCACAACCAAAGTGGTTTTTGGAATGGCTGGTTCAAATGGCTCTGACCACTATGGGACTCAACTGCTGAGGTCATCAGTCCCCTAGAACTTAGAACTACTTAAACCTAACTAACCTAAGGACATCACACACAGCCATGCCCGAGGCAGGATTCGAACCTGCGACCGTAGCGGTCGCGCGGTTCCAGACTGTAGCGCCTAGAACCGCTCGGCCACTTCGGTCGGCGTTTGTGGAATAAAACTGAAACGAAGTTGCAGAAATGATGCAAATTTCAATAATTAATCTGTGGCATTTACAGGATTTTGACTGTGTCATTTCTTGTGTTTCTGATTTACTGTACTTATCTTGTCTAAATGAGCAGCATTCTAGCATTTTTTCATCGCACTTAGTTACAGATTGTTACATTATATTGAACGCTGACAACGGTTATTTAGACCAGTTTAGGGAGTTTGGGTTTGTGTAGTAAGGCTTCGATGTGCAGTAACGCATTTGGTTTATGGTATACATGAAAAAATCATGTAAGTACACTGTATACGGTAGTGATCGTTTCAGACTGATTTCACGCGAGTAAACTGCCTGTGAATTTTTGACTATCCCAATAAATACAGAGACGGACTTCGCTTGATTTTAGTTTACCGTTGCATCTCATACTGAACAATTTTAGTTGTTATCGTGGACGAAGGTTGCTTACGTGTAAGAGACCTGGGACGCCGAAAAATTTCAGAATGGAAATACAGAGGCTTATAAACCAGATTTTAAACTGCAAAACATTCACATGGACAGGTGTGGGCTCTGACTACAATTTATTTGCTATGAACTGAAAGTTAGAATTTAATAAATTAGTGAAAGGTAGGTAATTAAGAAAATATGACCGGTTAAATTGAAAGACGCAGAAGTGGTGGAGAGTATCAAAGGAAGCAGTATGTAACGATTGACTGAAACAGGGGAAACAAATACAACAGATAACGACTGGGTAGCTTTCAGAGATGAACTAGAGAGTATCTAATAGGCAAAATGGCACAGCCCAGTAGAAACCCATACAATACAAAAGTATAGCAAATGAAGCAGGCGAAAGGGAATACAGACGTCAAGAAGATGAGATTGACGGCAAGTCCTGAATAACTAAACAGGAATGGCTAGAGGAGAAATACAAGGTTGCAGGAACCAGGGGAAAGGTAGACGCCATCTGTACGAAAATTAAAGGGATATTTGAAGAAAAGTGGAGCTCACGTATGAATATTAAGAGCTCAGGTGGGAAGCCAGTACGAAGCAAAGAGTGGAAGGTTGAAAGGAGGAAGTATTACACAGAGGGGTCTGTATCAGGAAAAGGAACTTTATGAAAATATTATAGAAAGAGAAGTAAAGTAAGACAAGATGAGAGATATGATACTGCGAAAAGTGTTTGGCAGAGCACTAAAGACCTAAGTTGAAACAAGTCACGTGGAGAAAAGGACATTTCTTCAGAATTACTGACATTCTTTGGAAAACCAGTCTATCCTGTATACAAGGCAGGCGAAATGCCCTATGACTTCAAGAAGAATTTCTTTTTCAGAATAGGTAGATACAGATATGTGTTAATGTCACCGAAATATCAGTTTAATAAGTCATGGCTGCAAAATACTGTAACGAATTACTTATACAACAATGGAGAAACTGTTAGAAACCGACCTCGATGCAGATGAGTTTCGGTTGCGGAGAAATGTAGGAGAACACGAGGCAAAACTGATTCTACCACTTACCTTAGAAGATACTGTAGGTTAAATTAAGGCCAACCAACGATGAAATCATTCGTAAATTTATAATTCCTTTTTTTTTTTTTTTTTTTTTTGAGTATGCCGACTGAAATACACTTCTTGAACGGGTAGCAGGGATAAAATTGAAGGAGCGAAAAGTTATCTACAACTTGCGCACACACCAGATTTTATAGGAGTCAAAAGCACGAAAGAGAAGCAGCAGTTGAAAAAGGAGTGTGACACGGTAGGAAATTATCGCTGATGTTATTGAATCTCTGCGTTGAGCAAGCTCTCAAGTGAAAATTTGGGCCGGCCGGTGTGGCCGTGCGGTTCTAGCCGCTTCAGTCTGGAACCGCGTGACCGCTACGGTCGCAGGTTCGAATCCTGCCTCGGGCATGGATGTGTGTGATGCCCTTAGGTTAGTTAGGTTTAAGTAGTTCTGAGTTCTAGGGGACTGATGACCACAGAGTCAGATAGTACTCGGAGCCATTTGAATCATTTTTTTTTTAATTTGGAACTGGAGTTGACGTTCAGGAGAACAAAAACGTTTGCAGACGGCATTGTAATTATGCCTGAGATTGCAAAAAACTTGGAAGAGCAATTGAAGAAAATGGATAGTGTCTTGAAAAGCATTTGTAAAGTGAACAATAATAAATGTAAAACAAGAGAAAACTAGATTAGGAATTGATATATTGGAAGTAGCAGATGGGTTTTATTATTTAGGCTGCGAAATATTTGATGGTGGGTGAAGTAGAGGAGATGTAAAATGCAGGCTGGCTGTGGCAAGGAAAACATTCCTGAGATAGAGGAATTTCAGCTGCTGAGAATTCTTCCGGGTTGTATGGCCGTGGTCCATGGAACTCTTCTATCCCTGACGTTTCGTCCAAAGCTACCTTGGACATCTTCGAAGGTGCTCCTGGTTGTGCTGAGTCTTCCAAGCGAACCCCGATGGCACTGTCGACCGTGCAAGTCGATGCTGTGGCGTGAGCGGAAGATGGGCTAGAGGTGTGCGTGTCTGTAGTCGGACTGCTACTAACCGGTTCGCAACAGTTCGGGTTGACACATCTGGGCTCGCAAGCCCCTTTATCCGTGTGTGGTAGCTGTACGTCCTGCCACTGCTGCCCGTACAATACGACGATCCTGGCGGGTGTCCGTGCTGCGTGGACGTCCAGAACCTCATCTAAAGCCGTCGGCACACGGACCGTGCTGTCGAACGTCAACGTTCAGCGTGCTAAGTTCAACGTGCTGCTGAACGCCCAGGAACGATGCGACTTCTGCATACGGTACGTGGGCCCCAAGGCGGTTCACGCGGTCGCAACGCACTCCGGCGGCAGTTGCGGGAAGTTTCTGGTTCGTAAATCACACTGTTTACTAAACGGGCGCGCGTAAAATTCCCACGTTAGCTCTATTAAATCGTACATTTCCTCCATTGTCCAAAGGAAAGTACCACGTCCAATCAACAAGGACACAGGGTTATAAAAGTTCCATTACAAACAGTGCGGTGCAATTTTGGAATACTTCTCCGCATAAGATAAACATTATTTCATCACTCCCACATTTTAGTAAAACTCCAAGGTCAGTCTTGCTTGATCGCTGTTCCTGCCTAGTTGCAGAATCTTTGCAACATGTGAATTACGAAGCGTAAAAGAAAAAGGAGCAAAATATCTTTATACAAATAGCGCAAGCTGTCCTATAGATTAAGCCAATCGAACGAAGTCACCCCTCAAAAAGAGGTGAACTTATATTTACATAACGTCAAATATTACAGTATATACTTATATTAAACTAATAATAAAGTATCAGCACCTAATAAAAACGCCAATGTTAGGAAAAAAATTGACAATGTCGAGACGTGAACCACCGCCATAACCAACATTTAATTAACGCACAATGACGCTGCTCACTACGCTAAACCAACATCAGACCCCTAGCAGCTACTGATATTATGTTACCCTTGCTGGAAACCTTAATCGTAGATATGTTACCAATTGAAATTTAATTATAACAAATTGTACCAAGAACAATGCGTTTTGGGTGGATCTTCAGTGTGTGGCGACCTTCAAATAGCCCACTCTCATAATACGCAAGTTACAATAACTCTTTTGCCACGAATATGATGTTTCTCATTATTTTATTGGAACGAATCACACAGTTAACAACGGGTTTTTCAGTGATTCTCAATTTGCTGGTGCTCAGAAACGACATATGTACGTGTAGGCTTGAAATGAATGCCAATATGGCGCTTCACAACTTTGTGCTGAAGGGAGATGGCGTGCATGTGACGTAGATGGCGTTGTGCCATCTCATTGGTCAACGCTCAGACGCACGGTCAGAATATCTGACATGCCAGATATTGCTCTGCACGTTCGGAAAGACTCCCGAACGTGCTATTCCACGCTATGACGTCAGAAACTCGGCACGCTCAACGTTCAACGTTCGGATGCACGGTCCGTGTGCCGACGGCTTATGGGTGTGGGAACGTTCACGTGACCACTGATGCCACAACCGTTGCACTACTCTCGCAGCACGTCCAACTTGTGCGGCAATTCTCCGGAAGGTCCATCACGACACTCTAAATGCTGCAGTTTGACCCCTTTCAGTTTCACTCAGTTGGTTCAAGGAAACACGAATCCGCCTCCGTAGGTTAGAATTGCTTGCTTCACACGTGTACACTACTCTGGCTGTGAGCATGCCCTGTTAATGCGTAGACATAGATGGCGTTCTGGTAGCTATGCCACTACGCTATCTGTTGGTGGACGACGTTGGAACCATAATCAGTAGTACATCGACTATACCCCAGATACACTCCTGGAAATTGAAGTAAGAACACCGTGAATTCATTGTCCCAGGAAGGGAAAACATTATTGACACATTCCTGGGGTCCGATACATCACATGATCACACTGACAGAACCACAGGCACATAGACACAGGCAACAGAGCATGCACAATGTCGGCACTAGTACAGCCTATATCCACCTTTCGCACCAATGCAGGCTGCTATTCTCCCATGGAGACGATCGTAGAGATGCTGGATGTAGTCCTGTGGAACGGCTTGCCATGCCATTTCCACCTGGCGCCTCAGTTGGACCAGCGTTCGTGCTGGACGTGCAGACCGCGTGAGACGACGCTTCATCCAGTCCCAAACATGCTCAATGGGGGGCAGATCCGGAGATCTTGCTGGCCAGGGTAGTTGACTTACACCTTCTAGAGCACGTTGGGTGGCACGGGATACATGCGGACGTGCATTGTCCTGTTGGAACAGCAAGTTCCCTTTCCGGTCTATAAATGGTAGAACGATGGGTTCGATGACGGTTTGGATGTACCGTGCACTATTCAGTGTCCCCTCGACGATCACCAGAGGTGTACGGCCAGTGTAGGAGATCGCTCCCCACACCATGATGCCGGGTGTTGGCCCTGTGTGCCTCGGTCGTATGCAGTCCTGATTGTGGCGACCACCTGCACGGCGCCAAACACGCATACGACCATCATTGGCACCAAGGCAGAAGCGACTCTCATCGCTGAAGACGACACGTCTCCATTCGTCCCTCCATTCACGCTTGTCGCGACACCACTGGAGGCGGGCTGCACGACGTTGGGGCGTGAGCGGAAGACGGCCTAACGGTGTGCGGGACCGTAGCCCAGCTTCATGGAGACGGTTGCGAATGGTCCTCGCCGATACCCCAGGAGCAACAATGTCCCTAATTTGCTGGGAAGTGGCGGTGCGGTCTCCTACGGCACTGCGTAGGATCCTACGGTCTTGGCGTGCATCCGTGCGTCGCTGCGGTCCGGTCTCAGGTCGACGGGCACGTGCACCTTCCGCCGACCACTGGCGACAACATCGATGTACTGTGGAGACCTCACGCCCCACGTGTTGAGCAATTCGGCGGTACGTCCACCCGGCCTCCCGCATGCCCACTATACGCCCTCGCTCAAAGTCCGTCAACTGCACATACGGTTCACGTCCACGCTGTCGCGGCATGCTACCAGTGTTAAAGACTGCGATTGAGCTCCGTATGCCACGGCAAACTGGCTGACACTGACGGCGGCGGTGCACAAATGCTGCGCAGCTATCGCCATTCGACGGCCAATACCGCGGTTCCTGGTGTGTCCGCTGGGCCGTGCGTGTGATCATTGCTTGTACAGCCCTCTCGCAGTGTCCGGAGCAAGTATGGTGGGTCTGACACACCGGTGTCAATGTGTTCTTTTTTCCATTTCCAGGAGTGTAGCATATGCCATCATCCGATCAAAATCGACATCGTCTTTCCAGACGGACTAATTTTTTTCCGGCAGTGTGTGAGACATAAATGGCCGCATCTTTTGATTACATTGACTTGGAAGCTTGCAATTTTTACACCGCAAAGGAATCATAGATATTAGCATGTGACACAAATTTGATACGCCAAACTGTTCCACAGAAAAAGTATCTTAACAGACAGATGGATAAGAAAATGACATAAATATTTTTTGTGTTATATAATCAGAAATTGGCAAGTTTCGGATTTTTTTCTTTACTTTTTCTGTGAAGAGTAAGTTTTCGAGTTCCAAAATATGCAGCATGAACGGCCTTTTCTTTTGAATGAATTGACTTAGTCGCTTAAAATTTTTACACCTCCAAGCTACCATTGTATTGTATTTTATCTTAACTGGGGGCCTATAAACGACGGAGAGGCCCGTCCCCGCCGCAGCCGCACACAGTCCCACGACGACTACCGCAGTCCACTTCACCCCTCCGCCGTCCCACACCGAACCCAGGGTTATTGTGCGGTTCGGCCCCCGGCGGACCCTCCAGGGAACGTCTCACACCAGACGAGTGTAACCCCTATGTTTGCGTGGTAGATTAATGGTGGTGTACGCGTACGTGGAGAACTTGTTTGCGCATCAGTCGCCGACATAGAGCAGCTGAGGCGGAATAAGGGGAACCATCCCGCGGCAGATGGAAAACCGCCTAAAAACCATCCACAGACTGGCCGGCTCACCGGACCTCGACCCAAGTCCGCCGGGTGGAGTCGTGCTGGGGACCAGGCGCTCCTTCCCAATCCAGAAAGCCGTGCGTTTTTTTTTTTTTTAAATCTCATTTTGTTCGTTTAATCTGCTCGGGGCGGACATCGTAAGACATCGGTTTAAGTTCGTTGTTGATCGATTAGCTTAGTTTTTTTTTTATTACAGAGAGTTGCTAACCCTCAGACCGAACACGCTGAGCTACCGTGCCGGCTATGTTAGACCGCACGGCTAATTGCGCGGGTCAGGTACCATATACCTCAATATGGGACTTTATACGTTTCCACATTACTGAGAAAAAAGGTTCTTAACAGTCGGACATACAGACAGGCAACTAAGTGATCATATAACGGTTCCATTTTTACAGGCTGAGACACGGAACCCTAAAAATCGACACTCCTACAGGGTGTCTACGGGACAACCGGGAGATCCGGGAAAAACCCGGGAATTTCATCCAGGAGAAAACCGGGAAAAACCCGGGTATCGAGTTCCGGGAAATTTTCATTGTTTTAGTTTTCAGTTAAATTTTGATGAGTTTGACTGGTAAGAACCAATACTCCAACAAAAAAATTTACTGTATCCCGCTTCTGCAGAATAAGACTGCAGCAACAAATCATGAACGAGAGAAAAACAAAGAAAATAAAACTTAAGTCGCAAAGAAAATGCGCCATATACAACAACAAAACACAGTGCTCATACAAGCGTCTGCCGACAGCAAAGTGTGTCAAAGGCTTTAGGACGACTGTGCAGTTCTTGTTAACAACAAATTGCCTCCAATGAGCGTGACGTTACAATTTTTTACATTAGATTCGTTTTAATGCAAGATCTTTTGATGTTTCACACGTACGAACATGCCGGCTTCCTGCGTCGTCGTAGCTGCGCAAGTGCAGTGACGCCTGTCATCTGGCGCTCTGTGGCAACTGCTGAAACGTACCTTTCTAGTAGGTCACGGAAAAATATTGCGAATATTGCTTTGAAAAGCGTTACTTTCAAAGTAAATTTCCTTTTATGTAAGATAAACTATGTGAGAGAGTGTACGAAGAATTTCTTAAATCACAGACCGTTTGACTCTCATTTAAAAATCAACTCTTTGCGGACGACCGTATGAAGAATTTCGAGCCCAGAAGATCAGACATTCACGCCGTTATTAAAAAATTTTACTGGCACATTTATGTGATGTATGACACGCAAAAAAGATCAACAATATATGTGGAAGCTTAGCTTCTCTTGCAGCGTATTAATCTTAGAGACCAATATTATATATTATAGCTTTTCTTTTCTTGTAGCAACAATTGTACATTAATTTAAGCCATTAATTTTTCTTATTTGTGTGTTCGCGCTACATAAGAGTGATCTTGCTATTGGCTGACTACATCACGTGTCAAATGCTGTCATCAGCTGGCGAGATCAGGTGACATGAGATGTGACTGGCTTACAAAAGCGCGTCGCAATCTCCATTTTAATGCTTCACAAAGTAACATGCGGTGTTTGGTGGAATTCGAATCTATACCTTCGTAACACGAAAATATGCAGTGTATATGTTTCTGCACATCAAAGATTTTTGCAAATCATGTTTTTCCCCTGTGTTTCATTTTCTAAAGTGCCGGAAAATTCTACGCCGGTGTATAAAACCATAAAAGGATTGGTAAGTGCCGAGAAAAAGTAAACTCTCACTTAACACGGAAAAAAATGTATTTTCACCCGGGAGAAAGTGTATTTTCAACCGGGAAATCCGGGAAAAATCCGGGAATTATTTTTCCTTGTCCATGTACACACCCTGTCTAGCAATAATAAAGATTTTACTAGCAGCATGATTTCTACCTAGTGTCAGTCAGTTTCTCTAATACTTGCGGACGACGGGGTAGCTCCGTTCAGCGTTTCTGATTACGGCCCTAAGGAGAAAGCAGACGTCGGCGGTCCCCCGTGGAGTCGCGCAGGCAGACAGGGAGTCAGTGACCGAGGCAGGAAGCTGGCGCCCCCCCCCCCCCCCCCCCAATCAAGTGATGGCTGCTCATTCAATGCTAATGCTGCGCTGCAAGACGGCCACGTAGGTCACGCATCTCCCTGGAGCAAGTGCCACCAGGGGTTGGAACACAGCGAGACACACCCACAGTTGCACACTGATTGCGGCGCTTGACAAAAGCTTCCGGAACGTGCCTACACGGCTATTTCAACGCAAGGAATGTTGCATTACAATTTGTTTTGAGAGTTCATGGTAAACGTTATTTTAATCCGTACCCTGGTACAAAGATGTATAGGGGTAACAGAGGACTGATTTGACATAACACAAGACGGAAATGGAACACAGGATACACAGTGGTAGTATACTATAAAACTCCCACTGGAACCACAATAAGAAATGATAAATCGCCGTTTGTGCAGATTTGGGATATTTACAATTCAATCCATATTAATCTCTAGACTAAATTAACAATAAAATGTTCTAGTATGTCCTGTGAGAATTATTTGAAAAGCTGCGGGTAAAGAATGAAAAATATTTGTGCAGATCTACAAGTACCATCTAGACAGAAAAGGAGAACAGTTTGCAAACTCCAGTTTCTGTATTACAGCCACACGTACAGACAAATGGTTCAAATGGCTCTGAGCACTATGGGACTTAACTTCTGAGGTCATCAGACCCCTAGAACTTACAACTACTTAAACCTAACTAACATAAGGACATCACACACATCCATGCCCGAGGCAGGATTCGAACCTGCGACCGTAGCGGTCTCGCGGTACCAGCCTGTAGCGCCTAGAACCGCACGGCCACTCCGGCCAGCACGTACAGACACATCAGTATTCAGACACATACACTATGTGATCAAAACTATCCGGACACCTGGCTGAAAATGACTTACAAGTTCGTGGCGCCCTCCATCGGTAATGCTGGAATTCAAAATGCTGTTGGCCCACCCTTAGCCTTGATGACAGCTTTCAATCTCGCAGGCATACGTTCAGTAAGGTGCTTGAAGGTTTTTTGGGGAATGGTAGCCCATTCTTCACGGAGTGTTGCACTGAGGAGAGGTATCGATGTCGGTCGGTGAAGCATGGCACGAAGTCGGCTTTTCAAAACATCCCAATGGTTTTCTATAGTATTCAGGTCAGGACTCTTTGCACGCCTGTCCATTACAGGGATATTACTGTCGTGTAACCACTCCGCCACAGGCCGTGGATTATGAACAGGTACTCGATCGTGTTGAGAGATGCAATCCCCGTCCACGAATTGCTCTTCAACAGTGGGAAGCAAGAAGGTGCTTAAAACATCAATGTAGACCTGTACTGTGATAGTGCCCCACAAAAGAAAGGGGTGCAAGAACACAACCACTCCCCAACACGACCGCCTCCAAATTTTACTGTTGGCACTACACACGTTGACAGATGACGTTCACCAGGCATTCGCTACACCCACACCCTGCCATCGAGTCGCCACATTGTGTACTGCGACTCGCCACTCCACACAACGTTTTGCACTGTTCAATCGTCCAATGTCTACGCTCCTTACACCAAGCGAGGCGTCGTTTGGCATTTTCCAGCGTGATGTGTGGCTTATGAGCAGCCGCTCGACCATGAAATCCACGTTTTCTCATCTCCCGCTTAATTGTCAAAGTACTTGCGCTGGATCCTGGTGCAGTGTGATGGTCTGGATAGATGTCTGCCTATTACACATTAAGAGCCTCTTCAACTGTCGGCAGTCTCTGTCAGTCAACAGACGAGATCGAACTGTACGCTTTTGTGCTGTACGTGTCCCTTCGCGTTTCCAGTTCAGTATCACATCGGAAACAGTGGACCTAGGGATGTTTAGGAGTATGGAAATCTCGCGTACAGACGTATGACACAAGTGACACCAGATCACCTGATCTCTTTCGAAGTCCGTATGTTCCGCGGAGCTCCCCATTCTGCTCTCCCACGATGTGTAATGACTACTGAGGTCGCTGATATGGAGCAGCTGGCAGTAGGTGACATCACAATGCAACTGATATGAAAAACGTATGTTTATCGGGGTGTCTGGATACTTTTGCTTACATAGTGTACATATAGGATGCAAATAGTGACATTTAGAGACTGAGTGTTCCATTTTGTGCAGAGTAGCACATGGTGATATAGTTATTGAGCTTTTGGTCTTCCCTGATATTGTAAGTACCAAGCCCGGTAGTTCGGCAGCGCAGAAAGCTATCTCTTGATATTGGCACTGTTGACGAACTCGTACAGAACTTTTACGTTGCTATATAGTTGAAGCCTAACAAGATTTGGAGGCTGCTTGGAAACTGAGGACAAAGAGCCTGAAGATTAACCGTAAGAACATTTATGACATATGTGTTCCGGGGACATTTAGAAATATATGGTTTGGAGCTTCTTCCTCACAGCAAACACATAGAGGGGTGGCGCTTCGGTTGAGCCGATGTAGGTGTTTATTGAATTTCCAATGACTAAGTTTCAGCCGTGCTGTAACTGTCGTGAAGCTCCCTCCTGTCTGTGCCTTATTATACTGAGGTACTCTTGGAATCGTTGGATGAACTAGTGGGTAGTGACTACCTTTGATTTTAGATGTTGCGACAATTTATCTTACCAGTCCGAAGACAACTGCTTCCTGAGCAAGGATATCATATCTGTGAGAGGAAGTTTATCATATGTAATAGCACCATGCAGAGATGCCTGCTTTGCTAGGGCATCTACTTGCTCTAGATATCTGAGAGTGGTCTTTCATTAATACCATCACGATGTTGCGACAGTTTTTCTGCACTCAAAACACAACGTCGATAATTGCTGCAACTACTATCATGGACTCTAATCAGTTGTGGGGCTGATATACGTATTATCAGAGACGATGACTATTGTGTTTTCTTTGGTCATCTGTGCGAATGGTACTGCTTCCAAAATGACAATCATCTCGGCCGTCGTAATAGTGGAGTGTGGCTCAGGCTTGTTGTTTGCTTAGGGGTACCCCATAAGCCCCACCAGCCTCTTCACAAGACTTGGACCTATCTGTATACACGACGCACAGACAGCATTTCAGTTGCTGTTGCGTTAGTTGTGTCCTGGCTCTGACATACTACACTGGTCCTCCCAGAAATCTTGTGCCAACGACGTGCCAATGGGTTACGGACCTGCAGTGGTATATAAAGATTTAATCATCACCTCAAAAATAAACGTTACGTCCTGGTACACACTGAAATCTCCACACCACAGTACCACAGCAGCACGCCAGTAGAGAAGCTAGAAAGAGCACACAGCAACCCTTTAACACTGCAGACACTGCCAACGCCATGATGATACAGGATAAACACAGAGAAGAAGAAAGATGAATCAAACTCTCAATCTTTCCAATAATACCTTTTCCCTCCTCCCAACCACTTCATTGTTTGTCCTTCATTACTGCCGTATGTTCTTTCCGTTCATCCCTCTCTCATTTCTTCCCTCGCCTCCATTGCTGATATGCCCACAGTGTACATACACCACAAGTAAATTAGCTCTATTTATCAGCTCTTCACAAACTAGTATTAACTGTGTTTGTTTAGTGCTTTCGGTCTCTTTCTAAATGATTTCACACAGTAAATGTAAGACCTAATGTACTGTTATCTTGTAAAGAACAGACTTAGGCTCTCAAATTTCACAGTAAATGTATCTTAGGCTAAGGCTGATCTCTGAACGAATGCTGGTTTTAACGGTGCGTTGAATGGTCTACTGGTTGTGATATTTCCTAGCCTGCCTTGTAAGTAGGCTGTTTAGGTTTTTATGTTGGTGACGCCACGTACCGCTTTGTATTAAAACCACTTGCTGTGCTGTGTGCAGTCTATGGCTGGTTGGACTCATTCTTGGATTATTCGCAAGTTTAGTGTTGGACAGTTGGATGTGAACAGCCCATAGCGTTGAGCAGTTCGAAATGAGCCGCCAGCAGTGGTGGATGTGGGAAGAGAGATACCAGAGTTTTGAGATGTTAATGTGAGCTGACGTTCTGGACGTGTTTCCGTCAGAAAAAGGAAATTTGTATTAAGGTAAATACATTGTTTGTTCTCTATGAAAATCCTTCATTTGTTAACTATATGCCTGTCAGTAGTTAGTGCCTTCAGTAGTTAGATTCTGTTATTTAGCTGGCAGTATTGGCGTTCGCTGTATTGCAGTAGTTCGAGTAACGTAGATTTTTGTGTGGTAAGTGATTCAGGAAGGGTATAAGTTATTGTTAGTCAGGGCTATTTTTTTGTAGGGATTATTAAAAGTCAGACTGCGTTGCGCTAAAATATTGTATGTTAGTTTAGAAATTATCAGAATGAGTAAAGAGGAAACTGTCTGAGTACGTTCAGTTTTACTCAGCTGTTTCAGTATCAAATAACGTAAATGTTTATTAGCACAGTCTTTCCTTACATTCAAAGGGTAAGTTTTATAACCTCTTTCAAGTGACTCATCCAGTAACTTAAAGACATTTTTCACAGCGAAAAGCTATTGCCAGATGAGAAGAAAGTGACCTCTGTAGACTTGTATGACCTCTGTAGATACGTAAGGAGCATCCACGAAGGTGTCGGGTAGCAATAAACGCTCACGGAGGGCACTCTTGTTGTTGAAGCTCACAAAGTCCAATGGAAAGCACCCGGAACGTTGGGATGAATGATTGTTTCCACTTTTTTTTTACACCTGTTGGGCATTTCAGTTGTTTTTATGTAAATGATTGAGGATATGATGATGTTTTGTTACATAAATAATTTGTGAATGATGTGGTAGAAGTTGGTAACATATCCATCCAGTCCTCAATTACCGCTCAGTGGAGTATGACAGACTCCCAGAGTCATGTTTACCTAATTCTTTTGAGCAGTATGTACCACATATCGCTGAAAGCCGTAGTTTTCTAATTACACAAAAAAAACCGTAAAAAAGTGACCTTTAAATGCATTTTTCTTGAATAGAAAACTATGGCCACTGGCAAAATTTAACTACATTAAATTTCCTACAAAAAGGTTCGCTTTGTTTTTCTGTAGGTCTAATAGTTTGCTCGTAGCGAGCGAGGGATTTTGAAAATCTCTCGGGTGGATTTTGATGACACTGCGGGTTGCATAAAACCCGTAGGTATGGGCAGCTGAATAACACTGTGTCAAACCTGTATGTAGGTAGTTGGCTTATGAGGAGTTATAGGTAGCTCTCGCGATTCACTGAGAATCGCTTCATCACTCTGTCAAGAAGGTTGTTAGAAAGAAGCAATACAAATTGTCTCATTGACTCGTTACTTCCTTTTTTAATAAAACACAAAAAATAAATGTCATTTACCTTTCTCTGTTTCAAAAATAAAAAGTTTGAAAGAAAATTACTTTTCGTTCTAGATTTTAGTCCGGCACTAACGTTGATTAATAGTGCACGGAGCGGGGCGGGGAGAGGGGGTTACTAGGTAGTACCTGATTGCACTCAGAGATAATGGCCTCAGAAAGGCTGGGAACCACTGCTGTAAAAGAAGACGGTGGCCAAAGCGAGCTGCTACCCTGAGTTCCGCAATTCCACTAGCAAGGACACAGCCTGCAGTGCAGTGTGGGCAGTCTGTCACGATCTTAACACATGCGCAGAATGCGTACACACTGCAGAGAAACTGCGCGAAGGGGAAAGTCTTCGTCAGTCTTAGATGCCTCAGCTGAGGACGAATGGCAATATCATGCACTGAACGACGACCGGCTGCAGGTCCGAAATGTCTTTCGATATTCCGTTCGCCGGGGAAAAAAATTTACAATTCACAATGAACCAACTAAACAAAATGCATAGCGTCGTGAAAAGAAGTTATAAATTGAACATCAACCAATAATAAAACAAGGTTCATGAAATGTAGTCGAATTAAATCAGGCGATGCTGGGGGAGTTAGGTTAGGAAATGAGACACTAAAAGTAGCAGATGAATTATGCTATTTCGTTAGCAAAGTAGCTGACGACTGCACAAGTAAAGAGAATATAAAATGTAGACTGGCAATAGGAAGGAAACGCTTCTGAAAATGAAAAAAAAATTAACATCGGACATAACAAGTGTAACAAAATATTCTCTATAGGTTCTTGACAGCACTGTAGTCTTATACGGAAATGTAGGGTGGACGATAAAAAGTTCAGACAGAAAGAGAACTTAAACTTCTGAAGTGTGGTACAATACAAGACTTAAGATTAGAGGGGTAGATCGGATAACTGATGAAGAGGTCCACAACTGAATTGGAGGAAAAAAATAAATTTGTGGAACAACGGGAGTAAAAGAAGGGATTGGTTGGTAGGACACAGCCTGAGTCTTAAAGGGATTGCCAATGAAGGGAAGTGTGGGGTATAAACGTTGAAGGAGTAGACGAAGGCTTTGCTTCAGTAAGCAGCTGCAAACGGATTTGGGTTTCATTAATTATACATGCAGTGAAGCCCTGGCTAACCGAACTCGGGGCCGGCCTGTGTGGCTGAGCGGTTCTAGGCACTTCAGTCTGGAACCGCGCGACCGCTACGGTCGCAGGTTCGAGTCCTGCCTCGGGCATGGATGTGTGTGATGTCCTTAGGTTAGTTAGGTTTAAGTAGTTCTAAGTTCTAGGGGACTGATGACCTCAGATGCCAAGTCCCATATTGCTCAGAGCCATTTGAACCTAACTCGGGTCAACCAAAACACGACTTACACGAAACGGCTCCAAAAACAGCTAATCCAAAAAGTAATGTTGTTCTGCACGGAAATAATTCGAGGGTGTGAGCGTTCGGAACTATAACTAGGGGCAGAGGTGGGCGCCCGAATCTGAGTTGCTTCCCCAGACACCGACTCACCAGTCTAGATACAACTATACTGCCAACAATAGTGCATTTAAGTGGGTCGTTTAGTTCCACTACGCGTGTATTTTTTGTGCTATGGCGATTAAGCGGAAGTGTGTTGCGATTATTTTCGCTGAGAAATCATTTGCTGTCAAAGAAGTTGATGGAAATTATGCGTTAGGAGGGAAGCGTCTCAGGTTAATCCGTGCAGTTGTGCAAAGCCACGAGCCGGCACGGTAGCTCAGCGTGTTCGGTCAGAGGGTTAGCAGCCCTCTGTAATAAAAAAAAAAAAGAAAAACTGAGCTAATCTATCAACAACGAACTTAAACGGATGTCTTACGACGTCCGCCCCGAGCAGATGCAACGAACAAAATGAGATTTAAGGGGGAAAAAAAAATAGTGGTTAGTGCACTTGCTACTGAGCGGGAGACCCGGGTTAAAATCCCGGCCTTGGTACAAATTTTCATTCGCCGCTTCATTATGCAAATAAGCTTCACAGATGTTAGAGATCATAAAGATCTCCGAAACCATATAGTTTCATTGATTAAATCACCCATGCCTGGGTTTGACGAAAGATCTCCCGTTTCACTAGATGTTGAGACGCTATTCTGTAACAGCTGGAAAGGCTCCGCAATGCTGTTCGAGTTTAGGGGGGGGGGGGGGGGGGGAATACCGAGTCGGCTGACGCGTGAATGGGAATTAAGATTGTGGAGGGAGGCATGTTAGGGTATTGATGGAGTTGCCAGTTGACATGGGAACGGCAGAATTGAAGGTGAGCTGCAAGGTGTTATCGAGACAAGCGGGCTACTCGAACAGGACATCTGCGTCGTAAGGATCTTCCTCGTAACCTGTCCATTACTGCCTGATCGGACACAGCGGATCCAGTGGCTCTTCCGAGTTCGTCTTGCAGTGCTCTGGCGATATACGTACGACGCCTCAACACAGGGATGGGCACATACCGATCTTCATAGAGGGTTTCAATGCATCGGCGGCGTTGTCTATCTCGCCTTACTTAGCGACCTATCTCCCTGTAGCGTGTCCCCAACCTATGTCTGACACATGGAGATACAATGACATCTGCAGCAACGCACCGAAAATCCATCCTTTTTTGGGTCAGGCGGACAGCCCTTACAACTTGCATTAAGATGTCGCATTGCATGTGCTTGGTTCAACACAAGCTTCAGAAATGACAACTATCATCCAGGTAGCCCACTTGAAAGCACTGGGACACCGGTACTCACTTTCTTTCTTCTGAGGGGTCACCTGAAACTAATGCATAACACAGCCTGTTATGTCGAATGATTTTAATAGTTGCCTACATTGAAAGCGAAGATCTCAAACCATTCAATAAGACCACAGGTACAGTATGTCTTAAAATAGATTTAACGTACCAGACTTTGATATACGTATTCCCGAAATTCTTCTGAACAGCGTACATTAGAAAGTACGAGTATGTAAGTGGACTGTGTGAGTAAGATGTTTGTACTGTCGCAGCCACAGAAAACAGCCAAGTCTTATAGAAAAACAGTAACAAATGGAGAATAATAGTAAGTCTAGAAGTCTTAGGGCGTGTCAAGAAAAAGTCCCTGAGCACCTAGCGGGCCAATCAGGTGCCAGCATGTCGGGTATCCACGTATAACGGTATAAACTATTAACACAGAGTGATCCGCGAACACTGTAGAGTACCAGTGAGAGGCATAGCTCCAAGAGCACAATATACACTCCTGGAAATGGAAAAAAGAACACATTGACACCGGTGTGTCAGACCCACCATACTTGCTCCGGACACTGCGAGAGGGCTGTACAAGCAATGATCACACGCACGGCACAGCGGACACACCAGGTACCGCGGTGTTGGCCGTCGAATGGCGCTAGCTGCGCAGCATTTGTGCACCGCCGTCGTCAGTGTCAGCCAGTTTTCCGTGGCATACGGAGCTCCATCGCAGTCTTTAACACTGGTAGCATGCCGCGACAGCGTGGACGTGAACCGTATGTGCAGTTGACGAACTTTGAGCGAGGGCGTATAGTGGGCATGCGGGAGGCCGGGTGGACGTACCGCCGAATTGCTCAACACGTGGGGCGTGAGGTCTCCACAGTACATCGATGTTGTCGCCAGTGGTCGGCGGAAGGTGCACGTGCCCATCGACCTGGGACCGCACCGCAGCGACGCACGGATGCACGCCAAGACCGTAGGATACTACGCAGTGCCGTAGGGGACCGCACCGCCACTTCCCAGCAAATTAGGGACACTGTTGCTCCTGGGGTATCGGCGAGGACCATTCGCAACCGTCTCCATGAAGCTGGGCTACGGTCCCGCACACCGTTAGGAAGTCTTCCGCTCACGCCCCAACATGGTGCAGCCCGCCTCTAGTGGTGTCGCGACAGGCGTGAATGGAGGGACGAATGGAGACGTGTCGTCTTCAGCGATGAGAGTCGCTTCTGCCTTGGTGCCAATGATGGTCGTATGCGTGTTTGGCGCCGTGCAGGTGAGCGCCACAATCAGGACTGCATACGACCGAGGCACACAGGGCCAACACCCGGCTTCATGGTGTGGGGAGCGATCTCCTACACTGGCGGTACACCTCTGGTGATCGTCGAGGGGACACTGAATAGTGCACGGTACATCCAAACCGTCATCGAACCCATCGTTCTACCATTCCCAGACCGGCAAGGGAACTTATTGTTCCAACAGGACAATGCACGTCCGGATGTATCCCGTGCCACCCAACGTGCTCTAGAAGGTGTAAGTCAACTACCCTGGCCAGCAAGATCTCCGGATCTGTCCCCCATTGAGCATGTTTGGGACTGGATGAAGCGTCGTCTCATGCAGTCTGCACGTCCAGCACGAACGCTGGTCCAACTGAGGCGCCAGATGGAAATGGCATGGCAAGCCGTTCCACAGGACTACATCCAGCATCTCTACGATCGTCTCCATGGGAGAATAGCAGCCTGCATTGCTGCGAAAGGTGGATATACACTGTACTAGTGCCGACATTGTGCATGCTCTGTTGCCTGTGTCTATGTGCCTGTGGTTCTGTCAGTGTGATCATGTGATGTATCTGACCGCAGGAATGTGTCAATAAAGTTTCCCCTTCCTGGGACAATGAATTCACGGTGTTCTTATTTCAATTTCCAAGAGTGTACATATCGACAGTAACAGTCAGGCCAGTATTTCCAGGCTAGACAGAAGTTAGACGAGACGGATAGAGATGGAGGGTCTTTGGTAGGAACACGGATACATCACGAAAAGCCAATGGCAGGCTAAGGGCACAGTGTGTTACCATATAGGGAGGGACGCCTCTTTGCCTCCACTCAGCATCGTATAAACTATTGAAAAGCAGTGTAGAATTAGAGCCAATGAGGTGACGAGACGTCTTGGGAGTCACGTCGTGTCAAGGACGGTCGGGGACGAAGGCGAAGGGGAAAGCCAAATACAACTAGGAAGCTGTGAGTAGTGGAAGGAGACAGACAATGAGAGAGTAAAGGGAAGTTAGAGAAACAGAGAAAGCAGGTGAGTAGTCAGGAAGGGCAAGGCAGAAGTAGCTGCAGTAGCATCAGCGCAGTTAATGAAACCATGGCTGGGACATCTGTGTGTCGTATACCGGGCGCGGGCTCAGTTAATACCGACACTCTCATTTCAAAGCACACGGAAAAGTGCTATCCAGTCACTATCTCTGTACTAAGACTTGTCCTCCTCGTTGCTACAACTCTTTCAAGGCAAGTAGAGCAAGAGTTGAAACTTCCTGGCAGATTAAAACTGTGTGCCCGACCGAGACTCGAACTCGGGACCTTTGCCTTTCGCGGGCAAGTGCTCTACCATCTGAGCTACCGAAGCACGACTCACGGCCGGTACTAACAGCTTTACTTCTGCCAGTACTTCGTCTCCTACCTTCCGAACCATCAGCGCACACTCCGCTGCAGAGTGAAAATCTCATTCTGGAAACATCACCCAGGCTGTGGCTAAGCCATGTCTCCGCAATATCCTTTCTTTCAGGAGTGGTAGTTCTGCAAGGTTCGCAGGAGAGCTTCTGTAAAGTTTGGAAGGTAGGAGACGAGGTACTGGCAGAAGTAAAGCTGTGAGTACCGGGCGTGAGTCGTGCTTCGATAGCTCAGATGGTAGAGCACTTTCCCGCGAAAGGCAAAGGTCCCGAGTTCGAGTCTCGGTCGGGCACACAGTTTTAATCTGCCAGGAAGTTTCATATCAGCGCACACTCCGCTGCAGAGTGAAAATCTCATTCTAGAGCAAGAGTTGGTTTTGTGAACAAATTCAGAAGTTGCAAAGTACTTCGAGTTGAGGATATTTGAAGTCACTTTGCAATCCTTACCTTTTATAATAAGGTAATTATTCCCAGGTCATGACTCCCATCCACACAAGCCAACCAGCTAATTTCCTTATCATGAACCATGTCGCCCAATCTCAGACAATACGAATAAGACGCGGCAGTACATTTGTTTTTCAGCCTGTAAGCTCCGAGACGTTGTGTCACGCGTAGAGTTGCACTATACAGAAACTATGGTTCGGTAGTTAACCGTACATGAATGATGTAGTAAATGTATTTCCGGTAGCATTTATAGCGTTGGCAGGGAAAGAAACATTAATGAATGTGTGGGAAGAAAGTGGGAGCCGACAACTTATTTTTTTGGTCTGTTTCTTTGTTTTCCACATAATTTCAACTGCACATCGTTCAGAGTCAGTGCACTGTGTAGCTTATATCCTTACAAAATGTAAATTGCATTTTATAAGTAGTAAAAATTAGTGGGTCGCGTAACTTCTGCGCTTTGATGTAACCAATGGTTTACTTTTGATCTAAGTACAGTTTACACGCTCAAACGTAAAAAAATCTATTTACTCATGGTTGTGATTTTGTACTAAATAGAATGTTCTCCATCAAAGGCTAGAGTTTCCTGTTATTATTCATAAGTGCGAAGGTTGTTTATGAATAACAGAAGCACGTTTCATATAAGCTCTACAAAGTATTGAAGCGATATTTTTTCTTTTGCCTTTTTTTTAAAAAAAAAATTACCTTTTTTAAGGAAATTGCGGTTTCTAGCACTATATGATAAATATTTCTTCTTTATTTTTACTGAAATATAACTCCGTTCCACATTACATATCAACAATTTTCGAATAAAACCTATTCAATACCTCCTCATTAGTTACGTGATCTACCCATCTATTCTTCAGCATTCTTCTGTAGCACCACATTTCGAAAGCTTCTATTCTCTTCTTGTCCAAACTAGTTATCGTCCATGTTTCACTTCCATACATGGCTACAATCCAAACAAATACTTTTAGAAACGACTTCCTGATACATAAATCTATATTCGATGTTAACAAATTTCTCTTCTTCAGAAACGCTTTCCTTGCCATTGCCAGTCTACATTTTATATCCTCTCTACTTCGACCATCATCAGTTATTTTGCTTCCTAAATATCAAAACTCCTTTACTACTTTAAGTGTCTCATTTCCTAATCTAATTCCCTCAGCATCACCCGATTTAATTTGACTACATTCCATTATCCTCGTTTTGCTTTTGTTGATGTTCATCTTATATCCTCTATTCAAGACACTGTCCATTCCGTTCAACTGCTCTTCCAAGTCATTTGCCGTCTCTGACAGAATTACAACGTCATCGGCGAACCTCAATGTTTTTACTTCTTCTCCATGAATTTTAATACCTACTCCAAATTTTTCTTTTGTTTCCTTTACTGCTTGCTCAATATACAGATTGAATAACATCGGGGACAGGCTACAACCCTGTCTCACTCCTTTCCCAACCACTGCTTCCCTTTCATGCCCCTCGACTCTGATAACTGCCATCTGGTTTCTGTACAAATTGCAAATAGCCTTTCGCTCCCTGTATTTTACCCCTGCCACCTTCAGAATTTGAAAGAGAGTATTCCAGTCAACATTGTCAAAAGAACAAAAATATTCTGTAGGTTACGCGGCCCTTTATACATCCTCACTCAGTTTCTAGACGTTTCACGGAATCTGGTAAGACACTCTTGGGGCGCGCAAGCGAAGGGATCTAATTGAGGTAACGACTGATAGGTACGCAACACATGTAATGGGCAAGAAATGCTGTTACGATCTTAATTGACTGAGGCTACTAGGAAAACTGCCGTAGTCTAGGCTTACTTATGATAGTCTACGATACCTTAAGATAGTTTTACAACTGTAATCACGCGTTAATGCTCGTATTTGAAAAATCTAACTGCTCGTAACTTACGTAAGCAGTATTATTACATTCCTATGAAAGAGTGCTAACAGTAATGAAGTTTTAAAAGATTTTAGTTTCGTGACAGTTTTGACCCCTCATGAACTTGCATTTTATCCGTCAGGTGGTATTTAACCCCAAATTAGGAACCACTCGTTTAGATAAAATCGTGAATACGATGGGGCTCCTCAAATTTTCAATCTGGTTACCCGCTATCTTGCTTTTCTTGTTATTGGCAGTCTGAATCTTTCACATTCACCTGCTAATCAAAGTGACTCCTCACATGACAACTGTATCAATTGGTAGTAGGAGAGGGAAAACAACTCCACTTTTGTAGCAGTAATGTCAAAACTATAAAAAGGAGGGACATCCGATAAATTAAGCAACATTTTTTTTCCGGAAAGCAGGTTCGTTTTATATAGGATTCCTATAAACCATATTATTACCCACTCTTTTGCCTAGAAAGCTCTATATTTTTCAACATACGAGGGGCGTTTGAAAAGTCCGTGCAAAGTCCGAGAGATGGCACCACCGGCAAGTACCAAGGTCATGTTTAGTTAGTAGCATCTTTGGAAAGAACGCACACCAAGTTTCAGCCATATTGGTCTATTTCTTTGTGTTTGGCAATCATGTGAATGAAGGAAGTCAACATTGTCAAAAAATGGACGAAAAAGAATTTCGTTTGGTGATTAAACATTACTTTGTGAAAGGCAAAACGCCTCAGAAAACTAAAGAGAAGGTTGATAAACATTACAGTGACTCTGCACCTTCGAATAGAACAGTTTATAAGTGGTTTCAAAATTTCGACTGCTCACACTTGACCAAAGACGGAATCATGTGAAGTGTTGCAAGGATGATTTCCAGCTGTTCAGGAAGAATCCGCAGGACTTTAAGCGTCGTTTCGGCACCGTGAATGAAACGTGGATACATCACTATACTTCTGAGACCAAACAACAACTTAAACAATGGGTTGCCAAGAGACAATCTGCACCAAAAAAGGCGAAGACCATTCCTTCGGCCGGAAAGGTTATGGCAGCTGTCTCTTGCGATTCGCAACGTATAATCCTCATCGACTATCTGGAAAAAGGATAAAACTATTACAGGTGAATATTATTCGTCGTTATTGGAGCGTTTGAAAACCGAGCTGTAAGAAAAATACCGGCGACTGGGCCGCAAAAAAGTCCTTTTCCATCACGGCAATGCACCAGCACACACCTCAGCAGTTGTGGTCGTAAAATTAATGGAAATAGGATTCCAACTCGTTTCACATCCCCCCTATTCTCCAGACTTGCCTCCCTCGGACTACTATTTGTTCCCATATCTGAAGAAATGGATGGCGGGACAAAGATTTTATTCAAACGAGGAGGTGATTGCAGCAACTTACAGGTATACCTATATTTCAGACTTGGACAATTCCTATTATTCTGAAGGGATCAACAAAGTGTACAAGTCTAAAAAGAAGCTAGTCGAAAAATAAAAATGGTCTACTCCAAACAAGTAAGTAGTTTTCATTTTTGCACGGACTATTCAAACGCTCCTCGTAATCCCCGTTCAATGCAAGGGCCTTCCGCCACCTTAGTAGGAGGGTCTGTATGACCGCATGGTACCAATCTAGCCGTCGACGTCTGAGCCAGCGTCTTTCTGCATCGATGTCCTCCCCGTCACCCACGCACTGCCTCCCGCAGAGTGCATCATTCACTGGGCGAAACAGATGGAAGTCGGAAGGTGCGAAATCCGGGCTGTAGGGTAATCTACGCCATTGAGTACACCAGCTGATGGACGATTGTGTCAGCACTACCAACAGAGACGTCCAGTTGTGCTGTGATGTGTTCGATTGTGATACGTCGATCACGTCGAGTGAGAGTGTCCGCACGTTCCAGCATTGCAGGAGTCACAGCTGTGTTCGGTCGGACGGCAAGCGGGAGATTGGACAGGTGGTTTGCATGACGTTGTTGCGATGATGACAAATGCCTCTCCAGACGAGTCACCGTGCTTTTGTTCATTGGCATATTTCAGTAGATATTCTGCAACCGTCTGTGAACATCTGCAAAGTTCTGGTTCTCCGCCAATAGAAACTCAATGACAGCTCTCTACTTGGAACGCACCTCAGCTACAGACGTCGTTTTGAAGGCTGTATATAACGCCGTCAGCTACAGGAACTTCATGAAACTATAGGGGCTGAAACGGGAATATTTCACGATTTTCTACAACAAGTTCCGCATTTTTCAACCGAAATTTAGAGAGAAAATAATGTGGTGCGTTACTTGTTGAACGCCGCTAGCAACTGAGTGCGTCGGCCGTAGTCGTATACTTACGACACTCGAGACAATGGCCCGACTGGGAGAAACCAAGAGCCTCTATGTTCTCTTTGCCTGCTCCGGACTGTATTAAACATTGAGTGGCGGCCTCTTACGGGGCTCGGATAGCCGGCTGGGTCGGAACGTTTCTCGAGGCGTAGGCGTCCCTGCGGTGCAGCAAAGAAACAAGTCCTGCGCCGCATGCCGTCTGTTGCTCTGCACAATGCAAGACGCGCTGTGTTACGGCCGCTGTGAGCTCGGGCCGTTCCTCTTCCCGTACTTTAAGAAGAACAGCGGCTCTGGAGAAAGCGGACGACGCTGGGCATAATGAATACATACATGCGGAACGAGAGGCCGTGCATTGGAATTAATCAAAGAATACACTCGTGTGATATTCACGGTAATGGCAGCTGCTGGCAAAGCGGCGGCGCACGCATGGGTGAGCCTTTTGGAGCAGAGGTTCTTTTCTTCAGCTTGGGGCGCGTACCGAGTAGGATTAACAGAAGGGATAGACAAGGATAACGAAGAGCGGAACGTTTCGTCACTGGATTGTTTAGTAAGCGCGAGGGCGTAACGGTGATAATCAAGAAACTACACTTGCAATCATTACGAGGCGTAGTCTATCACTGTTGAAATTCTAAGGACGTACTTTCGAAGAGGAGTTTTACAAGTAAAAACGTCTTCTGTGTCAAACACTTATTTATTTTTGCCACTATGCGTTTCGACAGTTCACACCATCATCTTCTTGTGGAGAACTGTAAAGTTAAGTAGCTGGTGTTTGTGAAGAATACAGACGACTTTCCACAGCAGCAGATCAAGTGCAAGGTAGATATGCTGCGTCTTTTGCTAGTCATAAAATCGTCTTTTTAGAAAAGGCACTGCTAAGTTAAAAAAACAAGAATTTGTCAGAGTAAAGAGTACTTATAAGGGAAGTAGTTGAAAAAAGATTCCATACTGCCACTTGGTGCATGCGTTATCCATTATGTTTACACTGTCACTGGTGTTACACACGTTGCCTACGTCCGATACAAATACACTTTCACAATTAAGACAAAAAATGATGCACCACGAAGGAACTATCCTAATAGCACGGAAATCAACAGATTTTCTGGACATGTACAGACAAAAAAATGATTAGAATTTTATGAAAATTGGTTGATTTGCTCCAAGGAAAGAGCTTCATAAATTGAGCAAGTCAATAACGCGCTGTTTCGCCTCTATCCCTTATGCAAGCAGTTATTCGGCTTGGCAGTGATTGATACGAGTTGTTGGATGTCCTCCTGAGGGCTTTCGTGCCAAATTCTGTCCAATTGGCGCATAACATCGTCAAAATCCCAAGATGGTTGGAGGCCTCTGCCCATGATACTCCAAACGTTGCCACTTTGGGGAAAGATCCGGCGACCTTGCTGGCTAACGTAGGGTTTGGTAAACACTAAGACTAGCAGTAGAAACTCTCGCCGCGTGCGGGCAGGCATTATATCGCTGAAAATGTAAGCCCAGGATAACTTTTCTTGAAAGGCAACAAAATGAAGCTGTCTTGTGCAACCTTTAACACCTCTAAGGAATTTCATTTCTTGTGCCTGAATCCTGCTTTCTTGCATCTTAGTAATCACTCATGTCTCACTTCCATAGAGCAGAGCGGGGACTGCAACAGTTTTGTAAAATTTAATTTCAGTGTCTTTTCCGGTTTTCTTTTTTAGGCTTCTGTTAATTGTTCAACACACCCGGCTGTATTTACTAAGCTTAATTTCAATATCTCTGCGGTAGCCATATGTCATTTTACTTCCGAGATAGTTGAAAAGATGTATCACTATCTTGGTTCTGATTGGTTCTTTTCCCATGAAGGCCATAGTCTTAGTTTTTTCTTTTGAAATTTCCATTTTAAATTTTGCATTTATTTGTTTTAGCAAGTAGATTCCTTTCTGAACGTCATCTTCCTTATCTGCTAGGATCACTGCGTCATCGAATTATAGCAAATTATTTAAAAGAATGTTCCTGTCTAGGTAGATGCCTTCCTGAAATTCTGATTTCCATATATGTATTATTTCATTAATGTAGATGTTGAACAACGTTGGAGAGATGCAGCAGCCTTGTAGTACCCCTTTGTTAGTTGGTACCTCATTAGATGTGTTACCATTGAAATCTAGAGTGATATTTGTATCTTGATATAAACTTTTTATCTCATTTACTAGATGTTTTGGATATCCATGATTTGTCATTATTTCCCAAAGTTTCTGTCTATTGAGATTGTCAAAAGCTTCTTTAAAGTCAATAAAATCAATGTGTTTTACTTTATTATACTCTCTCCGTTTTTCTATTATTTGCTGTAGAATAAAAAGTGGATCTATTGTGGAGCGTCCTTTCCTAAAACCCGTATGTTCCTCATGCAGTACTGTTTCATCTATCTTTTTAAGTCCTGCATTTAAAATCTTAGCATACACCTTGTGTGCAGAAACCAGTAAACTTATTTCTCTGTAATTTCTACATAGGCTTTTACCTCCTTTTTTAAAAACTGATGTCACTCTAGCTGTTTACCAGTCTTTGGGAATACTGTTCTTCTTCCAACAGTCGTTGAAGAGATGTAGCAGTCGTCCCTGTAGCATCATTTCTCCATAATTTAATAATTCAGCATTAATGCCGACTTTTCCTGTTGCTTTTCTGTTCTTAAGTGATGTTAGTGCAGATGTTAATTCGTCAGACTGTATTTCATCTAATCCTTTCTCGTCTAGTTGTTCAATTTCAGTTTTTTGTGCTGTACCACAATTTGCTCTAATGATTTATCCATCGTTCTTCTTCGAAACTATTGATTGGTATCTTCTCTCTTTCTGTTGTGTATAAGGTTTTTAAAACCTTATATGCCAATTGTTGTCTTCCGTGGATATCTTGTTCGATATTAGAGATAAACCTATCCCAATGTTCCTGGTATGCTTTCCTTAGCACGCATTTAGCGTTATTTCTGTTCTCTTTATAGTATTGTTTGTTCTCAATAGTTGGGTTGCTCAAGTATTTTATATATGCATCCCGTTTTTCTTTGACAGCTTCCACTATATACTCACTACAAATTTTTAGGCCTTTTCTTTTCCGTATTCTTTTCTTTTTACCGAGAGCTTCTCCACCTACTCTGCATACAGTATTCTTCAGAGTTTGCCATTCTTCTGCTGTATTGTCTTTAGTTTGAAAGTTTGCTAGTTCTTCACTTAACCTCCTTTGGTACAGGTATCTAATACTGTCCTGCTATGAAAAGAAATACCAACCCAGGCCATCGCTCCCTGTTGTTGGACCGTATGGTGGGCGACAATCACGTTGGTATTCCAATGCTACCCGGAGCGTCTCCAGACACATCTTCGGTCTTGGAGTCTCAATTGACTGGAGCAGAATTGTCTTCAGTGATCGGTGCCGCTACGAACTGTGCTCCGTACGTGTCTGGAGACGCCCCAAACAGCGATTGGACCAATGTGACCGCCGGCCACCATACTGCCCGACAACAAGGATTGGTGATGTGGGATGCCATTTCTTCCCGTAGCGGGACCGTTTTGAGTGTCATCCGTGGCACCCTTTTTCTCTTAAGGGTTATTTTTATAAATGATCGGTGAAAGCTGGTGATAGTCAAGGGAAGGCAGGAATCGGTTATGATTGTCGACGAGGCCGTAATCAGTTACTATTGCTTGCCTTTTACAATTACACACGATTCATTTTAAAGCAGTACTTCCAGACTCCACAATAAATAAAAAAAATGTCACACGTTATTAATCAAGGAATAAACAACAGCATACATAACAGTGTTTTCAGTGAGCTATAATTTAGCAAATCACCATTAAATACAAATACAACAGATATCGTAATTCTTCAGTTTCTCCCGGCGTATTTGTTGCCCGAACAGTCCACGGGTATACTGTCGGTTCACAGTGTCCAACGGTCACAATATTTCGGCGATCAGACATGTCGCCATCGTCAGGTGCGCTGACGAACTGAGCTCCTGAGGGCGGCCGGCCGATTTAAATCCCCTCCCCCCGCGGGCCGCTCTCTCCGCCGTCCGCGCCCGCGCGCCGGTGGTCGCGAAGACGTGACCGTCGGAATCTGTCGTAGCGTCGATGAGCTTGCTACGTCCGCCCTGGTCGCCAGTTCGTACTTCTTGCTGAGAGTCTTCTTAATTACGTTCAATGCCGGGTCCTAAGCCTTGCTGAGATTGTAGCCGCAATCTCGGTTGATAAGATCTTCCCTGGTGCGAATTTCGATAGCCTCCCTTATAACGCTGTCCCAATATTTTGAGGTCTGAACTGTTCTTGGTACGCTCATGATCCATCTCGTGTTTCTCGGACAACAGTGCTCTGCTACCGCCGACTTACTTGGATATTTCAGTCGAGTGTGCCTTTGATGTTCTCGGCAACGATCTTTGATTGTGCGTACTGTTTGTCCGATATATGTCTTCCCACACTCACAGGGAATGTTTTAAAAGCAAGCCACTGTGATCTTGGCAGAAGGCCCTACACGCCAGGAACGGCAATAAATTAAAAGTTCTTTAAAACTCGCTGCAATCTACAAATTACAGGTATTGAAATACTAAAGGCAAGTCACCACAAACACAGCAGACGGCATCAGACGCCAGCAACGGCAGTAAACAAGGTTTTAAGGCCTACTGATAAAATATAAGTATCATATTAGAATTTTAAGGCAAATGACCACAATCACGGCTGAAGATCTTACACGCCAGGAACGGCAATATATATGAAACCTGCTGTAAAACAGCAAACACAATAGCAAAAGTTAATTAAAAAACAAGCAACTGATGCAGACGATGTTCCAGGAATCGACCTCTGAGAAGGTCCGGCAACAAACACTTTCGCGAGCAATGAGATGGGAATCCAAGAGTTGCATTCACTTCACAAAATGGTAACTCACACTAGTGGCAGTCTAACGAATGACTAAGGATAATCGTGCTGAAGCTACCTGACTTCCGATAAATAGATAAACCGGAGTACTCGTTGGTATATAGTCCGATGGAACAATACGCCAAAGCTGGAACCGGCGGTCAGCACTACGTCCCCATAATGCTGTGTTTAGAGCGCCCGGAACGAGAAAGGAACCAATACCACCAGAGTAGAAAGCACTCCACTCGCTGCTCTTCGTCTCGGCGACACAACGAGCAGCAACACGAACCCAAGTGACTGGAGAATCGCGAGATCTCACAGTGGTGGAGGTTTCTCTACGTGGATTGAAATGCCCTCATCTTAAAGCTTGCTGGATCCGGTTTATGGTGAGGTCGTGCACCCTCGTGGCCACAGCCCTCCCATCCGGCAATCCATGCGTGCCGCCAGCAGTCCCGGCGTGTTCCCGTACTGCGCGGATCTTGCTCCTCCTGAATCCCCAGCCGAACTGGCCCACTCACACGACCCAACGACGTCGCCCCAAAGATAGGCAACAGTTACTACATATCGATAACCGCCGCTGCTGCCACTAGCGGACAGGCAACTCTTGTGAAACCGAGTGGCCTCAGTCAACACGAAAAGAAGACAAACAACCGCAACCATGCCAACTGAACTATACCGCCTGGCCTCCAACAGGGGGCGGAAACCTACAAAACAGCACCAACGCGAGCCGAAGCACGGCTCAATCGGCTACCCGAAAAATCAGTTACTCAAACGCCGTCCGCCCCCAGTTGCTCCGGACAATTGCTGTATGCGGGCGAGGTATGCACAGCGTATCACTTGCTAACGGAGATCATCCACCGAGACGTGCTGCAGCTAATAGCAGAAACCATTGTGTCCGCGCACGTGATCACACGTGATTCAATTGGCTATGTGGTTGGTTGCCCAAGCGGAAAACATTTGTCTGCTGTACGCGGTGGCGGATGTAAGCAATTCTGATACCAATGGACTGGTGTTCGTCTTAACAGCATGACGAGCCGAATTCGTGTGCTCATTGCTGACACAGAACAAACATCTTTGAGGAAGCGAGTAAATAAAGAAAACGCAGCGCCAACAGTTATGATGAAGGTGCGTTGCGTCACGATTCACACAGAACAGCGTTAGTCAAATTTGACAACCAAAGTGAGAGAACAGTGACATACTCTGAAACATGAACACCTGAGCAAACTACGAAAATGCAAACCTGGAGGAGAAACTGTGTATAAGACAGTGCATTGATCTTGACTCGTGCGGTAATAAAAGGCAAATGACTGGTTGCTGACGTTGCCTGTACATAACAACGGTACTAAATGCGGAACCAAGAGTCTGGCAACTTTTTCGCAATCCAGCGGAGATACGCGTTCTAACACTCGAGGAAAACTAACCCCTGGGTGATGGGGTAGCGAAGTGGTACCAGGATGCGCCAACGACTCTAAAGACTTGTTGCGAAACCTTGTGCGCTTCACGACTCATCAGAAAGCCATTTGGGTTGTTTGAGAACTTTGGAGATTAGATTGTATCGACTACATCTGCCGCATCTCCTGTTATTGTAGCCTTTTCTCTTGTGTGCCATGCACCTGGTCCCTGCCTACACAACTGGGATAAGCGTAATAAGCAAACTGTGTAAGCCGCTGTTACGCTACATAACTTCTCTTAGTTAACCGATATTGAAACCTGTCATTTGGCTTCGGAATCCTCTGTATGGAGAGTCATACCATGTACTTCTTTGAAGTTTATACTGATAGTATCCATAGATACGGAGCCTAAATCGGCCGCTTCCCGTAAGTCAGATGGTATTTGTAGTCGAACCTCTGGTGTACACCTTTCAAGCACAATAAGGTGCCACAGGGAGGTCAAATGTCGAACTGTGAAAGTTAAGGCACCTTCAAATAGAAAGAGAAATTTATTGTGCGGAAAGAAACATGAAGAGCTCAGGAAAGACGAGCCAGGTGTTTAGTTTGGTGTGTGGCAATCTATGGAGTCGAAACACGTACACTGAGAAGGGAGGACGAAAGAAGGTCGCAGACATTTGAGATGTGAGTGTGGAAAGGATTAGTTTGGTACATAGAGGAACTAATGAAGACGTTCGGGAAAGAGTAGGGGAGAGAAGAAGACTATTTGAGGGAGGGCAACCATGTGAAGACCTGCCTTCTGGCAGAAAACATAATAGTTTTTAGTTTAGTTTTAGTTATGTCTTGTTCCGTATATCATTTTCCCGATTATTTTATCGATATGATGTGGAACAAGTCAGATTACAAGATATATATACACACATGAATAGTACTAACATTAATATTTCTGAAATTTTTAGTTCTACGCATACAACTACATTTAGAGGTACATTTTATTTATTTATTTATTTTTACCATTTCTGCGACAGAAACTCGTCCATGGAGGAGAAGGAGTTGTCCAAAAGAAATGATTTTAAGCTGGATTTAAAACTTGATCTGCTACCTCCCAGACACTTTATGTTGTTGGGCAAATGACCAAAGATTTTTGTTGCTGAATAATGAACTCCTTTTTGAGCACCTGACAGGTTCAATAACGGATAGGAAAGGTCATTTTTCCCTCTAGTGTTGTACGTATGAACATCACTGTTCTTCGCGAATTGAGATGGAGTATTTGTAAAGAATTTCATTAGCGAGTATATGTACTCTGATGGCACAGTTAAAATACCTAACTCCTTGAAAAGGTGCCTACATGACGTCCTTGGGTCAACACCATTAATTATGCTCACTGCTCTCGTTTGTGTATTCAGTATTTTATGACTAAGTGATGAATTACCCCAGAAAACTATTCCATAAGACATTATTGAGTGGAAATATGCAAAGTACGTTAGGGGGCTGATCTGTTTATTACCAAGACCAGCAGAACTTAGTTGTTTGAGAAGCTCAGTAATATGCTTCTTCCAGTTCAAGTTGTCATCAATGTGAACACCCAAAAATTTGGAGAAATCTACCCTGTTAACTGAGCCCTGTTCATATGCTACATCAATTGTCGGTATGACTCTGTTCGGTGTACAGAACTAGATATAGTGAGCTTTTTCAAAATTAAGGGAGAGTCCATTTTCTGAGAACCACTTAAAAATTCTTTCAAAGACATCCTTAACAATATCTCCAGCTGCTTTTTATGGAATGGGATTTATGATAACACTCGTGTCATCTACAAAATGTACTAGTTCCGCTTGCTGAACGTTAAGTGTCAGGTCATTCACAGGAACAAGGAACAGCAGAGGACTTAAATTGAACCCTGTGGGACTCCCTTTGTGATAACTCCTCATTCACTAGAATTTATCACCCTCCCAACATTATTTGTGCTTTTCAGCACAACTTTTTGCTTTCTGTTCATTAATAATAATAATCTAACCGCAGACACATTTAATATCTTCGATACTGCATATTTTTGCGTTGTAAAATGAGACGCACTGAAACTAATCGTCAACACTTTCAAAAAAAAATTCTATTGCGTTCTGATTTAAGTTTTTCAAATGCGTCTCACATCATTCCTGACGAAAGCCAGGATAGTTCTTCCCAATATACCATGGCCGACACACACCTTTCCCTGCCTCGCGAGATTTGCAAAACCAAATAAAATTCTCTACTGAAAGTTTCTTACTATCATTATCAAACTCAAATCATTCTGGCGTTTCATAGTTACTTATGTCAAGCGGTGAGACGTAACTCCTTCTTTGAAACAATTAAGACTGAGATGATAAAACTTGCTGCAAGTAAGTCTCGTCGCAATTATACAGTTTAGATGAGTTGTGTAAAACAGATACTGAACTACTTATTCAATGTCTTGGTAATCTTGACAAGCACAAGATCGTAAGAATTAACATGAATGTGCAATTTGACTTGAAGTAACAGGCACACATTTATAAGACATTTTTCGCAAACAACTGTTCAATAGTGAACATCGAACTCTCCACTCATATACTTATATACACTTTCGAACAATGACGCCGTTGTTGATTTTACAGTTGTCAGTAAATACAACTGAAAAGTGTTTCATCAAGTCAATTTGACATACGTGCAGAATCAGTATAAACGCTACTCTCTGTTTCATACATACAGATTAGCCAGAAAACAATAACAACACTTAAATTTACATGAGATACGCGGAATAAACAAGGACTTTGACAATTTTATGAATTACACAATAACAAAATTAAGTACTGTGTTCCTATCATGTTTTCCACATATATTTTAACAGAGCTTTCAGATAACATTTACTGTAATTTAGTATTTTACACAGACAGTATCTTCTGACGATTTGTTTACATGAGCCGGCTGCTATGACCGAGCGGTTCTAGGCGCTTCAGGCCGGAACTGACATACCATACGTTCCAGCAGCTTACAAAGAACGTTGGTGAGGCTGATGAGCCGATAGCTATCCACACCAAGCGGGTTTTAACAGGGTGTGGGCACCGGAATTATGGTGCTCTGCCGCCATTGAGATGGAAAGACGCCATCGTACCAGATCCGGTTGAATATGACGAGGATATGTCGCTTGTCGTCAGATGAGAGATGTTTAATCATCTGACTGTCGATCCTATCACGTCCAGGAGCTGTGTCAGGGCAATGTGCAAGGGCATTTAGGAGCTCCCACTCTGTAAATGGGGCGTTACAGGATTCACTGTGGCGTATAGTGAACGAGAGGACTTTCCCTTCCAGTCGCCGTTTGATTGCGAAAGGCTGGGGGGTAATTCTCCGACGTAGAGGCTCGAGTAAAGCGCTCAGCGAAGTGTTCGGCAATCACGTTTGCGTCGGTAGATAAGACGTCATTTATGTTAACACCGGGAACACCTGTTGGGTTCTGGTACTCGAAAACACGTTTGATCTTTGCCCAGACTTGGAAGGGTGACACATGGCATCTAATGGTCGAGACTTACGTCTCCCAACATTCCTGCTTCCGTCTTTGATAAGTTGACAAACGCGGGCACGGAGCCGTTTAAAGGCTATGAAGTGCTCCAGGGAAGTGTGCCGCTTATGTCGCTGTAGAGCTCGACGACGCTCCTTAATTGCTTCAGTGACTTCCGGCGACCTCCGAGGGACTGCCTTACGCCGGAGGCACCCTAAAGAGCGAGGGATTGTGTTTTCAGCAGCAGAAACAATTGTTGTAGTCACCAGCTCAACCATTACATCGGTGTTACCGTGTGGGTTGAGATTCAACGGTGACACCAGAGGTGAAAGTTTCCCTGTCGCCTTGTTTAAAGCCCATATGGGCGATTGGTTGCGGGATCAAATCCCGGTCAGACCATGGATTTTTCCGTCTGCCCTTTGACCTAGCATACATCTCTCATCGATGTGGAGATCCTCGAGAAAAGACATGTGGTTCGGATTCCACGTTAAACTGTAGGCCTCCTTTCTCATGCTGGATACCTGGGATATATTATCATAATTACTTATTATTCTTTTTACTATGATGTTCCGAAAATGTTTTGACGTAAAACGTAACATTGTAACTGACACAGACATATAATAATAAAAATAATGAAATTTGGTGTCTAGACATCTATAGTGGGCCGTATCTATAAAACAGAAAAATCAGTATTAATTAGCACTCTGTCTGTGACCTATAGATTTTCAAACAGTTTCTGATTAGATATCAACAAAATCCAAACTAACATCTCTAGAGAAACACGGCACTTTTTCAAACTGTGTGAGTAAGTGGAAGAATATGAACGTCAACGCTACAGCTTTCGTTAGGCTTCATCAGGCCAGTGAGAAATTTGGATCTGAAAATGTTTCCAGATCCTTGAACTCAGGACAACGCATACATGTTCCTGGTACTGATGATCACCGTCGGTTTTCTGAAATCGTTGTACAGCTTGACTCCAGTCTAGTCTACGCATGGTGTACCGTCATTAATCGTCAAAACCGACACGAGTGAATTGTAACGACAATACAAGCAAGAAGGTTCCACTAAAAATGGGTCCACAAAATAGCTGTTTGCGACATAATTGGGAAGATCTGGATATGAGCTGCGACTGATTTCACTATGAAACATTCTACACACTAGGTGATATACTATTGGCCATTACAATTGCTACACCAAGAAGAAATGCAGATGATAAACGGGTATTCTTGGGACAAATATATTATACTAGAGCTGACATATGATTATATTTTCACGCAATTTGATATACCTGGGCATTGAGTCAAACAGAGCTTGGATGGCGAATACAGGTACAGTTGCCCATGCAGCTTCAACACGATGCCACAGTTCATCAAGACTAGTGACTGGCGTATTGTGAGCCAGTTGCTCGGCCACCATTGACCAGACGTTTTCAATTGGTAAGAGATCTGGAGAATGTCATGGACAGGGCACAAGGCGAACATTTTCTGTATCCAGAAAGGCCCGTACAGAACCTGCAACATGCGGTCGTGCATTATCCTGCTGAAATGTAGGGTTTCGAAGGGATCGAATCAAGGGTAGAACCACGGGTCGTAACACATCTGAAATGTAACGTCCACTGTTCATGCAGCATCAACACGATACCACAGTTCATCAAGAGTAGTGACTGACGTATTGTGACGAGCCAGTTGCTCGGCCAACATTGACCAGACGTTTTCAGTTGGTGAGAGATTTGGAGAACGTGCTGGCCAGGGCAGCAGTCGAACATTTTCTGCATCCAGAAAGGCCCGTACAGGACCTGCAACATGCGGTCGTGCATTATCCTGCTGAAAAGTAGGGTTTTGAAGGGATCGAATCAAGGGTAGAGCCACGGGTCGTAACACATCTGAAATGTTCAAAGTGTCGTCAATGCGAACAAGAGGTGACCGAGACGTGTAACCAATGGCACCCCATACCATCACGCCGGGTGATACGCCAGTATCTCGATGACGAATACATGCTTCCAATGTGCATTCACCGCGATGTCGCCAAACACGGATGCGACCATCATGATACTGTAAACAGAACCTGGATTCATCCGAAAAAATGACGTTTTGCCATTCGTGCACCCAGCTTCGTCGCTGAGTACACAAACGCAGCCATGATATTCGAGCTGATAGTCCATGCTGCTGCAAACGTCGTCCAACTGTTCGTGCAGATGGTTGTTGTCTTGCAAACGGCCCCATCTGTTGACTCAGGGATCGAGGCATGGATGCACGATCCGTAACAGCCATGCGGATAAGATGCTTGTCGTCTCGACTGTTAGTGATACGAGGCCGTTGGGATCCACCACGGCCTTCCGTATTACCCTCCTGAACCCACCGAATCCATATTCTGCTAACAGTCATTGGATCTCGGCCAACGCGAGCAGCAATGTCACGATGCGATAAACCGCAATCTCGGTAGGCTACAATCCGACCTTTATGAAAGTCGCAAACGTGATGGTACGCATTTCTCCTCCTTACACGAGGCATCACAGCAACGTTTCACCAGGCAACGCCGGTCAACAGCTGTTTGAGTGTGAGAAATCGGTTGGAAACTTTGCTTATGTCAGCACGTTGTAGGTGTCGCCACCGGCGCAAACCTTGTGTGAATGCTCTGAAAAGCCAATAATTTGCATATCACAGCATCTCCTTCCTGTCGGTTAAATTTCGCGTCTATAGCACGTCATCTTCGTGGTGTAGCAATACCATAGGCCAGTAGTGTACAATTCTATTTACCCCCACTAACTGGGCTCAGAAATTTCATTTAGATGTCACTTTCGATGCTAACAAAAACGGCTTCTTAACTGTATACCAAGAACGAGCAGAGGAGCAACAGCCAAGTCAATCGCTGCTTCATGGAAGGGGATAGTATGAACCACTGTTCAGTTCAACTCAGTAGCTAGCCGTCTGGCTGCTGACGGCCTTCGGGTGACGAAGAGAGGGATGTAGGGGATGGCGGTGAAGGCCGGTAAGGGGGGAGGGCGGGGGGAGAAGTAAGGACGCGCCTCATGTCCTCCGGCTCGGAGAAGGGATTAGGGCCAGCAGGGTTTCAGCTGCTAACAGCTGCCAGTGTGCACACACGTGTCGACACAGTTGCTAGTACTGTCTCTCCCTAAAGACTCAACTCACTCTAAGCCAGCAGTCAACTGAAGAGTGCATGGAAAGCACTGATTTCTCAAGCAGTTCAGTCAAATACACTCCTGGAAATTGAAATAAGAACACCGTGAATTCATTGTCCCAGGAAGGGGAAACTTTATTGACACATTCCTGGGGTCAGATACATCACATGATCACACTGACAGAACCACAGGTACATAGACACAGGCAACAGAGCATGCACAATGTCGGCACTAGTACAGTGTATATCCACCTTTCGCAGCAATGCAGGCTGCTATTCTCCCATGGAGACGATCGTAGAGATGCTGGATGTAGTCCTGTGGAACGGCTTGCCATGCCATTTCCACCTGGCACCTCAGTTGGACCAGCGTTCGTGCTGGACGTGCAGACCACGTGAGACGACGCTTCATCCAGTCCCAAACATGCTCAATGGGGGACAGATCCGGAGATCTTGCTGGCCAGGGTAGTTGACTTACACCTTCTAGAGCACGTTGGGTGGCACGGGATACATGCGGACGTGCATTGTCCAGTTGGAACAGCAAGTTCCCTTGCCGGTCTAGGAATGGTAGAACGATGGGTTCGATGACGGTTTGGATGTACCGTGCACTATTCAGTGTCCCCTCGACGATCACCAGAGGTGTACGGCCAGTGTAGGAGATCGCTCGCCACACCATGATGCCGGGTGTTGGCCCTGTGTGCCTCGGTCGTATGCAGTCCTGATTGTGGCGCTCACCTGCACGGCGCCAAACACGCATACGACCATCATTGGCACCAAGGCAGAAGCGACTCTCATCGCTGAAGACGACACGTTTCCATTCGTCCCTCCATTCACGCCTGTCGCGACACCACTGGAGGCGGGCTGCACGACGTTGGGGCGTGAGCGGAAGACGGCATAACGGTGTGCGGGACCGTAGCCCAGGTTCATGGAGACGGTTGCGAATGGTCCTCGCCTATACCCCAGGAGCAACAGTGTCCCTAATTTGGTGGGAAGTGGCGGTGCGGTCCCCTACGGCACTGCGTAGGATCCTACGGTCTTGGCGTGCATCCGTGCGTCGCTGCGGTCCGGTCCCAGGTAGACGGGCACGTGCACCTTCCGCCGACCACTGGCGACAACATCGATGTACTGTGGAGACCTCACGCCCCACGTGTTGAGCAATTCGACGGTACGTCCACCCGGCCTCCCGCATGCCCACTATACGCCCTCGCTCAAAGTCCGTCAACTGCACATACGGTTCACGTCCACGCTGTCGCGGCATGCTACCAGTGTTAAAGACTGCGATGGAGCTCCGTATGCCACGGCAAACTGGCTGACACTGACGGCGGCGGTGCACAAATGCTGCGCAGCTAGCGCCATTCGACGGCCAACACCGCGGTTCCTGGTGTGTCCGCTGTGCCGTGCGTGTGATCATTGCTTGTACAGCCCTGTCGCAGTGTCCGGAGCAAGTATGGTGGGTCTGACACACCGGTGTCAATGTGTTCTTTTTTCCATTTCCAGGAGTGTAGTTTAGAAGACCCGATACAGTAAATTTCATAAGCCCCTATTACTCTGCAAAATAACATCTTCGAAGATTTTTCATAAAATATTAGCCAGTCGACTGGGGTACTTTTGCGATTACATTTCTCAGTGATCAGGAACATCGATATAGTCTCAGACTGCAGTTAAACGCTCTTCATTTTATTACAAAATGATAATTAAACATGCGAACTGCTTTCCCCTCAGCTTCATCAACGGCGGAAAGTTTAAATAAGGCCAAAGATTCTTGACAATGTAACACGGGCGATAGTAGTCGTTGAAGCAGTCCCCCCACCCCAACTTACCTCTGGCGCCACTAAACAAGTGTGCACACCTACTGTTTGCTGAAGTGCATTAGTAGTCTGTCTTCGTTCCGCGCTCTCTTTTCGGTATTCTTTTTCTTGCCGATCGAAATCATAGTCCAAAATTTTGAAAAACACTGCCCTCAGTCGCGAACACAATTAATTTGTTTCCTAGGTTTCGGTGTGACAAGGGACACCTTCTTCGGACAAAATTACAACTAAATGTTACAGCATAACGTACCAAAAAATACGAAAGCTGCGGTCATACCGGACAGCGTCAGATAGAACTAAAATAAAATGCAACAGAGGTGCAAGCCACTAAGGGCTGCCATTTGTTCTCTGCTACAGTCAACACAAAACTGAAACATCATGTGACTTGTGCGCCACGGCAACTTCAAGACAATACCGCCATCTGGTGGCGAATTGGTAAAACAGGCTATTTTGTAAACATCTCTCGTAACTGCAGAGAGGGAAATAAACGATCACCTGAACGATGTACATGAAGTAATTACAATAGTGGGATACAGCATGATATAAAATACAACTAATGAATGACTGACTGTAGTAAAAAATTCCAGAATAAATGCATGAAGAAGACATATACGAAATAATCCATTAAATGCCATTACTGCTTCCCATAATAGATACGTTATAAAAACCAAAAAAGTTTTTTAATTTACATATGTGAGCCATGTAAATGCTTGAAAATTTCCAGCTTCTCCAAACTATCAAGTTTACGCCCTTTTTTTTCCCCTATGCAAAATTTCCAACTTCTCAACCCCTTTAGGAGAGCGCACTGTGATAAAAGGTGATCTGCAAAAGAACAACGTGTGACACCGAAACCTAGGTCACAAATTTATTGTGTTCGCGACTGAGCCGGCCGCGGTGGTCTAGCGGTTCTAGGCGCTCAGTCCGGAACCGCGCGACTGCTACGGTCGCAGGTTCGAATCCTGCCTCGGGCATGGATGTGTGTGATGTCCTTAGGTTAGTTAGGTTTAAGTAGTTCTAAGTTTTAGGGGACTGATGACCACGGAACCGTGCGACTGCTACGGTCGCAGGTTCGAATCCTGCCTCGGGCATGGATGTGTGTGATGTCCTTAGGTTAGTTAGGTTTAAGTAGTTCTAAGTTCTAGGGGACTAATGACCACAGCAGTTGAGTCCCATAGTGCTCAGAGCCATTTTGAACTGATGACCACAGCAGTTGAGTCCCATAGTGCTCAGAGCCATTTGAATTTTTTGTTCGCGACTGAGGGCTGTGTTTTTCAAAATTTTGTGTTATACAACAGTCGCTCATTGACAGCCATGTTAAAAACCTTGAAATCATAGTCGTTGGGGCAATGAAACGACGTTCAAGAAGGCAACTGTTTACGTACAACGGAAGTGTTTTTGGAAAGTGAAATGTTCCGTGCATAAAAATAAAGCAGCCAAGGCAACCGAAGTTGCTACATTAAGAAAGGCATCACGAATAACAGGAAAGTAATTTACCGAAGTTAAATGCATCAGTTTAGGAAAACAGAACATTTTACTTCCCTCGTCGGAAGAGTTTTGTAATATTCCTTGAAACTGAATCAACTAGCAGGAAGGTATGGCGCTACCTGCAGTTTGGTGCTCTTGTTATGACTTCCCTTAGGTAAGCAACGGTGCGCTGGATTTCGCCTTGTACTTTTTCCAGTAGAAAACTGAATAATATTATTCTGAGGCCTTCAGCTCCAGGTTCTCTAGTAAGTAAATTAGATGCTCCATTCAAATCTCTTCAAACGACCCATTCTCATGCTCATCTTCATTGCAGTGTTTAAAGATGGTTAGAAATCAAACGAAATGTGATACTGTTCTGCGAGGAGCCACAGGAGACCACGAGTTCCTCGTACCAGAATACTCATGAAATTTCCGTGAATAACCTCCGAAGCGTTGTGCACTTCGTATCCACGGGTATAATACCACTGGCTTCGCCACCGTATTGTGTATCACCATAGCGAGTGCAACGGTGAGTCCAACTGACGGTTAAGACCTGAGATATTATAACCATTATCATCAGGTCTAAGAGCCGGCTACACGGCTTCTACCGCCGACATTTCAACTCTTGTGTGTTCGTGCCTCGGGCCTGATGGATGGGTATAAGGCACTGGTGAGTCACAGTTTTTACTCAAGGATCACATTATGTCTTCACACACACCTGCAGCTACACATACTAAACACCCCCTTCTTTTTGATTTCAGTGTTTGAAAGACCGCTTATCTACGCGGATCAGAAAAAGGCTCTAAGCACTATGGAACTTAACAGCTGAGCTCATCAGTCCTCTAAAATTAGAACTACTTAAACCTAGGCCGGCCAGTACGGCGCTTCAATCTGGAACATGGAGACTGCTACGGTCGCAGGTCCGAATCCTGCCTCGGACATGGATGTGTATGATGTCCTTATGTTAGGTTTAAGTAGTTCCAAGTTCTAGGGGACTAATGACTTCAGATGCTAAGTCCCATAGTGCTTAGAGCCATTTGAACCATTTGATCCCAACGGCTTCGTATCACTAGCAACCGAGATGACAGGCATCTTATCCGCATGGCTGTAACGTATCGTGCAGCCACGTCTCGATCGCCGAGTCAACATATGGGGAGTTTTGCAAGACAATAACCATCTGACGAACAATTCGACGACGTTTGCAGCAGCATGCACTATCAGCTCGGAGACCATGGCTGCGGTTACCCTTGACGCTGCATCACATACAGGAGCGCCTGCGAAGGTGTACGCAACGACGAACCTGAGTGCACGAATGGCAAAACGTCTTCCTTTTTTCGGATGAATCCAGGTTCTGTTTACAGCATAATGATGATCGCATCCGTGTTTGGCGACATCGCGGTGAACGCACATTGGAAGCGTGTTTTCGTCATCGCCATACAGGCGTTCCCCCGGCGTGATGGTATGGGGTGCCTTTGGTTACTCGTCTCGGTCACCTCTTATTCGCATTGACGGCACTTTGCACTGTGGACATTACATATCAGCAGGATAATGCTCGACCGCATGTTGCAGGTCCTGTACGGGCCTTTCTGGATACAGAAAATGTTCGACTGCTGCCCTGGCCAGCACATTCTCCAGATCTCTCACCAATTGAAAACGTCTGGTCAATGGTGGCCGAACAACTGGCTCGTCACAATACGCCAGTCTTGATGAATTGTGGTATCGTGTTGAAGCTGCATGGGCAGCGGTACCCGTCCACGCCATCCAAGCTCTGTTTGACTCAATGCCCAGGCGTATGGTTCAAATGGCTCTGAACACTGTGGGACTTAACATCTGAGGTCATCAGTCCCCTAGAACTTAGAACTACTTAAACCTAACTAACCTAAGGACATCACACACATCCATGCCCGAGGCAGGATTCGAACCTGCGACCGAAGCGATCGCGCGGTTTCAGACTGAAGCGCCTAGAACCGCTCGGCTACAATGGCCGGCGCCCAGACGTATGAAGCCGTTATTGCGGTCAGAGGTGGTTGATATGGGTACTGACTTCTCAGCATCTATGTACACAAATTGGGTGAAAATGTAATCAGATGTCAGTTATAGTATAATATATTTGTTCAATGATGCTCGTTTATCATCTGAATTTCTTCTTGGTGTAACAATTTTAATGGCCAGTAATGTAGTTTATATTTTGATTTTATTCAAGGTGGTCCCACTCTTTTAATTTGGAGGCCTCTGTCTTTTTATGTAGGTTCTGCTCTGCGGAAGCTTTCCCGCAGGCTTACGAATTGAGAGGGTTGTTTTATGCTATGTGCCAGAGATGTACTATATTAATCTAATTTAAACCCTGTTCAAATCAAATGGCTCTGAGCACTATGGGACTTAATTTCTGAGGTCATCAGTCCCCTAGAACTTCGAACTACTTAACCCTAAGGACATCACACACATCCATGCCCGAGGCAGGATTCGAACCTGCGACCGTAGCGGTCGCGCGGTTACAGACTTTAGCGCCTAGAACCGCTCGGCCACTCCGCCCGGCTTAAACTCTGTTATTCGACTTTTATGGACTTACGTTTTATGTACATTGTTTTTTTTTCTCTTAAGAGTTGTAGTATTAGTTCTGTTTGATTGTCTTGATGCGTCGATTTGGATAGGCGTCATTTATTTGTAGCTTTGCAGATGCACCTGAAGATGGGCCACAGGTCCCAGAACCGGGTTGTGCTTTCGTTTTTAGGAGTTGAAACATTTAACGACAATAATAGATCTCATTACGAATGATAAATAACCCGCCAGGGTACTCGAGAGCGCTATCGTGCTGCTTCCTGGGCTCGGGTAGGCTCGCCGGCCCCGGACCGAGTCCACCTGGCGGATTAACGACGGCGGCCAGTGTGCCGGCCAGTCTGTATGTGGTTTTTAGGTGGTTTTCCACGTCCTACAAGGTCAATACCGTGCTGGTCCCCACGTCCCGCCTCAGTTACTCGATTTGCAGACATTTGAAACACATTCCCACTCTTTCACGATTTACACTGGACACAGACAGCTGGGGTACACTCCTTCCATCCTGGGGGGTATGGGGTGGCGGAAGGAAGGGCACCCAGCCACCCCTTAAAATTAACCATGCCATATCCGTACTTAACCCTGCCTACCCTGCGTGATACAGGCAGTAGAAAAAGAAAGAAAGAAAGTAAGAATCACTGATGATAAATATGAACGGACGTGGATGCCCTGTCAAGGGATCATATGCTGTATTAAAAAGTACTGATATGAGTAGGTTTCGATACTTTCGGGGTACTTACATGATTAGGTGTCGAAACTTTGATGATGTTGGAACATCTCTGAGGCCATCTCGAATATGTTAAGGTTAAGGCACATCTTTGCATCATAGGCCAAAGCAGACGAGATACATCGGCAGGTTCAATACGTCCCATGTATGAAGTGTTTTCTTCGTCTCTCTCTCTCTCTCTCTCTCTCTCTCTCTCTCTCTCTCTCTCTCTCTCCCCTCCCCCTCACTGTCACTCTCTCTCTCTCTCTCTCTCTCTCTCTCTCTCTCTCTCTCTCCCCCCTCACTGTCTCTCTCTCTCTCTCACACACACACACACACACACACACAAACACCGACCGTTCTATTAGCGACAACGCGGCACACCTGATGCGGAATTCGCCGTGCGGGCGGCAGTGGTGATAAGGGATGGAATCCCGTCAGAACGCCGCCTCGCGCAGCGCGCGGCAGACTGCCAGCAGTTTAGCTCCGCCCACGGGCGGCAGGAATTCGGCTTATCTCTGCGACCTCGTTACCCCGCTCTCCCTAATAACAAACGCCGCTGTTTGGCCCTCCCTGCCCAGCTACACGGCCGCTCGTCCGTGTCGCCGACACAGCCAACACTACATGTACACTGCTGGCCATTAAAATTGCACTCCAAGCAAGAAAGTAAATAACATAATTTTGTTTCTTGGAAGAATTCATGATTAAATTTTTGGGGTGTAAAATTTACACTACTGGCCATTAAAACTGATACACCACGAACAAATGCAGATGATAAACGGGTATTCATTGGACAAATATATTGTACTAGAACTGACATGTGATTACAGTTTCATGCAATTCGGGTGCTTAGGTCCTGAGAAATCAGTACCCAGAACAACCACCTCTGGCCGTAATAAAAGCCTTGATACGCCTGGGCATTGAGTCAAACAGAGCTTGGATGGTGTGTACAGGTACAGTTGCCCATGCAGCTTCAACACGATACCACAGTTCATCAAGACTAGTGACTGGAGTATTGTGACGAGCCAGTTGCTCGGCCAACATTGACCAGAGGTTTTCAATTGGTGAGAGATCTGGAGAATGTGCTAGCCACGGCAGTAGTCGAACATTTTCTGCATCCAGAAAGGCCCGTACAGGACCTGCAACATGCGGTCGTGCATTATCCGGCTGAAAAGTAAGGTTTCGAAGGGATCGAATCAAGGGTAGAGCCACGGGTCGTAACACATCTGAAATGTAACGTCCACTGTTCAAAGTGTCGTCAATGCGAACAAGAGGTGACCGAGACGTGTAACCAATGGCACCCCACACCATCACGCCGGGTGATATGCCAGTATGGCGAAGACGAATACACGTTTCCAGTGGCGTTCACCGCGATGTCGCCAAACACGGATGCGACCATCATGATGCTGTAAACAGAACCTGGATTCATCCGAAAAAATGACCTTTTGTCATTCGTGCACCCAAGTTCGTCGTTGAGTACACCATTGCAGGAGCTCCTGTCTGTGATGCAGCGTCAGGGGTAGCCGCAGCTATGGTCTACGACCTGACAGTCCATGTTGCTGCAAACGTCGTCGAACTGTTCGTGCAGATGGTTGTTGTCTTGCTAACGTCCCTATCTGTTGGCTCAGGGACCGAGACGTGGCTGCACGATCCGGTACGTCCATACGGATAAGATGACTGTCACCTCGATGATACGAGGCAGTTGGGATCCAGCACGGCGTTCCGTACTACCCTCCTGAACCCACCGATTCCATGTTCTGCTAACTGTCATTGTATCTCGACCAACGCGAGCAGCAATGTCGCGATACGATAAACCGCAATCGCGATAGGCTACAATCCGACGTTTATCGAAGTCGGTAACGTGATGGTACGCATTTCTCCTCCTTACACGAGGCATCACAACAACGTTTCACCAGGCAACGCCGATCAACAGCTGTTTGTGTATGAGAAATCGGTTGGAAACTTTCCTCGTGTCAGCACGTTGTAGGTGTCGCCGCCAGCGCTAATCTTGTGTGAATGCTCTGAAAAGATAATCATTTGCATATCACATCATCTTCTTCCTGTAGGTTAAATTTCGCGTCTGTAGCACGTCATCTTCGTGGTGTAGCAATTTTAATGGCCAGTAGTGTGTTACACAAAACCAGCAAATCTGGCAGCAAAAATTGGACAAACCCAGCTTGGAAGCGACGATATCTGTGAGCCTGAATGATAGATACGGTTACATCACTGCATGCTGCATTCGCCAGTCGTGGTGGCGGTGTACCGATCTCTCGACAACCGATGCCCAGCTGTTTTCACTGCGTGACATATCCGGAGAACGTGCTGGCCGGGGCAACATGCGAACTCCCTCTGTATTGAGGTCGGTCAAAACAACACGGGTAACACGCGGTCTTGTGTTATCTTGCTGAAATGCAATGTTGCGGAGAACTCGAAGACAGTGCACAGCTACCGGCTCTAACACGTCAGAAATATAACGGCTAGTGTCCAAATTATCGGCCATGCGAACCAGGGGTGATAGTGTGGGCATCCAAGGGCACCCCACACCAGTACAGCAGGCATTGGGCGGTCTACAGCTGCATTCACGTGAACTGCCCGACACAAGTTTCATGGAACCACTTTCACATTATTTCTCGACCTGTCGAACAGCGAGAGTCAGAAACGTACACTGTGTTAGCTCTGATTTATTTTATTGCAGTCATCATTTGTCCCTATGTAGTTGAGTGTCAATTACATTTTTTCGCATTCGGAAAATGAAGCTGGAGGCTGAAACCTCGTGAGAACGCCTCGCCGCAACGAAAAACCCCTTCCTTGTAACGACCGCCACCCCACTTCGCGTATTATATCCGTGACACTCTCTCCCCTATTTCGAAACAGTACAAAAGCAGCTTTGAAGTTTTTTGATGGCGTCCGTCAATCCTATGTGGTGATGAGTCCACAGTGCGCAGCAATACTCCAAAAGAGGACGGAATAGTGTAGTGCAGACAAACTTATTACGTTTCCTAACTCTTCTGCCAATGAAACGTATTCTTTGGTTCGCCTACCTCAGGACGTTATCTATGTGGTCGTATCAATTTAAGATGTTCGTCACTATTATCCCTAGGGATTTAGTTGAATTAATAGCTTTCAGATTTGTGTAATTATCACTGCAACAGATTTTCTATTTCCAAGAGTAAAAATGGCGGTAAGGGACATCATTCTTAAACAACACAGGATGTTCAAAAAGCTTTGACGAGGGTCTGGGAGGATATTACAGAAGATGAGTTCCAGAAATGTTACTATCAGTGGCACAAGCGCTGGAAAAAGTGTGTGCAATCAGAAGGGAACTACTTTGAAGGAGACAACACTAAACTTGACTAAAACGGTAAGCAACATTTTTTTCACATCAGTCTCATTACTTTATTGTCACACATTGTACTGCTCCATACTGGCGTAAAAAAACACTCTGCAACAGAGTATGTTAGACACATGCATTCGTTTTTCCATTTATACTGCATTCCATTGTAAATAGTGACCATATGTTTTCATGTTTACATTTACGCCGGTCAAGTATTTTACATTTTAACTCTCTTTATCACAATCATCACAAAAATTTTCTATATTCATTATCGCAGTGGTTCTTTAGCCTTTCGTTTGTCGAAACCGATTTAGGTAGACGTTCTGCATACCGGGCACTACGTAATTTCTCACACAACATATGTAAATTTAACTGGAACAGTAGAGATTAGTTTCTGGCTAATTAATTTGTCGCCTCATCGCGAGAGCTACTCTGGTTCTTTTCGAGAACATGCTACTGGAGAGGTTTTCTGCGTAGGCATTAGGGCAGCTGTTAATCTCCCGCCAAAAAAGAAATAAATGAAGCAGATTAGTCTCGCGTGCAGTGCGGATTCAAATGCAAAAAAGTAAATTAAATTGCAGCTGTTGTTTTAAAGAGATTAGTTCAGAGCGTGTTGACCGTTAATTAATTAGCATCCACCTGGCACAAAACGGAGCTCCGTATAATAGGATTACTTCGAATACACGGAAACGCAGAAAGAGATGACGACAAAGTGCGGAAATTCTATGAGAGTTTACGACATAAAATTTTAAGGAACGATGAAAATTGTGTAAGGACTGGTATGGTGCACCATCATCAACAACAAGTTGACATCCATAGCCGAATAAAGTCATAATCTCTACTTTTTGAAGTATTAGAAACTTTAGTTCTTTCTGTATGTTTCTTAACGTCATACATCCAGTTTTTACTAGGTCTTTTCTCGGTCTTTACTTATCCCTTCGGGTATAGCAAGATGTTCCTTGAACCTTCTATACCTGATAGTCAAATGAAAACGCGATAGGCCGGCCGGAGCGGCCGTGCGGTTCTAGGCGCTACAGTCCGGAACCGAACTGCTGCTACTGTCGCAGGTTGGAATCCTGCATCGGGCATGGATTTGTGTGACGTCCTTAGGTTAGTTAGGTTTATGTAGTTTTAAGTTTAGGGGACTGATGGCCTCAGATATCAAGTCGGACAGTGCTTCGAGCCATTTGAACCATTTGGAAAACGCGATAGTTGGGAAAAAAGTAAGTAAACTGTTTAATTATTTCAAAAGTAATAGCCATTTTCGTTAATACATTTATCCTACTGTAAGACATGTTGACCAACGCGTTTATGGAAAAATGTTTGCAGTTGCCTACGCAGCCATGATTGTGCCCTGGTGTGCACCTCTTCGGCGGACAAGCAAATCCAGGCCACGAATGTCTTTCTTCAGGGCCCGAAAAATCTGGAAATGGCCTGTGGAGAGATGGGGACTGTACGAAGGACGTGTAAAGGCATCCCAGCGAAACTTCCGCAGCTTAGTCGAAACGACATGAAAAAAAAAAGCCGCCATCCTCCTCCACATGGTGCGGCGCTGCAGAAGTTTCGCTGGGATGACGTTACACATCCTCCATATGGTCTCCATCTCTCCCCATGCGATTTCCATATTTTCGGAGTCCTGAAGAATGACATTCGTCGCCGTTGATTTGCGCGTGCGAACGGGTGCGATAATTGTTCACGTTGGCAAACATTTCTCCATGAATGCACTGACAGGTTGTTTCACAGTGGACTGGAATAGATGTGCGATGTATTAACAGCTATGGCTATTACTTTTGAAATAAAGAGATTTACTTACTTTTTTTTCATCTATCTCGTTTTCTCTTGACTGCGCCATATTCCACGTGTTCGCTTTGTTATATGTCCCGCAAAACTCTGTTTCACTTTCATTACAGTCACAATCATGTCATTCCCTTTAATTTGTTCCTTGGTCCGTCTGATTGTTTCCCCGTCTCTCCTGCTACTACCCAGCATGCATAATGATCAGCCGAAACATTATGACCACTACACATCGCTACGTTGGATGCCGCCTTGTGGCGTTGCGGGCATGTGACGCGGTAACTCAAGTATGTAAGCGGAGAAGACAAATGGTTCAAATGGCTCTGAGCATTATGGGACTTAACATCTGAGGGCATCAGTCCCCTAGAACTTAGAACTACTTAAACCTAACTAACCTAAGGACATCACACACATCCATGCCCGAAGCAGGATTCGAACCTGCGACGATAGCGGTCACGCGGTTCCAGACTGAAGCGCCTAGAACCGCACGGCCGCAAAGCGGGCGGAGTAGACACGGACGGGGGATCACGCTAGCGAAGACATGGGCTGCAAAACGGGAAATCCATTGAGACTAGCGACTTTGACAAAGGGAAGATTATTATTAGCCACAGCCTGTGAACGAGTATCTCGAAAACGGCGAAACCGGTCGAATGTCTTCGTGTCGATGCGTGAAGAGGCAGAAAGACAGTCAAACTACTATTAGGCGCTAAATGGTTGGACGTCCCCTACTCTTCATTGACCGTTGAGTTTGGAGACTTTTTTGCTCTGTAAAGTAGGATAGATGGTGATCTGTGGCATCTCTACCGAAAGAGCACAACGTTGGTGCACGCACAAGTGTTCTGAAGCACACCGTTCACCGTACATTGCTGAACATGGAGCTCCGCAGCAGACCACCCCTGCGTGTACAAATGGCTCAAATGGCTCTGAGCACTGTGGGACTTAACATCTGAGTTCATCAGTCCCCTAGAACTTAGAACTACTTAAACCTAACTAACCTAAGGACATCACACATATCCATGTCCGAGGCAGGATTCGAACCTGTGACCGCAGCAGTCGCGCGGTTCCGGACTGAAGCGCCTACGTGTTCACATGTTGACTCAATGAAATCGTCAATTACGATTGCAGTGGGTGTGGGGCTATCGGGATTAGACCGTCGATCAATGGAAACGTGTCGGCTATTCGGGTGAATCACGTTTTTGCTACACTCGGTCAACGGCCGCCTCCACAAACGCCGTCATCAAGGTGGACGGCTGCTAAAAGGTATAACGCGCCACGGACGCGTTCTGGTGGGAGCAGTACTATGCTATAGGTCCTGTGTTAGTAACCGAAGACAGGATGACAGCTGCGAACGATTTGTATTACTTTATACGCCTTCCCCGACGGCGATGTAATATTTCAGCAGTGTCTCGGAGCTAGAACCGTGCTACAGTGGCTTGCGGAGCATTATAGTGAACTCACGTTGATGTCTCGGCGTATAAGTTCGCCTGATGTAAATTCTGTGCAACCCATTTGGGTCGCTATCGGGCGCCATCACCGCGTAAGCAAACCAGCGGCCCGTTACTTATGTCAGTTACATGGCCTGTGCGTTGACATCTGATGCCGTATACCTCCACAAACCTACCAACAAACTTTCGGATCCCTCACACGCAGAATCAGTGATGTTATTCGTTCCAAAGACAGACAAACAAGTTATTAAGCAGGTGGTCATAATGTTTTGGCTCATCATTGTACATATATCTACCTTGCTCGCTGAGCTACTACTACTACAACCACCAGAACTCGGCTCTACAGCCCTTGGAGGGCCTTGGTCTGCTCACTGAGCTACCTTTGGTTATGAATGCTGGTTTTGCATTAAATTTACATTTCTCACTGCCAACAGCAAAAAAATATATAATGGCAGGGTAAAATACAGGGAGCTAAAAGTTATTCACATCTTGTACAGAAACCAGAAAGCAGTTACAAGTCGAAAGGCATGAAAGAGAAGCAGTAGTTGGGGATGGAGTGATACATGGGTGTGGCCTGCCCCTGATGTTATTCAGCACGCACAGTGAGGAAGCAGCAAACAAACCAAGGAGAAATTAGGAATGGGAATTAATGTTCATATAGAAGAAATGAAAACTTTGCGGTCTGCCGATTGCATTTTAATCCTATCACAGATATCAAAGAACTAGTAAGAGCAGTTCAATAGAATCGACAGTGTCTTGAAAAGAGGTTATAAGAAGAATGTGAACAAAAGTAAATCAAGAGTAATGGAATGTCATCAAATCAGATGATGCTGACAGAATTAGAGCAGGAAATGAGAGACTATCGTTATTTGGATAGCAACCGACGATGGCCGGATTAGAGAAGAGACAGTACGAAAACTGCCAACAGCAAGAAAAGCGTTTTGGAAAAAGAGAAATATGTTAACATCGAAAATAAATTTGGGTGTTAGGAATACTTTTTTATGATGTGTGCATGCTGTATAGCCTTCCCAGTAAGTGAAGCATGCACAATAAGCAGTTCAGAAAAGAAGAAAATAGAAGATTTTGACTTATAGTGCAACACAAGAATATTGAAAATTATATGGGTAGATCGAATGGAGAAGAAATAAAAACTTTGAGGTTCGCCGATGACATTGTAATTCTGTCAGAGACAGCAAAGCTCCTGGAAGAGCAGCGGAACGGAATGGACAGTATCTTGAAAGGAGGATATAGGATGAACATCAACAGAAGCAAAACGAGGATAATGGAATGTAGTCGAATTAAATCGGGCGATGCTGCGGGAATTAGATTAGGAAATGAGAGTCTTAAAGTAGTAAATGAGTTTTGCTATTTGGGGAGCAAAATAACTGATGATGGTCGAAGTAGAGAGCATATAAAATGTAGACTGGCAACGGCAAGGAAGACGTTTCTGAAGAAATTTGTTAACATCGAGTATAGATTTAAGCATCAGGAAGTCTTTTCTGAAAGTATTTGTAGGGAGTGTAGCCACGTATGGAAGTGAAATGTGGACGATAAATAGTTTAGACAAGAAGAGAATAGAAGCTTTTTAAATGTGGTGCTACAGAAGAATGCTGAAGATTAGATGGGTAATCACATAACTAATGAGAAGGTATTGTATAGAATTGGAGAGAAGAAAAAATTGTGGTTCGACTTGACTAGAAGAAGGGATGGGTTGGTAGGGCATATTCTGAGGCATCAAGATCACCAGTTTAGTACTGGAGGTCAGCGTGGAGGGTAGAAATCGTAGAGAGAGACCAAGAAATGAATACACTAAACAGATTCAGAAGGATGTAGATTGCAGCGGGTACTGGGAGATGTGAAGCTTGGACAGGGTAGAGTAGAATGGAGAGCTGCATAAGACCAGTCTCAGGACTGAAGACCACAACCGCAACGCATCGAATAACTAATGAGGAGGTGTTGGATCGAAATGAGGGAAAAAGGAAATTTGTGGCACAACTTGGTTAAAAGAAGGGATCAGCTGATAGCACACATTGGATCTACGTGATGTATGTGCCACTCTAAGATGAAGTGGTTGGCCTAAGAGAGGAAATCGTGATGGGTTGCATTAAGCCACTCAGAAGACAGATGAGAATTTACAAAAATTAGTAAGATTTCACTAAGAAGACATTTGCACTTCCTTGACAGCTAGTTATCCTCACTGGAGGTAAATTGCTATGAAATGTGGATATAAAAATCACTGTTGCACGTTGTGATTAGTATCTCAACAATGGAGTCATCAAGAAAGAAAAATACGAATTTGAACATAGAAAGAAGACAGTTGTAAATGATACTCGTGTTTTATTGTTACTGGTGGCTGTAATGTTGGCTGTGTACGGAAATCTACTCTGGAAGAGTCACAACAGCAGAAACATGAGCCTTCCGTCAGCAGCAGGTGGAGACAGACGTGTGAGTCAAAGGGCAACGTTCGGCGTAAAAGCTCAGATACGAGCCCGAGTCAGCACTAGCGTATGACAATTATCGTCTGCATTGTTCGTGTAGTCAGATGTGTAGACAGTGTGTGTATTCTGCCTAACCCGTGGCTGCGAACGGATCGGAATCACAAACGCAGCCTGTCAATTAACAAATACACTGATGAAGCAAAACATTGTATTCACTGCCAACCGCGAAACTGAATGCTGCCTAATGGGAGTCGTGGGATCTGTCGTGGTAAGAAAAGAATAAGAGCGGGGTAGAGATAAACTGCAAATCATTTTAACGACGATAAGAGCCACGAACGGGGTAATCCACTGACCAGGTTCCTCATAAGCTGGAGTTAGTCTGCTGGAAGCCATATTTTGCCTTTCTTTTCTTTTTGCCGAGTGCGTTGGTTTTTTTTTCCGAGATTCACATGCTCGACATGACCTTTTTGAACATACTCTTATGGCCTTGCCTCTCCCAGCGGATCTTGCAGTTTAGAAACTAGTGAAATAAAATGGTTCCGCCATAACCTTTCGCTTCGGCTTTTGGCAACGCAACAGAGACAATATGTTTAGTTGTCTTCGTATGTGAAGTAACTCGTCTACATGTTTTTGATCATTTTTCGCCTCATCGTTTAGCAGAGGCCAAAAGAAAGTGTGCCTTTACTGTTAACCTGTAACAAGAATACAAGTTTTTGAAATTACGTAATGCCAGTAACAATGAACTTTACTGCAGATTTTGTGCTGCAGAGTTTTCTGTTGCATATGAAGTAAAGGGCAAGGGAAAACAGCTAAACATAAGAGTGCTATTAATGCTAGTGTATCACCAAACATAAAAGATTTTTAAAGCCAAAAATGGGACTAACAGTGATCTGTAGTGTTCTACTAAACAGGCTACGTTTTAATACCACACTGCTAAACACGAACACAGTTTCAAAACACCAGACTACTTATCTAAACTGGTTAATCATCATATGATAAAACATATTCATTGCTAGATCCAAAACTAAGACAGTTAAAGTTATTTCACAATTTATGTTTGATAATGTGTTGCGTGTTTTGGGAAATATTAATATGTAAGAATAACGACGGACAGCTCTAACAGAAGTGAAATGTTCCGGTTGTTGTAAGGTGATTTCAAACTGGAGAAATGAATTATACTCTGAACTTCCTATGAAGTGTCAGATGAAACTGCTCAAGAAAAGTTAGCTCATTATACTGCTGATAACATTAACTGTAATTTTAATGGTGCGAAGCCACGTCTAGTGAGAAATGCAATTGAGTAAATAAAGGTTAATGTCTCAGTACACTGTTTACACTCATAAGTAATTTTTAAAAAAATGTCCTGTGTTCGATCCAAAAAAATGCGGTAAGCCTACCAGTGACAAAACCGACTTTGACAAAGGGCATCTCGGAAATTCCGAAACTGGTCGCTTGTCTACGTGCTACTGTCGTCGGTATGTATGGCAAGTGGTTGAAGGACGGTGAAAGCAGGAGTAGGCGACGAGGTGAAGGATGTCCACGGCTCATTACGGAACAGTCCGCCCCGATAGCTGAGTGGTCAGCGTGACGGATTGCCGTCCTACAGGCTCGGGTTCGATTCCCGGCTGGATCGGGGATTTTCTCCCCTCAAGAACTGGGTGTTGTGTTATCATTTCATCCCCATCCGGCGCGCAGGTCGCCCAATGTGGCGTCGAATGTAATAAGACCTGCACCAAGGCGGCCGGACCTGCCCCGTAAAGGGCCTCCCGGCCAATGACGCCAAACGCTCATTTCCATTACGGAATAGAGAGGATGTCCGCGCTGTGAAGCAGGATTTGATTTGTGGCGGACCTGACGACAGAGATCAATGCTCGTGCAGGACCAACTGCTTTGGCGCACACCGTTCAGCGCACATTGTTGAAAAAGTGGCTCTGCAACTGATCACCTCTGTGAGTTCCAGTGTTGAGCCAGCGACATCAACAATACTACGTTCGCAATGGGCACAATAAAATAGAGAGTGAAACGTGGAATAGTGTCACCTGGTTGGATGATTACGTTTCTTGTTACGCCAGTTGGGTGGTCATATCTGGATACACCGATTGCTCGAAACATACACTGAGCCAATTACGCACCCCTAGGGGAAACATTCATCTGGGCTTCCACGGAGCCTTTGGTAGTAATCGAATACACCATGACACGAGCGGACTACTGAAAATTACTGAGAACAACCAGCGTCGCTTCATGCTTCCCCAACGGCAATGGTATCTTCCGACAGGACAACTGTCCGTGTCACAGTGCCAGAATCGCGCTGCTGTGGTTTGAGGAGCTTCATAGACGCCTTGGACACTAAATTCGCCTGATCTGAAGGCAATGGAACATATGAGGGGCGCTATTGGGCTCCAGTTCCACGCCCAGAAACCACCGTCGGAAGCGGACTAAGAAACCGTCCAATCGATGGCAAGCACAATCGCAGATACCCTTCCAAAGGCGGGCCAACACGAAATTAAGCAAGTAGTATTTACGTTTTGGCTCATCAGTGTATAATAAATAAACACCGTCTCCATCACTTCTTTTATTACCAGTTTGAATCTGCGCTGAAGATCAACTTCAGGTCTAGTTGGAACAAGAAATCGAGGCAACAACAATAAAAATTACAAACGCGTGACACTACAAACATTACGATCAGAAGCTACACAATTAACAACAAAACATTATGAGACCAATACTCATACTATAGTAGATAGCGCACTCTAGCGGCCACTCTATTATATTTCTCACACTAGGCTGCCCAAAATCATTAGGGGAACAGGACTCTGGGCGTCTGCATTATTCCACTGAGCAATAAATGACGACTGGATATGTTACCAAATCATGCCTTCATCATTCAAAAATTAAGTACACAGCAAAATATCATTACATCCTCGATCGCTTACATAAACAGAACTTAAATGTTCAGTAGTAGTCGAAAACAAAATGGAAAGAATTTTGAATTCCGTCATCCTAGGTGCTTCTCATTGGACATTGCGAGTTTCAACACCGTGTGGACCGTCTGTGAGCGTTTGTCTCTGCCAGGCACCTATACAGCATAAGTCTATAGACTAACCTGTTACCGTTCTTCAATGAGATCACCTGGAGAGCCTGTTGTGAAACAGGACGCCCACGAACACGTCTTTCAAGCTTGTCCCACATATGCCTGATGGGATATAGCTCGGACTCACCGTCGATCACTCCATCAGTTAAATGTCGAGGTTTCGCAAGATGTCTGTGCTGTCGCCCGCCACATGGTCCCTGGCATTAGAAGGAATCAGGGCCACCAATGTAAGCAGCATCCACCACATAGTCCAACACAATCTGATTCAATGTGCGACCTGGCAGTAAGGCGACCAAGGACAGCGACAAAATCCGTACAGCTGTCAACACTCACGCCTCCACTCACCATCACAGAACCTTGTCCGAATCTGTCGATTTCATGGGCAACATTTGCCAGGTACGGCTCACCACACACGAAGATGGCCATCACCTTGCGTCAGAGGATGTCTGGACTCTGTAAATGACACGTTTCGTCAGTGACGACGTTTCCAGTTGGCACTGGAAAGCCGGAAGTGAAGGACAGCTGCGACATGTCATGCCACGATGGGTACTCAGACTGCACGTGTTGGTCGTAAGGTGCTTTTTCGTAACCTATTGTTTACAGTCTGACACAGCGGCTCCAGTGCCCTTTTTGAGACCGTCCTGCAGTGCTCTGGCGGTAGCCACACAACGCCGCAACGAATAGATGGCCAGATACGGCTCTTCGCGTGTGATTGTAATACGTCGGCGATCTTGTCCAACTCGCCTTGGATACTATCTTGTCTCCCTGTAGCGTATCCACAGCCCATGGATGATGCTGGTATCAGCAGCAAAGGGACGAAATGTCTATCCTCCTCGGATCAAACAGACGGTCCGAGCAATTTGCATAATTAAGATGTCGCATTGCATGTGCTTGGTTAAATACAGCGTCCACAAATAACAACTGCCGTCTGTGTACTTCATTAGAAAACAGTGGGAGACCGGTACTCATTTCCGCTTCAGGGGTCACCTGACAATGTTATGCATAACACAGCCAGTAGATAGCGAATGATTTTAATTGTTCCCATAATTCTTTTCAACAATATGTTATCATTAAACGCTTTCGTAGTGCGTAGTATTTGAAAAAAAAACTATAGTTATTTTTCTACTTGTATTCTCCCTCTCCCGTATTTAGCTTGCAGTAATGGTCCTCAGTATATTTGCATTCTTCTTCACTAAAATGAGGGCCAATTATTAGTTGCATTTAAACACATGGAAGACTCAAACTATGCTAATTAAATGTTTGTTAATTTTGCACTGTCTTTTAAAGTGAGCCGTGGTCCACCCGCACCCACTGTATTTTACGTTGATTGATAATATGTTCTTTGTGGCTCCTGGTATGTGTACTTTGCCATAATGTTTTGTTGTTAGATGTCCAGCCTCTGAGGATGTTGTTTGCAGTGTCACACTTTTGTAATTTTTATTTTTGTTGCCTCGTTTTCTTGTTCTAACCAGACGTGAAGATAATCTGCAACGCAGATTGAAATAGGTAGTCGGTAATAAAAGGTGATCCAGAAGGTGTTTGTTTATTTATTTTAAAATGGTTCAAATGGCTCTGAGCACTATGGGACTTAACATCTGTGGTCACCAGTCTCCTAGAACTTAGAACTACTTAAACCTAACTAACCCAAGGTCATCACACACATCCATGACCGAGGCAAGATTCGAACCTGCGACCGTAGCGGTCAAGCGGTTCCAGACTGAAGCGCCTTGAACAGCACGGCCACACCTGCCGGCTATTTATTTTAACACTAGAGATATCGGTTTATGGTGTCAATTACAGATTCATCAGCATATGTTGAGCTGTAAATAGTGATAGGCGTTGCGGATTGCTAGGAGTTGGGAACTTGTGTAGGCCCAGAAGTTTTTTCCGTTACATGTTGATGTACAGCGACCGATGACCCAATATAAGGACTGGACGTTCGCCATGGCGTAGCTTGTGTCCTTCCTGCCGCCATGGAGGCAACCTCTAATACAAGTGGGATTGTGAGAGTGTAAAACAAGTGTTAAATCATTGCTGGTCAGTAAATCTTTTAAGTAAATATTAAAATGACGAAGGTTCGATCCTATAGCCTGACAAAAGGCCTTCCGGATTCCAGAAACAGTATACATGTGCCTGAGACCGCAAACTTGGCGGCATGTGTTTTGAAGAACAGTCCAATAATAAATTTTAAACTCGTTATGCAGAGGGTAAAAACAGATTGTTGTTGTATACTCATGTAGTCGTGTCTAACCTTCGACGCAAGCAGAATGTAAGGATCTTGATCTTAGTAAGGAATTATGTGGAGGTCTATCAATTACGTGAGCCCAAACCGGGGGATGAGGGGTCTCATTTAAAGGAGGGAGCAATGAAAATCTGATGATATCTTTTTAATTCAGAGAACGCATTTTATTTCAACGGACAACATCAGTCTTTGTGGCCCCTCTGAACTGAACTGAATGTTTTACGTGTGGGCATACCCGAGATTTTCCGATTTAAAAAAATGTTCAAATGTGTGTGAAATCTTATGGGACTTAACTGCTAAGGTCATCAGTCCCTAAGCTTACACACTACTTAACCTAAGTTATCCTAAGGACAAACACACACACCCATGCCCGAAGGAGGACTCGAACCTCCGCCGGGACCATCCGATTTGAGACAAGGGCCGCACAAATAACAGATTTCATTCGAGGAGATCCCTCCCGCACCGGTCGAAATCACTGCGGGTCAGTCAGTGAGTTAGTCGTGAAATTCTGTAAAGGATACAAAGCCGATGTTACTGTGTTCGAATGAATTTTTTATCAAAACTTTTAGAATGCCTATGCTTAACGGCATGCCGACAAGTCGAAACAAACCCGCCTGCATGAAGCCAGTGTTTGTGGAAGGATGTTATGTTGAAGGTCACCGACAAGAATTCTCTAGTGATCGTCTCAAGGAAGAGATTGAAAAGCAACGTAATCATACCGTTCATAGGAAGTTACAAACAATGCTGTCTTTCATCTGCGAAGTAGGCGAAGGTTCAATGACTTTTAACGTACATAATAAATAAAAACTAAAGTTTTTAGGTCTCCGTCAAAACGTTCATACTACGCTGCGACACATGATTCCTTAGCAATGCGAACGATTTTCCTAGCAGACTTCGTAAGTGGCGTCGTATACTTACAGGGTGTTTCAAAAATGACCGGTATATTTGAAACTGCAATAAAAACTAAACGAGCAGCGATAGAAATACACCGTTTGTTGCAATATGCTTGGGACAACAGTACATTTTCAGGCGGACAAACTATCGAAATAACAGTAGTTACAATTTTCAACAACAGATGGCGCTGCAAGTGATGTGAAAGATATAGAAGACAACGCAGTCTGTGGGTGCGCCATTCTGTACGTCGTCTTTCTGCTGTAAGCGTGTGCTGTTGACAACATGGTTTATTCCTTAGAACAGAGGATTTTTCTGGTGTTGGAATTCCACCGCCTAGAACACGGTGTTGTTGCAACAAGACGAAGTTTTCAACGGAGGTTTAATGTAACCAAAGGACCGAAAAGCGATACAATAAAGGATCTGTTTGAAAAATTTCAACGGACTGGGAAGGTGACGGATGAACGTGCTGGAAAGGTAGGGCGACCGCGTACGGCAACCACAGAGGGCAACGCGCAGCTAGTGCAGCAGGTGATCCAACGGCGGCCTCGGGTTTGCGTTCGCCGTGTTGCAGCTGCGGTCCAAATAACGCCAATGTCCACGTATCGTCTCATGCGCCAGAGTTTACACCTCTATCCATACAAAATTCAAACGCGGCAACCCCTCAGCGCCGCTACCATTGCTGCACGAGAGACATTCGCTAACGATATAGTGCACAGGATTGATAACGGCGATATGCATGTGGGCAGCATTTGGTTTACTGACGAAGCTTATTTTTACCTGGACGGCTTCGTCACTAAACAGAACTGGCGCAAAAGGGGAACCGAAAAGCCCCATGTTGCAGTCCCATCGTCCCTGCATCCTCAAAAAGTACTGGTCTGGGCCGCCATTTCCTCCAAAGGAATCATTGGCCCATTTTTCAGATCCGAAACGATTACTGCATCACGCTATCTGGACATTCTTCTTGAATTTGTGGCCGTACAAACTGCCTTAGACGACACTGCGAACACCTCGTGGTTTATGCAAGATGGTGCCCGGCCACATCGCACGGCCGACGTCTTTAATTTCCTGAATGAATATTTCGATGATCGTGTGATTGCTTTGGGCTATCCGAAACATACAGGAGGCTGCGTGGATTGGCCTCCCTATTCGCCAGACTGTGACTTCTTTCTGTGGGGACACTTGAAAGACTAGGTGTACCGCCAGAATCCAGAAACAATTGAACAGCTGAAGCAGTACATCTCATCTGCATGTGAAGCCATTCCGCCAGACACGTAGTCAAAGGTTTCGGGTAATTTCATTCAGAGACTACTCCATATTATTGCTACGCATGGTGGATATGTGGAAAATATCGTACTATAGAGTTTCCCAGATCGCAGCGCCATCTGTTGTTGACAATTGTAACTACTGTAATTTCGAAAGTTTGTCTGCCTGAAAACGTACTGTGTCCCAAGCATATTGCAACAAACGGTGTATTTCTATCGCTGCTCGTTTAGTTTGTATTGCCGTTTCAAATATACCGGTCATTTTTGAAACACCCTGTAAGTCCCCAGTACACCTCTGAGCAACTAGAGATACTAACTTTCATGTTATCGCATCTCGTATACATCCAGAGTTCTGAAGAGAACTGGCACAGTATCGAATCTTCGCAAATATCGTTGGTATGGAAGAAAAACCTTTCATTACCGTATACTGCTTGACTTTTGGTGGATTATTTTGGCGACCTCGTCATGACTTTTCAAATACTGTGTGTGTACCAGGACATTATATCTAAATACGGGGTGTTCAAAATGTATCTCCGCAGTGCCGTATGATTGTTAACCAGGCGTCCCGTATGATTAGACGAATTGAATTGTGTATTCAACAACAGGAGGGACAAAAAAATGGCTCTGAGCATTATGGGACCCCCCCCCCCCCCCCTAGAACTTAGAACTACTTAAACCTAACTAATCTAAGGAGATCACACACACTCATGCCCGAGGCAGGATTCGAACCTGCGACCGTAGCGGTACAAATGAATATTCAATAAATTAATAACTTGTATTTCACTGAGTTTCACTTCGGTATATTCACTACGGCATACTGCACGCCGGCTAACAATCATACGGCACCGCGGAGAGCCTTTTTGAACACCCCGTACCATGTGTAATACGATCTCCTTTCGATACCCGCACTTTGTCCGGGGCTTTGGGAATATTTCGGATGTTTCTTCCAGACTGAGTGGTGTTTAAATAAAATGCCAGCAGCCACTATCGCTTTACGAACTGATCAGCTTGTGATTTAAAAGTATTGCTTCAAAGTTGCTTTTCGTGCAGTTGATCAGTTAACCTCCTGCATCGTTTCTCACATGGAATAGTCACCATGAATGAAACACTAAATAAATAATCAGTTCGTGTCAGTGTAGAATGGCACTGAGCACTATGCGACTTAAGTTCTGAGGTCATCAGTCGCCTAGAACTTAGAACTAATTAAACCTAACTAACCTATGGACATCACACACATCCATGCCCGAGGCAGGATTCGAACCTGCGACCGGAGCGGTCGCTCGGCTCCAGACTGTAGCGCCTAGAACCGCACGGCCACTCCGGCCGGCTGTCTGTGTAAACTACTGATACTAAATATCTGATCCACGTAATCCGTACACTTGTGTAGACAATCTACGAAAACAGATCTCCTTATGGAAGTTAAGCTAAAGTGTGTGTCAGCGTGATCTATAAAGTTTATGGAGAGTGGGTGAGGATACTTAGCATACATATAATCCGAAGATGATATGACACGAAACAGCAGCATAACCGATACATGCAGTTTTTGTTACTTATTATTGGTTTAGAGCAGCAAGAAGGTATGTCTTTGTTTTCGCTATTGGAACAGGGTACTTATGGAGCTAATCGTATACAAGAAATTCACCAGGTGTGATACAGTATGAAAATCTAGGCAGTCACCTGTAAAACAGGAGTAAATCCATTTACTTACTGGCATCTGTGCCTTCCGAATCTGCAAAAGAGAAGAGCAATTATTATTAACACATCGGTTGCAAATGGGCTTCAATGTTACAGCTCAACAATTTAAAAAAATATAAACCTACATGTTTTGATATATAGTCTGTTCTGTGACTAAGCTGAAGTGCTCAGTGATACAAATTTACGTGTGCAGCGATAGAAAAGTGGTGGAAATGCATTCAGTGACAAATCTGAAGAGCTGAATTATGCAAGTTTGTGTGTGCAATGATGTGATGCGACAAACGTTGTCTGCTGGACGAAAATTATGAAAACAAGTACTCCAAACCGACATTTCATGTGACTGACATACCCAATGCAAATCTGTAACTCAACCATCTTTGTGACGTGCTTATAATTATGAATTATTTATATTTTAGGATATCTAATCAGTAAAAACCGCAGCACATGTTGTAATGAAATCATGAAAGCCGGCTGACGATGAATCTGAATGATTCGAAATCGGTAACGGTACCCTTTGAATAAAGGAACTTAAAATAAATTTGTGGCTGGTTGCTGTCTCAACACCATCAACACTCTACGGTTTCAAAGAAAAGCGTTCCAAAACAAATTTCAGCTCCGTTTTATTTAGATTTATTTCTCTCAAATATTGGTCGATTTTTGCACATCACCTGCCACTGTTACTGCAGAAAGTCGTTCATTTTCCGCAAGTTGCAAGTTGCCGGCCGTGGTGGCCGACCGGTTCTAGGCGCTTCGGTCCGGAACCACGCGGCTGCTACGGTCGCAGGTTCGAATCGTGCCTCAGGCATGGATGTGTGTGATGTCCTTAGGTTATTTAGGTTTAAGTAGTTCTAAGTCTAGGGGACTGATGACCTCAGCAGTTACGTCCCATAGTGCTCAGAGTCATTTGAACCATCAAAACCGTGGTCGCCTACGCCAAACAAGATTTTGTTGATCGTCAGTTTAACTATAGTGTAATCAAGCAAACGCACAGCACGGTCAACAATTTGTGTCGGGCACAGTGCACCTAAAGATCTTGTGACGCAGCTAGAATTACGCCCCACTTTAGTATAAAATATTTCGTTGCTCCGCAAGGGCGAATGATACAACTGCACACTAAAGCATTCAAGGAATTCGCCGTTTTTTACCACCAGTTCCTGCGTTAAATGTTTCTCGCGCAGTTCTTGTTACAAAGCCTTGCTGGACGGTCACTTCCTGTATAGCCCGTCACGCTCACGTGGCCCCTATCATAAGGGCTGTGAAAATGCGTAAAGTTGCTTAATACTCTGCATACATAGGCGCGGAGAAACCGTAAACTGATTTCAGATATCCGCACAATACTTCCGCAAAACATGGACCATCTAACCGCAGCTATACGCTACATAGCACGCTTTATTTTTCGCCGGGAGGAGACTGCAATGAGATAAAAACAAAAACATGATTTCGTACCGCAACGTTTTCCATCGTGTTAAACTTACGAAGAACACAGTATATTTATGGTACCTTCATTGGTACGGCCATTTCACACGGAGAGATTCAAGTTCATTACATATTGCACACACGTATATACACCACTGGCCATTAAAATTGCTACACCACGAAGATGACGTGTTACAGAGGCGAAATTTAACCGACAGGAAGAAGATGATGTGATATGCAAATTATTAGCTTTTCAGAGCATTCACACAATGTTTGCGCCGATGGCGGCACCTACAACGTGCTGACATGAGGAAAGTTACCAACCGATTTCTCATATACAAACAGCAGTTGACCAGCGTTTCTTGGTGAAACGTTGTTGTGATACCTCGTGTAAGGAGGAGAAATGTGTACCATCACGTTTCCGACTTTGATAAAGGTCGGATTGTGGCCTATCGCGATTGCGGTTTATCGTATCGCGACATTGCTGCTCGCGTTGGTCGAGATACAATGACTGTTAGCAGAATATGTAATCGGCGGGTTCAGGAGGGTAATACGGGACGCAATGCTGGATCCCAACGGCCTCGTATCACTGGCAGTCGAGATGACAGGCATCTTATCCGCATGGCTGTAACGGATCGAGCAGCCACGTTTCGATCACTGAGTCAACAGATAGGGACGTTTGCAAGACAACAACCATCTGCACGAACAGTTCGACGACGTTTGCCGCAGCATTGACTATCAGCTCGGAGACCATGGCTACGGTTACCCTTGACGCTGCATCACAGACAGGAGCTCCTGCGATGGTATACTCAACGACAAACCTGGGTGCACGAATGGCAAAACGTCATTTTTTCGGATGCATCCAGGTTCTGTTTACAGCATTATGATGGTCGCATCCGTGTTTGGCGACATCGTGGTGATCGCACTTTATAAGCGTATATTCCTCATCGCCATACTGGCGTTTTCCCCGGCGTGATGGTATGGGGTGCCACTGGTTACTCGTCTCAGTCACCTCTTGTGCGCATTGACGGCACTTTGCACTTTGGACATTAAATTTCAGCAGGATAATGCACAACCGCATGTTGCTTGTCCTGTACGAGCCTTTCTGGATACAGAAATTGTTCGACTGCTGCCCTGGTCAGCACATTCCCCAGATCTCTCACCAACTGGAAACGTCTGGTGAATGGTGGCCGAGCAACTGGCTCGTCACAATATGCCAGTCACTACTCTTGATGAATTGTGGTATCGTGTTGATGCTGCATGGGTAGCTGTACCTGTACACACCATCAGAGCTCTGTTTGACTCAATGCCCAGGCGTATCAAGGCCGTTATTACGGCCAGAGATGGTTGCTCTGGGTAATGATTTCTCAGAATCTATGCCCCCAAATTGCGTGAAAATGTAATCACATGTCAGTTCTAGTATAATATATTTGTCCAATGAATACCCGTTTATCATCCACATTTCTTCTTGGTGTAGCAATTTTAATGTCCAGTAGTGTAGATTTAAGAAATCTCTCTACAGTGCTGCGAGTGCGGTAGGCGGCTTCCGGAGACGCAGGTGTTTGACGTCTCTGTTGGCGGCGATTCGTGGCGTGAACCGTTGGACGTGCAGCCCTTTGCGGCGGTACTGCAACGTGCCGGTTAGGAGAAGGCTGGACGAACGCCTAGCTTTACGATCAAGCTTTCAGAGGAAACAGTATCGAACGATGCTCTTGGCTATGTCAAACACGTTCTTGCCCCTCGGTAAAGTCAATACTGTTCTGATAAACATGCAGGTCCGTGAGGGCGAGAGGCTGCCTGTGTGTGTGTGTGTGTGTGTGTGTGTGTGTGTGTGTGTGTGTGTGTGGGCGCGCGCACGCTAGTGAGAGAGAGAGAGAGAGAGAGAGAGAGAGAGAGAGAGAGAGAGAGAGAGAAAGAGAGAGACGCGATAAACGGTGACGGACCGAAGCACTGTTCATGAGAACCCGGAACGAATCGTTTTCTACAGTTACTTGGTCGCAAAAACACTCTGACGAAGGGAACACGGCAGGTGTCACAACGCAATTTCCCTGAAACTTCGCTCGGTGCAACAGGACTAAAAAAATAGGCGAACACATGTCCCGGCTTACCCGTTGATAGTCTATAGTTTCTGAAATGTTTTTGACGTACTTTCCAAGTACTTTTGTGCTTTTTACCGCGTGATGTCAGACGAAATTGTGGCTATGTGGTTAGTCATCGCCTTCTGAATCTTGCGCCGCGTGTTCCTAGCCTGACTGCTACTTTTATTTTTGTTTTTCATTTATACAGAGTGATTCAAAAGTAACTCTACAAATTTCGTGTGTGTAATGTATGCATGAAAATAGCGGAAAACGTTAAATAAAGTTTCGTCTTAAATTACTTTAAAAAAGGTTCAAATGGCTCTTAGCACTTTGGGACTTAACTTCTGAGGTCATCAGTCCCCTAGAACTTAGAACTACTTAAACCTATCTAACCTAAGGACATCACACACATCCAAGCCCGAGGCAGGATTAGCACCTGTGACCGTAGCGGTCGCGCGGTTCCAGACTGAAGCGCCTAGAACCGCTCGGCCATAAATTACTTTATTTTATAGTTATGCGGCAGAGTAGGGATCACAAGTGCGACACAAACAACAAAATGGTTCAGATGGCTCTGAGCACTATGGAACTTAACATCTGTGGTCATCAGTCCCCTAGAATGTAGAACTACTTAAACGTAACTAACCTAAGGACATCACACACATCCAAGCCCGAGGCAGGATTAGCACCTGTGACCGTAGCGGTCGCGCGGTTCCAGACTGAAGCGCCTAGAACCGCTCGGCCATAAATTACTTTATTTTATAGTTATGCGGCAGAGTAGGGATCACAAGTGCGACACAAACAACAAAATGGTTCAGATGGCTCTGAGCACTATGGAACTTAACATCTGTGGTCATCAGTCCCCTAGAACGTAGAACTACTTAAACGTAACTAACCTAAGGACATCACACACATCCATGCCCGAGGCAGGATTCGAACCTGCGACCGTAGCGGTCACGCGGTTCCAGACTGAAGCGCCTAGAACCACTCGAACACCACGGCCGGCCACAAACAACACAAAATTAATTGTGCTCAGAAAGCAGCGACACGAAGGGTCCCGAAATTCAACACAGCTACGTACCGAACAGTTACCCTGAACATGTTTAAAATGATGTCGGTGTCGACGGCGACAGTGACGTGCAACACATCTTACGCTCTCGGAACGTTGCAGGCTCCGTTTATCTCATTCTGCACAGTGGCACAGCCATTTCCATTTCGCTGCTCTAGTACTGCTACATTCTCAGTTGCAACACCATACACGAGCTCTTTGACCCTGCTCCAAAGGTCGACGTCCAGAGGTTAAGATCCAGAGATGTGACGGTCCAAGCAACTGGTCCCCGCGACCTATCCACTTACCGGGAGAAGCGACATTGAGAAGCCGTCTTGCTTCCCGACTGTGGGAGTACAGCCATGCACAAACCATAAGTTGGTTCGTATTACGAGTGGGACGCAGACAACCCAATTCATGTTCCAAAAACTGTCGACACACTCTGCCAGTCAGGCGCTGTGGAATAACGTGCGGTCCGAGTAACTGATTGTCCACGATACCATACCAAATGTTCACTGCAAAACTATGTTGATATTCTCGTGATGCAGTTAACTCCAAGAGTCTCATACGCCCACGCCTGCATTTTATGAGCGATCACGAATGGGCTCTCATCCGTAAACAACGCCCGACGACTTAACAGTGGATCGTCAGCATGACACTCGAGTAACCACTGACAGAAATTCTGACGTATGGGGCAGTCTACATGTGTCGGCTCCTGTACCTTATACAAGTGAAACAGCTGGAATTGCTGTTTCCGAAGCAGGCGCCACACGGTTGATTGAGGGACCCCTACAGTGGCACCTATACGGCGGGTACTTCCGTTCAGATCTTCATCTACTATTTTCAGGATTTTCTGAACACCCACTCCATCCAGCTGAGGCCGTAGAGCATCACGGATGCCACACCCCGTTCAACGTCTCTCGACAACTGTGAAAGTCTAATGGTTTGATTCTCTTCTTTTTGGAAACATATACCGTCATCTTGCTGCTCTTGCATTGCCTTCTGCTGAGCCCCACAGTTGGAAGAATATCAATCATGGATAACTTTCCAGCAAGATGGAGCAACCCACCACTGGGCATTGATAGTGCGTGATTTCCTGGATGAAACATTTCCGGATCGGTGGACTGGAATAAACGATCAACTCCCTGGCCACCCCGCTCTCCAGACATTACGCCCCTTGACTTTTCTGGAGCTGTATCGAGGGCAGAGTCTTCGTCACACTAGTTGCTGACGTCGACGAACTGAAGGCTAGGATACAAGCTGCTGTGGGTACTGTGACAGAACACATGTTACGAAACACCTCGCGGGAACTGGAATACCGCCTCGACAATTCTCCGATCTACCAATGGGGCACACGTTGAGGTTTACTAACGTAAGTATTCTTAAAAAAAAAAACTAATAACACTAACCTATGTAACGGCATCAAATGTAAATTACTATGTTTTACGCTTTATTATAATCAGGGCAAGAACCGGCCGCGGTGGTCTAGCGGTTCAGGCGCTCAGTCCGGAACCGCGCGACTGCTACGGTCGCAGGTTCGAATCCTGCCTCGGGCATGGATGTGTGTGATGTCCTTAGGTTAGTTAGGTTTAGGTAGTTCTAAGTTCTAGGGGACTGATAACCTCAGCAGTTAAGTCCCATAGTGCTCAGAGCCATTTTCAGGCAAGACTTTGTGCTCACCCTGTATATTGTACTTAACTGGTTGTACAGGATTCTTCTTGGCTGCATACATATGATTATAAACAGATAGCTATTGAGGCCTCACTTAAGCGCCTTGTTAGAGGTTGCTTCCTATCAGCTGAAGGCTATGCTACTTTACTGCTTGACGTTCCGAGCAAAAGTGGACGAGAGTTCGTCAGAAACTTGATACAAGCCGCGGAACGGCGCTAGCGGCTCTGGTTGCGACTCGCGGGTCCAACTATACTAATACGGACTGCAACCCCTAACAAGTGTGGTATCGAACGTTCATACCAAACATAAGATAATTGTTAGACTATTGTAGCCACGCATCTTTAAATAAAAATAAAATAAACATACTTTACAGCACTTATTTACAATTATTGCATCACAGCACAGAATTTGTACAGAAGTCAGATTGTACGCAATATTCACGTTATGTGATGTTACTAATAAATACACGCATCAATCGGTTCTGCTAATAAATTCATCAATGGAGTAGAAGGAGTTGGCCACCAATAAATTCTTTACACTCTTCTCGAACTGAACTTTATTATTGGTTAATCTTTTTGTGGCTGCTGACATGCCACTGAAAAAGTTTGGTGCTGAAGAGTGGACACCTTTCTGAAAGAAAGTAAGTGACTGTCGGAACGCACCATTCTCCGTACACCTCGGATAGTTCACGTATGCTCTCACATCTTTGGCGAGTTGAAGAAAGACAAGCGTGGATGTCGGTTTCAGTCGGACGAGAACGTGCAAGAGTGAGGGCGGTTGTGAATCCGTCAGCGGCCCACCGCGTTTTACGAAACAGGAATTGATCATCTCGTCTCACAATAGGATAAATATCTTAACGCCGATGGTGATTACTTCTGAGTGGAACCATTCCATGGTCGAGTTGTGACAAATGTTCGGGTTTCATTTGACTGCCACTCTTATTTCGCCTGTCTTGTATATCTTGCATAGCAAGTGGAAGAGCTCAAGTATGGTGGGGAAACGCTGTGAAAAACAATTCATAAAATAATACTGAATATCTGGCAAGAGGAGAGCATGCCAAAGGAGTGGAAAACAGCTATAATGTGCCCCATACATAAAAAGGAGATAAATTAAACTGCCAGAACTATCGAGGAATCTCCCCACTAAATACTACGTTTAAAGTTTTCTCCAAGATTCCAACCAGCAGGCTTACTCCATATGTGGAAGAGAGAGTTGGAGACTATCAGAGTGGCTTTAGAAGAAATAGGCCACATTGCGCATGCTACTTGAAAAATGTTACGAACATCAAATTAACATACACCAGCTTTATATCGACTTTAAACAAGCCTATGATAGCATCACAAGAGTGGCATTGAAGAATGTAATGGAAGAGGCTGGAATACCCAAGAAGCTCATTAAACCTTCTATGATGACGCTCAGCGAAACCAACTGAAAAATAAACATACAGGGCGAACTCTCCAGAGAAGTGGAAATGAAGAAGGCACTTAGAGTGACAATATCTCCTCATTGCTATTCAACCTTCGCCTCGAAAAAGTCATAAGTCAGATAGAGTTAAATAAAGGAGGAACCTTCTTAAATCGTTCACTGCAGTACCTAGCGTATGCTGACGATGTGGATAAAAAATGGCCCTGACCGCTATGGGACTTAACTTCTGAGGTCATCAGTCCCCTAGAACTTAGAACTACTTACACCTAACTAACCTAAGGACATCTCACACATCCACGCCCGAGGTAGGATTCGAACCTGCGACCGTAGCGGTCGCGCGGTTCCAGACTCTAGCGCCTAGAACCGCTCGGCCACTCCAGCCGGCTGACGATGTGGCATTACTCGCACGAAACACTGCTGTGCTAGGCGAAGCCTATCAACAACTGGAGAAAGGTGCAAGGGAACTTGGCCTGACAGTCAACATCAACAAGACCAAGTGTATGGCAATGACCAGCCAACAAAACCTACCAAATCTCAGGATAGCCGACAGGGAGTTTGAAAGGGTGAGACACTTCCAAGTACTTTTGGTAGACTATCACTGAGACAAATGACATTGGCCGTGAGGTGAAAGCCTGAATAGCAGCAGGTAACAGATGCTACTTTGCCGCATTAGCCATGCTTAGGAGTTTTCTTCTATCACGAAAGTCCAAAATCCTCATTTACAAAACAATTATAAGACCAATTGTTAAGTATGATGCCGAAACGTGGGCCACGACTGTAAATGAGGAAAGGATCCTTACCATACGGGAGAGAAAAGTGCTACGTAAAATATATGGCCCAGTATATGAGCAAGAAGGTTGGGGCATTTGTACGAATGAAGAACACCACCACCTTTTTGAAGAACCTGACATTGTTACTATCATTAAAATAAGAAGACTGTGGTGGGCAGGGCACGTGGTCAGAATGGAAGAAGACAGAGCATGTAAGAGCATTTTTGATGGCAAGGCTGGAGGCAGACGGCAGAGGGGACGCCCCAGAAAGAGATGGGTGGATGGAGTCGAAGAAGACATGAAAAAGCTGGGTGTCAGAGAATGGAGACGGAAAGCCACGGATCGGATAGAATGGCAGGATATTGTGATGCAGGCCAAGGCCCTTGAAGGGCTGTAGAGCCGAGGAGTAAGTAAGTGGAAGAGCTTTGGTTTGACATATTCTCTCAAAGGTTTAATAATGCCGAGAGACTGTCGCCTACTCCAGGTGTCTTCTTTCAAGTTGTGTGTCAATTATGTCCCTTGCGAAGAAAGACAGGACACGGCGTACTGGAGCTTTACATATTAAGCTGTCCACGAGGGAAACAGGGCCCCGCCGACAGTAATACATAACGTGTAACAGGAAGCGGTTCCTTGAGGCTCTCGGGTTTCTTCCTCCCCGCTGTGGCTCGGGAAGGGCCGTGGTGCCTATCTTATCCCGGAATGCGCGCCTTTGATGTGGGGTGGACTACCTGAGGCTTTGTTGGCGCACTGTGTGCCGCTTGCAGCCTCTCGGAAGCCAGCCAGCCCTAATAATCACCTTCAAAGGGCCCCCGGCCGCCCTTCAACACGTCACACTACTTCCCAGCAACTGATAAAAGGAGCTTCGCCTCTGACTCAGGAAGGTCGCAACTACCGAATGTAATTGCGCCTCCGGCTCCGGCAGTTTTCACGGGGAGACTTTATCGGAGGTTAAAGTTGGAAGTTTGAACTTCAAACTTCACGTATGAAAGTGTCAAACAGTAGCAACAACGCAATTAAAGGTGCGTTCAGACCAGTGCGTCTTTCTCGGCACGTATGCATGCGCGTCTTCATGCGCACCTAAACAGAACCACGCACGCGCTTCCAGGGATCAAGATGTCCTATTTGCCAGTAGGGACTGTCGTCGCAGCCTGCACATTTTGAGACAAAGACGAAGTCACAGGAACAAGATAAAGTACTGGGGTAATTACACTAGTGGCCATTAAAATTGCTACACCAAGATGATAAACAGGTATTCATTGCACAAATATATTATAGTAGAACTGACATGTGATTACATTCTCAGGCAATTTCAATGCATATATCCGGAGAAATCAGTACCCAGAACAACCACCTCTGACCATAATAACGGACTTGATACGCCTGGGCATTGAGTCAAACAGAGTTTGGATGGAGTGTACAGGTACAACTGCCCATGCAGCTTCAACACGATACCACTGTTCATCAAGAGTAGTGACTGGCGTGTTGTGAAGAGTCAGTTGCTCGGCCACCATTCACCAGACGTTTTCAGTTGGTGAGAGATTTGGAGAATGTGCTGGCCAGGGCAGCAGTCAAACATTTTCTGTGTCCAGAAAGGCCCGTACAGGACCTACATCATACGGTCGTGCATTATCTTGCGGAAATGTAGGGTTTGGCAGGGATCGAATGAAGGATAGGGCCACGGGTCGTAACACATCTGAAATGTAACGTCCACTGTTCAAAGCATCGTCAATGCGAACAAGAGGTGACCAATGGCACCCCATACCAACACGCCGGGCAATACGCCAGTATGGCGATGACGAATACACGAATGTGCGATCACCGCGATGTCGCCAAACACGGATGCGACCATCATGATGCTGTAAACAGAACCTGGATTCATCCGAAAAAATGACGTTTTGCCGTTCGTGCACCCAGGTTCGTCGCTGAGTACACCATCGCTGGCGCTCCTGTCTGTGATCCAGCTTGAAGGGTAACCGCAGCCATGGTCTCCGAGCTGATAGTCCATGCTGCTGCAAACGTCGTCGAACTTCGTGCAGATGGCTGTTGTCTTGTAAAATTCCCCATCTGTTGACTCAGGGATCGAGACGTGACTGCACGATCCGTTACAGCCATGCGGATAAGATGCCTGCCACCTCGACTGCTAGTGATACGAGGCCGTTGGAATCCAGCAGCCGTTCCGTATTACTTACTGAACCCACCGATTCCATATTCTGCTAACAGTCATTGGATCTCGACCAACGCGAGCAGCAATGTCGCGATACGATAAACCGCAACCGCGATAGGCTACAATCCGACCTTTATCAAAGTCGGAAACGTGATGGTACGCATTTCTCCTCCTTACACGAAGCATCACAACAACGTTTCACCAGGCAACGCCGGTCAACTGCTGTTTGTGTATGAGAAATCGGTTGGAAACTTTCCTCATGTCAGCACGTTGTAGGTGTCGCCACCGGCGCCAGCCTTGTGTGAATGCTCTGAAAAGCTAATCATTTGCATATCACAGCATCTCCTTCCCGTCGCTTAAATTTCGCGTCTGAAGCACGTCATCTTCGTGGTGTAGCAATTTTAATGGCCACTAGTATAATATCTTTTGCGTAATGTATGTATTGTCATGGTTGTAAAGATTCAATAAAAGGGTCAAATGTTACTGACATACGAAGTGTCATGGACGCTATAAAAAGAATAGAACCTTTATTAAGGGGAGATTCTGGGGTCTTAAAATGATGAAGTATAGAATTATTTTTTCATACAAGTACTTGTTTTTATTAAATTTGGGGTTTAAGCATCTGTACTACACATATATTTAAGTATGAAATCCACCTCCTTAGCCGAGTGGTCAGTGCGTCTGACTGCCAGGCAGCTGGTCCAGGTTCGATTAACGCCCTGGTTGGAAAGCTTCTCCGTTCGGGCACTGGATGTTGCATTGTCCTCATCTTGATTTCATCATTATTAACACGCACATCGCTCAACGTGGGGACAGCTGAAAAAACTTGCAACTCGACGGGTGAGATTTTGCGGTTGGGGACTCCCTGCCGTCAATGCCATGCGATCTCATTTCATTTCATGTGTATGAAAAAAGTTTTTTACCTCATAGCACACTAAAAATGGCGGCTGCAACCGTTTTCGAAGTATATGCCTCGTAGCACATCCTGGGTTGCTCACTGCGTTCAGACTGGTGGCTACTTCTGAAACCCACAATAATAGAAAATACCTAAAACTGGAAGGCATTTCGGTAGGTGTGGGTGTAGGTGGAGAGGAGGGGGCATCACGAAGGGATTCTGAAAAGCACCTTAAAATAAAATGGCAACTACTTGAAAAATATGTCAATTTATTGCCATGATTTTCTAATTTCAAATGTTTAAAACAATTATTTGAAATTCAAGTAAAAAAAGGCTCTCGCTGAGCCCCCCTAAATCTTTCATTTAAAGTAAAAATCAAATGAATTACTTACGCTGTCGAAGTTCTGCAGCGCTTCGCTCGCTAAAAAATACTGTTTCGAGAAAAATGCATTTAAAGTTTGGAGATAGGAAAAAAAGGTCGTTTCAAAATGTACGGTTAATCTGCGATCCCAGGACCATACAGGCACCCTTTCTCTTTCTCAAACACGCTCTGGTTCTGAATTTGGAGCCTTCTGGGCTCTTTTAAGGAACTGAGACATTCTTTACTCCTTGTTCCGCGGTAGCAGAACGTTTCCTGTCAGATTTACATCTACACCTACGTCTACATCTACGTGATTACTCTGCTATTCAGTAAAAAGTGTCTGGCAGACGGTTCCATGAACCACTTTCAAGCTCTCTCTCCACCGTTCCACTCTCGAACGGCGAGCGGGAAAAACGAGCACTTAAATTTTTCGGTGCGAGCCCTGATTTCTCTTATTTTATCGTGATGATCATTTCTCCCTATGTAGGAGAGTGCCAACAGAGTTTCATGAGAAGATCCCATCGCAACGAAAAATGCCTTTGATTTGATGATTGCCACTCCAGTTCACGTATCATGTCTGTGGCACTATCTCCCCTACTTCGCGATAATACAAAATGAGCCGCCCTCCTTTGAACTTTTTCAATATCATCCGTCAACCCCATCCGATGCCGAACCCACACCGCACGGCAATGCTCTAGAATAGGGCGGACAAGCGTGGTGTAAGCAGTCTCTTTAGTAGACCTGTTGCACATTTTAAGTGTTCTGTCAATGAATCGCAGTCTTTGGTGTACTCTACCCACAAAATTATGTATGTGATCGTTCCAACTTAGGTTATTTGTAATTGTAATCCTTAATTATTTAGTTGAATCTACGGCCTTCAGATTTGTGTGACTTATCGCGTAATCGAAATTTAGCGGATTTCTTTTAGTACTCATGTGAATAACTTCACACTTTTCTTTATCCAAAATCAATTGCCGCTTTTCGCACCACACAGATGTCTTATCTAAATCATTTTGTAATTCATTTTGGTCATCTGATGACTTTACAAGACGGTAAATGATAGCATCATCTGCAAATAATCTAAGACGGCTACTGAGATTGTCTCCTATGTCGTTAATTTAGATTAGGAACAATGGAGGGCCTATAACACTTCCTTGGTGAACGCCGGATATTACTTCTGTTTTACCCGATGACTTTCCGTCTATTACTGCGAACTGTGACCTTTTTGACAGGAAATTACAAATCCAGTCGCGATATTCCATAGGCACAAAGTTTGATTAGAAGACGCTTGTGAGGAACGGTGTCGAAGGCCTTCTGAGAATCTAAAAATATGGAGTCAATTTGACGTCGGCTGTCGATAGTCCTGATTACTTCATGAGTATAAATATCTAGTTGTGTTCCGCAAGAACGATATTTTCTGAATCCGTGCTGATTATGTGCCAATAAATCGTTTTCTTCGAGGTACTTCAATAATGTTCGAATACAGATAATTGCTGTTCGTCTGTCTGACGTTTCCTGACGTGTGCATGGTCTTCAGAATAGATGGAGACCTTTATTTCAATACACCTGCAGCTATAAATGCTGCTCTTTCAACAGTTTTCGCCCCGCTATGAAGATGTTCTCGGCACCAGTTCCCAAATGCAGACGTTGAAGCTCTTGCACTCACTTCGTGTGCTGGCCCTGGTATACCTTCTAAGCAGATCTTCTCTAGACAGAAATTCGTAAACTGGTCGAATCATTTTTTGCACTAAGTCTAGTGTCTATAGCTGTACATATTTCGGTCGAAGCATGGTCCCATTCGACACACTGTAACTTCTAAAACACTTTCATGATCAAAAAATTCTTTCGCAGGCGTAATGTGTATACTTCATGGACGCAAATCATGTAAAAAAAATCAATTGTTTCATCAGTCTCGACCAGAATCTTCCCTTAATTGGTAAGGCAAAGGCATGAAGCTGGAGATACAGGTTGCATACGGCCAGTGGGAAGCAGGCCAAGCGAGCGCAACTCCTTGCACACCCTAGGCGAAAGCAGTATGCTGTTGCAGTCGTGGTCAATACGGGGTCGAAAACATGCTGTAAGCAATAGACGTAGCCGCAAACAGCTGACATAGGCAAAATCAAGGTATTACTGGCACAGTTGGGACGTTTCTAGTCTGTTTATGGAGGTTTGAGAAACTTCGAGAAAAATTTTGGTCATTAAAAGAACCTCTGCGGAGGAAGCAAGAGAAAACAACACTGCCAGAGAAACTCTTCCAAGGCCCTGAAAAAGCAGTATATAAACGGCAATCAGAGATAGTCTTGTCAGCAACAGATGAGTTAAGTACTGAGAGAATTAGCGAATGAGTCGCACAGTCAGAGCCACAGTCATCACCAGGGAGCAGCTGAGTCATCGGCGAAGTGACAGCAAACCACGAGAATGTACACGTTCGAGGGAGGCACAGATTTTGCAATGAGTAACCAGCCACAGATCTTAGACTGAGTTTTCTGCCAGAATAGAGCAAGCTTCGTTACAGTTTGTCTCTAGAAGTAGAAAAGAATAATAACGTTTTTGTGTGTCAAAATATACAGAGGAACAAGCGGTGCCTTACGCTTGTCTCCTGGTGTGTAGTTGTATGAATCTCAACAAGGAACAGCTGGTAATTTTCTGTGTGCAGGAAGGAACGAGCGCTGTCTCGCACTCGTTTCTTCTGTTGGTTCGAGCTTTTGGTAGTATCATCAGAACGAGTCGTTAGCAAAGCGCTCGTCTCTGATAGTAAAAAGTAATAGGGAAAGGTGGGATAAAGAGGCCAGGGCGGCAAAACCGGCCGTTGCTTATTTCTTGCCCTGAATAGTGCCGCTGCCTAAGGACTAGTTCAACAATGCACCATCTCTGTGGTCAGTGAGTTTCACAAAGGAAGTTAGCTCCGTCATATTTTTCTGATTTTCAGCCGTGTGATGATGTAATGTAAGTAAGTTAAGCTAGTCCTGTTACCTCACTTATATTTAGAGTAATACTTTTTTACCATATCAATGTCTTTTGGACTAAAAATGTTGTCCCTTGTTGTTTGTTTCTGTTTAGACAGTTTCATCTGTGAAAATACCGGCATGGTGCCCGATCGGGAAAAGTGGCTCCATTACTCGTCGGGAAAAGTGGCAAAGTTCTTTTCCCTGGTAAGGGTTAATTACTTCCATACATCACGCATAATACAGGGTGATTCAAAAAGAATACCACAAATTTAGGAATTTAAAACTCTGCAACGACAAAAGGCAGAGCTAAGCACTATCTGTCGGCGAATTAAGGGAGCTATAAAGTTTCATTTAATTGTACATTTGTTCGCTTGAGGCGCTGTTGACTAGGCGTCAGCGTCAGTTGATGCTAAGACGGCGACCGCTCAACAGAAAGCTTTTTGTGTTATTGAGTACGGCAGAAGTGAATCGACGACAGTTGTTCAGCGTGCATTTCGAACGAAGTATGGTGTTAAACCTCCTGATAGGTGGTGTATTAAACGTTGGTATAAACAGTTTACAGAGAATGGGTGTTTGTGCAAAGGGAAAAGTTCTGGATGGCCGAGAACGAGTGATGAAAATGTAGCACGCATCCAGCAAGCATTTGTTCGCAGCTCAGGAAAATCGACTCGCAGAGCTAGCAGACAGCTGTAAATTCCACAATCAACTGTATGGAGAGTCCTACGAAAAAGGTTAGTTATGAAACCTTATCGTCTGAAATTGGTTCAAGCACTGTCTGCAGCTGATAAGATTAAAAGAATCGATTTCTATGATTTTATCCTTGCTCAAATGGAAACAGATGAATCTTTCGTTTCAAAGATTGTGTTTAGTGATGAAGCAACTTTCCACACTAACGGGAAAGTCAACCGTCACAATGTCTGTATATGGGGCACTGAGAATCCGCGGGAAACAACTCAGTAACAACGTGACTCGCCTAAGGTGAACGTTTTCTGTGCCATTTCAGCCAATAAAGTTTTTGGTCCCTTTTTCTTCGAAGGTGCTACTGTAACTGGACTACAGTATCTGGAGATGTTAGAGAATTGGCTGTTCCCTCAGCTCGAACAACAAGCACAATAATTCATATTTCAGCAGGATGGAGCTCCACCACATTGACACTTATCTGTCCGTAAGTACCTGAACGTCAACTACCCGAGGCGATGGATCGGCCGCCAGGCAGCCCGTGACAGAGCACTTCATCACTGGCATCCAAAAAGCCCTGATCTTACCCCCTGCGATTTATTCTTATGGGGGTATGTTAAGGGTATGGTATTTCGGCCACCTCTCCCAGCCACCATTGATGATTTGAAACGAGAAATAACAGCAGCTATCCAAACTGTTACGTATGATATGCTACAGAGAGTGTGGAACGAGTTTGAGTATCAGGTTGATATTGCTCGAGTGTCTGGAGGAGGCCATATGGAACATCTCTGAACTTGTTTTTGAGTGAAAAAAAACCTTTTTAAATACTCTTTGTAATGATGTATACCAGAAGGTTATATTATGTTTCTTTCATTAAATACACATTTTTAAAGTTGTGGTATTCTTTTTGAATCACCCTGTACTTATAGGTCAGATTTACTTCCAACCACTTTTATATTAAAAGATATCGCCTGTCATTCTATCGCCTGAATTCATGTACATTATTTTAAACCGTCTCCGTTCTATGTGGCCTAATACAAAAATACAATAGAAAATGATCTTGTCAAGGCGCTTGGTATTGTTTCAGGTACTGGTACATCAAGATGCCTAGAAAGTATGTCCAAAAATCAGAACAACAAACATGGGAGCCTGCTGCAATGTAACTGACCACATTACACCCCTAGGTGGAGAAAAGTGGCCACTTAACGAGCCTTCGGAAAAATGCATTTAGCTCCTACATATCATTTCCCTTTCGCCTACAAATGTTTGGTGTCATACCTTGTAATAATTCAAAAAGCGTAGGGGTAAGCTTCAATTGGAAAAATTCAATTTACCCCACACTCCCCTATTCAGGAACTTATGGTTGCTGGAGTGGTAGAGTGTAATCACTGTTGGGTAAAAAGCCACTTTCAGACATCTCTCTGAGTGGTAAGGACTAATTATTGAAAAATAAAGTATTCTTAAATTGTATTTGGAAGCGTTTGCAGCCTTATTCACTTCCTACCAACTTCTCCTTCCCGTTCCTACATCGCTTCTGCTTAAGGTCCTAGGAGACGTTCACATCTCACTCCATTAAAAGGAAATTAGCATATCTCAGCCCACAGTGTCACCATCTTGGCTGCGACACGCCAGCTACATCTTCATACCAGCCTGGTGGGACGGAAAAGTATCAGCGTGATGGAAGAGAAAAAAATGGCAAAGAGAATTGTGTTTAAATACCGCGAATTCGAAGTAACCAGTAAACCCCGCGTCTTTGCCTTTTCGTGCTGCTGTTTATTTTATTGCCGGCTGCGGTGGTCTCGCGGTTCTAGGCGCGCAGTCAGGAACCGTGCGACTGCTGCTGTCGCAGGTTCGAATCCTGCCTCGGGCATGGATGTCTGTGATGTCCTTAGGTTAGTTAGGTTTAATTAGTTCTAAGTTCTAGGGGACTGATGACCACAGCAGTTGAGTCCCATAGTGCTCAGAGCCATTTGAACCATTTTTTATTTTATTTAATCCATACGCGTTTCGCCTTCTACTGTTTTAAGGCATCACAAGGGGGATCTATAATGAAACAATTTTGTTACTTATAGATTATCAAACAGTTCACTTCGCGATTTTTTGTAAGTAATTACATTTAATACAAAAAATCGCGAAGTGAACTGTTTGATAATCTATAACTAACAAAACTGTATCATTATAGATCCCACTCCTGATGCCTTAAAACAGTAGAAGGCGAAACGAGTATGGATTTAATAAAATAAATAGCGGCCAGTATCAGCTTGTGAGTGTAGATCTGTCAGTTCCTGGTTTCTTTGATATCTCCAGTCCTGTGAAGGGGTCCCTCTTGGGGCCAAATATTTTCTTTAATATTTTTCTCTCGAAGACGCTGTTTCTGTTAGCCTGCCCTTCTTAACGTAAGTGTTGCACACTTGTATCGTGCTATCGGCAGAATTACGTTCTGCTATAGCTTGATTTTAAAACTTATCGAAGCGACTCCACTGGACAGCATCCTTGCCTTCACTTCAATTTCCGTTCTACTCTGTTCGCTAAAGGTGATTTCAAATATTTAAATGTGCCTATTATTTTAGAAGTGAATTCGTCAACTGGCAATAAGGTAACATTATTCACTTTCATTTTTTTTGTGTTCCCTGTCTATCTTATCTCAAATTATATTACAAATCTTGAAAATAATGCGTCTCCTTGTCGAAGTCATGTTCTGACTTCAAAATGCTGTGACAGTCCTGTACTGAACTTTACTCTGCAATAGGTTACCTGCAAACAATGATAATGAAGGAAAATAGTATAGACAGAGACACTTCATCAATGGCGGCAGATTAGCTCTGACTCTACGAATTCTTGCTACCGGGAATAATAGCAACTGCATTTGTGATGGAGCATGCATTTCTCACGGTGTTTCCATATGTTTGCACAACACTTGTCTATTAATCTAGGTTTTTAACCATTTCTATTTTTTTGATGAGGAAAACAAAAGACTAATTTCACGCGTAACGTTTACAGTCAGTAGTCCAAAAATTTGAGAATGTGTGTTTATTTCTGAACTTACGGAAGAAAAATGCTGAACGGATAACACTTTTCTGTTTACACATAGATCAGTCCAATTCCATTAGCGTTAACAATGGAAGCAGCTTTTTCATGTAGAAGCAAGATTTTAGTGTCGTTTTATTTACTCTTTTCGTCACGAACTATTTGTGAATCAAAGTGGTTCGTAAATCAGCCAGGACGGCTTCGGCACGTCAGTGGCCGAGAAATACCCCTCTTCTTTAACATGTATTCGTCGGTATTGCGAGCGAAGAATTTTTATTTTGTCGTTTTACCTCTGCCGTTTCCAGGTTGGTTTTATTTGTGAAGAACTGTAGACAGTCGTTTCGTTTCACAATGTCCGTTTAACCCGCCCAACTAACCAGAGACAAACAAGGAAATGTACGATAAAGCTCGTAGGATTCCGTGCGTTTCTCGCCAGCCATCTCCGCCAAAGTGGCAACACAAAGGGAAATGCGTGGGAAAATCTTTAATTTTTAAACATGAAACGTAGCAAAATAAAGTATCAGACACAAACACGGAAAGGCGAACGACTGTTGAACGTGTCTCCCCGCCTGGAAGAGGTTCTTACGCCTGCTGAATGTGCGCCACGGGCACCAATCAGAGGCAGGCATGACTTTGCACCTCTGCATACGAGCCATTGCCTGTTACTGCAACCGCCGCAGTCGTTTAGTGCGCACAGAGTTACACTGGTGTAAACGGAACAGTGTGGCCGTAATGGCCAACTGTAGATATAGTAGGCAACTGAGAAGAACGCTTGCATGGTTGAGGGGTGAAAGCGGGGAAACAGTTCTTCCCGTCGCCCCCTTCCCTCCACCGCTGCTAGTGCTCTGTTACTGATCGTTCGAAAAACACTGCCTTACCAGTAGTCGCCTTTCTCAGCCTCCTTACGTTCCAATTATCGTCGTTTATCGTTTCCCATATCTTTTACACGGTCCAGTGCCATTAATGTGACCACCGTGTATTTTCTACATCTACATCTACATCCATACTCCGCAAGCCACCTGACGGTGTGTGGCGGAGGCTACCTTGAGTACCTCTATCGGTTCTCTCTTCTATTCCAATCTCGTACTGTCCGTGGAAAGAAGGATTGTCGGTATGCCTCTGTGTGGGCTGTAATCTCTCTGATTTTATTCTCATGGTCCCTTCGCGAGATATACGTAGGAGGGAGCAATATACTGCTTGACTCTTCGGTGCAGGTAAGTTCTCGAAACTTCAACAAAAGCCCGTACCTAGCTACTGAGCGTCTCTCCTACAGATTCTTTCACTGGAGTTTATCTATCATCTCCGTAACGCTTTCGCGATTACTAAATGATCCTGTAACGAAGCGCGCTGCTCTCCGTTGGATCTTCTCTATCTCTTCTATCAACCCTATCTGGTACTGATCCCACACTGCTGAGCAGTATTCAAGCAGTGGGCGAACAAGCGTACTGTAACCTACTTCCTTTGTTTTCGGATTGCATTTCCTTAGGACGCTTCCAATGAACCTTAGTCTGGCATCCACTTTACCGACGATCAACTTTATATGATCATTCCATTTTAAATCACTCCTAATGCGTACTTCCAGATAATTTATGGAATTAATTGCTTCCAGTTGCTGACCTGCTATTTTGTAGCTAAATGATAAGGGATCTTTCTTTCTATGTATTCACAGCACATTACACTTGTCTACATTGAGATTCAATTGCCATTCCCTGCACCATGCGTCAATTCGCTGCAGATCCTTCTGCATTTCAGTACAATTTTCCATTGTTACAACCTCTCGATACACCACAGCATCATCCGTAAAAAGCCTCAGTGAACTTCCGATGTCATCCACAAGGTCATTTATGTACACTCCTGGAAATGGAAAAAAGAACACATTGACACCGGTGTGTCAGACCCACTATACTTCCTTCGGACACTGCGAGAGGGCTGTACAAGCAATGATCACACGCACGGCACAGCGGACACACCAGGAACCGCGGTGTTGGCCGTCGAATGGCGCTAGCTGCGCACCATTTGTGCACCGCCGCCGTCAGTGTCAGCTAGTTTGCCGTGGCATACGGAGCTCCATCGCAGTCTTTAACACTGGTAGCATGCCGCGACAGCGTGGACGTGAACCGTATGTGCAGTTGACGGACTTTGAGCGAGGGCGTATAGTGGGCATGCGGGAGGCCGGCTGGACGTACCGCCGAATTGCTCAACACGTGGGGCGTGAGGTCTCCACAGTACATCGATGTTGTCGCCAGTGGTCGGCGGAAGGTGCACGTGCCCGTCGACCTGGGACCGGACCGCAGCGACGCACGGATGCACGCCAAGACCGTAGGATCCTACGCAGTGCCGTAGGGGACCGCACCGCCACTTCCCAGCAAATTAGGGACACTGTTGCTTCTGGGGTATCGGCGAGGACCATTCGCAACCGTCTCCATGAAGCTGGGCTACGGTCCCGCACACCGTTAGGCCGTCTTCCGCTCACGCCCCAACATCGTGCAGCCCGCCTCCAGTGGTGTCGCGACAGGCGTGAATGGAGGGACGAATGGAGACGTGTCGTCTTCAGCGATGAGAGTCGCTTCTGCCTTGGTGCCAATGATGGTCGTATGCGTGTTTGCCGCCGTGCAGGTGAGCGCCACAATCAGGACTGCATACGACCGAGGCACACAGGGCCAACACCCGGCATCATGGTGTGGGGAGCGATCTCCTACACTGACCGTACACCTCTGGTGATCGTCGAGGGGACACTGAATAGTGCACGGTACATCCAAAGCGTCATCGAAGCCATCGTTCTACCATTCCTAGACCGGCAAGGGAACTTGCTGTTCCAACAGGACAATGCACGTCCGCATGTATCCCGTGCCACCCAACGTGCTCTAGAAGTTGTAAGTCAACTACCCTGGCCAGCAAGATCTCCGGATCTGTCCCCCATTGAGCATGTTTGGGACTGGATGAAGCGTCGTCTCACGCGGTCTGCACGTCCAGCACGAACGCTGGTCCAACTGAGGCGCCAGGTGGAAATGGCATGGCAAGCCGTTCCACAGGACTACATCCAGCATCTCTACGATCGTCTCCATGGGAGAATAGCAGCCTGCATTGCTGCGAAAGGTGAATATACACTGTACTAGTGCCGACATTGTGCATGCTCTGTTGCCTGTGTCTATGTGCCTGTGGTTCTGTCAGTGTGATCATGTGATGTATCTGACCCCAGGAATGTGTCAATAAAGTTTCCCCTTCCTGGGACAATGAATTCACGGTGTTCTTATTTCAATTTCCAGGAGTGTATATTGTGAATTGCAACGGTCCTACTACACTCCCCTGCGGCATACCTGAAATCACTCTTGCTTCGGAAGACTTCTCTCCATTGAGAATGACATGCTGCGTTCTGTTATCTAGGAACTCTTCAATCCAATGACACAATTGGTCTGATAGTCCATATGCTCTTACTCTGTTCATTAAACGACTGTGGGGAACTGTATGGAACGCCTTGTCAAGAAACACGGCATCTACCTGGGAAACGGTGTCTATGGCCCTCTGAGTCTCGGGGACGAACAGCGCGAGCTGGGTTTCACACGATCGTCTTTTACGAAACCCACGCTGATTCCTCCAGAAAAGTCATTATTCTCGAACATAATACGTGTTCCAAAATTCTACAACTGATAAGCGTCAACGTGCAGGAACCCCACCAGACAGGAAGTAGCGGGCCTAGCATTGGAGGGTATATGAATCGTGTCGGGGACGCGAAAAAGAACAGTGCAATCGCTGTCGTAATGCAGAAACGGAGCGTTTTGTCTGGCGCCCGAAAGGGCATCATCATTGGCTTTAGGGCCAAGGGTGGAAACATTTCCGAAACGACAAAGTTTGTAAACTGTTCGCTTGCTATCGTGGTTAAAGTACACTGCGCGTGGCAAAATACGTGGTGCATTCAAGTTCTAAGGCCTCCGATATTTTTTTCTCCGGACTGAAAAGAGATAGAAACATGCGCCTTGTTTTAAAATGAGGCCACGTTCATTGTCAATACGTTCCAGAGATGGCAGCACCATACGGCAGATGGAATTTTAGCGCCAGCGGCGAGAATGAGAACTGTTTTAAATACTTAAAATGGCGACGTTTTACTTACTTGAACAGCGTGCAGTTATTCGTTTTCTGAATTAGCGAGGTGTGAAACCAATTGAAATTAATCGACAGTTGAAGAAGACATGTGGTGATGGAGTTATGGATGTGTCTAAAGTGCGTTTGTGGGTGGGACAGTTTAATGAAGGCAGAACGTCGTGTGACAACAAACCGAAACAACCTCGGGCTCGCACAAGCCTGTCTGACGATATGATAGAGAAAGTGGAGAGAATTGTTTTGGGGGCTCGCCGAATGACTGTTGAACAGATCGCCTGTAGAGTTGGCATTACTGTGGGTTCTGTGCACACAATCCTGCATGGCGACCTGAAAATGCGAAAAGTGTCACCCAAGTGGGTGCCACGAATGCTGACGGACGACCACATGGCTGCCCGCGTGGCATGTTGACAAGCAATGTTGACGCGCAACGACAGCATGAATGGGACTTTCTTTTCGTCTGTTGTGACAATGGATGAGACGTGGATGCCATTTTTCAATCCAGAAACAAAACGCCAGCCAGCTCAATGGAAGCACACAGATTAACCGCCACCAAAACAATTTCGGGTAACTGCCAGTGCTGAAAAAATGATGGTGTCCCTGTTCTGGGACAGCGAGGGCGCAATCCTTACCCATTGCGTTCCAAAGGGCACTACGGTAACAGGTGCATCCTACGAAAATGTTTTGAAGAACAAATTCATTCCTGCACTGCAACAAAAACGTCCGGGAAGAGCTGCGCGTGTGCTGTTTCACCAAGACAACGCACCCGCACATCGAGCTAACGTTGCGCAACAGTTTCTTCGTGATAACAACTTTGAAGCGATTCCTCATGCTCCCTACTCACCTGACCTGGGCCCTAATGACTTTTGGCTTTTTCCAACAGTGAAAGACACTCTCCGTGGCCGCACATTCACCAGCCGTGCTGCTATTGCCTCAGCGATTTTACAGTGGTCAAAACAGACTCCTAAAGAAGCCTTTGCCGCTGCCATGAAATCATGGCGTCAGCGACGTGAAAAATGTGTACGTCTGCAGGGCAATAACGTCGAGAAGTAACGCCAGTTTCATCGATTTCGGGTGAGTAGTTCATTAGAAAAAAATATCGGAGGCCTTAGAACTTGAATGCACCTCGTACAGCTCTCCAAACCGGGGGACGAGGCAACTGTATTGGACCACGGGCCACAGATGCTGAGATGTGTACGAGCAACTGTTTAGAAAGTATGTAAGTCTGCACGCTTTATCCCGCTAATAAGAATGACGAGGAACGGCCTTCTCACTCCGTCAGGTTACCTTTCGTTTCTGGGGTCACTGACCGCATAAGCAGAATTTTAAGGAAAAATGGTTTTCAGACATCTTTCTTTAGTAAAAAAAAAAAGACATTTCCGGCGGAAAACGAATGCACCTGATTGCCTCCACAATGCAGGCGTCTATCAAGTAACATGTGGCTGAGGCAAAGTGTATATAGGCGAAACGGGAAGAACTGTTAAAGAACGCATTACGGAACAAGAACGGCACATGCGGCTGAAACAAAGTGCAAAATCGGCAGCAGCGGAACATCACGAGAACTGTGGCTTTGACATCGATTTTAATAACGTACGTGTACTGGCTAGAAGGAATAAAAACGCTGAGGTTCGCCGATGACATTGTAATTCTGTCAGAGACAACAAAGGACTTGGAAGAGCTGTTGAACGGAATGGACAGTGTCTTGAAAGGAGGATATAAGACGATCATCAACAAAAGCAAAACGAGGATAGTGGAATGTAGTCGAATTAAGTCGGGTGATGCTGAGGGAATTAGATTAGGAAATAAGACACTTAAAGTAGTAAAGGAGTTTTGCTATTTGGGGAGCAAAATAACTGACGATGGCCGAAGTAGAGAGGATATAAAATATAGACTGGCAATGGCAAGGAAAGCATTTAAGAAGAGAAATTTGTTAACATCGAGTATAGATTTAAGTGTCAGGAAGCTGTTTCTGAAAGTATTTGTATGGAGTGTAGCCATGTATGGAAGTGAAACATGGACGATAAATAGTTTGGACAAGAAGAGAATAGAAGCTTTCGAAATGTAGTGATACAGAAGAATGTTGAAGATTAGGTGGGTAGATCACATAACTAATGAGGAGCTATTGAATAGAATTGGGGAGAAGAGGAGTTTGTGGCACAACTTGACAAGAAGAAGGGACCGGTTTGGTAGGACATGTTCTGAGGCATCAAGGGATCACAAATTTAGCATTGGATGGCAGCGTGGAGGGTAAAAATCGTAGAGGGAGACCAAGAGATGAACACACTAAGCAGATTCAGAAGGATGTAGGTTGCAGTAAGTACGGGGAGATGAAGTAGCTTGCACAGGATAGAGTAGCATGGAGAGCTGCATCAAACCAGTCTCAGGACTGAAGACAACAACAACAACTTGCTTAAGAAACAAACATTTATAGAAGAAAGGTCCAAGAAGCGGTTGAAATTTCTAAGACTTCATCTAATTTCAATAGAGAGGACGGCTATAGGTTTCCGGCATCGTGGCTCCCCGCCATCAAGCAAGTAAATACGCGGAAGCGGTGTGTGAGCAGCATAAACAACGCGCTGCAAGTCACCTAGGCGGACAATAATATTTTGGGTAAATATTCCCCCTATCTTGCTCTGTCCGTTTCGAATCTAGCCACTGATGACGACCAACCAGTAGCGGTAGCAGGCATTTCAACCAATAACCCTTCTCCAGCTTAAGTGTGGAACAGTGCCTTTCTATCCAATGACGATAACCGCCAATGTTATCCACAGGAGATGAGCTACCAACGCCCTTTCTTCTGTATTAGCGTATGACTATGGCCCACCAATGGTAGCCACATGAATTTTAACCAATACTATCACTTCTCCAGCACGAACGCCAGAAAATTTTCCCTGTAAAGGTGGACACGACACTCGTCTCTGACAGTGTTTTAGCAGTAGTGGACACCAAAAGATCCCGAAGAAGATCCCAGCAGAGGGGTCGAAACGTCTAACATTTTAGAAGAATCATGACGCTGCCTAATAACCCAGAAGATTTTAACTTCACTGTTTAGAAAGTGACCACTCAGGTGAATCAAGGAGCTACCAACAGTGCAGTACAACTGTTCATCAAACGTCGCTGTCTACTGAATATTTGCTTTCAGTCGTTTCACGCCATACATGCCAACGGCCATCTGTCCGATGAAGAAAAAACATGGTTCACTTCCTCTCAGTGGACGTCCAGTTGCGTTAGTGGTGTGCAAATTCCAGCCTTCGACGCTGATGAACAGCAGTTAGCACGGTTGCATGAAGTAGGCGCCTGCTGCAGAAGCCCATACGCAGCGAAGTTCACTGAACGCTCATTGATGAAGCAGTGTTGTTAGCCCCTTGGTTCACTAGGCAGTCAGTTGTTCAACAGTTGCACCTCTGTTCGCTCGTACACATCTCTGCAGCCGCCGTTCACCCCTGTAATCCATGGTTCACGGTGGGCCACAGTTGCCTCGGTGTCCGTATTGGATAGCGCCAGTTTGCCAAATACAGCGGCACTCAAACAGTTTACATCCTTAGCCTTTTCGGAAATGCTCCCACCCTTGGTACGCAAGCCCACGATCACGCCCTTTTGGAGGTCTGTTGAATCGCTTCATTTCCGAAATACAGGATGTCCATAAAGCCCCTTTACAACTTCAAAATTTTATTACAACGGCAGTTATCGAAATATTTTAAGAGGGGGTAGGACCCCAAACGGGCCGACTTGGAGCAGGAGAGGCACCACGGGACATTTTAATTTCCATTGTCTGTACTTTTACAAATAAGTTCCTAAAACTTTGTCAGTATGACCAGGAAGGATTCACGATTCACACTCATAGCGGTGGAAGTTCAAAAGCATAACAAAGTAAATTTTTTTACTTGTGAAATTTCATTTCTTCACCTACTTTTGGCTGCATTTGTTGCTATAGGTACACGTTTCTTCAGAAGTAAGAGAGATGTTTCAATGAATTTTGCACAGCAAACAAACCATACTTACAGGTGTACGAAACTTTACAATTTTCCAAATATATTAGAAACTGTGGCAAAAATTAAGGTAATTAACTATAAAATTTGAGTTTTTTTCTAAATATGAAGTATAAAATGTAACAGCTCATTCATTTTTTCATAAATTAAATAAGTTCTAGAGTTTCATACACCTGTAAGAGTGGTTCGTCTGCTGTGCAAAATTCATCAAAGAATCTCTCTTATTTATGAAGCAACCTATAGCAACAAATGCTGCCAACAGTAGGCAAAGAGTGATGAAATTTCACGTGTACAAAAAATTTATTTTGTTATGTTTTTGAGCTTCCACTGCTATGAGTGTGAACCCCGAATCCTTTCTGCTCATGCTAACAAAGTTTTGTGAATTTATTTGTAAAATTATAGACAATGGAAATTAAAATGTCCTGTGGTGGCTCTCCTGCTCCAAGTCAGCCCGTTTGACCTCCAACCCCTCTTCACAAAATTTCTTTTATTGCAATCACTGTTTACTAAAGTTTTTATATATACTAAAATTTTGGGTTTCAGGTACTCTGTTGATGGAAGGAACTGAACCTCTATAAAATCTAACGCCTAAAGAGAAGGCGCAATGTGTGTCCTGGTTTATCGAGACAAAATCGGATGTTCAGGCTCAACGAAGCTTCAAATCGAACTATGGAAGAGATCCACCATCGCGCCCTGCAATCCTTGCATGACACAAAAAATTTATGGAGACAGGGACAGTGTTGCATAAAGGGAGGAGCGGGCGACCAAGAACATCCGAGGAAAACATCGATCGCGTTTTGCACGTCTTCACTCGTTCACCTACGAAGTCCATCCGCACTGCTGCCAGACAGTTGCAACTACCACGTTCAATTGTGCGTAAGGTCCTTCACAAGAACTTACGGCTGTACACTTATAATGAGCAACTGTTACAGACACTTGAGCCAAATGACAAGCCAAAACGGACAGAGTTTGCACTCAACATGCTGGAACGCCTTTTGGAGGATGAAGCATTCCTCAAGCGAGTTTGCTTCAGTGACAACTTTTCATGTTCCTGGGACATCAAACAGACACAGTATGAGAATGTGGGGATCTGAACACCCTCATGTGACTAGGGAGCTTCTCTGGGATAGTCCATAAGTGAAAGTGTGGTATGTAATCAAGTGAACCGAATAATTGGTCCATTTTTCTTCAACGAATCAACAATTACTGCAGATATTTACCTCGACCTTCTGACCGAATATGTAGCACCACAACTGATTGACTTACAACCAACTATCATTTTCCAGTAAGATGGTGCACCACCACATTGGAGACTGCGTGGTCGTCGGTTCCTCAATGAAACATTTCCGGGCAGATGGATTGGGAGGGATGGGTCAATTCCTTGGCCACCGCGTTCGCCAGGGACTTGTTTTACGGAAGTATGTAAAAGATATCGGGTATCAAACACAGATATGGGAGATTGCTGGTCTGAAGCAAAGGATTAGTAATGCCATTGCCACCACTGATAACGCTATGTTACAGAGAGCATGGCAAGAAATCGAGTACCATCTTGATGTGTTTCGTGCCCATATGGAGGTCTATTAAACACTATGAAAAAATCTTTTATAAACACTGATTACAATAAAAGAAATTTTAAAATATTTCAACAACTGCCGTTGTAATAAAATTTTAGAAGTTGTAAAGGGACCTTACGGACACCCTGTACTACAACGGATACACTATTTTTCCGCGTCCCCCAGACATGCTGTACATATCCTTCACTGCTAGTGTTGCCCCCTGCCGTCTGTGAGTGATAATTGCATCTTGACGTCGAACATAGGCAGTGGTCACATTAATGTGCCTGGAACTTGTGTTTAAGTAAGAAGCATGGTGTCAGAGAATTTTGCCACTGTTGGCAGCGTATGTACAACGATGCACACCCCTCGCCAGGTACGAAGCAGTTCCGATCTCTCGCCACAGAGATGCCACTCAAACAGGAACCGTTTTATGCTTCGACCACAATACCAGAAAAGACTCCACTCCATCCGCCAACTGTTTTATGTCAGCTGTCACAGGGGGGCGCTGCACCAGGAACTACTTTCTGCATCCACCATCGAGTCTGCAGATGCACATTCCTCCGCCATTCGCATACGCAGCCACACTCGGCATCTGTCGCCTGTATCAGTTCCTGTCTGCAGTAAAATCGCCAGGCAACGCCTATCAACAGCTGATACCGTTACAGACAACTGCTATAAGCGGGTGATCGTCGGACAGTACACGCTAAGTGTCGAAGTGTTGATCAGCTGAGAGCTTGAACTAAATAGCTGCTGGTTACAACAGTCTACACTGAACATCTATACATTAGATAGCTCTGCTTCACTGTGTTGGGTTACATTAATGTATAGGACTGCATCGCTCAGTGCAGTCTTGGGCTGTGCGGCTGGTCCAGTTGGAGGTTCGAGTCCTCCCTCGAGCATGGGTGTATGTGTTAGTCCTTAGGATAATTTAGGTTAAGTAGTGTTTAAGCTTAGGCACTGATGACCTTAGCAATAAGATTTCACACATTTGAACATTGCTCAAAGCTGCGTACTTCATTGTAAATAGTAACAATAAACGATATTTTTTTCTTATCATTGCCATGTTCAAATGGCTCTGAGCACTATGGGACTTAACTGCTGAGGTCATCAACCCCTAGAACTTAGAACTACTTAAATCTAATTAACCTAAGGATATCACACACATACATAGGCAGGATTCGAACCTGCGACCGTAGCGGTCGCGCAGTTCCACACTGTAGCGCCTAGAACCGCTCGGCCACTCAAGCCGACCATTGCCATGTATTCTGCATTATAATAAATAACGCCTTGTGAAACTTTCAGTTACTCCGAGGTAAAAAAAGAAACCTTAGCACAGAGACGATTATTCTGTGGTAGGGGGTTCGCTGCCTTGTATGTAAGGGAGAGACCTGTTCTGGTGAATAAAACCTCACTTGCGTTTCCAATGGTTCAAATGGCTGTGAGGGGTATGGGACTAAACATCTGAGGTCATCAGTTCCCTAGAACTTAGAACTAACCTAACCTAACTAACCTAAGGACATGACACACATCCATGTCCGAGGCAGGATTCGAACCTGCGACGTAGCAGTTGCGTGGTTCCGGACTGAAGCGCGTAGAACCGCTCGGTCACACCGGCCGGCTCACTTATGTTTCTAACACGCCATCCTGTTTACATAAATGCACACAATGACTTGAGTAATGTAAACAAAACAGAAAATTTTTTTGTCACTGATTATGTTTATTTTTCTGTTCATCTGTGCAACCAAAGACTTCTAGAAAGCTTTGAGACTTACTCCAAAATAGTGTTTTGCCTTTGCCACTGTTGGCAACATTATTATTTTATATGTTATTTGCACTTAATAAATTCTAGACACCATCTTTGCCCACTTCTGTGTTAACAAAGTGCATGTGGGGATGTATGTGATGTAAAACGACAAAAAGAGGAACCTTTGCTCAGCGGAGGTGTTTTTACTTTTGCATCTATACTTCAGTTCATTTTTTCAAGGAGGCCCACAAAACTGCGAGGCTTTTTCTAAGATCGTGTTTTGCTTTCGATATCTTCCTCAAGACGGAGCCACAAGTTACATCAAAGTCGTAAACGCAATAGTTACATGATGTATTAATTGACATAAATCCACCTCACTGTGAAACCTCTGAAACGTGTAGTGCACATAAATTAGCTACTACTGCAGATGGCGATGCTAATGAGTATAATAACGCCGAAAAGTGTTCGGGAAAAAAAAGTTGAGGTCTTTGCTTGAAATGAGTGTTACTTTCCTGCATCATCTTTACCTTATAAAAAAAACATCAAATGTAAACCACATACTTGAGGCTAGACCTGACATAAGGAGTGTTATGAAGTGCAGTGTGCCACAACGATTTTTTTAAAAATGTGTGTGTTGTTTACAATGCAACACGTTGTGCATCGTTCTGAAATGGCGAAAGGACCACATCAACACGAAATGCCGTTCACCGCAACATGTGTCAGTGTATATAACTATTTAACTTTATATCTTACCAAATTGTTTTTGCTACATCACAACTCACACGCGCGGTTCACACTGAGACCTTAGGATACGCGATACGATGCAGAAGCAGTCTTCATAAGAGGAGCGCAGAAAAACGTAATGGGGGCGACTTAACTGGTTCTAGGCGCTTCAGTCCGGGACCGCGCTGTTGCTACGGTCACAGGTTCGAATTCTGCTTTGGGCATGGATGTGTTTGATGTCCTTAAGTTAGTTAGATTTAAGTAGTTCTAAGTCCTAGGCAACTGATGACCTCAGATGTTAAATCCCATAGTGTTTAGAGCGATTAGAACCATTGGTTTACACTGGGACGACACCGGTACGTGCCTCCGTCGTATCTCCTGGTGCAACACGGAGTGCTGGCCGCTCCACGCAACTCGTGTCGTACGATAGGCGCGGAATGAAATTTCAAATCATCCGATTTGTTTTAAAAAATGTTTTACGTAGATGAAGCGAAGTTACATCCGTCCCTGTAGTTACTTTCTCACTAAAGCTTTTACTTTCCGAATAAAAAAAAATCCTGTTTTGAAATTCGCGCGTGTTCGCCGCTACGAAGTGTTTCACATTCGATTTTGAGGCAATTATTGGGTTATAAAATAAAGAAAAAAGCCCACTCGTCACAGTTTGACAATGCACTGGTTTGCTGTTCGTTATTGCCAGTAGCCTGTTGTGATGCATTTTAAAGTACAACACCGGGCATATTTTGAAAAGTATGAGTGAAAAATGTAGTCTCTGCCCTTTTCACTTTTGGTGCATTTACGGTACATATTGCTGCGTAAGAAATGTACTAGGTCTACAATTTTGCTTCCGCCGTTTTTTTTCTCGAAGTTCGGGGCTTTATTGTGAAAAACTTACAAAAAAATTATGATTCATAATATTGCCCATCGCCGGCCACTACATTCTCCCATCTTTCGGATAGCATACGAATGCCGTGGCGGAAGAACTGGGCCTCTTTTGTGGGGATCCATGAATCAATTCAATTTTTCACTTACTCATATGGTCGGAAGTACTGGTCAGCCAGACTGTATGCCCCTGATCGAAAAAGGTGGTAGGCAGAGAGGGCAACGTATGGAGAATACGGCGGGTGGGATAGGACTCCTCATTTCAACGTTTCCACGTATATTTTGGGGGGTTTTGCGACATCAGGTCGAGCACTGACCTGCTCCAAAATTATCTTTACGTGTCTATCGCTGTATTGTGGCCGTTTGTGTTTCAGTGATGGGCTCGAAAGCATCAATTTGCTTTCGATAATGATGTCCTATGACTGTTTCAGCAGCTACGAAAACGCCGTGCCTTCCACCGCCATGCCACTCTTCGTCATCAAATTCACCGTTCTTTACGCATTCAAAACATTCTCTGCACGTTCTTCCACTAATAGTTCCCTCATCATTGGTCTTGCCAAGCATTTTAAGAACCACACCCGCAGATTTCTTCACGTTAAAGCAGAAAATTAAAACTTCCAGCAAATGGCGAGAAATGAGTACGTAATTTGACGTACCTAATCGAGAATAACCTTATGATGCAATCACAAATCGACTAATATTTTAATGGCATTATGTTTACAGATGCCTATGCTTATTGTATTACACCTATGACCAACCACCTGAACCACACTTGCCGCTACTGCCGTCTATTGCAAAACGTCGGAAGCAAAGTTGTAGACCTTATAGCTAACACGCGTAAGTTGTTTTTAACGCTGGAAGGAAGGCCGCACCACTTTACAGCCTCGAGTAAACGCGTGATACATGTTGCCGTATGGCCGCGACGACATGTGACACGCCGCACTCGATGCCATCCGGGAGCGTCGAGCTGTGTGGAGCTGCCTCGTGTTGCTGACGATGCAAGCCGAAGCAGTCGGTCGCACGTGTTCTTTCAGGCAGAAAGTCGTATTGACCTGTGCTGCGCACTTCTTTCTGTGTTGCGTATAGTCACCATGTCGTCCAATAAGAGGGCTGTTCGAGCATGATACGTTTCGCCCAGCTTGTTGGAAAAAAAAAAACCTTGTCTGTGGGATTACACTACGAATCATATTCGAGGACAGATGTGACTAGCTCGGCGCACAGAATGATAGCAACGGAAATGAAGCAAACAGGTAATAATCTACTGTGTAATATGTACCATCCTTTTTAACTCATTGCTGTTCCTTTATTCAGATGACAAACCTACCGCTTTGGTCAGTGATGGTAAAATGTTATTCTAAAAATTACTTAATAACAATTTGTCCCTTTTATTTGGGCTGTTGAGCTCCGTGGCCGTGGATAATGATATTTCACTGAAAAAATACGGCAACCAGCCACTTTTAATGCGTTTTTTATTTACGCCAATATGCAATTCGGGTTTGCACCCATCTTCAGCTGGCAAATTACATGGATCTTCAGTTACTACAGTAGTACAATCTCGAAAGCACAGGCCTTCTGCAGCATCCAAACTTTTGTCGAGATTGTACTACTGTAGTAACTGAAGATCCATATAATTTGCCAGCTGAAGATGGGTGCAAACCCGAAATGCATATTGGCGTAAATAAAAAACGCATTAAAAAGTGGCTGGTTGCCGTATTTTTTCAGTGAAATATCATTAAAAATTACTTCATTCGAAACTGAAATGGAGGAGCTCCTATTTAAAGCTCTGGAAATATTAATTGCAGGAATATAAAATGAGCAACCTTCAGTTTCAGTACATTCAAACATACAGCTTCGATCAAGAATTATCTACATCTACTTGGACGAACAGATGAGGCTACAGTTCAAGTTATCACTTTGGCTGCCATGACGGCGTATAAATTATAATAAACTTTTATAGTATAACCCAACAGAAAACGACTCACAGGAGGTACTGCCTATACCGGACAACCGTGAATTATTTAAATAGTTTTTCCTTTTTGCTCTTTTATTCCAGTGGAAGAACCTCGTCAGTGTAAGAACAAAAAGATACGATGTAATTTGCTTTAGTGTGTGCCCAGAGGATGTAGAAGGGTAATGGAGAAATACAGAAACTCACTTCCGTATTTTAAAAAAAAATGTATTTTAGCTCGGTAGTACGATATCACATAAGTGAGACTGGACTGCTGCCTTTTTGTTTATCATAACGTAGGTTGCATCGGGCATCGTATCGTCACAGAAGCAATGCGAGTGTCGACCCTACCTGTACACAAGCGTGGCGTGATGCGATCTTTATTACGACGAACTGTATAGAATGTCGTGTCGCCAAAGTGTGAATAGCGCCATAAAATGGAGCTAAAGCGCAAATATTGTCGTGCAGTACAGGAGCTGACGGCATGCTGCTGAGACGAAAACTTTACTGTAATTGGAATAATTAGCCATATAATTTCATCAGAAATAAAAAGATTTCAACTTAAATTTACCCATGTTATCTGGGCGTTACTTGAGGGTGCGACTGTACTGTAAGATTTTTATGCAATAATGTACACTGGAACAGTCACTTGTTATTAACACGGCACCTTTCGGCATCATGCTGCCATTGTCAGGCGGATTTATAGTCAGTTTTGTAATTAATATGAAGTGACGTTAGTTTTCTGTGTTGTGTGTGTCACTGAGGTTATGTATCGAAAAAGGCGTCTGTTCAGGACGATAAGTATGTTATAGTACGTACATTATGTGATAAGTGTGATTAGTCATTTTATTAGTGCATTTACTTTCATTTTTAATGGTAATTTCGGCGTCTGGCACGTAGAGCACAGTAACAAGTACACCACAACTAAACACTTTCACGATTATTTTTTAATGGTAAATATTTGAGGAATAGTTGGTGAAGACTTTTTTACCATTGTCAGTGTAATAGGTAGCAGTAGCCACCCACATAAGAAACACAGGTCACACATTCCATAATATTGCGCATGATCTTCATACATTACATAAAATGGGCAGGGGACACCAAACAGACTTTCATGATGAATTTGAAATGTTCATTTGTGGCATAGTGTATGTGGACATGTTGCTAAATTTTGAAGTTGAAGGCCGGCCGTAGTGGCCGAGCGGTTCTAGGCGCTACAATCTGGAACCGCGCGACCGCACGGTCGCAGGTTCGAATCCTGCCTCGGGCATGGATGTGTGTGATATCCTATGGTTAGTTAGATTTAAGTAGTTCTAAGTTCTAGGGGACTGATGACCACAGCATTTAAGTCCCATAGTGCTCAGAGCCATTTGATAAACTTGAAAGTAATAACACAACTTCTTTAAAAACTTCTTCAATGTTGTATGCCTTTTTAATAAAAAAAAAAGACCTTACCAATAACTCACGTGATATTTGCAATGATGTAAATACACGTAGATATGAATGTTTCACCTTCATCGTACACTACCTTTGTAGCAATACAAACTATTTCATCTTGGCTTTTAAGACTCTTTGGAAGATGTAATACAAACGATTGTGCAAGTGTTAAGTTGTGACGTACTTGTTACTGTTCTCTGTGTGCCAGATAAGAAATTACCAACAACAATGGAAGTAAATAGACAAATCGTGATTACCACTTACAGACTGTAACATATTTATTTCCCTGATTGGGCGTCTTTTTCGACACGCAACCTCAAAGGCACACACAGCACAGGAAACTAACCTCACTTCATATTAACGACAATGTAAAAGCAAGTATAAATGCACCTGGTTATGGCAGCATGCTACCGAAACGTGTCGTGCTAATTAAATATTAGTAATAAATGACTGTTGCTGTATATATTATTTCATAAAAATAAAAATGTTCAAATGTGTGTGAATTTTCCTAAGGGACCAAACTGCTGAGGTCATCGGTCCCTAGACTTACACACTACTTAAACTAACTTAACGCTAAAGGACAACACTCACACCTAAGCCCGAGGGAGGACTCTAACCTCCGGCGGGAGATGCCGCACGATTAGCAACATGGCGCCTCTAACCGCGCGGCATAAAAATAAAAAAGATTAGTTGCTGATGTAGTAAGTGGCACCGAATTCCCGTAATATAAATGGCACTAATTTCATCAGGTCACGATCACAATTCTCGACTCGACAGAGCATTGCGTTGAGAAGCCGTTGGTCGCGGAGCTTGGTATGTCCCACGTTGGCGTACGTCTCTGAAGGGGCCGATAGATACCGGGAGCAGGGCGAGGGCAGCAGGTTTGATTCGGCGTTGCCAGTGCAGCCCCGATCCACACAAAGGAGGCACCCGAGACCGCAGCACACCTGCGTTCCCAAGGCGCGGGCTGAGTCGGCCAAAGCCGCTTGCCCATCCGAACACACCGGGGGGGGGGGGGGGGGGGGGGGGGGGGGGGCAGCAACTCGTGCGTCGCTGCCGTAACTAACACGCTATCCCGCGTAGTTGCAGTAAAGGACGAGTTTACTGTATGAGGCGGAGGTGCAGATGCAGGCGAATACCTTCAGGTTCTATATCAGCTAGCGAAAGCGTTAAAGTGTAGAAAACATTAAAACGTCTTCATGTGCAAATATGAAGTTTAAGGACGCTTAAAACTGAGATGTTAAAATGCCGATTACACACATTTCCTGCATTACGAAAGCGGTCCCTAGACTAATATTGGGAGAGAGTATTGTTCAGTATATACAGGGAAGCCGTATTGACGCAAACTGTGAGTGAAATCACGGAAATGAAAACATGGCGGATACAGACGGCGACTTATTTGACTCATGGGCTGGCTTTGTGCTCGTCTAACGAAACTAGGGAGCATAGATGGATGCTGGGGCATTAAGATAGCGAATAAAAGATAAGTAGGCCAAATGATTATCGAAATTTTCTGAGTTTGGACGCTCGCTCATTTGATGTAATTTTGTTGACGGTCAGGGTCGTAAGCATATCACCAAGCTTCGTCACCTATGATGATTTTTGAAAGAAAATTTGGATCGTTTCAGGACTCTACTTTCAAAGCACAGCATGCCTCCAAGCGAGCTTGTTTTTTGTTAAGCAGTCGTTGCACGAGTTTGGCAGCCACCGTTTTCATTCCGATATCTTCTGTCACAATTCGCACAGTGAACTCCAGTTCACTACAGACTCCTCTACAATTTCTTCAGTGGTCTGTCGTCGATCTTCGCAGATAGCTGCGTCCAACACTTTCAAGCGTTCCTCTCGTGGAAGGACGACTGGAAAAAGGTTTGTCATCAGATGACATTTCACCTTTTTTGAAACTGGAAAACCACTAAGACACATGAGTTTTCACCATAGTAGCATCCTTCTACATTGTTTTTAACATTTCAAGAGTTTCTATTCCATTTTCTGCGAGTAAAACTAGAATTTCACCGTCGCATGCTGCACACGAAACTTAGCCTTTGTAAAAACGACAATCACACAAAAAGTTGTCATCATAACCTCTGACGAAACTGAAACTTCTTGGGAGATTAAAACTGTGTGTCGGATAGACTCGAACTCGAAGCTGTGAGGGCGGGTCGTGAGTCGTGCATGGGTAGCTCCGTTGGTAGAGCACTTGCCGGCCAAAGGCATTGGTCCCGAGTTCGAGTCTCCATACGGCACACAGTTTTAATCTGCCAAGAAGTTTCATATCGGGACACACTCCGCTGTAGAGTGAAAATTTCTTTCTGCCGAAACTAGTCCTAGCCTTCTCCAGCGAAGGCATTCGGTTTACTGACTCTTTACGCGCTCCTGGCGGCAAACTGACGTTATAAAAAAAGCTCTGGTCACCAAAAATTTGGTTCGGCTTTTTTTGTATACCCCTCGTATTTCAGTTACATTAAAAAAACTTCTTGACCTTGCAAATAGGGCGGGGGATCAAAGAACCACACTTTGGCCTACAGTAACTCTTTAGCATCAACCATGCTTTTCAATACACTCGTAATTCCTTTCAGTTCTTTTCTATAATTTGTCCGCAATAAATTTAATTTCTTTACTAACTGAAACTTTAGTGCTTCCGAGTACATTTTCCAATATCTCTACAACAAATAATAGTACTGTTCCGTTCTTTTGGCGATTACTATACTCGTTTCATTTAACACGCCATTACGCTGGCAAAACCCTATATATTTCCAATAATTTCAAACTTAACTTGTGTTCCGCTGAGTTCGAAGCCATCGGGCAAAATACAGTTCAGCATACGCGATTGAGCTGGCTAACTTATACGGCACAATATTAGCCAGACAGTATACAGTCTAGCCAGTTTGCACAATAAGAATCTAGTTTCAGTACATCTATCAATCTCCCATTAAATTTCTGACGTATAGCCGCATAAATTCAGCTTCTTCTTTTAATATTTCGGATGAATAACGTCCAGATATCTTTGGCCGCATACGCGGTAGTTCGGTCCTCGAGTTTCAAAGGACGGTGTAGTCACCTCGGCTCACTCTGAAGATGTCTGGACGGTATTCAGCCGAAATATTAGAAGAAGAAGCTAAATTTATCCGGCTGCACGCCCGAAATTTTATGGAACAGTCTTTACGCCGCGAAAACATGAAGATTCACATCTATAACTCTTATCTGTAGGTAAGTAATATTGAACACTGTATAGGTACCGCTTTACATGCTATGGCTGAAAAGGCAATACTGTCGAATCGCTAGTTCGAACCTCAATGAATCAAATTTTTCCATAAATAGAGCTAGTTGTCCGATATCGCGAAAGAACCTCGATAAATCCAAGAAACCCTGCGCGTTTCAGTACACTCGTAAAGCCTAAATGATTGTCAGGACACACTGCTTCGCAAAACACTCTTTATATTTCGAAGTTAGCGCCTATCTAACACTTGGTAATTTTGTTTCGTCAGTTGTTTCGGTACCTGTTTCATCACTCAGCTCTTCGTGTCAATCTTTTTTTGTTTTACTTAACAATGCATAATGTACTACAATACACAAATCAGTTGGAAAAAAAAACCAGAGCAACTGTTGGCATCTCTTATAAAAGAAGCATGTTCTTGAAAAATGGCATCCATATCTTGGTATTTTGCAAGGTGGCATAACTGGCGAGGATTATGTTACTATTTTGGATGGTCAAGTCCATCCTACGGTACACAAATTTGCTCCCCAATGATAACGCTGGATTCCAAAACGACATGCCCCAGTTCACAGAGCTTGCATCGTCCAGGACTGGTTTTGTGAGAACGAGGAAGAATTGCCGCATCTACCTTGGTCATCAGAGTAGCTAGATCTCAAAATATCTGAGGCTTTGTGGTCTACTTTGGAGGGAAGGGTGCGTAATCGCAATCCACCTTTACCATCGTCACCAGAAGTTGCCACTATTTTGCACAAAGAATAAGATTCCCTTGAGAACAATACAGTTTCTGTATTTATCCATTGCGAGATGACTAGAAGCTGTTTTGAATGCCAACAGTTTTCATTAACGCATTTGACATGGTAGTGTGTTGTATTTGTTGTGAAACTTCCTGGCAGATTAAAACTGTGTGCCAGACCGAGACTCGAACTCGCGACCTTCGCCTTCCGCGGACACGCGCTCTTTTCGGTCCTTGTTAAGTTATTGTAATTAATGTAAATAAGTAATTAAATAAGTAAATTTCACGTTGCATCTTCGCTCCTGAAACTCACACATTACTACGACCGCCACGAATCCTGAACCATCTTTCACCGCAATAACAATAGCTAGGAATTCAGAAGATTTATCATCAAAATGAAACCAAATGCTTCCCGGTAGGTTCTGAAGAACAGCTACCAACGACATGTGAATAAGATTTTTTTTTAAAAAAAAGCGCATATATTTTTTGAGCAGATTTCGTAAATGTAGATGTTAGCCTTTCGTCGCCACACATGTGAAGTGCGGTCAGACACAAATAACGCTGAGTGAAGCGATCGACGTAATTAAGAACTCGAGAGGCTGCCGACACTCCCATTCATGGATCTGCCCGTGATACATCCTTAAGTCACAGCTATTCTGGATCAGCCGAGAAGATACTGACGCGACTTTGTTTAGTCCTTTTTTTCGTTTTCCCATCTCCTTAGCGTATCAGCTGCTCTATTAACACATTAAAGTTTCTCCGCTCGAAAGCTTTATCTTCGTTGTGTGACCCTTTGACCCAGACTAGCCCGCGTTGCGCACAAAAGCGACAGAACAGAACAAAATAAAGTCTTCCTTTTCCGTTCCTGGAGACGAATTCATTCGCGAGAGCAGTGAGCTAACAGTACAGACATAATTATTCATAATCATAAGGATTTCCAGATCAGTATAGGATGCTGATTGAGTTAAAATCTGATAATGTTCAGTTCATGATTTGACTGGTGAATATTTATCAAATTATTTGTTTTGTTCTGCTAATAATCAAATTACTTATTATTTCTTAATTTAATACATTGCTACTGATTTCGAGCATATTCTGCCATTCTCGGGCTATTGTATAACATGTACGAGAAAAGAATGATTACTGAAACGACGTAAAATTAACCGTTTACGAACTTTGTCCAAGAACCGCGTAAATCGTACATAAAGCACATCTTGGTAGAAGAATTTCATATTTAAGGTTGAAAAACAAAATGCCTTTCATACAACTTGTATAGTTCAATTGTGTGTTATTTTATTATGTAATGTGTTCGATGTTATTCGTTTTGTAAATTACTATTTAACACTGTAAATAAATATGTGAGGTGCATAAAACGAGTTTTGCACATTCGATTTGACATTTATCACCTAATGTCATAACCAAAGACTCTATTGTGTAGTAAGCATTTGTTTCTGATATTTGGTTTCCTAAACACTAGAGCCGATTGTGAACTCTACTTAGTTGTTTTCTGACAATGACAAAACAAGCTACTAGAACAAAAAGTCAAGTCTGTTTATGTTTCCAATCTTAAGCACCCTACACACGCACCAATTCATCGGCCGACCTACCGACCAATTTTGTGGCAGTCTAAGCGCTGCACGACCCAATACGTTCAGTGCTTCATTCGCCGCCTGTTCCTATCGCAAGTTGGCAATTGTTTATCTTGCGGTTACTGAGGTTATGTACTACGAGATGGTGCTCTTCATTAAACAGGCGATTTGCCTTGGTTGTTTTGGTGCCAACAAGGGCACAAGAAAGCTAAGAGGAAACAGTGGGGAAACAAATGGCTAATGCACCTATACTCTGTTACTTATGGAAGTGGGAGGGGATGATATCTGGAATTATTTAAGAATGGCTGAAACATGCTTTCAGAGCTGCTGATGGTCATCAAATGTTATTTGACGAAAAAGAAATCAGTCGTCACAGGAGCTGTAAACGGCGAGGAGGGGCTGTTAGCTACATTACAGTTTACAGCCAAAGGCAGGAGTTACAACGTTTTCAAATACGGTGCAGATTTTGCCCCATAAGTATGATCAGAAATGATTCCTGAAACATGCGACACGATGTAACGTTAACACAATGGTAAAGCAAAACAAATAAATCAAATTAAGTTGATGTAAAGTTCAGCCGGCTGTTGTTGCCGAGCGGTTCTAGGCGCTTCAGTCTACAACCGCGAGGCAACCTGCCTGGGGCACGGATGCGTGTGATGTCCTTAGGTTAGTTAGGTCTAAGTAGTTCTAAGTTCTAGGGGACTGATGACCTCAGATGTTAAGTCCCGTAGTGCTCAGAGCCATTTGAACCATTTTTTTGATGTAAAGTTCGTGAATTTTTATGAATTTGGTTCAGAAACTGCAAGTTAAGAAACTAATTTCAAATTAAAAGAAGAGTTAGAACAAACGATGGTGGCGCACATCGTGTAATAAATACAGCAAAAGATGCATAGGAAATGATGTACGTAGCAACTCTTCATGGCAGAAGGTGTGGAGGCTGGATTTCGTTTACACTCGTAACAAAGAGGTAAATATATTTTATGGACACAAGACCGTCAATTGTCTTTCTTTCGGCCTGTAGGTTTTATTTCTTATGTGTATCGGACACGAAATCTAAAATCTAGGGTCTGTATTTCAATTTTTAGATTTCATTTTCGATAAGTAACGGAAGAAAAACCTAAATATCTATAGCCGCAGGACTTCTTTTTCATAAAAGTCTATATGTTGTTCTACATATGTGTGCCACACGAAACCACAGGGATGCGTTACAAATGAGACAGGTGATCCATTTCTTGCATGCCTCTTGCTATACACCTCGCACGACGTTTCCCACAAACGCCTAGTCTTTAAACTTATCCAGAAACTGCCATCAAAAGTATTTGCCACCTCGCAACCACTCATGTTAACCACATTTGAACAACGTTTAGTCCCACGCACAAGAATCAGAACACGAAATTTTGTTACGAGGCCGGCACGACAGCGCTACATCGGGCACAGTTTGTTGGGCTAAGTGATGGGGGTCCGGTTATCGGGTAGCAATACCCAATCGACCACCCGACAGACAAGAAAAATCTGTCGGTCGGTCTGTCGGCCAACAACCCCACACAAATACAACTTGTCGGTCTGTCGGCTGATAAACTGGTACGTGATTATGGCCCTTTAAACGTAGGTAAAACATCTGACATAAAGAGAGAGAATAGTAATAATTCGTGTAAAACACTGATGCCAAAATGACCAGCATGCCTCCAACAAAGACATTTTTACAATCAACAAGATGTAGCTCAACCTGGAATCAACAACAACATAACAGTTCACGTCACTTTCTCGACTAGCTACTATGTAACGTATTCAAATGACCTGATGCTGACGTGGTAATAAGCCTAAACTGATATAATTTTTACTTGCCCGCATAGCCGCGAGTGTTAGTACGCCGCTACCAGGATTCGGGAGGCACGCCGACTCTGAATCAAGTCCGCCTGGCAGATTAACGACGGCCTGAGTGGGCAGGCATGGATGTAGGTTTTAGGCGGTTTCCCAAATTTGTCCCAGTGAACACCGGGCTGGTACCCACGTTCCACATCAGTTACACGAAATCTTCGCACAACTGCACACGGATAACACTATACGCTGACAGTTGGAGTACATGATTCCTTCCAAAGGGGGGAAGGGGGGAAGAGGGCGGAGGGAGAAGTGGAGTGGGGCCAGAAAGGGCGTCAGGCCACCCTTAACATTACCAATGCTAATCCGATAATAACCATGCCTACCCCGTGTGGATACGGTATAAAAGCAAAAGAAGAAGATAATGATACTGCTTTTGTGACCTGAGGCTGAAATACGCAGGGTGTAAACGATAATTGTTTACAATGAACCACAGTGTGTAGAGGCGGTCTAGACGAACAGTCGGATGCAGGTCATTTACGGTCTAACAGGATACAACCATGAAATGGCCTACAGAAAATCACCTAAGCAAACAGCGTATGCGCGGGGTGCAAGATTTTCGATATTCTGTCGCTCTCTGCGCACTAACTACAGGTCCTAGACAAGAAATGTAGTGTAATTTTGCACCGGAACACCTTTCCGCTAGACGCCGCAGATTTCGAGTAATTCAAGAAAACTGTACAAAAGTGGCCTTCAAACGTACCCGAGCCCTACATTCACTCCCCACTGCTAAGAATTTTTGTATGTTGTTCATGGCACTCTCTTCCACCACTGAATAAAATTTTGCTAGTAGACGGCAAGTGTTTTATACGCCCGGCTCCTCAACTGAGTAGTCAACGCGTCTGACTGCCATGCAGCTGGCCCGAGTTCGATTACCAGCCGGGTCGGACACTTTCTCCACTCAGAGACTGGGTGTTGCGTTGTCATCATTTCATTATCATCGATACGCAAGTCCCCCAATATGGCACACACTGAAAAGGCATCTCGGCGGCCGAACTTTCCAAGATGGGGAATCTCGGTCATCAATGCCATACGATCATCATCATCATGATCATCATCATCATCAATGTGTTACATCAAATTGTTGGTCCGGACTTCTTATACACCACTGTGATGAATAATAAACAATTTTCGTTTGCATCCAATACAATTAAAAAAACCTCACGGGCGATCACTGTCCCTAAAGCCATCGGCACACGGACCGTGCATCCGAACGTTGAGCGTTGAGGGTGCCGAGTTTCTGACGTCATAGCGTGGAACAGCAGGCTTTCCGAACGTGCAGAGCAATATCTGGCATGTCAGATATTCTCAGCGTGCGTCTGAGCGTTGACCAATCAGATGGCATAGCGCCACCTACGTCATACGCACGCCGTCTCCCTTCAGCACAGAGCTGTGAGGCGCCATATTGGCATTTAGTTCAAGCCTATACGTATATATGCCGTTTCTGAGCACCAGAAAATTGAGAATCCCTCGAAAACCCCTTCATTAACTGTGTGATTCGTTGCAATGAAATAATGAGAAACGTCACATTCGTGGCAAACGAATTATTCTAACTTGGGTATTAAGAGAGTATGTCATTTGAAGGTAGCGACACACTGAGGATTCACAAAAAATCCATTGTCCTTGGTAAAATTTGTTATAACTAAATTTCAGGTAGCCAGCACCGTAGCTCAGCGTGTTCAGTCAGAGAGCCGGTTGGCCTCTGTAATAAAAAAACTGAGTGGAAGGATCAACAAACGAACGGATGTCATGTGACGTCCGTCACGACCAAACACAACGTTAAAAAAAAAAAAAAAAAATAGTGAGTAGTGTCAACGATCCACGACCAGATTGGTGATAGAACGATGGTTCGTGTCTCGCTAAACGTATTTAATAGGTTTTGATGCTTTATTATTAGTTTAATGTAAGTATATACTACATATTTTATGTTACGTATATATAAGTTCACCTTCTTTTGAGGAGTGAGTTTGTTCGTTTGGCTTAATCTACAGGACAGCTTGCGCTATTTGCATGAAGATATTTTGTTCCTTTTTCTTTTGAGTTTCGTAATTCATGTCTTTTAAAGATTTTGCTACTGGGTAGGAACAGAGATCAAGTAAGGCGCACCCGTTGAGAAAGTGATATACGAATACAAAAAATCCCACAACTGGCGCTGGAGTGCGTCGCGATCGCGTATACCATGTTGGGACCCACGCAACGTATGCACAAGTCGCATCGTTCCTGAGCGTTCAGCAGCACGTTGAACTTGGCACGTTCAACGTTGACGTTAGACAACACGGTCCGTGTGCCGACGGCTTAAGGCAGTATGTGTACAGTGTGTAATTTAAACGAGACTCATAGTTGTTTTCTACGTGATCAGTTTCTGGAAAAATGAGATTCGTGAGCACGCAAACCTGGCTACCAGCTCACTTTCGAAAGTAAAACGCCACGAGCGCAACGCTTTTCGCAGTAAAAGGAAGTAATCTTTCTGCTGCGCAATGGCGGCTATCCGGGCTGCAGAGCCGTGCATCCCGGCGTCAGGGGCAATGAAAAACGCAGGGGCCAGCGCTATGTCCGCCATTTGTCGGCGGCTAGGGGTGCCCCTGCGGCTGGGGTGGAACCCTCCCCTAACGGCGACTCAGCCCCTCCCCACGGCTTCACCCCCTGCGTGACAAAACTTTCCATCGTCTCTCGACAACAGGCTTTTCACGAAGCGTTCACCTCCCTGCTACTGTAGATGAAACGCCCGTAAGATTCTTCTAAATATCATCCATAAAGGCCTGAGAGCCTACTTAAAAAAATATCACCAAAGCAAGCTGGGTTTGTGCATAATAAAGGGACAAGATAGAAATTTCTCAGCGTCATTCTGCTAATTGAGGAATGCAGAGAATTCAGTACCCTCTTAGCTCTGATTATACAGAGGGGTCCAAAAAAAATGTATCCACTGTTTAAAAGTCCATAACTTGCAATCTAATTGACGGAGTTGTTCATTTTTGGTGAAAGTGTAGCTTAAAGTCCAACTTAAAGATATGACTGTAGGTGTTCGAAATGGTCACCATTAACATCCACACACAAACGATGCCCCGAACTGCAGCACGAACTACTGACTGCATCGTGTTCAGTTTGATATTTGCACATGAATGTACGATGGATTCTCGAAGTTCGTCCAATGTGCGTGGCTTTTGTCGATAAACGACGTCCTTTAGTGTTACCCACAGGTAAAAGTCCAGATGAGTTAGGTCTGGAGAACGTGGTGGATACTCCACATCACCTCTACGGCCTATCCATCTTCATGGTAGATTTTTGTCGAGATACGCCCCAACACGATTTTGGTAGTGGGCTGGGGCACCATCTTGTAGACTCTTCCGTCTCCATACAAGTCTCGGATGGCAGGTACAACGTGTGTCTGAGGCTTCTGAAGGTACACCTCACCAGTAACTGTGCCGTCAAAGAATAGTGGCCCAATCAAGCCCCGGTTAGACAACGCACACCACACATTTACTCCTGGCAAATTCACGGCTTTGTCTACATGGACAATCGGATTTTCAGCGGCCCAGTAGATGTAATTGTGGCGATTTACTGTACCATTGAGTTTGAACTGTGCCCATCACACCACACAATCATCTTTGCAAACTCTTCATCCTTGCGCACCATTTTAGTAAACCACGCGCAGTACTCCATTCTATGATCTGGGTCGTCCTCGTTCATTGCGTGTAGCAATCGTGGGATGTAGCACTTCCACTTTGCTGTCTTCAAAATTCGCCGAACACTTGAACGAGTCGCTCCAGTTTCACCGGCACAGTCTCTCACAGACCTCTGAGGTGAGCGAGAGAATTGTTTAACACACGACGGGAGTTGGCTGGACTTGGTACTTTTACAGGTCGTCCAGATCGTTGTTTGTGTACATCTTTAACACCGCCTTCCGCTTTAAATTTGTCTCGAATGCGACGAATCGTTAAACGTGTCGGTGGCTTTGGTTGATTATCATTTCGCCATTGCCGTTGAACCTCACACAGTTAAAATACCACTTCAAAACTGACTTCCTTTCATCGAATGTAAGCCTTGTGCCAGCCATGTTTACTCGTTGTTGTTGTGGTCTTCAGTCCTGAGACTGGTTTGATGCAGCTCTCCATGCTACTCTATCCTGTACAGGCTTCTTCATCTCCCAGTACTTACATACATCCTTCTGTATCTGCTTAGTGTATTCATCTCTTGGTCTCCCTCTGCGATTTTTACCTTCCACACTGCCCTCCAGTGCTAAATTTGTGATCCCCTGATGCCTCAGAACATGTCCTGCCAACCGATCCCTTCTTCTAGTCAAGTTGTGCCACAAACTCTTCTTCTTCTCACTTCTATTCAATACCTCCTCATTAGTTATGTGATCTACCCATCTAATCTTCAGCATTCTTCTGTAGCACCACATTTCGAAAGCTTCTATTCCCTTCTTGTCCAAACTAATTATTGTCCATGTTTCACTTCCATACATGGTTACACTCCATACAAATACTTTTAGAAACGACTTACTGACACTTACATCTATACTCGATGTTAACAAATTTCTTTTCTTCAGAAACGCTATCCTTCCCATTGCCAGTCTACATTTTATATCCTCTCTACTTTCGACCATCATCAGTTAGTTTGCTCCTCAAATAGCTTAACTCATTTACTACTTTAAGTGTCTCATTTCCTAATCTATTTCCCTCAGCATCGCCCGACTTAATTCAACTACTTTCCATTATCCTCGTTTTGCTTTTGTTGATGTTCATCTTATATCCTCCTTTCAAGACAGTGTCCATTCTGCTCAGCTGCTCTTCCAGGTCCTTTGCTGTCTCTGACAGAAATACAATGTCATCGGCGAACCTTAAAGTTTTTATTTCTTCTCCATGGATTTTAATACCCATTCTGAATTTTTCTTTCGTTTCCTTTACTGCTTGCTCAATATACAGATTGAATAACATCGGGGAGAGGCTACAACTCTGCCTCCGTCCCGTCCCAACCACTGCTTCCCTTTCATACCCCTCGACTCTTTATAACTGCCACCTTCAGAATTTGAAAGAGAGTATTCCAGTCAACATTGTCAAAAGCTTTTTCTAAGTCTACAAGTGCTAGAAACGTAGGTTTGCCTTTCCTTAATCTTTCATCTAAGATAAGTCGCAGGGTCAGTATTGCCTCACGTGTTCAGTGTTTCTACGGAATCCAAACTGATCTACCCCGATGTCGGCTTCTACCAGTTTTTCCATTTGTCTGTAAAGAATTCGCGTTAGTAGTTTGCAGCCGTGGTTTATTAAACTGATAGTTCGGCAATTTTCACATCTGTCAACGCGTGCTTTCTTTGGGATTGGTTTACTCGAGTAACTAGGTGCAACTAAGAACGAAACACTACCTGGCGATTGTCATCTGACAAAAGAAACAACGCAATACAACGCTTGTGTGGGGTTTGCCGGAACTACAAACTATTACAGTACCAAAGATGAGAACTCCGTCAATTCGTTTGCCAGTTATGGATTTTTAATCAGTGGATACAGTTTTTTTTTTTCCCATCTGTATAAGGGACGATCGAAAAGTTTCCGTTTCATGGCTTTGCTTCAGCTAATATGCAATGTAGTGTGACTCCGATGCGGGTGTATACGACATATAGGCAACGATTTAGTGTGGCACTCGTGTGTCTTACCGGCGTGCGTGTGGTAAATGCGGAAACGTGACATGTGGATGCACTTGGTAATAATTTCACCAAAGACGACCAGCAAGCTTTTATTCTTTTCTCGGCTGCCGAAGAACAAACACCGGTAGACACCCGTCAAGAAAGAACAACTTGTACGTGGCAGCAAGTATGTCGAAAACCTCCTATGTGGAAAACTGCGACAAGGGCGCTGCTGCTGCGTGATAACGCAAGTTGCCGTACCGCAAATGTCGAAACGGACAAGTTACGCCAATTCGGGTGGGAGACAGTCGAGGACCCGTCCCACAGTCCTTGAAGGGACGTTGACTTCTGTCGGACGATGATATGCGGTAGGCGGCTATGGATTTCTTCGGACAAACAGTTCTACCAAACGGGTATCCTTGACCAGGCAGGTCTGCTTGATCGGCATACCGCTTTTGGGCGTGCGCTCTTCGAACGGATACTTTTTCATCGCTCGTATAGCAAGGTTTTCGGCAGTGTTCGATGGAAAGAACCGTGGAGTGCGCTAGCAGAAATGGGCGTTTCGGGTCACCTTATTGCCCTTATCAGAAATCTCTACTCTCATTGCAAGGCAGTAATTGGGCTTGATGAGACAATTTAAAGTCCTTTTCAACCATGTAAAGTAGTTATACAGGGATATATTCTGTTGTGTTGACAGAAGAGCCGACACCGTGTTACTAGTGGAGGCCGAAATGCACGCGTTTTAGCTCACGCAGGCTGGCGTGAGGAGGAAAGAATTATACTGATGTGAGGTCTGGAACATGACAAGGAATTAGAATTCAGAAAGCGGACGTAATTAGTTTGATACTTAGCTTTAATCCATTAATGATGAACGTCACTCTTGACGGTACATGATTCACAATATTATCTGTTCAGAATACAGTCCTGAAGTAAGTACTTATACCTGAATATGGAGCATTGCTAGGTCATAGCAAATGACGTAGCTGAAGGCTATGCTAAACTGTCATCTCGGCAACTGAGAGCGTATGTAGACAGTGAACCATCGCTAGCAAAGTCGGCTGTACAACTGGGGCGAGTGCTGGGGAGTCTCTCTAGACTAGACTTGCCGTGGCGGCGCTCGGTCTGCAATCACTGATAGTGGCGACATGCGGGTGCGACGTATACTAACGGACCGCGGCCGATTTAAAGGCTACCACCTAGCAAGTGTGGTGTCTGGTCGTGACACCACATATTCTATCACCAGTTCTTCGTTACATGTGCCAAGTATATTTTACGAGAAAAAGTCTTGATGGCTGGACTTTAGGGTACCCGAATTGGAAGACGAAGATTCGCTGTTGATACCATACTGTGCTCAGAATCAAAAGTGGGAATACACGAAATACTGAACAGAGTTAAGAGAGAAATTCGTGTTTTTATTAAATAAGAGAATGACTAAGATCCTGATAATTGAAAGACCTAAGTCATTACTAGCTACCAGTGTACTACCGGAATAAGAAGAATTGATGTCTTTGTGTGTCTGGTTCAGGTTCAGAAAGGGGTTTGTAATAAATGTGACATTTGCACGGAGACCGGGGCTCTTCCGGACTGACCGTTTCTCACAGGTGCACGCACACTGAAAAGTTTAGCATGCTAGCTGGCTCGCGCTAACACCACAGCAGTGAGCAACCATGTTTGGCTTCAGGGCGACTCAGTAACACGTCTCGTAGCCAGTTTTTTTTCTTCCTTTTTTACTTTTCCACGTCGAGTTCCCGCTGTTCATCTTCCAGGTGACCATAATCTTTTGCATGCAATCTATTGTGAAGTTGTTGTAAGCTTAATTTTTTCGTTGTGTTCAAAGTTTTGAAGCAGATTAATAGAACACTAAACGTATCAAGGTACAATCACATACTATAAACTTATAGACTAGGTACTCTGCACTGATACGTTGACGGTAATGTGTCTGGCCGCTTTGAATTTTCTAACCCAACCATCATATTACTTTTCATCCCTTTCAAAACAGCTACCCTCCGTTCTAAGGAGAGAGTGAACCCTAAAACGTTAGTTACAAAATGATGGCTATTTCACATCTTTAGAGTGTTTACTCTCAGAACCCAAAGCGATTTGGCAGATTCGAATTACAAGAACGTCTAAGAAATGTTTGGAATATGGATTGCGTAAGGCGATGTGTCACAACAAAAGGTGCTACAGATAATTTTTGGTTTCTGTCACCTCAAAAAAGAACTACCATTACTCCATATCTGCATAAATTCAAACTGGGAAAATCAAGTTGCAAGATTTCTAAGAAAACTGAAGCGAAACAATTGGCAGCCAGTCGCTGCAAATCAATTGTTTTGTCTGCTAACTGTGTAAAAATAAATTAGGGAATGCACTGAAATCCTGTTCAGTACAATCAAAAAGCTCCAAGAAAACAGCCATTGGCTTGCAATCTGATATCAACTACCACTGCATCTCTTCAAGTGGACTGAAAGTAGATTTTTATTTAGAAAATTCAAGAAACAGGTTATCCTGATCTTGAAATTACAAGAAGCAGCCTCACATAAGCAGGAAGGGAAAGCGTTATGATGCCGCTGATTTTTAATGTGTATGTTTCTTGTAGTAACATTTATTTTTTGTATAAAATGTTAAATTTTCCCAAAAGTTTGTTTTTCTAAGCTCAGTGGCAACTTTTTTATCATAAATATTAACCAGTATGAGATTTTTGCAAGAAGTAGTCTTGAAGTATTTGCATATTTCTATCCATTAATATTATCTAAAATGTAAGTCGTTTATTTTATTATCTCATTTATGCACCGATAATTAAAGAAAATTTGCGGTTTAAATTGTAAAGAAACGCTGAAAACAAATTATTAATATTTCTCATAATATGAATATACGGAACCCTTGAACTATGTCTTGTGAATGTACCTACAAAATGGGGTATGTGGAAATTATAGTGTGAGAACAAAAAATTGGTTTTCGAGAATATCATTAAAATCATATTAAAAAACCAAAACTCGAAAAACAGTGACGTTATGGATTTCAAAACTTGGGTACTTTTGAAATTTAGTTGCTATCCGCAAAGTAGAAGAAAGTTAAATTTTTGTGTGGAGTCTCCCCTTAAGCATTGCGCCTGTATGGTCACTCCTATGAAGGCAGAACATTGTTCGTACTTCCGTCCATTTTACAGAGAGGGCCCAACCAACCCAGGCGGCGGACGAGCTTGAGCGCTCTTGCTGGTCTTGGTCGCATCCTCAACAGTTTACATATGTTGAAAAGTTGCAAAACTGTATCCAGTCACCTTTTTATGATTTATTTCGTCTTTGTCAGTTTCCCGCTGGTTTGCACAAAGTATGGATTTTATTGCATATCATTTGCCTGCGTTTCCGCTGCAAAGATTTTCTATTCGGTGACCGCCACACAGATTTTGGTTCCAAAAACCTCTCAAGCAAATCTTATGAATATTCCCTAGAAAGGGCTTGGCCTTTGAGATTTGTTGTCTTCATTAGGGGATATGTCGCAAATTTTAATTGGCATTTAGTCGACTTTGTGTCGTTTCCAGGGAACACCATGAAAAGGTAGTCCCTTTCAGTCCCCCATTAATTTTACTTACAATATTTACGTGACTGCCAATGGTTACATTAAACTACATTTCAAAATTTACAAATTTTTCAATAAATCTGACATTTTATTCGTTATTGTAATTGCTATGCGTAGGCCACACAACTCAGCAATGTTTTTAAGTATCCCTCACTATGGATTTTCTCTAAAGCCTTTGAAACCGTTTCGTCAGTCTTCATAGCTGACTTCTTTTCCTTCCTTCTCTCACTTCCCACCAAACTTTAAAATCAGTCGGTCACACTTGTAGCCATGATACTTACCTTCTCGGAGATTTTTCACTAATCAGAAACATGTGGATGAAATTTTGATATTAATGTGTTTGTTCTTCGGTTCCATCCTTCAGAGACGTTATTAGTGCGATGGCGACTTCCACTGAAGTTTCACATCTCTCTTGCCATATATTCTTTATCGAGCCATTGATCCAAAAAGTCATAAATCTGTCGGTTTTCAGGCGTTCTGTCTTGAATACACAGCCAACCATAGTCTCAACATTTCCAGAGAACATGTGCTAGAACAGTACACATTCTTATCTGACAGCGTATTTCCTCGTTTTCCTTATAGGCTGAAACGAGGCCGCAACACTGAACCTGTTTCCACAAACACGATTGCAACTAGTAATCTCTTTTCCAGGAAACAAATTATTAGCTGCTAGACAATGGCAATTTTGAAGCCCTCATTCGAGATACAGGGTTCCATCCAGACACGTTAGTTTTAACAGCTTTAAAAATGCTCAAAGGTTTTTCATTTTTTATTTGGCAAAACTGGAATGATGTTTGTTTCCTCTAAAGAACTATTAGTCAAATTGGTTCAAACGGCTCTGAGCACTTGGGACTTAAGTTCTGAGGTCATCAGTCGCCTAGAACTTAGAACTACTTAAACCTAACTAACCTAAGGACATCACACACATCCATGCCCGAGGCAGGATTCGAACCTGCGATCGTAAGAGGCGAGGAGTATAATCAACTATCCAAATTACTTGCTAGTAACACTTGAAAGTTCCATCCAGAAAGAATGTTTCAAAGTTTGTTAAACACGTTTTTCATTTTTCGCTGGCAAACATCAGTATTCTGTCACACGGTACCCTGTTATCATCCGCAAGCAAAGAATTGTTACCATAATTAATTGTTAAATTATTTTCGGTAGTATATTCTTTCAGAATCGGTGGGTTGGCTTGTTAATTTGGGGGAGGGGACCACGCAACGAGGTTATCGGTCCCATCGGATTAGTGAAGGAAGTCGGCATCGCCCTTTCAAAGGAACCATCCCGGCATTTGCCCCAAAACGATTTCGAGAAAGCATGGAAAACCTAAATGATAACTGCCAGACGCGGGTTTGAACCGTTGTCCTCCCGAATTCGAGTCCAGTGTGCTAACCACTGCGCCACCTCGTTCGGTGAATCGGTGGAATCTTGTCTAGATCACATATACTTTCGCCCAATGCAATGTAACGATTGTTTCGCCCTTCTGTTTGATAGTAACGATATTACTAAGTCGTAACTTCAGTCGAAGAACTGCCCTACTTCTGAAGCGTAAACTGATGAAAGTATCGTGTCTGTTTCTTTTGCCCCTTTCCTTGCGCTGACAAAATGTTTTCGCACTTCATTTTCTGTTTCTCTGGAATACAAACGTGGCTACCTTCTTGTAATACTATGTTGTTTTTTGTGGATAGACTTCCCTTGCATTTATTCTTTTTAAAGTTTAGACATTGAGTCACTTCTTGCTTGTTTGTATAGTCCACTATACACTGACGACGAATGTAAATCGAAAAGGCTTCCCTTTGGTGGTCTCGGTGAACTTAGTTATATCAGACCTAAAACACAGAACATTACTTGCCAGTCAGAGGTCAACTGCAGTACTCAACTCTGGGAGAAAGCCACGCACACTACTAACTGGTGCACGCACATGGAACTCTGTCAGAACATGAGCTTTGGCCTTCTCCAGAACACGTCATAGGTAGCGGTGGAGAGGCCGGTGCATCCTACAGTGTCCTGGATTCCGTGCAAGTGTCAACACATTCCATCAGCTTACAACTGTCATTCTGTGAAAGTGTCATAAACGCTTCAAAAAGAGTGTGACTCTTCACAAGAAATACAGCGTAGGACTGTTCTGGATGGGGGCGCAGCATCTAAACTGACAGTAATTTGGAAAGACCGAACCCTAACCAGTCATGCTAAATTGAGAGTGCCGAAACGCGTGGTGTTTCAATTTTTCCCTTATGGGGCTGACAATACTGGAGGAAGAATTGATGCCATTGAAATGTGGGCATACAGGCGGTTGCTGAGAATATTATGGATCAACAAACGAACCAACAAATCAGTTTTTAAGAACTCACGGTGGAGAAGATGTCCAGTAACTGTTTAGCAGTTGACATTCTGTATTGTTATGTATCTCACTCCGTCCAACGACACCAGCTTACGGCCTGAAGATGGTCTAAATTATAGATCTACAGCGATTGCCAAACGCGGGCCTTTTGTGGCAGAGCGGTTCTAGGCGCTTTAGTCTGGAACCGCGCGACCGCTACGCTCGCAGGTTCGAATGCTGCCTCGGGCATGGGTGTGTGTGATGTCCTTAGCTTAGTTAGGTTTAAGTAGTTGTAAGTTATAGGAGACTGATGACCTCAGATATTAAGTCCCTTAGTGCTCAGAGCCATTTGAACCATTTGGTTGCCAACCATAACACATTAAGTTTTTATATGTCTATCCTTGAGGTTGATGGCCTGCGGGACTTCAGCTATTCACTTGCGTAATAAAATGAAATATCTACAGTCGATGTTTTGATGTTATCAGACCATACTTCAACCAGTTTTGGTGGCTGAATACACCATCTTTAGGTCTTAGTTGACGTTGAGGGCGTGGACTCCAATCGTAAACACGATTCCATCAGAGACTACATCTATGAACTGGTTTCCGTAGAATACTGTAAAAGCGATTTTGTGTTCGTAGTCATCTACTACCAACTTAGGAACGCGGCGAATGCAGCATTTATGAAATACATGAAATGTATTCGCAGTTGCGAATAAGAATAACCGTCAGCTGTATAACAGAACGACGACAATGAAAATTTTTCCCGGGCCGGGACTCGAAGCGGAATTCGCCATTATGCCCTCACGGTCAGATCCAGACTTCCATACGTCGTCAACCATGTGTCTATAACCAGTACTCATACAGGGTGTTTCAGAAATGACCGGTATATTATAAACGGCAATAAAAACTAAACGAGCAGCGATAGAAATACACCGTTTGTTGCAATATGCTTACTTTCGAAATTACAGTAGTTACAATTTTCAACAACAGATGGCGCTGCAAGTGATGTGAAAGACATAGAAGACAACGCAGTCTGTGGGTGCGCCATTCTGTACGTCGTCTTTCTGCTGTAAACGTGTGCTGTTCACAACGTGCAAGTGTGCTGTGGACAACATGGTTTATTCCTTAGAACAGAGGATTTTTCTGGTGTTGGAATTCCACCGCCTAGAACACAGTGTTGTTGCAACAAGACGAAGTTTTCAACGGAGGTTTAATGTAACCAAAGGACCGAAAAGCGACACAATAAAGGATCTGTTTGAAAAATTTCAACGGACTGGGAACGTGACGGATGAACGTGCTGGTAAGGTAGGGCGACCGCGTACGGCAACCACAGAGGGCAACGCGCAGCTAGTGCAGCAGGTGATCCAACGGCGGCCTCGGGTTTCCGTTCGCCGTGTTGCAGCTGCGGTCCAAATGACGCCAATGTCCACGTATCGTCTCATGCGCCAGAGTTTACACCTCTATCCATACAAAATTCAAACGCGGCAACCCCTCAGCGCCGCTACCATTGCTGCACGAGAGACATTCGCTAACGATATAGTGCACAGGATTGATGACGACGATATGCATGTGGGCAGCATTTGGTTTACTGACGAAGCTTATTTTTACCTGGACGGCTTCGTCAATAAACAGAACTGGCGCATATGGGGAACCGAAAAGCCCCATGTTGCAGTCCCATCGTCCCTGCATCCTCAAAAAGTACTGATCTGGGCCGCCATTTCCTCCAAAGGAATCATTGGCCCATTTTTCAGATCCAAAACGATTACTGCATCATGCTATCTGGACATTCTTCGTGAATTTGTGGCCGTACAAACTGCCTTAGACGACACTGCGGACACCTCATGGTTTATGCAAGATGGTGCCCGGCCACATCGCACGGCCGACGTCTTTAATTTCCTGAATGAATATTTCGATGATCGTGTGATTGCTTTGGGCTATCCGAAACATACAGGACGCGGCGTGGATTGGCCTCCCCATTCGCCAGACATGAACCCCTGTGACTTCTTTCTGTGGGGACACTTGAAAGACCAGGTGTACCGCCAGAATCCAGAAACAATTGAACAGCTGAAGCAGTACATCTCATCTGCATGTGAAGTCATTCCGCCAGACACATTGTCAAAGGTTTCGGATAATTTCATTCAGAGACTACGCCATATTATTGCTACACATGGTGGATATGTGGAAAATATCGTACTATAGAGTTCCCAGACCGCAGCGCCATCTGTTGTTGACAATTGTAACTACTGTAATTTCGAAAGTTTGTCTGCCTGAAAATGTACTGTTGTCCCAAGCATATTGCAACAAACGGTGTATTTCTATCGCTGCTCGTTTAGTTTGTATTGCCGTTTCAAATATACCGGTCATTTTTGAAACACCCTGTACATCCATTATGTGTATTCCCGTACAGAGGAGACATTTTACTTCAACCGTACAGAAGAGATATTTTACTTCAAAGCTGCTTGCCTGGTGGCTGCGGATAAACGCGATATTGAAGTGCCAGTGTTACTCCGAATTACGATGACAGGAAAATTGCGTTGTTCTTAACACAGACATAGTAGTATCGTATTTATCCGCCGAGTTTCAAGTCAGATTCGCTCCTGTGCGGGAAAGTACGTAATGGATGTGAGAGCACAGGCTGTAAACACATGGTTGACAACATGTGAAAGTTTGGGTCTGGCGTTGAATATTCGGATATCCTGGTGCTAGCCGGCATGGTAGCTCAGCGTGTTCGGTATGAGGGCTAGCTGTTCTTCGTAATTAAAAAAAATAAATAAATAAATAAAATAAAAACCTGAGAGAACATATGAACGATGGACATGAACAGGTGTCATGAGACGTCCGCCTCGAACATATGCAACGAACAGTAACGAACAGAATGGTATTAAAAAAAAGCTAAGGCGACCGCTCGCGATAAGAGGAAAGTTCGGATTCGCGTCCCGGTGCTGCACAACTTTTCATTGTCGTCATTCCATTATACAGGTGATGGTTGTCGGTGTTAGCAACTGCGAACACATTTCGTGTGGATCAGCATCAAGCGTATTGCATTTGTAGTACTAATATTTTGTACTTACTGTAAGTGGCGAAGAAACATGAGCAAGTCGCGAATACTCACCTGAAACAACAAGAAAAATTAAGTGTAATAACAGCTTTGCTAGCTACTAAAAATTACATCGTCTGTATGCTACTTAGTGACTAGGTCTTGTATGCAAGATTCGGCTTAGTGACTACGTTATGCATTCAAAATTAGTGTACGCCTATTTTCCTAGTATTCCAGAGACCTGGGCAATATCGACGCTTTTTGGTACACGTACTGGCAGGTGAGACTCAACATAAAGAAATGTTACGTATTACTGCATGAACAGGTAAAAACACCCATTATTGTATGACTATACGATTGCCTAACAACCACTCGAAGCGGCCACTGCCGGCCGTTGGTGGCCGCGCGGTTCTAGGCGCTACAGTCTGGAACCGCGCGACCGCTACGGTCTCAGGTTCGAATCCTGCCTCGGGCATGGGTGTGTGTGATGCCCTTAGGTTAGTTAGGTTTAAGTAGTTCTCAGTTCTAGGGGACTAATGACCTGAGATGTCAAGTCCCATAGTGCTCAGAGCCATTTGAACCATTTAGGTCCGAGTACTGCGTCCAGGAACTTTGTAAAACACCAGGTCCAGATGTTACTGTGTGTGGACGCATAACGTTGCATGGGCTTACTGAGCTTAAAATCTTTGAACACGGCACACTCACAAGTCAACAACATTGTGCCACAGCCCGCCTTTCCCATGTGCTTCTTCTCAGGGGTTCGTTCGACCATGAGTACATTTTCATGAATGATAATCCGCGACCGGGATTCAGAGAGCATGCAGAAGGCTACTGACGCTGATAACAAGCAGTAAATTTCTTGCAACGTACCGTATAACTGATCGATGCTCCTCAACCTTCTTTAAGGAGGAGCGTACAAGACAAGATTAAGCAAGCTGTAGGAGATCCAACAGAGCTAGAAATTGAACTATTGTAGTACATTAAAGACCTTGAAACCAGGCTATGTCTACTTACATTCAATGATGTAAGGAAACTGACATTTGACTTAACCAATAGATCGATTCAGCTAGCAGACTTGGTGGCAGGAAAATACTTATTTACACTACTGGCCATTAAAATTGCTACACCAAGAAAAAATGCAGATGATAAACGGGTATTCATTGGACAAATATATTATACCAATACGTGATTACATTTTCACGCAATTTGGGTGCATAGATCCTGAGAAATCAGAACCCAGAACAACCACCTCTGGCCGTAATAACGGCCTTGATACGCCTGGGAATTGAGTCAAACAGAGCAAGGATGGCATGTACAGGTACAGCTACCCATACAGCTTCAACACGATATCACAGTTCATCAAGAGTAGTGGCTGGCGTATTGTGACGAGCCAGTTGCTCGCCCACCATTGACCAGACGTGTTCAATTGGTGAGAGATCTGGAAAATGTGCTATATCCAGAAAGGCCCGTACAGGACCTGCAACATGCGATCATGCATTATCCTGCTGAAATGTAGGATTTCGCAGAGATGTAACGTCCACTATTCAAAGTGACGTCAATGCGAACAAGAGGTGACAGACGTGTAACCATTGGCACTCCATACCATCACGCCGAATACACGCTTCCAATGTGCGTTCACCGCGATATCGCCAAACACGGATGCCACCATCATAACAGAACCTGGATTCATCCGAAAAAATGACGTTTTGCCATTCGTGCAACCAGGTTCGTCGTTGAGTACGCCATCGCAGGCGCTCCTGTCTGTGATGCAGCGTCAAGGATAACCGCAGCCATGGCCTCCGAGCTGACAGTCCATGCTGCTGCAAACATCGTCGAACTGTTCGTGCAGATGGTTGTTGTCTTGCAAACGTCCCTATCTGTTGACTCAGGGATCGAGACGTGACTGCACGATCCGTTACAACCATGCGGATAAGATGCTGTCATCTCGACTGCTAGTGGATACGAGGCCGTTGGGATCCAGCACGGCGTTCCGTATTACCCTCCTGAGCCCACCGATTCCATATTCTTCTAACAGTCATTGTATCTCGACCAACGCGAGCAGCAATGTCGCGATACGGTAACCCGCAATCGCGATAGGCGACAATCCGACGATTATCAAAGTCGGAATCGTGATGGTACGCATTTCTCCTCTTTACACGAGGAATCACAACAACGTTTCACCAGGCAACGCCGGTCAACTTGTGTTTATGTACGAGAAATCGATTGGAAACTTTCCTCATGTCAGCACGTCGCAGGTGTCGTCATCGGCGCCAACCTTGTGTGAATGCTCTGAAATCTAATAATTTGCATATCACAGCATCTTCCTCCTGTCGGTTAAATTTCGCGTCTGTAGCACGTCATCTTCGTGGTGCAGCAATTTTAATGGCCAGTAGTGTAATTTAATCAAACAAAAATAAGTTGTTGTTGTTGTTGTTGGGATGTTTAAGGGGGACTAAACAGCTAAGGTCATCAGTCCCCCACAAAAAATAAGTATTTAATGTCCTACCAATAATTAGATAAAGCACAGTTCTGTTATGTTTACAGGTAACGTTTGCAAATAAAAGTGAATATCTAAAAAGACATCAGTGTGCGTTATTTTGTCCAACGACACTCATGATGAGACACGATGTAAGCTTTCTAATAATACATTGCAATAATTATATGAAGTGCAATGTACTTTTCTTTCACGAATAGCTGTGTGGTTAATAGTTTTTAATGTTAGCTTACATAAAATAAACCTTATAATTGATAAAATGTACCCACAGTAGTGATTTTCCCTTGTGGTATATGACCTTAGGACACCTTCCCTATGTACGTGCAATATTTAGGGTGGAGTAACATGTACACTCTTTAGCTGTAGTGATTTTTGTTTATTTCTAATCAGTTTCAGGCTTATTGCACCATCTTCAGCAAACAATTGACTAGAGGCTGAGAGGGACACAAGTAAGTAGGTAACCAAAGATTACAAGCAAAGACACTCCCACTCGTATGGTGTGATGCGCATACCACTTGTTTATTAACGTTGAAATTACACTTTACACAATGAGTACTGTTAAGCATAATCAGTAGCTCCAAAAGGAAAAAAAGCTAAGTCTGTTACAATCATTTGAGGTAGGTAGACTTCTAGATCAAAATTCGCAGCTGGTTCTAAGTAACCAATTACAGCTGAGCGCATCTCCACTTTTAAGCTTCATGTGACGGAATCAGTTAACCAGCCACATACCCACAAACCGCCACAACGAGACACACAGCAACACAAAATTAAGACACAACTGAATTTCCTATTCCTTACCTTGCTTATCCTATATACTTCAGTACTTTAATATTATGTATTTTTAACCATGTACTGTGTTCAATACTGCCCATTTCATAAAAATGTAATCTACATTGTAAAACACGTTTGTCGCAGAACATAAGTTACTAGTACTCAGACAGTTCTCAGCCAATGTCACGACCTAACAAACTATGGGGTCATAACCAGATAACTTGTAATACTGCACAACTGTGCATTTCCGACTGCTAAGGACGCAGGTTCGAATCCTGCCTCGGGCATGGATGTGTGTGATGTCCTTAGGTTGGTTAGGTTTAAGTAGTTCTAAGTTCTAGGTGACTGATGACCACAGATGTTAAGTCCCATAGTGCTGAGAGCCATTTTTTTTTTTGCATTTTAATTATTTTGTCTAATACTGACCATTGTCTAAAGTTCACAGTGTTAGAAAAACATGTTTGTTGCATAACATGAATGACGAGTGCTTAATTCAACAGTCTCTCAGCCAATGTCAGGAACGCACAAACTCACCTTTATAAGCATTTATCCTCTAATATTGTGTACTTTAATTATTTATTATGCCTAACAGTGTCCATTGTTTACGATGTAAGTTCGACGTAGAAAAACGAGTTTCATGCAAAACAGTCTATGCAGGTGGATTGTTTCCTTGTTTATTATGTTTAGTTACCTAATAACTAATCTCCTTTTCAGACGATAGTCAGTTGTTTCCTGCAGATTGCGCAATAAGCCGAAAATTAGTTTGAAATAAGCAAAAATCAGTAGAACAAAGACGGTGTACTTGTTATTCAACCTTAAATGTGAACTTGTACTACCAAGGAGTAACGGAAGAATCCATAAATAAGATCGCGTGCATAATTATGTGAATCCTGCGAAGAATTACTCACAGCTATACTTCAATAGAAAACCGCAGCGCAACACAGCGTAACAACCACACAGAACGATTTGTCTGCGTAAACACTGTCTGTACAGGTGAGGCGATGCCAATTTTCGAGCGCGTACAGGGTCCTTAACTGTAACGACGGAGCCCATGCAGAACGGCATGGTCGCTGACCTGGCTATGGCGCTCGCGCTATGCTAGGCGGCGGCGCCTCTCTCTCTCTCTCTCTCTCTCTCCCCCCCCCCCCCCCCCCCTCGCCCAACCACCCACAAGTCGGGCTATGAATGGCAGCGTCAGACGGCCGCCTCCTAAGCGGGAAGCGGGTCGCCCTTTCAGCGGGTCACGCCGCGCCTCGTCGCCAGATAAGAGTCGTCATCCATGAAGCGTGCACGTACTCTGCTTAATGGCGCGCTCACAATTCTGCTTAGTGCGATGACGCGGCTACGCACTCATTAATACAACTTTTTTTTTTTTTAAATACAAGTTCCACTGCTCTACTTTATTACGAAGGAAGAGCAGAAAGTAGCGCACAATAATTTTATTACCAAAAAAATTTATAGAACCTAACAAAACAAAAACAATCACAAATGAACTTACATCTTTTACCTACTTCTCTACACAGTCACCAACGTTCTCAACAAATTTCTCTAACCGTGGTAACAGTTTCAATATGCACTGATCGAAAAAGTCCGTTTTGTTGGGGTATAGCCATATGCGGACTGATGATTTCACTTCCGCATCTGTCGCAATGTTGGCCGGCTGCCAGTAATTTCTTAGTGGGACAAAACACATGAATGTTCTATGGTGCAAGGGCAGGACTGTATGATGGATGCTGGAGCACCTCCCACCCAAATTTGCCGATTTTCTCACAACAACAACAATGGAAAATTGTACTGAAATGCAGAAGGATCTGCAACTAATTGGCACATGGTGCAGGGAATGGCAACTGAATCTCAATGTAGACAAGTGTAATGTGCTGCGAATACATAGACAGAAAGATCCTTTATCATTTAGCTACAATATAGCAGGTCAGCAACTGCAAGCAGTTAATTCCATAAATCATCTGGGAGTAGGCATTAGGAGTGATTTCAAATGGAGTGACCATATAAAATTAATCTTCGGTAAAGCAGATGCCAGACTGAGATTGATTGGAAGAACATAAGGAAATGCAGTCCGAAAAAAAGGAAGTGGGTTACAGAACACTTGTTCGCCCACTGCTTGAATACTACTCACCGGTGTGGGATCCGTACCAATTAGGGTTGATAGAAGAGATAGAGAAGACCCAATGGAGAGCAGCGCGCTTCATTACAGGAGCATTTAGTAACTGCGAAAGCGTTACGGAGATGACAAACTCCAGTGGAAGACTCTGCAAGAGAGACGCTCAGTAGCTCGGTACGGGATTTTGTTGAAGTTTCAAGAACATACCTTCACCGAGGACTCAAGCAGTATATTGCTCCCTCCTAGTACACCTCGCGAAGAGACCACGAGGATAAAATCAGAGAGATTAGAGCCCACACAGAGGCATAACGACAATCTTTCTTTGCACGAACAATACGAGACTGGAATAGAAGGGAGAACCGATAGAGCTACACCGTCAGGTGGCTTGCGCAGTATGGATGTAGATGTAGAACAGGAGCAACAACATGAGGACAATCATTTTCATGAAGAAGCTTGACACCGTCAACATTAATGTTGTGGCGTTTGTCACAAAGGGCACGGCGCAACTTAATCGAACTTTTAATGTAGGCTGCAGTATTCACACTGATCCCGTGTTCAGCAAAGTCCACCAATGACACACCATGTATATCCCACAATACTGTCACAAGTACCTCCCTAGCAGACTGAGTCACTCTGAATTTTGTTTCGCAACTGACCAGCATGTTTGCAATCCATAGAGGCCTGCTTGGTTTCAGGCGTGTAGTTGTACGCTCACGACTCATCACCAGTAAAGATTCCTTCCGGAAAGTCATGCCCATTTGCGGCGTAATGTGTCACGTGATCCAAGTTTGCCATCATTTGCTGGTCCTAGCGGTTGTCCTCAGATTCTTAGACACCCAGAGAGCACTAACTTCACGAACTTCCAACGTGTCCTAAACAATATCGTACACCGCACCATAGAAAACTTTGAACTGTTGCGATAATGTTCGCAGTTGCACACGCCGGCCGTTCAAAATTGCTGCCTCAATGGTTGCGACATTCTGTTGGGTTGCAACTGTTACCGGCTGTCCGGAGTATGGCGAATCACAGTCCTCTTGGCAGAATGTGTACTACCTCGAGACATTGCTACGACTACCTGGAGACATTGCTACGGCCCATACAGTTACCCCAATACACGTCGCGCATGCCCCTGTTAATTTCATTCGGTTTATGCCCTTTAGCCCACAAATATCGAAGTACACTTCACTGCTCCTCACAAGTTGATGACAGTGACATGGAAGCCATTTTAGTTTCGTATTTCAGGCTTCACATGAAAACATAATACCCTCTGTAGAGCACACTTCATACTATAGTGTCGTGAAATTTCAGCATTACAGCACCAGGGGCGAAAAAAATTGTGTGTTACTTTCCGATTCTCTCTCGTACTTTCATTTACAGGCTGTTTCACAATTCCTATTGCAAGCTTCTAAGGGTTATACAGGGTGCCCCAGGCGGAATGGTAAGTATTGAGGGATATGACAGGTACTCTCATCTGAAGAAGAAGAAAAAAAAAGAAAAAAACTCGGCCTGTCGGCAAATGCCTTATTCCGAATGGTTTTCGAGATAGAACACATTTAATGTATATTTGTTTCTGGGCTAATGGTGGGAGCGTGAGTGTTGTCCGCCCAACTTCTTTGACGCTTTATTCTAGCCTATCCTATCTCGTTGCTTTCAACCTCTTTGCTAGGCATATCGTTCTGTCATTAAACGAGACCGTTGAATGCGCAGTTGTTCGTGGTGTGCTGTGAGTGAACCAGTGCCAGCGATATAGAGTTTATCACAGAGAAGCACCCATTAACTGTGTTTGTACACGCGTTGGCTAACATGCATACATCTATGCCAAAGAAGAATATGCAGATACGGTGTATGCAACAATTTGGTACCCAAAATTCTAAAATACAAATAAGGGAAAATCGAGAGATTTTTTCACATCAAATATTTAGGCGAAGCCGTATAGGGAACTGGATTTGTACAGTATTGTTACGAAATTCGTTGTGACAAACTGGAAACAACTTTCAGACTTACAAGAGACATCTATAACAAAATATGCGTCTCAAAATACACAATACTTGGTTACTATAACACATTTATTAAACCAGAGGGTCCTTATTGCGATGAGGCGCTCGTTTTATACAGAAAGAGAGAGAATAAAAAAACCGAAAGAGAGAGCAAAAGTAATCCAGAAATGATTTATACTGCCAGCACTGTCGAGACATCATGTACCAATCTATTTCATGTGCCTCGAAGATAGTAATCGAAGCGCGCGATGAAATTAATAAAACGTTTATGGTCCAGGCAAATCAGTTATGTAAGTGAGACTATAATCAATGCATCTCATGTTGCATTCATATATTTTTAGAATGAAAAGCCCAGTCATCAAGGCCAATTATCGACGCCACCAGACTGGTCATAACAAAAATCCAATACTTATATCACTGAGGAAGAAAATGTAACCAGCCACACTTTTTTGTCACCGTGACTAGTGTCGTGCCTTGAGTCGTTGTCAGACAGCAGCGAGATTTCCAGGACTAATCACATATTTCTGTCTTGAGGAAAGTCTTTGCTACACAATTTTATAAGTTCAGCCCATGGTTCAGCATGTCGCATACCAATGAAGCAGACTCCTGTTGTGTGACGCTTGTAGCAAAACTTTGCGTTATCAACTGGATTTAGGTCTGATGCAGTAGGAAGCCAATGGAGAAGAGGAACCTCATTCTGTTCTGAAAACCAATCTCGCACCATCACTGACATATGTATAGCAGACTGGTCCTGCTGGAAACAGTTTACTCCCTCAGGATATAGTTGTCACCATGATAAGGCCATAATATTTTTCACAATATGAGTATACTGGGTAGCATCAAGTCGACCATTTATTTTGTGAGGCATTACAAGTCCACGGGAACATAACCAGCTGCAAAGTGTCACAAACATCGGACTGCTGCAAGGTGACTCATGGATGTACGGACACCTTGGGGCCTGTATGCTTGTGCTGGACTATCATTCGTTGAAAACAATACCGATTCTCCGAAAAATATCACGTTCCGCCATTCACGATTGGCATTGTCCTCGGAAAATTCTTATCGGTAGAGCCGATGATCATCCTTGTTGGCCGTACGTTTGCTAACTAATGCGGTCACCCGAAGTCTGCGCCGAACCGTAATCCACTGGCCTAGGAAACACAGTAGTAGGTTTGAGCTGCACAACGGTTAAAGAAGGATTTTGTTGTGACGTGCTGACAAGTTCATTAAGATGAACAGGTGTTCTTTCACATCAGAGTCGAGTACCCACATGCTTATTGGCTTTTACGATACCTCGATAAAATTTTATCCTTCGTCGCGCAGTGTGCTCAGAAATACCTACCGTATCCTGGCCTCCACAAGAGCACTGACGCGGTTGAAGCGGTCACAAATGGCTTGTTGACGAAGAGGCACGGCGCACGAATACTGTGATTCAAGTCGTGCAGGCGTCTGGCCTTGCTCGTATAATGACATTGGCTATTATAAAACGAATGGCGCCCTTCCAGCCCCAAGTCACCGTGACAGACTGCCAGTCTGCTGCCATCAATGGAAGTGTGTGAATAATTACGCGTCAAATAGAGATAGTAAATTTAATTTTTCGACTCCAGGGCAGTCATTCCCCATCAAAAGTGACTCTCATCTTCTCTGGGAGATTACCTGAACATCATCGAAATGTGTTTCATATAATGCAATGGAGGGCTTCACAGACAACAAATCGTTGAACCGGAAGAATGTGTCTCTTATGGCAAAAAAATTCTCTCAAGGATTCGAACAAGGGACACTATTCTCGTACATATAAAGGCTGCACGTTGTTCATTCAGCTGTATTGACTAAAGGACAAATATGTACTCACTTAACAAGCACAGTATCTATTGATAATACCAGCATATTCTGTTTGCAGAAAAGATTTTGTGCCTCCTAGCAACGGGTCTGCAATACTGACAAGATCAGTTTCCGGTAATTTTCGAAGCAATATTTTCTCGTCCGAATATTGCCAAGGTAAACAGAAAAATACGGCATGTTGTGTTTGTTTCACATCAGTACAGTACCGAATTTTAGCTCTGACTATCCCCGGCGGCCAAATTTTGTGCCGTCAAATGTACACTGAGTAACAGATTGTAGAAATGCAGCATACACTGGAGCCCTCCGTGCCCCCTCTTTTGTCTGGTCCAGTTAAAGCCCAGTTGAAGAACAGAGCGAAGAGGGCGTGCACTGCTTGTAGGATCAGCTCCGTAGACGGTACGTACCAGCTTAAGACTCAAATGCATCATGACATTATCGACGCCAAAGGGTAGAGTCAGACACACTAGTTCTCGTAGGCACATAACAAGGTGGCGTGTGCAATACCAGTGCATAATGACAACCGCTTGGAGCTGTAGCTGAGCACCACACAAAAAATAGGAAAGAATTATGAACTACGGACAGTTTCGTAACGCAATTACAAGACTGTAGAATTTTCACGGTGATACCAGTGGAAACCTGACAGCAAAGTAAATTGAGCTACGCCGTTTAAAGCGCAGTTTATACCTGGAACCAAATGTAATTTACTACTGTTTACCGTGATAAACGAATGTTTTTCAGGGGAAATTCATAGACAGCGAAGCCGTCTCGTTCACGTTTTTACCAGAAATCACTGCGAAGGACAAGGAGGAGGGTACTAATGACTGTCACAACGTTAAATGTTTTTCCTACTCCTCCGGTTGATGAAGCGTGGAGGATAACTGATTAAATGTCTCCCAATACTGTATTTTCCTGAAGCCTACGTGAGTAATGTGTTAGGGAGAAGTAGATAATGCCAACATTCTTCAATGAAGACATATTCCTGAAATATGCAAATTCAGGCTGATAAACTGGCGGCGTTAGAAAACTTAGTTCAATTTCTGTGAAAAAAACGTAAATAATAACAATAATAATAAGTTATATTAATTGTTACAACATGCATAATACCTTAGCAGTACATAACATTATTATTATTATTATCATCATAATAGTTCAAGTACCTATATGGCCAACGGCCTTGCCGCAGTGGTAACACTGGTTGCCGTCAGATCACCGAAGTTAATCGCTGTCGGGCTGGGCTAGCACTTGGATGGGTGACCATCCGGTCTGCCGAGTGCTGTTGGAACGCGGGGTGCACTCAGCCCTTGTGAGGCAAACTGAGGAGCTACTTGACTGAGAAGTAGCGGCTCCGGTCTCGGAAACTGACATACGGCAGGGAGAGCGGTGTGCTGACGACATGCCCCTCCATATCCGCTTCCAGTGACGTCTATGAGCTGAGGATGACAAGGCGGCCGGTCGGTACCGTTGGGTCTTCTTGGCCTGTTCGGGAGGAGTTTAGTTTTTTAAGTACCAAGACGCGGTCCTTGAACTTACTTTGGGAGAAAAATACCATAAGGATTTCGCGTACAGAAACTCAAGAGGTCTCATGGGAGAAGTCAAGACATCTGCAACTAAAAATGTCTGTACACACATACAGAAATAAGGTACTGCCACACAGTTGTCAGACCCGAAGCCCTGCACTCCTGCGAAACTCTCACACTTCGGAAAAACTACGACATGGAAAACATCATGAAGACAGAAATAGAAAATGATGATGATGATGATGATCAGCCCAAGCGGGGTGGATGGCGAGAGACGAAAGTCTGACAAAACAAGGCAAAAATTATCCCACCTCGCGGCAGTTACATGAAAAAGAACAAAGTTTTGTGGACGCGTCCAGAGGACCCAGAAAAGATATTTATGTTCAAAATTTTAAGATGTAAGAGAGTACGAAACACTATACCCTGGGCTCAGCAAGTCAAAAAAAGATTTACAAACGGGACAGATAAATTTCTCAGCAGTTCTACACAGGAACTCGTACAAATGGGAAGAGCACATAGAGAACGAAACAGCGAAGAAAACCGGAACTAAATGGACTAAAAAGAGAGATTTCACGAGGTAAAATTGAGAACTCTATGGAAAGTCGGAAAAATGAAACGTAAAGTGTTGCGTGATCCCATTCCAATCGCACGTAACAGTAATAATGATGTAGTAATGGTAATAATAAGACTAGTAATTAATGTGTGGTATTCAAGTAATTGTGCTGAGTTCCCCATTACGTTCTTGTCGAAAGCGAGTAGTGAACTCTAACAGAAATGTGGAGAACCTGGCCGGCCGCGGTGGCCGAGCGGTTCTAGGCGCAACAGTCTGGAACCGCGCGACCGCTACGGTCGCAGGTTCGAATCCTGCCTCGGGCATGGATGTGTGTGATGTCCTTAGGTTAGTTAGGTTTAAGTAGTTCTAAGTTCTAGGGGAGTGATGACCTCAGACGTTAAGTCCCATAGTGCTCAGAGCCATTTAAACTATTTTTTGGAGAAGCTGACTCGTCGGGGAAACAGCAAGATATAACAGGGTAAGATCAGTAGATGAAGTTGAATGAATAAAGCAGCGATAGTCAGACGTGAATAAAATGTAGATAGTGTCGACAGAGATACTGGTACAAAACTGGACACAATGAAAACAGCTAGGATACGCCGAGAGAGAGGTTTCCGAAGTTGCACCTATCAGTTTTTATGAGTCACCAAGTTCAAAATGGTTCAAATGGCTATAAGGACTATGGAACTTAACATCTGAGGCAGGGTTCGAACCAGCGATCGTAGCGGTCGTGCGGTTCCAGACTGAAGAGCCTACAACCGGAGAGTCTACAACTGGAGAACAGCATTGTATGGAATTGAATCATGGGCAACGGAAGACTGGAAAGCGTGTGCGATGTTGTGTTACGTAAGTTTTTGTTAGTGAGACACTGAACGTCTGTTTTCTAAGTTTCGATGTAATGATGGCAGTAGCCGACACAGCGTTATAAATAAAGTAGAGAGAGAGAGAGAGAGAGAGAGAGAGAGAGAGAGAGAGAGAGAGAACGAACTTGTTAGAGGTTTTGTAGGGCGAAAACCCGACTGCAACAAAAATACATATCCGAGAACTTCCGCAGTTCCTGTAGCATGCATTAGTATGAAATATTTCTACGAAGCGGACGTTTGTCAAGAACAAATAGGGCAGTGATTAATCTGCAAAACTATCAATAGTGGTCTTCTAATACTTAGCCGCAACCCTTCCGATGAGCATATTTTCTTTCGTAGGCCTTCTGAACGTCTGGAAAAAGTATCCTTAATTACCCTGACACGAAACTTTGACGCCTCCGAAACACCCAGATTATGTGGCACTGAAAGGCAAATCTCCTGATATCGTCGCCGTGTAGTGATTACTATTTCTCACTTTAAGCTCTCTGGTTTCTGCTGCCAGTTAGTGAATCACCTCCAGGGCCGACGTCTATCTAAAATCTTGTTTACATCTTGGGTGGCGCGTGAGAAAGCGGAAGAGTGACTCTGCTAACAAACACAAAGTACGCTGCCAACGACATAACATCGTGAGTGGAAGGTTGAAAATATTTATACTGCTCCTGTTTACTACCGTTTCTCCACTCTTGTGCCTGTCTAGTGTGGCACTAATGTACTGCTGACGGGCTAAATAATTTGATCCTGTTTTATGGAAAACAGCGTCTCGCGTGTACATTTTAAAATTTTGTGTAACAAACATTCGAAGGCCGTACACTCCAGATCGGTATGCCAAGCAGGCCACAAGCATTCATGCAATCGTCTCACCGACGCGAGAAGTTGATACTCGTTTGATAAAACAGGTCCAGCCGCGTGAAGAACTTCATAATTGCTTGCTGCGCCTCCCAGGCCGACAGGAATCGTCGACCTCTGAAGGCCTTTTTTAAGAGAGAGAAGGCGTGATAATCGCCTGGGGAGAGATCTGGACTATAGGGCGGATTCTCTAATGTCTCCCACTTGGGTTGGCGTAACTTGCGCGTTACGACTATTGCGATACAGGGACATGCTTTATCATGAAGCAGCAGAATCGTTTGTCGCAGTTTTCAACAGACATGCTGGTCAATACACATTCTTCATTCTCCGATGGATGTCTACCGATGTTCTCCTTCGGCGGCCAAGAAAAGTGTGGTGTCACCGCCAGACACCACACTTGCTAGGTGGTAGCCTTTAAATCGGCCGCGGTCCGTTAGTATACGTCGGACCCGCGTGTCGCCACTGTCAGTGATTGCAGACCGAGCGCCGCCACACGGCAGGTCTAGAGAGACTTCCTAGCACTCGCCCCAGTTGTACAGCCGACTTTGCTAGCGATGGTTTGCAGAGACGACAGTTTAGCATAGCCTTCAGCTACGTCATTTGCTACAACCTAGCAAGGCGCCATATTCAGTTACTATAATCTGAACAGATAATATTGTGAATCATGTACCGTCAAGAGCGACGTTCATCATTAATGGATTAAAGTTAAGTATAAATCTAATTACGTCCGCTTTTTGAATTCTAATTCCTTGTCATGTTCCAGACCTCACGTCAGTATAGTACAAAACGCGTGCCTTTCGGCCTCCTCTAGTAACTCGGTGTTGGCTCTTCTGCCAACACAACAAAAAGAATAACAGCACGTTTGCCCTGATTGAACGCATTTAGTAACAACATCGCCATAGTTCATGTTCAAATGGCTCTGAGCACTAAGGGACTTAACGTCTGAGGTCATCAGTCCTCTAGAACTTAGAACTACTTAAACCTAACTAACCTAAGGACCTGTCCGAGGCAGGATTCGAACCTGCGACCGTAGCGGCCGCCGGTTCCAGACTGTTGCGCCTAGAACCGCTCAGCCACCCCGGCCGACGAAATCCATGACGCCCGCGGTTACTAGAATAGATTAGGATAAACTAACCCACCTCCTTTATTCCGCTAAAAACTGGCGGAGTAGTAGTTCGAACGCACTGTGACAAAGATGTCGACCGGCCATATCGGACATCAGGTGACGGCGACTAACGTTCGTTGCCGGTGCTACTACGAACGTAGCCTAAGGCTCGATGCTCAGAAGCGATCTATTATCGCGAGCTCGCAGCGTAATTTTCCCGCGCGTTTCAGCAGCGCACGTGAAACAATGGAGCCGCGCACACGCTGGCTGTGACGCAGCGAAAGAATTGTGCTCGCCAATCACGGCCGCATCGCAGCGATATAGCCGATGACCGCGGAGCGTTCGCAACTCCACCAACATCTGCTGTCAGTCGCCTTGGATGCACGTGAAACTGTTTACGGTCGAGGTGAAGAAATACCATGCAACAAGGGATACATCTCATGAGTAGTCATGACAGGATATGGAACAGAGCCACATCGTTTCAAGTGTGCGAAAAGTTTTGAGAAGGCTTTGCTGCGAAACCGCATCAGGAGCAAAATGATATAGGTATCACTGATAAACTAAAATGTAAACGTCGTGTGACTAGGGCGTCCCGTCGGGAAGACCGTTCGCCGGGTGCAAAGTGTTTCGATTTGACGCCACTTTGGCGACTTGAGCGTCGATGGGGGATGAGATGTTGATGATTAGGACAACACAACACCCAGTCCCTGAGCGGAGAAAATAATCCGACCCAACCGGGAATCGAACCCGGGCCCTTGGGATTGTCATTCTGTCTCGCTCACCACTCAGCTACCGGGGGCGTACACTGATAAACTGTTAAACAATTTTATGTTTGTGTTCTAGTGGTGACGTTTCTGCTCGAATGCGGCCATTCAAAAGTGGAAATTCCTTACTGGCGGCAGCCCTTTCAGCTGACTGAACAACTCTTCAATTTAAAGCAAATTCTGTTCAAAACTTCAAGTAATTTTTGCTTTTATTCTATTGGTGCCATGAAATACGTAACTGTACATATTGAGGTATTTAACATAGTTGTCTATCAGCGACTCTTGTTTAATACAAAATTTTGAAAAACACAACCTTCAGTTGCGAACACAATTAATTTGTAACCTAGGTTTCGGTGTCACAAGGACACCTTCTTCGGACAAAATTAAAACTAAATGTTACAGCATAACGTACCAAAAAATACGAAAGCTGCGGTCATACCTGACAGCGTCAGATAGTCAGAATTAAAGTAAAATGCAACAGAAGTGCAAGCCACTAGGGGCTGCCATGTGTCCTCTGTTGCAGTCAACACAAAAGCCCCTAGTGGATTGCACCTCTGTTGCATTTTGCTTTAATTCTATCTGACGCTGTCAGGTATGCCCGCAGCTTTCGTATTTTTTGGTACGTTATGCTGTAACATTTAGTTTTAATTTTGTCCGAAGAAGGTGTCCTTGTGACACCGAAACCTAGGTTACAAATTAATTGTGTTCGCAACTGGGGGCTGCGTGTGTTTCAAAATTTTGTGTACGTGTTGAGTGCGACTGTTACAGAGCAGACTGACATACATTCGTTCTGGGATGGTACTTTGCCAGCACTGTCTGTAAAATAATGAGCGAAAACATTACTTCCACTGTTAAATGAACTTCCTCCTTGACGGGATTTCGCTGGAAACGCCATGTGACTAGGGCCCCCCGTCGGGTAGACCGTTCGCCTGGTGCAAGTCTTTCGAGTTGACGCCACTTCAGCGACTTGGGCGTCGATAGGGATGAAATGATGATGATAAGGACGACACGACACCTAGTCCCTGAGCGGAGACAAATCACTGACCCAGCCGGGAATCGAACCCGGGCCGTTAGGTATGACATTCCGTCGCGCTGACCACTCAGGTACCAGGGGCGGACGGGATTTCGTTGTCCAGGTTACATAGCCCCTGTGTGCGTAAGGCGAGTTAAAAGTTAAAGCCATCTCTGAAGCGGCAGTAGTTGTTAAGGACACAGCAACACTTAGTAATGCTAACGGTAAAGTTCGACTTAACATTGCCAAGTCTGAAATATTCTCTATTTATTGGGTGAATGCTAAATGCGCACTGCGTGTATCCTGGGTCACGATGTATACGTTAGTTACAGATCCGTTTCCAGTAGTAGAGGAAAATTCCGGTGAACAGACACATTCAAAATTTAGCATATTAGATTCGGAGGTATTGAAGGCCTGACCGCATAGATCTTTCTTTTTACGGATTGCAATTTTACTGCTAATTCATCAAACTACTGTACACTCATTCGAAAATAAAGAATTTACTTTCGTCTTCTCTCAAATCTATGGGAAGCGAAACGAAAGCTCCTTTCACTAGCTGTGAACTAACCAGCGCCTGAGTTGAGTTTCTTAATGTATTCATAAACGAAACGAGCAAACGCTGCCTCCTCCTTTCTGCGTGCGTCCACAGTGATTGGCTTCCAATCCAGTACTGCCTCGCGATTATCGCTGCGTAGGCGCCGTGTGTGAGCTGGAACGATTTCTGATGCCGCGATCTCGGTGCGAGCACGCGACTCGCGTGGTATGAGTTGCACGCAGATGGTTTCATATTTGACTGTAGACATGGTGAAACCAGTATACACTTCAGTTTCGTCGTTTTGTGGGTTCCTGAGTGGTGTCTGAAATGAAAGTTTTGGCAGCTGCACGTCGCATGAGTTGTGATGGAGTTCAAGCATGTTGTGTGGAACCGCTGCATAAGACAAAAATGGAGAAAAGACGTCAGATCGGTTGCTCAGCATCCCTGCTGAAATAATTTATAATGGAAGACCCAAGAAGTTCTTTTAATTATCTTAGAATGTCACCAGAACTGTTCACGTTTCTTCTAAATAGAGTTAATTACGCGATAAGGAATAACGATACTGTAATGCATGAACCACTGCCGCCAGAACTGAAATTACATATCGCATTGCGTGCATTACAATCGAGAACACTTGGCGTGCTATAAGATGCGGTTTTAGTTGCTGATGACGCTTTTTCGAAGTTTTATATAGATAAATATTGGATGAAACATGCAGCTTCTTGATTTCTGTAGCCTTCCCTCCTGTCACCAATATCCCTTCCAAAAAAAAAAAAAAAAAAAAAAAAAAAAAAAAAAAAAAAAAAAAAAAGTCGGCAAACTCGAACGATGAGATTTTAATGTTGTAGACGAGAGGATTTCCACTTCTTGAATTACATTTACTTGTATTTTTCTTAATGAAGTTGTACATGTGCTCCTAATTCAATAAACTTTGCCCTGCAGCTCTGTGATTTGATCGCACGTGATGGTCAGAGGGGCAGCAATATGTTGCTTATTTTTGTAATCAGCATTGTAAGTAGGCTGTTTAGGTTTTTATATTGGTAGCGCCAATTAGCGCTCTGTATGAAATTCACTGGCTGTGCTGTGTGCAGTCTGCGGGCTGGTTGGCATTGCTGTCATATTCGCTATTGTAGTGTTGGGCAGTTGGATGCGAACAGCGCGTAGCGTTGCGCAGTTGGAGATGAGCCGTCAGCAGTGGTGGATGTGGGGAGAGAGATGGCGGAGTTTTGAGAGCGGATGTGTCCATCACAGCCAGTAAATTTGTAAGACTAGATGTCATGAACTGATATATATACACTCCTGGAAATAGAAAAAAGAACACATTGCCATAGCGAGTCTGCTTTTGATGTCCTCCTTGCTCCGTCCGTCATTGGTTATTTTACTGCCTAGGTAGCAGAATTTCTTAACTTCATTGACTTCGTGACCATCAATCCTGATGTTAAGTTTCTCGCTGTTCTCATTTCTACTACTTCTCATTACCTTCGTCTTTCTCCGATTTACTCTCAAACTTGCACATTTTCCAGGTATTTCTACGCTTGGCACTGACGATTTTTGTCAAGTTTCACGTTGGCTTGCAGCACAAGACATTCCTTGACGCAAAACACAACAAAATACACTCCTGGAAATGGAAAAAAGAACACATTGACACCGGTGTGTCAGACCCACCATACTTGCTCCGGACACTGCGAGAGGGCTGTACAAGCAATGATCACACGCACGGCACAGCGGACACACCAGGAACTGCGGTGTTGGCCGTCGAATGGCGCTAGCTGCGCAGCATTTGTGCACCGCCGCCGTCAGTGTCAGCCAGTTTGCCGTGGCATACGGAGCTCCATCGCAGTCTTTAACACTGGTAGCATGCCGCGACACCGTGGACGTGAACCGTAATGTGCAGTTGACGGACTGTAAGCGAGGGCGTACGGTGGGCATGCGGGAGGTCGGGTGGACGTACCGCCGAATTGCTCAACACGTGGGGCGTGAGGTCTCCACAGTACATCGATGTTGTCGCCAGTGGTCGGCGGAAGGTGCACGTGCCCGTCGACCTGGGACCGGACCGCAGCGACGCACGGATGCACGCCAAGACCGTAGGATCCTACGCAGTGCCGTAGGGGACCGCACCGCCACTTCCCAGCAAATTAGGGACACTGTTGCTCCTGGGGTATCGACGAAGACCATTTGCAACCGTCTCCATGAAGCTGGGCTACGGTCCCGCACACAGTTAGGCCATCTTCCGCTCACGCCCCAACATCGTGCAGCCCGCCTCCAGTGGTGTCGCGACAGGCGTGAATGGAGGGACGAATGGAGACGTGTCGTCTTCAGCGATGAGAGTCGCTTCTGCCTTGGTGCCAATGATGGTCGTATGCGTGTTTGGCGCCGTGCAGGTGAGCGCCACAATCAGGACTGCATACGACCGAGGCACACAGGGCCAACACCCGGCATCATGGTGTGGGGAGCGATCTCCTACACTGGCCGTACACCTCTGGTGATCGTCGAGGGGACAGTGAATAGTGGACGGTACATCCAAACCGTCATCGAACCCATCGTTCTACCATTCCTAGACCGGCAAGGGAACTTGCTGTTCCAACAGGACAATGCACGTCCGCGTGTATCCCGTGCCACCCAACGTGCTCTAGAAGGTGTAAGTCACCTACCCTGGCCAGCAAGATCTCCGGATCTGTCCCCCATTGAGCATGTTTGGGACTGGATGAAGCGTCGTCTCACGCAGTCTGCACGTCCAGCACGAACGCTGGTCCAACTGAGGCGCCAGGTGGAAATGGCATGGCAAGCCGTTCCACAGGACTACATCCAGCATCTCTACAATCGTCTCCATGGGAGAATAGCAGCCTGCATTGCTGCGAAAGGTGGATATACACTGTACTAGTGCCGACATTGTGCATGCTCTGTTGCCTGTGTCTATGTGCCTGTGGTTCTGTCAGTGTGATCATGTGATCATATATATATGTAACTTTTGAACACTATTAAGGTAAATACATTGTTTGTTCTCTATCAAAATCTTTCATTTGCAAACTATGCCTATCAGTAGTTAGTGATTTCAGTAACTCGAATCTTTTATTTAGCTGGCAGTATCGGCGCTCGCTGTATTGTAGTAGTTCGAGTAACGAAGATTTTTGTGAGGTAACTGATTCATGAAAGGTATTTGTAGGGATTGTTGAAAGTCAGATTGCGTTGCGCTTAAAATATTGTGTGTCAGTTTCTTGATGATCTGAATAAGTAAAGAGAGAAATGTCTGTGCACGTTCAGTTTTGCTCAGCTGTTTAAAAATCAAATCACGTAAGAGGTTTACCTGCACAATCATTCATAAAACACCTATACAAAGCATAGACCTCCAAAAAGCAAACGTTATTCTCCTTTCCTCACTTCATATTTCAGTTTGTTTACACTCTGCGAACACACATAGCCTTAAAACTCATGCAACTAGTTTCGCCAAAGTTGGAACTCTCCGAAAGTGTTTAGTTTCACCGATAAATTGCGCAACTCGCGGCGCGCATGCGCAGTGGCCGGTAGCGCAGTTGCCTGCAACCTAGTGTCGTCGTGTAAACTAGGCGTAAGAGTTGCGACAGTTCTCTAAAACACGACGGATAGCGTACGTGACTTCATCCACAGCGACAGGCGCTAATGTTGGAAAACTTGTTGGCAGTTCTGTGAAAAGGGAGGTGAACGCTTTACAGAAATGGAAGCAGGCCGGAGCTGAGAAGCAGTTCGACGCGGCGAAACAGCTGTCTATGTGGTGGTCTGCGCTGCGCACAAAATTCCCGTCGCCGCAGGATGGATGACCTCAGCTCCGCCTGCGGGCTGCTGAAACCCACGCAGTGTGCCAACAGCTTTTGCGGCCTACACGGCGCGAGCTTGTCTGCTGCCCGCAACACGCGTCAATTAGATAAACACCGTCCACTGGCCTGTTGGTGCTGCAGCAACGAGCGCCAAACAGCCCTCACTTCATCTGCTCCACAGCTCAATGCAATTGAGCCAGTACTTTCTGCACACCCGCAGAAGGGGTTTCTTGTTAAGGTAGTCCTCCTGGGCTATTTGTACAAGGTGACACGCAATGAAAGTGGGCTATGTTTGTTGAAGACGAGCAAGCACCTGGCATACAAGGTGACCCTAGGGACCCTACGAATTTCCCTTCGACAATTTGATTCTTACCGGTAGGGTGTGGAGGCACGACTAGGGCTTCAATATATGTAAACCAGGAAGACTCGACAGTTTTCGAGAAGATCGGTTTGAAAGTTTTGGTGTGCTTACATACGAGGGCTACCCACAAAGTACATTACGTTTTGGAATTAAAAATAAATAAAATATTGGAATTTTTTAAATTATATACAGATGAAAGCCACACTTAATACTACTTTTCTACATAGTTGCCATTTAAATTAAGGCACTTAGGGAGCGATGGACGAGCTTGGAAATTCCTTCGTCGTAAAATTCGGCCGCTTGCACGTTCAACCACGTGGTTACCTCTTCTTGAGGCTGTGATTCGTCATCAAAACGCTGCATAGGCAACCATTTCTTCATTGCTGGGAATAAGTGGAAGTCGCTCGGTGCCAGGTCGGGACTGTACGGCGGATGAGGAAACAACTCCCACTTAAAAGATTCGAGAACTTCACGAGTGGCATTTGCCGTGTGGGCCTGGGCGTTGTCGTGAATCAGCAAGATCTTTGAGCCCAACTTTCACCTGCGCTTGTTTTGTATTGCTCTTCTGAGGTTGTGCAGAGTTTGGAAATACCTTTGAGAGTTTATTGTAGTACTTCTTTCCAGTAAATCCACAAAAATCACACATTTTCTGTCCCAAAAGACAGTCATTACGTGGTTGAAGGCGGAGGCGGCCGAATTTTACGACGAAGGAATTTCCAAGCTCGTCCATCGCTACGATAAGTGCCTTAATTTAAATGGCAATTATGTAGAAAAGTGGTATTTAAGTGTGGATTTCACCTGTATATAACAAAAAAATTCCAATATTTTATTTATTTTTAATTCCAAAGCGTAATGTACTTTGTGGATAGCCCTCGTACATTGAGGTGATGCCCGCAGCTCGTGGTCGTGCGGTAGCGTTCTCGCTTCCCACGCTCGGGTTCCCGGGTTCGATTCCCGGCGAGGTCAGGGATTTCTCTGCCTCGTGATGGCTGGGTGTTGTGTGATGTCCTTAGGTTAGTTAGGTTTAAGTAGTTCTAATTTCTAGGGGACTCATGACCATAGATCTTAAGTCCCAGAGTGCTCTGAGCTATTTGAACCATTGAGGTGATAAAAGTAATGGGACAACGATACGCACATACAAGGATGGCAGCACTATCGCGTACAAAAGGTACGATTATAATAGGACAGCGCATTGGCGGAGCTGTCATTTGTTCTCAAGTCTATGCGGCTGGTCCCGGCAGAGGTTCGAGTCCTCCCTTGGGCATGGGTGTGTGTGTGTGTGTGTGTTTGTCCTTGGAATAATTTAGGGTAAGTAGTGTGTAAGCTTAGGGACTGATGACCTTAGCAGTTAAGTCCCATAATATTTCACAAACATTTGAACTTTTTTTTTTTTCTAAAGTGATTCTTGTGAAAAAAACACCGACGTGGTTATAGCCGCATGACGGGAATTAACAGACTTTGAACGCGATATGGTAGTTGGAGCTAGAAGCATGGGACATTGCATTTCGGAAATCGTTAGGAAATTCAGCATTCAGAGTTACACTGTGTCAAGAGTGTGCCTAGAACACCAAATTTCAGGCATTACCTCTCACCACAGATTACGCAGTGGCCGATGGTCTTCACTTAACGACCGAGAGCAGCGCCGTCTCCGCACAGTTGTCAGTGCTAACAGACAAGCAACATTGCGTGGCATCAGTGTCGGACGTACGACGAACGTATTCGTTGGAGCAACGCGTCGAAATTTGGCGATAACAGGCTACAGCAGCAGACGGCCGACGAGAGTGCCTTTGCTAACAGCACGATACCGCCTGTAGAGCCTCTTCTGGTCTTGGGGCAACATTATTTGGTCCTTAGTCATTTGGACAACCGTGATGTGGGCAGATGGGTCCCGATTTCAGTTGGTAAGAGCTGATGGTAGGATTCGAGTGTGACGCACACCCCACGAAGACATGGACCCAGGTTGTCAAGAAGCCACTGTGCAAGCTACTGGTAGTTCCAGAACGGTATGGGCCATGTTTACATGGAATGGTCTGGGCCCTTTGGTTCAACTGAACTGGTCACTGACTGGAAATGGTTAAGTTTGTTTACTTGGAGATCAACTGCAGCCATTCATAAACTTCATGTTCGCCGGCCGGTGTGTCCGTGCGGCTCTAGGCGCTTCAGTCTGGAATCGCGTGACAGCTACGGTGGCAGGTTCGAATCCTGCCTCGGGCATGGATGTGTGTGATGTCCTTAGGTTAGTCAGGTTTAAATAGTTCTAAGTACTAGGGGACTGATGACCACAGATGTTGTCCCATAGTGCTCAGAGCCATTTGAACCAAACTTCATGTTCCCAAACAACTATCTCATGTCACCGGGCCACAACTGTTCGCGAATGGTTTGAAGAACATTCTGCATAATTTGAGGAATCCTCTACTATTAATACTGCTATTTATTTAAGTAAATTGCGCCATAACCGGTTTCGAACAGGCAAGTTCACATGAATTGCAAGATACACTTGACATAATCGTCAGTTTTCGATTTTTGTTCTTCCACTGTGGCGAAATATGCTTGATATGTTGGTAGAAAACAGTGTTAGAAGCGCCCTATGCGAACATAACTAACCTCCAAACGATGAAATAAAGAGTAAATAAATATGTGAGGTTAAGTAGTTATGGTACTTACATCGAAAATTCCGCGCGATTTTGTTGCTATGTTGCAGAATCGTATTTTTCAAATATTCCAAAATATATCCAGCACTTATGTAATTTGTACATCACCATATTGTGCAAAGCACCACGCACGCACACACACACACACACACACACACACACACACACACACACACACACACACACACACACACCAAAAAGTATTTGCCAGATGTGAAGTTATCAAAAAGATAGCAGATTTATAAATACAGCAGTGTCAGAGACGTTCTCTCTCAGAGACACTAAAATACACAGATTGCTTTCATTTCACAGTATGATTGTTTTTAAAGAATATACATAACATAATGAAATTTAAACACATTAATTGTACACAGCCACTGTCAGTTTTAGGCAAAATAGAATTTGAGGAATGATTTGTTCACCCATATCGCCAGACATGTATCCCTGGGGGATAATCGAGAAGTCAGTTCGTGCACAACATCCTGCGCCGACAATACTTTCGCAATTATGGACTTCTATAGAAGCAGAATGGCTCAACCTTACTGCAGGGGACTTCCAACGACATGTTGAGTCCATGCCACATAGAGTTCCTGCACTAGGCCGGGCAAAAGGAGACCCTACACCATATTAGGAGGCATCCCAAGACTTCTGACACCCAAGTGTATTCTATATGGTCCCAAATGTGCAATCAGTTCCAGCCGAGTGACTAAGCGCGTAGTTTCAAAGAGCGCCGTTTCTGGACGGAATCTTGCTGCTGGTATATTTTTCACTCCCACGCAATTCCAGCAAAGACAAAATTTTTTCTTCAGAAGATTGGAACTAAAACGGGTACATAACAAGTGACAAGTATAATGAATAACCTGTAGAGTACTGCTTGAATCGGGATGATACTGATAATAGACACGTGAAAAACAATTATTCAGAGGTACAGCACGCTTGAAGAACGCCGAATTTCTCAGTGTGTCTATTGCAAAACAAACATGGTTTACTTTCATAGAAGGTTCTTCGTCATCACACAATTTAGCGGCGTGCCACGAATATCTAAGCGTCACCGAATGTTGAAGCAGGCGGCTGATGGTGTGCGACTGATTTCATTTTTATGCAGTCTTCTCTAGAATCTACCTCGTTATGCTTCCCGATGATGTACGCGCATTCTGTAATCGTTTTATAAGGTTCCACGCCTGCATGTAAATATTAACGTCAAAGGCTGCACCGGCGGAATAGAATTGGGAGACATTACTTTAATACTGCACGTTGTCAGAGTAACGTGGGAATGAAAAAGTGTACCGGTAGCCAGATTGGATCCAGGAAACCGCGCTTATGGAAATAACTGCTTTCTTGCTCGGCTATGAACTCCTTGAATGCTACAGACCGTTCAAAGTATATAAGCAGGCGTAGCGATTTTCGCTTCCTGTTTACATATGTTGAAGTCCTAGTTGAGCACTACGCACCCTGTCAATATGAATAAAATAACAAAACTGTGAGGTCATTCTCATGAGTGTTAAAAGGAATCCGTTAAACTTCGGTTACACGATAAATCAGTAAAATCTAAAGGCCATAAATTCAACTAAATGCCTAGGAACTACAATTACGAAAAACTTAAATTAAAAGCAACACATAGAAAATGTCGTGGAGGAGGCAAATCAAAGACTGCGTTTTATTGGCAGGACACTTAGAAAGTGTAACAGATCTACTAAAACAGACTGCCTACAATACTCTCTTAGAATACTGCTGCGCGGTGTGGGATCCTTACCGGGTAGGATTGACGGAGTACATCGAAAAAGGTCAAACAAGAGCAGCACGTTTTGTATTGTCGCGAAATAGGGAAGAGAGTGTTACTGAAATGATACAGGATTTAGGGTGGACATCATTAAAACAAAGGCGTTTTTCGTTGAGGCGGAATCTTCTCACGAAATTTCAAACACCAACTGTCACCTCCGAATGCGAAAATATTTTGTTGACGCCGATCTACATCCGGAAAAAACGATTACCATAATAAAATAAGGGAAATCGCAGCACGTACGGAAAGATATAGGTGTTCGTTGTTTCCGCGCGCTATACGAGATTCGAATAATAGAGAATTGTGAAGGTGGTTCGATAATCCCTCTGCTAGGCTCTTAAATGTGATTTATAGAGTATCCATGTAGATGTAAAGTTCGTAGGGTTTCCTTGTTAGTCCTTTAAATCTTTCAGCCTCTTGTGGCTGAAAGTGTCCACTTTTCTGGTATTTCCTACACCATCTATGTCAATCTTATCCGCAATAATACAAAACCTCTTATAGTATTATGTTTGTCATGTACTTCAATAGATATGTTCCGTTTTTGTTCAACAAGTTTTTGTTTCTAGCTATGACGCTATCAAATCTAGTAAACAGATATGAGGAATTTTTTGAAAATAAATCCCTTGTTTCAATTTTGAAATAAAATGTAAAATGTAGGTGTGTGTTTATATTGCGAACATCAAATGTTACCGCTGTGACAAGTCATATATTGTCTATCAAAAGCTTGGCGTAGAAGCGACGTCCGTAGTGTAACTACGGTGGCAGCGTAAGCTAAGAAATGTAAACAACAGATGTGCATTCCACCAGCCAGTTGTGGGCAGGCAGTGTTGAGTAGTGCAAGGTCTCAATGGAGAAAAGAAGTGAGCGTCCGGAAATAAAGTATTCTAATACGTTCTCCAGACATTTGGAACGAGTTTAGGGAGCGTACGGGTGGGGAAACAATATTACCATCCTCAAAATGGATTTTGTATCCCACCTTCTTTGTTAGCTTAATCTGTAATTTCCAAATACATTATATGTCACCGTTCAGGTTCCAGCAGGTTCAGCGCTTAACAGCATTTCTAACACTATGCCCTGCGAGTGAAACCATTCCAGCAGCCCATCTGCCTCGGTTTATTGACTTATTCCAGAACGAAGTAGATTACGGACGACGAGAAAACGTACACTTTATCGGCTTCGCCGAATAATGTGTTGGTCTCTGGCGTGAAAAATTCTGTCTTTAGAAGCCCCAAGTCGCAACGGATGCCGGTGCCCGTTCGTTTCTCGCACGGGCTAGCCGCTAACGGCTTTGCAATTTTCTGCCTCCGATTCCAAAAATCCCCGCTCCACGAAACTCGAGGAGAAAAAGAGCGCTTAACGGCTGGGTGCTGCTGGGAGCGGAAATTTCAAGCCGAGACGCAGAGGTCTCGAGAGAAATCGATCGTGGACTTTTCTCATTAAACAGTCCCATTATTATCCCCGCTGGCCACTCCATCCTCTGCAGACTGCGACTTCTTGTGCTTGCTTCAGACGGCCTTTGCCGAACGAGAACAAGGCAGTATTCGCTTCTAAGCCGGCCCTTATAGTCACCGGATTTACTTAATCTGAACGTCACACTCTGTTTCCTGCTAAACTCAAATTTACGTGCACTTTATTACTTTTTAAGATAATCCAACTCTTGAAAAGCTCTCTAACAGGTTTGAAATCAAGTACGTCACTAAGTTTAAACGCTTCGAACTGAAAATTAATGCCGTTATTGTGGGATTATTTAAAGTGTGCTGCTTTAACAAAAAATCTCTTTCTCTGCGTAACTCTGAATTCGCAGCAGGTTGAAGGAGCTCTTCACATGTCATTACAAGAGTTTATTCGTGCCTGTTACACCGCATATTGATGTTCGTTATGACCATAATGACGAACATGAGCTACAAATCGAATTAAAGTTTAATGATTTAATATCCATTATGTAAAGAACATCTGAAACTTAGGTAGCTATTTCACTGGCGCTTGATAGCATTATACACTGCCGGAAAAAAATTAGTATTCTTGGAAAGACGACGTCTATTTTGATCAGATGGCGACCTATGCCACCTGGGGGATAGCAAACTACCGGCCATTAAAATTGCTACACGACGGAGATGGCGTGCTACAGACGCGAAATTTAACCAACAGGAAGAAGACGCTGTGATATGCAAATGATTAGCTTTTCAGAGCCTTCACACAAGATTGGCGCCGGTGGCGACACCTAAAACGTGCTGACATGAGGAAACTTTCCAACCGATTTCTCATACACAAACAGCAGTTTACCGGCGTGACCTGGTGAAACGTTGTTGTGATGCCTCGTGTAAAGAGGAGAAATGCATACCATCACGTTTCCGACTTTGATAAAGGTCGGATTGTCGCCTATCGCGATTGCGGTTAATCGTATCGCGACATTGCTGCACGCATTGATCGAGATCCCATGACTCTGAGCGGAATATGGAATCAGTGGGTTCAGGAGGGTAATACGGAACGCCGTGCTGGATCCCAACGGCCTCGTATCACTAGCAGTCGAGATGACAGGCATCTTATTCGTATGGCTGTAACGGATCGTGCAGCCACGTCTCGATCCCTGAGTTAACAGATGGGGACGTTTGCAAGACAGCAACCATCTGCACGAACAGTTCGACGACGTTTGCAGCAGCATGGACTATCAACTCGGAGACCATGGCTGCGGTTACCCTTGACGCTGCATCACAGACAGGAGCGCCTGCGATGGTGTACTCATTGACGAACCTGGGTGCACGAATGGCAAAACGTCATTTTTTCGGATGAATCCAGGTTCTGTTTACAGCATCATGATGGCCGCATCCGTGTTTGGCGACATCGTGGTGAACGAATATTGGATGCGTGTATTCGTCATCGCGATGCTGGCGTATCACCCGGCGTGATGGTATGGGGTGCCATTGGTTACACTTCTCAGTCACCTCTTGTTCGCATTGACGGCACGCTGAACAGTGGACGTTACATTTCAGATGTGTTACGAACCGTGGCTCTACCCTTCATTCGATCCCTGCGAAACCCCACGTTTCAGCAGGATAATGCACGATCGCATGCTGCAGGTCCTGTACGGGCCTTTCTGGATACAGAAAATGTTCGACTGCTGGCATGGCCAGCACATTCTCCAGATACCTCACCAATTGAAAGCGTCTGGTCAATGGTGGCCGAGCAACTGGCTCGTACAATACGCCAGTCGCTACTCTTGATGAACTGTGGTATCGTGTTGAAGCTACATGAGCAGATGTACCTGTACACGAGATCCAAGCTCTGTTTGACTCAATGCCCAGGCGGATCAAGGCCGTTATTACGGCCAGAGGTAGTTGTTCTGGGTACTAATTTCTCAGGATCTATGCACTCAAACTGCGTGAAAATGTAATCACATATCAGTTCTAGTATAATGTATTTGGCCAATGAATACCCGTTTATCATCTGCATTTCTTCTTGGTGTAGCAATTTTAATGGCCAGTAGTGTAGATGTACTGATAATGGTTTCAAACATCGTCTGCCAACAGACAGCATATTGGCACAGCTACCACATTGCCATCTGTGTCTACCCTTTAATAGGCCAAAAGGCTCAGAGTGGCGCATACGTGTAGAACAACTATGTTGATCACCAGACGAGGTTCTGGACGTCCATGCAGCACAGACGTCCGCCAGGATCTCTGTACTGTACTGTAAAGGCAGCAGTAGCAGGTCGTACACCTACCATAGCACAGATCCTATGATCTGGATTGCGAAAAGTACAGACTGTCCTATATATATATATATATATATATATATATATATATATATATATATATATATATATATATAGTAGTTCAAATGGCTCTGAGCACTATGGGACTTAACTGCTGAGGCCATCAGTCCCCTAGAACTTTGAGCTACTTAAACCTAACTAACCTAAGGACATCACACACATCCATGCCCGAGGCAGGATTCGAACCTGCGACCGTAGCGGTCGCGCGGTTCCAGACTGTAGCGCCTAGAACTGCTCGGCCACTCCGGCCGCAAAGTCCCTTACAACGTCAAAATTTTATTACAACGGCAGTTGTTGAAATATTTTAACAACATTTCTTTTATGGGCGCCTTTAGTTGTACCAAGCACATCAACACGGTACTCGATTTCTTGCCATGTTCGCTGTAGCATAACGTCATCAGTGGTGGCAATGGCATTATGAATTCTTAGTTTCCTGTCAGTAATGTCCCGTATCTGTGTTTGATACACGATATCTTTCACATAACCCCATAAAAAAAGTCCAAGGGAGTGATATCTGGCGAACGCGGTGGCCAAGGAATTGGCCCATCCCTCCCAATCCATCTGCCTGGAAATGTTTCACTGAGGAACCGACGAACATGCAGTCCCCAATGTGGTGGTGGTCCGCCGGTGGTGGCCGAGCGGCTCTAGGCGCATCAGTCTGGAAGCGCGCAACCGCTACGGTCGCAAGTTCGAATCCTGCCTCGGTCATCGATGTGTGATGTCCTTAGGTTAGTAAGGTTTAAGTTGTTCTAAGTTATAGGGGACTGATGACCTCAGATGTTAAGTCCCGTAGTGGTCAGAGCCATTTGAACCCCCCTTTTTTTTTTTTTTTTTTAATGTGGTGGTGCACCATCTTGCTGGATAATGATAGTTCGTTGTAAGTCAGTCAGTTGTAGTGTTACATATTCGGTCAGAAGGTCGAGGTAAACATCTGCAGTAATTGTTGACACGTTGAAGAAAAATGGACGAATTATTCGGTTGAACATGATTCCACACCACACATGCACTTTTCGACTATCCCGGTGAATCTCCCTAAGGGGGGGGGGGGGGGGTGTTCAGGTCCCCACATTCTCACACTTTGTCTGTCTAATGTCCCAGGAACATGAAAAGTTGCCTCGTCACTGAAGCAAACTCGCTTGAGGAATGCTTCATCCTCCGAAAGGCGTTCCAGCATGTTGAGTGCATACTCTGTCCGCTTTGGCTTGTCATTTGGCCCAAGTGTCTGTAACAGTTGCAGTTTGTAAGCGTACAATCGTAAGTTCTTGTGGAGGACGTTATGCACAGTTGAACGTGGTAGTTGCAACAGTATGGCCGCAGTGCGGACGGGCTTCGTAGGTGAACGATTGAAGACGTTTCAAACGCGATCGATGTTTTCCTCGGATGTTCTTGTTCCCCGGCTCCTCCCTTTGTCCAACACTGTGCATTATCCTGCCATGCACAGATTGAAGGGCGCGATGGTGGATCTCTTCCATTCTTCGATCGAAAGTTTCGTTGAGCCTGAACTCCTATTTTGTGTCAGTTAACCAGGACACACATTGTGCCTTCTCTTGACGAGTTGCCATTTATAGAGGTTCAGTTCCTTCCATCAACAGAGTATCAGAGACACAAAATTTCAGTACCGTATATATATAAACTTCAGTAAGCAGTGATTACAATAAAATAAATTTTGTTAAAGTCTTTCAACAACTGCCGTTGTAATAAAATTTTGAAGTTGTAAAGGGACTTTATGGACACCCTGTACAACTCCCGTTCGCCTTTCGTGTTTGTGGAGGGGACGCTGATTAGCGCCCAGCACATGCAAAATGTTGTTCTTCCTTTTCTTGCAACAGGAAGGTGATGGGTTGTTCCAGCGGGATAATGCTCGCTCACACACTGCCCGCGATACTCAACGTGCTCTGCAAAACGTGCAGCAGCTATCCTGCCAGCACGATCCTCGGACTTGTCTCCAATCGAGCACGTGTCTGATACGAAAGGACGAGGCGTGACTCGTGCTACTCGTCAGCTAACAGCTCTTACAGAACTGCGTGAACAGGTCGAGCCAGAAAGACTTTCGCCTCGCACTCTGTGGAGAGATTTTGGATCGCACAAATGAGAACTAGACTTTCCTTAAGAGAATCATAAATGGTGATGAGACGTGGGTCTACGGTTATCATGCCGAGACCAAGGTTCATATTCACAATGGGTCGGGAAAGGTTCTCCAAGACCAAAAAAAGCTCGTCATATCAAACTTCCTGCCAGATTAAAACTGTGTACCGGACCGAGACTCGAACTCGGGACTTTGCCTTTCGCGGGCAAATGCTCTACAAAGAAGGGAAAGCAGAAAGGTGGATGGAGTATGTAGAGGGTCTATACAAGGGTTATGTACTTGAGGGCAATATCATAGAAATGGAAGAGGATGTAGAAGAAGTTGAAATGGGAGATATCATACTGCGTGAAGAGTTTGATAGAACACTGGAAGACCTAAGTCGAAACAAGGCCCCGGGAGTAGACAACATTCCATTAGAACTACTGACAGCCATAGGAGAGCCAGTGCTGACAAAACTCTACCATCTGGTGAGCAAGATGTACGACGCAGGCCAAATACCCTTAGACTTCAAGAAGAATACAATAATTCCAATCCAGAAGAAAGCAGGCGTTTATAGATGTGAAAATTACCGAACTATTAGTTTAAAAAGTCACAGCTGCAAAATACTAACGCGAATATTTACAGACGAATGGAAAAACTGGTAGAAGCCGACCTCGGGGAAGATCTGTTTGGATTCCGTAGAAATGTTGGAACACGTGAGGCAATACTGACTCTACGAATTATTTTAGAAGCTAGATTAACAAAAGGCAAACCTACATTTCTAGCATTGGTAGACTTGGAGAAAGCTTTTGACAATGTTGACTGGTATACTCTCGCAGGCCGGGTGGCCATGCGGTTCTAGGCGTTTCAGTCTGGAACCGCGAGACCGCTACGGTCGCAGGTTCGAATCCTGCCTCGGGCATGGATGTGTGTGATGTCCTTAGGTTAGTTAGGTTTAAGCAGTTCTAAGTTCTAGGGGACTGATGGCCAAAGAAGTTAAGTCCCATAGTGCTCAGAGCCATTTGAACCATTTGAAGGATAATGGAATGTAGTCAAATTAGTCGCGTGATGCTGAGGGAATTAGATTAGGAACTGAGACACTTAAAGTAGTAAAGGAGTTTTGCTGTTTGGGGAGTAAAATAACTGATGATGGTCGAAGTAGAGAGGATATAAAATGTAGACTGGCAATGGCAAGGAAAGTGTTTCTGAAGAAGAGAAATTTGTTAATTTCAAGTATAGATGTAAGTGTCAGGAAGTCGTTTCTGAAAGTATTTATATGGAGCGTAGCCATGTATGGAAGTGAATCGTGGACGATAAATAGTTAGGACAAGAAGAGAATAGAAGCTTTTGAAATGTGATGCTACAGAAGAAAGCTGAAGATTAGATGGATAGATCACATAACTAATGATGAGGTATTGAATAGAATTGGAGAAAGAGGAGTTTGTGGCACAACTTGACTAGAAGAAGGGATCGGTTGGTAGGGCATGTTCTGAGGCATCAAGGGATAACCAATTTAGTATTGGAGGGCACAGTGGAGTGTATAAATCGTAGAGGGAGACCAAAGAGATGAATACACTAAGCAGATTCAGAAGGATGTAGGCTGCAGTACGTACTGGGAGATGAAGAAGCTTGCACAGGATAGATTAGCATGGAGAGCTGCATCAAACCAGTCTCCGGACTGAAGACCACAACAACAACAACAGTTCTGCAAGGTTCGTAGGAGAGCTTCTGTAAAGTTTGGAATATAGGGACGAGGTACTGTTGCGTCCTGAAGGAGGATCATCTCTAACTTCCGTCCGGCATTTTTAAACCGTGTGAACGATTTGCAACATGGAGTACGGCTTCAGCACTCATCACAGTAGGCTTCCTGCATCATCTGGTGTGTCTCCGCAAGCGTTTTCTTGAGTTCCACGCAAAATGTAATGCAGTCGCGTTGCTCCTCTAACTCTGCCATGTCGAAATTCGCAAATTATGCGGCACAACTTACTACTCAATACAGCACTAAACCATAACTGCGGTAGTTATACATTAAACACAGACGTGTGCATGGATGCCAACACACCACTGCGACAAATCACAGTTAAGAATAACAGATCCTGAAAAGTAGCATTAACAGAAATCACTGCTATCGGAAGATCACAGTCTAGCCCATCACTAGTACGTATAGTGTACTCGGCATGTGCGGGGAGCAGACAGTCGCCCGACTAATCTCGGAGTGGCAGCACGGACTAGCTGCTGCACAAAGGCGCGCACACCCGCGGCCAGAGGGAGGTGAGTCACGCGCGTGCATTACGGCTGATGCTTGATATCCGCAGTCGGCCATCCAGCTGCAGATTGAGCACCGGCGGCCGGCGTGCGCTGCCCAAGAGGGAAGTGCCCACTTTATCGCATTGTCAGCAATCTGCGCGGGGGGAGCGCCTTCCCCAACCCTGCCATTGGGCTGGAGAGCAATCCCACGAGCACTGCCGCTGCCTTTGTTCTGCTTTCCAATGCCGCCGTCGTTTCCCCCGTGCTGCTCCTGCTGCTGATGGGGTCAGTCGCTGAGGGACGAGCAACAAAATCTTTATAATTAGAAGGAAAGTCAGCATTCGCCGTATTTTTGATCATTTGTTAACAGCAAAATCGATTTTCGATCACATAATGATCACCTTCAGTGCTGGAAGTTAAACATTTCATATAGCGATCAGTGAATAATAAACAAAAGACCACAAATACACATGAGTATAAACCAACTGTTGGTAAGCCCGCCCGGTTGCCCGTCCGGTCTAACGCCCGGCTTTCCGGGCGGGAAGGAGCGCCTGGTCCCTGGCACGAATCCGCCCGGCGGACTTGTGTCGAGGTCCGGTGAACTGCCCAGTCTGTGGATGGTTTTTAAGTGGTTTTCCATCTGCCACGGCGAATGTGGGCTGGTTCCTCTTATTCCGCCTCAGCTATACTATGTTGGCTATTGCTGCGCAAAAAAGTTCTCCACGTACGCGTACACCATCATTACTGTACCACGCAAACATAGGAGTTACACTCGTCTGGTGTGAGACGTTCCCTGGGGGGTCCACCGCGGGCCGAACCGCGCAATATCCCTGGGTTCGGTGTGGGGCGGTGGAGGGGTGAAGTGGACTGCGGTAGTCGTCGTGGGGTTGTGGACCACTGCGCCTGCGACGGAGCCTCTCCGTCGTTTCTAGGCCCCCGGTTAACATACAACATACAATTGTTGGTAAGAACATACCTTTAGCGTGCAGATTAAAGCTCGTAGGCACTGGTGTCTACAGAAGCTATGAAACGATCGAAATAACTGAAGCCGCTGTTTACATTCACCTATACAGCAGACTTCGGTGTGACAGGGGCTTGGAAAGCCCTCTATGTGACATTTCATGTGAAGACTTAACATTTCTTTATTTGGCAAGAAATTACCACAAAAATACCAAATGTGCACTTGCAAATCATTAACTGAATATTTCAAATTTAAAATTGTACATTAAAAACGCATAGCAAAAAGGTAGGGGGAAATGCACCTCTTGCCAACATACACTGGAGTGTTATTTTCAAAATAAAAAAGAAACATGGAAGAATAAAAATCAAATTATAAGGTGTCAGATAATAGGACTATCCCGATCTGAGTCCTCTCCCTTCGTGCCCCCCCCCCCCCCACTGCCTTTTGTTTTTTTCCTCTCCTCCTCCCCTTTTTCTTCCCCCTCCTCTGTCCAGGTCCCCGCTCCCATCTACCCTTGCCTGTGGAGTGTCACTTTCGTGCCGACTGTTTACTCCTCCAGCTGTCCTTAAGATTTTATATTTATTTAGCTACTAGTTTCGACGTTGCGTCAAATCCATCTTCAGGCTCATACACTTTGTCGAAATCAATTGTGTGTGGTTGAGTACTAGAAGTTGTTAAGTCCCATAGTGCTTAGAACCATTTGAATTGGCGTGCTTTGTGCTACATTGCCTCAAGACACATACATAGTTTCTAAGTTTAATACTTCACTTCTTGTGTTATACCTTTAACGTAAGTAATCATTTTGAGATTGAAGCTCTTCTGTCCGTTTTTGATTACAAATAGATCTGTTTTTGAAGATGTAACATCCTGAGGAAAACACAGTTTTTATTTCCACAAAATTAGTTCAAATGGTTCAAATGGCTCTGAGCACTATGGGACTTAACATCTGTGGTCATCAGTCCCCTAGAACTTAGAGCTACTTAAACCTAACTAACCTAAGGACATCACACACATCCATGCCCGAGGCAGGATTCGAACCTGCGACCATAGCAGTTGCGCGGTTCCAGACTGAGCGCCTAGAACTGCTAGACCACCGCGGCCGGCAAAATTAGTTAATGTAAGGTGTAACCATAATACGCCCACTCGCAAATTTTCGACGCAAATAACTTTCCTGCAGTAAATTCTGTATTGTTACAGATGACTAACTGTGAAACAAAACAGCTGCATTAAATTACATAAAATCCAGGGAATCCACAGCATGTGGTAACAAGGTATATGTACAAAATTTTGTCCGTTCTTCAAATATGTAAATACTGTCTTAAAAACTCAAATTTATATGTGTGCAAGTACTGAAAAGTATTTTTACTGTTTTGTAGAAGATAACAAAAAGCCACAGAAGATGCTAAAACTTCAGCGGAACATTTCTGGGAAATAAAAAGTGTTTTTCTCAAGGCGGACCCTCTCCAAAAACAAATCTTTAACTAAAGATTATACCTCTTAATAAGTAGATTATGACAGCATTTTAAATATTTAAATTAAACCAGTATTTATACGAAGTACTAAAAATTAAATTTTTCTTGTCCCTGGAAGCCGTTAGATAGGTAAATTGCAACCAGTGAAAAAATGCTCCGGTCAGAGCACAAAAAAAGGGAATATCTTCTTCTTCGAACTGTAAAAGACGGGCAGAAACGTACGGAATGGAACAATTTGCTCAATCCTCATTCCGCCTTCCTCGCCTAAGATTTTGGCATCTGAACTTACTGTTTTTTTTTTTTTAACACGAAACATTCTAAATACTTTTACGCAGAACCTGTCTGTAGTTATGCCTTCGTTCTCAGCATCGCCCTCTTACTGCCAGTGTTTATATGTCTCTCTCCTGACGTCTCCTTTTTCTTCCATTTATTCACAGCGATAGTGACCACCTCTTTCACTTAGACTATCTCCCGTCTTTCTTTACCACTGCTACTGTCTCCACCACACCTCAGCAGCTCAAAAATTCTAGGCGGTCCAACTTATTATTGCCCCTATACCAACGTGTTTGAAGTAGGTCCAAAATGCGCTCTCGCCTGCGACTCATCGTCTCCTTCTCACTGTCGGTTTCTACATGTCTCTCTCCCGCTGTCCTATGTGTTAAACTTCGCCGGTCTGGGAGAGTCCAGGACCCCCAGCCTATGTATGCTCTTCTATATTTTTCATTTCCTGTGCCTCCTCTCTCCTACGCTCCCACTGCTTCTATCTCCACATATCTCTGGTTTCCTTTTACTGCCATTGTCTCTCACTGACCATGTATGCCTCTTCTTGGTTTGGCTATCAGTGCTATTGCCTTAATTCATCTTTCTTTCTCTTTCACTGCCACTTTTCTCTCCCACCATCAGTCTCCTTTCTCTGCCAATTTCAGTGTCTCTAAGCTATTCTCTTTCAACACAAGAAAGCCAAAATACATTCGCATATACATTAGGTTGACAAAAAATCGTTTAATTTACATTTTTTCTGAATATTTTAGTCTTCGACCACAATTCATCGAAAACGCCAGCTTATGATTTGCATCCTGAAACAGTAAAAATTATATTATAAATATTTTACCGATTTTGCAATCTCTCGAGTTGTACACAATTTTTGGCAATCATTTTGAGTTCTTTTCAGTCAAGTTAAGATTTTTTTGCCCATTTTTTGTCACTGCACTACCACTTTGGGCATGTATGTATAGTCGTGAAGTGCCCATTACAATGAAACAACCCGTCAAAGTTCTTTGGTGGTAAAAATGCTGACTAGAACCATAATTTGGTGACCTCAGAATCCTTGTTATGAGTTCACTACTTCAGTTAATACCGCATTCACGCCTCAGGCCGGTTTTACGTTCATATTTTACTTGCGTAAGTACGGTAACTTTGAAGCCCTGGATCTTACATTATGTCATAAAAGAAACAAGACATTAGAGGACACTCCAAGAGCATAGGAATTTTGTGAACTATACTAAAATGCATAATTCGGCTTAAAGTGCACATTCGTATGTCCAGATTCAGATGTAAATTTTCTTAGGAATACCGGTACTGTATTATCTCATGTTTGGTTCTTCATTAAGGCATAATGTCACATGTGTTAGAAGATGAAAACGTGAATTTGAAATGCAGCTAACAGTTGAAACTAGCCAACACTGTGGAATAAACACTTCATTTCAAATAAATTGACTGCCTCAGCAGAAAAGATTAATAAGTCAATTTTCTTTAACAAACAGACAAAAATGACTTCATTGTTCTGCAAGGCGATTAACGCTTGACTGTCAGAAAGGTGGAAATAAAATAAAATCTGAAACTAAAAACATATTTTAGCCTTCCGTAATTATGTGAACGTATTTTAATTCACTTGATAACTCCCGACCAAGATATCCGTTTTGTTTTCATTTGACGTGAGAGCAATAAACCAAGAGGAAACAGCAAAATCACTTAACATAAACACGGGTCACGTGGAGACCACCACCTCCCCACAACAACTCAAGACTGCTCTGTGCATCAGGTCTGGATCTACGATATTTCCGAACCGGGGCAATGTTAGATAGTGGCCTGTTAAGTCCTAGTTTCTTTTTTCTCTCTATAATCTTGTCACAGCATATAAATGCGGTACTTCCCTTTCTGGGAAGGAATCTTTTACCACATCGAAATTCGTCAACGTTTTGCTACATGAAAAAATGTCGTTGTCTAATACTAAAAAAGCTGTTAAAAACAAATTGTACCCAAATGGTTCAAATGGCTACAAGCACGATGGGACTTAATGTCTGACGTCATCAGTCCGCTAGACTTAGAACTAGTGAAACCTAACTAACCTAAGGACATCACACACATCCAAGCCCGAGGCAAGATTCGAACCTCCGACCGTAGCAGCAGCGCGGTTCCGGATTGAAGCGCCTAGAGCCACTCGGCCACAGCGACCGGCAATTTCTTCTCCCTGAACTTTAATTCCTACTCCAATTTTTTCTTTAGTTTCTTTTACTGCTCCCTCAGTGTACACACTGAATAACATTAGAGACAGCTACAGCCATGTCTCACTCCCCTCTCAATCGCTGCTTCCCTTTCATGTCTCTCGAATCTTGTAACTGCCATCCGGTTTCTGTACAGGTTGTAAATAGCCTTTCGCTGCAAGTATTTTACCCCTGCTACCTTCAAATTTCAAAGAGAGTATACCAATCCAAACTGTCAAAAGCTTTCCGCGATTAATATGTACACTCCTGGAAATTGAAATAAGAACACCGTGAATTCATTGTCCCAGGAAGGGAAAACTTTATTGACACATTCCTGGGGTCAGATACATCACATGATCACACTGACAGAACCACAGGCACATAGACACAGGCAACAGAGCATGCACAATGTCGGCACTAGTACAGTGTATATCCACCTTTCCCAGCAATGCAGGCTGCTATTCTCCCATGGAGACGATCGTAGAGATGCTGGATGTAGTCCTGTGGAACGGCTTGCCATGCCATTTCCACCTGGCGCCTCAGTTGGACCAGCGTTCGTGCCGGACGTGCAGACCGCGTGAGACGACGCTTCATCCAGTCCCAAATATGCTCAATGTGGGACAGATCCGGAGATCTTGCTGGCCAGGGTAGTTGACTTACACCTTCTAGAGCATGTTGGGTGGCACGGGATACATGCGGACGTGCATTGTCCTGTTGGAACAGCAAGTTCCCTTGCCGGTCTAGGAATGGTAGAACGATGGGTTCGATGACGGTTTGGATGTACCGTGCACTATTCAGTGTCCCCTCGACGATCACCAGAGGTGTACGGCCAGTGTAGGAGATCGCTCCCCACACCATGATGCCGGGTGTTGGCCCTGTGTGCCTCGGTCGTATGCAGTCCTGATTGTGGCGCTCATCTGCACGGCGCCAAACACGCATACGACCATCATTGGCACCAAGGCAGAAGCGACTCTCATCGCTGAAGACGACACGTCTCCATTCGTCCCTCCATTCACGCCTGTCGCGACACCACTGGAGGCGGGCTGCACGATGTTGGGGCGTGAGCGGAAGACGGCTTAACGGTGTGCGGGACCGTAGCGCAGCTTCATGGAGACGGTTGCGAATGGTCCTCGCCGATACCCCATGAGCAACAGTGTCCCTAATTTGCTGGGAAGTGGCGGTGCGGTCCCCTACGGCACTGCGTAGGATCCTACGGTCTTGGCGTGCATCCGTGCGTCGCTGCGGTCCGGTCCCAGGTCGACGGGCACGTGCACCTTCCGCCGACCACTGGCGACAACATCGATGTACTGTGGAGACCTCACGCCCCACGTGTTGAGCAATTCGGCGGTACGTCCACCCGGCCTCCCGCATGCCCACTATACGCCCTCACTCAAAGTCCATCAACTGCACATACGGTTCACGTCCACGCTGTTGCGGCATGCTACCAGTGTTAAAGACTGCGATGGAGCTAAATATGCCACGGCAAACTGGCTGACACTGACGGCGGCGGTGCACAAATGCTGCGCAGCTAGCGCCATTCGACGGCCAACACCGTGGTTCCTGGTGTGTCCGCTGTGCCGTGCGTGTGATCATTGCTTGTACAGCCCTCTCGCAGTGTCCGGAGCAAGTATGGTGGGTCTGACACACCGGTGTCAATGTGTTCTTTTTTCCATTTCCAGGAGTGTATTTCCAATGATGAACCCAAAAACTTACTCTAGTGGAAAATGACTGGCAGTTATTGACATCATCACCCTAAGAATAATAATTTTTTGTGTTATTTTGGAGTGATAACCCGCAATTAACGAACAATGAGATATATCTGAAATTTACGCTTAACGCAACGAATGAGTGTGTAACTGCAATTGTAAATATATTAAATAATAATACGACTGGCCAATAGCTAGGCAGCTGGAGGCCAGATAAATACAAAAAGTGTATGTTGATATACAGTAAAGGCGCTGGTGACCATTTGGCTGAGCATTCTGAGTCCGGTATTATCGTCATCACCACCATCATCATCCCCTCATCCGCCTCCTCCTCCTCCTCATCATCATCATTATCATTGTCATCATCAAATGGAGGATTCCACGAGGCTATGAACGGTTGCGCTCTTGATGTCGGAGGGAGAACCGATAGAGGTACTCATGGTACCCCCCGCCACACACAGTCAGGTGGCTTGCGGAGTATGGATGTAGATGTAGATATCTGTTCGTTTTGCCGGTTATCCTTTTCGCAAGTTCCTAATTTAACGGACACGGGCCACAGCGAAGTTCCTGGCTCTGGAATCTCTCTCCAAGACTGGGGAGCGTCGTTTGTCCGCCGGCCGAACACAATACACAAGAACAATCGAACGGGGAGAGATGTGGCGTGCTCTGTATGTAGATACAAAGGCACCTGCCACGACCGCCCACACAATGGCGACTTCGGATGCGGTCTGATTTAATACGTTCCGCGACCGACTAGCAACACATACAAACAGCCTAGGCAACCAAGTCCCCTCGCCACAAAGTAAGCATTAGCGGCAACCAACATAACTCCCAACGTGTATTCATTTTTACTACTGCAAGGACACTGTGAATTAAGGGTGTAGTTTATTCTCTCATATTAATTCCAGTATATCAAAAAAGTTCCTTGTCGACGTTTTCGATATGTTGAAGTCGAGGTACACTCAAGATAAGAAAGCATCTCTTATAAGTGATTACGGTTTCAACCTCAAGAAAGACGCTTTTGGGAATATGCGAATAAGGAAAAGAAATCGTCTCCTCCCATTCAACACGGACATATTAAACTCACTTTTTGGACTTTTCAGAGACGTGAAAAACGTCAGGCAGCCTACATCTTGGCTGCCAGATTGAATCAAGATTGTCTTGTAATTTTTTTTCCAGAACCCGTGGTCTTGGTGCTTTTTATAATAACCCCATGCCCTTCGAGGGTAAAAACAGAATTCACCTACTAACGCAAACTATCAGTACGACAGATATACTTTTGTCCCTTGGCGGTTTCATTACAGGCGACACAGATAAAAATTCTACTAAAAGAAGCGGAGGGCGTTTTAGAGAATTTTATTTCTAGTGAATTGTTTAATACAGTAGTTGACACGTCACGACACGATACTTCAGATGAAGATTATTTGCCTCCAGATTGCGATCTTAGTGATTCAGCAAGCTCCAATGAAGACGTTAGTAACGATGCCTTGAAATACTTGGCAGGTTACATCACATTCACGTACAAAAACATCGATAGTTCATTAGGAAGTACAACAGCTGCTCTAGGATTCTCCTTTGAGGATCCATGGCGCCAACACTGTGTTCTATGTAGTCCCACAGATTCTCAATTGGGTGTAAATCCGGCGAGTTTGGTGGTCAGCGGAGAACGGTAAACTTATGCTGGTGCTCTTCTAACCACACATGTACACTACGAACTACATTCATGCTCATAAATTAAGGATAATACTGATACACGATGAAACAGCGCACTGGTGGGCGGTTTGCGGGTTTAAATCACCTCGGGGTATGACCATATGGTGCATTTGACCTGCGGTCGTCGAACGGTGGCGCTGGCGCCAATCCACATACACAGAGGTGTGTTGGTGCAAGTCAGAGTACGGTGCAGCGAGTAAGTGTGCAGACGTTTTCAGACGTGCTAATGATGACTGTGTGTTGAAAATGGTTCAAAGAACACGTATTGATGACGCTACAGTACGGGACGCCCACAGTGAAAACACCACAAGAAGACTGATATCTCACCATCAGTGTCCGCAGACGGCCACGGAGTACTGAAGGTAGCGTTGCTCGGGACCTCACTGCAGCCACTGGAACAGTTGTCTCCAGACACACAGCCTATAAATGACTGAACAGACATGGTTTATCTGGAGACGGTGCAGTCCACTGACCCCTGGTCACAGGAGAGCCAGTAAAGCTTGGTATCAAGAACAAAGTACATTGTCATTGGAACAGTGGTCCCAGGTTATAACCACGGACAAGTCCAGGTATAGTCTGAACAGTGATTCTCGCCGAGTTTTTATCTGGCGTGAACTAGGAACCAGATACCAACCCCTTAATGTCCTTGAAAGGGACCTACCTGTATGGAGTCGTGGTTTGATGGTGTGGGGTGGGACTATGATTGGTGCACGTACATCCTGCATGTCTTTGGCAGAGGAACTGTCTGTAACAGTTCAGATGTATCGGGGCGTCATTTTGCACCAGTATTTCCGACTTTTCAGGGGTGCAGAGAGTCCCACCTTCCTCCTGATGGATGATAACGCACGGCAATCGTGGAGGAGTGCCTTGAAACAGAAGATATCGGGCGAATGGAGTGGCCTGCATGTTCTCCAGACCTAAGTCCCATCGAGCACGTCTGGGATGTTCGACTTCATACCCCTACGACACTTCAGAGGCTCAGACAGGCACTGGTGCAAGAATGGGAGGCTACACCCCAGCAGCTGCTCGACCACCTGATCCAGAGTATTTCAACCCGCCGTGCGGCCTGTGTACGTGTGCATGGTGATCATATCCCATATTGATGTCGAGGTACATGAGCAGGAAACCGTGGCATTTTGTAGCACAAGTGTTTCGGGACGGTTTTCTCAACATATCACCAATATTGTGGACTTACAGATGTGTGTCGTGTGCGTTCTCTATGTTATTAGCACCAGTTTTGTGTAGTGCCACGTTGTGTGGCACCACATTCTGTAATTTTCCTTAATTTATGTGCATGAGTGTATGTGACACGTTGCATTATCCTGCATGTAGATGTCATCGAGCCGAAGAAAAATAAACTGCATGTAGGGGTGGACATTGTCTCCAAGGATAGAGCCATAATCGTGTTGATCCATCGTGGCCGGCCGAGGTGGCCGAGCGGTTCTTGACGCTACAGTCTGGAACCGCGCTACCGCTACGGTCGCAGGTTCGATTCCTGCCTCGGGCATGGATGTGTATGATGTCCTTAGGTTAGTTAGGTTTAAGTAGTTCTAGGGGACTGATAACCTCAGAAGTTAAGTCCCATAGTGCTCAGAGCCATTTGAACCATTTCATCCATCGTCCGTTCCAGAATGATGAGATTACCCAAAAAATGTCACAAAAACATTCCACAGACTATAACGCTCCCTCCTCCAGCGTGCACGCTTTGCTTTCAGACGTTTCACGATGTACACGACAACGGCCAGCCGTCCGATGGAGCATAAAACGTGATTCATCTGAAGGACCAACTGTGGCCACTCAGTGGACGTCCAAATGCAGTACTGGCGTACAAATTCCATCCTTCGCCGCCGATGAACAGCAGTCAGCATGGATGCATGTGCCAGGCACCTGCTGCAGAGGTTCACACGGAGCAACGTGCTGAACGATCGTTGATGAAACACTCTTAGTAGCGCCTCAGTTCATCTGGTTGGTCAGTTGCTCACCGGCTGCAGGTCTATTCGCCATGCACAGTATACGTTAGAAAAAGGCGGCAAGGGAACAGTTCACAAACTTAGGCGTTTCAGAAATTCTTTCCGCGTTTGCCCGAAAGCCAATGATGATGCCCTTCTAGACGTCAAATAAATCTCTCCAGTTCTGCATTACAACTCCACTGTTTTCCGCTTGCCCCTGACACGCTTTACATGACATCCACTGCTAGTGTTGACACCTACCGACTGTGCGTGGTTATTGCACTCTGACGTCGAATGTAGGCGCGGTGGTCTCACTAATGTGAATGGAGTTTGTAGTCTGGCTAATCACACCGAAGTCGATTAGATCAGTCACACTGAGTGTACAGTTCTTGAAAGGTGATAGAAATATGAACTACGAAACTTTGATCCGAAACTGAGGAATTTCATTTTATTTAATTGACAAAGATTATTGGATGTGAGGTCAGTTAGTTATGCAAAACACAGTTTTTTCTCAGTATCCAAACAGGTTTCGGCACCACTGTGCCATCATCAGTGGCACTCAGGCCACAAGTGGCCCCTCGGGACCATTCGATCGCCGTGTCACCCGCAGTTGAGGATGTGGATAGGAGGGGCAGCACACCGCTCTCCCGGTCGTTATGATGGTATTCTTGACCGAAGCCGCCGCTACTATTCGGTTGAGTAGCTCCTCAATTGGCGTCACGGGGCTGAGGGCGCCCCGAAAAGTGGCAACAACGCATGGCGGCCTGGATGGTCACCCATCCAAGTGCCGACCACGCCCGACAGTGCTTAACTTCGATGATCTCGCGGAAACTGGCATATCCACTGCGGCAAGGCCGTTGCCTCATCATCAGTGGGTTTTCGTTTTTATTTATTCTGTAATGTGAACATCTTTGTTAAATGATAATAAAATTATGTGCATCTTTAGTTCAAACAATAGATCATTTCTTTTTGTAAATACCATCACATTTGGTGTGCATGAATTTTCGGGATCACTGATGATGGCACAGTGGTGCCGAAACATGTTTGGGTACTGAGAAGAAAACGGTGTTTCGCATAACTGGCGGACCTCACATCCAAGAATCTTAACTGCAAACACGGCCAACACAAGGAGCAAATCAAAAAGATGAATATTAATTGACGAAGTACGAATGAATGAAATATCAGGCCAGTTTTGTGAGCGGATTGAAGAAATGCCAGCAGGTAGAGCACGGGACGTGATTCTCAACGGAGAGAAACGTTCAGATGAACTAGTCGGCATCGGGCGCACCCAAGGGAGTGTTACAGGAGTGAGACAAGGCACTGGATAACGTCGGAGGCTCCAGTAGGCTGTTGCATACAGACTAGTCGCACAACGAAAAAACAGATACGTAAATTTTACGCATAAATATGCAGAAACTCCCTTTACTGTATGATTAAAAGACTGCTGAACAATCGCCGGGAGAAACCCCATCCATTAAATATCTTTCAGTATATCTGTGGAGCAATTTCAAGTGGAACGACCTCATAAAACTATCTTAGAATACTGAGATATCAGAGTGAGAATCACAGGAAAAATCCTCAGGGATTTTAGTCCACCCACGAAGTAACTTGCAAAACCATCGTTCGGCCAATCATTAAATACTGCTCGTCAGCCAGGGATATGAACCAGTTAGGACTGATGGAGAAAATAGACAAGGGTAGCACGTTTCGTCACAGGTTAATTTGGTAAGCGGAAAAGCGTCACCAGATTCTCGGCCAACTCTAGACGTTCCTAGAAAAGACAATTAGTATATCACTTCTTTCTTCTGTATACAGGGTGGTCCACTGATCATGACTGGGTCAAATATCTCATGAAATAAGCTTCAAACGAAAAACCTACAAAGCACCAAACTTGTCTAGGTTGAAGGGGGAACCCAGATGGCGCTAAGGATGCTTCGGCCAATCATTAAATACTGCTCGTCAGCCAGGGATATGAACCAGTTAGGACTGATGGGGAAAATAGACAAGGGTAGCACGTTTCGTCACAGGTTAATTTGGTAAGCGGAAAAGCGTCACCAGATTCTCGGCCAACTCTAGACGTTCCTAGAAAAGACAATTAGTATATCACTTCTTTCTTCTGTATACACGGTGGTCCATTGATCATTACTGGGTCAAATATCTCATGAAATAAGCGTCAAACAAAAAAACTACAAAGCACGAAACTTGTCTAGGTTGAAGGGGGAACCCAGATGGCGCTATGGATGGCCCGCTAGATGGCGCTGTCATAGGTCAAACGGATATCAACAGCGGTTTTTTTTTAAAGTAGGAACCCCCATTTTTATTACATATTTATGTAGTACGTAAAGAAATATGAATCTTTTAGTTGGACCACTTTTTTCGCTTTGTGATAAATGGCGCTGTAATAGTCACAAACATATGGCTCACAATTTTTGACGAACAGTTGGTAACAGGTAGGTTTTTTAAATTAAAATACAGAACGCAGGTACGTTTGAACATTTTATTTCGGTTTTTCCAATGTGATACATGTACCTTTGTGAACTTATCATTTCTGAGAACGCATGCTGTTACAGTGTGATTACCTGTAAATACTACATTAATGCAATAAATGCTCAAAATTATGTCCGTAAACCTCAATGCATTTGGCAGTACGTGCTGCGACGACCAATCCACCTGTCATGAAATATGCTATTCAATATCGCTTCAACCGCACGCGAGCTATGTGCCGGACATCCATCATGTTGGAAGCACATCGACATTCTGTCATGCAGTGAAACATCTTGTAGTAACATCGGTAGAACATTACGCTGAAAATCAGCATACATTGGACCATTTAGATTGCCATCGATAAAATGGGGGCCGATTATCCTTCCTCTCATCATGCCGCACCATACATTAACCCGCCAAGGTCGCTAATGTACCACTTGTCGCAGCCATCTTGGATTTTCCGGTGCCAAATAGTGCATATTATGCCGGTTCACGTTACCGCTGTTGGTGAGTGACGCTTCGTCGCTAAATAGAATGCGCGCAAAAAATCTGTCATCGTTCGGTAATTTCTCTTGTGCCCAGTGGCAGAACTGTACACGACGTTCAAAGTCGTCGCCATGCAATTCCTGGTGCATAGAAATATAGTACGGGTGTAATCAATGTTGATGTAGCATTCTCAACACCGACGTTTTTGATATTCCCGATTCTTGCGCAATTTGTCTACTACTGATGTGCACATTAGCCGCGAAAGCAGCTAAAACACCTACTTGGGCAACAAAATTTGTTGCTGTCGTGGTTGACGTTTCACATGTGGCTGAACATTTCCTATTTCCTTAAATAACGTAACTATCCGACGAACGGTCCGGACACTTGGATGATGTTGTCCAGGATACCCAACACCATACATAGAACACGCCCGTTGGGCATTTTGGTCGTAATAGCCATACATCAACACGATATCGATCTTTTCCGCAATTGGTAAACGAACCATTTTAACACGGGTAATGTATCACGAAGCAAATACCGTCCGCACTGGCGGAATGTTACGTGATACCATGTACTTATACGTTTGTGACTATTACAGCGCCATCTGTCACAAAGCGAAAATAGTGGTCCAACAAAAACATTCATATTTATTTACGTTCTACAAGAATATGTAATAAAAAAATGGGTGAACCTATTTAAAAAAAAAACGCAGTTGATATCCGTTTGACCTGTGGCAGCGCCATCTAGCGGGCCAACCATAGCGCCATCTGGTTTCCCCCTTCAAGCTAGAGGAGTTTAATTTTTTTTTAGTTTTTTCGTTTGATGTTTATTTCGTGAGATATTTGGCCCGGTCACTATCAAAGGACCATCCTGTATATCTCGCGAAAAGACCATGAAGGTAAAATTAGAAATATTCGAGCTCTCACGAAGACTTAACCAACAATGGTTCTTCACTCGCACCAACCATGACTGGTACGGGAAAGGGGGTAGGTGTAGGGGGGGGGGGGGGGGGGGGTGGAGTGACCATAGGCTCTGCCGCAAACCATATGGTCTCTTACATAGTATGGCTGTAGATGTACGTTGCTTTGCACTTGAATTTGTACTACGTCAGAAATTACATATGGAGCTCGGAAACGCGTAAGGTTGCACGTGTATAACACAGTCGTCTACTGCACAAATAACGTCTTCTGGATACAAAGCCAGCGGAACAATACATGCAGTACTAAATGTAACAGCAGCCTGAAAACAACGGCGAGGTAAATGCGGGCACCTGGAAAACAGGTTAAACAGGTCATAGGGCAGAAGCCGTCCAGTGACGTCTAATAAGTTAACATTTGAAGCGACTGGCAAAGAATAGATTTATGTGGCAAGGACTTCTGCACAGAGATGGAGATACACGCAAATGTGTTTACCCGTCGAGCAATCAGACGTAGTGTGTGGAAGGTCAGGAGATCATACACCACTCTCAAAAGTATTTTCTCCACATGCTATGATCAGTCTTCAAGGTAACCCTTTTCAGTCGACAGCTGGCAAGTTTAGCACACTCAATAAGTAACATGTTTGTGTTACAATACATTGCTGCACAGTACCCAATATACTCAAAATCAATACACGAGTCCCTTTTGAGGATCATTTATTGCAGCACAGTTATTCATTTTGCCAATGTTCTGTTAGAAAAGAAAACAAAAAGTGGCCTGGTTTGCAATGAAGTACCAATAATAATAACAATAATATTTTCCATGTTTTCGCAAAAAACCTTTGAAATTATGAAACAGTCGTACAAAGAAATATCCATACTGTGCAAATGTACAGTATTCAAATTGAAAAACACAATCCTAGCCAGGTTCTGTACGCTCGGCGCAGCTGCTTCGCATGTAGACAACGCGACTTCGTAAACGGCTCTATGGCAACGCCTCTTCATACCTCTATAGACGGTTATCGTTTTCGCCTATAGACGTTTACGCTTCGCAGTTGAAAGTTGTCAACAGCGCTGCCAGATACCATGGATTTCTGTAAGTTGACTCGGCTGTAGCACTGCCTTAGTAGTAAGAAAATAAATGTATTAAGACGTCATGTTTGATGCGACAGTTTTTCACACGTCTCACTATTTATTACGTCATATTTCCTAATATATGTTGGCACAACGATATACATTTGTAGGTGCTTTTAGCGGCATAGGTGAATACTGCCTGCGAAATTTATTGCAAATACATTTGATGCGATCACCTATCTTCAGTTAGCGTTATACGTATTCGAGTCTTCAGTCAGTACATAGTTTTACAACATCGTTAGCAGATTAGGCACTGCACCTGGTGTGTGCAAAATAACAATTTTGTTGCCTACTACACTTCGCGAGTTGTATATTTACTATATATTGCTGTTTGGGTGAATTTACTTTCTACTCTGCTTGTCATTACTGCGATTTTCGCCTTTATGGTTGCGTCACAAACACGTTTTTATTTCAGTTTTACACAAAAAGAGCCCGGCATTCGCTATGTTGCCGACTTATAACTTTGTTTGCATCAGAAAAATACATCTCTGTTCAAAAGTTATATCTGCTTGCAGCTTCTGCTATGATCAAAGTTATATTTTGCTTACAGATTCTGTGTGAGTACAAACAAAACGTGCTGAGTACTCTATATGGCTATTAAATATGTGCTTTAGTGACTCGTTAATTAGATTACATGGAATATTCTATATCCGAATCCCGCTCCAGCTACTGCCGGGTCTGGGTGTTGACGAGTCCTCTCCATTTGCCTCGGTCCTCCCACCACTTGCTGCCAGGTCACACCCTCCTTTCTACAGATATTCTCACTCCCATTTTCCACAGTGTTTTTGGGCGCCCTCTAGGTCTTTTCCCATCCATCTTTAGTTCTTCCAAATTTTTGGGGAGTCTCTGTCCATGCATCCTCTTAATATGCCCATACTATCTTAATCTCTTTCTTTCAATTTCTTCTCTCGTACTTTCTGGTTTAGGATTACATGGAATATTATGAAATAAAGATAATATAGTATATTTTCTGTAGAGGAATGTACAGCTGTTGTTCCACCTTTATTGTTTATAAATCACATGCCAACTGTGAGAGAAAAATGTAATATTAATTATTCTATATAAAATTTACTATATTATTTTTATTTTATAGTATTCCATATAATATAATTAAACGGTCACTAATGCACCAATTAAGTACCCATAAAGTGTTCTCTGCATCTTCGTGCTTAACAGTTTATCCTTTGTCATACAGAAACTGTAAGCTAAATATAATCTTTGACCAAAGATGTATTTTTCGGATGTAAACAAAGATGTTAGACAGCAATATGGCAGATGATGGGCTATTTATGCGCAAAACAGTAGTAAAGAAATTTTGTGCCACACCCGTAAAGGCAAAAATCGGAATGATAATAAGTAGAGTAGGAAATAAGTACACCTAATACATCGTAAATATACAACTCGCGAAGTTTAGTAGCTAACAAAATCCTCATTTTGCACAAGCCAAAGGCAGCATCCAATCTATTGATGTTGTCGCTATTACGGAATGAAGAGTCAAATACACTACCGGCCACTAAAATTGACGTGCTACAGACGCGACATTTAACCGACATGAAGTAGATGCTGTGATATGCAAATGATTAGCTTTTCACAGCATTCACACAAGGTTGGTTCAAAATTGTTCAAATGGCTGTGAGCACTATGGGACTTAACATCTATGGTCATCAGTCCCCTAAAACTTAGAACTACTTAAACCTAACTAACCTAAGGACATCACACAACACCCAGCCATCACGAGGCGGAGAAAACCCCTGACCCCGCCGGGAATCGAACCCGGGAACCCGGCCGTTGGAAGCGAGAACGCTACCGCACGACCACGAGATGCGGGCTCACACAGGGTTGGCGCAGGTGGCGACACCTACAACGTGCTGACATGAGGAAAGCAGTTGACCGGCGTTGCCTGGTGAAACGATCTTGTGATGCCTCGTGTAAGGAGGAGAAATACGTACCATCACGTTTCCGACTTTGATATAGGTCGGATTGTAGCCCATCGCGATTGTGGTGTATCGCATCACGTGCTCGCATTGGTTAAGACCCAATGACTATTAGCAGAATATGGAATCGGTAGGTTGAGGAGGGTAATACGGAACGCCGTGCTGGATCCCAACGGCCTCGTATCACTAGCAGTCGAGATGGCTGTAACGGATCGTGCAATCACGTATCGGTCCCTGAGTCAACAGATGGGGATGTTTGCAAGACGACAACCATCTGCACGAACAGTTCGACGACATTTGCAGCAGCATGGACTAACAGCTCGGAGACCATGGCTGAGGTTACCCTTGACGCTGCATCACAGACAGGAGCGCCTGCGAGGGTGTACTCAACGACGAACCTGGGTGCAAGAATGACAAAACGTCATGTTTTCGGACGAATCCAGGTTCTGTTTATAGCATCATGATGGTCGCATCCGTGTTTGGCGACATCGCGGTGAACGCACATTGGAAGCGTGTACTCGTCATCGCCATACTGGCTTATCACCAGGCGTGATGGTATGGGGTGCCATTGGTTACACGTCTCGGTCACCTCTTGTGCGCATTGACGGCACTTTGAACAATGGACGTTACATTTCAGATGTGTTACGACCCGTGGCTCTACCCTTCACTCGATCCCTGCACCTACATTTCAGCAGGATAATGCACGACCGCATGTTGCAGGTCCTGTACCGGCCTTCCTGGATACAGAAAATGTTCCGACTGCTGCCCTGGCCAGCACAATCTGCAGACCTGTCACCAACTGAGAACGTCTGGTCAATGGTGGCCGTGCAACTGGCTCGTCACAATACGCCAGTCACTACTCTTTATGAACTGTGGGATCGTGTTGAAGCTGCGTGGGCAGGTGTACCTGTACACGCCATTCAAGCTCTGTTTGACTCAATGCCGAGGCGTATCAAGGCCGTTATTATGGCCAGAGATTGTTCAAAAAATGGTTCAAATGGCTCTGAGCACTATAGGGCTTAACATCTGAGGTCATCAGTCCCCTAGAGCCTGGAATTACTTAAACCTAACTAACCTAAGGACATCACACACATCTATGCCCGAGGCAGGATTCGCACCCGCGACCGTAGCGGTCGCGCGGTTCCAGACTGAAGCGCCTAGAACCGCTCGGCCACATCGGCCGTCCCAGAGGTGGTTGTTCTGGGTACTGATTTCTTAGGATCGATGCACCCAAATTGCGTGGAAATGTAATCATATGTCATTTCTCGTATAATGTACTTGTCCAATGAATATCGTCTGCGTTTCTTCTTGGTGTAGCAATTTTAATGGCCAGTAGTGTATGTATTACGGTTACTAAAGATTTCATGCAAGCACGTAAAGCGTCTCAGCTTAAATAAAAATACATAACAAAGAGGCTGGTCACTGTATTTATTAAAATAATTCCACCACTGTATACTGAACGCCGAGTATCCCCTTTTGCTCCTTCGCAGAACCTGTAAGCTACCGTTCGCGTATCCTAGTAGACCACGGAGGCGGCAGGAATGCAGGCGTCGTCGTTCCCAAGGCAACAGGTAGGGGCGGGCGGCAGTGTTTGCGCGAGCTATCAGCAGCAGCGGCAGAAGGCGCCGCGCCCTGGCGCGCGTTATCTGGAGCATCTCATCCGGCGGCGCGCAGCGAGGCAGCGAGTGCGACTGCACCGCGTTTTAGGAGCCGAGGTCCTGTGCCTGGCCAGCCCGGCTGCTGCGTTGCCACCCCGCAGCCAGCAGCAGCAGCACACCTACCCTGTGCGCTGCTGTGCTCTGCCCTCCTGCTACATTGCCGCAGCGGGCCGGCTTGGCTGGGTACCTGTTGCCGCTTTCTGCCCTGGCCTGTGCACACACACACACACACAGCCTTTGTTCCACACGACAGGCTCCCGACACGGCCAGCTACAGTCACAGCTTACTGTGTCGCTACCACCACACACACACACACACACACACAAACACACACACAAAGAGAGAGAGAGAGAGAGAGAGAGAGAGAGAGAGAGAGAGGATTTCTGTTACTACTATTGAACCCACAGGCGATTCGTTTCGTTTTGTTGTTATAAAGCCGGCCGGAGTGGCCGTGGGGTTCTAGGCGCTACAGTCGGGAACCGCGGGACTGCTACGCTCGCAGGTTCGAATCCTGCCTCGGTCACGGATATGTGTGATGTCCTTAGGTTAGTTAGGTTTAAGTAGTTCTAAGTTCTAGGGGACTGATGACCTCAGAAATTAAGTCCCATAGTGCTCAGAGCCATTTGAACCGTTTTCTTGTTGTTATAAAACATCGTAGAGGCGGCATTTTTACGTCCGATTATCGTTTACATCAGAAGGCGTCGACTGTTTGCAAATTTTTGAAGTATTCCTCCGTTTGGCAAGAATTTCTTTGGCGGAACCTCATATTCCTTTGCAACACGACACATTTTTCTGAAGTGAAATACGACGCAATACGGAGACCAGCCTGTAAACAACGGCAAAACCGTCGACACACTGACCACGCATTCGAACGAGAACGTCCAGCCGAGTTTCTGACGTCACAGTGTAGAAATGGCACGTCGGGGAGTCTTTTCCGCACAGCAATACGTAGAATGTCAGATTTTCTGATCGCGCGTTTGAACGTAGAGCAATGAGGTGGAAGAACGCCACCTACGCACAGACACCGTATTGGCTTTCAGTGGAAGCCCATATGTAATGGATTTGCAAAGCACCAGCAATTTGAGGCTCTCTCGAAAACACACAGTTTTTGTTCTATTTGTGCTAATAAAATGACGGGAAACGCCGTACTGGTGGTCAAAGTAGTACTGTAATTTCAGTATTATGAAAGGACGCCGTTTCAAGGCAACGGCACATCCAGGGTGCATCAAAAACGCATCGCCTTTGTACAATTTGTTATAACTAAATGTCAGTGTATAATATATCTATGATAAGATTTTCAGGAAATGGTAAGCTGCCAAATTAGGTCATACATTATTTATGGTTCGTGTAACGTAATAACTAGAGATGCAGAATTGTAAGGACAAGGCGTCGTATGTTACTGGTTCGCGCCCTACTACACCCATTTTTTTTTTTTTACTTACCTTCACGTTTTCTAATAGATTCCCATAGTTTTTTATTAATATAATACGACGATGTTCTGTCTGTAAGTGCGCTCCCTCTGAGCACCAGGTTTATCCGATTCGTTTTATCTAAAAGACAGTTTGCATCACTTGCAATAAGATATTCTGCACTTTCTTTATTCAAAGTATCGTATTTCACATGTTGTACAGATCCTGCTACTGTATAGGAAACTTGATCAACCAGGAACGACCTTAGTTGTACTAAAAAGTGAAAACGATGAGATAATTTTTACCGTATGTGGAGAACTATTGTAAATTTGTATTGCATTATTTGTAATGGAACTTTTATAAACCAATATCCTTAGTGATTGGACATGACTCTTTCCTTTTTGCCTTATAACATTTTCATGGATACTGCAGGTTTTATTGATATAAGCTGCAGAGAGAACAACATGACTAGCAAATGGACGAAATATGTGCAAAGAATGGCAACTTGCCTTAAATTTGAACCTGTGAGGTAAAATAAAAAAAAATCTGTCGACTCATAAAAATATCTGCGGGTAACAATTTTCGGGGATATGAAATGGAATGATCACAGGTGTAGGGCCAAAGCAATTGGCAGTTTTCGATCACTTAGGGGATATGCTTGCGTTTCGAAAGTTTATTCTCATTTCCAGGAACATTTGTTTACATAAATATTTTTGATGATGAAACTTCCTGGCAGATTAAAACTGTTTGCCGGACCGAGACTCGAAATCGGGACCTTTGCCTTTCGCGGGCAAGTTCTCTACCGCTGAGCTACCCAAGCACAACTCCCGCCCCGTCCTCACAGCTTCAATTCCGCCAGTACCTCGTCTCCAACCTTCCAAACTTCGCAGAAGATCTCCTGCGAACTAGCACTCGTGGAGGGAAGGATATTGCGGAGACGTGGCTTAGCCACAACCTGGGGGATGTTTCCAGAATGAGATTTTCACTCTACGGCGGAGTGTGCGCTGATATGAATCTTCCTGGCAGATTAAAACTGTGTGCCACACCGAGACTCGAACTCGGGACCTTTGCCTTTCGTGGGCAAGTGCTCTACCGACTGAGCTACCCAAGCACGACTCACGCCCCGTGCACACAGCTTTAATTCCGCCAGTACCTCGTCTCCTACCTTCCAAACTACACAGAAGCTCTCCTGCGAACCTTGCAGAACTAGCACTCCTGGAAGAAAGGATATTGCGGAGACATGGCTTAGCCACAGCCTGGGGGATGTTTCTAGAATGAATTTTTTATGATGTTTGCGTGTGTGATATTATCTGTCTCTTGCGCTCTAGCTATCTTTTTGGAATTATAACCCTCAAAAGAGAATTACAGCTCAAGAGAGGCAGAAAATCACACATGCAAACATCACAAAAAATATTTTTGTAAGCAAATGCTCTTGAAGATAAGAATAAACTCTCGAAACCTATTGCGCTAAGCAAGAAAAGTAACAGGCGCAATTTTTCATTATTTAAATCTAAACGTTTCAAGACCCAGTGTGTAATGACGAATCTGTGAGTATAGCACAGCAATCTTCGTAGCGCTCCCATTGGAATCTCGAAGACTAGACTAATTACAACTCGCAGAAAGACTACCATATTTCCTGTGCTCCATACGTTTTTGCCACGGTAAGAAGTGAAAATACGTCCTCTGTCTTCCACTTCGTAGTTGTTTGCTACGTATGGACACAACTGCGTATTCTAAACGACCACACAAGCTTGCCTTACAACCTCCACTGCGGAAGTAGGTAGTTTCACGTTAAAGGAACGGATCCAGTTTTGCATGGTTGGGACTCTACGAAAGTCATTGAAGACGCACAAAGTTGGTAATGCTGTCTTCGCTGGGCAACCTGAGCCCTTAACACGCGTGCTAGGGACGGGATGCACTCAACCCTTCAGGAGGAATGGAAACAATAGGTTTGGTAGTAAGAGATAGGTTCAGTAACGCCTAATACACGATACCGTGTCAGCTTGCGCGCTGTGGTTAGCAGCGTAATAAGCGAGGGTACCGCGCAACAAAGTAGAAAATTACATCCGCATTTAGCCATGATCTGAGGGCAGGGCGCAGCTCCCACACTGCGCGTTGTACAGCTATTTAGTAGGCAGTGCTGCAACACGCCATCTGTCCATGAGACAGCAATATCTCCCCAACAAGGCTCTCGGGCGCTAACGGGGTCCTTAATAGGGCTGTTGCATATCGTACGTACCCGTTACGGAGTAACGACTATCCCACGAGCCTGGAAGTATCGTTTCGTTAAGCCGTCGCCACACGGAACGTGCTTTCCAACGTCAGCTCTGAGAGTGTATGGTCCAACGCGCTGCTGAATACTCAGCGACAAAGTGAGTTTTGCCTATGGTGCGTGCCTCAACGTAGTATATGTGGGCTGGGCTGGATTTCCGGCCGGGTCGGAGAGTTTGTCAGCCTCTCGGGGACCGGGTGTTATGTTCTCCTCACGTTCGTACCATCATAATTGAAATTTCGCTATTAAGATGGCTGTATGGGAACGTCCCGGCAAAAACCGTAGAATACGCGCTCTAGCGGTAATTATTATTAGCTGTATATGGGTCGCAGATCGTTTACGAAATGGACGGGCGTAAAATTCTTAAGTTAGCTCTATTAAAACGCACACTTCCTCCTTATCCATACGCTAGTCATGTTGTTCTGTCTGTAGTAAAGATAAACAGGCTTCAATATTCACAAACATGTTATAAGGCAAAAAGAAAAGTATCATGTCCAATCAATAAGGGCTCAAAAATAGTTCAAATGGCTCTAAGAACTATGGGACTTAACATCTGAGGTCATCAGTCCCCTAGACTTGGAACTACTTAAACCTAACTAACCTAAGGACATCACACAAATTCATGCACGAGGCAGTATTCGAAACTGCGACCGTAGCAGCTGCGCGAATCCGGACTGAAGTGCCTAGAATCGCTCGGCCACAGCGGTAGGCTCAGTAAGGGCATCTGTTTTAAAAAGTTCGACTACAAACAGTGCGAAACAAATATACGATAGTTCTCCACATAAACTCCGTCCGAACAGGCCTTAGAAGGTACCGACCGGCAGCCGTGTCATCCTAAGACTAAAGGCATCGCTGGATGCGGATATGGAGGGACTTGTGGTCAGCACAGAGCTGTCCCGGCCGTATGTCAGTTTCCGAGGCCGGAGCCGCTACTTCTCAACCAAGTAGCTCCTCAGTTTGCCTCACAGAGGCTGAGTGCATCCCGCTTGCCGACAGCGCTCGGCAGATTGGTCATCCATCCAAGCGCTAGCCCAGCCCGAGTGATATGACGGAAACCGGTGTTACCACTACGGCAAGGCCGTTGGATCTCCACATGAAATAAAAATTATTTCAACATTCTCAATTTTTAGTAAAAACCCTATGATCATTTTATCACTGTTCCTATTCGGTAGCAGAATCTTCACATGTGAAATATAAAACTTGAAACAAGAAAGTGCAAAATATCTTACAGCACGTAGTGCAAGCTGTCTTGTAGATAACGCCAATCGAACAAACTCACTTCTCAGAAAGAGCGTCCTTACATTCACATACCATTGAGTATTATAGAATATGAGATGTGTGAGAAAAGTAACAAAACTGACAACACTGTGAGCCATCTGACAACGCTGTGTTATTCTACTTGTGTGGACCGGTGTGTTCATCCCTTCCTAATGTTCAGTCCGAGTTTCAGTTCCGTACAACCATTACGTGATTTTTGAGAGCGCCATCAATAATGTTATGTTTTTGTTGTGTGTTGCGAAAATGGAACAACGACATTTAAAGCAACGTTATGCTGTCTAATTTTACATTAAACTTGAGGAAGCCATGAGTGTGATCTTTGAATGGTTGAAACAGGTCCATCAAGTTATCAAGACCACACTTTTTTCGCTGGCTAAAATTATTTCTGGAAGGCTGAGAACACGTTAAAGCTCGAAAGGGAAATAAAAGATCAAAGCAATGGTGATTTGCTTTTTCGACCGCAGGGATATCGTACATAAAAAATTTGTTCTTCCAGGATAAACTGTCAACCAAATATTTTACAAAGATGTCCTTGAAAGGGTCAGGAGAAGGAAAATCGAGTGAGATCGAACGTCACGGACCAGTGGATTTTGTCTCACGGCCACTTCCACCAAGGTATTTTTGGACTCTAAAGGCATTCCTCTTGTTTCACAGCTCCCTGTGGCTTTTTTCTGTTCCGAAACGAAAACTGTATTAAAAAGACGTCACTTTGGGACTCTGGAGAACATCCAAAAGAATGTGAATGACATGTTAAACGCCCTATCAGTTGCAGCCTTTCAGTGCTGCTATCAAGACTGGGAACAATGACAGCCGGTGTATAGCTACCGAAGGGAACTACGTTGAAGGGAAAAATATTGTTTTAAACACAATCTTTTGGTAGATAAAAAGAGTCAATAATTAGTTTTCTCAGATAGCCTGTATGCTTCTGCTACACTAATAAGGAAATATGAGAAAACGCGAACGTTAGAAAAAAAATTAAAAAAATTAAAAAAAAGTTTGGATCCAGTGAGACGCGAACCAGCTACGCATAAGCTATTACATGGGAATTATGCGTTTCTATTCATTAAGCTACACCGATCAGGAATGATTTACGACCATACTTCGCACATTACCGTTTCCTGAAAGCTTTAATCGTAGACGTGTTATTAACTGACATTTAACTTTATCATATTGTACCAAGAACAATCCGTCTTTTGATGGATCCTCAGTGTACCGCTGCCTAGCAACGGTACACTTTCATAATACGCATTTTTTGTCCCCAAATATGTCGTTTCCCGTTATTTTATTACGACAAATCGTAGTGTGAGTGCAAGAGAGATGTACAGAAATGTTTCCATATGTAATGAATTAGGTCAAACAAGTGAGAAAGGTTTAATACTGATTTTATTATTATACCATTGCTTATGCAATTTGTTCAGTATTAACCCTGGAGACGTCGACGAGGTAACGTACAGCACCAGATTTGCACTTGGTGGACACAATTGGAACTAATTTTTTTCGAGCGTAAATCGATTCCACATTAAAGCACTAGCATATCTACAAAGCTTCCCTGCCATAAGATAATTAGAGCACACAGCGGACCTTTGGGAGTAGCACCACTTTAATTATAACCACTCGGTACAATTAAGACGCTATGACGTCAGAAGCTCGACATGGTCAACGTTCGGATGCACGACCTGTATGCAGACGCCTGAATCGTTTCGTTACTTGCACGTTTCCTTCGCGGTTCTCGGTATACTGCGCTGCAGCAACTGCATGTATGCACCTGAACGCCAATATGCGCTCCCCGAACAATTGCCACAACCTCGACTTCATTTCACACCATGTGCTGGTGACCTGCAGTTACCAAACTTCGATCCACCAGTTGACTAACTTTCTCCCCGAAGAGCTCATTTTCTAGGTAGACTTTTTATTGGAAAGAATGGTAGTTCACATTTGTTAGACGAGGCTGCGACCATTCGAACTCCTCTGCTTTTGTAAACGTTCAGTGTCCTCCATTAAGTCACCGTAATACAATGAGGAATGAAGTTGCAGAAGCGGAGTGCGAGGTGCGTTGGGGAAGAGAGGGGGACAGAGTGAGTGAGAGGGCGGGAGGGGGGACAGAGGGGGAGAGAGGGTGGGTATTACCGACACAGTGGCGCGACGCGCGTACCCGCGGCCCATTCAACCTCCGGGGCGGCGCGTTGCCATGGCAACCTAGCGTACGCCGCCGCTGCCCTGCCGCGCTCGCAGGATCGCATCGATCCGCCGCCTGGAGCCTGATGTGCACACAGGGCGCCGCGTTCGCCGCGACAATCTCCCGATGCTGATGGCACAGTGCCCCTGGCTCCTCGATGTAAGATCGGATCGCCTTTGTGACAGCATTCCTACATCCACGGACAATGAACTGCTAGTAAACAATGAGGGTTTCAGCATCCATCGCTGCATTTCGGAACCACGGAAACACGTATTTGGGAAAAACGTATCAATAAGTCTCCAAATCCGAAGCAATCGGCTACATACCTCATTTGTGTGTCCAGATGTCCATAGTATCTTTACAATGGAGGGGACCGGTGGAAGAAAGTGTTGACTCGCAGTTTGAAAAGATTAGTTTCAACAAAAATCTATTGTGTTTTCGAATGCACGACGTACTGGTAACAAGTAGTTCTTTATGTACCGTTAGAAAACACTATCTACTACAATATCTGATCAAAGGTACCCTGGCACCCCTGTTTAACGCGGAACTGACTACTAGACGCCGCGACTAGTGGACATGACAATATGAAAGAAAGCAGGTGAGTATTTTGTTGTCCGTAGAGTGGAAGTAACAGCAGAATGGGTCGGTAATAAGAGCTTCGAACGTGGGCTAGTCATTGGACGTGAGCTAGATAACAAGTACATCAGGGACATTTCAACCATTCTAAAATCACCCGAGACGAATCTTGATGAGATTCTGAAATGGAACTCGAACGAAGAACCGCAGCAAAACGAAAACGAAGCAGACTTCGTATACTGATGGACAGAGGCTGTCGAGCGTTGCGAGAGTGCTTGTAAAATGTCGTATGAAATCAGAAGAAGGAATCACCCGTGAGTTCCAAAGTGCTCCCAGAATTTCAACTAGCACGATGTCCGTGCGTAGGAAGTTACAAAGAATCGGGTGTAATGGTTGGGCAGCTCCCCGTAAGAAAGACATTTCTGTAATCAATTTTAAGCGACGCTTGTGGTGATGTAAACAGAGACGCCACTGGACAGTGGATGACTGGAAACGAGTGATTTGGATTCATGGATCAAGCTATAGCCTCTGCCATACCGATGGAAGGATTTGGGTTTGCCGAATGGCTCGAGAACGTTACTTGCCATCATGTGTAGTGCCTAAAAGTACAGAGGAAGTAGTGTTGGCGGGCGGTGTAGCCTTCCGGTTCTAGGCGCTTCAGTCTGGAACCGCGAGACCGCTACGGTCGCAGGTTCGAATCCTGCCTCGGGCATGGATGTGTGTGATGTCCTCAGGTTAGTTAGGTTTAAGTAATTCTAAGTTCTAGGGGACTGATGACCTCATATGTTAAGTCCCAAAGTGCTCAGAGCCACTTGAACCATTTTTTTTGAAGTAGTGTTACGGTATGGTTGCGTTTTTGATGGTTAGGGTGTGGTCCCCGTTAGATAATGCAGAACAATATAAATACATTTTACGGTCTTGTGTACTGCATATAATAGGGGAATCGTTCCCGATACCATGATCGTTGGTATCAGCATGACAACGCACCCTACCGTAAAGGAGCCTTTGTGAGGCTATGCTTTGTGGAGAATAACTTTCACGAAATAGACTGACCTACCCAGAGTCTCGATCTCAACCCAATGGAATACCTTTGGGATGAATTAGAGCGTCGATTTCACTTCAGACTCCAGCATCCGACATCACTATCTTCTCTGGTTTCAACTTTTGATAAAGAACGGGCTGCAATTTCTCCTCCAACATTCAGGTACCTCAATGAAAGTGTTCCCGTGAGAGTTCAAGACATCATAAAGACGAAGGATATAAACTTTCATATTAATGCCCACTAACGGGTATCCCGATACTTTTGATAATATTTTACTCTGTCTTATTGCCTTTCTCTTCTTGTCTTTGAATTTAACCAAACTTGAATTTAGTGAAATTTGTAACATGCTGTAACTGCTGTTGTAAGTTAACAGTTTCTTTCGCCGACCTATTCAATTACTAAAAGTATTGTTTGTGGGCTAATTTAACGTTGACTTTCACCATTACACATTTCTTGACGTTGCACCACTAGTGGCGAAATACACTCCTGGAAATTGAAATAAGAACACCGTGAATTCATTGTCCCAGGAAGGGGAAACTTTATTGACACATTCCTGGGGTTAGATACATCACATGATCACACTGACAGAACCACAGGCACATAGACACAGGCAACAGAGCATGCACAATGTCGGCACTAGTACAGTGTATATCCACCTTTCGCAGCAATGCAGGCTGCTATTCTCCCATGGAGACGATCGTAGAGATGCTGGATGTAGTCCTGTGGAACGGCTTGCCATGCCATTTCCACCTGGCGCCTCAGTTGGACCAGCGTTCGTGCTGGACGTGCAGACCGCGTGAGACGACGCTTCATCCAGTCCCAAACATGCTCAATGGGGGACAGATCCGGAGATCTTGCTGGCCAGGGTAGTTGACTTACACCTTCTAGAGCACGTTGGGTGGCACGGGATACATGCGGACGTGCATTGTCCTGTTGGAACAGCAAGTTCCCTTGCCGGTCTAGGAATGGTAGAACGATGGGTTCGATGACGTTTTGGATGTACCGTGCACTATTCAGTGTCCCCTCGACGATCACCAGAGGTGTACGGCCAGTGTAGGAGATCGCTCCCCACACCATGATGCCGGGTGTTGGCCCTGTGTGCCTCGGTCGTATGCAGTCCTGATTGTGGCGCTCAACTGCACGGCGCCAAACACGCATACGACCATCATTGGCACCAAGGCAGAAGCGACTCTCATCGCTGAAGACGACACGTCTCCATTCGTCCCTCCATTCACGCCTGTCGCGACACCACTGGAGGCGGGCTGCACGATGTTGGGGCGTGAGCGGAAGACGGCCTAACGGTGTGCGGGACCGTAGCGCAGCTTCATGGAGACGGTTGCGAATGGTCCTCGCCGATACCCCAGGAGCAACAGTGTCCCTAATTTGCTGGGAAGTGGCGGTGCGGTCCCCTACGGCACTGCGTAGGATCCTACGGTCTTGGCGTGCTTCTGTGCGTCGCTGCGGTCCGGTCCCAGGTCGACGGGCACGTGCACCTTTCCCCGACCACTGGCGACAACATCGATGTACTGTGGAGACCTCACGCCCCACGTGTTGAGCAATTCGGCGATACGTCCACCCGGCCTCCCGCATGCCCACTATACGCCCTCGCTCAAAGTCCGTCAACTGCACATACGGTTCACGTCCACGCTGTCGCGGCATGCTACCAGTGTTAAAGACTGCGATGGAGCTCCGTATGCCACGGCAAACTGGCTGACACTGACGGCGGCGGTGCACAAATGCTGCGCAGCTAGCGCCATTCGACGGCCAACACCGCGGTTCCTGGTGTGTCCGCTGAGCCGTGCGTGTGATCATTGCTTGTACAGCCCTCTCGCAGTGTCCGGAGCAAGTATGGTGGGTCTGACACACCGGTGTCAATGTGTTCTTTTTTCCATTTCCAGGAGTGTATTTTGTTGTGTTTTGCGTCAAGGAATGTCTTGTGCTGCAAGCCAACGTGAAACTTGACAAAAATCGTCAGTGCCAAGCGTAGAAATACCTGGAAAATGTGCAAGTTTGAGAGTAAATCCGAGAAAGACGAAGGTAATGAGAAGTAGTAGAAATGAGAACAGCGAGAAACTTAACATCAGGATTGATGGTCACGAAGTCAATGAAGTTAAGAAATTCTGCTACCTAGGCAGTAAAATAACCAATGACGGACGGAGCAAGGAGGACATCAAAAGCAGACTCGCTATGGGAAAAAAGGCATTTCTGGCAAAGAGAAGTCTACTAATATCAAATACCGGCCTTAATTTGCGGAAGAAATTGCTGAGGATGTACGTCTGGAGTACAGCATTGTATGGTAGTGAAACATGGACTGTGGGAAAACGGGAACAGAAGAGAATCGAAGCATTTGAGATGTGGTGCTATAGACGAATGTTGAAAATTAGGTGGACTGATAAGATAAGGAATGAGGAGGTTCTACGCAGAATCGGAGAGGAAAGGTATATGTGGAAAACACTGATAAGGAGAAGGGACAGGATGATAGGACATCTGCTAAGACATGAGGGAATGACTTCCATGGTACTAGAGGGAGCTGTAGAGGGCAAAAACTGTAGAGGAAGACAGAGATTGGAATACGTCAAGCAAATAATTGAGGACGTAGGTTGCAAGTGCTACTCTGAGATGAAGAGGTTAGCACAGGGGAGGAATTCGTGGCGGGCCGCATCAAACCAGTTAGTAGACTGATGACCCAAAAAAAAGACTACACTTCTAGATGGAAGCATCAGTCAGGCAAAAACGCTACCAGTGTCAGTGTTTTAAATCAATATAATAAATTCGCAGTTTTTAGTAGTTACAAAAGCAGATTTCAAGTACCTTACGTAACTGGTACACACCTCAAATATTTTTGAAGGGTAAAAAACGACAAAAGGGGGAAGGAAGATTCTAAAGTAACGTCCCGTCGACGACTAAGTCATTAGAGATAGGATGGGGAGGCGTAAGGGAGGAAATCGGTCGCTTCCTTATTTAGGGTTCAAAAATGGCTCTGAGCACTATGGGACTTAACATCTGAGATCATCAGTTCCCTAGACTTGGAACTACATAACCTAACTAACCTAAGGACATCACACACATCCATACCTGAGGCAGGATTCGAGCCTGCAATCTGCGCGTTTCCAGACTGAAGCATCTGGTCTTAAGAGATTTAGGACGGATAATAACGGAAAAGATCAAACTGGATCGCCCGGCAATGATCCAAATCCCAGTCGCCCCCTCCCCACGAATTCGCCTCAACTGTCGTACCACTGCTCCACATTCCGCTCTATTCTTATGGAGAGACGATTCCAGCCGCCGTTGCCTGTTCGATTATCACTCTGGAAGAGTAATTGGTCTGTTAGAGATACGTTACGGAATGTCGTCGTTGAGGACAGGAAGTAAATTTAAAAAAGTGTGATCTCACCACTAAAGAAAACGTATGGTCTGATATGCCGTTCGGCATAGGTGTTTACCAGTAGACCTAAGGTAGCTTGCCCGACTTCAGGGGTAAAACGCTAATTAGAACTGAGTACTTAATGGGTCTTCCTTTGTAAAAATTGGCGCTCTGCCAGTTTTTATCATCGGATCTGGGGGAGAAATGTTGAATAGAACAGGAAACCACTGAAAGCTACCTGATCTATGTCAGTAATGGTCTCAATGGCCTATTTTAGTTGTACATCCATCTTATTTATTTGTGCCCTGTTTTTCTGTTCAGCAGCTCAACACAATAGAGGAATTGTAGCACTATGTATCATATCTGAAATCACTCCCCAGTTGTTTCCGACTATCTGCCGCGTCCTGACATAGGATAAAGAGAAGACAGGGGCTTACAGGCCAGTCTATAATTCCCGAGTGGTTAGTAGCAATTACAGAAAGAGAAACTCCCAGTGATGATAGGTTGACTGCTTGGGTCAGCACCATCAGCACCTGCGAGAAGCGCGGTTTTTGGGACTCGATAGGACGCTCCCAGGGATTTGAATAAAATTGATTTCCACTCAGACTAGCTTTTACACTGAAGGATAATTCTAAACGTTAGAAAAAGCAAAGTATGCAACTGGTTGCACAAAAGAAGTCAGAGCCTGAGTCTCGGCAGTGAGCGCTAATAGAAACAGCGAAAACTAGCAGCACTGTAAAGTACAAACTTTGAGACCGGTACTCAAAGTGAGAAAAATAGACCTCTCGGAGCTTACCCCAGGCTAGCGACAAGCGACACGAAGTTGGTGTCACAATGGTCTTACTGAGTACTCTACCGCATGCAAAAAACTTGGGGTTTTAAAAGTTTGTGGCGGCGCAGTATTTCTCCCTGTTTGCAGTGGGCCCGCCAGTCCACTGGCACTTTACAGGCATCGGCCAATGTGAGGAAGGGCCATGTACCTCCCTGATGTCTCTGGCTTTTCGGTCCTCCCCTCCTCTTACTCCGTAGGTGGGGATGTTTCTGAATTTACAATAACAAATTCCAATTTCCGTAACAACATCGTTGCCGGCCGCTGTGGCCGAGCGGTTCTAGGCGTTTGACGCCGGAACCACGGTGCAGCTACGGTCGCAGGTTCGAATCCTGCCCCGCGCATGGATGTGTGTGATGTCCTTACGTTAGTTAGTTTTAAGTAGTTCTAAGTCTAGGGGACTGATGACCTCAGATGTTAAGTCCCATAGTGCTTAGAGCCATTTGAACCATTTTGAAGAACATCGTTCAGCTGAAAGGTAAACCTCACTGCCATTCATATTATGGCTAGCACCATCAGTGTTTTACGTCATTTGACTAACCCTGAGGCCTCTCATAAGGAGGGACCAGTGTTCTAACAGTTTTCCCATTTCTCATTTCACTCCATCCTGTATAAATCAACTAATGTTGCTGTTCCCAGAAAGTATCAAGCTTGCTGTCTCTACTAAGACATGCCTGTCTGTGGTCATCTTCTACTGTGACGCCTACAACAGCGTCTAGCCGATGGATGGGATTACTAATTAATTCTCAGCAGTGAAATTTCTCCCCTGGGACATCTGCACAGAGCGTCTGCAATTCCGAGCGCTCCAGCGTTGCTGTTTACCTCCGGTAACCTAAACAACATCTAGCTGCTCTCTGCATTGTGTCTCCGATTTCCCATCGAATATCCCCCTCGCTGGCTTCCAACTGTCTTAAACTTAACAACGTAGAAGTCAATATACGAGTATGACGTATTTTGTGGAGTAGACTTACTGCTGAGTCACGGCTATTCGATAGATCTACGCAGTGCTGCTTAAATGACAATGTCCGATTGAGGGTGACATATAGCTGCGAAAGCACTTCTGGGAAACTTCGACCCCTCAAGTAACATGGCTAACTTCCTGTCTAGCTGTTTATTATGGAAATGAAACGCTGTGACCTCTGTTTTACTTGTGTTTGGTTGGAGCATGTCTGTTCTTACATATTAATACCAGGTAATCTGCATACTCTTTGATGTTAGAAGTTGCCCTATCGTGGACATACAACCTAAACAGAATGGGAGCGAGAATAGCTCCTTGAGGCATACCACTGTTCAGAGTTCGCCAGTTGCTAGCTTTTCTACTCATAAGAACTAGAAGACATAAGAATATTTAATACATGCTCAATCTGTATGTTAAACAGCATCCTGCTCATATTATAAACAAACATGTATTTCAGTGACCATTTGGGAAAAAAAGCTAAGATCTTCCCAGCACTGATTACACATTTTCGCAGATGTCGAAGAATTTGCTGAATTCAGCTGTCGTTGGACTCGGTTCGCTCGTTGAAGAGCACGTTCGCGCTTTGAATTCTAGTATGCGCAACTACAGGATTATGTGATGCAAATGAAGAGCAACAGAATTCTGCCTAACGACCATTATCAGATGCAAATCTGCCGGGAAAATTACTTTCACTGCACGGTTTTCGTGCAGCGAGCGCGGCTTCTACATATTAATGACGCCGTAAGTATTGATCATGACTAATACACCGCGCTGACTCCTGAGGGAAAAACGATCGGTAAACATGATTTATTGAAAGGCTGGTGTCAGCTCCAGGAAGCTACCGACAGACTGACCGTGAAATACGGCCGGCGCTTTAACTCAGTGGTAATGAATTCCAAACAAATCTTTTAAGCTACGAAAGGGTCGTAGTGGTTGCAGAGTAAAGCTGATTCTACGAGATATAGAAAACTGTTGACACATCCAACTAAATCCCTAAAAGGGATGTTACATATTTTTATTTCCGTTAGACGAAACCACAGAACACGTTTAAAATCGTTACCAGTTCCAACAGTACATTGGGCATCTTCAGACTCCATACGTCGTAGATGGGATATGGAGAGCAATGTGTCCACTTTGTCATATTCACCCTTATTACGGATGTTTTATTTGCCATATACCACCTATGGCAATGGATTCTAATGATGACCACTGTATGGCGGAAACAGGTAACAATTGTAAAAGTTTTAAAAGGGTGAAAGTTATTGAACTACACTGAAAAACGGCAAATTAGTTACAAACTACGGCGGCGTGCACACACTTTACTAAACATGTAAACGTCACTACAGGTATTCGGATGTTCGATGTGCCTGCTATCATTGGTGATGATGTGGCACACAGGAGTAGCGGAATTCTGCATGCCCCGCTGAAATGTCGGAACATCGATGCTGTCGATGACCTCCTGAATGGCTGTTTTCAGCTCAGCAATGGTTTTGGGATTATTGATGTACATCTTTAATATAGCCCCACAAAAAGGAGTCACAGTTGTTCAGATCCACAGAATATGGCGGCAAATCAAGGCCTGTGCCAAAGGCCTCTGGATACACCAGAGCCAGAATGCAGTCCCCAAAGTGCTTCTCCAGGACATCAAACTCTCTCCTGCTTCAATGGGGTCGAGCTCCTCCGGTCACGAACCACACCTTCTCGAAATCAGGATCACTTTGGATAATGGGGATGAAATCATCCTCCAAACCTTCATGTACCGTTTCGTAATCTCCGTGACTGGACATTGCACACGTTGCAGTCACCCACTGAAGGTGAAGAGACTTCTCGATCGTGAAATGAAGATTCTCAGTCCCCGAAATGCGCCAGTTTTGCTTATTGACGAACCCATGCAAATGAAAGTAGGCTTCGTCGCTAAATCAAACCAGGCATGCGCATATAATTTCCATCATGCCCCACGGCAAACTGGGCAGTTTGACCGTAATAACGCAAACTGTTCAGAAGTTAGATGATTTTATTTCATATAATTCCATCTGTCATCCCGTACGTGATCTCGCCTAAAAGAAATGTAATGTACGTCAACAGCAGGACACTTTGTGGCTTATTTTCGAAAAGATATTAATAGCCGTGACGAATAACAATAATTACTCAATTTAGATCTGGGCTGCTTTGTGTTTCTATACCATTTTCAATTATTACATCGATAGTTTACGAGAGTTTAAATACGATATTAAAAAGTAAGGTAAGAGTATATGGGTTAGAATTTGGTGTCGAAAAAGACGACGGAATCATTAAATGGGCAGGGTAAGCAGTGGGAGGGTAGGATAAAGATACCGGTCATGGCCGTTTTAGTAAGGAACCACCCAAGCATTCGCCTTAAGTGATTTAAGGAAACCGAGGAGGACCTAAGTCTGGATCTTCACTTAAAACTTTCGATCTGACAGGCCGTGGCCGCTACGTAAAACTTCCCTTACCGTTTCATCTCCGGCCGCGGGAGACATCTTCAGAGGTTAAGCGGCGAACTGCTATCAGAACTGAATATATAGGCCATAAATAGGGCACCACTGTCCATCGCGTGACACTGGCTACTGGAATATCTCTGGTTGTGTCATCACACTGGATTAAAGTAATTGATCGTCATTCTGTCGGTGCAAAATCGATGTCCATATTTTATCTAATTAGACACCTTCCTCTTCTCTGTTAAAATTGTTATGGTCTTTATAAATCTCAATAGCTTCTCTATACATGCTGGCATGGTAGTGCGATGTTTTTGATATGACGCTCGCCTCACTGAGTTTTAATTCATGATTACCCTCTTGGTACACATGTTCCGCTACTGCCGATTTATCCGTATGTCCCAGACGGAAATTCCTCGTACGTTCAATTAAACGGGCATTAACACTTTTTTTGGGGGTACCAATATACCGGGTGATCAAAAAGTCAGCACAAATTTGAAAAGTGAGTAAATCACGGAATAATGTTGATAGAGAGGTACAAATTTACACACATGCTTGGAATGGCAAATGGCTCTGAACACTATGGGACGCAACTGCTGTGGTCATCAGTCCCCTAGAACTTAGAACTACTTAAACCTAACTAACCTAAGGATATCACACATATCCATGCCCGAGGCAGGATTCGAATCTGCGACCGTAGCAGTCGCACGGTTTCGGACTGCGCGCCTAGAACCGTGAGACCACCGCGGCCGGCGCTTGGAATGACATGGGGTATAATTAAACAAAAAATAATAATAATAAAAAAATATACAAAAGTTCAACAAATGTCCGACAGATGGCGCTTCATATGATCAGAATAGCAATAATTAGCATAAAAAAGTAAGACAAAAGAAAGATGATGATCTTTACAGGAAATGCTCAATATGTCCACCATCATTCCTCAACAATAGCTGTAGTCGAGGAGTAATGTTGTGAACAGCACCGTAAAGCACGTCCGGAGTTATGGTGAGGCATTGGCGTCGAATGTTGTCTTTCAGCATCCCGAGAGATGTCAGTCGATCACGATACACTTGCGACTTCAGGCAACCCCAAAGCCAATAATCGCACGGACTGAGGTCTGGGGACGTGGGAGGCCAAGCATGACGAAAGTGGCGGCTGAGCACACGATCATCACCAAACGACGCGCACAAGGGACTTTTCACGCGTCTAGCAATACTTCGTTTCTTTTGTTTCTAATATAACACCATGTCATTCCTAGCATGTGTGTCAATTTTTACCTCTCTATCTACATTGTTCCGTGGTTTATTAAGTTTACAAATTTATACTGACTTTTTGATCACCCGGTATATCAGCTCACAACTACGAGGATTTTTACAGGGTTCGTTATTATGACCACAGCCTATGTTCAACGTCAGCGCGCAGTAACCACTCACGGAGTGCTGGGGGCAGCACTAGCAGTGGAGTTCATAAAGCGTGTCGCAGGAACACGGAGAGCACTGCTGTCGTTGTCGTAATGCCGAAACTGAGCAGTCACCTGACGTCCAAAAGAGCGTGATCATTGGTTTTCGCCCCAAGGGTGGAAGCATTTCCGAAATCACTAAATTTGTAAACTTTCACATGCCGCCATGGTTAAAGTTTACTTTGCATGGCAAAATGACTCTATCCAAAACCGACGCAAGGGCAACTATAGTGCACCACGGGCCATGGACGTGTGGGGTCAGCAACGACTGTGGAGATGCGTACGAGCGAACAGACGTGCAACAGTTGAGCAACTGACCGCCAAGATGGACAAAGGGACTGCCAGCAGTGTCCCATCAACGGCCTTCAGCGAACGCTGCTACGTATGGACCTCCGTAGCAGGCCCCTGGTTCATGCACTCACGATCATTGCTTTTCGTCGCAGACAAAAGCTGGAATTTGCACGCCGAGACCGCAGCTGCACTTCATTGTCTGGCGATTGGTGGCCTTTTCAGATGAATCTCGTTTCTTCCGTGTACGGCGTGAAACGTCTGAAAGCAAACGCCCTGGAACAGTCTCGAGAGGATCACGCCGGAAGCGGGAGCGTTGTGGTCTGGAAAATGTTTTCGTGGCATATTCTGGGTGATCTCGTCATTCTAGAAGGCACAATGGATCAACAAGAAAGTAAGCATCTATCCTTGGAGGCCATGCCCACCACTACATGCAGTCTGTATTCCCTCGGCACAAAGGCATTTACCAGCAGGACAATGCAACGTGGTACATAGTTCGCATTGTACGGTAGTGGATCGAAAAGCACCAGGATGAGTCTAACGTATTCCCTGACCACCAAACGCCCCAGATTTAAACTCAAATGGTTCTGAGCACTAATTGCTGAGGTCATCAGTCCCCTAGAACTTAGAACTACGTAAACCTAACTAACCTAAAGACAGCACACACATGCATGCCCGAGGCAGGATTGGAACCTGCGACTGTAGCGGTGGCGCGGTTCCAGACTGTAGCGCCTCGAATCGCTCGGCCACTCCGGCCGGCATTTAATCTCAATCGAGAATTTGTGGGACCCTCTCGATCGCGCTATGACTCGTCAGCCGAGAAACAGCGCATCTAGCCACGGCACTGAAGTCAGCATGGCTCCGCAATGCTGTCGGTACCTCCCAGAACCTCGTAGACATTCTTTCTGCACGTCTCGCAGCGGTCCGCGCTACAAAAGGTGATTATTCAGGCTCTTGACAGGTGGTCGCATTAATGTGACTGGACCGTGAATACAGGCTATATTTTTGACATCAGATCACGCTCCAAGCCTGCACATTTCACGAAGCTTTGTGAATGTACCTAGTACTGGTCTTGAAAGCCAATTGTTTAAAGTAATTGAGTCGTGCTGCGCCTGACATTGGTGCTGTTTGTAGGACCCCTCTGTTGGGGGTCAGGAGGTGTCGTTTAGTTGTCATGGTTGCTGTTGTTTGTCTTCTCCTCCTGTTGACTGGCGCCACTCGCTTTCACAGTCGTTGCCTGTCTGCGAGTGGCAGCACCGGCGGTTATCGATATGTAGTAACTGTTGCCCTATCTTCGGGGCGACATCGTTGTTTTTTGGGTTAGTGTGAGGGGGCTAGTTCGGTTGGGGACTCAGCAGGAGCCGGGTCCGCGCAGTGCCAGAACATGCCTGGACCGCTGGCGGCATACATGGATTGCCGGATGGGAGGGCTGTGGTCACGAGGGTGCACGACCTCGTCGTAAACCGGATCCAGCAAGCTTTAAGTTAGTGAATTTCAATACACGTAGAGAAACCTTGACCACTGTGAGATCTCACGATTCTCCAGTGACTTGGGTTCGTGTTGCTGCTCGTAGTGTCGCCGAGGCGAAGAGCAGCGAGTGGAGTGCTTGGGGAAGGCGGATCTGATTCGATTTCCTCGACTTCCTATTACTATTTACTGCGTTCAACTTGTTACAATTTGTCAAGTTCAACCAGCGGTAATTTTTCTTGCTTTGTGGCCGCTAATGCCCCAGTTACCTGCCCTGGGGGGCCGGCTGGTGATTCTTCTTCCTTTCTCGTTCTGAGCACTCTAAGCACAGAGTTCTGGGGACGCGGTGCAGACCGCCGGTTCCGGCTTTGGCGTATTGTTCCATCGTAGCATTTGGTCTATCGGACCTCGGGTAGCTTCAGCAAGATTGTCATTAGTCATTCGTTAGACTGCCACTAGTCTGAATTACCATCTTGTGAAGTGAATGCCACTATTGGCTGCCTATTTCATCACTCGCGAAAGTGTTTGTTGCCGGACCTTCTCAGAGGTCGACTCCTGGAGCACGGTCTGGATCAGTTGCTTGTTTTTTAATTAACTTTAGCTATTGTACTTGTTGTTTTACAGGTTTCAAATTTTTTTTTAATATTATTGCTGTTCATGGCGTGTAAGGCCTTCAGCTGTGATTGTGGCCATTTGCTTTAAAAATCTAATTCGGTATTGGTATTTTAGCAGTAAGCCTTAAAACTTTATTTACTGCCATACCTGGCGTCTGATGCCGTATGCTGAGTTTGTGGCGAATTGCCTTTAATATTTTAGTACCTGTAGTTTGTAAGTTGCAGCGAGTTTTTTGCAATTCTTAATTTATTGCCATTACCGGCGTGTAAGGCCTTCTGTCCAGATCACAGGGCTTACTTTTAAAACATTATCTGCTGTATCTGTGTTTCATGGTGATTTGCTAAATTGTAACTCACTGAAAACACTATTATTTACACTTGTTTATTCCTTCATTAATAACGTGTGGTATTGTTTTATTTATTGTTGAGTGTGGAATTACTGATATAAAATAAATTGTGTGTAACTGTAAAAGCAACCAATAGTAACTGATTACGGCCCCGTCCACAATCGTAACCGAATTCTGCCTTCCCTTGACCACCAGGTCACTGTAATATTGCTAAGGAACGTATACAGCTTTTTAGTGGCTTCTTCTAAGCGCAATGCAGATCTGTGTGAAACGCACGTAAGCCTGTGCCAATGCCGCTTATTCCACACGAATCTTCTCTGGCCGTAAGGAATTTAAACTTTCTGAATAAATTGTCACGTATTTCGCAATTCCGTGTCGAAGCACGCTGGTCTATGTTCGTGTAAAACGTAACTGAAATTTCGCTGCCTTGCAGGTAGAGAAAAATGTGAGGTGAATGCGGTAGGTTCAGATACAGTATTGTGCGGGCTGAAAGAGCACCGCCTTATCTGTATGCAAGGTCGCTCTAAGGCTACAGGTACGCAAACAGAGTGTTCATCGCGAAATGGGACGTGCGTGAAGGCAACAGTCGAGACTGGCGCAGGAAACTTCTTGTTATTGAAGCGTGCTCTTGCTGTGAGGAAAAACAACACGCTACCCTTGTGTTTGTAATGGAGAACTGCGTGAAATGTCTGTCGGCTGACGTGAAACAGTTTACTCCCTTTCTTCCAACGTCTACATCTATACTCCGCAAGCAACCTTATGATGTCTGACAGAGGGTACATTATTTATCACCGCCACTTCCCCGCCCCCCCTCTCCACCCTTTACTGTTCCAGTAGCGAATGGTCTGTGGGAAGAACGAATGTTACTAAGCCGCCCATAGTTAGTTAATATGTTACATGTTCCATAGCTCGTTTGAACGATTATTTTATCGAAATGATGTGGAGCGAATCGCTTTACAGGATATATATATACATCGAGCCCCGTTCAATAGCTTTTCTGTCCGTCTTTCGAACGAAATATATCACTGATTCTGCGTATCAGGGTCTGACAGTTTGTTGGTAGGTTCTGCTGTAAATGAGTTTGCACTTGGTTGTGGTTCACAGCAGATCGCGAAGCACGATTTGCACCTAGATCAGTATTGTAAACAGCATTTTAGCATGAAGATTTTTTAATTAAAAAAAAGCCTTTGAAAATTATATAACATTCACACAAGTAAGGAGGTTTCATCCAATAAAAAGGGCGGCTGTCACAAGTGAAGTTCCTAACTTCAAATCATCATCATTATCGCCAAACACCACCACCACCAGCACTATAGATTTAACATTCACCTCCACATGAAGGCATCACCATGAAGCAAACAGTACAACGTCCGAGATAAAACGAAGGTGTCTGACGTATGTATCAAGAACACGAACTTCATCGTAGTTCCTCCTGTTCAAAACACTATAAGCTTTCAGTAGAACTTCTGAGGGCACTTTTGTCGACAAGTACTACTCTGTTTTGCTCAGTCTTCTTTAAATTCTCAATTTCCCATTAATTTTGATCGATAGAAAACTGAAAAGCAGTCAGAATATTTCCCGTTTCAGTCGGAGTAGTGTTGTCAACTCAAAATTATCAAAAGCTGGACGGTACTTCACAAAAAGCCTGACAGCTTATTTTAGAATCAATCAAACTACAATATCTCGAATGGAGTTATTGTGTACGACAGTTACGAATGCGACGTTTCTCACAACTACACAACTGGTAGCGAACCTCGTGACAAAATATATGACCATCGTGTGCAGCTTATGATTCAGTCCAATTACACTACATTGAAATTCGTCAGATGATGAAATGTGACTTCGTTACCAAAAAACCGGACATTTGCTTAAATAGTAATAATAATAATAATAATAATCCAGCCCGCCATAAAAAAAAATTGAGACGCCGGACAATTCCGGAAAATGCTGGATGGTTGGTAACCCTGAACTGGAGAGGCTTGGCCGTGTGGAGGATTTTTTTATACAGACTGACGACAGTGACTGCTGAATGCGGCTGTTCCACGTGGGAGTGTAACAGGTTCTGCCTGCTCTTGGACGACGCGACGGTGGCGCTCCTCTCGGCGGCCGTCGTAACCATGCTTGGGCAGCTGCGGCAGCGAGCATGCGGGACAGGTCCCGACTTTGCTGTACTCACCTGCAACAATAAAGAGAAAACGTTATTGTTACCAGATATAATGAAGGAAAACAAAGCGCCGAAGCACGCAATGCAGCTAGCATCATTTGGGACTTCAAGCTTTCTTGGTGAATTTCATTGAAGACAACACGACTGCTCAACTCGGCTGATAATAACCCGAAAAGGTTTCATACAGCAAACGCCTAGGAAGCCGGCCGCTGCCTCGGGCATGAATGTGTGTGATGTCCTTAGGTTTAAGTTGTTCTAAGTCTAGGGGGCTCAGAGCCATTTGAACCATTTGAGTGATGGAAGATCGTAGGCTTCCGATAGTCTCTCTCGTTGAACTGTTACAACTGTGACGTTGCTAATATGTTACTTGTGACAGGCGGCTGCCCATACGTTTATATAGCCTTGCTCCATTAATGTAACAGGATGTGTGCAAGCTGCCCGGTGACAAGCCGACAGCGAATGTTTTGCTTGGCTGGAAACCCGCACGACAGGTGCAGCGGCCACATGTCGGCTTCCGGTCGGCGTCTACCGGACGTCACGAAGACGGTTGTGCGGACCTACTGCAAGGGCAGGATTTACCTTCAAAAACAGATCGTACGAAGGCAAATTCAGAGTTATGGAAACTGCACATTTAGAGAACGCTTTTCACAACATTGGCTGGGACACAGTGTCTGGGACGCTTTATCAGGGATAGGATACAAGGAGCGAAAGGTTATCTACAGCTTGTACAGGCAGCAGACTGCACTTATGAGAGCCAGTTAACAAGAAAAGGGAGCTGGACCGCGTCGTAGCATATTTCCCATGTTATTCATAGAAGGCTACGGTTCTGCAAGCAGTGAAGGAAAATAAGCAGACATTTGGAAATGAAGACGAAATAGAAGTTTTCGAGGTTTTCTGATAATATTGTAATCGAGACAGCGAAGAGTTGGAAGAGCAACTGAACGGACTGGTTAGTGTCTTGAAAAGAGATTGTAAGATGAACAGTAAAATTAGGACAAGGGCAATGCAGCCAGCCGAATTAAGAAAGAAGACGCTATAGTAGACAATTTTTTTGCTTAGAGAACAAAATGAATAATGGCCGAAATAGAGAGGATACAGAGTGGAGACTCGGAACAGAAAGTAAAACTTTCCCGTAAAAGAGAAACTTCTTAACACCCAACATATATTCAAGTGTTTTCTGAGAGTATTTATCTGGAGTGTAATCATTTATGGAAGTGAAACGTGGACGATAAGCAATACAGACAAGAAGACTACAGCAGCTCTTGAAATGTGGTACTACGTGCTAAAGATCAACGGGTAGGGTGACAGGAAGGGCATTCGTCCACTCTGTACCACTAACCCTGCCAAGTCGACATTAACATGCCGTCTCCGTGAAGATACAGGATGAAGACCAAGAAAAAAAGGCAGTATACACTACGCTAAAGTGTAAGAATTAGCAAGCCCAATATTTTGTAATTTCACTGCATCCTATTTTTTGTTGAAACTTTACGTTCTTTAAATAATGTACTTCCTTAGTTATAAACAGGGATTTATAGGAACTAAACTTTAATATACGCCAATAAACCTTCGATGTAGACTTAGAGAAAGCTTTTGACAATGTTGACTGGAATACTCTCTTTCAAATTCTGAAGGTGGCAGGGTTAAAATACATGGAGCGAAAGGCTATTTACAATTTGTACAGAAACCAGATGGCAGTTTTAAGAGTCGAGAGACATCAAAGGGAAGCAGTGGTTGGGAAGGGAGTGAGACTGGGTTGTAGCCTCTCCCCGATGTTATTCAATCTGTATATTGAGCAAGCAGTAAAGGAAACAAAAGAATTCTGAGTACGTATTAAAATCCATGGAGAAGAAATAAAAAAAATTGGGGTTCGCCGATGACATTGTAATTCTGCCAGAGACTGCAAAGGACTTAGAAGAGCAGTTAAACGGAATGGATAGTGTCTTGAAATAAGGATATAAGATGAACATCAACAAAAGCAAAACGAGGATAATGGAATGTAGTCGAATTAAGTCGGGTGATGCTGAGGGCATTAGATTAGGGAATGAGACACTTAAAGTAGTAAAGGAGTTAAGCTATTTGGGGAGCAAAATAACTGATGATGGTCGAAGTAGAGAGGATATAAAATGTAGACTGGCAATGGCAAGGAAAGCGTTTCTGAAGAAGGGAAATTTGTTAACATCGAGTGTCAGGAAGTCGTTTCTGAAAGTATGTGTATGGAGCCTAGCCATGTGTGTAAGTGAAACATGGACAATAACTAGTTTCGACAAGAAGAGAATAGAAGCTTCCGAAATGTGGTGCTACAGAATAAAGCTGAAGATTAGATGGGTAGATCATATAACTAATGAGGAGGTATTGAATAGGATTGGGGACAAGAGAAGTTTGTGGCACAGATTGACTAGAAGAGGGGACCGGTTTGTAGAACACGTTCTGAGGCGTCAAGGGATCACCAATATAGTATTGGAGGGAAGCGTAGAGGGTAAAAATTGTAGAGGGAGACCAAGAGATGAATACACTATACAGATTCAAAAGAATGTAGGTTGCAGTAGGTACTGGGAGATGAATAAGCTTGCACACGATAGAGTAGCATGGAGAGCTGCATGAAACCAGTCTCAGGACTGAAGATCACAACAACAAATCTTCGATTTTTAAACCGAACTCCCATGTGTAAAACAGCAAGAAAAAGATTAGATTCGTTATGAAATTACACTAAGTTTGTTGTAAGTCGCTAAGTACTCTCATTACAAAGCACTGGATGTACAGGGTGTTTCAAAAATGACCGGTATATTTGAAACGGCAATACAAACTAAACGAGCAGCGATAGAAATACACCGTTTGTTGCAATATGCTTGGGACAACAGTACACTTTCAGGCAGAAAAACTTTCGAAATTACAGTAGTTATAATTGTCAACAACAGATGGCGCTACGGTCTGGGAAACTCTATAGTACGATATTTTCCACATATCCACCATGCGTAGCAATAATATGGCGTAGTCTCTGAATGAAATTACCCGAAACCTTTGACAACGTGTCTGGCGGAATGGCTTCACATGCAGATGAGATGTACTGCTTCAGCTGTTCAATTGTTTCTGGATTCTGGCGGTACACCTGGTCTTTCAAGTCTCCACAGAAAGAAGTCACAGTGGTTCATGTCTGGCGAATAGGGAGGCCAATCCACGCCGCTTCCTGTATGTTTCGGATAGCCCAAAGCAATCACACGATCATCGAAATATTCATTCAGAAAATTAAAGACGTCGGCCGTGCTATGTGGCCGGACACCATAAACCACGAGGTGTTCACAGTGTCGTCTAAGGCAGTTTGTACCGCCACAAATTCACGAAGAATGTCCAGATAGCGTGATGCAGTAATCGTTTCGGATCTGAAAAATGGGCCAATGATTCCTTTGGAGGAAATGGCGGCCCAGACCAGTACTTTTTGAGGATGCAGGGACGATGGGACTGCAACATGGGGCTTTTCGGTTCCCCTTTTGCGCCAGTTCTGTTTAGTGACGAAGCCGTCCAGGTAAAAATAAGCTTCGTCAGTAAACCAAATGCTGCCCACATGCATATCGCCGTCATCAATCCTGTGCACTATATCGTTAGCGAATGTCTCTCGTGCAGCAATGGTAGCGGCGCTGAGGGGTTGCTGCGTTTGAATTTTGTATGGATAGAGGTGTAAACTCTGGCGCATGAGACGATACGTGGACATTGGCGTCATTTGGACCGTAGCTGCAACACGGCGAACGGAAATCCGAGGCCGCTGTTGGATCACCTGCTGCACTAGCTGCGCGTTGCCCTCTGTGGTTGCCGTACGCGGTCGCCCTATCTTTCCAGCACGTTCATCCGTCACGTTCCCAGTCCGTTGAAATTTTTCAAACAGATCCTTTATTGTATCGCTTTTCCGTCCTTTGGTTACATTAAACCTCCGTTGAAAACTTCGTCTTGTTGCAACAACACTGTGTTCTAGGCGGTGGAATTCCAACACCAGAAAAATCCTCTGTTCTAAGGAATAAACCATGTTGTCCACAGCACACTTGCACGTTGTGAACAGCACACGCTTACAGCAGAAAGACGACGTACAGAATGGCGCACTCACAGACTGCGTTGTCTTCTATATCTTTCACATCACTTGCAGCGCCATGTGTTGTTGAAAATTGTAACTACTGTAATTTCGAAAGTTTGTCCGCCTGAAAATGTACTGTTGTCCCAAGTATATTGCACAAACGGTGTATTTCTATCGCTGCTCGTTTAGTTTTTATTGCCATTTCAAATATACCGGTCATTTTTGAAACACCCTGTATATAATATGGGAAATTTGCGCTTCAATTTGAGCGGAAGCAAACTGTTCACCCATCTCAATGTTTATGACGTCATGACTCCTGAAGAATGTGTTGTAGAATGATATAGTTTTGCAGGTACATTCACTGATTTGTGTGGATACTGCCTGGAAACTGTGTTGCCAAAATGGCTCTGAACACTATGGGACCTAACATTTTAGGTCATCAGTCCCCTAGAACTTAGAATTACTTAAATCTAACTAACCTAAGGACACCACACACATCCATGCCCGAGGCAGAATTCGAACCTGCGACCGTAGCAGTCCCGCGGTTCCGAACTGTAGCGCCTAGAACTGCACGTCCACCGCGGCCGGTTTTAACTGTGTTGCGAATAGAGTCGATAGTAAAGAAGTAATAAATTAAAACGTCACGCTTCATGCTGAAGTTTTACTCCATTAACAGCGAAAATGTAGTAGGCTATAAACTTTTTTCCTTTCATCTATTTGTGGAGGTATCAGTGAACGTTGGAAGTTGTGTGTATAGTTTGTTGGAAGTTGCCAAGTGCTCTCATTCTCACACTGTTTCTAACTTTGATTGTATTCAGCACTTACCGTAAAATTATATTTATTAAAGAGTGGGTTATGTCAGCAGTTTAAAATTTTAAATTCGGTCAATAATCACGCGAAATACTGAAAATCAAGCTTTTGTTGGCCCTGCAAGCTATTAAGAGAGGTAACCCGCAGCTAGTACTGGATTCTGGTATAGCGATTTAGTAATATAGAGTGAATACGAACCGAGAGAGGAGGCACAGTGGTTGATACACCGGACGCGTATCCACGTGCACGGCGGTTCAAATCCCGGTCTGGCCATGCAGATTTAGGTTTTTCGTCACCCCAATGAGAATGCACGGATGGTTCCTTCGATAGGCTCCCATTCTACCTTCGACAACCTCGTCGTTGGCTTGACGTTAAACCATATCTTAATCCATTCCGGTAGAAAGGACAATGGACGCTGCGGCCAAGACGAGTAATCATCGCGCTTCGCGGAGGAAGACGCTACACTATACACTGTATGGCCTGCAGATCTTTTTTTTTTTTTTTTTTTTACTTGATCAAATTTTTGTGTTGTTCACAAATTGCAACATCTTCCAAGCTGTAATTAACGCCATATAAATATGCTCTTTTCCGAGTGTACTTCTGACCAAAAAGCGATTCTGGTATCTGAAGTGCAAATGTTTTTGTTAAACATGCCTTTTGCGCTCTTGTGGAGGTATTTCCATAACAACTTCCATCCCCTAACAAATATTTCTTCATACCAATTTCCATAAAGTTAGCTTTAATTTTTTTTTTCTATTTAATGAAAAATTTTCATCCCCTATCGCACTCCCTCAGGGGTTGAATTTCCAGAAACACTGAAACACGAAATTTTGTTAATTTCTGACCGAGAAGTCAAATGCCAGTTGTCACAGATCCTTTAGTAGTTCTTTTGTAATTATTTATCTTTAAAAAACGTACACTCACTATTTTATCCCCTTTGTGGTTGACTATCCAAAAACGGTGAAATACGTATTATTTATTTTCTGACTGAGGTACCAACTACCAGATTTCGTAGTTCTAGCTCCAAAATTCCCTTAATATCGACATACTTTCAAAAAGCCTTTCATCCCCTATTTAACCTCCTCTGGAGTGGAATTTCGGACAGTCCCTTCTTAAACGATGCCTATACATCCCTCCGAAACTTAAGTTTCTATCCTTAGCGGTTTGATTTGGACGATGATTGGTCAGAGAATCTGTCTGATCCTACTTCACTTCCTTAGGGGTTGAATTTTAAAACACAGTCAAACACGTATTTTTTCATCTCTAACCGAGAAGCAAAACCCTAATTTTCATAGATTTAGCTTTAAAAATGCTTTCGCAATGACATATTTTCAAAAAAAACTTTCACCCGCTATTTCACCTCCATAGGGTTAAATTTCCAAAAATACTGAAATACGAATTTCTTAATTCTGACCGAGAAACCAAATAACAATTTTCGCAGGTCAACCTTCAAAATTGCCCTAACAGGAACATAAAAAAAAAAAATCATCCCCTATTTCACATGTTAAGGCTGGAAGTTCTAAAAATCCCTTCTTAAACGATGCGTATAGTGTAAGATCCACACCTTTTCCAAATTTCAAGTTGTTGTTCTTAGCATTTTGGGCTGGGCGATGAGTCAGTCCGGAAATTGCCTTTTATATATAGGTGTGTGTGTGTGTGTGTGTGTGTGTGTGAATTAGGAAGTTTACGGAGGAACAGCATGGCGCGCACTTGGCGACACATGGCTCACGGGCGAGTATTGAGAGGAATTTTATACAGTGTGCTGTCAGTCTAAGGGCTCGTGCTAAATCGACCTTCCCAGGAAATTTAACAGACACGAAATCTTCTGTTGTTACTGTGGGAGGAGCGTGCCTACGACACCAGTGCCGGAGGCTGTCTGGAAACAAATGCCGAAAAAAAGCCAACGGATGTCGAGGTAGAACAAGAGGTCACACGTAGACGAACACTGCACAGACGAGACGTCGTGCACCCGCCTCCAGGGTGGATGAGCCCCCCCTTCCGAGGACGGGTCCGTACGGCACTGAGGTCATTAGCGCCGCAGCAAACCACGTTGCATTATGCAGGCAACCTCTCCGTGTGTAGCCAAACCCTGACGCAATTGTTCCTCTGTTTTGACCCACGCTCACCCCGCTTCGTTAAATCGTTTCGGGTAGCCAGCCAAAACAGTAAACTGCGTGTTGCTATCTCCAATCATCTTGCATCTCTGGAGTAGATCCGAGGTCGAAGCACTGTTGTCCGCAATGTAAGCAATATGGAACCGATACCCACTGATCCAGAGCAGTTCCGTCTCGATTAATTTGCTTGTGTACTCTTTCAGATGAATCCGAAATCAGGTACTGCATTGTAAGGCGTATCCAGGGTCAGATCACAATTTAATAGTCATGAAGAGTAGACTAAGTTAAGAGAATCGTCCGGAAGAGTCAGTGTGGAAGGAAGTGGTACGCTGCAGTACTGATGAACAATGAGACGCGTTTGAATTTTGCTAAAGATGGCGGTAGTGTGACAAGGAATGCCACAATAGAATTCAGTTGAAGAGGAGGTGGCATCTAAAAAGTCACACATGTTGGGCAGACCAATATAGGCAGGAGGAAGGTGGAAGAAATACCTCAACGGATGAAAGAAAGAAGTACAAAAACGTCCAGGGAAGGACAGCAATACAGCAATATAAGTCACTTAGAAATGGAATAAACAAAATGGAAGTCAAGGCGAAATGGCTGCAAGAGAAATGTGAAGAAACCGTAAAGGAAATCATCGTCGTTTGGACCCACTCAGCATATAGAAAAGTCAAAGCAACCTTCGGTGAAATTAAAAACAAGGGTGGCAACATTAATATAAGGCTGTAACGGAAATGTTACTGTTAAGCGCAGAGGAGGAACCGGCTTGGTGGAAAGAGTACATTGACGGCCTCTACGAGGCGGACAACTTGATAACGTGACAGGAACAGGAGATGGAGTCGATATAGAATACATAAGGAATCCAGTATTAGAGGCAGAATTTAAAAGAAGTAGAAAAAGAGGATAGATAATATTCCACCTGAATTTCTCAAATCACTGGGAGAAGTGGCAACCGAACGACTATTCACGCTCGTATGTACGAGACTGGTGACGTACCATCAGACTTTCGGAAAGATACCACCCACGCAGTTTCGAAGAGAGGGAGGTAAGTTCGGAAACAATCCCACAATTAGGTTAATCGTTCATGTATCCAAGCTACTGACATGTATATACAGGGTGTTACAAAAAGGTACGGCCAAACTTTCAGGAAATATTCCTCACACACAAAGAAAAGATGTTATGTGGACATGTGCCCGGAAACGCTTATGAGCTCATTTTATTTTCGTCAGTATGTACTGTACTTCCTCGATTCAACGCCAGTTGGCCCAATTGAAGGAAGGTAATGTTGACTTCGGTGCTTGTGTTGACATGCGACTCATTACTCTACAGTACTAGCATCAAGCGCATCAGTACGTAGCATCAACAGGTTAGTGTTCATCACGAATGTGGTTTTACAGTCAGTGCAATGTTTACAAATGCGGAGTTGGCAGATGCCCAATTGATGTATGGATTAGCAAGAGGCAATAGCCGTGGCGCGGTACGTTTGTATCGAGACAAATTTCCAGAACGAAGGTGTCCTGACAGGAAGACGTTCGAAGCAATTGATCGGTGTCTTAGGAAGCACGGAACAATCCAGTCCATGACTCGCGACTGGGGAAGACCTAGAACGACGAGGACACCTGCAATGGACGAGGCAATTCTTCGAGCAGTTGACGATAACCCTATTGTCAGCGCCAGAGAACTTGGTGCTGTACAAGGTAACGTTGACCACGTCACTGTATGGAGAGTGCTACGGGAGAACCAGTTGTTTCCGTACCATGTACAGCGTGTGCAGGCACTATCAGCAGCTGATTGGCCTTCACGGGTACACTTCTGCGAATGGTTCATCCAACAATGTGTCAATCCTCATTTCAGTGCAAATGTTCTCTTTACGGATGAGGCTTCATTCCAACGTGTGCCCGCATCTCGTGGTCGTGCGGTAGCGTTCTCGCTTCCCACGCCCAGGTTCCCGGGTTCGATTCCCGGCGGGGTCAGGGATTTTCTTTGCCTCGTGATGGCTGGGTGTTGTGTGATGTCCTTAGGTTAGTTAAGTTTAAGTAGTTCTAAGTTCTAGGGGACTGATGACCTAAGATGTTAAGTCCCATAGTACTCAAAGCCATTTGAACCATTCCAACGTGATCAACCGCCAGCAATGGAGGCAAGGCTGAAGAAATATCAAGACACGCTCGTTGACCTAGAAACAGCGTTCGACAGTGCCAAGTGGTACAAGATGTTTGAAACTCTAAGAAAAACAGGGATAAGCCCTAAAGAACGACGAGTAATATACAATACGCACAAAAACCAAGAGGGGACAATAAGACTAGAAGACCAAGAACAAAATGATTGGATTAAAAAGAATATAACACCAAGATGGAGTCCTTCGCCCCTATTGTTCAATCTATACACCGGAGAAGTTATGACGAAAATAAAGAAAGGTTCAAGAATGGGGATTAAAATTCAGGGTCAAAGGATATCAATGATAAGTTTCGCTGATGACATACCTATCCTCAAGAACAGAATGAACAAAGTAAATCGAAGAAAGGCGAAAGTATTGAGAAGTAGCAGAAATGCGAATAGCTAGAAACTTAACTTCAGAATTGGGGATCACGAAGTTAAAGGATTTCTGCTACCTAAGCAGCAAAGTAACCCATGATATACGTAGCAAGGAGGGCATAAAAAGCAGGGTAGCACAATCAAAGAGGGCTTTCCTGGCCAAGAGAAATCCACTAGTATCGGATATAGTCCTTAATTAGGGGAAGAAATTTGTGAGGATGTACGTTTGGAGCACAGCATTGTGTGGTAGTGAGACATGGACTGTGGCAAAACCCGGAACGGAAAATAATCTAAGCATTTGAGATGCGGTGCTACAACAGAATACTGAAAAGTAGGTGGACTGATAACGTAAGAAATGAAGAGGTTCTCCGGAGAACTGGTGGGGAAACGAATATATTGAAAACACTGACAAAAAGCGGGGACAGGACGATAGGGTGTATGTTAAGGCATCAGGAAATAACTCCTTGGTACTAGAGGGAAGTGTAGAGTGTAAAAAGTGTAGAGGAAGACAGAGATTGGAATGCATCCAGCAAATAATTGAAGAAATGGGGTGCAATTGCTAATCTGAGAGGGACAGATTTGGCGGAGACAAATTTATGGTGGAAAAAAGGAAGCGCAGAGCTAGATCAATCTTGCGACTGTGTTTCGTTCATTAATTTCATGCAACGATATAGGCTCGCTCACCGATAGATCTGTACCTACAGATTGGAAATTTGCGCAGGTCGCACCAGTGTTTAAGAAGGGTAATAACAGTAATCCATCGAACTACAGACCTATATCTTTGACGTCCGTTTGCAGTAGGGTTTTGGAGCATATACTGTATTCAAACATTATGAATCACCTCGAAGGGAACGATACGTAATCAGCATGGTTTCAGAAAACATCGTTCTTGTGCAACGCAGCTAGCTCTTTATTCGCACGAAGTAATGGCCGCCATCGACAGGGGATCTCAAGTTGATTCCGTATTTCTAGATTTCCGTAACGCGTTTGACACCGTTCATCACAAGCGACTTCTAATCAAGCTGCGGTTCTATGGGGCGTTGTCTCAGTTGTGCGACTGGATTCGTGATTTCCTGTCAGGAAGGTCGCAGTTCGTAGTAATAGACGGCAAATCATCGAGTAAAACTGAAGTGATATCAGGTGTTCCCTGGGGAAGCGTCCTGAGACCTCTGCTGTTCCTGATCTATATAAATGACCTGGGTGACAATTTGAGCAGTTCTCTTAGATTGTTCGCAGATGATGCTGTAATTTACCGTCTAGTAAGGTCATCCGAAGACCAGTATCAGTTGCAAAGCGATTTAGAAAAGATTGCTGTATGGTGTGTCAGGTGGCAGTTGACGCTAAATAACGAAAAGTGTGAGATGATCCACATGAGTTCCAAAAGAAATCCGTTGGAATTCGATTACTCGATAAATAGCACAATTCTCAAGGCTGTCAATTCAACTAAGTGCCTGGGTGTTAAAATTACGAACAACTTCAGTTGGAAAGACCACATAGATAATATTGTGGGGGAGGCGTGCCAAAGGTTGCGTTTCATTGGGAGGACACTTAGAAGATGCAACAAGTCCACTAAAGAGACAGATTACATTACACTCGTTCATCCTCTGTTAGAATAATGCTTCGCGGTGTGGGATCCTTACCAGGTGGGATTGACGGAGGACATGAAAAGGGTGCAAAATAGGGCAACTCGTTTTGTATTATCACGTAATAGGGGAGAGAGTGTGGCAGATATGATACGGGAGTTGGGATGGAAGTCATTAAAGCAAAGACATTTTTCGTCGCAGCGAGATCTATTTACGAAAATTCAGTCACCAACTTTCGCTTCCTACATAGGTAGGAATGATCATCAAAATAAAATAAGAGAAATCAGAGCTCGAACAGAAAGGTTTAGGTGTTCGTTTTTCCCGCGCGCTGTTCGGGAGTGGAATTGTAGAGAGATAGTATGATTGTGGTTCGATGAATCCTCTGCCAAGCACTTAAATGTGAATTGCAGAGTAATCATGTAGATGTAGATGTCTCACAAGGAGACCGACAAAGGGTGCTGTGACAAGGTGATCGTGGGAACATTGAAGTTGAACGTGTCATTCAAGTCAGAAGTGAACGATTACTACATCAGTACGTGACGTACCAGAGACAAAAATTTCTGCCAAGACCCGGAAACAAACCGCTCTCACGCACCGAGTGTTATCGCACTATCCCGCGTTATGACTTAGTTTAGTGCTACTGTGCGACTGGAGTAACTGCGGGAACGTACAGCCTACGTCTTTAACCTCCATCAGAAGAAGTGGTAAGATGCGGGCCGCAGGTGCGAGCCGGGCAGGCGCCTGCCGCAGCGCGTCACGGCAGATGCACGGCTCTCCCATTGTGCTAGCGTTCACCCATCTCCCCTGCCCCCGCTCTGTACTGGGGAGCAAAAGAGCCACAGGCGATCAATAGGGCCTCACGACGCCTTCCCAAATGAGACACGCCGCGGACGACCATCTGTCCTCGCTCGACAAGTGCGTTCGCTTTGTCCCGGCAATTCGGCATTCCTCACGACCCTCCACGTTTCCTCCTGTCCAATGGCCACCCCAGTGACGCGCAGAAACCTCTTTTCACCGTCCCACTGGACCCTTGTGTCATCCTCACCTGGAACGTATTTCCCGTGGCGAAGCCTTGCGTGGCTGGTCTAAGTTCAGAGATGACCTGGTACCTCAAATGGAATGAGCTCCTTAAAACTGATTCGCGACCCGAACGCTCTCCAACGGCGGTTGTAGTCTCTATGTGGCGCACGAGACACAGTTTGTTTACAAAAAACAAAAACAAAACACGGTTCCGTAGAAACGTAATTATATATGTAGACAGCACATCCATCCCAAAAATGCAGGCTCTAGATTGTTTTTTGCGTGTTATCGACATTGATACTGGCAAGAAGTCGGTCCCGGGAATTCCATACTTTCGAGAATGTTTTAATGCCTGAAGTCACATAACAAATGACTTTTTTTTCGTACGATACAATTACAAATTAACAATTTTGCGACATTTTCCTTTACTTGGACTGAGAAACCTTTCTTCTTCCAAATTTCTTTTTGGTGAGTCAACAGGAAGTACCCTACAGGTTTTAACGACTGAGTTTGCGAGTATTAAGAAATGACATAAATGGCCGTATCTTTTAATTGCATAAACTCAGAAGTTTCAATCTTTTAAACCGCCAAGGGACCGTTGACTTTAGTATGTGACATGAATTTCAACTTGATACGTCCACGCGTTGCTGAAAAAAAAAAAGGTTTTTTAACATTCGGACAGACAGATGGACAACGAAGTGATCATGGAAGGATTCCACACAAAAAAATAGCTGTTAGCGATCGTCGAAAACGAGCGGAGAAAATCTGTGAGAGCTCTTATTCATGTAAGCTGATTCGAAAGTTTGCACACAAGGAGCTGGCAGAGGAATCGAAATACAACTACGGGCTAGGGACTTATGTCCTGCAAGTAATCGTGAATCACTAAAAGTTTTGGAATTTTAGCAACTACAAGGTCAATCAACGCACACGAGCCTTGTAAGTTCAACAGATATAGAGTGCTGTTTACTCCACAATATTGTACTTGAGATATGACGTACAATATGGTGACCATCACATTCAGCACAGGCGTGACATCTTCGTAGAAAATTCTGCCATATTCTACCAAATACACCAGGTACGGCGCGAACCTCATCAGACGCTTCAAATACCTAGGCGATATATGTTTAACTAGCTGCGACATTGCCGTGAAAATGCAGTGATCCGTATATATGTAATGTACGGGAGTGAGACAGGGTTGAAGCCTATCCCAGATGTTATTCAATCTGTATACTGAGGAAGCAGTAAAGGAAACAAACGAAAAATATGGAGTAGGAATTAAATTCCAAGAAGTAGAAAAGACGTTTGCCGATACATTCTAATTATCTCAGAGACAGCAAAGGACCTGGAAGAGCAGTTGAACGGAATTGACAGTGTCTTGAAAGGAGGATATAAGATGAACATTAACAGAAGAAAAACGAGGATAATGGAATGTTGTCGAATTAAATCAGGTGATTCTGAGGGTATTAGATTAGGAAATGAGACACTTAAAGTTGTAGATGAGTTTTGCAATTTGGGGAGCAAAAGAAATGACGACGGTCGAAGTAGAGAGGATACAAAATGTAGACTGCCTAAGACAAGGAAAGCGTTTCTGAAGAAGAGAAATTTAACATTGAGCATAGATTTAAGTGTCAGGAAGTCTTTTCTGAAAGTATTGGTATGGAGTGTAGTCATGAATGGAAGTGAAACATGGACGATAACTAGTTTAGACAAGAAGAGAATAGAAGATTTGGTACTGTGGTGCTAAATAAGAATGCTGAAAATTAGATGGATAGATCATGTAACTAAAGACGGGATACTGAAGATAATTGGGGAGAAGAGGAATTTGTGGCACAAATTGATTAGAAGAAGGGATCGGTTGGTAGGACACGTTCTGAGTCACGGGATCACCCTTGAAGTGTTGCAGGGAAGCGTGGGGGGTTAAAACGGTAGAGGGAGACCAAGAGATGAATACACTAAGCAGATTCAGATGTATGTATCTTGCAATAGTTTCTTGAAGATGAAGCAGCTTGTACAGGATAGAGTAGCATGGAGAGCTGCATCAAACCAGTCTTTGGACTGAATACCACAACGACAAACACAACAAAACACAAAAATAACAAAAAGGTTATAGAAGCTCTTGAAATGTGGTGCTACAGAAAAATGCTGAAGTGTGCAGAATGTACGCTGGTATGAAACTTCCTGGCAGATTAAAACTGTGTGCCGGACCGAGACTCCTATTCGGGACCTTCGTTCTCCGCGGGGAACTCTCGGTCCGTCACACAAGTTTAATCTGCCAGGAAGTTTCACATCTGCTGAAGATTTGATGGGTAGAGCGAAGGAGACACTGCATCCAACTGTGCACAACTCGACCAAAATTCGGTTGACAAGACACGCCCTGAGGCTTCAAGGCAATGGAAAAAAATTGGAGAGGGCGGGGGCAAAAATTGTACAGTGAGCCCAAGGTTTCAATACAGTGAGCACGTTCAAATAAATGCTGGTTGCGGATATAAAGATGAAGAAACACGTAGAACTGCATCAAATTAGTCTTCGGACTGAAAACCACAGCAGCCGCAACAACAGAAATTACGAACCATAAAACTGTGATAAGAAAGCCAGATGTTATGCACAAACCGCTACTGAATCGAAGTCTGTCAAAGAAGTAAACTTTTCGTAGAAAAACATCCTCACTCTCAGTACCATTTCTCTTCGAGATCTCAATGCAACGTCTTTCTCTGCAGTACTGTGAACCTAGAGATTTTTTTTTTAACTTCCTCCGATGCTGCCTGCGGCCTAAACGATTTTAACGTGCATCGTATTTCGTTTAGTGCTGTTTTAGGTTTGTTCCTATTATGATAATCTTTTCTTCGAATGTCAAAAAGAAACTGCTCCAGATCAGTTAAAACACTCACATGTTGTTTGCACCAAATTCCCATATTCAACCTTCATTTCTCTTGAAATCACTTTGTCAGCGCAGCGTGGGAGCTGTAAAGTGCACAGCTGTAGACGTTTTCCCCGCGTCAAAGCACACTTGTGAGTGAAAGCTTCGGCTTCCATCGGTAGCATTCGCGTAACGTCATATGCGCTTTCACTCATAAGTATAGACTGGCCTATGATTCCGTACAGCATCCAGTAGCGGCTTGCCGGGGGTAACGGGTTTAGCCAGGCGGCACAATCCCCCGAGGACTCCTGTTGTGCGCTGAAAGGAACGCGTTAATTGGCACTAAATCAGCCGACAGCTACGTGCATCATCGATGACGCCGATGATCAGTTGGACGCTCGCTCTCCAGGGCTCGGTACAGAACAATTGCATTTAGATTTCATTTCTAACCCCCATTTGATATCTGTGTTTCACTGATAATACCTGTACAACAAAGCAAATGTCGACGGTGTGCGCTGCTTGTCTTTTTGGTAAACAAACTCGTTCCACTCCCTCACGGTACCTGCTGTTGACAGGAGAATGGCCACTTTACTCTTCGCCGTGAAGCCCGTATTCAGTGCTACCCTCTTCTGTCTCGGATTTGTTTCTCCGACAGCGTTAGTTATTCATGAACTGTATACACATTGCTGTGGATAGGTTTGTTAATCAAGAGTTAAGTCGTCCTCAGACGGGACGTGTTTCCATCGCGGTTGGTGCACGCTCATCAACGAGGAGGAGCAGTACAGGCAATTTGCTCCTCATCCTGATTTTCGACAGCAGCACTCTCCAGAGGCATTTGGCTATGTCTGGCTGCAAACAAGGGTTCACAGGTAGATGCCGTGTTTCTTGACTTCCGCAAGGCGTTTGACACAGTTCCCCACAGTCGTTTAATGAACAAAGTAAGAGCATACGGACTATCAGATCAATTGTGTGATTCGATTGAGGAGTTCCTAGATAACAGAACGCAGCACGTCATTCTCAATGGAGAGAAGTCTTCCGAAGTAAGAGTGATTTCAGGTGTGCCGCAGGGGAGTGTCATAGGACCGTTGCTATTCACAATATACATAAATGACCTGGTGGATGACATCGGAAGTTCACTGAGGCTTTTTGCAGATGATGCTGTGGTGTATCGAGAGGTTGCAACAATGGAAAATTGTACTGAAATGCAGGAGGATCTGCAGCGAATTGACGCATGGTGCACGGAATGGCAATTGAATCTCAATGTAGCGAAGTGTAATGTGATGCGAATACATAGAAAGATAGGTCCCTTATCATTTAGCTACAAAATAGCAGGTCAGCAACTGGAAGCAGTTAATTCCATAAATTATCTGGGAGTACGCATTAGGAGTGATTTAAAATGGAATGATCATATAAAGTTGATCGTCGGTAAAGCAGATGCCAGACTGAGATTCATTGGAAGAATCATAAGGAAATGCAATCCGACAACAAAGGAAGTAGGTTACAGTACGCTTGTTCGCCCAATGCTTGAATACTGCTCAGCAGTGTGGGATCCGCACCAGGTAGGGTTGATAGAAGAGATAGAGAAGATCCAACGGAGAGCAGCGCGCTTCGTTACAGGATCATTTAGTAATTGCGAAAGCGTCACGGAGATGATAGATAAACTCCAGTGGAAGACTCTGCAGGAGAGACGCTCAGTAGCTCGGTACGGGCTTTTGTTAAAGTTTCGAGAACATACCTTCACCGAAGAGTCAAGCAGTATATTGCTCCCTCCTACGTATATCTCGCGAAGAGACCATGAGGATAAAATCAGAGAGATTAGAGCCCACACAGAAGCATACCGACAATCCTTCTTTCCACGTACAATACGAGACTGGAATAGAAGGGAGAACCGATAGAGGTACTCAGGGTACCCTCCGCCACACACCGTCAGGTGGCTTGCGGAGTACGGATGTAGATGTAGAAATCATACATGAATTGACGATGTATACAAAGCGCGTCACATATGGTATAATTTATTTATAACTAGCTGACAAGCCTGACATGTCGGGTACTCGTTCTGCCAATTTCCTACTAGAGACGAAAAAGAATAATTGTGTTCGTAGTGTAAGATCGAAAAAAAATAATCATTTCCATATATTCGTGAAAACGCCATTCAAATAATTATGAGACAGTCGTACAAAGAAATATTCAATGTACAAATTTGTAAGTACAGTACCCAGATTACGAATGCGAAATACAAATTCTCTATAATGTTTATTTAGGCTTGAATTTGATTATAAACAATATTTCTAGTACATGTCCAGGTTGCTGAGCACGTCTGCTTAGCGTGTCTGCAACGCGATATTGTAAACGTCTCTATGATAACGCCTCTTCATAGTTCTATAGATGGATATTGTTTTTCCTTAAAGCCGTTTGCGCTTCGCATTTGAAAGCTGTCAAAATCGCTGCCACATATCAGGGATTTCATTAAATCGACTGTACGAGTGTCTTTGTAGTGAAGAATAAATGCATGGAAACATCTTGTATGATGTGGCAATTTTCATGCGTCTCATTGTTTACGACGTCATATCTCCAGAACTATGATAGGTATGTGGTTGTTACACCCCCCCTCGCTCCCCACCCCCTCCAGCGATTGTTGCCTTACAGGAAGGGATATGTGTACCAAGTTTGGTTGAAATCAATCCAGTGGTTTAGAAGGAGACGAGGAAAACACACACACACACACACACACACACACACACACACACATACACACACACAGCCATTTTTATGATACATACCAGCTAATGACATATCGGTAGTTAACACAGTTGGAAAATATTAAGATCAACATCACAGACTTAGTTAAAAATTTTTAATTGTAGTGCAATGGGCAAAGTTATGGACTGTGAGCAAAAAGATGTTCGGTTCCAGCGTTCTGCAATTGTCTTTCATCATCCCTTAGTTTTCAGAAAGATCCTGGGTCTCTGTTGCGAATTTCAGAGAAGTATGTTCTAGCATGTCCGACTCCGTAACTGAGTGGTCAGCGAGGCTGATTGCCGTGCGGAAGTCCGGGATTCGATTCGGAGTACTGCCAGGGACTTCTCTTTTCTGCCAAGGTCTCTCTAATTTTCCTGTAGGTGGCGTCTGTCTTACCCCTAGTGATATACGCTTCTAAATCCTTCCATTTTTCCCCTAGCCATTCGTGCTTAAGTCATTCTGCACTTCCAATCAATCTCATTTTTTAGACGTCAATATTCCCTTTCGTGTGGTTCATTTACTTCATTTTTATATTTTCTCCTATCATCAGTTAAATTCAATATCTCTTGTTTCTACTATCCCTCGTCTTTTTACCTACTTGATCCTCTGCTGCCCTCACTATTTAATCTCTCAATGCTACCCATTCGTCTTCTACTGTATTCATTTCACGTGTTCTTGTTCCCTAATGTTCCCTCTGAAACTCTCTACAACCTCTGGTTCTTTCAGTTTATCCAGGTCCCATCTCCCTAAACTCCATAACCAATACATTGTGCTCCGAGTCCACACCTGCTCCTGGAAATGTCTTGCAATTTGAAATCTGGTTCCGAAATCCCTGTCTTACCATTATTTAACCAATACCCTCCGCTGTCTCCAAGTCTCTTACACGTATAGAACTTTCTTTCGTGATTCTCGAATCAAGTGTTAGCTACGATTAAATTATGCTCTGTGCAAAATTCTACCAGACGGCTTCCTCTTTTATTCCTCCCCCCCCCCCCCACTCCATATTCACCTACTATCTTATCTTATCTTCCTTTTCCTACTATCGATTTCCAGTCCACCATGACTATTAAATTTTCGTCTCCCTTAACTATCTGAATAATTTCTTTTAACCCATCAAACATTTTTTCAAACTCTTCATCATCTGCCGAGCTAGTTGGCATATAAATTTATACCACAGTGGTAGATGTCAACTTCGTGTCCATCTTGGCTACAATAATGCGTTAACTATGCTGGTCGTAGTAGCTTACTCGCGCTCCTGTTTTTTTATTCATTATTAAACCTACTCCTCCATTATCCCTATTTGATTTGGTATTTATAACTCCTTACTCACCTGACCAGAAGTCTTAGTTCCTTCTGCCACCGAACTTCACTAACTCCCACTATCTATTCCCTTCCTTTCCTTTTTAAATTTTCTGACCTACCTGGCGATTAAGGGATCGGGTAATCCATGCTCCGATCCACAGAATGCCAGTTTTGTTTCTCTTGGGCAGTTCCAGCCCGGAGATCCGAATGGAGAGCCTCCGAAATATTTTACTGAAGAGGATGCCATCATCATTTAGCCATACAGTAGAGCTGCATGACCGCGGGACAAATTCGTCTGTAGTTTTCCCTTAATTTCGGCCGTTCGCAGTACCAGCACAGCAAGACTTGATATTACTTGTACAAGGCCGGATCAGTCAATCATCCAGACCGTTGCTCCTGCAACTGCTGAAAAAAGTTGCTGCCCTCTCATGAACCACACGTTTGCCTGGCCCGCTCAACAGATACACCTTCGTTGAGGTTGCACCTACGGTATCGCTGAGGCACACAACTCCCCCCACCGACGGAAGGTCCCTGGTTCTTACCTGACTGTATATTGTCCATGTCCCATTTCTGTATAAGACTGCACTCTATACAAATACCTTCCGAAAAGATTTCATAACACTTAGTCTTATATTAGATGTTAAGAAATTCCCCTATTAGAAATGCTTTTGTTGCTGCTGAGTAATTATAAGCATATCAGTCGGTGCTAGGGAAAACGTCACAAGAATCATTTAATACAGTGTAATTCTGACTCTCGACTGGTAAATGCATTCGTTTAGGAAGTGAGTCCACAAGACTGTGCAGGAACGTCGCATCCCTGCTAAGTCACTCGCTGAGGATTTGATCGCGCAGTTCCACCAAATTGCAGGGATGCTGATGTCGGCGTTTTACCCGCTGTTGATTTTGCATGCCAGTCGAGATATAACAGGGCGGGGGAGAGTCCGATGAATTTTCCTATTGTCGTCTTTGTGTGCCTATATGAGCAATGGTATCTTGAGAGGTGACAGACACCAAATGCCATTACATGCACTCCCCGTCGCAATGTATTCTTGTTAAAAGGTTGGGATGGGCCTTCATTCACAGCGTGCGGCAGTTCCTGTCGGGTTTGGAAGCGATTTTGATTCACAAGCCATGAATTTTCCGACCACAATTCCGATGTCGCGTTTCATGGCCACGTTTGTTAACCCTAGAACACTAAAGTGGGAACACGTTACATTGTTAATAAACAGTCGTAAATTTTATTCAAAGAGTGTCATAATATCTAGGATACTCAATAGTTAATTACCAAAATTACCTACTGAAATGAATTTCTTATAGTCTATTGCAATCGTGAATTTTACGAGGTTGTGGTAATACAGGGTTACAACAGTGTTTGTAGACACGTTGAAAAGTCGTCACGAGAACCCCAACAGTTCCAGCAACTTCACACACTGTACGGCCATGGCGGGGTCATACGCGACTGCCTCTTTTTGCCACTCGCACGTCCCCACATTTATCCATGTTTACGTACAATGTCCACTTGAAACATGTCTCCATGATCGCTAGTGCCCTATGCTCACGTAAAGGCAGTGGGCGCACGGGTGAATCACATGACTCGATCGCTGCGCCATCTGCAAAGGCTTAACGAATCATCTGCGCGTCCGCACCGGAGTGATTAATTTTTTGTCGGTTGGGCTTTCCTTGGTCATCCTCAATTAATTTCTAAACGACTGTTCAGCCTATGAAAGAAGCTATTTTCGAAGAAATTTCAAGAATTCGCTCTCCTCCCATCTGCTATTCCCCTTTTTCACCCACCGTGACTGTTTTTCTTCTTTCCGTGTTAACTGCCGCGGCGTATAATACAGCGGCCGCAAAGAAAGCAAGAATTGCTATTTTCTTTTTAGCACTCGACGCTCTGTGCGTGTGCGACTGACGTGCGCTCCTTGGCTCGCGTAACGATACAACACTTCTTCAGTTCGATTTCGCGTGCGCGTGGCTGCACTCTTTAAGGAACGTGTAAATGAGCACTGGCACGTGCTGTGCACCCACCAGTAGTCGCTTTAACCAGAAAGTCGCTCGTGCGACACGGGTCTACTGCCTCGGCCGTGGGGGCAGCAGCGGCGGCTGGCAGACTCATGAAGACCCCGCGAGCTGCGGCTGCCAAGAATGCGTGTCCTCCCAGCAGCTGGCTCTGCACGAGGTCGCCGCTGGCGGTGCAGCGGAGCGTCAGAAGCGCGAGGCAGCCACACTGCGAGGGCGGGAAATGGAGCCTGGAATTCAATGCTGGTTTCTGCAGGAGACCGCTGTCGTAAGCGGTGCCTCAAATTCACGGGTCATAGCAGTGCCGTGGGGTGATACTCTAAAGTGCCTTAGTGCGAAAGTTGCACCGTCGCCTGATCTGCAAGCACCCGGACACACCAGGAGCATGGCAACAACGTGGCTAATAGAGATCAAAAACGGCGCAAGCCCAATGTTAAGGTTTGCATAAATTAGAAACCATGGCGCCGCTGTTACCCTGCTGCTATAATGGCTTCTCTGCTTTCCACTGTACTTCCGCGGGTATGACGAGAACGATGGTGCTGTGATTGCTTCGTAATCGACTGGTGCGTGCAGGGCTGTGTCACCAGCGGCGAGTGTCGTGTAACACCAGCGATTCTGTTGTTGTCGTTGACACGGTCCAGTCACTACCGCCTACGTTTGAAGACAACGTGAAGTAATCACTCACGGATGGCATGTGGCAGCACTAGCAGTCGAGACTGTATCGTCCAAAATGGAATGACCATTGGATTCTTGGCAAAGGTTGGAAGCGCTTCTGAAGCGGCTAAGTTTTTGAAATGTTCGCACTACCCAGAACCGGCTCTGAGGCATCTACGTCACATCCCGCAAGCCACCTAACGGTGTTTGGCGGAGGGTACTTTCGGAACCACTATATGACCGCTCCAACACTACCGAGCGAGGTGGCGCAGTGATTAGCACACTGGACTCGAATTCGGGAGGACGACGGTTCAATCCCGCGTCCGGCCATCCTGATTCAGGTTTTCTGTGATTTCCCTTAATCGCTCCAGGCAAATGCCAAGATGGTTCCTTTGAAAGGGCACAGCCGGCCTCCTTCCCCGTCCTTCCCTAATCTGATGAGACCGATAACCTCGCTGTTTGGTCTCTTCCCCCAAACAACGCAAAGCAACTCTCCAACACTGTTCCACTCGCGAACAGTGCGTGGGAAGAATGATTGTCGGTGAACCTCTGTATTGGTTCTAATTTCTCGAGTTTTCTCGCCGTGGTCAATACGCGAGATTTATGTGGGGGAGAAGTAAAATGTTGTCCGACTCTTCCTGAAGAATAATGTCCCGAAATTTCAATAGTGAATCTCTCCGCGATGCACAACGCCTTTCTTGTAGAGTCTGCCAGTGGAGTTTGTTTAGCATCTCCGTAACGCTCTCTCGCGAGCTAAGCAATCCCATGACGAAACGCGTCGCTCTTTGTTGGATCTTACCTCCTCTATCAGTCCCACCTAAAAGGGATCCCAGGTAGATGGATAATATTCAAGTACCAGGCAAACAAGCGGCTTATAAGCCACTTCTTTCGTGGATGAGTTACATTTCCTTAAGATTCTACCAATGCATCTGAGTCTGCTGTCTGCTTTTTCCATTACCTGTTTTATGTGGTCATTCCACTTAAGGTCGCTCTGGATAGTTACGCCTAGTTATTTTACGGCAGACGCTGTCTCCATCAGTTTGTCATCAACAGTGAAGCTGTACAGTATTGGGTTCCTTTTCTATGTATTCGCAATGTGTTACATTTACTTACGATCACGCTCTACCACCAAGGGGCTGGGGTGGCGGGCTAATTATAGCACCAGCAGATGTCCCCCTCGAAAATAATCAACTTTGGGTTCTACACATTTTACAGTACGAAGCTTTTTTTATGAGTTATTCTGGTTTGTCAACTTTAAATTTACACCCTTTATATTGCAAACAGCAACGGTCCTATCACACTTCCGTGTGATACTCCGGATATTTACAACCGTCGATTTAGTTCCGTTAAGAGCGAGGTGTTGAGTTCTATCAGCAAGGAAGTTTTGAATCCAATCGCAAGTGTGCTACGATCGTAAGCTCGTATTTTTTTCATTAAACGGCAATAGGGGACGGTGTCAAATGCCTCACTGAAATCAAGACACACGGCATCAACCTGAGCGCCGTTGTGCACTGCGCTGTGGATCTCATGGTGGACTGGCGTGCACCATGGGCCATAGATGAGACAACTGAACGACAGCTGTGGAGATGTGTACGCGCGAGTGCACAGACGAACCATGCGGCTACCAACAGTATCTACACAAAGATCGTTCAGCGAAATGGGCCTCTGCAGCAGCTCGTTGATGTGCCCATGCTGACTGCTGTTCATCGGAAACGAAGGCTGGAATCTGCACGCCAGTATCACAACTGGAGGTCCACTGAGACGAGACAGGTGGTATTTTCAGGTGAACCACCTTTTATGCTTCATCGGACAGAAACCAATAACCGTGCAACAATTGTCGGAAGGGGCCAGGCAAGACGAGGGAGTGTTGTTATCGTCTGGGGAATATTTGTGTGGCATTCCCTGGATGATGCCGTCGTTCTGGAAGGTACAAGGGATCAACGCAAGTACAGCGTGCGTCTATCCTTGGTGCCATGTCCACCCCTACATGCAGATTGTTTTTCCTCGGTATGATAACCTCTACCAGCAAGCAACGCAACGTGTTACACAATTTGCAGTGCTCATGCGTGGTTCGAAGAGCAGCGGAATGAGTTTACCGTACTCTCCTGGCCACAAAAGTGCTCGGATTTCACCTAATCGAAAATATGTGGGATCACCTCGATCAAGCTGCGTGCGCCATGGATGCTCAACCGAGAAAACTGGCACGGCCAAGACACTGGATTCAGCATGGCTCCACACCCTCTTCAGTCTCTTCCAGAACGTCATCGACTCTCCTTCTCCAGATCCTGTAGCCGTCTGGGCTACAAAAGGTGGTTATTCACACTTTTCACAGGTGGTGATTACTCGCCATTAAAATTGCTACACCACGAACATGACGTGCTGCAGACGCGAAATTTAACCGACAGGAAGAAGATGCTGTGACATGCAAATGATTAGCTTTTCAGAGCATTCACACAAGGTTGGCGCCGGTGGCGGCACCTACAACGTGCTGACACGTGGAAAGTTTCCAACCGATTTCTCATACACAAACAGCAGTTCACCGGCGTTGCCTGGTGAAACGTTGCTGTGATGCCTCGTGTAAGGAGGAGAAATGCGTACCAGCACGTTTACGACTTCGATAAACGTCGGATTTTAGGCTACCGATATTGCGGTTCATCGTATCGCGACATTGCTGCTCGCGTTGGTCGAGATCCAATGACTGTTAGCAGAATATGGATTCGGTGGGTTCAGGAGGCTAATACGGAACGCCGTGCTGGATTCCAACGGCCTCGTATTACTAGCAGTCGAGGTGACAGGCATCTTATCCGCATGTGTGTAACGGATCGTGCAGCCACGTCTCGATCCCTGAGTCAACAGATGGGGACGTTTGCAAGACCATCTGCACGAAGTTCGACGACGTTTGCAGCAGCATGGACTATCAGGTCGGAGACCATGGCTGCGGCTACCCTTGACGCTGCATCACAGACAGGAACGCCATCGATGGTGTACTCAACGACGAACCTGGGTGCACGAATGGCAAAACGTCATTTTTTCGGATGAATCCAGGTTCTGTTTACAGCATCATGATGGTCGCATCCGTGTTTGGCGACATCGCGGTGAACGCACATTGGAAGCGTGTATTCGTCATCGAGATACTGGCGTATCACCCTGCGTGATGGTATGGGGTTCAATTGGTTACACGTCTCGGTCGCCTCTTGTTCGCATTGACGGTACTTTGAACAGTGGACGTTACATTTCAGATGTGTTACGACCCGTGGTTCTACCCTTCAAATGGTTCAAATGGTTCTGAGCACTATGGGACTTAACTTCTATGGTCATCAGTCCCCTAGAATTTAGAACTACTTAAAGCTAACTAACCTACGGTCATCACACACATCCAGGCCCGAGGTAGGATTCGAACCCGCGACCGTAGCGGTCGCGCGGTTCCAGACTGTAGCGCCTAGAACCGCTCGGACACCCCGGCCGGCCTCTACCCTTCATTCGATCCCTACGAAACCCTACATTTCAGCAGGATAATGCACGACCGCATGTCTCAGGTCCTGTACGAGCCTTTCTGGATACATAAAATGTTCGACTGCTGCCCTGGCCAGCACATTCTCCAGATCCGTCACCAACTGAAAACGTCTGGTCAAAGGTGGCCGAGCAACTGGCTCCTCAATACGCCAGTCACTACTCTTGATAAACTGTGCCATCATGTTGAGCTGCATGGGCAGCTGAACCTGTACACGTCATCCAAGCTCTTGTTTGACTCAATGCCCAGGCGTATCAAGGCCGTTATTACGGTAAGAGGTGGTTGTTCTGGGTAATAATTTCTCAGGATCTATGCACCCAAATCGCGTGCAAATGTAATCACATGTCAGTTCTAGTATAATATAGTTGTCCAATGAATACGCATTTATCATCTGCATTTCTTCTTGGTGTAACTATTTTAATGGCCAGTAATGTATTAATGTGACTGGGCAGTTTCTTTGTTAAGACGCGTTGGTGTGGTGCAGAGTCAAATGCAACAGCTTCTGGAAGTAAACGCCGAGAATGCAGTTTGTTAAACGGTTGGAGTGCCTGTAATTACCTTGTTTGCAACCGTCTTATAATTGGTCTTTTATGGTAACGGAGAGCAAGCTACTGGAAGGCGATCACCATGCGTCCTTGTGCCCCATATAGCATCGTACGTGGGGCGCCATGCTCCGCGGCGAGCAGCAGACGGGACGTATCCGCGGCTGAGCGCAGTGCAGCGTCGCCGTGACGCTCCGTTTGCTGCCAGCGAGCCGGCGAAACAGGAGACTGGACACTCACTCACTGCAGATAAGGCGCCGCCGAGCGGCACGCTTATCGTGTGCGCGCACATCTACACGGAGGCTGCCGACTGCTTTAGTCAACTTATTTCTGGGCGAAGAGGCTGTGTGGCGCATTGCCGAAACAGTTGACCTTCGCTCCGTGAACCGCCTGTGTTACTGCTCGACCTTCCCAGGTGGGGACGACCAGTGAGCTTAAGACAAAACTGAGGGAGACTACTCCACGAAGTCAAGCCCTGACGCAAGACTTTTGCGAATCAGAAAGTCTTTGCCCCGCCCCCTCCCCTATTGTTGCCGAATCCTGGTCAAAGTGCGAAATCAACAACGTCCTTTTCCAGCGGGGTACCTTTATTGGTCCAGCTCGGGCGTATCTGCCGGTTGCTGCTGTCAGCTGTTGAAGGCGTCGGTTGTGCTTCACTTGCTCAAGGTCCTACGAGCAACAAACTGTGATTCGTTTTCTATAGGCCGAAAGCCCATCGAAATCCACAGAGAAATGCAGCCCACGTATGGCGAAAAGTGTCTCGCTTGGAGGAGCCATGTGATGGTGGCGGTGGTGGTGGCGGCGTTGGTGTTGTGAGTTCGCAAAAGGCCGTGAAGACTTGCAAGGCAATGGGCGCTCTAGTAGACGCGTTCGTCGCTGACTGGCGAAATTTCCTTCGTTGACGTAATGATGAAAGGAGATCGGTGTGTGCACCCCAAGGACATTTCCCGGGAACTTGGCATTTGGTATGGGAGTGTCTACGGCGTCATTCAGAGGTCCTTAGGGTTTCGAAGGTTTAGTGTCAGTGGGTGCCTAAGCAGATGCATGACATGTGAAAAGCATAAAAAGTTCTCGGTTTATTTGCCGCGTCAGATTTGGATAAAACCCAAGCTTTCGACGACCACCTCCGTCATCTTCGTCAGGGGTAAATCTGACTCTCATGGACCACTGAGGCTTCCGCTTTTATAAGCAGTCGACGGCTTCTTATTGGCTGTATGACGTCATGGTGAAAACGGCGCGTACAGAGGTGGCGGCCTCTATGTCCATAGATTTTGTTTGCGCGGTTTATCCAGCGCGTTGCTTGCAGCGCCATCCATCCCAACAGGCGAAGAACTGCGAGGAATGTAAGAAGTCTCCCTCTGCGCTCTTTCTTTATCAATTGCGCGCTTCCATGCATTGCTGAGAGCATATCCGGAGTCTCTGCTGAAATTATCGTCAAAGAGTCTAATTTCAACTGCTTCCCTGATGACAGAGTCGCAAGAGTTTGAAGCGTAAGCAAATATTCTTGTTTCATCGAATAAAATCTTATGTTTATTCAACCAACTGTGCTCAGCCACCGCTGATTTTTCTAGATACCTGTTCTTCACGTGACGCTGATGTTCCACACAACGATCTGCAACAGTTCTTATAGACTGGCCCACATAATTTTTGCAACGCAAAGAATGCTGTAAGTTCCCGGTACTCTCAGGCCGACATTATCCTTCACGAGTCGCAACATTTCCCTAATCTTCCGTGGTGGCCGGAAGACTAGTCTGATTCCCTGCCGGCTCAGGACTCTGCCGATCTTGCACTTTTACCCCTGACGAAGATGACGGAGGTAGTCATCGAAAGCTTGGGATTTTATCCAAATTTTACGCGGCAAGTAAACCGAGAACTTTTTATGCAAGGACTCCGTCGCTAAAGACTTCGTAGTCATATGTGAAAAGCAAGCGAATGATTGCTTCACTGAATTATCTGCAATGGTTACAGTTTCTTGTAGCGGTATTGTTGCTGGCGATGAAACTTGGATAATTCGTTTCACGCCGAAATCGAAGCACCAGAGTAAGGTGTGGCAACATTCGGATTCGCCTATGAAAAAAAAAAAAAAAAAAAAAAAAAAAAAAAAAAAAAAAAAAAAAAGAGAGAGAGAGAGAGAGAGAGAGAGAGAGAGAGAGAGAGAGAGAGAGAGAAAGAGATCCGTTCAGTTTCAGCTGTTAGGAAAGTGATATTAACGGTCATATGGGATTGTCGCGGACCGCTTCTGGGTTTCATGCCACTAGGTGCAACCACCAATGCAGGAAACTATTCTTCCACACTGTCCCTTCTGCGGGCTGCCACCAGAAAGAAGCGCCGAGGGATTATCGAGGAGGACAATGTGGTCACCGTCGACGACAATGTATATATAGGGTGCCCTCCTAAGAGTTGCCAGAAGCATTTTCTCTGGTGTTTCGGCCGATATTTGCAATTCTATATTTACAATTTTTAGCTAGAGTCATCCTGATCAGATACTGCTAATCACGTCTTTCACGCGACGCCCAGTCTCAAAGAAAGGCGTCCGTTTGTTTCCTGCTACAAACAAAATAATTTTTAAAGATGAATTTTACATGCTCATTCAATAGTGTGGTCCCAAATTAGTCTAATGCGATATTCGATTTATCTATATTTATTAACAGGGGCAGTAGAACAACGAAGAATATCCAGTACTCCAGCAAAGGCTGAGCAGCGCTGCTGTGTGGCCATAGCAGTAAGCGTGGGCCACGGCGGTGCTGACTCTGCTAGGGTACTGGTTATTCTTCGTGTTGTACTGTCCCTCTTAATACATACAGATAAAACTAATATCGCATTAGACTAATTTGGGACCGCTCTATCGAATGAGCATATAAAAGTCCGTTTAAAAAATCATTTTGTTCGTAGTGGGAAAGAAACTGACGCTTTCCGTCGTGACTGAGCATCGCACGAAAGACGTGATGACCAATATTTGCATGGAATGACTCCAGCTAAACACTGCAGAAACTGAACTGAAAACATCTGCTGAAACGCCAGAGAAAATGCGCTTGACGTCTCTTAGGAGGGGCAGTCATTTCTCTGCTGTCTCCACTGCTTCCGGAAGTCTTCTGAAACCTTTCCGCTCGAAGAACCACTGACTCTTGAATGTGCCTGTGAATCCAAGTGAGCCGTGCGGTACTCCCGTCTCGTTTCTTATTCGATTTACTGGCGTCACTAAGTTGCTGGCTTGCCTGCCCGTGAGTGGCAGCAGCAGCGCTTATCGATAAGAGCACTGTCGTACTATCTTTGGAGCGACCGCTAGTATCTCTGGGTCGTCGTGTGTCGGTAGTTCAGTGGGGACGGAGCAGCAGTGAGTTCCGGACAGCTATGACTTGCCCGACCGTTTCCGGCACACATGACTTCAGTGGGGACGACCTTGGTTTGGTCGGTCGTCTCATCGGACGACGTGTATTTGGTCGCTGACCGCTTCCAGATTCTCTGTGTGTGTCGACTTGTGATTCCTCCAAGCTGTTCCACAGTAACTGGTTTTAGTATTGTTAGAGTTGTTTGTGAAAGTGTTTCGCCGAGCCGTGTGTAGCTTGTGTGGTTTTGGCTGAGCAGTTATTTTAATGCTGTCTGCGTGCCGGATTGAGGGGAGGAGCAGCGAGCAAGTCTCCGTGTCGCGAGCCCAGGCCGGGACCGTTGGTGGCGTGCAAGCGATGTCGGATGGTGAGGCGTTAGCTGCAAGAGCGACGAAGTTCGTTGCCCACCGAACCTAGACGCTGAAGTTGAGTGATCAGTTAACTTGTTATGAAACCTCAACTACTGTGACACCTCTTCGTTCATTTGCGGGTTGTTACTCCCTGGGCCGTTCCGTCTAGCAGCAACGTATGATGTGTTGGAGTCGGCGAAATCTTGCAGCCGTCTGCATGTATTGTGATTAATCATTAAATTGACTGTCACTTGCAAGTGAAGTGCACCAGCGGTATTTTCTGCCATGTGGCCGTTAACGCCCCAGTTACCTGCCCCGGTCGTTAGCGTAGTTTTCCGGCAGTGTGCCTTTCCTCGTCGTGTTGATGTTGTCCAGCATGGCGTGTAGTTCAACAGCCATTTAAGTTGTTTGGTTCATATTTTGCTTAGAGTGGTTATTGTTCCCTTGCCTGTTTTCAGAAGCCAATTTCTGAGGAAGTAGTGCTGTTCGTATCCTCGTCCTCGGCCGATATTTTCCATCGTTGGGCCGTTGGTCGGACCGAAGGGAATTGGTTAAATTGCTGGTCGGTCCTTTGACCATCCCTGGTTTGGGCTGCCATCTGATTATTGAACTCCAACTCTTGGCTGCCTGTCTCACCTCACCTTACGTTTGAGCTACCTTCTCAGACCGACCATTGGAACACTTCTGAGCATCACTTAATCTGTTGGTTTTAGATTGTGATTTTCAGTTTAGTTTGAAGTATTGTGTGAGGACTTCGGCCGTATATTAATTCTGTTCTTTTTAAATTTTACATAAAGATCTTCCGCCGTGTAAAAAATTTTGAAGATTGATTTTATTTTAAAAAAGAAAAAAATTCTTAAAATTGGTTCTATCTGAAATTGTTTGTAATGCAGGCCGTAAACCATTAGTTGTTCGATGTGTTATGTGTGGCCTTCAGCCGAGGATTTGCGAGAACCCCTTTTAATAAGGCCTTCAGCAGTGTGTATTCTTTCAAGGAAAACTTTTTATAAGAAGGAAGGGGGTTTATTTTAAATTGTTTGTCTGACTTGTTGTTCAGGCCAGGAGCCGTTGTTTCAAATTTGTTTGTGGCCTTCAGCAGTGCAATAAGTTAATATTTCTGTAATTAGGCTTTCGGCCGTTATATTGTAAGTTTAAAAAGAAATTTCTTGGTTAGAAACAACTGTTTATTAATGTGTTTTAATTATAGTTGTCCTCCAGACGCGTAGTGTACGCCTTCAGCCGCTAATTGTTTTCAATTACATATTTAAAAAAAAAAACAACAAAATACCTTCTATTTTTAATTGCTTTTGATTTCTAAGCCAGGCCTTCAGCCGTTCTTGTTTTTGGTGTGGTTTTGGACCTCCAGCCCAGAAAGCATCTCAAGTTCTTTAACTATACCTTCAGCTGTATTGTTTAGTAGTGATATTTTCAAACGGTTCAAAGGGCTCTGAGCACTATGGGACTTAACTTCTGAGGTCATCAGTCCCCTAGAACTTAGAACTACTTAAACCTAACTAACCTAAGGACATCACACACATCCATGACCAAGGCAGGGTTCGGACCTGCGACCGTAGCGGTCACGCGGTTCCAGACTATAGCGCCAGAACCGCACGTCCATCCCGGCCGGCTGTGATCTTTTAAAGCAATGTGTAAATGAGTGGTTCTTAGAAAAATAAAGCTGTGTGTTTGATTGCGCAACTCACAGTAACTGTTTACGGCCCTATCGACTATCATAATCTTATCCTGTGCGCGCTCTACCTAGCAACAAGGTTTCACCCAAGTGATTCACGTATGATCTGGAGAGAACGAGTAATCTTGTGGGTGTTTAATAGGAAGGAGATGGATAGCAAGATGTTATTGGCTGTTGGTCTTCATCCGCTACGGTCGCAGGTTCGAGCCCTGCCTCGGGCATGGATGTGTGTGATGTCCTTAGGTTAGTTAGGTTTAAGTGGTTCTAAGTTCTAGGCGACTGATGACCTCAGAAGTTAAGTCGCACAGTGCTCAGAGCCTTTTGAACCATTTGGTCTTCATCTCGCTCCAGGCCACCAGTCCACGAGAATTTACTATACAATGGCGACTCCGGATATCGAAGAACACGTGTTGCCACTTGCTTTCCCATCGCGTGCAGTTAAAAAAGGGTTATTGACTTCTTGACAAGTATCGATTGACTTCTTGACAAGTATCGCCGGTAGCTTTTTGAACCATTTGGTCTTCATCTCGCTCCAGGCCACCAGGCCACGAGAATTTACTATACAATGGCGACTCCGGATATCGAAGAACACGTGTTGCCACTTGCTTTTCCATCGCCTGCAGTTAAAAAAGGGTTATTGACTTCTTGACAAGTATCGCCGGTAGCTTTTTGAACCATTTGGTCTTCATCTCGCTCCAGGCCACCAGGCCACGAGAATTTACTATACAATGGCGACTCCGGATATCGAAGAACACGTGTTGCCACTTGCTTTTCCATCGCGTGCAGTTAAAAAAGGGTTATTGACTTCTTGACAAGTATCGCCGGTAGCTTCCTGATTGTATCGAGCTCACGAAGCACGAACGCTCGGAGATTCACGAAAGTAAAACTCTTGGAAGGCATTAACAGAACGTTTCATGACCGCAGCGGCATCAGAGGGAAAGTTCAATTCACAGAATACTGCGTTCTCCGTAGCATCGTCCACTCGGAGCTTTTTATTGTCGATGTGAGCTGCATGAAGCAGTCAGCAACACTGTAATAACTGCCTCTTCCCTGAAAGTAGCAGAAATCGAAATAATTTGTCTCATTTGACAACAAAGCTTAGCTTCTAACTTGCTTCCAACACGAGTTCCCGAAGTTCAGTTTTACACGACGCAGGAGCGAGGTCACGCTTATTGGCCAGTTTATACGCCACATATAACTCAGTGATAACACTTTGACCCATTCAGATCTGCATCTCCTCTACAACGTTCTTTAACATTGTGGTTTAACAGTGCATGCTACAGCTGCGCAGTGCGAAGATATTAAGGAAATAAACTTGTCGCACTGTGTAAACTTTTTTACTTTGGTGATATCCTTTTCCGGATATCTGTCAGTGCTACACGTCTTGACCTTTTGGTTAGTCGATTGTGCGACTGTCAAGCAAGACTATATGGTTGTGTCAGACTCACGGCTTCCCTGACACAAAACTATGTATCTGGACAGTTAAGTTGACAGGTCAGTGCCACACACTATGCCAGGAATATTTTAGGCTACCCTGCTCCCACTTCTTATGCCCTGCTCTAAATTCTGACATTACGTTGTTTGGATGACTAATTCAGCTCCAAAGTATCATCACGTTAGAGTAATAACTTGTGACATTTATTAAACATCAGAATAGCGACATATTATCAACGGCATGTCAACACAAGAAACAATAATAGAAGTATGAAGATAAGTAACAGTTCTCGAAAGAGCAGATTCCATTGATGACCGTGTAGCTTCTCTTGAATAAATAATAATTAATTGAAACTGTCAGTTGCCGACAGGTGGTGTACATACCTCGATGGGGACAGCCGAAAATGTGTGCCCCGCCCGGGACTCGAACCCGGAATCTCCTGCTTACATGGCAGGACACAGATGAATAGCGCGACTGCAGGGACTTATCCCTTGCGCGCTTCCCGTGAGACTCACATTCCCAACTGTCCACAATCTACATACGTAACGTTCCTAACCGATACTTTGCCATCCACTAATTACTCGCGCACACTAAGGTGACGATTCCCGTAACAGTGTCCTCGGTGGCTCAGATGGATAGAGCGTCTGCCATATAAGCAGGAGATCCCGGGTTCGGGTCCTGGTCGGGGTATGTACAACACCTTCGGCAGCTGAGGGTTTCAATTAATTATCATTTATGCTGGAGAAGCTGCACGGTCATCAGTGGTGTCTGTTCTTTCGAGAACTGTTACTATCTTAGTATATAGTTAAATGGCTGCTTGACCATTGATCTTCGTCTGTGCACATGCGCACAGGTTGCCCGAACTCTTACACACACCCATGCCCGAGGGAGGACTCGAACCTCCGCCGGGATCAACCGCACAGTCCACGACAGGAAAATTACTCATCCATAACGTAAAATACACAAACATACAACAACAGTGGATTGTACAAAGTGTCGTGCCCTAGTTGTCCTGCCTACTATGTAGGGAAAACAGGCAGAAACTTCAAGACCGGTTTTCAAGAACATGTAAATGCTTTCAGGCTCAAAATTTCGAAAAATCAGTCACTGCACAACATATGTTGGAAACTAAATATGTCATCAACAGTCTAGAAAACAATTTGGTAATACTACATAACGAAGCCAATGGTAAGACCCTAAGTCTGTTAGGTATAATTAGTTCTATGTCTAGGGGACTAATGACCTCAGAAGTTAAGTCCCATAGTGCTCAGAGCCATTTGAACCATTTTTGACATTCGTGTGCAGATGTGCATACAGTTAAAGTTGATGTTAGAGGAAGATCCGAAGTTTCTTTCAAATGCAATCACAGCTGACGAATCTTTGTTACATCATTTAAATCCTGAGAGCAAACAGCAAAGCTCTGTGTGGAAATCTCCTTCATCACTAACCCCCAAAAAGGAAAAGTGGTTGCATGTGCTGGCAAAGTACGTCCATCAGCTTAAGATGAAAGTAATGAGGTAGATCAGCAACCAAAAGTGAGAACTATCAGACAAATAAATCGAAATCTGTCTCATTCGTGTAATGTCATGGAATCTATTTAAGAATTCACAATGAAATGTTTCGATTACGCATAGTTAGTCCTGTATGGTCCACAAATGACTGCCTTGATTTACGAGAAATGTTCCACGTTATTAATCTGACGCTCATTTTTCCACAGGATTACTTTTTGTTTGACATCTATCTCATCCGCCCTGTCTGTTAACAAATGATTCTCCTCTTAATGAATTCAAATAATTGCTGTTGCCGACCATGAAAGATGGTTCCAATGGCTCTGAGAACTATGGGACTTAACAACTGAGGTCACCAGTCCCCTAGAACTTAGAACTACTTAATCCTAACTAACCTAAGGACATCACACACATCCATGCCCGACGTAGGATTCGAACCTGCGATCGTAGCGGTTGCGCGCTTCCAGACTGAAGCGCCTAGAACCGCTCTTCGACTGCGGTCAGCCAGTAAAAGATGATTTCACCACTCTATTCACTCATAACTCAGTTTTTTCTCTAATGGCTGCCATTAGTTTAGCTAGCAATTCCCACTCGGCACTGAGTGATGTGGCTTCTCCATCTTTTTACTTTGTTTTTGACAAGGGCGTGGAACAGTAGTACTCCCAACGCAGAACGTATTAATTCGACGGCAGCAGTACTGTCAGCGAACTGCTTGACGTCTAGCAAGGTGAATGCTTTGTTCCAATGGATTCGGGCTGCAGCCTTCATTTTCGTCTTCCTCGTCACCCCTCATGACCGTTTGCCGCTGCACGCGCAGCGCTAGGCAGGAACGCGGCCGGCGCGATTACACTCGAGGACCGCTGTTTGGCCAGGCTTGTAGTAAAGCAACTAGATCGGCGGCGTTTCGACCGACTTTGTAGCGGTCCCCTTCAGGACGGTTCTTGTATGCTTGTGTATTGGCCACAGAATTTGCCTGATCTGAACCCGATGGAACACAAGCGTGACGATGTTGGGCGTCACCTCTGCGGCCACAAATTTAGGTAAATCGCCTAGACATTTAGTTAAAACATAACTCCGGAAACCTACCGAGAAATTGTCGAATCACCATCACACAAAATCGTTACTACGTTGCATTCCAGAGGTGGATCAACAGTTTATTTACAAAGTGGTCATAGTGTTGCGGCTCAGATGTGTATTTTAAGTGCGTCCAATTTCGTACACTAAGTTTATGGTTTGTGCGCCAGTAATAGCCAATAACTGCCGCTGTAGAGCGCTGCGGCCGCAAATTATGTGCCGATAAGCGTGTTCCGTCTGAGGTTCAAATGGCTCTGAGCACTATGGGACTTAACTGCTAAGGTCATCAGTCCCCTAGAACTTAGAACTGCTTAAACCTAACTAACCTAAGGACATCACACACATCCATGCCAAAGGCAGGATTCAGCGGTCGCGTGGTTCCAGACTGTAGCGCCTAGAACCGCTCGGCCACCCCGGCGGGCCCGTCTTAGGTATTAGCTCGTCCCCGTACGTGCAACGACCACGCTGGAAGGTATGCTTGCGTCCTTCACGTTTAGAAACGCGTCCTGCATAACGATGCCTTAAGCCGCATCGATCGGAGATTCGTTATCGAAGGAGCGGCCGATTGCGCAGGAGCGTTACCCACTTCGTAACTAGTAACCGCGTTGCTATTGTGCTGCCACAGAGGCATAACTGCCGCCTGAGATCATCTTGGCGGTCAGACAAGAGGCCTATAGCGCAGATGGCTCAGTAGTCAGTACAGATGCAGTGGGCGCGTCGCGCGCGGCTGGACGCCGGCAGCATTCTGCGAGTCTGCAGGCGCACCGGGCAGCATCACAATGCCGGCGCGGCCTTTGTGTGCTGGGGCGAAGCGACTCTGCCCGGCCGCGTCACCCAAGACTCCGTTCGCTCCGACCAAGGACGCGCCTACTCGGTGGCCACCCGCAATAGGAAATCATCAAGGGTATACACCACAGTATGTTACGAGCGACAGTAGCGCTCCAAGTGGCCTGACAGTGAACTTTGAATAGAGATGAGTGTGGCGCGAAAATCGTCTCCTTGCTCTGCGATGATAATATTTTTATATATTTTAGGAATGGGCCTGATAGGTGGCAAAGTGTGTAAAGTGCGCGCAAAATGCAGTGACCGCTAGATGCACAGTCTGCTGGGTTTGCTGGTGACAGCCGTAGTGGTGGACGTCACTCACAGCGCTGTAGGGGAAACGTTGAGCACTGGAGGGAAGTTTCGTTCTTAATTGAAGTGCACGCTTTTTTTTTTTTTTGTAAATATTAAGTGGGGCACCTCCACGTTCAGGCAACGGCCTTGCCGCAGTGGATAAACCTGTTCCCGTGAGAGCTCCGAAGTTAAGCGCTGTCGGGCGTGGTCGGCGCTTGGATGGGTGACCATCCAGGCCGCCATGAGCTGTCGCCATTTTTCGGGGTGCACTCAGCATAGTGATGCCAACTGAGGAGCTACTCGACCGATTAGTAGCGGCTTCGGTCAAGAATACCATCATAACGCATGGGGGAGCGGTGTGCTAACCCCACGCCTCTCCTATCCACTGAGGATGACACGGCGGTCGGATGGTCCCGGTAGGCCTCTCGTGTCCTGAAGACGGAGTACCTCCACATCCACACTTCCACATTAAAAATATCTACGGTCACCTCTGCTTTCGTTAGTATCTAAAGCGAATTCCGCCGGAAATGCAGCGATTTATTATTTTCACCTGGCTTGTTAGCCACTTTTAACTTTCAGAGAAACGTCATGAGTGGCGAATTTTGAGTGAAACCTGCACATTTGTCTGGTTGCCATTTCAAAATTTGCATCTTTTGCCAAAACACACTGTCTTGCCTCACTAACATGTTGTGCAGACACAATTTCGAGAATATTCTGAAACAGTCGTTTATTAAGTGAGGAACTGAGGAAAAGTAGAGTCTGTAGCTTATGAAAAGCACATCCTCGGTACAAAAAGAAAAAAAAAAGTGTAATGCCTTCACATATTTTGATCCAAAACTCATAGCATTTCTCGTTTCACCAGCTATTGATGGCCCTTAAAATTTACATTCTTCACCACAAGAGTCTGTAGTTGTTGGAATAGCATGACACATAACGAAGTTTTACATAATAACGATATAGTAAAATACTCTCCTCTTTGCGTGCTATCATTTGCCGAAATCTCGTTTCGATATCGGATACCGTTTATTAAATATGAGGAATGTTGTGGATATTTCACTCTGGCTTTATCGCTGGCGAGCCGGCCGCGGTGGTCTCGCGGTTCTAGGCGCGCAGTCCGGAACCGTGCGACTGCTACGGTCGCAGGTTCGAATCCTGCCTCGGGCATGGATGTGTGTGATGTCCTTAGGTTAGTTAGGTTTAAGTAGTTCTAGGGGACTAATGACCACAGCAGTTGAGTCCCATAGTGCTCAGAGCCATTTGAACCATTTTTTTATCGCTGGCGTGGCGTGATCGCAAAAGTGTGCTCTACATCAGTTCAAGTTTCTCGAGACTGTTGGCAGACAAATATCACTACCCAAGTCTAAAGAAGAATTTAATAAATTAGATAAATTCCATTGATGACTCCGTCTTAAGTATAGTGCAATTCATTAAAGAGAATTTTCCACCAGACGCGTTTCGCTTTTATTTACAGAGACACCTCTGTGGTCATTCTGGAAATGCGGATACATGCGTTTTTGATTTTGATTGTTATAGATTAAAAACAGTATTTCTTTATAAACTTGGCGTGCAGTTTATTTCCGGTGTTTCTGTCTCTTGTTCACATATCCTGCAAACCACTGCTTTTTCCTTCAACAACATATTATTTTTCATTGCACACGTTTCCGACATTCGCGCAGTGTCTTACTTTCACATAAATATAACAATAAGTTTGACCATTGACGAAATGATAGGCACATCATCATAAACCTGACGTATAAAGCTATACGTAAAGCATAAATGATTTTAACGGCTGCAGCGGAAAATGGTCAAGAAAACAAAGCAAAGTATGGAATCATTTAATCAACTCGATATTACAGATGCGAGCAGAAGTCGAGCAGAATACGAGCAATATTTTCACAATGGAATTTCAAGATTGCATTACACACACGAGGTAATGAGGTAACCAGCTTCTGTTTCAAGTGAAAGCAAAACAGACTTTAATCAGCCAATAAGAAACCAAGACGATGGACTGATAAACACGCAGCGCTCCAAGTGGCCTGCCAGCGAACCAGGGTCGTCTTATCGGAATCCGTAAATGAGTGTCACCCCTATTGTATATTCTGTTTATTTAACACGAAATCTATGTACTTCCCCCCGTTTGTTGTTGCCTTACTGGAACCTCCTTACAGCGCAGCGTCGCGTGTAATTCATTATTAAACCGGCCTGTAGACGGTCAATATTTTCGATTGTGAAATGATACTGAACGAGTGTGAGTTAGTTTGGAAGATTGCATGATAATACTGAACAGACCAAAAACTTTACGAGATAAACATACCAAAACAAGTCTAATAATCTGTTTAGTGTTGACTCTTAACTATTTCTCCGCACCTATGTTCATTACAGATCTCGAAGAAGCTTCACAAATTTTCACAACACATATGCACGACAAAACCACACGGCCTTGGGACAAAGAAAGGGATTGTTCAACGACTTAAATATTTAACTCGGTGACTGCCCAAAACGAAGAAGACTTTCAATGCTTTGGAATGCCAAATTGTCTTAGATTCGTTGGAATAAGGACGAATTAACTGATACGTAACTAAGGCCTGATTCCAGTGGCACTTCGACGATCAATCGCGGAGCGTAAAGACCGGGCAATTGTTTACCTTTTGCGGGAATTAACAAGTAGTAACGGTTTTGCCCCTGCTGATGAAATACACTGAAGAAATTTCTTTATTTTACCTTTGAAATCTGCTAGGTTATTTCCTGTAAGTAAGAACTTACGATGAGGAAAGTATGGATTTCAACGACGCAGGAAATAACCTAGCAATTTCAACGGTAAAGTAAAGAAATTTATGCAGTGTATTTCATCAACAGGGGCAAGACCGTAAACAATTACCCGGTCTTTACGCTCCGCAATTGGTGTCGAACGAAGTGCAACTGGATACAGGCCTTACTTACGTATCGGTTAATTTGTTCTTCCGATGAGGAAAGTATGGATTTCAACGACGCTGGAAATAACCTAGCAAATTTCGACGGTAAAATAAAGAAAGTTATGCAGTGTATTTCATCAACAGGGGCAGAACCGTTACTACTTGTTAATTCCCACAAAAAGTAAAAACAGCAACCAGTCGCAGCTAATATTGCTATTTATTTAGAACAAATAGTGCCGTTATCAGTTCCGGACCTAAATGTTGATCTAATCACGACTGTAATTACGCTTACTTACGCTGAACGAGAGATTTTGGTTGATTTTAGTTGTGGCGAAATTTCTTTGGAGTGGTGATGTTCGAAATATGACTACTTTAGTTAAATTGAACTAACAATGCACTGAAACAACATATTTAAATAAGTTTCAAAAGATAGGAAGTGAAGTTTGGTTTGTGCTACTTATATCGTACGTGCTGTGTTATTTTATGGCACTGTTGATTGTTTTTGAAAAGATTAATAAATCGCATAATAATAACTTTTCATAATTTTGGAGATCCAATCAATGCAGAGTATCACACACCCACACACAAATATTTTTTTTTGCAAAGACGGTAATTTACGAACAGTGTCAGCGCTTTTTAGTTCATCGTTGAACAACTAACCACAAACCAAAAACAGTCAACATGTCGTTTTCACGTTAAGCTGAATTAAACTATAAATGTGAACAGTCGTCAGTAATAACGGCATTATTTGTTCTTAAGGAGGAGATATCCGCTTCCTACTCTTGTCCTGGAGTAAATTTTTATTTCAAGTATTTAGCGGTATGCAGGATCCTGGTCATCCAAAATGTTTTACCATTAAAACAAAATTTTATTTTTTCGGCTTTACTCGCTGCTTCACATTGAAGAACACACTAGCTCGTAGAAACTTCTCTGTATTGCCTGGCCGCCGCCAAAATATCTGCGTTAATTTACAAGTACCTGGAAACTCCTTCTTCAGAAAGACATTTGCACAGCCACACATACAGTCCGGAGCTTCTGGGACGATTCTCAGGTGGCATGGAGCTTGGACGCGGAAGAAAAGGGCGGGATTGTGTAGAGGCGCTGCGCGTGGCGCTCTTGGCATGGGTTGGACGCGAGCCAAATGGAGTACCAACAGCCTCATAAATCGATCAGCCTCGTGGATTCTCGCCGTTTAACACTGTCAGCGCCACTTGCTACCCGCCGTAGCCCAGGCGACGAGTTCGATCGAACATTTAGTCTCATCATGCTACCCTGCAAAGATACTGCTTATCATCTATGTATCTGCCTATCTGTCTGTCTATAACGCTGCGTAAGCCACATGAAGGATAGTACATAGTATTAGCATTATCTGTTTTCTTTTCTACCCCATTCGCATATTGAACTACGAAAAAATAACTGTCTACATGTCGTTGTACGCGTCCTAATCTTTCTTTTCTTTGTCTACTAATCCATTTAAGAGATACACAGGGTTTAGTCGGAAATACGGAAACACCGTGCTACATGGATGCTTGAATATAAATGCAGAAGTTAGCCGCTGTTGTACGAGGGTGAGTCAAATGAAAACCTTAATATTTTTTAAAAAGATTATTTATTGTCCAGAAGTGGAACAAAGCAGTATCACTTTTCAACATAATCTCCCCCACGCCCAATGCAAGTCCTCCAGCGCTTACAAAGTGCATAAACTGCTTTAGATAAAAATTCTTTTGGTAATGGTTCAAATGGCTCTGAGGAAAATGGGACTTTCGTTAGACACTGGACTCGCATTCGGGAGGACGACGGTTCAATCGCGCGTCCGGCCATCCTGATTTAGGTTTTCCGTGATTTCCCTAAATCACTCCAGGCAAATGCCGGGATGGTTCCTCTGAAAGGGCACGGCCGACTTCCTTCCCCATCCTTCCCTAATCCGATAAGACCGATGACCACGCTGTTTGGTCTCCTTCCCCAAAGCAACCAACCAACCAACTATGGGACTTAACATCTCACGTCATCAGTCCCCTAGAACTTAGAACTACTTAATCCTAACTAATCTAAGGACATCACACACATCCATGCCCGAGGCAGGATTCGAACCTGCGACCGTAGCGGTCGCGCGGTTCCAGCTGAAGCGCCTAGAACCGCTCGGCCACCACGGCCGGCTTCTTTTGGTAGTCCGTGCAACCACTCATGCACCGCGTGGCGTACCTCTTCATCAGAACGGAACTTCTTTCCTCCCATTGCGTCTTTGAGTGGTCCAAACATGTGGAAATCACTAGGGGGCAAGATCTGGTGAATATGGTGGATGAGGAAGACACTCAAAATGCAGGTCTGTGTTCGTTGCAACTGTTGTACGGGCAGTGTGTGGCCTTGCATTGTCATGTTGCCAAAGGGCACCTGCTGACAGCAATACACGTCGCTTTGATTTGATTGCAGGGCGCAGATGATTTTCTAAGAGATCTGTGTATGATGAACTGGTGACAGTGATCTCTCTAGGCATTTAATGCTCTAAAATTACGCCTTTTTCGCCCCAAAAGAGAGTCAGCATAACCTTCCTTGCTGATGGTTCTGTTCGAAACTACTTTGGTTTTGGTGATGAGGAATGGCCCCATTTTTTGCTCGCTCTCTTGGTTTCCGGTTGGTGGAAGTGAACCCAGGTTTCGTCCCCAGTAATTATTTTTGCAAGGAAGCCATCACCTTCTCGTTGAAAACCTTCTTCACAAGCATCAACACGTCGTTCTCTCATTTCAGGAGTCAGCTGCCGTGGCACCCATCTTGCAGACACTTTGTGAAACTGGAACACATCATGCACAATGTGGTGTGCTGGCCCATGACTAATCTGTAAACATGATGCAATGTCATTCAGTGTCACTGGGCGGTTTTCCTTCACTATGTCTTCAACTGCTGCAATGTTCTGTGGAGTCACAACTCGCTGTGCCTCGATCTGGACGAGGAGTATCTTCCACCGAAGTCACCCCATTCGTAGACTTGCTGCTGTGACAAAGATGCATCATCGTACTGAACCTTCATTCGTCAATGAATTTCAATAGGTTTCACACCTTCACTACGCAAAAACCGAATAACAGAACGCTGTTCTTCCCTGATACATGTCACAAGTGGGGCAGCCATCTTTATACTGATAATGCGGCGGTATGTGTGCATCTGCACTATGCTGCCACCATTCCGCAAGCTGTTCGTAGCACGCTTACCAACTTACAGGATAACGGCGCGAAATTTCGATTTGTTATTACAAATTTAAGGTTTTCATTTGACTCACCCTCGTATTTGACCACGAGCAGCATCTATGCAATGCCGGAAATACGTTGAAGTGTCATTCGTGGTCTTCCGCTAAGTAACAGCGCGGTCGCAAGTGTGTGTTGCGAAACTGTGATGGATTGTCATTGAAGAGGACTGTGACGAAAAATAAGAGAACAACAGCTGCGAAAGTCACAGCAGAAATGAATGACGCACTGGCGAACATTGACGACACCAAAACAGAACGAAAAGGGCCGCGTGAGCAGGAAATTGCAGGGCGTGCTGGAATTTCACAATCATTATCAGTGAAGAAAATGCTCGTGACAGGAAAAAGTAGAACCGAGAAGCCATAAAACCTGCACTTTTTGCAGCAATGGAAGAATGTCATTTGGTCTGATGATTCCTGTTTTGTACTGTTTCCAACTTCTTCCCTAGTTCACTCCTACGAGTGAAACATGCTGGGGGTTCAGTGATGATTTGGGCAACCATGTTATGTTATCCCCTGGGCCCCATGGTTACTCTGAATGGTCACAGGTCTGCCAATGATTGTGTGACCGTTTTCGCTGATCAGGTCCATCGAATGGTACAATGTCTGTTCTCTAGTGCTGATGCTGTCACAAGGCAACAGGGCACCATTTCGCACAGCTCTCACCGTCCAGAACTGTTTTTGTAAGCACCATGATGAATTGCCACACTTTACCTGGGCGCCAGAGTCACCAGATCTCAGTGCTATTGAGGCTTTGTGGTTTACTTTAGAGAGAAGAGCGCGTGATCGCTACCCACTTCCACCATCATTAGGATCTACTTCTACGTGTCACTACTTTGTACGAAGAATTGTATAATATTCTCTTGAAAGCCACACAGGAACTACACTCCTGGAAATGGAAAAAAGAACACATTGACACCGGTGTGTCAGACCCACCATACTTGCTCCGGACACTGCGAGAGGGCTGTACAAGCAATGATCACACGCACGGCACAACGGACACACCAGGAACCGCGGTGTGGCCGTCGAATGGCGCTAGCTGCGCAGCATTTGTGCACCGCTGCCGTCAGTGTCAGCCAGTTTGCCGTAGCATACGGAGCTCCATCGCAGTCTTTAACACTGGTAGCATGCCGCGACAGCGTGGACGTGAACCGTATGTGCAGTTGACGGACTTTGAGCGAGGGCGTATAGTGGGCATGCGGGAGGCCGGGTGGACGTACCGCCGAATTGCTCAACACGTGGGGCGTGAGGTCTCCACAGTACATCGATGTTCTCGCGAGTGGTCGGCGGAAGGTGCACGTGCCCGTCGACCTGGGACCGGACCGCAGCGATGCACGGATGCACGCCAAGACCGTAGGATCCTACGCAGTGCCGTAGGGGACCGCACCGCCACTTCCCAGCAAATTAGGGACACTGTTGCTCCTGGGGTATCGGCGAGGACCATTCGCAACCGTCTCCATGAAGCTGGGCTACGGTCCCGCACACCGTTAGGCCGTCTTCCGCTCACGCCCCAACATCGTGCAGCCCGCCTCCAGTGGTGTCACGCCAGGCGTGAATGGAGGGACGAATGGAGACGTGTCGTCTTCAGCGATGAGAGTCGCTTCTGCCTTGGTGCCAATGATGGTCGTATGCGTGTTTGGCGCCGTGCAGTTGAGCGCCACAATCAGGACTGCATACGACCGAGGCACACAGGGCCAACACCCGGCATCATGGTGTGGGGAGCGATCTCCTACACTGGCCGTACACCTCTGGTGATCGTCGAGGGGACACTGAATAGTGCACGGTACATCCAAACCGTCATCGAACCCATCGTTCTACCATTCCTAGACCGGCAAGGGAACTTGCTGTTCCAACAGGACAATGCACGTCCGCGTGTATCCCGTGCCACCCAACGTGCTCTAGTAGGTGTAAGTCAACTACCCTGGCCAGCAAGATCTCCGGATCTGTCCCCCATTGAGCATGTTTGGGACTGGATGAAGCGTCGTCTCACGCGGTCTGCAAGTCCACCACGAACGCTGGTCCAACTGAGGCGCCAGGTGGAAATGGCATGGCAAGCCGTTCCACAGGACTACATCCAGCATCCCTACGATCGTCTCCATGGGAGAATAGCACGCTGCATTGCTGCGAAAGGTGGATGTACACTGTACTAGTGCCGACATTGTGCATGATCTGAGGCCTGTGTCTATGTGCCTGTGGTTCTGTCAGTGTGATCATGTGATGTATCTGACCCCAGGAATGTGTCAATAAAGTTTCCCCTTCCTGGGACAATGAATTCACGGTGTTCTTATTTGAATTTTCAGGAGTGTATATTTACCCATTTCGAGACGACTGGAAGCTATTTTGAATGTCAACGGTTTTGCTACACGATATTGGGCATGGTAATGTGTTTTCCCCCGTCCCCTGTACATTAGTGGCAGCGTAATAATCGTACAGTCAGCTACGAATACAGGTTCTCTCGATTTAGAAAACTGGATTTCACAAGAACTACGGTGTTTTCTCTTCCCAGGATCCCAAGATACACTTACTGAGCATTTCTCTTACACTCTCGTGTGGGCTCTACCGAATTGTAATGACCCTAGCATAGCATCTCTGAATTCGTTAGGTGTCTGCAGTCATGCCTACTTGATAAGGACGCCAAATGCAGAAACAGTATTCAAGAATGTGTCGCACTGACGACCGTTGACTATTGTTCACATAATGTCTTGACTTAATTCCCTTCCTTTCTCTAAAGCTTCAAATGAAAGCTTACAGGAGAACTCGATATGTGCGATAAAATCATGACATGATCCCATAAAGTTGAAACTGTACTCTTACATTTCGTGTAGCTTTAACGATATTAATAAAGCAGTTTATACACTTGTATCCAAAATGTTTGTTCAAACACGAATATAACGTAATTGACACTAATTTTATTATTTATAAATACCTTAATTATTTTTGATATTCTACATTTATTTCACAAGTTAATTATTCAATATTAGTTCCATCCGAAATCAAGGACACTAAAATTGTTAGTTATACTTTAAAAATAACTTGAAAAAAAAAAAATAACAGATCAGTAACTAGTTCGTTGTGTACAAGACGAGATAAACGTTTAATCTTTGGTTCAAATGGCTCTGAGCACTATGGGACTTTACATCTGAGGTCATCAGTCCCCTAGACTTAGAAGTACTTAAACCTAACTAACCTAAGGACATCACACAGATCCATGCCCGAGGCAGGATTCGAACCTGCGACCGTAGCAGTCGCGCGGTTCCAGGCTGAAGCGCCCAGAACCGCTTGGTCACAGCGGCCGCCGTATAATCTTTGTTCTTCTTCGTTAGTAATTGGAGCTCGTATGTTGGTGGGAGTGACACATAGTGGCTGGCGCATACTAGGATGCTGCACGTTTGCAATTTCAAGATTTAATAGCTGGAAGTTAATTCAAATGAATTTGTATGATGAAAATTGCGAGTGTAATTACGCACCGGTGTATTGTTTTATTTACGTAAATTTATTGTTGAAGAGGATGTACAACTTTGATTTGTGGAACAAATTTGACTGACTATAATGAAACAGTTCTAAATTTGAAGATAGTGTGGAATCATGAGAATTGCTATATGTGAAATGAAGGCAATAAATCACAGATGAACGCATTTTAACCACACGGTGATGTCGTCTGAAAATCAGAACATGGATCACACTACATTCTTCGGCGAATCATCTTTTCGACGAGGAACTACAAGAAACAGATGGGTAATACAGTTTATATTGTGCGACCTTCTTTCTATGACATTTTGACCGCACGACACTAGCGTTGCCACCTGCACCCGATACAAACAACAATTTAAAACATTTTTAAAGTTGGTTAATTTCTTTTATACATTAATAGAGAGGAGGATGCTACAGCAAGGTACAGTCTTTGATCAGGCTAATGCTCGTCTTACTGGTATTAAACTGTGTGTGTTTCGAATGTTGCACTAGTTTATTCATTAATGCTTCGTAAATTTTGAGCACTCCTGTGGCTCTGAGCACTATGGGACTTAACTTCTGAGGTCATCAGTCCCCTAGAACTTAGAACTACTTAAACCTAACTAAACTAAGGACATCACACACATCCAGGCCCGAGGCAGGATTCGAACCTGCGACCGCAGCGGTAGTGCGGTTCCAGACTGCAGCGCCTAGAACCGCTCGGTCACCCCGGCAGGTGAACACTCATTTAGGATTATAGTGCATTTGTATTCAAGATTCCAGTGCTTCTATTGCTTGTCAGTGAAGTCTCGGTTTTACATCCTACTCGGTATACGTTCCGGTCATATTTTCAATTTTGCTGAACGCTAATATAAAAAAAAAACGGTATCTTCGTCTTCGTATGTTTCCCTATGCTGCAAGGCTGTTACTTGCTGTGGATTTCCATTTGGAATGAAAGTGAGGCGGCAACACATTTCCTGTGTTTATCAAGCAACAAAAGTTGAAGATACCCGCATGCTCCCGATAGACAAAGTCTATAGATGTTCTACGCAATCAAAGTCAATTTCCGCTTAGGTATCACCAAGTGTTGTGCGCACGTCTCAGCCAACAAGCCGGGATCTCTTTCTGTATGATTTTCATGTTTTACTGACCAACTCTATATAGATAATATGAAATAAAGAGGAAATTCGAGACAAAATATAAAAACACCCACAGCCGTCCTTATGATTTTATTTTATTTTGTCGCACAAAATAAAATAAAATCATAAGGACAGCTGAAGGTGTTTTTATTTTTTGTCACTATAGTAAACGTCCGTCCTGCTAAAAGGCTTGGAAAAAAGAGGAAATTAGTCTTACACTTAAAATTAATTGAAAGCGCAGTGCTTTATTAGACGTGGTTTAGCCATCGGTGGTGAGTTGCATCGTGCCTTTTTCTAACCTGAGAACTGACTTATCCATACTGTTAAGAGAGCAGCTACGGAAGGGGTCCTGTACACTTGCAGGGTTTGGAAATTCTAAGTTCGAGTCACTGTTCGTCGCACAGTTTTAACCTGGTAGGAAATTTCACTTTCCACCACAGTATGCGCTGCTATAAAAGATTATTCCAGGGGAGCAACAGCTGAATTTGGAATAGGAACCAGGTTGCACTTGGGATGTTTGTTTAAGAGTAGAAGGGTGAATGTTCAACATACTGACACATAGCATTTTGTCAACAGAACATTCGCAACTGTGCTGCATGGTCAGATTGGAAATATCCGCTTCAACTGCGACTGTGTTATGGGTGTTTTTTTTTCACCAAGCATTATTATATTTGTAGTCATACGGCATTAGTACTAGTAACTCATAGCCAATTTAGCACCATTAGTAGTTTTTGTACTATCAATCCCTTTACTATGACACTATAGTTTTACTACCTTTTATAATCTTTTATATTTTCACCCTCATTTCAATCCTTAACTTTAGTTTTAGCTATTTGTGAACGCTCGGGCTAGTCGGCAGTCGTAATTCTTCATTCCCCTCTCCCGCCACTCTCCGGGTTCTCAGACTGATCGCTAGTTTACCTTCTACGGCATGCTACCACCTCGCACCACAGTAACAAACCTTCACGTCCTCCAGTTCCGCAGTGCAGTCCGGTGTCTACGGCGTGCGATTATGTGAGTTTCTCGGTCTATTATTCGGTTTTAGTGCTTTCAACTTTTGCTCGGTTTTCACTCAGGTACTTAGACATTGCCATACAACTGATTTCCAATTTCCGTATTCCCTCTTTTCTAAACTTGCTAACCCGGTCGCTCAAAAAATGGTTCAAATGGCTCTGAGCGCTATGGGACTTAACTGCTGAGGTCATCAGTCCCCTAGAACTTAGAACTACTTAAACCTAACTAATCTAAGGACATCACACACATCCATGCCCGAGGCAGGATTCGAACCTGCGACCGTAGCAGTCGCGCGGTTCCGGACTGAGCGCCTGGAACCGCTAGACCATCACGGCCGGCCCCGGTCGCTCATTTTCGGTTATTTTTGTAAGTGAATTACCATCGGTACTTATTTTTTTCGCAACTCCATGTATACTACTCGGACTTTTACCCGATTTTCTCTCTCGTTTCAGTAAATCTGTACACCTGAAGATGGAAATGTAATTTTCACGAAACCGTGTTTATAATAAAACAGAGCAACAATTGAAGCGAATATTTTCCACCTCACCATAGTGACACAGGTGGTCAGCAACGAAGTGGTACAGAAAATTCAGGAGTGGAAACTGAAAACGTTTTAAGTGCCAAATCTGCTATTGGTCAGGAGACTGAAAAAGCAATGTACCTCTGTTTGTGGGTAACTGATGTGTGTCCAAAAATGTGAGAAAGTATTCTGATACCACACAATTATACTGCTCACTGCACCATTTCAAAAAATGAGAAATTAGAAAATATATCTTTTATTAAGAACGTTCTAAATGCTATACGAGGAAACTGACTGGTTCTAAGTTTTTTTACAAGTTGATGTTGTTGTTGTTGTTGTTGTTTTTGTTGTGGTCTTCAGTCCAGAGATTGGTTTGATGCAGCTCTCCATGCTACTCTATCCTGTGCAAGCTTTTTCATCTCCCAGTACCTACTGCAACCTACATCCTTCTGAATCTGTTAAGCATATTCATCTCTTGGCAAGTTGATATTCGCACAAATAGTGCCGTTTCCGCTATCGAGGATTCCCTACAGCGATTGTTCACGTTTATATTACATTAATTATTGTTATATTGGTTGTCGGCTGTTTTTGTCCAAAAACAAGAATACAGCTCTGCATCACAGAGAGGTTTGCTGTCAAAATGCTGAAATAGTGCGTCCTCTGGGGCAGCCGGACGAAGTATCACGTCCCCTCAGATATGTCTTGCCAAATGACCTCAACGAGTACTTTCGAGCTAATACAGAAGTTGACCGGCCGTCATTTCTCTCACGCTGCATTCGTGAATGGAGCAGGGAAAGGGGGATAAGTTGACACCAGAGGTACTCTTCAGCACAAATACGGATTACTGATGCAGACTTAGACATGATGAAATACAGAGGACGGAGAAAAACTGATACACTAAGATCGTAAAACATTACCACGCCTAATACGGAGTAGGAAAACCGTTGGCAATCAAAACAGCTTCTTATTACCTCGAAATGGATAAATACACGTCCTGTGTGGTTTTCAAGGGGATATTACGGCATTCTTCCTGCAAAATAGTGGCAACTTCAGGTACCGATGGTCGAGGTGGAAAGCGATCACACACCCTTCTCTCCAAAGTAGACCACAGAGGCTTAATAATATTGGGATTTGATTAGTGTTGTATCCGGGGATGATGCGGCAGTTCATCTTCGTGCGCCGAACACCAGTCCTGGACGATGAGAGCTATGTGAACAGGTGCCGTGTCAACTTGGAACGCAGTATCACCATTGGGGAACGAATAATGGGATGGACCGGATCAGCGAAAATGATGGCGTAGGAGTAATGCGATCTAGCGGTGTAGCCCGGGGCCGATGGAATACCAGTTTATGGCTGCCCAAATCATCACGAAATGTCCGCCATGTTCCTCGGAACGTAAACTCGGTCAGTAGTTGGAAAATGTTTGAAACAAGTCTCACCCGAACAAATGACATTCCTATATTGCTCCTTGGCTCAGTTTTTATGGATTCGGAACCACGGACAATTACATCACTGATTTGTGGTTTTGGAATTCGAGCTCGCCTTGCAATTGCTCATGGAACTCGTTAGTGTTCTTTGGATCTGACACCTAGTTCTGCAGTGACTTTTGCTGTTGTCGTCCTGTTTTTTTCTTTTTTTCTTCCATCACAAGCCTCTTCAATGACCGTCCGTCACGATAACTCAACACACGGTCTCGTCCGTCCTGTGAGTTAGCAGATGGTGTGTTTTTTCGTTTCCTCTGTATGCTGTATAAATTTTCGAGAAAGGTGCCTCTTCAAACAGATCACCTCGGCTCCCTTGGTTATGGCTGCACTCACCATACGAGCAACAACAATTTGTCGAATTCACTTCGTTCCGATATAATGCACTCACAAGTACATCCGAGCTAGGCAGCGCAATGGTTACCACGCTGTACTGGCATTCGGTAGAAGGACGGTTCAAACCCGCGTCCGGCCATCCAGATTTGGGTTTTCCGTGATTTCCCTAAAGTGCTTAAGGCAAATGCCGGGATGGTTCATTTGACAAGGCACGGCCAATTTCCTGCTCCGTCCTTCTACATCTACACTCCTGGAATTTGAAATAAGAACACCGTGAATTCATTGTCCCAGGAAGGGGAAACTTTATTGACACATTCCTGGGGTCAGATACATCACATGGTCACACTGACAGAACCACAGGCACATAGTCACAGGCAACAGAGCATGCACAATGTCGGCACTAGTACAGTGTATATCCACCTTTCGCAGCAATGCAGGCTGCTATTCTCCCATGGAGACGATCGTAGAGATGCTGGATGTAGTCCTGTGGAACGGCTTGCCATGCCATTTCCACCTGGCGCCTCAGTTTGACCAGCGTTCGTGCTGGACGTGAAACCGCGTGAGACGACGCTTCATCCAGTCCCAAACATGCTCAATGGGGGACAGATCCGGAGATCTTGCTGGCCAGGGTAGTTGACTTACACCTTCTAGAGAACTTTGGGTGGCACGGGATACATGCGGACGTGCATTGTCCTGTTGTAACAGCAAGTTCCCTTGCCGGTCTAGGAATGGTAGAACGATGGGTTCGATGACGCTTTGGATGTGCCGTCCACTATTCAGTGTCCCCTCGACGATCACCAGAGGTGTACGACCAGTGTAGGAGATCGCTCCCGACACCATGATGCCGGGTGTTGGCCATGTGTGCCTCGGTTGTATGCAGTCCTGATTGTGGCGCTCACCTGTACGGCGCCAAACATGCATACGACCATCATTGGCACCAAGGCAGAAGCGACTCTCATCGCTGAAGACGACACGTCTCCATTTGTCCCTCCATTCAGGCCTGTCTCGACACCACTGCAGGCGGGCTGCACGATGTTGGAGCGTGAGCGGAAGACGGCCTAACGGTGTGCGGGACCGTAGCCCAGCTTCATGGAGACGGTTGCGAATAGTCCTCGCCGGTACCCCAGGAGCAACAGTGTCCCTAATTTGCTGGGAAGTGGCGGTGCGGTCCCCTACGGCACTGCGTAGGATCCACGCTGTCGCGGCATGCTACCAGTGTTAAAGACTGCGATGGAGCTCCGTATGCCACGGCAAACTGGCTGACACTGACGGCGGCGGTGCACAAATGCTGCGCAGCTAGCGCCATTCGACGGCCAACACCGCGGTTCCTGGTGTGTCCGCTGTGCCGTGCGTGTGATCATTGCTTGTACAGCCCTCTCGCAGTGTCCGGAGCAAGTATGGTGGGTCTGACACACCGGTGTCAATGTGTTCTTTTTTCCATTTCCAGCAGTGTACATGGTTACTCTGCAATTCACACTTAAGTGCCTGGCAGAGCGTTCATCGAACCATTTTCATACTACTTCTCTTACATTCCACTCGCGAATGGCGCTTCGGAAAAAGGAACATCTAAATCCTTCCGTTCGAGCTCTGATTTCTCTTATTTTGTTATGATGACCATTTCTCCCTACTTAGGCGGGTGCCAACAAAATATTTTCGCATTCGAAAGAGAAAACCGCAAAGAAAACCGCCTTTGTTTCAGTGACAGCCACCCAACTCGTGTATCATATCAGTGACACTCTCACCCCTATTGCGCGATAACACGTAACGAGCTGCCTTTATTCGCACTTTTTCGACGTCCTCCGTCAATCTTATCTGGTAAAGATCCCACACCGCGCAGCAATATTCCAGCAGAATACGGGCAGGTGTAATGTAGGCTGTCTCTTTATTGGGTTTCTCGCATCTTCTTAGTGTTCTGCCAACAAAGCGCAGTCTTTGTTTCGCCTTCCCCACAATATTATCTATGTGTTCTTTCCAATTTAAGTTGTTCGTAATTGTAATTCCTAGGTATTTATTCGAATTGACAGCCCTTAGATTTGTGCGATTTATCGTATACCCAAAATTTTACGCTTTTCTTTTAGTACCCATGTGGATGACCTCGCACTTTTTTTTGTTTAGTGCCAATTACCACTTTTCGCACCATACAGAAATTCTCTCTAGATCATTTTGTAATTGGAATTGACCGTCTGATGATTTTACTAGACGGTAAATTACAGCGTCATCTGGAAACAATCTAAGGGGGCTGCTCAGATTATCACCTAGATCATTTATGTAAATCAGGAACAGCAGAGGGCCTATGACATTACCTTGCGGAACGCTAGGTATCACTTCTGTAATTCTCGATGATTTACCATCTATCACTACGAACTGTGACCTCTCGGAGAGGAAATCACGAATCCACTCACACAACTGAGACGATACTCTATATGCACGCAATTTGATTAATAGTCGCTTGTGAGGAACGGTATCAAAAGCCTTCTGGAAATCTAGGAATATGGAATCGATCTGAGATCCCTTGTCCACAGCACTCATTACTTCGTGGGAATAGAGAGCTAGCTGTCTTGCACAAGAACGATATTTTCTGAATCCGTGTTGGTTATGTATCAATGAGTCATTTTCTTAAAGGTGATTCATAATGTTCGAGTACAGTATATGCTCCAAAATCCTACACCAAATTAAGGTCAATGATATGGGTCTGTAATTCAATGGGTTACTCCTGTTTCCTTTCTTGAATATTGGTGTGACCTGTGCTACTTTCCAGTCTTTAGGAACAGACCTTTCGTCAAGGCAGGGGCTGTCTATGATTGCTAAGAAAGGCGCTATTGTGTCTGCATACTCTGAAAGGGACCTGATTGGTACACCATCTGGACCGGAAGACTTGCCTTTCTTAAGTGATATGAGTTGTTTCGCAACACCTATCTACTTTTATGTCACTCATGCTAACAGCTGTTCTGGTTTCGAATTCTGGAATATTTATTTCGTCATCTTTCGTGAAGGAATTACGGAAAACTGTATTTAGTAACTCCGCTTTAGTGGCACCATCATCGGTAACATTTCCATCGCTATCGCGCAGAGTCGTTACAGACTGTTTTTTGCCACTGGTGTATGGATACGACCAGAATCTCTTTGGGTTTCCTACTATATTTTGAGACAACGTTTCATTGTGGGAACTATTAAAAGCATCTCGCATTGGCGTCCGCACTAAATTTCGAGCTTCCGTGAAACTTAGCCAGTTCAAATGGTTCAAATGGCTCTGAGCACTATGCGACTTAACTTCTGAGGCCAACAGTCCCCTAGAACTGAGAACTACTTAAACCTAACTAACCTAAGGACATCACACACATCCATGTCCGAGGCAGGATTCGAACCTGCGACTGTAGCGATCGCGCGGTTCCAGACTGTAGCGTCTAGAACCGCTCGGCCACACCGGCTGGCACTTAGCCAGTCTTGGGGATTTTGCGTTCTTCTGAATTTGGCATGCTTTTTTTCGTTGCTTCTGCAACAGTGTTGTGACGTGTTTTGCGTACCATGGTGGATCAGTCCCGTCTCTTATTAACTTATGCGGTCCGAATCTATTCATTGCTGTCGATACTTATCTTTGAATTTGAGTCATATCTGGTCTACACTTACATAATTAGCTTGGAAGGAATGGAGACTCTCTCTTAGGAATGCATCAAGCGAATTTTTATCTACTGTTTTAAATAGATATATTTATACTCCATCTCTAATCCTCGTTGCCAACGGAACGTTAAACATGACTCTCCTCTTCTCAAACACACACAACATTGTTATGACCACAATGACACTTACAACGTATTTAGGGCATTGCACAGGTGCCGTTCCTGGTCAGCTACAACTCGCCACACGTGCAGGCTTACCTAGCATCTGCTTTTATATTCAAGCACGCATATCGCGTCGTTTTCCCTATTTCTATCAAACCCCCGTATGTGTAAAATACCTAGTAAATATATGTGAACTATGTGTAAGATTTGTATTAGAAGGTGAAGCAAAGGGCAAAAAGCTACTGTCTAATAAATCTGCTTTCGCCATTGCAATATTTAATTTATAGTCCAAGGAATTTACTTTCCGAATGATTCACGCATGTTCTTGCGTCTGCTGCGCCACGCCGACTTTTCCCTTTCTTCGCAAATGCGAGGACCGGTTTTCCAGTCACGGACTCAATAGAAGGCAACGAACAGAAGACAAACAGCGTCATTCTCTGGACTGCTGCCATGGCATGCCAGCGGAGCAGCAGAGGTTCTATCCGCGTGTCACTCTCGTGATTGAGCCTCGTTGAGCCAATTGACAAGAGAGCTCGGCGGCCACCCGAATTGATACAAGCTGTGTGTCTGTGCTGCCGAGGCGGGCAGCTGCGAACACGTTCAGACGACACCATACGCGCAAGCAACACAACTCGTTTATGGCTTCCGTATTACGAAGGGCATTCAATAATTAATGCAACACTTTTTTTCTCGGACAATTTCGGTTGAACAAGTGCGGAATATGTTGTGGGAAATTCCGGAATACTCCCGATTCAGTTCTTATAGTTTCGTAACGTTCAAATAGGTTGCGGCGCTCTACGAGGGGCGTTAGAAAAGTCCGTGCAGAGTACGAGAGATGGCACCACCGGCGCGTATCAAGGTCATGTTTAGTTAGTAGCATCTTTGGAAAGAACGGACACGAAGTTTCCGCCATATTGGTCTATTTCATTGTGTTTGGCATTCGTGCGAATTAAGGATTCGAGTGATTGTCAAAAAATGGACGAAAAGAATTTCGTGTGGTGATTAAACATTACTTTACGAAAGGCAAAACGCCTCAGGACACTAAAGAGAAGCTCGATAAACATTACGGTGACTCTGGACCTTCGATTAGAACAGCTTAAAAGCGGTTTCAAAATTTTCGGAGTGGCCATATGGGCACTAGTAATTCCGAACGTTATGGGCACCCTGTGGAGGTTACGCCTCCAGAAATCTTTGATAAAACCCAGGATATGATGATGGATGACGGAAAAGTTAAGGTGCGTGAGATTGGGAATCTCGGATGAACGGGTACATAATATTTTGCATAAACATTTGGACGTGAGAAAGCTATCCGCAAGATGGGTTCCACGATTGCTCACGCTTGACCAAAAACGGAATCGTGTGAAGTGTTGCAAGGATGGTTTGCAGCTGTTCAGGAAGAATTCGCAGGACTTTCAGGTTCGTTTCGTCACTGTGGTTGAAACATGGATACATTACTGTACTACTGAGACCAAACAACAATGTAAACAATGGGTTACCAAGGGAGAATCTGCACCAAAAAAAGGCGAACACCATTCTTTCGGCCGGAAAGGTTATGGCGAATGTCTTTTGGGATTCGCAAGGGATAAGCCTCATCTACTACCTAGAACAGGGTAAAACTATTACAGGTTTATATTACTCATCATTAATGGACTGTTTGAAAACCGAGCTGCAGGAACAACGGCGGCGATTGGACCGCATAAAAGTCTTTTTCCATCACGACAATGCACTAGCACACACCTCAGCAGTTGTGGTCTCAAAATTAGTGGAAATAGGATTCCAACTTGTTTAACATGCCCCCCCCCCCCCTATTCCACAGACTTGGCCCCCTCGGACTACTATTTGTTCCCCAATTTTAAGAAATGGCTGGCGGAAGAAACATTTTATTCAAACCAGGAGGTGATTGCAGCAACTGATAGCTATTTTGGAAACGTGTACAATTCCTATTATTCGGAAGGGATCAACATATTAGAACAGCGTTGGACGAAGTGTGTAACGAGTCTATGTCGAAAAATAAAAAAGATTTACCCAAACACGTAAGTGCCGGCCGGAGTGGCCGTACGGTTCAAAAAATGTCCGACAGATGGTGCTTCATCTGATCAGAATAGCAATAATTAGCATAACAAAAGTAAGACAAAGCAAAGATGATGTTCTTTACAGGAAATGCTCAGTATGTCCACCACCATTCCTCAACAATAGCTGTATCGAAGAATAATGTTGTGAACAGCACTGTAAAACATGTCCGGAGTTACGGTGAGGCATTGGCGTCGAATGTTCTCTTTCAGCATCCCTAGAGATGTCGTTCGATCACGATACACTTACGGCTTGAGGTAACCCCGAAGCCAATAATCGCACGGACTGAGGAGGAGGCCAAGCATGACGAAACTGGCGGCTGAGCACGATCATCACTAAACGACGCGCGCAAGAGATCTTTCACGCGTCAAGCAATATGGGGTGTTTTTTTATGGTTCTAATAAAACCCCATGTCATTCTAAGAATGTGTGTCAATTTTTACCTCTCCATCTACATTATTCCGTGGTTTATTAAGTTTTCAAATTTATACTAACTTTGTGATCACCCGGTATGTGTGTGTGTGTGTGTGTGTGTGTGTGTGTGTGTGTGTGTGTTGTGTGTGGGTAAAATCACAGCTAGGCGGAAAGCTTCAAGGCAAAAGTGGTTAAAACTATCACATACAAGGTGCAATACGAAGGTCTGAAGGCCACAAGTGAATTTCAAAATTTTAAAATATATTACCATAACCTTTTAAGGTAGAAGGTCGCAATGTTTTAAGTGGAAATTTTCAGAATAAGGCTATAAGCGGCTGAAGACCCACAGTTGATTTTCCAAAAATTCAAAAATACCTTAACCTCTAAGTTTTCATTGGGCGAACCCACACTACATGAAAAAGCAACTCAAAAACAATAACTAAATTTAAGAGTAAGGTTTTAAGCGGCTGAAGGCCCACAATTGATTTACAGTTGTGGGTGGTGGAAGGGTGGGCCTGCCCTCGAAACATTAACGTTCACTTAGGTGGGACAGGTGGTGAACGCAACTACACTTGATACGCCGGTAATCCAACCAAGAGACAGTCGCGGACCGACCGACCAAACGACTCGCTAGACACGAATCAGTAGATAAAAACTAAAAGACCAAACTGTTACGGACGTAATTGTCTACAATGAAATATGTATTAAGCTGTCAAAACTACACACCATGTTGGACAGCGACAATAGGTGAGGAAAGGACTCTGCCTGATATTACGTTAGTGACCAGGGCAGGAAACCCGAACACTAACGACCACAAGGCAGAAAATTCCGCTGGTGAACTTGAATTCTAGTGAACCAATATAGTTAAATCCACCGGGAGGGCGGAAGAAGCTATTGAACAGAGGGAAGGAGGAACTGATGGACAGGGAGTTGGAGGTGGAGGAAGTGGATAGAGAGAGGGGATGGTGGGAATGGACGGAGAGGGGGAGGAAAGGGTGGTCGAGGAAAGGGGGAAGCAGGAGATGGACTAACAGAAGACTGGAATAGACAATGTTGGGTACTCAGCTAGTCTTCCAATGAACTTGAGTCTGGCACTTGCTGCCCCACGGCTACATTTAAGAGGTCGACCTATTTTAAGTCGTTCCGACAGATACACCTATATATATGACGCTCGGAATCGATTCCAGTGACTGATGATTGATCCCACAGCTACAGGAATGTGATCTTTTCCTGTATTTGAGCACAGTACATAACGTCCAATTATGCTGAGGATTAGCTACCAATCTTTGAGCATTTGATGATCATTTTCAAACATCTATAAAATTCATAACTACTTTCTAGCGACGTCACCATCTGGTTGACTACCGCGTCGTACGTCAACAACTTCAGAGGTCTAAAAATGTTACAGCCGGATTTTTCATTTGCTATGTATCATGAGCAGTAAGGACGCTGACAAGTGCGTTAGACGATCAGCAAATGCTGCTTCTGCTTTTGACAATGCCTCTCCATCAACGACTACTTCCTGAGTATTAAAATTAACTTCCTGAGTACTATTTGCTAGGAAGTCTTCAGTCAAACCTCGGACCTTTTATGGTATTTCATACGCGTGTCTAGTTTGCTTATGGCTGCTGTAGCCGAGCAATTCTAGGCGCTTCAGTCCGGAACAGCGCGACCGCTACGGTCGCAGGTTCGAATCCTGCCTCGGGTACGGACGTGTGTGATGTCCTTAGGTTAGTTCGGTTTAAGTAGTTCTAAGTTCTAGGGGACTGATGACCTCAGATGTTAAGTCCCATAGTGCTCAGAGCCATTTGAACCAATCTGCCTCGGGTATTGATGTCTATGATGTCCTTAGATAGGTTTAAGTAGTTGTAAGTCTAGAACTGATGATCTCAGATGTTAAGTCCCATAGTGCTCAGAGCCATTTGAACCATTTGTTGAAATGTTTGCTAGGTGACGTTGCTGAACGGCGTCAAAAGCTTTCTGGAACATAAACCTGAGTTCCGCCCTCTACTAACGCCGGGATCTCGTGGACAAGTTGGTAGACAACACCAGTCAATATAGTTGACAGCTACTTCTTTTTTTTTTAAATTAAGCTCCACAGACATCCTCAGAATCTGTCAGATAACAAATATAAGAAATGAATAGTAGTTTTCCTGCAAATAACAGACATAGGATAAGACGGATACGTACCATACCACATTCAAAATCTCGATACATCGTATCTTATCAGTTCTCACAAAAAATGGTTCAAATGGCTCTGAGCACTATGGGACTCAACTACTGAGGTCATCAGTCCCCTAGAACTTAGAACTACTTAAACCTAACTACCCTAAGGACATGCACACACATCCATGCCCGAGGCAGGATTCGAACCTGCGACCGTAGCCGTCTCGCGGTTCCTGACTGTAGCGCCTAGAACCGCACGGCCACTAAATATTGACAAATATGTTGATAAAAGAAATTGGCATATGGCTTAAAACACACAAGGTAGGGCTTTCGGAGCTTTTTCCTCTACTGTAAAGCAGGTGTAAGTTACCGAGCAACCACTTTTTGCTTTTTGCGAACTGAGGACATAAAACAGGATGAATTTATTATTAAAATTCTTAGCAAGGATAAAGAAATTGGAGCTTTAGACTCCTGTATCGTCGCTATCTCAAGGCTAATGTGTTTACTTGTGGTGTTGACGCTGCAAACACGGCCACATCCGCCGCGGTCCGCGGCCGACACGTACACGATGGCACGTACCGTCCTCGACTCAGCCCACCTCACTCGCTTATAGAAATACAGCGTGTTTCAAAAAGAATGACCTGATTACAATACTCCATATTTATTGGTGAAAACATGCTACAACATGCAACAATTTGCAAAATATTCAGAAACTCTGTATTTCTACAAATGCTCTGTGTGTCCACTAGCAGGAGCACAAACACAATCTAGGCATAGCTACACTACTGGCCATTAAAACTGCTACACCAAGAAGAAAGGCAGATGGTAAACGGGTATTCATTCGCCAAATATATTATACTAGAACTGACAAGTGATTACATTTTCACGCAATTTGGGTGCATACATCCTGAGAAATCAGTACCCAGAACAACCATCTCTGGCCGTAATAACGGCCTTGATAGGCCTGGGCATTGAGAACAAACACAGACTAGATGGTGTGTACAGGTACAGCTGCACATGCAGCTTCAACACGATACCACAGTTCATCAAGAGTAGTGACTGGCGTATTGTGACGAGCCCGTTGCTCGGCCACCATTGACCGGAACTTTTCAATTGGTGAGAGATCTGGAGAATGTCATGGCCACGGCAGCGGTCGAACATTTTCTGTATCCAGAAAGGCCCGTACAGGACCTGCAACATGCGGTCGTGCATTATCCTGCTGAAACGTAAGGTTTCGCAGGGACCGAATGAAGGGTAGAGCCACGGGTCGTAACACATCTTAAGTGTAACGTCCACTGTACAAAGTGCCGTCAATGCGAACAAGAGGTGATCGAGACGTGGCACACCATAACATCACGCCGGGTCATACGCCAGTATGGCGATGACGAATACACGCTTCCAATGTGCGTTCACCGCGATGTCGCCAAACATGGATGCGACCATCATGACGCTGTAAACAGAACCTGGATTCATCGGAACAAATGACGTTTTGCCATTCGTGCACCCAGGTTCGTCGTTGAGTACACCATCGCAGGCGCTCCTGTCTGTGATGCAGCGACAAGGGTAACCGCAGCCATGGTCTCCGAGCAGTTAGTCCACGCTGCTGCAAACGTCGTCGAACTGTTCGTGCAGATGGTTGTTGTCTTGCAAACGTCCTCATCTGTTGACTAGGGATCGAGACGTGGCTGCACGAACCGTTAGAGCCATGCGGATAAAATGGCTCTGAGCACTATGGGACTTTTTTTAACATCTATGGTCATCAGTCCCCTAGAACTTAGAACTACTTAAACCTAACTAACCTAAGGACAGCACACAACACCAAGTCATCACGAGGCAGAGAAAATCCCTGACCCCGCCGGGAATCGAACCCGGGCGCGGGAAGCGAGAACGCTACCGCACCCATGCGGATAAGATGCCTGTCATCTCGACTGCTAGTAATACGAGGCCGTTGGGACCCAGCACGGCGTTCCGTATTACCCTCCTGAACCCACTGAATTCATATTCTGCTAACAGTCATTGGGTTCTCGTTCCAACGCGATCAGCAATGTCGCGATACGATAAACAGCAATCGCGATAGGCTACAATCCGACCTTTACCACACTGGTACAGCATCATACGTCAGTTTCTCAATGACACTCTGGCTCAATGCTGGATAGAGCGCACTGGACCTCGAGGCACTGCCCTGCTGCACTCTTGGCCCCCGAGACCGCCAGACGTGACTCCATGCTATATTATTATTACTATTTTTTTGTGGGGAAATGTGAAGGAAAGTTTGCTCATTTTCCCTTTCCCTCGCATAGGAGAAGTGGAGAACAGAGTATCAGCCGCCATAACTTTTGTGAAACCAGTAACATTATGCAAAGTTTATGTCGAATTTAGCTATCGTCTAGATGTTGTTCGTGATGGTGCTAGTGCACGTATAGGGCATTTGTAATAGCTTAGCTAGAACGTTAAGATTCTGGAGTATTTTGCGATTAATCCCATGTCTGTAGTTTTTTATCAGTGAATATGGAGTTTTAATATCGTGCCGTTCTTTTTCAAACACCCTGTTCCACTTCTCTTTTGTTATCTGACAGCCTCTGAGAAGGGCAGTGGCCGAAACGCGTTAACGTGAATAGATAAAAATATTAAAATAAAAATAGCGACCAAGACGCACAATTATGTTGAAGAGGGAGATCATTTTCATACGAATACGTTCAAATGGCTCTGAGCACTATGAGACTTAATTTCTGAGGTCATCAGTCACCTAGAACTTAGAACTAATGAAACGTAACTAGCCTAAGGACATCACACACATCCATGCCCGAGGCAGAATTCGAACCTGCGACCGTAGCAGTCGTTCGGTTCCAGACTGTAGCGCCTAGAACCGCACGGCCACAACGGTCGGCTACACGAATAGGCCGTTCTAAATTTTCCAATGCCTTGCACATTTTTTCTAGGTGAGTTTCATATTTTGTCACCACATTTTCGAGTGTTTGGCTACATATACATACGTAAGAAGACAAAAAGCAACATATTTGTGGCGAAACAGGATAGCGTCCTACCGCCAAAACTGAAAAATGGCTCTGAGCACTATGGGACTTAACTTCTGAGGTCATCAGTCTCCTAGAACTTAGAACTACTTAAACCTAACTAACCTAAGGACATCACAAATATCCTTGCCCGAGGCAGGATTTAAATCTGCGACCGTAGCGGTCGCGCGGTTCCAGACTGTAGTGCCTAGAACCGCTCGGCCACTCAAGCCAGCTGCCGAAACTGAAAATCTACAATGAAACACGCCGAGCTGCTGGGTGACTCATAATTTACATACAAGGAATGTATAGCGTTGTTTTTCTTACGGGCCCTACAGAAGAACAACGGATTTAACCGATCTGTCGCAAGGTCGTGCTATGTATCTGCAGATGGCAAGTGCGTGATCACATCGCAGATAGCAGCGATCTAACGCAGAACGCTCGGAACTTCCACGTAACTCCTTCAGTCAAATTAGAAGAGTTACGAAAACCACTAGTGCTGATATTGATAACATCTCCACAGACACGAGAAGACTGAAAAACCATTGTGTAAATACCTACAGCTAAACTACCAGACTAATGAATGAAAAAAGGGATTGCATTAGCACGCTTGATAGATGTATACAACCGAGTTCACGCTAATGGAACGTGACTTACAGTTCCCAAGAGAAGCGTTTCCAAACACGTTTCATATATATCAAGGCGCGTTTTTATATTTATTTAATTTTCAAATACGGTGAACAACTGCCACTTATGTTAAACATAACGGTTCGTTTTGCAGCAGCATATTGCCGGCGCAGAGCGCTCGTATAACTGGATGAAATTGTTTGATAAATAGCTCATGTTTCACGGAGTCGAAACGAGCGACCTATTGCAAGCGATTTCGTTGGTGATGCCACCAGCGCTCCGTTATTATATTAGGACCCTTTATTCTTTCTTTGAAATAACCGTGGCGTATACTGAAATTACACTTTGTCACAAAAATGGCTTTAATTTTAATTGTGTATCTCATCATGTACTTACTCTTTATTTTGAGGGTCTGATATGTCTTCGTGCATGATTAACGATGTTTTGACTGTAGCCGAAATTTTTACACACATTCATTTGATACACTATTCGCAAATGTGACTGATTCTGTACCTCTTTACTACAGTGTGGCGTAGGAAGTGAGATCTCGCTTTTGACTCGCTGCATTTCACGAGATTTGACGTTCAGATCGTAGTCTCTAAAATGAAAGCCCGAAATAGCGGTTCTCCACACTTTCTCCTCACTGCAGTCAGTCACTGCGCTAATTGGTCTCGGCTACATGAATGTGTATCCCACGACGCGGTTTCTTTTTCTGTAGCTGCAATGAAAGGTTCCGCAGACAGCCGAGTGGAAAAACAATATATTTCCGTGTCCTGTAGTCAGTCATTGCATTAGAATGATGGGGCAGTTTCATAGACAAGACATGATTTATGTGTGTGAATGCAGACGGTAAACCTGCGGACATGTTTATGAACAGTTCTCGTATTTACTGCTTGGCGAGGACGTCGAGATTCAGCGATGTTTGACGAGTGTCACACCCGTTATCTTTCCGCGAAATACGTCCAAGAATTCCAACAACGATCAAAACCCGAGCGTTTTTCATCGTCGGGAAGTGTTAAGTTCTTGTTTTATCGCAGTTTTTGTACAGCCATGGTTCTTTCTGTAACTACTTTGCCGTCGATGAGAAAGAGGGCATCTAGAGAGAGAAATGCTCCTGCCCATATATCAGCATGGATTTCCCAAGAAGCGCTAGTGTGAAACACAGCTCGAGTTTTACACTCACGATATCCTGCGAATCACGGATGCAGTCCGACAAGCATATAATAACGAAGTTACTAAACGGGTAAACAGATGCACGGTTTCAGTTGCAGGTTGCCTATGTAACGACTTCTACGGGCAAAAATACTCATATTTTCAGTATTTCAAATAATTACTTACCGAATTTGAAAATGTAACATGCTACCGCAGTTACATCCTCTAAAAGATATAACCTTCCGTTAAAGGTTTAACACTGTAAGTCAAGTGTCACAGCTAGAAACCGTCTATATGTCTGGAGGCATCGTAGCTCACTATGGACAAATTACCGAGACTGTGTTAGTCTAGTATTCGAACAAACTTTAAACATGATTTCAATTCTTGACGGAACTATTTCTCAACGGCACCCTTCACAATATAATGGAAAGCAAGTACTTCACCACTTACTTCACCTTCGCTGTTCATGCAGTAAAATTCCAGCATTAAGCGCCGAGCGGGGTAGCCGCATGGTCTAGGACGCGTTGTCACGGTCCGTGCGGCTCCCCCCGTAGGAGGTTCAAGTCCTCCCTCGGGCATGGGTGTGTGTGTGTGCGTGTGTGTGTGTGTGTGTGTGTGTGTGTGTGTGTGTTGTCCATAGCGTAAGTTAGTTTAAGTTAGATTTAGTAGTGTGTAGGCTTAGGGATCGATGACCTCTGCAGTTTGGTCCCGTAATACCTTACCACAAATTTTCTATTTCCGGCATTAAGTACGACAGTGTCCACATATACCTCTGAATGTATGGGTGAAACATAGTTCAGTAGATATAACGTCATAAAGACCGGGCTGTGTGACAGCGTAGCTTTTCTTAGCACGAAGCCGTTTTACACAAGGTAATTTGATTGTTTAAAGAACTATACGCGCCCGTGTGTGTGTGTGTGTGTGTGTGTGTGTGTGTGTGTGTGTGTATTTGGGGGGGGGGGCAATATCAATTGACCAAAGTATCAAAAAGATTAAGGCAGTACCAATTAATGGCAAAATTTGACATTACTGCACCGTAATGTGACCAGAGGTCCTATACACTGCAGAATGCCTTGCTATGAATAAAAAAAGTATGATCTAGAATTTAATAATGAGAGAAAGAGATAGCGATCAAAGAAAATGGTGAATTCAGGAGATAAAGCATCATGGACTTCATGATGATGATGATGATGATGTCCCATACTCCTTGACAGAGCGTAGTGGAACGATGCGGGGACCCACACCGCCGTCCTAGGCAAGGTCCTAGGAGGTGGTTTGCCATTGCGTTCCTCCGACCGTAATGGGGATGAATGATGATGATGAAGACGACACAACAACACCCAGTCATCTCGAGGCAGGTGAAAATCCCTGACCCCGCCGGGAATCGCACCCGGGACCCCGTACTCGGGAAGCGAGAACGCTACCGCGAGACCATGAGCTGAGGACCTGGACTCCATACCCACGTAGAATAAACCACAGACAACATTCGAAGGAGTCCCAAAAGTTTGAGCGATCGGATATACTATTACGTTATTAACAAAAAAAAAAAAAAATCAAAGACGGGTGGTTCACCGAGGCAGAAAAAGGCCTACAATACGCGGCGCTAACATTGGAGGATATCCATATACTCATTCCGCTCAAGAATAGACACCAAGAGCATCTTGGTTTCAAAGGAAAGTCAAAACTTACAACAGTTAGGACGTGGACTGAAGCGTGGAAAAGACTACGGGAACAACGAGCAACAGTTAAAGCCCAGGAGCAAGCAAAACGAAAAGTGCAGTTGAAATAGCGTGGTCTGGGGACGGCCAAAATGAAAAGAAGAAGAAGAAAGACATAAACAGCATTAATACTTCAATGGATAAAAGAAAGCCAGCAAATTTTGCGTAATATCACCTGACAACAAACATGTTTCGATGCCCTGAACGGTTTTTGGGAAACTATTAGCGTCCACTCGTCATAAACAGGTTCCTCGTTGATATGCGCTGGAAGGAGAGTGAGTAATCCTGTGTACTGTAGAACATAAGAAGATTCTGAGGACCAATTTATTAAAAGGCTCCTTATTCAGAAACAAATAACGATTGAGTGTCGTGTAGTATTCATTGAAAAGTGCCACGGAAGTATTAATAACGCGACGACCTAGAGCGTTCCCTTTACTAATGCGCCGCTGTGGTCGTAAGCGATCAATGGCAGTAGTTATCGATGCATTCCTGTCAAGTGCTGTCACGCCGACCATTAATATAGTTGCCGATAATAACGGTAGCGGCCGGATTTATTTTCGAGCGTGGCGAAACGTGATGTTTGTAGCGGCGGAATGAGGCAAATGTCAGACCGCGAGTTACGTCAGCTTGCAAAATGGAGCGAGATTTCTTGCGTGTCTCTGGTGACCGGCCGGTGCTGCGGTGAAGCCGAATGGACTGCCGGCGGCAAGAAGCCTGACGGATGGCCGATAGAGCTAGGAACTGCCGTCCTCACTGTTTTATGGCTAACATGGCCCGCTGTGTCGCACGTCCGTGGTCTGTTACCATAATGCTGTTCCGTTCCGGGTTCGTATCGTAACCGATGTGGAGGCACGACGTTCTCAAGGGCGTTCAGGAGATCTGCAGCTGAAACATGGGGCACAGTCTCGTGTCAAAATGCAGACATTAGAAAACGTTAGAGGCGCAGTCAAAACGAATAATTTGTGGCGTCTATTAAGAAAATGTCAGAACGTTGTTGTTGTGCGCTGTTTAGTCCAAAGACTGGTTTGATGCAGTTCTCCAAGCTAATCTATCTTGTGCCAGCCTCATCATCTTTGCGTAGCTTCTGCAACCGACATACATTTGAATGTGCATACAATATTCGAGCCCTGGGTTTCCTTTACAAACTCTACCCCCCCCCCCCCCCCCCAACATATACATTTCCTTCCATTACCAAATCAAGATTCCTTGGTGCCTCTGAATGTGTCCTGTCAACGCTTCCCACCTTTTTGTAGAGCTGCTCCATACATTTCTTTTTCCCCAATTCGATTCAATATCTCTTCATTAATTATTCAATCTAACCCTCAGCATTCTTTTAAACCACTACATTTTAGAAGCTTCTAGCCTCTTCTTGTCTGAACTGCTTATTGTCCACATTTTACTTGCGTACAAGACCTCATTCCAGACAAATAACTTCTGTATGAAAGGTTCTACAAATGCATAAGTGCTGCTGCTGCCATAATGTGTGTACGTTGGCCACATTGTATGAGTGACTATGTGCGAGATAGAGTACTATTTGCAAAAGACAGTCGGCCGCTGTGGCCGAGCGTTTCTAGGCGCTTCAGTCCGAAACCCCGCTGCTGCTACAGTCGCAGGTTGGAATCCTGCCTTGTCCCATAGTGTTCAGAGACATTTGAACCATTTGCAACAGACAGTCCAGTGCTGCGTGCACGCTGTGTACATGGTCCCCAAGGTTAGAGGCATACTTACGTTGATCCACTCTGCCTTTAAGAACCACTAAATCACGCAGGGAAAGCCACGAAAATATCCCCACGACCCCTCCAACCTGCCGTTTTCGACGGTTGTTTAAGAGTGTTTGCTTTCAGTTGTTACACGCCGAACACGCCAATGGCCGGTCTGTTGGAGCATAAAACGCGATTCATCTGAAAAGGCCACCTGTCGCCACTCAGTGGAAGTACAGTTGTGACACTGGCGTGAAAATTCCAGCCTTCATCGCTGACGAACAGCAGTCATCAGAGGTGAGTGAATACGGCACCTGCTGCCAAAGCCCATATGTAGTAGAGTTCGCTGAATGGTCGTTGAGGAGGCACCATTGATAGCCCCTTGGTTCCTGGTTCACTATGGGACCCAACGTCTGAGGTCATCAGTTCCCTAGAACTTAGAACTACTTAAACCTAACTAACTTAAGGACATCACACACGTCCATGCTCGAGGCAGGATTCGAACCTGCGACCGTAGCCCCTTGGTTAATCTGGACAGTCAGTTGCTCAACAGTCTCAAGTCTCGTACACATCTCCGCAGCTGTCGCTCACCATTGTCGTCTATGCCCCCGGTGCACCACAGTTGCCTCGGTATCAGCTCCATAAGTGCCATTTTTACCATGCACGGTACTCTTTAACCACGGTGGCACACGAAGAGTTTACTGACTTAGCCGTTTTGGAAATGCTTCCTTCCTTGGCCAGAGAACCAGTGATCATGACCTATTGGGCGTCAAATAAACCGCTCCGTTTTCGCATTACGAAAACGACTGGACTATTTTCCATGCCGCCCCAACACTTCATACAGCCTCCACTGCCACCTGCCGTCTGTGAGTAGTTAGTGATCGTCGGACATAGGTGGTGGTCACATTAATGTGGTCCTAGGCGCTTCGGTCCGGAACCGCGCCGCTGCTTCGATCGCAGGTTCGAATCCTGCCGCGGGTATGGATGGATGTGTGTGATGCCCTTAGGTTAGTTAGGTTTAAGTAGTTCTAAGTCTAGGGGACTGACGACCTCAGATGTTAAGCCCCATAGTGCATAGAACCATTTGAGCCATCACTTTAAGGTGTCTGGAACGTGTATGCCTGAAATGCTAGATGAATTTAGTGGGAACTATTACGCGGCAAGTTGCGTGCACCAGACGAAGACAACGTATTCGAGCTGTGACAACTTTTCTCTGTAGAGAAGCCTGATCTCACACAAAAACCGGACAAAAATTGGTCACCCTCCCAGAACACACCATGCTAGCTTCAATAACTGCCTCAATTACACGATGACGACGATCCAAAAATTTCTCCAGGTATGCTACATCCAGCTGAAGCCAATCATTCGTGGTCAGATCCTCATGATGATGATGATGTCCCATGCTCCGAGGAGCGTAGAGGACGAAGCGGGAGAACGGCACCGCTGTGCTGGGCAAGGTCCTAGCGGAGGTGGTTTGCCATTGCCTTCCTCCGACGGTAATGGTGATGAATGATGATGATGACACAACACCATCCACTTATCCCGAGGCAGAGAAAATCCCTGACCCCGCCGGGAATCGAACCCGGGACCCCGTGCACGAGAAGCGAGAACGCTACTGCAAGACCATGAGCTGCGGACCAGATCCTGAAGAGCTGCCAATTTATGGGGATGTTGAACACTACGTTAACCCGTTGTTCAAAATGGTCACAGACATTTTCTATGTGTTTCTCAACTGAAGACAAAACCTTTAAACGGTTACTCGACCATGTTTCGCACTTTGTTCTTACATGTACTTCTTGAGTATATATGCTATACACTTCGTAAATGCCGGTTTGGGTTACTGTCATCATCACATATGTACCAACACAACATGTACTGGGTGTCGAAAAGTCAGTATAAATTTGAAAATTGAGTAAATCACGGAATAATGTAGATAGAGAGCTACAAATTGACGCGCATGCTTGGAATGACATGGGTTTTTACTAGAACAAAAAAAAAAGACAAAAGTTCAAACAATGTCCGACAGATGGCGCTTCATCTGATCAGAATAGCAATAATTAGCATAACAAAAGTAAGACAAAGCAAAGATGATGTTCTTTACAGGAAATGCTCAATATGTCCACCATCATTCCTCAACAATAGCTGTAGTCGAGGAATAATGTTGTGAACAGCACTTTAAAACATGTCCGGAGGTATGGTGAGGCATTGACGTCGGATGTTGTCTTTCAGCATCCCTAGAGATGTCAGTCGATCACGATACACTTGCGACTTCAGGTAACCCCAAACCCAATAATCGCACGGACTGAGGTCTGGGGTCCTGGGAGGCCAAGCATGACGAAAGTGGCGGCTAAGCACACGATCATCACCAAACGACGCGCGCAAGACATCTTTCACTCGTCAAGCAATATGGGGTGTTTTTTTATGGTTCTAATAAAACCCCATGTCATTCCAAGCATGTGTATCAATTTTTACCTCTCTATCTATATTATTTCATGGTTTATTAAGTTTTCAAATTCATACTGACCTTGTGGTCACCCGGTATTTTTCTCGCATTAGTATTTTTCCTACTGGTGTTGTTTTGGTGCTGATAGGGTTCGCGAGTGTGACACTGTTGTGCATTTACTTTGCAGCTGTTGTCCCCTTTCGTCACAACACTCTTGGATGACCGGTCGCCACGACTACTCAACACAACACTTTCGTCCGTGATGTGACTTAGCGAATAATGTTCTTCCGCTCTCCATGTATGCAGTATAAATCTTCGATATTGTGCCTTTAGAACACCAAACACTTGGTCTAATGTTGGTTACCGTAGTAGCCGCCATAAGAGGGCCAACAATTTGCCCACGTTCGAATTCATCAAGGTATGATATAATAGACTCAGAACTACACAGAACACTGTTCACTTGCTACGTATTGAGGACACTACACAGATGGCAATCGTCGTCCAATACAACGGCGCATCTTGCAGGCTTTGCTTGTATCTGCATTTATGTTCAAGCCTGCATATGTTGTAGAGTCTATACATTTTTGTCCAACCCCTGTAGATATGTAAATAGCCACCGTGTGTGTGTGTGTGTGTGTGTGTGTGTGTGTGTGTGTGTGTGTGTAAATAAGATGTCAGCTGCACAGCTGTTAGCCTTGTCCAGACTGTTCAGATTTACCGGCACATCTGCGTTCCCCGAAAAAAATAACAAACTCCGAGGCAAGGACAACAGGAGAAGCAAGCTGGGCGATACGTGAGAGCCCGACGGGCACAGAAAGTGAATTGCTTGCCTTGGAACGCGCCAAGATTGCTCGCATTACGAGCACGTGTAACACGTCGCTAGCGGGAGCAATGGCCTGTGTCTCTGTCTCAGTCTTTCACACACACACACACACACACACACACACACACACAAAATACTCATGATGAAGCTACAGTGGTGTTCTTCCTCCCCCCCCCCCCCCAATATCTCTCTCTCTCTCTCTCTCTCTCACACACACACACACACACACACACCACCGTTGTGAGCGCTTTAATGAAGCTACAGCGCTTCGACAAGGTGTTAGTATTTGGGACGTCTTTCACAGTGACATACTCCCAGTACATCAAGATATTCATGCCTTCCTGAATCGTCGACCTTGGTCCACAAGCTTATCCATCGTGAAAACACACACACACACACACACACACACACACACACAGCACAGAACCAACCTCGACGTGCTGGTTTTGTCTGTGCTCTCGTAAAGATGAATGAGTTAAACGCTATTAAACAAATATAAGTAAACCACGCATATGATGTCAGTATGGTGAAAACTTTGAGGTTTGCAGATGACATTGTAATTCTGTCAGAGACAGCAAAGGACTTGGAAGAGCAGTTGAACGGAATGGACAGTGTCTTGAAAGTAGGATGTAAGATGAACATCAACAAAAGCAAAACGAGGATAATGAAATGCAGTCGTATTACGTCGGGTGATGCTGAGGGAATTAGATTAGGAAATGAGACAAAGTAGTAAACGAGTTTTGCTATTTGGGGAGCAGAATAACTGATGATGGTCGAAGTAGAGAGGATATAAAAGGTAGACTGGCAATGGCATGGAAAGTGTTTCTGAAGAAGAGAAATTTGTTAACATCGAGTATATATTTAAGTGTCAGGAATTCGCTTCTGCAACTATTTGTACGGAGTGTAGCCATGCATGGTAGTTAAACATGGCCGACAAATAGTTTGGACAAGAAGAGAATAGAAGCTTTCGAAATGTGGTGCTGCAGAAGAATGCTGAAAATTAGATCGGTAGATCACATAATTAATGAGGAGGTATTGAATAGAATTGAGGAGAAGAGGAGATTGTGGCACAATTTGACAAGTAGAAGAGACCGGTTGGTAGGACATGCTCTGAGGCATCAAGGGATCACAAATTTAGTATTGGAGGGCAGCGTGGAGGGTAAAAATCGTAGAGGGAGACCAAGAGATGAATACACTAAGCACATTCAGAAGGATGTAGGCTGCAGTAAGTACTGGGAGATGAAGCAGCTTGCGCAGGATACAGTAGCATGGAGAGCTGCATCAAACCAGTGTCATGACTGAAGACCACAACAACAACAACAACAACAACATGGTGAATCGCCTTATCCACAGGGGAAGGGGAAGCTAAAAGTAGAACTAGCTATGGACAACAAATTCATTACCGTAGCATATACTGGCAAAACCACATAGTGATTGGCGAATATACACACGACGCACCACGAAGGAAATATCAAAACGAGGCTGGAATCAGTAAGTGTAATGTACATGTACAGACAAATAAATGATTACAGTTTCAGAAAAACTGGTTGATTTATTCAACACAAAGAGATTCACAAACTGGGCAAGTGAATAACCCTGGCCCTTATGCAAGCTGTTATTCGATTTGGTATTGCTTAGTATAGTAGCTGTACGTGCTCCTGAGGGATATCGTGCCACATACTGTCCAACTGGAGCGTTAGATCATGAAAATACCGAGCTGAGGGCCCTGTCCATAATGCTCCAAATGTTTTCATTTGGGGAGAGATCCAATGACCTTGCGGGCCAAGACAGGTTTTGGCAAGCACGAAGAAAAGCAGTAGAAACTCTCGCCATGTGCGGGCGGGCATTCTTGCTGAAATGTAAGATAGGATGGGTTACCGTGAAGGGCAGCACAACGTGGTACAGAATATCTTCGACGTACTGCTGTGCTGTTAGGATGCCGTGGATCGCAGCCAAAGGGGTTCTACTATGAAAAGAAATGGCACACCAGACCACCACTTCCGACTGTCGGACCGTCTGGCGGGCGATAGATTTATAACCCAACACGTCCGGTGGGTATCGGGCACCTCTTCACTGGCCATCGGGGGTCAGTTCGAAGCGAGACTTATCACTGAAGATAAGTCTACAACAGTCAATGAGATTCTAGGCCGAGGACGTCTTAGGAGAAGCTCCGGACAACTCTGGAATAGCAACCTGGCACACTTGGGAATTTCACGATCTAACGCGCCAACTGGACAGAATTCGATATAATATCTCTTAGGAGGACATCCAGCAGTTTTATCAATCAGTGCCGATATGAATAACTGTTTATATCGGGGCCAGAGGTGCACCAATGCGTTATTGACTTGCTCAATTTGTGAAGCTCTTTCTCTTGAATTAATCAGCCAATTTTCTGAAACTGTAATCATTTCTGCGTCTGTAGATATGTACACCACATCTAACGATTTCCATCCCATTCGGATAATTCCTTCGTGGTGCGTTGTTTGTTTTGTAGAGTGAATTTAAAGCGTGAAATGTCTAGATGATATTCCAAGCGAAAACCTTAGATGGGGCATGACGTCGGAACGGGAAAAGTAAACCGGAACAAGAGGGTTTCATAAAATATAGCGATCCTCGCGTGACGCCGACGTTTTAGGACAAACATAGAGAACATTTTGGACAAGTTATGAAGAGCACAGAGCTTTCAGATGGACAAATACCGGTAAATCTACGATAGCCAAACACGTATACAATACAGGCCACCTTAGAAAAGGCACCGAAGAGGATTTAGAGGTGGTGCACGTGGCAAAGGAAGGAAGATTGATACACGTGAAAAACGTGCAGGAATTGCACTGGAATTTGTGTTGTAGTGGAGGTATGAAAACACCAACGCATAGAAACTAATACACACACACACACACACACACACACACACACACACACACACACACACACACACAGCCGGCCGCGGTGGTCTCGGAGTTCTAAAGCGCGCAGTCCGGAACCGAGCGACTGCACGTTAGTTTACACTCACTAACATCACGTTACGTTTGGTTATCTGCGAATTGTACATGGTTTTTATCTCTCTGTGCAATGATTCAAATGGCTCTGAGCACTATGGGACTTAACTCCTGAGGTCATCAGTCCCCTAGAACTTAGAACTAACCTAAGGGCATCACACACATCCATGCCCGAGGCAGGATTCGAACCTGCGACCGTAGCGGTCGCGTGGTTCCAGACTGAAGCGCCTAGAACCCCTCGGCCGCACCGGCCGGCCTTTGCACAGAAAACCTCATCGTTCCACACCTAGTTGTACCACGGTAATTTGGTGATATCTTCACTACTATCAATGTTTTCCAAAAAAGTGAATTGTTTGTTGGCAGAGTAAATGTATTTTTCCCTGTTGTACATTTCTCAGACTAAGATTAATGTGAAGCTATATATAAAATGTTCCACCACCGAAAGAATTACTATAATCAGTTCTTGCTGATGCTATTCTCGTATTTTGTGTAAAACTTTCAAAAACACATGACCCCCATTATTTACAGTCAACTGCGCTATCAGTTGCGCCAGCGAACTCCTGCTGGACGCAGTGTCTCTGCTAAGTGTCTGTTATAAAGAAAACACCACTAATGTTTGTCAAGAATAATCGTATTGTACTTTTAGTCGTAGCCCATGACTGATAGTGGACAGTTGGTTATAATATACAGACCCATTTTTAAACGTTTCACAATCCCTTAGTTTTGAGCGAGTTTAATGATGTTGGCAGTGAGCTGAGAAAAGAATGTCCGTCGTACATATCGTCGCTGTAAACGGATGGAGCATAAACGCATCAAATTTCGCTAGGTTTCCACCATCACCACAAAATTCCTTTCTATTGATACTTAAAAGTTGTGATTGGTTTTCCATCACTAAGTAGCTAAAAAGTTTGCAGAAAAAGTGCCTAAAAACCTCGTCATTTCGGCGAACACTCCTATTACACAAGTATAGCTGCTTCTTTACTCCTAATCTGTGACGTCACCAAAGCATCAGCCAATAAGTGTTTTCGGTCACGTTACCAAATCTTGATCTTTAATTATCGTTGAGCTTTAATTACATGAAAATAACACATACTTTATGAGAATATTGACCGTACATGTTATTTAAATGTAATAATCAACCAGAATAATAACACTCCGAACCATATTTTCAACGTAAGAAAATAGCCTATTCATTCTCGAGGACAATCTGCGTAACCTCTCAGTCTGCGTCTTCAATATCGCGTACGAAGTGCGAGAACGATTTCTAAACGTTTGCATAGTGTGTATCAAAGATGGAGCTTGGGTACCAGCCCAGTACTCACCTAATGGGATGTGGAAAACCGCGTAAAAACCATTTAAGCTATCTGGCTCACCAGCCCTCATCATTAATCTGTGAGGTTCGACCCAAGTGAGGTTCGTCCCAAATGACCTGGAAGCGGCCCCTTAACGTGCTCCGTTATCCGGATGAGTACGGAACACCATCAACACTAACACGTGCCCTCCCTTCAGGAGACACTGCTGCGAGGTTTGTAATTTAGTCCAGCGCACAGATGCAAAGACTAGCTATCAGGGACTTTACGCCACTACATATTCCCTCCCCCCTTCCCCCTAAAGACAAAGGTAAAGCAGCCAACCGAACATGGTGTACTCAGGCGGCTATCCACCCACGTACTGACCGCGCCCGACGTTGTTTAACTTCGGTGATCTGACGAGAATCCTTGTATTCAATGAAGTAAGCCGTTCGCTTATAGGTTCGTCGATGAAGAGTTGGCCGATGTGCACCTCGTGTATGAATTTTACTACATACACTACTGGCCATTAAAATTGCTACACCACGAAGATGACGTTCTAAAGACGCGAAATTTAACCGCCAGGAAGATGATGCTGTGATATGCAAATGATTAGCTTTTCAGACCATTCACACAAGATTAGCGCCGGTGGCGACACCTACAACGTGATGAAATGACGAAAATTTCCAACCGGTTTATCATACACCAACAGCAGTTGACCGGCGTTGCCTGGTGAAACGTTGTGTTGCCTCGTGTAAGGAGGAGAAATGCGTAACATCACGTTTCCGACTTTGATAAAGGTCGGATTGTAGACCATCGCGATTGAGGTTTATCGTATCGCGACATTGCTGCTCGCGTTGGTCGAGATCCAATGACTATTAGCAGAATATGGAATTGGTGGGTTCATGAGGGTAATACGGAACGCCGTGCTGGATCCCGACGGCCTCGTATAACTAGCAGTCGAGATGACAGGCATCTTATACACATGGCTGTAATGGATCGTTTCAGCCACGTCTCGATCCCTGAGTCAACAGATGGGGACGTTTGCAAGGCAACAACCACCTGCACGAACAGTTCGACGACGTTTGCAGCAGCATGGACTATCGGCTCGGAGACCATGGCTGCGGTTACCCTTGACGCTGCGTCACATACAGGAGCGCCTGCAATGGTGTACTCAACGACGAACCCGGGTGCACGAATGGCAAAAAGTCATTTTTTTTCGGATGAATCCAGGTTCTGTTTACAGTATAATGATGGTCGCATCCGTGTTTGGCGACTTCGCGGTGAACGCACATTGGAAGCGTGTATTTGTCATCGCCATACTGGCATATCAACTGGCTTGATGGTATGGGGTGCCATTGGTTACACGTCTCGGTCACTTCTTGTTTGCATTGACGACACTTTGAACAGTGAACGTTACATTTCAGATGTGTTACGACCCGTGGCTCTACCCTTCATCGATCCCTGCGAAACCTTACATTTCAGTAGGATAATGCACGACCGCATGTTGCAGGTCCTGTACGGGCTTTTCTGCATACAGAAAATGTTCGACTGCTGCCCTGGCAGCACATTGTCCGGATCTCTCACCAATTGAAAACGTTTGGTCAGTGGTGGCCGAGCAACTGGCTCGTCACAATACACCAGTCACTACTCTTGATGAACTGTGGTATCGTGTTGAAGCTGCATGGGCAGCTGTACCTGTACACGCCATCCAATCTCTGTTTGACTGAAAACCCAGGCGTATCAAGGCCGTTATTACGGCCAGAGGTGGTTGCCCTGGGTACTGATTTCTCAGAACCTATGCACCCAAATTGCTTGGAAAACCTAATTACATGTCAGTTCTTGTATAATACATTTGTCCGTTGAATACTCGTTTATCATATGCATTTCTTCTTGGTGTAGCAATTTTAATGGCCAGTAGTGTAGAATGAAGCAACAGCATAAGACGCAATCCTGAGCTGTTCCTGCTGCGTTTCCAACCACATGACAGTACTTTCCTGAGAGTTACTGCATTACTCTGTTTAGAATTCTTTGTTTTCACAGAAATAAATGTAATTTGGGTGATAAAGTAGTATAAGTTACTATCACATTATTACAGTGAAGGTTCACTAGAGACCACGAGTTCCATATACAAAAGTCACAAAATTTTCCTAAACAATATCCGAAGTTTTGTCGTTGGAGTTCGGTTTTACCCTGTACGTTCGTAAGTACAAACATGACGTAAGTTACAGAAGTCGCCACATGCTACAAGCACTGCACAACAACTGTAGTGTGCTATCAAAACAGACTACACGTTCCGGGTTTCCTGTAGAGACAACTTTGCTGCGGTGCGGATAACAGGTGCTTAACAGGTTAGGAGTGAAGCGCCGTGGCAATTGAAACCGTACGCTCGCCGTTATGGCCGAGAGGTTCTAGGCGCTACAGTCCGGAACCGCGCTGCTGCTACGGGCATGGATGTGTGTGATGTCCTTAGGTTACTTAGGTTTACGTAGTTCTAAGTCTAGGGGACTGATGACCTCAGACATTAAGTCCCATCGTGCTCAGAGCCATTTGGACCATTTTAAAACGTACACCAAAGTTGAAGTCTGTGGGATACTATGATTCTTGTGGGCAAAACGTCTAAATTGCGCACGGATTCACCACGAAATTCTGGCGGTATGAAGATTAAATGTGGTGTCGCTTCCAGCCATCGTGAAATAGTGCCAACAGTTTCGGCAAGGCCGCAGAGATGGATGTGGCGGCGATCGGGTATTCCAGATCTTGCTCCATGCTTTTCTGCAAGCTGAAGGAACGTCGGTGGGGAAGAGACTTTCCAACGATGAGAACGTTCACACCATGGTCTGCCATAATAATGTGTAACTTACTTACTGAAGTCACCTCGCTGGCCGTTGTGGCCGAGCGGTTCTAGGCGCTTCAGTCTAGAACCGTTATTCTCCTGCATCAGCTTCAGTGGAACACAATCACCCACCCACCCTATAGTCCTGACTTGGCGCCCAGTGACTATCAACCTGTTCCCTAGGTTAAAAGAACATTGGCCGGAAAGCGATTCAGCTCCGACGACGAAGTGAAAGAAGAGGTTCATAACTTTCCGAATAGCATAGCGGCGAGCTGGTATGACATGGGCATACAAAAACTGCCTCAGCGTCTACAAAAATGCATCGACAGAAATGGTGATTATGTCGAAAAAGAGATAAATGTTCAAGCTGTTAACTGATGTAAAGCATTGTAGAAATAAACAGTCTATGTACTTATAAAAAATAGACCTTACTTTTGGGATAACCCTCGTAGTAGGTAGTTATTCGGGTTTTTGATAGTTGGACACATTAATGTGTCTCGACAAAGCAGAAGTTTCCCGCACTGAAACGGAATCGCACTGCGTGCTATTGCGTCGCCTACATGAGAATGTATAGTCCCAAACCGTACGGAAAACAATGGAAGGCTTAATTAATTAAAAAATAATTAAATGTGTTTTCGTGGGCTTACGATACTCGAACCTTGACGCTTTCTCTACGGATAGTGTGACAGGTAGAAGTAGATGGTCACTGATACAACAGACACCCAAAAATCAGCCACGCGCAAAATGGCTCTGACAAGGGAATCTCCCCATCGCATCCCCCTCAGATTTAGTTACAAGTTGGCACAGTGGATAGGCCTTGAAAAACAGAACACAGATCAATCGATAAAACAGGAAGAAATTGTGTGGAACTATGAAAAAATAAGCAAAATATACAAACTGAGTAGTCCGTGCGTAAGACACGCAACATTAAGGACAGTGTAAGCTCAGGAACGCCGTGGTCCCGTGGTTAGCGTGAGCAGATGCCGAACAAGACGTCCTTGGTTCAGATCCTCCCTCAAGTGAAAAATTTATTGTTTTTATTTTCGCAAAGTTATGATCTGTCCGTTCGTTCATTAACGTCTCTGTTCACTGTAATAAGTTTAGTGTCTGTGTTTTGCGACCGCACCGCAAAACCGTGCGATTAGTAGACGAAAGAACGTGCCTCTCCAATGGGAACCGAAAACATTTGATCGCAACGTCATAGGTCAACAGATTCCTCCACAGAAAACACGTCTGATATATTCTATACGACATTGGTGACGGCATGTGCGTCACATAACAGGAATATGTTGTCGAATGGGTAAAAAGATTCTTCTACCTTGCATGATTTAAGATTTCTTGTGGATGTGATAATCACTCCCAAAAAAGTGATGAAAACATAACGGACGGCCAGATAATAATTGTCTGAAAATAAAAAATTAAAATTTTTCGCTCGAGGGCAGACTTGAACGAAAGACCTCTGGTTTCACAGCTCTTCACGCTAACAACGGGACCATGGCGTTCCTAAGCTCACATGCGTATCTTACGCATGGGCTACTCAGTCTGTATATTTTGCTTATTTTTTTCATAGTTCCACACAACTTCTTCCTGTTTTCTTGATTAGTCTATGTTCAGTTTTTCAAGGTCTATCCACTATGCAACTTATAAGGGGGCGGTGAGATGGGGAGGTTCCCTTGTGAGCACTATAGGACTTAACATCTGAGGTCATCAGTCCCCTAGAACTAAGAACTACTTAAACCTAACTAACAGAAGGACACCACACACATCCATGCCCGAGGCAGGATTCGATCCTGCGACCGTAGCAGTTGCATGGTTCCGGACTGTAGCGCCTAGAACCGCTCGGCCAGCGCGGCCGACCAGCCACGCGCAAGGCTCGTCCTTCAGTGAAAAGGGAGAAAGAGGGAGACGGAGAGAGAGAGAGAGAGAGAGAGAGAGAGAGAGAGAGAGAGAGAGAGAGAGAGAGAGAGAAGGGGGGGGAGAGCGGACGTGAGTCACGCGTTTGCCGGACATCTCCTCACATGAGTCGGCAGGGCAGCGGAGGCGTCGTAAAAACTGTGGAAGACGCTGGAACCGGTTGGGAGCAGGTTCCAGTACAAAGCAGACCGAACAAGGACGCCCGTCCGAGCCGGTGTGTTGGCCTCTGCTCGGGACGCACTGAAGCTGCGCCCCACTGTCCCAGCGAAGAAGAGCGGGATGTGAATGACATTTGTATCGTCTGAGAGGTCTATTCACAAGCACCATTGTAGCCTCCCGTTCGGCTTTTCACTGTCGTTTATCGCGGTAAGTTCGTACTAGACTTGGCCACTGTTTCTATGTTTCGATACAGTGTATCGATACGTGGAACTGTTTCAGTGTTTCGGAACGGCTGTGGTTCACTGATTCGAAACAGTGGTGTTTCATTCCGCCCCTGTCTCGGATAACCGGACCAAATTCGATCTCGAGCCAGACACAGAAACTGTATCGTTGTTTCAAAATAAGGCTGTTTCAGTCCACCTGTGCTAAGAGCGGGCGAGATTCGGGCGCGGCACAGGTACTGAAACACGGTATACCACTTCGTGAAACACTTTCAAGACTGTCGAAATCTTTTTGACAAGCAAAAACATGAAGCTTAAGATATCCGAAAATAAAGCTTCGTTTCTAGCTGACTGTCCTATTCCGAAATGGCGTAACATCTGCTTTATAATCACTAACCAAACAATAAAATAACGCATACTATTCACATTCAAAATAATAAATATGTGAAAATCATTCAGTTAAATAACGCTTTTTTTATAACATACGCTTCTCTGTTCATGTACAGTAATCATATTAAGAAACGGAAGTAAGCCTACAACATTTTGAATAAAAAAAGGCGTAGAGTGACAGTTATTAGACAGATACATAAATCTGATGTAGGTATAATTGCAAGCAATCTGTTTGACATATCACTGATAGTGTAATGGTGAACAGGAAGGGCTGGGAAGCATGTTGAATTTATAGTAACGGTTCGAAACACCTTGCAAGACAAAAAATTTTTCTGTTATATTTTGTTATTTATTCGAATTATTTGGCGTTATTTGTGAGTCTATAGTCACTGTGCCTATTATCCACAATGATTCCCTTTGTGTGCATGGAAATTAGCAGGATGGGTATATTACCCATACTAACGGAATGTGGGAATCCCAGTAGCATATCCGTTGTTTCTGCAGTTTGCTCCCATCTCCAGTTCCGTTCGTGATGGTTCTGCTGTCTTCAGCTACGGCTGTCCTCAACCAATTGAAAAAGTATGAAAGTCACACGACACGAAAGCAGCGCATTTGCTGCAGGAAATTACGAAATTGCCAAGACGCCTAAGTGATAGTTTCATACTTTCTGTGATATGATTAGCGCTCTCGCACCTCGTTTGTGTTTGTATGGACCTACTTTTACAGTACACATTCAAGAAGATAAAATGTGTAGGTTTATTAGATTACAAAACACAAACTGTTTCACTGTTTCGAAACAGCGTATCGAAACATTTCATTGTACTGTTTCATTTGTTTCGAAACAGTTACGTGTTTCAGTTTGCCCATCTCTAGTTCGTACGGACTATTGCAAGGGCCCCTTTCCTTTCAGACCCTTAAAGTAAATGATCCACCTCAATAAATCTGACAATAAGCTATGGAAGGAAGTGTTATGAAGTGACGAGTAATAAGCTGAATGTAATAGTAGAGATAATCATTCTGTGCATTTTTCATTTTTTTTAATAGTCTCTCTGATATACAGAATGGTATGTATTGGAACCCTGTTTTGATCCGTTTATATCACGTGAAATAACATACAGGAGAGATTGGCAGTCTGGAAACTGACGGTGGAGACATGCAAGGAGAACTAGCGTTGCGTCAATTCTGCTTGTGAACATCAGATCGTTCCAATATTTCCGCCCAGGTCGAAATATTAACGAAGTCGCGGTCAATCAACGAAAATAAACGCATACGTAATTAAAATGCTACAGGGAGACAAAAGGTATGGCTACAGGAAAACAAGTTCAAATGCAGCAGTTATACGGAGATGAAGGTGCTTTCACATGGTAGAGTAATGTCATGCGTTGCATCGAACTAGGCTTTGTTTTTCACTTTTCATTGCCTTAAAAGAAAATCCAGTAGTGAGAAAACTGCATTGTAGTATGTGTGTCATTAGACATTAGACTGAGAGACGAGAAATCTTTTCACTTATAAAGCTTACAAAACGGCTAATCTGGTATAAAAAAAGACAAAACTACATTTTTACCGTATGTGGGAAGTGTGTGTGTGTGTGCCACGAAGGCAAGAATGATCGGCGTTATTCGCTATCGAAACTGTCGGCGTGGAATAGCGGTGTATTTTGATTATCCTTCACACTTCGACCCGCTACAAACTAAAGGCCGCCTTCTGTGACCGAGCGGTTCTAGGCGCTTCTGCCTGGAACCGCGCTGCTGCTACGGTCGCTGGTTCGAATCCTGTCTCCGGCACGGATGTGTGTGATGTCCTTAGTTAGGTCTAAGTAATTCTAAGTCTAGGGAACTTATGACAAAAATGGTTCAAATGGCTCTGAGCACTATGGGACTCAACTGCTGTGGTCATTAGTCCCCTAGAACTTAGAACTACTTAAACCTAACTAACCTAAGGACATCACACACATCCATGCCCGAGGCAGGATTCGAACCTGCGACCGTAGCAGTCGCACGGTTCCGGACTGTGCGCCTAGAACCGCGAGACCACCGCGGCCGGTGAACTTATGACCACAGATGTTATGTCCCATAGTGCTTAGAGCCACTTGAGCCATTTGAACAAACTAAACTATTTCTTCACGCCTCTGTATGCGTCCCTTCAAACGATCTATTTTTTTTAGCCAAGTTGCGCCATAAATTCCCTTTTTTCCTCAGTTATATTCAGTACAACATCTGTTAATCGATGTACCCTTCCATTCTTCAGCATGCTTCTGTAGCACAATATTTCAAAAGCTCCTATTCTGTTCTTGTCTGATACGCCTATCGTCCAAATTTCACTTCCGTACAGGGCAATATTCCAGAAAAATGCTTCCGGCAATGGTTTCCTAAGGCTGAAATTTATCATATATATTACACGTTTCTTTTTCGAAAACCTAAAACTCTTACATCAAAACACGGAAATAAATAAATGCAGTATTATAGAACTATATCAGTCCTAATTCTGCTGCGCGGTTCTGAAAGACTGGGCACCCACAAAGCTAGTAAGAACAAAAATGTGGCGAGTAGAATGGTCAGAACGTGTAGTCTCTCAGATCACACATCAATTAATGACTCACGGAAATAACTAAATATACAGCCACTGCTATCGCAGAATACAGCCATTTCATTTGTGGCCACTTCTGTTGCAACTTTAATCCTTATCACGAATACTCTCAAGTGTACAACTGAACCTAAATGGAGCGAACGCCCAGTATTTCAACCATGTGGAAGACCCTCTGAAGAAAAATCTCGATGAAAACATGTAACTTATCGATACCTGACTTCCAGCAGTCGTCCAGATGAACTCGTACTAACTGCTAGTCGATCTAGGTATAACATTTTAACAATCCATGATTAGCTTTGTAATGGGATCTCATTTCGGATAAAGTGTTCCTTGGTACACATTCTGCGCGGAATTACTCGTAGCTGGAAATGTCTAGTCATAGGCCCGAGAACCATTGTGAGTCCAGAGTTTAATGAATTATGGACTCACAATAGTGTGGACTACAAAAAAGGAAGGAAGATTATGGTCTAACGATCCATGGACGTTAACAGAAGGAGCATAAGATCAGACTGGATGAAAAAAAATACACATTATCCTTTTCGAAGGAACCATCCTTTCATTTACCTTAAGCGAATAGGAAATCTATGGGAAAGCACAGTATGGATGGTCAGACGGAGATTCGAACCATGGTTCACATAAATGCGAGTCCCATACGCCAACCTCTGAGTCACCTTCTCGGTGTGAGGACTTAAGTTCAAATCCAACAAGCCATCTAGTTTCAGGTTTTCCCATAAATTTCTAAAACCACTCCGAGAGGGAGAGCGAGACAGTTCCTGTAAATAGGTATGGATAGATTTTCTTCCTGACTTCATCCATTCAGTTTTGGCGTCATATGCTGCAGTATTATTTATTTTACAAACTGGTTTTCGGCTGTTACGCCGTGATCAGGCACAAAGATAAGTATGTGGCACAGTGAAATTTTGTTGGATCAAAGATTTTGAATTACTATTGTATAGAGTATCTCCTTTCCAGAGATAAAAAACTTTAACGCTAGGTCTAGGAATAAAACAGGAGGAATTATTTCAGTGTAATAATCCCTCTTGTTTTATTCCTTCATCTAACGTTAACATTTTTCACTTCTGGAATTGGGTTGGGTTGATTTGGGGGGGAGAAGACCAGACAGCGAGGTCATCCGTCTCATCGGATTAGGGAAGGAAGTTGGCCGTGCCCTTTCAAAAGGAACCATCCCGGAATTTGCCTGGGGTGATTTAGGGAAATCACGGAAAACCTAAATCAGCATGGCCGGACGCGGGATTGAACCGTCGTCCTCCCGAATGCGAGTCGAGTGTCTAGCCACTGTGCCACCTCGCTCGGTTCTGGAATTGGAATACTATGTATGTACACTAGTTTAAAATATTTTACCCAACAATATTTCACTGCACCACATACTAATCTTTGTACCTGATTATGGCGTGACAGCCAAAAACAGATTTGAGAAATAAATAATAAATATTGTTGAATATTACACCAGTGTTGTGTGTGTTTTCATTCAAAGTGTATAAAATATCCTACCAAGAAGCACGGAACAGTCAATGAACGCAACTGTATTTGTTTAATTTATGAAACCTGTAATACAATACGTGATACAAACGATACAGTATGACTACAATGAATAAGTGGGTTTCGAGGGACAAATACTAATAAAACTTAAATAAAAAATTCTGCGTTCATAATCGATTTACTTAACAACATTGCCGGAAGGTGTGGCCGTGCGGTTCTAGGAGCTTCAGTCTGGAACCGCGCGACCGCTACGGTCGCAGACTCGAATCCTGCCTCGGATGTGTGTGATTAGGTTTAAGTAGTTCTAAGTTCTAGGGGACTGATGACCTCAGATGTTAAGTCCCATAGTGCTCAGAGCCATTTGAACCATAACAACCTTGGAATACAGAGGTTTAATCTTAACTTCACTATGGCAAGTGTAGGCTACCAAGACGCAAAACTCAGATTGCCAACGAATCGTTGGCAATTAAAGATGGAAGGAATCGCGGACAGATGGGGAAAAAAAAAAAAAAGAAGTCGCGATATTTGTTCTTCTTGGTCTGTTGGGTTCGTGAAGCTACAGTTTGACTGCAGCTCGACACTGAGATACTACGAGGATGACATTGGAACAGACTGCCCATGTCCTTATCAGCACCTTGAACAGACTTTTAGTATCGCTCAAATTTGAGAAACACAAGATAACTTCTGTACTACATCCGCTGATAAAGGGTTCAGTACCATTTTTCCCTTCTTTTCCTAATTTATATCATGGCGAGTATACAGTTGAGTTTTTTTTTGTGGCAAAAATGAACTAGTTTTTCTTTTTACATTTATTCATCCACCACTTCTTTTTAATTTCTACGCCATCACTGTCAGGTGGAAACAGTGAAAAACGCTATAATATCATATCAGTAACGCATAAACACAAGATTTAGTAGCATGCAGCATCCCCTGGATCTTTTTCATCTTCCAAGACGACAAACTACGTGGTGGTCACTTAGTGGAGTTACAAAAATCGTTTACACGTCACCGGTTACAATTTATATTATCCACTTCATAACGATGATGTGAGCATTGAAGCTCATAATGAACTAATTAATTGTTGTCCAATGCATAAGATTCAGCCTCCGTTCACAGTCCTTAAAATGCAGTTAACTACGTCTGAATCTATTACAAAACAGTACCACAGCAGTCATCTCTGTGCATCGGTGTGTACTACAGGAAATTCTCACTGAATGGTTCGTCTTCGTCTACCAGTATTTAAATAGTAAATTTAAAGAGTGCACCTTATTGTTGATGCCAGTCTGGAACTGACGACGCATAATGAATCCGTTCGCGACTAAATGACTGCCATCAGTTCACTAAATATAAATGCGATTATTTCAATTCATTGTTGAAATGGAAGTTAAAACAACGCGCAAAGATAGGGAATGAACGCTGGCGAAGCCAAAGGCAAGCCATGCAGATTTAGACACCGTAAAGGCTAACAAAGCAACAATATGAACAATCATAGTTCGTTCCCAGTCTTTTCAAACGTGAGAAACGGATTTTTACGGAAAACGCAGCACATTAGAAGGTGAAAGTGCATCACCCAACGGTTACGGCTACTGACCCACTGTCCCGCTAAACAGCTACTTCATTTTTATCCTCTCGACTCCACTATTCATATCGCCCCATAACGAAGCACCTTCTCCCGCTTTCACTTTTTCGTGCCAACTAAGTGCTTTATGCAGATTTCAGAAGTAGTGCAAGTGTGGAAACTATGCAGAAATGATTTTCACGTGAAATATCACAAGCCACTTCCTTGGTACGCTTCGAGGCATACACTAAAACAAAATGCTGCGAACTTTCGTATTGCGGCACAAAATATGAGCGTATGCATCGTAACCAGAATACACAAACGACTCTTTGACTGCACCACATTACCGGATTATTTAATACAAATAGAACAAAGTTCCACTATGCTCTGATGGTTTCGAATTTAAATCCAAATTACTCCTGCTTATTGTGACGTTTTTAAATACTTTTGTTCTGTATTTACATTGCATTCTTGATCACTTATTGGGCGTGAAGCAGTACTTGTCCACCCACGAGTCTCTTGCTCCGTTCATAATGACCTCGATGTCGACAGACAATGAACTCTGAACTTACTGTACCAGTGCGCCATCTCTGATGACCTCGCTGTCACCACACTTTAATTTCGTAACAAAAGTTATAATATTTCGTTTCAGAAACATACAGAACGAAGGCTCTGCTGTACGCGAATAGGCGTCCTACATGTTCATTGCCGGAGCAGGATTTTCTGACACCAGTCGTACTTCACAGATCTCATGAGAACCGTTAAAACGTTTACTGAATATGAAAAATTTATATGAAATGCTTTGCTTGGCATATATTTGGTATTAATATTGGTCCACAAATTATTTCCTTTGTAAACAAAGCTTGTTTTTTTTTCTTCTTGAAACCAGTATACGGTTTCGAGGTCTCGAAAAGTGTGCGATAAATCGTCTTAAATGTGAATCTGAACGATTGGGGCCTAGCTTTGACTCGTCCATTCTATAGCGCACACATCCGATTTCAAGTTCAAACACTGCGGAACAAACGTCAGACGAATGGCTCTTCTCAGGTGCTACAATACAAAACAAAGCATCTTACCGTCATGATGCCTTTCTCGCAGAATTTAAGTACTGAAAGTAGTTAAGTATGGTTCAACTGTGCCTTTCCTAAGATACCTCAGCAAATAATTCACAACTTATTTCTTTACTGATCACCACAGCCAACAGTGAAAATATCTATACGTCTGTGATGTCGCAGCTCGACATATTCTATACGAACAGCAAGGAAAGTGGGAGAGAACAAAACATATCACACGTTAATTAATACTCGCAGTTTTGCTCTATCGGCCATGGCTGTAGGTACCATTCTCGCAGAAACAACCAGCACTTCAATTCCAAACAAATCAAGCAATTACTTGAAAAACAGCTAGTTTCGTACCGGTGTATGGATGAGACGAAGTACAAGCTATAGCAAATTTCACAATATTTGAAACTCAACAATCGAAACTTTCGTGAGTTAAACACATTCATCTGAATTCGGCGATACTTACAATCGTCATAATGTTGCTGCCATCCACGATGTTGGTCGAAGCAAGCCATCAGCACAAGTAAAGCACCCACACAAAGTACGTGATGCCTCATTTTCGTTTTCTTTTTTACCAGAAAACGAACAGCAGTATTTTATTATTTCCAATTGCTGCTCTACACTATGATAAACCGGGCATTGTTCGGTTACGAAAGCGAAACAATCTACACTCTCCTCTCAACGACCGTCCGCGACGCCGTCCGCGGAGCGACTGAAAGGCTCCGGACGCGACTAGCGTCCAGCGATATTACGTACAGCGCCAGAGATGTTAAGCGCAGCACCGATGACACAACGCGCCGCTGTAGCGCACTTTGCGCTCATTTTCAAAGATGGTGTTTTACTGAACATGCTGTCTTTCGTAGCAGATAAATTGTTTATGATTATATTTACAGATTCGAGTCAGATGGTAATAATAATACATCATATGTGATAGCTGTATGTTTGAGATTCTTGCAGTGCTCAACATATTTTGGAACTAAATTCCTTTTTAGAGGGTTTTCAGCACCAAAATGAATCAGGCATCAGAAAAACAGTAGGCGCAATGCTACTGAATATGATTTACACCATTATTAAATAAGTCTCGAAGCTATAGTCGTGTCGCAGACTAAAATCTCACTCCGCGAACAGACGTTAGGGAGAAGATGTACTAGGATACGAACAGCGTGAAGTGAAAAATTATTTCCTTTAGCACATTGGTGCTTTGGATCAGTCTCCAGGGGCAGGCTTCGTGAGGTTATTTACATGCTGATTTTATGTGTTTCTATAAATATGTAGAGCGGCATAAATTTAATACTGCAGGTAAGTACACAACATCCTCATGTTTAATACTCACCTGTACATGACTAAGTATAGAGTGTGAATCATTTAACACCAGCACCGCAGATATTTCAGACGTGGAAGGCGCTATCGAAATGCGGTTTTCACATAATTGAATTGTAAGTAACGGTACGTATTTACAATAAATACCAAGATTTTGGGAAGTTTCTGAAAGTGCAGTTAAGTCACAAATATTTAAATGAACAGAGTCTATTGACAGAAAAATCCTAAGAGTGGCGTAAAAGAGAATGTCAGAGGTATATGTCGCGGGAAGCTTGTGGAAGTAGTTTACGAATTAACGTATTGTGAACACTGCAGACACCGACAGCTGTTTATTCCATTGTATTTCTTAGATGCTAGGCGAAGGCGAGGACGTTATGCGTTTTTACGAGTACGTTGTGTTGTATGTACACTGCGATTGCTTTGCGACGGTGCTGTCAGTTATTATCTGATAGTGTACACAGTAGGACGTGCTTGGAAGATGGTATTTCCCAAAGCGGACATGTTCATGGTTTATGGTGAATGAAATAAGAATGCCGTTCGTACGTGTAACGTGGGCACCGAAAGATTTCCCAATAGACGTCAACAATTGCTAGAGTTATTTGCGATCCTCTACAAACAATGACGTGCAATTCGTGGTGTAACGCCTAAGACACGTAACAGAACGAAACGTTTGACTGTCCGGGAGGGTGAAATTAATGTTCTGATTGCTGTAACAGCAGATCCGCAAAGTAGTTCTCTTGCGATCGCACGATGAAGCGGCATGCCACAGGCAAGTGTATTACGTGTTCTCCATCGTCATAAGTTCCATCCCTATCACGTCTCTCTCCATCAAGTGGTGTCTGGAAACGATTTTGCGAATCCTGTGAACTTCTGTGTATGGGCTTTAAGGCATGATACTCTGGACGTGTCGTGCATCTTGTTTACGGATGAAACAACATTTACTAACCATGACCAAGTAAATCTCAGGAACATGCACTACTGTCTGTTGAATATCCCCATAGGCTTCGTCAGGCGGCCAATCAGCTTCCATGGTGTTTAAACGTGTGGTGTGGAACTGTGTAACATTACCTCATAGGTCTGTTGTAAGTAGAGGCATCACTGTATCTCAACCTCCTAATGGACAGTCTTCCACAGATATTAAACGTTTCCCTTTATACGCCTACTACGGGGAACCCGTGATATCATCATGACGGTTGTCCGGCCATTAGTGCACGAATTACAACTGCGCACCTTCAGGGATTGTTTTCATATCGATGGATTGAACGAAGAAGACGTGCACGTTAGCAGGCCTGTTCCTCGGATCTGACACTATTACTACTGCCTGCAGTGCAGTTTCCGCTTAAATGTTAGATCTTGTACAGGAATAGTTGCATGTCGGACTGCAAGCTTGTATTGACTCTGGTCATGGTCATTTTGAGTCCAGTCTTTGAGGGAACATTAGTTCTTTACGTGTGACTGCACAGACGTACTGTATTCACCTGTGCTTGGCTTTCGTTTGCCCTAGGCAATGTACCATTTTACGAGGTGCATTCAAGTTCTAAGGCCTTCGATTTTTTTGTAATTAACTACTCACCCGAAGTCGATGAAACTGGCGTTACTTCTCGACGTAATTGCTCTGCAGACGTACACATTTTTCACGACGCTGACGCCATGATTCCATGGCAGCGGCGAAGGCTTCTTTAGGAGTTTGTTTTGACCACTGGAAAATCGCTGAGGCAATAGCAGCACGGCTGGTGAATGTGCGGCCACGACGAGTGTCTTTCATTGTTGGAAAAAGCCAAAAGTCAGGTCAGGTGAGTAGGGAGCATGAGGAATCACTTCAAAGTTGTTATCACGAAGAAACTGTTGCGCAACGTTAGCTCGATGTGCGGGTGCGTTGTCTTGATGAAACAGCACACGCACAGCCCTTCCCAGACGTTTTTGTTGCAGTGCAGGAAGGAATTTGTTCTTCAAAACATTTTCGTAGGATGCACCTGTTACCGTAGTGCCTTTTGGAACGCAATAGGTAAGGATTACGCCCTCGCTGTCCCAGAACATGGACACCATCATTTTTTCAGCACTGGCGGCTACCCGAAATTTTTTTGACGGCGGTGAATCTGTGTGCTTCCATTGAGCTCACTGGCGCTTTGTTTCTGGATTGAAAAATGGCATCCACGTCTCATCCATTGTCACAACCAACGAAAAGAAAGTCCCATTCATGCTGTCGTTGCGCGTCAACATTGCTTGGCAACATGCCACACAGGCAACCATGTGGTCGTCCGTCAGCATTCGTGGCACCCACCTGGATGACACTTTTCGCATTTTCAGGTCGTCATGCAGGATTGTGTGCACAGAACCCACAGAAATGGCAACTATGGAGACGATCTGTTCAACAGTCATTCGGCGATCCCCCAAAACAATTCTCTCCACTTTCTCGATCATGTCGTCAGACCGGCTTGTGCGAGCCCGAGGATGTTTCGGTTTCTTGTCAAACAATGTTCTGCTTTCATTAAACTGTCGCACCCACGAACGCACTTTCGACACATCCGTAACTCCATCACCACATGTCTCCTTCAACTATCGATGAATTTCAATTGGTTTCACACCGGGCAAATTCAGAAAACGAATGATTGCATGCTGTTCAAGTAAGGAAAACGTCGCCATTTTAAGTATTTAAAACAGTTCTCATTCTCGCCACTGGCGGTAAAATTCCATCTGCCGTATGGTGCTGCCATCTCTGGGGCGTATTGACAAAGAACGCGGCCTCATTTTAAAATAATGTGCATGTTTCTATCTCTTTCCAGTCCCGAGAAAAAAAATCGGAGGCCTTAGAACTTGAATGCACCTCACGACACGACACCTCCGGACACGTATTAACATCCGTGTAGGACAGCACATACACACCCATGTCTGATACATTCTTTTCCGCTACCACATGGAACAAACAGCTATCGGTGATTACTATATCTTGTAAACTACTTGAACAAGGCTCCTCCAACATTGACATTGTAATCTACTGTACTTCGATTGTGGTACTGTCAATAAGCTTCGTTCCATTGAAATGCCTGTACCATTTGTAAATAAATACACACTAGAAACTGATAACACTCTGTGTATGCTGTAAAGGCGGGGCCTTGCCAACCATTCTAACCAGTGAAATCAACACATTAATGGCGTCTTCCATACCTGAAATATTTTCGGTGCAAAATTTCTGAGATTCACCCTGTATGTTGCAGAATATGATTAATGTGCTATACTTTGTTAATCCTAAGTTCCATACAGTCGTAAACATTGCAATATGTTTTGTCACGTTTGTTGTTACCTCACTGGGGTCTCCTTCTCGCGGAGCGTAAATCACAACCATATGGTATGTGTGGGCTACAGCCTCGCAGCTCAAAGGCATCGTTTGGATTTGTAGTCTGACACAGCGAGGGGCAAATTTTTAAAAATATCTATACATACTGTACACAAATATATGAATGATATCGATATTTACGGAAATTGTAGATAGTGCAGACTAAAATATCAATATTTTGATATATCGGTCGAACTTTTTCAGATTTACAGGATTTAAAAAATTGATCAAAGCCACAGAAATGATTACCAAACATTTAATAATTGAGAAATACTTTATTAAGTATATTAACACTATATTAATCCATAAAGACAAACAATCTACTATAAAATCACTTATAACAAATAACTAATTAAGGAAACAAACAACAATCAGCGACAGACATCAATAGAACTCTTAGTTTATGTTCACTCTGTCAGTCTACTTCTGTTATTTGGCGCAACTAAATTTGTTAAGGGAGCCATTCTTTCGGACTAAACGGAAGAGTCTTGGCATTTTAAGTATTTCTGAGCGTTTTCTGACAAAAGAAGTGCGAAATGACGAGTGTCAATCCAGATATGGATGTTCTAGATTGTTCGCCGAATCGTCAATAGACGGAATGCACCATGCTGTATGCTAGACTGAGTTGCGCTGTTCTTGTGAATACTGCTCGTGCCAGAGATGCCTGACATACGACGAGTCAGCGGAAGCGAAATTGGTTACACAAAAGAAACGTCGCGAGTGAAACACTTTTGATATGTGTTCTGAGCGTAAAATAATGTATTTACTATAATTATTTCAGACAACAGAGCCCATTTTCCATTAAATACCAGTGCGATAATGTATGAGACTTTTCTGTCGAGTCCATCTTTTGTTGATACAGGCATTTACATTTTGCCTCACAGTTGGGAGAAGAGAGCGGTAATTTCCACGATTCTCGTACAGAGCTGTCACCAAGCGTATGTGTTTTGAGCCTCGTCCCTGTTCATTTGCAACGTAGATTAGAAATAACAAACAATTAAGAGCCTTTCATCAATATGCAGTATAGATATATTTATGTTCAAATCTGGTTCTCATTTTAAGCACTGAACAGGTAATTAAATTAAGTCCTTTGTAAGACATTTACTATGAGATTGCAAAGATCACTAGTAACTGAAATGAGCAAGAAATCTGTCGATGAGAACTATAGTGCCTCTAAGTCAAGAAAAGAGAGACAATAAAAATATCGCTTTTGATATTTATTTATTTAATATACGAGTAGATGATTCAGCACATAGATAATTCAATTACGACGACACAAATCGATTATACTATGGAAAAAATATCGATATTATAATATATCGATGTTCTTGCCCATCCATAATCTGACATTTATTTATACAGATGCTGGCAATCCGGGTATATAAAACTACTGTGCAGTAAACATAGATGTTGCGTTACTGCAACGGCTCAGCAGTTCAAATTCACACTGACTGAGAAAGTTAACTGCACGCACAGATATAATCTTCTTGTTTTTGGGTGTTTAAGAACGCGAAACCACTGCAGTCTGCAGACGTCGTCTTTGTAGATTCAAAGTGCGCTATCTTGTTTGGATGCAGTAGTGGTTCACGCAACAAGCTTATTTTAAACATCTGCGAATGCAGTAAATATAATACTGCGAAGGAACCAACAGAAAGGTACCAACCTATGGAACAGGAGACTTAAAATCAGATTTACATAAAAAATATAATGCTTTTGAAACCACGAGCAGGCAGATGTAACTCTCACGTTTACACGCAAAAATGAATGTTGAAGATTAACATGTCGTTGACGACTCGGTGATTAGAGACGGATTACAGGCTCGGACTGGACGAATAAAAGGAAGGAAATCGGTCGTGCCTCTTTCAAAGGAACCATGATGGCGTTTATTTACCTTAATCCAATTAAGGCTACCATGGAAAATTTAAATCGGAATGGACGCATGGATATCGTCCAGAATTTCAGACCGTTGTCGGTAAAAGGACGAACAAGTAGTATGGAAATACCACCACGGCTTCAAAACACAGAAAAGCATCAACACTGTAAAAAGAAATAAGATGATGGAAAGCGTTATATGGATGAAGATAAGCTACAGTGGCAGACGGACCATCCACAACATAGGGTGCCCGATAAATAAAAAAAAAGGGAGGGAGAACACCCAGAAGGGGAGGAAGAAAGTAAATGAAACTCCGTAGGTTGAGAGGGTTGTTGAAGTAATTTCAGACATTAGAATATCGCTACAAATTTATGAACAAATTCGCTGTGTGAGACAAAAGGAACCATCGCGGCATTTGCCTGATGCGATTTACGAAAATCTCTGGAAGCTAAATCTAGATGGCCGGACGGGGATAATGAAATGCGAGTCCAGTGTGCCACTTTACTCGACGTGACGCCAGCAGTAATCTCGCTGTGTGTCCGCAAAACATTGTACTATCTCTGGTCTGTATGCATGCACTGATTCGCTTGAGCAGGGTCTCAATAAGCCGTTGTATCCTCTTCTGTGACAAGATGGGCCACAACTGTCGCAACTGATCCCTGGCATCCTGTGTACTGGTAGTGAGAAGGGCTTGACGTGTGAGTTGTCCCAACGCGTCCTGTCTGGGTATGTTGCTGACCACTCGATGCCTCAACATCGCAAAGACTGAGCACAGCCCTGTGTGGACTGGCATTGTCGTGTTGAACAATGTCACCACGATACTGTCACATGAGGACGCAGGATTACCGCGACGTACCATTGTGCCATAACACCAGGACAAAAACGAAGATTTGACTTCAATGTTGGATCGACAATGTGGGCATTAGAGGTGGAGCACAAGCTTGGAAATATGGAGAAGGAAATTAGCCATGCCCTTTTCAGAGGAACCATCGCGGCATTTGCCTAGAGCAGGGCCGGCCAGACGCTGCACAGTGTGCAGACGTGCGGAAGTGCTGCACATGTGCTCACGTGTGCGACAGCGACATCTGTTATTAGACATGTGTCCTAAATGAACGGCGGCGGCTCCACTTCCCTGTTTATTTGGTACAAGCAAGAGCGCAACATACCCAGTCTTGTTTACCCCTGGTAGCCGTAACCTAAGCAGAGAGGTACTGAGAAATGGCAGGTACTGTGAAAAAGAAAAGGACGGGAGATCTATGTTCTCAGTCATTTAAAAATGATTGGGAACTGCAATTCTTTTTTGTAGCCGTTGGTGAAAACTTACAGTGTTTGCTATGTCGCCTAATAATAGGCGGCCAGCGTAAGTTTTCAGTTGAAAGACACTACAAGTGTAGTGTACTCAACAGTGAAGAACGGCAAGCAAAATGAAATGTCCTTAAGAAAATGGATGAGACACTTTAACTCGATTATCATTTCTCATGACCAGTGATAAACGTGTCTGGATTTATTCCTTTCATAATTAAAAATTATTGTTTACTAACTGTGCATTATTGCCTCATTCTGCTCCATATTACATTATTATCAGGAAAGTTGGTCATTAAACCGATTGTTCCAATGTACACTCAGTCGCAAAAGTATTCGGACAGTGGGAAGTTTCGTAATGATAACTCGAGAAACACTGACTATGAAACCCAAACATATTTATTAGCAATATATATGTGTAACAACATTAATTACAAAATAATTATTGTATTATTTCGTTTCCAAAACATAAATAACAGAAAAATTCACAACAAAAATGAAACATCCTGCACACCCTGCTGCTACAAAAGTATTCGGACACTGTCCAATAAATGTTCATAAGTTGTACGACGAAAATGTTGATACCTTGTGGGTCCAACTTTCGTTTTCAATATGTCCTCCAATCTCGTAGGCATACTTTCCACGAGTTTTTTCGTGAAATCTGGGCCTATATGTGCCCATTCTTGGCGCAGTTTCTTTTTCAAGGCCTCCTTCGTATATATGTTGTCTGTGCGGAGGGTTCGTTTCAATTTATCCCGCAAATGTTAGTTTGGGTTAAGGTCTGGTGATTGGGGAGGGGGATGCAATACTTTCGGGCAATCGAAGAGCAACCACATTTGTACAATATGCGCGGTATACTTGGGATCGCCGGCCGCGGTGGTCTCGCGGTTCCAGGCGCGCAGTCCGGAACCGTGCGACTGCTACGGTCGCAGGTTCGAATCCTGCCTCGGGCATGGATGTGTGTGATGTCCTTAGGTTAGTTAGGTTTAAGTAGTTCTAAGTTCTAGGGGACTGATGACCACAGCAGTTGAGTCCCATAGTGCTCAGAGCCATTTTTTTAATGCTTGGAATCATTATCTTGATAAAAATGAAAGTTGTCGCAATACCTAGATGTCGTGCACTCTGCTTCAAATGTCCTCGCAGTATATTCAAATACGCTTCCTTGTTCATCGTATCATCAATGAACACTAAATCACCCACACCACTGCCGGACATGCATGTCCACACCATGATGCTCCCACCTCCAAACTTTACTGTTGGTTTGAGGTTCCTGGGATTGAGCTCTTCATTGGTCTTTCGCCACACGTTTGCCTTTCTGTCGCTTTGCCATAACGTAAATTTACATTAGTCGCGAAATATCAGCCGATTCCAGCAAGCCTGATCGTATTCGGCGTATTCCCTCGCAAACTGCATACATTTCTTCTGGTTCACTGCATTTATTAATGGCTTTCGCTGTGCCACTCGACCATCGTACTGCGATCGTGGTAGTACTCTCCTCACGGTTTCGGGATGAACTTCTATACCAAGGTCTCCCTCCACCTCACTTGCAATTCGTGTGGCAGATATTTTCGGATTCTGTTGTACCTTTCGCAGAATCACACGTTCATCTCTCTGTGAAAATGTCCGTGGTCGTCCTGTACAGTAACGGAATTCCAATCGGTCTTCTTTCTCGAATTGTTTAAAAAAGTCGTGAACTGTACTTTTCTTCATGTTCACTACTGCGGCAATTTCACATCAAGTTTTCCCCTTCGCGTGATGATAAACGACAAGTTGCCTTTGCTCGAACGTAGAACACTTCCCTCTGCGTCCCATCGTCGACCCGCACAGGCTCGCGATACGTGTTTACTAATCATCGCTATCGTCTCGCGGAAATGTCGGGCACACTGCAGTCGCTTCACCCTCTGTGCGTCTCGGAATGAACTATTCTCTCACGTTGTCCGCCTTCGTCCGAATACTTTTGTTGCACCTTCCCATCCCGTTTCCTGGAAACATTACGTAACAGACACATATCCAACAACAATTTTTCGTATTTGACACGTGTTTCACGTTGCGACATCGTTCCCAGAGTCCCAAATACATTACAAAGTGCAATTTCTGTATTTGTTCATGCGGAAAACTGCAAAATTACGCGCCGTTACGTGCTGTCCGAATACTTTTGCGACTGAGTGTATACTTACATTTAGCGTTTTCTTTTAACGCGTGAAGGGCTACGCTCAGCTAAAGTCGATAAAACGTAACATTCATCTAATTGTCGGTTATTATGCAGATTTCAGACGGAACTGATGAAAGATATAGTAATAATTGTATTGAAATAACAGGTGATCATCGAGAAGTCTGCGGTTATCATTCTGTTCAGAGGTAAGCGAGACAGAAATTATGTGGGTGTAACTGAGGGCATCGAGAATAAGTTTAATGTTATTAGAAATCATGAATAAGGTTCGTTGGAAGTCGCTAAGTGCTCTCTTTCTTAAATACTAGATCAAAAACATTACGCGGTTCTAGGCGCGCAGTCCGGAACCGTGCGACTGCTACGGTCGCAGGTTCGAATCCTGCCTCGGGCATGGATGTGTGTGTGTCCCTAGGTTAGTTAGGTTTAAGTAGTTTTAAGTTCTAGGGGACTAATGACCACAGCAGTTGAGTCCCATAGTGCTCAGAGCCATTTGAACCAAAAACATTACGCACATTTACGTGCCGTCAGTCAGGCTGCCTTAATAAAAACCCACGGTTGTTAACTGTATTACTTGTCTTACTTGGTTAAATTGTTAACATAAAAGTAGACATCGCAATGAGTAGACTGTGACAGTATTTTAAATGTTTAATACGCGAAATACCTTCCCATGGTTGGCTTGCAAGCTGTGGAAAGAGCACTAGAATGCTCCGGTATAGAGTATCCCACTAAATGGGTAAAGCGACATCTGTGCGTAGAAACATGCACTACAGGAACGCTGACGGCTGCGGCGTGCACACTGTGACCCGGAAATTGCACATGTGTAGGAGCACCGCACGCGTGCCGAATTTCTGGCCGGCCCTGGCCTAGAGTGATTTACGAACATCTCTAGAAACCTAAATCTAGATGACCGGACGGGGAACTTGCGATTGAGATGGTTGGTTGGTTGGTTTTTGGGGGAGGAGACCAGACAGCGTGGTCATCGGTCTCATCGGATTAGGGGCGGATGGGGAAGGAAGTCGGCCGTGCCCTTTGAAAGGAACCATCCCGGCATTTGCCTGGAGCGATTTAGGGAAATCAGGGAAAACCTAAATCTGTATGGCCGGACGCGGGATTGAACCGTCGTCCTCCCGAATGCGAGTCCAGTGTCGCGATTGAGAGACCAGAGTGCCACTTCACTCGATATGACGCCAGTGGTAATCTCGCTGTGTGTCTGCAAAACATTGGAAGCAGTTGACCTTCCCCCAGGTCGCCGAAAGATTCGCCGACGATGGTCATACAGGGTAGTGGAGTAACACGGTTAATTGATGAACACGGTACGATGCCATTTATCAGCAGTCCATGCTTTCTGATCATGGCATCACAACAAAGGCAGTCGTTTATGTTGTGGTGTTAACGGCAGTCTACCCATGGAACAGTCATTCCCTAGTCCGACTGCCGTTAGACTCCAGTCAATGGTGCGGATGTCGCAGGGAATCAGTTACTTGTCCCTGAGTGGCAGAAGAAGATGTGCTTTGTGCACAATATGGCGATCCTCCCTTGTAGTGATCGAACGTGGTCAACCTAACTGCATGCTTCATTTATCCATGCAGTCCAACATTGCGCCAGTGTACCATTAGAAAACACCAAAAATCTGGATATTACAAGGTTCAGCCAGTCATCCAAATGGAGATACACGAACTCGGTCAGGTACTGATATCGCAGTCTCACACGAGTGCGCAGCAACTCCACGTTCTTCACAGCGATCACTCAACAGCTGACGCTGTTGATGCCACCAGGCTGGGTAGCTACACCACATTCGATCAAACCCCATATACTTTGGTGCCCATTCTGCCTGTTTCAGAGAACATATATCAGTTACGAAGGTGTACGTGTGAAACAACGCTGCGAGGCAGCTATCGTAGAGGCATAGCATGTGCAACAAAAAACTTAGGTAGGCCGTCGTTCCTCGGGAGTAACAGGGTTAGCTCGCCAGTGTCTGGCAGTGTCTGTTGCGATGCTCTGTAGTGGGCAGTTGCTTAATATTAAATATTCAGTGTAACTACGTCAGTGTTGTGTATTAATGATTTGTGGAGAGTTGAAGTAAAATTAATTAAGAAAATATTACTAATATTATTCTGAAATTTTGATGAAGAATTTTTCTACTTATTGTTACATAAATCTAAAATAAGGTAATCAGTATTCATATATTTATGAGCTTTTGCTGTAGAACGAATTAGAGTGAGACAAGCTTTGTATGTAACCCCAAGTTTTTTTATTTTATTTTTTCGTAAAGATCATTTATTTGTGTAAATGTAGTTTTTATGATATGCCTTGACAATTGCAAGTCAGTTTCACAGTATTGCTAGATTTTCAAGTAAGATATTACAGTCATTCTCGTCGACCATGTTCAGTTCCCAATTCCAAGTCGTTTTTATTTAAACAAATTCTAAATGTATCTCGGTCAAATATCTTTCTTTTTGGCTTTTGCAACTGTAGTTAATTTAGTAATGCTGACAGCAGAACAACGCATTATCCAAGGCGGCACCACTACAAGGTAAGAAATTTATTTCGCACAGTTTATGGATTTTCGCTCAAGGACCACTTTTGTACGTATTACAGGGCCGCAGTAAGATCGAGTAGATCTGAATGTACTTACCGCTAATTTGTCATTATCGCGCAAAGGTTTTAATTAGTTTGGGTTTACTGGTATTGCTTTCTTGGTAGGTGGTATCATGCCAAGGAGGAAACAAACTGCGTATGAGGTAGGACATGGTTCAAAATGGTTAAAATGGCTCTGAGCACTAGGGGACTTAATATCTGAGGGCATCAGTCCCCTATAACTTAGAACTACTTAAACCTAACTAACCTAAGGACATCACACGCATCCATTCCCGAGGCAGGATTCGAACCTGCTACCTAGAGGTCGCGCGGTTCCAGACTGAAGCGCGTAGAACCGCTCGGCACGATGGCCGGCTGTTGGACATGGTCCCCAAGGATAGAGACATACTTGTGTTGATCCACTGTACCTTCCAGAACGAAGAGGTTACTCAAGGAATGCCACGAAAACATTCCCCAGACCACAAAGCTTCCCTCCTCTGGTCCAAAACCTTCCAACGACTGTTGCAAGGCATACACGCCAATTCCATTTGCTCACTGGAGTATAAAACGTGAGTCACACGAGAACTTCTCTTGTCGCCACTCGGTGGACGTCCGCTGTATTGGTATGTAAATTCCAGCTTTTGTCGCCGATTAGCAGCAGTCAACATGGATGAAAGAACCAGACTCCCGCTGCAGAGGCCCATACTCTGAACAGTCGTTGAGCAGACACTGTGACCAGCTGCGTGTCTATTCGCCCATACAAATCTTTGCACCCATCATTCACCACTGTGATCTACAAGGGTTGAATGAAAAGTAATGCCTCTACCTTCGTTAATTGGGTTTGGAGGGGTATATTTTAATAAATCAAACGCAGAAATATCTTTAGAATGTGATCTTTTATTACCAATATCCACTTTTCCGCATAATCACCAGCCAGTTGGATACATTTCTGACAACGAAGAACAAGTTTTCTGAAGCCGCCACGGAAGAAGTCGAAAGTCTGTTTCCGCAACCCCACTCTCACAGTTCTCTCAACGTTTTCATCAGAAGCATAATAACGTCTCTGTAGATTGTCTTTCACTATCGAGAACAGATTAAAGTCAAAATGGTTCAAATGACTCTAAGCACTATGGGACTTAACATCTGAGGTCATCAGTCCCCTAGACTTAGAACTACTTAAACCTAACTAACCTAAGGACATCACACACAACCATGCCCGAGGCAGGATTCCAACCTGCGACCGAAGCAGCCGCGTGGTTCCGGACTGTAGTGCCTAGAACCGCTTGACCACCACAGCCGGCAGATAAAGTCAGACGGTGCTAAATCTGGACTGTATGGAGGATGCCGTACGGTGGTGAGATTCAGTCTCTGAAGTTCTGCTGTGGTGGCACGTGAAGAGTGTAGTTTGGCATTGTCATGCTTTAGGAAAACATTTCCCTTTTCCTTTTGGACCCTTGTTAGCCGTCATTTCAGAGTTCGCAGCGTTGTGGTGTAACACTCTGAATTTATTGTTGTTCCACGATCAAGGAAATCCACATGGATAACACCATCTGCGTCGCAGAACACTGTGGCCATGATTTTTCCAGCTGAGGGCTGCGTTTCGTCTCCGGGTCGTAATGGCGTACCCACGTTTTGTCTCCTGTCACAATTGGATGGAGAAAGGTGACACCTTCTGCTGTCAAGAATTCAATGACTGTACGTTGCTCAAACGCATTGACGACCGTCTGTACAGTGTTCCATCTTTACAATGTAACAACACAGCCGATCAATGCTAAGGCTTCCCGCCAACTGGAGCTGTAGAGAACAGGCTACGGAGCACCCCAGTACCTGCCGCATACCAACGCTGCCAACTGTTGAAGAGTTACGAAGGTGGAGGGATTACTTTTGAGTCAACCCTAGTATGATTCTAGGTACACCACTGTTGCTTCGTACCAGTTTTGGATAACCTCATTTTGCTACGCATGGTATACTTTAACCACAGCAGCACAAGAATAATTGAAAACTTAGCCGTTTCGGAAAGCCAATGTTCATGCCGATTTGGTCATCAGATAAAGTGTTAGATTTCCTCATTACTAAAACTACTGCACTGTACTCCCGTGTCTCCCGACACACTTTATATTCCCTCCACTGCTATTGCTTCCATTTGTCCTCTGTGAGTGTTTTTACACGTCGGTATCAAACATATGCAGTGGTGATATTAGTGTGGATGGACCGTGTATGACACAACATGTAGGGTATCTTACAGTGATGACTGAAAGTGAAAACATCATCTCAGACACACAAGGATTTTACGATGAGTTTGGTCTAGTGGTGTTTAGAAATGTTGCGTTCATCGCATTCTCCGACGCCAGGCAAGTGTTAACGAGGTATTTCACTATCATCACTTCACCCAAGCCATTTAGCTCAGAGCGCTGTGCTAAAACTCGAAAAATTGTTGTGGCTGACACCATTTTACCATGGAAATTGCTGGTATGATGATGGGGATATGGTGCCATCGCTCCAGACTTGTGATCATAAACACGGCATAGTATTGTGTTATATGGAATTGGGGACGTAAAAACGACGGGGAGGCTTCGTCCCCACTGTTGCCCTCAGTGGTTCACAACCCCACAACAGATTACAGAAGTCCACTCACCTCACCGCCACCCCACACCGAACCCAGGGTTATTGTGCGGTTCGGCCCCGAGTGGATCCTCCGGGAACGTCTCACAACAGACGAGTGTAAGCCCAATGTTTGCGTGGTAATTATGGTGTATGCGTAAGTGGAGAAAGTTGTTGCGCGGCAATCGCCGACATAGTGTAACTGAGGCGGAATAAGGGGAACCAGCCCGCATTCGCCGAGGCAGATCGAAAACCGCCTAAAACCATCCACAGACTGGCCGGCACACTGGACCTCGACACTAGGCAGCCGGGAGGATTCGTGCCGGGGACCAGGCGCTCCTTCCCACTCGGAAAGCAGTGAGTTAGACCGCGTGGCTAACCGAAAGACGGCATAGTTTACATCATAGGTCGTGGGAAGAAGTCTTGGTTTCAAGAAATGTGTAGAAGAGTATTCAGAATCTCGAAACACACAGATGTCCTGCCCTCAGCTAGCTGCAGAAGAAGATATTTAGACGACATGAGCTTATGGATGCTTCAGAGTTTTACCAATAAATAATTCTTCTTTTTTTAGGTTTGCGATTATTCACTTCATATTTTTTACGTCCTCACTTGAAGGCTTGAGATAAGTGTTTAACATTCGTTCTCTGTACCCCTCATGAAGAATAAGAAAGATAATTTTGGAGACTTCACCTATAGCAGCAGTAGTTGACTGCTACTTGCATTCAAGAGTCCTTATGTGCCACCTTGTATATGGTACAATGCCAATCTCCCAATATCTGAACTGATGTACACACATCATCTGGAAAAAGATTCTTTTTCTGCCGTCATGTCTCTTGCGCCAGTAGGCCTGAGAACATGTGGTGCTGCTGAACCTGGTACACCCTTGGCCGAGGTGTCTCTGGTCATGTTGCACTGCAGGTTGCGATTTTCAATCTGTGTACATGTCGACATTTGTGGAATTGTACGACGTCATTGTTTCACCAGAATCATCTACATGTGTGCAATAAAAAATATATATACTGTATCGCGAGGACATAACATTTACTGGTACACAGTCTTGGGAAACTGTGTGATGTCAATGTTTTTCCGTAGAATCGCTTTCCATGTGGGCATGGCCAGTATAAGCGACACGTGAGCGGAAAGAAAAATCTAACACAACAGTTATCAGAAGCACCGTACAGCGATTTCCACAGAAACGCACTGCTGGAAGCGGCAGCTTGCTTGATGATGAAATCATTTTTCTCGATACACATGTACACGTGACTGGATGCACAAGCATCCTGGCTGCCGCCTATATGTGATCAGCACTGAACAGCTCCTATCCATTTGAGTTTGAACAGCATCATGGAATGATCAGTACATATTGATGGTGATGGAGCAAATAAGCACCCCTTCTCAACGATTTATTATATGTGGAATTAATGAAATATGAGGGTACTGCATATATGCAACAGTTACTTTATGTGTGCGTCTAATTTTTTTATGCTTGTTGATGTTATGTTGTTTTTATGTTTGGTTGATAATTTTTCGATGAGTCTCACAGTAATTGACTCAAGGACCATATGTAATTGATTCTGGTGTGTAATGTATATAGATGTGTGTTTTCGAACTACTTGTGTGTGTGTGAAATCTTATGGGACTTAACTGCTAAGGCCGTCAGTCGCTAAGCTTACATACTACTTAACGTAAATTATCCTAAGGACAAACACACGCACCCATGCCCGAGGGAGGACTCGAACCTCCGCCGGGACCAGCCGCACAGTCCATGACTGCAGCGCCTGAGACCGCTCGGCTAATTCCGAGCGGCTCGACCTACTTAGACAATGACGGAGTCCGTTTGCAACCTGTGGCTGTACAGGTATGAGCCGCCCTTAGAGGCTCGCCTTCACAAACTCTTTTTGAATGTTTGTGACTAAAGCCCTTCTGGCTCATTATTTATGTTATACTTGACATGTGAGTTCTCTCTATGTATAGTATTGTTAGTCAGTGTAAGGTGGCAGATTTTAGCGCCTTACATGATATGTATTCAGAAAATAATACGTGACAGATACCACGCGGACAGAGAGAGCCATTTGACAGAACGACACTAGTATCGACATATCAGAGTTAATACTGGAACGTAAGATTTTAGAACCGTGCATATTATCACTGGGAATTTGGTTTGGACGGACACAGGAAAGAGTTGTTTGTGATGTCGAACAAGCGAGGTGGCCGGCAGCTGGCAGGTGCTTCACACAGCTTCTGCTTTGTCGGTTGATTGGCACACGTGACCACAGGGGGTACTGGGGGAGCCGGAGACCTCACAGGCGGAAGAAGAGAGAGAGAGAGAGAGAGAGAGAGAGAGAGAGAGGGCGTACCTGCGGGACAGAGAGAGACTGTTTCCCGCCGTTGCGGCTAACGGGACACAAATACGGCGCACCCATAAAAGGTGGGAGACCTGCGCGAAATATCTGTCCTGATTGGCCGAAAAGCGTAGGAATACATGTGCGAGGAACGGCAAAGTTTGGCGGCAACAAGATAGGGCTCTGGTCTCGGCGGTGGTGCTAGCAGGACGCTCAGGGTCTGCTCCGCAAGAGCTCTCACCGGGGAAACGCGATATCACACTGGTGCCTGCCTTAATCTACGTGGTGAAGTATGGTGATATTAGAGCAAACGTCTGGCAAAGGAGGGCACTGTAACAGAAATTGCGTGCGCGTTCGACTAGCTCTTTGCTTGAGGTTGACAAACAGTATTTTTAACGCAACGCAATCTGACTTTGAATAATCCCTATGGCCCTGACTAACATTAAACTATACCTTTCACAAATCACTTACCTCACAAAAATCTTCGTTAGTCGAACTACTGCAATACAGCGAGCGCCACTACTGCCAGCTAAATAAATGATTGAAACTACTGAAGGCACTAACTACTGATAGGCATAGTTAACAAATGAAAGATTTTGATAGAGAACAAACAATGTATTTACCTTACTAGAGTTCAAAAGTCATAATTATATAGCAGTTCATGACATACAGTCTTACAAATTTACTGTCTCTGATGGACACACGTCCAGATCATCCGCTACCAAAACTCCGCCATTTCTCTCCCCACATCCACCACTGCTGGCGGCTCACCTCCAACTGCGCAGCGCTATGCGCTGTTAACAGCCAACTGCCCAACACTACAATAGCGAATGTTACAACAATGCGAACCAGCCACAGACTGCACACAGCACAGCCAGTGATGGAGCCGAGCGACCGCTCCGGACGCAGGTTCGAATCCTGCCTCGGGCATGGATGTGTGTGATGTCCTTAGGTTAGTTAGATTTAATTAGTTCTAAGTTCTAGGCGACTGATGACCTCAGAAGTTAAGTCGCATAGTGCTCAGAGCCATTTTTTTATATTCGCTGCGTTAAACAGAGCCAGTAAGTCAGATAGCAGTAATGAAATCTTGACGTTCTATAGACGTTGCATCAGTACTTACACTTTTTTATATATAAAATTTTTTTCTTCCATAAATTTGTAATTATATTATAAACCACTTTGTATGTCTAAATTCTGATGAAGGCACTCTTAGAAGTGTTGAAACTGGTCAATAAGACTAAAAAGAGTGTGACCGAGGGCTCATTTGTTTCATTTCCAATTAATAAACGGTCACTGAACCAAGCAGCCATATTTGAAATTTTGGGATTCAGCGGATGTAGAGACTTGGGGACCAGCATCGAAGGCCTGCTCCTTAACCTCGTGCCGTACATCGTTCCCAAGTGTCAATGCCGATACTGCAACAACCGCGTCACGGAGCTCTTTCCAGGTTAAAGGCTACTTGTTGTTGTTGTTGTGGTCTTCAGTCCTGAGACTGGTTTGATGCAGCTCTCCGTGCTACTCTATCCTGTGCAAGCTTCTTCATCTCCCAGTACCTTCTGCAGCCTACATCCTTCTGAATCTGCTTAGTGTATTCATCTCTTGGTCTCCCTCTCCGATTTTTACCCTCCACGCTGCCCTCCAATGCTAAATTTTTGACCCCTTGATGCCTCAGGACATGTCCTACTAACCGATCCCTTCTTCTAGTCAAGTTGAGCCACAAATTTCTCTTCTTCCCAATTCTATTCAATACCTCCTCATTAGTTACGTGATCTATCCACCTTATCTTCAGCATTCTTCTGTAGCACCACATTTCGAAAGCTTCTATTCTCTTCTTGTCCAAACTATTTATCGTCCATGTTTCAATTCCATACATGGCTACATTTTGTATCCTCTCTACTTCGACCATCATCAGTTATTTTACTTCCTAAGTAGCAAAACTCCTTTACTACTTTAAGTGTCTCATTTCCTAATCTAATTCCCTCAGCATCACCCAATTTAATTTGACTACATCCCATTATCCTTTTGTTGATGTTCATCTTATATCCTCCTTTCAAGACACTGTCCATTCCGTTCAACTGCTCTTCCAGGTCCTTTGCTGTCTCTGACAGAATTACAATATCATCGGCGAACCTCAAAGTTTTTACTTCTTCTCCATGAATTTTAATACCTACTCCGAATTTTTTTTTGTTTCCTTTACTGCTTCCTCAATATACAGATTGAATAGCATTGGGGAAATGCTACAACCTGGTCTCACTCCCTTCCCAACCACTGCTTCCCTTTCATGTCCCTCGACTGTTATAACTGCCATCTGGTTTCTGTACAAATTGTAAATAGCCTTTCGCTCCCTGTATTTTACTCCTGCCTCCTTTAGAATTTGAAAGAGAGTATTCCAGTCAACATTGTCAAACTCTTTCTCTAAGTCTACAAATGCTAGAAACGTAGGTTTGCCTTTTCTTAATCTTTCTTCTAAGATAAGTCGTAAGGTCAGTATTGCCTCACATGTTCCAACATTTCTACGGAATGCAAACTGATCCTCCCCGACGTCCGCGTCTACCAGTTTTTCCATTCGCCTGTAAAGAATTCGCGTTAGTATTTTGCAGCTGTGACTTATTAAACTGATAGTTCGGTAATTTTCACATCTGTCAGCACCTGCTTTCTTTGGGATTGGAATTATTATATTCTTCTTGAAGTCTGAGGGTATTTCGCCTGTCTCATACATCTTGCTCACCAGATGGTAGAGTTTTGTCATAATTGGCTCTCCCAAGGCCGTCAGTAGTTCTAATGGAATGTTGTCTACTCCGGGGGCCTTGTTTCGACTCTGGTCTTTCAGTGCTCTGTCAAACTCTTCACCCAGTATCTTATCTCCCATTTCGTCTTCATCTACATCCTCTTCCATTTCCATAATATTGTCCTCAAATACATCGCCCTTGTATAGACCCTCTATATACTCCTTCCACCTTTCTGCCTTCCCTTCTTTGCTTAGAACTGGGTTTCCATCTGAGCTCTTGATGTTCATACAAGTGGTTCTCTTCTCTCCAAAGATCTCTTTAATTTTCCTGTAGGCAGTATCTATCTTACATCTAGTGAGGTAAGCTTCTACATCCTTATATTTGTCCTCTAGCCATCCCTGCTACTACTAAGGCTACTTATGGAAGACAAAATGCGACTTACCCGCCGCGCGCATTCCCCTAATAATCATAGACACCAATTCTTGTTCAGGCAAATCAATCAACAAGGCCAAAGAGGCGGTCTGAACTCTATCGACATACTGATAAAACTTGTCCTTATCGCGCTGCATTTCTCAAATGTAATGACACTCAAGCTGTTTTCGAACTCCGGCGGTAAACCTCTGCCTAATTACGAGCTCCGTCAATTGCTGAAGGAGAACCCTTCTGCCATGGCACGCGAGAGGAGGATCTGCAACTCACCTCTAGTCAGCGGGTATAACAGTGACAAAATTACTTGGTGCGGAACGAGAAGGGCAGCCGCGTGTTGTTCAAGGCGAATCAACAACCACAATAATTTCTCGATCTGTTCAAGTCACTCCACAACCAATTCAGTAATATCTCAGAAGAAATACGTTAGAGGATTAGGCAACTTGGTAAAAATTGCGTCTAACTTGACAGAGGATGTAACAGTACCACCCCCGGACAGGCTTTCGCCCTCTCCCTGACACAGCAAGTCTTCTTCCCATCCAACTCTAAACATGTAAGTTTAAACTGTTATGGGCTAAACAAAGCTCCCAATTCAACTGCTAGTTTATTTATGATGATCTATCGGATTAGTTAAATGCGTTAACTGCGTCCGCATCCTATTCAGCTGACTGTCACTAGCTTGTTCCTTCCAAAACACGGCCTCTAACAGCCTTAAACAAATATTCAATGGCCGCTCCTGTCTCACCCACCACCGCCGGCGTGACGTCAACCGGATGAAGAACGGCAACGCGCAAACGAGCCACTAAATCCGGAACACTGCCCTCAACAGGTTGGCGCCTTATTGCCAACTCGTAAACTAGATGGTCCTTCTTGAGCAGGCCTGTCCCTGGAGACTGTCTGACCGCCATTAGAATACACCTGAATCAATCAACCACCAAAACAATACGGTGCCACAGAACAGAAACAAGGGTGAAACTGACAGTAACTGGAATGGCAAGCACAAACGTAACCACACTCTGCTACCAGTGAAACGCCTGGGATAGCAGGTCAGAGCGGATTAGTTTGTGGGAAGGGGCCAGACTGAGTCCCTAGCAGTTGCGCTCAACATACAAACTTTATTTATCAACACACAATGTTACAACAAGGATGAAAAACATTCAGAACTTTAGTCGACCTCCTTTGATTAACTTTAGATCGGCTGAAGGTCACATTCAAAATCCAAGGCACAAGGCTTAAGCAAAATTGAAATACAAGGTTCTTCTGGAGGTTCCACAGAAGAATATTTTCTAAATCTTCAATCTAATCGGCTGAAGGCCTTAGCAATTTAATTTTAACGGAACTAGGCTGGAGGTAGCATATTAAGCAATAAGAGGAGTTTCAATCGAAAGGCAGAAGGCCTTATCTTAAAACATTTTATGCAAATTGGGCTGAAGACCCCATTCAAAAGCATAACAATCTTATGCCTTAAATGCAAGAAAAGAAGTTTAATTTAAGGCATATTAAAAATCGGCTGAAGCCCGCTGAATAACAAATGATTTAACGGCTTAAGCCCTAGATAGAAGAGTTTCAATTTTAAAGGGCAGAAGGCCGTATCTTAAAGCATCTCATATAAAATAAAGCGGTTCTAGGCGCTACAGTCTGGAACCGCGAGACCGCTACGGTCGCAGGTTCGAATCCTGCCTCGGGCATGGATGTGTGTGATGTCCTTAGGTTAGTTAGGTTTCGGTAGTTCTAAGTTCTAGGGGACTGATGACCTCAGAAGTTAAGAGCTTCAGAGGTGGTGGTCTAGATTGCTGTACACACCGGTATCTCTAATATGTCCACTTGCATTAATGCATGCCTGTATTCGTCGTGGCATACACACTATCCACAAGTTCATCAAGGCACTGTCAGTCCAGATTGTCCCACTCCTCAACGGCCATTCGTCGTAGATCCCTCAGAGTGGTTGGTGGATCACGTTGTCCATAAACAGCTGTTCACAATATATCCCAGGCATGTTCGATAGAGTTAATGTCTAGAGAACATGCTGGCCACTCTAGTCGAACGGTGTCGCTATCCTGAAGGAAGTCATTCATAAGATGTGCACGATGGGGGCGCGAAATGTTTTCCATGAAGACGAATGCCTCGCCAATATGCTGCCGATATCGTTGAACTATCGGTCGGAGGATGGCATTCATGTATCGTACAGCCGTGACGGCGCCTTCCATGACTAGTAGTAGCGTACGTCGGCCCCACATAACGCCACCCCGAAACAGCAGGGAACCTCCATCTTGCTGCACTTGCTGGATAGTGTGTGTAAGGCGTTCAGCCTGACCGTCTTGCCTCCAAACGCGTCCCCGACGATTGTTTGGTTGAAGGCATATGCGACACCCATATGGGGTCTTTTTAACGTGTTGTTGCACACATCTGTACAGCGTTGCATTGTGTCGTGTTTGGAAAGATGGACCTCGCGTTGGACGTCTGGAGTGAAGTTGCGCATTATGCAGCCTATTGTGCACAGTTTGAGTTGTAACACGATGTCCTGTGGCTGCACGAAAGGCATTATTCTACATGGTGGCGTTGCTGTCAGGGTTCCTCCGAGACATAATCCGTAGGTAGCGGTCATCCACTGCAGTAGTAGCTCATGGGCGACCTGAGTGGGACATATCATCGACAGTTCCTGTCTCTCTGTATCTCCTGCATGTCCGAACAACATCGCTATGGTTGACTCCGAGACGCCTGAACACTTCCCTTATTGAGAGCCCATCCTGGCACAAAGTAACAATGCGGACGCGAGCCAACCGCGGTTTTGACCGTCTAGGCATGGTCGAACTACAGACAACACGAGCTGTGTACCTCCTTCCTGGTGGAATGACTGGAACTGATCGGCTGTCGGACCCCTCCGTCTAACAGGCGCTGCTCATGCATGGTTGTTTATATCTTTGGAGGGGTTTAGTGACATCTCTGAACAGTCAAACGGCCTGTGCCTGTGATACAATATCCATAGTCAACATCTATCTTCAGGAGTACTGGGAACCGGGGTGATGCAAAACTTTTTTGATTCTTGTGTTTAGGAAGTAACAAGATGTGAAGACCTTTAGGCTGAATTGCTGATGTTTTCTCTTTCGGCACTTTATCAATGTTTCAGGATTGTAAGGATTGTTAGAGCAAAACGTTTCAAATTCCCTAACTCATTTGTGGCATTATTCGTAGCCGGTTGAACACAGAGCGCCCACTAGCCATCGGCAGCGCCTCTTCCATGTCTCTAATGGTTCAAATGGCTCTGAGCACTATGGAACTTAACTTCTGAGGTCATCAGTCCGCTAGAACTTAGAACTACTTAAACCTAACTAACCTAAGGACATCACACACATCCATGCCCGAGGCAGGATTCGAACCTGCGACCGTAGTGGTAGCGCGGTTCCAGACTGTAGCGCCTAGAACCGCTCGGTCACCCCGCCCGGCTCCATGGGGGACGCCAGCAAACATAGCGAGTGCTCACTGGCATTCTTTTCTGTCCTGCCTCATATATATTCCCCTGAGGGGTCAATTACCTATCTAACGCTGGAGGTCGCAATGATTCTCATACCTGTCCTCTGCACTTGTTCGGGTTGGGTGGAAAAACGGCCGCTGGCCCGGCAGGAAAGGCACCCCTTACTGGCTCAAAAGTGTTATCAGCACTGGGTAGCAGCTCTTACCTGTTGCTAAGGCGTAAAGAACCAGCCGTGCTGCCTGTTCCCTCCTTTGCCTTCCGCCCAGTGACACTGTCCGCCACTCACTACCGATAGAAGATGGACCGGTCAGATGCTGTGTCTCTGAAGGCGCAGCGACTACCAGGGAAAAGTCCAACAGCACCAAACGGGTTGCAGGTCTCATCAGTGGCGACCCGATGGCGCCGCAGCTATGCGCAGTAGCCAGGAGCCTGTCGCCCGGGGCCAACACAGCTTCCAGCTGTTTGCAGACGGCAGACCTCCTTGTGGCCACCCACAACAAGCACTCTCCCTACCCGTATCGTACTGAATAACAAAAGTGAATGAGATCTCAAGAAATACAAACTGTCTACTGTACTACAAAGTAAGCTCATTCAACACAAACAATCGGAAAATACGTTAACTCACACAACAAAAATAAATAGTTACTTAGATTAGAATCCATATGATCCTGTCGTGCGCAGTGATCATTTAATGTAGACAATGGAGAAATGAATTGCAATTGATCGCAAAATCCTTCCTTTTATTGTACTATTTCCATGCCTTTAATTAATTTATTTGTTGACTTTTGATGTGCCGCTGGCTACCTTCATACCCTTCGACATTATAATGCTGCTTTATTCCACATGTTTACCCTATAAGCCCAGAGATGACACTAATTTATTCTTACGATGTGTATGACTTTAGTTTATTCCCAGAGAGGACACACTACATTTTATAGTACTATTTCCATTCATTTATGATTTAATTATTTTGATACGTTGTATTTAATATTGCTTTTTCCTGTTGCATGGAAATGTAAATGGATATTCTACCATTTGTTTATAATGCAAACCTACATTACATTTATTGGTTTTAAGAGTGCTATACTTACGGCCCCAAATATGTGAATTATTTTCAGTTGTTTAACAGGTACTTGTGGTTTTATTGTTCAGCACAATACAAATTTTTTAAATTTTTCTAAAAATTATGTTACTTCCCCGTTACTTAATTGTTCGTCAGTGTCTCAATAGTTGGCACCACAGATCTCTGACGTGACATATTCTTCCTGTTCAACGATGTTAGTAACGGCTCCAGTTCATGTTAGACTCTTGTAAGTGTAAGGACTAATGTCACCTGTTGTTATATGGCATGTAACTGTGTGGTGCTTAAGTCTGCACTTGCGGTTCGTTGTTAACTATCTCATATTTGTTCTCGATTCTCTTGTTTTGTAATTTTTAGCACCAGAGGTGGCTACGTGATAGCTGAAGTCCAGATCTGTCGCGATCGATTACAGCTCTTTTTTCCATTGCTAAAAATAAATGGCATTACTAGAAACAGCTAAATAATCAGCCACTGTTCACTTCCACCCAGAAGTAAGTTAGGATACCAGTAAGTTAAACGATGTATACAAACTGAGTACAACAGATAAGCTGCTCCTGATTTTCTCTCTCTCAGGAGGCTGGAGCTCTTATACTTGAGAGCGTACTGCTGTCCGCAGATCAACAGGTTTTAGAAAGCACCACACGGGCGAAACACAGCTTGCCCTTTTCTCACATGATATACTGCTTTTCTCACATGTTATATTGCGAGCTGGGATGAAGGGCAGAATAACGAATATAACAGCAGTATTCAGAATTATAGACCTTATGATGTGTTTGATTCTGCCAGGTTGTTTAATGCAACATTCATAATGTTACTTGAATTGGCTGTATAGTAAGTTTATCAGGTATGAGTCCATGGAGAAGAAGTTGTGCCTAGCGACTGTGGTTACTTCAAGTAGTAAAAGAAACAGCAGTCAGTCGCAAATAACGTTTATCGCACTACCAAATTTCGGGCACGTGTGGTTACCTTCATGGCAGAAAATGTAATTTAAGACACTGAAATCAGTTATATATGCGGGCAGTCCCAACTGGACTGTTCATGTCAAAGGCTGAGTTCACACATGACTGAACCTTTGATATGAATATTTCCGTTGGGACTGTGTACTTACGTAAGTGATTTTAATATTTTAACTTACATTTACTACACCGAAGATGGCTACATAGTGACCGAAATGACGATATCCAATGAACAACATTTGCGACTGATTGCGGTACCCTTTATTTAGCAGCGTCCGGCAAACACCATACGGTGGCTTGTGGAGTATGTACGTGGATGCAGGTGTAGATGTAGAACCACATAACTGCGAAGAATCTGCTTTTGATGGTGGTACAGTGCCCAATGCCTTTCGGAAATCTAGGAAATCGGAAACTACCTGTTCTCCTGGTTCCAGTGGCTGCAAGATGTGATTTTCTCCTAAAATATCGCTCTGATTATTTTTAGAAAATGGGGTGTATGCAGGCAAGGGCTTTCTGTGGCGTACGCGGCTGCATCTCAGAGGCGAGGGAACAGCAACGTGTGATTCGGCCGCCCTTCCACGCGAGTGCACGCGCACGCACACGCATTCACACACACACACACACACACACACACACACACACACACACACACACACTGCCCTCGGGGCTGGTAGGCTGCGAGCGTTCAGTCGGCTGTTCTGTTTGTTTGGACGCGCCTCTGTGGAGCCGTGCGATCGAAGCTCTCGGTTGCTCAACTCTCTGGCCCGGACGGCTCTGCTCGGGAGCAAATACGGGTGCGCTACACACAGAGGCGGTGCCCGGTCTCTGCTTTGCTCTTAAGCCTCCCAGATGGACCAGCGTTTCGAGTTTCTGGGAGCGCCTATGCAGCCGAGAACTGACCGAGCCGCGCTCCACTGAGGACGTACCGGAGAACACAGGCCGCTGAACTGCGCTTGTAGTGAAACTATTGGCGCCAACGCACATTTTATGTACAGAACACGGAAACAAGGGATCGCACGGAGGCATATAGTAGGTAGCCATTTTTTTCTTCGCTGAACTTGCGAGTGTAGCGGGAAAGGAAATGATTAGCAGTGGTGGTACAGGGTACCCTCCGCCACGCACCAAACAAAAAAAAACAAAACAAAAATTCTGTCCAACTGGAGTATAGAAGTATACAGGCCGATGACTGGCGCTTGTAGTCGGCCGCTGTGGCCGAGCGGTTCTAGGCAATTCAATCTGGAACCGTGCGACCGCTATAATCGCAGGTTCTAATCCTGCGTCGGGCATGGATGTGTGTGATGTCATTAGGTTAGTTGGGTTTAAGTAGTCCCAAGTTCTAGGGGACTGATGATCTCAGATGTTAATTCACATAGTGCTAAGAGCCATTTGAATCATTTGGCAATTGTAATCAAACTGGACGATGCCTCGTTTTCAGGTTAAGTTCACAATCCGGTACAACAGTTTTAGTATACAACCTGATACACATACACTGAGGTGGCAAAATTCATGTGATACCTCTAAATATCTGGTGGGATCTCCTTTTGCCCAGTGTAGTGTAGCTATTCGACGTGGCATGGACTCAACAATTCATTAGAGGCTCCATGAGGAAACAGTAAGCACGCTACCTCTAATAGCTGTCCATAATTGCGAAAGTGTGGCCATTACAGGATTCAGTGCACAAACTGGCCTCTCGATTATGTACATAAATACTCTATTCGATTCATATCGTGTAATCTGGATGGCAAATCATTTCTGTAAATTATACATGTACCCATCTCTGGCTTTATGGACTGGCTCGATCCTAAAAACTATGTGATGGAGTGCAGTATTTTACACAGGTTGATAGTCAGTACAACATATGAAAAATACGGAGGTTACGCATGCGGAAACTGACCTGTCCTTACATTCAGTTTAAACCGAAAAGAAAACTCAATTGAGTAAACGAATAACTTCTACTATTTAGTATGTACTTCAGATAGTTGTACAGCAATGTGCATTGTTCCTCTGTCACCAATTTGCTGTTCAAGTCATAGATGCGTCTATAATCTTCTTAGCTATTTTCTCAGCTCTTCTTCGACAATCGCTAACAGAGTTAACGCTGCTACACTACTGCCCATTAAGAAGTGCAGATGATAAGCGAGTATTCATTGGACAAATATATAATACTAGAACTGACATGTGATAACATTTTGACGCAATTTGGGTGCATAGATCCTTAGAAATTAGTATCCAGAACGCAGGCCGGAGTAACAAGCGGTTCTAGGCGCTACAATCTGGAACCGCGCGACCGCTACGGTCGCAAGGTTCAAACCCTACCTCCGGCATGGATGTGTCTGATGTCCTTAGGTTAGTTAGGTTTAAGTAGTTCTAAGTTCTAGGGGACTCATGACCCGGGAAGTTAAGTCCTGTAGTGCTCAGAGCCATTTGAACCATTTGAGTACCCAGAACAACCACCTCTGGCCGTAATAACGGCCTTGATGCGCCTGGGCATTGAGTCAAACAGAGCTTGGATGGCGTTTGCAGGTACAGCTGTCCAAAAAGCTTCAACACGATACCATAGTTCATCAAGAGTAATGACTGGCGTATTATGACGAGACAGTTGTTCGGCCACTATTGACCAGACGTTTTCAATTGGTGAGAGATCTGGAGAATGTGCTGGCCAGGGGAACAGTCGAACATTTTCTGTATCCAGAAAGGCCCGTACAGGACCTGCAACATGCAATCGTGCATTATCCTGCTGAAATGTAAGGTTTCGCAGGGATCGAATGAAGGATAGATCCACGGGTCGTAACACATCTGAAATGTATCGTACACTGTTCAAAGTGCCGCCAATACGAACAAGAGGTGACCGAGACGTGTAACCAATGGCACCCCATGCCATCACGCCGGGTGATACGCCAGTATTGCGATGACGAATACACGCTTCCAATGTGCATTCACCGCGATGTCGCCAAACACGGATGCGACCATCATGATGCCGTAAACAGAACCTGGATTCGTCCGAAAAAATGACGTTTTGCCATTCGTGCACCCAGGTTCGTCGTTGAGTACACTATCGCACGCGCTCCTGCCTGTGATGCAGCGTCAAGGGTAACCGCAGCCATGGTGTCCGAGCTGATAGTCCTTGCTGCTGCAAACGTCGTCGTCGAAATGTTCGTGCAGATGGTCGTTGTCTTGCAAATGTCCCCATCTGTTCACGCAGGGATCGAGACGTGGCTGCACGATCCGTTACAGCCATGCGAATAAGATGACTGTCATCTCGACTGCTAGTGATACCGTTGGGATCCAGCACGGCGTTCCGTATTACCCTCTTGAACCCACCGATTCCACATTCTGCTAACAGTCATTGCATCTCGACCAACGCGAGCAGTAATGTCGCCATACGATAAACGGCAATCGCGGTAGGTTACAATCCGACCTTTATCAAAGTCGGAAACGTGATGGTACGCATTTCTCCTCCTTACACGAGGCATGACAACAACGTTTCACCAGGCAACGCCGGTCAACTGCTGTTTGTGTATGAGAAATCGGTTGGAAACGTTCCTCATGTCAGCACGTTGTAGGTGTCACCACCGGCGCCAACCTTGAGAGAACGCTCTGAAAAGCTAACCATTTGCATATCACAGCATCGTCGTCCTGTCGGTTAAATTTCGCGTCTGTAGCACGTCATGTGGTGTAGCAATTTTAATGGCCAGTAGTGTATATTCAGAGCGTCCATTTTCGTAAGGAAACTGTGTTTTGCGAGCCATATGAAGTCGACAACAACCACTGGAGAGCGCTGAGAGCCCAAATCATGTTACCCTGCTCGTCCCTTCAGGGGGAAAGAGCTGTCTTTCGTGAGGTCGGATGCCCCGTCTGCGTCCACGCCGACATTAGCTGCCTCATCCCGTGCGAGGACGGCTCGAGGAAGCGGGGCAGGGATTAATTCTAGCGACGATACGTGCCGCAAATAGGAGAAGTTTCATTAAGGTAAGTGGTTTCTTTCTATTCCGTTCCGAGAACATCAAACTACCCTCGCAGGTGCGATGATGCATTTAGTGGGCCCTTAATCAGATAATAGGTTGCATTTCATACCTATCATTCTTCCGTTAAAGCTCGGATGGGCTGAGCTTGCTCCGGACGGAGGCTGCCGGGGGGTGTAACATCTCCCCAGCTAATGGTCTCCAATAAAAGAGACGTGTACGTAGGGACCTCAGAAAGTACCACACTACGACCATTGTGTGACAAGAATGGCACATTGTGAGAAGAAAGAACGTGTTCCACGTTTTCTGAAGACACAGATCTGCTACGATACGGATAACAGCTGCCTAGCACTGTACGATTAGAATGGGGCCGTAAGTGGAAACGTACTCCGAAGGTGAAATACATGGGACAGTACGATTATTGTAAGCAAAACGTCTAAATTGCACACAGACTCGCTGTGAAATTCTTGGCTACATGGACCAAATACAGCGAAGCGTCCATCCTTAGTGTAACGATGCCAACGCCTTGATCCAGGGCCACACAGGCGTGGCTGACGCTGTTCGGCAAGTCCACATCTTGTACTTTCTGAGCTTTCGATAAGCTGAAAGAACATCTGGGGGAAAAAGATTTTCCAACTATGAGGAGGTTCACACAGCGATTCTGGAATGGGTTTCTATCGTCGATGAATTCAGCGATTGGTAGATGTTACGGCCGTTATTTACACAGACTATGCCTATGTTGAAAACTAGTGTTACGTGTGTGTCACTTAGCAGCATTCAACCAAAGCTATTTGGCCTGCCATAATACACACACACACACACACACACACACACACACGCACACACACACACATACATACACACAGCTAACGTGACGTCACCGTTAGTGGAATACTGCGCTGGTATGAAAAAAATGGTTCAAAAGGCTCTGAGTACTATGGGACTTAACTTCTGAGGTCATCAGTCCCCTAGAACTTAGAACTACTTAAACCTAACTAACATAAGGAAATCACACACATTCATGCCCGAAGCAGGATTCAAACCTGCGACTGTAGCGGTTCCATACTGTAGCGCCTAGAACCCCTCGGCCAGCCTGGCCGGCACTGGGATCACAGGTACACTTGTGAACACATGGTTTCGGGGCCCTCGCGAAATACGAGCACCGCAACCAACTTCTGACGTCACTCTAATCACATTGTCTGCGATATTTCGCGAGCGCTCGGCAATTCAATATGTCAATGAAAAAATACTCATTGAAGCTGTTAATTTTTTCGTGCGCTGTCGAGAACATGCATGCATTTAAACCCGCAGTTAAGAATTATTAAGCTTGTCTGAAATAATTACTCGCCCCAGCCGGAGATGAGTGCTGGCACTCGTAAGACATGCAGTTGCAAGTGCTGTGACGTACACGCCGTGGCCTGCCTTTCTTGTGGGCCTCGACCTGGTTTTCGGTGACGTCACTGCGGTAATACCACTTCTTGCCATGCCATAAAACATTCAACTCGATTTTACTTAGTGATTGAACTAGCCGTTCTACACTTAACAGCACTATTAAATTGCTCCCTGGTGATCACATTTCGAAACACCGGCATTCTGCCCCAGATTTCATGGAATAACTCCTCTTACGGTCCATTCAGTTTCAGTAATTTTTCTTTTTCTTACTGTAGAAAAGTCGAAAAATTGGTTCGTAAGTACAACCTCGCTGTTTCTTGAATTATATGAAGAGCGACCGTAGTTTGTTGTATGCACCAAATGCATTTCGCTTCAAATATGTAAATATGATGGGAAGGAAACCCCATATCACCGAAAGTATGAGGGGCGTTCAATAAGTAATGCAATACTGGTTTTCTCTGTCTGTTTCGGTTCTAAAAATGCGGAAATTGTTGTAGGACATCGTGGAATATTCCCATTCCACACCTTATAGTTTTCTGAAGTTCCGACAAGTGGCGTCTCTGTATTTGGGTATCAGAATGGCATCTTTAACGGAGATGTATTCCAAGCAGAGAACTGTCGTTGTTTCTTTTGACGGAAAACCAGAGCATCGGAGATGTTCATAAACGCTTGCAGATTATCTACGGAGATCTGACAGTGACCAAAAGCACGTTGAGTCGTTGAGTGAGGCGTCTGTCGTTAATGCAACAAGATCGCACAAACCTCCGAGGCGGCCGGCCGCACCCAGCTGTGACTCCGACAATGTTGGAACGTTCAGACACTCTCATTCGAGGTGATCGACAGACCACAGTCAGACACCTCGCTGCACAACAGGACGTCTCTGTTGGTAGTGCTGACACACTCTTCCACCAATTGGGGTACTGAAAAGTGTGTGTCTGCTTGGCTTCTCGGCGCCTAACAGAAGACCATAAAGAGCAACAAAGGACATCTGTGTGAAATTGGCCCAATGAAGCATGCACACCCGCAGGAAATAGTACATGGATGATGGGGAGATTATTTATGCAGCAAAACGTTGTCACCGACGTCGACCGGTAGAATGGTAACATGCAGGCATACAAGCCCTCTCCGAAAGGTGCCGCGAGGTCATCGCAATGAACGGAGATTATGTCGAAAAACAGGGTTTTGAAGCACCTAAATAAAACCAACCTGCTTTCAAAAAAACTGTGTTGCTTACTTACTGAACGCCCCTTGTAGTTGCTGTTCTGAAGTGTCTTGCTTGCACGCAGCGACTATACAGAGTCAAATAGCTTTAGCCAACATCCACAGCAAAATATAGCAACACAGATTAGCAACAATTTACAATGATTTATTGATAGCAGTTTAATAAGTCATGGTTGCAAAATTCCAACACGAATTCCTTACAGAAGATTAAAAAAAAACTGGTAGATGCTGAGCTCGGGGAAGATCACTTTGGATTGCGAAGAGATGTAGGAACACGCGATGCAATACTGACCGTAAGACTTACCGTAGAAGATAGGTTAAGGGAAGACAAAACTACGTTTATAGCATTAGTAGACTTAGAGAAAGCTTTCAACAGTGTGAATGGAATACTCTCTTTGAAATCCAGAAGGTAGCAGGAATAAAATTCAGGGAGCGAAAAACTATTTACAACTTGTACAGAAATCAGTTGGCAGTTATGAGAGTCGGGGGCACGAAAAAGAAGCAATTTTTGAGAATGGACTGAGACAGGGTTATAGCGTTACCCCGATGTTATTCAATCTGTACTTTGATCAAGAAGTAAAAGAAACCAAAGAAAAAACTTGAGAAGGAATTAAAGTTGAGGGAGAAAAAATAAAAAAATTGCGAGATTTACGGATGACATTGTAATTCTGCAAGAGACACCAAAGGAGTTGTAAGAACTGTTGAACGGAATAGACAGTGTCTTGAAAGGAGGATGTAGGAGGAAAAGCAAAACAGGGATGTTGGGATGTAGTCAAATTAAATCAGGTGATGCAGAGGGAATTAGATAGGGAAACGAGACACTTAAAGCAGTGGATGAGTTTTGTTATCTGTGCAGCACAATGACCGATGATGGCCGAAGTAGAGAGGATACAAATTGTAGACTGGCAATGGCAAGAAAAATATTTCTGAAGAAGAGAAATTTATTAACATCGAATATAGATTTAAGTCTTAGGAATACCTTTGTGATTTAAGCCTTAGGAATTCCCTTGTGAAAGAATTTGTATGGAGTGAAGCCGTGTATAGAAGTGAAACATGGACAATAAACAGTTTAGACGGGAAGAAAAAAATAAGCTTTTGAAATGTGTTTCTACAGAAGCATGATGAAGATTGGATGGCTAGACTACGTAGCCCATGAGGAGGTACTAAATATAACTGGCGAGAAAAGAAATTTGAGGCACAACCTGACTAGAAGGGATCTGTTGATAGGACACATTTTAAGACATCAAGGAATCACCAGCTTACTTTTGGACGCAAGTTTGTTGGGTAAACATCGTAGAGGGAGACCGAGAGATGAATACAGTAAGCACATTCAGAAAAATATAAGTTGCAGTAGTTACTGGGGGACGAAGAGGCTTGTACAGGAGAGCTGCGCCATCCGCCTTCGGACTGAAGCACTTACATGAAGCGTGAAGATTGTCCGTGCTAGTGTAGTTCACTGATGACTTGCACTAATATGGTATTAAGCACTGTTATAGTCTAAAATCCAGTGGACCCAGTGCCTTATATTATTTGTGCAATGTCCGATTTGGCTATTCTTGCCGGCGACTGTAGATGAGTAATGACACTTTTGCTGAGATTTTGTCGTGAGGTACTGTTTGATTAACTGCTTAGTGGACTGCTTGTCTGCTTACGTTCATGTTAGGTGGATGGATGTCAACTTGGGAGCTATTTGTGTTATATAAGGCGGGTGCGTAACATTGTCCATGTCGTGTGGGCCATCTCTAGGAGTATAACCTAAACTATGTCGTACCTGAGTGGCAGGCAGCTCGGCAATCTTTCTATGTAGGCTGTTTGCCGTGTCTTCTGGAAGACACAGGATGCTTACCGAATCAAAATTCGGGTTGTATAAAGATCTTTTTAGACAGATCAAGCACTACTAGGAACTGTGAGTAATAATCGGAAAACAGCCCCAGTACGTGACGTCACAGCTGCGAAAGTAAAAACTGGAAGTACTCGAAATGCCTACGTTAACAATTACGGTGAAACGCCACGACCGCAAAAAAGCGTTTCGTCTGGAGGCGCCACCTGTTGATTGGTTTGCCACAGCAGAAAGCATTTTCGAGTGTTATTTCTTTTATAGGGATGTTCGTTGCCGTTATTTCATACCTCGATGATTTCCATTTTTGGATCTAACATTTGCGTTCTCTGTTTCTTGTGTTGAAATCTTGCTTCAACTCTAATGCCATAACCAGAGTTGTAGAATTAATACCCACGCGAATATAGTTTGAGAGTAAATTGAAAAACAACGAAAGTAATGAGAATAAATATAAATGAGAACAGCGAGAAACTTAACATCAAAATTGGGGAGCGCGAAGTCAAGGAATTCTGCTACCTATGCAGCAAAATGACCCATCACAAACGAAGTAAGGAGGACACAGAAAGCAGACGAACACTGCTAAAGAGGGCATGCCTTGCCAAGAGAAGTTTATTAGTACCAAAAAAAGGTGTTAATTTGAGGAAGGAATTTCTGAGATAGTACGTTTGGAGCACAGCAATCTATGGTAGTGAAACGTGGTCAGTGGGAAAACCGGAACAGAAGAGAATTGAAGCATATGAGATGTGGTGCTACAGAAGAATGTTGGAAATTAAATGTAGTGATAAGAAATGAGGATATTATCCACAGAATCGCTGAGGAAGTGATATGTGGAAAATACTGACAAGAAGGGACAGGATGGTAGGACATTAGCTACAACATGGGGGAAATAACTTCCTTGGTATTAGAGGGAGCTGTATAGGGTTTTGAAAGAAAGAGATTTTACTACATCCGGCTAATAAATGAGGACGTATGTTGCAATCGGCGCTTCAGCATGCCACGAGCTGTGGCGACACTTTAGTTGCGTGTCCGAGACCGGCTTTAGGAACGCCGTCACCGCAAAGCAAGTCTGTCCCAGTAATGTTTCCTACGAAGCCTAATCTATACCTGGAATAGCTATGGAATCTTAGAGGCCCCAGTAACACCGAGGCTATCTGTGAACAACAAACGAATGTGGGCTGTTAACTGCAAAGTGTTGCCGGCATTTTCAGGATTTTTTTTGTTGTCTTCAATTTTTATTGAGTCACAAGCTCAATGGGAAACTAAAGTTTTGTATGTATGAATTTTTCCTTTCATACTAGACTGGTCTTTCACTTTATTGTCTTCATTGCTGTTAACATACAAGGACTGGCTGGTGCGTAATGAAGAAATACCAGATAGTGGATGTTGGGTTTGCAATTCTATTTGCAAATCAAAAAAGATTTTATGGACGCTCATTTCGGTTAGATTTCAACGTTCTTTTGTTTACTCGCGTCGACGCAAGTTATTTATGAAACAAAGCGGCTCTTAAAGCAAGTAGGACGGCTTCGTCACACAAATGGCCCCAGAAACACTCCTCTTCTTCAACACATGTTCATCAGAAAAACGAACGAGGGCTTTCCATTTTTTTATGGTTTACTTTTGTTGTTTCTATGATATTATTATTTGTGAGTGACTGTAGGCGGTTAATTTTTTTTCTCCGTCTTGCTAATACACGGGTTTAACTAGATAGAAAATATGAAATATGGGGTAATATTGTTCAAATACTTTGTGCTTCTCGTTGGACAACGAAGCCAAAGTGTTAACGCAAAGGCAAATTTGAATACGTGCGAAAAACTGAATCTTTCGACAATGTCACGTAGTAAAACAAAGAACCAAACGGAGAGATCCGCGGACAAGGCTATTAGCCGCTGCACTTGTCTCCGCGTCTAGGATGGGTAGATTCCTGCACCTGCGCAAATTGGGCCGTGCGGAACAACCACAGTCAGGCGTGACTTTGCACCGGCGCGTGCGCCACCTTGCCTCTTCGTGCAACGGTCGTATGCGCCAAGTGCGCAATAAAAGCTGCACGGGAGTAGACGCACTTTAATCTAGGCTCCACAGCCTATTAGAAGTAAACATCCTCTCTGTAGCGAAGTGGCTTGAATTACTCAACAAAGGCAAGGCCTCCGTTCCAGACTGTATGCCAGTCACTTTCCTTTCAGTAGCTCCTTGCTTAGCAGTCATGTACAACCGCTCGCACGTCGAAAGATCCATGCTCAGAGGTTGGAAAGCTGCACAAGTCGTATCAATATTCAAGATGGGAAATACAAGTACACTACTGGCCATTAAAATTTCTACACCACGAAGATGACGTGCTACAGACGCGAAATTTAACCGACAGGAAGATGCTCTTATATGCAAATTATTAGCATTTCGGAGCATTCACGCAAGGTTGGCGCCGGTGGCGATACCTACAACGTGCTGACATTCACAAACAGCAATTGACCGGCGTTGCCTGTTGAAACGTTATTGTGAGGCCTCGTGTAAGGAGGAGAAATGCGTACCATCACGTTTCCTACTTTGATAAAGGTTGGATTGTAGCCTATCGCGATTGCGGTTTATCGTATCGCGACATTGCTGCTCGCGTTGGTCGAGAACCAATAACTGTTAGCAGAATATGAAATCGGTGGGTTCAGAAGGGTAATACGGAATGCCGTGCTCAATACCAACGGCCTCGTATCACTAGTAGTCGAGATGACAGGTATCTTATCCGCATGGCTGTAACGGATCGTGCAGCCACGTTACAATCCCTGAGTCAAAAGATGGGAACGTTTGCAAGACAACAACCATCTGCACGAACAGTTCGACGACGTTTGTAGCAACATGGACTATCAATTCGGAGACCATAATGCGGTTACCCTCGACGCTGCATCACAGACACGAGGGCCTGCGATGGTGTACTCAGTGACGAACCTGGGTGCACGAATGGCAAAACGTCATTTTTTCGGATGAATTCAGGTTCTGTTTACAGCTTAATGATGGTCGCATCCGTGTTTGGCGACATCGCGGTGAATCCACATTGGAAGCGTGTATTCGTCATTGTTATACTGTCGCATCGCCCGGAGTGATGGTATGGGGTGTCATTGGTTAGACGTCTCGGTCACCTCTTTTTCGCATTGGCGGCACTTTGAACAGTAGACGTTACATTTCAGATGTGTTACGACCCGTGGCTCTACCCTTCATTCGATCCCTACGAAACCCTACATTTCAGCAGGATAATGCACGACTGCATGTTGCAGGTCCTGTACGGGCCTTTCTGGATACATAAAATATTCGACTGCTGCTCTGGCCAGCACATTCTCCAGATTTCTCACCAATTGAAAACGTCCTGTCAATGGTGACCGAGCAACTGGCTCGTCAGAATACGCCAGTCACTACTCTTGATTAACTGTGGTATCGTGTTGAAGCTGTTTGGGCAGTTGTACCTGTACACTCCATCCAAGTTGTATTTGACTCATTGCCCAGGCGTATCAAGGCCGTTATTACGGCCAGAGGTGATAGTTCTTGGTACTGATTTCTCAAGATCTATGCATCCAAATTGCGTGAAAATGTAATCACATGTCAGTTCTAGTATAATATATCTGTCCAATGAATACCCGTTTATCATCTGCATTTCTTCTTGGCGTAGCAATTTTAATGACCAGTAGTGTAATTCGCTGAATTACAGACCTATATAAGTCGATTTGCAATAGAATTTTAGAACGTGCACTGTGTCCGAACATTATGAATTACCTCGAAGATAACGAATTATTGACAAATATCCAACACGGATTCGGAAAATATGGTTCTTGTGAAACTCCGCTAGCTCTTTATTTTCACTGGGTAATGGGGGCTAACGACAGGGGATGTCCAATTGATTCCATATTTTTAGATTTCCAGAAGGCTTTTGACACCGTTCGTCACAAGTGACTTGTAATCGAATTGCGTGCACATGGAATATCTTCTCAGCTGTGCGAGTGGATTCGTTACTTCCTTTCAGGAAGATCATAATTCGTAGTAACTGACGGAAAGTCTTCGAGTAAACCTGACGCCCCCCCCCCCCCCCAAAAAAAAGCGTTATACATCTACATCTACGTGATTACTCTGCTATTCACAATAAAATGCCTGGCAGAGGTTTCAATGAACCACTGTCAAGGTATCTCTCTACCGTTCACTCTCGAACGGTACGCGTTCATAATGAGCACTTAAATTTTTCTGTGCGAGCCCTGATTTCTCTTATTTTATCGTGATGATTATTTCTCCCTTTGTAGGTGGGCGTCAACAGAATTTTTTCACAATCGGAGGAGAAAACTTGTTGATTGAAATTTCATGAGAAGTCCCATCGCAACGGAAAACGCCTTTGTTTTAATGATTGCCATTCCAATTCACGTATCATCTCTGTGACTCTATCTCCCCTATTTCGCGATAATACAAAACGATAGTACAAAACGAGCCCTCTGTTGTTCCTGATGTAAATAAGCGATGTAGCAGCCGTCTTAGATTGTTTGCAGATGATATGCTATCATTTACCGTCTTGTAAAGTCATCAGGTAACCAAAGCCAATTGCAAAATGGTTTGGACAAGATATCTTATGGAGTGAAAAGTGGAATTAGATCTAAATAATGAAAACTGTGAAGTAAATTTCGTTTACACGATAAATGACACAAATTTAAAGACAGCAAATTCAACTAATTACTTAGCGATTACAATTACGAGTAAACTAATTTGGAACGATCACATATATAATGTTGTGGGGAAGTAAATCAAAGACTGCGGTTTAATGACAAACACTTACAAAATGCAGCATGTCTACGAAAGTGAGCCGGCCGTAGTGGCCGAGCGGTTCTACGCGCTTCAGTCTGGAACTGCGCGACCGCTACGGTCGCAGATTCGGATCCTGCCTCGGGCAGTTAGGTTTAAGTAGTTCTAAGTTCTAGGGGACTGACGACCTCAGCAATTAAGTCCAATAGTGCTCAGAGCCATTTGAACTATTTTTACGAAAGTGACGGCTTACACTACTCTTGTCCGCCCTCTTCTCAAGAATAGCTTCGCGCATTATGATTGATGGAGGAGATCTGAAAAGTGCAAAGAAGAGCAGTTCATTTTGCATTATCGCGAAATAGGGAAGAGAGTGCCAGGGACATAATACCCACATTGGACTGGCAATCATTATAACAAAGCCGTTTTTCGTTACTACACGATGTTCCCAAAAAATTTCGTTCAGTCACTTTCTCCACAGAGTGTGAAAATATTTTGTTGGAACCCTCCTTCAAGGGAGAAATGATCATCATACTAAAATAAGAAAAATCAGAGCTCGCACGGACAGATTTAAGTGCTCATTTTTCCCATGCCGTGTTCGAGAATGAAACGGTACAGAAATAGCTAGAAGATGGTGCAATAAACCATCTGACAGGCACTTAATTATGAATGGCAAAGTAATCTTGTAGATGTAGTTTCTACAGCCCCTCAGATGGTGACTTCTTACTGTTAATTCGTCACTGGCATTCACTCCGCCAGTCAGGGGGTTAGATACTACTTTACGTGAGATCGGACCTGCCGTATGCCAGAACACTAGATGTTCATAGTCCATATTCCATCGACTGTCACGTTGTTGTTGTTGTGGTCTTCAGTCCTGAGACTGGTTTGATGCAGCTTTCCATGCTACTCTATCCTGTGCAAGCTTCTCCATCTCCCAGTACCTACTGCAACCTACATCCTTCTGAATCTGCTTAGTGTATTCATCTCTTGGTCTCCCTCTACGATTTTTACCTTCCACGCTACCCTCCAATACTAAATTGGTGATCCCTCAATGTCTCAGAACATGTCCTACCAACTGATCCCTTCTTTTGGTCAAGTTGTGCTACAATCTCCTCTTCTCCCGAATTCTATCAATACCTCCTCATTCGTTATGTGATCCACCGATCTAATCTTCAGCATTCTTCTGTAGCACCACATTTCGAAAGCTTCTATTCTGTTCTTGTGTAAACTATTTATTGTCCATGTTTCACTTCCATACATGGCTACACTCCATACAAATACTTTCAGAAACGACTTCCTAAGACTTAGATCAATACTCGATGTTAACAAATTTCTCTTCTTCAGAAACGCTTTCCTTGCCATTGCCAGTCTACATTTTATATCCTCTCTACTTCAACCATCATCAGTTATTTTGCTCCCTAAGTAGCAAAACTCCTTTACTACTTTGAGTGTCTCATTTCCTAATCTAATTCCCTCAGCATCACCCGACTTAATTTGACTACATTCCATTATTCTCGTTTTGCTTTTGTTGATGTTCACCTTATATCCTCCTTTCAAGACACTGTCCATTCCGTTCAGCTGCTCTTCCAGGTCCTTTCCTGTCCCTGACACAATTAAAATGTCATCAGCGAACCTCAAAGTTTTTATTTCTTCTCCATGGATTTTAATACCTACTCCGAACTTATCTTTTGTTTCCTTTACTGCTTGCTCAATATACAGATTGAATAACATCGGGAGAGGCTACAACCCATCTCATGTGGCACACTGAAAAGTCACTGTCGTATGTCATGCACCGCGTCTGCCAAGCGCAGCCTCTGCGTTTGACAACATTATCTTGTTTTCCGAGTCGGCTAACTCAAAGCGGCGCTTCTGTTTGTGATAGTATCTGAAATACAGCTCACCCAGAGTTTGTTTTGGAACACTCCGCGACTCCCCACAGCACTCTGGACGGCATGTTATCTCTGCTTACACAGAAGATAAATCATAGTCAGCATTTGCAGATGGTCTTTCCTGAGTCATCCTTGCCGTATTTTAGAGATGCGAATAACGTTGCGCATACGCGACAGTAAGGCACTGGAAGCGTCAGTGCTCAGAGAAACTGTAGTCCTATAAATCACTTGTGCAGCTCGCCTCAGAATATTGCTCAAGTATGTGGCATATGGAGTCATACCAGATAGGACTATCAAATGATGTTAATCATGTACAAAGGAGGACTGCATGAATGGATACAGGTTTCACTCACTAGAGAACATCATGGATATATTGAAACATATGGATCGAAATGTCATACTACGGCTGCAGATTTGCGCTGTGAATTTGTTCGTAGATTTTGTGTGTAGTTCATTAACTGCATTGCTATTGAATATGTGCTCTGTAGTATAAGAACTGTCGATTAATGCTTACGTCTTGAAAATGGCACTTACTTCCTACTTTTTATTTGTGCAGTGGTTTTTTGTTTGTATGTTCTAATTTGACTCCAAAAGAAATTTTAGTGAGAGAATCCGCGACGTGCAGTACGGTTCAAATGGCTCTGAGCACTACGGGACTTAACATCTGAGGTCATCAGTCCCCTAGAACTTAGAACTACTTAAATCTAACTAACATAAGGACATCACACACATCCATGCCCGAGGCAGGATTCCAACCTGCGGCCGTAGCGGTCGCGCGGTGCCAGACTGTAGCGCCTAGAACCGCTCGGCCATCACGGCCGGCCCTGAAGTGCAATACTCGTACTTATTGCTGAGTTCAGAATCTCATAGTTTTTGTATCAGAAAGTGTGTCACGACCTGCCTGCATTACGAGATTTTATCCCGAGCGAAAATCTGTTCTGTTTTCCGTGCAACTTGGCAAAGAGCCCTTGTTGAGTACTTTGCTTCTTTCGTCGTGACGTTTTGTAGGAAGATGATGAAATTAAAGTGAAACCCACACTTAGCACCAGCTGCCAGACGAGGTCGACTTTTACAAGAAATCTTCTGACCCAACTCTATAGCGATCTGGGATGAACGAGGTCGCAGTGGCAGGCTTTAGAGGCAGCAGAGTCAGTGATACTAGCCAGCGGTGCCTGCGAAACCTCCGCTGCAAGCTATACCACTTTTTATTTGGTCTTGAGCTGCAATGTTGTAATGCTGCGATGCCACATATTGAAACGTCCTTTTAGAAAAATTAATGAATTACTATGCTGATAAATCTCTTACAATATTTGATTTTCAAACAGCTGAGCAAAACTGAACGTACTCAGACATTACTCTCTTTACTTATTCTGATCAACACTAAACTGACACAAGTATTTTTAGGGCAACGCAATCTGACTTTAAAAAATCCCTACAAAAGAATGGCCCTGACTAACATTAACCTATACCTTTCACAAATCACTTACCTCACAAAAATCTTCGTTACTCGAAGTACGGCAATACAGCGAGCGCCACTACTGCCAGGTTAATAGTGTTCAAAAGTCATAATATATATAGCAGTTCATGACATCCAGTCTTACTCTTACAAATTTACTGTTTCTCATGGACACACGCCCAGATCATCCGCTCTCAAAAATCCGCCATCTCACTTCCCCACATCCGTCACAGCTAGCAGCTCACCTCCTACTGCGCAACGCTACGCGCTGTTAACAGCCAGCAGCCCAACACTACAATAGCGACTATTCCAACAATGCCACCCAGCCACAGACTGCACACAGCACAGCCAGTCATTTTCATACAGAGCGCTACGTGGCGTTACCAATATAAAAAACTAAACAGCCTATTTACAAAATACACTCCTGGAAATTGAAATAAGAACACGGTGAATTCATTGTCCCAGGAAGGGGAAACTTTATTGAACATTCCTGGGGTCGGATACATCACATGATCACACTGACAGAACCACAGGCACATAGACACAGGCAACAGAGCATGCACAATGTCGGCACTAGTACAGTGTATATCCACCTTTCGCAGCAATGCAGGCTGCTATTTTCCCATGGAGACGATCGTAGAGATGCTGGATGTAGTCCTGTGGAACGGCTTGCCATGCCATTTCCACTTGGAGCCTCAGTTGGACCAGCGTTCGTGCTGGACGTGCAGACCGCGTGAGACGACACTTCATCCAGTCCCAAACATGCTCAATGGGGGACAGATCCGGAGATCTTGCTGGCCAGGGTAGTTGACTTACACCTTCTAGAGCACGTTGGGTGGCACGGGATACATGCGGACGTGCATTGTCCTGTTGGAACAGCAAGTTCCCTTGCCGGTCTAGGAATGGTAGAACGATGGGTTCGATGACGGTTTGGATGTACCGTGCACTATTCAGTGTCCCCTCGACGATCACCAGAGGTGTACGGCCAGTGTAGGAGATCGCTCCCCACACCATGATGCCGGGTGTTGGCCCTGTGTGCCTCGGTCGTATGCAGTCCTGATTGTGGCGCTCACCTGCACGGCGCCAAACACGCATACGACCATCAATGGCACCAAGGCAGAAGCGACTCTCATCGCTGAAGACGACACGTCTCCATTCGTCCATCCATTCACGCCTGTCGCGACACCACTGGAGGCGGGCTGCACGATGTTGGGGCGTGAGCGGAAGACGGCCTAACGGTGTGCGGGACCGTAGCCCAGCTTCATGGAGACGGTTGCGAATGGTCCTCGCCGATACCCCAGGAGCAACAGTGTCCCTAATTTGCTGGGAAGTGGCGGTGCGGTTCCCTACGGCACTGCGTAGGATCCTACGGTCTTGGCGTGCATCCGTGCGTCGCTGCGGTCCAGTCCCAGGTCGACGGGCACGTGCACCTTCCGCCGACCACTGGCGACAACATCGATGTACTGTGGAGACCTCACGCCCCACGTGTTGAGCAATTCGGCGGTACGTGCACCCGGCCTCCCGCATGCCCACTATACGCCCTCGCTCAAAGTCGGTCAACTGCACATACGGTTCACGTCCACGCTGTCGCGGCATGCTACCAGTGTTAAAGACTGCGTTGGAGCTCCGTATGCCACGGCAAACTGGCTGACACTGACGGCGGCGGTGCACAAATGCTGCGCAGCTAGCGCCATTCGACGGCCAACACCGCGGTTCCTGGTGTGTTCGCTGTGCCGTGCGTGTGATCATTGCTTGTACAGCCCTATCGCAGTGTCCGGAGCAAATATGGTGGGTCTGACACACCGGTGTCAATGTGTTCTTTTTTCCATTTCCAGGAGTGTACATCATCTGCAGGCGCATTGTCTGCCACTGGTACCGTAGCCGTTTTGAATTGTAAATTATTATCGACAGCAGTGCTTTTATGCCACCAACTGCTAATATACAAAACTATCACCCATAGCACACGACCTTGACAATCATTTGAGACATTCCGTTGAACATTAAAACAGCTTGTGTACTTGTTTCATTGTTTTACTGGTAATCCTCACGTCTTTCATTCGCCCTCGACGTTAGATCCCAAATTTCATTTTTTTTCAGTACTTTGCTGACACTTTCACGTCATCTGTCGTCGCTGCCTTCACTGATACTATCCGACTCACACTGATTGTATCGGCCGGCCGCGGTGGTCTCGCGGTTCTAGGAGCGCATTCCGGAACCGTGGGACTGCTACGGTCGCAGGTTCGAATCCTGCCTCGGGCATGGATGTGTGTGATGTCCTTAGGTTAGTTAGGTTTAAGTAGTTCTAAGTTCTAGGGGACTAATGACCACAGCAGTTGAGTCCCATAGTGCTCAGAGCCATTTGAACCATTTTTGATTGTATCGCAGGCTGTGATCTCGTGAACAGCGCTCAGGGATGACGGCGACAAAACATGCACTTTTCGAGTGGTCGCCGGAGATGTGAAACATTCTTTTGAACAATTCCTCTCCTTACGGAATTTTTATAAACAAATAGCTACATCAGCCCAGGTCTTTCCCCCTCGTCCTCTACAAACTATCGCATGGGCGCTCTTGCTAGCTGCGTCCGGAGGTTAAATAATATATACACTCCTGGAAATGGAAAAAAGAACACATTGACACCGGTGTGTCAGACCCACCATACTTGCTCCGGACACTGCGACAGGGCTGTACAAGCAATGATCACACGCACGGCACAGCGGACACACCAGGAACCGCGGTATTGGCCGTCGAATGGCGCTAGCTGCGCAGCATTTGTGCACCGCCGCCGTCAGTTTCAGCCAGTTTGCCGTGGCATACGGAGCTCCATCGCCGTCTTTAACACTGGTAGCATGCCGCGACAGCGTGGACGTGAACCGTATGTGCAGTTGACGGACTTTGAGCGTGGGCGTATAGTGGGCATGCGGGAGGCCGGGTGGACGTACCGCCGAAATGCTCAACATGTGGGGCGTGAGGTCTCCACAGAACATCGATGTTATCGCCAGTGGTCGGCGGAAGGTGCACATGCCCGTCGACCTGGGACCGGACCGCAGCGACGCACGGATGCACGCCAAGACCGTAGGATCCTACGCAGTGCCGTAGGGGACCGCACCACCACTTCCCAGCAAATTAGGACACTGTTGCTCCTGGGGTATCGGCGAGGACCATTCGCAACCGTCTCCATGAAACTGGGCTACGGTCCCGCACACCGTTAGGCCGTCTTCCGCTCACGCCCCAACATCGTGCAGCCCGCCTCCAGTGGTGTCGCGACAGGTGTGAATGGAGGGACAAATGGAGACGTGTCGTCTTCAGCGATGAGAGTCGCTTTTGCCTTGGTGCCAATGATGGTCGTATGCGTATTTGGCGCCGTGCAGGTGAGCGCCACAATCAGGACTGCATACGACCGAGGCACACAGCGCCAACATCCGGCATCATGGTGTGGGGAGCGATCTCCTACACTGGCCATACACCTCTGGTGATCGTCGAGGGGACACTGAATAGTGCACGGTACATCCAAACCGTCATCGAACCCATCGTTCTACCATTCCTAGACCGGGAAGGGAACTTATTGTTCCAACAGGACAATGCACGTCCGCATGTATCCCGTGCCACCCAACGTGCTCTAGAAGGTGTAAGTCAACTACCCTGGCCAGCAAGATCTCCGGATCTGTCCCCCATTGAGCATGTTTGGGACTGGATGAAGCGTCGTCTCACGCGGTCTGCACGTCCAGAACGAAAACTGGTCCAACTGAGGCGCCAGGTGGAAATGGCATGGCAAGCCGTTCCACAGGACTAGATCCAGCATCTCTACGATCGTCTCCATGGGAGAATAGCAGCCTGCATTGCTGCGAAAGGGGGATATACACTGTACTAGTGCCGACATTGTGCTTGCTCTGTTGCCTGTGTCTATGTGCCGGTGGTTCTGTCAGTGTGATCATGTGATGTATCTGACCCCAGGAATGTGTCAATAAAGTTTCCCCTTTCTGGGACAATGAATTCACGATGTTCTTATTTCAGTTTCCAGGAGTGTATATATATATTTTTAAAAAAACCTCTTGAGCGCGAACCACTTGCGGTGCAGCAAATCGCGCGACATCGGAAAAACATCAAATTTTGAGATGGTGGGAAAAGGTGACAGAATTCGTATCGCTCGCAACTCACTCGTTTAATTCACGGAAATGATTTTTAAGCGACCGTGTAGCGAATGAAAAAAATATTCCAGAAACGGGACTAAATAATTTCACGACTGTTAGCGATGTACTTAGTCCGGGAAGATCATACATAATTGTCTCGATGTGTATGGAGAGTCAAGAAACGACAGCACTCTTCTCTCCGAACAACGTTCCGAGACGTATTGTTCTCTGTCTAGCCGGTTGGGGTTTTGTGACACTAGATATTAAGCGTCAGTGTCAGAGGGTTGCAAAGGTTATTATTTTGACAGGTTTGGCGGGAGGGAAAGCGACACTTCATGGGCGGTGAAATGGTTTCTTTCGTTGGCTCAGTGCGTGAAGTGTGGTTCCACTATCAGTCATTTACTGACACATAAGAGCCTTCAAACAGAGTAATACATGCGTTTTAGCTCGCTCGATTCCTTGGAGGAGCAGTGCTGCGCAGAATCGTGGCGTGCAGATTTCAGTGACCGCTGATGCCGCGACGGCTCATGCTGCAGCGGGGCGCCAGGCTGTGTATTCTTGCATTCAGTACCGTACCTCCTGCGGCAGTGGCACTGTCTTATTCTTGTGAATTCGCTCGTTGCGTTATGAACAAGCGGCTATGGTGTGGTGCGGAATCGAACCAGCGACCTTCAAGTTCTTCTGGCAAAGTTCATTAAACTATAGGTTCACAATTGACCCATTTGGTGAGGCTGCGAGTTGCCGGGGCTAGAAGTGTATTTAACACTAGATTCTTCTAGAATCTTCATATGGAAATGATGCTCTAAGCCCCCCCTCTCTTTTCTAACTCTGACTTTGGCCGTTGCACACGGATTAAGAAGAAAAGCGAACTGACTGTAATCGACCCTGCAAGTGGAGTAGAAAAGAGTATGGCACCTGCAATAATTTAATTTTATAGAAATTAATTTGACAAAGTAAAGTTTTATTAACATAGTGAGAAATGAAAGGGTTGCTGTACCAATCTACACAATGAAAGGTCTGTCCAAAATAACAATTTGATTTATTATGACTAAACTCAAAATAATAAACAAAACACATGAAACTTTTACAATACATCAAATTGGATACTCAAATAAATGCTGTGAAGGTGAATTTGTCCATAAACTAGCTTGTGACATTTATGACCAAGTGGTATGGGGAGCCAATTCCTTGCAACTCAAATCTTAAGAGAAACACCCAGCCAACCCAACATTAAATGCTGTTACAGTAGTGAGAACTCAGACAATGAACGGCCAAGACAGGACCACGATAGAAAAGACGGGAACAGGAGCGCTCTGCTGAGCTCTGATTATCACATAGCAAAGTTCCCTAATCTGCCAGTGCTGCGGACATGCATTACCAAGCTGTCTTCTTAACTGCAAGGACACGATCTGGCGTACCGGAGGCGATGGCTGGTTGCTACGACGTGGTGATGATAATGTCGCGAGTATAGCCCGAAACAAATTATCCTGGTCTGGTTGTCCCAGACTGAAGACTTTCTAGCAATTCAGATGCGCCTCTGAGGGAGAGGAAGAAGGCTCACCACACTATCACTGACGGCACAGTGATTTATTTTAACAAGCGAAGTCGCACAGTAACTCCAATACAGTCAACTTTAGCCAAAACTGCTCAAGACGGACAACATAGGCCGCTTGTACGCAGAACGCTCAATTACCAACTGTACTCGGAAAGTTGCGTTGAAGTACAAACTTCAGCAACTTCGTCGAACAGGTACAACTAAATGAAAGTATATTAGACAGCTAACGGAAGGCAGGTTGTCCAGAGCACCGAGAGCTCAATCTTGTAACCTACCCCGACCAAAAGGTGAGACTCGACTTTAGCAAGAGCACCAGTACAAGCCGAGCACAGGACATTACCGCCCCCACCATAGTGGCCGTGATTAAACGTGTCAATCAGCAACTCGAAAACCGGTGAAAAATTCCACTCTATTGCTGAAACATTACTATTCCACAATGGAGATACTTGGCGCCCATTTCTGCGTCGAGTTTGGCTACGTCATGGAGCTATCCCCTGATCAAGCCAATCACTGTTATGATTTTGCAGAAAACTTGGGAATTTGCCCGCCAAGACTGCCTGGGAACACAAGTCATTCCCACGCCTCGCTGGTAGCCCGTCACAAAGCGTTTCTACTAAGTTTCTGTGAAGTAACGGAATCTCTAACCCTGGCCGCTCCTTCAGGCCCCTGTGGGCGTGTTATCCCCGCTCTTATGACAATGTCGGCGTCTGGACAGCATCCACTCGACTCCCTCACACCCGTCGGCATAACCTTTTCATGATCAGCAAAACCCGCCTGTCACCGGACCACCCGGGTGACAGACGCTGCATGGGAAGTTCGCATGTGAAGGAATAGCAACTTTTCACCGCATGCAATTAGAGAGGAAAATATGCAAATCTTTTGAGCTCTGAATACTAGCCTTGTAATGACCATATTCGGCTATACTTCCCCAAATCGAAGTCACTGTGTGCATCGTAAAGGCATACCACCTCTCAAGGCAGCAGTCTCCCCATCCTCACCAGCCACCTTGGTAGGTGCCATGCAAGCTTCTTTCTGGCAACATCTCGGATGGCATCTTCTGCTTTGACCTATTGGCGTTGTACTGACATCTTCTTCTGTCGAGCAGAGTAGCAGCTAAGTCGTTGCAGAGAAGCATGACGTATCGTGAGTAACAGGCTCACATGAGGACCGCCTCTGGAAAATGCTACCTTCTTAAGGCTGTAAAATCCCATCCCAATAGTAGATGGGGACGGGGTGTCGGTGATTGGGGTGTACTATCGTGGTTAGGACACGCTTAAGTAAGGAAATGGTGCGTGCCTTTTTTCTAAGAACCAACTTAAGGAAAATTTAGAGAATTTATTTTTAGATGGGGAGGATGGGAGATCCGAAATACCCTCTCCACCCCCTTCCCGTCTTCCCCTCTCCTGAATACGAATCTAATACTTAACCACTGAATTACTTGACTTGGTAGATATAGCACTGTAACAAGTTTCTTAACTGTAAACTGAAAAGTAATTGTTCCTAGGGCATTCGACTGATTGCTGTGTAAATAACTTCATCTGCTGGGCACCTGATTCGCGTTTACAGATATTCCATGCCAGATAATTTGCTTGTTTCTATTTTTTAAGCCATTAGTATGTTTTTCTGTTCTTTTTATTGTTCCAATTCTAAGCTAAGAAACGGAAGAAATGGTTCTGCTTTGTAGCAAAGACCAAATGACGATGGCTGTTTTAGCTTCAGTTCTCTTCCTCTTTCTCTCTATCAAATATTATTGGGAATCTTGTTTTTCTTAGAGAAACATCAATACAAGGTACTTCTTGAAACTTCACACGCTACCGGATTGTCTGAGTTGGTGCAAAAACGAATTCTGTGATAACAGAGTCGTTACGAAGTTGGGCAAAAACTCGCGATTGCTATCGACCTACAGACGATTTGCTTTTTCTGAGTATATAAAAGCATTCCTCTGTGATTTTGTTATTCGGAGATGCAGATACGTGCCACAGACAACATTGTCTTTCCTAAACTTTCTTCGTACTACTGTGACCCCGTTGTTGGCTAAATATATCTGCGTTATGTTCTGTGTTTCGTTGTGGAATATGAGACGTGTGTGTGGTTGTTGTTCTGCTTTTGCAATAGTCACTACAAGCTTAAATAAGTGGCAACATGCTGGAATTATTAATCATAAATACGTGTAAAACATTTCAAAGAATTACCGTCTCCAGGTAACATTTTGCCTTCGTTATTACTGGAAGGGTGGGCAATAGTGCTGTAGCAAAAGGATGGTGTATCTAGGAACACACGCTGTTTTTGTCAGTACTTCGGTCTAGCGACTGATTTTAGCATAAAATGAAGGAGTGTGCAATAGAACCAACATAAGCAGTTCCCAACCATTTTCTACAGTTTTTATTGTTTTAGAGCTGATGTGTTTGTTACAATATTTGTAGACGTTTAACATTCATCACATTTAAGTGCTATATAATATATTACAGCCATTTGGAGTATATTCTTAATTCGTCATGTACACAATTTAATGGTTAGAAAAATGCTATATTTTTTAGAACCATTTTTGCAACGTGTGGACACTTAAGCCACACTTCGTCGGTTGTGCATCATCTTGTACCCTGAACCAGGAAAGGCCTTCTACCTTGCAACATGTGATACTTGCAAATGAACTGAGTTTCTTTAACATCTTAATAATTTTACCTGTCTTGAAGCTGGAAATTTGTGTTAGTTTCCAATAGTTTCTTTTTCAAGATGTATTTAACTTGTAACTGGTATTTAATAATACTCCAGCTTAATTTAATTTCACTCACTGATTATTGGCATGTATTTGCGCAGGGGCGGCGAAGAATTTAGCTCATGAGCCGTGCACTGGCATGTGTGCCATAGCGCTCAGCCTCGCTGCACATTTCCCCGACCGCCACGCCTTGTTGTCCGAGTGCGAATGTGACACATTCGGATGGTAGGGCAGTCGTACTGCATATGACTTGGTTCTATATTTCACACTTGTCAACAACATATATAACAAACGAAGCAAATTTTGAGTATTATTTGATTCTCTGGCGCACTGAAGATGTTATATAATTTTTATCTAGTACAAATTGTTGGCATACGGACAGACGTAGACAGTTTCAGCGATATTTGCACTCGGATTGCCTTGCAATCGTGGCTTATTTAGTTCCACAATCAAAAAAAGTTCTTTCCAACTAACCTGTCTATCAAAATATTTTAGCACTCAGTATGGAGATATGGAAATCCACCTGAAGAAAGCAACATAGACATCCTTGAAATTGTTAACGTAAAAGGATTTGTCACTACAACGGGAACTATTTTTCAGGTCAATCAGTTATCTCTGCACATGCACAGAGGCGCCTTAAACTGAAACGGCGAACGGTCTCGAAAACAGCCGTAAAATTGGCGAGTCCTGAAAACGTTTAGTAAACTCTCCTTGTAATTCTTTCCAGGCCACTATGAATTCATCAAACCTTGCGATTCCTTTAACGCTACTGACCTTAGGTAATTGGACTGCCTTTGTCAGACTGTGTCCCTTCTACAGTGCGATCTTCTTTTTAAATACATCCCCGTAAAATCAGAAAGAAATTGCCTTGCAATGTCTTACTGTGGGCAGTACATGCGAAGTATGCAATCCATTCCAGATGTTCTAATTTTCGTTCCTGCACTCCTTTATCCCTCATAAATTCAACACGAGCCAGATTTAAATCATTGCAGGCATGCCCTATGACTTAAACATCGCAGTTTGAAGTAATATACACTGATAAGCCAAAACATTATGACCACTGCCCACATTAATGTTTCGGCGACCTGACCTATACGGGGAGCTATCGGGCGCCATCATCGCATACAAAAATCAGGGGACGGTTATTTACGCGAATTACTTGACTTGTGCGTAGACATCTAGCGCCACACAACTCCACGAACCTACCTGTGAACTGTTGGATCACTGATATGCAGAATCAGTGATGTATATCGTTCCAAAGATGGACAAACTAGCTATTAATCAAGTGGTCATAATGTTTTGGCTCATCAATGTATAAAGTCTCCATACCTTTAGTTTATTTCCATTGAAAATTATTGTAACTGAAAACGGAATAATGGGTGCGACTTCAGAAATTTTACTACTCGTACCACCAATATCTTCAAGTGCTCCTTTCTTTCTTTCACTTACGCCATAGTCCCGCAGCTATCGCAGGGTCGGTGTGATTACAACGGATTTGGCAAGGTTAGTGTTAGGGATGGCCGGATGACCTTCCTGCCGCCACCCCATACCCCAACTGTCTGTGTCTAGTGTAAATCGTGAAATAGTGCTGACGTGTTTCAAATGTCTGCATCGCGTGTAACTGAGGCGGAACCTGGGGATCAGTCCGGTATTCACCTAGCGGGATGTGGAAAACCGCCTAAAACCACATCCAAGCTGGCCGGCAAACTGGCCCTCGTCTTTAATCCACCGGACGGATTCACCCGGGGCCGGTGCGCCTATCCGAGTCCAGGAAGCAGCGCGTGAGCTCGCTCGGCTACCCTGGCGGGTCAATATCTTCAAGTGACCCATACCTGCAAATTTAGCACGAAGTGCTTCTTGATGTACGGAGCAATGAATCCCGCCTGTTGATCATTGTACATTTTTGCCCCTTCACTGTAGCCTAAAAATTTAAATTCTTTCAACATTGTACTGTAATGCTGTTTCATAGCAAATAAGCAGTACCCTTACTTATGTGAACTGAGAATTGTCATCCCTCTCTTGTCTCATTCCCATTCATTTTAAAGGATTTCGACGACAGATCGCTAGATTGCCTCTTTCTGTGTAAACAGCCACTGGACCTGTGAACGTCCTTCATAGTATGAACAAATAGCGAGGGGTAAACAGCAGTGACACCACGATTCTCCCGAACTCAAGAGAGTTGCGTCGACCGAAAAATGCCGTACGGCGGCACTAAATGAAATGTTGCGTTCTGCCGGGTACTTCCGAGGAAGAGCGAAAAAGCCGAGAAAAGCCGATTCTCGAACCGCACGCTCCCAGCAAACCCTGCCCTTGAGGGGTTTGGCATGCTGTGGCTGACCGTCCAGTACAGTACTAATGTAACAGGTAGACGGTGAAATACAACACTGACAAGATTTTCTCGGCTACAACGGTTTTATATTTCAATAGCATATTTGCTCGTAGATGCGTGACCATACTGTGCCCTGGAAAATGTTATCCCATTTGTAAAACATCTTAGTACTACTAATTCTAATAATATCAGAAAAAGACTGCATCCAGAAACGCAAATAGCTTATAGGCATTGCCTAACATTAATCGCTCATTGAAGACGTCTGCCCCTCTTAGTCCAGTCAACGAAGGAAAAGTTGAGTATAAATTGTGTAGTTGCAAATTTCTGCACAGGAGAGTGTTCTGAATAACGTACCAAAAATCCTAACTGGAGGGGGGCGAGATGTGTCTGAGCGTCCTGGAGGGGTTGGGTTCATAGGGCAGTTTTTTTATGATTTCCTCTTTAGCTAGAAAATTGTGGCTCCAAGAGAAAATCTTTCCTGGTACAAAATTAATCTACATTAAATTTGCTACAAAAAGGTCTTATGAATTTTTTCTCTATGGCTAATAGTTTCCTCGTTCAATGGATAGGAGAATCGCATATTATTAAAAACGTTGTTATAATAGTATAAAATTAAGCTTTATCTTTAATGAATATTTTTGATGGCATACATTTTTAATTGTATAAAATTAATGTTTACTGTTAAATGAAGTGAGTTACAAACAAATATGAAATGTTTGTACCACGTCTAAGTGTAGTAGAGCCTCATTAAGGGATAAAATGTGTTCCAGGGGTTTAACACGGTTGAGGCGGGAGATGTATAGGATAGCCCCGCGAGGGAACGTAGATTGCTGGATTGTGTTAATGAAAATTCCACGGACATATTTGTGCACTGTGCACTGCGTCACCAGTGATCCATAAATAGCGCTGCACAGGGTCCGTATAACTTTGTGAAACATCCCGTAGATGCCTCTAGTGGGGAATCACCCATTCGATCTTCAGTGTGCAGACCTATGAAGGAAGGGAGTACATGAACATACTCCAGCAACCTGGTCCCCTCCCCACATTTCTACCCTACATATCTTCCCCCTCCTTCCTGCTATACCCTTCAAATACAATTATCCCTAAATCGGTTCTGCTGCACTTAGACATGGTTCACACATTTCATTTTTTTTACCCACTTCATTTAAAGACAAACAGTAATTTTACATAGTTAGAGCAACATTTTTAATAATGTGCATTTTTCCATCCCCTGAAAGTGTATACCATTAATCCCAGAGAAAAAAATGAATAGCGCCTTTTTTTGCAGTTATTTTAGACCTTAACTCACGTGGTGACTTCCCTGTAACATACAGTATATTACGACGTATGGTCTCTAGGACCCCCTGTTTAAACTGAGTTTTAAGGGGTAAATCACTTGAAAATTTTAATGTAAGATACGTAACATTTATTTTCACTGTTATTTAAGCATTGTTTAAACGCTTGTTGAATTTATTGCACTAAATAAAGTCTGTAGTATTTTACTTTTTGTTGCACAAAATCACATATTTTGAGCAGTTTTTTTTAAATAGTACACATAAACTAAATTGTTAGAGCAGTGAATCTTCAATTCTGAAAAACTATAGTATGTTTTTTAGCGTGTAAATTTTCGCATAAGATTAAATTCCAAAGTTTAAACATGCACCTAACAATAGCACACGATTGGTATAAAAGAAAGTCGGCACAATTGATACTCAGTACTGTGACCTACATTTTTTTTGCCACCACTCAGAACTTATTTAATTTTAACAAACAATTTACTTTGTTGGAGAAACAATATCGTTATCTTTTTCATCTATTTCTTGAGCTGTATCACTGACAGTTATCATTAACAGTTTCATCAAGCTTGGCATCGTCAAAACTGTCACATTCCAGCAAACATATTTTGTATTGTACTGAGGAAAATATGTATGTAGTCCACGAGGGACGGTCTAGGAAACCCCAACATGTGTTAACAACAAACAAATAATGAAATAAAACATTGTATGACTGGAGGGGATAGCGTCTTTGATTGGTAATCGAAACATCCTTGGTCCCGGGCTTGAACGTCGCCACTTCTTAAATGTTGAACAAAAACCATCGGTACTGGCGACCGAGAACTTAAGGCATATGAAGTCACCCTCATTCAACCGACGGTCTTGTCAAGGAGGGCGAGGAGCAGACAGATGTTTAGGTCACTATCTTGCCCTTGGAGTGGGAAAATGGCCCTAAACACGGAAAAGTCAGTATGAGGGTACAGAGGACAATGGAAACCATTAAAAACATAATATATATCCACAGGATATACGGCGTGTAATTGAAAAGTGTCGTAATGATTGCATTGGCAAAAGTTTCCGGACTAGACCCCCATTTGGTTTTCCGAGAGGGAACTGCAAATAGGGATGTGATCATAAGAATAAAATTGAGTGACCAACCGAAGGATGACGTTACACGAATCGAAGGGGGGGGGGGGGGGATGGAACGTTAGAAGTTTCAAGGTGGTAGGAAAGCTAGAAAATCTGAAAACGGAAATGCTAATACTCAATGTATACATAGTAGGGGGCAGTGAAGCAAAATGGAAAAAAGAGACAAGCATTTATGGTCAGACGATTATAGGGTATTATAAGAAGCAGCAGAAACCGGTATAACGAAAGTAGGATTCGTTATAAATAAGAAAGAATGGCAGACAGTGAGTTACTGTGAACAGTTTAGCGATAGGGTTGTTATCAGATTGACAGCACCCAACACCGACAGCAATATTTCACATATACAGGCAGACGTCGCAAGCAGAAGATGAAGAGATAGTGAAATTATATGAGGATACTGAACGGGTAATTCAATATGTAAACGCAGGTGAAACCTAATAGTCGCACAGATTGGAATGCGTTGATGGGGGAAGGAGTAGAAGAAAGAGTTACGGGAAAATATTCCCGTAGTAGTGAGAACGAATGAGGACAAACACTAAATTAGTTCTGCAATAACTGTTTGGGGGCAGAGATTCCGAAATCATGTACTGGAATGCAAAGCATATCCAGGAGCAGATATAGACTCAGATCACAATTTAGTAGTGATTAAGAGTAGGCTACAGTTTAAGAAACTGGTCAGGAATAAGAAATACACAAGTAAGTGGGATACGGAAGTCCTAAGGAATAAAGAAACACACTTGAAGTTCTGCGAGGGTATACACTCTGTGATGATGAATAGTTCAGCAGGGATTACAGCTGAAGAGGATTGGACATCCCTAAACGAAGCAATCACAGAAGTTGGAACGAAAACCATAAGTACAAGGAAGACAGTTGTTATGAAACGATGGATAACGGATGAATTACTTCAGTTGATTGACGAAAGAAAGAAGTACAAACATATGCGGGGAAATTCAGAAGTAACAGATATACAAGTGACTTGGGAACTAAATAAATAGGAAGTGCAGAGAAGCCAAGGCAAAATGGCTGCATGAAAAATGTGAAGGCTTCGAAAATGAAATGACTGTAGGAAGGACGGATTCAGCATATAAGAAAGCCAAAACAATCTTCGGTAAAATTGACAGTAAGGCTGGTAGCATTAAGGGTTCAGTGGAAATTAAACTGTTAAATGCAGTGGAGAGAGCGGAGAGGTGGAAAGAGTACATTGAATGCCTCTATGAGGGGAAGTACTTACTGATGACGTGATAGAAGAAGAAACAGGAGTCGACAGGGAAGAGTTAGGGGGTCCAGTACTAGAATCAGAATTTAAAAGAGCTTTGGAAGACTTAAGATCAAATCAAGCAGAAGGCAACTGCTGAGAAACCATGGATGATGAAATACTTCAGCTGATCGACGAAAGAAAGAAGTAACATTCCACCGGAATTTATAAAATCGTTGGGGGAAATGGCATCAAAACTAATATTAATGTTGGTGTGTCGAATATATGAGACTGGCGACATATCATCAGACTGTTGGTAAAACATCATCAACACAGTTCCGGAGATTGTAGGAGCCGACAAATGCGAAAATTATGCACAGTCAGCTGAACAGCTCTTAGATCCAAGTTATTGGCAAGAATAATGTACAGAAGGATGGAAAACAAAATTGTGGATTTATTAGATGACTATCAGTTTGGTTTCAGGAAAGTTAAAGGCACCAGAGGGGGGATTCTGAAATTGCGGTTGATAAGGGAAGCAAGATTAAAGAAAAATCAAGTCACGTTCATATGATTTGTCGACCTGAAAAAAGCGTTCAGCCATGAAAAGAGTGCAAAATGTTCGAAATTCTGTGAAAAACAAGGATAAGCTACAGGGAAAGTCGGATAATATACAATATATAGAAGAGGGAAAATAAAGCTGAAAGAGGAGAAACGAAGTTCTCGGAATAAAAAGGGTGTAAAACAGGGATGTAGTTTTTCGCCCCAAATGTCCAATCTGTACATCGAAGAAGTAATGAGGCAAATAAAAGAAAGTGTTAAGGATGGGATTAAAATTCAAGGTGAAAGGATATCAATGATGTTGTTTGTGTGTTGTGGTCTTCAGTCCTGAGACTGGTTTGATGCAGCTCTCCATGCTACTCTATCCTGTGCAAGCTTCTTCATCTCCCAGTACCTACTGCAACCTACATCGTTCTGAATCTGCTTAGTGTATTCATCTCTTTGTCTCCCTCTACGATTTTTACCCTCCGCGCTGCCCTCCAATACTACATTGGTGATCCCTTCATGCCTCAGAACGTGTCCTACCAACCGATCCCTTCTTCTGGTCAAGTTGTGCCACAAACTTCTCCCCAATTCTATTCAATACTTCCTCATTAGTTATGTGATCTACCCATCTAATCTTCAGCATTCTTCTGTAGCACCACAATTCGAAAGCTTCTATTCTCTTCTTGTCCAAACTATTTATCGTCCATGTTTCACTTCAATACATGGCTACACTCCATACAAATACTTTCAGAAACGATTCCTGACACTTAAACTTAAACTCGATGTTAACAATTTTCTCTTCTTCAGAAACGCTTTCCTTGCCATTGCCAGTCTACATTTTATATCCTCTCTGCTTCAACCATCATCAGTTATTTTGCTTCCCAAATAGCAAACCTCCTTTCCTACTTTAAGTGTCACATTTCCTAATCTAATTCCCTCATCATCACTAGACTTAATTTGACTATATTCCATTATCCTCGTTTTGCTTTTGTTGATGTACATCTTGTATCCTCCTTTCAAGACCTTCCATGTCCTTTGCTGTCTCTGACAGAATTACAATTTCATCGGCGAACCTCAAAGTTTTTATTTCTTGTCCATGGATTTTAATACCTACTCCGAACTTTTCTTTTGTTTCCTTCACTGCTTGCTCAATATACAGATTGAATAACATCGGGGATAGACTACAGCCCTGTCTCACTCCCTTCCCAACCATTGCTTCCCTTTCATGTCCCTCGACTCTTATAACTGCCATCTGGTTTCTGTACAAATTGTAAATAGCCTTTCGCTCCCTGTATTTTACCCCTGCCACCTTCAGAATTTGAAAGAGAGTATTCCAATCAACATTGTCAAAAGCTTTCTCTAAGTCTACAAATGCTAGAAACGTAGGTTTGCCTTTCCTTAATCTAGCTTCTAAGAAAAGTCGTAGGGTCAGTATTGCCTCACGTGTTCCAACAATTCTACGAAATCGAAACTGATCTTCTCCGAGGTCGGCTTCTACTAGTTTTTCCATTTGTCTGTAAAGAATTCGCGTTAGTATTCTGCAGCTGTGACTTATTAAACTGATAGCTCGGTAATTTTCACATCTGTCAGCACCTGCTTTCTTTGGGATTGGAAGTATTATATTTTTCTTATTCTCTCATTATAACGAAGGAAATCTCACTGTTGTGAAATAAATTGACTTAGCAAATGACATGGGATATTGGGGAACAGACGGCGCAGGTGTGTTGTATGCCCAGGACACGCCCCCTGTGCCAGCTGCCGTTGTATTGGAGAGAAGTGGTTGCGCAAGAGATTTGTGTAACATGCAACGTCGTTGCCTTTCGAACGGGTTACTGTGCTCGGTGCCCCACAGATAGGCTCTTCGATTTCGTCTATTGTGCAGGAATTCGGCTTCACTCGTTCAATCGTGTCCAGTGTGTGTTGTGAATGGTTGAATGAGGATGTCACAGTGCACAACAGAAAAACTACCCGCCGTCCAGCCACACTCGGTGACAGTGACATCTGAGACGGACCGTCGGTAGTAACCTAAAAGCAACACTGCAACAAATCACGGGTCAATTCAACACAGCCCGTGCTAGACACGTCTCCCACTTGACAATCCATAGAGACATTTCCAGGGGGATGTGTACCTGCGCCGCACACGGGTGCCACTGTTAACCCAACGTCATCATCCACAGCGGATTGTATTTCTCGCCAGTCACCAGGGACGGACATTGGAACAATGGTGCAAGGCCATATGGTGGGACGAATCACGATTTCCACTGCACCATGCCGACGGGAGGCACCGTGTGCGATGCACGCCACACGAATCGGTGGATCCCGCCTACCAAGGTGTGGTCCGAGGCTGTGGTGTCTCTGTTATGGCCTGGGGTGTATTTTCCTGTTGTGAAATGGGCTCCCTAGTTGTTCTGGAAGGGAATTTGAATGGTCCACGGTGTGTTGAGCTGCTCAGAGACAATCTCAACGAATTTTTGTCCTTCTGACACCATGACGGTTCAACGGTGTTTCAAGACGATAACGCACCGCCACATCGGTCCCACGTCACCTGGTAGTGGTTCCAGGAACATGTAGGTGAGGTTAGAGAAACTGAGATGGTCATCCCAGAGCCAAAATTTCAACCCCATTGAGCGTATCTGGGATATCATGTGTAAGACGTCGTGGTCTCCTGACCTTCAGTGCTTACATATTCCGCCCTCATAATCATGTTCCGCACATCGAGACGCTTCATTCGAACCCAAATTCGATAAGATAAAGTCAATGTTGTATGAATTCATGTAAACAATATGCAACTGACAAGTGACACGACGGTCACAGAAGCTTTTAGTTCGGGAGAGAGGCCACACAACGGTACGCCAGGCCCTTCAGAGGACGACCCAGCCTATGTCGGCCAGTGACCGCCCGTAGCGAACAGCATGGGCCTGGGTGGAAAGGGGGGAACAACCCCGTATTCGGCTAAAAAGCAAATTCCGCTACATTGTGTGGGAGCGGCCAGCCTATGCATTCTTTACACATAGCACGCAGTTTCAGAGATTTTCACAGGGAGACAGCAAACGCCAAACGCCAAAGCTACAAGTTTCTGGATTGGTCGCCTTAAACGAAACGTCATTCCCCCGTTTTAGAAGAGCAATGTTGATTGGCAGACGATATTTCTGACTCTTTGAGCTGAAGGAATAATGGAAGAGACCGAAAGATATACCCCTTCACGTCTGGCGTGAAGAGGCGCCGTTCTATTGTCGCTCTTGGAGCGAGAACAAGTAACGAGAGCGTGTGCGCTCGTAAGTGTTCTCAAAGAGCGAGGAACAAGTCTCTCCTCAGTACTTCACTGGGAGAGCACCTCTGTAGAGAGCGAATCGGATTGCGACTCTATATTGAGTCATTGCGATTAAGCGTTGTTCACTGTGTTGGCCGACACACTTATTGTGCGGTGTGAAGGGACAGAGTTATAGTTAAATGCCTGCGAGTGAATTTTGATTGGTATCGTGGTGGACGGGTTATCTGACCGGTGTACCACGCCAATAATTAGACTAGGGGCGAATAGGAATCCTTGACTTCCAGATAGAACGAGAGTTATCTTATTTGTCAGCAGCGAGCGGCGCAGACAACAGTAATCGCAGCTTACGGTATTGGGCGCTACAGCTATTGCGAGCCTCATATTTCCTCCACAGTAGTACACTTCACTGCATTTCACACGCGACAGCCTCGACCATACCTAGCAACATTCTAACGGATGATTATTCAAGTTGAGTAGGGGCGCCTCTCAGCCATTCTGCCAAGGCAACAAGCATCTTAAACTTTGTATAGAAATTTAATTAGCGAATCCTATCCTTGAGAGGTAACTTCACATTCCGAAAAAACCCGGTAATAACTTGTTCAGTTCATAACTAAAAGTGCCATTGTGATTTCTCAGAATTCTGGAAAATAAATAATAACTTTCGTTAGTTTCATGTTTTTCTTACACTAACTAGCACTACTCCAGTACCCAGGCATCCCACTAGTTACAGAAGAAATGTTGTGAATTTTTGTTTCATTTCCTTACAGCGGACGACTGCAGAAGACATTTATGGTGAAAGTTTTTCAGGCATTTCTCTTTAGAACGTTAGGAGCGTCTGTCTGACTTCTGTAGTAGTGTGGGGGTGGAAATTGCATCTTGCAGGAGCCACAGGGTAAAGGGTACATCTCAGATCAATCCGTTGCGCAGAATAACAGAATAGCAGATCAATCCCACACACTCAGACATGGAACGCAGGCTTCGTACGATGGATCCAGCATCCTCGGACAGACCAGATTTGGCTGTTGCTCTGCAAAAGATTTGGTGTCAGCTGCATCCAAAGGAGTTCCAGGGATTTGAAGACTCACTTCTATGGCCTCTCACTGGAGTCCACTGTGTCATAGGAATATAAATAAAACTTACTGAAGTCCAGGCGGAAGATATTCTCCTTTCTGAAATACTGCAAGACTATGAAAGACAGTTAGCAGAAAATAAGTCTCCAATATAAATGACATCCACACTTACTGGGTGTCGCAAACCACTAAGGTCAGTATTATACAGACGGAACCAATGGTCTGAAATGATTTCGACGTCTTGAACAATCAGCCAGTATAGCCGCACTTGCTGGCAAACCGCTTCTGCGATTCTTGGAGGCGCGCTGGCTCCAGATAGTATCCACCCAGAGATTAACGACGAGGGCCGATGTTCCAGTCAGCCTGTATGTGGTTTTTATGTGGTTTCCCACATCCGAATAGATGAATATCGAGCTGGTACCCACGTCCCGCCTCAGTTACACGATTCGCAAAGATTTAGAAAACGCTCGCACATTTCTGCATGGGATAAAGTTAGATGCAGACTGTTGGGGCACAGAAATTCCATCCTGGAGAGGAGAAGAGAGGTGGGTGGGGCGGAGGTGTAGAGGAAATGGAAGCGGTGGCGACAATAAGGGTATCAGACCACACCCTGCCAAAGCCAATAAGTAACATGTCGATTCCATGAAGACGCTTGATAAACGGCAGAAAGAAATTGAAGAAGCACAGCCCAGTCAATGAAATTAAAAAAATGATCGATTGGGGAAAAAACTCATGAAGTCGCAAATTTTTGCACAATGCTAGGACAGAGTGTCCTGAACAACATGCCAAAAATCCTGACTGGTGGAGTGTGAGAATTGGGGAGGGGTGGTTTAGAGATCACATTTTATGATTTCCTAGAATAGCTGGTAAAACGTGTCTTCTAGCTAAAATGTTTCCCAGTAGAAAATTAAATTTCTTCCCGATGTTATTCAATCTGTATATTGAGCAAGCAATAAAGGAAACAAAAGAAAAATTTGGAGTAGGAATTAAAATCTGTAGAGAAGAAATAAAAACTTTGAGGTTTGCCGATGACATTGTAATTCTGTCAGAGATAGCAAAGGATTTGGAAGAGCAGTTGAACGGAATGGACAGTGTCTTGAAAAGAGGATATAAGATGAACATCAACAAAAGCAAAACGAGGGTAACTGAATGTTGTCGAATTAAGTCGAGTGATGCTGAGGGAATTATATTCGGAAATGAGACACTTAAAGTAGAAAGGAGTTTTGCTATTTGGGGAGCAAAATAACTGATGATGGTCGAAGTAGAGAGGATATAAAATGTAGACTGGCAATTGCAAGGAAAGCGTTTCTGAAGAAGAGAAATTTGTTAACATCGAGTATAGATGTAAGTGTCAGGAAGTCGTTTCTGAAAGTATTTGTATGGAGTGTAGCCATGTATGGAAGTGAAACGTGGCCGATAGATAGTTTGGACCAGAAGAGAATAGAAGCTTTCGAAATGTGGTGCTACAGAAGAATGCTGAAGATTAGATGGGTAGATCACATAACTAATGATAAAGTATTGAATAGAATTGGGGAGAAGAGGAGTTTGTGGCACAACTTGACAAGAAGAAGGGGCCGGTTGGTAGGCCATGTTCTGAGGCATCAAGGGATCACCAATTTATTACTGGAGGGCAGCGTGGAGGGTAAAAATCGTAGAGGGAGACCAAGAGATGAATACAGTAACCAGGTTCAGAAGGATGTAGGTTGCAGTAAGTACTGGGATATGAAGAATCCTGCACTGGATAGAGTAGCATGGAGAGCTGCATCAAACCAGTCTCAGGATTGAAGGCAACAACAACAACAATGAGAGCATTCCATTTTATGTCGCTCTGCAGTCTTTACCCACACATCTCGTCTGCTTAGTATTTGTGTCTTTCCTTGTGCAGCGACTGTTCTGAGGTAACTGGCTGGTCCCGTACCGCAGCGCCGGCCTTCACTCCTGGCCTTGAGGCCTGGCGGACCCTGAACTCTGCTGGTCACTCAACCGCCGCTGGATCAGAAGCGATCGCCCATTCAGCCGTGTCAAAAGACCAATACTCGCTCTGCGGGCTACTTCTCAATTCCTGTTGGAGTCACAGCCTTCACAGTTCACTGTGGATCCACGTCACCGTTGTTGCGCCCTTCCTCTTCGTTTCGGCATGGTAACACCGCAATGGCACAAAGTTTTTATTTTTTGTCGCTGATTACTTGCTGGAAATTGCTCCGTGGCGTACAGATGATAAGTTTTCTTTCACTCTCATAACACTGATCTTAAGATGGTGAGTTGAAAGTCGTAATCATATAATGCGAATGAAGAACAGTAAATTAAACTGAATAAACGAGTTATAGCACTGACGTAAAGAAAAACTAAAGATCACTTGAAACGTCCCCTTAGAAAAATAAATGAATTACTGTGCTGATAAACCTCTTACATTATTTGATTTTCAAACAGCTGAGCAGAACTGAACGTACTCAGACATTTCGCTCTTTACCTATTCTTATCAACACTAAACTGACATACAATATTTTTAGCGCAATGCAATCTGACTTTTAATAATCCCTACAAAAGAATTTTCCTGACTAACAATAACCTGTACCTTTCATGAATCACTTACCTCACAAAAATCTTCATTACCCGAACTACTGCAATACAGCGAGCGCCCATATTGCCATCTAAATAAAAGATTCTAACTACTGAAGTCACTAACTACTGATAGGCGTAGTTAGCAAATGAAAGATTTTGATCAAGAACAAACAATGTATTTACCTTCATAGTGTTCAAAAGTCATAATATATACATCAGTTCATGACATCCAGTCTTACAAATTTACTGTCTTTGATGGACGTGATGACTGGGTGTTGTGTGCTGTCCTTAGGTTAGTTAGGTTTAAGTAGTTCTAAGATCTAGGGGACTGAGAACCATAGTCCCATACTGCTCAGAGCCATTTGAACAATTTTTTTTTATGGACACACGTCCAGATCATCCGCCCTCAAAACTCCGCCATCTCATACCATAATCTCTACTAGGACCACAGTGGGTCTACTCTGTGATGACCTACCTACCAATATTCTTCAAAACTTCGACTGGCTCTAGTGTGGGTTTGCTCTGTAGTGGCCCATTACCTGTCTGCATGTCAAGAGTCAGCACTGTCTTTCCGTTGGAAGGACTGCATGGAAATCCACTACTTCTGTGTGCATATTCTTTTACTGCGCCTACTTTGAGAAAAAAACACTGCAATTTTACTGTGATGAATGATCAGGACTGTCTTTATGGACTGTGAGAAAATGTTAGCTTTTGACCAACATTGTATTGATAAGTATGCGCATTTGGTATGTTTGTTAGCGTTAATATAATTTTTTTTTAACCAATATGTATTAGCGAGTGCCCAAAACAATTTGTACAATTTTTTTTTGTGGGGAGCATGGGGGTTATGTAAGTAGGCTGTTTAGGTATTTATTTTGGTAACACCATGTAGCACTCTATATGAAAATCACTGGCTGTGCTGTGTGCAGTCTGTGGCTGGTATGCATTGTTGGAATTTGCAATTGTAGTGTTGGGCAGTTGGTTGTGAACAGCGCGTAGCGTTGCGCAGCTGGAGGTGAGCCGCCCTCCAGCAGTGGTGGATGTGGAGAGAGAAATGGCGGATTTTTGATAGCGGATGATCTGGACGTGTGTCCATCGGAGACAGTAAATTTGTAAGACTGGATGTCATGAACTGATGTATATATTATGACTTTTGAACACTATTAAGGTAAATACATTGTTTGTTCTCTATTAAAATCTTTCATTTGGTAACTATGCCTATCGGTAGTTAGTGCCTTCAGTAGTTAGAGTCTTTTATTTAGCTGGCAGTATTGGCGCTCGCTGTATTGCAGTAGTTCGAGTAATGAAGATTTTTGTGAGGTAACTGATTCATGAAAGATATAGGTTATTGTTAGTCAGGGCCATTATTTGTAGGGATTATTAAAAGTCAGATTACGTTGCACTAAAAATATTGTGTGTCAGTTTAGTGTTGATCAGAATAGGTAAAGAGCGAAATGTGTGAGTATGTTCAGTTCTGCTCAGCTGTTTGAAAATCAAATAATGTAAGAGGTTGTAAGTAGGCTGTTTAGGTTTTCTTATTGGTAACGCCGCTTAGCGCTCGGTATGAAAAATCACTGGCTGTGCGCATTCTGTGTTTAGTTTGCTTTGTTGTCTGCCATTGTAGTGTTGAGCAGCGGCAGCTGGATGCTAACAGCGCGTAGAGTTGGGCAGTTGGAGGTGAGCCGCCAGCAGTGATGGACGTGGGGGGAGAGATGGCGGAGTTTTGAAATTTGTAAGAATTGGTGTCATGAACTGATATATATATATATATATATATATATATATATATATATATATATATATATATATATATTATGACTATTAAGGTAAATACATTGTTTGTACTCTATGAAATTCTTTCATTCGCTAACTATGCCTATCAGTAGTTAGTGCCTTCAGTAGTTTGAATCTTTTATTTAGCTGGCAGTAGTGGCGCTCGCTGTATTGCAGTAGCTTGAGTAACGAAGATTTTTGTGATGTAAGTGGTTTGTGAAACGTATAGGTTAATGCTAGTCAGGGCCATTCTTTCGTAGGGATTTTTGGAAGTCAGATTGCGTTGCGCTAAAAAATATTGTGCGTCAGTTTAAGCACATTCGTGTATAATTGTTCAAAGAGGACGTTTCACATAGAACAGTCTTGTATAATTGTTCAAAAGGGACGTTTCATATGTCGACCCTTAGCCGAGGATACCTCACTGGAATCTTCTGATTTTTTTGTTGTAGTTTGTGTAATTAGTGTAGATTTTGTTTATTGCTAGCGTGTAATCATAAAGAGAATCTCCTTTGTAGTCGTAGTTTTTCATTGTTGTACAGTAAAACAGTTGTGGCATACATGTAGATTTGCACCAAGTATTTCGCAGCTTCGCTTGCAGTTAACTAGATATTATTTTCAGTGCTATGTTAATGTGTTCTCTTATTTTTGCTTTTCAAATTGTGCTTTTTTGTGTTGTCGTGTGAAATATTGTGACAATAATGGCGTGTGAAAAACGTAATACTAGGCTCCAAAGTAAACTGAGAAATGACAGTGAAGACGAAAGCAGTGTGTTAGCGCCACCATGTAATGAATTAACTAATGTTCAAAGTAGTAATGTGGTAATTGTGTATAGGGAAATGGAGCTGGTTGCAAATAATGGTGTAGGCAGTGAAACAATTAGTGAACAGGAAAGCGTTATCGATCGATCGGTCGGCAACAACTCGCCTCAGGATTCCGAAATGACAGGACACAATCTTGCAAATACTGTAGATTCAAGTTTTTCGTCCTCACCATTTTCTCAAATAAGTCAAGACACATTTTCTGTTTTTCAAACTGCGAATATTGCTGGTGCAAATGCATTGCCAAATAGGACTAAGGAACATGTTTCAGACACCAGTGCATTGTTATTACAATTAATGCAACAAATGGGACAAAAGCTTCAAAAGTTAGACACAATGGAACAAAATCTTCAAAAGTTAGACACAACGCTTGAACAAAATCAGAAACAAATGGGACAGAATCTTCAAAAGTTAGACACAATGGAACAAAATCAGAGACAAACACAGCAACAGTTGGACACAATGGAACGTAATCTTCGGAAGTTAGACACCACACTTGAACAAACACGTGAAGATTTAACTACTGAGTTACATAACATTGAATCGAAATGTCAAAAAATCTGTAATGACGTAAAAACACAAATTTGTGAGCATTTTCAACCTATTTTTTCGCGGCATGAAAACTCATTACAGAATCACGAAGCAGCCATAAAAGAATTGCAAACTGTTGTTCGTGAAAATCACGACACCTTGCAAGCTAAAATGGACTCAGTTGCATCCACCGATTCGGTTACGCAACTTGCAAGAACTCAGGTAAACTTAAAGGACACAGTAGATTCGATTTCAACACAAATGGACACTCTGAAACTTGGTTCAGAAAAACACACTGAGGAAATGTGTTCACTATCGGAGAAAGTAGCCGAACTTTCGGATCAGTTCACTAATTTATCTGCGAAGGTAGATGATAATCTGAATGATACAAAACCGGTAGTCTTTAATGACACAGAAGAGTTCGAACAAATTAGGAAATTCAAACAAAACCAGAATCAAATTAATACGAAACACCAAAGAGAAATCCGGGAAGTACAAGATCAGTTGACACAGGTAAAACAAGAATTACGTATTTCAGAGGACACTTGCACTCCAATACGGGAAGAGGGACATAAAAATACGAAACTGCCACAAAATAACAACACAGGGCACTTTGGAGATTATGAAAGAAATTGACTAAGTACTCCGAATTTTGAGATGGAACAGCCGAAACGACGTAACAATGACCGATATGCGACCCGCCGACACGATGATTTTGACTATAAGCTGTTCATTACTACACGTAAATTCAAAACATTTAAGAATTCTGGCAGCGACATTCATCCACAAGCGTGGCTCCATCAATTCTCTCATTGTTTTCCTCCCAACTGGTCACTAGAGCACAGATTAGAATTTATGTGTGGCTACTTAGAGAATGAACCAGCTGTAAGAATGCGATCGGTCATTGACGATTGCCACAGTGAAGGAGAATTTTACCATGCCTTCCTCTCAGCATATTGGTCCCAAGCCACACAAGACCGAGTAAAACATGGCATCATGATGATGAAACATTTCGAACAATCTGAATTTTCCAGTCTTGTGAAATATTTTGAAGACATGTTGCACAAGAATCAGTACCTGTCAAACCCATACAGCCCGTCAGAACTCATCCGCATTTGCTTAATCAAATTGCCTGAACATTTACGACGTATTATTTTGGCAGGTCGTTGCAAAGACAACATTGAAGCTTTTCAGGGACTCTTACAAGAATTAGAAATTGACACTGACAATCGCGGAACGCGAAAACAGGAACACAACAATTACAGGTCACATCCATCGCAATTCCGCAATGAAAGAAATAATAACTGGACACGACACGGCTATTCTTACAACGCAAATCGTGACCAAAACAGACACCACCCGTATGACAACCACTGGCAGAGTAATAGTTACAGAGAAAGATCGTATTTCCGTAGTAATGAACAAGACAGAGACAATCATAGAAACAGACAATATGGCAACCACAACTATTATTATCACGGGAGACGGAATAACTTCAGACGCAAGGGTCCACCGCACAGTGATATTTCAGGAAGAAATTCTCCACCACATGACCGACAAACAAGAAATTACAGGAACTACCGACATGACGACAGACGATATGATCGTAATGACAGACCTGAATTGCAGCAGAACTGGCGGGAATCAAACAGAGCAGGGCCCTCTCGACAAGGTGAATTTGTAGAAGTTAGGTCTCCAAATCCCAATAACGACGCACACCAACAAAGAAACAGACAATGACTCGCACCCCAGGCAGCCGCGTGCGCCGGCTGGCTCAGAGAGAAATAACATAAGCTAACCTTGAGCAAAATTCCAGTGTTCTTTACTGCCGTATACCACATGATGATTGACTTCAAGTTGATTTGCTGCATACTGAGGAAGAGTAAAGGTTTACACCACATTTCACATGTAAAACCGTTTATTGAAATATAATCTGCTTTTTAACTTTGTCTTTGCCGTAAAATTTTTCACTTCACGCTACTAGTACAATTTGTCAGACTTAGAATCTGTTAACATGCAACCATGTTTGAAGTTAAATATCCAGTCAAGAACCAAGAGAACTTATTTAAACAGAAATGAACAGTGCATTGTTATAGTTAACAGACGTCACAGTGTTATTGTGTGTGTACATTCTTGCTTGTTAGTTGCACGATTACGTAACGACTATAAGGCTTACATACTTAGAACATTTACCAGTATTGCTACTGAGATTTTAATGCAACATTTTGGTTTACTTGAAAACACATTCTTTATTTGAAGTTCATTCAGTGAGATTAAAGATGACTTAGCATTTGGTTTCTCTAATAGCTACACGATTATATCACGATGCTACTAATATGTGACATGATTTACATTGTTGCTTTTGCAGTGTATCTGTTTTATATCTGCACAGATTTTCTGTATTATTCTGGAAAGTAAAACATGTTTTAGTAGTAACGTTTGTGGTATAGCTACAATGAGACAGCCTTTACTGTAGCACAACAATACGTACAGTACAGTACTTACTTCATCACAGCAATAAGCGTAATAACTAAGATATCTATACGCAAAGCATTTCAATTTCGTTTATAATGAGGTAAATACACTCCTGGAAATGGAAAAAAGAACACATTGACACCGGTGTGTCAGACCCACCATACTTGCTCGGGACACTGCGAGAGGGCTGTACAAGCAATGATCACACGCACGGCACAGCGGACACACCAGGAACCGCGGTGTTGGCCGTCGAATGGCGCCAGCTGCGCAGCATTTGTGCACCGCTGCCGTCAGTGTCAGCCAGTTTGCCGTGGCATACGGAGCTCCATCGCAGTCTTTAACACTGATAGCATGCCACGACAGCGTGGACGTGAACCGTATGTGCAGTTGACGGACTTTGAGCGAGGGCGTATAGTGGGTATGCGGGAGGCCGGGTGGGCGTACCGCCGAATTGCTCAACACGTGGGGCGTGAGGTCTCCACAGTACATCGATGTTGTCGCCAGTGGTCGGCGGAAGGGGCACGTGCCCGTCGACCTGGGACCGGACCGCAGCGACGCACAGATGCACGCCAAGACCGTAGGATCCTACGCAGTGCCATAGGGGACAGCACCGCGACTTCCCAGAAAATTAGGGACACTGTTGCTCCTGGGGTATCGGCGAGGACCATTCGCAACCGTCTCCATGAAGCTGGGCTACGGTCCCTCACACCGTTAGGCCGTCTTCCGCTCACGCCTCAAAATCGTGCAGCCCGCCTCCAGTGGTGTCGCGACAAGAGTGAATGGAGGGACGAATGGAGACGTGTCGTCTTCAGCGATGAGAGTCGCTTCTGTCTTGGTGCCAATGATGGTCGTATGCGTGTTTGGCGCCGTGCAGATGAGCGCCACAATCAGGACTGCATACGACCGAGGCACACAGGGCCAACACCCGGCATCATGGTGTGGGGAGCGATCTCCTACACTGGCCGTACACCTCTGGTGATCGTCGAGGGGACACTGAATAGTGCACGGTACATCCAAACCGTCTTCAAACCCATCGTTCTACCATTTCTAGACCGGAAAGGGAACTTGCTGTTCCAACAGGATAATGCACGTCCGCATGTATCCCGTGCCACCCAACGTGCTCTAGAAGGTGTAAGTCAACTACCCTGGCCAGCAAGATCTCCGGATCTGTCCCCCATTGAGCATGTTTGGGACTGGATGAAGCGTCGTCTCACGCGGTCTGCACGTCCAGCACGAACGCTGGTCTAACTGAGGTCCCAGGTGGAAGTGGCATGGCAAGCCGTTCCACAGGACTACATCCAGCATGTCTACGATCGTCTCCATGAGAGAATAGCAGCCTGCATTGCTGCGAAAGGTGGATATACACTGTACTAGTGCCGACATTGTGCATGCTCTGTTGCCTGTGTCTATGTGCCTGTGGTTCTGTCAGTGTGATCATGTGATGTATCTGACCCCAGGAATGTGTCAATAAAGTTTCCCCTTCCTAGGACAATGAATTCACGGTGTTCTTATTTCAATTTCCAGGTGTGTACATTGACTTCCTCAGAACTTAGCTTTCGGAGGACAATAACTACGACACTTCCACTGAGATTGTCTTACAGCAAGACACACATTTAGCGCTACAGGTCACGCATTAAAGTATTTATTTTTCAACACATTTGAATTAGAAAGAAAGTTTTCCGTGATACATTTCATTCCATTGCTGTAATCTGTAACACCTGAGGATATAATTACATTATTCCTCAGGGGGGTACATGCTTACTTTGTGTACCATGTGTTGGCAAGCACAAGGAGCCCTAGCTAATATGGTATTTGTTTATACAACTTTACACATCGGTACCATATTTCTCTAACACATAAATTACACTGCTATCTGATCATTTAACTGAGAGAGACAAACATTTACTTTACTACATCAGTGACAGATGTTTACGTAATTACACCATTGGATAACTTCACACTAATAAAGTTGTATTTTGTCTGTACTTTGTGAACTGCTCATATTTTTTCAGAACCATTGTGAAACTATGAGAGCTTTGAATGATGTATTTGGTATGGGGTCATGATTTTTAAAGTACGTTTGAGGTAGATGACACTTTTGACATGAGCACAGATCTTTTTTTAGGTTTTGAAATAGGAAGCCACGACGATTTTGAGATTTGGCTGAGGTTTTATGATGTTATGATGACGATGTGTATTATGCTGTTGTGGTATGTTTATGATCAATAGGCTGATGCTATGTGAGAAATTTTATTATGCTATGTATTTCTTATGATTAAATATTGAAGAAGTGTCGACAAATATGTATATGTGTAATAAAGCAAGGAATAATGAGTAGTGGTTAGGGACTCTGGTTTGTGCAAAAGGTTGTTGAAAACCAAGAATCGTACTTTAAGAGTTATGAAATGTATGTAAATGCGTGAATGTATTACAATGCCGATGAAAATTTTTTGGACACTATTATATTTAAAGGATTTTGTTTCTTCAGATTTGTAACGCAAATTCTCAACCTGTGAAAATATTTTTATATGTGACTGTCACTGTAGCGGAAACTGCTGTCGTAAATTTTTCAGTAAGAAAGGTAAGTGACCACCTGCACGTAATGCGTCGTGGGCACCCAGCTGCGCGACAACCACCTGACAAAAAGAAAGCCATTAGTGTGTGCCTTTCAGAGGCACAGGTAAAAAAAAGAGGCCATTATCCTCGCTATTGACATTCCTTCGTAGAAAGCACTGAGAGAATTCTACTAACTTATGAAATGTTACATGACTATTGAATGATATTTTTATGCTTTGTCCATAGTTGCTTATTTCATTTGATATCTGTTTTCCAGCTGTGTTGCAGCATTGGTTTTATAAAATTAAATGCATTTGCTAATGTGAACACTTTCTGTCGACAGATCTATTAAATAATTATTTTATGATCCACATTCTTCGATAAAGGAGCTCTTGGAATGGAAAGAGCAATAAGAAGCGACTAATAACAGTAACTGTATATATAATTTTCTTTTCAAGTACTTGGTAATTTGTTGTAGCGTTAGTTTTAGTGGTGCACCACTTTAATTGCATAGACATTAAGATGTGAATAGACATTGTCCTTATCTGCATTTTTGTCTTTAGTGTGCTATTTTTTTCTGCTTGTGGGTTTGTCATGTTTAGGTATAAGTTATAGCATTTGCTGCGGCTGTTTGCCATTCATAGTGCTACTGAATGTCACTTTGTGTTACTAGGTTAAGCCAATTTTATTACTGATTTATTTTTCTTGTTTGCTGCGCATTACCTTATATTAGTTGTAATATTGCTGCCTTTTTTGCCAATTTCCATTTTTTTTATCATTGCTGTTTGTGTAAATTGTTTAGTGCTGCTGCATTGCCTCGTCCCTTAGTTAAGCATCTGAGCTCAGTAGATTTAAGTTAGCTTAAGAGGGGGTAGCCTGTATAAGAGAAAGAGTTGTGATGGATTTGAAGAAATGCACTGAGAGGTTATATGAGGAATGTACAGAAAGCAGGTATAGATAGGACTTTTTGGAAATAATGAAGAACGAAGGGAGATCTCCGAGAAGTAAAGAAAGTTTTGTTTGCAAAATACTACAGTAAAACAAACCCTGTCCTTTCCTTTTGTGTTATCCCACTATGTGTTTGTGTACCCTTGTGTATTTGTTTTCTTCCTGTCTCTGGGTGCTGTTTCATAGAATTTTCCCTCTTCTAATACTATGCTACATTCACTATGATGAGGAATACTGTTATACTCAAATATAATTTGCGTTAATAGCATGTTATTTACTTCGTAAAGATGTTTACACATTATTTATTCTGTTTTGTTCTAATGCTCATGTGTGAAGTTGATGTTTCAAAAGTTATTATGATCTTTTATGTATGTACTTATGTCGTAATTTTTGTAACACTGATGTATTTGCTATTTCGATTCTTTTGTAAAGCCTGTACTACTGCAAATGTTATCTGTATTGTTATGGTCTTTAAAGATGTATTTTGTACCTTTGTTATTGCATTCTTATGTTATAAAATTGTAACTGACACTAGTTCATCAAATTAAGTAACTTCTAAATTACATTTCACTGCACACGTTTCTGTTGGTCATAGTATATGAACAATATGTGAGAAGTAGGGACTGATAGCGTTTGCACGTGTGTTAATAATTCAGTAAGGGACTGGATAACAGCATTGCTGGTTGTAAGGACATTTCAAAAACAATTTTTGTGAGCACAAGTTGTGGTTATGGACTTGCTATATTATCCACAAGACTCTTCAATGGTGATTGTGCGCCTGCACAGTCAAACAGATGGCTGCTGGCCATCTCTACAAGGACTACAGTGGGTCTACACCTTTGATGACCCACCAATACCATTATTTCTACAAGGACTGCAGTGGATCTGCACCTCTGGTGGCCCACCAATAGTAATCTCTACCAGGACTACAGTGGGTCTGCTCTGTGATGACCTACCTACCGATAGTCTTCAACGTCGACTGACTCTGCTGTGATCTATTACCTGTCTGCATGTCAAGAGTCAGCACTGTCTTTCGTTGGAAGGACAACACTACTTCTTCAAGACTGCGTAGAAATCCACTACTTCCAAGTGCAATTTCTTTTATTGCTCAGCCTTTGAAAAAAACACTGCAATTTTACTGTGATGAACGATCAGGACTGTCTTTATGGACTGTGAGAGAATTTTAGCTTCTGACCAACATTGTATCAATAAGTGTGTGCATTTGATATCTTTGTTGTAGTAATTATGAAAAATTTTATCAAATCATTATTGGCCACTGCCCAAAACAATTTGTAAAAATTTTTTGTGGGGAGCATGGGGGCTATGTAAGTAGGCTGTTTAGGTTTTCTTATTGGTAACGCCGCTTAGCGCTCGGTATGAAAAATCACTGGCTGTGCGCATTCTGTGTTTAGTTTGCATTGTTGTCTGCCATTGTAGTGTTGAGCAGCGGCAGCTGGATGCTAACAGCATGTAGAGTTGGGCAGTTGGAGGTGAGCCGCCAGCAGTGATGGACGTGGGGGAAGAGATGGCGGAGTTTTGAAATTTGTAAGAATTGGTGTCATGAACTGATATATATATATATTATGACTATTAAGGTAAATACATTGTTTGTACTCTATGAAATTCTTTCATTCGCTAACTATGCCTATCAGTAGTTAGTGCCTTCAGTAGTTTGAATCTTTTATTTAGCTGGCAGTAGTGGCGCTCGCTGTATTGCAGTAGCTTGAGTAACGAAGATTTTTGTGATGTAAGTGATTTGTGAAACGTATAGGTTAATGCTAGTCAGGGCCATTCTTTCGTAGGGATTTTTGGAAGTCAGATTGCATTGCGCTAAAAAATATTGTGCGTCAGTTTAAGCACATTCGTGTATAATTGTTCAAAGAGGACGTTTCACATAGACCAGTCTTGTATAATTTTTCTAAGGGGACGTTTCAAGGTTTATCAGCACAATAATTCATTAATTTTTCTAAGAGGACGTTTCACACCGACAATAATAGTAAAACAAGTAGGACGGTAGAAACATACACACCAAAAGAAATCCACTACTGTACAACTACAGTGTTGATGATAAATTGGTGGAAAAAGTATTACTGCAAAATGTCTCGGAGTAACTATCCAGAGCGCCCTTAACGGGACTAGTTCGTGAACACAGTGGCCAAACTTGATAAATTTTTTAGTCTCCAAAATAGCTCAAAGAGTAACAGTTGTAAGACCTTGTAATGCTCGCCATCTTTTAATTGATGCTTTGGGAACAAGCTGACGTATGAACCACAGTTTTAGGCCTCACACTTTTTTCTGAATTGTATTTATGTTGCAAGTGAGATAAGCATGTTCATTATTTATGTACAAGAGGAGTACACATATTTCGAAATACAAACAAAGTAGAAACTTCGTTTTTTGGAAGTTCTCTACAATTATAATTAAAGTAGACTTTTAAAAATACGTCTCTGTCATAAATAATCGTTTAAAATTTTTTTAATAGTGAGTTTCGAAAATGTCAGTAATTAATTCATTGGTTTCCTTTAAAAAAGGTCTTTAATTTTCAAATTTAAATCACAAGAGTAGTCGCTGTTTAGCCAAGTACTTTTTAAGAAATTATAAAGAATTTCAGCCCTCTAACTAGAATATTTTATAATCAATGTGTACCAGAATACCAAAAAAGAGAACTTCCGGTAAATTCAAGTTAAAATTAAACCTTGTTTCTCTATCCAATTGCATAACACTAATGCATCGCAAGTCCATACGCATCTTGTTTCTGGTTTTGTTCTCATCCTTTTTCTTTTTCAGACTACTACTTCCTTATTTGCTTCTTTTGTGGCTTCCAACACTGATTTATCTGCTTCGAAGCGTTTCCTGCGGTTAATGACAATGAAAGTTCTTTGCGTATTTAGTCCACCAGGCACTCCCAACAATTCCATAACCTTTACTCATGACACTGCACAACCACTGAAACGTAGCAGAGCATCCACCACACCTATTTTTAAAGTACTTTGTCCTACCAGAACAATTTTTGGCTTCCTTTCCCATATACAGCTGTTAAAACACTCCTTTGGGCATTGGGTCTTCTATGTATACCATGTTATGCTAACAGGTGAAAACTCGCCAAAAATTTTGTTTACTCCCAGAAAAATTTTTGTATTTTACCATGTTAATTGGTGAAAGTATAGCTGTAATTTTGTTTACTGCCAATAAAACATATTTGAAAATTTTAGAAGTGTGTTTTGTCTACTCTTTACTGTGTTCTTTGATATAAGTAAACGTGCCCCTGTAGGTGCGTTAACCCGCCCCATACCCAGGGCACGTTTACGAACTCGACTTGAGCCTATGTGAAATTATTTTGCACTCTTATATGTAATGTTGAGTTAGAAGTTTGTATACGTTAAACATTAATAGCCATGTTATAAAACCAAGCAGTTTTAAATGCGATAAATCTAATCAAAAGAATTTAATAAGGGCCCAAATAGAATCTGCGTGAATGTGCCCCAGTGTCTCTTACGTTATCAAAATGCGTTAGATGACAGAATGTATGAGGCAGTATGTATGTGAAAAGGGTGCAGATGCAGGATGTACACAGCCTGACAAATAAAGTGAAGCACGCTGAAGCGGAGAAGGGAACGAAATGCCGCCCCACGGGTTGAGATGGTATGGGATGTTATGTCAATGATGACAAAATCGAGCCAAATTTACAAACAAATTGGTACGCTACTGGCCATTAAAATTGCTCCACCAAGAAGAAATGTCGATTATAAACGGGCATTCATTGGACAAATATATTATACTAGAACTGACATGTGATTACATTCTCACACAATTTGGATCAATAGATCCTGAGAAATCAGTACCCAGAACAACCACCTTGTAAGTAGGCTGTTTAGGTTTTTTTATTGGTAACGCCGCCGACACGTAGCGCTCTGTATGAAAATCACTGGCTGTGCCGTGTGCAGTCTGTGGCTGGTTTGCATTGTTGTCTGCCATTGTAGTGTTGGGCAGCGGCACCTGGATGCTAACAGCGCGTAGCGTTGCGCAGTTGGAGGTGAACCGCCAGCAGTGGTGGACGTGGGGAGAGAGATGGCGGAGTTTTGAAATTTGTAAGAATTGGTGTCATGAACTGCTATATATATTATGACTAGTGAGGTAATACATTGTTTGTTCTCTATTAAAATCTTTCATTTGCTAACTATGCCTATCAGTAGTTAGTGCCTTCAGTAGTTTGAATCTTTTATTTAGCTGGCAGTAGTGGCGCTCGCTGTATTGCAGTAGCTTGAGTAACGAAGATTTTTGTGAGGTAAGTGATTTGTGAAACGTATAGGTTAATGTTAGTCAGGGCCACTCTTTTGTAGGGATTTTTGAAAGTCAGATTGCGTTGCGCTAAAGATATTGTGTGTCAGTTTAAGCACAGTCGTGTATAATTTTTCTAAGGGGACGTTTCATATGTCGACCCTTAGCCGAGGATACCTCACTGGAATCTTCTGATTTTTTCTTGTAGTTTGTGTAATTAATGTAGATTTTATTATTGCTAGCGCGTAATCATAGAGAGAATTTCCTTTGTAGTTGTGGTCTTTCACTGTTGTACAGTAAAACAGTTGTGGCATGCATGTAGAGTTGCACCAAGTATTGCGCAGCTGCGCTTGCAATTAACTAGATATTATTTTCAGTGCTATGTTAATGTGTTCTCTTATTTTTGTTCTTCAAATTGTGTTTTTCTGTGTTGTCGCGTGAAAAATTGTGACAATAATGGCGTGTGAAAAACGTAATACTAGGTTCAAAAGTAAACTGAGAAACGACAGTGAAGACGAAAGCAGTGTGTTAGCGCCACCATGTAATGAATTAACTAATGTTCAAAGTAGTAATTTGGTAATAGTGTATAGGGAAATGGAGCGGGTTGCAAATAATGGTGTAGGCAGTGAAACAATTAGTGAACAGGGAAGCGTTATCGATCGATCGGTCGGCAACAGCTCGCATCAGGATTCCGAAATGACAGGACACAATCTTGCAAATACTGTAGATTCAGATTTTGCGTCCTCACCGTTTTCTCAAATAAATCAAGACACATTTTCTGCTTTTCAAAATGCGAATATTGCCGGTTCAAATTCACTGCTGAGTAGCACTAAGGAACATGTTTCAGACACCAGTGCACTGTTATTACAGTTAATGCAACAAATGGGACAAAGGCTACAAAAGTTAGACACAACGCTTGAACAAAATCAGAAACAAATGGGACAAAATCTTCAAAAGTTAGACACAATGGAACAAAATCAGAGACAAACACAACAAAAGCTTCAAAAGTTAGACACAATGGAACAAAATCGGAGACAAACACAGCAACAGTTGGACACAATGGAACATAATCTTCAAAAGTTAGACACAATGGAACAAAATCAGAGACAAACACAGCAACAGTTGGACACAATGGAACGTAATCTTCGGAAGTTAGACACCACACTTGAACAAACACGTGAAGATTTAACTACTGAGTTACATAACATTGAATCGAAATGTCAAAAAATCTGTAATGACGTAAAAACACAAATTTGTGAGCATTTTCAACCTATTTTTTCGCGGCATGAAAACTCATTACAGAATCACGAAGCAGCCATAAAAGAATTGCAAACTGTTGTTCGTGAAAATCACGACACCTTGCAAGCTAAAATGGACTCAGTTGCATCCACCGATTCGGTTACGCAACTTGCAAGAACTCAGGAAAACTTAAAGGACACAGTAGATTCGATTTCAACACAAATGGACACTCTGAAACTTGGTTCAGAAAAACACACTGAGGAAATGTGTTCACTATCGGAGAAAGTAGCCGAACTTTCGGATCAGTTCACTAATTTATCTACGAAGGTAGATGATAATCTGAATGACACAAAACCGGTAGTCTTTAATGACACAGAAGAGTTCGAACAAACTAGGAAATTCAAACAAAATCAGAATCAAATTAATACGCAACACCAAAGAGAAATCCGGGAAGTACAAGATCAGTTGACACAGGTAATACAAGAATTACGTATTTCAGAGGACACTCGCACTCCAATATGGGAAGAGGGACATAAAAATACGGAACTGCCACAAAATAACAACACAGGGCACTTTGGAGATTATGAAAGAAATTGGCAAAGTACACCGAATTTTGAGATGGAACAGCCGAAACGACGTAACAATGACCGATATGCGACCCGCCGACACGATGATTTTGACTATAAGCTGTTCATTACTACACATAAATTCAAAACATTTAAGAATTCTGGCAACGACATTCATCCACAAGCGTGGCTCCATCAATTCTCTCATTGTTTTCCTCCCAATTGGTCACTAGAGCACAGATTAGAATTTATGTGTGGCTACTTAGAGAATGAACCAGCTGTAAGAATGCGATCGGTCATTAACGATTGCCACAGTGAAGGAGAATTTTACCATGCCTTCCTCTCAGCATATTGGTCCCAAGCCACACAAGACCGAGTAAAACATGGCATCATGATGATGAAACATTTCGAACAATCTGAATTTTCCAGTCTTGTGAAATATTTTGAAGACATGTTGCACAAGAATCAGTACCTGTCAAACCCACACAGCCCGTCAGAACTCATCCGCATTTGCTTAATCAAATTGCCTGAACATTTACGACATATTATTTTGGCAGGTCGTTGCAAAGACGGCATTGAAGCTTTTCAGGGACTCTTACAAGAATTAGAAATTGACACCGACGATCGCAGAACGCGAAAACAGGAACACAACAATTACAGGTCATATCCGTCGCAATTCCGCGATGAAAGAAATAATAACTGGACACGACAAGGCTATTTTCACAATACAAATCGTGACCAAAACAGACACCACCCGTATGACAACCGTTGGCAGAGTAGTAATAATTACAGGGAAAGGTCACCTCTCCGCGGTAATGACTATCACAGAGACAATCAGAGAAACAGACAATATGGGAACCAAAATAATTACTATCAAGGGAGACAGAATAACTTTAGACGCAACGGTCCAGCGCGCAGTTACGATTCAGAGAGAAATTCTCCACCACGTGACCGACAAGAAAGAAACTATGGAATCTACCGACATGACGACAGACGATATGATGGTAACGACAGACCGGAATTTCATCAGAACTGGCGGGATTCAAAAAGAGCTGGGCCCTCTCGCCAAGGTGAATTTGTAGAAGTTAGGTCCCCTAATCCGAATAACGGCGTGCGCCAACAAAGAGACAGACAATGACTCGTACCGCAGGCAGCCGCGTGCGCCGGCTGGCTCTGAGAAAAATAACATAGACGCTAACCTTGAGAAAAATTCCAGTATTCTTTACCGACGTATATCGCATGATAATTGCGTTCAAGTTAACTCTGAGCAGCAGGAAGAGTAAAAGATTGCACCACATTTCACATGTAAAACCGTTTATTGAAATATAATCTGCTTTTTAACTTTGTCTTTGCCATAAAACATTTCACTTCACATTTCTAGTATGGTTTGTCACACTGAGAAACTGTTAACATGCAACAATGTTTTTAAGTTCACTATCCAGTCTAGAACCTAGGGAACATTTTTAACCAGAAATTACGAATGCATTGTTATAGTGAACAGACGACACATTCTTGTTATTTGTACATTCTTGCTTGTTAGTTGCACGATTACGTAACGACTATAAGGCTCACATACTTAGAACATTTACCAATACTGTTAATGAGATTTTAATGCATTATTTTGGTTTAGTTGAAAAGACATTCTGGATTTAAAGTACTTTCTGTGAGATACCAGATGACACAGTGGTCAGTTTATGTGACAGCTACACGATTTTATCACGAAGCTACTAATGAGTGACAATTTACAATGTTGCTTTTGCAGTTTATCTGTTTTATATCTGCACAGTTTTCTGAATTTTTCTGGAAAGTAAAACATGTTTTAGTAGTAACGTTTGTGGTATAGCTACAATGAGACAGCCTTTTCTGTAGCACAACAATACGTACAGTACAGTACTTACTTCATCATGGCAGTAAGCGTAATAACTAAGATATCTATACACAAAGCATTTCAATTTCGTTTATCATGAGGTAAGTACATTGACTTCTGCAGAACTTAGCTTTCGGAGGACAATAACTACGTCACTTCCACAGAGATTGTCTTACAGCAAGACGCACATTTAGCGCTACAGGACAAGCATTAAACTATTTATTTTTCAATATATTTGAATTACAAAGAAAGTTTTCCGTGATACATTTCATTCCATTGCTGTAATCTGTAACACCTGAGGATATAATTACATTTTTCCTCAGGGGGGTACACGCTTACTTTGTGTACCATGTGTTTGGCAAGCACAAGGAGCCCTAGCTAATATGGTATTTGTTTATACAACTTTACACATCGGTACCATATTTCTCTAACACATAAATTACATAGCTATCTGATCATTTAACTGAGAGAGACAAACATTTACTTTACTACATCAGTGACAGATGTTTACGTAATTACACCATTGGATAACTTCACACTTACGAAGTTGTATTTTGTCTGTGCTTTGTGAACTGTTCATATTTTTTCGGAACCATTGTGATACTATGAGAGCTTTGAATGACATATTTGGTATGGGATCACGATTTTTAAAGTACGTTTGAGGCAGATGACACTTTTGACATGAGCAGAGAATTTTTTTTAGGTTTTGAAATTATTGGAGGAAGCTACAGAGATTTTGAGAATTTGACTGTGGTGTTATGATGTTATTATTACGACGACGATGTGAATTATGCTGCTGAGGTATGTTTAAGCTGATACTATATGAGTTATTTGGTTATGCTACGTATCTGTTATGATGAAATATTGAAGAAGTGTCGACGAATATATATATGTGTAATAAGGTAAGAAATAATGAGTAGTGGTTAGGGACTCTGACTTGTGAAAAAGGATGTTGGAAACCGAGAATCATACTTTTAAGAGTTATGAAACGAGTGTATATGCGTGAATGTATCACTATGCTGGCAATAATTTTTGGACACAATTATATTTAAATGATTTTATTTCTACAGATTTGTAACGCAAATTCTTGACCTGTGAATTTTTTTTATATGAGACTGCCACTGTAGCGGAAACTGATGTCGTAAATATTTCGATAAGACAGTTAAGTGACCACCTGCATGTAATGCGTCATGGGCACCCAGCTGCGCGACAACCACCTGACAAAAGAAAGCCATTAGTGTGTACCTGTCAGAGGCACAGGTGGAGAAAAAAAAAAAGAGGCCATTATCCTCGCTATTAAGATTCCTTTGTAGAAAGCATCGCAAATACTACACGCCCAAACTTGAAAACATATGATTACACTGTGGAGTTCTTAATTTATGATATTTACTAAAATGCCTAATGAAACGACGAGAAACATTTCATGGCTATTGTCCTGCTAGTTGAGAGAAATGCCATGTGGCTTGCTTTATGCATTTATTTACTCATTTTGTTTAATATCTAGTTTCTAACTGCACTGAAGCATTGGTTAAAATAAATTTTATGGATGTACTAATATAAATATTTTATGCCTACAGATCCAGTAAATAATAACTTTATGATGTACTTAAAAAAAACGAACTAGCACAAAAAGACATTTCCCTTCACAGAAATTGCAAACAGTTTGTCTTTTCAAGTACATGGTAATATTTTTTTACAATAAATTTTTGTGGTGCACCACTTTAATTGCATAGACATTAAGATGTGAATAGACATTGTCCTTATCTGCATTGTTGTCTTTAGTGTAACATTTTTTCTGATTGAGCTTTGTCATGTTTAGGTATAAGTTATAGCATTTGCTGCAGCTGTTTGCCATTCATAGTGCTACTGAATGTCACTTTGTATTACTAGGTTAAGCCAATTTTATTACTGATTTATTTTTCTTGTTTGCTGCGCATTGCCTTATATTAGTTGTAATATTGCTGCCTTTTTTTGCCAATTTCCATTTTTTAACATTGATGTTTGTGTAAATTGTTTTGTGCTGCTGCATTGCCTTATCCCTTAGTTAAGCATCTGAGCTCAGTAGATTTAAGTTAGCTTAACAGGGGGTAGCCTATATAAGAGAATGATTTGCGATGGATTGGAAGAAATGCATTGAGAAGTTATACGAAAAAAGTACAAAAATCAGGTATAGATAGGACTTTTTGGAAATAATGAAGAACGAAGGGAGATCTCCGAGAAGTAAAGAAAGTTTTGTTTGCAAAATACTGCAGTAAAACAAACCCTGTCCTTTCCTTGTGTTATCCCACTATGTTTTTGTGTACCCTTGTGTATTTATGTTCTTCCTGTCTTTATATGTTTATCTGATAAGACTTATGTTGCAGAATTTTTCTAATACTAAGCTACATTCACTATGATGAGGAATACTGTTATTCTCAAATATAATTTGCATTAATAACATGTTATTTACTTTGTAAAGATGTTTACACATTATTTATTCTTTTTTGTTCTAATGCTCATTTGTGAAGTTGATGTTTCGAAAATTTATTCTGATTTTTTATGTATGTGCTCCTTTCATAATTCCTGTAACACTGATGTATATGTTATTTCGATTCTTTTGTAATGCCTGTACTACTGCAAATGTTATCTGTATTGTTATGTTCTTTAAAGATGTATTTTGTACCTTTGTTATTGTATTCTCATGTTATAAAATTGTAATTGACACCTGTTCATCAAATTAAGTAACTTGTAAATTACATTTCACTGCACACGTTTCTGTTGGTCATAGTATATGCACAATATGTGAGAAGTAGGGATTGATAGTGTATGCAAGTGTATTGATAATTCAGCAAGGGACTGGTTAACAGCATTGCTGGTTCTAAGGACAATTCCAAAAACTTTGTGAGTGGACAAGTGGTGGCTTATGGACTTGCTATGTTATCCGCAAGACTCTGCACAGTCAAACAGATCGCTGCTGGCCATCTCTACAAGGACTACAGTGGGTCTACACTTTTGATGATCCACCAATACCATTATTTCTACAAGGACTGCAGTGGGTCTGCACTTCTGGTGGCCCACCAATACCGTAATCTCTAAAAGGACTACAATGGGTCTACTCTGTGACGACCTACCTAACAATATTCTTTAAAACTTCGACTGACTCTGCTGTGGGTTTGCTCTGTTGTGCCCATTACCTGTCTGCATGTCAAGAGTCAGTCTTTCCATTGGAAGGACAACGCTACTTCTTCAGGACTGCATGGAAATCCACTACTTTCGTGTGCATTTCCTTTTACTACTCAGACTTTGAGAAAGCACTGCAATTTTACTTTGATGAATGATCATGACTGTCTTTATGGACTGTGAGAAAATTTTAGCTTTTGACCAACATTGTATCGATAAGTGTGTGCATTTCATTTCTTTGTTATTGCAATTATGAAAAAAAATTTCAAATCTGTATTGGCCACTGCCCAAAACAACTTGTAAATTTTTTGTGGGGAGCATGGGGGCTATTTAAGTAGGCTGTTTAGGTTTTTTTATTGGTAACGCCGCCGACACGTAGCGCTCTGTATGAAAATCACTGGCTGTGCCGTGTGCAGTCTGTGGCTGGTTTGCATTGTTGTCTGCCATTGTAGTGTTGGGCAGCGGCAGCTGGATGCTAACAGCGCGTAGCGTTGCGCAGTTGGAGGTGAGCCGCCAGCAGTGGTGGACGTGGGGAGAGAGATGGCGGAGTTTTGAAATTTGTAAGAATTGGTGTCATGAACTGCTATATATATTATGACTAGTGAGGTAATACATTGTTTGTTCTCTATTAAAATCTTTCATTTGCTAACTATGCCTATCAGTAGTTAGTGCCTTCAGTAGTTTGAATCTTTTATTTAGCTGGCAGTAGTGGCGCTCGCTGTATTGCAGTAGCTTGAGTAACGAAGATTTTTGTGAGGTAAGTGATTTGTGAAACATATAGGTTAATGCTAGTCAGGGCCATTCTTTCGTAGGGATTTTTGGAAGTCAGGTTTCGTTGCGCTAAAGATATTGTGTGTCAGTTTAAGCACAGTCTAGTATAATTTTTCTAAGGGGACGTTTCAACCTCAGACCGTAACAACGGCCTTGATACGCCTGGGAATTGAATCAAACAGAGCTTGGATGGCGTGTACAGGTACACATGCCCATGTAGCTTCAACACGATACCACAGTTCATCAAGATTAGTGACTGGTGTATTGTGACGATCCAGTTGCTCGGCCATCATTGACCAGACGCTTTCAATTGGTGAGAGATCTAGAGAATATGCTGGCCAGTGTAGCAGTCGAACATTTTCTGTATCCAGAAAGGCCTGTACAGGACCTGCCACCTGCGGTCGTGCATTATCCTGCTGAAATGTAGGGTTTCACAAGGATCGAATGAAGGGTAGAGCCACTGGTCATAACACATCTGAAATGTAACTTTCACTGTGCAAAGTACCGTCAATGTGAGCAAGAGGTGACCGAGACGTGTAACCAATGGCACCCCATACCATCACGCCAGGTGATACGCCAGTATGGCGATGACGAATACACGCTTCAAATGTGCATTCACCGCGATGACCCTAAACACGAATGCGAGCGTCGTGATGCTGTAAACAGAACCTGGATTCATCCGAAAAAATGACGTTTTGTCATTCGTGCACCCAGGTTCGTCGTTGAGTACATCATCGCAGACGCTCCTGTCTGCGATGCAGCGTCAAGGGTAACCGCAGCCATGGTCTTCGAGCTGATAGTCCGTGCTACTGCAAAGGTCGTCGAACTGTTCGTGCATATGGTTGTTGTCTTGCAAACGTCCCCATCTGTTTACTCAGGGATCGAGACGTTGCTACACGATCCGTTACAGCCATGCGGATAAGATGCCTGTCATCTCGACTGCTAGTGATACTAGGGCGTATGGATCCAGCCCGGCGTTCTGTATTACCCTCCTGACCCTACCGATTCCATATTCTGCTAACAGTCATTGGATCTCGACCAACGCGATCAGCAATGGCGCGATACGATAAACTGCAATCGCGATAGGCTACAATCCGACCTTTATCAAAGTCGGAAACGTGATGGTACGCATTTCTCCTCCTTACACGAAGCATCACAACAACGTTGCACCAGGCAACGCCGGTCAACTGTTGTTTGTGTATGAGAAATCGGTTGGAAACTTTCGTCATGTGAGCACGTCGTAGGTGTCACCACCGGTGCCAAACTTGTGTGAATGCTCGCGTCTGCAGTGCGTCATCCTCCTGGCGTAGCAATTTTAATGGTCAGTAGTGTAGTATGGCCCAGTTATCAGTAAGATGTTGCAACCCCTCTGGCTGGATACACGCATTGACTCGGCTGGAAAGGATGTCAGGAAGCCGTCGTAACCTCTACTGAGGCAAACTGGTCTACAACTATTGTAGATGTGGGTCGAAGTTAACGGCTGAGCTGATTCCACACCCATTCCATCGAGGACAGATCTGGGGATCTCGTTGGCCGCAGGGGTGCCTCAGCACTACGCAGACGGATCATATAGACACGTGCCATGTATAGTCGAGCATTATCCTGTTGAAACATGACATCTCGATACTGAGATACCGTCACACCAGAGGTAATGTGTGAGGATGTTGGATGTCCGTGGTGTACCATTGCCCTGTCAGAAATCCGTCAACCACTACAATCCGATACCTGAAGCCATACCCGACGACTTACACATCACGCCAGGAGTATCACTGCTGTGCCTCTCCCATGTCGCCGCCATACTTGCTGACGATGGCTATCTAGGGCAGTGGAGAACTGCGATTCATCGCTGAACACAATGCGACGCTACTCATCAGCAGTCTCTCATTCCCGGTCACAGAACCTCTCCGAATGTAGCCATTTGGGGCGGTGATTCCCTAGACTGGCTATTGCTAGTCTTCGAACAAGAATTTGATGGATGATACAGAATGTCGCAGGCAGTCTATTCCTTGCTGGATGGCAGGCGCAGATGTGCAGGAGTTACGACATGCTTGGTAGGGAATACGGCGAACCTTTTTTCCGGTTGTCAGACGTTGCCATGTAGTCCAATTTCGGACCACTGAAACATGCGAATGCCCCAAAAATCTGGATTTTGCACAATTAGATTCGTCATCCTGCGAGGTGCCGGGGTGGAGAAGAGTTTGTACCTCTTTATTTCAGACGAATTTTGCACGAGAACGAGACATGCACTCGACTCCCTCCCACCTAATTAATTATGTGTACAACGGTAACGGAAGAAAATGATGGTGGACCAGGCTAGTTGGTAAAATAAGGAGCGCACACTCACAATAATATAATAAAAATCGTTATCTACTCAGAAAAGGTGAGAACTTTATCATAATAAACAACAGGAAATCGGATTCTGCATATATCTACGAAATGATAAGCGGATTAAATATTACAATGAGACTTATTATGCATAAGAACATAAATGCACATGATTGTCAACACACACAGTAGGTTAAAGGATAGGGTGTCTTGAAATATTATAAGAGTTGGCTCGAGAACAAGGGGCTCCTACTCTCTGTGATGCAATAGATTGATGATAAAGACTGGAGGTCCTAATGAATCAAATCCCCCGACTATATAGCAGTATCGCAATTAGTAGTGAGAGTTCAAATGGGATCACATGGAGGAACAAGCAAGGTGGACATGTAGCAAAGGGAACGCGCGTTCTGAGGAGGTATTCAGTATAAAATTGATAAGGTCCTACAATGCCGGAACCGCAAAATACGGTACCAGTACTGAAATCTGTAGCACGTCGTCGGTAGGCAGCGTCCTGATGATGTAGGCTCTGACTTCTGCCGTGCAGAAATTCTGTGTCAACCCCTGGCCGCGAAGGATGTCCGAGAATTCTAAGTTCTTCCGAAAACGAGCGACCAAGTCGCAAGACTGTCTGACTCTCAGGAAGATCGCATCCTGAATTCCCTGCCCACGCAAGAGTGAGGCCAACATTGCGCCACTCCGTACTCTCCTCGAAAAACCGCGAATGAGCATCCAGTTCTGATTCCAAAATTCCCCCACACAATCTCAGAACATCATTCGCGCCAATAGCGACCGTTCCCTCCAATTTCGAGCAGGGCTTTATGATGTCAACTAGCCTCAGTTTAAGTTGACCAATCGTTCCTCTGCTATTCAGCTGAGGGCACTGAACTAGCCGTTTGACCGGCTACGAAAACAACCTGCCTAGACCACCGGCCATTCGGTGCCAGACAGTCGCACTTAGCAGGGCACAGTCCACAAGTTTTCTCCGAATCAAGAGGATAATGCATTCAGTCGGTTCAGGAATCTTCGTTCCAGACGCGCCGGAACGGTAAAGACATAAACTGCGGCGACACTGGGGCATCTCGCAGGTCGTTTCGCCGTGCATACAATAGGTGAAACTCGACCGACTTCAGTCGTTCCGCCAGGCGCTTAAGCCTATTGTTCAAACCCCTCAGAATTCAGGGAAGCGCAGCCCCCAACCGGAAAATCAGTGTGCCGCGTCCTCCGATGCTTGCCTCGCACAAGCAACCCAGGGAAGTAAAACTACATGTTTAGGAATCGAGTGAAAAGTATTTTTTGAGCTCTCAGTACCAATACTCTCATTACAATAATCTTATTCGGTCTGTTACTACCGTGCAATGACATAGAACATTAATAAAATTGATGAAAATGAGAGGCGACATGCAAAAGAGGGCATGGAACCTCTCAATCCAAATGGAGTTTCAGAACGACTCCTGTTTAAAACTGTTTCAGGTGCTGATAATGTTGTCAAAAGCGAGTATGTGGCATCTCCATGTCCTTCACAGTGGGCATTCAACATATGACACTTTCACGACCCTGATATACTTTACCAGGCCTGGTAACTACGCTAAACCCCAACAACACCAATTTCCTCTTATGGCCGTGATAAATGTTACAGAGAATATGAAATCATTATCATTTACATAACCACCGATGATGGGTGCGTGCACGAAGTTACATTGACATCCGATCATGTCTTCCGGGCATTTCAATCTTTTGTTTTTCAAGCTGTGCATAATTTCTAATTATATGACATGTCAAGTTATTCTCAAATCGGATTCTACCCTGCAAAAGAAGGTCAAAATGATGGGTGTTTTTGTTGTTTTGGTCTTTAATCAGGAGGCTGGTTTGACGCATCTATCCGTCCTACTCCATCGTGTGTAAGCACTTTATCTCTGAATAGGTACTGCAACTTACAACCTTCTGAATCTGCTTACTGTATTCATCTCTTGCTCTCCGTGTACAAATTTTAACCCCAACACATGCTAATCATAAGAAAGTACAACAGTAACGTAAATTACGTGAAGATGCATTTTTTAAAGGTAAAGAACCAACGCAAGGGGCCAGCCAGATGTTTCTCTCCGTTCTATACTGGACGACAGCAGCCTTTAGAGTTAGTTTTGGGTCAAGTGTGGGGGAGCGAACGATTATGAAGGGCTCTGCCTAGTAAACATTTTAATTGAAACAAAGCTGCGGTTGTTGGCAAAATGCTAATTGCTGGAGCTCGTTATACGAAAGTTAGTCCTGCTGATGAAAGAGAAGCGCTGTAGCAAGTGCAGAGAAGCTGCATTGTGGGCGGGGGAGTGCAGTTTGCCTTTTCTGAGGACAGCGTTGGAGAGACGTGCTGCACGGAGAAAGGCGACAGGTTGGGTGAAGCTCATCGCAGATTATGACTGTATTTTGCGTTTAGGGTTTCATTTACCACATTTAGCATTGCTTTTCATGTTATGGCAGACATTGTGAGGCTATTTAGCTATTGAGGATTTCAATGTTGACTGGAATATACCCTTCGAAATTACGAAAGTAGCAAGGATAAAAACACATAGAGCGAAAGATTGCGTAAAACTTGTACAGAAACGAAACTACAGCTACGCTAGTCGGAGAAAATCAAAGGGTTATAGCAGTTGGGAAGGGGTCGTAGTGGGGGTGGGAAAAACCGACTAGTTAAAACCGATACGGGTGTTTTAGTTATGAATAACCAAAATTTGTTTGGTGTCGGTTACAACATGTGTTTTCATGTTTTTATTTTTTACTGTTAACCGCCGGCCGCTGTGGCCTAGCGGTTCTAGGCGCTTCAGTCCGGAACCGCGTGCTGCTACGGTCTCAGGTTCGAATCCTGTCTCGGGCATGGATGTGTGTGATGTCCTTAGGTTAGTTAGGTTTAAGTAGTTCTAAGTCTAGGGGACTGATGATCTCAGGTGTTAAGTCCCATAGTGATTAGAGTCATTTGAACCATTTGAACTGATAACCAGATAAACCGATATATCAGTTGGCCATAGCAGTGGTTCTAAAATTTCAGTTTTTAAATAAAACGTTTTTTTTCGGATTTGGTAGGAAGTTCTGTGGCTTCTGAAAGATTAGTATCGTCTTTAAATGATATTGATGAAAGGAGTCAACATAAAGATAAACAGATTATAGAGCGAATATGTATGAACAGATTGAAGAATAAGTATTGAGCAATGGGTTATTTTATTAACGAAATTTTAACTGTTGTCATGTAATTGTTACTGATAAATACTGTGTTTTGTCTACTATTTAGACTGTACAATAGAATTTTTTGAAAAAGCTTTTTTGGCTCCGTCAATAAAAATTTATTTGTATTCGAAATCGTATAAAATGTAAGATAAATATTTGAATAATAAAAGAATTTTCATTCGAAATAATTGAAGAAAAGAAAGCTACAAATTTAACCTAAAAGCTCGTTAATTGTCCGTCATTTCTACGAAATAAAAGGAAGTTACGGCAATAGTAGCGAATTAAAAACTTGACAACTCATTCATAACTTACAATAAAAGTATAAAGTAGCTGATCTGTTACCTGTGTCTTCATAATATCTCTTTATATTCCTGCAGTCTTTGGAAACGGACAACTTAACACGAATAATAGAATTCTCCGACCTCAGTTTTCATACTTTAGCACTGACTGATCGTTGTTGCCAAATACTGGTATGATCCTCAATTACAACACGATTATTGAGCAGAGGTTTAAAAAATTTGTATCAGTAGGAGAATATTGGGGATTACTTTTCTAGAAAAGGATGGATCGGTACACGGATTAAGTTTTCTTTTATTTGCCATTTTATTTGATATTTTTATGTTACATATCTATCTTGGAACGTGTAGCACAAAAGTCTGAGGGGGGGGGGGGGGGGGGGGGAGTCATAGAATTTTTCAGTCTTTGTTCGCTGTCTACTTTTGGTGCTGGAAGGAACTGCAATAAAAACCGAAAATCGGTTACTTCAGAAACTTATTATTTAGAGTGGTGTTAACAGTCAAGTTACATTGGAAATGGAAAAAAAAAACTGGTATAACCAAAAAGCAGTTGTTTGAGCGATAACCGTATCCTTAGGTTGTAGCCTGTCTCCGATGTTATTCGATCTTTTACAACGAACATGCAGTAAACGAGACCAATGAGAAATTTGGAAAAGCGATTGAAATTAAGGAGGACAAATAAAAATTTTGTTGCTTGTCGATGACACTATATATCTGTCATAGACATTAAAGCTATTGGGAGACAAGTGCAACGAAATGGAAAATGATTTCAAGGAAGGCTGTAAGATGAACTTCAACAAAAGTGAAACAAAGGTAATGGAACATACTCGAATTAAACTGGACGATGCTGAGGGAATTACATTCAGAAATGGAACGCTATATGTAGTACGCAGGTTTTACTATTAGGAGAACAAACTACTTGACAGTGGCTGAGGGTACAGAAGATGCATACTTGAAATAGCAAGATAGAGCTTTTCCGAAAAAAAGGATACGTTAATGGATAACGTAAGTAAGTGTTGTGATATCTTTTCTGGTGGAATTCGTCTGAAGTGTAGCTATCAACGGGAGTGAAAGGTAGACGATAAACTTGACAGACAAGAAGACAATAGAAGCAAAAGAAGAATGCTGAATATTGGACGAGCAGATCGGATAATTAATGACGAGGTACTGAAGTGAACCAAGAAGAGAAGAAATTTATGGCACAATTTGACTAAAATAATGATAGAACACGTCCTGAAGCATCAGGGAATAGTTAACTTGATAAAGGGAAGAAGTGTGGAGGTACAAATCGAAGAAGGAAAGCAAAATGAACGAAGCGTGGCTGCAATACGCATGTTTAAATTGAGTAGCCACGCAGATACCAAAAGACTCGAGATGGACTAAAGTGGAGCGCTACATCAAATTACACTGCTGGCCATTAAAATTGCTACACCAAGAAGAAATGCACATAATAAACGGGTATTCAATGGACAAATATATTATACTAGAACTGACATGTGATTACATTTTCACGCGTTTTAGGAGCATAGATCCTGAGAAATCAGCGCCCGGAACAACCACCTCTGGCTGTAATAACGGCCTTGATATGCCTGGGCATTGAGACAGAGCTTGGATGGCGTGTACAGGTACATCTGCCCATGCAGCTCCAACGCGATACCACAGTTCATCAGAGCATTGTGACGAGCCAGTTGCTCGGCTACAATTAACCAGACGTTTTCAGTTGGTGAGAGATCTGTAAAATGTGCTGGCCAAGGCAGGAGTCGAACATTCTCTTTATCCAGAAACGCCGGTACACGACCTGGAGCATGCGGTCATGCATTATGATGCTGAAATGTAAGGTTTCGCAGGGACGAATGAAGGGTAGAGCCATGGATCGTAAAACATCTGAAATGTAACGTCCACTGTTCAAAGTGCCGTCAATGCGAACTAGAGGTGACCGAGACGTGTAACCATAGGCACCCCATGCTATCACGCCGGGTGATACGCCAGTAAAGCGATGACGAATACACGCTTCCAATGTGCGTTCACCGCGATGTTGCCAAACACGGATGCGACCATCATGATGCTGTAAATAGAACCTGGATTCATCCGAAAAAATGACGTTTTGCCATTCGTGCACCCAGATTCGTGTCGTTGAGTACACCATCGGAGGCGCTCCTGCCTGTGATGCAGCCTCAAGGGTAACCGCAGCCACAGTCTCCGAGCTGATAGTCCATGCTGCTGCAAACGTCGCCGAATTGTTCGTGCAGATGGTTGTTGTCCCCATCTGTTGACTCAGGGATCGAGGCGTGGCTGTACGATCCATTACAGCCCTGTCATCTCGACTGCTAGTGGTACGAGGCCGTTTGGATCCAGCACGGCGTTTCGTATTACCCTCCTGAACCCACCGATTCCATATTCTGCTAACAGTCATTGGACCTCGACCAACACGAGCAGCAACGTCGCGATACGATGAATCGCAATCGCCATAGGCTACAATCTGACCTTTATCAAAGTCGGAAGCGTGATGGTACGCAATTGTCGTCCTTACACGAGGCATCGCAACAACGTTTCACCAGGCAACGCCGGTCAACTGCTGTTTGTGTCTGAGAAATCGATTGGAAGCTTTCCTCATGTTAGCACGTTGTAGGTGTCGCCACCGCAGCAACCTTGTGTGAATACTCTGAAAAGCTAATCATTTGCATATCGCAGCATCTTCCCGTCGGTTAAATTTCGCATCTATAGCTCGTCATCTTCGTGGTGTAGCAATTGTAATGGTCAGTAGTGTAGTTTTGGGACTGAGGGCCACAACAACACTGTTCAGTGTGGTGACACAAGTAAACACAAGTTTTACACTATCAAGCACTGGCACTGGTAACAGATTGTGAGTTTTTATTTCAGCTACGTCTGCTGCTATAGATGTGCGTGTCGGAAGAGAGGGGCAGATTTGCCACTCCATATGACTGGCAGCCACTCTGACCACAGAGTGTGGAAAAGTTTCATTCGCTACAGGACTTTGGACTTAAGCTAAGTCAGACAGCAGAAGTTCTCATACAAAGCTGGCGGCAGTATGCATACCTGTAAATAATAATAGTTAATAAATTAGTATTTCAATTAATAAATAGCTTATTAGAAAGCTAATCTGACCACGCTGGAATCCTCACTCATACTGGCTATTCATATTTACACTAGTTATTGAAAAAGTTTTTCGGAAGACAAACAAATGAATCAAACTAATGATCGAATGTCGGCAAAGATGGTCGATGCAGGTCTCTGGAGAAATATGCACTTGTGAGTTTTCTAGCTTGTTTTTCATATTCAATGAAAGTGAAGTGAGGTCTCTTTTTATTCTATGCGTCATATTTAATATCTTTGCACTGGATATTTAACAAACAGAATCACATCACACACAATTTGATCAAAAGTATCCGGATACCTGGCTGAAAAAGACTTAAAAATTCGTGGCGCCCTCCATCGGTAATGCTGGAATTCTGTATGGTGTTTGCCCACCTTTAGCCTTGAGGACAGCTTCCATTCTCATAGGCATACGTTGAATCAGGTGCTGGAAGTTTTCTTGTGGAGTGGCAGTCCATTCTTCACGGAGTGCTGCACTGAGGAGAGATATCAATGTCTGTCAGTGAGGCCTGGCACGAAGTCGGTGTTTCAAAATATCCCAAAGGTGTTCTATAGGATTCAGGTTAGCACTCTGTGCAGACCAGTCCACTACAGGGATGTTATTGTCGTGTAACCACTCCGCCACTGGCCATGCATTGTAAACAGGTGCTCGATCGTGTTGAAAGATGCAGTCGCCATCCACGAATTGCTCTTGAAAAGTGGGTAGCCATAAGGTGCTTAAAACATCAATGTAGGCCTGTGCTGCGATATTGCCACGCAAAACAACAAAAGAAGCAAGCACGACCACATCATAACACCACCGCCTCCGAAATTTACTGTTGGCACTACACACGCTGGCAGATGACGCTCACCGGGCATTCGCCATACCCACACCCTGCCATCGGATCGCCACGTTGTGTACCGTGATTCGTCACTCCACACAAGGTTTTTCCACTGTTCAATCGTCCAATGTTTACGCTCCTTCCACTAAGTGAGGCGTAGTTTGGAATTTACCGGCGTGATTTGTGGCTTATGAGCAGACATTCGACATGAAAACCCAGTTTTCTCACCTCCCGCCTAACTATCATAATACTTGCAATGGATCCTGATGCAGTGTGGAATTCCTGTGTGATGGTGTGGAGAGATTTCTGCCTATTACATATTCAACCCTTTTCAGATGCTGTCTGTCTCTGTCATTCGACAGACGAGGTCAGCCTGTACGCTTTTGTGGTGTACGCGTCCGTTCACTTTTCCGCTTCACTATTACATCGGAAACAGTGGACTTAGGGATGTTTAGGAGTGAGGAAATCTCGCTTACAGACTTATGACACTAGTGATACCCAATCACGTGACCACGTTCCAAGTCCGCGAGTTCCGCGGAGCGCCCCATTCTGCTCTCTCACGATGTCTAATGACGACTTAAGGTCGCTGATATGGAGTACCTGACAGTAGGTGTCAACAGAATGCACCTACTATGAAGAACGTATGTTCCTGGGGGTGCCCTGATACTTTTGATCACTTCGTGTACATTAAGCCTGAACAACTGTGTTCCGCTAAGTACAATGCGGCAACACACAATTAGAAAATAATACTTTCTTGAGAAGATGGCGACAGAAACTGAATTTACTGAACAATGCAGAAGAGAATAGCACTCGAAAACCGTATTGTGAATTATGAACCTCATTCCTTAACAGTTACAACAATCTTTAAAACTTTATTTAGTATTAAAAAATATTATTCTACTGTATAATAATAAAAGAAAACAAGCAAACACCGTTCGAACAGGCATTGAAGGTCCAGCGCTACCGACCGGCCGCTGTGTCATCCTCAGGTCTTAGGCGAAACCGGACGCGAGTACGAAGGGGCACCGCTCTTCCGGTCGTTGCGTTTTCGTCACCGTCTGCCATATAATGTTCTTGTTGTTGTGGTCTTCAGTCCTGAAACTAGTTTGATGCAGCTCTCCATGCTACTCTATCCTGTGCAAGCCTCTTCATCTCCCAGTACCCACTGCAACCTACATCCTTCTGAATCTGCGTAGTGTAGTCATCTCTTGGTCTCCCTCTACGATTTTTACTCTCCACGCTGCGCTCCAATACTAAATTGGTGATCCCTTGATGCCTCTGAACATGTCCTACCAACCGATCCCTTCTTCTGGTCAAGTTGTGCCACAAACTTCTCCCCAATCCTATTCAATACTTCCTCATTAGTTATGTGATCTACCCATCTAATATTCAGCATTCTTCTGTACCACCACATTTCGAAAGCTTCTATTCTCTTCTTGTCCAAACTATTTATCGTCCATGATTCACTTCCATACATGGCTACAATCCATACAAATACTTTCAGAAATGACTTCCTGACACTTAAATCTATACTCGATGTTAACAAACTTCTCTTCTTCAGAAACGATTTTCTTGTCATTGCCAGTCTACATTTTATATCCTCTCTACTTCGACCATCATTAGTTATTTTGCTCCCAAAATGGCAAAACTCCTTTACTACTTTAAGTGTCTCACTTCCTAATCTAATTCCCTCAGCATCACCCGACATAATTCGACTACATTCCATAATCCTCGTTTTGCTTTTGTTGATAGTCATCTTACATCCTTCTTTCAAGACACTATCCATTCCGTTCAACTGCTCTTCCAAGTCCTTTGCTGTCTCTGACAGAATTACGATGTCATCGGCGAACCTCAAAGTTTTTATTTCTTCTCCATGGATTTTAATACCTACTCCGAATTTTTCTTTTGTTTCCTTCACTGCTTGCTCAATATACAGATTGAATAACATCGGGAATAGACTACAGCCCTGTCTCACTCCCTTCCCCACCACTGCTTCCCTTTCATGTCCCTCGACTCTTATAACTGCCATCTAGTTTCTGTACAAATTGTAAATAGCCTTTCGCTCCCTGTATTTTACCCCTGCCATCTTCAGGTCAGTATTGCCTCACGTGTTCCAGTGTTTCTACGGAATCCAAACTGATCTTCCCCGAGGTCGGCTTCTACTAGTTTTTCCATTCGTCTGTAAAGAATTCGTGTTAGTATTTTGCAGCTGTGGCTTATTAAACCGATTGTTCGGTAATTTTCACATCTGTCAACACCTGATTTCTTTGGGATTGGAATTATTATATTCTTCTTGAAGTCTGAGGGTATTTCACCTGTCTCATACATATTGCTCACCAGATTGTAGAGTTTTGTCAGGACTGGCTCTCCCAAGGCCGTCAGTAGTTCCAATGGAATGTTGACTACTCCGGGGGCGTTGTTTCGACTCAGGTCTTTCAGTGCTCTGTCAAATTCTTCACGCAGTATCGTATCTCCCATTTCATCTTCATCTACATCCTCCTCCATTTCCATAACATTGTCCTCAGGTACATCGCCCTTGTATAGACCCTCTATATACTCCTTCCACCTTTCTGCTTTCCCTTCTTTGCTTAGAACTGGGTTTCCATCTGAGCTCTTGATGTTCATACAAGTGGTTCTCTTATCTCCAAACGTCTCTTTAATTTTCCTGTAAGCAGTATCTATCTTACCCCTACTGAGATAAGCCTCTACATCCTGTAAGTAGGCTGTTTAGGTTTTCTTATTGGTAACGCCGCTTAGCGCTCGGTATGAAAAATCACTGGCTGTGCTGTGCGCAGTCTGTGTTTAGTTTGCATTGTTGTCTGCCATTGTAGTGTCGGGCAGCGGCAGCTGGATGCTAACAGCGCGTAGCGTTGCGCAGTTGGAGGTGAGCCGCCAGCAGTGGTGGACGTGGGTAGAGAGATGGCGGAGTTTTGAAATTTGTAAGAATTGGTGTCACGAACTGATTTATATATTATGAATATTAAGGTAAATACATTGTCTGTTCTGTATTAAAATCTTTCATTTGCTAACTATGCCTGTCAGTAGTTAGTGCCTTCAGTAGTTTTAATATTTTATTTAGCTGGCAGTAGTGGTGCTCGCTGAGTAACGAAGATTTTTGTGAGGTAAGTGATTTGTGAAACGTATAGGTTAATGTTACTCAGGGCCATTCTTTCGTAGGGATTTTTGAAAGTCAGATTGCGTTGCGCTAAAAAATATTGTGTTTCAGTTTAAGCACAGTCTTGTAATAATTTTTCTAAGGGGACGTTTCAATCCTTACATTTGTCCTCTAGCCATCCCTGCTTAGCCATTTTGCACTTCCTGTCGATCTCATTTTTGAGATCATATAATATGTTACTCAAATAGTAAAGAAGTGCTTAATCTATAACTCTGAGTCCAAGCAGTGTGAACAGATAACTTTGTTTAATCACGTCTCGACAATCAAACTAACTGACCGGAATAAATAAAGGACAAACGTGTCATATATTCGCGCTTCTCAAACTCATTATAAATTACGCGTGGGCATGCAATGCAGCGACAATATTACTTGAATTTCTTCACACTTTTCAAATCAATCTTTATAGATTTTTATTTCCAAAAAGTAGTATCATCTGTATTTGCGTCTCTGTTTTCCACTATTTACTGCGAGACTGTACGGCAAGGTAACCAACAGCCGACTCCTTCACTTACTTCTCACTGAATGCAACACTGGCATCGACAGTGCTGCTGACAACCAAAGATTACATCGCCCATACTCAGAACCTTTGCGGCGTAACTTATCGACTGTTGGAGACTTCTGTTTGTAAAATATCCATTATACGGACATGAAGTTTGACTTATCGAATAAAAAGAGAATTCACACTACTTTCACTGAATACCAAAAATAAAACTTTACACTCTGCATGGGCAGGTGAGAAACTGTCATTAAGCGTTTTAGCTCGGTGTAATTTATAATTGCAATGGTGCTCGATATTGAGTAATCGTAACACAGGAATTTGGATTATCACTGCCTCTTATGCGTATTCATTTTTACCATATCACCAAATATACGCTGACGAGCCCAAATATAGGTGCAAAGCAGTGGGCTCAAGATCATCTAGAATGGATCATAGGTCAATATAAAGTGTTGATTGGTCGAATGAATCAACTCTCTTGTGACAGCAGGTCTATGGACGTATCTGGATACATCATCCTGCATACGAATGGCAGCCTGTTGGGGCAATATTACGATATTCAAGACTTTCATTTGGTTTCAATCAAATGCTCCATGACAACCGTGAACTACATGAACATTATTGTGGAACACATGAATCCCTTTAGGTCTGATGAATTCTCCAACGATGACGGCATTTTCCACCAGAATAGCTGTCTATGACATAATGATTCATTCTACGTTGGTCTGAGGAGCATTACAGTGAACTCATATTGCTCCCTTGGTCACCAACTTCATCAGATCTGAATCCGATGAACCCACCTGGGACCATATCTAGCGCCAGCTCCGCCTTAGTACATTTTGGTGTACACGGTCCAGTCACATTAATGTGACTTCCGCTTATGTACGATATCGGCGTGCAATAACTACTAGCACACGAAAGGTAGCTGCACAAGTAGTGGAGGGTATATAAAGTGGAGGTGGGGGGGATGCGGAACACTGTGCACTCGTTGTCTTAATAAGGAAACAAAGCAATATATCTAACGTCAAAAAGGGCATTATCATTGGTTTTCCAAAGCACTTAACACTGTAAACTGTTTCCACGCTACCATGTTTAAAGTATACCGTGAATGACAAAGTGGTGCTACCGAAACTGGCACCGAGACCGTTGTGTACACCACGGGCTGTACGTGACGGGCGAACGCCGACTGCGGAGATGTGTGCCGGCGAACAGACGGGCAACTGTTGAGCAATTGACAGCCCATATGAACTAAGGGGCTACCAAAAGTGTCTTCTCAACGACCGTTCAGCCGCGTATGGACCTTCGGAGCAGGCGCCTCGTTGATGTGCCCATGCTGACTGCGGTTCATCGGCGACGAAGGCTGGAATGTGCTCGCCAGTACCACAGCTGGACGTCCACTGAGTGGTGACATGCGGCCTTTTCAGATGGATCACGTTTTAGGATCCATCGGCCGTTGGAGTGTGCGGCGTAAAACGTCCGAAAGCGCTTAAGGAGAGTGCCTTATGGTCTGGAGAATGTTTCCGTGGCATTCCCTAGCTGATCTCGTCTTTCAGGGGGCACAATGCATCAACAGAACTGTGCATCTATCTTTGGGGACCATGTCTACTCTTACATGCAATTTGCCGGCCGATGTGGCCGAGCGGTTCTATGCGCTTGAGTCTGGAACCGCGCGACCGCTACGGTCGCAGGTTCGAATCCTGCCTAGGGCATGGATGTGTGTGATTTCCTCAGGTTAGTTAGGTTTAAGTAGTTCTAAGGGGACTGATGACCTCAGATGTTAATTCCCAAGGTGCTCAAAGCCATCTGAGCCATTTTTTGAACATGCAATTTCTTTTTCCTCGGCACGATGACATCTACCGTCAGGACAATGCAACGTGTCACGCAGTTCGCAGCGTAAGTGCGTGTTTCGAAGAGAACCAGGATTATCTATTTAATCGCATGGCTAGGACCCCCCGTGGGGCAGGCCTTTCGCCGCGTGCGGGTCTTACAATTTGACGCCAATTCGGCGACCTGCAGTCGATGAGGTTGATTGGATGATGGTGAAGACAGCACAGGCGGAGGAAATTCCCCGACCGAGCCGGGAATCGAAGCCGGCCCAGAGGATTGACAATCTGTCACGCTGACCATTCAGCTACCGGGGGCGGACAGCACCAGAACGAATACATCGTACTCCCCTGGCCACCAAATCCTTCGGATCTCAACTCGACAGAAAATCTGTTGCGCCACCTCGATCTGTTCGCGTCACGGATCTTCAACCGAGAAACCTAACGCAGCTGGCCACTGCACAGGAGTCGGCATGGCTCCACATCGCTGCGGATGCCATCCACAATCTCACTGATTCTCTTCTTTCACGTCCACATTGCAAAAGATGGATACTCAGGCTTTTGACAAGTGGCAACATTAACGTGACTGCACAGCGTATCTTTTACAATGAAATGAATACCCCTAACTGCATACAAGCGTTGATATAAGTTAACGGGGACAGTGAAAATGTGTGCCCCGACCGGGACTCGAACCCTGCATTTTCTGCTTACATGGCAGACGTCCTATCCATCTGAGCCACAGAGGATTATGTGACTGCAGAGACTTATCTCTGTCACGCCTCCCGTCAGACCCACATTCGCAACATTGCCAATTGGCTCTGAACACCATGGGACTTAACATCTGAGGTCATCAGTCCCCTAGACTTAGAATTACTTAAACCTAACTAACCTAAGGACATCACACACATCCATGCCCGAGGCAGGATTCGAACCTGCGACCGTAGAGGTCTCGCGGTTCCAGACTATAACCGCTCGGCCACCCTGGCCAGCTTTATTTTATGTGAGATGCTTTAAGATACGGCCTTCTGCCCTTTAAAATTGAAAGTTCCAGACTGAAGCGCCTAGAACCGCTCGGTCACATCGGCCGGCCAACTTATTGTTCCGCACTACATTCGTAGTGCCCCTGCCCATTATACTCATTGCTCGCTGCTTTACTGCCGATTCCCGTAAGAGTTCGAGCACTGTTTGTGCATCCGCACAGAAGAAGATGGTCAAATAGCCAGTGAGCCTTAACGATATATATATATGAAGATGGTATCTGTTCTCTCGGACATGTCCGAAAGAACAGATACCATCTTCATATATATACCGTATCTTTTCTTCGCGGAGCATTTATGAAATCACTCTATGACTGATGCTGTACTGAATTTCGAGGAATGAGTCTTATTTTGATCTGGCTGTAGCACAGGGTAATTCAGCTAAGCTCTTCACCTGAAATATTTACAGAACCGTTTAAGTGTGTCAGATTCAAAATAAATAAAGTTCAGGTTTACGCCGGCGGAAAAAAGACTTCAAATTGTGCTTTCATGGAAATTAAATTGATTTTGAAAAATATAGTGCAAGGCACAAGGACAATATTTTATCTCTAACAGCTGAAATCTCTTTTCTGTTGCTATTTTCCCTGTTTCAGTAAAAACTTATCCGCATTAATTACTTTCGAAACTGACCCAAATAAAACATCTGTTAATTTGAATCTGACAGGAGATCTGGTCCCTATTATAACAGAAAATCGCTGTTCACATGGATAGGTGCTTCCAAACATGGAGATATTGCATATGTATATTTTATGGTATTTTCAAACATGGTGGCCAACTATTTATAAAATTCCTTCTTCAGATATGGATTGCACTGGAGCTCAGTTAAATTCATTGCCATGAGAGACAGTCAAACCCACCACAACGGGAACATGGAGCGGTACCATTCAAAAGTAATCACCACACCCGTTCGAATATTTATTCACATGGGAGAAGAGACGATCAATCCCTTTTTCATAGAACGCCATCTGCTGCTGACAGACCCCCAAACGCACCTTCTCTTGCATGCACTCGTACGATGGAATCCGACGTCCCAGCATACATTTCTTCATGTATCAAACATGTGAAAATCACACGTGCAAGATCCAGGCTGTGCGGATGATGTTTCAGTGTTTCCCAACCAAACCGCTGAAGTGTAGCCATCGTCGGATTGGCAGTGTGGGGGCGGGCGTTATCATGCAACAGGATGATTCTGTCCGAAAGCAGTCTTGGGCATTTCTAACTTTGTGGCACGTCGCAGTTTCTGCAAAGCTGGAGGAACTCGATGAGCGAAGGGTCCCTGCAGGTGAAGAAGGGAAGTAGTCATGACCTTACCTGAACTTGTGTGAACATCTTTGGAGTTCTTTGGCGGGGGAGATGTGGGATGTCTCCACTACTGGCTTTGCCTTTTGCCCTCGGATTGTCGGAATGTTGTCGGACGGAATCATCGTGTTGCACGATAACGCCAGCCTCCACACTGCCAATCGGACGAAGACTACGCCTCAGCGATATGGCTGGGAAACACAGCAACGTCCTCTGTGCAGCCTGGATCTTGCACGTGTGATTTCCACACATTTGGCGACCTGAAAAAAGACCTGCATGGACGTTGACTTCACTTGGACGAGGAAGTGAAAGAGTGGGAGGAGTTGTGGATCCGTCAGTGACCGACCACTCTCTACGGAACAGGAATTGATCTTCCCGTTTCGTAGTGGGATAAATGTCTTAACGCGTGTGGTGATTACTTTTGTATGGAACCCTTCAATGATCCGATTATAGAAGCTGTTCGATTTTCATTTCATTGCCCGTCTATAATAATTTCTGTTTCTATTTCTATAGTCGTAAGAGAAAGCAATTCTACAGCTTTTCACTGTTCAAAATCCGATTACAAGTGTTGGAATAATTACAGATTTTACAACTTAGCATTTATCTTTTTTGGACAGGTGTCTTATGCCGATTATGTGTTTCAAGCCCAAGTAAGGAAAGACTTCACGTCAGACAAAGGGAAACAGGCTTTTACAACTCCACTATACCGGTATAAAAGGAGCACAGAGGAAATACAGTTTCGTTCTATCTGTTTCATTCACCTGTGTCAAGTGCTGTTTAGTCTGAAAAAATGAACGTTTCTTCTAAACCGAGAGAAAGTAGCTATGCTGCTTCTTTGAGGAAAATGGAGAAGGAATGAGAAGAGGTTAAGTTTAGGCTCAACAGTGTCCCGCCGTGAGCTGTCGAACAGGAATGAGAATTCAGCTAATTTACAGAAAATTGCTATTGGAAGGCACTGGAATACTATTCAGTGGGTAAGGAGCAAACCTGAACGAACGGAGAAAACGAAATACGTAGGTGTTCTGACAGCAGTTGCTCCAAGTTTTAGCCCCAGAGAAAATGCAAGTGGCTCTGGAACAAGTCAGGGCAGCATCTTTTTCGCATTTTGTGCGCAAACAGCAGCCGTCCCTATGATGTGTCACTTCACCAGGAGATCAACCAGCGTGATTACGGAAGGCGAATGGAATTCTGTCACTCGTTGCTGATACTACATTAGCGCAATAGATTCTTTCTTCAAAGAATTATCTTTACCAATGAAGTTTCCCTTATAATCACGGTACGCTGAATGTAACTGAAAAAGTGTCATGATGATCTCTCCATTGGCAAAAGATTCCGAACTAGTACCTCATTCGGATCTCTGGGAGAGGAAAGCCAAGGGAGTGGTGAACATGAGGATAACAATAATCAGCAGTGGACCGAATGGGAGACACGTGGGACGTGCTCGACGTCTCCCGCATCCCCGTGTCCGAACCCTCACAGCGATGCCCCTTGACAGCAGCCTCAAGCTGTGTGATGGAAGCCAACACAGCCTGGAGCTGTGAGCGAAGGGTCACTAACTCAGCTCGCATCTGTACACAGCAATCACAGTTCCTATCCATTACTGCAGTCACTCCCGTTTGAAGCTCTTATAAATATACAACAAACGAATGGTTTACTCGGCTTATTAGCAGCAGAAATTAGAAGTGCTCTGTCACTAATGGTCTAAGCGACACTGAGCTACACTAATCGAAACAAACAAAAGTTTGTACGATCCGAGGGTCGATAGCAACGGCAGCAGAGTACGCTACACTGTAATTAAAATAAAAGCTTGTGCCTAGTAGGCACTCGAACATGCAAGAAATTACTAAAATAATTAATAACTTATTATTTGTCAATCTTTATGTATCAATTCCCTTTTTTACAAACCTATTCAGTTTATCCGTGCACTTTTCTTGCAACGCTCTGACAGAAACAAGAGCAGTACTGTTACCATAGTTGTCTGATCAATCATCGTTAAATGCCACGTCCTTTCTCCTTTCGGGTAATTTGTCGGTCGAAGCACATATAGCCAAGTGTGATTAGGGTAAACTTAAACTTGAACTTATCCGCACTTTTCCACTGTGTCAAGCTGGAGCGCCTCAGTAACCTGACGCTAGAGTTCTGCATAACAACACGAATTTCCGCATTTGATAGGTATGGTCTCGTTTTAAAAACTTATAAATCCTATGTTCTAAATACGGTAATTTCTCCGAAACTATTAATCGTATTTTGAACAGTGAAGTGCGTTCATGCGGTCTGTCACGAATTTCTCTCTTTTGCCAAACTTTTCCTAAAAATGGTTCAAATGGCTCTGAGCACTATGGGACTTAACATCTGTGATCATCAGTGCCCGAGAACTTAGAACTACTTAAACCTAACTAACCAAAGGACATCACACACATCCATGCCCGAGGCAGGATTCGAACCTGCGACCGTAGCAGTCACGCGGTTCCGGACTGAGCGACTAGAACCGCACGGCCACCGAGGGCGGCCCAGCTTTTCCTCTCCGGGTTGTGTAGGAACATGGTGAAAAGCCCCGCGGATATAGTAAAGTTAAAATTTATTAAAAACAAAAAGTGAAACAGCGATCTACCATAAGCGTCGGCAAAGACATTAATTACGAATGAGCGGTAAGGCGCAGACAAATGACAAAGAAACCGTCATTCATTTTTCTTTGTACGTGATTTTGTTTCTCACTCTCTAGCATGTAGAAGTTCTGTTAAGATGTGCAGCACGCAGTATGCCGAACTACGAGTGTTTTGTATCATATATTTTTCGAAATAAGAGAAGACTTGATATCAGTTCAAGTTTTTTTTATTGAAGTGAAGTGGAACCAAGTAAGGTGGATTTTCTTATTTTTGACGCGCACTGATGTCCTGTCGGCATCTCCAATTGAACTGTAAGAGAGGAAATCCGATTAGCCCAAATTCGGACAAGCAGAACACTCCTAATAACGCAGTTATATTAGCCTTTAAATGTTTTTCAATGTATATGTTCTTTTGTAATTATTATAACACAGAGTAGAGCTTACAGCCTACTTCCTCAGTTATTTGTTGGATGTCTCCCAGTCCTCGTCCTCCTCTACAGCTCTCTCTACCACCATGGAAGTTATTCCCTGATGTGTTAACAGATGTCCTATCACGCTATCCTTTCTTCTAAACCTCTCAGTGGTTTCCGTATATTCCTTTCCCCGCCGATTCTGTGCAGAACCTCCTCTTTCCTTACCTTATCAGTCCCTCTAATTTTCACCTTTTTGCTAGTGCTAGTCTACTTTTGTTAACATCGAGTATACATTTAAGTGCCAGGAAGTATTTTCTGAAAGTATTTGTATGGAGTGTAGCCATGTATGGAAAAGAAACGTGGACGATAAATAGTTTCCACAAGAAGAGAAAAGAAGCCATCGAAATGTGGTGTTACAGACGAATGCTGAACATTAGATGGGCAGATCACGTAACTAATGAGGAGGTACTGAAGAGAATTGGGGAGATGAGGAATATGTGGCACAACTTGGCTAGAAGAAGGGATCGGTTGGTAGGACATGTTCTGAGGGATCAAGGGATTACCAATGTAGTTCAAAAATGGTTCAAATGGCTCTGAGCACTCTGCGACTTCACTTCTGAGGTCATCAGTCGCCTAGAACTTAGAACTAATTAAACCTAACTAACCTAACGACATCACACACATCCTTGTCCTAGGCAGGATTCGAGCCTGCGTTCTTAGCGGTCGCTCGGCTCCAGACTGTAGCGCCTAGAACCGCACGGCCACTCCGGCCGGCACCAATTTAGTACTGGGGTCCAGCGTGGAGGGTAAAATTCGGAGACAAAGAGAGAAAACACTAAGTAGATGCCGAAGGATGTAGTTGCAGTAGTTAGTTGAAGATTAAGAAGCTTACTCAGGATAGAGTAGTATGGGGAGCTGTATCAAAAATGGTTCAAATGGCTCTGAGCACTATGGGACTCAACTGCTGTGGTTATTAGTCCCCTAGAACTTAGAACTACTTAAACCTAACTAACCTAAGGACATCACACACATCCATGCCCGAGGTAGGATTCGAACCTGCGACCGTAGCAATCGCACGGTTCCGGACTGCGCGCCTAGAACCGCGAGACCACCGCGGCCGGCGAGCTGTAGCAAATCAGTATCTGGACTGAAGACTACAACAGCAACAATAGTCTGTTCTTTATGTCCTCCTTTCTCTGTGCGCCGTGCGTTGTCTTGCTGACAAGATCGCAGACTTCGTTGACTTCATTTACTTCGTGATTACCAATACCGATTTTAGGTTTCTCACTATTCTGATTTCTGCTACATATCATTAATTTCGTCTTTCTTCCATTTACTCTCAAATCATTCTCTGTTCTCAGTAGACTGTTCATTCCGTTCATAATCGTGTAATTCCTCTTCACTGTCCCTAAGGACAGCAATGCCATCAGCGAATCTTGTCATTGATATAGTTTCATCTTTAATTTTAATGCTACTCTTGAGTCTTTCTTTTATTTCCGTCATTGCTTCTTCCGTGTATACATTGAATATGCCTACATCCCTGTCTTACACCCATTTTAATTAGAGCACTTCGTTCATGGTCATTCGGTCTTACTGTTCCTTCTTCATTTATTATAACAGAATTACGATATCTTAAACAGCTCATAAAATACACTACTGGCCATTAAAATTGCTACACCAGGAAGATGACGTGCTACAGACGCGAAATTTAACCGACGGGAAGAAGATGCTGTGAGATGCAAATGATTAGCTTTTCAGAGCATTCACACAAGGTTGGTGCCGGTGGCGACACCTACAACATGCTGACATGAGGAAAGTTTCCACCCGATTTCTCATACACAAACAGCAGTTGACCGGCGTTGCCTGGTGAAACGTTGTGATGCCTCGTGTAAGGAGGAGAAATCTGTACCATAACGTTACCGACTTTGATAAAGGTCAGATTGTAGCCTATCGCGATTGCGGTCTGTCGTATCGCGACATTGCTGATCGCGTTGGTCGAGATCCAATGACTGTTAGCAGAATATGGAATCGGTGATTTCAGGAGGGTAAAACGGAACGCCGTGCTGGGTCCCACGGCCTCGTATCGCTAGCAGTCGAGAAGACAGGCATCTTATCCGCATGGCTGTAGCGGATCGTGCAGCCACATCTCGATTCCTGAGACAACAGATGGGGACGTGCGCAAGACAACAACCATCTGGACCAACAGTTCGACAACGTTTGCAGCAGCGTGAACTATCAGCTCGGAGACCATGGCTGCGGTTACCCTTGACGCTGCATCACAGACAGGAGCGCCTGCGATAGTGTACTCAACGACGAACCTGCGTGCACGAATGGCAAAACGTCATTTTTTTGGATGAATCCAAGTTCTGTTTACAGCATCACGATGGTGGCATCCGTGTTTGGCGACATCGTGGTGAACGTACATTGGAAGCGTGTATTCGTCTTCACCATACCGGCGTATCACCCGGCGTGAAGGATTGGGGTGCCATTGGTTAGACGTCTCGGTCACCTCTTGTTCGCACTGACGGCACTTTGAACAGTGGACGTTACATTTCAGATGTGGTACGACCCATGGCTCTACCCTTCATCCGATCCTTGCGAAACCTTACAGTTCAGCAGGATAATGCACGACCTATGTTGCAGGTCCTGTACGGGCCTTTCTGCATACAGAAAATGTTCGACTGCTGCCCTGTCCAGCACATTCTCCAGATCTCTCACCAACTGAAAACATGTGGTCAATGGTGGCCGAGCAAGTGGCTCGTCACAATACGCCAGTCACTACTCTTGATGAACTGTGGTACTGTGTTGAAGCTGAATGGGCAGCTGTACCTCTGTAGCTCTGTTTGACTCAATGCCCAGGCGTATGAAGGCCGTTATTACGGCCGGAGGTGGTTGTTCTGGGTACTGATTTCTCAGGGTCTATGCACCCAAATTACGTGAAAATGTAATCACATGTCAGTTCTAGTATAATATATTTGTCCAATGAATACCCGTTAATCATCTGCATTTCTTCTTGGTGTAGCAATTTTAATGGCCAGTAGTGTATCTGCATACTCTGTATATGTGAGAATTGAACGTTGACAATGGGATGTTTATTTCGTAGTTACTACACACGTAAACTAATACTAAGCTATACCACGCCTCTTAGTTGTCAACACGTAAAACATTGTGGAGAATTCTTCAGTTTGCTTCTCGGTCGTTGTCGTGTAGTCTCTGTACGGTATTTTATCTTCCTGGACTGAATTTATCCGTACAGATGTTCGACGTCTGCGATGGACGCCGCAGAGGCCCCGAACAAGGCTGGGGGAAGCTCGCCACCGGCAAAAAACTGTGGGCACGACAGAGGCGGGGCTCCTCCTTTTTCCTCTTATTTGCGCCAGCCGCCCCTCACATCTGAGCGGGCGCGCCTTGCCGTGTCCTGTCCTTGCTGCAGCAGCAATTAAAAACAGCGGCATTGAACCCGGCGCTGCCGCTGGCGCACTTGGCGGCGTGTTCAGCTTTTTGTGCCCAGCCGCGGTGAATCGACGCGGACAGCAGCGAAAGAGAGAGAGAGAGCACAAAACAGCGACCCCCGGACTCCGGCCTTGGAAGCTGCAGCAGGCAAATCACGGATGTTAAGCAACGGGCTTCTGCAGGGGTACTCCCGCCCAACACGTGCTCGCTGAAAAAACTCCGAGGACGAGGCACAAACAATTTCTGCCACACTCGGCGTAAAACCTTTGCATTACCTACGACAGTCTTCCCCGTACGGCTTACCGCGTACACAGTAACTTCTTCTGTGTCATTATCGAAATAGGGTTCTACTTTGAGCACATACAATTTTCTGCTTTAATACCTGTACGTGTTTCGTCAAAGTTTCACCATCGTCAGTCACTTAGTCTGATTTTCTGCCGAATAGAGGCAAACATTTCATGCATGACATGAGGTTACAGTTTAACTTTAATCATACCATCGTAATGCTGTAAAGAGCTATCAAAAAGTTTCTTTTCATAGGCTGTACAGTCCAGAATCGATATGCCAATCAGGCAATATCACCATGAGCATTGAGGCAATCGTTCCACCAGGTTGAAGGTACCCATTTGGTAAATAATAAGGTTTTTACCATGGCTGTCAATCAGCGACTGTTGTATAATACAAAATTTTGGAAAACACAGCCCTCAGTCGCGAACACAATTAATTTGTAACCTAGGTTTCGGTGTCACAAGGGACACCTTCTTTGGACAAAATTAAAACTAAATGATACAGCATAACGTACCAAAAAATACGAAGGCTGCGGTCATACCTGACAGCGTCAGATAGAATTAAAATAAAATGCAAGAGAGGTGCAAGCCACTAGGGGCTGTTTTGTGTTGACTGTAGCAGGGGACACATGGCAGCCCCTAATGGCTTGCACCTCTGTTGCATTTTATTTTAATTCTGACAATCTGACGCTGTCAGGTATGACCGCAGCCTTCGTATTTTTTGGTACGTTATGCTATATCATTTACTTTTAATTTTATCCGAAGAAGGTGTCCCTTGTGACACCGAAACCTAGGTTACAAATTAATTGTGTTCGCGGTTAAGGGCTGTGTTTTTCAAAATTTTGCATTTGGTAAATGACCGTGTACTGCTGCTTGAAGAAGTACACAACTGCTGCTGTACATCCTCGTCCAATAGGAACTGTTGAACCTCCAAGGCCTTTTATAATGGACCGAAGGAGTGATAATCGCATGGCGAGAGATCAGGACTATATGGTGAGTGGTTGAGTGTTCCCACTTGTGATGGTGCAAATTCTGCATGGCGACATTTGCGATTTGTGGACGTGCGTTAAAATGAAGCAGCGGAACCCTTTGGCGCACTGATCCACAATGATGGTTTTCGACAGATATGCTGCCTTGCACACATTCTTTATTCTCCGATGGATATTTAATGGTGTTATTCCTTCGGCAGGCAAGAAAGAAATAACAGCACGTTGGTCCTTTTCGGACGCATTTGGTAATAACATCGCCCTAGTTCATGTTTCCACATTTGTCGTTTGCACGTCGGAAAGACAAATGCCTCGTTAATCCCTTGGCTACATGTCGGGGCTTATAAACCAGAATCGGAGTCGCGCTACGTTGCATATATGCTGCAGCAGTGTCATATTAAGATCTGAGTGCGGTGACCTTTGTGATGAACAGAAATCCCCACTTAAGATCATCTGAATAATTAAAGTCACGCGGCGTGACCCATCTATACACAAAATTTGGGTGCCATAGCTCACATAGGTATAACGAGTAGGGTTTCATCTGCGTGGCGAAATAAAAGATCACAATAAAGCCCTGTTTATTGCTAAAACGCATGGACTTCACTCCGAACACTCAATCGATAATACAAGTAGCTATTTTGCGGGAAGAGATTCAGATAGATTATTAAACGTACATGAAGCACCTAGGCACAGGTGATCTGAATTGGAAAGGAAGTTACAATAATGATGTATAATTACATGCTTCCATCTAAACAGCCAGTGATTGCTGAATTAGCTAACAGCTTGAAGGGAAGACACAGAGAAGTACATATGAGCACCAGTTCCCTTGCCTAAGCGCATGTTGATTTCAACTAGCCGGAGTAACACACTAACTCGAAACAAATGACTTCATATCTGCCTTGTCAAGTCATCCGCAAGTTCTGCACATTCTTACCATCGTTCTAAAGCTGAAAAGCTGAGAATGGCTGCAGTGGTGGCTAAAAGTTACAAGTGTGACCTCACCATCGATGATCGGCTCGGATATGCTTCATAATTTTTAAAGGTTTGCATCACTCCAGTTCCCAGAACTCCTGAAGGTAGACATTGAATGTGGATATTGTATCACAGACACAGTCTCTTTCACGTGAAAAGTGGTGCACGGAAGTATACATGCGACTGAAACAAATACCAATGCTGACCTATGATTTTAATAAGTACTCCTTCACTTCATTCTTAGACAGTGGTGAAAGCTTTGAATATCCTTTCCGTGAACTGAATACGCTAGCTGACTGTGAGAACACGAGGGCGACGACAGCAGAATAACAAGAGATGTCGCCAGCCGGAGTGGCCGAGCGGTTCTAGGGGATACAGTCTGGAACCGCCCGATCACTACTGTCGCAGGTTCGAATCCTGCCTTAGGTTAGTTAGGTTTAAGTAGTACTAAGTTCTATGGCACTGATGGCCTCGGAAGTTAAGTCCCATAGTGCTCAGAGCCATTTGAACCATTTTTGAACAAGAGATGTCACTAAATCTGCCCAAAGTTGTAAGCAACCATGCATGAGCAGTGTCTATTAGAAAGAGGGGGTCCGACAGTCGATCAGTTCCAACCATTGCACCAGGAAGGAGGTACATGGCTCGTGTTGCCTGTAGTTCAACCATGCTTAGACTAACAATATCGCGGTTCGATCGCGTCCGCATTGTTACTTTGTGCCAGGAAGGGCACTCAACAAGGGAAGTGTCCAGGCGTCTCGGAGTGAACCAAAACGATGGTGATCGGACATACGAGGCGATACAGAGAGACAGGAACTGTCGATGACACGCCTTGCTCAGGCCGCCCAAGGGCCACTACTGCATGCATGACCGCTATCTATGGATTATGGCTCCGAGGAACCCTGACAGCAACGCCACAGTGTTGAAAAATGCTTTTCGAGCGGCCACAGGACGTTGTGTTGCAACTCAAACTGTGCGCAATAGGCGGCATGATGCGCAACTTCACTCTCGACGTCCATGGCGAGGTCCATCTTTGCAACCACGGTGCCATGCAGCGTGGTACAGGTGGGCCCAACAACATGCCGAATGGACCGCTCAGGATTGGCATGACATTCTCTTCACCGATGAGTGTCGCATATGCCTTTAACCAGACAATCGTTGGAGACGTGTTTTTGCGGGCAATCCGGTCAGGCTGAACGCCTTAGACACACTGGCCAGCGAGTGCGGCGAGGTTCCCCGCTGCTTTGTGGTGGCATTATGTGGGGCCGACGTACACCGCTGGTGATCATGAAAGGCGCCGGGACGACGGTACGATACGTGAATGCTATCCTCCGACCGATAGTGCAACCATATCGGCAGCATATTGGCGAGGCATTCGTCTTCATCGACGACAGTTCGCGCCCCCATCGAGCACATCTTGTGAATGACTTTCTTGAGGCTAACGACATCGCTCGACTAGAGTGGCCACCATGTTCTCGAGACATGAACCCTATCGAACATGCTTGGGATGGATTGAAAAGTGCTGTTTATGGACGACGTGCCCCACCAACCACTCTGAGGGACCTACACTATCGCCGTTGCGGAGTGAGACAATCTGGACCAACAGTGCCTTGATGAACTTGTGGACAGTATGCCACGACGAATACAAGCATGCATCAGTGCGAGAGGGCGTGGTACTGGGTATTAGTGGTACCGGTGTGTACAACAATCTTGACCGCTAGCTCTGAAGGTCTCGCTGTATGATGTTACAACATGCAATGTGTGGTTTTCATGAGCAATAAAAAGGGCGGAAACGATGTTTATGTTGATCTCTATTCTAATTTTGTGTACAGGTTCCGGATGTCTCGGAACCGAGGGGATGCAAAACTTTTTTTGATGTGTGTTGTCGACGTCAATAAACTAGTCGTTTCAATCGATCCCACACGTGTTCGATTAGGTTCATGACCTGGTAGCAGACGGGTCATTCCATTCTGGTAATAACTGCACGCTGATGGAACGTGTCCAGGAGCAGCTCGATGAGCACACAAATTATCATCCATGAAGATGAAACTGCCTCCAAAATTTTGGCGTTACTCCTCCACTACCGGTTTGCGGAATCTCGTCCCAACACCGTAGAACAGTGGGATTTTCCTCAACGATCACAAATGGCGTGCGGTGGCCCTACCTAACGTCGTCCAAAACATCATTCCACCACCACCTTGTTGCACCGGAAGGACATAGAGTTGGGCGTGTTGCATTTTACTAGGTTGTTTCCATATACGTTGTCTGCGATTATCAGGCTACAAACAGATCTGAGTTTCGTTTGAAAAGAACACCTGACGCCAACCCGGAGGCCTCCATTCTGGATGATTTGTTGCTCGTCTGTAACAGAGTCCATGGTACTATGGTGTTCGACGTGATGCTCGCCTCGGTGGTCGGGAACGGAGAGTCGCGCCATGCTATCGTCTTCTAACAGTTTGATGCAATACATAACACCCTGTAACCTCTTCGAACGCCGAATTCAGTTTTGGAGCTCTCAGTCCACATTTCCTTTGAATAAAAAGTCGTAGATCTCCATCATCCTCACATCACTGTGACTGCGGCACTGACGACGAGCAAATTCCCTGTTTGACAAACCATCTGCGTGTAACCTGATGGTGCAGAACCGAACAATGCTCCCGATCGTCATTTATGGGATGATGAATGGTAACTCTAATGTTCCACAGACGTCTCTAATGCACCACTACTTATGCTTCACTTTCAAGTGAAAAGCTGCAGTCCAATCGAGTGCAGCGTTCTACCCGTAGTTAGAGCTCGTGGTAACTGTGTGTATATTTATAACTTTAGGGGTGACGTTCCGATCGATGCAGGAACAGTGACAGTTGCAACACAAAGACACAACAGATCGGGGTCAGGCAAAAATTTAGTTGACGAATGTATATACAGTTTCAGGTTTATAATATGTACATTCATAACATTATCAGCAATATACACGCCTGGAAATTGAAATAAGAACACCGTGAATTCATTGTCCCAGGAAGGGGAAACTTTATTGACACATTCCTGGGGTCAGATACATCACATGATCACACTGACAGAACCACAGGCACATAGACACAGGCAACAGAGCATGCACAATGTCGGCACTAATACAGTGTATATCCACCTTTCGCAGCAATGCAGGCTGCTATTCTCCCATGGAGACGATCGTAGAGATGCTGGATATAGTCCTGTGGAACGGCTTGCCATGTCATTTCCACCTGGCGCCTCAGTTGGACCAGCGTTCGTGCTGGACGTTCAGACAGCGTGAGACGACGCTTCATCCAGTCCCAAACATGCTCAATGGGGGACAGATCCGGAGATCTTGCTGGCCAGGGTAGTTGACTTACACCTTCTAGAGCACGTTGGGTGGCACGGGATACATGCGGACGTGCATTGTCCTGTTGGAACAGTAAGTTCCCTTGCCGGTCTAGAAATGGTAGAACGATGGGTTCCATGACGGTTTGGATGTACCGTGCACTATTCAGTGTCCCCTCGACGATCACCAGAGGTGTACGGCCAGTGTAGGAGATCGCTCCCCACACCATGATGCCGGGTGATGGCCCTGTGTGCCTCGGTTGTATGCAGTCCTGATTGTGGCGCTCACCTGCACGGCGCCAAACACTCATACGACCATCATTGGCACCAAGGCAGAAGCGACTCTCATCGCTGAAGACGACACGTCTCCATTCGTCCCTCCATTCACGCCTGTCGCGACACCACTGGAGGCGGGCTGCACGATGTTGGGGCGTGAGCGGAAGACGGCCTAACGGTGTGCGGGATCGTAGCCCAGCTTCATGGAGACGGTTGCGAATGGTCCTCGCCGATACCCCAGGAGCAACAGTGTCCCTAATTTGCTGGGAAGTGGCGGTGCGGTCCCCTACGGCACTGCGTAGGATCCTACAGTCTTTGCGTGCATCTGTGCGTCGCTGCGATCCGGTCCCAGGTCGACGGGCACGTGCACCTTCCGCCGACCACTGGCGACAACATCGATGTACTGTGGAGACCTCACGCCCCACGTGTTGAGGAATTCGGCGGTACGTCCAGCCGGCCTCCCGCATGCCAACTATACGCCCTTGCTCAAAGTCCGTCAACTGCACACACGGTTCACGTCCACGCTGTCGCGGCATGCTACCAGTGTTAAAGACTGCGATGGAGCTCCGTATGCCACGGCAAACTGGCTGACACTGACGGCGGCGGTGCACAAATGCTGCGCAGCTAGCGCCATTCGACGGCCAACACCGCGGTTCCTGGTGTGTCCGCTGTGCCGTGCGTGTGATCATTGCTTGTACAGCCCTCTCGCAGTGTCCGGAGCAAGTATGGTGGGTCTGACACACCGGTGTCAATGTGTTCTTTTTTCCATTTCCAGGAGTGTACAATGGCAGTTATCAAGATTTGAGTGAGTTTGGACGTGGTGTTATAGTCGGCTCACGTGCGATGGGACACAGCATCTCCGAGGTAGCGATGAACTGGGGATTTTCCCGTACGACCATTTCACAAGTCTTCCGTGAATATCAGGAATCCGGTAAAACATCAAATCTCCGTCGTCTCTGCGACCGGGAAAAGCTCCTGGAAGAAAGGGACCAACGACGACTATAGAAAATCGTTCAAAGTAACAGAAGTGCAACCCTTGCGCAAATTGCTGCAGATTTCAATGATGAACCATCAACAAATGTCAGCGTGCGAACCATTCAGCGAAACATTAGCGATATGGGCTTTCGGAGCCGAAGGTCTCCAGTGCGCCAAATCCGATATCTGGTTGAGGGCTGAAAGACTCAGTATGATGAAGTGGCAATTCGGGGATAGTTCGCAAATGCAAAGCTGCCGCCTTCTTAGCTCAGCCGGCACGGTAGCTCAGCGTGTTCGGTCGGAGGTTCGTTTACCCTTGATGACTGCGCGACACAAAGCTTTATGCCTCGCCTGGGCCCGTCAACAGCGACATTGGACTGTTGATGACTGGAAACACGTTGCCTGGTCCGACGAGTCACGCTTTAAATTGTATCGAGGGGATGGACGGGTATGGAGACAACGTCAAGAATCTATGAACCCTGCATGAGAGCAGGGGACTGTTCAATGTGCTGGAAGCTCTGTAATGGTGTCGGGCGTGTGGAGTTGGAGTGATATGTGACCCCTGATACGTCTAGATAAGACAGGTGACATCCTCTTGAATCATCTGCATCCCTTCATGTCCACTGTGCACTCCGACGGACTTGGGAAATTCCAGCACGACAATGCGTCACCCCACACTTCCAGAATTGCTACTGAATGACTCCAGGACCACTCTTCTTAGTGACGCTGGCCACCAAACTCCCCAGACATGAACATTATTGAGCATCTCTGGGATGCCTTGTAACGTGCTCATCAGAAGAGATGGTTCAAAAATGGTTCAAATGGCTCTGATCACTATGGGACTTAACATCTGAGGTCATCAGTCCCCTTGAACTTAGAACTTCTTAAACCTAACTAACCTAAGGACATCACACACATATCAATGCTCGAGGCAGGATTCGAACCTGCTACCGTAGCGGTCGTGCGGTTCCTGACCGAAGCGCCTGGAACCACTCGGCCACACCGGGCGGCTCAGAAGAGATCTCCACCTCTCTGTACCCTTACGGATTTATGGACAATACTGCACTTTCGTGGTGTCAAATCGCTCCAGCCCTAGTCCAGACATTAGTCGAGTCCATGCCACGTCCTGTTGCGGCCCTTCTACGTGCTAGCGGGGGCCCTACACGATGTTAGACAGGTGAATCAGCTTATTTGACTCATCACTGTATCTGGAAATATGTTATACCTAAAATGAAAGTTTTCTTTTTGAGCAGATGTCTTTGACTAAATCAAACAAATATTCTACTGCTTGTACACGGCTTGGAACACACACATAGAAGCCACGCAAAAGTCAGATGAACATGTACATTACCCCGGTCCTACTACATATACTAACAGGCTGCCCCTGCCCCCCATATATAAATACTATTTTTCAATTCATACGTTCTGGTATACAGTACAAGAACCGGAATACAGAAGGCAGAAGGAAGTTCTATCCTGATGGTTTAAGAAAGCTGATATTGAGAGAGTGGCTGCAGGAAGTAGACTGCAGTGGGCAGGACATGTTTTCCGAGCAGAAGATACTCTCCCTAACAACGTATTAGTACATCAGCCAACTGGTACGCGTCCAAGAAGTCGTCCGCGAACGAGGTGGAAAGATAAAACTTTAGTGATACTGGAAGTAGCAGATACAACATCCATCCGTTTTATTATTTTGTCAAATTTCGAAAGAAACTGTGCTATTACAACGTGTGCAATGTGTTAAAGATGAAAAAAATTATTTGTTTTTTGATTTCAGATCAGGTTTCCAGACTGCAGAACTTCCGTTGTTGACATACATCGTTGTTGGACAGAACAGATTTAGCTCCTCGGACGGTGGGCGTAATGATGATTGAATTCCTTAAAAAAAGCAGAAAATGGTGTCCAAGATTCGATAAATTGTTACGGAGTAAAATCAAGCTCTGGCAGGCCAATCGGGAACGTTAATGCGGAGAGGGCCGTGAAGAAGATGCCAGCCAATTGCACGCTGGCCGACCCCTCTCTAGGACGACAACGCGACAGCAGCGGCCTCAATGTGAAGAGAACGTAAGCGCCTCTCCTGGCTGACGACTTCTGCAGCAGCATTGAGATTTGGCACTTCAACACCGACGACCTAGATAGAAGCATCCACTGTATTACTTCATTTTTCCTGGAATCGTTATACTGGAGGACACTGATTATGCTGCATCTCGCCCTTTGCTTGCGACACATCTATGTATTTCTCAAAGTTAAGTATTGACATTTATTTTCTATAATAAAACTCATTAACACGACTTGCTTGAATTGTTATCTAGCGATCCGAGAAGCGGGTTTGCTAGACACCCCATGTATGATAACTAGGCAGGACACAACATACCGGGTGATCAAAAAGTCAGTATAAATTTAAAAACTGAATAAATCGCGGAATAATGTAGATATAGAGGTACAAATTGACACACATCTGATGCCCTTCATCTGATCAGAATAGCAATAATTAGCATAACATAGTAAGACTAAGCAAAGGTGATGTTCATTACAGGAAATGCTCAATATGTCCACCATCATTCATCAATAATAGCTGTAGTCGAGGAATAATGTTGTGAACAGCACTGTAAAGCATGTCCGGAGTTATGGTGAGGCACTGGCGTCGGATGTTGTCTTTCAGCATCCCTAGAGATGTCGGTCGATCACGATTCACTTGCGACGTCAGGTAATCTCAAAGCCAATAACTGCACGGACTGAGGTCTGGGGACCTGGGAGGCCAAGCATGACGAAAGTGGCGGCTGAGCACACGATCATCACCAAACGACGCGTGAAAGAGATCTTTCACGCGTTTAGCAATATGGGGTGGAGCGCCATCCTGTATAAACGTCGTACGTTCCAGCAGGTGTTTATCAGCCAGGCTGCGGATGATGCGATTCTGTAACATATCGGCGTACCTCTCACCCGCCACGGTAGCAGTTTTGCTGTCCAGCGCCATCAGTCGGACATTTTGTGAACTTTGTTTTTTGTTTTTTTGTTATAATAAAACCCCATGTCATTCGAAGCATGTGTGTCAATGTTTACCTCTCTATCTACATTATTCCGTGGTTTTCAAATTGATACTGACTTTTTGATTACCCGGTATATAATGTGCCGAAAGATTTATGTTGACTGCTTCATTACTTTAAAAAAAAATTGTGAAAGTCTCTCATATAACAGGCTGATTGAGGAGAATGGGCCCTTAAGAAATTTGATTTTGAAGTACGACACCTTATGTGCTGATCATCTCACTTCCCTGATTTGAATGTAGTTGAAGAGTTTGTATGGCATTTTGGAGGATAAGCTGAGGAATCTATTTCCTGCTCAGAGGACACGTTCTGAATTGGCATGCGTGTAACACCACAGTCGTGCAGTTGGCAGACGCGCTGAGTACTCGGGACAGTGAGCTTCGTTCTGACTCTGGATAACTTGCAGCAGTTACTGAAGGAAGACAGTTTTTCACAGAAATTGGTTTGCAGTGGCGCATCGTCATAACGTGCGTGTTTGAGGCACAGAACATCCACATTACATTGTGGAACACATTCGTGATCCACTTAAAGTAAATGTCTTCCGTGCCGTATTTTCTTCAAACGTTTATGTGACATTTTTCTCTGTGGGGGAACTCTGATTTCCTGCACCTGCGTACGCTGCAGCACTGACTTGCGTCACGGTTTCAGCGAGACAACGGAGACTTCATTTCGCAACAAGACGGCACTCCAGCACACTTTCTTCGAACGTTCGTGCTTAGCTCAGTGCCCAGCTGCCACTGCGTTGGACTGAACGTGTTTCTCACCACAACTCTTCTCTGCTTCAGTGGCCCTCAGAGTCACCCCACTTAATTCCATGTAATCTCTTCTTGTGGGATTAAGTCAAAGATCGAGTGTTCCTGTCTCCATTGGCACTTTATTTGGAAGAGTTGTAGGGAAAGATAAGTAATACAGTCGCTGACATCGACCGTGACGTTTTGGGACGTGTATGGCAACCGTTTGACTATCATAGCGACAAATGCTGTGTCACAAATGCTGCCCACATTGAGGACCTGTAATATAAGTTAAAAACTTGGAGAGATGCTCCATGAACTGATATGTTTCTGTTTTTTCTGCGTCTTTTAGTACTCGTGCAGTCGTTTTCTGAATATCCCGAAGTACTTATGCATAACCCTGTATGCACAGGTGTTTGTTGATGTTTGCTCTGAACAGTCCAATTGTTGTGGATTTCCCCATCGTGCGTGTGGAAACTCTGCAGGAAAGAGGTAGTCTGTACAGTAAATAGAAGCAGAACAAGAAAATCTTTTGCTACCTGCATGCACTCCTGTACTATGCACCATGCACATCTAAGCCAAAAGCAGTCTGCAATTTCTGGATGTGTGTTGCTGCACTAAGTGTAATACGTGAATTTCACAGTCATAGGGGTTTATGTAAAGATTCACCTTTTTCATATCTCATAGCGATGCAGAAGTTTGAAATTTGGCTCAGAGATGCCCATAATCTTGGGCTCGACGACGCTTCAAACAGCAAAGTCTGGATACGTAAAAAAAAAAAAAAAAAGCCAGAGCCCAGATGCACATGGGCGGTGTAACGTCGATAACTCATGTCACAGTGGCACCAAATTTCACCACAATTCTGACCAACGACATCGCGGACTTGCCACAGGATGGGAAGGTCATCACACCCTCTCATACCGCATTTCACGCCTTCTTTTGAGCCATGCCATGGTGGTCAGAACGGTGACGCCCTGCGCTGTAATCACGCGACTTTTTTATAAGTGGCAGAGGAAAACAATTCAGACACACCTCCGCTCAAGATCGACACGAAAAGGCCTCGGGGCGGAGGGGGGGGGGGGGAGGGAGCATTAAAGGCCCTTTTGAGTGCAGCGGAACCACAAGTTTTGTTCTCGAGTATAGGTTGGACCATTGACGAAATCTGAACGTGATCTGAAGCACCAAAGGTTGCTTATGGATTTTCAGCCCTCCTGTTTCAAGTCCTAATATGGCGTGATTATGGGCTGTGCGACGTTGACACATGCATGAATAACACGAGAAAGGATTCTTCTAAGACTCTCCTGTTAGTAAAAACCTCGGTGGCACCAGCCTACTTTTATTGAGAATTTTAAAAAGGAATGTACAAGATCTTCTCTAAAACCCTGCAAAATAGTGTCACCAGACAGCTAGACTCCAAATTAGGTGAATACCGGGCTGGTTTCCGTGCAAGTAGGTCCTTCACAGATCAGATTCATAACCCCAAGACCATCCTCTCATATAGAAGCGGAGGGGGACACCCTTGAGTAGCCATTATGGTAGACTTCCAAATGGCATATGACTTAATAGATCGACAGACCCTCTTCTCTACTCTGTGGGGACTAGGCCTAGATTGAAAGACTAACAGACTGGTTCAAGCTACCCTGAAGAACACCACCTCCGAAGTCAAGTTAAGGGGTGAACTCTCCTCGAGCTTTTCCATCCAGTCAGGCAGAGGGATAGACCCTCTTGTATCCTCTTCAACTGTGGTCTGGAGATAATCGTCAGAGAATGGACTTCCACATTGTCACCAGAAGCAGAACTGAAGCTTGGGTGCAAGAAAGACAACCTCAATGTACCCTGTCTAGCATTTTCATGGCCAGCAGCATGGAGGAGACTACTCACCAACTACAGAGCCTCTGCAGTATTGCAGCAAAAACCGGCTTGAGGGTCAACATACAGAAGAATGAGTTCATACCAATATCAAGCAGGCTGCTTGTACAATTCCATTAGGAAGCAATTCTATCTGTAAAGTTCCTGCAGTCATGTACTTGGGAGAATGGATCTCGGCAAGCGAGAGCGAAATCTTGGCCATAGACGCCTGGTGCACCAAGTTAGAGAGGGCCTATCATTCCTGTAAGAACATCTATACGTCCAACTACCTGTCCAAGAACATAAATCCGAAGCACTACAGTCGGTAATAAAACCCTCCTCACTCTATGCCTCTGAGTGCCTCATGATGAATCGAAAAGGCCCATTCAGGAAACTAGAACTTAAAGAGAGGAAGATCCTGAGCAGAATACTGGGACCTATAAGAGAGGAAGATGGTGCCTATAGAATCAGGCACAATAACGAGCTCTAGGAAAATCAGGAAGACAGGCACATGTATGAGGAAAAGGCGACTGACCATCTATGGACACATGACTTGTCTGAATCACTCCAGGCTCACCAACAGGATCCTCACAGTGACAAGTAGGGGAAAGGCGTCCAAAGCCAATTGGATCGCCTCTGTTAAATCAGACTTAGAGGAACTGCAGATCCCATTAATGACAGCCGAGAACCGAATGGTTCAAATAGGTCTAAGCACTATAGGACTTAACATCTGAGATGACTTAGAACTACTTAAACCTAACTAACCTAAGGACATCAGACACATCCATGCTCGAGGCAGGATTCGAAACTGCCACTGTAGCAGCAGCGCGGTTCCGGACTGAAGCGCCTAGAACCTCTCGGCCACAGTGGCCAGCCTGAGGACCGAACTCAATACCGACAGGCCAACCTGCAGGTAGTCTTCCCACTGTCTCTTACAAGCAAGAAGTGTACAGGCACCACCAGACCTAAGTGCACGGATGAGAGGGAGCTGGCTCACAGCCAGGAGATGAAGACATACTGGGCCAAGAAGAAGCAGAAGACCCTAGCTGAGAGTTAAGACGAGCCCCGTGGTTCCTAGTAGGCCGAAACGAATTGAGAAGAACCCGTACATAGACGAACTGATTGGTAGCCCTAGGCACCTGTGGTTAGGCAGCTGGAATCAGAGGGATGACAAAGGATTGCCTGCTTGCAGGCGACTAGGACTGCTTTAGAAGTTGTCATTTTTAAAATTTTTAATGAAGTTGGGTGGGTGCTACTGAGGAGTCTGCCGAACAGGGGTGTCTTACATAGACCCATGCATACGTGAACGTCGCACTGTCCGTGATCTCGCCACATTAGGACGTGAAACAGGAGGTCTAAAGGAGCTAGGTATCCTGCTTCGGATCATGTTCAAATTTCTTCGATGGTTTTTAAAAAGTTCCCAGGCTGTTCATCATAGCAAAAATGGCGGTATGATGTACTCCAAAGGGGTGCGATCACATTTAATGTGGATGTAGCACTATGTCGTCCTAAGAGAAGGGTTGAAACGTTCACATGTGTCATCAGTGTCAAATGTTGTCAAGAACGTCGTCCTGTCGCTCATCACACTACCAAGTATCGTCTTCGATCGTGAAATGTCTGGGAATCAGAGGTGCAGGGAAAGGGTTGGTTCCACAGACGTCCCTTACGCCACGCCCTGAGGCCTCCCGCGTCGAATCTGAGCGGCGGTGTTCTGGAAAGTTGTCCTTGGCCACCCATACCCAAACCGGTTGATTTCAACGCTAGACGTAGCGGTTCTGACCACCATCGCAGAGGCGTCAAAAGAAGAGGTGAAATATGGGCGGTGTTGGGCAAAATTATGATGAAATTTAGTGGCAATGTGACATCATTATCCCATCCCACAAGTCCCATGAACTGAGCTCTGACACTATTTTCGCATATGTCCACATCTTGCTGTTTGAAGCGCCGTCGCGCCTGAAGGTGACGTCTCAGGGCGCCACGTTTTTGCATCTTTACCGAAGAAGACTCTAGGCACCTTCGAGCCAAATTTCAAATTTCTGTGTCGCAGTGGGAGACAATTACGTGGCTTCGAATGAGTGATCCTTTGATTCTGTAGAGTAGTCTACAACGATGAACACTACCTTTGACAGATACAGCTGAACGAAAATCATGACAAAAATAAAAAGATGAACAGAAGTACAAGTGAACTAATAGCTGAATACGATGGCATGCTGGTACATCGCCTACCCAAAGGAAGGAAAACAGCTGCAAGAACACTTTAAAGTCATGCATATCTGTTGACATGCATGTCTGTTGAAGTCATAATATCTGAAGTCGTTAAGGTAACATTTTACTTTCTATTATTAAATTTTTTTATTCCCTCTTACTTTTTACCAATATCTCACTTTGTTCCTTGTACTTTGTTTATCGTTGTTCCCATTTAACAGCAAGAAATAGCACAACTGTAACATTTTTGTAATTCAATGAATGACAAATGATAGCATAGTTCACACAACAGGAAATAATATTTAATTTTATGCCATTTATTTAACAATTTTCCTGCAAAAATTTATAAATAAAAAAGTATCATGGGAAAGAAGAAGAATCCCGTCAAGAACTTTCAAATTTAATTTTGCTATCTCTTCATCGTTTAAAATTATTCGTTAAACGACCAAAAAAGCTTGTAACAACATTATTCACCCCTTTCTGTACTACTGACTTTTTAATTAAGAGCAGTAAGGGGCACTTTTTCTTCTAGTATTGTAGTTAAAGATATAATTTCTTTTCATTGTTTACAAAAACTCTTTGTGGAAAGTACACTCCTGGAAATTGAAATAAGAACACCGTGAATTCATTGTCCCAGGAAGGGGAAACTTTATTGACACATTCCTGGGGTCAGATACACCACATGATGACACTGACAGAACCACAGGCACATAGACACAGGCAACAGTGCATGCACAATGTCGGCACTAGTACAGTGTATATCCACCTTTCGCAGCAATGCAGGCTGCTATTCTCCCATGGAGACGATCGTAGATATGCTGGATGTAGTCCTGTGGAACGGCTTGCCATGAAATTTCCATCTGGCGGGCTGCACGATGTTGGGGCGTGAGCGGAAGACGGCCTAACGGTGTGAGGGACCGTAGCTCAGCTTCATGGAGACGGTTGCGAATGGTCCTCGCCGATACCCCAGGAGCAACAGTGTCCCTAATTTGCTGGGAAGTGGCGGTGCGGTCCCCTACGGCAATGCGTAGGATCCTACGGTCTTGGCTTGCATCCGTGCGTCGCTGCGGTCCGGTCCCAGGTCGACGGGCACGTGCACCTTCCGCCGACCACTGGCGACAACATCGATGTACTGTGGAGACCTCACGCCCCACGTGTTGAGCAATTCGGCGGTACGTCCACCCGGCCTCCCGCATGCCCACTATATGCCCTCGCTCAAAGTCCGTCAACTGCACATACGGTTCATGTCCACGCTGTCGCGGCATGCTACCAGTGTTAAAGACTGCGATGGAGCTCCGTATGCCACGGCAAACTGGCTGACACTGACGGCGGCGGTGCACAAATGTTGCGCAGCTAGCGCCATTCGACGGCCAACACCGCGGTTCATGGTGTGTCCGCTGTGCCGTGCGTGTGATTATTGCTTGTACAGCCCTCTCTCAGTGTCCGGAGCAAGTATGGTGGGTCTGACACACCGGTGTCAATGTGTTCTTTTTTCCATTTCCAGGAGTGTATTTATGAGAAATAGTAGTAGACCTAACACAGCATCTTGCAGAATTTCAATAATAGTTTTCCTCCTGTTAGAAATGAGCAAATTTCTTTTTTACAGAAGATGAACTAATGACGGAATTGCATTATTTTTGTTCAGATGTTAACTCTTAGCGATCTATGCAATCAATTCTATAAAATATGTTTCTTTACAGTATGTGAGCCACACAAGAAAATGCCTATGGTGTGTAGGAGCAAATACTGCCTAATGTTGACTTACTACATAATCCTTATACAATTTGATGAACAAATATGTCTCAAAACACAAAATTTGTTTATTGAACACATTATTATCATTAAGATAGAATACTACAATAATTACCCAAAATTTCAGAAATTAGTAGAGGTCGGTGTTGTGTTGTTATTGTCACAAGTGGCAACTGGGAGCAACATTCCTTCTTTTCTGCATGGCTTCAAAAGACAGAAAAGCCACGGCACCATTTCACCAGCTTGCGAGAATCAGTTGTATTCACTAAATTTGGTTCAGCCAATAGTATTGTTTCGCTCTGGACAGGGTTCTTGGCGCATAAAGCTGATCAATCATGGCGATACTGCTCTGGCTGAATGCTGACTTCATGTTAAAAAAAGTGCATCTTATACGCAAAAGAAGGGAAGTTGCGTGTGCGTTCCCGTGCTTTTTCATGGAAGTAGCAACAATTCTCCCCTGTCACATTCGCAACAGCATCCCCTCCATGTAGAGTTTGGGAGAGCAGAGATCTTAGGTCCATGAGCTTGTATTCTTGGCACTCTGCTGGGCTGTGGAGGGGCATTATTTCTGCTGTTCGGTCATGGTTGTCGTACACCAACTGCTTAACTGGATGTAAGTATCGCAATTGCAGAGGCAGTCCATATTCCACGCAGCATGATATTACTTGCTTACTTTGCCGCGCAACGTTTTTTGTTCGCTTCGCTAATATTCATGGCTTTTTGTTCTAATATGTTCCTCGATTATGTAAGCTGCCGAGATAAGCAAATCGTGCTTGCTAGCTCCCTACAGTGTTGCACAGCAATTTTTTTCTTTTTTTTTTGGTACGTCGCACTGCGTTAGCATCGAACAGGAATCCAATTTTAAATAGACATTATCTCTCTGTTAATTTCATAGTGACTCATGCTTATCATTACAGCTAATAAAGAATTGTTAATCTCAGTCCTGACTCACATTTCAAGATCCTTCAACTCGTCCTGGTTAAGCGAACTTTTAAAAATAAAATATAACCGGTTATATTTTCAATGGGTTCACGTCGGTGAGTCGGTATTAATATTGCGCACAGTGACCCACTAATATACTGTAAAATACACGACTGTAGCATTCGATCGCCTTGTATCGATTTAGTTGTTGTAGGGATTATTTTGTAAAAGCAACGAGCATTGTTTCGTTCGTTTTGTATCGGTACGAGTTAATTCCTCCTGATATTCCTTATCACTGCAACGAACATTTAATCACTGGTCCTGTGTCAATATGCCGTACGCTAGAGTGGTGTTATGTGAAAGATGCAAACACTGCACACAGCTGAACTTGCACCACCAAACACACTCAGGATGCGTATGAGGGTTCAGTAATATTAACAATATTTATAAATAATTTGACAGTTGTCCTGACTTAGCGATGTATGTATGTATGTACGTATGTATTGAACGGGAGACCCAGGAACGACGGACAGGCTTCGTTTCCGCCGAAGCCCTCAGTGGTTCACAATCCCACAACAGGCTACAGCAGTCCACTCACCCCACCGCTGCTCACCGAACCCAGGGTTATTGTGCGTTTCGGCCACCAGTGGACCCCCCCTCCCCCACCCCTCCGGGGATGTCTCATTCCAGAGGAGTGTAACTCCAACGTTGCGTGGCGATGATGGTGCACGCGTACGTGGACACAGTGTTTGCGCAGTAATCACTGACATAGTGTAACTGTGGCGGAACAAGGGGAACCAGCCTGCATTCGCTGTGGCAGATGGAAAACCGCCTTAAAAACCATCCACAGACTGGCCGGCACACCGGACTCGACACTAGTCCGTCGGGCGGATTCGTGCCAGGGACCGGCACGCCTTCCCGCTTGGGAAGCAGTGTGTGAGACCGCTCGGCTACCCGGGTGGGCGGACTTTGTGATACTTTACGCAGTCAGAACTATTTTTTATTATTATTTGACATGTCTTTAGTATTTTAGTAGCAATAACAGGAAATGTAAATTTGTATTATTTCTGAGAGAGTTCTTTATACCCTTAGCTTAGGATGGGGAAGTGGGTGAAAACGCCAGATCAATAAATTTTATGGAATTGGCGTTATCAATATGCTACCTTGATTTTCCTGTCAAACTCCTTCGTCAAGAGTATTAAAACACCTGCGATCTGTGGGATATAATCCACGAAATTTCCATTCAAATTAATAAGTATATACCTGTGTATTTAGTTCTAAGATAAACGTCTAACATTCTGTGTGGTGTCTGTTTGTTCTATATCGTGTCTCCATACCACTTTCGCGCAACGACGCTCTCTGTGTGTTTTTTTTAGGGAATTGACTAGTTTGAACCTGGGACCTGTTGCTGGTAAGGAGACGTCAGCCCACACATGACATGTAGAGTTCAGAAGAGTTCAGTGAGACTAGCGATGATATAACTAAATACTTAATGATTTCAGCGTCAGCTCCACTGCACTCTCTGTAAAAGAATCTTAATACTAACTAAATTTAGGGGAAGGGGTTCAAGGCTTTCCTATTTTTAGTTAGCTGGTAAAATAACGTCGAAAAAGCAGTTAAGTTTACCATTGGAAATTTTATTCTACTTACAAAACATTGTTTATAAATTGCACTATTGATAAAAGGAAATGTTTTAATACAGGATGGTAAAAACCAACTTCGTTCAACAAAAATGTGAACGAATATTCCCTGAATGGGTTTCCAAGTTCTACAGTGGATTGAAGGGTGACGTATGCCGTACCACTTCTACAATCTAGGTTTAAATTAAGTTTCACAAAAGAGAAAACTATCAAAATGGTCTACAGTGAACCTAAATTACTTATCTAACTTGTCGTAAATTACAGTGGCCGATGTGGCTTCTCAATAACTATATAACAAAAAAATTATCGCGTTCCAGATTTTTACTTCAAGTGGCAAATGTGAACACCATGAGCTTTAATTGACATTCGACACTAGTATTACGCAAAATGGGGTGTGTAACAGATGCGACTTCTGCAGTTCTGAGTGAAGCCTTATGCGCTGTTATGCGGCATCGCGTGCGTTCATTACCTTGTCGGTGTTAGTCAGGGGGCGGCGGGCAGCACAGCTCCGCTCACCTCGCCGTCTCGGAAGCAACTGTCTCCTAACTTCTCCATACTACAGTTTACCGAAGTTGGTTTAAAAAAACTATCTGGCTGTGTTTTCATCTGGCCAATCAGGGTCTCAATGTTAACCTTAAGCTCCGCCTACAAAAATTCTGTCTATCCAATGAGAAACATTATACTTTTCGTGGTGGGGCAATGTTTTTAAAGTTTGCAACGTAAAAGAGACGCGAAAAAGTCTCACTCTAAAACTTGCAGCTGGTGTGGTCCTTTTGGTGTTATCGTAAGATCTATACTGTTCTTCTGGAGGGCTATTTCTTTTAACATGGGCTGGGGCGTGGTCCCGATGTAACAGAGACGCGAACAAGTCTCACGCTAAAACTTGCGACTGGGGTGGCTCTTCCTGTGTTATCGTAAGATCTATACTGTTCTTCTGGAGGGCTCTAGCTTTTAACATGGGCTGCGGGGGTGGTCATAGCGGTTAGCTGGAGACGTGGGTGCCCGTCCCTTATCGTAGGGCCTTCAGCTTAACACGGTTCTGCTCTCGGCTTCTGTTCTCGTTTCTCCCCTCGGAACTGCGCCTGTCTCACGGTGGGAAGGTGTGACATTTATTTAGGCATTCTTGTGTTAGTCTGTGGTATTCAATTTGCTCACTCGTTACTCGTATTACTTTGGTTAATTTAATGTCACGATTTATTCGGAGCTATGTGACATACTACTGGATTTGCTTATCATGTCAGAGTTTTTATGGAAGGTGTTGGATATGCCTGACACCTCACAAAGTACAACTCTGTATTTTTTGTTTTGCTGCATACTATATGTACATTTCACTCTATTATTTGTATTACTAATTTAAGATCTAATAGGCATGCTACTAGTTTTTTTAATGATTTTTGTTAATAAGTTTGGGTTATTTTTTGTAATGTGCAAATATAACACGATATTGACTTGTTCTTGATTACATGTAACTGTTCTTGTTTCTATTTACAAGATACTCCATACCACTAGCGAACCATGTTTGTATATGTATTTTTTATGTTATTTATAATAATTTCCTGCGTATGTATTTTGAGATTATCGTGAAAACTTACAGAATCGATTAAATTTGTTACTAGTATCTCTGGGAGCTTAATCACAGACCGCGTCTGCAAATTGTTTTTAACACATTTTGTCTCTGAGGCATTAATAATCCTAGCTGGATACCATAGTGATGTTACGTTACTTGATATGAACAGGTTGTTTATTTTATCCTAATCAAATTATTTTAAACATATTTTGTCTCTGAGGCATTAATAATCCTAGCTGGATGCCATAATGATGTTACGTTACTTGATAAGAACAGGTTGTTTATTTTATCCTAATCAGCTGTTCAACATAATTTGGAAGTCTATTATCTACAGAGAGCATATATATTTGCTTGCTTTGATCTTCAATTACGAAGAGAATATCTAGTGGGACTCTACTATGTTCATCCAAACAAACTGGAAGAATAATTACTGAAATCAAATCATATGATCAAAATAATGTTTATGGATAATTACTATAAGAATCCTTACGAAAATCTGTATTGAACTTATCAGAGACCACTAGATACTTTCGTTTATGGTCAGTTAGATAGTATAGCAAAAAACCGAGTTGTCTACCAAACAGCTCCATGTTTCCTCGTAGGCACCTACACGAATTTACAGCTATAAATATTATTATTAACTCGGAAGCATGTGCTTCTGTGTCCTGATCTCCTAAAAATTTACTTTTTAAACTTTTAGAAGTTAAACTGCCATAAGCAAATCGGTGTTATTGTGCAAAGATAACCGGATGTTGGACGAAGGGCAGATATTCGCTCAGAAACTGTACTAGAAACATGTTTTTAATTATGTCACTTAATTATGTCTGTGCTTTCTTAGAATATGATTCGCTTCTTTTGATGGCATGAATAATTTATCATTTACGTTTCCTGACATTCGTTAGAAACCTGTGGTCTCATTTGCACACAGTCATACACTACTGTTACAGATGTGCTGCTATTCATAGTTTGCTTGCCAGTTATTTTCCAACCTTTAACTCGAAGTTCTATCACATATGTTTCTCTTACCCATTAGAGTATTCAGAGACGACTCATTTGAGGATAAAATTGTGTCTGTTATATCAGCAGCAACTGCTAAAGTACGGTTGGTGACGTCAGCTTGTCTCGTGGTGCTCATTAATCCTAGTGAACTGTGCCACTCAGACACGGTCCTCATTGGGTGGTGGAGTCAAGGTACCACCGGTACGCAATGGAAATGTGCCGCTGACAGTCGCAAGCTGTCTCTCGAATTCTAGGTCAAGAGCGAAACACGCCTCGCGCCTCGCTTTAAGCTAAACAACATTCACGCAGAACGAAACAGGTCACGCAATCTAACGCTGTGGATTCTGTCACTGGTAGTCTAGCATCTGAGGCGCTTTGAACGGGAAATGGTTACCAGTGTACGAGAGGCAAGGCTTTGGCCCATTATCAGGACCAGATAAATCTGTTGTGATACTGGGTACTGTGGCGTTCTGTATCAAGACAAGGCATTCAGCGACACCCCTAGCATCCACCCAGTGAGTTTAGATTAAAGTGATGCTACGGCGTCGATCCTAATGCCAAAGGCATGGCAACAGCGACGACGTAAGTGCAATGACGAAATCCACTCTCGAGCACCTACCCAGTGCCTAACTTGAGACGTGTAAGACGCTTACACAGTGCTCACATCCCATTCATGAAATATAATATGTACCATGTAGTAACCTTATTGATATTTATACCAGACGAATCTCGGTTGAAGGTAGAATAGAGGTTGATTCCGTATTTCTAGATTTCCGGAAAGCTTTTGACACCGTTCCTCACAAGCGACTTCTAATCAAGCTGCGGGTCTATGGGGCGTCGTCTCAGTTGTGCGACTGGATTCGTGATTTCCTGTCAGGAAGGTCGCAGTTCGTAGTAAAAGACGGCAAATCATCGAGTAAAACTGAAGTGATATCAGGTGTTCCCCAGGGAAGCGTCCTGGGACCTCTACTGTTCCTGATCTATATAAATGACCTGGGTGACAATCTGAGCAGTTCTCTTAGACTGTTCGCAGATGATGCTGTAATTTACCGTCTAGTAAGGTCATCCGAAGACCAGTATCAGCTGCAAAGCGATTTAGAAAAGATTTCTGTATGGTGTGTCAGGTGGCAGTTGACGCTAAATAACGAAAAGTGTGAGATGATCCACATGAGTTCCAAAAGAAATCCGTTGGAATTCGATTACTCGATAAATAGTACAATTCTCAAGGCTGTCAATTCAACTAAGTACCTGGGTGTTAAAATTACGAACAACTTCAGTTGGAAGGACCACATAGATAATATTGTCGGGAAGGCGAGCCAAAGGTTGCGTTTCATTGGCAGGACACTTAGCAGATGCAACAAGTCCACTAAAGAGACAGCTTACACTATACTCGTTCGTCCTCTGTTAGAATATTGCTGCGCGGTGTGGGATCCTTACCAGGTGGGATAGACGGAGGACATCGAAAAGGTGCAAAAAAGGGCAGCTCGTTTTGTATTATCACGTAATAGGGGAGAGAGTGTGGCAGATATGATACACGAGTTGGGATGGAAGTCATTACAGCATAGACGTTTTTCGTCGCGGCGAGACCTTTTTACGAAATTTCAGTCACCAACTTTCTCTTCCGAATGCGAAAATATTTTGTTGAGCCCAACCTACATAGGTAGGAATGATCATCAAAATAAAATAAGAGAAATCAGAGCTCGAACAGAAAGGTTTAGGTGTTCGTTTTTCCCGCTCGCTGTTCGGGAGTGGAATAGTAGAGAGATAGTATGATTGTGGTTCGATGAACCCTCTGCCAAGCACTTAAATGTGAATTGCAGAGTAGTCATGTAGATGTAGATGTAGATCCTCCGATGCCACTGCAGAGTATATAAGCCTTGAAAGACGATGACTTATATCGTCCTCCCCCTTCCTTACCTGTGCAATGAATTTAGCGAGTATTGGTCCACTAACGTAATTTTTATTCTAAATTTTATCTAGTTTTTATTAATTTCTTTTCAATTAATATTTTAGCCTTTATTTTAACATAGTTTACTTTTATATCAGCTGCAGTTTTTTCTATAACATATTGTCCTTACAGGTAATACATAGAACACCAAAAAATAATTAATGTAGAGTAATGAAATTTCGGGAATATGTTTGTTTACGTATAATACGAGGTGTGATTGGAAAGTTTTAAGAATAGACTTGTGACTGTACATGTTACTGTGATGCATCTCCTTCAAAATAGTCCCCTTCTGACTGGACACATCGACTCCAACAGTGTTCCCACTTTTGGAAACATTACTGGAAATTTTCTTACTGAAGTGTGTTAAGGACACTCTCCATATATTCCTGGACGTCTTCAATCGAGAGAAAATTTCAGTTTAGGAAGCAGGTAGAAGTCCGCAGGGGCCAAATCAGGGGAATATGGCGGTTGTAGGAGCACAGGAATTTTGAATATGGTCAAACGATGGGGAAGGCACTATGAGCCAGAGCATTGCCATGGTGTAGCACCCAACTCCTGTCTTTCCACAATGCAGGTTTTTTCTTCCGCACCCTTTCGCGCAAACGCTCAAGGACACATTTGTAGTATTCCTGATTAATCGTCTGTCCTCCAGGGGTAAATTCATGATGCACAATAACGGTAGAATCGAAAAAAATCGCCAACAATGTCTTCACCTTCGACCGACTGCGCCGTGCTTTTTTCGGTCATGGTGAACCTGGAGTCTTCCATTGCGAAGACTGCACTTTGGTTTCAGATCCTATCGATATATCCACGATTCGTCACCTGTAATTACCCTATTTAATAAATCTGGGTAATTTTTTGTTCGATTAATCAGTTCTTGGCACACTTCAAGTCGGTATTGTCTCTGGTCACTTGCAACGCTTTTGGAATGAATTTTTCAGAGCCGGCCGGTATGGTCGAGCGGTTCTAGGCGATTCAGTGTGTAACCGCGCTACCGTTGCGGTCGCATGCCTCGGGCATGGATGTGTGTGATGTCCTTAGGTTAGTTAAGTTTAAGTAGTTCTAAGTTCTGGGGGACTGATGACCTCAGATGTTAAGTCCCATAGTGCTTAGAGCCATTTGAACAATTTATTTTAATTTTGCAGACACTCGATGCATGTTCAGATCTTCAGTTAAAATTTATTGAACTGCATATATACTTAAATTAAGTTCATCAGCTATCTTCCTAGTGCAAGTCTATGATCAGAGCGCACTAAGTCGCGAACTTTCACAACATTTTCATTCGTTTTTGAGGTGGAAGGACGGCGTGTCCGTGGTTCATCTTCAAATGATTCGCGGCCATTTTTAAATCTATTGAACCAGACAAAAACATTTGAATGGCTCATACAATTATCTCGTAAAGCTGTTGTTAATAGTTCGTAAATCTAAGAAGCTGATTTCCAGGTTTTAAAACAAAATTTCACACAAACTCGTTGCTCCGTTTTTACGTCCATTTTCTTGCAGACAGAATCCGGCAACAAGCCCTAACAGACCCGCACTCAACCAGGTACCACAATGAACTGAATAAAGGAAACGCAGTTTCCTGTCAGAGGGCGTTCAAGAAGAAGGCAATGACTCACTCCCCACCCTCCGTGTACCTGCCCACCAAACCAGTAAGCAATAGCAGAGCCGGTCTTAAAATTTTCCGATCACACCTCGTATTTAACTGATTAACTCCGCAGGTTGAAGCACGAGTTAAGCAACTGCAAATGTGAAATGCTGGTACGTTAATAACGGATGTAATTACCAGAATGTTGATTGCAGCACGGAAACGTGCATGCATTGTGTTGTACAGGTACTGTGGGATGGAGTCCCATGCCTGTTGCACTTGGTCGGTCAATACAGAGACGGTTAATGCTGGTTGTGGATGACGCTGGAGTTGTTGTCTGATAATGTGACACTTGGTTCCAGAATCATAAAGGGAGGTTGTATACATGGAAGAAGCCTGGAGGTACTGGAAGGTCTCAGATAGATTATATAATGGTAAGACAGAGATTCAGGAACCATGTTTTAAATTGTAAGACATTTCCAGGGGCAGATGTGGACTCTGACCACAATCTATTGGTTATGAACTGTAGATTAAAACTGAAGAACCTGCAAAAATTGAGGAGATGGGACCTGGATAAACTGAAAGAACCAGAGGTTGTTTAGAGCTTCAGGGAGAGCATTAGGGAACGATTGACAAGAATGGGAGAAAGAAATACAGTAGAAGAAGAAATAGTGAAGGTATCAGAGGATCAAGAAGATAAAAAGACGAGGGCTAAAAGAAATCCTTGGGTAACAGGAGAGATATTGAATTTAACTGATGAAAGGAGAAAATATAAAAATGCAGGAAAAGAAGCAGGCAAAAAAGGAATGCAAACGTCTCAAAAATGAGATCGACAGGAAGCGCAAAATGGCTAAGCAGGGATGGCTAGAGGACAAATGTAAGGATGTAGAGGCTTATCTCACTAGTGGTAAGACAGATACTGCCTATAGGAAACTTAAAGAGACCTTTGGAGGAAAGAAAACCCAGTTCTAAGCAAAGAAGGGAAAGCAGAAAGGTGGAAGGAGTATATAGAGGGTCTATACAAGTACGATGTTCTTGTGGACAATATTATAGAAATGGTAGAGAATGTAGATGAAGATGAAATAGGAAATATGATAGTGCATGAAGAGTTTGGCAGAGCACTGAAAGACCTAAGTCGAAATAAGGCCACGGGAGTAGACAACATGGCATTAGAACTACTGGTAGCCTTGGGAGAGCCAGGCCTAACAAAACTCTACCATATGGTGTGCAAGATGTATGAGACAGGCGAAATACCCTCAGTCTTCAAGAATAATATAATAATTCCAATCCCAAAGGTGTTGACAGATGTGAAAATTACCGAACTATGAGTTTAATAAGGCACGGCTGCAAAATACTAACACGAATTCCTTACAAATGAATGCAAAAACTGGTAGAAGCCGACCTCGGGGAAGATCAGTTTTGATTCCGTAGAAATGTTGGAACACGTGAAGCAATACTGACCTTATGACTTATCTTAGAAGAAAGATTAAGGAAAGGGAAACCTATATTTCTAGAATTTGTAGACTTAGAGAAAGCTTTTGACAATGTTGATTGGAATACTCACTTTCAGATTCTGAAAGTGGCAGGGGTAAAATATAGGGAGCGAAAGGCTATTTACAACTTGTACAGAAATCAGATGGCAGTTATAAGAGTTGAGGGGTATGAAAGAGAAGCAGTGGTTGGGAAGGGAGTGAGACAGGTTTTTAGCCTATCCACGATGTTATTCTATCTGTATATTGAGCAAGCAGTAAAGGAAACAAAAGATAATTTCGGAGTAGGAATTATAATCCACGGAGATGATATAAAAACTTCGAGTTTTGCCAGTGACATTGTAATTCTGTCACAGACAGGAAAGCACTTGGAAGAGCAGTTGAACGGAATAGACAGTGTCTTGAAACGAGGATATAAGACGAACATCAACAAAAGCAAAACGAGGATAATGGACTGTAGTCGGATTAAATCGGGTGATGCTGCGGGAATTAGATTAGGAAATGAGACACTTAAAGTAGTAAGGGAGTTTTGCTATTTGGGGAGCAAAATAACTGATGATGGTCGAAGTAGAGAGGATATAAAATGTAGACTGGCAATGGCAAGGAAAGCGTTTCTGAAGAAGATAAATTTGTTAACATCGAGCATAGTTTTAAGTGTCACGAAGTCGTTTCTGAAAGTATTTGTATGGAGTGTAGCCATGTATGGAAGTGAAACATGGACGATAAATAGTTTGGACAAGAAGAGAATAGAAGCTTTCGAAATGTGGTGCTACAGATGAATGCTGAAGATTAGATGGGTAGATCACATAACTAATGAGGAGGTATTGAATAGAATTGGGAAGAAGAGAAGTTTGTGGCGCAACTTGACTATAAGAAGGGATCGGTTGGTAGGGCATATTCTGAGGCATCAAGGGATCACCAATTTAGTATTGGAGTGCAACGTGGAGGGTAAAAATCGTAGAGGGAGACCAAGAGATGAATATACTAAGCAGATTCAATAGGATGTAGGTTGCAGTAGGTACAGGGAGTTGAAGAAGCTTGCACAGGATAGAGTAGCATGGAGAGCTGCATCAAATCAGTCTCTGGACTGAAGACCACAACAACAACAATGTAACATACGAAGTTGACAGGAGAGAGATCAGGTGATCGAGCAGGCCAAGGCAGCAGAGCATATTTGGTTACAAGAACGATATGGGGCGAGAGTTATCCTAGTGGTAAATAGCCCCTGGCTCGTTGTTGTCCTTGAATTAAACCATTTTTAACGGTTTGTTGTCTCATTGCGATGGCAATTGCTGCTCACATTGCTGCTGCAGTTGCGGTACGATGCTCCTGAGCCGTACGTGGAACACGGCCTTCCCTCCTGGTTGTGCCATGTGGTCGCCGAGAACCCGGTTTCCTTGTGACCGTACATTCTCGTGACCACCGATGTCAACAATCACGTACATTGGCTGCATTCCAGGAAAGTCTTCCTGCACTATCACAGATGAAAAGGCCAGCTTCTCGTAGCCCTGTCATACGACCTCGTTCAGATTCATTGTGGTGTTGGTAACGGAGTCTTTGTCGCGTTAAGGGCATTCTTGAGTAATATCAACTCACTACGACCAATCTCAAATGTAACTAAAGCACATGACCGTTGCAGCGTATATTAAAAGCACACCCTGATTGTGGCACTACTGGGACCACTCTTACGGGACTGATGCGAGATTTGAATAGACTTCATGTTTCCGATCTAGAAACAAGCCTACCAGCTTTCGTTGATGTTACACAACTCCTTTTTGTGTGGCTTTTTTCTTCTTTCAGTGTATAGTGAGTGGTAGGACATAGACACCAAACTGTGATATGCAATAACTATCCAACAACGGGGACAGACACAATCTAGCGAGTGTGCCTCTAAACGTACGTAAGGTGGAATTGGAAGTATGTACGGAACGAGAGCTCTGGTTTTACTCACATAATGCAAAAAGTTCTAAAATACGAGGGTGAGTCTAAGGAACCCCTAAATATTTTTAAAAATATTATTTATTGAGCAGAAGTTGTACAAAGCTGTATCACCTTTAAACATAGTCTCCCCCATGCTCAATGCAAATCCTCCAGCGCTTACAAAGTGCATAAATTCCTTTAGAAAAAAATTCTTTTGTTAGTCCTCGCAACCACTCATGCACCGCATGGCGTACCTCTTCATCAGAACGGAACGTCTTTCCTCCCATTGCGTCTTTGAGTGGTCCAAACATATGGAAGTCACTTGGGGCAAGGTCTGGTGAGTATGGTAGATGAGAAAGACACTCAAATTGTAAGTCTGTGATTGTTACAGCTGTTGTACGGGCTGTGTGGGGCCTTGAATTGTCATTTTGCAAATGGACACTTTCTGACAGTAATCCACGTCACTTTGATTTGATTGCGGGCCACAGATGACTTCTAGGGATCTCTGTATAATGCACTGGTGACAGTGGTCCCTCTAGGCATATAATGCTCCAAAATGACGCCTTTTTTGTCCCAAAAGAGAGTCAGCATAACCTTCCCAGCTGATGGTTCTGTTCGAAACTTCTTTGGTTTTAGTGATGAGGAATGGCGCCATTCCTTGCTCGTTCTCTTCGTTTTCGGTTGGTGAATGTGAACTCAGGTTTCGTCCGCAGTAACGATTCCTGTAAGGAAGCCAGCACCTTCTCGTTCAAAGCGCCGAAGAAGTTCTTCACAAGCATCAACACATCGTTCTCTCATTTCAGGAGTCAGCTGCCGTGGCACACATCTTGCAGACACTTCGTGATACTGGAGCACATCATGCACAATGTGGTGTGCTGACCCATGACTAATCTGTAAACATGCTGCAATGTCATTCAGTGTCACTCGGCAGTTTTCCTTCACTATGGCTGCAGAGTTCTGTGGAGTTGCAACTAGTTGGGCCTGACCTGAATGAGGAGCATCTTCCACTGAAGTCACACCATTTGTGAACTTCCTACTCCATTCGTAGACTTGCTACTGTGACAAACATGCATCACCGTAATGGTAATGAACCTTCGTTCGTCGATGAATTTCAATAGGTTTCACACCTTCACTATGCAAAAACCGAATAAAGCTGTTCTTCCTTGGTGCAAGTCGCAAGTGGGGCAGCCATCTCTATACTGGTACTGCGACGGTATATGTGCATCTGCACAATGCTGCCAACTACAGGCCATTCTGCATGCTGTTTGTAGCGCGCTTACCAACTCACAGGATAACGGTGCGAAATTTCGATTTGTTATTACAAATTTAAGGTATTCATTTGACTCACTTCCGTAATTATGACGTTATTGCTGTTTAACCTTGAATACTACAGGTTTATGTTTGAAGCCAATGCCACCCTTCCACTGATTTGTTTCTTAACCGATTTAATTGTTCCTAAGAATTTTGTACCTTTTGCTGAATAGATTAACTGGTTTTTCCAACAATTCCCTAATCGGTTCCAGATTAGTTTCATTGGATTGGTTTCTTTCTGTTTGTGATACAATATTTTTGCTTCCATTATTATTGCTAGCCAAATGATTACATAACCATAAACATACAAACACACTGCAGTGTTTTCCCTTCCAGAGGTAGTGTATTTAAATTACAATCACCGTTACTTTTTAATTCTGAACTGCTGCTTCTTGATTTAATGTTCAGATAACCGTGAGGTTCTTCTTATCGAGGATGTCTTCTCCATTACAATTATACATGGGCTGTAACTCTTAAAACTTTTATCTGTTTCTAACTTCCTACTAATTAATACAATGAGATAACACTTCATAAAAACGTAAATTCATACATGAGCAGTGATGTTACATGTGCTGTGTTTAACATTAATATATGACAGTTTCGATCTGACAGATAGAATCAAACTTCTTTTCTACTGGGACGTCGTCCGCAGCTCGTGGATCTCGCGGTCGCGTTCTCGCTTCCCGAGCACGGACTCCCGGGTTACATTCCCGGCGGTGTCACGGATTTCCATCTGCCTCGAGATGACTGGGTGTTTGTGTTGTCCTCATCATTCCATCACCATTCATGAAAGTGGCGTGATTGGACTGAGTAAAGGTTGGGAATTTCCGGGCGCTGATAACCGCGCAGTTGAGCGCCCCACAATCTAAAACATCATCATCATCTACTGGGACGTCACTCTTATTTTCATCGAAGGCGCTGACCCATGGTGTGCTTCGGTTCCCTGAGCCAGGACGTGATCGCAAGGAGAAACTGCTCCGCCAGCAGCTATTACAATACGTAGCAAAAACTACCACTATCGTTCCATTTTGAAGAGGCACAGTGTCCATCGGTACTAGAGTACATGCACTAATCATAATAAACATCCCAGCAGTTTATGTATCTAAAGTAATTAACGAATAATCATCCTTCATCGACCAGTTAGATGTTGAGTAAACTCTGCTTTACGAATGTGATAAGTTATACCACAAAACACATACACACGTGTCTGCGCACAAGTTCCCAGTTCCCAATAATGCTGAGGGCACGCCGTCAACTCCAGGGGCCGTGTATCCAGGTCTTTCAGTGCTCTGTCAAATTCTTCTCATGTGTCATATCTCATCTTCATCTATTTCCTTTTCCCTTTCTATAATACTGCTTTCTAGTTTGCTTCTTTTGTATAGGCCTTCTGCGTTTTCCTTCCACCTTCCAGCTTTTTCCTCTTTGCTTAATAAGGGGATATTATGGAGCTCCTGATATTCATACACTTGTGTCTATTTTCTTCAAAGGCATGTTTCCTCTTGAAAATTCCCTGTTGATTTGGCACATTCATTTCTTCCCACTGAATTAATATACTCCAAGACCTATCTTCGCCAAATTCACACATATCCACCATCATCAGCGATACATGCACTGTGAACAACCTCATTGCATTTTCGCTGTAGCAATTTCATATCTTTTGGACACATTTTGTTCTTCAACCAAAAGGAAGCTTTCACGTGTTACAAGCCACGAGGCTGATCGCCATTCTTTCCTGGTCTGATTCGGTATTCGTTTCGGTGTTTTTTCGCTGTGAGTTCTGGTGTGGAGGTAGTCTGTTCTTTTGGAGAGAGGTAGGTTATTTTTGGCACCGTTTGTCCACGATTACTCAAAGATTAGTACCGGGGCAGTATTCTTGCACAAGGTAAAATAGAAACTCTTATGTTGTTCATATCTGACTAAATGGAAGCTGATTATAGTGCGCTACAATTTTTTTTCACTTCATAGTGCTATGAATTCAAAGTTGTCACCTTCTCCTGAATTATGAAATAGGTTTTGCTTCGTTAAACCATGATCAGGAAATAATCATTTGAAATTTGCTTCTGTTGTTTCAACTTTCAGGAGTAATCTCAGTGTCCAAATCCAACAAAAAAATGGGAAACCATTCACCATATCTCTAACAGTTCTCTATCAAGTACCTAATTATCAACACATGGAATACTACTGGTCAAGTTTTTTCTCAGTATTATAGCTAGCATCAAAATCAGGAACTTAGTGAAAGAATACAATACATAAAAATACTTAAAGTTCAAGGAAATACCTCTGCAGAAATGAAATATTTAACAGAATGGTGCAAAACCCCAAACAGTCCTATGTCTCTGCCTATGTGCTCATCAGCACATCAGGTTCTCTTCCATATATGAGAATTTTCAAGTCCCAAGTATGTTCCTTCTAGCTGAATAACTAAATAAATGACGCAAATTGCATATGTTCAAGTGCTTTAACATCTCTTAATGATCTGGAAAAGTATTGTCAATAGACTCTGTACCTAAGTTTTTTCACCATAAAAAGGATGGAGGGGAACTTCTCGCACATCTGCACATCAAGTTACAAAACTATTTCTTCAAGGAAGATTATACCTCTGAGTATCTCATAACACTATTAATTTCTGTGTCAGATCGATGGAGTTTCACACGTAGCTTTCCTTGTTAACTAGTGATTCACAGAACTGAATAAAGTGGACAACAATTTCAAAATTTTTCTTAATCAACAACATAAACTACAATTAACCAATATCAATGTATGAAATAATACATCTCTTACAGCAAGAAACATAACTGGAAAATAAAATCACCGCTGGAAAAACTTCTACCTTCAAAGTACAAAATTATTGTTCTAACACACTGCAAAATATTTATCACATAAACAGAAAGAAAATTCACCCAGAATAGAGCATATTTTTACGCCCTAATCATTGGAGGGTAATATACTTGCTGAAAACTGTACTTTCACGTAAAAAACAAGTTTCCACTGTAATTTAAATATGAGCCAAAATCTTCTTTACACCTGAACGTCACAATACGTCACCAATTCTCCATACTGTATTAGTTCTCAGGGTAATACCAATAAATGATCACAAATAGCATGCACTCTTCTTCTGTATCACACATGAAAGTTAATTGTCCTCGACTGTAATTCACCAGTATAGCATAACTTAACCGTATCATATTCATACATCAAAGTATAGATAAGAATGTATTCAGTAAATATTTTACAGAATATAAATGTAAATGGAAACTTCTGTTTTTTAATCACAAGTAGGAATATCGCAAAGCGAAAAATTTAGTCACAAGACTGATAAGTATTGCAATTAAATTAAAGAACTGTCGTCAAAAAAAATTAATAGGACCCTCATATTCTATCCAGGACGGGTTGACCAAAAATTAAAAATTTTGGATGATACTGATATGAAAACATTACATTATTAGAAAGAGACAGTGTCGCCATTACTGAAATCAGAAAGGAAACACTGTATTGTAATGTTTAAAAGAAACAGTGGCAGACACACACACACACACACACGCATTCGTAATACCGCACAACTAAGAAATGGGCTTGCGTTGCTGACATTTGCCTATTAGACAGTGAGTATTGATTCATCAAATTGAACGAGTGTTAGCTGTCTGCTGACAGGGTCAAGCTATGCATCTGAGGATGTCTACTCAGTTATGTAATCATTGACTTTACCTTCTAAGAATAATTAAACCATCTGAATGTACATATAAATTCTTAATATCATATGTACATAACATCATAGTAATGTGGAGACCTTGAAAGGTGGCTGTGCTTTGAAAGAGCCTTCATTTCACTTCCCAGAATTTGTTTACGTTATTTTTTCTATGCAATTATTATTCAGTCAATATGCCCTCACAGAAAGGTGATAACTAGGAATTCAGATGGGAATATTTGGGATCAGGTCACCCTAATGGAATGACTGGGGTCACCGATAACTGCTCCAGTATTCTTCATGCTTTAACACATAACTTACCATTATTAATGTCGAACGAGTTTTAAAAAAAATCAACAGTAAAACTGAGTGAGCAGACTGTAGAAAAATGACTTTGAAGCAACTGCCACTAATTATGAGCCAACAGCCATTAAATATACACTAAAAGAACAGGATTTTAAAAACAATTAACTACACTCAGCAAAATCAATGAGAAGTTTTTTCAAACTAAATGACTTTTAAACAGCTGCCATTAATTGTGAACCCACTGTCATTCAGTAGGCAGTGAAGGCACAGGACTTTAAAAAAGAGCCACGCGGGGTAGCCGCGCGGTCTGAGGCGCCTTGTCACGGTCTGCGCTGCTCCCCCCGTCGGAGGTTCGAGCCCTCCCTCGGCCATGGGTGCGTGTGTTGTTCATAGCGTAAGTTAGTTTAAGTCAGATTAAGTAGTGTGTAGGCTCAGGGACCGATGATCTAAGTTGTTTGGTCCCATAAGACCTTACCATAAATTTCCAGTTTCCAATTTTAAAAAAAGAACTAACAGTCACTGAATGATTGACTACAGTTAACCAAAATTTTCTGATCAGATTTGAAGCAAATGATTTTTAAACAGCTCTTATTAATTATGAATCCACTGTCATTCAGCAGACAGTAAAATATAGACCTTTTTTTTTAAAAAAAGGAAAAAAACAATTAAAAGTCACTGAATAAGCAGCTACAGTTATCCAAAATTCACTAATCAATTTAAGCAAATGACTTATAAACAGCGAGCATTAATTATGAACCCACTGTCGTTCAGGGCACACACAAGGTATAGAATTTTAAAACAATTAACAGTCACTGAGTATTCAGCTACCGTTAACCAAAATTCACTGATCAGATTTTAAGCAAATGACTTTTAAACAAGTGCTATTAATTACGAATCCATTGTCATTCAGTAAAAAGAAAATAGAGAATTTTAAGAACAATTAACAGTCGCTAAATAAGCAGCTGGAGTTAGCCAAAATTCACTGATCAGAGTTTAAGCAAATGACTTATAATCAGCAGCTATTAACAATGAGCCCGTTGCCATTCAGTGCAAACACAAAGTACAGAATTTTAAAAACAATTATCAGTCACTTAACAGGTAGCTACGGTTAGCCAAAATTCATTGATCAGTTTATAAGCAAATGACTTGTAAGCAGCTGCTATTAGTTTTGAGTAATGGTTGCATAAACCCAACGGGGGGGGGGGGGAGGGGGAGGGGGGGGGAGGGAAGAGCGAGAGGTAACGACTTACAAGGAAGTTAGTTAACTCGGACAGAACAGAAAGGCCGCCATCCTTCCACTCCTTAAGCCTGCAAGAGACCGGATGTCCTTCACTAGCGTCGAACCGGCCAAGTAACCTCCTAGTCGCTCAGGTGTTTCCAAAATATCATGACCACTCACAGGAACTGCTTCGCAGGGCAGGCGATAAGCGAAAGTCAAAACTAGGCTCGGTGCCTTGACAGGAACCGATTCGTTCTCTCGTGTACTATCGGGCACTCCAAACTTCTCACGCCCCCAGTCGACTCACACCGCACACCACCCACTCACTCCCCAAAACCTTCCTACTTCGTGGCTTTTGTCCCCATTGGTGACGACACCAGCGTACGTGTGAAGTTATCCAGACGACGTTTATTGACGAGGGACGAAATCGATAGAAGGTCGAGCCCACACTGTCCAAAGGTTAATAGCAAAATATTTTAATACGAGGCTGACTGTGTTTAGTGTACATTAAGTAGCATATACTCATGAGTTAATTTTCTGGCTGGCCATAACTTCTGTCGGCTGTAAATTCACTAACAGGCAGTGGCCAGCCACAGAGGCAGAGAGGACAGGTGGCTTTCTGGAGCATCGGCCGTGCCAGTAGTAAGGCTGTACAATAGCCCCGCCACACGTACGTCACACTGGTGCCGCACCCATTATGGAAGATAAACCTGTGAAAGTACACTTTGCAGACGGCTGTGTATTTGGTAAGAGTATTTGCAACTTAGTAGTTAGGGAGAGTAGAATGTTAGCTCACTGTCTGACGAGAGTTTATTTCCACAAGTTTTGAGTTGAGCAGACAATTATTGGTAAAACGTTTTGTCAGTTCACAGTCATAGTCAACTTTTGAATTCTATTTACAGGCACAGTGCATTATCCAAAATTTATATCCACGGATAGTAAGGGGGTTATTTCCATTCTTATCGCACCTTTGCCATTAATAGTTTGGGATTTTCTATTTATGTACAGAAGTTATTCTCACTGATTGCATGTTTGTTTAATTGTTTGTGTTGTTCATTCTGGTCTTTGGGACAATAAAGGCTTTCGTTAAGCAGTAGCTAATGTTTGATTTCAGTAGTATAAAACCTTTGATTCAATATTTTCGATTTGTTTAATATTTTACTCATTGATTATCGCTACTGGCGAGAACATTATTAAATTGTGTATATTACACTACTGGAAATTAAAATTGCTACACCACGAAGATGACGTGCTACAGACGCGAAATTTAACCGACAGGAAGACGATGCTGTGATATGCAAATGATTAGCTTTTCAGAGCATTCACTCAAGGTTGGCGCCGTTGGTGCTGACATGAGGAAAGTTTCCAACCGATTTCTCGAACACAAAAAGCAGTTGACCGGCGTCGCCGGGTAAAACGTTGTGATGCATCGTGTAAGGAGGAGAAATGCGTACCATCACGTTTCCGACTTTGATAAAGGTCGGATTGTAGGCTATCGCGATTGCGGTCTGTCGTATCGCGACATTGCTGCTCGCGTTGGCCGGGATCCAATGGCTGTTAGCATAATATGGAATCGGTGGGTTCAGGAGGGTAATACGGAACGCCGTGTTGGAACCCAACGGCCTCGTGTCACAACAGTCGAGATGACAGACATCTTATCCGCATGGCTGTAACGTATCGTGCAGTCACGTCTCGATCCTTGAGTCAACAGATGGGGACGTTTGCAAGACAACAACCATCTATACGAACAGTTCGAAGACGTTTGCAGCAGCATGCAAATCAGCTCGGAGACCATGGCTGCGGTTACCCTTGACGCTGCATCACTTACAGGAGCGCTTGCGATGGTGTACTCAACGACGAACCTGGGTGCGCGAATGGCAAAACGTCATGTTTTCGGATGAATCCAGGTTCTGATTACAGCATCATGATGATCGCATTCGTGTTTGGCGACATCGCGGTGAACGCACATTGGAAGCGTGTATTCGTCATCGCCATACTGGCGAATCACCCTGCATGATGGTATGGGGTGCCACTGGTTACACGTCTCGGTCACCTCTTGTTCGCAGTGACGGCTCTTTGAACAGTGGACGTTACATTTCAGATATGTTACGACCCGTGGCTCTAGCTGTCATTCGATCCCTGCGAAACCCTACATTTCAGCAGGATAATGCAGGACCGCATGTTGCAGGTCCTGTACGGGCATTTCTGGATACAGAAAATGTTCGCTGTTGCCCCGGCCAGCACATTCTGCAGATCTCTTACCAATTGAAAACGTCTGGTCAATGGTAGCCGAGCAACTTGCTCGTCACAAATCGCCAGTCACCACTCTTGATGCACTGTCGTATCGTGTTGAAGCTGCATGAGCAGCTGTACCTGTACACGCCATCCAAGCTCTGTTTTACTCAATGCCCAGGCGTATCAAGGCTGTTATTACGTCCAGACGTGGTTGTTCTGGGTACTGATTTCTCAGGATCTATCCACCCAAATTGCGTGAAAATGTAATCACATGTCAGTTCTAGTATATTTGTCCAATGAATACCCATTTATCATCTGCATTCCTTCTTGGTGTAGAAGTGTTAATGGCCAGTAGTGTACTAAATGTTTTTCTGGGGGAGAGGGCAGTAAAGTGTAGTATCGTACCCCAGGCGCCAGTTATGTTCGCTACGCCACCGGTACAGTTAATTATTGGGAGGGGCCATCTATAGTTAGCGTTATCCTTGCATAGAGATCTCTGTCGGTTTCTGTTCTGAAGCGTGCCAAAGTTAAATTCTGGGGCAGGAAGTGGTAACACGTATGCACGGACTACCTTTACATTGCACTCTATACAAAGGGCAGCCATTGGCAAGATCGTGCCTTGCAGCGTTTGTAAAAGAAAAGCTGTCGCTCTTGAGCCGACTAGTCCACTTACAATTTCTCCTCCCACCAGGGTTTTAGTAAGGCCGTTAAGGGTTTTAGTTTTCAATCACCATGATATTTAACAAACAGCACTTGGCGAAACGGCACCCGTCGACCTACTTGATCTGCAACTGGAAGCTTTTAGCGTCCAAGGAAAAACTTCTTATTACTAATATATTGTGACTGCAATTTAATGGAGGCCGCTGTGGCGGAAAAACTTCTTATACTAATATATTGTGACTGTAATTTAATGGAGGCCGCTGTGCCTGAGCGGTTCTAGCCATTTCAGTTTGGAACCGCACAACCGCTACGGTCGCAGGATGTGTCTGATGTCCTTAGGTTAGTTAGGTTTAAGTGGCTGTAAGTTCTAGGGGACTGATGACCTCAGATGTTGAGTCGCATAGTGCTCAGAGCCATTTGCAATTTAGTGCTTGATTTCTGATGCGCCAGAATATTCATGGCTATAGTACAATGTGGCACCACATTATGCATCAGTAACGAAGAAGGATGAGCGGTAAATGAAAATAATTCTGAAAGAAGTAGGCTGATAATCTATTACACCATTACTGAACACAAGTAACTGATTTAAGTCACACATGAGTACTGAAAACAACAGGTGCGATATTCAGACTCACTTTAAGTAGTCGGAACATCATGATGTCATCTCACGGTTTTCAACAAACTCAGGATAGAGTGACAACTTTAAATTTACAGCACGTTGAAGTGAAAAGAGAAGTACGAGAATCTTACAGGTTTCCATTTTACCACGTTCAAGCACACTGCTCTATTCCTTATCGCGGAGTAATCACCGCCAAGTGACGACAATATAACTTAACCACTTGAACTGACCTTCACGACGGCAGCTAATTGACATGGCCTCACACAATTCGTTATTCATTTTGGATTCTTCGCACCAGTACAGATCACCACCAGACAAAGGCAGTATCCTCTGAAAAAGAACGCAGAACAGAACAGCGTCAAACCTAATACTGCGCCACAACAGAAAATAATTAGGAATGCTCTTTCAGACGCGATCAGCCTCGTGGTTTGTAACCAGCGAAAACGTTCTATTAGTTTGAAAACAAAGTGATTCCTAAAGATACGAACTGCTACAGTAAACATGCACAGAGGTTGCTATCGTTTTATTGAAGCTGATCATAGTGGATATGGGTGAAGTTTTGCAAAGATAGCTGTTGCTATGCATTAAAAGCAATATATAGTGGCAAGGAATGAATGTTTCGAATGAACAGGCAACTTTCACTTTTTCCTCTAGGCATCATCTGTCTGTCTCTTCAACAGCTTTATATTGCCATGTAGCCATTCCTGCATATACATTTCGTTTTTTCTATCAGTCCCGTTTTTTGGGCGCGAACAACGTCTACACACACACACACACACACACACACACACACACACACACACACACACACACACTCACACACACACACACACACACACACTCACACACAAACCTATTTATATTAGTCTTGGGTGGTTTAAAAATCAGACTGGAAAGCGACGTAGTGGCAGCTGATAGACTATCTCTGTATTCTACATCAACATTTGTATTGCACAAAACATTGAACAATACGTGGCGGACGGTACATGATAACAATACTACTGAATTTCTGCTATTTTTATATGTATGTGAGGACCGTGAAATGTCTAAAACTAAAGCAAAGGCCACTCATTCTGAGTCAAAGGTCCAGTCTGAAAGAAAAATGTTTTAGAAAATCAGTTTGCAGAGTAAGCATCATCATTCAGCTATTTTGATTGTCAAATCAGATTTGAGACAAATAAAAATTCTGAAATAATCACTGCCAGATTTGAGCATATCCGTATGTTGTACTGTCCTTAGCGCTATGAACAACACCAAGTAGAATACAAAGCCCGGAAGCGCAATTTCTAAGAAGAACGAGAGGTTGCTCTAGAACAGAACGTACAAGAAATGAAGCAATACGACATAACTGTTGGTGGAGCTTATCCAGGGGGAAATAAACGTGTACCGTTACAGATATATGCAAATGGCGGACAATAAATGACTTCCTAACTTAGCTTTACATCAAAGACATAATGGGAGTAAAAAAACACTGGAATTCCTAAGAATAGATGGAATAGATGGAAGGATTTGGTGAAGCCATTAAAGGCTTAAATGAGTAATCCAGGAAGTGAATAAGAAGAAGATGAATTGTAACCTTACTGTATCGATACAGAACTCGTGGGCTGTGTATTCCATCGCAAAAGCACACACACAACACGTTATATATATATATATATATATATATATATATATATATATATATATATATATATATATATATATATGCATACGACTCTTAAGCTATAATATGCTGGGATGCAATTTAGTATTAATTAGTATGTTAGCCGTTATATAAATTGCCACTGACATTACCTGAAACATTATCAGTCCATAAAACATGCTGTCTACGTGGGCGCCTGGTACACAATGAGCATAGACCCTAATTACCTCGAATTGCAATAACATCCAGGAAAACTCAGAGGGTAGCTAGACACCGAGGCCTGTAAGACTTCTGGAAGAACAAAAAATTAGTTTTAAATCCTCGGCAGATTCGGTCCCACTTGTACGCTACGGTATGTTGCGGGTTCCCTCTCCACTTCTGCTTAAGTGCTTTCCCACATACGGTCAGACCAGGGGAAAATTTCCCATTAGCAGGCGAGTGCTGCACTCTCATCTCTGAACATCAAAGGACGGCCGCCGTCACAGGGACTCCCAAAACCTTAGCCTGTCGGCTCTGGACAGCCTAATACCAGTGTAGTTCTAGGGACCTCGTGCATTTACACCCTACTAAGTCTCGAAATCTAGCAACCCAGCAGCTAGATTTATAATTTTCCTACTTTCTCTGGATTTTGGAATTCATTTGATTCTACTTTCAAAGAATAGTAGTTAATTTAACGGTGGTCACGATAAACGTCAACAGTTGCCTACAGAAAAGAAAAACTCACAGCTAGGAAAAATTTAAATTACTGCTTACTTAGTTGCTACTAAAACTTGTGAGCCAAAAATTTCTGATCCCTGTTGAGATGTTTACTTTTCACCTCCGCGTCGTTGTCGATTTCACGGTTCAGCTGATCCACCTCTGCGTTGCAAATGTTTTGAGTGAAATGCCCAGTCGATGTGCTGCTGTTTTCAAGTCAATTCTACCAACATGGAGAGTTATTTAGTTCTCGGGGTTTTGTAAAATTCCTGGATTCACGTCTCGTCGCTGTGCAGCCTATGAAAAGGATTGCGGAAGACTCCCAAATAAATGACAAAGAGCAGTGCAGTTTTAATATCAATTTATTTCCAGGACTCTGGTGTCCTAGCCTGGTGAACTGTACCGGTTACATCACATGTACACAAAAATTGACATCAAACGAAATAGAGTTCACGTCCCAAATGTCAACAAACGAGTGAACCTACCATACATGTGTTCGCAACCATAGCCAAAAAGCGAGTGCCCCTGAGGCGCCTGTGCGACCTCTACTTTGCTAATAATTACATACAATGAAAATTACAATTTTATGTAAAATCACAATTAGAAGTTAAACCGAGTATGAGATACACATTGCTAAAAATTTACAATCTCAGTGCTGAACAAGGTGAACCTATTTTCAATTTATTGTTAGTTTACGGGTTATTATAACATTTTCTGATGAGTTTTGTTACAGGTAACAATTACGTTTCTAAATTTGTTTACAACAAATCAACTAGTGCCAGAATTTTAGTGCTAACATATATCAGAGATTCAATTAACGTGCTTTATTTATATGTTGTATTTAATTTGCTTTAGTAATTTTATAGTGATAGGTTTACTGGTACATCCTTACCATGTGTTTGATTTCTTTCGATTAGTTACAGTATTAATTTCACATTTGTATTGTGTTTCTCACATAAGAACAATGTTAAATGCTTTTGGTAGATTCAAAATACACACTTTGGCTTTTACGCATTTGCTTTCAGCAAAGCATCGTTTTCGAATTATATGTATACTGAAATAGTGGTTATTTTTCATGTAATTTGGAAACAGGTCACTTTACATTTTGTTCTTTATGTCGAAATGACTGCATTTGAAACAGTTATCTAGTTATTCACTTTGGACGATTAGGACTGGTGTTTATCTTTAATGCTCCCCGAGGGGTTCTGATAGGTAGCAATGAGATACAGTAATATTTCACTGTCCACAGAATTATGTCTGGTAACGTTGTTAGCAACGGACGTGGAATGGAATGTATTTCAGACGGAACAGAGGGGAATGCAGAATCGTCTAGAATTGGCGTCTAGTAACGATCATATCGGAAACAGCGGAAGAGGATGGCTGTGCATGAGCAGCTGTCTTCAACATCTATGGAAACTAGTTGAAGAACTGTGAAACTGCAGTATGTGACGAGATGTTGGAAGTGCAAGCGTCATCTCGCGGTAAATCTAAATCTGGATGGCTGGATGGAGATTTGAACCCTGCCACAACTGATTGCGAGTTCAGAGCTTTAACCTCTCTGAGCTCACGTCCTTGGTCTGCTCTAGTACAGAGTTCAGATACCGTGAACCAGTAAATCTACCGACGTACAATAATGCAATAATATCAAGCAAAACAAGATGAATATTCAAATAGTTCTATACCTTTCAGAAAATAACACTCGTATATAAGCAGTGGCATTCTATTCCGAAACGGAGTCCACTCTCCTGTTCCAGGGATTTCAGTGCTTATATAATTAGTCTAGTCTTCGATCTCAATTAGATCACTGCTTATGAGCTGTACTCAGGCCAGTTTTCTATCCTACTGACTTCATTGCTTATAAAGTATACTCAGCCCAGTCTCCAGTCACAATGACATCACTGCTCATGAGGTGTAATTTACCGTCTAGTAAGGTCATCCGAAGACCAGTATCAGCTGCAAAGCGATTTAGAAAAGATTGCTGTATGGTGTGTCAGGTGGCAGTTGACGCTAAATAACGAAAAGTGTGAGATGATCCACATGAGTTCCAAAAGAAATCCGTTGGAATTCGATTACTCGATAAATAGTACAATTCTCAAGGCTGTCAATTCAACTAAGTACTTGGGTGTTAAAATTACAAACAACTTCAGTTGGAAGCACCACATAGATAATATTGTCGGGAAGGCGAGCCAAAGGTTGCGTTTCATTGGCAGGACACTTAGAAGATGCAACAAGTCCACTAAAGAGACAGCTTACACTACACTCGTTCGTCCTCTGTTAGAATATTGCTGCGCGGTGTGGGATCCTTACCAGGTGGGATTGACGGAGGACATCGAGAGGGTGCAAAGAAGGGCAGCTCGTTTTGTATTATCGCGTTATAGGGGAGAGAGTGTGGCAGATATGATACACGAGTTGGGATGGAAGTCATTACAGCATAGACGTTTTTCGTCGCGGCGAGAGCTTTTTACGAAATTTCAGTCACCAACTTTCTCTTCCGAATGCGAAAATATTTTGTTGAGCCCAACCTACATAGGTAGGAATGATCATCAAAATAAAATAAGAGAAATCAGAGCTCGAACAGAAAGGTTTAGGTGTTCGTTTTTCCCGCTCGCTGTTCGGGAGTGGAATAGTAGAGAGATAGTATGATTGTGGTTCGATGAACCCTCTGCCAAGCACTTAAATGTGAATTGCAGAGTAGTCATGTAGATGTAGATGTAGATGTAGATGTACTCAGGCCAGTCTCCTATGCCGGTGATTTCAGTACTTATGAGATATAATCAGTTAGTCTCCTGTCCCAATGACTTCACTGCTGAAGAGCTATACTCCTGTCTGAGTGGCTGACGAGGTATACTCACTGCAGCATCCTATTCCTATTTCTTATGAGGTGTACTCAATCCAGTCTCCTATACCAGTGTGTTTAGTGCTGATGAGTCCAGTCTTCTACCCCCAATGGCTTCACTGCTGAAAGTCTATGCAGTCAAGGCCTGCGAATTAAGGGACAGAGGAAAGTGGGCAGAGACAAATTTTTAAGATGCTGGAAGTCAAAAATAATTTTTTTGTATGCATAATGCGTAGATTAAAACTGAAGAAACTGCAAAAAGGTGGGAATTTAAGGAGATGGAACATGGATAAACTGAAAGAACCAGAGGTTGTACAGAGTTTCAGGCAGAGCATAAGGGAACAATTCACAGGAATGGGGGAAAGAAATACAGTAGAAGAAGAATGGGTAGCTTTGAGGGATGAAGTAGTGAAGGCAACAGAGGATCAAGTAGGTAAAAAGACGAGGGCTAGTAGAAATCCTTGGATAACAGAAGAAATATTGAATTTAATTGATGAAAGGAGAACATATAAAAATGCAGTAAATGAAGCAGGCAAAAAGGAATACAAACGACTCAAAAATGAGATCGACAGGAAGTGCAAAATGGCTAAGCAGGGATGGCTAGAGGACAAATGTAAGGATATAGAAGCTTGTCTCACTAGGGGTAAGATAGATACTGCCTACAGAAAAATTAAAGAGACCTTTGGAGAGAAGAGAACCACTTGTATGAATATCAAGAGCTCAGATGGAAACCCAGTTCTAAGCAAAGAAGGGAAAGCAGAATAGTGGAAGGAGTATATAGAGGGTCTATACAAGGACGATGTACTTGAGGACAATATTATAGAAATGGAAGAGGATGCAGATGAAGATGAAATGGGAGATATGATGCTGCATGAAGAGTTTGACAGAGCACTGAAAGACCTGAGTGGAAACAAGGCCCCCGGATTAGACAACATTCCATTGGAACTACTGACGGCTTTGGGAGAGCCAGTCCTGACAAAACTCTACCATCTAGTGAGCAAGATGTATGAAACAGGCGAATTACCCTCAGACTTCAAGAAGAATATAATAATTCCAATCCCAAAGATAGCAGGTGTTGACAGACGTGAAAATTACCGAACAAACAGTTTAATAAGCCACCGCTGCAAAATAATAACGCGAATTCTTTACAGACGAATGGAAAAACTAGTAGAAGCCGACCTCGGGGAAGATCAGTTTGGATTCCGTAGAAATACTGGAACACGTGAGGCAATACTGAACTTACGACTTATCTTAGAATTTAGATTAAGGAAAGGCAAATCTACGTTGGTGGCATTTGTAGACTTAGAGAAAGCTTTTGAAAATGTTGACTGGAATACTCTCTTTCAAATTATAAAGGTGGCAGGGGTAAAATACAGGGAGCGAAAGGCTGTTTACGATTTGTACAGAAATCAGATGGTAGTTATAAGAGTCGAGGGACACGAAAGGGATGCAGTGGTTGGGAAGGGAGTGATACAGGGTTGTAGCTTCTCCCCAATGTTATTCAATCTGTATATTGAGCAAGCAGTGAAGGAAACCAAAGAAACATTCGGAGTATGTATTAAAATCCATGGATAAGAAATAAAAACTTTGAGGTTCGCCGATGACATTGTAATTCTGTCAGAGACAGCAAAGGACTTGGAACAGCAGTTGAATGGGATGGATAGCGTCTTGAAAGGACGATATAAGATGAACATCAACAAAAGCAAAACAAGGATAATGGAATGTAGACGACTTAAGTAGGGTGACGCTGAGGGAATTACACTCCTGGAAATGGAAAAAAGAACACATTGACACCGGTGTGTCAGACCCACCATACTTGCTCCGAACATTGCGAGAGGGCTGTACAAGCAATGATCACACGCACGGCACAGCGGACACACCAGGAACCGCGGTGTTGGCCGTCGAATGGCGCTAGCTGCGCAGCATTTGTGCACCGCCGCCGTCAGTGTCAGCCAGTTTGCCGTGGCATACGGAGCTCCATCGCAGTCTTTAACACTGGTAGCATGCCGCGACAGTGTGGACGTGAACTGTATGTGCAGTTGACGGACTTTGAGCGAGGGCATATAGTGGGCATGCGGGAGGCCGGGTGGACGTACCGCCGAATTGCTCAACACGTGGGGCGTGAGGTCTCCACAGTACATCGATGTTGTCGCCAGTGGTCGGCGGAAGGTGCACGTGCCCGTCGACCTGGGACCGGACCGGACTGCAGCGACGCAACGATGCACGCCAAGACCGTAGGATCCTACGCAGTGCCGTAGGGGACCGCACCGCCACTTCCCAGCAAATTAGGGACACTGTTGCTCCTGGGGTATCGGCGAGGACCATTCGCAACCGTCTCCATGAAGCTGGGCTACGGTCCGGCACACCGTTAGGCCGTCTTCCGCTGACGCCCCAACATCGTGCAGCCCGCCTCCAGTGGTGTCGCGACAGGCGTGAATGGAGGGACAAATGGAGACGTGTCGTCTTCAGCGATGAGAGTCGCTTCTGCCTTGGTGCCAATGATGGTCGTATGCGTGTTTGGCGCCGTGCAGGTGAGCGCCACAATCAGGACTGCATACGACCGAGGCACACAGGGCCAACACCCGGCATCATGGTGTGGGGAGCGATCTCCTACACTGGCCGTACACCTCTGGTGATTGTGGAGGGGACACTGAATAGTGCACGGTACATCCAAACCGTCATCGAACCCATCGTTCTATCATTCCTACACTGGCAAGGGAACTTGCTGTTCCAACAGGACAATGCACGTCCGCATGTATCCCGTGCCACCCAACGTGCTCTAGAAGGTGTAAGTCAACTACCCTGGCCAGCTAGATCTCCGGATCTGTCACCCATTGAGCATGTTTGGGACTGGATGAAGCGTCGTCTCACGCGGTCTGCATGTCCAGCACGAACGCTGGTCCAACTGAGGCGCCAGGTGGAAATGGCATGGCAAGCCATTCCACAGGACTACATCCAGCATCTCTACAATTGTCTCCATGGGAGAATAGCAGCCTGCATTGCTGCGAAAGGTGGATATACACTGTACTAGTGGCGACATTGTGCATGCTCTGTTGCCTGTGTCTATGTGCCTGTGGTTCTGTCAGTGTGATCATGTGATGTATCTGACCCCAGGAATGTGTCAATAAAGTTTTCCCTTCCTGGGACAATGCATTCACGTTGTTCTTATTTCCATTTCCAGGAGTGTAGATTAGGAAATGACACACTTAAAGTAGTAAAGGAGTTTTGCTATTTAACTGATGATGGTCGAAGCAGAGAGGATATAAAATGTAGACTGGCAATGGCAAGGAAAGCGTTTCTGAAGAAGAGAAGCTTTCGAAATATGGTGCTACAGAAGAATGCTGAAGATTAGATGGGTAGATCACATAACTAATGATAAGGTATTGAATAGAATTGAGGAGAAGAGGAGTTTGTTGCACAACTTGACCAGAAGAAGGGATCGGTTGAAAGGACATGTTCTGAGGCATCAAGGGATCACCAATTCAGTATTGGAGGGCAGCGTGGAGGGTAAAAATCGTAGAGGGAGACCAAGAGGAGAATACACTAAGCAGATTCAGAAGGATGTAGGTTGCAGTAGGTACTGGGAGATGAAGAAGCTTGCACAGGATAGAGTAGCATGGAGAGCTGCATCAAACCAGTCTCAGGACTGAAGACCAGAACAACAATAACAACAACAATGCAGGTACCTTAGAACAGGTGTGCAGATTCAAATGACAAACAAATCTTACATGGGAAATGCTGTCGATTCGTACAGAGCTCCTTTCAAACATGGCGAAACTGCCCTAAGCATCGATTAAGACTTGTCATCGAGTAAAACAGAAGTGATTCCAGCGTTTCCCAAGGGCGTTTTATAGACCGTCTGCTGTTCCTAATCTATATAAACAACAATCTGCCTCCTTAGACTGTCAACAGATCATGCTGTTATTTACCGTCTAGTAGAATCGTCAGTATATCAAAAGTAGTAGATGGAAATGGCTTTCACACGATTTCTGTAAGGTACCGAAAGTGGAAGTTTTCTTTGAATAAAGAAAAGTGTGATGTCATCCATATGAGTACTGAAAAAACCCATTAAATTTCGGTTACACGTAAAATCACACAAATTGAAAGGCTTCGACTAAAAACCCAGGAATTACATTTACAGACAATTTCAATTGAAACGATCACATATATAATGTTCTGGGGAGGGCAAAGCAAAGACTGCAGTTTATTGTCAGAATGCTTAGAAGATGCAACAGATCTACTCAAGAGACTGCCTACACTACGCTTGTTTGTCCTCTGATGTGTAGTATCAGTTCTTATGAGACAGGACTGATGTAGGACATAGAAGAAGTCCAAAGAAGGGCAGCTCATAGTTTGTCATTGAGGAAGAGGGGAGAAAGTGACAAGAACATGATAATCGAGTTGATGTAGGTTAATTCTTACAAAGAAGAAAACAGCAATCAGCCACTATAGTGACTGGTTGCTTATTTCTTCTTTGTAAGAATTAACCTACATTAATTGTATACAGCCATGGTCTCACCATGACAGTTTTAGACAAAATAGCATAAGTGAGTTGGGTTGGCAATAAAGGTGTGTTACACTGCGGCAAGATCTCTACATAACATTTCAATCATAGACTTTCCCCTCTCATATGTCGCCAATATACATAGGGAGAAATGATGTCATAATAAAATAAAATAAATCAGTGCTCATACAGAAAGATTTAAATGTTAGTATATAAATGGTTATCTTTTTTTTATATAAATGGTTACGTTATGTGTACTAAGCCAATACTTTCTTTAAGATTCAATTATAAAGACTTCATTGGGGCTCATATTACAAGTCACTGGTGATTGACTGATTATTAGTTCATTATATATTTTTGTGAATTTTTTGTCTATAAGTTAGATCCAGTAATTTTCAAGATCCAAGGTATTAGCTCACTATTCCAGTGTTTTGCTGCATAAGCTATAAAATATATATAAATTGTATAGTATACATTGTATTTGTGTACGTTCATATTTTCTGTCTGTATGTTATCTTGATGATGAAGATAACTACATATCTTAATTAATAGGGCAATGAAATTAAATGATGTGAATTGGTTATGCAGTCTGAATGGAGAAGAAATATGTATCATTTATGAATATTATAAGTGATAAATTAGTATGTAAAGTTTATGTTTAAGTTAAGCATTCTTAAAATATTCTCTGTTCTTTTCCATATTTTTATCTTTCCCTTTATCATTTATGAATACTACAAGTGATAAATTAGTATGTAAAGTTTATGTTCATGTTAACCATTCTTAAAATATTCTCTGTCCCTTTACATATCTTTATCTTTCCCTTTTTCCTCCCCCTTTGATTACAGAAGTTATTTTAATGTTTCTTTAACCACATTACATTTACCAGGGTGTTCTTCACAGATTTCAGAAGTAATAGCAGGTAGATAATCTGCAGACAAATTATCTTACACAATGATTTTTATTTTATGTGCTTTGTTTTCAATCTTCAACTCTACTCCTTAATGAATGAAATACAAAATATCATTTGTAATAAATAAAGTTTTTCAGTTAAATAATGAAACACAAATAACTTTAAACCAAATACCTAAATTTAGGTTATAGTTGTTCTTGCAGAGAAATTGAAATATATTTGCCATAGCTGCTACAGCATTATATGTGCTTGAGATTGCTGTCATTTAATAGAAAACATTTTTATTAGGAAAAATGTTTTGAATCTAATGATATTCTAAAACAAGGGCAGTATCACATGTTATCACAGTATATTCTAGAGTATAATTTTTAATGAATCCAGTAAACATGTTTTTCGATAGATTTACAGTGTCTGATATTCTGGAGGCTGAAGTACCATAATGAATAAAGCACAAAATATCATTAGGTATCAATACATTCTTTTAATATTCATAATTCTTCGTGGGAACAATTAGATTCCACTGTAACATTATGTAGAATAATTAAAATATCATCTTTAACCATAACATTTTTCTCTTCATATAATGGAAACCAAATATCTTTGAATAAAGTACTTAAAATTTAACTCATTGTTGTTATCATAAAAGAATTCAATTATGTTCGTAATAGGTGCCAAAGCATTAGGTGAATTCCCTCCTATTATAAAGAACTAAAATTTATTAGACGAAATAATTTGTATTATTTTTAATTCTTGAATAATTTTCAGCCACTGCATCACATCCTCTGTAAACGCTTTTTTCTTATTTAAAAAAATCTAATAAATTGAGAGCTTAAAATTAAGCGAATTAAAAGCCAGTGCAAAAGAACTAGGAACTACAGCATATTTCAAACTGAGAAAACAATAATTTATTGACCTTATTAAGAAAAATAAACCACTGGTCAGAGTGGCTGAGCAGTTCTAGGCATTACAGTCTGGATCTGCGCAACTCCTACGGTTGCAGGTTCGAATCCTGCCTCGGGCATGGATGTGTATGATGTCCTTAGGTTAGTTAGGTTTAAGTAGTTCTAAGGTCTAGGGGACTGATGACTGTAGCAGTTAAGTCCCATAGTGATCAGAGCCATTTGAACCTTTTTGAACCAAGAAAAATAAAACCAATGAACATACGAATTATACCATAAAAGCTGAAGAACAACACCTCATTCAATTGACTCAGTTTATGTCTAAAAGTATAAATTTTGAACGATTACATGAGTTGAAAATAACAAATAAATTATATGGAGATATAGTTGTTGATTATATTAAAAAGAGTATTCCATTTACTGAATTTCAATAGAAACATCTAATATCAAGACCTTATAATTTATCTGAAAATCTGAGATAAAATAGATTTGGAATATGTATAAAAATTTGGTAACTTATCTAAGAAGTTCATAAGAGACTGTCAGGATAAATTAGATTGGAATAATATGCTTATATATGAAAAATTATTTGAATTTTTTATGAAGGAATATGTTTCATAATGTCAAAAATCGATTGGAACACAATACCATTCAGAAAAAAATTATCTGAAAGCTTCATAACTGAATTTGCAGATAAATTTGATTGGTATGGTTTATCAGCTGAAAAAAACTATCTTAAGATTTTATAAGAGTATTCCAAGACAAATTAGATTGGGTTACTATGTCAGTGTTCCAAACATTATCTGAAGATCTTATGAGAGGAGTTCAGGAAAATATCGATTGGGTTGATATATCAACTGAACTAGTATTGTCTGAAGATTTTATAATAGAACATAATGGTAAGTTAGTTTGGATACTATTCAGGAATATGTCATCAATATAATTGATTTTAACAAATAAGACCTTCAGAAATAATGACTTCTTCAGGGCTGCAACAATATTATTTTGTATGTTTAATCGATCAAAATTATCAGTTTGTCAAAAAAAATTGTGATCATGTTTTCATACACACTGTATTGATTAATGCTTAACAGAATATAACTACATTTGCAGATTAAATATTAAATCCTAGGATCTGATGAAGAGTGAATATATCATTCATCAATTCTTCTTGTGTTTAATCACCCAAAACATAAAAATAATTATGATAGCAAACAATGTGTAAATTTTCTTTCATTTTCTGGTACATGTTTACTAAATTATTATTGTAGCTGCGTCTTAATGTTTTTTTTTTCAAAAGCTGGGTGTGAACCTCTAGTATTACTAAATTGTTTTTGTAGGCTTCATCTTTGAGTTCTAATGACATAATAACAACATTAATTGTCATCATAAATAATTTTAAAAGAACAAAAGCTGGTCTAAAATCCAGATTAAATCTTTGACGAACAACTGGAGGTAATTATATATCTATTTCTCTGTTTTTGTCTCATAATACTTCTAAAGTACTATCAGTCAACTCAGTTAAATATTCTAAATGTTCATATCTAATTCCAATTCCATTTTATTTAAATTATCCAAGTGAGTTATAAGATCATGATACATTTGTTTCTCTTCATTTTTAATCTCATACTCGCCATGTTTATGAATTGATGTAACCCAGATTTTGGATTCTTGGCCTCTTCTTATTTCTATCTTAAAATAGATGAGTATAAACTAGATTCATTAATAAATATTAATGATTTTTCATTACCTCTTAATGTGTCTGCCATGTATCCTTTATATTTTCGTTATGGGTTAGAGGAGACTGGCAGTCTCCCATGATATTCTTCATTATTCTTGCATCATATTGATCAACATTTTTCTGATCACTTCTTTTGTGTTTTCATATTCTAAATTTCAGCTATAGCTTTTTCTTTAAAACAATGATTTTTCTTTTCATCAATAATCACTAATGTTTGCTTCCCATTACATGCAGCCATGTTCATGTTTTTGATGAAATCTATGAATGACTCTATTTAATAGGAAAACATTTTTATTAGAAAAATATTTTTTCAATTTATAAACCTTATTTATTGACAAACACTGAGTGATGAAAAAGTTAGTATACATTTGAAAACTTAATAAACCACAGAATAATGTAGATAGAGAGCTAAAAATTGACACATGTACTTGGAATGACAAGGGGTTTTATTAGAATAAAAAAAACAAAGTTCACAAAATGACCGACAGATTCCGATGGACAGCAAAACGTCAGTGACTGCGCATGACAATCGTGTATAAAAGGAGCTCTAATGAGAGAGAGAATCAGATGCCCCAGCAGTCACAGCATGTTGACGTTACGTGAAAAGGTGCTTTTAGTGAAGCTGTATTATCAGAATGGGGAATGTGCTACTTCAGTGATACGATCCTATCGCCATAGGAAGGGGATTCACATGGGTAAAGGTCCTTTGACAAATGCAGCTGTGAAGAGAATGATTTCGAAGTTCGAAGGCATGGGTTGTTTAGATGATTGACTCTGTAGTGGCCGACCGAGCACAAGGTGTAATGCTGCTGAGACATTTCAGGAAGAAATGGAGACTGTAGCGGGTTCGTATATGCATAGGGAAGTCAGCGCTCATGCAGTCACACATTGCACCGGCATCCCATACACTACTGTTTGGTTGGCACTGAGCTGTACCCTCAGTCCGTGCGATTATTGGCTTTGGGGTTACCTGAAGTCGCAAGTGTATCGTGATCGACTGACATCTCTAGGGATGCTGAAAGATAACATCTGATGCCAATGACTCTCCATAACTCGGGACATGCTTTACATTGCTATTCACAACATTATTATTGAGGAATGATGGTGGACATATTGAGCATTTCCTGTAACATCATCTTTGCTTTGTCTTACTTCTTTATGCTAATTATTGCTATTCTGATCAGATGAAGCGCCATCTGTCAGACATTTTTAACATTTGTATTTTTTTGGTTCTAATAAAACCCCATGTCATTCCAAGCATGTGTGTCAATTTATACCTCTCTATCTATATTATACCGTGATTTATTCAGTTTTCAAATTTATACTGATTTTTTATCACCCGGTATAGTATTAGGTTGTCATTCGAGGGTTCATTTTTAATAGTAAACCCCTTTAAGGTCAGCAAAATATACTAAAAGTTCAGCAATATTCTTAGCTTTAAGCCAAGAACTATTCTTTTTGTCAGTTATCATAAATGCTTGTTTCCTATTGTGAATAACTTGTCGATCATAGCTAAGAATGACTTCATTTAATAGGAGACCTTTTTTATTGGAAGCATTTTTTTCCATTTCAGAATATTTTTAATGAAGGGGACGATTCAGTCCTCATTAATTTTCAAAATTAATACCATACTTTTTTTAACATGGTCACGAACAATCTTAGGATTTTTATATTCGAAAATTTCAACTATATCTTCAGCTGTAAACCAACAATTATTGTTGTATCAGTAATCACAAGCACTTCTTTATCATTACATAACAATCCTGTTGTTCTTCTGAATAAATTCATATATATTCTCTCTAATGATAGCGACTCCATTTTAAAAAAATGGTTCAAAAAAGGTTCAAATGGCTCTGAGCATTATGGGATTCAACATCTGAGGTCATAAGTCCCCTAGAACTTAGAACTACTTAAACCTAACTAACCTAAGGACATCACACACATCCATGCCCAAGGCAGGATTCGAACCTGTGACCGTAGCAGTCACACGGTTCTGGACTGAAGCACCCAGAACCGCTCAGCCACTGTGGCTGGCTTTAAAAAAAAGAAAATAATAACTTTTGTTAGAACCACCAGCTGTTTCAATCACATTTTTTAATAGTTTAGGTTAATATTAATGAAGGTACTATTGTTCGTGAAAACAGTAGACACAAGTGACAGAAGTAAAGCAATAAAATATATAAATGATTATGATTACTTAGATATTTCGTATGATACAAAACTCAATGAATTGAATAATGATTCATTAAGAGATACATTAAAGATACTTCAGTTAAGACACAATTTTGAGATATCTGTCGAATTAAGTGAAGATACTATAAATTTTACGGATAGTCCTAGATGTGTAAAACAGCCAGTCATTAACAAATGTACTAGTATGTATAAATAGGATTAAAAAAAATAAAATGAAATTATGAAGGGACAAATTAAAAAAGTATGAGAAGTAAGAGAGGCAGCATTTCGTTTAGGAAAAAAATATTATTCTATTCAGTTTGTTCATGAAACCAATAGTCCTGATGTTTTAATACAGGTCAAAGAAGAATATATATAATGTAGCAGGCCAATGATGTTTATTGGATCTAGATGGAAATATTCATGCACTGGGTCATGCAGTTTTCCCAAATATGATTAATGAAACAGTAGAAATACATGTAGGTAAAGACAAGACTTGGTACCTGAAAATTGATAGAAATACACCACATTATCAAACTAATCTATTTGAAGTTTTGGTTCATGAAATTGGTCATGTATTAGGTTAATGGCATATAGATGTTCATGGAGTAATAACATATCCATACTATAATGGTCCACATTTAGAATAATCTCAAAATGACATCAACGATCTTCAAAATGTATGGTAACACAGAAAATAACCGTATATGCCAAACATACTCTAGATGTACCATCTATTCCAAATGAAAGAGTTAAATCATTATTTCAAATTAGAAATTTTGATTACTTACTATTTTTGAATGGATTTTAATTAATATTTTATCACATGTGGGTGTGGATAGGTAATAATATGAAAACAAAGCTAATATATAATTGGATAAAAAAATTTTCACAAGATTAACAGAAAATAGATGGAGTGTATCAGGAACTAATTAGTGAGGTTGTATTTTTGTTGATAATATGATGTATATGACGGATTTTCTTATATTACAATTAATTTGAATACATAGTAAACCAATATCTAAAATTCCACTACTTAAAAATTATCTGTTAAATGTTGTAGTCGACATATGTACAGAAAGATAATTTATATTCTTAAACGATCTGTACTATGCAGAACTGGATGAGGGTGACTTTAAATTACATGGTGAAATAACTAGAGAATACCAGAATGAATTCTACATTTAGGCACATTACTGGATTATTGTATTTTCTTCAAGGATGATACTTTCTGCAAATATTATGAATTCACAGGAGAGAATTTAGAGCAGATACAACTGATCTATCATCATTTTATATTGATGATTCTACAACATTTATGAAGGTAATGACTGTATTAAAACGTACTTTACAAGAACCTGAAAATTTTTTTTCTTTATTACAATTTTTTCTCTATAAATGGAAGCAATCACACCTAAACTATGTAAATGTTATGGAGATGAATAATAAATTGCTAATTTTACTTCAGAGTAATATGCAAAAGGTGGTTGTGTTGCAATATATAATTGAATATCATATATTAGTAAATGAATTCCTTGTTTCTGTGGAAAAAATGTTTCTATACATTATTATAAATATCACTTACAACGACTTATGATTGAAGAACATCTGAAAATATTGCTGTGAACGAAAAAGTATGAGCAATAGATTGAGACTGATAACACAAAATATGTACTGATTTTCAAGAAATTAAGGATTCATATTGGTTTGAGCCAATCCATCGTCAAAAGCTAAACATACAAGCAAATGTAAAAAAAAATTACTCGGGAATATATATATAAAATGAAATCTGACTGAACCTTACAATTCCTAAACAATTTTTTTGTATTTAAACAAAAGTCTATATTGAATCAATTTACAACTGTTCAACTTCATGATTATTGAATAAGAAATAATTTGAGATGATGTAATAAGTTAAATAGAGCTGGCCTAATTATATTTGCTAATAGATTTGGAGGTGGAAGCATCTGGAAACAATTACTGTCTTTTCATGATGAAATTTGATGATAATAATCCCACTTTCTAGCAATGTACAAGGGAAACAGTTAAAGGCTATTTACTTAATAGCATTTGCAAACATACAGCAACCTATAAATTTCGAGCACAATGTAAACGTGCATGATCACAATATCTTCTTGAACACATTGAAGCCAAACGTATTGAAAACTGTGGAAGATAATCTAAAAACATGTCTTGGCCTGAAAGTAACATTTAACCTTTTTATGAGTAAAGAATGCTGTAAAATAGAAATACTATGGAATTTAAGTTCAAGATGGAGATCTATGGAAACAACAAATTTTATCAAAAATGACAAACTTTCAAACATGGGTTATCTGGCTGTCCATTAAATATAATTATTGGTTTACACTTAGGAATTAATAGATATTATTCACTAAGAGGATCATTATATATCATATGACTAGAAAAATAAAAAGCATATATTCATAAAAAATAATGATCAAAATGTTTTTGTGGACTATAAATTCAGTATATATTCTGTAAATAAAATTGCTGAAAGTGTGAAAAATATAAAGATGTTTGTTTTGATCTGACACTGCACAAGAACTGCCAGTGCACCCAGCTGACTGCAACACATGGAGACAATTTGCCTGGTCCGCAGCAACCAACCGACTGCCCTCAGAATGTTGACAGCATCTAAAATAGTCGTCAGAAGAAATAACGCCAACCACACACAACGTGACAAACTCTTTCCCGAAGACCTGTACAACGGCAACTAAACACCCACGAAGACAAATCGGGAGTCGATGCACGCACACACACACACACACACACACACACACACACACACACACACACACACACACACACACACACAAACTGACTCATGAATGATCAGCAAGCCAAAACGCATCGCCCAGTGTGACGACCAACCGACGATCCACCAAGACCATGGCCCAGCTCAAGTGATGGGTGGCGGCAATGTTGGGTGAGCCATGTCGATGCAAACTTCACAGCTCCAACCTGACTGCACTAGTGCCACATTGCAACTCCCCAACTGGCAGGTCCAGACTGTGCTCCAGACATGTTGCAACTGACTGGCAGACCCGAACTCGCAATCCCAACTCCCTTATGACCGACAACGACCAAGCAGTTATAGCAGTTGAGCAGAGATACTACGAGAGGGGATATATTGATACGCACTGCTAGCGTTGCTGATGTCAGGCAAAGCAGTGACTAAGTGGGAGTAGTAATTTAAATTAATGTAGTGAGGTGGAATTACATTAAAAACAGGTTGTAAAATACATGATGGTGGGAACACGAACCATGCATGGCTCATTATCAAATGCATGAAATAACAAGCTGAAGAAATTGGAGGAATTTATTCTGAAATTGAAGAAATGAGACTATGAGCATCAGAAGAAATCTAAAATATGTTCATTATGTATGTGCCACTTCCCAAAAAATAATAAAAAAGTTTGTTGTTATGATCATTTAACAGGAAATTATATAAATCTGTTATGCAATAATAGTAATCTAAAACTCAAAAATTCCAGTTTTGTACCAAATTATTTATATAATTTATATGGATACAATTCTCATTTGTTTCTAAATGAACATAGATTTTAAACACAAGAATTAAGAAAGATGTATAGTCTTGGCAAGATGATAGAGCTGGTCATAGGTTGTGCTTCAAAAATGAACAGCATAGAGACAGAAGTGATGACACTTTCTGCAGGACCTGACCATAATTTTTCAGGACAATGCTCAAGCACATACTGTGCAAGCTGTTACTGATTTGCTTGACTAATGGGGTCCTAAGTGCTATACCACCTACTGCACTCCACTGACTTAAGCCCTCATAAGTTCAACTCGATTTCTAAACTGGAGGAAACAATTCACGGCATTCTTTCAGAACTGCTACAAATTCGTCGGGCAATAGACTACACAAATGGCACTACTAAGAATATCCTACAACTTCCACATTGCTGGCAATAGGTTCTCCACAAAGCTGGTGACTACTTTTAAGGTCAATAAAACATTGAAACTTGTATCTATTTTGTATGGGCTGTAAATGAATAGTTTCACTATTAAAGTTCCCACCCACGTATCCACAACAACAGACTGAAGATTTTTATGAAGATATTAAATCGATGATTAATTACATTCATACAAATGACCATCCATCAGATAATATACAGCATATTCCATAAGTAAGTGAGAGAATCTTAGGAAAAATAATGGAAGAATTTTGTGGTTTGAATGCAAAAATATATGTTGATAAAGTTGGTGACAAGGAGGAGAAAAAGTCTAAAGGAGTGAATAAATGTGTTATTAAAAATAGAATAACTTTAGAAGACTATAGAGATTGATTGTTCAACAACAGAGAGCACTATCAGCATGATAAATATTATTTAAAGTGAAAAACATGGAATTTACACAATCTAGGTAAGCAACAAAACTTTAAGTCCTCTTGATGGTAAAATATATGTTATGGAAAAAAGAATAAATACATCATGGGCAATGTTCAGCAGTATAGTCTTCATATTCATAATCTTCTTTTAAAAATAAATACTTTAATTCAGGTATATTATCTCTTCAAAAGTATAAATCCTTAAATGTTTTTCATTGTTTTTAATTTACATACAATAAAAAAGAAATATTAATAAAAATTTATTCTACATGAATGGAAGCTCTAGTCAGGAAGCTCAATTCTAGCAATTCGACTTTGTTAAAAAAAATTGAGTGGCAAGTAAATTAAACATATTATAGTATGTGAGTAGTTGAAAACTGGATATGGAGAGAAAATGTGTTTGGAGGTCAGTAGTAAATTTAAAATTATGTTGTCTGATATTATAAATTAATTACTGCTTGGGATTTTAATTATTTTGAAGATAGAGTATCATCCTGAGATACAAAAGAATGAAGAAATTTAAAATAATTATGAATTTCATGGTCTGGAATTTCTAGTTTAAAAATTTTATTTTTCCTAGTAATATCCTTTAAATGAACAACAGCCGTCAGTAACAGGAATGTAGTCAGTGTATGGATTTAAAAAAAAAATTGGACAGTTTCAGAAAGATAGGTATCAAAAAGATCGTACTGTAATATATGCAAAGAATGTAAAAGTATTACCATAAGAGATAAAAGGATAAAAATTAATTACATGTGAATGTGGTAGAAGTGTAAGCAAGTTTACACTCAAAGAAGAATGAAGGATCATTAATTCGTAAGAGTCTAATGTCAACTAAAAATTCTGAATAATTCATTGAAATAAAATTCATTGAAATTACCTCTGGTTTACCCCGTTTCCCTTTTTTCCTTAAAGTCGATTTGCTTTCTAATAGGGAAGCATACGAATGAAAAAAAAGTATAGCTAATTTTATATATGTGTAGTAGAATTTTCCTGTAGGTTCAACGTAATTTTTCGCGAGTGAAAAAAAAAAGCATATAAATTCCAATAATTTGTATTCTTGTTTTACGATTTGAGAAAAGTGAACCAGAACGTACAGAAAATCTGTGCTGAGGACGGGTTTAGGCGGCAGGCGTGGACGGAGCGTGGCGTGGGCAACGGCCGCTTCGTTAGCGAGGGCGGGGCGGCACGGCCGGCGATGCCGGGTCACGGCTTAGGCGGCGCCGGGCCGGCCACTGCTCGTTATACCGACGCGATAACATCGCCAGCGTTTCCCCGAAATCGCCACGCGCATAATGCAGCGGCCCCTCTTCATTAACGAACAGCCTTTCTATCTCGCATTGGGAGTGCGTAACTTCGCATGCTGACATCTTGAGGACAGCCAGGCAATTTCGAACACAGGTGTCTCCGAAGGTGACGGTTCTGAACTCAAACGATAAATAAGACAGTGCATCGAGTCCTCAAATACTGTACATTGCATTTTATTAATACAAGATCCAGTCACATTAATGTGACCGCCGCCAATGTCCTATGTCAGGGGTCTCCAAACGCTTTAGTTTGCGGGCCACATTGATTCCTCCACGAAGTAATAAGAGCCAAGATCTACTTAGTGGGATTAAAAATCCATAGCACTCCATGATCACCGTAATGTAAGGTCAAAGAAAAGATGAAATCGCAAAAATCTAAGGTTGTGGAAATAGCTAACACTGAAACGAACTACGATTTTTATTTAATTACATTATTTTGATTGGTGGACGTACGTGACCGAATTTCTGGATTATTTTATTCTGGCGAATGTCACCGACAAAAAAGTATGTGGCTGCTCATTCTTGACGAAAGCGTCCTGCAAAGTTAACCAAGTTTCAAAATCATTGTTAGCAACGCTATTACTACAAGACGAAACATAAGTAGAGTATGACAACGCATTGTTATTTCAAGCTGCGCAACAATAAGTTTAGTTATGTAGTCTTGTCGCGAATAGCAGTGCCAGAGCATATATTTGATAGTTCTGTTGCGTGATTGTGTCTATTTTGCGAGTGTCTCACGAGTTTTTAGTGTTTTATGCGCTGTACTAGTAGGTGTGGGACAATTCAAAGTTTGAATTCGAAGAGACAAGGAAAATCTGAAAATCGAAGTACATAAAGAAAGTGAAAGCTTGCTTAAGAAACATCTTCCATGATTGATTACTGACTTGTGAGTAGAATAAAATGCAAAGAATTTTTTTACTTAAAACCTTTTTTTTCACTATCGCACAGAGAATAGTCTGTCTGTTTATTGTGGATAGCCACAAGTTTAACCATGACCTTCCGCTTTGTAAAGATAGAGCTCCGACAATGTCGCGGTGTATTGGTCGCGATAGGCCTCGAACTCAATTGTTGGCAGTATAGGTACCACCTCATGTATTTGGCGGGCCGGATACCAGGGATGTCCGGCCGGCTAACGCGGGCCGGTTTACCGGCCCTTGCGGGCCGGTTTCGGCCCGCGGGCCGTAGTTTGGAGACCCCTGTTCTATGTCAACATGCATTAACGACTGATAGGTAGCAACACTAGCGGTAGAGGTCGTATAAATTAACAATGTGCAAAGTCGTTCATCCTTGGGAACTAGTTCACTGGCGATGGCTCTATTTTGGGAACCGTTCATTTTTACTCGTTCGCCGTTCATTGTCCTTGGTATATGGTTCTTATGAAAAATTGAAAGCCGGCCGCTGTGACCGAGCGATTCTAGGCGCTACAGTCTGGAACCGCGCGACCGCTACGGCACGCATGGATGTGTGTGATGTCCGTAGGCTAGTTAGCTTTAAGCAGTTCTAAGTTCTAGGGGGCTGATGACCTCAGATGTTAATTCCCGTAGTGCTCAGAGCCATTTGAATCATTTTTGAAAAATTGAAAATTAGTGGCATAGGTGACTGAAGGATGGAAGGCGCCAAGAGAGGACATTTACCTCTCTCCAGGAGTACAGAGTTTTTATTCATAACAGAATTCTCACACACTTGTAATTTTAGTGATTCTCCAAAACATGTCGTTTGGCCAACTGTAGCGTTATGTGGGTGATCGGGGTAAAGTAACATAAGGTGGCGTACGAAAAGCCGGCACCTAGTACAGACTGCTCGCCAATTATGCACGTTTCCTTGACCGCTACCAGCAGAATAGATAAACATCTAATAATTAGGCTGCAAAGAGATAAAAAAATAAGCTGATGAAAACAACAACTTCGAAGCATTAGATGACGATTGGTGGGCGACAATGAGCAGTCTACTACTCTGAGCCAATTTTTCGTGCGCAATCCTGTACCATTGAAATTATATTGTAGAAGTTATCATATTCTCTTTACAAAATGTGACAGCAGACACTCGATTACGAGCGTGGGCTGCATTCGTTTGTAAGTCGGTCTGCCTTCCATAACAATGAATATGCTCTTTTGTCGTGGATCAAAACAGACGGAAAATGGCCACTCGTGTGTGCCATGCCCACGTCCTTTGCATGTGTAATAACAAAAAATCTTTCCTTTTTACAACTATTTCTTTTGCTGTCTATCGAAATAGTGAAGTAAGCTGATACGCCGTTTTGTTACATATCACGTAATTTTTATGTAGTTTACGTAATTATAAAATACAATTTAATTACCCGTCGTGGACGCTGAATAGAATACGAAAAGAACCAGAAGTTCAGAGTTCGAAAAAGTTTTGAAATAGATCTAGAAGCGAAGCGAAGCGAACAAAAACTCGATACTGAACTAACTAGGAGCACATCGCTTAACACTTCCGGGCTGAAATGCAGTGGTCCACACATAAAACTCTCCCCTGACGTTTCGCCTTCGACTGCGGAAGGCATCCTCCAAGGACAAGCGGCGAACTGCAACGAGAGTGTGAGTGAGCGCCGTATATATAAGCCATCCAGAGGGCGCCACTGTCAATCACGTGATGTAGGCTATGCTATAATCTCTGATATTGCCAACTTTCTCAATTGAAATTAATCGATTGTCACGCTGTTGCTGGAATGTTGACATCCATATCTTATCCAGCCTAATGCCTTCATCTTTCCTATTAAAATTATTGCAGTGTTTGGCAATCTCAATAGCCTCTCTGTACATTCGCACATAATGATGCGACGTCTTTGCTGTGACGGTCGTCTCACTAAATTTCATTTCATGATCACCTTCCTGAAACACATGATTCGCTACAGCTGATTTATCAATATGTCCGAAGCAATAATGAAACACAAGGACCAGTACATAAGTTCCTTAAAGGGTACGGAGGCAGATTATACACGCAGAAGGCGTGGGCTGAAGGAGCGTTACACTGAACTACTGGCCATCAGACCTCCTTTTAGAACAGAAATGTCTCACAAGAACCAAGGGGGGCACAGACGGTGCTCCAGAAATCGACCTCTGAGCAGGCCTGGCAACAAACACTTTCGCAAGCGATGAGATTGCCAGCCAAGAGTTGCATTCACTTCACAAGATGGTAACTCAGACTAGGGGCAGTCTAACAAATGAGAACGATAATCTTGCTGAAGCTACCTGAGATCCGATAAACCGAATGCAACAATGGAACAATACGCCAAAGCCGGAAACGGCGGTCTGCGCTACGTCCCCGAATACTGTGCTTAAAGCGCCCTGAACGAGAAAGGAATCACTACCACCAGAGTAGAAGAATCACAAACTGGCTACAATCAAGAAAGCTGTCAAAACAACACGTCTTACCGGGCAGCAGCGGCAAGGCGAGGAAACGTACACTGCCGTTACATACACTAACCCCAGGGCAGGTAACTGGGGCGTTAGCTGCCACCAGCCAAGAAAAATTACTGCTCGTTGAACTTAACAAATTGTAAAAAGTTGTACGCAGTAAATGGTAATAAGAAGTCGAGAAAAGCTAACTAGATCCAGCTTCCCCATGCACTCTACTCGCTGCTCTTCGCCTCGGTAGCACAACGAGCAGCAACACGAACCCAAGTTACTGGAAAATCGCGATATATATCAATGGTGGAGGTTTCTCTACTTGGATTGAAATGCCCTCCGGTTTACGACAAGGTCGTGCATCCTCTTGACTACAGCCCTTCCATCCGGCAGTCCATGTGTGCCGCCAGCAGTCCCGTCGTGTTCTGGCACTGCGCGAACCAGCTTCCTCCTGAGTCCCCAACTTAACTGGCCCACTGACACGACCCGGAAAAGCAACGACGTCGCCCCAAAGATAGGGCAACAGTTACTACATATCGATAACCGCCGCTGCTGTCACTAGCGCACAGGCAACGCTTGCGAAACGGAGTGTCGCCAATCAACGCGAGAAGACAAACAACCACAACCATGCCAACTAAACTCTACTGTCTGGCCTGCAACAGAGGGCGGAATCCTACAAACAGAACCAACGCGAGCCGCAGCACGGCTAATAGCGCTTGTAGATGCTGCTGTGTTCTAATAAAAGAACGTCCTGTACTGATTGCAGAATTCACGACAGAGTGTCTGACTACTGATTCCCAATTAACATGTGCATTTAGCTGTACCCGCTAATTTACTGCTCTGTCAACCCATATTGCATACCAGAGGTTTATGATTGCCAAAAACAAATGGTTCATATAGGCAACTGGGGAATTCAACAGACCTGAAATGAGACAGAGCTCATAAAACTTGCCTATAGTCTCGCAGAAAAATACATGGAAATGTGAAGCAGCCGGTTACAAGTTAATTACGACTTATTCACGCACAGTTGACCATCCTAGACGGAAAAGCCATGAACAGCCACGAGAAAGCGATTGACACGGCGCCCTACTGCAGACTGTTAACGGAGGTCCTCGTATACAGTTTCGGTTCCCAGATATGTGAGTGGCTCCAAGTTTTTTGTCATCAGAGATAATGGTATCGTTAGTAGTCTTCCAGGGAAATCTCATAAGACTGCTTTTATTCTCTGTACATATAAATGGTTTGACGAGTAGGGTGAGCAGCAATTGACGGCTGTGTGCTGATGACGGTACGATGTTCGGGAAGGAGTCGTCTTTGAGTGAAAAAAATGGTCAAATGTGTGTGAAATCTTATGGGACTTAACTGCTAAGGTCATCAGTCCCTAAGTTTACACACTACTTAACCTAAATTATCCTAAGGAGAAACACACACACCCATGCCCGAGGGAGCACTCGAACCTCCGCTGGGACCAGCCGCACAGTCTATGACTGCAGCGCCTGAGACCGCTCGGCTAATCTAGCGCGGCTGTCGTTGAGTGACTGTAGGAATGCACAAGATGACTTGGACAGAATTTGGCGTGACGAATGTCAGCTTGCTCGAAATGTATCGAAATGTGGATGTGTAGGAAAAACAATCCTGTAACGTCCGAATACAGCTTTAGTCGATGCAGATTGACACTGTCACATCGAGTTGATGTTTGAGCGAAACGTTGCAAACGGATATGAGATGGAATGACCACGTCAAGTTGGCAGTAGGGAAAACGAATGCTGGACTTTGTTTTATTGCGAGAATTTTGGGAAAGTGTAGCTCATTGGTAAAATACTCTGCGTGTAGAACGCTGGTTCGAGCCATTCTTGAGTACTGTTCGAGTGTCCGGGATACCAAAGAGGTCGGATTAAAGAAAGACTACGAAGCAATTCACAGGCGTGCTGGTAAATTTATTAGAGGTAAGTTCGATCAGCACGTTAGTACTACGGTGATGCTTCGTGAACTCAACTGGGACTTCCTGGAGGAAAGACGACACTCTCTTGGCAAGGCACTACTGCGGAAATTTGTAGAAACGGCGTTTGAGGCTGATTGTAGAACTACAGCCGCCAACGTACGTTTCGCGTCAGGACCACGAAGATGAGATACGAGAAATTACGGAGTCTTTTAGGTAGTCGTTTTTTACCTTACTCTATTTGGAAGTGGAACAGGAAAGGAAATTATTATTGGTACGTGCTACATTCCGCCGTACCCCGTAAATTGGTTTGGGGAGTATTTATGTAGATGTAGAGATTGAATTGAATAGAGTGAAGACGAGGCAGAGCAGGACAAAGTGCCATTACTAAAGCATGGCTACCTTCATCGCACCCGCCGACTGGGATCAAACCGTTGCATTTCTATGAATTCACGAACGAAATAATCGCGGCCGCATTACAGTGAACACGAGACAGCAGTGATATGAGTTGTGATGTGCATGGGTGTTTCTAACAACAGTAAGCATGCACAAGGACATATAAATATCCGCCAGACCTGCACTACTGAAGATCACGAATCAGACTCTTACCAAGAACTGCAAACGACTGTGGTCAACCTGAGCAGGTTGAGAGAGAAGACTTTTCAGGTATCGTAAGGCCTGGTTCTTGGAGTGGATACAGTATTTCTACAGTTGGAGTTTAGAGTCTTTAATCATTTGTGATAATTTCTTGAGACTAACGTGCAGTTTCCGAAGTACCAGTTTTTATATAATTGTTTCAAGTGGAAGTAATTTTCTTCGTCTCCAATATGAAACACTACTGCGATTCAATTCGACAATCTAAAAGTATGTTTTAATATTTTAAATAAAACCGTGTCATAGCAAATCACTTATAAACCTCATTTCGAAGTGTTAAATACAATTATTAAGCCACCTAAGAATTTTGAACTAAAACTCAGTTCAAAAAATTCGATCTCAGGAACAAGATTTTAGTTTTGTTTGAAATTCGTAGCACGAAAACGAATGTACGCCTACACTGCTATTTTGGGCACAATCTGAGGGCAACGAACGCTTTCTTCCTGTTTAGAGACTAGAAAACGTTGGCTATTATTTGAACAATTTGGGGATAAAGACCGACCTAGAGAAGTCTGCGCGGAGACGGACCACCTAAATCCATCCGTCAGCCGGTTGTGCCCGCAAATCTCCGATGGCCGCATATCTCCGGACACTCGTACTATGGAGATAGATTGTGAGACATGCAAAGATGTGTTTCATCTCAACATTCGATAATTTAGAGGGTGGTGATATGCTAAAAACACATTGCCTTCTTTCACATTCAGTGCTGACCAATGTGACCTAAGTTTGGTACATCAAACAATTCGTATTGATTTCGAACACTACTGCAACTAAAATATTGGACACATCGTAATGAATAAGTTAGGTGTTTGAACGAGGGAGATGTCCAAGGTAAGTTGTTATTTTTCATTTGAAGCTCTATTTGTCGTAATTTGTAGTGGGAAACGACGGCCTCCTAAGTGGCCACAGGGCCGGCCGGAGTGGCCGAGCGGTTCTAGGCGCTACAGTCTGGAACCGCGAGACCACTACGGTCGCAGGTTCGAATCCTGCCTCTGGCATGGATGTGTGTGATGTCCTTAGGTTAGTTAGGTTTAAGTAGTTCTAAGTTCTAGGGGAATGATGACCTCAGAAATTAAGTCCCATTGTGCTCAGAGCCATTTGAACCATTTTTGAAGCATAGTTACCTCAATATATGGTCCAATATAAGGACACTACCGAGTGACCCCCTCCAAAATGTATATATTCTAACGTCAGGCACTCCACAAGATCGAGATTGGTCTCCTTTGCATACAAAGTAACAATGTAATGGCCTTGAGACACAGGTCTGCAGTATATACTGAAACAGACTGGTTACTACGTGAACCACATATCATTCAGCCACTGCAGCAAAGACACAACCTAGAATGGTTTTAATTTTAAGGCTGAATTTTAAGAGAAATAGTAGATCGTAATTAATCACCCACTAAACATGCATTAATGAATAAGACTACGTTAGTCGGGTTACATAATTTAGTGGTGACATGTCAAACCAAAGCCAACCCAAATATGAAAATTCATCCCACTAAAATAATTGGGCACAGGACAGAATGTATGTATTATTTCGCGAAACGTGGTTGAGACAGACACGAGAGTCGTAATTTGAAGTCTCTTTAAACACCAAGCTGTGTTACCAAAATGGCCTGAGGGGAGAAAGATGGCACGTTTAAGAACAAAATAAGAGGCACGGCTGCTTAGGAACCTCCTCCTTTCAAGATCGTTTGACATCAATTACAGGCCAGTAAAATAATCGAGTAAAATAATACAAATTCATACACGTGACATATCAGGACAATACCTCCGGTGTAGAACTTAAAAGTCTCACAGAAACAAAATTCAACGGCCCTTAATATCAACTCGCTCTCTTTAACTACAGGAAAGCCACTGCAATCTATCATCATGGAGACGAGAAAAGCCACGAATCGAACACATCACAAAAACAAGCCTCTGACTGCCAGGTACCTCCCTCGTAACCAACTTCACGCTCCTCGAAGATGCTGAGCGATGAATACCAGGTTCCTTCAGGCCACGACGTTGCGAGCCTTTTCCCCCTACTGTACCGACAGACCGGACACTCCCAGAAAACTTTTTTTTTTATTTTGCTTCACAGTCCTTATTCCTCGACCAAAGACAACCAAACCCATTTTCACCACGGACCCACCAAAAGGACCACACTCGTTTCAAAGCCCTGTGGTGAACTGTGAGAGGCGACTACTGAAGTCTTTTTTTGTCACGTTTTTCTTTTGGGTTAACTGCTGCTTCTAGAATTCTTTTCAGCTTTTCGGTACCAGGTCAGAAGCGAAAATTTCTGATGAAAAATGTACTCCCCCCCCCCCCCCCTGTCACTTTATCAGAATAAGCTGCAACCTCAACATGCATGGTATAGCCTATTACAGATCCTAAAGAAGTTATGAAACTGATGATGATCTTGTTAAGAAAAACTGTTTACCTTATTCTTCTTAGAGACCAGTTCATCCACAAGAAATGTACAAGAATATGAAGATGAACACAATGGTATCAAGCTTGGTTAATGTCTGTATAAAGTGTTTGAATATATGTTGCTGTCCATGTAAGTGATGTTTTTTTTTGGAAGGGGAGAGGGGGTTGATCATTAGTGCTGGCATATTTTTCATTCAGCTGTAAATGAATCATCTGGGGCAGGACACTTTAAGTAAATACAGTGTTTTGGCATGTGTAGTAAATAGTGTCTATTCACTAGAAGTGAGTAGCAAGATTATCGTGTAAAGCGGATAACCACACATTGTACAGAATGCTTTTTTAAGGCTCTTGGAATTTATTCTTCCCAGTACCTGTAGTTTTTAATGGTTTCACCTACTGACAAAAAGAAAAAGAAGCTGAACTGTGATGTACTTAATATACGACAATCAAAATCATTTTCATGTCCACTTTGCATTCTTACCCAGTGCTCTGATAGGAGTAATGGATTCTACTGTAAAGGTATGGTAATCAGCAAACTCCCATCTAACATAAAGCAAGAAATTGGGAATTTCTACTAATTCAGCCACTTTTTTTATTACTTGAAGATCTAGAGTCAATAATTGAAGTTTTGTAGGTTGCTTGGTAGGTACGAATGTGTGTTGTAAAGCTATATGTTGAAAAATACTGCACTGCAAGTAAGAGTCAGTATTTGCAGCTAAAATAACTGTTTTGTTTGAAAAATTCGAGTGTAATAAAATGTTTATTAAGCTACCAGTGGGAGACGAACAGCACGTATTTAGTGTATCTGTGGATGGAGCAGCTTTTTTCGAAGTAGTAACTTTCCTTTATTACTTTAATTAACTAGCTGCTGTAGGTATGAATATAACTATGCAGTACAGAGATAGGAACATTAGTGTTAATGCAGACTATCTACAATTTGCTTGTTACTGTAGATCTTGACTCATCCCATATCTCTGAGGGTTCTCCATCTACAGCGTAATTTTGTTACAGATTAAGTTTTGTGTTTTGTATTGGAAGTATAATTAATGACCTTCATGTGCCCAGAGAAATCTTCTTTCGACCCTACACATTTCACAAACGCAAGAAAATCTCCATTGTGAAAGGGAATACTGCTTCAAAATCCTTGCAGAGGTATTTCCATGAGTTAAAAGTTAGGATGGATATTGGCCCTTGGATGTAAAACTTGAAAAATTACTAAAATTTTGATCTGACATGTTGTTAATATCCAGCTCACTATACAAGTATAATCAGCATATTCCGCTTCCTATTTTAATATAGTTTCGGTATCTGTGCTGGATTAAGCAAAAGTCAAAAACTTTATCCGCTTATCGTGTTTAAATACCTGATATTAAGCAGATGAACGAATTTCCTTTCTCGCTAAAATATACTAAAACATTTCACACATTCTTGTGGATTCGTTAGGAAGCTTATGATTTAAGCGAAATTGTTATTTTGTCTTCCACTCCTGTGGTAGCGATGAGCTACCAGGATTCTCAGTAAAACAAAAACAAAAAATCACTAAAGAACACTGATTCAGTAGCCTGTTAAAAAGAACGGTCAATAAGTTTCAACCTGACCACATGTAAAAACGATAACCATTGCTTTATTAACAGGAATTTTGGAGAAACTAGGTTAAATGCACTACTACATCTGGAACAGTAGTATTACAGTTCGTTGAACTGTCAAAATCAATGCCTGATTTCAGCTATAAATGAGAAAAACTTCACACAGCGCTTAATGACAAGAACTCGGCTTTCTGCTCCGAGTCACGTGATTTGGCTGTTTGTTTCAAGCCATAACACAGCTGAGATAACGACATGCGCAGTTTGTCTTATATATGGTCTATGGTTAGCTTCACCGACGATTGTTAATGTTAAAGCCTATGTGTGGAATATGCAGCGCCGTAAATAATCGATGGACGAGTTGTCAGACATGCGTCAATCATCAATCTCAAACTATATTCAACTCTCCACAGTAATTTTCAATCAACACAATTAGAAAAACATTCTGTTTGATATTATAAATAATCACCAAATGCGTAACAGTTCTTAGCACTAAAACGTCAAACAGTGTACTGACTATAATCTCATTACATGTTATAATCCGATCCACGAACAATGGCGATTGGCACAGGTAGAGACAAGGACGGGTATTGCATTGTGGCCGGTTCCAAGCGACGGTTGCGATAGACTCATACACGTTCCTGCAACAAATGGAATACAGATTCACCAAGTAACTCGCTACGATCTTGTATAATGCTTGTATTGCATACAACGTGCATGACAGAGCGCTGAGATCACTACTGAACTCGCATTCGCTGTCGAAGAACGCGTGACGTAGTTGCGCAGAACAAGCCCAAAATCGACCGCCATCGTTTGTGTCTCAAACTACAGTCAATTAAAACAACGATATTTATTTACTTTTCAAATACAGTGTTTTTCGCTGGTCAGTGTGGCAGGCGTCAGTTTATATCTGGCGGCAGCGACGAAGATGCTGTGTCGGTGCACTGCGACACTCTTCCTCAACACATGAAACAAACAGAAATAAACATATATGTAAAAAACTTACAACATATTTAAATAAGAAAACAAATTTGGAATCTAATAACTTAATAGCTATCGTACCCTTATCTTACCTTCTCACCTACACACACTGGGGCGGTGAGAATCCTGGTACAACTGCCTCTAATTTCCGCTGCACCACACTATTCCCAATTTCTGCCAGTTCAGAAGTAAGAAGACTTCTGGCTGCCAACGCTTTGTGTCTCACCATTGCCAGTAAATAATAGTGTTATTAATAATGATAATAACAGTAAAAGCACCTACAGCAATGTAATAGCTGTTATACAGCTACTGTTCTGTTTTGCTGTCAATTAGTACGTGTATCTGTTGCCAAGTGAATAACGCAGCAATTTTTTGTCCACTGTGGGAACCTAACCTACAAATAGGAGAAGCCATTTTCATGAAATACTTTGGCACATACGCTGTGTATATCTCAATTTTACTGTAATAGCTATGTGACACAAAGTATGTACATAGCAGGTTGTAACATTATGTGATTGCCTTATCACTTTAAATTATTCACTAATCGAGCAGTCGCTTGGCAACAGCTACAGTTAGCAAATAATGTTGCGAGAATGTAAAAGGTGAACGACCTGTGACGTAACTTGTTTATTGTCGAAGCGCCGTCAGAGATGCAGTGAGTTATTGACTTTGAAAACCGCGGCGCGAAAAACGGACAGAAGAAGAACACTTTTACACATTTCTTTTTTTTATGTACGAGATATTCTCGATGAACAGTTACTCATTCTTCTCTTGTCTCTTGTAACTTGTGTCGGACGCGCATGTCTTGCCGCCGTATTATTATCGTTAAAAATAATATTATTTTGGTGTAAAGTAAAGTGCAATACTAAAAGTGCAATACTGCATAGCAGTAAATTTATTGAGCGACGTGTATGTGAAAATGTCAAAGGAATTATTGTCATTACTAGAAGAGAAGCGCCAGTCAAAATGGCATCCATGTTAAATTTTTCATTGCAGTGTAAGTTCTTCTATTAATTGCCATAAATGCAGATTTAAATGGAATTGGTGTATGGACTATTTATTTAGTGTAGAGTCTATGTCTCACTCCTTCATGAAGTTATTTAATTTTCTTTATGTTTCTGCCAAATAGAGTGTTCACAGTCACGAATTCTTTCGTCGAAATCGGACGGAAGTTGTATGCGGCGAAATATTTTCTCCGCGCCACATTTTACTGGTAAATGCATGATAAACTACGGTCCCTTAGGAAATTCATGTTGAGCTATCCAAAAGTAATTATATTTTGAATAGGCATTTACTCTCCTCTGCAATGCAACTTCCGACTGATCAGACAATCCAACAAGAGGCAGCCGCACACGGTCGGCGTTCGCAAATATATTTCCACCGATGATTATAGCTATATGTTGCAGCACAAAAGAAACATATTGTTATAATTAGCGACTACGAACGGGGACGTTTATAACGTATGTTTATGTATACACATTATGTAAACATATCGTTATAAGGTGAACTATGAGAGGAAGGTGTTGTTCATACATTTGTTTCACAAGCTTGTAAGGGGATATATTCGGTTTTTCTTATCTATGACTGAGGACAACTGTGTGAGTTGAAAAGACATGTTTAATGTTTCAATATTTGCGTAGAAATACACACTTTTACACAGTTTACAATGTGACAATGTTAAAACAGTTGTCAGGATAACGTATCTCATCAACATAAAAAGTGAAATACTCCTAAACACAACAATATTATCGTCATTTTTAACTGTTTTATCCTTTAGTTGCTTTAAATTCGTGGAGTTATGTGCCGTCTATGCAACTAAATGAAGGCAGTTTGTTTGTTGCCATACGCGTTTATTTGGGAAGCATCATCAGTGGCCTGAAATACATGTTTCTTTTTTATATATACAATAAGCGTATTATCTGCTAGATATAATCTGTTGATACATTACATTTTGTCGGGTTTTTTAGGTTAGAAGCAACTTTTGTAGCACAAGTTCCATAAAATGATGCATCTTGCGTTTTACTTACTATTTCCAGCACTGCTAACACATATATGTGTTTCTGGAGATGTATTTGCTGGTCTTCATGCTCCAGTTAGCCGAATCAGGTGTTGTTTAGCCATTTGTCACATCACATTTCACTTTCACTGCCATTTGGCGATCAACATACGTGTGTTTGCAGTGTGTAGTGTTGCCAACTGTTGTTATGTGTTTGTCTTTTGTTTCTGTTGTGTTTTGTGGTTTTCATTTGTTGTGTGTAATCCTCTTTTTTTCCCTTTAATCTGTGGGTTCATGTATTTGTCTGTGAGTATGTGTGTGTGTATGGGGGGGGGGGGGGGGTAGGAGGGAGAGAGAGAGAGTAGAAGGGAAGGATATTCATTAATTATTTATCCTGGTTGCACTTCAGTTTGTTATTGTTATGGTGGCTAGCATGATCGGCGAGTTATTGTTTATATGGATTTGGTCATTGAGTACCTTCTTTTCCATTGCAATGGCTCTTTGTATGTGGAAGTTTTCTTGCAATGTCAGGAGGTTTTTGTTGTGATTATTCACCCTGATAACTGTCATGTCACATTCCATGTTAGATGGTTCATGTCCATGTTTTATCAGGTGTTCGGCAAAGGTAGAATGACTGTTCTCATATTTCCAACTTCTTTTGCTGAACACGTGATAAAACATGGACATGAACCATCTAACATGGAATGTGACATGACAGTTATCAGAGTGAATAATCACAACAAAAACCTCCTGACATTGCAAGAAAACTTCCACATACAAAGAGCCATTGCAATGGAAAAGAAGGTACTCAATGACCAAATCCATATAAACAATAACTCGCCGATCATGCTAGCCACCAAAACAATAACAAACTGAAGTGCAACCAGGATAAATAATTAATGAATGTCCTTCCCTTCTACTCTCTCTCTCTCTCCCTCCTACCGCCCCCCCTCCCCCATACACACACACATACTCGCAGACAAATACATGAACCCACAGATTAAAGGGAAAAAAGAGGATTACACACAACAAATGAAAACCACAAAACACAACAGAAACAAAAGACAAACACATAACAACAGTTGGCAACACTACACACTGCAAACACACGTATGTTGATCGCCAAATGGCTGTGAAAGTGAAATGTGATGTGACAAATGGCTAAACAACACCTGATTCGGCTAACTGGAGCATGAAGACCAGCAAATACATCTCCAGAAACACATATATGTGTTAGCAGTGCTGGAAATCGTAAGTAAAACGCAAGATGCATCATTTTATGGAACTTGTGCTACAAAAGTTGCTTCTAACCTAAGAAAACCGACAAAATGTAATGTATCAACAGATTATATCTAGCAGATAATACGCTTATTGTACATATAAAAAAGAAACATGTATTTCAGGCCACTGATGCTTCCCAAGTAAATGAAGCGAAACGCGTATGGCAACAAACAAACTGCCTTCATTTAGTTGCATAGACGGCACATACCTCCACGAACGACAATATTAATTATTAACCCCCAGAAAGTTAAATTATCCTAAACACCACAATATTAAATTTTAACCTATAAGTTTCTTTACAAAATTGTTCTTACGATTTTGTTATGGTGCTGGTCAGTACTATGATAAATCATCCGATTCCAGTTCAAAGTTCGGTGCTATTTTTAGGGTGACAATCAAGTCTACAGTGGATGGTTAGTAATGCGATAATTGAGCAAAAGATTACCCAAGGCCGCTCGACTTTACAGTAGATGCAAGCTGGTGGACCAACAAGTTTACGCCTCTGCACACGGTATTGACCTGAAGCTACGATGAGTTGTCTTCTGCTAGGCTGCTCTCTCCTCTGAAATTCCTATAAAAGTAATTAAAACCTTTTCCGAATTTTTTTCAGCATAAACTCTCCCTCTTTCTCGCTATGCGAGAAAAGATGTACTCATCTCTAGTCTTGGAATATGGCTATATACACGCGCATGGCTGGAGCGACGTGCATATTATAATGCCCTCTCAGTTCTCACAAGAACAACTAACTAATTGGCTGGTTCGTTTCTCCACAGTTGGAGGAGCTAAACGATGCTACAGTTAATTTCTAGCTGGATCTCAGCTGCTGTGAACGCAGTGTTCACACTAATTAATCCTCTGCATCGTACAGACCGTTATGCGCTCCATTCTGCACTAGATGCCAGTTCAGAGAAGACTCCCCTCAAAATCTCTGTCTTGTCTCTCTCGTAGCTGAACTGCCTCCCCACCTGGGTTCTTTTGTTCTTCACGTTACAGTTTTTTTCGACCAATGTGAGCGTTCCTTTTATTTTATGGAAACTCTCTCTACCAGTCGCAAGGGACCTCCCATTAAATTGTGTTGAAACTTTGGCTCTTTACTCTTCCTAGTGCGTTTCCGCCAATCGGACGTTTTGCGCCCGCGCCAGACGTCAAAACGTGTACCACTCGCTGGACACGTGATCAAAAATGCGTCACTGGTCTTGTTAGTATCCATTTGGAATTCTGAAACGCAGTTTTTTAAAAGCTTTCTTTTCTGTCCTCCCCCAGGTGGCCCGTTAACTCGGTCTCCCCTTCTGAGTCACCTGGTCGGTCGTTGACCTGGCTTGGGACGTCTCTTTAAGTGATTTCCGTTGTACCTCCCATTGCGTGGCCTTGCCTCAACTCTCGCCCCTCTGAATTCCAAACTAAAACTCCTCTCGCTGCTTGTTGCACCTTCTGCTCATAGACATGCACTGTATAGGAATGGTGTGTTAATTACTGTCGATTGAATGTCATCCCTTTTTGCATTACATACTGATAGGCAAATTTTCTCATAACCGCCGAATTAAGTTAGGTGTCGTATTCATCTTCCCCTTGTGATGTATAAAGCTCTCACGTAAGCTTCGAATCTGACTTTCATTTATTATGCCACCTTACAAGCTGTAACAGAGTGTTGTACGTTAATGCTAGTTTCTGAAAAAATATAATTATTTGTATCTTATGTAATCGTACTCAGTATGACAGTGTTATGATATAGTGATAGTAGTAATGATATTTTAAAAATAATTTAGTTCTCTGACCAAAACACAATTGAACCCTTTCGTTTTTTGCGCAATGAAAATTTCATTCCCAGGTTGGGAGCCATTGATATAAAGCGTAACACAGTCTGGGAAACCGATGACTCTGTGATCGTCTCTGTATACGATTACAGAACTAGATAGAGGGCTTAGAGGAGATAATGAAATTTTTGTTGAAGATGGTGTATCGTCTCGGAGCTGTGGTCATAGTAAATCTTAATGCTCACGTCGATGATACGAATTTTTAGGAAATAATGAGAATACAAGGTGAATTAGTTGCAGAGGAACCATTACCCTGGAAACGACTGACAAGGGAAGCTTCCCATGGCAGCTACCCTCAGATTTAGTGGTAAGAGGGGCAGTGGATGGCCCTCTAAAAACTGAAGACAGATAAAGTGTGGAAAGAGGAAGAAGGTGTAGTGAACTGTGAAAAAGAAGCAAAATAGAAACAGTTAACGTTCCAAGCTCAAGATATGCAACATCGAGTAAATTGTGATAACCACCGCATCATTACTTGGCCACGGTGTTGGCGTGCGAAGGAGGAGGTCCGTGCTCAAAACTTCCGCATGCTCCACATTTTTTCCACAAAATTACGAACTGTCCGCCAGCCCATTGACGTGTCTGTTTTCTGTTTCAAATTTGTGTGTGTGTCATCGTGTAGTGTTCGTTTGCAACAGCGCGATGTACGGAAGGGACCTCCAGACGTACGAACTCCTATTTGTTCTACTGAAGTACCACATGCTATGACACTTGTGTTTCATTTTGGAACCCAGATCCTATAACCAGTGTGTAGTATTATAATTGTTAAGACTACAGAAGGAGAACAGACACCGTTCTCTTTCTATTCTGCTTCTTTTTTCACGGTTGAGTACTAATTCTTCCTGTTTTCGTGCTTGATCTGTGTTCAGTCTTTGACGGGCTAACTGCAGAGGCATTTTACCACTAATCTGAGGGTGGGTGGGGGGTGGCGATGGGGAGTTTCCTAGTGAGTATAAGTTGCAAGTAATAGTATACTTATGTTTGCAATTATATCCAGGCATTAGACGTAGCGTTGTGTATCCTTGGCATTAACTATGCACTTGTCTCATCTATCCTTGTTTTGATGCCCGTGGACGAGATTGATCGGATTAGGATTATTTACACACTGATTTATTTGAAGGCGTTGCAAATATATGACGTAGATGTGTAATGACAAACACTCAACATGTACATTTGTTTCACAATTTCCAATCTGGGCACGAGGACCAACTGATGGCAATAAGAATCACAAAAGGGTCAAAGAAAAATTACACCTTAACAAAGTTATAGCTCAGAACTTTTGAACACACAAACACGGACCAATACATATTACAAAGGCTGGTGCTTGTCGAAGCTCAACCAGGGAATGCAAGAGTCCAAACCACGTGCTCTACTATTGTGAAGAAAACAAGTACTGACAGACAAAATATGGTCTCTACAAAAGTGGCGTGTTGCACCTGCATAGATTCGAAATGACTCGCGGCGCCTGGATGCTAAAGTCCGTAAGCCCAGGATGTTGCGATTCACATGGGTTTCTCCCTCCCATCCTATGTGGACCTGGCCACGTGTGGTTTAAAGGTTTCAAAAATCTTAGGAAATTCCCTTGCAGTATAATGTACTGAAAACTCTAAAGTGACTGAAATGAATCATCTCTCTGCGTGATACTGCCTCGCCTTTTCGACACTGCATGCTGATACGACCCAGTTCTGGGAACGAAGTGGCCTGCTATCTCGCCACGATAACCTAAGCGTTAACGGGCGGAAGCGACTGATCACAACTGCGAATGACTCTCGCTTCAAAAAGATTAATGAGCCAGAGGACTAGTTGCCAAAAGCTCAGAGACAGAAAGTCATCTAGATTCAATTTGTGGAAAGATGTGAATTATTTTATTTCTGTATTTAGTTAACCAGTTCTGATTAGGGCTCTCTCTTAAATCAGATAAGGGTTTCACACGTACAACACCTTCTTTTACAGCAAAGTTACATTAGAAATAATAATTTTAATACAGCAGATAGTATTAAAATGATCTGAGTGTCCATAGCGACAGTGTGAGTACGTAATACTGACTATCAGCTAGTAATATTAATACTGGCAGTACTTCTCCTAGTACTGCGGCTGCCAGTAAAAGTGATAATGACAATAATATTAAAAATGATAGTGATAGTGGCAGATGTACAAAGACTTTATAGACGTACAATATAGACGTTATGCGATATGAAATTTAAGAAGATTGCATGAGATAGGAATACTAGGAAATGAGAACAGTCTGGTTGGAAAGAGGGACGTACAAGAGTAACGAGAGCGTACACGTCCGATGGTGATAATTATTGTTGCTTCAATAGATACGTCATTAACTGTCTGCTGTAACTGGAGATGTCATTCACTTCTTTAATTTAATGCAGAAGGTTGTTCCAGAATCATGTTCCTGTTACTGAGAAGGACTTCGAGAAAATGGTTTAATGATGAAGTGCGACAGAAAGGATTTTGCTCTGATAGGAACAGGTGTTTCTGTCATGTTGTTCACATGAGAGTATTAGGGCCGAGGAGAGATACGGGAGGAAGTGTACTCTGATAAGACAGTAGAGAAGACAGAGAATATGGAAATTCTGTGCTTGTCTGCATGCAGCGAATATAGAGGCTCACACGATGGTGAAATGTGATCAGACTCGAGGATCAGCCGGCCGGTGTGGACGAGCGGTTCTAGGCGCTTCAGTGTGGAACCGTGCGACCGCTACGGAGGCAGGTTCGAATCCTGCCTCGAGGATGGATGTGTGTGATGTCCTTAGGTTAGTTAGGTTTAAGTAGTTCTAAGTTCTAGGGGACTAATGACCTCAGATGTTAAGTCCCATCGTCCTCAGAGCCATTTGATCCATTTTTCGAACATCACAGATATAACGAACTCCAGCATTCATAATCAGTTCCAGGCACTGTGAGACTTCCTGAGAAAGGTCTTCCAGGATGACGTCTAAACTAAACTCCGCCAGAAGAGGCCATAGAGGTACCGACCAGCCGCCGCGACATCCTGAGACCACAGGCGCCACTGGATGCGGATATAGAGGGGGATGTGATCAGCACACGGCTCTCCCGACCGTATGTCAGTTTACGAGACAGGAGATGCTACTTCTGTGACGTAGCTCCTCAGTTTACCTCACAGGTTCTGAGTGCACCCCGCTTATCGACAGCGCTCGGCAGACCGTATGGTCACCCATCCAAGCGCTAGCACAGCCCGACAGCGCTTAACTTCGGTAATCTGACAGGAGCCGACACTGCGGGAAGGGCGCTGGCCCAGGATTATGTCGCTGTAGTTCATAATTGAAAGTTGAAATGTACAGGCTGAGTTTTCAGGTAAAGAGGTTAGCGTTTCTTTATATTTTTGTAGGGCTTGGGGAGATGCTGATACCCTTTTTCACATTACAGTTAACTTGATCAGTCCAATTCAGATTTTCATCTTGTTACTCCTAGGCTCTTTTCTGAAGGAGAGAAGATATTTGTCCCATTTAAGGTTAAAGATGGAATGACAATGACAAGGAGGAATCGAAAATGTCATTTCAAGCTACGAAATCAAATATGTTGCAGAACAACTCTTGCACTGGAATACGAGAATCCTACAAATCGTTGTTTGCACGATGTAGTAAACTGATGTATTGTGTATTTAGTTGCTAACGCTGTAAGGTAGGGAAAACCTGGTCAACTTATAAGGGTCGATCACGAAAATTGGCGACGAGAAATGCCATTAATGCACTGCGTAGGGCGTGATTTGTAGAACGGCATGTAAAGGTCTGTAAGACTGTTAAGAAGTAGAACTATATAACCCATCAGATCCAGTGAAATGGCATGTACTCATTTAGGGGAATAACAAGTAAAGCTCTCATTAACCTAACGGATGAGTTAAACATCACACAGCTTTACTGGGCGTAGACAATCCTTCGAGATTTGAGCTTGTTCAATCAGTCAGTTATAAGGGTGCTGCAGTTCAGCGTGAGCTTTAAACCATTTAGCATTTTCACATACACACACAATTGTCAGAGGTGAGAGGAGCAATAAATGACGAACAAAAATGTAGATCCCAGAGAAAATTAAATCCTTAACCTTTGGATTTGTACTCCGATGCTTAGATAACCACCAAATATACTACGATCGTCTATAGAGTCTTCTATATGATAACATCTTTTTTAGTTTGGGAACATTGCTTCATCTACAGCTACAGCACTACTCAAGCTGTTCCTTTTTCAATGTACGCTTGTTTATAATAGCATTACTTTTTTAATGGCAAAACGATGTTATGTGACAAAACGTTCTTCTTCTGCAGACAAGATATTAAAAGTCAAAAGAACAGCGAAGTGTAATCCAACAATCTCTAAATACTAATGTATATTATTAATAAGTCTAGCCTGAGAGGCTGTCCATGTTCTACGTAACTAGGTTTTTCTTTATTTTTTTAAAGCTGATGTTCTAGATTCAATTGTTTTTTAATTACTCACTTATCTTTTTTCTGTCGGTTTGTACGAGAAGCAATATGTAAGTCTTTTGTCTGAATATTTACGGAATAATAAATTAAAAATTATTTACGTAACTGTGTTTCATTTCTTAGGATCGGATGATACACCTTACTGAATTGATATTTTCTGAATCGAATGTATTATTACGATTTTCAGATGTCTTCAATAGGATGGAGCCGGACTGTTCAACGACCATACGATTCGAGCATCATTTGGTCTCTTTCGCTACTCATTTTCTTAACCAGGGAGAGAACCTATCTTCATCGATATCGAAGTCCGATTATCTTAATTCGTACATTATTTTACGAAACTTTTACGTTCGAGGCAATGACGGCAGACAATCCAGACACGTTGGCATGAGACGGTAATCATTTTTTTCCTCTCCAGCGGTGGGAGTAATTAATGATATGTGTTATATTTTCACATCACGAATGATTGCTTATAAAAGTTACTAATGCCGTTTATAGGACAAAAATGTAATACCATCGCTGTTGGACTGTGCCTTCTGGACAAAAATACGCACGCTAAACTTTGAATCATTCGCATTTTGTAATATCGTTTAGCAAGAGGATTGTTGCAATGTACAATTTTCTCTATCGAGAACTTACATTTTAGTATGTTCGTGAAGCGGTGCGTGAACTTCCACAATTAATGCAACTTTTTCAAAACATTACTTACATACACTTAACACCAAAGATCTGCTATTTAGAAGCTCTCTCTACCTTCGCTTTCAGGGAGAGGCGACTTCTTTGGTTACAGAGCTAGGGAGCGATGATATAACTTGTAAAAATTATGGTTTTCACGCTGATCTGTAAAATAGCCTAGTGTATTCGTGACATGTTCCGATGATCTGGCTTGCCTGTGTCACTGCAACTTAGAGCTGCTATTAGCTAGAAGAGCAGCGATCGTGGGGTCTGGCTGGTGACCCCGTGATACTCTGCGACAGCTGTGCTCCGCGGCTTGGTCCCTATGCTCTCTGGCGAGTTCACCGACCGACCCACTTGCTGTAAATAGAACACGCTTGCCAGAAACTGGGAGGCCGACACGTGAGGCTCCCAAAACAACACGAGTCTCCCAGCCAAGCCACGGACCCAGGCGTGTCCCCCTTCGTTGCCAACCATCAGTACTGTCCAACCACTCGGTAGCTTTATTTACAAATTGTACTTCAATATAGTATTAGCACGCAATTACATAAAGATAAGGTGTAAGCAGAGACCTAAAAGCTCTACACCTACATATAGTTATATACTCCGCAAACCATCGTGCAGCGCGTCGTGGAGGGTATCCTGTACCACTGCTAGTCATTAATTTTCCTATTCCACTCGCAAACACGGCGAGGCAAAACAAACTGTCTATATGCCTCTGTATGAGTCAATTTACCTTATCTTAGAACTACTTAAAACTAACTAACCTAAGGACACCACACACATCCATGCCCGAGGCAGGATTTCAACCGGCAACCGCAGCGATCACGCGGTTCCAGACTTAAGCGCCTCGAACCGCTCGGCCACAATGACCGGTTAAGTACGTTATTACAATGTGGTGTATGAAGACAGACGTTCAGGCCACTCTACAGTTCTTCAGGTGGGAAACTGTCCATAAAGGCGGAAGAATCAGCAATGGTCAACGGCATGAGCATGCAGACAGCAATGAAAACCACTGCATTAAAGAACATAACGTATCCACAGGACATGTGGCTTGTAATTAAAAAAGTGTCATGATGATCTCTTCATTGGCAGAAGATTCCGGAATAGTACCCCATTCGGATCTCCGAAAGGGGACTGCTAAAAGGGAGGTGACCGTAAGAAAAAGATTGAATAACCAGCGAAATGATAAAATTATACGAGTCGGATCGTGGTATGCCAGTAGATTGAACGTGGTAAGGAAGCTAGAAAATGTGCAAAAGGGAAATGCAAAGGTTCAATTTAGATATAGTAGGTGCCAGTGAAGTGAAATTGAAAGACGACACGGATTACTGGTCAGATGAGTATAGGGTAATATCAACAGCAGCAGAAAACAGTGTAACGGGAACAGGATTTGTTATGAATAGGAACGTAGGACAGAGAGTGTGTTACTGTGAACAGTTCACTCACAGAACTGTTCTTATCAGAATCGACAGAAGGTCAGTATTGCCTCACGTGTTCCAACATTTCTACGGAATCCAAACTGATCTTCCCCGAGGTCGGCTTCTACCAGTTTTTTCATTCGTCTGTAAACAATTCGCGTTAGTATTTTGCAGCTGTGACTTATTAAACTGATAGTTCGGTAATTTTCTCATCTGTCAACACCTGCTTTCTTTGGGATTGGAATTATTATATTCTTCTGCAAGTCTCAGGGTATTTCGTCTGTTTCATACATCTTGCTCACTAGACGGTATAGTTTTGTCAGGACTGGCTCTCCCAAGGCCGTCAGTAGTTCCAATGGAATGTTGTCTATTCCGGGGGCCTTGTTTCGACTCAGGTCTTTCAGTGCTACATACCGACTTCACAAGCTGAAGATGAAGACATGGAAAAGGTATATGCGGATATCGAAAGGGTAATACAGTATGTAAAGGGAGTTGAAAATCTAATAGTTATGGGGGACTGGAATGCAGCTGTAGGGAAGGAGTAGAAGAAACGGTTACAGGAGAATATCGGCTTGAGACAAGGAAGTGCGGAGAAAGAGTAATTGTGTTCTGTAATAAATTTCAGCCAACAATAGCAAATAAAATCACAAGAACGGAATCACAATAGGAGGAGGTATACCTGAAAAAGGCAGGGTATTACCGGAAGACTTCAGTTAGACCACATCACGGTCAGACAGATTCGGAAATCAGATACTGGACTGCAAGGCGCACCTGGGAGCAGGTATAGACTCTCATATCACAATGTAGTAGTGACGAAGAGTAGGCTGAAGTTTAAGATATTAGTCTGGAAGAATCAACAAGCAGAGAAGTGGGATACGGATGTACTAAGGAATGACGAGATACACTTTATGTTCTCTGGGGTTATAGGTACAGCAATAAGCAATAGCTCTGTAGACAGTACAGCTGAAGATACATGGACTTCTATAAAAAGGGCAATCACAGAAGTTGGAAAGAAAAACATAGGTACAAAGAGAATAACTACGAGGTAACCACGGGTAACAGAGGAAATACTTCAACTGATCGATGACAGAAGACACAAAAATGTTCAGGGAAATTCAGAATACAGAAATAGAAGTCGCTGAGGAATGAAATCAACAGGAAGTGCAAGGAGGTTAAGGCAGAATGGCTCCATGAAAAATGTGAAGAAATCGAAAAAGGAATGATTGGTGGAAGGACTATCCCAGCGTATAGGAAAGTCAAAACTACCTTCGGTGAAATTACAAGCAAGAGTGGTATCAGTAAAGAGAGCAACGGGAATTCCCCGTTAAATGCAGACAAAAGAGCGGATAATTGGAAGAGTACAATGAAGGCTTCTATGAGGAGGAAGACTTGTCTGATGTGATAGAAGAAGAAACAGGAGTCGATTTATAAGAGATAGATGATCCAGCTTTAGTATCAGAATTTAAGAGAGCTTTAGAGGACTTAAGACCAAAGAAGGTATAAGGAATAGATAACCTTCCATCAGAATTCCTAAAATCATTTTGGGAAGTGTCAACAAAACGATTATCCTCGCTGGTGAGTGGAATGTAAGAGTCTGGGAGCATACCATCAAACTTTTTGAAAAATATCATACACACAATTCCGAAGATATCAAGAGCTGACAAGTACGAGAATTATTGCACAATCAGCTTAAGAGCTCATACATCCAAGCTGCTGATTAGACTAATATACAGAAGAAGAGAAAAGAATATTGAGGATGTGTTTTAATGATGATCAATTTGGCTTTAGTAAAGGTAAACGCGCCAAAGAGGCAAATCTGACGCTGCGGTTGATAATGAAAGTTAGAAACGTAAAATGGTGCAAGATGTTCGAAATTCTCGGAAAAATAGGGGTAAGCTATAGGGAGAGACGGGTAATATACAAATATTTATAAGAGCTAAGGATATAATAAGAATAGCAGACCAAGAACGAAATGCTCGGATTAAAAAGGGTAAGACAGGGATGTAGTCTTTCGCCCCTACTGTTCAATCTGTACGTCAAAGAAGCGCAGATGGAAATAAAAGGAAGGTTCCTTTGAAGGTGAAAGGCTATCAATGATACGATTCGCTGATGACATTGCTATCCTAAGTGAAAGTGAAGAAGAATTACGGGATCTGCTGAATGGAATGAACAGTCTAATGAGAACGGAATATGGATTGAGAGTAAATCGAAGAGACGAAAGTAATGAGAAATAGCAGAAATTAGACCAGCAAGAAACTTAACATCATACCGTGACCGAAACAGACGAAGTCAAGGAACTCTGCGACCTAGGCAGCAAAATAACGATTGACGAAAGGAGCAAGGAGGACATTAAAAGCAGACTAGCACTGGCAAAAAAGGCATTCTTGGCCAAGAGAAGTCTCTAGCGTTAAACATAGGTCTTAATTTGAGGAAGAAATTTGTGAGAACGTGGAGCACAGCATTATGTGGTAGTGAAACATGGACTATGAGGAAAGCGGAACAGAAGAGAATCGAAGCATCTGAGATGTGGTGCTATAGACGAATGGTGAAAATTAGGTGGACTGATAAGGTAAGGAATGAGGAACTTCTCGACAGAAAGGAATATGTGGAAAGCACTGGCAAGGAGAAGGGGCAGTATGATGATAGACATCTCTTAAGACATGGAATGGCCTCCATGGTACCAGGGAGAGCTGTAGAGGGCAAAAACTGAAGAGGAAGAAAGAGATGGGAATAAATCCAGCAAATAATTGAGATGAAGAGGTTAGAACAGGAGAGGAATTCATGGTGGGTCACATGAAACCAATCATAAAACTGATGACTAAAAAAAAAAATAGTTGACGATCAGTACTACCTTCATATACCACTTTATAATAACATACCGATGATGATCTCTGCTCTGAGACAACACGAACACTAATCAGATATGTCATTTACTATACTAGACAGAACATTACGACCACCAACCTAATAACCGGTATGTTCATCTTTGGCACGGATAACAGCGGCGACGCGTCGTGGCATTGAAGCAATGAGGCCTTGGTAGGTCGCTGGAGGAAGTTGGACCACGTCTGCACAAACAAGACACCTAACATCCTTAAATTCCGGGAAGAAGGGCGATGAGCTCCCACGCAACGTTCAATCACACCCCAAATGTGCTCGATCGGGTTCAGATCTGGCGAGTTGGAGGGCCAGCACAACAACTGGAACTCGCCACTGCTTTCTTCGAACCACTCCATCACACTCCTGGCTATCTGACATGGCACATTATCTTATTAAAAATGGCACAGCCGTCGAGAAACATGATCAAAAAAATGGCTCTGAGCACTATGAGACTTGACTTCTGAGGTCATCAGTCCCCTAGAACTTAGAACTACTTAAACCTAACTAACCTAAGGACATCACACACATCCATTTCCGAGGCAGGATTCGAACCTGCGACCGCAGCGGTCGCGTGGTTCCGCACTGTAGCGCCTAGAACCGCTAGAAACATGATCGTCATGAAGGGGTTTACATGGTCTCCAACGAATGTGCGATATTGCTTGGACGTCATGGGCCTTGAACGAGCTCCACTGGACCCATGGATGGCCACGTGAATTTTCCTCAGAGCATAATGGAGCCGCCGCCAAGTTGTCTCCGTCCTGCAGTACGGGTTTCAACGAACTGTTCCCCTAGAAGACGAGGGATTTGCACCCTCCCATCGTCATGATGAAGAAGGAATTCATGAGACCACGCAACGCTCTGTCGTGCAGTGCTCATTTAGATCTTCGTTGCCGATGTCTTGGTGTTAAAATTGACACGTGCAAGGGTCGTCGGCTGCAAAGACCTATCGTTAGAGGAGTTCGGTGTACTATGTGTTCAGACATACTTGTAATCTGCGCAGCATTACAGTCTGATGTCAGATCTGCGAAGGTTCGCCGCCTGTCATGTTTTGCCAGTCTGCCCAGCCTATGACGTCCGTCATTTGTAATGAGAGGTGGCCACCCGACCCCACTACGTCTGAACATAGTCTCACCGTGGTTTCGCCACGTGTCGAAGACACTCACCACAGCACTCCTCTAAACCGAACAAGTTGTGCAGTTCCCGAAATGCCTCCGGACCATCACAGCCTGTCCTGGGTCACACTCAGACCGATCGCGCACCTTCCCCATTCTACACACCTCAGATGTTAATTCCCATAGTGCTCAGAGCCATTTGAACCAATAACGTACTTATGATGATCTCTGCTACGAGACAAACAAATACTGTCCGCATCTCGTGGTCGTGCGGTAGCGTTCTCGCTTCCCACGCCCGGTTTCCCGGGTTCGATTCCCGGCGGGGTCAGGGATTTTCTCTGCCTCGTGATGGCTGGGTGTTGTGTGATGTCCTTAGGTTAGTTAGGTTTAAGTGGTTCGAAGTTCTATGAGACTGATGACCGTAGATGTGTAGTCCCATAGTGCTCAGAGCCATCTGAACCAAACAAATACTGATCAAATGTGTCAGTTACTATATAATGATTTAGTTCTATGTTCTTCGTTGTGATTGATTGTATATGAACAATATGACAAGTTATTCCACCTATACAGTCTGACGATGTTCTCACACCAACGTTATGTGATGTGTTAAGCCGTTATAGCAATTAAATGATTCAAGACTGTTTTTTATGATCTGAACATTGCTAAATTAGTAATCACAATAAAGCTGAAATTAAAGGTTTTAAATAAAAACAGCCTGCGATCGCATGTAAGCTATTTGTTAGATGACCAGTTTCGATTATGTTACGGTCATTATCAGATCATTTAAAATCTATGATGAGGGCTGGAGAGAGTGGGGAGGATCAGCTCGCTATGTAGCGAAGATAAAGGCTGCTCCAAGTGTTTTTATTTTAAAACTTTTATTTTAACTTTTGGTATATGTTTGCCCAGAAACAATATTCCAAAAGAAATTTAACAACAAAATTTCTGTGGGATCTTGACTTCGAGGGCTTTTAATCCTTAATAAGGAAAAAATATATTGGAGTGCTTCAAACCCTGTTAATGAATAACCTAGAAACTTACGGAATTTTCTATGCGTTATGTGAATGTCCTGATAATTAATTGTCATATAGGAGCGGAATAGGTTGAAAGCTAGCTAAACATCGAGTAAGCTTTTGCGAATATCATAGAAACACGGAAACTGACACTATATACAAACGTCGGAAGAATATCACTCATGAAATCCCGAATATAACAACTGAAGATAAAAGAGAGAAGTATCCTAGATTGAAATTGGCAACCCATGACGCAAGATGTTAACTAGAATAGTATGCAAATCAATAAAATAATATTGTGGATTTGTTCGATGAGAATAGTTTTTGCTGTAGAAAACGTAAAGACAACTCTACCATACAGCCTGTTTATGCAGAAGAAATGGTTCAAATGGCTCTGAGCACTATGGGACTTAACTGCTGAGGTCATCAGTCCCCTAGAACATAGAACTACTTAAACATAACGAACCTAAGGACATCACGCACATCCATGCCTGAGGCAGGGTTCGAACCTGCGACCGTAGCGGTCGCGCGGTTCCAGACTGTAGCGCTAGAAACCGCTTGGCCACTCCGGCCGGCCTATGCAGAAGATATGAAAGTAAAACGCGTCCACTAAATCTTAGCTGAGTCGTTTCATATTTGTAAAGTTTAAAACCTTCAGCTTTTCTAAAAAAAGACTAAAAGTACAAAAATAATGGAAATAACTGATATCTGCTGGTAGATAGCATCTTCATAGCGCCAACTTTCTGTCGGTTTGAAGTAGTATTAGTTATGGTAATGAGTGATTATCTTTCAAAATCTCACCATTTGGCTATGGGTGTACGAACAGGCAAATCCTTGATTCGGTGTAGGCAGAGAGATCACTGATCAAAGGGATCGAGTGGCTTTTTTCTTTTAACAGCTGAGGTTGGAAGAGTCACCTGTTTTGCATAGTAAATTGATGCTCTTTGAGTGGAGGTCGGGATGTGGGTGGGTGGCGAAGGTGGAGGGAGGGAGCAAAAGAGCAGGGTTTCTATCTCCAGACCAAGGATGTGAGGTTCCATAGATGCAGTTAACGATTTCATAGCATTTCACTCTTTAAATCTGCTTCATCAGTGTTTTTGCTTTTTCGTCGGTACAAGCAATTTTAATTCTCAGAAGTTTTCAACGAATCTTTACAATTACAACCATGTGCAGCCAGATGAGTGCTTCATACTCGGTACAGTAATTGTTAACTAACGTTTGCACAACAAAATTGTTCAAATGTGTGTGAAATCTTATGAGACTTAACTGCTAAGGTCATCAGTCCCCAAGCTTACACACTACCTAACCTAAATTATCCTAAGGACAAAGACACAAACCCATGCCCGAGGGAGGACTCTAACCTCCGCCGAGACCAACCGCACAATCCATTACTGCAGCACCTAAGACCGCTCGGCTAATCCCGCGCGGCTTTGCACAACATGTCTGGTATTTCATTATCTAGATTTTTGCATCTAACTGAGGGTTTCTTCTTGTAAAACTGTATGTGGTACTAGTCGGATCTCACGTAATTCAAGTCAGTAAAATCATCTCCCCTATGTTCCTTCCTCAATGTAAATTATTTCAATGATGCTTTCTAACTTTACAGTGATCTTCATTCGTAAATTCTCACAATGAAATTTCTTTCCTTTCTTATGTGATGGTGTTAGATAACATTTTTAAGTAGCTTATGATACCATATAGTTGCTCAAAAATTCCCTGATTACTTAAACTGATTAAAAAATCAATCTAAATTGTTTCTAGAGATATTTTGTGTGTGATTTTAAATGTAACTGTCATAATTTTGCCAAACGCGCTACCATATGTTTTTATTTCGTGTGGGTACAAGCAGTTGCGTTTCAGTCCTTCAGTTAATTTTGGTGCGCTCTTCAGAGGTCGCCCACAGTGAATTACGGTTAGAATTTATTGATTTTTGTGGCCTTTCATTTGTGTGGAAATCACGTGAGACAAATTAAGGCTACCTACCAATCGATTGCCAGTATTGTACTATTAATTTCCTTGTATGTCTCCACTTCCCGGTAGAATGAATAGAACAGTGCACTTCCACGTAGACGTGTGAATAATCGAGTCACACAACGAACCTTTTGTCGTCTGTCACTCTTTGTCCCACACATGAACGATTAGAAGCCGCACAGTGTTAAACCTGTTATTTCCTTCTGCAGCGAAGACCGAGTTTGAAATTATAATATTCCTGATGAAATTTAGCGTATCTACAGTTGCACTTGAATAAATTTTGAATCATTGGGACTCACATACTTTCATTAAATTTCAGACAGCTTTTCCATCTCCGTTGATTTGAGGAGTAAATTAAATGTGTGAAGAGTTGGACCCGTTATTCTGGTACCATAGGACATATCAGTGGGGGGAATCTACTGGTTTTTCGTCGTGTATCAAGCACAAAATGAAGATACGGCCAAGGCTCAAACGACCTCTTGTAAAGAAAAGAATAGAAAGGTTGAGAAGTGCTATTAAAATGCCACTAATGAAAAGATGTCAGTAATAAGATTCACATATGACATTGATATCATATGTGAGAAACAACCGCAGGACATTTTGACAGAAAAAAGCAGCCCACTGAGAAAAGAATATGGACTAAGGAGCAGCAGAAATGAGATTAGCGAGAAACTTAGCATCGAATTGGGGACCACATAGTAGATGAAGTGAAGGAGCTGTCATAATTTAAAGGCAAAATATCAGAGGTATCGGAGAGGACTTCCGACTTTGAAAACTCGTGTTAATTTATTCAGATAACAGACATGTTTTTGGTGTTATTTTACAGCAAAATACGAGTACATAACGTATTTTACCTCATACCTAAACAAATTGAGAGTTCCATTGGTTATGCGGCACACATCTCATCCGAAGCCAATTTCTTGCTACCTCACTGCACCATATCAGGCGTCACTTGTTCAGTTACGAGGAAGATTATAGCACTGAGATCCGGTGCAGAAGCCGATAAGGGTGGAACGAACACGGTAACCTTGATCAATCCCAAAAATAAAAGGTCAAGAGGTGTCAGCTCAAAGAACGTGGGAGCCGCGCAAATGGTACAAATGGTTCAATTAGCTCTGAGCACTATGGGACTTAACATCTGATGTCATCAGTCCCTAGATCTTAGAACTACTTAAACCTAACTAACCTAAGGACATCACAAACATCAATGCCGGAGGCAGGATTCGAACCTGCGACGTAGCGGTCGCGCGGTTCCAGACTGTAGCGCCTAAAACCGTTCGGCTACCACGGTCGGCGCAACTGGCACACCTACGCCCGTCCATTTACGTGCAAAGCGGAAATCCAGTTCCAGTATGCCATACATAAATCGTAGGCCTACTAGAATGATTTTTGCCATACTCTGTACGAAAATTACGTTGTACATATGTCGCAGACTTTGACTCTAAAACAAAACACACAGAAAGGCGCTCGGGATCGGCGAATGCAGCCCTCTCTGCTGTAACTGCCGCTATCGTTTGCAGTGGTGCTATTGTGAACTAGCGTACCATCTGAGTCAAAACTTTATCTATAACGAACCTAAGGACATCACACACACCCATGCCCGAGGCAGGGTTCGAACCTGCGACCGTAGCGGCCGCGCGGTTCCAGACTGTAGCGCTAGAAACAGATTGGCCACCCCGGCCGTCCTATGCAGAAGAGATGAAAGTGAAACGCGTCCATAAATCTTTGCTGACTCGTTTCATATTTGTAAAGTTTAAGACCTTCAGCTTTTCTAAAAAAGACTAAAAGTACAAAAATAATGGAAATAACTGATATCTGCTGGTAGATAGCATCTTCATCGCGCCCACTTTCTGTCGGTTTGAAGTAGCATTAGTTATGGTAATGAGTGATCATCTTTCAAAAACCCACACTAATACTAAGACTGTATGAAAACGTTTCTACGAACTTTCAAAGCTATAAACTCCTTTTTGATACAATTTAGTTATACAGAACCCGCCAGAAAAATGTACAGACTCTTTTTCAGGCTCTATCGAGATATCGATATTGTCGTTCGATTTGAGTTACGAGTGTCTTGTAGTATGGCCTTTGGCTCAACATATGTTAATGATTTTACATCGGTATTGAGAAAACAAGATGGCTGGGGCACGCTTGACCTTCGAGCAACGTAAATATATTGTGAAGTGGTGTTTCAAGGTTGAAAATGTCCATGAAGTGCAACGTCAGTGGAGGCGGGAGTTTGAAACAGAACCACCAACCCGCCTCACAACTGAATGCAACACGGACAAATTTGAATTGCATGGAACGATTTGTGATATTCACAAAGGAAGATCAGAAAGACAGCGTACAGCTACAAGTCCTGCTCCTTCGGCTCTCGTGTGGGAAACGTTTGTTAATTCTCCACAGAAGTCTGCTACACAATGTGCACGTGAAGTGAGGGTTAGCAGTACAAGTGTACAACGAATTCTGAAAGTTAAGGAGTGGAAAGTTTACATTCCACGATTACTGCAGCTTTCCTGGATGAAAATTTTCTGGGGCATTGGACTGAACGAAGAGAGCCCATTGAATTTCCTCCACAGTCGCCAGATCTAAAACCTATGGACTTTGCCGAGCGGATTAGGTTGTGAAAAGCGGCCAAAATACGTTACTGTTAGCTTCACTCAACATACAAAGTTTATTCATCAATACACAATATTACAACAAGGATGCAAAACACTCAAAACTTGAATCGACCTCCTTTGATTAACCTTAGATCGGCTGAAGGCCACACTAAAAATCCAAGACACAAGGTCTAAGCAACAAATTGAAATATAAGGTTCTTCTGAAAGTTTCACCCAAGAATATTTTCTAAATCTTCAATCTAAACAGGTTGAAGGCCTTAGCAATTTAATTTTAATGGAACTTGGGTGGAGGCCGCATATTAGCCAATAAGAAGAGTATCAATCAAAAGGCAAAAGGCTTTATCTTAAAACAAAAGCATAACAATCTTATGCACTAAGGGCAAGACAAGAACATTAATTTAAGAGACGTTAAAATTCGGCTGAAGACCACACATCAATGAAATAACTAAAAGCCAGAGAGGGAAATTACTATGTAACACACAAAGAACGGCGCGCAGAAATTTCCAAGGGTCGGCGTGGGATTGAAACACTAATGCCCGTTTAGGTGAGACAGGCAGCCTGTCCAACGACTTCTTAATCTGAAGGCAACCCAACCGACAATCAGCCGACTCACCAAGCTCCACGCAACCAGCAAAACGACCATAAGATTTCAACACAACGACACACAGAATATTGGCACCCACAGCGACCGGCAACACCTTAGCTGTCGAGCTACACGCCTTGCTGGACAGCAACAAAACGCCTAAAATTGCGTCAACGACCAGGGCAGGTAACCGCAACGTCAATGGGCACAAGCCAGAAGATACCGCTGGTCAACTTCAATAAGAGGGAATAAATTAAGTTAAACTCCACAGGAAGATGGTTGGAATCTTAGTCGACTTGAAAACACACATGTTGTTGCTCGCGGGTATGTCCCAAAAACGACAACCAGGATCAAACGAATAAATGTAAACAGCTGAGGCTCGATAATGGGTTAAGGGAGGACTCAACTTTGATGACCAAGATGGGTGGGTGACGAACTTCGTAGCACTCGCAACCAGCACCACACACTCCAACTGCGCGTGCACGCCGACAGCGGATCCGGCCCAACTCCTCGCGACGAGGACTTCCTTGTTGCTTCACGCCAACCGACCGACTGCCCAGACTCGGAAACGGTGAAGGAGTAAATATATGTCGGCGGATGAGACGACCAACCGACGGTCGTCCAGCTCCAATCTCCCTCCGTTGGACAGTTCATGTGTGTCGTCAGCGGTCGGCGAACACTGGCTGTCCCCGACTTCACTGCTGGTCTGTCTCCAGCTAACTGCCAGACACACGACAACCCGGAAATACTATCGGTCGCTCCAGAGACGGTACGACAGTGTACTTATCGATACGCGCTGCTGCTGCTGCTGATCACGGGCGAGTTAGGCAGGAAGTTAGTGAAGCCAGTAAATGGAATAAGAAAACGAGGCGGCAGTAACGTAATAGAAGATGACAAACAATAAATGCCATGAACATGAGCCGTGCACGGCTTATGTGGCTTGGCAGGAGTTTTTCGACCATTGAACCCCTTCTTTTCAACTCAGTAGCGCGGTTGCAGCGCTTTATGTATCACTTTGTAACTTATTGGTGATTCCTTCTGTTAAAATAGCACGATTTTGTAGAAACACCCTCTGCAATGCTTGATGGTCCCTGTCCTTTAGTACTTGAGGTCTGCATGGCCACGGTTTAGCTCTGGTTGTTTCTTCACGTTTCCACTTCACAAGCACATCACTTGACTTGGGTAGCTTTATAATGGCCGAAATGTCGCTGATAGGTTTCTTACTCAGGTGACACCAACAATACTTCGCACCTTCTTTTGTATTGGCGATTCCGCCTCTCGTGACATCTCGTTGTCAATTTCGCATTACACTGAGGTGTCCGAATAATTCTGATCACATATTTTATACATAAAATACACTCCTGGAAATGGAAAAAAGAACACGTTTGACACCGGTGTGTCAGACCCACCATACTTGCTCCGGACACTGCGAGAGGGCTGCACAAGCAATGATCACACGCACGGCACAGCGGACACACCAGGAACCGCGGTGTTTGCCGTCGAATGGCGCTAGCTGCGCAGCATTTGTGCACCGCCGCCGTCAGTGTCAGCCAGTTTGCCGTGGCATACGGAGCTCCATCGCAGTCTTTAACACTGGTAGCATGTCGCGACAGAGTGGACGTGAACCGTATGTGCAGTTGACGGACTTTGAGCGAGGGCGTATAGTGGGCATGCGGGAGGCCGGGTGGACGTACCGCCGAATTGCTCAACACGTGGGGCGTGAGGTCTCCACAGTACATCGATGCTGTCGCCAGTGGTCGGCGGAAGGTGCACGTGCCCGTCGACCTGGGACCGGACCGCAGCGACGCACGGATGCACGCCAAGACCGTAGGATCCTACGCAGTGCCGTAGGGGACCGCACCGCCACTTCCCAGCAAATTAGGGACACTGTTGCTCCTGGGGTATCGGCGAGGACCATTCGCAACCGTCTCCATGAAGCTGGGCTACGGTCCGGCACACCGTTAGGCCGTCTTGCGCTCACGCCCCAACATCGTGCAGCCCGCCTCCAGTGGTGTCGCGACAGGCGTGAATGGAGGGACGAATCGAGACGTGTCGTCTTCAGCGATGAGAGTCGATTCTGCCTTGGTGCCAATGATGGTCGTATGCGTGTTTGGCGCCGTGCATGTGAGCGCCACAATCAGGACTGCATCCGACCGAGGCACACAGGGCCAACACCCGGCATCATGGTGTGGGGAGCGATCTCCTACACTGGCCTTACACCTCTGGTCATTGTCGAGGGGACACTGAATAGTGCACGGTACATCCAAACCGTCATCGAACCCATCGTTCTACCATTCCTAGACCGGCAAGGGAACTTGCTGTTCCAACAGGACAATGCACTTCCGCATGTATCCCGTGCCACCCAACGTGCTCTAGAAGGTGTAAGTCAACTACCCTGGCCAGCAAGATCTCCGGATCTGTCCCCCATTGAGAATGTTTGGGACTGGATGAAGCGTCGTCTCACGCGGTCTGCACGTCCAGCACGAACGCTGGTCCAACTGAGGCGCCAGGTGGAAATGGCATGGCAAGCCGTTCCACAGGACTACATCCAGCATCTCTACGATCGTCTCCATGGGAGAATAGCAGCCTGCATTGCTGCGAAAGGTGGATATACACTGTACTAGTGCCGACATTGTGCATGCTCTGTTACCTGTGTCTATGTGCCTGTGGTTCTGTCAGTGTGATCATGTGATGTATCTGACCCCAGGAATGTGTCAATGAAGTTTCCCCTTCCTGGGACAATGAATTCACGGTGTTCTTATTTCAATTTCCAGGGGTGTAATTTAGAACCCTTGTTTAAGTTCTACTCTGAGGCGAAGATATTGGCACAGAAGAATAAAACATAACAGATCGCCTCAAACCGGTCAGAAGAACTAGGACAAAGAAAATTGTTAACATTTTATCCGATGTTGTTTGTGTAGACACTGTGCTTGTGACTTCTCTTGTGATGTTAAAGTGTGTTTTCGTGAATAACAAATGCTTTTTAACGTAAGGAAACGCATTGTCACTGGCACAAGTAGATGAAAATCCCACTGAAGTTCGAGGAACTTTCGTACTATCGAATGGTATTTGAAAAACTACTCATGTTTATGTTCCGTTTGCTCAGTCATGGTTCACGGCTAACTCTTTAAGTAGCAAATCTTTCATCTGCCACTGCGCTCTCAGACAAAATACTGAGATTGTGTCTTTGAAAGCCTTGTTATTTTTCTAGGTTGCCGATATCAAGTCACTATGTGTGAAGCGGAAAGGTCATCTGTTTAACGCAGCGAAGCTGAGCAAGGTCACGGATCACGTAGAATGTCACTCCACGTCAGCAGCTGCTGTCTTACGGCACGGCTCAAAAGAGACCGGCTCCGGTCTGCTCAGTTTAGAGGCTTTTAAACGCTTTGCGATACCACCCATTGTCTTGGTCCAATCGCATCATGTCGTCGATATTTCAGAATGAATGCCCTTGGAACATAACTGTTAACTTGGAGCGTAACGTGCTGTAGTTTATTGTGGAGACAAGGACATAAATTATTTGATACGTTATTATCTCTGTTTCTTGATCGAACACTACAAAACGAAAGCAGCAATAGTAACAACCGGTATTTGAGTTTGAATTGGCTAACGCACTTCGGAGCGGTGGCGCTCGATTCGGAGGTACTCCGCTTCGAATGCTGGTGGCGGAACATTTTTCACTGGCAGTATTTGGCCGCCAAGAGGAGGAGAGGCCCTGGCTCAAAGTTCCTGATCAGCAGTCTTTGCTCCAGCGTTCTGGATTAAATTCCAAACCTTTCCACAGCGTCTCATGAAGTGAGGGCATACGCCACTGGTGATAGCGGTCCTTCCGGCATGTGGTGCCGTTAAAGCTCAGTGGCCTCCTTCGTACTACTCAAAAGGAGTAGGCTATTTGCCGATTCCCTCCCTCCATCCATAAAAACACAAAGCCAGCACATGCACTGCACACGCAGTCATCACAGTCAGTCATATGAGAGAGAATACACAGTTCATACTTCATAAGAGGACGGAGGAAGGCAATGCCAAACCACATCCTTTAGGACTTTGCCAAGAGCGGTGATGCTGGATTCCTACATCTTCTCTCTTGCCCCCTTTCACTGGGTATGGACTACGCTGATTTAATTTAGCTTCATTAATCAATATTTGAAGAATTTGAATCTCTCGTAACAAATTACTTTTCAAGCAAAATACTTTGTTTGCATAACAGTTACAACAGAAAAAGAAGATGTTTACTTACATTGTTACAAAGGTTTGCAGTTAACTGTTTGAGTAGCTTTGGAAAATCCTAGCCACACTCATGGACATTGTTAAGTATGTGCTAAGGAAAGGAGAATGTTGAAGCAATAGACTGTGTGGCTGGTCCCGGCGGAGGTTCGAGTCCTCCCTCGGGCATGGGTGTGTGTGTTTGTCCTTAGGATAATTTAGGTTAAGCAGTGTGTAACCTTAGGAACTGATGGACTTAGCAGTTAAGTCCCATAAGATGTCACACACATAACAGCCGGCCGGGGCGGCCGAGCGGTTCTAGGCACTACAGTTTCGAATCCTGCCTCGGGCATGATGTCCTTAGGTTAGTTAGGTTTAAGTAGTTCTAAGTTCTAGGGGACTGATGACCTTAGAAGTTAAGTCCCATAGCGCTCAGAGCCATTTGAACCATTTGAAGCAATAGAAATTATAAAAATTATTCTCCTGGGAAAATATACATTACTCAATATTTCTGAGATGATATAAGAAAAAACTACTTGCTGCCTGGGACATGTACGAGAAACAATCATATGTAAAATTCACTCTCCATGTGGAGATTTAAATTTCCGACAGACATATAGTGAATGGTGGAATGGTCCTCCCGTTTTCCTGTTACAATGGAAAGTATTGAAACAAAAGTTAATTAACAGAAAACCACAGAACGTACTATAGAAACATGAGATACAATTTTCCCAGTTTTATGGTGAAGAAAGCTGAGCACGCTTTCTTTTAGTCGAGTCGATACGGCTTCGACGTTCCGTCTTTTCTGATGGACCGGTAATCTTTGGGTACATGATTGATTTCTAGTTCCAGGAAAAACATCACATATTTAAAAAAGTTCTACACTTACCCATGGAGAAAGAAATGTTTATTTTAGAAGTTACCCTCAGGCTATAACTAACCCATTTCTCCGTGATATTCATTTTCCCAGAAGTACTAGTAAGGTATGCAGGGGCGCTTCTATGCAGCTCTGAAAATTGAGTAGAGGCGTTGGGAGAAGTGAAGTTGCGAGGAAGTGTTGTGGAGGAAAGGTTATGGAGGAAAGGTTACAACGAAGACTTCCAACTGCAAAGTGCCGGCCGAACCAGTCGTGAATTTGAGAATCTGATAAGTGTCCGCCCCACCTGGACCAGCGTTTAACGGATGGCTCCCGTGAACACAGTTGCCTATACAAGATGCGCAGCTAGGATCGCTGATAATTTGTGAATGAATCTAATGGTACAATGATACCAAAGGAGGGCCAAGTAACTGGTTACGCTGTTGGCATAAGCACAAGCAATCTTTTCTTAAGCTATTGAAACGGTTCCCTAAATACAAAATCATTCAGGACCCAGTTATCGTTGTACATTTGTTAATGTGCGATTAACTGATAAGGGTCAAAAGAAAATCACTACAGTGAGGAACGGAATGTCAAAAGGGAACTCTAAAGTCACCAGGACTCACTTCGGAATGGGACTCATCACTGAAGGCAATTTTACTACAGTAGAGGAGATTCCAGGCCGAAGCTGTTTCTGGGGACGTCCCAGACAGTGGTGGGTACCAAACTGACTGTCGCCCGCCATGCAGCCCGATAACCATGAGTGGTGGTCTGGGGTACCATTTTTTTTTTCATAGCAGGACCCATTTGGTTGTCACACGCGGCATCAATGAAGCACAGCAGTTCGTCCACAATACTGAAGACCACAACAACAAAATTTTGTTGCTCTTCATGGCAGACTAGCCTCGGCTTAATTTCAGCAAGATAATGCCCGCCGGCAAACGACGAGAGAGCTTCTACCATTTGTCTTCGTGCTTGCCAAATCCTACCTTGACCACATTTCTCCCCAGTTGAGAACCTTCGGAGCATTATGGGCGGGGACCTCTAACCGATTTTGACGATCTAACGTGCCAACTGAACAGAATTTGGCACGATATCCCTTAATGCCAAGCAGAATGACTGCTTGCATAAGGACTAGAGGTGGACCAGCTCGTTATTAACTTGCTCAATTTGTTAAGCTCTTTCCCTTGCATAAATCATCCAACTTTTCTGAAGTTGTAATCATTTGTTTGTCTGTACATGTGCATCACGTCCACCGATTTCTGTGCATTTTCACGACGCATTGTCCCGTTGTACAAGCTGTATGGACGCACCTGTGCCGTGCGTCAGAGAGACGCCTTTTGGAACGCCGAACGGCTTTCCAGACAACAGACTACCTGCTGTTCAGGGTGTCTGCTCTTCAGACGGATAAACATACCTTCCCTTCCTCCAGCCAGGGTTCTCCTTAGCTCATCCATAAAACGCTTTATGAAATCATGCTCTGCAGTTACGCAAGAGTGTAAGAAATTAATAAATTTAAATGAAATGACGGTGCCATACTGTCACGCATCCACTCGCCGATACTCGTGAATTACTTGTTTCGTTACTGCAGTTATCATATTATGACGCAGAAGAAGGTGTAATTGGATGAATGACTAACACTTAACGAAGGTTTATTCAGCCCTTGCACATACAAGAGCGCGGAGCGAACTGCCTCCGGCCAGGACACATACGGTACATACTGTATGTTCACTTACAGAACATCCCAGTGCAATGTTTCTTGACATTTGTGTACTGGAACCCAAAATAGAAATTAAAATTATTTGGCTCTGGGGAGTTTTGAACTCACAACCCTCCATGCAAGTCTTGCATCATAACCCCTACACCACATTTTTTTTATCATTCTCATTTTGTTCGTTTTCGTTCGTTGTATGTGCTCCGGGTGGACGGCTTAAGACATCCGTTTTTAAGTTCGTCTTTGAACGGTTAACTCAGTTTTTTTTTCTTTTTTTTTTTTCGGAGGGCTGCTAACCCTCTGACCGAACACGCTGAGCTACCGTGTCGGCAACATCCACATTGACTATGCTACGCAGCTTCTTCTGTGACAAATTGCGAGTATGAAAGGAAAGAGATTAATAATTCGGAATAAGCAGGTAGGCCATAGCTGACAACTCTCATACTAGTAACACGGTTTTAGTGTCTGGAAGTTTTAAAATTGTTGCGTTAGAATAGCTAATACAGTATATAATCTCATTTTCCAGGCATTCCGCCTACCGAAGACAATATATCTGTCACCATGGAGCAGAGTAGAGCACTGTAACTATCAGTCTGACGCTTTCCTATGATTTGTCTCCATAGTCAAGAGATGAAGAATGTACATGTGAAGAGGCAAAATAACGTCTATAATAATGTAATTACTGTAGCTGCGCGTTGGTAGCAGTCGAGGACCACAGTAAAATGGTATCAGCAATGGACATAATAAAAGGCGATGAAAAAGCATATTTCCATCCGTCGTAGGCAATCGTATTAATGGCAAAAGGCTGTACAAATTTTCGAGGGAAGAAGGGGAAGCGGGCAAGCGCAGCAGAGTAGAGATAGATATTCGGACATAAAAGTAATGAAATCTGGATTCGCTGAGCAGAGCCGATCAGGTTATGGTTGTGTAAAAAGAAACCAAAATGATTTACTATCAGTTGGACAAAACACACAAATGTTATTTTCCTAAAAACACTTAATTACAATATTCCCTTCAAAAGATTCAAAATAATATAACTGAAAGCCCGAACACAAGTTATTACAATTGCTTTAAGGAATACATGTGGCTGAAGACCTTACTAAAAAAAGTATGTAAATACTCGCCTGAAGGCAACACACTTAACCCAGAACAGTTCCAGGCTGGATAATAATAATAATTTGAGATAGAGTAGAAAAGTTTAAAGTATTTTAAACAAGTAAATTTTCAAATTTTAATTTGAGACGGCTGAAGGCTTTATCTTAAAATATCTCACGTAAAAGCTCGGCTGAAGGCCATATACTGAACATACACTCCTGGAAATTGAAATAAGAACACCGTGAATTCATTGTCCCAGGAAGGGGAAACTTTATTGACACATTCCTGGGGTCAGATACATCACATGATCACGCTGACAGAACCACTAGCACATAGACACAGGCAACAGAGCATGCACAATGTCGGCACTAGTACAGTGTATATCCACCTTTCGCAGCAATGCAGGCTGCTATTCTCCCATGGAGACGATCGTAGAGATGCTGGATGTAGTCCTGTGGAACGGCTTGCCATGCCATTTCCACCTGGCGCCTCAGTTGGACCAGCGTTCGTGCTGGACGTGCAGACCGCGTGAGATGACGCTTCATCCAGTCCCAAACATTCTCAATGGGGGACAGATCCGGAGATCTTGCTGGCCAGGGTAGTTGGCTTACACCTTCTAGAGCACGTTGGGTGGCACGGGATATATGCGGACGTGCATTGTCCTGTTGGAACATCAAGTTCCCTTGCCGGTCTAGGAATGGTAGAACGATGGGTTCGATGACGGTTTGGATGTACCGTGCACTATTCAGTGCCCCCTCGATGATCACCAGAGGTGTACGGCCAGTGTAGGAGATCGCTCCCCACACCATGATGCCGGGTGTTGGCCCTGTGTGCCTCGGTCGTATGCAGTCCTGATTGTGGCGCTCACCTGCACGGCGCCAAACACGCATACGACCATCATTGGCACCAAGGCAGAAGCGACTCTCATCGCTGAAGACGACACGTCTCCATTCGTCCCTCCATTTACGCCTGTCGCGACACCACTGGAGGCGGGCTGCACGATGTTGGGGCGTGAGCGGAAGACGGCCTAACGGTGTGCGGGACCGTAGCCCAGCTTCATGGAGACGGTTGCGAATGGTCCTCGCCGATACCCCAGGAGCAACAGTGTCCCTAATTTGCTGGGAAGTGGCGGTGCGGTCCCCTACGACACTGCGTAGGATCCTACGGTCTTGGCGTGCATCCGTGCGTCGCTCCGGTCCGGTCCCAGGTCGACGGGCACGTGCACCTTCCGCCGACCACTGGCGACAACATCGATGTACTGTGGAGACATCACGCCCCCCGTGCTGAGCAATTCGGCGGTACGTCCACCTGGCCTCCCGCATGCCCACTATACGCCCTCGCTCAAAGTCCGTCAACTGCCCATACGGTTCACGTCCACGCTGTCGCGGCATGCTACCAGTGTTAAAGACTGCGATGGAGCTCCGTATACCACGGCAAACTGGCTGACACTGACGGCGGCGATGCACAAATGCTGCGCAGCTAGCGCCATTCGACGGCCAACACCGCGGTTCCTGGTGTGTCCGCTGTGCCGTGCGTGTGATCATTGCTTGTACAGCCCTCTCTCAGTGTCCGGAGCAAGTATGGTGGGTCTGACACACCGGTGTCAATGTGTTCTTTTTTCCATTTTCAGGAGTGTAGAACAACTCAAGGCTTAAGGCCTGAGTAGCGACGATTTCCAATAGAGCAAAATCTCCTTTCTTAAAATAAGTTTTAAACAAATCAGTGTTAAAACCTCAATTTAAGTCGGCTGAAGGCCTTATTTTAAAATTTAAATAAACTAAATTAATAAACTGCTAAAGGCCTTCACAGTACTTAAGACTAAAAGAAAATCGCAATCTAAAAACAACAGAACAATGATGCTCAGAAGTCTTCCAAGGGTCGGCCTGAGGGTTTATTCTAACATAAGTTTAGATGAGACCGGCAACCAAGAGTAAGACTAAATAATCGTATGGCAACCTGTGCCAGGGACGGGTGAAGGACGACCAACAAGCTAATCAATTCTCTTCCGTCCGACGAATGGCACGACAACGGAAACTGGGTGCACCCGACTGCAAATTGTTGCTCATGTCAGCACCAATGACTCCTGCCGTCTGGGTTCAGAGGTCATCCTCAGTTCGTACAGGCGGCTGGCGGAGTTGGTGAAGGCGGAAAGCCTCGCTCAAGGGGTGGAATCTGAGCTAACTATTTGTAGTATCGTTCCCAGAACCGATCGCGGTCCTCTGGTTTGGAACCGACTAGAAGGCTTAAGCCAGAGGCTCAGACGATTCTGCGGAGATCTGGGGTGCAAATTTCTCGATCTCCGCTATCGGGTGGAACAATGTAGGGTCCCCCTGAATAGGTCACGCGTGCACTACACGCACGAAGCGGCTAAAAGGGTAGCGGAGTACGTGTGGAGTGCACATGTGGGTGTAATAGGTTAGAGAATTCCCTCCCTAGGCCCGACAAGACGCCTCCTGAGATGCAGCGAGGTAGGAGTAGGCAAAATGCAACAGGGAATAACAATATTAATGTGCTAATAGTAAACTGCAGGAGCGTCTATAGAAAGGCCCCAGAACTGCTCTCAGTAATAAACGGTCACAATGCACACGTAGTACTAGGGACAGAAAGTTGGCTGAGAGCAGATGTAAACAGTAATGAAATTCTAAACTCAAATTGTAATGTATACCGCAGAGACAGGCTGGACAGTGAAGAGGGAGGTGTGTTTATAGCGATAAGAAGTGCAATAGTATCGAAGGAAATTGATGGAGATCCGAAACGTGAAATAATTTGGGTGAAGGTCACGGTTAAAGCAGGCTAGGACATGGTAATTGGATGTCTCTATAGGCCCCCTGGCTCAGCAGCATTTCCCCACCCTGTTATAGTTCTGGGTGGAGATTTTAATTTTCCGGATATAGACTGGGTGGCTCAAACGTTCATAACGGGTGGCTGGGACAAAGAATCCAGTGAATTTTTTTAAGTGCTTTATCTGAAAACTACCTTGAGCAGTTTAACAGAGAACCGACTCGTGGCGATAACATATTAGACCTTCTGGTGACAAACAGACCCGAACTATTTGAAACAGTTAACGCAGAACAGGGAATCAGCGATCATAAAGCAGTTACTGCATCGATGTAAATATTAAAAAAGGTAGGAAGATTTTTCTGTTTAGCAAAAGTGACAAAAAGCAGATTTCAGAGTACCTGACGACTCAACACAAAAGTTTTGTTTTAAGTACAGACAGTGTTGAGGATCAGTGGACAAAGTTCAAAACCATCGTACAATATGCGTTAGATGAGTATGTGCCAAGCAAGATCGTAAGCAAAGGGAACTTCACAGTAAACATAAACATAGCCAAAGACAAACAAAAATTACGCAAAGCGAAATGTAATGTAAGGAGGGCCATGCGAGAGGCGTTCAATGAATTCGAAAGTAACGTTCTATGTACTGACTTGCTAGCAAAAATCCTAAGAAATTTTGGTCTTATGTCAAAGCGGTAGGAGCCCGCATCTCGTGGTCGTGCGGTAGCGTTCTCGCTTCCCACGCTCGGGTTCCCGGGTTCGATTCCCGGCGGGGTCAGGGATTTTCTCTGCCTCGTGATGGCTGGGTGTTGTGTGTTGTCCTTAGGTTAGTTAGGTTTAAGTAGGTCTAAGTTCTAGGGGACTGATGACCATAGATGTTAAGTCCCATAGTGCTCAGAGCCATTTGAACCATTTTCAAAGCGGTAGGTGGATCAAAACAAAATGTCCAGACACTCTGTGACCAAAATGGTACTGAAACAGAGGATGACAGACTAAAGGCCGAAATACTAAATGTCTTTTTCCAAAGCTGTTTTACAGAGGAAGACTGCACTGTAGTTCCTTCTCTAGATTGTCGCACAGATGACAAAATGGTACATATCGAAATAGACGACAGAGGGATAGACAAACAATTAAAATCGCTCAAATGAGAAAAGGCCGCTGGACCTGATAGGATATAAGCTCGATTTTACACAGAGTACGCGAAGTAAGTTGCCCCCCGTCTTGCAGCGGTGTACCGTAGGTCTCTAGAAGAGCGAAGCGTTCCAAAGGATTGGAAAAGGGCACAGGTCATCCCCGTTTTCAAGAAGGGACGTCGAATAGATATGCAGAACTATAGACCTATATATCTAACGTCGATCAGTTGTAGAATTTTGGAACACGTTTTATGTTAGAGTATAGTGACTTTCCTGCAGACTAGAAATCTACTCTGTAGGAATCAGCATGGGTTTCGAAAAAGACGATCGTGTGAAACCTAGCTCGCGCTAATCGTCCACGACACAGAAGGCCATAGACACTGATCCCCAGATAGATGCCGTGTTTCTTGACTTCGGCAAGGCGTTCGATACAGTTCCCCACAGTCGTTTAATGAACAAAGTAAGAGCATATGGACTATCAGACCAATTGTGTGATTGGATTGAAGAGTTCCTAGATAACAGAACGCAGCATGTCATTCTCAATGGAGAGGAGTCTTCCGAAGTAAGAGTGATGATTTCAGATATGCCGCAGGGGAGCGTCGTAGGATCGTTGCTATTCACAATATACGTAAATGACCTTGTGGATGACATCGGAAGTTCACTGAGGCTTTTTGCGGATGGTGCTGTGGTATATCAAGAGGTTGTAACAATGGATAATTGAACTGAAATGCAGGAGGATTTGCAGCGAATTGACATATTGTGCAGGGAATGGCAATTGAATCTCAATGTAGACAAGTGTAATGTGCTGTGAATACATAGAAAGAAAGATCCCTTATCATTTAGCTACAATATAGCAGGTCAGCAACTGGAAGCAGTTAATTTCATAAATTATCTGGGAGTACGCATTAGGAGTGATTTAAAATGGAATGATCATATAAAGCTGATCGTCGGTAAAGCAGATGCCAGACTGAGATTCATTGGAAGAATCCTAAGGAAATGCAATCCGAAAACAAAGGAAGTAGGTCACAGTATTGCTCTGCAGTGCGGGATCCGTACCAGATAGGGTTGATAGAAGAGATAGAGAAGATCCAACGGAGAGCAGCGCGCTTCGTTACAGGTTCATTTACTTATCGCGACAGCGTTACGGAGATGTTAGATAAACTCCAGTGGAAGACTCTGCAGGAGAGACGCTCAGTAGCTCGGTACGGGCTTTTGTTGATGTTTCGAGAACATACCTTCACCGAGGATTCAAGCAGTATATAACTCCCTCCTGCGTATATCTCGCGAAGAGACCACGAGGATAAAATCAGACAGATTAGAGCCCACACGGAGGCATACCGACAATCCTTCTTTCCTCGAACAATACGAGACTGGAATAGAAGGGAGAACCGATAGAGGTACTCAAGGTACCCCCCGTTACACACCGTCAGGTGGCTTGCGGAGTATGGACGTAGATGTAGATGTAGAAATTAATTATGTTAGGCCTACCTAAACATTTCCAGTTATAAAATTTTGAATTAAATAACTTTCTACATTATATTTTATATGGTTCCAGGTGACAGACTGAAAGGAAAGCAAATACAACGCTAAACATAAAATAACAGGAAAACTACAGCATATAGTAACATGGTATATTTGTACAAAACTTCGTCAGTTTTTCAAATTTGTAAATAGTTTTTTTAAAATTCAAAGTTATAAGATCATTTTTCCTGTTTAAAAGAAAGAAAATAAAAGCCGACTGATATTGCTGAAACTTCAGCAAAACCTGTCTGGGTAATAGAACAAAAGAAAAAAAAATTGCTCAGTATGGACCCTCTCCAATTCCCCTTCTGACTAATAAATCAAATATCCACCTCATCTACTTCAGTAGCCGACGGCGGCGGCGGCGACTACCTACCATAAACTTTATGAGTTCCGGAGGGGAACTCGAGCAAAGAATCTCGTATTCCGTGGGCAATCAGAGGACTCTGCTAGCAACCAATTGCCTACCACGCCGCAGCGGAGAAGTGAGGCATCTGTTCCCGAACTGAAAGCCTCCATTTGATATAAAGAACAAATAAAAGGATGTTTACTTCACAATTACTACCAACTAATCAAGTCTGTCTTAAACGAATGAAGTTTTCAAGTTTCCTGCACTAGGTCTCCATCACAAGACCGAAAGTTATAAATATTCAAGAATGTAGGGTTCATTTTTTACAAGTAGAAGCGAAAATGCGTCAGGTTGTCGATTCAAAGTAGAAGCATGAAACTAACGAAGAAGATGATAGTAAGACTACGTTTTTCACTTTCGGTTCCTACTTAATAATTACTGGCCCATACTCTGCGTCTATTTTTTGAGTTTATTTTCCAGTCTTTAATTTATTTTCGTGTGGGATAATTTTATCGTTCTCCCCCCATGAACCATGGACCTTGCCGTTGGTGGGGAGGCTTGCGTGCCTCAGCGATACAGATGGCCGTACCGTAGGTGCAACCACAACGGAGGGGTATCTGTTGAGAGGCCAGACAAACGTGTGGTTGCTGAAGAGGGGCAGCAGCCTTTTCAGTAGTTGCAGGGGCAACAGTCTGGATGATTGACTGATCTGGCCTTGCAACATTAACCAAAACGGCGTTGCTGTGCTGGTACTGCGAACGGCTGAAAGCAAGGGGAAACTACAGCCGTAATTTTTCCCGAGGACATGCAGCTTTACTGTATGATTAAATGATGATGGCATCCTCTTGGCTAAAATATTCCGGAGGTAAAATAGTCCCCCATTCGGATCTCCGGGCGGGGACTACTCAGGAGGATGTCGTTATCAGGAGAAAGAAAACTGGCGTTCTACGGATCGGAGCGTGGAATGTCAGATCCCTTAATCGGGCAGGTAGGTTAGAAAATTTAAAAAGGGAAATGGATAGGTTAAAGTTAGATATAGTGGGAATTAGTGAAGTTCGGTGGCAGGAGGAACAAGACTTCTGGTCAGGTGACTACAGGGTTATAAACACAAAATCAAATAGGGGTAATGCAGGAGTAGGTTTAATAATGAATAGGAAAATAGGAATGCGGGTAAGCTACTACAAACAACATAGTGAACGCATTATTGTGGCCAAGATAGATACGAAGCCCACACCTACTACAGTAGTACAAGTTTATATGCCAACTAGCTCTGCAGATGATGAAGAAATTGAAGAAATGTACGATGAAATAAAAGAAATTATTCAGATAGTGAAGGGAGACGAAAATTTAATAGTAATGGGTGACTGGAATTCGAGTGTAGGAAAAGGGAGAGAAGGAAACATAGTAGGTGAATATGGATTGGGGCTAAGAAATGAAAGAGGAAGCCGCCTAGTAGAATTTTGCACAGAGCACAACTTAATCATAGCTAACACTTGGTTTAAGAATCATGAAAGAAGGTTGTATACGTGGAAGACCCCTGGAGATACTAAAAGGTATCAGATAGATTATATAATGGTAAGACAGAGATTTAGGAACCAGGTTTTAAGTTGTAAGACATTTCCAGGGGCAGATGTGGACTCTGACCACAATCTATTTGTTAAGACCTGCAGATTAAAACTGAAGAAACTGCAAAAATGTGGGAAATGAAGGAGATGGGACCTGGATAAACTGAAAGAACCAGAGGTTGTAGAGAGTTTCAGAGAGAGCATAAGGGAACAATTGACAGGAATAGGGGAAAGAAATACAGTAGAAGGAGAATGGGTAGCTCTGAGGGATGTAGTAGTGAAGGCAGCAGAGGATAAAGTAGGTACAAAGACGAGGGCTGCTAGAAATCCTTGGGTAACAGAAGAAATATTGAATTTAATTGATGAAAGGAGAAAATATAAAAATGCAGTAAAAGAAGCAGGCAAAAAGGAATACAGACGTCTCAAAAATGAGATCGAAAGGAAGTGCAAAATGGCTAAACAGGGATGGCTAGAGGACAAATGTAAGGATGTAGAAGCTTATCTCACTAGGGGTAAGATAGATACTGCCTACAGGAAAATTAAAGAGACCTTTGGAGAGAAGAGAACCACGTGTATGAATATCAAGAGCTCAGATGGCAGCCCAGTTCTAAGCAAAGAAGGGAAGGCAGAAAGGTGGAAGGAGTATATAGAAGTTTTATACAAGGGCGATGTACTTGAGGACAATATTATGGAAATAGAAGAGGATGTAGATGAAGACGAAATGGGAGATACGATACTGCGTGAAGAGTTTGACAGAGCACTGAAAGACCTGAGTCGAAACAAGGCCCCCGGAGTAGACAACATTCCATTAGAACTACTGACGGCCTTGGGAGAGCCAGTCATGACAAAACTCTACCAGCTGGTGAGCAAGATGTATGAGACAGGCGAAATACCCTCAGACTTCAAGAAGAATATAATAATTCCAATCCCAAAGAAAGCAGGTGCTGACAGATGTGAAAATTACCGAACTATCAGTTTAATAAGCCACGGCTGCAAAATACTAACGCGAATTCTTTACAGACGAATGGAAAAACTGGTAGATGCAGACCTCGGGGAGGATCAGTTTGGATTCCGTCGAAATGTTGGAACACGTGAGGCAATACTGACCTTACGACTTATCTTAGAAGAAAGATTAAGAAAAGGCAAACCTACGTTTCTAGCATTTGTAGACTTAGAGAAAGCTTTTGACAATGTTGACTGGAATACTCTTTTTCAAATTCTAAAGGTAGCAGGGGTAAAATACAGGGAGCGAAAGGCTATTTACAATTTGTACAGAAACCAGATGGCAGTAATAAGAGTCGAGGGCATGAAAGGGAAGCAGTGGTTGGGAAAGGAGTGAGACAGGGTTGTAGCCTCTCCCCGATGTTATTCAATCTGTATATTGAGCAAGCAGTAAAGGAAACAAAAGAAAAATTTGGAGTAGGTATTAAAATTCATGGAGACGAAGTACAAACTTTGAGGTTCGCCGATGACATTGTAATTCTGTCAGAGACGGCAAAGGACTTGGAAGAGCAGTTGAACGGAATGGACAGTGTCTTGAAAGGAGGATATAAGATGAACATTAACAAAAGCAAAACGAGGATAATGGAATGTAGTCAAATTAAATCGGGTGATGCTGAGGGAATTAGATTAGGAAATGAGACACTTAAAGTAGTAAAGGAGTTTTGCTATTTAGGAAGTAAAATAACTGATGATGGTCGAAGTAGAGAGGATATAAAATGTAGACTGGCAATGGCAAGGAAAGCATTTCTGAAGAAGAGAAATTTGTTAACATCGAATATAGATTTATGTATCAGGAAGTCGTTTCTGAAAGTATTTGTTTGGAGCGTAGCCATGTATGGAAGTGAAACATGGACGATAACTAGTTTTGACAAGAAGAGAATAGAAGCTTTCGAAATGTGGTGCTACAGAAGAATACTGAAGATAAGGTGGATATATCACGTAACTAATGAGGAGGTATTGAATAGGATTGGGGAGAAGAGAAGTTTGTGGCACAACTTGACTAGAAGAAGGGATCGGTTGGTAGGACATGTTTTGAGGCATCAAGGGATCACAAATTTAGCATTGGAGGGCAGCGTGGAGGGTAAAAATCGTAGAGGGAGACCGAGAGATGAGTACACTAAGCAGATTCAGAAGGATGTAGGTTGCAGTAGGTACTGGGAGATGAAGCAGCTTGCACAGGATAGAGTAGCATGGAGAGCTGCATCAAACCAGTCTCAGGACTGAAGACAACAACAACAACAATTTTATCGTAATTTTTTTCAGCTAGCTTGCAGCTGAACAATTTTAATCTTCAATATAACCTTAACTAAAACTAAACGGAACACCGACCGAACAGGCCATGAAGGCTCAACGGTAGTGACCGGCCGCCGTGTCATCCTCACCTACAGGCGTCACTGGAAGCGGGTATGAAGGTGCATGGGGTCAGCCAACACCGTCTCAAAGGAAGGCCTCGGCGCTTGTTGGTGACGTCACGTCAGCTAGGCACGGCGAACGCCAGGACTGTTGCAGGCAGACACGCCTCGGGGTGCTTATCACTATAAATCTCTTATTTTGGACAAAATGTTTGGTATTGTTTTGGATTCTGCAGTTTTATTTAGATGAAAGATTTTCTTACTATCGTAAAGCTGCATATGAAGATCATAGTTCTGTATTGCTGAATCCTGTCGAAACAAACGTAGATCAATATGAGAAGATGCTTTGCCCCATTGCAAGCTTGGGAAATTGTACATTCAAGTATTTATATTTACTTGATCCACTTTGTTATCGAAACTTTTCCCAACCCTCTTACAATGAACGCGTGTCCTTTGTTATTTATTTTCGTTTGACATTGTCACTGAAAATGTGAACTAATTTACATGTGTAAATGTCCAACTGTTGCCAGTCATTAGATTACAGTCGTTTTCAACGAAAGGTATTCTAAACAGGAAACACAATAGCTTCATATATCGAAAATACTGCTGAGCTTAAACTTTTTTAAACATGCACGTTAGAAAAGATATAATTCCCCTCTTGCAACTGAAAAGAGAGACTTTATAAGACAAAAAGTTTTATTTGATAAAACAAGTATCTCTCTTTTGCCTCTTCTTCTGTCCCCCACACCCTCTCCCAATGTGCACAATCGCAAAAGATATTTCATTAACATTTAGTGCTCCTCACCCCATAGTCAAACAAGATACTTAAAGAAGAGCACCAATATGTTCACAGTTTCTTGTAAAAGCAACCCAGTACTCAGATTTACAAATAAGGTGAAGAAGCACGAATTCTGTTGCTGCTGGACCATGAAGTCTTTTTTTATGCTAATCCTTAAAACAGGTGGAAATTTAAGTTCAGGAATACATTATTTGCTAAGAAGTGCAATGAACTGCACAATTAATTGATTGCAGAAATCTCTCAGAACAATGTGTGTTGGTCAACTACCGCCAATAGTTTCACATTTTCCTGTGTCATAGAGGGACACACCACCATTATGAGTATGCTTGCAACAGACCTGACGTTCGCCGTGCCTAGCTGGCGTGACTTCACGAACAAGCGCCGAGGCCTTCCTTTGAGTCGGTGTTGGGTCAGCACACCGCTCTCCCGACGGTATGTCAGTTTACGAGACCGGAGCCGCTACTTCTCAGTCAAGTAGCTCCTCACTCTGCCTCACAAGGGCTGAGTGCACCCCGCTTGCCAACGGCGGTCAGCAGACCGGATGGTCTCCCATCCAAGTTCTAGCCCAGCCCGACAGCGCTTAACTTCGGAGATCTGACCGGAACAACCTTAACTAGCCACTTCATTTTTACACTTTTTATTTTTTAACAATAAAGATACAGAGTTCTTAAGATATTTATTTGTATCTGTTAAGTCATTCTACATAAAACGTTCTACTAGATGTTTGACATCATTCATTAAGTGCAAGCACAGCGTTGAATATGGAACCGTTACAGTAACGTCAATGAGCCCTTTAGTAAGTCTATGCTTGCAACCCTGAGAGAAAGTGCACACTCCGCTGCAGAGTGAAAGATCTATTTTGCTGCCTACCCGTTTGAAACCTAGAAATCGGACAAATATTCGTACCCAATATTTGATGGCAAGGGACTCGTTGAGCAGACTTGTTGTTGCGAAAACCCTCTCTGCAGTGTCCTCAAATAAATGTCCTATACCTCTTGGAATGAAAGCATGGTAGCCTACATAGCAACATTTTAACACAGCCTTTGACCTATCAGATGAATACGTTAAGTGTGTAATGTGTGCACTGACACAGTCAGTCACCAGCGTTACTGTAGTTTCTTAAACCCCACCGTCCATGATGTCCACCGGAATGTTAGTGGGGTTCGACTACACTGAAACATTGTCGTCTAAGTACATAATAAATTACACCACTAGCCATTAAAATTGCTACACCACGAAGATGACGTGCTACAGACGTGAAATCTAACCGACAGCAAGAAGATGCTGTGATATGCAAATTATTAACTTTTCAGAGCATTCACAAAAGGTTGGAGCCGGTGGCGACGCCTACAACGCGCTGACGTGAGGAAAGATTCCAACCGATTTCTCATACACTAACAGCAGTTGACCGGCGTTGTCTGGTGAAACGTTGTTGTGATGCCTCGTGTAAGGAATGCGTACCAACACGTTTCCGACTTTGATAAAGGTCTGATTGTAGCCTATAGCGATTGCGGTTTATCGTACCGCGACATTGCTGTCGCGTTGGTCGAGATCCCATGACTGTTAGCAGAATATGGTATCGGTGGGTTCAGGAGGGTAATACGGAACGCCGTGCTTGATCCCAACGGCCTCGTATCACTAGCAGTCGAGATGACAGGCATCTTATCCGCATGGCTGTAACGGATCGTGCAGCCACGTCTCGATCCCTGAGTCAACAGATGGGGACGTTTGCAAGACAACAACCATCTGCACGAACAGTTCTACGACGTTTGCAGCAGCATGGACTATAGCTCGGAGACCCTGACTGCGGTTACCCTTGACGCTACATCACAGACAGGAGCGCCTGCGACGGTGTACTCATAGACGAACCTGGGAGCACGAATGGCAAAACGGATGAATCCAGGTTCTGTTTACAGCCTCATGATGGTCGCATCCGAGTTTAGCGACATCGCGGTGAACACACATTGGAAGCGTGTATTCGTCATCGCGATACTGGCATATCATCCGGCGTGATGGTATGGGGTGCCATTGGTTACACGTCTCGGTCACCTCTTGTTCGCATTGACGGCACTTTGAACAGTGGACGTTACATTTCAGATGTGTTACGACCCGTGTCTCTACCCTTCATTCGATCCCTGCGGAACCCTACATTTCAGCAGGATAATACACGACCGCATGTTGCAGGTCCTGTTCGGTCCTTTCTGGATACAGAAAATGTTCGACTGCTGCGCTGGCCAGCACATTCTCCAAATCGCTCACCAATTGAAAACGTCTGGTCAATGAGGCCGAGCAACTGGCTCGTCACAATACGCCAGTCACTACTCTTGATGAACTGTGGTATCGTGTTTAAGCTGCATGGGCAGCTGTAACTGTACACGCCATCCAAGCTCTGTTTGACTCAATGCCCAGGCGTATGAAGGCCGTTATTACGGCCGGAGGTGGTTGTTCTGGGTACTGATTTCTCAGGATCTATGCATCCAAACTCCGTGAAAATGTAATCTCATGTCAGTTCTAGTATAATATATTTGTCCAATGAATACCCGTTTATCATCTGCATTTCTTCTTGGTATAGCAATTTTAATGGTCAGTAGTGTACTTACGTTACACAGGCAATGACTTGTAGGAACAGATTGTCATATTCCACTACCAGAGATATTTGACATGTTTAGCTTCGTACAGTAATAATCAGTTATTTATGGAATTTGATTCCTGATCTAAAATTTATGTATTTGTCTTTTTCACGACCCATGGAAGTTACTATTATCGTGAAGTGCACGTCCCCGGGTTGGGCACACTGCACTTCGCCAGGCTCAGGCGGCCGCAGCCCCAGTCCAGCGCAGCTCTTGTGAGTTTGAACAATGCGAGCAAGCTTCTTGTCGTCTATACGCTGTTCATGGCAGATACTCTGACAAAAAATGAAGCATTCAGAAGACATGATCGAATGTCATGCAGCTTCGTACGCGTACGCACGATCGATGGTATGCAAATGCCTAGAGCTCCAGCTCTGTGTGACGGGAAGGCTACCAGGTAGATGCCATTTTCCTTGGCTTCCGGAAGGCATTCGATACAGTTCCGCACTGTCGCCTGATAAACAAAGTAAGAGCCTACGGAATATCAGACCAGCTGTGTGGCTGGATCGAAGAGTTTTTAGCAAACAGAACACAGCATGTTGTTCACAATGGAGAGACGTCAAAGTAACCTCTGGCGTGCCACAGGGGAGTGTTATGGGACCATTGCTTTTCACAATATACACTCCTGGAAATTGAAATAAGAACACCGTGAATTCATTGTCCCAGGAAGGGGAAACTTTATTGACACATTCCTGGGGTCAGATACATCACATGATCACACTGACAGAACCACAGGCACATAGACACAGGCAACAGAGCATGCACAATGTCGGCCCTAGTACAGTGTATATCCACCTTTCGCAGCAATGCAGGCTGCTATTCTCCCATGGAGACGATCGTAGAGATGCTGGATGTAGTCCTGTGGAACGGCTTGCCATGCCATTTCCACCTGGCGCCTCAGTTGGACCAGCGTTCGTGCTGGACGTGCAGACCGCGTGAGACGACGCTTCATCCAGTTCCAAACATGCTCAATGGGGGACAGATCCGGAGATCTTGCTGGCCAGGGTACTTGACTTACACCTTCTAGCGCACGTTGGGTGGGACAGGATACATGCGGACGTGCATTGTCCTGTTGGAACAACAAGTTCCCTTGCCGGTCTAGGAATGGCAGAACGATGGGTTCGATGACGGTTTGGATGTCCCCTCGACGATCACCAGAGGTGTACGGCCAGTGTAGGAAATCGCTCCCCACACCATGATGCCGGGTGTTGGCCCTGTGTGCCTCGGTCGTATGCAGTCCTGATTGTGGCGCTCACCTGCACGGCGCCAAACACGCATACGACCATCATTGGCACCAAGGCAGAAGCGACTCTCATCGCTGAAGACGACACGTCTCCATTCGTCCCTCCATTCACGCCTGTCGCGACACCACTGGAGGCGGGCTGCACGATGTTAGGGCGTGAGCGGAAGACAGCCTAACGGTGTGCGGGACCGTAGCCCAGCTTTATGGAGACGGTTGTGAATGGTCCTCGCCGATACCCCAGGAGCAACAGTGTCCCTAATTTGCTGGGAAGTGGCGGTGCGGTCCCCTACGGCACTGCGTAGGATCCTACGGTCTTGGCGTGCATCCGTGCGTCGCTGCGGTCCGGTCCCAGGTCGACGGGCACGTGCACCTTCCGCCGACCACTGGCGACAACATCGATGTACTGTGGAGACCTCACGCCCCACGTGTTGCGCAATTCGGCGGTACGTCCACCCGGCCTCCCACATGCCCACTATACGCCCTCGCTCAAAGTCCGTCAACTGCACATACGGTTCACGTCCACGCTGTCGCGGCATGCTACCAGTGTTAAAGACTGCGATGGAGCTCCGTATGCCACGGCAAACTGGCTGACACTGACGGCGGCGGTGCACAAATGCTGCGCAGCTAGCGCCATTCGACGGCCAACACCGCGGTTCCTGGTGTGTCCGCTGTGCCGTGCGTGTGATCATTGCTTGTACAGCCCTCTCTCAGTGTCCGGAGCAAGTATGGTGGGTCTGACACACCGGTGTCAATGTGTTCTTTTTTCCATTTCTAGGAGTGTATATAAATGACCTAGTAGATAGTGTCGCAAGTTCCATGCACCATTTCGCGAATGATGCTGTAGTATACAGAGACGTTGCAGCATTAGAAAATTGCAGCGAAATGCGGCAAGATCTGCAGCGGATAGGCACTTGGTGCAGGGAGTGGCAACTGACCCTTAACATAGGCAAATGTAGTGTATTGCGAATACATAGAAAGAAGGATCCTTTACTGTATGATTATATGATAGCGGGACAAACACTGGTAACAGTTAATTCTGTGAAATATCTGGGAGTATGAGTGCGGAACGATTTGAAGTGGAATGATAATATAAAATTCATTGTTGGTAAGGCGTGTGCCAGGCTGAGATTCATTGGGAGAGTCCTTAGAAAATGTAGTCCATCAACAAAGGAGGTGGCTTACAAAACATTCGTTCGACCTATACTTGAGTATTGCTCATCAGTGTGGGATCCGTACCAGGTCGGGTTGACAGAGGAGGTAGAGAAGATCCAAAGAAGAACGGCGCGTTTCGTCACAGGGTTATTTGGTAAGCGTGATAGGGTTACGGAGATGTTTAGCAAAGTGAAGTGGCAGACTAAATCGCGGTGTAGCTGGCTGTCCAGGTTTCGAGAGGATGCGTTTCTGGATGAGGCATCGAATATATTGCTTTCTCCTACTTATACCTCCCGAGGAGAGCACGAATGTAAAATTAGAGAGATTCCAGCGCGCACGGAGGCTTTCCGGCAGTCGTTCTTCCCGCGAACTATGCGCGACTGGAACAGGAAAGGGAAGTAATGACAGTGGCACGTAAAGTGCTCTCCGCCACACACCGTTGGGTGGCTTGCGGAGTATAAATGTAGATGGAGATGTAGATGAAGAACGGCCATCAGAGGGCATTACTGACGTTCATATTTAGTGTTCTTACCAGGCCCGGTAGGGTGTGTAAGGCGACCCTTCGTACTTGGGTGGGATTGGGTTGTCAGCATCTGACAAAGTTCGAAACGGACCTTGCTGAGGGTCTCCTTTTAGTCTTTTAGAATCTTACAGTGTGATTTGTGGGGCGTTCGAATGTGCAGTGGCCCGATGATGGACTTCATGGGAACTTGAGGGCAGTTGTGCTCCTCGGCAAGGTTCCAGTCGACAACGTTTGACCTCCACATGAGAGGATCAACGCACTGTGCACAAAGCACATCGTAACCCCTTCACATCTGCGTCCGCCATCAGAGAACAAATAATGGACTCTCTCCAACATTCTGACATCCCGCGCCATCAGCCCGAGACTAGCAGCAGCCTCTCTAGGGGATTGCCGTCTCACGCGCAAGCTGCATTTAACACCGCAACCCGAAAGGCTGCCTTTGGAGCGGTGCCATGAGCGGGAAACATAAACTTCCGATGAATGGCGTCGCATTGTGTTCAGTGACGAATCACGGTTCTGCCCGGAATCACCATTGTCGGCGAGCTGGGGGTGATCTGGAGATAGGTCCCATTCTTCCAGTAATTTGGAGAGCAGAATGGGGTTACTCCTGGCGTAATTGTGTGGCGTGCCATTGGGAATCAGGTCCCCATGTGTTGCTTCTCATGTGAGAGCAGTGTGATATCGTTATTTAACAGGAAGATACACGTCCACACAGGGCAGTTGGTTCTATGAACTGCTGCAAGATGTTCAGCAACTCCTGTGACCAGCAAGATCTCCAGAACTTTCCTAATAGAACGTATGTGGGGCCAGCTCGGGCCTCAGTTCCGTCCCCGTACCAGTATGTAGGATATCAAGGAACAATTGCAACCGTTGTTGGCTCAAAAGATATTTCGGCTTCACGATACCCTTTCAACGGAATGAGTGCATGCATTCAGGCCAGAGGGGGTTGCAACATCAAATTGAAAAGTGGGCTCAGACTGCCAAGTTTTTCGTAAATTTGACCTGATGTAATGTAAGATGTGTATATTTCTATCGTCTATTGTCAAACCACAATTTATGAAAGGTGTTTATATTTTATTAATAGGATTAAGTAGGAATAATTAATATTTGCCATGTTGGAAATAATTGTGGTAGCAGGGAATGTGTGCACCAAAGTATTGTCCGCAAGAGAGACCGCACTCTGATATAATTTTAAAAAGGGCGGGAGAGACCGTGTATGGATAAATTTCAAGGAAAGAGCGGGAAAGACCGCGCATTGATACATTTTTTAATAGTAGCATGGATTGTCTGCACCAGAAAGCATTGTTGGCAGGAGAGACCGCACTTTAGCGTTCGTAGGAAGTCAGTAGTAAGCGAGATGTGAAGCGAGTCGGTAGCAGGTGTGAAGCAAGAGGTTGAGAGGAGCGGTGTGCCTGTACAGCCACTAGCTATGATTTACAAGACATTATAAACGGATGTACAGAGACATCAGCTAACTATTATCATAAGAGGAACTAACATTGTTGAATTAATTTTTTGAGAAACTCAGGACTACTGAAGGTATGTTTGCGCATTGCTAGTTGTAAGATTATTCTAAAAATTAAGTCCGATTTGAACGTTTGGAAAATCATTTCATTCAGAACATAATTAATTTTTGCCAGCAATATTGCATTACTGATTATAATGCATCCCAAAAATCATCAACGTAAAACTTTGCAAAATTTTATTATTGTCAAGAAAACGTTTAACTATGAATTACGTAACTTCAGTCAAATTAATTAAAGAATAACGTTAATTTTGCTATTAAAGAATAATGTCAGCTTTGGTAATAAATACAGCCATTTTTATGACACCCCACCAGCAGCTAATAGAGTATAGTAAAACAGAGTAAGTAAATTAATGTCGCAGTTCGATGTAGCAGTCAGATGGCGATCCAGTAATAGTAGAGAACGTAAGGAACAGTTTTGGGTCATTGCAAATAACAACTGAGGGCCACGACTACGACACATTCTATGTTTCGTCAGAAAATAAATTTTAATAAGCAGCATTTAAAATTGTATGCGAAGATTGAGAAAGAGAATTAGTTTCAAAGGGAAGACTTCATTTGTTATTATTAAGCAAGAGGTAGAAATCCTAAGGGAAGGTTTCATAGATTATTGTAAAAGGGAAGGTTGCGTAACAAAAGAGATATAGAGGAGAATGGAAGGTTTCAATAATCACTGAAATAACATCATAGCACGTTAACATGTGAAGTTTGTTTTCATTTCCTTCTTATCTTCTGGGCGCTTCAATTTTTTTTATGTATATCACGAGCGTATTTTGATTATCCCCAAGTTGTGCGCGTAGTTCTGAAAACTGATAACTACATCCTCTGAAATGCCGAAACACGTCGACGTTTCAAATTCTTCTTGGAAGTACTGTACATTGGTGAGCTTCCTGATACCTCTCGGTATTGGTTAGTGAGACGGCTTTCAGTAGGTAAATTTCTAGGCACGGTTTTCCAATTAATGAATCTGATCTAACTATTCCTGCAAGAAAATGAAAAATCTTTGCCCTAATCGAAGATCCACAGTGGTTGTTAGGTATGGCTTTTATTAGGATGTTGGTCTGCGTTTAAAGACATTAAATGCATCATTAGAAGGAAATGAAAACTTATTACTGGTACAGCGCAAATGTGTTTAGGTTTCGCAACAAATTACGGTTTTTCGGAAAGACCTTAGGATTTAAAATTTGCTCACTTGAAGTGTTTGAAGAAAATCAGTGAAACCGCTCCCGGTATTCCAGTGAAAATAGAAAAATATTTACGTAACTGGTCTGACCTCGCTAAAGAAATAAACAGTATATTTAATCATTTGAAGACATTTAGGCTTCGTATTCATTCCTGGCAAAATCATTTGTTGTTGTTGATGTAAGTGATGGCTGTCACGTTTCACTACCAATTACAAAGGGTTCAGAGCTCTAGATTTGAAGCAACAGGAATTGCAAGAGACCGAAACACTAGAAGGACACATACGAAATAGTTGTTCAACTACTGAAGTTTGGAGGAAGGTTCCAGAAGAGAAATGCCCTCTAGCAGAAGAGTGTGCCAAGACACCTCAATGTAAGGGATCACTTTGTGTGAATCACTATAGTCAAAAGGCAAGTTCATTAAATCTACATATCGATTTGTGCTAACTGATGAAATTGTAGGTGAAACTATGTGACCGGTGTTCACCAGTTATCAGTGACATTTCATTCAACTCAAGGGAATATGAACAATTGGAGAAACATATAGGGTAAGTAGCTTCTTATTTTTTGTTGTGTAATGAAGCGTTGCTAATGATATTAGTTGTAAACGTTTCTGCGTTAATGGTAATTATTAGTCAGTAAACAATGCGGATCATGTCGAATCAGTTACACAAGTTTGAGACATTCAAAGGTAAGGATAATGGCCACCCCTCCCACATATATAGGACCAGGAAGTATGCAGTACACAAGGTTTGTAGTAGCAAGCGCCAAATCCCAAGGAGGCAGAGTAAGAATGTTGTGAAAGGCCCAGACTGTGGAATAGTGTTACGGGCTGCGTAATTCTAGAAGCGTGGGATGACCAGAGACGTTGCGGGCGAATCTGGTCTGGCTAACCTGAGACGTTTGGAGGGGGCAGGGGGAGGGCTCTGGGGAGGAATGCACACGCACGACTAGCTGGTCGCCCTTTATCTGTTCCCGGTTTTCGTCGATACTCCACCAACTCAATAACTTCAGAAGGACGCTAGACATCGAAAAAAAAACTTTTGATATCAGTAATAATTTGTGTTAATAATGATGTTCGTTCATCTCTACTGATTTAAGTGATTAAGCACGGTAAAAGCTTTACGTAGCGCATGCCATAATATGACGGCGAATTTCATATTCGTGAAAATCTTACGAGGTGGCAGACGCTGATACAGCAAACAGACATGAATGTAAAATAGATTATGGCAGCTAATTTTCTCTTTGTAGACTAAATGAAACGTGCTGAAGACAATGGATTCGTGCTCGGGGTTTTCTGCGAGTTCCTAAATCAGCTGTGGTGAAGGCTCGGAGCCCCGTGTGGTCCAAGCTCGTTGTCTGCATCTCAGCACCTCCTCTCAGCGGAACGTTCAATTTACACTTTCTTTCCTTTTAAATTATAGAAAACAGATGGATAATATTTTGCCGATGTTGGGGAGAGTGTAACTGAGGTAGTTAACCTGAATATAAATATACTATTCTCCTACCTCAAAACATGCCCTATGAATAGCATAGTTTAATGATTTTTTATCGTACTTAATTGCATCGAAAGTAAAAGGGCTACAATTACAAGGCTTGTAGAAAGTATCTTCTAGTGTATTCTGTGATAATACCGGTTGTTAATAAGACACTGCACTGATATTTATTGATTAATAATAGAGCATGTAAGCACGGGAACTTATTTTTGCTATTTCAGCTTAGTTCACCAATAACTGTTTTACAAAAATCGCAAATGATATACAAAATATTCTCCTGATCCAAACATTCAACAAGCGCCCAACCTCTACTAGTCGTACACACCATCCAGTCTTCTACAAATGGTTCCAAACACGTAATGCATTTTTCACCCTCTTGTACTGACCAATTTTTACAGTAAATTCCAGTTTTCCTTACCGCATTTAATTGGCTTCCCATGGCCACCCTTTGCGTGTTTATTTTAATTTGGAACACCTGAATTAAGCTTTTCAATTGTCTTTCAGACTTTATTTTTTCTGATTTTAGACTCTTCGATGGCTATCTTTTTCTTAACTAATTGTTGAAAACGCTTCAGCTGCCTCCCTCGCGGTCATGTTGCTAGACATAACTTTGCTCAAAGCCATTTTTATACACCCTTCATTTCATTTTCCTCTTCCTTTCCTCTCATTTTTTGCCATTTTGATCTGAAAAGAAGTAGGAAGAAGAGAATATAATTTGAAAGTTGAAATTATTTCTAGCCTGGCCGAAAGACAATAGAGTGGTCGGTACTGCACGACAAGCGCTCAGTAGAATTTAGTCAAATTGCATATTATACGTTCTTTTACAGAAATCATCACGAAACATTTATTATGAGTCATTCCTTATGTAACATAGATAAACGAAATAGAGCAATGACATTAATCACTTACCTCCTAAACGGGTACCAGAGGCCTCAAAATATCTGCCGTGTGCTGATACCGTCAGCATTACCGTCAAGCACTTAGAGCAGATATAATAATGAAGAGCGGAAGGAGATATCCGACGCCAGTGCGCATAAATACAAATGTTGGTTCTGGTTACTGTACTCTTCTGCTATTTGGAGGCGGAAAGGGCAATCATGGTAGTGACCAGTACTGTAAGCCAGTCGGTACTGCAACACATTACAGCTCCAGAGACCTTTCAAGTCTCAAGCATCCATGATGTATATACACAGACTGAAGCGATGAATGAAAATTTGTACCAAGGTCGGGATTCGAACCCGTGTCTTCTGGTGACTACGAGGAATACCAAGTGGGTTGAGGCGTGAATGAGGAGGAAGGAGTGCGGGGGTAATCCGTGCAATTGTGTAAAGCCACTGTGCGAGGGGGCGTAGTGGTTAGCGCATCTGCCTAGTGAGCCGAAGACCGTGGTTCGAATCTCGGCCTTGGTACAAAATTTCATTCGTTGTTTCATTTTGCATATATACATCTCCTCCACACTGATAAAATTTTCTCGGGCTTCCATCCACATCCAGTGGTTTAAAATCCACGAGCTTTCGGACAAGTTCTCCTCGGCCTTTGTCAAGTGGTGACTGTCGAATGATTGCTGCTGGCGTTCTTATATAGCCGCATTGTCTTCAGTGACGTCACTGGTGCTCGCTCCGCGCCATATATGGTAATGTGTTCATTGCGCGCTTGCCGCACCCGGTTCATCTTTCGGATGGCCGGATTCCAAGCTGTGCTTAGCTGCAGGTCACGGTCTTTATTGAGGGTGTTGTCAGAAATTTTTAACTCCATCGCTTTTTTTATAACACTGTCCCAAAAACTACTGTCGTGGGCAAACCCAATAGGGTGCCCATTTTCTAAAGCATATTCTGCCACCGCTGATTTCTTAGGCGTGTTCCACACGGTGCTGTTCAATAATACCTACAGTCTGTCCGATATAGAACTGTCCACAGCCATACGGTATTTCGTATATTCCTAGCGTTCTGAGTCCAACATCGTCTTTCACAGGCCTCATTAGCTGACGAATTTTAGCCGGTGCTTTAAAAACCGTTTCAATTTTATGCTTTCGTAGAAGCCGGCTAATCTTTCCTGTTATTGAGCCACGGAATGGCAAGAACACAAGCTTCTTCGTGCACTCCTCGGACGTCTTCTGTTTACGTTTCTTCGGCAAGATGGCTTGCAAAATCTGGCGGTTGTTGTAGCCGTTTTCTTTGAAGACTTTCCGTAAGTGCCTCAGTTCCTTCGGAAGGCTTTCAGCGTCTGAAACGGCCTCCGCTCGATGCACCAATGTCCTCAGAACAGAATTTTTCTGCGAAGAGTGGAGATAGCTGGTAGCATGCAGATATTGGTCAGTGTGGGTGGGTTTCCGATAAACACTGTGACTGAGACACCCATTTTCTTTGTGGTGGACGAGGTCGTCTAGAAAAGGAAAGGCACCATCTGTCTCTACTTCTATCGTGAATGTAATGCTATCGTTGTTGATGTGCTTGAAAAATTCTCCCAGCTTTTCACGCCCATGAGGCCAGGCAACGAATGTGTCATCTGCGTAGTGCTAAAACGAGGCTTTGTAGGAGCCGTGTCCAGGGCGATGTTCTCAAAGTACAGCATCACCTGACAATGGCCGAGGAGAACTCGGCCGAAAGCTCGTGGATTTTAAACTACTGGACGTGGCCGGAAGCCTGAGAAAAATTTTATCAGTATACATCGCCGCAAAACTATACATTCGTGTATCTCCCCCTTAGGTTCACAGTGGTTTTGCTCTTTATCTGTACAGTGTGTTATCAGCATACACGTCACGCTGATGAACCAGACACGAGACTGAACCACGTCTGGTGGTGTTTCGGTTACGTGGCGCGGTCTAGAAGTGCAGCAGAGACGATTGCAAGCGACGATACATGCCGCTAATGGGGAAAACCACTGAAGTAAACGAGTTTGACAAAGAGCAGATTGGTATGGCCTGGCACTTGGAACGAGCATCTCGGAAACAGCAAAGCTAGTGGGGTGTTTCCGTGCTACTGTAGTGAGCTTCTACGGACAGTAGATGAAGAACTGTGAAGCCACGAGTACTCGTAAGTAATCAGATGTGGTGCGCCAAAGCCTCATCAAAGTGCATGGAGGTCGGAGGTTTGCCTGCTCCGTAAACGATGAGAGACGGTGATATGTGGCAGATCTCACTACATGGTACAGGTGTGAGTGTCCTGTAGCACTTGGGGCTCCGCAGCAGTGAGTAAGGGACCATCGGGGTTGGAGCGTGTATCAATGGAAACTTGTCGCCTGGTCGAATGAACCATGTAAGAGGGTTCTGTCACTAAGCTGGTCGTAGGCTGTGCTCCAAAATGAACAACATAGAGAATGAAGTGGTGACACTTTCTACTGAACCTGACCATCATTTTGCAGGACAATGCTCAAGCACGTACAGTGCAAGTTGTTACCGATTTGTTTGATAGGTGGGGAAGCTAAGTGCTATACCACCTACTGCACTCCCCTGACTTAAGCCCTCATGAGTTCAACTCGATTTCTAAACTGAAGGGAACACTTCATGGCATTCGCTTCAGAACTGCTACAAATTCGTCGCTATATAACGCGTCGGTCGAACTGTCAACACAACTGGCACTGCAAAGAGTATCCTACGTCTTCTACATCGTTGGCAACGGGTTATACACAATGCTGGTGACTACTCTGAAAGTCAGTAAAACTTTGAAACACGTAGCTATTTTGTAAGAGCTGTAAATAAGTAGTTGCCACTATTAAAGTTCCAACCCTTGCATTTTTTACATCAGGTCGATGATCCTGTAGGATACGCCGTCATCCAGGAGTAAAGCGTTCAACGAATTCGAAAATAAAATTCTGTCTGTCGACATGACAAAAAATCCTGAATGGTTTTAATCATATGTTAAATCAGTAAACAGATCTCCACCTCTCCAGACACTCTGTGATCATAATTGCAGAGAATCGGAGAATCACACAGAAAAGCCCGAAATACTAAACGTCTTTTTCCAAAACTATTTTACATAGGAAGATCGCACTCTAGTTCCTCTTCTAAATGGTCGCACAAACGGCAAAATGTCTGATATCGATATAAATGACCATGGAATAGAAAATCAATTAAAATCACTCAATGGAGATGAAGGCTACTGGACCTGACAGGTTACATGGAGTACGCGAAAGTACTTGCACCTCTTCTAGCAACAGAGAACCCTAGGTCTTTGGAGGAGCGAAGTCTAGCTGTTGACTGGAAAGCAGAGGTCATTTCTGTTTTCGGGAAGGTTCGTTGAACAGACGCTCAAAGCTAATAGGTCTACATCTCTGACGCCGGTCAGTTGTAGAATTTTGAAACATGTTTTATGATCGCGTATTACGGCATTTCTGAAGGCCGAAAATTTCCCCTGTAGGAGCCAATATGGGTTTCGAAAACGATCTTGTGAAACCCAGCTCGCTCTGTTCGCTCCAAAACCCTTAAAGCAGTAGGCAGAGACGCCCAAATTGACACCGTGTTTCTTGACTTCTGGAAGGCATTCGATACGGTTCCGCACTGCCGGCTAATGAACAAAATAAGAGGGTACGGAATGTCAGATCAGCTGCGTACTGAAGTTTCTAGGAAACAAAATAACGCCTGTCATTCTGAACGGAGAGAAGTCTTTGGGCGTGCTCCATGAGAGTATTGCAGGACCACTATTTTTCACGATATATGTAAATGACATAGCAGATAACGTCGGGAGATCCGTGACGCTTTTCACAGATAACCCTGTTGCACAAAGAGAAGTCGCGCCGGTGGAAAAACTAGTGAAATGCAGATAAACCTACACAGGATCGACACTGGGTGCAGGGAGTGGCTGTTGAATCGCAAAGTAAACAAATGTAGCGTATTGCGAATGCATAGTCAGAAAGGCCCTTTATTGTACACACATCAAAAAAAGTTTTGCATCACTTCGGTTCTGAGAGTTCCGGAATATTTACAGAAAATTGGAAGAGAGATAAACATATACATCGTTTCCGCCCTTTTTATTGCTCATGAAAACCACTCATTGCATGTTGTAACACCATATAGCGACACCTTCAGAGGTGGTGGCCCAGATTGCTGTACACACCGGTACCTCTAATACCCATTAGCACGTCCTCTTGTATTGATACATTCCTGTGTTCGTCGAGGCATGCTATCCACAAGTTCTTCAAGGCATTGTTGGTCCAGATTGTCCCACTCCTCAACGGCGATTCGGCGTAGATCCTTCAGAGTGACTGGTGGGTCACGTCGTCCATAAACAACCGTTTTCAATCTATCCCAGGGATGTTCGATAGGGTTCATGACTGGAGAACATGTGTCTGGAGAACATGCTGGCCACTCTAGTCGAGTGATGTCGTTATCCTGAAGGAAGTAATTCACAAGATGTGCACGATGGGGGCGCGAATTGTCGTCCATGCAGACGAATGCCTGACCGATATGCGCCGATATGCTTGCACTATCGATCGAAGGATGGCATTCACGTATCCTACAGCCGTTACGGCGCCTTCCATGATCAACAGCGGCGTACGTCGGTCCCACATAATGCCCCCCCCCCACCCTCCAAAACAGCAAAACAGCAGGGAACCTCCACCTTGCTGCACTCACTGGACAGTGTGTCTAGGGCACTGAGCCTGACAGGGTTGCCTCTAAACACGTCTCCGACGATTGTCTGGTTGAAGGCATATGTGACACTCATCGGTGAAGAGAACGTGATGCCAGTCCTGAGCGGTCCATTCGGCATGTTGTTGGGCCCATCTATACGGCGCTGCATGGTGTCGTGGTTGCAAAGATGGATCTCGCCATGAACTTCGGGAGTGAAGTTACGCATCATGCAACCTCTTTGCGCACAGTTTGAGTCGTAACAAAACGTCCTGTGGCTGCACGAAAAGCATTAGTCAACATGGTGGCGTTGCTGTCAGGGTTCCTCCAAGTCATAATCCGTAGATAGCGGTCATCCACTGCATTAGTAACCCTTGGGCGGCCTGAGCGAGGAATGTCACGACAGTTCCTGTCTCTCTGTATCTCCTCCATGTCCGAACAACATCGCTCTAGTTCACGCCGAGACGCGTGGACACTTCCCTTCTTGAGAGCCCTCCCTGGAACAAAATAACAATGCGGACACGATAGAACCGCGGTATTAATCATCTAGGCATGGTTGAATTACAAACGACCCGTGTACCTTCTTCCTGGTGGAATGACTGGAACTGACCGGCTGTCGGGCCCCCTTCGTCCAATAGGAGCTGCTTATGCGTGGTTGTTTGCATCTCTGGGCGGGTTTAGTGACATCTCTGAACAGCCAAAGGGACTGTGTCTGTGATACAATATCCAGAGTCAACGTCTATCTTCAGGATTTCTGGGAACTGGGGCGATGCAAAACGATTTTTGGTGTATGTATGATTACACAATTACACAATCACTGGAAACAGATACTTCCATAAAATATCTAGAAGTATGTGGGTGGATCAGTCAGTTTTGGATCCGTACCAGGTAGAACTGAGAGAGGAAATAGAGAAGATCCAAAGAAGAGCGGTTTTTTTCGTTACAGGTTCAGTACTAAAGCGTCACAGCAATGCTCAAAAAACTCCAGTGACACTGCAACAGGGACGTTCTGTAACACGGTGTGATTTATCGTAAAAGTTTCAAGATCGTATATTCCTAGAAGACTCAACAAACATAAGGCTTCGTCCTATGTAGCCTGTATCTCGCGAAAGGACCATGAAAATAAAATCTGAGTGAGTCGAGCCCGCACGGTGGCTTGTTGGCAATAGTTCTTCCCGCGAACTATTCGCTACAGGAACAGGAAAGAGGAGAAATGACAGTGGTAAAGTAAGCACACTCCGGCACACACCGCATGGTGGCTTACGGAATATAGATGTAGACTCCTCGGAGCATGCACTACGCCACGGATGGAGTCGAGTGGGGCCAGCTGTCAAATAGGGAGGAAGTCAGTTAAGTATAGCTGTAGGATAGGTGCGCCCTAAACATTTAAATCAAACAGCCAGCTTAATGTTATTGCGATGTGCTCAGAAAATAAAAACTTTAATAATGTGTCTAGTTTTTTCACAACTAACACAAAATCACCAGTTGGAGCCCATATACTATGAATTTCTAATTCTACAGCACAAGCTTCAGAATGTTTACTCACTAGAAAATATTGAGTATCAGTGTTTCTAAATATCAGTAGCAACACTGTTTTCATCTTACCTTTTCAGAGAGGTTAGTGCTGCCTGAATAATTATACTAGTAAATTCTTGCGTGAAGTACGTAATATGGACACAGCTAAACGAAAGAAGGGCGCACAAGGAAGCTTGTTAACTAGACAAACGGGTCGCAGCCAGTCTGCCATACTGCCACGCATGCCATAACCACCCTAAGCGCTCCGTCAGACTGGGCTACTTCATCTCCCGTCAACAATGATGCCTCATGCACAAGACAGCAGCTTGTCTGACCTGAAGTACAAGAATCACATTAAGCTGCCTCCTATTTACATGAGCGGGATTTAACAGTCTGATCATTACCATGACCAAACTACTAACTCAAAACTCTAGGAACTTTAGTACTAGGAACTTGATTACTATCAATTTTGACCACAATTTTGGGAAACTTTGTCACTGGCGTAGCATCCCAATTCCTACCGCAAGAATTGCACCTTTCGGGACTTCTGTGCCCCCTAACTAATCACAAACCGGTGCCTCGTAATCTTATATACACTCCTGGAAATTGAAATAAGAACACCGTGAATTCATTGTCCCAGGAAGGGGAAACTTTATTGACACATTCCTGGGGTCAGATACATCACATGATCACACTGACAGAACCACAGGCACATAGACACAGGCAACAGAGCATGCACAATGTCGGCACTAGTACAGTGTATATCCACCTTTCGCAGCAATGCAGGCTGCTATTCTCCCATGGAGACGATCGTAGAGATGCTGGATGTAGTCCTGTGGAACGGCTTGCCATGCCATTTCCACCTGGCGCCTCAGTTGGACCAGCGTTCGTGCTGGACATGCAGACCGCGTGAGACGACGCTTCATCCAGTCCCAAACATGCTCAATGGGCGACAGATCCGGAGATCTTGCTGGCCAGGGTAGTTGACTTACACCTTCTAGAGCACGTTGGGTGGCACGGGATACATGCGGACGTGCGTTGTCCTGTTGGAACAGCAAGTTCCCTTGCCAGTCTAGTGATGGTAGAACGATGGGTTCGATGACGGTTTGGATGTACCGTGCACTACTCAGTGTTCCCTCGACGATCACCAGAGGTGTACGGCCAGTGTAGGAGATCGCTCCCCACACCATGATGCCGAGTGTTGGCCCTGTGTGCCTTGGTCGTATGCAGTCCTGATTGTGGCGCTCACATGCACGGCGCCAAACACGCATACGACCATCATTGGAACCAAGGCAGAAGCGACTCTCATCGCTGAAGACGACACGTCTCCATTTGTGCCTCCATTCACGCCTGTCGCGACACCACTGGAGGCGGGCTGCACGATGTTGAGGCGTGAGCGGAAGACGGCCTAACGGTGTGCGGGACCGTAGCCCAGCTTCATGGAGACGGTTGCGAATGGTCCTCGCCGATACCCCAGGAGCAACAGTGTCCCTAATTTGCTGGGAAGTGGCGGTGCGGTCCCCTACGGCACTGCGTAGGATCCTACGGTCTTGGCGTGCATCCGTGCGTCGCTGCGGTCCAGTCCCAGGGCGACGCGCACGTGCACCTTCCGCAGACCACTGGCGACAACATCGATGTACTGTGGAGACCTCACGCCCCACGTGTTGAGCAATTCGGCGGTACGTCCACCCGGCCTCCCGCATGCCCACTATACGCCCTCGCTCAAAGTCCGTCAACTGCACATACGGTTCACGTCCACGCTGTCGCGGCATGCTACCAGTGTTAAAGACTGCGATGGAGCTCCGTATGCCACGGCAAACTGGCTGACACTGACGGCGGCGGTGCACAAATGCTGCGCAGCTAGCGCCATTCGACGGCCAACACCGCGGTTCCTGGTGTGTTCGCTGTGCCGTGCGTGTGATCATTGCTTGTACAGCCCTCTCGCAGTGTCCGGAGCAAGTATGGTGGGTCTGACACACCGGTGTCAATATGTTCTTTTTTCCATTTCCAGGAGTGTATTATAGGAGCATCATATTTTTGTGCAGTAGCTTACATCTGTTTGCCGATGTTTGCATGTCATTTAGACTAATATTCGTACGAGTATATGAACGGTATACGTTGTGTGACAAATATAATAGCTGCTGCAGACATATGCATCAATCTCTCAGATATCAGGTTTATACGGTTTTTGGATTATCCTTGCATTATTTTCGCAATTTTTTGGAAAAATAAGAACAACGAGGTTTCAGGTATTCTGTGATAAAAAGGAAAAAATATTTTCGTTTAAAATATACAATTATGTATGTTGAATCTTTTATTTAGATCTGACTTTGCTTATTTCGTATTTGGAATTTAAACAAATGGGAGTTTTGTGGGTGCTTTTAGCCGTGCTTATCAGAGTACTTGTAACGTACTGCACCTCCAAAGTGACTAGCTGCAATCTCTATCTAGGATAACGCTTGTATGCTACTACTCTGAACGTATAACTCATCTATACTTTTCGGTGTATGTACGGTTTTATTGTAATAATTGTACATAATGTCCCAGTGTTAGTGGAAGCAAGACATTGATTCCGAAGATCAATACTTGCCGATGGAACATAGATAATTCCAAACTGATCGCGACTGCACGAGTCTCTGTTAGTGTGCAAAAAGAGCCGACAAGTCCGAGAATTATAGCTCATGCGTCCAAGTTGCTGACAAGAAAAATATATATAAGAATGAAAGAGAAAGTTTAGGATGTTTTAGATGACGAACAGTTTTGCTTTATGAAACGAAAGGCACCAGAGAGGCAATTCTCACGTTGCGGTTGATAATAGAAGCAACATTAAACAGAAATCAAGGTATGTTCATAGGATTTGTCGACCTGGAAAAAGTGCTCAACAGAGTCAAATGGTGCAAGATATTCGAAATTCTGAGGAAAATAGGGGTAACTTACAGGTAGAGACAGATAATATGCAATGTGTACAAGAGCCAACAGGTAATATTAAGAGTGGAAGACCAAGCACGAAGTGATTGAATTGATTTTGATGTAAGACGGGGAGGTAGTCTTTCGCCCTTACTATTCAATCTATGCACCGAAGAAGCAGTTATGAAATAAAAGAAAGTTTCAGGAGTGGAATTAAAAGTCAAAGTGAAAGAAGTAATACGATTCGCTGATGACATTGCTGTCCTCAGTGTAAGTGAAGAATAATTATACGATCCACTGAATGGAACTAACGGTCTAATGAGTGCAGAACATGGATTGAGAGTAAATCGAAGAAAGAAGAAGACCGACTACCGCTTTTCATTTATTGCAGACGAAAGTAATGAGAAGTAGCAGACATGAGAAGAGCGAGAAATTTAATGTCAGCATTGATGGTCACGAAGTAGATGAAGAAATTCAATTACCTAAGCAGCGAAATAATAAATTAAGGTCGGAGCAAGTAGGACATAAAAAACAGACTTCCAGTTGCATTCCTTGCCAAGAGAAGTCTGCTAGTATCAAACAGTAGCCTTAATTGAGGAAGAAATTTCTAAATGTAAGTTTTGAGCACAGCATTATATGGTAGAGAAACATGGACTGTGCGAGAACCGGAACAGAAGAGAATCGAAGAATTGCAGATGTGGTACTACAGACTTATACTGAAAATTAAATGAACTGATAAGGCAAGGAATGAGGAGATTCTGCACAGTATCTATGAGAAAAGGACTATATGAAAGAAGACATGAAGAAAGGACAGAATGCTAGGACATCAGTTAAGACACAGGGAATGACTTCCATGGTACTAGAGGATGCTTAGAGGGTAAAAACTATAGCGGGTAAAACTATAGAGCAAGACAGAGATTGGAATATATCCAACAAATTACTGAGGATGTAGGTTGCAAGTGCTACTGAGATGAAGATGCTTGCACAGGAGAGGAATTCGTGTCAGACCACTTCAAACCAGTCAGAGGACTGATGACTATAAACAAAAAGGTTGAAATGGCAGTGAACTAGTTTCAAACCCATTTCCATTATTCTCCGGCTTATGTCTGGTATGGAAAAGTTTTGACTTTTTATCATTCAACTAGCGTCATGAGCAAATATCACCGTTTTTAATGAGTGCTTTAATATCCCAGTTTGACCATGTATGTATGCCGCGAACAAGTGTGGGCTATGCACTGAAGCTTTCAGAGATCTAATTTTGTGTTTCCTCAAATTGGATTTAGACTACGCTCCACAGCTTATGGCTCAGCATGGTACCTACACTGCAGGAAAAAAAATGCAGCTCTCTCAGAGACTAAGTTCAGTGGCAACAGAGTATATTACGTGCATAAAATGAGAAGATGTAATGTTAGTGATTCATTTGTCAGTCTTCAGGTTTCATGTGATGCTCACGACGTCTGTCTGGGTGACCTCTGTCTTGACTTCGCATCAGTAACGGTGCTGAGTTTAGAGATGAACAGTGTGAGATTCATGCTAGGGTTAACTGTGCCCTGCCAACGAAAACGTACTCTTGTTGAACTACTCCGACCATTTGAATGGAGTCTCAATGTGGGCCCGTGGGAAGATGGATGGAGATAAAAGCGGATTTTTGTGTGTCACTGTTTCAGCAGTTGTCTGTTGATTATCACACCAGTAGACGCGGTATTGGATACATATAAAGATTGACGTACTATGCGAGCAGCAGTGGCCGACTATCATCCAGGGACGGAATCGTGACACATGCTGTACCTACTGTGCCACCAAGAACCACTGGGAATCGTCCGCTTGCAGTAAGTTGAAGGTGACGTGTGCCTCTGCTCAGGTCACCACTGCCACCACGACACTGGTAGTCTGGTGTCATGAAAGCGTCGAGTGGAGGGTCAAATGGCGCTCTGTTGCCTAGATGAGAAGAGGTGCCGTCTGTATGCGAGTTATGGACGTACATGTGTATAGCGTAGATCTGTTGAGCGGCCTATTCTGCAGTGCATTCGTCCGAGACGCACAGTCTTGAAGGTGGCCAACAGTTACACCTCGCAGTCACATTTGGTGTTTCTTCAGGCTAAAGTAACCACTGGCCGCTGCATTGGACCGGTTGTTATCTCTGTGCTACTGCCATTTCTCCGATAGGAAGGTGACGTGATTTTTCGGCAGGACAACGCACGTCCACATACAGGTGATGCGGCTCAACATGTCCTTCCTCTTGCTCAACATCTGTTTTGCGCAGCAAGATAGATCTCTCGCCTATCGAACAGGTATGGGAAATGATTAAGTGGGAAATTACTCGCTCTCCATACCCTGCAAGATCCATTGCCAAATTGTAACAAAATGTGCGAGATGTTAGCTATCGTAGGATGCCAATCGCTATCTTTATTATGTTTTGTGCATGCGAGAATACACACTTTTGTTGCCCCCCAGAGAGGGATATACTGTGTACTGATGCGACTACATGGCCACGCTTTACTGCGACATGTGTCTTTCATTTGGCCTGAATTTATCATATACTACTGCAACGGTGAACTACCTGTTACCTCACTTGTCAGTAAAGTGACCTTGTCCTTGAGGGAGTTGCATTTTTTTTTCCAAATGGTTCAAATGGCTCTGAGAACTATGGGACTTAACTTCTGAGGTCATCAGTCCCCTAGAACTTAGAACTACTTAAACCTAACTAACCTAAGGACAGCACAGGATTCGAACCTGCGACCGTAGCGGTCACGCGGTTCCCGACTGTAGCGCCTAGAACCGCTCGGCCAACACGACCGGCGCATCTTTTTTTTCTCCGGCAGTGTATAAATAAAGCAAATCTCTGTATTGTGAAGGGTGAAGAACAACTTTACCCCAACACAAAAACATATTGAAATTTGTACGACAAAACCTTGCTGCCATCTGACAGAGGGTCTAGACCGAAAAGTAGTCGTGGCGAAATAAATCATTCATGCAAAAAGTGTGGCAGGTTGCCGTTTATTCTGCTGTGATTTTTCCGAAAATAACTGCGGTGCCTTAAGGCTATACTGGTTAAATATTTTCTTAAAAAATCTCCCACCAAAAGTGGCATCGTTTTTCGAAGGAGAGCACTTTTCTGCGTGGCAGTGAAGTGTCTATTATTGAGTAGTATTTTGCAGTCTGTGTTGTAATGGTTCTTGCATTCTCTTCACCAATGGGGCGATGGTGACTGTAGCAGACGATCGTCTTCAGTAACGTTGCAGACAACGTCCAAGTTAAGGAATTTCATTAGCAAGTGCGCCTCTGCCGGAACTGAACTTAGCCACAGATGAGTTGTAATTACTTAGGGCGGTAACGACAGAGTTGCTGCGAGAGCCACTTTCAGCTGGATGGGAGGTCGACGTTAGTGGCAGCTAGAACTTACGCGAAGTGCTCCTGGGCTGATGGGTCGAATGCCACAGGTAACTCAGCACAATACGGGGTCAAGTCGGGTCTGTATCGACGCAACTTTTGTCTTATTCTTTGCGTCTCTCAGTTCACCAACTTTTTATTTTTTATGCAGACTGTCTACATGTGCCTATATTGGATGCACTCGAACTTCGCCGACAAAATTTGGAACATTGCTCCGGAGATTTTCTGACTATTTTCGTATCAGGGACCTGTGGTCCATGGTAGCATGTTACAGAGTAATTTAATTTCGTTTTACTTCTTTGCCCCAGATGAGGTGTGATCTGGGGTAGAGGATGTCACGCTATTGCGATATAATTCTGTTTAACTCGCCGTGCATTTCCAGCAACCAATCGAATTATTCCAAATCTATTGCTTCAGACGGAAGCTGCTTTGTTCGGTACAACGTAAACTATACGTAATAAAAGTTGGTTGTGGCATGGAAACTTCGGCCTTCACGGAGAATTACCTGAACTTATCCATCCCTTCCAACATTGGTCTTTTTCTATATTCTGGGTTGCTATAATTAAAGTGCAGCTACTCACAGAGATCCAGTGTGGGCTGTAATTAATGTATGGCAGCGACACTTTGTAGATATTCCAAAGCGGAAAAGATTTGCACTGAAAAAAATTAGTTTAAAATTTGGCTACCAGGTGCAAATCTGGCGCTGTACAGCCTCTCATCAACGTCTCCGGATCCCATATCCAATAAATTGTGTAAGCGGTGGTTAACAGTAATATCAACATTATGCCTTTCTCACTTGTTTGACCTTTTCTGCCCACCTCCTATTCCTAATTCATTACATATGGAAACATATCTTTACGTCCTTCTTGCATTCGTGGGGTACGACATCCATCAACAAATGCTCATCTTTATTTTGAGGCTGTTTAAAAAAAACCTATGAAAGTCGTTGATATAAAAAGATACTATAAATGATTCATTCGTTTTCAGAATTCTATATTTTCCAAAGTATTACGTGAAACAAAGATGACATCCATCAACAAATGCTCATCTTTATTCTGAGACTGTGTTAGAAAAGCCTATGAAAGCCGTTGATATAAAAAGATACTATAAATGATTAATTCGTTTTCAGAGTTCTATATTTTCCAAAGTAGTACATGAAACAAAGATGACAGGTGGATGAATATAACAGTTTACTCACCGAGTTTGTCCTCGACCACCAATCGTCGTAACGAGTGTAATGCCTTGAAAAAAAATGGGGACAGAGCTGTATGGACCGTTTTTATTCCTCTGAGAAGATTGGCGGCTACCTATTATCTCGATATCTTGCAGCTGTGTTTGTTTCCACAACTGACTCCTGATTCCAAATCCTCATTAAGGCATCGATGCTCGTCGCTATGTAAACGACATCGCAAAGAACATGATGTGACTATGTTCCTTTCGCCAGCCAGATCGTCTAACGTTACGCCGTTTGAATTTTTCCTTTGGGGGTACATTAAGCACCGCATTTACGTACCCTGAGAACACTGCAGTTGTTCAGAGAACACACCAATGCTGCTGTGATGACCACTGGCAGAATGTTACTACGTAAGGTAACTTCACTATCGCTTGGACGTGTGTCGTAGACCAGAGGGAGCTCATAGAATATTTTAGAGTGCTGAATCTAAATCTAGGGAGTTCACGGTTTTATTCATGTATAATTATAATTTGTACATGTTGTACTATGGAAAATTTAGAGCTTTGAAAGCGAATGAATAGTTTACAGTTGCCCTGTACTTTAGTCAAGGCACGAGGCCAAAATACCACGATCCCGATAACAAGAAGAAGTTTTACTTAGTATTAATTAGTTACAAATATCGTTTAAGATACATGGATAATTTTCGTGTACTTCGTCTAGACAAAATTCAGTTTCAATTTCGTAAGCCTCTTATCAAACGGAGTCGTTTCATATACATCACGATAACCTCTAGTTTAATTTTTATTTTGACATTTTTCCAGTAGTTTTAGTTTTTGCATGTTTTTGGCGCTTTTCCCCTCTTCCAATCCGGTTCAATCAGTATTATTATAACAACGATTTGCATGCGAACATAACTGAAATTTGTTTGAAGTCCGATTAAAAGTTCTTGGAAGATTCATTGCAGAAACAAAGCCTGGAACGGTCCAGTAAGAGTCAATGTTGACATTGATAAAAATGTTTAAGTCTGGCAAAGCTGAATTAAATACAAACCCAGAAATATTTGAAGTCCGCTGGCCTTTCAGAATGTCAGGGAAGCATCTTCTTCTGGATCTGCGACAAAAGGAGTGGCTTGGCGAGCAATGACAATCTAGTGACGGCACCAGATTGAGCTGCTGATTCATGAAATATATAAGCATTATCTACCTCTCCCAAGAAGCCCCTTCAGACTGAACTGGCTGCACAGTGTCCATGTGCCACCCCTCGGCGCCAGGATGTAGTCGGTCTTGCCAACTGCCCACGTAACTTGGGTTTCAGGCAAAGCTGACGTAAGCCCACAGTACTGCATACCTCCCACTATCTCTAACGGTGGGGGTGATAGAGGAGGATGGAGATGTGAATTGCTCTTCCATGTTGTAATGTGTCCTCTGGAAACACTTCTGGGAGTGCAGAAGAAGGGTGAGTCTGACTGGCATGCATATCGTCCAGGCTGGGAAGCTGAGAAGTTCTCGCGTTTACAGCAGAAAGAGGGAGGTAAACGTGAGGACTCAGAAATCGGACTTCGATGAGGCCACCCTTAATTCACATGGTTCAAATGGCTCTGAGCACTATGGAGCTTATTTTCTGAGGTCATCAGTCCCCTAAAACTTAGAACTACTTAAACCTAACTCACCTAAGGACATCATACATATCCATTCCCGAGGCCATATTCGAACCTGCGACCGTAGCGGTCGCTCGGTTCCAGACTGCAGCGCCTAGAACCCCTCGGCCACTCCGGCCGGCTGACTCACATGGTTTCAGTGGATGGTGCCATGTGAAAATTGTATTTACATCCTAGAGCGTCCCAGGAGTCGGCAAAGCAAGGCAAGAAGCCAGTTTTGACACCTCCTACGAAAAAAAACAAGGGACAAACAGGACTGTAGATATATAATTGCGTAGGCTTCCGCGGCCAGTCAGTCGACATAAAAGTTTTCTGGGTTTGGTACCGCGTCATAATGTAAAAACTACTGCTGCTATAGTTATGACGCGGTACCAAACCCAGAAAACTTTTATGTCGAGGACTGTAGACAGTAAACTTATGACGACCTGAATGCCGAGAGCAGGATGGGACCAGAATAGGCAGAGAAATCGGTGTAACTGAAACCAAGGCGAGGACATATCTGGTAAGGGAGAGACGTGACATGGTGGAACCGGTTGACTGATCTGACAGGTTGGACAGGCCCTGAACATGCATGACTGCTACGGTCGCAGGTTCGAATCGTGCCTCGGCCATGGATGTGTGTGATGTTCTTAGGTTAGTTAGGTTTAAGTAGTTGTAAGTCTAGGGGACTGATGACCTCAGATGTTAAGTCCCATAGTGCTTACAGCCATTTTGAACCTGAACATGCAGGTAATGGCAGCATCCATTCGTCTCAGAGCTACAAGTCAGTGAGCCAAGCATGTCGTGAGAACCACAACACAGTGAACAAGGTGGGCTAAAGACAAAATACGCAGCTCGAGAATAATTGGGATGATTACCATTGGACAGCTGCCGTCCCTTTGAATTAAGAGGATTCCACTGAATGTGGACAGCCTGGGACAGTGATTCTAGTACACCAGGACCTCGGGACACTGCAGGCACCGATGATCCTGAGCCTTGCGTGATGAATCAGGAGGAGAACTTTCCTCTGTGATGGCGTCCGTGGTCCAGTGGCCATGACTGTGCGGTTGGTGTGGGTTGAGTGTGGTCCCCAGTTTGGATGCTAAGCCAGGGGCCAAAGTCCGAAGTGAAGTTCGGAGGGGAGCAGCCTTGTAGGGTATCTCCGACGCTGTGGAGAACCTTCCAACAGTTCCAGAAGGTGTTTTGCATAAGCCAGCTGTCGCATAGTAAGGAGAAAATAATAGTTTGGTTCGCAGCATCAGTTATACTGTGGGGGGTATCAGATGCATTGTTTCAAAATAGAGGTACACAAACGCTTGAGACTGGTGACAGAAGCTAGTGTCTGACAGTTACCGAACGATACACAAGATAATGTCCACTGTGTGGTCAGGAAGTGTGTGATAAGTTTAGTTCCAGGGAGAGGACATCGCCTACAGCTGTGGGACGAGAAACAGTGAAGAGTCACTACAGCCACATCACAATGAAAAGAAAACAGATGAAAAAGCACTGTTAACTGTGGGCTGGAAGCAGGTACATAAGCACTGATTCGCATAAACTATCCAGTCTTCGTCTGCAGCTGAAGTATCCAACACACATTGTCGAAAATTAAGTGCCCGGGAATAAAACGACACCAAGTTCATGTGAATTAAGAGAACACAAATTTCCTTCCTGGAAATGAATCCTGAAACAGTCATGAACAAAATAAACTCTTCTAGTATGAAAACAAAAAGTAATATCAGGCAGAAGGCCTGGTAATGGAATAAAAAAGTCGAAACTAAAAGATCTTGCCACACCTCATGTAGAAAGTGAGTCTGATTAAAAAGTTCTTGGCACACCTAGTGCAGAAACGAAGTTTGGAAGGGACCAGTCAGAGTCAACGTTACAGTGAGAAAAATGTCAAAGTCCAGCAAATCCGAATTAAAAACAAACTCTGAATAAATATGAAAATCTATTTGGTCTGTCACTACATTGGGGCCATGTCTTCTTCTGGATGGCTGCGTTGCAGGATCTGGGATGAGCAGGCTGGCCCGGACAGTGGCGACAGTGTAGTGACGGCTCCTGAGTGAGCTCCTGACTGAAGAAATAGACAAGCATTTGACATAAGGCCCAGGAAACCCACTGAAAGTGAACTCGCTGTTCAGGACCCATGTGCCGGCCTAAGTACAGCTCTCGGCGCCAAAGTACAATGGGTCTTGCTTCCTGTAACGTGGCTGACGTAGAAGAGAGGTCCGAGGGGCCTGTGACCTCTTCTGGCGCTTCGGTAGCCATTTTATGGCCGTGTGTCATGCGGGAGCTGTCGAGTGTCGGCTGTAAGGAACTGGCTGCCCATATAACTTGGAAGTAATGTGGTTTGCAGGCAGTGTAGACATAAGCCCACAATAATGCATATGACTTGTAATCCTGCCATAGGGCGTGTCTGAAACTATGGTAGTGTCGTCACAAGCCAATAGAATAAGAGCAACAGCCCTTGGCACTTGGGCAGTGTGCTGACGCTCTTGACGTAATATCGTCCAGTATAGCTATCAGACGTATTGCCAGCCACGAATCTATCCAAGTTGGCGGTGTTTTGATTTTGCCTAGGGTGATGGTGGCAAAATTGACTCACTGAGCAGCGAGGTATATCAGTGCATCGATCTTGTGTTATTATTTTTACCCAGAACGACAATAACGAAACGTTATTTTAAGAATCTGCATGTTAGTTATGAAATTAAAAAATATCTCAATCAGCAAGTAAGCAACAGACCTGAAAACATGGACAATAAACGACTAGAAGATAAGTACACTCCTGGAAATTGAAATAAGAACACCGTGAATTCATTGTCCCAGGAAGGGGAAACTTTATTGACACATTCCTGGGGTCAGATACATCACATGATCACACTGACAGAATCACAGGCACATAGACACAGGCAACAGAGCATGCACAATGTCGGCACTAGTACAGTGTATATCCACCTTTCGCAACACTGCAGGCTGCTATTCTCCCATGGAGACGATCGTAGAGATGCTGGATGTAGTCCTGTGGAACGGCTTGCCATGCCATTTCCACCTGGCGCCTCAGTTGGACCAGCGTTCGTGCTGGACGTGCAGACCGCGTGAGACGACGCTTCATCCAGTCCCAAACATGCTCAATGGGGGACAAATCCGGAGATCTCGCTGGCCAGGGTAGTTGACTTACACCTTCTAGAACACGTTGGGTGGCACGGGATACATGCGGACGTGCATTGTCCTGTTGGAACAGCAAGTTCCCTTGCCGGTCTAGGAATGGTAGAACGATGGGTTCGATGACGGTTTGGATGTACCTTGCACTATTCAGTGTCCCCTCGACGATCACCAGAGGTGTACAGCCAGTGTAGGAGATCGCTCCCCACACCATGATGCCGGGTGTTGGCCCTGTGTGCCTCGGTCGTATGCAGTACTGATTGTGGCGCTCACCTGCACGGCGCCAAACACGCATACGACCATCATTGGCACCAAGGCAGAAGTGACTCTCATCGCTGAAGACGACACGTCTCCATTCGTCCCTCCATCCACGCCTGTCGCGACACCACTGGAGGCGGGCTGCACGATGTTGGGGCGTGAGCGGAAGACGGCCTAACAGTGTGCGGGACCGTAGCCCAGCTTCATGGAGACGGTTGCGAATGGTCCTCGCCGATACCCCAGGAGCAACAGTGTCCCTAATTTGCTGGGAAGTGGCGGTGCGGTCCCCTACGGCACTGCGTGGGATCCTACGGTCTTGGCGTGCATCCGTGCGTCGCTGCGGTCCGGTCCCAGGTCGACGGGCACGTGCACCTTCCGCCGACCACTGGCGACAACATCGATGTACTGTGGAGACCTCACGCCCCACGTGTTGAGCAATTCGGCGGTACGTCCACCCGGCCTCCCGCATGCCCACTATACGCCCTCGCTCAAAGTCCGGCAACTGCACATACGGTTCACGTCCACGCTGTCGCGGCATGCTACCAGTGCTACAGACTGCGATGGAGCTCCGTATGCCACGGCAAACTGGCTGACACTGACGGCGGCGGTGCACAAATGCTGCGCAGCTAGCGCCATTCGACGGCCAACACCGCGGTTCCTGGTGTGTCCGCTGTTCCGTACGTGTGATCATTGCTTGTACAGCCCTCTCGCAGTGTCCTGAGCGAGTATGGTGGGTCTGACACACCGGTGTCAATGTGTTCTTTTTTCCATTTCCAGGAGTGTATATAGCATGGAGTTGTGGATATCGAAATCTACATATTAGTAGGGGCTCGAATTAATGCCATTTATAGTAAACTGTAGCTAGACCTTCCCATACTCCCGGCGCTAAGTACATTGAGTGAAACATCCAGAAGGGCAGGAGGAAACAAAATTAGAATTCAATTTTTTTTTCAATTTCAATTTTTTGCACATGCAATGATTTATATTTTGTGTGTAGTAATAAATTATGTTAACAGCATCTACTCGTAATATTAATCTAGAAATAAAATGGGATACTGAAATTGAGACTCAGTTAAAATAATATAAAACAAGAGGAACTACCACGAGTTCCAAGGTAATAGTTTGCAGCTTATATTACTCGATACGTTAGTGGGAGCCACGGAATAACCCGAGGTTTGCTGACTAACTACAGTTGTACCTGCTTCTAAACCTATTGTTGCTATCCTATTGCCATTGACCACACTGGTATTTGCGTGCCTAGGCAGTCCTCGAGTCCACGCCTTCTTTTCTTCTTTCCTTCTTTGCTCCATTTTCAAAAAGATGTTTCTTATTTTTTACATATATCTGAATGTTAAAAGTTTCTATTAATTAAATTTATATGTGCTTATCATTATCTATAATGGAAGAAACCGTTCTTGTGATCTGTTGAAGTTATTTTAATATTCGGGGCGTTCACATGATCTTATGAATTGAAATTTAGGTCGCCCCCTTTTGGATCTCCTATGTGCAGTGACTGTAGTCCACATGCTTTCGTCACTTACAATTGTTTTCAGGTCTCCATCAAATTGTTTGCTCATCTCCATCAAATTGTCTGCAGTCTTTCTCTCTACCTGAAAAAAAAAAACGGATAACTGAAAACGCCAAGACCGTCGGAGCCTTCCTCTCCACATTCATAGGCTGGTGTGCTACTGTATCCCACTCTATTGAATGTTTGAGATATAGATCGTGAGCCTCGGCTAGGGGCAATATCGCGTGATTTGAGCCTGTTCCTGATTCTTGGAAATATATTGAAAATCCGCCTCGCATACTTGTAGTGTCCCAGTCAGACTGCCATTCATCTAACTTCCAGGATCGTAAATGGCTTTTATCAGTAATATGAGTTCCTGTGATCTCGTACACACGATCATATTGTCAACGTCCCAACCAATACAGCGCTGCCCTGTACGTACCACGATATCCATCGGGCATATCCCGAGAATCACCAGTAATTCCTCGACAGGTGTAGTGCGAAAGACACTGCCGAGCCTCAGAAGTACGCTACGCTGAATTCGTCGCAGCATTATTTTGTTGCTGCCTAGTCTAAGGCGATGCACCCAGACGCTGGCACCGGAGCCCACAATGCCGCTGAAAATAACTCCATGATATGACCGCACAACACGCAACGGTAATTTTATTGTCAGCAGCAACAGATATGGCAATCTTATGCATAATTTTAGTCTCTTTCTAAGTAATTGAATTTACGTGTTCTAGAAAGTTTCTCTTACAGAAGAATGTCTGAATATTTACAAACAATGCTGGTTTTACAGGGATCGATTTCTGGTAAGAGAAAGTCTTGCCTTCAGAAGTATGTATGTGTTTTTATCAACAGCTATAGTCCGTTTGTTATCCTTGCACCAATGGTGCATCTGAATAAGCACACCATTCGTCTTTTCCTCGAGACTCGCTCTGGAGTCTGCACAACTACAAGAATGACGTATGCGCTTGCAACACCTTCAGTAGCACATACCCCGTATAATAGGGTCTCAATAGTAAGATTACAGAACAATGGACCACTTATGGAGCCTTGAAGATAGCCCTTGATAACTTTTTGATTACCTTGCGCTGCACTGGAATCCACTGGTCGCTACGTTCGCTAATCTACAAACCTCTTATATAGACAGCGAGATCTCGGAAGCGTGCAAACATCGCAGGCCACTAAAGATTACCGAATGCGCCTGTGACGTCAATCACTATGGCGACTGCGTACTTCGCTGTTGAATTTTATGCAATCTGAAAAGCTCGGTTAACCATATCGCCTATACACTTCCCTTTTCTGAATCCTTACTGACACTGTGTTAGATCCAAGAACTCCCACTGCGTCTCCAGCTGGTCAAGGAGCAGACACACTCTTGACCTATGGCCAAGACGTTAATAAGCAAATGGGGTTATGCTAGGTCTTCATACTTTCTCTCTTTAAGCACTACTGCTGTAGCTGAAATCCTAATATTCGCAACGCCTCGTTTAGTAATACTGTGAAACATGGCAGTATCAGTGGACCTACCATCCACACGACCTCAGCGTAAACGCCTTCAGGACCAGGTGCCTTTTCAGTTTTAAGCTTGGAAAATATGATAGCAACTTCTTCTTGAGCGAAAGGTATCACCAATACTTGATTATGCTATTTGTTGTCCAGTTCACTTCTAAGTTGAGCGTATATTTCAATATCTGCATCATTGTTACCATGAGGCTGTTGGGCAGTTAGCAGGTATTCTGCTGAGTCCCTCCACTGCCGTTAGTGAGCCATCCTGTTTCCGAACTCTGGACATGACAGTAGGTTACTTAACTGTTTACTGTCAGTAGGTTATGTGGTATTCCCCATAAGCCAAATTTCAGTGGCCTTGGTAGAAACTTCTCCCAGTGTATTCTTTTAGTTTTCTGAAACAATGTTGTCCTCTATTCATGGAGCCTTACGGTGCTCTTTGATTTCCCTAATGCACGTTCATAAGCTGCTCCTCTTGATCTTACCCAACGCCTCAGCGTGGAAAGTTCTAAGTTCCAAGAGACTGTAGCCCGACTTCTTACAATTTTCTTAGGGATTTAAATGTCCTGTGCTCTTTGGAAGAGTTCAGTTTGTAGCTGCGTACCAAAGTCAACATGTACCGGAAGTGATTCCGTTGTAAATGCTATACTAGTCTGTTTTCCTGACGTCTAACTCAATAATGTATTCCTCTGATTATGTCTCTCTATTACTGCCACTTCCCCTTCGATGGCAAAGGCATTATTACGGTTAGTGGATGTTAGATATTAGAGCACTTGCCAACTATTAATCTTAACTGTTGCAATGCGGTTTGCCAAAGTGGTGTCTATGTTAGTGGCAACACCTGTTCGTACCTCGAATGTACTCGGCAGACCTTCTGGACATAAAAGAATGATGACCGCTTCTTGTATTGCGTCCTCTAGTTCCCGCCTCGTTCGTCAGTCTGCCAAATTCAGTGATACAACAGTTGTAACGCTACAGTAGGGCGGCAAATTTGTGATGGTTGTCAAGTGAATAATAAATAGCCCAATGAGTGTGTCTGAACACGAATAACCGTATAAAATGTTTTCATATAGCTTACGTGTATAACTATATATAGCTTACGTGTATAACCCCCTCCCCCCCATGAACCATGGACCTTGCCGCTGGTGGGGAGGCTTGCGTGCCTCAGCGATACAGATAGCCGTACCGTAGCTGCAACCACAACGGAGGGGTATCTGTTGAGAGGCCAGACAAACGTGTAGTTCCTGAAGAGGGGCAGCAGCCTTTTCAGTAGTTTCAGATGCAACAGTCTGGATGATTGACTGATCTGGCCTTGTAACAATAACCAAAACAGCCTTGCTGTGCTGGTACTGCGAACGGCTGAAAGCAAGGGGAAACTACAGCCGTTATTTTTCCCGAGGGCATGCAGCTTTACTGTATGATTAAATTATGATGGCATCCTCTTGGGTAAAATATTCCGGAGGTAAAATAGTCCCCCATTCGGATCTCCGGGCGGGGACTCCTCAAGAGGATGTCGTTATCAGGAGAAAGAAAACTGGCGTTCTACGGGTCGGAGCGTGGAATGTCAGATCCCTTAATCGGGCAGGTAGGTTAGAAAATTTAAAAAGAGAAATGGATAGGTTAAAGTTAGATATAGTGGGAATTAGTGAAGTTCGGTGGCAGGAGGAACAAGACTTCTGGTCAGGTGACTACAGGGTTATAAACACAACATCAAATAGGGGTAATGCAGGAGTAGGTTTAATAATGAACAGGAAAATAGGAATGCGGGTAAGCTACTACAAACAACGAAGCCCACACCTACTACAGTAGTACAAATTTATATGGCAACTAGCTCTGCAGATGACGAAGAAATTGAAGAAATGTATGATCAAATAAAAGAAATTATTCAGATAGTGAAGGGTGACGAAAATTTAATAGTCATGGGTGACTGGAATTCTGTAGTAGGAAAAGGGAGAGAAGGAAATGTAGTAGGTGAATATGGACTGGGGCAAAGAAATGAAAGAGGAAGCCGCCTGGCAGAATTTTGCACAGAGCACAACTTAATCATAGGTAACACTTGGTTCAAGAATCATAAAAGAAGGCTGTATACATGGAACAAGCCTGGAGATACTTACAGGTTTCAGATAGATTATATAATGGTAAGACAGAGATTTAGGAACCAGGTTTTAAATTGTAAGACATTTCCAGGGGCAGATGTGGACTCTGACCACAATCTATTGGTTATGGCCTGTAGATTAAAACTGAAGAAACTGCAAAAAGGTGGGAATTTAAGGAGATGGGACCTAGATAAAATAAAAGAACCAGAGGTTGTACGGAGTTTCAAGGAGAGCATAAGGGAGCAATTGACAGGAATGGGGGAAAGAAATACAATAGAAGAAGAATGGGTAGCTTTGAGGGATGAAGTAGTGAAGGCAGCAGAGGATCAATTAGTAAAAAGACTAGGGCTAGTAGAAATCCTTGGGTAACAGAAGAAATATTGAATTTAACTGATGAAAGGAGAAAATATAAAAATGCAGTAAATGAAGCAGGCAAAAAGGAATACAAACGTCTCAAAAATGACATCGACAGGAAGTGCAAAATGGCTAAGCAGGGATGGATGATGACAAATGTAAGGATGTAGAGGCTTATCTCACTAGAGGTAAGATAGATACTGCCTACAGGAAAATTAAAGAGACCTTTGGAGAAAAGAGGACCACTTGTATGAATATTAAGAGCTCAGATGGAAACCCAGTTCGAAGCAAAGAAGGGAAAGCAGAAAGGTGGAAGGAGTATATAGAGGGTCTATACACGGGCGATGTACTTGAGGACAATGTTATGGAAATGGAAGAGGATATAGATGAAGATGAAATCGGAGATACGATACTGCGTGAAGAGTTTGACAGAGCACTGAAAGACCTGAGTCGAAACAAGGCCCCCGGAGTCGACAACATTCCATTGGAAGTACTGACGGCCTTGGGAGAGCCAGTCCTGACAAAACTCTACCATCTGGTGAGCAAGATGTTTGAGACAGGCGAAATACCCTCAGACTTCAAGAACAATATAATAATTCCAATCCCAAAGAAAGCAGGTGTTGACAGATGTGAAAATTACCGAACTATCAGTTTAATAAGTCACAGCTGCAAAATACTAACGCGAGTTCTGTACAGACGAATGGAAAAACTATTAGAAGCCGACCTCGGGGAAGATCAGTTTGGATTCCGTAGAAATGTTGGAACACGTGAAGCAATACTGACTTATCTTAGAAGCTAGATTAAGGAAAGGCAAACCTACGTTTCTAGCATTTGTAGACTTAGAGAAAGCTTTTGACAATGTTGATTGGAATACTCTCTTTCAAATTCTGAAGGTGACAGGGGTAAAATACAGGGAGCGAAAGGCTATTTACAAGTTGTACAGGAACTAGATGGCAGTTATAAGAGTCGAGGGACATGAAAGGGAAGCAGTGGTGGGGAAGGGAGTGAGACAGACTTGTAGTCTCTCCCCGATGTTATTCAATCTGTATATTGAGCAAGCAGTGAAGGAAACAAAAGAAAAATTCGAAGTAGGTATTAAAATCCATGGAGAAGAAATAAAAATGTTGAGGTTCGCCGATAACATCGTAATTCTGTCAGAGACAGCAAAGGACTTGGAAGAGCAGTTGAACGGAATGGATAATGTCTTGAAAGGAGGATATAAGATGACCATCAACAAAAGCAAAACGAGGATAATGGAATGTAGTCGAATTAAGTCGGGTGATGCTGAGGGAATTAGATTAGGAAGTGAGACACTTAAAGTAGTAAAGGAGTTTTGCTATCTGGGGAGCAAAATAACTAATGATGGTCGAAGGAGGGAGGATATGAAATGTAGACTGACAATGGCAAGAAAATCGTTTCTGAAGAAGAGAAGTTTGTTAACATCGAGTATAGATTTAAGTGTCAGGAAGTCATTTCTGAAAGTATTTGTATGGAATGTAGCCATGTATGGAAGTGAATCATGACGATAAATAGTTTGGACAAGAAGAGAATAGAAGCTTTCGAAATGTGGTGCTACAGAAGAATGCTGAAGATTAGATGGGTAGATCACATAACTAATGAGGAAGTATTGAATCGGATTGGGGAGAAGAGAAGTTTGTGGCACAACTTGACCAGAAGAAGGGATCGGTTGGTAGGACATGTTCTGAGGCATCTAGGGATCACCAATTTAGTATTGGAGGGCAGCGTGGAGGTTAAAAATGGTAGAGGAAGACCAAGAGATGACTACACTAAGCAGATTCAGAAGGATGTAGGTTGCAGTAGGTACTGGGAGACGAAGAAGCTTGCACAGGATAGAGTAGCATGGAGAGCTGCATTAAACCATTTTCAGGACTGAAGACCACAACAACGTGTATAACTTACACCACAGCTGCTGATCATCTGTTTACACGCATGCCTAAAGTTGCGTTTTTTATGGCAGACAGGCTGTATTCTCCCTCTTACATCCCTCCCCAGAGTGGTGAAAAAGTTTTCTTACTTGCTTTTAGCCGCACCTCGCAGTCCACCGAGGTCGAAACTAACTTATGGCTGACAATTTATATTTCCGTCTATTGATATCTATAGGGCAGAAATATTGCCTCTGAGATCATTAAAATTTGAAATAGAAGTTACATGGATTCAAATTTATATCCCCGGATCGTAGCCAGATTTCTCCATACACTGTGTTTAAAGTCATATGTAAACCTTGATTGCACATTTGCAATACCTACTTCTTTTTTCTATTGTAGTTTATATTCTTCCTCTATGGCAGTTGTCTTCGCAATGCACTCAATTTTTCGTGTTTTGACTTCTATGTCCTCCATTTCGGCCTGGAATCTCGTTGACTGGAGTACAATTGTCTTCACTTATGAGTCCCACTTCGAACTGAGCTCCGATAACAAGCATAAACGTGCATGTAGTGTGGAAGGTAGGAGACAAAGTACTGGCAGAATTGAAGCTGTGAGGACGGGACGTGAATCGTGGTTGGGTAGATCAGATGGTAGAGCACTTGCCCGCGATAGGCAAAGGTCCAAAGTTCGATTCTCGGTCCGGCACACAGTTTTAATCTGCCAGAGTTTCATGTCAGCGCACACCTCACTGCAGAGTGAAAATCTTATTCTGGAAGCATAAACGTGTTTGGAGATTCTCAGGACACCAGTGGGAACCCGACCTGACTGTCGCTCGCCACATGGCCCATCAACCACGAGTGACGGTCAAATGGTTCAAACGGTTGTGAGTACTATGGGACTTAACTTCTGGGGTCATCAGTCATCTAGAATTTAGAAGTACTTGAACCTAACTAAGCTAAGGACATCACACACATCCATGCCCGAGGCAGGATTCGAACGTGCGACCGCCAACGGTGGCGCGGTTCCAGACTGAAGCGCCTAGAACCGCTCGGCCACAGCGCCCGGCAGAGACCGCCTGGCGTGCCATTTCAGTTCTTAGAAGGACGCCTATGTTTGTCATCCACGTTACGCTTACAGCACAGTGGCTCGTCAACGATATTCTAAACCTCGTTTTGTTGCCCTTCATGACAAGCCTTGCTGGGGTTTCATTTCAGCTATATAATGCACACGTGGCGAGTGCTCCTACTGCTTGTCTCTATGCTTGCCAAACACTACCTTGGCCAGAAATGTCGCCTAATCTCTCCCCTGCTGAGTACGTTTGGAGCATGATGTGCAAGGCACTCCATCAAGTTCGGGATTTTGACGATCTAAGGCACCAATGGGACAGAATTTGGCACTGTGTCCCACAGGAGGATATCCAATAACTCTATCAATCAAAGGAAAGTCGAATTACTGCTTGCATAAGGACCAGAAGTGGACCAAGTCGTTATTGACTTGCTAAATTTCATCATATTTTTCTGGAATTGTAATTATTTTTTTGCCTCTAGATATACACTACATTTGCCGATTTCAGTCCCATTCGGATAATTCCTACGTGATGCGTCGTCCTTTTTTATCTTAGATTGTATTCACTCCCAAAACCTTCAGAAACATCAATACTCTGGCTGACAAATGATATGCCCTTTTACTGAAGTAAGTGACATATTTTGTAAAGTATTTTCTTTCCAGATCAACTACGTTGAGAAAGAAAGCTTTTGAAGCGAATTGCCGTATAGCATGGAGCTTATAGCCGCCAAATATTCGCGATTTACGACATCAGTACGCGTCGTTATTTTTATACTGCAGTGCTTTTAACTCCATTCATTAGTACCATCACCGAGCTGTTTTGCACATTCGCCGAACGTCTATAGCACATCCTGCGCTACTACCGAACGTGAGGGGGGCTCCGGGGTCCGCCTCGGCGGCGCGGCTTCGAAGCATGGTCTTTCCAGTCGAGCAATCAGCAAGAAAACATAGTCTTCATCACATCGGCGACCCATGGATTGGGCGTGCCACGTGTCTCGACCTGCCCGACGAGTTTCACTTACCACCAAGTTTTGTCGCTGTCGTATTACCGTGGGCCGGTGTCGGCTCAGTTGGCTTATATGAAATGGAGCTCACGTGTATTTTATTTTTAAAAGGCCAGGAACTTGTTGGGTGTCGAAGGCACTCTGTTAAGGGCGTCCTATAAACTTCGGCACGGACACGCTTTTTGTACAAATGTTTTCTGTTAATTATTGATTACTAGTCGTACGTTCGATGTTAACTTACGTTTCCATTTGAATGGCAGCTGTTGTGTTATTTCCTAAGCCTGCCTGTCATAAATGGTAGGTAGCCATCCTTATTGCTAATGTTTTGAGCATTGAGTATTCTGGGTAGTCCTATTTTGACTATACTGGGTTTCTTAAAACTTTTTGGCGATTACTGTTTGAGTTTGATTTCATTTGAAAGTAAGTACCTCGATTTGAAATTGCAATCTGTGTTATGCAATAGTTTTCAAAAGGCAAGTGTAAATGGTGAGATTTTTAGAGTATTTTTATTGGGGCGTGGCAACTGACTGGTGGGAGGATTAATTCTGACAGATTTCTGTGTAAGTCAATCTGTTCTCTGTTTTCTTTTAATACCCGTGTTTTGAAGTTACTATAAGGTGCTAATTGTAACTAGAGAGAGGGAAAGGCGGAGGGCGCCTCTTGATTTTGATCTTTGAGTTTTTGTGTTATTTATCAAAAAGTTTCATGAATGTTGTTGTACACCCTCAGCCTCGCATCATCACGCGTAACTACCATCAAAAGATCAGAATTTTACGTAGGTTCAACCTGTGTCTCAATTATAAATGTTGAAACAATTTGACCGTTCAGTTGATGATATATTCGAACGCTGATCTGATTGAACAACTAGTGCTTGTGCAGAATTGAACCCCCTCCCCAGAAGAATAAATTATCTCTGTTTTGGCTTGTTTCCTTCTCCAAAACTTGTCCCTACACCTTATCGGCAGAGTTCTCTACATTGATTTTCTTCTTGCCTAACAGCCACCTCATACATTTCAGTCCTCTACTCTCCCTCCATCCATTCTACTTTTGATAATACTAAACATGGATTCAAATGTACGAAGCTAATTCTAAATGCCTCTTAGCACAACAACTACTACTACTACTACTGTTATTATTATTAGTGTCAGTTATTATAATCAATATTGTTGGGAAGATTTTGTAATATCCGTAGTATGTGTTACTCCTTGTGAGATGTAAATAAGCACTTACTTTTAAGGGCTTATCCCTCTTCAATAGTTGTCCTGTATTCCCATTCATCAGGTTCACTCGATCATGGCAATCTTCCTCTTTCAAATTTCTCTTCCTCATAATTCCAATTACTCCCGCTCTCCATGTTAATCTCGGCCATCCACACTTCTTCCTTCCCGGCGGCGACCATTCCCGGACTGCTTTTGGCCATTGTTCTTGCTCTGTTCGCCACACCTGGCCATACCATTCAGGAGCTCTATATTCAATTCTTTGTACGACTCGGCGCTCCATATCCATTACCTCCCTAATTTCCCTATTTCTTCTCCGCCGTGTCCTGGATATCCTGGCTGCTCTCCTTATTCCAGCCATCTCTACTGCTTACTCTGCTTCTCTGTCGCTCCCCCAGAGTCCATCCTTCTGCACCATGTTTGCAGAACCCTCTTCTTTGTTTCTTTCCATATTTCCCGGCTCCACAGACCTCGATTTAGCATTTTAATTGCCCATCTTGCCTCCTGGATCCTACGTTCCCAATCTGCTTCACAGCTTCTGGGGGACTGGATAATCGATCCTGAGCATTTAAACCGCTTTACAGATTTAATAGCTGCCTGCGCCATTACTCTATTCCTTTCATCTCCTCCCACTGCTACACAATCTGTTTTGCTCATGTGTATTCCAAGCCCGCCTTATTCAAATGCTTCCAATAACTTTTCTATAATAAATTTGACGTCCTCTAGTTTTTGCTATCAGTACCTCATCATCGGCAAATAAAAATGTGTACATAATACCAAGCTGGAAAGGAAATCCCATACCTCCGCATTACTGATTCCACTGTTCCAATGCGTACTGCACACATATTTTAAAAGGGTCGACAATATACTGCAACACTGTCGAAGTCCTTTCGATGTTTGGAATGTCTCACTAAACTTCCTCCCTACTTTAACTGCTGAGGACGATAGTTGATATATTCCTTGAATTAGGAATGTATGTTCACAGATATTAGGTGTACTTCCTGACCCTTAGAATACGCTTTTTCACTATTCTCTAAGGTTAAAAGTATGATCCACACAAGATCGTTCCACTGTCAAACCTGCCTGTTCCTCTCGTATCTTTCCCTCTATTTCATTCTACAACCTGATTTTCAGTACAGCGCTAAAAGTCTGCGGATAGAAGCCGTAACACTAACTACTCTATAATTATTTTGGTGCTTCTTTTGTCCTGTTTTGTAGATCGCAGATATGTATGATACACACCACTCTGTTGGTATTTCCTCTCGCTCTCCACACTGAATGAACAATTTCTACATAACTCTAACCATTGGAGGGTGCTCAGATCTCCATAATTGCGTTAAAACTCCTCCCAGTCCACTTGCCTTTCCATTTCTTGCTTTTTTCAGCATATTTTTTACATCTACCTGTAGTAGAGGTTCTACAATACCTAAGGTACTGCTTTTATTGTAGACTTCTGTCACGTGATCTCTTCTTTTTGTACTAGAAATTCTTACAAGTGCTTTTTCCAGTGTCCAGATAATGGCTGTATTGTGGGTGCGGGATTGCTAGCCATTTTCAATTTTTTGTTATCATAGCTACATGCCTCAGCCGATCTCCCATATGCAAGCCAATACTCTATTTCGCCACATACTCTTTTCCATTCGGCGTCCTTACACTTTTTTATTAACTTCTTAGCCCTCTTTTATATACATTGTACCTAATCCAGTCCTCTATCCTGCTACGTCTTAACTATATACGACATACTTTCTTCTTTCCCTCAACCACGTCCAATGACTGGTCATTCACCTTCAGTTCTCACTCTTTTCTCTCTTTCCCTTCCTAAAGCCTGTTCCGATGGTTCCTTAGTTGACTGTATGGCTCATTGGCACTCCAGTGTTCCTCCACTGCATTCAATCTTCGATTTAATGTTTGCTGATACGGAGTTTTTATATTTTATTCTTCTAGGCGATGCATCCGATATTTTGGATCCTCTATTTCCAACCTTTTCCTCTTTCTTCTCCTGTTTCAACTTGATTTTGAACGTAAAAGCACTTTTTGAAGTAACTATAACATGATCGGAGCCACACTTCATACCTCTTCTTACTCTTACATCTTGCACCTTAATTACTCGCTGCCTCCACACTATTACATCGTCTCTAATTGATTTATGCTGGAACTGGCTATTCATAAGGGTACACGGAAGCACGGAAGTTAATCAACTTATTTCCGTTATCATTTTCTACATTCCCTCCCTACGCTCCTACAACGTCATCATTTAATCTTTTCCCACTTCGTCCACTTAAGTCCCTCATTATTAACAATTCACTGCCATGTTGACGTCCATCAGCCACTTCTTGTAAGACATCGAAGACATCCCTCTTCTTCTCGTCACGCGTTTCTCCGTTAGGTCCATACATACCAATTAATTCCAATTTTATTCCACGAATTTTTATTATGACACTGATTGTCCTTCCATTCTCTTCTTTCCGATTAATTATTCCTTGTTTCCGTTTTCTTTTTGTAAGAAATGCTACCCCCGATTTCGCTCTTTCAGTTTTTTAGACTCCACTCCGAAACAGGTCTCCAGTTACTTCTTGCCCAGATCCTTTCTTTTTCGTTCCTTTCATTACCAGGATATCGATTTTCAGTACTACCATTTCTTTAGTTATGTTCTCAGATTTTCCTGCTAACGCCCGTACATTGCATGTTCCACTTATTAGAGATCTTGTTCTTAACCAGAGCCCATGGATTTTGATCCATCCGGCCTTTTTATTTTTGTTTGGAAAAAGTTGGCAAGAACTGGTGGGATGCCAAATCCCTGCCGAACCCCCAACTTGCAGAACGAGTATTTTTCCTGAGTTTACTCCCCTAGGAAGGCTGCCTTCTAAGAGTCCCCCTACCCTATGTTACCACTTAAAGAAAGGAAATGGCAGGATTTTAGGTGGGTAGTCCCAAAAGTAAGGTCTCCTTTTTTTTTATGAGTGCATGACTCTGTGTGGCAGTTGGTAACACTGTTATGAAGAGTACTGCACGTGCTGTGTGTGAACATGCGCACACCGCGCTGAGGCGCTGTCTTGCCTTGGCAGCCGTTGAGAATAGAGCTCCCGCCAAGTACGAATTGCGTGCAGTTATTCGGTTTTTGAACGCAAGGATCATTGCGCCGATTGAAATCCATCGCCAATTGACGGAAGTATATGGTGAGTCGTTCATGGATGTCCAAAATGTTCTCAAGTGGTGTAGAGAGTTTGCAGCTAGTCGGGCCCAAATTCACGAAGAACAAAGGAGCGGGAGATCGTCAATTTCTGAGGAGACAGTGTTGAAGGTTGAGGCACTGAGACCACAATTAACCCTGAAAGGTACTGTGACACTCTGAAAAAAAACTCAAACGGGCAATTCAGAACTGAAGAAGAGGGCTGTTGAGCAAAGGCGTGCACATTCTCCATATCAACGCTCGCCCACACATAGCTCGGCAAACTGTTGCTCTTCTGCAACAGTTTCAGTGGAACATAATCACCCACCTATCCTATAGTCCTTGAGCCGTGGCGCTCGTTACTGGCGCGCCAGTCTCTTGGATGTCCATTATCGATCTTTCGATGTTTCTTATCTTTGCTTGCCTTGTTGTTTTCCGCATTTGCGGGGCGAGTGGCAGTTGACGTTTGCTCGGGCCACCTGCTGAGACGCCGCGAGGTACGAGGTGGAAGCAACCACGTATATGTGGAGCTGGTTGTACGCGGTCTGCCGGTTCAGCATGGAGGATGTGTTGGCTTCCTGCCTGCCTGCTCTCCTGATTTTGCTCACCGTGCCTTGAGACCGCCTAGCTTGGGTTGCTGCCTGGTGTATCCTACACGAGCCATACCGGATGTCCAGAAGAAGCCAGCAAAAGTTAAGCAGGCTTGTGTTTCTTTAAAGAAAAGGAGAAAATGTATAAGACCTTTTGTAACCAATTCTGGTGGCCTCTTAAGTGTGGCTTTAGCGTTTACACTGCCTTTGGGGAAAGCTAATTCTTTTAAATTTAAATAGGGTTCCCTGTCCTTTATAATCTTTTGGGGGTTTTATTTGAATTTTCTCTTTGGGGTTCCTTCCTTGTGCTTGGTTAAATGTTTACTCGTATAGCGGAAAGTGACTCGTGGTTAAAACTCGGAGAAGGTGTTTGATGTTACTGCTGCTTCCGGCATTTGTCTTTTCAATTTAGTGTTGTCATACCTTCGAGCGACCTGGTGTCACTCCTCGTTAATTAATGCTGGTTTATGTGTGCTTAATTTTGAATTGGCCATTTGAATTAATATTTTGGACCGCAGTATAGCACTAACGCAACCTCATTGTATACCACCTTGTGCTCCGGTCTGGTACCTTAATTTTCAGTGGCACGAGTTAGCTACAGTACCGGTTTTACTGATGTGCTCCCTGCAAAATCTTGTCTTGTATAAGTTTACCCCATGTGTGTCTGGGAACACAGAGATGAGCTTTAGTGTGACTTCAGTGCTAGTCAGTTAATGGAATCTTCATTTTGGCTTGGCTTCCACTGAAGAGTTTGAGTGGATCGTAGTGTGTTTGATTCGTTATTCATTTAATTACTGTAAGTTTATTTATTTAATGGGGAGCAAGACATTTAAAGACTGTTGGTATTAACTCCCCTAGTTTCGGGGTGTTGCTAATTCGTTCCAAATGGCCACTACTAATTCAATGGCAAGGCTGTTGATTAGTTGGTTACTGTGAGTACAAATTCACGCTATTTATTTGTTACCGACATTGTTGAAGTGTCTGTGTCGTGATTCAATCACTATCTTACATTGCCTCCTTAAAATTTGTTGCCAACAGAAACCCTTAAGACAACTAAGTTTCGTCACTGCTTATGATAACCTTTACTGGGAGCAATATTTCATGTAGTTAAATTTTGTCATAAAATGTGTATTTCTGTTATGTAATAAACGAGTGATAAAAGAAAAAGGCAAAGGAGCCTGGTCCTTCGCATTGTGTCCGGTTTGTAACATGCATCAGTCCTGATTTGCCGCCCAGTGATTTGCACCTGTTTCCTAGGTTAAAATAACATTTGGCCGGAAAGCGATTGAGCTCCGACGACGAAATGAAAGGAGAGGTTCAAAAATGGCTCTGAGCACTATGCGACTTAACATCTGTGGTCATCAGTCGCCTAGAACTTAGAACTAATTAAACCTAACTAACCTAAGGACAACACACACATCCTTGCCCGAGGCAGGATTCGAACCTGCGACCGTAGCAGTCGCACGGTTCCGGACTGCGCGCCTAGAACCGCGAGACAACCGCGGCCGGCAGGAGAGGTTCATAACTTTCTGAACAGCATGGTGACGAGCTGGTATGACATGGGCATACAAAAGCTGTCACAGCGTCTACAAAAATGCATCTACAGAAATGGTGATTATGTCGAAGAATAGCTAAATGTTCAAGCTGTAAACTGATGTAAACCATTGTAGAAATAAAAAGGTTTCTGTAGTTATGAAAAAATAGGAGACCTTTCTTTTGGGATTACCCTCGTGTTACATCTACATCTACATGACTACTCTGCAATTCACATTTAAGTGCTTGGCAGAGGGTTCATCGAACCACAATCATACTGTCTCTCTACCATTACACTCCCGAACAGCGCGCAGGAAAAACGGACACCTAAACATTTCTGTTCGAGCTCTGATTTCTCTTATTTTATTTTGATGATCATTCCTACTTATGTAGGACGGGCTCAACAAAATATTTTCGTATTCGGAATAGAGAGTTGGTGACTGAAATTTCGTAAATAGATCTCGCTGCGACGAAAAACGTCTTTCCTTTAATGACTTCCATCCCAACTCGCATGTCATATCTGTCACCCTCTCTCCCCTATTGCGTGATAATACAAAACGAGCTGCCCTTTTTTGCACCCTTTCGAAGTTGTTGTTGTGGTCTTCAGTCCTGAAACTGGTTTGATGCAGCTCTCCATGCTACTCTATCCTGTGCAAGCGTCTTCATCTCCCAGTACCTACTGCAACCTACATCCTTCTGAATCTGCTTGGTATATTCATCTCTTGGTCTCCCTCTACGATTTTTACCCTCTACGCTGCCCTCCAATACTAAACTGGTGATCCCTAGATGCCTCAGAACATGTCCTACCAAGCGATCCCTTCTTCTAGGCAAGTTGTGCCACAAACTTGTCATCTCCCCAATCCTATTCAGTACTTCCTCATTAGTTATGTGATCTACCCATCTAATCTTCAGCATTCTTCTGTAACACCACATTTCGAAAGCTCCTATTCTCTTCTTGTCCAAACTATTTATCGTCCATGTTTCACTTCCATACATGGCTACATTCCATACAAATACTTTCAGAAATAACTGTCTGACACTTAAATTTATACTCGATGTTAACAAATTCCTCTTCTTCAGAAACACTTTCCTTGCCATTGCCAGTCTACATTTTAAATCCCCTCTACTTCGACCATAATCAGTTATTTTGCTCCCCAAATAGCAAAACTCCTTAACTACTTTAAGTGTCTCATTCCCTAATCTAATTACCTCAGCATCACCCGACTTAATTTAATTACATTCCATTATCCTCGTTTTGCTTTTCTTGATGTTCATCTTATACCCTCCTTTCAAGACACTGTCCATTCCGTTCAGCTGCTCTTCCAAGTCCTTTACTGTCTCTGCCAGAATTACGATGTCATCGGCGAACCTCGAAGTTTTTATTTCTTCTCCCTGGATTTTAATACCTACTCCAAAATTTTCTTTTGTTTCCTTCACTGCTTGCTCAATATACAGATTGAATAACATTGGGGAGAGGCTACAACCCTGTCTCACTCCCTTCCCATCCACTGCTTCCCTTCCATGCCCCTCAACTCTTATAACTGCCATTTGGTTTCTATACAAATTGTAAATAGCCTTTCTCTCCCTGTATTTTACCCCTGCCACCTTCAGAATTTGAAAGAGAGTATTCCAATCAACATTATCAAAAGCTTCTCTAAGTCTACAAATGCTAGGAACGTAGGTTTGCCTTTCCTTAATCTAGCTTCTAAGATAAGTCAGTATTGCTTCACGTGTTCCAACATTTCTACGGAATCCAAACTGATCTTCCCCGAGGTCGGCTTCTAATAGTTTTTCCATTCGTCTGTACAGAACTCGCGTTAGTATTTTGCAGCTGTGACTTATTAAACTGATAGTTCGGTAATTTTCACATCTGTCAACACCTGCTTTCTTTGGGATTGGAATTATTATATTGTTCTTGAAGTCTGAGGGTATTTCGCCTGTCTCAAACATCTTGCTCACCAGATGGTAGAGTTTTGTCAGGACTGGCTCTCCCAAGGCCGTCAGTACTTCCAATGGAATGTTGTCGACTCCGGGGGCCTTGTTTCGACTCAGGTCTTTCAGTGCTCTGTCAAACTCTTCACGCAGTATCGTATCTCCGATTTCATCTTCATCTATATCCTCTTCCATTTCCATAACATTGTCCTCAAGTACATCGCCCGTGTATAGACCCTCTATATACTCCTTCCACCTTTCTGCTTTCCCTTCTTTGCTTCGAACTGGGTTTCCATCTGAGCTCTTAATATTCATACAAGTGGTCCTCTTTTCTCCAAAGGTCTCTTTAATTTTCCTGTAGGCAGTATCTATCTTACCTCTAGTGAGATAAGCCTCTACATCCTTACATTTGTCATCATCCATCCCTGCTTAGCCATTTTGCACTTCCTGTCGATGTCATTTTTGAGACGTTTGTATTCCTTTTTGCCTGCTTCATTTACTGCATTTTTATATTTTCTCCTTTCATCAGTTAAATTCAATATTTCTTCTGTTACCCAAGGATTTCTACTAGCCCTAGTCTTTTTACTAATTGATCCTCTGCTGCCTTCACTACTTCATCCCTCAAAGCTACCCATTCTTCTTCTATTGTATTTCTTTCCCCCATTCCTGTCAATTGCTCCCTTATGCTCTCCTTGAAACTCCGTACAACCTCTGGTTCTTTTATTTTATCTAGGTCCCATCTCCTTAAATTCCCACCTTTTTGCAGTTTCTTCAGTTTTAATCTACAGGCCATAACCAATAGATTGTGGTCAGAGTCCACATCTGCCCCTGGAAATGTCTTACAATTTAAAACCTGTTTCCTAAATCTCTATCTTACCATTATATAATCTATCTGAAATATGTCAGTATCTCCAGGCTTGTTCCATGTATACAACCTTCTTAAATGATTCTTGAATCAAGTGTTAGCTATGATTAAGTTGTGCTCTGTGCAAAATTCTACCAGCCGGCTTCCTCTTTCATTTCTTAGCCCCAATTCACATTCACCTACTACGTTTCCCTCTTTCCCTTTTCCTACTACAGAATTCCAGTCACCCATGACTATTAAATTTTCGGCTCCCTTCACTATCTGAATAATTTCTTTTATTTCGTCATCTGCAGAGCTAGTTGGCATATAAACTTGAACTACTGCAGTAGGTGTGGGCTTCGTGTTTATCGTGGCCACAATAATGCGTTCACTATGCTGTTGGTAGTAGCTTACCCGCATTCCTATTTTTTTATTCATTATTAAACATACTCCTGCATTACCCCTATTTGATTTTGTATTTATAACCCTGTATTCGCCTGACCAAAAGGCTTGTTCCTCCTGCCACCGAATTTCACTAATTCCCACTACATCTAACTATAATCTATCCATTTCCCTTTTTTAAATTTTCTAACCTACCTGCCCGATTAAGGGATCTGACATTCCACGCTCCGATCCGTAGAACGCCAGTTTTCTTTCTCCTGATAACGACGTCCTCTTGAGTAGTCCCCGCCCGGAGATCCGGATAGGGGACTAATTTACCTCCGGAATATTTTACCCAAGAAGACGCCATCATCATTAACCATACAGTAAAGCTGCATGCCCTCGGGAAAAATTAGGGCTGTAGTTTCCACTTGCTTTCAGCCGTTCGCAGTACCACAACAGCAAGGCCGTTTTGGTTAATGTTACAATGCCAGATCAGTCAATGATCCAGACTGTTGCCCCTGCAACTACTGAAAAGGCTGGTGTCCCTCTTCAGGAACCACGCGTTTGTCTGGTCTCTCAACAGATACCCCTCAGTTGTGGTTGCACTTACGATACGGCTATCTGTATCGCTGAGGCACGCAAGCCGCCCCACCAACGGCAAGGTGCATGGTTCATTGGGGGGGGGGGGGGGGGGACGACCCTTTCGGTATCCTCCGTCAATCCCACCTGGTAAGGATCCCACACCGCGCAGCAATATTCTAACAGTGGACGAACGAGTGTAGTGTAAGCTGTCTCTTTAGTGAACTTGTTGCATCTTCTAAGTGTCCTGGCAATGAAACGCAACCTTTGGCTCGCCTTCCCCACAATATTATCTATGTGGTCTTTCCAACTGAAGTTGTTCGTAATTTTAACACCCAGGTACTTAGCCTTGAGAATTGTACTATTTATCGAGTAATCGAATTCCAACGGATTTCTTTTGGAACTCATGTGGATCACCTCACACTTTTCGTTATTTAGCGTCAACTGCCATCTGGCACACCATACAGAAATATTTTCTAAATCGCTTTGCAACTGGTACTGGTCTTCGGATGACCTTACTTGACGGTAAATTACAGCATCATCTGCGAACAACCTAAGAGAACTGCTCAGATTGTCACCGAGGTCATTTATATAGATCAGGAACAGCAGAGGTCCCAGGACGCTTCCCTGGGGAACACCTGATATCACTTCAGTTTTACTCGATGATTTGCCGTCTATTACTACGAACTGCGACCTTCCTGACAGGAAATCACGAATCCAGTCCCACAACTGAGACGATACGCCATAGGCCCGCAGCTGGATTAGAAGTCGCTTGTAAGGAACGGTGTCAAAAGCTTTCCGGAAATCCAGAAACACGGAATCAAGCTGAGATCCCCTGTCGATAGCGGCTATTACTTCGTGATAATAAAGAAAAGATAAGCAATAAATATGTGGCGGTGTGGCTCAGTAGTTCGCGACGAGTTGAGCCGCCGTGGCGCAGGTGGCCATTCCAGGTGACCCCGAAATGACGCTGAGCGGTGTCGCGTAACGAAAGAGAATGCGCGACAGAAAGAGGGCGTATTGTGAGCCGGCAGCCGGGCCGCGCTGCGCTGCGACAGACAGCTTTAATTAAGGAGCGAAATAACCGCCGCCCGTGCCGCCGGCTGCCGAGGCGAGCCGCCGGCGCGTAATGGGTCGTGTCAATGGCAGAGCCGCGCCGGCCGACGCCCGGTACAGCGGCGCCGCGTAGGAGGCGGCCGGCCGGGCCCGAAACCGGTTCTCGGCGTCGCCGTACCGGGCAGGTAGCCGCTGCCCGCTAGCCGCTGGCCCTATCGTGGGAAACGGCTTCTAACCTCACTGCCTGCTCCTCATCTGACCTTCGGCAGAGACCCGCTGCAGAAGATTCTGCAGGTATGGCTACTGGAGAACTCCGCAAAGTATGGTCACCGGTATCTTGATCTGGAGTAATTGGTAAATCCCCAATACTTAAAAAAAACCAACTCCTGTGGACAAAACACCTCCAAACCTCTTATTACTTTGAATGTGAGCTAATTTGTTAAATATTTCACCTTGAATTACAAAACAAAGGAATTACAGTCATTGGCTGCCATTGGGCGCTGATTTACTCAATATGGTAGGTCGAACATTTTTACTGGACCGGAATTCGAAGCCAGATCTCGCGCTCATTTCGTTCGTTATTGTTCATTCTATTTGTTCGAGGTGGACGCCCCATGACGCTTGTTCAAGTTCATCGTTGATCCAATAACTCAGTTTATTACAGAGCGCAGCTGACCCCCTGACCGAACACTGAGCTTACCGTGTCGGCAGGACGCAGTGGTCACCGTAACTGCTCGGAATACCCCAGCACGCCTCCCGTCAGACTCAAATTTTCAACTTATCCATACACTTATTTTGTAATAAATAAGCCCTCAGTCACAAATATTAAGTCAAAAATTGATCTCGTTTCGACGCTACTATGAGCGTCGTCTTCAGAATTAGGCTAACTGTACTAAAACATTAGGTATATAGTACATTAATAAAATTAAAGTTTGTACTGACCCGAAAAGATGCAGTACTTACAAGCATATTAAAAAAGATCTCAGCCGGAAAGGCGACGTCATGAACACTTGTCAGATGGCGAGTCGCTAACGGCTGCTCGTACTGTGGACAAGGATTGCAGCAAGAGTCGACCAATGATGTCTTCAGAAGTTATCCCGCGTTTATTGTCAATTATCTTAAGAGCGTTTTTACCATGACTCCACGAAGTTGGCGTGTTCCTGGGAATGCCGGACATTTGCCACGCCGGACATTTGCCACGCCAGACACTTGCCACGCCGGACATTTGCCACGCCGGACATTTGCCACGCCAGACACTTGCCACGCCGGACATTTGCCACGCCGGACATTTGCCACGCCGGACATTTGCCACGCCAGACACTTGCCACGCCGGACATTTGCCACGCCGGGCATTTGCCACACTTGCCCCTCCCTTCGCCAGGTAGCTTGAGTAGCGATCCCTCAGGTAAGAGACGCCCTTCCTCGTACTTCTTCTGTCCGCTTTCAAACCGCCGTCTCCACATCTTACTCGATACAACCAGTACGTAAGGGACCTTCTTCTTCGACTTCTTGGCCAAATACAGAGATTCTTTTCCGAAATCGAAATATTTATATTTTTTGGAAAACGAAAGCAATACCGACGATCATGTCAGTATGTAATTAGTTTTGCCAAGTATAAATATAGATTTCTCTGTCTGTATCGTAACTTGCTTTCACGCTTACTGATTGCGAACGAAGCAGTCCATCGCCATGGGCGAAACAAGAAAGGATCGATGTAACGGGAATGCGAATGTACGCTAATCATTTCTTTTTGATCGCTGCATTTGTGCCTACTTTTATTACTACAACTGCATGCCCAAAAGACAACAAGGAAAGAAGAAGTGGGTATGTGAATGTTTGAAAAGAAGAACGACATACTCCATATTAATTTACTCTCTAAAATACGATATCCCTTGTGGCGAAACATTAGTTAATAAAGTGTAGCGGGACAATGTTCAAAACACGACTGAAAAAACGTTCACTATAGAGATAAGAACTTCTATGATTGAAATGTCATCTAAGGTCGACGTACAATTTTAAAATGTTAGAAATGAGGAAATGAAGTAATACAGAATGCTATACTTGTAACGTACGTCGTTCTACATTGTTTAGCTCTGGTATTTACAGGCTCACAGAGAAAGCATCCTACGTTTTGGAGGGAAAAGCCGTAATTGTAATGATCTGCACTACAACAGAAACAAGAAGCACAACTTAAGGAAAAATAATGTAATCTGTGTTCCAGCTCACAAGTGACATTGAAGCATATAATTCCTGTGACTTAGTATGGGCAGAGGCTATTTTCGACAACCAGAATAAATTAATAACTGGCTGCTTTTACCGACCCCCAGTCTCAGATGAAACAGTTGCTGAACAGTTCAAAGAAAACTTGTCTCATCACAAATGGGTATCCTACTCATACAATTACAGTTGGCAATGACTTCATTCTACCTCCTGTATGTTGACAAAAATACATTATAGACTGAAAACAACTTCCATAATTGTGCTAAATACTTTTTATAAAATTATTTTGAACAATTAGTTGACGAGGCTACTCAAATTGTAAATGGTTACGAAAACACACTTGACCTCTTAGCCACAAATAATCCTGAGCATCACGACGGATACAGGGATTAGTGAACACACAGTCGTAGCGAGGCTCAGTTCCGTAACAAAGAAATTCACCAAAACTGAACGCGAAATACATCTATTTATAACAGCAACTAAAAATTCGGTTGACGTGTTTCTAAGAGACAGTCTCCAATCCTTCCAAACTATGTAAGCGAAGACCATATTTGGCTTAAATTCAAAGAAACAGCATCTACAGCACTCGAGAGATTCATACCAAATAAATTAATAAGAGACGGAACTCATCCCCCATGGTACACAAAACACGACGGAAAGCTGCTGCAGGAGCACCGAAGAAGGCACGTATAATTTAGACGAACGCAAATTCTCCAAGATTGGCAAAATTTTACTGAGGATCGAAATTTGGTGCGGACTTCAATGTGAGATGCATTTAATAGTTTCCACAACGAAACTCTCTCTAGACAATTGGCGGAAACTCCAAGCAGATTCTGGTTCTACGTTAAGTAAACCAGCGGAAATGCTCAGTAAGCGATGGGGAGGGGGAGGGGGTGGAGAAGGAGGGGGAGACAAGGGGCCCAACTCTTCGGAGCAGGTAAAATCGGGGCAAATGTCCGGCGTGGAAAATGCCCGCACACCCTCCTCATCTGACCTTCGGCAGAGACCCGCTGTGGACTCTGCACTGTCGAAGATGCTGCAGGTATGGCTACTGAAGAACTTCATAAGTCAAAGTATCGTCACCGGTATTTTGATCTGGAGTAACTGGTAAATCCCCGATTCTTTAAAGAAACAAACTCCAGTGGACAAAACAGCTCCTAACGTCTGATAACTTGGTAAATGTGTTAATGTGTTAAGTATTTCACCTTCAATTACGACACAATGGAATTACAGTCATTGGCTGACATTGTGCACTCATTTAATGAATATGAAAGGTCGAAAATATTTACTGGACCGGAATTAGAAACCAGATCTCCTGCTTACTGGACAGATGCACTGACCACTGCAGCTGGCCAGAGTGGCCGTGCGCTTCTAGGCGCTACAGTCTGGAGCCGAGCGGCCGCTACGGTCGCAGGTTCGAATCCTGCCTTGGGCATGGATGTGTGTGATGTCCTTAGGTTAGTTAGGTTTAATTGGTTCTAAGTTCTAGGGGACTGATGATCTTAGAAGTTAAGTCGCATAGTGCTCAGAGCCATTTGAACCATTTTTGTGACCACTTCACCATTTGGACACACCGGTCTCCTTCACTACACGGAATACCAGAGCACGCCTCCCGCCAGACCCAAATTCTCAACTTATGCACGCAGTACTAATGTAATACCCCCTGCCCATTATACCCAGTACTCGCTGCATTTCGCCGAGTCCTGTGATTTCGCGCCTGGCGTGCATCTTCACAGAAAAGATCATTGCTCGTCTCGCCTTAATTAGATATACATGTGGTATCTGTTCTGTTCTTTCGGAGATCTCCGAAACAATAGACACCACTTACATGTAATTAAGTCGAGACGAACATTGATCTCTTCAGAAGTTACCGAGCGTTTATCGCTAATTATCTTAACAGCGTATTTACCATGCCTCCACGAAGTTGGTGTGTTCCCGTTCTGGCAAGTGCCACCTGATTAGGAACGAAACACGTGCCTACACCTTTGACTCGGCCGTCTGCCATCTTTTATCACCTTGAGGGGTTTCCAGGATTTCGGATGATCTTATTACCGTAGCAGCCGGTGACGCTAATATAAAAAAGTAAAAAATAAATAAAAATAAACGTAATTAAAAATGAGAAACAAAAATAAAAAATAATTAATAAACAATAATTAATTAAAAAGATAGATGGTTTCTACGTTCAAGGCACTGAGAAATTGTAATTAATTTGTCACTTGAATTCCTTTCTGTCTCAATGTTCAAATGCCTCTGAGCACTATGGGACTAAACACCTGAGGTCATCAGTCACCTAGAACTTAGAACTACATAAACCTAACTAACCTAAGGACGTCACACACATCCATGCCCCAGCCAGGATTCGAACCTGCGACCGCAGCGGTCACGCGGTTCCAGACTGTAGCGTCTAGAACCGCTCGGCCACTCCGGCCGGCTGTCTCAATGTCTTCGGACACATTCTAAAGAACAGACACCACATATATTGTGACTATGAGTATGTAAGAGGAAGGAAGGTTTAGAAAAGGTTTTGAAATTATGATTAAGGCTGTTTAGAAGTCACTAAGTGCTTTCATTATGAACCACTGTGTTGCTTGGGATTGGGTGACAGGGTTTGGGAAGAAATGAAATACTCGTTTGGCCTAACCTGACTGTCTTTGCGGTCTTCAGTCCAGAGACTGGTTTGATGCAGCTCTCCATGCTAGTGTATGCTGTGCCAGCTTTTTCAGCTCCAAGTAACTACTGCAGCTTACATCCTACTGAGTCTGCTTGGCGTATTCAGCTCTTGGTCTCCCTCTACGATTTTTACCCTCCACGCTTCCCTCCATTAATAAATTGGTGGTCCCTTGATGCCTCAGAACGCGTCATACCAATCGATCCCTTCTTCTTGTCAAGTTGTGCCACAAATTCCTTTTCTCCACAAATCTATTTTGTACCTCCTCATTAAAGACGTGGTCTGCCCATTTAATCTTCTTTAGCATCACATATCGAAAGTGTCTATTCTCTTCTTGTCTAAACTATCATTCATGTTTCACTTCCATACATGGCTACACTCCAGACAAATATCTTCAGAAAAGAATCCCCAACACTTAACTCTACATTCGATATCAACGATTTTCTCTTCCTCAGACATCCATTCCTTGCCATAGTCTACATTTTATACCCTCTCTACTCCGACCATCATCAGTTATTTTGCTCAGTAAATAACAGAACTTATCTACTACTTTAAGCATTTCATTTTCTAATCTAATACCCTCAGTATCACCTGATTTAATTCGATTACATTTCGTTATCCCCTTTCTGCTTTTGTTGCTGTTCATCTCATATCCTACTTTCAAGTCACTTCCATTCCGTTCAGCTGCTCTTCCAGGTCCTTGGCTGTTTCTGACAGAATTACAATATCATCGGCAAACCTCAAAGTTTTTATTTCTTCTCTCTCGAATTTAATTCCTGCTTCAATTTTTTTTGTTTTCTTTACTGCTTGCTCAATACACAGATTGAATAACATCGGGGATAAGCTACAACCCTGTCTTACTCACTTTTCAACGACTGCTTCCTTTTCATGCCCCTCGCCTCTTATAACTGCCATCTGGTTTCTGTAAAAATTGCAACTAGCGTTTCGCTTGCTGTATTTTACTCCTGCCACCTTCAGAATCTGAAAGAATGTATTCCAGTCGACATTGTCAAAAGCTTTCTCTAAGTCTACAAATGGTAGAGACGTACGTTTGCCTTTCCTTAACCTGGCTTCTAAGGTAAGTCGTAGGGTCGGTATTGCCTAGCGGGTTCCAACATTTCAACGGAATCCAAACAGATCTTCCCCCAGGTCGGCTTATACCGGGTTCTCCATTCATCTGTAAAGAATCGTGTTAGTGTTTTGCAGCCACGACTTATTAAACTGGTAGTTCGGTAATTTTCGATCCTGTCAACACCTGCTTTCTTTGGGATTGGAAGTACTAATTCTTCTTGAAGTCTGAGGGAATTTCGCCTGTCTCATACATCTTGCTCACCAGATGGAAAATTTTTGTCACTACTGACTTTTCCAAAGCTATCAGTAGTTCTAATGGAATGTTGTCTACTCCCGGGACCTTCTTTCGACTTAGGTATTTCATTGCTCTGTCAAATTCTTCATGCAGTATGATATGTCCCATATCTTCACCTACGTCGTCTTCCATTTTCATAACATAGCCCTGAAGTACAATGCCCTTGTATAGACCCTCTATATACTCCTTCCACCCTTGTGCTTTCACTTCTTTGCTTCTGAGCTCTTGATGTTCATGCAAGCCGTTCTCTTTTCTCAAACAGTCTCTTTAATTTTCCTGTAGGCAGTATCTGTCTTACCTCTAGTGATACATTCTTCTACATTCTTACCTTTGTCCTCTATCCATCCCTGCTTAGACAGTTTGCACTTCCTGTCAATCTCATTTTTGAGATGTTTGCATTCTTTTTGCCTGCTTCATTTACTGCATTTTTATATCTTCTCCTTTCATCAATTATATTCAATATCTCTACTGTTAGCCAAGGATTTCTACTAGCCCTCTTCTTTTTACTAACTTGACCCTCTGCTTGCTTCACTATTTCATCTCTCAAAGCTACCCATTCTTCTTCTAATGTATTTCTTTTCCCCTGTTCTTTTCAGTCGTTCCCTAACACTCTCTCAAACTCTCTATAATCTCTGGTTCTTTTGGTTTATCCAGGTCCCATCACCGTAAATTCCTACGTTTTTGCAGGTTCTTCAGCTTCAATCTACCGTTCATAACCAATAAATTGTGGTCAGAGTCCACATCTGCTCCTGGAAATGTCTTACAATTTAAAACCTGTGTCCTGAATCACTGTCTTACTACACTCCTGGAAATTGAAATAAGAACACCGTGAATTCATTGTCCCAGGAAGGGGAAGCTTTATTGACACATTCCTGGGGTCAGATACATCACATGATCACACTGACAGAACCACAGGCACACAGACACAGGCAACAGAGCATGCACAATGTCGGCACTAGTACAGTGTATATCCACCTTTCGCAGCAATGCAGGCTGCTATTCTCCCATGGAGACGATCGTAGAGATGCTGGATGTAGTCCTGTGGAACGGCTTGCCATGCCATTTCCACCTGGCGCCTCAGCTGGACCAGCGTTCGTGCTGGACGTGCAGGCCGCGTGAGACGACGCTTCATCCAGTCCCAAACATGCTCAATGGGGGACAGATCCGGAGATCTTGCTGGCCAGGGTAGTTGACTTACACCTTCTAGAGCACGTTGGGTGGCACGGGATACATGCGGACCTGCATTGTCCTGTTGGAACAGCAAGTTCCCTTGCCGGTCTAGGAATGGTAGAACGATGGGTTCGATGACGGTTTGGATGTACCGTGCACTATTCAGTGTCCCCTCGACGATCACCAGAGGTGTACGGCCGGTGTAAGAGATCGCTCCCCACACCATGATGCCGGGTGTTGGCCCTGTGTGCCTCGGTCGTATGCAGTCCTGATTGTGGCGCTCACCTGCACGGCGCCAAACACGCATACGACCATCATTGGCACCAAGGCAGAAGCGACTCTCATCGCTGAAGACGACACGTCTCCATTCGTCCCTCCATTCACGCCTGTCGCGACACCACTGGAGGCGGGCTGCACGATGTTGGGGCGTGAGCGGAAGACGGCCTAACGGTGTGCGGGACCGTAGCCCAGCTCCATGGAGAAGGTTGCGAATGGTCCTCGCCGATACCCCAGGAGCAACAGTGTCCCTAATTTGCTGGGAAGTGGCGGTGCGGTCCCCTACGGCACTGCGTAGGATCCTACGGTCTTGGCGTGCATCCGTGCGTCGCTGCGGTCCGGTCCCAGGTCGACGGGCACGTGCACCTTCCGCCGACCACTGGCGACAACATCGATGTACTGTGGAGACCTCACGCCCCACGTGTTGAGCAATTAGGCGGTACGTCCACCCGGCCTCCCGCATGCCCACTATACGCCCTCGCTCAATGTCCGTCAAGTGCACATACGGTTCACGTCCACGCTGTCGCGGCATGCTACCAGTGTTGAAGACTGCGATGGAGCTCCGTATGCCACGGCAAACTGGCTGACACTGACGGCGGCGGTGCACAAATGCTGCGGAGCTAGCGCCATTCGACGGCCAACACCGCGGTTCCTGGTGTGTCCGCTGTGCCGTGCGTGTGATCATTGCTTGTACAGCCCTCTCGCAGTGTCCGGAGCAAGTATGGTGGGTCTGACACACCGGTGTCAATGTGTTCTTTTTTCCATTTCCAGGAGTGTATTATATAATCAATCTGATACCTTCCAGTGTCTTCAAGCCTCTTCCACGTAAAAAAACCTTCTTTCATGTTTCTTAAACCAAGTGTTAGCTGTGATTAAGTTACGCTGTGTGCAAAATTCTACCAGGCGGCTTCCTCTTTCATTCCTTACCCCCCAGTCCATATTCACCTACTACTTTTTCTTTTCTTCCTTTCCTACAATCGCATTCCAGTCACCTATAACTATTAAATTTTCGTCTCCCTTAACTATCTGACTTTTTTCTTTTAACTCGTCATACATTTCTTCAATCTCTTCATAATCTACGGAGCTAGTTGGCATATACACTTGTACTACTGTGGTAGGCGTGAACTTCGTGTGTATCTTAGCTACAATAATGCGTCCACTACGCTGTTCGTAGTAGCTTATCCTCGATCCTATTTTTTATTCATTATTAAACCCACTCCTGCATCATCATTATCTGATTTTATATTTATAACCCTGTCTTAACCTGATCAGGAGTCTTGTTCCTCCTACCACCGAACTTCACTAATTCCCATTGTATCTACTTTAACCTATATATTTCCCTTTTTAAGTTTTCCAGCCTACCTGCCGATTAAGGGATCTGACATTCCACGCTCCGATCCGTAGAACGCCAGTTTTCTTTCTCCTGATAACGACATCCTCCTGAGTAGTCCCCGCCCGGAGATCCGAATGGGGGACTATTTTACCTCCGGAATATTTTATCCAAGAGGACGCCAGCATCATTTAACCATACAGTAAAGCTGCATGCCCTCGGGAAAAAATTACGTCTGTGGTTTCCTCTTGCTTTCAGGCGTTCGTAGTACCAGCACAGCAAGGCCGTTTTAGTTAGTGTTACAAGGCCAGATCAGTCAATCATCCAGACTGTTGCCCCTGCAACTACTGAAAAGTCTGCTGCCCCTCTTCAGGAACCACACATTTGTCTGGCGTCTCAACAGATATTCGTCCGCCGTGGTTGCACCTACGGTACGGCTATCTCTATCGCTGAGGCACGCAAGCCTCCCCACCAACGGCAAGGTCCATGAAATGACAAACGCTATGTTTTACATCATCTGACTTTATTCAGAGAACAGCATCATCTCATTGTTCTAAGGGAATTATACCTACGAAAAGACCAAGTAATTACACCAAGACAGTAACTACCTAGCACTGTTCCGGCTACTTCAAATGAAACTGTCCATAGATAAACTGCTAGAATTTTGTCAGCTGTCCTGCAACTACTGCAGATATCTCTATTTAAACCTGCGTGGACACTCGCTTCGGCTGCCTCTGCTGATATTACTACCAGCCATCTACTCTGAGTGCAGTAGCCCCATGGGAGCGTCCAGCTTCTTAGTTTTATTCAGTTTTCTCCTTCGCGCCTGCCATTCCCTGACACCGCGAGCTGTCGATGCACCCTCACCATCTCATTGCCTCTAATTGTTGTGCATTATTCTTCGGAGGCTAAATGGAGGGACGGAGGCGTCCGTCCTTAAATCATGTCTTAGGCGTGCTACAGGCTCTTCAAGACGCATAAGTGTACCTTCCAAAGACTATCTCCCTTTATCCCTCTCTTGTCTGCAGTTATATCTCTCTTTCCTCTAGTGTTATCACTACAAAAAAAGGTGCAAATGGCTCTGAGGACTATGGGACTTAACGTCTAAGGTCATCAGTCCCCTAGAAATTAGAACTACTTAAACCTAACCAACCTATGGTCATCCCACATATGCATGCCCGAGGCAGGATTCAAACCTGCGACCGTAGCAGTCGCACGGTTACGGACTGAAGCGCCTAGAACCGCTCGGCCACCGTGGCGGGCTGTTATCACTACATGCGAACCCTGAGGCCTCTGGTCATATTTTCTCCAATGCGTTTGAAGCTTGTGTCATTTAATGTAAAATCTCTCCAAGTACTGCCTGTTGTCTCGCTTGACTTGTATCCCTTCTCTCGTAACTTTCTCTTTGTTATATTTCGAACTCCAAATACTTGACCTTTTCCCGTAGGTACTGCAACTGTATGAAAATAATCCGGGTAATTTGCGCTCCATTTCAAGCGAAAGTACGTTTTTCATAAATCTAAGTGTCTTTGATATCATATCCCCTGAACTATATGTCGTACAGTGATATAAGATTGCAGGTACATGCTGTAGCATACGTCGATAGTGCCTACAAACAGTCGCAGATAGCGTTGGTTGTAAAGAAATAATCAATTAAAACGTCACGCCTGATGCTGGAGTTTTACTGCATGAACAGTGAAAATGTAGTAAGCGATAACCTTTTTCCTTTCATCATTTTGTGAGGGGTGTCAGCGAGGAAACGTTTCATAGATGTTTGAGATAATGTGTGATGTTTTTTTCCAGACGCTAAGTGCTCATATTATCGTTGTCAGTTACTTTTCCAGTGAAGACAAAACACACAGTTTTCATTTGTACTACTAGTCTACTTTTAACGTCAGACTATACCTCTTAATCAGTACGTTATGACAACATTTTAATTTTTTAAATTCGTTCAATAATTATGCGAAATGGTGGAAACTCAGGTTTATTGTTGGCCCTGTAAGCTTTAGACAGGCAGCCTGAACAGATATTTTGTTTTGGATTCCGTGTACAGCTATACTCACTTAGCAATAACGTGTGTGCCAAAAGGAATGGTCAGTATTCAGGGATATGGCAGGAACGACCATTCGAAGCAAAAAATATCTGGTAAACATGGGCCCTAAATATACAGGGTGGTCCATTGATCATGACCGGGCCAAATATCTCACGAAATAAGCGTCAAACGAAAAAACTACAAAGAACGAATCTTGTCTAGCTTGAAGGGGAAAACTAGATGGCACTATTGTTGGCCCACTAGATGGCTCTGCCATAGGTCAAACGGATTACATATTCGCGTAGTACGTAAAGAAATATGAATGTTTTAGTTGGACCACTTTTTTCGCTTTGTGATAGATGGCGCTGTAATCGTCACAAACTTGTGGCTCACAATTTTAGACCAACGGTTGGTAACAGGTAGGTTTTTTAAATTAAAATACAGAACGTAGGTACGTTTGAACATTTTATTTTGGTTTTTCCAATGTGATACATATACCTTTGTGAACTTATCATTTCTGAGAACGCATGCTGTTACAGCGTGATTACCTGTAAATACCAAATTAATACAATAAATTCTCAAAATGATGTCCGTCAACTTCAATGCATTTGGCAATACGTATAACGACATTCCTCTGAACAGCGAGTAGTTCGCCTTCCGTAATGTTCGGACATGCATTGACAATGCGCTGACACGTGTTGTCAGGCGATGTCGGTGGATCTCGATAGCAAATGTCCTTCAACGTTGCAGGTTCGAATCCTGCCTCGGACATAGATGTGTGTGATGTCCTTAGGTTAGTTAGGTTTACGTAGTTTTAAGTTCTAGGGGACTGATGACCTCCGCTGTTCAGTCCCATAGTGCTCAGAGCCCCCGGTTCCCGGTTTCGATTCCCCGCGGGGTCAGGGATTTTCTCTGCCTCGTGATGACTGGGTGTTGTGTGATGTCCTTAGCTTGGTTAGTTTTAAGTAGCCACAGAAAGAAATCCGGGGACGTCAGATCCGGTGAACCAATCTACCTGTCATGAAATATGCTATTCAATACCGTTTCAACCGCACGCCAACTATGTGCCGGACATCCATCATGTTGGAAGTACACCGCCATTCTGTCTTGTAGTAACATCGGTAGCAAATCAGCAAACATTGCACCATTTAGAGTGCCATCGATAAAATGGGGTTCAATTATTCTTCCTCCCACAATGACGCACCGTACATTAATCCGCTATGGTCACTGATGTTCCGCTTGTTGCAGCCATAGTGGATTTTCCGTTGGCCAATAGTGCATATTATGCCGGATTATGTTACCGCTGTTGGTGAATGACGCTTCGTCGCTAAATAGAACGCGTGCAAAAAATCTGTCATCATCCCGTAATTTCTCTTGTGCCCAGTGGCAGAACTGTACACGACGTTGAAAGTCGTCGCCATGCCATTCCTGGTGTACAGAAATATGGTACGGGTGCAATCGATGTTGATGTAGCATTCTCAACACCGACGTTTTTTAGAATCCCGATTCTCGCGCAGTTTGTTTGCTACTGGTGTGCGGATTATCCGCGACTGCAGCTAAAACACCTACTTGGGCATCATCGTGAGTTGCTCGTCGTAGTTGGTGTTTCACATGTAGCTGGACACTTCCTGTTTCCTTAAATAACGTAACTATCCGGCGAACGGTCCGGACACTTGGATGATGTCGTCCAGGATACCGAGCAGCATACATAGCACACGCCCGTTGGGCATTTTGATCACAATAGGCAAACATCAATGCGATATCGACCTTTTCGGCAATGGGTAAATGGTCCATTTTAAAACGGGTAGTGTATCACAAAGCAAATAACGTCCGCACTGGCGAAATGCTACGTGATACCGCGTACTTATACGTTTGTGACTATTACAGCGCCATCTATCACAAAGGCAAAATGTGGTCCAACTAAAACATTCATATTTCTTTACGTACTACACGAATATGCAATAAAAAATTGGGGTTCCTCTTTTTAAAAAAAAACGCAATTGAAATCCGGTTGACCTATGGCAGCGTCATCTAGCGGTTTCCCACTTCAAGCTAGACAAGCGTTGTTCTTTGTAGTTTTTTTGTTTGTCGCTTATTTCGTGAGATATTTGGCCCCGTCACGGTCAATAGACCAGGCTGTATACGTTAATCGCTGTGAGAATTTCTTCATCTTCGATTCGTTTAAACAAATCTCTTCTTATGCAAGCTGTTTGCTTTCCATATTTTGAGATGGAGTAGTATGGACCAAAACAAGAAATATTTGTCTAGTAAACATGGCCCCTAAATTGCATACCTTGCGAGCTATGAGCACTTGTTCAGTAGAAGAGATGTTTCACAGTAGCGAAGGCAAACAATTGCTTACAGCTCTTAACGTATACACTTCAGAGCCCATGGTTTACTGGACTTTTTCTTTGTTTTGGTCCATACTACCACGTATGAAAATACGAACAACAAAAACGTTGCATTAGAAGATATTTATTTTATGCTATGAAAGATGGAGTGCTCATAGGTCTAGAATCAATGTTTGCTAGACTTTTCACTTCGAATGACCGTTCCTGTCACACTCCTTAATTTTGACTACTCGAGCAGGACAACCAGTACAGATCGGATTAGCTCATTTGGTTCGCTTTACGTAGATATACAGAGACTTCACTAAATCACGTCAAGCCTCCACTTTCTTCACCTTGAGCTCTAATGGCCCTCTTAAGGACAAAATTTTAAAATATAATCTCCTTTCCTTCGCTAAATCTATTTGGTTTGCGCTGAACTGGTCACTGGTGGAAATTTGTAACTGTTTCGAAATACTTTTTGGCTACTTTTCACTGTGTACATCTGATTGCTTTTTATCTCGTAATAAAGTTTCACCTGATATTCCAGGCAAAAGGAGTAACAGGTATTTTTTTCCGGTGACCTGCTAACTAATTTATTAATATGAGATTGAGAAAACGGTATATATGTAAGTTTTTAAGGTTTTTCCATTGTTGTTACGTTATACATGTCGATCCTTTAGAGTGAATGAACACTAATCGACACATCCACATCACAAAGAAAGGATCCTAAGAAAGAGTTACGCGAATATACACTTTGTGATCAAAAGTATCCGAAGATCCCCAAAAATATTCGTTTTTCATATTAGGTGCATTGTGCTGGCGCTTTCTGTCAGGTACTCCACATCAGCGACCTCAGTAGTGATAAGACATCGTGAGAGAGCAGAATGGGGCGCTCCGTGGAACTCACGGACTTCGAACGTGGTCAGGTGATTGGGTGTCACTTGTGTACAGGCCGACAGTTAAAGAGGGTCGTAATGTGTAATAGGCCGACAGCTATCCAGACCATCACACAGCAATTCTAAACTGCATCAGGATCCACAGCAAGTACTATGACAGTTAAGCGGGAGGTGAGAAAACTTGGATTTCATGGTCGATCGTAAGCCACACATCACGCCGGTAAATGACAAACGACGCCTCGCTTGGTGTACGGAGCGTAAACATTGCACGATTGAACAGTGGAAAAACGTTGTATGAAGTGACGAATCGCGGTACACAATGTGGCGTTTGATAGCAGGGTGTGGGTATGGCGAATACCCTGTGAGCGTCACTGCCAGCATGTGTGGTGAGAACAGCAAAATTCGGAGGCGGTAGTGTTATGGTGTGGTCGTGTATCTCATGAAGGGGGCTTGCAACCCTTGTTGTTTTGCGCGAACTATCACAGTACAGGCCTACATTGATGTTTTAAGCACCTTATTACTTCCCAGTGTTGAAGAGCAATTCGGGGATGGCGATTGCATCTTTCAACACGATCGAGCACCTGTTCATAACGCACGGCCTGTGGCAGAGTGTTTTCACGACAATAACATCCCTGTAATGGACTGGCCTGCACAGAGTCCTTATCTGAATCCTTTAGAACACCTTTGAGATGTTTTGGAACGCCGACTTCGTGCCAGACTTCACCGACCGACATCGACACCTCTCCTCAGTGCAGCACTCTGTGAAGAATGGGCTGTCATTCCCCAAGAAACCTTCCAGCACCTGGTTGAACGTATACCTGCGAAAGTGGAAGCTGTCATCAAAGTTAAGGGTAGGCCAACACCATACTGATTTCCAGCGTTACTGATGGGGGGTGCCACGAACTTGTAAGTCGTTTTCAGCGATTTATCCTGTTAGCTTTGATCATATATACATATATATATGAGGGCTACGCCGAAAGTTTTTAGTAGAATGTGTGAAAAAACATTATTTGAAGAAAAAGTTTACAACTTTTCAAAATACTCTGCATTAGCATGTATACATTTTTCAATTTTCTGAAACCATTTAGAAAATGTGTCAGTCCAAGCTTCTTTTGGGATGTTAGTGCACTGTCGTACGCTGCAATGGCCTCTTCATCTGATGAAAACCGCTGCCCTCGAATTTTTTCCTTAGTCTTAGGGAACAGAAAGAAGTCACAGGGGACCAGGTCAGGTGAATACGGGGGATGGGGTAACACTCGCACTTTTTCCTTCTCCAGAAAGTCCATCGTTCTGGCAGCCCTGTGCGCAGATGCATTGTCGTGATGCAACAGAAGGTGCCCATTCTTGGACTTTGGATGCTGTGACGTCGATGTGGCGATGACTTCTGGAAGACAATCGTTCACATACCATTCAGCATTGACTGTGCGGACTGTTTACAGGTCACAGAGGTGAGATGTCCGATCTTTGTGAAAAAAGTTGCCACCATCTTTTTTCCAGAGCTCCGACTTCGTGGAACTTTTGTGGGTGGTTCCTCCCCTGGAAAGCACCAAACAGAAGACTGTCTCTTCATTTCAGGGTCATATTGGTAGACCACTTTTTATCACCTGTGACGAAATTGTAGGTGTCTTAGGACTTCCCTCCATTGAATTTTTCGAGCGTGGAACAACACCAGTCCACTCTCCCTCCTTTTGGCTTTCTGTCAGGTAATGTGGCACCCAACGGACACATCTCTTAGTAAGGCCTACGTGACTATGAACGATGGTCTGTGCTGCTGTTGATCCAATATTTAGGGTCCCTTCAATGTAGCAAAATGTAAGATGTGTATCTTCTTTGATCGTTTTCCTCACAGCATTAATGTTTTCAGGAGTCACAGCTGTTGCTGGCCGACCGGGACGAGATTCATCTTCAATTGACTGCCGACCCCTCGAAAACTGTGGCCCTAGAGGGGAAAGCTTCACGAAAAACAAGCAGCAAAGAAGAATGGCATTCTTCGGCGCTTAAACACTTTTTATAATCGTAAAAAATCATGACGCGAAAGTCGCGGCGCGACAGCTCCATCCTGCACCGTCGCTGACTCAGCACTGTCTGTGCTTTCTTACCGCGCTGTGGGGGGGGGGGGGGATCACCGCTAGCCAGGGAGAGCGTGCGCACGTCCCGAGGTCGTAAAACATCGCTCTTTCGAATGAAAACAACCCCATTGTCCCCCACCTTATGGTTTACGGGCTGCTAAAAACCTTCGGCATAGCCCTCGTATAAGCCTCTAACAGGGCTACAAAATGTAATACCTTGCAGCGTGAGGTGATGCAGTACGCGAAGGCTGGGCGAAGACTATGAGGCCAACAGCTTCGAAGTCCTCCTCTGCCGTAAGAGATTGGAGCATAGTAAGGGAGCGTCTAAATTGCGGCCGGTCTGCAGCTCGTGGTCGTGCGGTAGCGTTCTCGCTTCCCACTCCCGGATTCCCGGGTTCGATTCCCGGTAGGGTCAGGCATTTTCTCTGCCTCGTGATGACTGGGTGTTGTGTGCTGTCCTTAGGTTAGTTAGGTTTAAGTAGTTCTAAGTTCTAGGGGACTGACGACCATAGATGTTATGCCCCATAGTGCTCAGAGCCATTTGAACTTTTTTTTTTTTTTTTTTTTTTTTTTTTTTTTTTTTTTTTTTTTTTTGCTGCCCCACTAGCCACTTTCAAAATCTCACGTAATATGGTGTTCACTCAGGAAAGGATTCCCTTACCAGTCAACAGCTCTCCGCACACCGGAATCACCAATTATACAGTTTTAAATAATTTGGTCCCGCCAGATTTGGTGCTGAGCGTAAGTTTATTAGAACCACATCTCAGGCATTGCAGCCCATTGGTTTTGCCCAGCACCGGGAGTCAAGAAAGATACAGGGACAGCAAAGAAAGACACCACCAATATCACCTTCTCCTCACTTAGCCCATCTAACGTGCTTAATCAGTTACAAGCTCACTGGACCAAAGGACAGCTCGGTGATCTCATAACCTAATGAATCAGACTCTCCAAAACAGTAGATTCTTCGCAAATTACTGAATCCCCAAATGAGAGGCAAATGACTTAGAAATAGAAATGAAATAAATTTTGGTGCCCAAAAAACGCACAGGGCTAAGATAACACAGACCGGGGAATGATGTCGGAAAACCGCCGTGTCGACAGGCGTCGTACTAAATCCGAATGGCGAACGTCACCAACCCCGGGCCCCACACAGGGCACTGCTTCCAGCCGAGCCGAGCCCGACATGAGGTCGCAAACAACACTGCCGCTGACCGCAACCGACCGGGCCGCTTGCGACGGCGTCGCCGCTCCCCCTCCCCCCCCCCCCCCCCCCCCCTCACCCTATCCCGTTCGATACTGCCGTCTGTGGCGAGGATCCGCTAGTTCTATTGCGAGGTGCCGGGGCTAGCAGTGTATTTAAATTATTCTAGAATCTTCATATATAAATGATGCTCTAAGCCCCCCCCCCCCCCCCCCCACCTTTTCTAACTCCGACCTTTGGTGTGGCACATGGATTAAAAAGAAACGCGAACTGACTGTAATCGACTCTGCAAGTGGAGTAGAAAAGAGTTTGGCACCTGCAATAATTTAATTTGATAAGTAAGTTAAATAAAGGAAAGTTTCATTAACGTAGTGAGAAATGAAATGGTTGCTCTACCGATTAACAGAAAGAAAGTTCTGTCCAAAATAACAATATGATTTATTATGACTAAACTCATAATAAACAAAACACATGAAACATTTACAATACATCAAATTGGCTCAGATGGGATACTCAAATAAATGCTGTGAAGGTACAGTTGTCCCTAAACTAGATTGTGACATTTATGACGAAGTGGTATGTGGAGCCAATTCCTTCCAACTCAAATCTTAAGAGAAACACACAGCCAACCCAACATTAATTGCTGCTACAGTAGGGAGAACTGAGACAATGATCACCCAAGACAGAGCAAAGTTAGAAAAAGAACTCTGCTGAGTTCTGATTACCACCTAGGAAAATCCCTAATCTGCCGGTGAAGCGGACATACATTACCAAGCTGTCTTCTTAACTGCAAGAACACGATCTGGCATACCGGAGGCGATGGCTTGTTGCTTCGACGTCCCGTGGTGGTGATGATAATGTCGCGAGTATAGCCCAAAACCAAAACAAATTATCCTGGTCTGGTTGTTCCAGACTAAAGACTTCCTAGCAATACAAATGCGCCTCTGAGGGAGATGAAGAAAGCTCGCCACACAATCAGTGATGGTACAGTGATTCATTTTAGCAAGCGAAGTCATACAGTAACTCCGATACAGTCAACTTTAACCAAAACTGCTCAAGACAGACAACATAGACCGCTTGTACGCAGAACGCTCAATTGCCAACTGTACTCGGAAAGTTACGTTGAAGTCGAAACTTCAGCAACTTCGTCAAACAGTTACAATTAAATAAAAGTATGTTAGACAGCCAACAGAGCAGCCAACAGAGCAGCGAGAGCTCAGTCTTGTAACCTACTCCGACCGAAAGGCGAGAGCCGAACCTCTCAAGAGCAGCCGTACAAGCTGAACACAGAACATTCCCGCCCTCACGATAGTGGCCGTGGTTAAACGTTCCAATCAGCAACTTGAAAACTGGCGGGAAATTCCACTCTATTGCCGAAGCACTACCAGTCCACCAATGGAGATTCTTAGCGCCAATTTCTGCGCCGATTTTGCTACGTCACGGAGCTATGCCCTGAGTAAGCCAATCACAGTTACGATTTTGCAGAAAACGCGGAAATTTGCCCGCCAAGACTGCCTGGGCACACAAGTCATTCCCACGCCTCGCTGGTAGCCCGCCAGAAAGTGTTTTCATCAAGTTCCTGCGAAGTAACGGAATCTCTAGCGCAACCGCTCCGTCAGACGCGTGTGGGCGTGTCGCCCGTGCTCTTATGACAATGTCGGCGTCTGGAAAGCATCCACTCGACTCCCTCACACCCATCGGCTTAACCCTTTCAAGCTCAGCAGAACTCGCCTGTCACCAGACCACCCGGGTGACGAGAGACGTTGCGTGGGAAGTCCGCATGTTAAGGAATAGCAACTTTTCATCGCATGCAATTAGAGAGGAAAATCGAATTACTCAGACTAAGATAGAAATATGAGAACGGACTCCTGCCACTTCTCACTATGGTGAGCACAGCGGGAGATTTGAAAGAAGGAAGCCGCTACGGCTCAGTTGCCTAACACACAATGTTACGAAATTCAACGAGAGAAAAGTCGACTCTACCTCTCAGAAGCTTTTGCCACATTGAAAGTTTGTTTCAAATCATAGCTAAAGATGAATTTCTTTCAGAATTATTGAATCTGGCAAAATATTACTTTGCAGTTCCAGGCCATAATGCTGACTTCTATAGAGTGTCCATAAATGTAAAAGCGACGGAAACAGAAAAGTAATTTAAAATTATCTTGTCAAGAGTTCCACAAAATGATTTCTACGAAAAGTAACGTTCGTGCTAAAACAGGTTCGGGTGAGAAATTTTAGCACATGAATACAGATTATTGTTATTTCTTTATAAGACTAATTGAAATGACCAAGGTTATTGAACAGTATTGAACAGCTTTTCGCTGTTCAGCCTAGAAGAATAGATAATTATTTATCTCATTTAGCGAAGAACTTCTAGTTCATTTTGACATAAGACTATTTTAGGAAGAAGACTGAGCAGTTAAGGAGACAGAGTACTTAGTTGGTATCGTAACTGCCGAGTTATAAGTGTGTTTACTGACTGTTTTATAATTTAATTACGCTTAAAGTTGATCTCACCAAAAATAAGTGTAATTGATTGTTAGTGAACGACTGAAAATAGCCAGATGTCTCAGTTTTTATCTAAAAAGGCAATACGGCTCTTAGGTCAAAATGTCCGGCTAAATGGCTACCTCTGTCGGAGGTTAGAGTTCTCCCTCGGGATGGTTGTATGTGTGTTGTCCTTAGCTTTAGTTTAAAACTTTGAACATAGCTGCTAAGGTTCAGTGACCGTTTCAGAATTATATTAGAACAAATAGGCCCTCGGTCACAAATATTAAGTCAAAATTGATCAGGTTTCGACGCTACTATGAGCGTCGTCTTCAGAATTAGACTAACTGTTCTAAAACATATTAGGTATATAATACATTCATAAAATTAAAGTTTGTACTGACTGGAAAAAGATGCCCTACTTTCAAGTCACATATTAAAAAAGATCTAAGCCGGAAAGGCAACGTCACGAATAGTTGTGAGATGGCGAGCTGCTAAGGGCTGGTCGTACTGTGACCAAGGGTTGCAACAAGTTAGATTAGGTAGTGTGTAAGCCCAGAGACCTATGACCTCAGCAGTTTGGTCCCATATGGACTTACCACATTTTTCTAATTTTTTATGGCTAAATGTAATGCCGAGTCAGGTTTTTAATTTTTTGGTCCTGGCAACACTAGCTACGGTACTGTGACGCGGGAATTTCGATGCGTATCGCGGCTGTGGACATTCACCTGCAGACAAACAGAAAATTAAGTCACTCTATATTTTGGGGTGATAATTAAACCTTTTCGAATATCTCTCGTAAAAGGTGGATAGTCCTGTTCCAATAGAAAAGCTACTTCGATGTATCTACCGAATGAACCAGCGCTCAACACTTGTATCTAGTTGGTATTTGTTAGCCTATGAAAGTTGCAACAGACTAGAACATTGTACTGGAATCCTTAAAGTAAAAACCTATGTCCTAGTTTTAAGAATATTAAATAAAACGAAACACCACTGACTGTGCCTTCATACGAAAAAGTGAAATGCGTCGGGAAATAACCAAATCAGAAAAAGCAAGTTCACGAAGATGGTTTGTTGATCTCATTGTGGAAGTTTTGTTCCGGCTTAGCAACAGGCGCCGGTCGCAAAGATGAATAACCCAAGAGGAGAGAAGGCTGTGAGACGACGTCAGCCAATAGCACTCTGACTAGGACCGCACCACGACAGGAGTGGCCTCTGTCCGAAGAGAATAAAGGCGACTCTCCTTCCAGCCACGGCTAGACTGTAGCACACACGCACTAGCAGCCCCGGACTAAAAACCATGCACTTGAAGAGAGGCACTGGAGGGGCCATGATTAGTGATCCATATGAACTTGTGTGAAATTCTTGTGCGGACATGGTATATAGCGAAGTACATTGATTATTTTCCTGTCGCCATTTACTTGTGACCTGAAGTTAAGTATTGTCAATCTACTATATTGTAATAAAAACCATTAATGTGATTTGCTTGAATTCCCCACCTCTTCCTTTTCCTACAACATCTCCGCATCCTTTGCACTGTCTGCAGGCTTGATCCCCTACCAACCTCTGGTTTCCTCCTCCCTCTTCACCCTCCCCCCCCCCCCCGCCCTTAGTCGCTCCTCTATCGCTATATCCCTCCCTCTATCCACCTCCACACCCTCCGTCTCCTTCATCAGGGCAATTTCCAGCGCCTCCCCGTCCCAGACGATGAACTTCGCCATGACATATACACTTCCTTCCATCTATAACCTGCCCTTGTTCCTCTCCCTCCCCAGAGCTCCCTTTTTCGCAGCCCTTCTTCTCCCAGAGCGGATTTTCCTCCTTCCTTCCTTGAGTCCCTGCACCCCGTCCTTGGCTGTTTTCCACACCCATCCCTTCCCTCCCCAGCCCTCCTTTGGCACGCTCTGCTGTAGTAGGCGTGGGCTTCGTGTCTATCTTGGCCACAATAATGCGTTCACTACGCTGTTTGTAATAGCTTACCCGCATTCCTATTTTTTTATTCATTATTAAACTTATTCCTGCATTACCCATGTTTGACTTTGTATTTATAACCCTGTATTCGCCTGACCAAAAGTCTTATTCCTCCTGCCACCGAACTTCACTAATTCCCACTATATGTACTTTAACCTATCCATTTCCCTTTTTAAATTTTCTAACCTACCTGCCCGTTTAAGGGATCTGACATTCCACGCTCCGATCCGTAGAACGCCAGTTTTCTTTCTCCTGATAACGACGTCCTCTTGAGTAGTCCCCGATCGGAGATCCGAATGGGGGACTATTTTACCTCCGGAATATTTTACCCAAGAGGACACCATCATCATTAACCATACAGTAAAGCTGCATGCCCTCGGGAAAAATTACGGTTGTAGTTTCCCCTTGCTTTCAACCGTTCGCGAGTACCAGCACAGCAAGGCCGTTTTGGTTAGTGTTACAGGGTCAGATCGGTCAATCATACAGACTGTTGCTCTTGCAACTAATGAAAAGGCTGCTGCCCCTCTTCAGGAACCACACGTTTGTCTGGCCTCTCAACAGATACCCCTCCGTTATGGTTGCACCTACGGTACGGCTGTCTGTATCGCTGAGGCACGCAAGCCTCCCCAGTAACGGCAAGGTCCATGGTTCATGGGGGGGGGGGGGGGGGGGGGGTGTTATTATGCAGTGTCATCTAGTGACATGGTTTTAACTGAGTGCTCGACCTGTTTTTCGTCCCGTTCCATGCTACGCCGTCCATCACGTGGCTCTTTTCATTGTTCTACGACTTTTATGGTCCGTCCGTACTTTGCCAGGTGCCTTTTAATCTAGTGTGTGTCTTTTATGTAACATACTTTTTTTAGATTTTTATCTCCGATTTACAGTCACTGCTTTGTATGCTTTCTTTTCTTCTGTTCTACCTTTTTTGTTTCTATATTCCCCCATGTTTTCTTCTTCGTATTCTATTTATGTCTCTCGGCTGAAGAACAGCGCTTATGCTGCTGCCACCCCGCCCCTGATGGGAAATGGAAATTACAGTAAAGGGAAAAAAGGCTTGAATTGTTGTATAGCTATCCGAGAAAGCAGCATCCTATAGCACCCTATAAAAGACGAGTGAGCACGACCCTACAAGTTTTTTATTTAATGTACTAATGAGGTGATTAATGAACGAGCTCCTAAATACAAGATTGTCTTGCAACATACACTGACGCACTGTAAGCAAGAATTTACTGAGTAGCGTGAGTGGTCACGTACATGAGTTGAAGAAGTAACGTATGCGCTCCCTCATCCTCTCGAGACGCTCTTTGGTTGCAAGGGCCACGACTGAATCTGATGTTGCGACATTCGCAGACGCTTCTTAAGCTTACAGCTGCGACTGGTAAGGCTATCAACGCTTTTTGCGAACCTCCACAAACGGAGCAGATGCGAGCAGCAGCAGCAGTTGTAGAGGGATCTGCGAAACGTGGCGATGGCGTCACCCAGGTTCTTACCGCAACCGACATATCTCTTCCCAGAAAAGCGACCATTAAAAAGACAGCTGCACGCAAACCTCAAAGTTTACATTCCCCCCCCCCCCCCCCCCCCCCCGATCTTTAATTCTCTTTCCACGTTTCTCTTTGGTTTTCGTCCTGTGTACTCAGTCACAGATTGAATAACTTCGGCGATAGGCTACGACAGTGGCGCACTCCATTTTCAGCTACTGGTTCCCCTCCCCGTCCTTCACCCCTTGCAGCGCCAATATCGTTTCTCCACAAGTTGTGGGTAACCATTTTCTGCCTGTACTTTATTCCTTTCACGTTTTGAATCTCAAAGAGCGTATTCATGTTGAAATATATCGGTTATTAACGAAATGACACCTTTCATAACTTAATCTCTATCGAGCTCTTCAAAGACGTCTGTCGCAGCCACCTTTCATGAGATTATTATTTGTAATGATTAACATGACTTCATAACATTGAGAAGATTGCTTTTCTGCTTTCTGCGTATAATATATGAGGGTTGGAACTTTAATAATGGCAACTATTTATTTATAGCTCGTACAAAATAGATACGTGTTTCAAGGTTTTGCCGACCTTCAGAGCAGTCAGTGCATTGTGTATAACCCGTTGCCAGCGATGTGGAAGTCGTAGGATACTCTTAGCAGCGCCAGTTGTGTCGGTAGTTTGAGCGGCGCGGTCTATTGCCCGACGAATTTGTAGCAGTTCTGAAGCGAATGCCGTGAAGTGTTTCCTTCAGTTTAGAAATCGAGATGAAATCACGAGGGCTTAAGTTGGGGGAGTGCAATAGGTGGTATAGCACTTAGCAGAACCATCAGTCAAACAAATCAGTTACAGCTTGCACTATACGTGCTTGAGTATTGTCCTGCAAAATGATGGCCATGTCCTGCAGAAAGTGTCATCACATCTGCCTCTATGCTGTTCAATTTTGGAACACAGCCTACGACCAGCTTAGAGACAGGAATGAAGACACTTTCTGCAGGTCCTGACCATCATTTTGCAGGACGATACTCAACACGTACAGTGCAAGCTGTTACTGATGTGTTTGACTGATGGAGCTGCTAAGTGCTATACCATCTACTGCACTCCCCTGACTTAAGCCCTCGTGAGTTCAACCTGAATGCTAAACTGAAGGAAATACTTCACAGCATTCGTTTCAGAACTGCTACAAATTCGTCGGGCAATACACCGGGCCGTTCGAACTGTCAACACAACTGGCACTGCTAAGAGTAACCTACGACATCCACATCGCTGGCAAAGGGGTTATACACAATGCTAATGACTACTTTGAAGGTCAGTAAGACTTTGAAACACGTATCTATTTTGTACGAGCTGTAAATAAATACTTGCCACTGTTAAAGTTGCAACCCTCGTAGTCACGCTTGGGAGAAGGACCGCATGGGGAACCAACTTTGTTTTTATTCCTTTTTATTGCATGTAGGCATCATATGTTACCCATAATCATGGTTAGCTCTGTGAAGTATTACGTGTGCTTAACTGGAAGTCCATATGCTACCGTAGGAACAGTATATCTTTCTTGGCTTCCGTTGTAGAAGTGTGGTAACATTTAGTGAATCCTGGCTTGTGACGTGCCAGGGCTGCAGGCAACCGTTGTCCGCTTATTTTCAAAAAGCGCCACTTGCGATTGGGCGGGCAGGCCAACGGACGAGCAGTGGAAAATTTAATTCTGTACGGAGAAATGGCGGGAGACCCAGTAACAGCATCTGACATTTTTAACATCCTTCCCATTGGATAGGGCGCCTGACGCAGCGATGTCGTTCCACTACGACTGCCTTGCCGCCCATGCCTTCCCCAGAGGGCACGAGGCCACAGCGTCGGTAAGTTAAATTGCAGAGTTATTCGTGGGCAGACGTTATGGTGAGTAGTACGTGTTGCTTCCGAATGCACTTGGCTTAAACGTTTGGTTGGGATTGACGAACGGTGATTAAATTCAACTATCGAGGGAGTATATGCCTAAATTTTGCCGTCGCCAACTTCTTCGATTTTTCAACTTCATTTTTGAAAGGGCGATTTTATTTCATTTATCCAAACCTGTTAGAATCGCTTCTTAAGCAAAATAGGTGGTCACAAGCCAGGTTTGACGCAGCCACTCATGTGTCGTAGGAATTATTAGGTTTTGGTTTGACTGGTAAACTTGTCTTCACGTAACTTCCTTTTCCACCAATAGCGTGTGTTTGAGTTGTAATGCGTTTAGCTGAGCAACTGAGTCCCATCGTTTCGATATCATGTAGTTTTTTTTTGCTGATAGAATATAGTGCCTAGGGAGTTTAATAAGCAAGCAATCGCCGAAGGAATCATAATATTAAGACGATGTTCATCACCTCGGTTTTAATGAATGCCCCTTTGCATGGAGAATAGTTTGCTAGTCTTTTCCCCCATGTGCATTCCTTTCCACACGCTGTGATGGCAATAACTCTCCTCCTCGAGATTCATTTTTTTTTAAATGAATTATGGAAGTCATTCCCTGGTCAATCATTATGAATGGCTATAGTCAGATTGCTATGGGGATTTCAGGTTAATCCTGGGTCAGTTCATTCAAATTCTCATAATGACTTCAGACGACATTACACTCAGCGAAACCTGCAAATGGAGAGGCAGTACTTGCTCTAGATAAGTACAGTGCGTGCCTTCACCAAGTCAACGGACATGCAAAGAAAGTCAGAGTTCAGGGTGATTCTGTTATCAAAGAATAAGTTGTATCGATAAGTAAAGTAAATATCAAATACCGGGAATCTTTTGCTGTGACATGATGCAAGGTGTAATGAATCGATTAAATAGAATGACGGAAGTTTTGTAAATCTGAAAACGTACTTTTTCTATTTTTTTCCTGTACCGAGATACTAACAGTGACGTGGCTCCTCTAGCTATCTTTATAAATGATAAAGGTGCTCCGAAGTAACTGGAAGTGGATCTTTGGTCTCAGTTCTCACACACGATCGCTGGCACAGAAGTTGTGATGTGTGCCCGAGCCAAGGTTGGCGATAACTCACCAGTTACAGTGGTGGCACATTGTGCCAAAAGTGAGGACCGTTGAAAATTTCACAAATCGATTTTTTAGTTTGAAATGTTTTCTGGGATATCTACTTTATTGTAGTGTTTATCCCAAATTCGCCATGAACTTTGTTATTGGATTAGGAGGCTGTTCCTAAAACAATGCGTTGCAAAAATAGTTCACAGTAAAAAAAAAAAAAAAAGCCGACATCGTGGCCAATGTGGTAGCATTTAATTTCAACGACGTCTCTACAGGCATTATCGAAATTATCAACGCGCACGAAGCTGAAATCGGACCATCTTGTTACAATCGGTGCCAAAGAGGCTCGCAGGACTACCATGGCCACGAAGAAGATGCAAGAGGATCTCCTTTTTGATCTGGAAGGGTTGCTGTATGGTCCAGGAACCGCCGTGTAGAGGTATGTATAACGCGAAGCGTGCACGGACTCCTCGCGCCTGCACACGGCTCAGGCGTGCTCGTACAAGCGTCAGGTTTTTTGCTACTAGTTGTCGTTGCTCAGACAAGGATGCGCTCGCTTTGACTGCCGCTTCGTTTGTCCAGTCACACAGTATTGCCGTTTTTCTTCACTTTTCCTCCATTTAACAATTTTTCTTTGACTTCTCCTAAATTACAGTACAACCTTTGTAAGAAATGTAATTCAACAAGACCAAATTAAAATTATATCAAACCAAACCACTTATTCTTTGCAGTGTCAAGATAACACTACAGGCTGGTATAAAATCTTTTTCTTTTTGCAATATTTTCATTTCCTTCTTTCCTGCCTTACTTTCACCATACATGTAAAACGTTATTTCAGAATGAGTTTTGTAAACTTCTTTCCTGTTTTACTTTCACCATACATGGAAAAGGTTATTTCAGAATGAGTTTTGTAAACTTAATTCTTGGTGTAATTTTGTTTCCGTTTACCTAATGTAGCTGTTATGAATGTGGCTCTCATTTTCAGTTGTCATGATGACTCTTTCTTATCAACGTGTTATTTCATTTTCTTTGGACAGAGTGACATGAAACTGATTTTGTACAAAACAGTAAAACGATGTAATCGAAACTGTTATGTGAAACGAGATGTGTGAGCGATGTCGAGTCATACCGAGAGGTCGAAAGAGAAGTTATCAGCAAAGAATTGGGAGCGAGAAGAAGAACGTGTGTTTAGCGTGTGTAGCGCTACGCGTTGTGTTCGTGGCCTGTGAAAAATGTCAGTGTTTGGACAGCGCTACATTTATGATCTGTGTACCGTCATTAAATACCCAGTGACTTTACGTGTCGCGTTGTTCATCTGCCAGAAGTGTGTTTCGAGTCATTACAGATAAAACCTCGATATGCAGACCGGTAAGCCTTGTGCACGCCGTAAAGATATTGTTTTAGATTGTAGACAGCACAAACCTTTACTGCATACCACGGGCTGTGGAATGATATGGTTACACATTTTCGTGTCGTATATTAATAAGAAGAACTATGAGTGTGAATTACGACGTGCAGATTGCTAAGTGATTGAAGTAATTGCATAGACAATTGCGCACGGTACTTACTGTTCTGTTTAAACGACGGCCTAATGATTTACTGTACAACTGACTTGATTTACTTTCGTATTGTGGACGGATGCACTGAGAAAACTGCCGCGCCGCGATCGTAAACCATAAACCTGATAACTGTGGCTAACGTGTGCAACGGATATTATGACGTCAGAGTACGCCATGCGTTAATGGAAAGAAGCGTGTTTCATTCTCGTCGCTGTTTGCACATACGTAAACTGGAACTAATTCTGCAAACATCGAGCATACATTTTACATTCACAACTGGCGCTCACGATCAAGGAGATCAGCAAGACGACATCAACTATTGGATTACACGTTCAAGATTCATGGAGCAACGATGCGGATATCGACGATCCACGACCAGTACTAGGTAAGTGGAAATTGTTTTGAAGGAACATTGCCTAAAAAATACCACGAACTACAATGTTCTGATCAGTGGTGTAAAAACTCTTCATGTAGGCGCAACAATAACTTGGTCATTCATTTTAATTAATTGTTAATTGTCACATTGTAATACCATTCAGCTTTATTTTCAACAACATTCAGAGCAGCAGTTAAAACTTGGTTTCATCATTTAATTATTTCTTTTCATAATCACAATAATTTTGCAAACCTATTAATTTCCCACACAGTCATGTGTCGAAGCAATAGTTACCAATAGTAACGAAATAAAGAGTTAAACAGTTTTGGTTTCTTTTCATCAGCTTTTAATTGCTTAATTGTTTCTTTATTTATGTATTCTGTAAGTGTTTACGTACAGCTACGTGTTTTATTGTTTCGTATTTATGTCATGCAAATTACTGCGCTCTCCTGATGGATTTTGCGCGCTGTGCATTTTCCACCATTGCTTTATTAGGTAGAAACACGTCACGGGTAGTTCAGTTTCTTTAGGAGAATATTTAATCAGTGGTAGTCTGTTTGATTTGGGCTAACGTGTGATCATGTTATAGTTTTTGGGTATACCCTGCATGTGTGAACTAATGTTCAGGTAAAATGAAGAGAAGTAGAATATTCCTGGATCCAGTTAACCTAAAATTTCCGGGAGCGGTAAATTTAGGGGAGACGAATCGGGGTATTGTGAGTCCTAGTAATAGAACAAGGTCGGTTCTAGCTCAGTCGACGTTCCAGGAGGTGCTGCTTCAGATGATACAGTTAGGTTTTGTGGTACTCTGATACGATGTCGCCACAGTACACAGGCTCAATCATGCACACTCTTGAACGCTTGCACAAGCATGCATAATGGAAAATCGATCAAGCATCACGCTGCTTGTACAATCCTAATGCTTGTGCAGCTTTATCGTACACACGCTCAAGCATGATTGGGCACGCACAATTGCGCATGCATGCTTGTCAAGTTACGTACGTGGTTGCCTTTAGGCAGCGTTAAGTCCGCGGCAAGTCCACATACGGTATTACTCTGTCGTTTATACATTCTGTTGGATTCCGTACCTCGATTAACGTAATTATTTGCACAGCTATTCGTTGGATTCTTTATCTTAAACCCATATGGACTGTGGCCTACGAAAATCCAGTTGCTATGTCTTCATAATTCCTCCGCGAAATCATGTGCTTCAAGATTCGTGGCATTTACAGGCCAAATCACATTATCGGTCTGGTCTTGCTCTGTAGTTACCTGCATTCTCGAAAGGCAAAGGTCCCGAGTTCGAGTCTCGGTCCGGCACACAGTTTTAATCTGCCAGGAAGTTTCATATCAGCGCTCACTCCGCTGCAGAGTGAAATCTCATTCTGGAATTTATTTATTACCTGTTCACAGATACGATGGTACTGGAAGGTGGTCAGTTCCCTCCATGATGCAGGATAGCCTTGGTTGAGGGAAGTATACTGCTGTCAGCAACGACACATTGTATGGACCTCCCACAGACTGTGGCTGCAGCCAGTAAAGGTGTGTTGCCATCAGAGCGACAGCCGTAGTTGTGATGTAGGCCTGGGATGTTAGAGGTGCACAGTGAACTGTACATGGCACCCGCTGCAGCTGCCTCATTCCTACTGCTCAGCACGAATTTTACCGGGGCAGGTGGAACTAAATTGCGGTCACCAGTGTGGCTGATGGCAGCTTACAGTGGCGGCGTGTGCCTGCCAAGACGATGGCAAACGCAAACAATAGGATCGTCAAGGTAAACCATGGATTTTTGCGGCTTTAAGCCTGTTAACATTCCATCTAGCAGCCAAAGAAATGTAGTCGATGCACTCCTTAGACCAAATGGCATTCACCAATACCGTTGATGTCTTCAAGAATCTGTAAACGCTGTCTTTGACTGGTCCTCTCGCATTACTTATAATTGATGGTAATCCTCTTCAGGTCTATTGTAGTGACGTACTTGCATTGACCCAAGGCATTCAGCGTCTCCCTATTATTTGGTATTGGATAAGCATATGCAATCATTCTGCTGTTCAAGTAGTCACAATTATAACAGAATCTATACTTCCTTTTGATTTTTGGGCATAATAATGACTGCTGCTCCCCAGAGATTATCAGTTTCTTCTCTTATTCCAATTGTTCAATTCCTTGTTAATAAACTCTTCCATTATTCCAGAATGAGATTTTTCACTCTGCAGCAGAGTGTGCGCTGATATGGGAGGTAGGGGACGAGGTACTGGCAGAAGTAAAGCTGTGAGGACGGGGCGTGAGTCGTACTTGGGTAGCTCAGTTGGTAGAGCAGTTGCCCGCGAAAGGCAAAGGTCCCGAGTTCGAGTCTCGGTCCGGCACACAGTTTTAATCTGCCAGGAAGTTTCAAACTCTTCCATTATTGATTGTAAATGATGGGGTTCTTTATATGGTTTTCGATACACAGGTGATTTGTCGCTAGTCATAATCTTGTACTGCGTTGTGGGTGTTGCCAGTATCAGTCTAAGATGCACAAATAAGTCCTTGATCTCTACGATCTCTACTAATAGATTCTCCATGGCAGTTCTGTCTTCTCCATTGAAATGCCCAAATTCTGCACGTAATCCATTTGTGTTGCTGGGTTGCTTATTGCTGAGGTCCATACATCTTCCTCAATCAGAACATCAAGTCTGGCAATTAGCAATCCTTTCGCCAAACTGACTTCATTGGTGCCAAAGTTATCCACACTGACAGGAACCACATTTCAACATATATACGTAACACACTCCAATGTGGAAAACATCGTGTCATTGTTCTCTAGCGGTTCTACCCCTCGTAATATATTGACCGGTAAAACTCCTTACCTGTACTCACAAAAAGTAATTTTCCTGTGCCCTGCGGCATCTTATGCGAATTTAGTCTTCTTGGCTTTGTTTGCAGTTTAACTGGTTCGCTCTTCGTTACCGGGAAATTTTATTATGGTGCGTCATTGGCAACAGCTGGAACAATGCCTCACTACGTTCCACAACGTGTTGCGGAAGATTTGTTTTTGTATGAAGTCTGTTCAGGAAAGCTAACCTTAGTATTGTCCAGTATCATTCACCTACACTGGGTAAAAACTTTCATACGCTCACAAAACAGTTTTACTCCAAACCGAAAAGCCAATATAGCTGAACCTAGCGATTCCACATCACTATTCACTACGCCCAAGTATCCTACCAACATGGAGGGTTCAACGATCTCTTGCCCAAGCTTTAAAGATTTGCAGTAGAAACGTGAGCTCCTAAGTCCAATGATATCTTATGCTCTCTACCGTATATTATGCCAGTTAAGCAACATTCCACCTCTGATACGACTTTTAAGCACTGAAACCCACTGGGAATACCATACAGCGGATTTGGATTTCCCATTGGCGTTTAACGACTGATTACTTTGTCCCTGCCCATTTCGCATTTTCTTCTGCTGTCCTGCTCAGAAATGTTCAGATGTGTGTGAATCCTTAAAAGACCAAACTGCTGAGGTCTCGGTTCCTAGACATACACATTACTTAAAGTAACTTATCTTAAGAACAACACACACACCCATAGCCGAGGGAGGACCCGAACCTCCGGCGGGAAGGTCCGCGCATTACACAATCCTGCTCCCAGGGCCCAACCACTCCACATTTGTAACACTGTGGTTGGCGGCACCTTCCGTGACGTGCTCTAAGCGCCCTCATCAATAACACGTCAATACAGAAGGCAGTCCTTTGTTCCAGTTCCCTTGTCACTACACGTGTCTTTTCCAAATTCATGGCCCCTCAATGGCGGCAGGCTGGACATTTAAGTTTTCTGTAAGAACCATCCTTGACATATTAGGTGGAAGCCCTCTTAGGAAAGCTTTGTGCTCCGCTTCCTAAAGAACAATTTTGTTCGCCTGGTCGTTAGCATTTATCTTCCGTATCCTATGAAGAAAACTTTCGCCTATGTCACGCTCCAATCATTTTTTTCCAAAAGAATCTCTTACTAATTTCTTTCTTATCGCGCTGCTCGAGCCTCTCCTTAATGTGCTCGAATGTGAGTGCATTCTTTAAACCTTCGTGATACATCACTTATACCTGCAGACACTAAATGCAACTAGGTCATCTGCAACAATCGTTCATGTTTCCAGAAACCCATTTTTATGGCTGTTTACAGCTCACCAATGAATACCAAAACGCCCTGTGTTGAAAATCGGACCTGAAGTCCTGATAGAGATGTGTGACCACAATAATAGTAACTATGAAAGTTCATATGGTTCATATGGCTCTGAGCACTATGGGACTCAACTGCTGTGGTCATCAGTCCCCTAGAACTTAGAACTACTTAAACCTAACTAACCTAAGGACATCACACACATCCATGCCCGAGGCAGGATTCGAACCTGCGACCGTAGCAGTCGCACGGTTCCGGACTGCGCGCCTAGAACCGCGAGACCACCGAGGCCGGAAACTATGAAAGTCAGTTTAAAATCCCTGGTAAATCTCATAATACAGATCCAGCCGGTATTGAATGCTTTATTGTGCCCATGACATGTTTCGGGCATAGCCCGTCGTCAGATGACATGGTGACGAATAATAACGACAAGTGCAAAAAATGATGGAATACAAGACAGCGTAATCAAAGAAATGTGATTACATAAACCTCAAATGACATTAATTGTATTCATTTTTGAAGAATGTAAATGAATACCATTTAAGATCATTACAAGCACTGACAAGGACGTTGAATGATGTCCTTACAAAAGTCAAGAAAAAAGATGTGTCGTCGTACACAACCAGTAGCTGATTGCAGTTGCAGTGTCGAGAGACCGTTAACGGAGCCATAACGTAAGATCTTATCGCTAGAGGGTAGCACTTATGTTGAAATATTAATATAAAATAACAAAAAAAAAAATTGCAGCTACACATCGATCACTTGTTGTCCCTACTTAATGTCCTTCATACATCACTTGTTACCCCTATTAATGTCCTTCATACATCACTCTTGTTTCGTCTGAAACTCATAATTTATTTATCATCACTGGGCGACTTAGGCATGGTTCGTCTAAGCTAGTGGTATTCAACATGTGCATCGCAGCGTCCTGGTACATCATGAAAGACCGGCAAAGAAGAAAGTTGTAGGAAATTTCATTTCTGGTGTCATCCTATGTGGTCTGGGAGGAATTCCACTTCAGATCCTGATCAGCCTGCGTAAGGAGTTATAGCTTCGAAGCTGAACTATCACACATTGCATTTAGCTCCAGCAGTGATTTTTGTGTTTACAACTAGTTCTTTTATACTGTTTTTTCGAAGGCGTACTGAAAAGTAATGACTCCGAATTTTTAATGTGAAAACTGTTAAAGCTTTTTAAAGAATGAACTTCATTAACATTCTATATCTTTATTCTTCATATCTACATACATAGTCGCCGTGGCGACGAGCTCATTTGTCCCGAAAAGTATACAAAATACCTCGATAGCTACTTAAAGACTTTGGCTTCACGTGAACTGTTGTGAACAATGAAGAGCGTCAACAGTGTGTTTTGTGTTTGAACGTACTTTTTGTTGAAGGGGGTATGCTGCCTAGTGAGCCATGCTGGCTCGTATCGATATTTGCTTCGCGACCTGCTGCCCCCAGGGGCTCAGCATTCACTTGCTGACTACGGGCTTGGCGACCCCGGGTCCTGAGCTGGGGACTGGTCTGCGCCGCCAGTCTCCTGTCACCGTAACCCCCGGACATGCTTCAGCGACCACCGTACGGCGCGGCGGTGAAATGTTGTGTGCTGCGGGGAATGGTAATCTTGGCTTGACCGCCTGGATTGCGAGGAAGGCCAACCTCTATAAAAACCCCTCAGTCTTTCGGTGTGCTCCGCGCCTAGAAGATGCATGGCTGTTGGGGTGGAACAGTCGCAAGCGGGCAACCTCTGGGGCACCTGCCGCACCCCAGTTGTATAAGGCTTACTCAGGCACGCGGGGCTCTGTCTGAGCGGACTTTTAGTTCCCTAGCTGCTCGTGGGACCGCAATGGACCCTTCGACCTCTACATTTCCCCCTACCAGTGGCTTGGGTGGGCCGCTGGTAGGAAAACACACCCCATCGAAAAAGCGGCTACGCGCTGCGAGTCCTCCAGCGCCTGGTGTTGCTAGAGATTTAACAGAATGTAGTAACGGAGCACATGCTGATAATCAGAATGTGTTTTTGATTATTAAAAGGAAGGAGGGTAGCTTTGAGAGGGTTTCTCCCTTTTACATCCACAAGGGTCTTGAGGGAATTGCAGGAACACTGAAATCTGTAAAGCGACTGCGCAATGGGACTCTGTTAGTTGAAACTTCTAGTTCCCGTCAAGTCGCTGCCCTTCGGAAAGCAAATTGTCTAGGAGAGTACGCTGTTGAGACCGAGCTCCACTCCACTTTGAATTATAGTAAGGGTGTTGTGACGTGTAGGGACTTGGTGGATATCCCCATAGACGTGCTAAAATCTGAGTGGGCTGACGAAGGAATTGTTGACGTGCAGCACATTATGAAACGAGTCAATGGGGACCTCGTCAAATCTGACTCGTTTATTCTCACATTCAGTTGCCCGAGACTCCCAGAGCATGTTAAAGCGGGGTTCTTACGTTTGCCCGTACGGCCATATTTCCCCAACCCAATGCGCTGTTTTAAATGTCAGCGCTTTGGGCATACTACGTTGGGGTGCAATGGGATAGCCACTTGTGGTAAATGTGGTCAGCCTGCCCATGACGGAGCCGATTGTTCATCGCCTGTGAAGTGCGTGAATTGCTCTGGGAGTCACCCTGTCTGGAGCCGGATCTGCCCCATCTATCTCGAAGAACGGAAGGTACAGGAGATTAAAACATCTAAGCGCATCCCCTATGGTGAGGCCAAGAAGCTCTTTAAGGCCATGCAACCTCCTGTGTTTTCAACATCTTTCGCTTCCGCTCTCAAAAAACCGGTACAACTGGCCACTGTTGCTACACAAACAGAGGTTGCTAGTGTTAGCACTAAAACCTGCGCTTGCCAGTGCACTTGTGCTGCTGCGGTTGTTTTGCAATCTGCGGCTCTCCACGCTACATCGGACAAGGCCGTGGTTGCTGACATTGAGGTACTTCCAGCCTCCCCCCATATGGCGCCTTCTGCCCAGGCGAGTCAACCTCCAACTGTTGACAAGGCTCTGCATTCCAAGCCCCCCAAGACAAAGCCTCAGAAGATGAAGGTTCTGCCACCTGAGGAGACTAGTCAGCGTCGGTCCGATGACGAGGCCATCGTACTGTCTGACATCTCCCGTGGGTCGTCATCGGAGCTTATGGACATTGATGTCGACCGGGGGCGATCTTCTCGCCCCAGGAATAAATCTCCGGCCAGTACGGTCTCTGCTCCAAAGCACAGAGGCAGAGTGAAAGTTCAGCCACCCTGATCACTGGCTCCCATATTACAGTGGAACCTGAATGGGTTCAGGACGCATGTGGCCGAATTACAACTCCTTATACGAGAGTGCCCCTTGTGCTTATGTCTCCAAGAGACACATTTTCGGGCCACTGATTCTCCTTCTTTACGCGGCTATACCGTATATCGAAAAGATGATCTGACGGGGCAAAGGGCAAAGGGTGGTGTTGCGGTTTTTGTCCGTGACATGCACCCATCATCTGAGCTCCCTCTCGTCACCGACTTGCAAGCAGTTGCAGTTGCAGTTGACATTCTTGTGGGTCGGAGGCTCACAGTCTGTTCTGTTTATTTACCACCTCCAGATGCGACAGACTCTGAGGCTCTCACGGACCTTATTAGCCAACTCCCCCGCCCATTTCTTCTTCTGGGGGACTTCAACGCTCATAATGTCTTATGGGGCTCTCGGACTACTTGGCCTAGGGGTCGCATTCTGGAAAGCGTCATGATGTCTGAAGAACTGTGCCTCCTCAACTCTGGTGCTCCCACTCATTTCTATACTGCTTCCGGATCGTCATCGGCTATTGACCTTTCCTTTTGCTCTCCAGCACTCGCGGATTCTGCTCTGTGGGAGGCTGCAGCTGACCTCCATTCTAGTGACCATTTCCCCCTCTGGATTCGCCTCCTGGATGAGGCTGTGGCATTACCAGTGCCGCCCCGGTGGCACCTTTGCAGAGATGACTGGACACTTTTCAGCCAACTGGCTGTTTTGGAACACCGTGCCAGCGTCCACGAATGGGTAGACCATGTTGCAGCCGTGATCTCACATGCTGCTGCACTGTCAATCCCACGGTCATCCGGTCATCCCAAGAGGCGTCCTGTCCCTTGGTGGACCACTGAGTGCCACTCAGCCATCCGCGCCCGCCGTGCAGCACTGCGCCACTTCAAGTGCCGTCCCTCAGCTGACAATCTTGCGGCCTTTCGGGTGGCAAGGGCCAGAGCGCGGCGAGTGATTAAAGAGAGCAAACGACGGTCATGGCAATCGTTCTTGAATTCCATCTCTCGCTCCACTAGTTCTACGAAAGTATGGGAAGCCATCAGGAGGATTTCCGGGAAACTCAGCCAGCTACCTGTCACGGCATTGCTGCATCAGGGATGTCTCCTCACGGCGCCGAGAGACATTGCCCAGACACTGGCCATGCATTTTGTGGAATCTACCGCCACTATTAACTGTGATCCAGATTTCTGCCGCTACCGCACTGCCATCGAAAGGGGTCACTTGGACTTCCGGTCTCTAAATTCTGAACCCTATAACTGCCCCTTCACAATGTGGGAACTGGATTCTGCGCTGTCTGTGGCTCATGATACTGCGCCTGGTCATGATCAAATCCGGTACAGCATGCTGCGGCACCTGTTGCTGCCATCCAAGGAAGTTCTCCTGAACTGTTTCAATATGATACGGTTATCTGGCACGTACCCTGACTCGTGGAGGGAGGCAATTTTGATTCCCCTCCTCAAACCAGGGAAGGACCGAACGCATCCCAGTAGTTATCGGAGTATTGCCTTGACGAGCTGTGTTGGGAAGACGTTGGAACACATGGTCAACCGCCGCCTGATTTGGCTGCTCGAGACCAGGCAGCTCCTTAGCCCCTCTCAGTGTGGCTTTAGGAGATCTCGTTCCACTATAGACAACTTGACCCTGCTTGAGGCCGCCATCCAGCAGGCCTTTCTGCGTAACCAGCATTGTCTAGGGGTCTTCTTTGACATTAATAAGGCGTATGACACTACTTGGCGCCGCCTTATCCTCAATCAACTCCATAAGTGGGGCTTTCGTGGCCGTCTCCCCATCTTCATTCGGTCCTTTCTTTCTCACCGCCTCTTTCGGTATCGGGTTGGTAATGTGCTATCGGATTTGTACGTGCAGGAGAATGGTGTTCCTCAGGGCAGCGTTTTAAGTGTCACCCTCTTTGCCGTTGCTATTAACAGTATCACGTCCACTATCCGGAGTCCTGCCCAATGCTCCTTGTTTGTGGACGATTTTGCTGTTTTCTGTTCTTCCTCCAGTCTTGTCAGTGCTAGTCGGCAGTTACAGCTTACGATAAAGCGCTTAGAGGCATGGACTGCAAAGACGGGTTTTACCTTTTCTGCAGACAAATCTGTGTGTGTTCATTTTAATCGTTCTCGGCGTCTTTTTACCTCCCCTGAATTGCGTCTGAGGGACACCGTTCTTCCTTTTAGAGACACTGTGAGGTTCCTGGGCCTCACTTTTGATTCCAAGTTGTCGTGGTTGCCTCACCTTAAAGACCTCAAGGTGCGGGCCCTGAAGGCACTGAATATTTTGAAGTGTCTGAGCCATCGGTCCTGGGGAGCAGATCGGGCGCGTCTGCTGCAGTTTTATAGGGCTTTCGTCCGATCGCGTCTTGACTATGCTTGCACCGTGTATGGGTCAGCAAGGCCTTCGTATCTGAAGATCCTTGACGCAGTACACCATGAGGGTATCAGGCTGGCCACTGGTGCCTTCCGTACCAGTCCCATCCCCAGCCTGTGTGCTGAGGCAGGGGAACCGCCGCTCGCCATCCGGCGGAAACTCCTCATGGTGCGACGGGTGTGTCATTTCCTTGCCTGTCCTACCTCCCCTGCGTACCCTACCGTTGCCCGACCGCCAATGGAACGTCTCTTTTCCAGTCGTCCCAGGGCAACAAAACCATTTGGGATTCGTGCCAAGCATTTGCTTGAGTCCCTTGGTGTGGAGCGTGTGGCCCCCCAACGACAAGGTTTTACTCGCCTGCCTCCCTGGTTGCTCCAGAGGCCCAGCATCCTTCTAGACTTGTCGGAGTACCGGAGGAACTGCACTCCGGCGTTTGTTTTTACCTCCTTATTTTACGATATTTTAAACCAGCATCCGGACCATGTACCTGTATTCACAGATGGCTCTAAACAGAGGAACTCTGTTGGTTGTGCTGTTGTTTTCCCTGATCGAGTCGTCAAGTTACGGCTTCCTGCGGCGTTTACCATCCTCGATACCGAATTGTTTGCAATCTTGCGGGCATTGGAGCAGATGAGATGTGTTACCAGTCTTAAGTTCCTCATCTTTTCTGACTCCCTGAGTGCCCTTCAGACCATGCAACACTTGTACCCAGCGGATACGGTCGTCCAGAACATCCATGATGCCCTACTCCACCTGCAACGGCAGGGGAAGGAGGTTTCTTTCTGCTGGGTGCCGTGGCACGTGGGTATTAGGGGATCGAACTGGCGGATGTGGCTGCCAAAGATGCATGTTCCCTCCCTCACGTTGTTGAATGTGCCGTCCCCCTCCATGCTGTAACCTCCCTTTTGCGTTTTCGTGTTATGCATCAATGGGAAGAGGAGTGGTTGGCAGTTTCTGACAATAAGCTGCGTCTGGTAAAGGCCACTACGCAACCATGGCGTACGTCCTACCAGTCATACAGGCGGGATGAGGTTCTCCTCACTCGCCTCCGCATTGGACACAGTCCCTTAACGCATGGTTTTTTACTCCGGCGGGAGGACCCCCCAATCTGCAGTGCTTGTGGCGTCCAGATTACTGTCCGCCACATTTTACTTGACTGTCTTTTATTCTCTGACCAGAGGGCGGTGGTTTCCTTGCCACCGGATTTGCCCTCTATTTTGCAAGACGACGCAGCGACTGTGGTTAAGGTCTTACGGTTTTGTGTCCTGTCCAATCTGTTGCCTCGGATTTTAGGGAGAAGGTTTTAATGTGCTGCTGGGTGACTGGCTCACCCAGGTTTTAGGTAAGAGGTCCGCCAGTCACGATTACCTCCTTGTTTCCCTTCGGTATCTGTTCTCTTTTCCTTGTCTTTCCTTTCCTTTTTTAGTGTGTTTCTTCTCCTCTTGTTTTGCCTCTGTATGTGCGCATTTGGAACTGCGTCAGGCCTGTGTCTTTTAGCCGTTCTCCTTGTTCGGCGTCCGTCTTCGTCCCTTCACCGCTTGTGTTCCTATTTCTATGCGTTTGGGCGCTGATGACCACGCTGTTTAGCGCCCGTAAACCTCAAACACACACACACACGCGACCTGCTGGAGTGACTTCACCGTTCTGGCACGCTGAGAGGTGGCGCGATGGCGCGCAGTTGCGAGTTTTGCGCTGTTGTTTGAATCGAGAGGAAGACTGGGTCTCTATGGGGAGAGGTAGAGATCGTTATTCATGTAATGTATATTCCTTATTTTAATATGTTCTGGTTTTAGTTATGTTTTAGATGCGTGTCGTGGCCAGGTTCTCAAGGTGTTTATCGAGGCCTTTAATAAGGAGAAATTGGATAGTGGCTCGCAGTTGTCCTGTCCGATGCTGACGGTAGGTATTGTTTGGTCCGCAGTTCGTGGTCTAGGGGCTAGTGTTGCTGCCTCTGGCTCAAGGGGGCCCGGGTTCGATTCCCGGCTGGGTTCGGGATTTCCTCTGCCCGGGGACTGGGTGATTGTGTTGTCCTAATTATTTCGTCATCATCATTCGTGAAAGTGGCTAGATTGGATTGTGTAAAAATTGAACTGTTTAAAAATTGACACTTTGTACGAGCACTGATGACCTCGCAGTTGAGCGCCCCACAAACCAAACATCATCAACATGTCCGCCCCGATAGCTGAATGGTGCCGGCACGGTATCTCAGCGTGTTCGGTCAGAGGGTTAGCTACCCAATCGATCAACAGCGAACTTAAATGGATGTCTTACAACGTCCGCCCCGAGCAGATGCAACTATCAAAAGCGAACAAAATGAGAATTTAAAAAATTGGTCAGCGTGACGGACTGCCGTCCTAAGGGGCCCGGGTTCGATTCCCGGATGGGCCAGGGATTTTCTCCGCTCAGGGACTGCGTGTTCTGTTGTCTTCATCATGATTTCATCCCCATCTGTAGCGCAGGTCGCCCAAAGTGGCGTCGAATGTAATAAGACCTGCGCCAAGGCGGCCGGACCTGCCCCGTAAGGGGCCTCCCGGCCAATGAAGCTAAACGCTGATTTCCATTTCCATCATCAACATCTTGTTTAGCTTTCCTCATGTGACTGCATCCGTCTCGGGCGTTAGGTTATGCCTCAGCACCTAAATATTTAGGGGGTGCTATCTGACTTCGCTCACTATGCCTCGGAGCAAGTAATTGTAGATACTTTGAATTTAACTAATTGTTGTTGCAAATTGTATTTAATTTGGTTTGTCTCTTTTTGAGCTTTTACTGAACGAATTTGTTTAATACATAATTTAATGGATACTCAAATTTTAACTTAGTGGGCAGTAAGTTGATTCAGTTTGTTTTATGATTAAATTGCAGCTAATTGAAAGGGCTTAGGTGTCTATTTACCTCGCGCTTCCTTTGGTGAAGGGCTATTGTGTCTGTGTTACTGTTTGATTTTGACCTGTCTTGCGTAGGCGATTCCTTCGCTGCACTGTTTCCTACCTGGCAGCGCGTCTCGCCTTGGATCCGGTGCCTGAGGGCTACGGTACTGGAGTAATTGTGTATCGCCGCGACCACCTGCTCGGCGCGGCGCCACTCCGGCATGTTGTTTGGCGACCGGCAAGAGGCCTTACACCGTCACTTAGCTTTGCGATTGCCCTTGACCTCTTTTAAAGATCGATGTTCTGAAGTTGTTTAGGAGCCCGCTGTTAACTTGGTTTTGCTTTAAATACAATTGTAATTTTTTTTAACCTGTATGGGTTTTCATAAATGCGCAAGATATTCACAAATGAATATTTGTCAAGAACCTTGTATATCAATTCTGTAGTTGCTCTAATTGTCATTCAGCACTGTCTAAACTGTTGTTGCAGTCTTCAGTCCAAAGACTGGTTTGATCCAGCTCTCCATGTCACTCTATCGTGTGCAAGCTTCTTCATCTCCAAGTAATTACTGCAACCTACATCCTTCTGAATCTGTTTAGTGTATTCATCTCTGGGTCTCCCTCTAAGATTTTTACCCTCCGCGCTGCCCTCCAATACTAACTTGGTGATCCCTTGATGCCTGAGGAAATGTCCTACCAAGTTGTGCAACAAATTCCTCTTCTCCACAATTCTATTCAGTACCTCCTCATTAGTTACGTGATCTACCCGTTTAATCTTCAGCATTCTTCTCTAGTATCACATTTTGAAAGCTTCTATTCTCTTCTGTCCAAACTATTTATCGTCCACGTTTCACTTAAATACAGGGCTGCCGGCTTTGTGGCCGAGCGGTTCTAGGCGCTACAATCTGGAACCGCGCGACCGCTACGGTCGCAGGTTCGAGTCCTGCCTCGAGCATGGATGTGTGTCATGTCCTTAGGTTAGTTAGGTTTCAGTATTTCTAAGTTCTAGGGGACTGATGACCTAAGATGTTAAGTCCCATAGTGATTCGAGCCATTTGAACCATTTTTGAAATACAGGGCTACACTGAATGCAAATACTTTGAGGAAGGACTTTCTGACAACTCAACCTTAACAAATTTCTCTTCTTCAGAAACACTTTTCTTGCCATTGCCACTCTACGTTTTATATCCTCCCTGCTTCGACCATCAGCAAAACTCACCACCTAGTTCTTTCTCTCATTTCGTAATCTAATTCCCTGAGCATCACCTCATTCACTTCGACTACATTTCATTATCCTCAGTTTGCTTTTGTTGATGTTCATCTTATATCCTCCTTTCAAGACACTGTCCATTCCGTTCAACAGCTCTTCCAAGTCCTTTGCTGTCTCTGACAGAATTACAATGTCATCGGCCAACCTCAAAGTTTTTATTTCTTCTCCATAGATTTTAATACCTACTCCGAATTCTTCTTTTGTTTCCTTTACTGCTAACTCAATATACAGATTGAATAACATCGGAGAGAGGCTACAATCCTGTCTCACTCCCTTCCCAACCACTGCTTCACTTTCATGCCCCTTGACTCTTATAACTGCCATCTGGTTTCTGTGCCAATTGTAAATAGCCTTTCGCTCACTGTATTTCAGCCCTGCCACCTTCAGAATTTGAAAGAGAAAATTCCAGTCAACATTGTCAAAACCTTTCTCTAAGCCTACAAATGCCATAAACGTAGGTTTGCCTTTCCTTAATCTATTTTCTAAGATAAGTCGTAGTGTTAGTATTTCCGCTCGTGTTCCAACATTTCTTCGGAATCCAAACTGGTCCTCCCCATTCGTCTGTAAAGAATTCGTGTTAGTATTTTGTAGCCGTGACTTATTAAGGTGATGGTTCCGTAATTCTCACAGTTGTCAACAGCTGATTTCTTTGGAATTGGAATTATTAAATTCTTCTTGAAGTTTGAAGGTATTTCCGTGTCTCATATATCTTGCTCACCATATGGTAGAGTTTTGTCGTGGATGGGACTGTGTTTAAACCAACAATTTTAATTTTTTGTGTTCCCTTTTCTTTTAAAAGAAGTTGGGTTGTGAAGCAGAATATCTGAAAAATGATGAATGATGCCATAACCGGGTATTAATCTTCCAATAAGGAATTCCAATTCTTGTAATATTCCTGGGAATTTCACCTAGCAAGTTAAAACGTCATTTAGAAAGTGCTCACAATGACGAATTGGTCAAAGCCAGGGAATATTTTTCTAAATAATCGGGTTAAACAAGATAATAAAGATGATCACTTAATAAGCAGGTGAAATTATTCCAGTTCTGGTGTCCTGAAATGTAAAGTAGTGTCCCAAAATGTAGAGTATCAAAATGCAATAAAGTCCATGCGATTGCAAGAAGCACTAATTCTATCACATGATATTGAAATGGTGTACTTTATGTTTTGAAAGTTCATGGCATAACATCTTTTGCCCATTTCTTTGTCTGTCTACAAGTAGTTACTCAATCTCAGATTTAAAAATCTTGAGGAACAAATTACAAAAGAAATAAAGAGGGAGGTATTTTGATTTGCAGCTTGATGAGGTCATTGATAGCACTAGAGGGGCTCATTTAACTTGCTATGTCCGATTTGTTGATGAAAAAAGTAATGAATTATTGAAGATCCTTTTTTATAAGGAGGCAACGGCCTCGCCGCAGTGGATACACCGATTCCCATCAGATCACCAAAGTTAAGCGTTGTGGGGCGTGGCTGGCACTTGGATGGGTGACCATTCAGGACGTCATGCGCTGTTGCCATTTTTCGCGGTCACTCAGCCTCGTGATGTCAATTGAGGAGCTATCTGACCGAATAGCAGCGGCTCCGGTCAAAGAAAACCATCATAACGACCGGGAGAGCGGTGTGCTGACCACACACCCCTGCTATCCACATTCTCAGCTGAGGATGACACGGCGGTCGGATGGTGCCGATGGGCCACTTGCGGCCTGAAGACGGAGTCTTTATTGAAAGGAAATAAATGCTGGTATGAGAGACAAAGATTTAATGAAAATAGTGGACAACTTCATGACAGAAACTTTAACTGGGGTTACTGTGTTGCAGTGTACACTGATGGTATGCAATCCATTTCGTGGCGTTACACTGATCTACAAGTACTACCCGCGGCAAAGCTCCTAGTACTATGTGGGACCACTGCAGTATCCATAGAGAAGAATTTGCATCGCAGCATCTGAGTGCCGAGCTAACTCAAGCACTGCATACAGTCACAAATGTGGTGAACTGTATTAAACCTCGTCCACAGAAAACTAGATTTTTGGGGAAATGTATCACAATATATGGACTGAAGATACATATTTCTAATTTTATATACTTTAAGACAAGAAAAAAGAGCTCAACACGAAGTAGTTACGCAAATTAGTCACAAATTGATGTTTGTACAGGTATCGTCGGAAAATTCAAAATTGTAATCTTTGGTGGTCGAAGGATGAATGTGTGACGCTGCAGCGCAGTTTCACCACGCGCTTGGCAAGACAGCAAACAGGGGACATGTCGATATCAAGACATAAGGTCTTTGCGAATTTCATTCCTTGCACTCTGTTGGACAGTACAGGGGAGCGAAGGAAACAGCACAGTGGGACAGGGGCGCCATGAACTCAAAAAATTTGAAAAACATTGGTCTAAGCTATTCTCTCATCTGTCTTTTGCGTCAAGAGGCGATTGTTCGACAGTCTGCAGACGACCGGACATTCATCCATTATGCATGCTGGAACTGTCCCGTCATAGCATCGCTTCTAGTATTTCAGTTGCACGGCGGCACGTTTCAGTCCCAGATTCCAACTGATGACATTTCCGACAATTTGCATACATTAACAAGTTACTCTGTTGCTCTAACGACCTGCTCCATAACTCTTCAGTGGAAAGCTTGCCGTGCAGAAAACGGTAACCTGTAAAAAGCAACAACCCTGACCCAGTAACTGAGAAACTGGCATTAACAGTGCCACGACATCTAATTACTTTCTATTACGATCAGTGTTACTTAGATCTGTTGTAAATTTGTAAGCTCTGTGCAACCCTACTTTTTTAATGGGTTGGCAGGAAATGTCCGCAGCTCGTGGTGTTGCGGTAGCGTTATCGCTCACCGAGCACGGGGTCCCAGGTTCGATTCCTGCCTCGATATGACTGGGTGTTCCTATGTTGTCTTCAGCATCATCATCATCATCATTCATCCCCATTACGGTCGGAGGAAGGCAATGGCAAACCACCTCCACGAGGACCTTGCCTAGCACAACGGTGCTGGTCTCTCGCATCGTCCCCTACGCTCCTCAGAGTATGGGACCTCATCATCATTGACAGGAGATGTCCAATGTATTCTGACCAGCGGTTGTTTTAAAGTGTACTGCTGTGCTGGAAAAGAGTGCTTTCGTTGCTATTGCGATTGAAATACATTTCTGACCATTAAAACTGCAAACTGAGAAAGAATTTCAAATAACAACGTTTTACATGAAACTTTCTGGTAGATTAAAACTATGTTCCGCACAGACACACGAAGTCGGGACCTTTGCCTTTCGAGGGTAAGTGATCTACCATCTCAGCTACCCAAGCAGGACTCATGTCCCGTTCTCGCAGCCTTACTTCTGCCAGTACCTCGTCTCCTACCTTCCAAACTTTACCGAAGCTCTCCTGTGAACCTTGCAGAACTAGCACTCTTGAAAGAAAGGATATCGCTGGCACACAGTTTTAATCTGCCAGGAAGTTTCATATCAATGCACACTCCGCTGCAGAGTGAAAATCTCATTCTGATCAACGTTTTACTTATTGTGTGTATACAGTGATAGGGCTGCAGCAGAACTAGGGCTTATCTTTTCCTAGGAAACACAACTTTATTACGAAAGCTAAAGTGAACTATAGCCACAGTTCCTTAATACACATGTGCTTGGTTCAAGATACAAGAATAATAAAAATAAAATATGCACAAAGACAAAAATTCAGACAATGCAATAGTTTGAAAAATGGTAGCAAGGTGTCACATAAATTAAGACAACGAAATAGTTTAATAAAAGGTAGCAGCGTGTCTTGGTACTAAATTCAACAGAAAATTCAGTACAATAAGCTGACGCCTCTAGCACCAACAATGGCCCTAATCTGGCTGGTCATCGAGTTGAGCTGAGCTTGGATGACAGATACGGGTACTTTCCTTGCTGCTTCAACTCTGATCCAGTGCAACAGTCTTAATGGATGGCGTGTGGTGGCATGTAGTCTCCTGGCAACCCAGGACCAGAAGTTTTCAGTGGGTTAGAGAAAGTGCTTGGCAGCGCAATACTTGAACGCTGTCCTTATTGAGGTATCTCAAACCAGGACGACAACGTGTGGCTTTGGGATTATCTTATTGAAACATCAGAACGTGGTGAAACTGAAATAGAACACTGCCAATAGCCTTGTCTCATCTTAATAGTAACTGTTGCTGTCCAGTTTTCTATGCAAACGAGGTCAAATTATGTTTTGTTGACACTGGCCCCTGTTGCATTAGAGCAAATGTATGGCCTGTACGACGACGATGAATGTAGTGTATCTGTTCTACTCGGAGATCCCATGTTCAGATACGTCAAGCCGCAGCAATGCTGGCTGTGCTGCCATCGTGTGGTGCAGCAGACGTCATTGCACGGTCTGCGTAGGTACTTGTTCTGCTGTTGACAGTCCCATTGGCTAGAGCACGGTATGTGACATGACGTGGTTCCACGATCCTCCACAGCTGAGCGAACAGTATGTCTGTCCTCTCTGGCGCTATTCACAAGAGACCACTGATATAATGTCCGCATGACATTGGGTATGGCTTTCTGAAACAGTCGATTCCATATTCGCATGTCAGTCATGGTGCAAGATGGTAGACCCTTTGGCCTCTTCGTACACTTATTAAGGATTGTCAACCAGCCTGTCTTGAATCTTAAAATCTGACTTTGCTTACATGAAAACTGCTGTTATTTCGCTACCGTATTACACTCTCGTGCAAAGTAGATAATCGGATGTCATGCGCCTGCATGTACATGATGAGGAGTAGGTTTAACGTATATAGTAATTCTGTTCATTTCACATAGGAGACGAGCAGGATCTTTCGAAACTTCGTGGCAGATTAAAACTGTTTGCCGGATCGAGACACGAACTCGGGATCTTTGCCTTTCGCGGGCAACTACTCTACCATCTGAGCTACCCAAGCACGACTCACGACCCGTCCTCATAACTTCAATTCTACCAGTACCGCGTCTCTTACCTTCCGGACTTCACAGGCACTCCTGGAAGATAGGATATTGCTATCGAAATGCAAAGGTCACGAGTTCGAGTCTCGGTCCAGCACACAGTTTTAATCCGCCAGGAAGAGTGAAAATCTCATTCAGGATCTTTTGGGCTGTGAGGAAGCCAGGCGATCACAATAGTTTGAAGGGGGGGGGGGGGGGGGGGGGGACAGCCAGTCACCGGGAAGTGTGGAGACAGTCCCGAACCATGGCTGGCGGTTTCTCTTTTAATGACGGGTCTCAGAGGCCAGTGCTACGGACGTTTGCTATTTTTACAATGGGTGGGAGCGAGCAGTCTTCTTGCGAAAGCCTCATGTTTTGGGCAATAATGCACCAGCTTGGTGCCACAGCTGTGCCGTTGTCTGGAATGTTTTAGAAATGGTCATCGAATTCTACGGGAGAGCCGATCGAACGGCATCACACAAAGCACCTCAACTGTCATATTCCGTTGGCGCCGGTCGCCAAACGTTTCCCACCCAAAGTCCTGGGGAGGCAATGATAGGCTGCCCGCCTATTACGTTTGCAGTCAGTTTGAGAACTGGCGAAAAGCAACGGTGTTGGCACCTAGAGTGATGGGGTGTGACGGTGTGAGTATACACAAATTTATTGTAATCCCATAATTGGCGGAAGCTTTCTTTTTAAGCGACGATTGACCGACTTATGGCACAAGCGGAGCGGTGGCTCTCTCGGTGCGGGGCGGAACAGAATTGAGTGGGTTGGTTTCTGCCCACTGCAGGAGTTGGTCCCGTACTATTCCGCCCTCGCCGCAGAGTAATTTCATTCGCAGTTTGACTTGTCCGGCCACCTGGATAAACACTTAGTTTATTTTTTCGCTCTCGCTCGTCGATCGGTCTCCAAGGCGGAGCCCCATCTCCATGCAGCACAGCCGAGTAGCAGCCGTCATCAGCACGCCACCTTACGCTGCGCTGTCGTTATACATGCATCTCTGGCCTTCAGGGTTTCAGTTCAAATTCAGCTTTCTCAGCGATGGCATCTATAGAACAACATTGTCTCCTTTGGTGATATCACGATACTGCATCCAGTTAGCCATTTGTATCGAAATTATACGTTTAATCTGTCCTCTTTGCTCCTTTTCGTAGTAGAGAAGCATACGAGATTTCACTCACTGTCATTTCACGTATTACGTTATTGCCAACAGCTCTAGCAAATGAGGAATATTTACATGCTTGGTTTTCGTTGTTATACATGATTATGCCTTGTACAAATTCATGATCAATTCCGTGTTCCACTCAAAGAAAATAAATATAATTGTAAATTTTTTGTATGGCATTGTTCTGTCAAACAGTCACACTCACCAGAATTCTTTCCCATCATATATATATATATATATATATATATATATATATATATATATATATATATATATATATATATATATTGGGAGGGGGGGGGAGATTTTGATTCATTAGTTTAATGAATCAATTATATGAGAAGCTAGCCACTCTCTGAAGGATTTATATTACGGCCATTATAAGATCGCGTTACACAGCGTGTGCAGAATCAGTGTAAACCCGCTTGGGTGCGATCTGCATCATGATTCTGCCTCTTAGCTAGCATATCACTAAAGGATTCCACGACAGCAAACACGTGCTAGTTTCCAGTCGGAAACCTATAAATGTGAGCACCAACATAAATATGAGCAATAACATGGATTGATAAGTCGCACTCACGAAGGATGGCAATGCCGCAGCTGTCGAATTGCTACAAGTGCTGGTAAAACTTTCTCCTCTTTAACCGGGGCATAACACGGTCTTCTCACAACTAACGAACATCCACATCTACATCCATACTCCGCAAGCCACCTGACGGTGTGTGGAGGAGGGTACTTTGAGTACCTCTATCGGTTCTCCCTTTTATTTCAGTCTCTTATTTTTCGTGGAAAGAAGGATTGTCGGTATGGCTCTGTGTGGGCTCTAATCTCTCTGATTTCATCCTCATGGTCTCTTCGCGAGATATACATAGGAGGGAGCAATATACTGCTTGACTCCTCGGTGAAGGTATGTTCTCGAAACTTCAACAAAAGCCCGTACCGAGCTACTGAGCGTCTCTCATGCAGAATCTCCCACTGGAGTTTATCCATAGCCTCCGTAACGCTTTCGCGATTACTAAATGATCATGTAACGCAGCTCGCTGCTCTCCGTTGGATCTTCTCTATCTCTTCTATCAATCCTATCTGGTACGGATCCCACACTGCTGAGCAGTATTCAAGCAGTGGGCGAACAAGAGTACTGTAACCTACTTCCTTTGTTTACGGATTGCATTTCCTTAGGATTATTCCAATGAATCTCAGTCTGGCATCCGCTTTACCGACGAACATTTTAAATCACTCCTAATGCGTACTCCCAGATAATTTATGGAATTAACTGCTTCCAGTAGCTAACCTGCTGTATTGTAGCTAACATACACATGAGTTTTCTGTAAGAGACATGCACTGCATAATTTTTCATATACGGGACTTAGATGGCCTTGTCTGATAAAAAATATCCGGAAACCTCTGTGTAAAGTGAAATTGACCACCAGGCGTTACGAGATGTGGCCCACGCATATAGGAGGAAGGGGAGGAGTGGGGAGGAAAGGGAGTAGAGTTTTGTTTTGCCAGTAGGGAAGCAGTAACAGCGGAATGGCTTCGTCGGGAGACCTCACTGACTTCCATGTGGACTAGACGTTGGATGTCCCTTGAGTAAAAAGCTTTTCAAGGACGTTTCAGCCCCTCTAAAGTGACCGATCTTTTGATGTGGTTGTTGTTGTTGTTGTTGTTGTCTTCAGTCCAGAGACTGGTATGATGCAACTCTCCTCGCTACTCTATCCTGTGCAAGCTTCTTCATTTCCAAGTAACTACTTCACCCTACATCCTTCTGAATCCCCTTAGTCTATTCATATCTTGGTCTCCTTCTACGATTTTTACCCTCCACACTGCCCTCCAATACTAAATTGGTGATCCCTTGATGCCTCAGAACATGTCCTACCAACCGATCCCTTCTTCTAGTCAAGTTGTGCCACAAATTTCTCTTCTCTCCAGCTCTATTCAATACCTCCTCATTAGTTATGTGATCTACCCATCTAGTCTTCAGCATTCTTCTGAAGCACCACATTTCGAAAGCTTCTATTCTCTTCTGGTCTAAACTATTTATCGTCCATATTTCACTACCATACATGGCTACACTCCATACAAATACTTTCAGAAACCACTTTCTGACACTTAAATCTATACTCGATGTTAACAAATTACTCTTCTTCAGAAACTCTTTCCTTTCCATTGCCAGTCTACATTTGATACCTCTCTACTTCGACCATCATCAGTTATTTTGCTCCCCAAATAGCAAAATCTTTTTCTACTTTAAGTGTCTCATTTCCTAATCTAATTGCTCCAGCATCACCCGACTTAATTCGACTACATTCAGTTATCCTCGTTTTGCCTTTGTTGATGTTAATCTTATATCCTCCTTTCAAGACACTGTCCATTCCGTTCAGCTGCTCTTCCAGGTCCTTTGCTGTCTCTGACAGAATTACAATGTCATCGGCGAACCTCAAATTTTTTATTTCTTCTCCATGGATGTTCATTCCTACACCGAATTTTTCTTTCGATTCCTTTACTGCTAGCTCAATATACAGATTGTATAACATCGGGGAGAGGCTACAATCCTGTCTCACTCCCTTCCCAACCACTGCTTCCCTCTCATGATGTGGTTATGAAGTGGAAATGCGAAGAAACAACCTAGACCTGCCTGACCTCACGAACTGACGGATAGGTGATGTCGACTGTTGTGCAGGGTGGTTGTAAAAAGTCACACGCAGTGGAAGGAATCACGCGTGTATTCCAATGTGCTACCAGCAGTCCAGGGGCATGTAGACTGCTTATGTGTATGTTGGCAGCGCTATGCAACGCTCTGCATTCATATCACTGATAGCGCTGTGCGCACTCTGTAAGAGACGCTGTGGCTGGTCGGACTCGCAGTTAAAGGTAAATAGCCAGCAATTTTGGAGGTTTGCAGTATTAGCGCGAGCGGACGGTCTGGACGTGTGTCCGTCATGGAGATTTAATGTGGGTAATGGAATTACTGACGACTGTATAATTTTTCGAACTGGTTGTGACATGATTAAGGTAAAATCTGCTAAACACATTGTTTGCTCTGCAACAAAATCTTTCATTTGCTAACCACATGCCTATTAATAGTTATAGTTTACAATACTTAGAATCTTTTTATGTAGTTGGCTGTATTGGTGCTTGCTGTATTGCTGTAGTTCCTGTAATTAAAATTTTTTGTGAGGTAAGTGACTTATGAAATATATGGTTTATTGTTAGGATTTCTTCCAATTGAAGTACATTCTTTTAAGTTAATTTTAAAGCAGTCAGATCGCGTTATCCTTGAATATTGTGGGTAATTAATGAGTAGGAGATGTTTGAGTTGTTTTTATCAGGACAAATTATGTAGGTCAGTGTTGAAATGATAAAAACAAGTAAAGAGACAGTAGATTCAGTTTCACTCAGCATTTTAAGAACATTAAGTCAGCATTCAGCAGTTTAAGTAAAATCATATATTAAATAAATTTCACAGGTAGGACAACGACTACGCGAATGGTCGAGCAGCCCCGTAACAGCCACATATTTCCGTAATTAGTTCGAAGTGAAGCTTGTGGCGGTGTAAATAGCGCTGCCACTGGACAATGTTTGACTGGAAACGAGTGCGTTGGAGTGATGAATTAAGCTGTACCGTGTGGAAATCCGAAGGAAGGGACTGTGTGTGGCAAATGAATGAAAACGATTGCTTGCCATAACATGTACTGCAAAGAGTGAAGTAGGGAGGTACTGATGTAACAGTATGGGAGTGTTTCTTGTTGCTAGGGTGTTGTCCCCTTACTGCAGTTAAGAAAACAGTAGACGGGGAAGGACATAACACATTTTACAGCATTATGTACTGCGTACAGTAGAGGAACAGTTTGGAGAAAGTGGCTGTATCTTCATGACAACGCACTTTGTCATAAAGCCGCATTTGAGAGGCAATAATGTGTATACATTTCTGTAACGGACTAGCATGCTCAGACTCCTGCGTTAAGGTCAGTGGTTCATCTCTGGGATAAGTTATAAGGGAGTATTCGCTCCAGATCCAAGTATCCAATCTAAATATCTCTCTGGTTTCGACTCTTGAGGTAGAATGAGCTACCATTCCTTCACAGACATCCAGATCCCTCATTGAAAATATCCAGAAGTGTATATCTGCATATCAAATGGCCGATGACGTCAGACTTTGTATAGGCCTTCGGTGTGTTATTCGATCGCGGGATGGGCAATAAATAGAATTCTAAACGACCTGGTCGTGGTCAGACCGTGGGTATCACACCGACATCTTACAGGCGTTGTGGGTCTCATACGAAAACGAACTGAAACTGTGCAAGACACTCTGTGGACAAAAGATAGTATCAAGCGTGGGCAAAAGATTGTAATTTGGTCTCCAGACCCGAAACCATATATATCACAAATTCTAGAGACAACCCCAGCTCGCTACTATGTATGATACCCCAATCAGGGTCATCATTAGAAAAGACCAAACGGCCGCTTCCGATGGTTGTTTTCCTTATTTTATTGATTTATTAGTTTGAGTAGGATGAAAAGCAAACCAAAGCTACTTGGTACTGGAAAGAGTCAGTATATAGTTTACAGATGCCGATTAGAACGTTATAAGCAAAAAATTAAAGGGTTAATAAAACTCGAAAAATCAGATTACAGCTACGAATAAATAACAATACTTGGGTAAAAAGTTCTCGGTAAACTTACCGCGTCAGATTTGAATAAAATCCCGAGCTTTGGATGACTGCCTCCATTGTTGTAGTCAGGGGCTATGTCTGATAAATTTTTATCCAAGGACTTCATCGCGAAATATTTCGTAACCAAATAAAATTACAGACAAAAGTTTTCATCTCCTGTGCCGAACTCCTTTACAAATAGAAGGAGTGTGCCATAAGGAAACCTTTCAATTTGATTTTGAATACTTGTGGTTTAACACACTTTTTTTCAGTTCACTTGCAACCTTATTGAAATTGAGCCTGTTATTTACAAAGGTTAAGGAAGTATTATCCAAGTGTATGATTTCCCATCTAGTGTCCACTGAATGAATGTTGCAATTCGTTTTGAATTTGATTAGTTGTGATGAACTAATCACAAGAAAGCTGTGAAACCTGGGTTATTTATCGGCCTAATCGGCCTGCGGCCGTTCACATCTTTCACAACGTCGAGTTATGAGACTATGGCCGCCGCGAACGTTTCTTTAGGAATCTGTTTGACTACTGGAAAGCCGTTGGTGCAGTAGCGGCACAACTAGTAAATATGCGACCATAGAGAATGTCTTTCATCGTTGAAAATCGTGAAAGTCGCTAGGAGACAGGAGAAATCACTGCAGTCTTGTTTGCGGCCGTCTGTCAGCAGCATACTTGGCACCCGCCTGCAGAATGCTTTTCATGTTTTCAGGTCTTCGTGCAGGATTATGTGCACAGATCCCACGGAAATGTCAAATTTGGTGGCGACATGTCCCACACTCATTCGACGACACATCGAAACAACTTTTTCACTCGAAGATGTCATCAGACCAGATAGTACGAGACCGAGTTTGTGTGATGTCACACGACGTTCTGCCTTCTTTTAACTTTTGCACTCTCGAACGCATATTACACATGTGCATAACACCAGCACCACATGTATCATTGAAATGGCGATGAACTTAAATCGCTTTCATATCACACAAATAGAGTCATTTTCAGTATCATAAACAGTCCTTACTCTCCCCGCTGCTGCCAGAGTCCTGTGTGCTGCACAGTGCTGCCATCTGTGTTAAAAATTCGCGAGCGTTCGGTGTACGCTTATTTTAAAACAAACCACGTGTTCCTCTCTGTTCAGTTCTGAGAAAAAAAAATCTGAGGCGTTATAACTTGAAGGCCAAACATATTATCAACAACAAATCCCACGATGGAATATATGTACAGGGATGGCAGAGTTAAAATCCCGAGACATCTGAACAACGACCTACACCAACTTCACGAACACGCTCTACAGATCAGTCTTGTCACCCTTGTCTGGGCTGAGAACCTTCTTCTTTAGTGCACAAAGGTCTTCCAAAATATAAGTCCTTACGAGATAATGGAAAATAAGCAAAGTAAATAAGCCTTCACGTTTCAGTGTTAGGCATAGCGGAGATAATTCTTAAGGTTAAAGTAGCAGCAATCAGTTTCTCAGTTTCTGCACAAGATCTTGAATGTGATGGAGGTATCACATTCAAGATCTTGTGCAGAAGCTGAATGCTGCTATCTTCACCATAAGAATTCTCTCTTACCTTCCGTCAATGCTCAGTACTACGAATTTAAAATGCTCGATTTCACTGACTGTTTCATCACCTCCATACAATAAAATTTCGCTTTTACAAGAGTTCCGTGTCACAAAGTGCAAGCATTAAGCTTTGTTTGCAGTTAAGAGTTAATCTGTTCTTTGAAAGATACATGCTGGTGCTACTGACTACCCTATTAGCTACATCATTTACACTCATATTCAGAGAAAACAGAACACGTTGAATGACTAGACACAAACATTGATATTCACAGGACATTTACATTAGTACGTTCTGCAGAAATGATTAGCACTTCAGTCATCTCAGTTCAGCAAGTGTCCTGTTGCCAAGTAGGCACAAGGTCCTCCATGGGCCTTGGTAGCTTGTCCTTGCGTGATGGCATCGACGCTTATAAGACGCTAATTGCGTCCTGTGGTATAGTCATCCGTACTGCGCCCATCTGGTTCCAAAGTTCACATATAGTGGTTGGTATTGGGTCACTGCGCTGCACCCGTCATTTCACCATATCCCACACATTTTCGATTGGCGACAATTCTGGAGACCTGACGGGCCAGGGAACGGCTGATACCTTGTGTCACCAAGAAGGCACGTGTTCGTGCAGCAACATGTGATTTTGCATTGTCTTTCAGAAACGTGGTGTCTGGGGTGCTGTGTAGCAAGGGCGTGGCTATGGATCGCAGGATGTCATTCACGTAGGTCACACGGGTCTCAGTGCCCTCAGCATGCACCAACTGTGATTTGGTTCAAATGGCTCTGAGCACTATGGGACTTAACAACTGAGGTCTCAGTGCCCTAGAACTTAGAACTAATTAAACCTAACTAACCTAAGGACATCACACACATCCATGCCCGAGGCAGGATTCGAAGCTGCGACCGTAGCGGTCTCGCGGTTTCAGACTGAAGCGCCTAGAACCGCATGGCCACTGCGGCCGGCAATTGTGATTTGTCGTTGTACCCAGTAGCACCCCACACTATAAGGCTGGTGGTTATGACTTGTTCGAATACAGCCACTGTGATTTCACTGTCCCTATCTGCACCGAACCAAAATTCAGCCATCATTTTCAAACAAACAGAATCGGAATTCGTTCGAAAACGCTATGTGATGCCATTTCTGTCCCCAGTGACTTCGTTCCATACACCACTACCGTCTAGCATGTGTATGCACATTCGCCAAAGGTAGGCAGAGAAGTCTACGACGCGCACGTAATCCACGCCGTAATAAACTGCGACGGACTGTTACACCTGATATAGTACGAAGTGTTACACTATTCCACTGTAGCACCAGAGTCAAGGAGGACGCAGATCTGTCGTGCAATGCAATAAGATGAGGTGTTGATCTCCTCAGGGGATGGTCTAGGTGGTGCGGCTTCTGTGAACAATTCTGCGCACATCCGCTGCGCTTCTGAAACACTTCATTCCATACGAACAGCAATTTCCCCGATGGATGCATCACTTTCTCTCATACCAATAATGCACCATCTTCAAACTCACTGATTTGACGGTACGGTTCGCGCATACGTCTGCGGGGCATCCTGCACGTCTACTCAGGTCACACTTACAACGAGAGCTCCAGGCACAAGTCATCGGCAGGTGGTGTTGTGCCGTGATATCGATGTTGAACTTGAAACCGTTGGCCGAGATGGTTCAAATTCTGATCATTTTTACAGAACATACTAACGTACATGTTCTATGAATACCAACGTCCTATCTCTAGTCCTTCAAGCTGTTTTTTTCTGAACATGAGTATATATTACGTTCGACCCGCCAGGGTAGCCGACAGCGCTAACACTGCTTCCTGGACTCGGGTAGGCGCGCCGGCCCCGGATAGAATCTGCCCTGCGGACTAACGACGTGGGCTGGTGTGCTGGCCAGCCTGGATCTGGTTTTTAGGTGGTTTTCCACATCCCACTAGGTGAGTACTGGGCTAGTCCCCACATTCCGCCTCAGTTACATGACTCGCAGACATTTGAAACACATGAACACTTATCCATGGATTACACTAGATGCAGACAGTTGGGGTACACACATTCCGTCCCAGGGGGGTACAGGGTGGTGACAGGAATGGCATCATGCCACCCCTTAAAATTAAAACGCAACATCCGGCTAACCAAAACAGCGGACCCTGCAAGTTGGGGTGAATGCTTGGAAAGAGAGAGAGAGAGAGAGAGAGAGAGAGAGAGAGTATATATTACATTCCACATCTTTTATAATACCATTTGTGTCATCTGCAAGGAGAAAAATTTGCATATCGTCTGTCATGTTTAGTGGCCAATCGTTGATTTGCGAGGGTTATTCAGAAGTAAGGTCCGAATTGCTGCAGCTAAAATGTTTAAAACCATTGATCAGTCTGTCAATTGTGAAATACAGTCAGTGATTCGGTTTTTCACAGCAAGTAACTCTGCAGCAGCGGAAACTCACCGACAGTTAAGTGGGCTGTGTGAATGATAGCAAGTCATGTAAGTAGGTGAGAGCTTTCAAGGACGGACAGGAAAATGTCCATGATAAACCGCTATCAGACCGACGATCAGTGATCTCAGAAGATTTTTTCAAAGCCGTGGACGAAAAGATTATTGAAAACCAGTCATTGACAATTTGAAATTTGGCACTGGAATCCCCTATAATGGTTAGAACAACTTTGATCAAAATTGTCCTTGAAAAGCTGAGATTTCGAAATAAAGGTACACGTTGGGTCCCCATGCTGCTTACTGAGAAATGCAACAGAGAACACTGTCACAGGGGATGAGACGTGAGTTTCTCACATGACCCCAGAATCTAAATGTCAGTCAAGGCAATGGCATCACGTGACATCACCAGTCAATGTCAAGGCCAAGCAGACAAACAGATGCCTACCTGATTCTGTGCCCCACTACGAAGATGTCCACGAGATTGTGACAAAGCGAATGTACATTGTCGTCCATCAACGTGAATCGCGCTCCAATACTCTACTTGGCATGCGAGGCTGCCTTGCCGATCCTTCACACCAGTCATCCCCCCATGTACTGACGTAAGGGATGTTCTGAATCATACACTCCTGGAAATTGAAATAAGAACACCGTGAATTCATTGTCCCAGGAAGGGGAAACTTTATTGACACATTCCTCGGGTCAGATACATCACATGATCACACTGACAGAACCGCAGGCACATAGACACAGGCAACAGAGCATGCACAATGTCGGCACTAGTACAGTGTATATCCACCTTTCGCAGCAATGCAGGCTACTATTCTCCCATGGAGACGATCGTAGAGATGCTGGATGTAGTCCTGTGGAACGGCTTCCCATGCCACTTCCACCTGGCGCCTCAGTTGGACCAGCGTTCGTGCTGGACGTGCAGACCGCGTGAGACGACGCTTCATCCAGTCCCAAACATGCTCATTGGGGGACAGATCCGGAGATCTTGCTGGCTAGGGTGGTTGACTTACACCTTCTAGAGCACGTTGGATGGCACGGGATACATGCGGACGTGCATTGTCCTGTTGGAACAGCAAGTTCCCTTGCCGCTCTAGGAATGGTAGAACGATGGGTTCGATAACGGTTTGGATGTACCGTGCACTATTCAGTGTCCCCTCGACGATCACCAGAGGTGTACAGCCAGAGTAGGAGATCGCTCCCCACACCATGATGCCGGGTGTTGGCCCTGTGTGCCTCGGTCGTATGCAGTCCTGATTGTGGTGCTCACCTGCACGGCGCCAAACACGTATACGACCATCATTGGCACCAAGGCAGAAGCGACTCTCATCGCTGAAGACGACACGTCTGCATTCGTCCCTCCATTCACGCCTGTCGCGACACCACTGGAGGCGGGCTGCACGATGTTGGGGCGTGAGCGGAAGACGGCCTAACGGTGTGCGGGACCGTAGCCCAGCTCCATGGAGACGGTTGCGAATGGTCCTCACCGAGACCCCAGGAGCAACAGTGTCCCTAATTTGCTGGGAAATGGCGGTGCGGTCCCCTACGGCACAGCGTAGGATCCAACGGTCTTGGCGTTCATCCGTGCGTTGCTGCGGTCTGGTCCCAGGTCGACGGGCACGTGCACCTTCCGCCGACCACTGGCGACAACATCGATGTACTGTGGAGACCTCACGCCCCACGTGTTGAGCAATTCGGCGGTACGTCCACCCGGCCTCCCGCATGCCCACTATACGCCCTCGCTCAAAGTCCGTCAACTGCACATACGGTTCACGTCCACGCTGTCGTGGCATGCTACCAGTGTTAAAGACTGCGATGGAGCTTCGTATGCCACGGCAAACTGGCTGACACTAATGGCGGCGGTGCACAAATGCTGCGCAGCCAGCGCCATTCGACGGTCAACACCGCGGTTCCTGGTGTGTCCGCTGTGCCGTGCGTGTGATCATTGCTTGTACAGCCCTCTCGCAGTGTCCGGAGCAAGTATGGTGGGTCTGACACACCGGTGTTAATGTGTTCTTTTTTCCATTTCCAGGAGTGTATATTTAACATGTGATAATTAACTGAAACCTTCAACTGCCGACAGGTGTTGTTGATATACCTCGATGGGGACAGCTGAAAATGTGTGACACTACTCGAAAATATGACTGAACCACTTCACTTCAGTGGCAGTGGCAGTTTAGGATACAGGTAGGGTGGAAACGACGTCCTCGCTGCTTCCACACACGAATATCAGTCTCGTCAGAAAAGAGCACTGTGTCCTATTGTCCCCCACAAAGAATGGTTTCACGTGCTTGTGACACGAGCCTCTCTCTGGACCCGATTCAGGGGAGGAGCCTTCAGACGACTTCCGGTACGTAATCCCCATTCATAGAGACTATTTCGTATCGTTTGTTTTCTTACGGCTGTACTCCTGTAGCTGTTTGGCACTACCGCTATAGACATGTAGCGCTATGTTGATTGTTTCTTTTGGCTCTTGCATGCAAATAATGGTCCTGCACACTTGTTGCTTTTCTTCCGCGGCCACTTCTGTGACGATCCTCAACTGATGCTGTCGTCGGAAACTTCTTACACATTCTAGATACTACGTTTTCCTCACATTCGCTGAGACGTTCACCTGTCTCACTTTCTGCTCCATTATAAGGACTCTCGTAGTGACACACAGTTCAAGTACTGCAGTGTTTACAGATGACATGGTTGCGACAGGCTGCACATACTGCCACCTGAAAGTAGGAACATGGTCTATTTCCGCAAGAATTACGTTACGAACAAACCAGTGTATTGATAGCATTACGTATTTCTGTCCACAACGTTCAATATTAAAGTTTCAGCAATATGCAACACTTATTTTGACCACTGTATATTTTTGTTGATCACGTCAGCATTACGTAGTGCTACAGTGTGGGAGAGCTTTAACTTAATTCCTATTCAAGTGATCTGCAGTTACCTATAGTACTTCAGAGAAACTACATAAAATAACGTATCGCAGTAGTCTCTCAAGATTTAAACCATACCTCCGCCCCTTCCCTATCAAATCGTGAGAATTTTGCGTTTAGCGGCTCTTCCAAGTTACATTCGACAATTCTTTAGTCGTGCCACAACATACATCTTTCGTCTTCTTAAGAGACGCGAGTTACCTCTGAGAAAAAAGAGTACACAACATTTAGCTGTTGCAGTAATTATTTGCCCAAGAGACGGTCAGTACGCTTCATTCGCACCAGGGCTCTGTTCACATTCGTAGTTAGCACAAATTGTTCACAAATATAATTAGCACTTGCAAGAAAACGCTTGGAGGAAGCGCTAACTGATCGTAAGAAGCAGACGGTAAACTCCCTTGTAGCGCTAGTGACTTTTTTTGTCATGGGAGACTCCTCAGGGAAAGCACATGTGCTTGGAGTGACGCTAAGACATGTGACTCATGGGAATACCAAGAACTGTAACGGATGACGTTTGTTTGTTGAAGTCACCAGTAGCAGGCAGTAAACGCCAAACGAATTGTTGCTTTCCCTACATTAAGCGAGAAAGCTCTGAATGTATAGCTATGCCCAGTTCCATTCGATATTTACGATTCATATACAGGGTGTCCGAAAATAAAGTATACATTTTTTGAAGTTGAATATCTCTTTAATTAAAGGAGATAGAATTGCAGTTTTTACCCGCCAGGGTAGCCGAGAGCGCTCATGTCCTGCTTCCTGGACTAGGGTAGCCGCGCCGGCTCCGGATCGAATCCGTCCGGCGGATTAACGTCGAGGGCCGGTATGCCGGCCAGCCTTGATGTGGTTTTTAGGCGGTTTTCCACATCCCGCTAGGTGAATACCGGGCTGGTCCCCAAGCTCCGCCTCAGTTACACGACTCACAGACATTTGAAAACGTTCACACTATTTCATGACTTACACTACATTCAGACACCTAGGGTACACTGCTTCTGTCCCAGAGGTTCGGGGTGGTGGCAGGAAGGGCATCCGGCCACCCTATGCCATTCAACACTGCCAAATCCGTCATAACAAAGCCGACCCCGCGTTGGAGCTGGACACAGGCCCGAGACAAAGAAATGCCGTTTTGTGGGTAATTATTCAGAAGGTAATGAAAAACATAACAACGCTTTCTTTTGTTTCAGGATTGTAAACATGGTGTTATTGTTGCCTCATCGGAAATGCGTGCTACAGTGTTACTGGAAAATAGAGAATGTGAGTGAGGTATTTTGATGTTGGAGGGCTGAATTTGGAATACCATCACCACCAAGGGTAACAACTGCAAGAATCTGAGATAAGTTTCACATCAGAGGAACAGTACAACATTTGAAGAAAGGACATTGTAGAAGAAAGAGATCTTAAGCAGACAGTGATAGGGTTGATGCAGTGACCCAAGCATACTCACAATCCCGAATAAATCTGCAAGGCAATACTCTTGTGAGATTGGGAACTGCAAATGCAGTGTTCATAGAATTCAGTGGTCTCAGAAATTGAAGCCATACATTCCGACTTTTCCATGCTCTTAATGAGGATGAGCCCAATAGGTGAAGTGCATTTTGTGAATGGTTCATTAACAGATGCGAAGAAGACCAACATTTCCCCGATCTAATTCTTTGATCAGATGAAGTGACTTTTAAAATTAATGGAACAATTGACTACCATAATTGCATGTACTCGGCCAGTGATAACCCATACGTAACAGATGAAAGACATGTTAATCGCCGGCCGATGTGGCCTAGCGGTTCTAGGCGCTTCAGTCTGGAACCGCACGACAGCTACGGTCGCAGGTTCGAATCCTGCCTCGCGCATGGATGTGTGTGATGTCTTTAGGTTAGTTAGGTTTAAGTAGTTCTAAGTTCTAGGGGACTGATGACCTCAGATGTTAAGTCCCATAGTGCTCAGAGCCATTTCAACATGTTAATCTAGCAGCAGTATGAGTCTAGTGTAGTCTGTCTTCTGGAAGGTTAATTGGGCCGTAGTACTTTGAAAACGCTGTCACAGGTGACTCTTACTTTGAAATGTTGCGTATGATAACTCCTGTTCTTAATGACTTTTTTGAAAATGAAGATTATTGCTTTCAACAGAGCGGTGCACTACATCACTTTTACATTGATGTGACGGTACTTGCCAGTTGTACATTCCTTGCAAGATGGATAGGACAAAGAGGGAGTGTGGAATTTCCAGATTGATCCCCTGATATAGCTCCTCTAGACTTCTGTCTGTCGCGTACTCTCATGAACACAGTTTACACTGCAAGACCACAAACATTGGAAGATCTTAGAGAGAAAATTGCGGAGGCCTGTGATGCTATTCCATTAGGAACAATACAGTTGGCATGTCACTCTGTTCTGTGTCATTGTCGATGGTGTATTGCGGCTGAAGGAGACCATTTTGAATATTTACCACCTTTAGTTGGACCTTAAGGTACACCACAAACATTTTACTGTATTTCTATCTCCTTTAATTAAAGAGATATTCAGTTTCGAAGAGTATACACATTATTTTGAGACACCTTGTATATTATAAAACAGATGTTCGTTGTGTGTACGTAATGTTCAAAATCTCCTCCTGAACCACTTGACGGATTGCAACCAAACTTGGATCACACATCATTCGAAATAATTGCTGTTGGGGAAAGATATGGGGGAGAAAAAAGAGTGTAGCCCAAGACCCACGAAAACCCAGTTTCTTTCAGCCATTGTTAGAGAATGACAGTACTTAGTGATTTGCAACAAACTTTACACATAAATTCAAACCTTTACAAAACTCTTTCTCGTTGACAACATCCACAAAATGAAGAAAGTTTTCCGTTATTACAATTTCACTCTTCATGCAGTAAAACTGACGCGTAAGACAGGACGTTTCAATTTATTACTTCTTTGATATTAAGTTTATTCGCGACACGCTTCTATGGGACATTGTTCAGGAGATGTAACGTCATTAACACTGAGTTGCGTGAAACCGAAATTACAGGGCGTAATTCGCTAGAGATCAGGTGAACTATGTTTACAAATCTGTGTGAAATATGTTAAACACAAGTGAAATATGTATATGAAGTTCGTAACTGTTCTCGAAAGAACAGATACCATTAATGATCGTGCAGCTTCTCTAGAATAAGTGATAATTAATTGAAACCCTCAGCTACCGACAGGTGTTGTTGATATACTTCGATGGGAACATCTGAAGATGTGTGCCCCGACCAGGACTCAAACCCGGGATCTCTTGCTTACATGGCAGACACACTATCGATCTGAGTCACCGAGGACACAGATGAATAGCGCCACTGCAGGGACTTACTCTTTGCACACTTCCCGTGAGACTCACATTCTCAACTGTCCACAATCTACATACGTAATGTACCTGCTAGATATTCTAGAGAAGCTGCACGGTCATCAATGGTATCTGTTCTTTCGAGAACAGTTACTATCTTCAATAAATATAGTTAAAGGGTACCCAGCCATTGGCCTTCGTCTGTGCGAATGCGCACAGGTTTCCCGAACTCTTACGGGAATCGTCACCTTAGTGTGCGCGAGTAATGAGTGGATGGGCAAATATCTATTAGGTACATTACGTATGTAGATTGTGAACAGTTGGGAATGTGAGGCTCACGGGAAGCGTGCAAGTGATAAGTCCCAGCAGTCGGGCTATTCACCTGTGTCCTCGATGGCTCAGATGGATAGAGCGTCTGCCATGTAAGCAAGAGATCCAGGGTTCGAGTTCTGGTCTTGGCACACATTTTCAGCTGTCCCCATCGAGGTATATCAACAACACCTGTCGGCAGTTGAAGGTTTCAGTTAATTATCACATGTTAAATATACACTCCTGGAAATGGAAAAAAGAACACATTGACACCGGTGTGTCAGACCCACCATACTTGCTCCGGGCACTGCGAGAGGGCTGTACAAGCAATGATCACACGCACGGCACAGCGGACACACCAGGAACCGCGGTGTTGGCCGTCGAATGGCGCTAGCTGCGCAGCATTTGTGCACCGCCGCCGTCAGTGTCAGCCAGTTTGCCGTGGCATACGGAGCTCCATCGCAGTCTTTAACACTGGTAGCATGCCGCGACAGCGTGGACGTGAACCGTATGTGCAGTTGACGGACTTTGAGCGAAGGCGTATAGTGGGCTTGCGGGAGGCCGGGTGGACGTACCGCCGAATTGCTCAACACGTAGGGCGTGAGGTCTCCACAGTACATCGATGTTGTCGCCAGTGGTCGGCGGAAGGTGCACGTGCCCGTCGACCTGGGACCGGACCGCAGAGACGCACAGATGCACGCCAAGACCGTAGGATCCTACGCAGTGCCGCAGGGGACCGCACCGCCACTTCCCAGCAAATTAGGGACACTGTTGCTCCTGGGGTATCGGCGAGGACCATTCGCAACCGTCTCCACGAAGCTGGGCTACGGTCCCACACACCGTTAGGCCGTCTTCCGCTCACGCCCCAACATCGTGCAGCCCGCCTCCAGTGGTGTCGCGACAGGCGTGAATGGAGGGACGAATGGAGACGTGTCGTCTTCAGCGATGAGAGTCGCTTCTGCCTTGGTGCCAATGATGGTCGTATGCGTGTTTGGCGCCGTGCAGGTGAGCGCCACAATCAGTACTGCATACGATCGAGGCACACAGGGCCAACACCCGGCATCATGGTGTGGGGAGCGATCTCCTACACTGGCCGTACACCTCTGGTGATCGTCGAGGGGACACTGAATAGTGCACGGTACATCCAAACCGTTATCGAACCCATCGTTCTACCATTCCTAGACCGGCAAGGGAACTTGCTGTTCCAACAGGACAATGCACGTCCGCATGTATCCCGTGCCACCCAACGTGCTCTAGAAGGTGTAAGTCAACTACCCTGGCCAGCAAGATCTCCGGATCTGTCGCCCATTGAGCATGTTTGGGACTGGATGAAGCGTCGTCTCACGCGGTCTGCACGTCCAGCACGAACGCTGGTCCAACTGAGGCGCCAGGTGGAAATGGCATGGCAAGCCGTTCCACAGGACTACATCCAGCATCTCTACGATCGTCTCCATGGGAGAATAGCAGCCTGCATTGCTGCGAAAGGTGGATATACACTGTACTAGTGCCGACATTGTGCATGCTCTGTTGCCTGTGTCTATGTGCCTGTGGTTCTGTCAGTGTGATCATGTGATGTATCTGACCCGAGGAATGTGTCAATAAAGTTTCTCCTTCCTGGGACAATGAATTCACGGTGTTCTTATTTCAATTTCCAGGAGTGTATTTGACATGTGCGTACATAGACGAAGCCACGAGTTAAGAGCTCTTCCTAAACCACTGCATCGGTGTCAATCAAATTTGGTACACATACTACTTACTAGCTGGAAAGAAATACTGGAGTCGTAAGAACCAGCAGGCTCCTACTGTGATAGGGATGATGACGTGGAGGAAGAAGGGGGAGGACGAAATGGACACAGATAAGAGAGACGAGGAGGAAATTCACAGAAAGGGAAGTGCAGTAGATGGACAGAGAGAGGGGAGGACGAGCTGGAAGGATGATGGAAAGAGGTGGAGATTTACAGAGAGAGGAGGGAAGAGAAGAGGGCCAAAGAGAGAGTGAAGGAGGAGATCAACGGATAGAAGACTAAATAAATACGTGGGCAACGCCAGGTACTCAGCTAGTCATCATATATAGCGGACTGAAACGTAGAGCAACTGCAAATTATTGCGAATTCTATTTCGTCTTCAGTAAGAGGCTGAGCTTGATTGTTTTAGATGTTAGAGATAATAAAGACAACTAGATGAAACAATTTGCACATGCACTGATCAGCTATAACATTATGGCCATTTGCTTAGTAATGTGTTGATCCATCTGTGGAATGGCATACAGCAGCATTTTTCTGTGGCATGGACTCAACAAGTCCTTTGTAGTTTTCCAGAGGTATAAGGTGTCAGATATCTAGACACAGGTCACGCAATTCCCCAAAATTATGGGCCTGTGGTTCCTGAGAGTGGGGTTGACGCAGGACAGCATTTAATTTCAGATGCTTCCTATCGGCTTGAGAATAGGCGAATTCAGTCGTTAAGAAATGAATTCTAGTTTACTAGCATGATCCTCAAACCGCTGTAACACGATTGTGGTCATGCCATCGCCGTAGGGAAAAACATCGAACGTGAAGAGATGCAAGTGGTCAGTAATAATGCTCACGTAGTACACAGGTGAAATGTTATCGTCGATTACTACTTCAAGTTCCATGGAAACACAGGTCACTGTCCCCCTTACGGCAATATTGTCCCTATGGCCTGCATCTGTGTGAGACGTCACTCACCGCCCAAGTTCATGTTGTTGTAAGAGTAAGAGAACAAGAAGAAAGAGGTTGGTCCAGAAGGGCTATTAGTGCAGTCGTTTATTGATGATCTTGGTGAAGGCTGCATGGTGATACGAGTTGTATATCAAGAGATACATCACCTTCAATGAAACAATGAAATCAGAATTCGTGCTATCGCACGGAAGCTGGAGGCGACCATTGTCATGTTGGTGGGGCGGGCGAACGCGCAAGCAAGTCGTGTCATCGTGGAGGTGTGAGTTAACGAGCATATCTCTCTCATTTAAGTGTATGGCCGAAAGAGTCAGCCTTCACGAATTCTGAAACGAACCCTGTCGTCCAGAACCGGATACCAAAAAGGGCTTAGATTCACCATCAGATGGAGAAACTCACAGGTGTCTATAGTCTTTTGAGGGCTAAGCGCTGCAGTGTGCGAGTGAGACAGACAAGAACCTGCGTCACAGGAAAACCCAGTAGAAGCCTTTGTGGCCAAGGAGACGTTCTTTTTATGGTCATCAGTCTACTGACTGGTTTGATGCGGCCTGCCACGAATTCCTTTCCTGTGCTAACCTCTTCATCTCAGAGTAGCACTTGCAACCTACGTCCTCAATTATTTGCTTGACGTATTCCAATCACTCACTGTCTTCCTCTACAGTTTTTGCCCTCTACAGCTCCTTCTAGTACCATGGCAGTCATTCCCTCATGTCTTAGCAGATGTCCTATCATCCTGTCCCTTCTCCTTATCAGTGTTTTCCACATATTCCTTTCCTCTCCGATTCTGCGTAGAACCTCCTCGTTCCTTACCTTATCAGTCCACCTAATTTTCAACATTCGTCTATAGCACCACATCTCAAATGCTTCGATTCTGTTTTGTTCCGGTTTTCAAGGAGACGTAGCAGTGTTAAATATGGCAGACATAAGACCGGCCGCAAAGGGAAACATTCATGAAAACTATATAATTCTGTAGAAATGCAGGAAATCAAGCCACAGTAATTTTACTCTGCCATCCTTCACAAATTTTCATGGTGATTCCAATAAAACTTGAATATTGATCATATCTATAATGGTTTAGGCCATGGGTTTCCAAACTGGGGGGGGGGGTCCTAGAACATACAGCTTTTGAAGATCATGTTTAGAATGTCACACACAGAAACTCTCAACATTACGAAGGCGATATGCGTTAACTCTAATACATCAGATTTGTAAACAACTTACTTCTGACAATTGGAAAACAGAAAAGTCAGGTATTAACTATTCCGTACGTTTGTACACATGAACTGAACGAAATCATGTTATAACTTTCAGCCGTAGTAGGCTATGTTCTTCAGAGTAATAATCACTTATACTGCGTAACTGCAAAAATGCCGTTTCATTACCCTGTCAACCTGTGGATCCCCATGGGGGATTACAGTGACTTTAATAGACTGTATACGCTTCAAATGAACGGGCGGGTTCGTAATTTGGACGCCAGGGTTATGCCCTTTGTCACCAGAAAAATGTGCGAGACGTGAATGCGAAACTAGTACAAGTCTTCGTTCTGAGCAGAGTACTTCACGCCGTTCTCGAAACATTGTCGTGACTGCTAACAATGAAACATAACCCAGCTAGGTAGACAATGAAATCCATCAGTGAGGCCATTTTTTTTCTAACGGTCAGTACTACAGCTCTTTCATTCGGATTACTTATCTGACAAAACAGTTATTTTTCTTCTGCCTTTTTGAAATACGGCATAATTTCGTTTGAAATTAGTGTACATTCTTTGCTGCGACAATGGCTTCTTTTGGTATAAGTACAGAGATAACTGCTTGGCACTGTGCTCAGTTTCTAGCGATGTATGAGGTGTATCCATGACCTTACTTAATTACTGTGAAATTTGACAACCAATTCATTGATGTTATCTCAAAACTTATAACGTTTCATTTTTAAGTAACGTAAGATAGGGGGCACGAAAACGATTTTCGCATAAAATCGCAGGCTACACTGCTCCGAACAGCACCGCAGGACAGGTAGCAAATTCTTAGGGTGCCTGTGGGCTGTTTCCGCCCTAATCCGGGAAAAGCCCGTTTCTCCCAGCAAGAGCCCTGCTCTGCCACCAGGTCGCAGACAGACAGTGCACTGACTACCTGCGCTGTGGCTGGGCTTCCCCGTTCTTCGCCCCACTTCTCACAGGCAGTCATCTGAGGTGCTGACAGACGACGGTAGCTTTCCTTTATTTCAGTTGGTTGCTTGCAGTTGTTGACACATCTGATGTATTGGATTTTGCTGAAATCGCGTTAAATCTTTCGCAGTTGTACTTCAGTGCCGGCCGCGGTGGTCTCGCGGTTCTGGGCGCTCAGTCCAGAACCGCGGGACTGCTACGGTCGCAGGTTCGAATCCTGCCTCGGGCATGGACGTGTGTGATGTCCTTAGGTTAGTTAGGTTTAAGTAGTTCTAAGTTCTAGCGGACTGATGACCTCAGATGTTAAGTCCCATAGTGCTCAGAGCCATTTGAACCATTTTTTTGTACTTCAGTAAAATCAGTGTTAGTGAGAAATTATACACTTAACTTCTTGTTTTCTTTTCACTTCACCATGAGTGTCGTGAAAAAACGTAAATACAATGATTAGGTATATCAAATACGGTTTTGCTTCTACACAAAAAAAAAAAAAAAAAAAAAAAAAAATCTGTTGACCAGCCGCAATGTGTTATTTGCTATGAGGTATTGAGCAATGATTCCATGAGACCACCTCGTCTGGAACGTCATTTGTGGACAAATCATGGTGCATTGAAAGAGAAGCCGAAGGAATTTTTTGATGCAAAATATGATAATTTGAAACGAATGAAGTTGGACACTGCTGGATCCTTCGCTCAGACATCAGAAAAGGTACTGGAAGCCTTGTATGAGTTGAAACTTCCTGGCAGATTAGAACTGTGTGCCCGACCGAGACTCGAACTCGGGACCTTTGCCTTTCGCGGGCAAGTGCTCTACCATCTGAGCTACCGAAGCACGACTCACGCACGGTACTCACAGCTGTACTTCTGCCAGTATGCGTCTCCTACCTTCCAAACTCTTGTATGAGTTATCGCTACTTATTTCAAGGACCATGAAAAGTCATATTATCGGAGAGACACTAGGCAAACCCTGTTTGTTGAAAGCTGCTAATATTGTTCTTAGGTCAGAAAGTAAACAAAAACTTTCACAAATACCGCTTTCTTACAATACTGTGAAACGTCGGATTGATGACGTGGTCGAAGACATACAAAATCAGTTAGTTACGGCCGTCAAACAATCTCAGTTTTTCGCAATACAGTTAGACGAGAGTACCGATGTTGCGAATTGCTGACAACTGCTAGCTTTCGTTCGCTATATAGAATATGAAGCAATTAAAGAAGAGTTGCTGTTTTCTACAGAGTTAAAGTGAACTTCAAAAGCAATTCATATAATGGCAGCCGTCTCTGAATTCTTTTGTAAAAATGAATTATCATGGCAGAAACTGATAGGCGTATGCACAGACGGCGCCCCATCAATGCTTGGATGTCGCTCAGGAATCGTGCAGATGGTCAGAGAAAAAAACCCTAGTGTTACTGCTATCCACGGTGTAATACACCGTCAAGCATTGGCAGCTAAGACACTTCCAAAGGAACTCAATGATATCTTGAAACTGTGCATCAAAATCGTGAATCATTAAAAAAGAGTGCGTTAAATTCCATGTTATTTACGGCTCTTTGTAAAGACTTGAGAGCCTAGTATAAAACAGTTATTTCATACAGAAGTACGCTGGCTCTCAAAAGGAAATATGCTAGGAAGGTTATCAGTCCCCTAGAACTTAGAACTACTTAAACCTAACTAACCTAAGGACATCACACACATCCATGCCTGAGGAAGGATTCGAACCTGCGACCGTAGCGGTCGCGAGGTTCCAGACTGAAACGCCTAGAACCACTCGGCCACACCGGCCGGCGAACGATGACAGCATGACACCTGATTGAATTTTTAGGTAATGGAATATTTGTTGTAAAGATTAGTGCATAATAGTTCCTTATGTTCTTAGTTTATACATCAGAAAGCACATTGGTGCAAGGCTACTGGCCGTGGCATTCAAAGCTAAGAAGGAAACTGTATTTGTTTTATGTGAAAGAATTTAACATTTATTATGTCTTGGATATTGTTGTTACTTTATTTAGAACGTGGAAGTGGTCAAGCTTTGATTGTTTAAATATGTTAAAAGGTAAAGTAATGTAGAATAAGCTGTAGCTTATAACACTACCGTCTGCTACAGCTGTACCATAACCTCGAAGCTAGAGGCAGGTTATGAAATAAAACTATCTTATTAAAGCAATTATGATATAACGCAACAGAACAGCGTTACCCTCTGAGAGGAATTTTGCTAGCTTGACCGTGTTGTACCTAACGGAAATGGCTTATCGGAAATGAAAGTCGGAATTGCGTAAATATTCTAACAGTAACGAACAATATTTTTGTCTAGTTATACTGTTTAAAGGAAAACGGTCGCCAGCCTAATTAGACAAGAGAAAGATTAACTTTCTCGTTCAAGAAAGTAGGTACGAGTAGCTTTAATGGACAAACACAGCCTATACTTGGCCACACGCGAGTGCAATGAACTCTGACACATACATATGTTTACGGTAGGATTGAAGCCAACAGCTAGGGCAGCACAAACTATTTGCAGAAATATAACAGATACCGAAACACACTATTACTTTCAGGGCTTGTTCAAACTGAATGGTCTTTATAACATTACTATTTACATTCACTGCAGAATCATTAATTGGACATAGATTCAGTATTATTGTTCAAACATTTTCCTAGCTGTCATGAAATTATAAATGTAATTCACTCCAAAATTATGAACTGGTCACAGGTTAAGTATCTCTCAACTAAATACTACTCTGTTTAGAATGAAAATTAAATGGAATTCACTAACAAGTTACTTCTCAATGTCGCTTAGCAAGCATAAGTGTATAACTTTCCATAAATGCAGTTCACGACTTTTACTACAGTGAGACATAATGTTGACAAATTTGCAAAAAACTGACTCGCCTTAAAAAATTTACTACAGGCAGCAATGTGATCATTTATTAAGCACAACTTTATGAGCCTCAGTTTTATGAACTTTTAATCTTTAAAAGAAACAGCAAATTATCTTTATAACCATAGTCTTCTACTTGCAAGTAAATGATTAAATAGGTGACTTTGAAACTCCACAAAACTATAAGTTGGGCTATTTCCATCACTGGGAGGCTTTCACAAAACTACATTTACTACCTCCCACAATTTCATGAAATCCACAGTAAACCTGAATACTCTTTTATTACCAAAGATCAAACAACATCATTTAATGTTTTGAGGATTTCATTTTTTTCCACAAACTAGGACACCCGGTAATCATAGTTTCAATGGAGAGGAACCTGAGAGGTGTTGTAATAGGGAAAAAATCAAGGTAGGTACATGAATTCAATTATAAGTTACCTTACATTTCCGCACACTAAAACATCCAATAAGCTGATCCTTCACTGTACATTACAATAGTACTTCTTTTCTATTACAGTGATTGCGCAATGTGGTGGCAACTGCATGTAAGTAGGTGGATTTGCAGGCAGAATTGCTGGACACTGGCGGCCGCGGTGGCCGTGCGGTTCTAGGAGCTGAAGTCCGGAACCGCGGGATTGCTACGGTCGCAGGTTCGAATCCTGCCTCGGGCATGGATGTGTGTGATGTCCTTAGGTTAGTTAGGTTTAAGTAGTTCTCAGTTCTAGGGGACTGTTGACCTAAGACGTTAAGTCCCATAGTGCTCAGAGCCATTTGAACCATTTTGCTGGACTCTGTCCCTTCTTGGTGGCGATGATTGATACCAATTCCAGAATCGTTCGAGCTATTTATCCATCCATCCGAGGCATTGGAAAGTGGCAGAAAAATCCTCTCTCGGAACCAACACAATATACAAATTTCACATAACAGTGCACAGTTCGGTAGCTCTTACCCGACTGACTCTTGGTTCCACCTTTTCTACCTAGACTAACCACAATTTGCGCGCGCTACACAGTTCCGTTCCCGAGGGGAACCACTACACCTTTTACATATAAACTATCTAAGAACCCTAAGTGAGGATCGGCAGTTTACATAACAGCAACCAAATGCATAAAATAAATCAAAACATTTGCGACATTTCTACAAAAAATTAGTCACACAGAAATTACAATTATATACAGTAAGTTTTGTTCCCTCCAAATGGGACAAAGAATTAAAATGACAGATACACTACATTGCATAGAATCAAATCATGACATCAAAGTTTGTACAAAGAAAGGAGTATACAATTTTGTGTTATCTATTCAATCAAACACGTTTACAGAAGCTTATCGATGTAATATTAAATGAAACAAAAGCAAAATAAATCAGAAGAGCACTAGAGTTATGGTGTTACAAGCTGATCAGATGGACGGCTTCAGGAAAGGGAACTGCCCTAGTCTTTTGAGTGACGATGTTCGGAGCGCGGGAAAACGCGGCCGGAGACGGGCAGAGAGGCACAGTTGTGGTCGAGACACCAAAGAGGACAGTTCGGCTGGAGACACCAAAGGGTAAGTTCGGATTGAGACGTGAAAGCGGACAGTCGGCCTTTAGGCAGCTAGGTAGTGAAACGACTTAGAAAACTGCGCGTTGTGTGGTATCGCGGGACTTAGTCTCTGAGCGGTGAGCAGCCACGCGCCTGGTGTGAACTCTTTAACTTTTCGCATAGTTAACGAGGTGGAGTATCTAGCTAGTATTTCGTGTTGCGATTATGAATGATCGAACTGTGTGAAATAGATATGCGCTCGAGTGTAACAGTAACTCTAAACACGACCACTTTCGCCATTAGTTTGCTTTCTTAATAAACATTATTCTAACCAAATCGCAACTGTGTGGCCTACGTTGTTTATGGGTCGTTAATTTAGTTCCCGATATTATTTTTACTGTTGTTGTATGTTATGCTAACTTCGTACTTCGCAAACTTGCCATCAGCCATACAATTTAACCAAAGGGTCACAAGTGACTAATTTAGAGCGTGTAATGCGACACGCGCGGTTCAACCCCTAGGCGCGTTTGAGCCAAGACATTTCGACTAAGACGAACTGCATGTGAGCCCGAACATCTTTGGGATGTTAGCTCGCAGAGAGCTTCACGGTGCATCAACAGGAAGCTTTGGGAAGCCAGCTTAAGAATACGTAAGGCACAAACTAATAGTCGCAATTTCCAATGCCCTGCTCCATTTTCAACAAACAGGTGCACTTGACCAAGAAATGGACGACCTAGAAAAGAAAAACAATTCATTAGAAAAACACATTTTATAAGAGTAAGAATTAAGGGAGAATTATTTCAGTGTCCAAAGAGTCTTCTGCCTCAGGAATATCGATACTGAGACGATGTCTTTGCTTCAGCACGTTCTTCGCCCGATGAAAGCTGATGAAATACTACAAACGTGTTGAAAGTTGGTGTGGTGGATGCTTATTGCTGTACTTACGTGCAACATAGGCAACTTTTAATTCAGCCGTATTTTACTATAATCTTTACAAGATAGAATTTCCTCATAGATAATAGTGTCATGTATCAAAAGTTTGAGATTGCAACTGATCCTATATGCTATGTCATTCACGTACAATAGGAAAATAACGTTCCTATGTGTCTCACTGTATAAGATTATCAAGTAGCCACATAAAATCTAAATGTTGGTTGTGAAGAGTGACTTACGATTGTTTTGTATTGTACTGCCTGGAACTGGAGACACAGAAACGTCGGAGAGGCTTCGTCCCCGCCGTAGCCCTCAGTGGTTCACAACCCCACAACAGGCTGTAGCAGTCCACTCACCCTACAGCCGCCCCACACCGAACCCAGGGTTATAGTGCGGTTCGGCCCCCAGTGGATCCTCTGGGAAGGTCTCACACCAGAGGAGTGTAACCCCAATGTTTGCGTGGCAGAGAAATTATGGTGTACGCAGCAATCGCCGGCATAGCGTAACTGAGAATAACGGGAACCAGTCGGCATTTGCCGAGCCAGATGGAAAACCGCCTAAAAACCATCCACAGACTGGCCGGCACACCGGACCTCGACACTAATCCGCCGGGCGGATTCGTGCCGGGGACCGGCACTCCTTTCCGCCCGGAAAGCAGTACTTCAGAACGCACGGCTAACCGGGCGGGCTGACTGCCAAATAGTCTTACAGATTAAATAAGGTACAGAGTATTCACCTGTAAGTAATTCTTCTCACACTCTAGCTGGGAAGAAACTTCAGTATATGGTACAACAAAAACAATCTTCTCCCACGCGCTTCATAATTACTCTTAGTGTAACTGTAGGTACAAGCCATAGGACGTGAACCAAGCAAAGGCCGTAAGAAGTAAAGCACATAGTCTCTTAAAATGGCTGACCAAGCCTGCTTTTTGTAGGTGTTAGGTTTCGCCCCGCCGGCTCACCTCTCAGAAGACTAACACATCCTGTCTGGAAAGTCGTATGCAATGATTATTAGTTTTGTAATAACTATATACTGAGGGAAGCTCAGGAGACGTACATACTGTCATCCTGCTGTATCATAGCATACTTTTGTTACACACGAAAGTAGACCGACCACACGGTGCCAATGTGTGTTGGTGCTGTAAGACAACAATCTGTGCTTGCGTTGTATCAGGTTGTTGTGGAGGTGCATGTCAGTTTTGGTGATCTTTGGTGATCACATGGCGTGGCCTCAAACGTGAGTGTTGACGTTGCACTAACGAAAAAAAAATATATTTAGCTAGAACTGTCAGTAATAGTTTTCTTGTGCCAACTCTCAAGTGAAAATACAAAAGTAAGGGCGTCAATGACATACCACTGAAAGCACGTTTATTGCGAACATTTTCCCCGATTTATATTAACGATATAGGAGAAAATCTCAGTAGCCTCCTTAGATTGTTTGTTGATAATGCTGTCATTTACCGTCCTGTAAAGTCATCAGATGACCAAAACGAATTGCAAAATGATTTAGATATAACTGTACGGTGCGAAAAGTGGCAATTGACCCTGAACAAAGAAAAGTGTGAAGTTATTCGCATGAGTACTAAAAGAAATCCACTATATTTCGATTACACGACAAGTCACACAAATATGAAGGCTGTAAATTCAACTAAATACTTAGGGATTACAATTACAGATACCCTAAATTGGAACAATCACACAGATAATGTTGTAGGTAGAGCAAACCAAAGACTGCGATTCATTGGCAGAACACTTAGAAGGTGCAACAGGTCTACTAAAGAGACTGCTTACACCACACTTGTCCGCCCTATTGTGGAGTATTGCTGTGCGGTGTGGGATCTGCATTAGATGGAACTGCCTGATGACATCGAAAAAGTACAAAGAAGGGCAGCTCGTTTTGTATTATCGCGCAACAGAGGAGATAGTGCCACAGACATGATACATGAATTCGAGTGGCAATCATTAAAACAAAGGCGTTTTTCGTTGCGACGGGATCTTCTCATCAAATTTCAATCAACAGTTTTCTCCTCCGAATGCGAAAAAATTCTGTTGGCACCCACCTGCATAGGGAGAAATGATCGCCACGATAAAATAAGAGAAACCAGGCCTCGCACAGAAAAATTAAAGTGCTCGTTTTTTCTGCTCGCCGTTCGAGAGTGGAACAGCAGAGAAACAGATTGAAGATGGTTCATCGAACCCTCTGTCAGGCACTTTATTGTGAATAGCAGAGTAATCACGTAGATATAGATGTAGATGTAGAATATCAACGTAAAGCCGCAACAGAATGGAGAGTGCAGTTATTTATACAGATGTCGAATATTCCCCAAAACTGGTATTTGTATGAACATAGAATATAACATGGAGTACAAATATTATAAACATATTTGAAGAACTCCTACGCGTTTCAATTGTTTTTTTCCACATTTAGCTGCACATTTTTTCAGTTAATTAATTGTTGCTAAGGTGCTACTTCCTCACTGAAGCACAAGTTTTACACGTATCAAATTAATGATCACTGTTTATTTCGCTTACTCTAATTAATGTTCATTGACACTTATTTTAAACACTTAACTGCTATTTAATTGCTGTCGCTACACTCAAGAAAATGTTGCATGTTTAACTTTCAATTGATTTGTGTGTGACAGCAATACTAGGAATGACCTCTACAACTTGTACAATATAACCAATCTTCTTGTGACAGAAGCCCTATTTGTACGGGATATGGGATAGCCGTTTGAACTCTGACAGCTAGAAGGAGACAAGTACGTCAATTGTTACTTTGTAGGCTTTCCCAATGTAATAATTTTCAATAGTCTGCTCGGATTTGTTGCCGGATCCTAAAATCAACATGATTCGAATTTCGCCGATCTGTAAGTCCGCCATCTGCAGGAGAACGCTGTTGCTGCTGCTGACTCCTGCTAAAAACTGATGCAAAAGCTGCAAATCGTCATCCCGTATAGATCTTCGTACCGTATACGGCGCGCATGCGCCGCCCGCCACAGCGGCTGACCTCGAAGACGACTTCACATCTCTGTGAAGCAATGGTTGAGCAACTGTAATAGTTCATACAGTAAACAGTTGTATTTTCGTATGGTCCCGTCCCGACTGCATGGGAAATGCTTTCTCTCTTTTCAAAGTGGTTTAAAACGGCATTACAAAACACTGGGGAAGAGTTCAATCAAGAATCTAGGAACTGTTTTCGTAATACGGTTGGTGCGACTACCTGGCGTCTGTGGAGTGGTTACTCAGGATGTGTCTCGTCTTTGGGAAGATGCTTACTTGGTCAAGCACTAATCGGTCAAGTAGGAAATGAGGCCCTTGTTCACGACAAAGCTGTTCTTCACCAACTGTTCCTCAAAGTTACCAGTCTGTAGTCATATCTACCCTCACATTGGCTTTGTGGCGAGACGACGTTGGTTGTCACAGTCCAAAGTCACTGAATGGTCTGTTACGACAAAATGGCGACATACAGCTCTGTAGACAGCAAAATTTTCCACTTACGTGCTGTAAAATCCTATGGCCATTCATTAAACTTCATTTGGAAGAGGACAGCAATTTCGCGGTTCTCTCGCCTGACTGGCGGACCGCTGGTTGTACGATTTTGATTGGACGAAGCAAGCTAAGTGAACTTCAGATGCAGAACTCGACGGATATTCTGGTTCGAGGCTTCGAGTAGGGCAGAAATAGATTCTCGTGCCAGGTCCTGAGAGGAGCAGTATTACGTTGTCAAACTTCTTTGATCAAATATGTTTGTCAAACTTCTTGAGCAAACTACTTCACTGGGGCAGTTATGCTATCTTCTGATTTTTTGTCATATTTGTTCGAGAATGGATTTTTTTTTTTTTTTTTTTTTTTTTTTTTGGTCATCGGTCTACTGACTGGTTTGATGCGGCCCGCCACGAATTCCTTTCCTGTGCTAACCTCTTCATCTCAGAGTAGCACTTGCAACCTACGTCCTCAATTATTTGCTTGACGTATTCCAATCTCTGTCTTCCTCTACAGTTTTTGCTCTCTACAGCTCCCTCTAGTACAATGGAAGACATTCCCTCATGTCTTAGCAGATGTCCTATCATCCTGTCCCTTCTCCTTATCAGTGTTTTCCACATATTCCTTTCCTCTCCGATTCTGCGTAGAACCTCCTCATTCCTTACCTTATCAGTCCACCTAATTTTCAACATTCGTCTGTAGCACCACATCTCAAATGCTTCGATTCTCTTCTGTTCCGGTTTTCCCACAGTCCATGTTTCACTACCACACCATGCTGTACTTCAGACGTACATCCTTAGAAATTTCTTCCTCCAATTAAGGCCGGTATACTGAATAATTAATCGTCTGTGCAGCAGTATTTAGTGTAATGTTAGCGGCGAGCGCATTGCTTAAAAAGAAAGAGAAACGGAAACGATTGTGGGTGAAACCATGGATAGTGAGAAGAGAAACTCGATGTGTTCGCTAGAATTTTCTTCATGAGCTACAGTGTGAGGACATAAAGAGCTAAGAAGACTATCTGAGAATGGCCGAGCAAGCAGTTTGTCCTTATGGAAGTAGTTCCTCATATTTATCAATAAGATACGCTTTCAATATGGTGCTGACATTGTACCGTGTACCATTACTATAATGTTCCAGAAACATGTGAATCAACATTTAGGGCCTAAATCACTTGAAGAGGAATTTATGAAGTTTACCTTACGTTATTTAGAATAACAAATGAAGACCCTTTCACTGACAACACTTTTATTTCCACATCAGAATAGCTTCCTTAATTTTTTCTTTGCATCATCCACATTTAGAATACAGCTGGTGTCTGTTCTTACTTGTGATATGCTAATGTAGGATAATTAATGTGTTTGATGTTATGGAGAATGTCGTATTCTTCATACTTGGCAATTATCAAAGTGATGGTAATCACTAGTCAAACTCAAAGTAGACTTTGAAGTCGTTTTACAGGCTAGGAACAACTCTAGCTAGTCAAACAAGTATACGAACATTGATCAAAGCTAGACCCACGCTCTAACTTTGAACTAAGATCTTTTACCAAGGAATCTTTCATAAAAGCTCTCCTAGTACATTGTCAAAGACCTGGCCAAATGTCTTTGGTCAAAGATCGTAGTTGAAAAAATTCGAAAGTGTAATACGTGTCTTTGGCGTTAGCGGATTTCAATCCGGGCGACCTACCCCTAATGGCGCAAACTCCCGAGTCTCTGGTAACGAAGCCGACGTGTACGGTTGTCACCCACACTCTACGATGGTGGGCGCTGAAGATGGTAAGCACGGCATCACTAAACGGGACACTAGGCCTGATCCGAGCTTGATAAGCTCCATGGAACTTATGGATGCAGAGAAATCAGTTAGTTTCGTTCCGTTAATTCAGTGAACCGTATCTCTTTAATTAATGAGCGGACAACAGATTCGTGACTGCTTATCCATTGCCCAGCAGATGTAGTTTCACTAATGCATCTTTAACTAACATTTGCATAGTACAATGTGACCAAAGTAATTGCTTTTGTCCCTTCATGCCAGGTAGATTTTGGCTGAACTCCTTTCAAACGACATCTTTCGTTCAGTTTTGATAGTTTTCCAACCATCAATGTACCATCTGCGTTTACTACGCTTCTTCAAAGATATTAAACAATATTCAGATGTCCCTAAGATCTGTAAATAACTTGTCGCAGCATTACTGCTATTGTGATATTTTTGGGAAATCCATGCGTGTTATAAAAGTGGATGTGTGTGTGTGTGTGTGTGTGTGTGTGTGTGTGTGTGTGTGTGTGTGTGTACCACATCTTCTCCTAAACCATTAGACCGATTTCAGTCAAGAATGATGCACGTATCGCTTACTGTTAGGCAACAATCACTGTGGGGTGAGGTCAAAAACAATGATGTACGTGAAAAACTGCCGCATCATGAATGACGTTTAAACTTATTACTTCTGTGATACTATTTGCAACATACACTCCTGGAAATTCAAATAAGAACACCGTGAATTCATTGTCCCAGGAAGGGGAAACTTTATTGACACATTCCTGGGGTCAGATACATCACATGATCACACTGACAGAAACCACAGGCACATAGACACAGGCAACAGAGCATGCACAATGTCGGCACTAGTACAGTGTATATCCACCTTTCGCAGCAATGCAGGCTGCTATTCTCCCATGGAGACGATCGTAGAGTTGCTGGATGTAGTCCTGTGGAGCGGCTTGCCATGCCATTTCCACCTGGCGCCTCAGTTGGACCAGCGTTCGTGCTGGACGTGCAGACCGCGTGAGACGACGCTTCATCCAGTCCCAAAAATGCTCAATGGGCGACAGATCCGGAGATCTTGCTGGCCAGGGTAGTTGACTTACACCTTCTAGAGCACGTTGGGTGGCACGGGATACATGCGGACGTGCATTGTCCTGTTGGAACAGCAAGTTCCCTTGCTGGTCTAGGAATGGTAGAACGATGGGTTCGATGACGGTTTGGATGTACCGTGCACTATTCAGTGTCCCCTCGACGATCACCAGAGGTGTACGGCCAGTGTAGGAGATCGCTCCCTACACCATGATGCCGGGTGTTGGCCCTGTGTGCCTCGGTCGTATGCAGTCCTGATTGTGGCGCTCACCTGCACGGCGCCAAACACGCATACGACCATCATTGGCACCAAGGCAGAAGCGACTCTCATCGCTGAAGACGACACGTCTACATTCGTCCCTCCATTCACGCCTGTTGCGGCACCACTGGAGGCGGGCTGCACGATGTTGGGGCGTGAGCGGAAGACGGCCTAACGGTGTGCGGGACCGTAGCCCAGCTTCATGGAGACGGTTGCGAATGGTCCTCGCCGATACCCCAGGAGCAACAGTGTCCCTAATTTGCTGGGAAGTGGCGGTGCGGTCCCCTACGGCACTGCGTAGGATCCTACGGTCTTGGCATGCATCCGTGCGTCGCTGCGGTCCGGTCCCAGGTCGACGGGCATGTGCACCTTCCGCCGACCACTGGCGACAACATCGATGTACTGTGGAGACCTCACGCCCCACGTGTTGAGCAATTCGGCGGTACGCCCACCCGGCCTCCCGCATGCCCACTATACGCCCTCGCTCAAAGTCCGTCAACTGCACATACGGTTCACGTCCACGCTGTCGCGGCATGCTACCAGTGTTAAAGACTGCGATGGAGCTCCGTATGCCACGGCAAACTGGCTGACACTGACGGCGGCGGTGCACAAATGCTGCGCAGCTAGCGCCATTCGACGGCCAACACCGCGGTTCCTGGTGTGTCCGCTGTGCCGTGCGTTTGATCATTGCTTGTACAGCCCTCTCGCAGTGTCCGGAGCAAGTATGGTGGGTCTGACACACCGGTGTCAATGTGTTCTTTTTTCCATTTCCAGGAGTGTATTTTAGAGAGAGTATCCAAATATGCCACTGAATGTACTTACAAAATTATATCATTATATGAGACATAGATCAGAAGATGTGACGTCATAAACACTGAGTGCATGACAAAGGGCCACGTCATGCATGACCTATACATTTATTACTTTTCTAGTACTAACTCTACTCTCAAAATATTTCACAGACAGCATCCACGTGTTCTGAATATATCTATACAAATGTGTCACTGTACGACAAATAACAAGAGATATGACGTCATAAACACTGAGATACTCGAAAAAAGGCCGCATCATGCATGAAGTTTTAATACATTTACTCTATACTATGTAAGGAGGCTGTTTAGGTTTTCTTATTGGTAACGCCACGTAGCACTCTGTATGAAAATCACTGACTGTGCTGTGTGCAGTATGTGGCTGGTTGGCATCGTTGTAATACTCGCCATTGTAGTGTTGGGCAGCTAGATGTTAACAGCGCGTAGCGTTGCGCAGTTGGAGGTGAGCCGCCAGCAGTGGTGGATGTGAGGAGAGAGATGGCGGAGTTTTGAAATTTGTAAGAATGGATGTCATGAACTGCTATATATATTACTGAAAGTCAGATTGCGTTGCGCTAAAAAAATATTGTGTGTCAGTTTAAGCACAGTCTTGTATAATTTTTCAAAGGGGACGTTTCAACTATTAAGACACTCGTACAGCCGAGTCACCTTAAGGAAATCCCTGACACCTGACAGCGCTTTTGACAGCTTTCAACTCCGAAGCGCAAAAGACTGTAGGCGAGAACACTAATCGTCTGCAGAGCTACGGAGAGGAGTTTTCATGGAGACAATTACGAAATCTGGTTATACACTGCGACCAGCTTTCAGAAATATTACCTTTTCTTGATTTGGATACTCTGCTATGAGAATGTCTTTGTACAGCTGTTTCACGATTTCAAACGTGTTTTCAGGACTGCATGGAAATGAACTTTTCGATTACAAAGTTCAGGTTTTTTTTTCTTTTCTAGTAGAAAAGATAGTATTAAATAATTTAATGTATCCGGGAGTAACAGCTCCCTTTATGTAGCTAGACCCAGGAACCAGCTTCCTTTCAAAAGACAATTAAAGTTGCATGCAGATATTCGCCTGCAAGAGCTGATATTACGAAAAAATTGTTGTGCTGAATCAAGGAAAGTAAATTGCCCTCAGCAACGTCTGCTAGTAACTGCATGTATTCCATCCTGCGTCTACGGGTGTGGGTGCTGGACAGCTCCTTCCGGGTTCGCCGTTAAAATTTTACGCCTCCGAGGGCCGCTTCCCAGCCTATTAAAATTTCACCTCGGCGCGCTCACTTTCCAATTCTATCTCGTCTGGGTGTAGTTTACGCCAGTTCCCAGTTGCCAAGTCTCCTCTGGCTTCACCTACAGGCCGACACTTACACTTCAGACCGCTGGCATCATTAAACGCAGTATAGTTTCTTCTGTTGAAGTGCCACATGGTTGGAAGCTCTTTTGAATGACTCCAGGCTGTCTGCAACTGTTAATTTCTATTTGTACTTTTCGTAATGTTGTACAATCCTTCGGTATTGCGTAATTTTAAAATATACTGCCGGAATATTTTTCATAAAACAATGTTACACACAGACCAGTCGCAGTAGTATGATGTGAGTTAACGAGCATTTCATTTAACTATATGGCTGAAAGAGACAGCTTGCAGGAGTTGTGAAACGACCCCTGTCGTGCAGGACCGCTCGTCACAAAGAGCACAGGTTCGCCACGACATGGGGAAATTCACAGCGTCTATTGTGCTGAATGAGGCCTAAGCACTGCAGTGTACGAGACAGACGAGAACCCAGCCATAGGGAAACTCCGTAGGAGCTGTTTGTGGCCAGGGAGACGTAGCAGTGTTAAATATGGCGGACCTAAGATAGGCCGTAAATGGAAACATTTATGAAATCTATTTAATTCTGTAGTAAGTCAGAGAATGAAGCCACAATAGTTTTCATCTACCATCTTTCTTAAATTTTGATGGTGATCCCAATAAAACTTGAATATTGGTCATATCTATAATAGTTTAGGATTTATTGTTAAAGTGAAACTAACAAGTTTTGTAACGAAGACCTGAATACTTAAATCTGAACGCTTTGGCCGATTTTAACGATCGACATTTCATATAAGAGCGTATCACTAAAATGACAAATGTTGTAAATATCAACTTTGTAACTTTATTTGTTTAAAAGACACAGTAAATTTAAATTATCAGTATTTTCATTTCCTCCACACAAAACACATTGAACGATGACAGCATGACACTTTATTGACTCATTAGGTAATGGAATATTTGTTGTGAAGTTTAGTGCATGATGCATATTTTTGTTCTGTATTTATTTATCACTGGTGCAAGGATACTGGCCATGACATACAATATTAAGAAAGGAATTGTATTGGTTTTATGTAAAAGACTTTTGGGTTTTTTATGGAATGGATTTCCCCCCCCCCCCCCCCACCTCCCCCATGAATCATGGACCTTCCATTGGTGGGGAGGCTTGCGTGCCTCACTGATACAGATAGCTGTACCGTAGGTGCAACCACATCGGGGGGGGGGGGGGGGTATCTGTTGAGAGGCCAGACAAACGTGTGGTTTCTGAAGAGGGGTTTCAGTAGTTACAGGGGTAACAGTCTGGATGATTGACTGATCTGGTCTCGTAACACGAACCGAAAAGGCCTTGCTGTGCTGGTACTGCGAATGGCTGAAAGCAAGGGGAAACTAAGCCGAAATTTTTCCCGAGGGCATGCAGCTCTACTATATGATTAAATGATCATGGCGCCCTCTTGGGTAAAATATTCCGAAGGTAAAATAGTCCCACATTCCGATCTCCGGGCAGGGACTACTCAGGAGGACAACGTTATCAGGGGAAAGAAAGCTGGCGTTCTACGGGTAGGAGTGTGGAATGTCAGATCCCTTAATTGGGCAGGTAGGTTAGAAAATTTGAAAAGGGAAATCAATAGGTTAAAGTTAGATATAGTGGGAATTATTGAAGTTCGGTGGCAGGAGGAACAAGACTTCTGGTCAGGTGAATACAGGGTTATAAATACAAAATCAAACAGGGGTAATGCAGGAGTAGGTTTAATAACGAATAAAAAATAGGAATGCAGGTAAGGTACTACAAACGGCATAGTGAACGTCTTATAGTGGCCAAGACAGACACGAAGCCCATGACTACCACAGTAGTAAAAGTTTATATGCCAACTATCTCCGCAGATGACGAAGAGATTGATGAAATGTATGATGACCTAAAAGAAATTATTCAGATAGTGAAGGGAGGCGAAAATTTAATAGCCATGGGTGATTGGAATTCGATAGTAGGAAAAGGACGAGAAGGAAACTTAGGAGGTGAATATGGAATGGGGGTAAGGAATGAAAGACGAACCCGCATGGTAGAATTTTGCACAGCAGTCTTTACAGACGAATGGAAAAACTGTAGAAGCCGGCCTCGGGGAAGATCAGTTTGGATTTCGTAGAAATGTTGGAATACGTGAGGCAATACTGACTCTACGACTTATATTAGAAGATGGATTAAGGAAATGAAAACCTATATTTATAACATTCGTAGTCTTAGAGAAAGCTTTTGACAGTACTGACTGGAATACTTTCTTTGAAAATCTGAAGGTAGCAAGGAAAAATACAGGAGCGAAAGGCTATTTACAACTTGTACAGAAATCAGACGGCAGTTACAAAAGTCGAGAGACATGAAACGGAAACAGTGGTTGAGAAGCAAATTAGACTGGCTGGTAGCGTATCCCCGATGTTATTCAGTATGTTCACTCAAATGGAACGAAAGAAAAATAAGAAGAAAATCAGATGAAATAAAAACTTTATGAAACTTCCTACCAGATTAAAACTGTGTGCCGGACCGAGTCTTGAACTCGGGACCTTTGCCTTTCGCGGGCAAGTGCTCTACCATCTTTTTTTTTATTTAAAAGGAGAGCTAACGCTCTTTTTTTAATTTAAATCTCATTTTGTTCGCTTTTGTTCGTTGTCTCTGCTCGGTGCGGACGTCGTAAGTCATCCGTTTAAGTTCGTTGTTGGTCGATTAACTCAGTTTTTTATTACAGAGCGCAGCTATCCCTCTGACCAAACTTGCTGAGCTACCGTGGCGGCGCCATCTTAGCTACCCAAGCTCGACTCACGCCCCCTCCTCAAAGCTTTACTTCTGCCAGTACCTCGTCTCCTACCTTCCAAACTTTACAGAAGCTCTCCTGCGAACCATGGAAAAACTTTATGCTTTACCGATGACATTGTAATTCTGTCAGAGGGACTTGGAATAGCAGTTAAACGAAATGGACAGAGTTCTGAAAGCAGCAACAAAATCAAAACAAGGGTAATGGAATGTAGTGGAATTAAATCAGGTGATGCTTGGGGAATCAGATTAGGGAACAAGACACCGAAAGTTGTAGATGAGTTTTGCTATTTGGACAGCAAAATAACTGATGATGGCTGAAATAGGGAGGACATGAAATTTAGACTAGCAACGACAAGAAAAGCGTTTCTGAAGAAAAGCAATTTGTTAATATAGAATGTAAATTAAAGTATTGGGGAGCCTTTTACGAAGGTACTTGTCTGGAGTGTAGCCGTGTACGGAAGTGAAACGTGGACCCATAACAGCTAAGATAAAGAAAGAATAGAAACTTTCGAAATGTCGTTCTACAGAATAATATTGCAGGTTAGATGGGTCGATCACGTAACTAATTTGGAACTAATGAGTGGAACTGGGGAGACAAAAAATTTGTGGCACAATTTGAAGAAGAGATCGGTTGATAGTACACATTCTGACACGTCACTGGATCACGAATTTAGTATCGAGGGATGTGTGTGGGGTGGGGGGTTAAAATGGTAGAGGGAGACCAAGAGATGAATGGAGTAAGCAGATCCAAAAGTATGTAGGGTGCAGTAGCTAGTTGGAGATGAAGAAACTTGCGCAGGATGGAGTAGCATGGTGAGCTGCATCAAACCAGTCTTTGGACTGAAGACCACCACAACAGCAACAACACTTTGAAAACGGCCTTAAAAGCTAGTCATTTGTTTTTTGATCCTCCAGTTCAGGAAGACAGAAAAAAAACCACGCGTTGCTGACAGTCCGCTATGTCATCCTCTGGTATAGGGTTTCATGCGGATGCAGTATGGAGGGGGATGGAGCCATCACACCACTTTCCCGGACGTTGTTGACTTTCCAAACCTTGGAGTCACTACTTGTCAATCAGGTAGTTTCTCAGTTGACGTCGCGAGGCTCAGTGAATCTCGTTCCAGACCAAGCACCAAAGAAAAATCCCTGACGATACCTGGAACTGAATCAGGTAAATAGTTACTGTTAGAATTTACTACTGAAGTGATGACTTATTTCATGTTTGAATCAGTATCTTTCACGTTAGTGTCGGACATCACTATCAGTTCTAGGATCATCGCAGTGTTTTTAAATCCAAATTCCTTTGGAAAAATTATAATCTGCAACGAAAACTGGCAACATAATGTTTTGTTGCAAAAATATTCACTGTATTTCCCTGTTAGCCAATGCTAATCGTATTTATTTCTACAAAGAAATAAGCAAGATATGGCACTTCGGATGTTGTCTTGGGATGTAAGTCATTCTCCTTTTGCTTCCTCGTCCTTTCCAGAAACAAAGCAATGCCTTGTCGAAGCTGGAAAACTCTATGCAATACTTCGCCACATGATGAGCTGAACAAGGACACAGAGACTTTGGCTCCCACGTCTTCGAACAATTTTTTGAGAAGTATTGTGCTTGTTGCACTACCTCAATCTGTACTACCGGAATGAGTATCTTCAACTATCCAGGTGCGAGTGTTTTCGTTGTTAAAGTATGAGTTACGATCGAAAAGTTTCCGTTTTAAGGTCTACGGTTCAGAATAGGTGCGCCAGTCAGGCAAAATCGTCGTGGGTACTGAGGCAATCAGCCCATGGATGCACCAAATTGAAGATACCCGTTTGGTAAAACATCGTGTCCTGCTGCGTGAAAACTCGTAACGCCTGCTGCGCACCCTCGTTCGACAGGAATGGTCGACCCTTCAAGACTTTTTTGAGGGACAGAAAGAGCGATAAACGCATGAGGAGAGATCAGCACCCTATGGCGGGTGCTCGAGTCTCTCCCACTTGAGTTGGTGTAACTTCTGCATGATGCGATTTGCCATATGGGGACGTGCGTTATCTTGGAGCAGTAGACCCCTTACACACTCCATTTCCCGATGGATGTCTGGCTCAAATGGCTCTGAGCACTAGGGGACTTAACATCTGAGGTCATCAGTCCCCTAGAACTTAGAACTACTTAAACCTAACTAACCTAAGGACATCACACACATCCATGCCCGAGGCAGGATTCGAACCTGCGACCGTAGCGGTCACGCGGTTGCAGCCTGAAGCACCTAGAACCGCACGTCCACACCTGCCGGCGGAAGCCAAGAGAAGAATAACGGCACGTTGGTTCTGTTTAGGCGTATTTGGTAATATTGTCGCCATAGTCCACCTTTCCGCACGTACCGCACGCACGCCGGGAAGACAAAGGCCACACCAACTGCTTGCGTACATGTCAGAGCTTACATACCCGCACCTAAGTCGCGCTGCGTTGCATATACAGCACAGCAACGCTCATGGTTGTTAACATTTTGATCGCCCTTATATCACAATATGTGATTCTGTGGCTGACCATAGCATTTGGAGCAACTTCTTTCTCCATGGTATGGGATCCAGAATGAACGCCCAAGACGGAAGGTGCTTCGCCTGTACATACAACTACCAACTTTGATCGGAGTATCTCATTTTCCTAAACAAAATTCTTCACTGACAGGAAAACATCTTCGCCGCCTATAGTAACGTTCATTGATTCAGAGAACAAATAATTTTATTTCAGGTAGTCAAATTTTATGTTTCGAACATAGACAATAGTCTGAGAACAAGACGCAACATCGGTTGATTCATCTAATGCACAGCAAAGAATTTAATTGATCTTATTTCAATGAATACCCTGTCCAAAATATCTAAACTCATGTCCTCGATACAGCTTCCGATTGTGTTGAAGGAAACACAAATCTTGTTTATCTTTTCCACATGTCAATCTCTTAGAACTACCATCACTGCATGCAATAAATCAGACACGATAAATGTTTCTCCTACTCTGTGGGATTTCTTGATTTGAGCGATTCGATGATTGATTCGGTATGGAGCTTCGAAGCCAGCTTCTGTAGACTGGAAAAAGGTATCCTGATGACTCCATGTGCAAATTTCTAAGTGCAGCCTCATTGCGTTTGAATAATTCATTATCTTTTTGTCAGTGGTATTCTAAGTTCTCGGTTTCGTACTCTCTGCTGTTAGCACTTTACTTCACAAAACACATTGTGGCTGTCCTTACCAACTACCATGGTACAACAGACTTGTAGAAAAGCTTCTTTGTATGACCATTTTTCACAGGTGGCATGACTCTTGAAAGAAGAAAAAAATATTTAAAGTGCGAGTTCTTAAAAAGAAGACGCACGCCATAATGCAGTTCTGAAAAAAAAGTACTCCGAGGATGTAACATTGATTTAACTGGGTTTCCCGTCGGTGCTTGGCAGACCTTGACAAGAATATAGAAAAGAAAAACACTTCCAAATGTCTCCGACATTGTGTCATGAGTCAGCGACATTGCATCTTTAATCTAGCGCTTGCCGAATAGCATTTTGAAGGCATTTAGGAACTTACGATTCTCAGACTCACGAGGAGAGCCGGCCATGGATGACTCTTCGACACTGTCGAAATTGGAAGGGTGCAAGAAGAGTAAAAATAAAGGGGCGCCTGTTTTTGCTTGGGTGTAAAACGACGTTTTAAGTTCCGATGCCACTTAATTAGTCCTCTCGCACATCGTGTGTCCGAATGGACTGGTACCACAGGGAGGCTAGGAGTACAGTTTACAATTTTTGCCTTCCCGTGTTATTCCCCCTGCCGCACCCTCCCCTTCCCCCTCCCCCCGCACAGTTTCCCGAGACACAAAGTAAAATAACCCTTAAACTATAACCATACAGGTAAAATTAATTAACAAGTGCCCAACAATTTATAGACACTTGAGTAAACAATTTTAAAAAAGGGACAAATCGTTCAAATCGCCAAGTGCCTGGACCATAACCAAGAGGCCATCAGTTTAAAGGATTACGCTCTTTATTACAAAGTTATTAAATTTTAAATTAATATGTTTCTTTTCTTGCAAACGGGCGCAACATGCCCCAGTGCCGAGCTGACGCCAACAACTTCCGCCCTCAGGCAAATTGCCGACCGGGGTGGCTGAGCGGTTCTAGGCGTTACAGTCTGGAACCGCGCGACCGCTACGGTCGCAGGTTCGAATCCTGCCTCGGGCATGGATGTGTGTGATGTCCTTAGGTTAGTTAGGTTTAAGTAGTTCTAAGTTCTAGGGGGCTGATGATCTCAGAAGTTAAGTCCCATAGTGCTCAGAGCCATTTTTGAACCCCAGGCAAATAACACTGAAAACAGTAACCACATGGCTATCTAAAGCAAAATAAACAGAACTTTGACACAAAAATAGTTATAAAACACTTACGCTAAAACCATGCTATGCGCGAGGTGATTTTGAATCTTATTTAAAAAAGAAAGAAACTTCAAAACTTAACTAAACCTTAAATAACGCCAACAAGACAGCTGGAAGATCAATAAATCAATGAATATTTCATGTATATGATCGTGCAACAGAAATAAAATTCACGCAGTACCAAAAACTGCAGATTAGATTTCATTCACTTGAGAGCTGCAAAGGCCCACCATACGTAAGCACTGGAGGCTCAGTGAAAACAACTCGTGTTTCATATTTGTAATCGGATAGCAGAAACAATTTTACGCAGTAGCTCAAAAAAGAGATTACATTTAGACAGCAGGTATTCACTTAATAACTGTAATGGCCCAACATGTTTAAACACTCTGAGAATCCTATTTAAAAATACTTAAATCCCTTAAAACATCAAAATTAACACCATTAGCAATCGCTTAATATGACTACTAAGACAGGAACCACCAAAACATTCCCGGCGGCAACAAGCTTGATGTTTTCATTGTATCAGTATGCAAGGACAGGTGCCTGCAGCTTAAATGACTCCACAAATCTCACTCTCCGCCCATCCTAAAACAAAAGTGAAATGAGTACAGTGCAGTAACGTCCGCAGAATAGCGCCTTTGTGTAGCACAGAGGCCAGGTTGCCGCAATTAAACAGACCACAATGTTTACTTTCGTACAAACGCACGGACTCCAGACAAGGCTGAACTAACAGCCGTGGTCGCAACTCGTGACACTGCACTAACTTCACGAGAACTCCTGATCACATATCCTGCTCCACATAAGCTTTGTCCACAGCATGCATCTCTATGCAGCAGTACTCTCCCAGCCGGCAGGTGTGGCCGAGCGGTTATAGGCGCTTCAGTCTGGAACCGCGCGACCGGTACGGTTGCATGTTCGAATCCTGCCTCGGGCATGGATGTGTGTGATGTCCTTAGGTTAGTTAGGTTTAAGTAGCTCTAAGTTCCAGGGAACTGTCGACCTCAGATGTTAAGTGCTATAGTGCTTAGAGCCAGAGTACTCTCCCAGACAAACTGCCTTCAGGTTCGCTTGGCAGTCCGGACACACACACCGCGTCGAGATGGCCTGTTCGCGCTATGCAAACCTCTGCGATCCCAACCTGCGCCTTATCGGCGAGACAAGCACCACGCGTACGGGATTTATCGCTGCCATCAACAATAGACCACCTCAGTTATAATCCAGTCTGATTTTTTTTCTGCTGTCGCGGAAGTACCCGAAGTCACATTAATGTGGCCACCTGTGAAAATGCCGAAGGACCAGGTTTTGCTGCACTGACAGCTTCGAGACGTGCCCCAAGAGTCAATGAGGCTCTGGAAGGTACAAACAGGGACTCCAACGCCGTGGCAAGCTGCGCTAAATTTCTCGGGCGGGGGGCCGTGTCGCCAACAGAGCGACCAAGGTGGTCCCAAGATTTTCAACTGGTTTTAGATCCTGGGACTTTGGTGGTCAGGGGAGTACAGTAAACTATTCCTAGTGCTCTTCAAGGATACACGTACCCTGCCAGCTACACTACTGGCCAGTAAAATTGCTACACCAAGAAGAAATGCAGATGATAAACGGGAATTCTTTGTACAAGTAGATTATACTAGAACGGACATGTGATTACATTTTCACGCAATTTGGGTGCATAGATCCTGATAAATCAGTACCCAGAACAACCACCTCTGGCCGTTATAACGGCCTTGATACGCCTGGGCATTGAGTCAAACAGAGCTTGGATGGCGTGTACAGGTACAGCTGCCCATGCAGCTTCAATACGATACCACAGTTCTTCAAGAGTAGTGCCTGGTGTATTGTGACGAGCCCGTTGATCGGTCACCATTGACTAGACGATTTCAGTTGGTGAGAGATCTGGAGAATGTGCTGGTCAGGGCAGCAGTCGAAGATTTTCTGTATCCAGAAAGGCCCGTACAGGACCTGCAACATGCATTATCTTGCTGAAATGTAGGCTTTCGCAGGGATCGAATGACGGCTAGAGCCACGGGTCGTAACACAGCTGAAATGTAGCGTCCACTGTTCAAAGAGCCGTCACTGCGAACAAGAGGTGACCAAGACGTGTAACCAATGGCACCCCATACCAACACGCCGGGTGGTACGCCAGTATGGCTATGACGAATACACGCTTCCAATGTGCGTTAAACGCGATATCGTCAAACACGGATGCGACCATCAAGATGCTGTAAACAGAACCTTGATTCATCCTGAAAATATGAAGTTTTGCCATTCGTGGACACAGGTTCGTCCTTGAGTACACCATCGCAGGCGATCCTGTCTGTGATGCAGCGTCAACGATAACAGCAGCCATGGTCTTCCTGTCGGTTAAATTTCGCGTCTGTAGCACGTCATCTTCGTGGTGTTGCAATTTTAATGACCAAAGTGTACGTGACACGTTGCGTTTTCCTGCTGATAAATGACATTGTGCCACGGTGAAACAAACTTCGAGTAGGGGTGGACACGGTCTCCTAGGATAGATACATACTTGTGTTGATCCATTGTGTCTTCTAGAATAACTAAATCATACAGAGAGTACCACGAAAACATTCCCGAGACCATACTGCTCCCTCCTCCTGCCAGGATCTTTCCGCTGATTGTTGATGTGTGTTCGCTTTCTAACGCCAATGACCACCTGTCCTAAGGAGCATAAAATGTGATTCATCTGAAAAGGTCACCTGTGGCCACTTAGTCGGTCTCCAGTTGCGTTACTGGCTTGCAAATTCCAGCTTTCGTCGGCCGGTGAACAGCGGCCAGCATGGTTGCACGGACCAGGAGCCTGCTGCAGAAGACCAAATACGGCAACATTCTCTGAACTGTCATTGAGGAGTCACACTTTTTAGTCCCTCAATTGATCTGTCACTTACTGAACTGTTGCACGTCTATTCAAAAAATGGCTCTGAGCACTATGGGACTCAACTGCTGTGGTCATCAGCCCCCTAGAACTTAGAACTACTTAAAGCTACCTAACCTAAGGACATCACACACATACATGCCCGATGCAGGATTCGAACCTGCGACCGGAGCAGTCGCACGGTTCCGGACTGCGCGCCTAGAATCGCGAGACCACCGCGGCCGGCCCACGTCTGTTCATCTATACATTTCTCCCCAGCTGTCGTTCACCCCTGTCGTCTGTAGCCCGTGGCTCAAATGGTTTTGAGCAATATGGGACTTAACATCTGAGGTCATCAGTCCCCTAGAACTTAGAACTACTTAAACCTAACTAACCTAAGGACGCCACTCACATCAATGCCCGAGGCATGATTCGAACCTGCGACCGTAACGGTCGCGAGGTTTCAGACTGTTGCGCCCAGAATTGCTCGGCCACAGCGGCCGGCTAGCCCGTGGTGCTCTACATTATCGTCGGAGGCAGTTCTGGATAGCGCCGTTTTGCCATGCACAGTATGCTTTAACTGTGGTGACGTGCGAAAAGTTTACATACTTGGAGATTTCGGAGATACTTCCATTCTTGGCCCGAAAGCCAATGTTCGCGTCATTTCTGACGTCAGATAAGTTGCACCTTCCCGTCTGTGAATGATTACTGCACGTTGACGTCAAACATAGGTGGTGACATTAATGCTGTTGGACCGGGTATATGGCATCAATAAATTTTGTGATAATGCGAAACACAATGTAATTATTGATAAAAGAAGTAAGCAGTTCAAATACAATAAAAATATTTTTACAAGATAAGATCGCTTAAGCTGGAAGTCGTTTATTTGTAGGCACCATAAATAAAGGACTTATAAGTAAAGCAGTGAGACCTGGAGGTCAAGGAAGGCAGGAGTCGGTTACGATTGTGGACGGGGCCGTAATCAGTTACTTTTGGTTGCCTTTTCTTTTAATCACACACAATTTATTTAGAATCAACAACAAATAAAAATAATGTCAATAATTTAAGAATTGTTTCCTGGCTGAAGGTCTTAATGGCAATAAATTAATAACTGCAGTTATTAAAATATTGAAAACAAATCAACAAGGTCTTAAAGGTTAACTGCTAAAATAAATTGACACATTAGAATTTTAAGACAAGTAGCGACAGTCACGGGAAGAAGGCCTTTAACGCCAAGAATGTCATTTATTTAAAAAAAATTAACAAACATACTGCCAAACAGAAAGGCAGTAGCAAAATTTAATTAAAAAGATAGGCAACTGATCACCGAACAGTGAGACAAAATGACAGTAAACTCTGTAGCACGACCTTTTAAACTTGCTGTAACGCCAAGAATGGCAATTATATTTAAAAAAAATTAGAAACATACAATGAAACATAAAATATAATAACAAATTTAATTCAAAAAGGCAAGCAAATGCTCACCAAACAGGTGAGATAAATGATGGTAACTTGGTAATACAATAATAAAATAATAACACAATAATAAAACACAAGGGCTTGTCACAGACGGTGCTCCAGAAATCGCCTCTGAGTAGGTCAGGCCAAAAACACTTTCGCGACCGTTGAGAAAGGCAGCCAAGAGTTGCATTCACTTCACAAGATGGTAACTCACACGAGTGGCAGTCCAAAAAATTACTAATGGCAATCTGCTGAAGCTACATAACGTCCGATAACCAATACAACGCTGGAACAGCACGCGAAAGCCAGAACCGGCGGTCAGCACTACGTTCTCAGACTGCTGTGTTTAGAGCGTCCGAAAGGAGAAAGGAACCACTACTTCAACAGTAGAAGAAACACCAACCGACCTACAGATGAAGGAATGTTACCGGACAGCAGCAGCAAGACGAGAAAACGTACACTGCCGTTACGTACACTTAACCTGCACGGCAGGTCACTGGGGCATTAGCGGTCACCAGCCAGGAAAAATACTGCTGGTTGCACTTAACAAATAGTAACACATAGAATGCAGTAATTAGTAACAAGAAGTCGAGGAAAGCTAATTAGATCCGCCTTCCCCAAACACTCCACTCGCTGCTCTTCGTCTCGGCGACACTGCGAGCAGCAACACGAACCCAAATCACTGGAGAATCGCTAGATCTCACAAGGGTGGAGGTTTCACTGCTAGGATTAAAATCCACTCAACTTAAAGCTTGTTGGATCTGGTTGACGAGTAGGACGCGTACCCACGTGACCACAGCCCTTCCATCCGGCAGTGCATGCATTCCGTCAGCGGTCCCGGCATGTTCTCGCACTGCCCTCTTGGCTCCTCCAGGGTCCCAACCGAACTCCTCACTCATGGGACCCGGAAGAACAACGATGTCACCCCGAAGGCAGGGCCACAGTTACTACATATTAATAAAGCCGCTGCTGCTACTAACGGACAAGCAACGCTTGAGAAACCAAGAGACGCCAGTCTACACAAGAATAATACAAACAACCGCACCCATATCAACTAAACTATACTGTCTTGCCTCCAACAGAGGACGGAAACCTACAACAGCATCAACGTGAGCCGCAGCACGGCTCAAGCAGTCCTATCTTTTCAAAATGATGTATCCAGCATGTGCCCCGACTTCGAAGTCTGTTGTGGGTATTAAAAATAACTTTCTTCATCACAACTGTCATGGATTAACGCTTTTCAAAAAACTGTAACCAACAGTGTTTATATCTAATAATTCAATGGTAAATATGCTCCTCGAGTCCAGCAAGACTTAAACCAATTAATGGGACGGCAACAGAATGTATACGCAAGATCCATAAAATAGGAAGAGCTCACAAAAGAATATATCGTTGGTTTTCTGACGAAGTATTACGACCTTACGCAAAAATGGAGACGTGTCTCTACCTTACTGACTCGTGTGTGGGTAAGATAATCACTACTTATAAGAGAACTGTTTGTCGATGAAACTCAATTATCGACGTTTTCAGTGAAAGCTATTCCTCCTACGTGTGTGGCTCTATGTTAACCCTGTGACGTTCACTTGTACTGACTGGTGAAGAACTCACCGCCCACGTAAGTGCCAAAAGTTCATCGCGCAGCAAAGGTAAATCACAAGTAAAAGTAATGCAATGAAAATACACGGCTCGATCCATAATAAGGTTCCACAATTGGAGAAAATGCTTCGATATGCGTCGTTTGTCGCAAAATTGTAGCCAGATCGTGACGTTTTTAACTACGTTAACCAGAATATTTTCCTGACTATATTCACACTAAAAAAATGTGATTGTGACGTATGTCGCTTGGCCCGTTGCTCTGACTTACACTTGGGTTTTTGCGATAGATACCACTCTCAGGAAAGTACTGGTTCTCTTGAAGGGTAAAAGTAGAAATCAAAGCAAAAAAAATGAAATACTATACTTTATAAATTTTAAATTATTAATTAACGTTAACTATATAAGATTTGTTATGATTAAAACTGATTTTAATAAAATTTTGAATGCTCATTTCTTTTATCAATAATGCCAGCACATTTTACGATGTCACAAAAAATATGTCACACAGTTCCTCAACGACAAAAGAGAGAAAAAAATGTAAGATTCGATCTGAACTAGGGGCGCAAAAAAAAAAAAATCATGAAAATGGCGGATGTTCAGCAACGGTATTCAAAGTTTAACGAAGGATAAAAAACAGCCATCCTGGTGCATAAATTTCATTGCATTGAAGTGGTTTCGATGCTGACTAAGGGTATCTTCATCAGAATAAGTTATAGTTACCTATAAGAATAGTTACGTTAAGTAGCGCAAGCATAGGTTCACACTGCAAGGTGAGATTACGACCGTGACACAGAGCGACCTTTGGGGGGTTCCTCTTGTCAGTATTGTGCAATATTCCCAGTGCGGACTTGAGCCGGCTACACTCGACAAATGAGCATAGAGATATGTATCCGTTTTTAATAGTAATGTGGCTGATGTTTACTATATTGTTTTAGTTTAGGATTAAGTTAATTTGCAACGGAATTCATGTAATTTATATTTTGCCATATGCGATGCGTCTCAATTTATTATGAAGCATCTTCAGAACCGGAGGCATACCCATATATACGAGCTACTCATGTCATTTATTTAGATCAGACACACGTAATTTCAAAATCATCAGTGCTATACTTTGTTCCTAGTACACTACTGGCCATTAAAATTGCTACACCACGAAGATGACGTGCTACAGACGCGAAATTTAACCGACAGGAAGAAGATGCGGTAATATGCAAATGATTAGCTTTTCAGAGCATTCACACAAGGATGGCGCCGGTGGCGACACCTACGACGTGCTGACATGAGGAAAGTTTCCAACCGATATGTCATACACAAACAGCAGTTTACCGGCGTTGTCTGATGAAACGTTGTTGTGATGCCTCTTGAGAAGAGGAGAAATGCGTACCGTCACGTTTCCGACTTTGATAAAGGTCGGATTGTAGCCTACCCCGACTGCGGTCTTTCGTATCGCGACACTGCTGCTCGCGTTGGTCGAAATCCAATGACTGTTAGCAGAATATGGAATCGGTGGGTTCAGGAGGGTAATACGGAACGCCGTGCTGGATCCCAACGGCCTCGTATCAGTAGCAGTCGAGACGACAGGCATCTTATTCGCATGGTTTTAACGGATCGTGCAGCCACGTCTCGATCCCTGAGGTAACAGATGGGGACGTTTGCAAGACAGCAACCATCTGCACGAATAGATCGACGACGTTTGCAGCAGCATGGACTATCAGCTCGGAGACCATGGCTGCGGTTACCCTTGAAGATGCATCACAGACAGGAGCGACTGCGATGGTGTATTCAGCAGGCCGTTGTGGCCGAGCGGTTCTAGGCGCTACAGTCTGGAACTGCGCGACCGCTACGGTCGCAGGTCCGAATCCCGCCTCGGGCATGGATGTGTGTGATGTCATTAGGTTAATTAAGTTTAAGTAGTTCTAAGTTTTAGGGGACTGATGACCGCAGAAGTCCTCAACGACGAATGGCAAAACGTCATTTTTTCGGATGAATCCAGGTTCTGTTTACAGTTTCATGATGGTCGCATCCGTGTGTGGCGACATCGCGCTGAACGCACATTGGAAGCGTGTATTCGTCATCGTCATACTTGCGTTTTACCCGGCGTGATGGTCTGTGGTGCCATTGGTTACACGTCTCGGTTACCTCTTGTTCGCATTGACGGCACTTTGAACAGTGGACGTTACATTTCAGATGTGTTACGACCCGTGGCTCTGCCCTTCATTCGATCCCTGCGATACCCTACAGTTCAGTAGGGTAAGGCACTACCGCATGTTGCAGGTCCTGGATACAGAAAATCTTGGACTGCTGCCCTGGCCAGCACATTCTCCAAATCTCTCACCAATTGAACACGTCTGGTCACTACTCTTAATGAACTATGGTATCGTGTTGAAGCTACGTAGGCAGCTGTACCTGTACACGTCATCCAAGCTCTGTTTGACTCAATGCCGTGGCGTATTAAGGCCGTTATTACGGCTAGAGGTGGTTGTTCTGGGTACTGATTTCTCAGGATCTATGCACCCATATTGCGTGAAAATGCAATCACATGTCAGTTCTAGTATAATATATAGGTCCAATGAATACCCGTTTATCATCTGTATTTCTTCTTGGTGTAGCAATTTTAATGGCCAGTAGTGTATGTTTAACACGGATGTCAACATTGCGCTATTTGTCACCTGGCTAAGGAATTAGAAGTTCTGACTAGGATAATGGCACCGTGTTTACTTCAAAGAAAGAGATAGTGGAAGCGTACGCTGCAGTACCTTAAGCCCAATACTCACTGGAACGCTAAGCTGCGACTCGTTGTAGCAGAGCTGCATCTGGCCACGAAATTATGTTTTGAGTCAGTGACAGGGCATCATTAATGTAGTACTTGCGGGACAGTATTTTTGATGCAGTTCGAATACGCAAACTTCGATGACAGTCGTTGGCTAGTTTGGATATCTTGAAGAGGTACATTGAACTTGTAAAGCTGCCAGAAAGTAGAACGTAATAGCCACAATCTCTTTGTAATTGTACTTCTTGTGACAGTTATTCTTGATTCAGACACAACATGAGTTAAAATTCTACAAACGACACATGATAAAAATTTTTGTCCTTTCTCAGCCGGAGGCAGTACACTGAAAAGATTATTTTCGTTGTTCATTGCTCTGCCTTTTAGCACTGATGTTACCCCTTTTCCCTTTGTTTTAAAATGACGGTACAGCAGAATAAATACGGAACTTGCAATAGTGACTCGCTCCAGCTGCGACCCTTCACTCGCTAGAACTGGAACTACAATACACGGCGCGGCCCAACCCCGTCCAAAGCAGAGCGAGCGCGGAAGTTCCGCTCCCTTTCATGTACCGACAAAGGGAGGAACATATTTAGTGCGGTTCGCTCAGTGTAAACTCGCTTTAACGTGTTCAGATATTTCAATGACGCTTTGAAATTATACACAATACTCGTAAACGAACCACCAAGGGGGAGAAAAAGATAGACACCTTTAAGGATTATTAAAAAAATCATTTAGATATGTTACCTACATTTCGTATGCAGCGATGTATAAACGAAAGTGCACCAACCAAAAAATAGCAATATTATTCATTCGTGAGCTTCTTGAAGAAGGAAACAAATATGGGCATAATACTCGTAAACGAACCACCAAGTGGGAGAAAAAGATAGACACCTTTAAGGATTATTAAAAAAATCATTTAGATATGTTACCTACATTTCGTATGCAGCGATGTATAAACGAAAGTGCACCAACCAAAAAATAGCAATATTATTCATTCGTGAGCTTCTTGAAGAAGGAAACAAATATGGGCATAATCTTCTTGACACCTTAAAAAACGGGGACTGGAATAGGATTCAGAAATTCCTTGCACATGACCATAGAAGATCTGTAAAGACTTCTTAGAGCAGTTTTGGGGAAAAGATGACAATTTCAGACAGTCAGTAGTTGCTTCACTGAAATTATAAGTCGAACTTCACACTCACAATTCACTGCAAATTTTTCGATGAATGGGCAATCCGTTACTTAGCTATAAAGTATCATAATAAATATGAACAATAACAAAAAATCAAGCACTTTACCATGAAGCTTGAAAGTTCCTCTCCAGAGATGACAACCTTCAGATGTTACTATTGTCCGTGTTCTATAAATCATGAGCAAATTGCTGATATATTGTGTGCCCAACAATCGATGTCTGATGTGTGGACAGTGTTCGACTAGTTGTGAGGGGTAGATTGGGCGAACAGCGTCTAGGCCAGTGATCGTCAAAGCTTTTTGCTCAAGACCTAGTATGAACACTGAGGAACGACACCTCGGGCCGAATATATACCAGTCTTATTATTAATTAGTAAACTATACAAGTTGGTTTGTTGCAAGCGTCCAGTAGACTAGTTATGGCAAGGGCGCGATAAGTTGGCAGCTGGCCCCTGTGTAGTGATCATTAAAAATCGGTATCATTCAGATCACTTCGTGTCAGCTGTTCTCTATTTCCGATTGTTGCACCTCAGCGACCCCAAAGTCGTAGCACAGCTTTGCCTAACTAAGTCTAGTGTTGTCTGTGTGAAAAGCACTGGACCCCGTCTTCAGGCCACAAATGGCCCATCGGTACCATCCGACCGCCGTGTCATCCTCAGGTGAGGATGCGGATAGGTGGGGCGTGTGGTCAGCAGACCGCTCTCCCACTTGTTATGATGATTTTCTGTGACCGGAGCCGCTACTATTCGGTCGTGTAGCTCCTCAATTGGCATCACGAGGCTGAGTGCATCCCTAAAAATGGCAACAGCGCATGACGGCATGGACGGTCACCTATCCAAGTGCCGGTCACGCCCGACAGCGCTTAACTTCGGTGATCTGACAGGAACCGGTGTATCCACTGCGGCAAGACCGTTGCCGTTTTCTGTCTTGGTTAATAAAAGTAAGTTTACTTATGTTTCAAAGCATTATTCAATATGAGACACTATGACATATGATTTGAATGTCAGGTTTCTTCCTCGCTGCAAGTAAGTACCACATTTGAAGATGACCAGCCGCTCGGAATCAGCCGAGCGGTCTACACCTACAACGTGCTGACATGAGGAAAGTTTCATACCAATTTCTCATACACAAACAGCAATTGACCGGCGTGGACTGGTGAAACGTTGTGATGCCTCGTGTAAGGAGGAGAAATTCGTACCATCACGTTTCCGACTTCGATAAAGGTCGGATTGTAGACTATCGCGATTGCGGTTTATCGTATCGCGAGACTGCTGCTCGCGTTGGTCGAGATCCAATGACTGTTAGCAGAATATGGAATTGGTGAGTTCAGGAGGGTAATACGGAACGGCGTGCTGGATCCCAACGGCCTCGTATCACTAGCGGTCGAGATTACAAGCATCTTATCTGCATGGTTGTAACAGATCGTGCAGTCACGTCTCCATCCCTGAGACAACAGGAGGGGACGTTTGCAAGACAACAATCATCTGCACGAACAGTTCGACGACGTTTGCAGCAGCATGGGCTGTCAGATCGGAGACCATGGCTGCGGTTACCCTTGACGCTTGTGATGGTGTACTCAACGACGAACCCTGATGCACGAATGGCAAAACGTCATTTTTTCGGGTGAATCCAGGTTCTGTTTACACTATTATGATGGTCGCATCCTTTTTTGGCGACATCGCGGTGAACGCAGATCGGAAGCGTGAATTCGTCATCGCCATACTGGCGTATCACCCCGTGTGATGGTATGGGGTGTCATTGGTTACACGTCTCGGTCACCTCTTGTTCGCATTAACGGCACTTTGAACAGTGGACGTTACATTTCAAATATGTTACGACCCGTGGCTCTACCCTTCATTCGATCCCTGCGAAACCCTACAGTTCAGCAGGATAATGCATGACCGCATGTTGCAGGTCCTGTACGGGCCTTTCTGGATACAGAAAATGTTCGATTGCTGCCCTGGCCAGCACATTCTCCAGATCTCTCACCAATTGGAAACGTCTGGTCAATGGTGGCCGAGCAGCTGGCTCGTCACAATACGCCAGTTACTACTTTTGAGGAACTGTGGTATTTTGTTGAAGTTGCATCGGCAGCTGTACCTGTACACGCCATCAAAGTTCTGTTTGACTCAATGCTCAGGCGCATCAAGGCCGTTAATACGGCCAGAGGTCGTTGTTCTGGGCACTGATTTCTCAGGATCTATGCACCCAAACTGCGTGAAAATGTTATCACATGTCAGTTCTAGTATAATATATTTGTCCAATGAATACCTGTTTATCATCTGCATTCTTCTTGATGTAACAATTTTTATGGTCAGTAGTGTAACTTTAACCTTACCAGTTGCAGGGGTGGAGGTGGGGGTAGGGAGGGGGGGAGGGGAAGGAGAATACTCTGTGCCCACATTTTGAAAATACCGTAATCTAGTCTGGTACTTTATTAACTGATTTAACTTATTCAGTTCAAAAATTGAAATCGTAGTTGTTAGTGCGACATTTCGCAACAAATGCCATGTTCATATTTTCAGGTTGAGGACCCTTATTAATCATCTGTATCACTTTAAGAGTTACGTTGTGGGTGAAACTCAACGAGGACTAACGATATTTCTATTTTTTTTTCAGTTTTGTGTGATAATGATACAGTACCTCTCCTCTCAATGGAAACGTTAATGAAAAAGCATTGGCTTTGCTAATATTATGCTGAAACATATTATCAGATCTGTGTTCTACTAATATGTCAGTACATATTTAAAAACAATGTTGTTAACAAAAGAAGAACACATTTAACAAATTTTTTTAGATTTTTTTTTGGTGTGTATAAAGTACCCCCCCCCCCCCCCCCCGCCATCTTCGTATTACACATTACACAAAATATATTGGTGTTGCTATGGTTAAGCTGATTTATTATGTTAAACCTTCAGTGTACGATTATACCTCTTAATGGGTTCAAAATGGTTCAAATGGCTCTGAGCACTATGCGACTTAACTTCTGAGGTCATCAGTTGCCTACAACTCAGAACTAATTAAACCTAACTAACCTAAGGACATCACACACATCCATGCCCGAGGTAGGATTTGAACCTGCGACCGTAGCGGTCGCTCGGTTCCAGACTGTAGCGCCTACAACCGCATGGCCACTCCGGCCGGCTATTAATGGATAGAGTATTACAGCATTCAATCAATAATTACACGATAATCTGAAAATCAAATTTTTGTTGTCCATGGAAGCCGCTGGATTGCAACCAGCAACTGCGATCGCGTCAATGTCTTATTTAGTAATATACAGGGTAAATCAGAACTCCACTTACAGAGTTTTAGAGGCAGCAGTATGGACCAAAACAAGAATAAAAGTCTAGTAAAAATGGGCTCTGAAGCGCATACCTAAGAGCCATTAACACTTTTGATCTTCGACACTATGAAACAAATCTCTTCAACTGCAAGCTCTTTCCTTTCCGAATTCGGGAGGAGGTAATATGTAGAAAAATAAGAAAAAAGTCAAGTAAACATGGGCTTTAAAATGCATACCTTGAGATTTTTATGTACTTGCTCAATGTAAGAGATGTGTTTCACGGTTGTGAAGATGAAAAAGTGCTCATAGCTCTGTTATTCCACGGAAAAGGTAAAGAACCCAAAATTTTTCTTAAATTCACGCTAGAATAACCACAGATGACACTTGGCAGACGTAGTGACATAGCTACACAGCAGAAAGGAACAATCAATAGTGTAAGTCAGTTGTGGATAAGAGGACATGTAGCTACATCGGTACAAATCGGCAGCCACAAGTTAAACACTCAGCAGAACGTCCACTAAGAGATAGATATTCATTAGGTCTTTTTATGTGGAGCAAGAAGCTCTTCCTCAGATCAAATAACACCTTTCAGAGTCTTGACAGTGATGTTAACAGCTTGTAAGAAATTGTTAAGGAAAAACAGCAGAACGGGGACCACTGTCCACTAGTAAAGAAGCAGGCGATATTTCATCATAACGCCAGTACCTTTCCCCTGTCTCCATAAATGCTGCAGTTCTCCAGCTTTGAATTCAGTTGGTCATAAGAATTCATGGCGTTCGTACCAAAGCACTTAGTTCAAGATTATGGCAGTGTAGTGACATCCATGTTTAAAGTGTTCCAGCACGTCTCGTGCACATGCTGCTCGCCATTCCCTAGATCATTGTCTTTCGCGAGCATGTCTCGGTCCGGCACACAGTTTCAATCTGGCGGGAAGTTTCATATCAGCGCGCACTTCGCTGTAGAGTGAAAATTTCATTCTAGAAACATCCCCCAGGCTGTGGCTAAGCCATGTCTCCGCAATATCCTTTCTTCCGGGAGTGCTAGTTCTGTAAGGTTCGCAGGAGAGCTTCTGTAAGTTTGGAAGGTAGGAGGCGAGGTACTGGCGGAGTCGTGCTTGGGTAGCTCTGTTGGTAGAGCAGTTGCCCGCAAAGGTCCCGAGTTCGAGTCTCGGTCCGGCACACAGTTTTAATCTGCCACGAAGTTTCATAGCAGCGCACACTCCGCTGTAGAGTGAAAATTTTATTCTAAATGTCAACTCGCTAATCACGTTTTATTAGTTTCGAAAGACGCTATACAGGTTTCACAGCACCATCCTAGCACATTGCGGCAACTTTTAAAATTAAAATTTTAGTCTACTAGACTTTTTTCTTGTTTTTGTCCACCTCTGAAAGTTTGTCCTGAAGTTATTGTTCAATCAGCAATTCAGTGCGTGTCTTGTAAGCCAGTAGAAACAACAACACGATAACTCCATGTAGCACAGTAATAGCGTCCAGGGCCTTACAGCAGGTAGTTTTAAGAGTGGAGACAGTGTACAAAATGTCACGTTTCATCCTTGTTTTCAGTGACTTCCAGTTCATGTTGGCAGCTGAAATTTAGCACTTGGTTTGTGACTGAAGTCTACTAAGGGTAACGGAAAAGATGAGGGAGAACCTGTGATGCTCTCCGTCCAGCCGTTGGGAGGATTTCCGAGACCGCTGTAAGGCAAGGCTCCCGAGGGAAGGAGCAGTTAATTACGGCCGGTCGGAAGGCGGCCAGAAGCTCATCTGCTTGCTGCCTCCACTGAGGCGGTCAGCACCCACCGAGCAAAGGGCCAGGCCTGCGTCTGTGTCTCCCATTCATCTGCATCTACATCTACATCTGCAGGGTGTCAGTAATAAATGTTTCAGTTTCAAAACACTGTAGAAGGAGAACCACTGCTCGGAATGATGCCAAATTTGAACGGCATATTATTGATATAGGAAGAAACTTCACGGAAAAGCGTTCCAAAAATGTTACCAATAATTGGCGCTGTAGACATCTTAACCCAAATGAGGTCGAGTACAAATGGCAGATGAATCGTATTATAACAGCTATGGCTTTAGTTGCATATTACAACATCCATATAGTTCATTGTGCATGACTGCACAAGTTCGAGAGTCAACAGTCGTGGCACTGTCACTTCGGTAAGTCCCTCCACCATGCAAGGTCGCACCAAATGGGATGGGTAAAACGGGCTTTTAGTTGTCCTGAGGCCAGAAATCACATATGAAGCAAAATAAAATTCGTTCTTAATTGTCCCCGGGCTGAAAATTGCATAAAAAGTGAAATGCCATCGGTTTCTAATTGCCGTGAGACTGGCGCAAGACATAGTGAATATGTTGTCCACCATTTCTGCCACCAGCTGGAATCGAGAAACAGCACTTTCCATCCTGTCACGGACTGCACAACCCCTCCCGCCGGAGGTTTGAGTCCTCCCTCGGCCCGGGTGTGTGTGTTGTTCTTAGCATAGGTTAGTTTACGTAGTGTGTAAGTCTACGGACCAAGCTGTGTGGTCCCTTAGGAATTCACGTACACAGCACGTTCCACAACAGATCGGAGAGTCAGAACGCGTTGCGCAGTGCGTGCCTTCAATTCAGATACATCGTAACTGGAGCACTAAACACAGCATCTTTGAGATAATCCCACAGCCAGAATTCACACGGATTAAGATCAGGTGATCTGGACGGCCAGGCTATAGGGAAATCAAATATGATAATTCTAGCATTTCCGAAATGCCCCGGTAGCTCCCGCTTCATTGGCTGTGCAATGTGCCGAGGAGCACCGTCTTGCAAAAAAGTGATCCTACCCAACATCCACGCTGTGGAAGGATTGGAACGATTTTTATGCACAAAAGACTCTCATTGCATTTACCAGTTACGCTACAGGTAACAGGACCCGCAGGACTCAACTCCTCGAAAGAAAACGGCCCTGCAATAAATTATGCCGTTGATCCGCATCACATGCTCACTTTGCAGAATGAACTGGTACTGATTGATGTGTGTGCGGATTAACCGTTGCTTATTTTCTGAAATTCTGTACATTGGCGTGTCCAGAAATGGAAATAGGTTTCGTCTGCCCACAGAATGTTCCATGGCCATTCATCGTCGATTTTCATGCGAGTAAGAAGTTAAGGGAGGGAAGGTTTATCTTTCTGATTGGTCAGCAGAAAGCAAATCCCGAACATAGGGCAATTTTTTAAGGGTAGCAGTGCAGGATCTTCTGCAGGATTTTATGCCTCATGCTCGCAGGTATTTCCAACTTTCGGACAATTTCGCGTTTGCTGCATGTTTGCCAGCACCGCTCGATCCTTCCTGCAATGCTGTGGACATTTCTTCGACATATGTTGGATACACTGCATTCTTCCCTCTGCCACATTGCACCCCAAAAGAACCTGTCTCTTCGAATTTTGTAATCACTTTGCCCATGTCCTTGGCAGACAGCTGACCAATGCCTTTTAGCATATCCTTGCATATCCAGAACTTCTGCAGAACTACTAGCACGCAGTCACCTTTCTTTGCAAAATAACTTTGCCAGCAGTCGCGATCCTTCATGCAGAAAGTCGTGTTGGGCATCTTGGACGCAAACTTAGGAACAGCCTGTGCCGTGCGTCTGCTGGTGTGCGTATCCCGACGCTTACAGAACCATTTATTGGTCAACTTGTAGTTAATTTTTTTTATTCCATGATATATCCTCTATCATCAATAATACGCTGTTCAGATTTATCATCGTTCTGAGTAGTGGGGCTCTTCCTAGAGCGTTTCGAATCTGGAACCTTGTACATCTACGAGGTGCGACAATAAAGTAATGAGACTGATGTGAAAAAAAAAGTTGCTTACCGTTTTAGTCAAGTTTAGTGTTGTCTCCTTCAAAGTAGTTCCCTTCTGATTGCACACACTTTTTCCAGCGCTTCTGCCATTGATGGTAACATTTCTGGAACTCATCTTCTGTAATATCCTCCAAGCTTTTTGGACATCTTGTGTTGTTTGAAAATGGTGTCCCTTGACCGCCGTTTTGACTCTTGGAAATAGAAAAAAGTTGCACGGAGCGATATCTGGTGAATAAGGTGGCTGTGGTAGTACTGAAATTTGTTTTGAGGTTAAAAATTTCTGCACTGGCTGAGCAGTATGGGATGACGTATTATCGTGATCCAGAATCCAATTCAGTCTTCAGTTATTACTAGACGAACCGTTTCTCGAATGATGTTCAGTTCTTCTGCAATCATTTTCATGGATGATCTTCGATCACATCGTATGAGTTCACGCACCCTGGCCAAGTTGACATCCGTCCGTGTGGTTGATGGTCGTCCATTGCGGTCTTAATTTTCAACATTCGTTCCGCCTCCACTAAACATTTAATGCCAACGACAAACTAGAGCTCTTGACATTACCTCCTCTCCAAAAGCCTTCTGAAGCTTACTGTAAGTTGTTGTCACATTTTCACCCGATTTAACGCAAAAAGAAATGGCATACCGTTGCGAATATCATGCGGTTACATTTCCGTGACGGGAGACACAAACACGCGTTAACTTATTACAGCACAACTCACGACTGAGCAGTAGTATCGATGTGGTGCTTGGACTAGAAGCAGCTTATAGACCAAGGTCAAAGATATTGTGCCTACGCAAGCCTGCAGGGTTGCCACATCTTGCAAAGAAAATCAGTCTGATTACTTTATTGTCACACGTCGTATACTCTGGAAGACACATTACCGAGTGTATTGGCGGATCCTCCTGGTACGGCTATCGTTTCCCTCGTTCTTCTTGTTGCTGGCGCGAATGGTGCGGGCTAGGAATGATTACTGGTCTCTGATTTTCTCGCTGTGGTCACCGTGCGCGACGAACGTTAGCGGAGGTAATATATTTCTCTAAAATTCAGCAGTAAGTGTCTCAGGGACACACAGCGCCTTTACAGCGCCTGTCACTGGAGAGTTAAGCATCTATGTAACGCCACGACTAAACGATCCTGTGACGAAACGTGGCATTCTCCGTCCCATCTTCTCTATTAGTGAGAACTAGTAAGGGTCCAGAACTGATGAGCAATACTAAAGAAACGGTCTGACAAGTGCATTGTAAGCCACACGTCTTACAGATCAATTACATTTCCATAGCATTCTTCTGATGAATCTCTTCTTGACATCTGCCTTTCCTACAGTTGAAATGATAATTAAATCAAGACCCTAAACTGTCGACAGGTGTTGATAAACGTCAACGGGGACAGTAGAAAATGTGTGCCCCGACCGGGAATCGAACCCGGGATCGCCTGCTTACTTGATAGACGCTCTATCCTTCTTTTTTTGTTTTACGCTTTTTTTTAATGTCGGCCACACCGGCCGGCGTTTGGTCGTTTACTAGCGGAGAGTTATGAATATTATATTATTTGTGTCAATAAAAGTTTGTAGACTGCCAAAAAACACTGTAAATTTAATAAAATTTCGTCTGAGTATACATATTTTTCCCATTATACCAATTGTAATATAAATAGTAAAGCAAATTACTGTGCTACAAATTTAAAAAAAATTATGAACGGGACTCGATTCATCGATCCAGTGATTACGGGGCTTGAACGCTAACCACTTTTTTTTCCCAGCCGGGGATCGAACCCGGGTCCCTTAGGTCGGCAGTCCGTCATGCTGACCATTTTTTTTCTGTCAGTGGTGAGAGAAGCGTGAGGTTCATTATCAGCTGTCAAATGTGCACATCGACTGCACCCGCTCGCATCTCGAGGTCGTGCGGTAGCGTTCTCGCTTCCCACGCCCGGGTTCCCGGGTTCGATTCCCGGTGGGGTCAGGGATTTTCTCTGCCTCGTGGTGGTTGGGTGTTGTGTGATGTCCTTAGGTTAGTTAGGCTTAAGTAGTTCTAAGTTTTAGGGGACTGATGACCTAAGATGTTAAGTCCCATAGTGCTCAGAGCCATTTGAACCGACTGCACCCGGCACATCCCAACTGCGTGGGGGTCGAGGAAGACCGCCTGAAATAGCTGGCAAAGGTTTTCCGATAGTGTGACCATCTATGAACCTCATTATGGGCTTGCTGCAAGAAATACCAAAAGTCAAGTCGCGACTTGGCAGCATCCCCATAGAGGTACGCGATCGTCCAACCTTTGACCCAGATGATCGACTGTGATGTAGTCGCCGGAAAGTAGTCACTCTCCGGATGTAAGAAGGAAGCAGGTGCAATATGTTGCGGGGTCACGCGGAGGTAGCAAGCCACCATCTGCCTTCCTAGGAGCCAGACGTCCTCCACCTTGATACAAGTTAAGCGGTGATGGTCGTCATCCACTTGGCGACATTTCGGCCATAGTGGAGTGTCCTCTAGTCCAATTGCATGGAGCCGTTGGTTGGTGTTGAACTTGCCACAGGCGACAGAGAACCACAGTGCTCGAACGAAGGTAGGAATGAATTTTTTGTGCACATGTCTCCAAATCTTCGGCCAATGCAATCTGGGGTGTTTGAGTCCAATGACGTTACGACTTATCCGTCTTAGCAGCCAAACATAAAAATCCTTGGCGCATGGCGGTCTCGTGCGCGGAAGCTCGTCTGTGATATAACTAAGTTCCACGATAAATGTTGATACATGCTCAAAATGCGGCGTAATGTTGCCCACCGCCAACGGAGGCGTGAGGGACGCTGGAACTAGGAGATCCAGTAGGCGGGATGTAAGGGAATCACGCCCGCTACGCCATTGCTTGTACATCGTGGCTAGAGGAGCGCCGTCGCTCGGCAGTGAACATTCGTAAGTCCGAGTCCCCCCTTGTCCGTAGGGAGCGTGAGCGTTTCGTATCGCACCTTGAGGGGCGATCCAACCATCACAAAACAGCCTAGTGCTGATTGAAGTCTACGTCCGAGCGTGAGTGGTAGGGGTAGGATCTACGAAATATGCACCATTAGAGAAACCACATAAGTGTTCAGATACTCGACTCGCTGCAAAGGATCAAGGCGCCGTAGGAGATGTTGCCGGACCATGGTACGTGTTGTCTGTAAAATACGTCTTAACTGCTGCAGTATGTTTTACAGATGAGGTAAAGTCTATGCCGAGATAGCGGAAGCGTTGCACATAAGGAAATGGATTGATTTATTCCGGCGTAAGGCCCCTTCCAACCGGCATTGCCGCCGATTTGTTCATGTTCACTGCACTACCCGTCGTTACACTGTGGTCCAACAACAGTTCAAGGACCGTTTTCACCTCTTCCTTAGAACGATCGAGCAGCAGGAGGTCGTCCGCATAGGAACGACATTTGAAGGTGTAGCCCCGTAGTTCCATCCCAGAAAGAGAATTGGTTAGCCTCCCAATTAATGGTTCCAACGCTATCGCGAACAGCAGCATCGAAAGAGGGCAGCCCTGGCGAATGGATCGTCGAATTTGAATGGGCCCTGCTATACGCCCATTAACCTTTACCAAGGATTGTGCGCCCCCATAAATCCTTCAAATGAGACCAGTAAAACGGTCTGGAAATCCCATTTGTTCCAGTACAGCGTACAGATAGTTGTGGCGCACCTTATCAAAATCACTGTCAAAATCAACCGCCACCATCGCCGCTTTAAGCCGGCACTCTTCCGCCAGCGCTATCACATAACAGCATTCGCCAGTAGCTGTTTGCACGTTCACCGACCACCCGGTGTCGTCTGTTCTGGAGAGAGAACGCTACGAATTAACATACGACATCGGGACGCTAGCAACCGTGCAAAGATCTTATAGTCGGCATTAAGCAGGGTGATGGGGCGATAATGTGTGACCGTAATTCCTAGCTTCGGTTTATGTACTGGCACCAAGAGGCCTTCCATAAAAGCCGGTGGAATAGGCGCATCGGAATTTAACATCTCGTTGTACATTTCCGTCCATCGCGGTGCCATTTCGTTGCGAAATTCTAGATAAAATTCAGCAGGAAACCAATCAATGCCTGGGGACCGATTCAACGCACCATTTGCGATCGCATCACGTACTTCCTCACAGCTAATGGCTTCCAGTAAGGTTCCCGCGGCTTTCACCGTCAGTGTACGGGAGACGTACGTGGCTATACGGGCGAGATCATCGACAGGGGCTGCTTCTTCCCGATAGATGTGTTGGTAATGGTCGACGAATGCAGCGACAATGTCCGCTTGACGCGTCACTCTTCGGTCTTCGTGGGTAATTAATTCCCGTACCAAAACGCGTCGTCGGTGCTTTCGTTCCTTCACGACGTGGTGCATGGAAGGAATCTCGTGCCTTATCGTATCGTGACATCTGGCGCGCACCACGGTTCCCTGAAGATGTTTCCGAGCTAAAGCCACTAGTTTAGCTTTTATCCATTTGCGTTCGATCCAGATGTCCTGTCCCGGCGGACCATCATCCAGGTCGCGCAGCGCTGCAAAATAAAAGTCGGTCGTACCGCGGCGCCATTCGGCTATCTCCCTGCTATATGAGATGAACGTACGGCGAAGCGCCGGTTTATTTCAAGTCAGCCACCAATCAAGCATCGTCGTATACCTTCCAACCCTTCGCTCGCACATCGTCCATGTCTCAAGGATCCGTTGACGGCATTCAGGATCATGTAGATGTTGAACGTTTAGTTTTCACGGGGCCTTACTGTTCCACACTTCTCTACGGGGAAGAAGCACCGCACAGATGTAAGCGCTGTGATCGGAAAATGCCTATGGCCAGCGTTCCGCGTCCTGGACATCATTTGCATGAGCCCGTAAGATATAAATACGATCTAATCTGCTCGCCAAATGACTTGTCACCTAGGTGTATCCCGGTGCATCTCCATGTCGTAATTCCCACGTGTCACTAAGTACAAGGTCGTTGACAACGATTCGCAGCTCCTGGCTGATGTTTGCTTGCGGCCATTGGTCTTTCTGGCTGAGAACACAGTTGAAATCTCCACCAATTATCACACATTCATAACGTCCATGGAATAGTGGAGCGATGTCTTCTGCATAAAATCGCGCCCTTTCCCGCCGCCGATTGTTTCCCGACGGTGCATAAAGATTGATGATGCGTGTCCCAAACGTCGTGAAAGCCATTCCCCTGGCCGACGGAAGATAACACACGTTTTCCACTGGGAAGCCATCTCGCACGTAAACTGCCACCCCACTCCCATTGTGATCTCCATGTGACGAATAGGATTGGTAGCCTGCGATGTATGGGAGTGCAGCTGTGTGGACTTCCTGCAGCAAAGCAATATCCACATCAGATGCCCAAATCGTTTCCTTCAGTAGGTGTATTTTGGCCGGTGAACGCACGTCATTTATATTTAATGTCGCAATACGGTTCGCGTGGCGTTGAATCCCACTCTGTCGAGGCGCAACAACATCTCCCTGCATCGGCGCTGGCGGCTGAGTTAGAAGACGTTCTCTCGCCCCTCTCCCTTCACCTTCAGCAATTATTAGGCCGTCTTCGTGAGTGCCGCTGCCTCTGTATGACGTCCGGCGCCTCCTCAATATCGTCATACCACACCTTTTCACGCTGTGATGTTTTCGTGTCTATAGCCACAGCATGTGCGTCTGGAGAGCCAACTGGTTGTGATTCCTCTTCAGCATCACCACGTCCCGGTACCGTCAATTGGACAGACCGCTGTGGGTCTGATCGAACAGTTCCCATTGCCTCATCCTGGTTCGTAGAGGCTCTTGTGTCGTCTTGGTCCACAGGCACATCGTCGTCGGGGCAAGGGGAGGCATCCCGAGGAGATGTTGTGCGACGCCGCCGTTTCCTCCTTTTCGGGGAACGTTGTTTGCATGACCTTCCTTCCGTGTCCTCAGATTGTAGGGAATCACGGCTGCCAGACAGAAATGCATCCGTAGGAACTGGAATTGTTTCGATTCCCATCGTTGTACTTGGCGGGAGTTCGGTCGAAACTGATGTTGTCCTCTCAGAGTGCGTTCCAGACGGAACGGCATCCGTAGTGGGTGGAACTGCTTCGTGTACTATCGGTGTGCTTGGTGGGAGTTCGGTCTCATCCGATGTTGTCGCCATAGATTGTATGCTTGATGGAGTAGCATCCTCTGTCATCCCGACGTCCGCTACAAGGTTTCGGAGACTGCCATCTTGATCTTCCACCGGGGCTGTGTCCTTCCGGTCATCTGCGGACGCAGTGAGGGCTTTGGCATAGGTGATCGGTAATACTGTCATCGCCGGCGACGGCTCCCGCACATTTGAAGGCAGCTGCGTAATCCGCCGCTGCATACAGTTCGACCTGAGGTGTCCCTCCTGGCCACAGCCAGAACATGTACGTGATTGACCATCGTAAATCACCACCGCCCGACAACCACCAATTGTCAGATAGGACGGTACAGGCTTCTGAAGATCAATAGTGATCTGTCGTACTCCGTTAAGAACGGGGTACGTGGCTAATTGTGTCCAGTGTTCTACCGTGTGACCATGTACCGTGCCGTATGGCTTAAAAGCCTCGATAACTTCTTCAACCGGGCAGCTCAAAAACACGTATTGTCGGTACACCCAGACCAGCATGTTCTACAGTTACCGTGCCGACATTCCCGTCACTATGGCGAAATCGAAGTCTTTTGTCGCCTGTAGAATTTTCTCACACGCCGCGTCATTTACCATTTTAACATACACCGTGGAACTAATGATGGACAGGTGAATTCCGACAATATCGTTTGGCGGTATCTTGACGTACTCTCGAATGAATCGTTCCACTGCTAAAGCCTTTGGTCGTTCGTAGTCTTTGCAGAAATTGAATCGTAATGTAGTTTTTCTGTACTTGTTCGCCATGATCGTTGTTACTAGCCCGCGCGCAGACTAAGTCCACAAGTAAACAAACATTCGCACACGCCGCACAAGCAGAAGTATCGGAACTCCGCTTCGCACGGCCTCTAGCGCCGAACTGAACCTTCTGAGCCACCGAGGGCACAGAGGATAGTGCGATTGCTGGGATTTATCCCTTGCACGTTCCCCGTGGGACCCACATTTCCAACTTAATGTCCACACACTACATTCGTAATGCCCCTGACCATTATACTCATTACTACCGGCAGACAATCTTCACGAGTCCCGTAAGAGCTGGGGCAATGCTCGTGCATCCCGCACAGAAGAAGAAGGTCAATGACCGGTTAGCCTTAACTGTATAATTCCTAAAATTTGTTTTATGTGGTCATTATACCTTAGGTCAGTTGAATGGTTACTCCTAGGTACGAGGGGACATCTAAAAGTAAGTTTCACACTGTTCGGTCGCTACACTCTGGAGAGTGTTGCTCTCTCTTTCTCGAGTTATGTGTACTTGAGGGGCATTGGCCTTGACGCCACCCATCCAAGGGCGGCTATAGGGACACTCGCCACGACGAGAGTGAGAGACAGTTGTGGATGGTCACTCAGCTGGGCGGCTGTCGTAAGTCGGGACCCGCGCATCTCGCATACTAAAAGGCGAATATGCGTACTCGTATTTTCTTTGTGTGTGATTGTTGTCAATAACAAGTACAAAGTGGTTCAAATGACTCTAAGCTCTGTGGGACTTAACATATGAGGCCATCAGTTCCCTAGACTTAGAACTACTTAAACCTAACTAATCTAAGAACATCACACACATCCATGCCCGAGGCAGGATTCGAACCTGCGAATGTAGCCGTTCCGGAGTGAAGCGCCTAGAACCGCTCGGACACAGCGGCCGGCAATAACAAGTGTTTCTCTACATATGTTGCCGGTCATTGCAGTACTTATGGATCCAAACCATTACCCGGTCCCCTGGTAAAACTGAGGATTCAAATTCCGTATGTGGACGGTAAAATACATTATTATCGCAGATAAAGTTACTTTTGTTGAACAGTGCACTACAAATAGACGCAGATAATATTTGTCAACATAGCCACTAAGTCTCTGTAAACATAGGCTGGAACATTCTGCTAGTTGGTCAATTTATCGAGGGTAGAAATTCGCTCCTTGGTGAAGTAACCACTCGAAAAGCGCTGTTTAAATGTCCTCGTTGTTGGAAAATCTCTTTTCCTCCAGATGTTCTTCTTTGATAGTTTGGACATTTTCGTCTGTAGTCCGATTAGTGTCACCTACGGCTATGTGGCCTTGGTCATTTTCTTAGCACCATTCCACTACGGCTTGATGCGCCACCGCATTTGAGCTATACAAGCTGAATCGCTTAAAACTTGAACCGCAAGTATTGACGAAATGGAAAGTGCTGTTGATGTGCGGTTTTCACAGAATGCCTTGGTAGTTAGGTGCTCGTGTTGTTAACCAATAAACAGGCTGCAATAATACTTAGTAAATTTTTAGTGCAAGCACACACTTATTTGAATGGAACTGTGCCTATTCGCATTAACAAACTAAAATTAGGATAAAAGAATCTCAGTTGTGTTTGTTGCTGGATTCTAGTTCAAAAAATGGTTCAAATGGCTCTGAGCACTATGGGACTTAACATCAATGGTCATCAATCCCCTATAACTTCGAACTACTTAAACCTAACTAACCTAAGGACATCACACAACACCCAGCCATCAAGAGGCAGAGAAAATCCCTGACTCCGCCGGGAATCGAACCCGGGAACCCGGGCGCGGGAAGTGAGAACGCTACCGCACGACCACGAGATGCGGGCTGCTGGATTCTAGTACCAGTCGTTTACGAGATATCGTATTTTGAAAAATTTCCACACCAACACTTGTACAATAACTATGGTACCACACACCAAAGAACAGCACAAGTGCATACACTCGATATTTGGATTCTGGCCGGTAACGAGACAGTTGTCCATCACAGATTGTCTTCAAAATGACTACCGGCAACGGCAATGCACGCTTCCAGTCTAGCATGGAACGACTACTACACACATGCTAGCATTTCGGTGGAGACGTCCGAGCAGGCTGTAGTAATACGTCGTTGCTTATCATCGCGTTGGTCTGTCCTTGTAGACAGCGTCTTTCAGCTTTCCCCACAGGAAAAAGCCCACAGACGTAAAATTTTTGGAACAGGTTTGCAAGGTACAGGTCCTCTGCGTGCAATCCAACGATTTGGAGACACTTCGTGAAGACATGCTGTAATACTTCGTGCACTACGGTCTGGACAGCCATTATGTTGGTACCACAGGTTCCTCCTAGCCTGCAGAGGAATGTCTTCTGGCACCCCTGCAATACGGTCTGTTAGTAGGCTGTTATACTTGTGCGCGTCCAAGGCCTACGAGCTGATGGTTCACTATTCCACACCACACGTTTATACACTAGGGGCGCTGACATTCCAACTGACGAAGCCAACGGGTATTGTCAACACACAAATAATACAGTTTCGGTGGTTTACTTGGCCATGAATTATACATATGGCTTCATCACTAAACAAGGTACTTTATACATCTCGTAGCACAATACAAGAACGACAACCAATCGAAAACATCAGACAATAAACGCTGTCTGGTCCCAACTCTCCACAGTCTTGTTCAATTGTCCGTGTCGAGATTCAAATCAGTGTCCAATAGAATCAACTTCTCTTACCAGGTATTAGCCAGCTGCGGGGATCCTGCCAGACACACATTTCCATATGTCGTCGTCCACGAGTCATTAATTTGCACTGGTACGCTTACTGTGATTCTGTACAGAGGAGACATTTCATTGAACGTTTCTAGCGTGGCATCGGCGGATAAATAAGATATTGCAGTTCTCCTGAAGTTACCTTTACATCTTTCGTTTTTTTCGGATAAGCGTTAGTTGAAGAGTTCCTAGATACCAGAACGCAGCATGTCATTCTCAATGGGGAGAAGTCTTCCGAAGTAAGAGTGATTTCAAGTGTGCCGCAGGGGAGTGTCGTAGGACCGTTGCTACTCACAATTTGTATAAATGATCTTGTGGATAACATCGCAAGTTCACTGAGGCTTTTTGCGGATGATGCTGTAGTATATCGAGAGGTTGTAACAATGGAAAACTGTACTGAAACGCAAGAGGATCTGCAACGAATTAACGCATGGTGCAGGGAATGGCAACTGAATCTCAATGTAGACAAGTGTAATGTGCTGCGAATACAAAGAAAGAAAGATCCTTCATCATTTAGGTACAAAATAGGTCAGCAACTGGAAGCAGTTAATTCCAAAATTATCTGGCAGTAGGCATTAGGAGTGATTTAAAATAGAAGGACCATATAAAATTAATCGTCGGGAAAGCAGATGCCAAACTGAGATTCATTGGTAGAATTCTAAGGAAATGCAGTCCGAAAACAAAGGAAGTAGGTTACAGTACTCTTGTTCGCCCACTGCTTGAATACTACTCACCGGTGTGGGATCCGTACCAGATAGGATTGATAGAAGAGATAGAGAACATCGAACGGAGAGCAGCGCGTTTCGTGACAGCATCATTTAGTAATCGCGAAAGCGTTACGGAGATGATAGATAAAGTCCAGTGGAAGACTTTGCAGGAGAGACGCTCAGTAGCTCGGTACGGGCTTTTGTTGAAGTTTCGAGAACATACCTTCACCGAGGAGTCAAGTAGTATATTGCTCCCTCCTACGTATATCTCGCGAAGAGACCGTGAGGATAAAATCAGAGAGATTAGAGCCCACACAGAGGTATACCGACACCGACAATCTATCTTTCCACGAACAATATGAGACTGGAATAGAAGGGAGAACCAACAGAGGTACTCAAGGTACCCTCCGCCACATAGTGAGGTGGCTTCCGGAGTATGGATGTAGAGTAGATGTCCAGTTTTATATGCAAGTATATCCTGATTCCAGTCAGAAGTCTTGTCCAATGTTCGGTAAGCTCGTGTTTTGTTCACTAAACAAACTGTGTCAAGTGCCTTACTAACGTAAGGGAACGTGGCATCAGACCTGGGTGACATTGCTAACAGTAATCTGGATCCCTCTATTACTCGTATTTTGAGCAGTTACGAGTTACTTATGAATCCAGAGGGTAGCGCAACACAGCCGATAAGCCGCGCTCGAATACTCGTAGGGCAGCAGCTGTATGGGTTGGCAGTACGAACTATACCGAGGTCCGTCAAAGGACCGCAGCTGCCAATCCATGGGCATTACGTGTGTAGATAGCGATTGGTCGATGCCGCTTTAAATACCGGAGTACTGAGCTATGGCGGAGAATACTCTTGCGTGCGCCGAGTAGTGTACTGTCTCCGTTTACCGTCGACTCTACAAGCTGCAGTGTTCGTCCGTCGTCTTAGGCTCAGTCGACATCGTAGACCAGTTACGGACTAAACGTAGGCTCACTCACAGGCACAGTACCAGGACTTTAATATTTTATAGGACTTGTAATAATGTCAAACTTCTGCTGTGCTGGACATTTCACAAGACGAAGAATCCTTTGAGTTGAGTATTTCTTCATATTTAATAAATATTTTATTACTAATTGTTGATAACCTTTCTGACTGAAGGCAACTTACGCCGTCCTCCTACACAGGACAACATAAAGAATACATAATAATACTCAAAGTAGTAGTTAATGCCGCCCTATTTGCGTGTAATGCAGAGAAGAAACCAGAAAGATTGGTCACTAAAGAGCTGAAAAGGATGAGAAATTTGTAGCAATGGTGCGTATCTGTAGTTGTGCGCACGCACGTATCGCATTGTCCAGGAAGCTCGATACAGGTAACCACGAACGCTGGCGCGTGTAATTAGCCGCTGAATGTTTAATTCAGTGCACACACCCACGATCGATGGCTGTTATTTAATTTAGCTTAACCTCGGTCCCTGGTAGCATTATACCGCAATATTAATTGTTTCCCAATGCGTTGACCGTAAACAATTACTTGCAATACATCATTCTGGCCGAAATGTCAAAACCTGATACTCGTCCCGAACTGTTTTAGTGGACAAGCTGAAATATGAAATTTATCTGTAGAATGTTTCATCGGCGTAATAAATTTGGTTCGATTAATTGGCAGATATAATCTCAGCAGCTTGTGTATCAATGCTGCTGACTGTTTATTCACACTAATATGAATTCGTCGTCATAAGTGTTAATATAACCTTTTAGCCTGTGAACGAAACTACTATCGTGTCTGACGTTGAGAATACTGTGCTAAGATTTTAGAATATGAATATGTAAGAAGTGAACATTCAGATGCACAGAGCAACATTGTCTGTAGTCACGTGCTCATGGCACAGCCTAAAGTTTACCTATTTATGCCCTGAAGATTCTGAATATCATTAAATCGCTAGCACAGACAGATTTAAAGGCAAATACTTTGCTCGTGAAATACGAACGATAATGAGCTGTGTCACAGTGTGTTAGTTAGAGTAACGGTGAATCAGTATGTGAGCCGTACGACATCTGTAAACATGGATTACGTCCCTGCCCTTTGTACACACCGGCCGTCGCTACTACCGATTGAATGATTTAGTGAGGTCTTCGGACTGGTACGCGGCATCGACTCTGGCGTTGCCGATGCTACCGGAAAGATGACCAAACTTGATCATTTAGAGGAAGAAGAAGTCGTAACAAGGTTTCCGTACAGGTAGCAAGATCAATATGTAGTTTTTTTAAATAGATATGGATTAAGGATAAGAAAGGTAACTTTCTTTAATTTCTGTAATAACGAGTCAGATCACCAACCCATTTATAGAATTATTTTGAGCAGCATAGCTGAAGGATAAGTCCCTGCCCCCCTCGCCCCCCCCCTCCTGCCCGCCCCCCCCCTCTCTCTCTCTTTCTCTCTCTCTCTCTCTCTCTCTCTATCTGTCGGCCGGGTTGGCCGAGCGGTTCTAGACGCCACAGTCTGGAACCGCGCGAACCCTCTCTCTCTCTCTCTCTCTCTCGCTGCCTGTTCCTATTTAATCCAAACCGAAAGAATTACTGTAAATTTATTTCAGTGAACAAATCTATTTTGCTGTCCCTAAAACCTATTTCTCACTTCTTAAATAATTGTCCGTAGAAAAATGAATTAACACCCATGCACTGAAGCGATAGAACGAAAATATGACTAGCCGAATTGCAGTTACGTGGTCGATACGCCTCTGGACCTTCTCTAATTGCGGAGATGCATTTCATCAGGGTTGAAAAGCGTGGCTTCACGAGTCCCAAACCAATACGTCTACCCCAGTTTGCAAACCACGGCAGTGCATTTCTCTGGTGGGAGCCTCACATTCTGCGATCTACACACTATTCCTCCAAGATAGAGCGTTGTGGACAAGTGCATTAGCGTGTGGTATATTCCATCACCGATTACGAAACTGTTCAGCGTGGCAGGTGTATCCAGAGGTGATCATAGTCCGGAGACCTTTTGCAGAGTTTTCTACGTCCATGGGTTCAACTATCATGACCGACCTGTATTATAGACTACATGGACAATGGATTAGTAACTTTCTGCAGGTGACAATACCCATACTTTAATCCACGGGGAAGAATAAAAACCGTGCTGGGTACCAGGGCTCGTGGGCATTCAGGGTGTTGAAGCTGCGGATGCATCAGATAAAGATCCCCGTTTGGAAGTTACGGTTTCCGAATGTGCTGCCCCTGTCCATGCAGTTACCTCGCTATTGAGACAAAACATCACTCGTCAGTGGTAGGAGAAACGGTTAGGATTGGAAAAGTTCCTCCTTCGTCCGTAAGACCCACCGGCGTGCAGTGCTTGTGGTGCACAGGTTTATACAGGCCATATCATAACTGAATACTTTTTATACCAAGCCACGAGGATTGCAACCCATGTACCAGTTGACCTGCCCTCTGTTTTAGATGATGACGAATCGAATGTGGTTCGTGTTTTAAGATTCTGTGTGATGTCTGATCTTTTCAATAGTGTCCTAGAAGGTTTTACTGTATTTCTAGAGTGGTTTGCTGTACGATCGACTGGAAAATACTTGATCGTGTGGGCACAGTTCCTTGTTCCATCACTTTAGATGTTAGTTAGTTAGTTAGATGTTTCATTGATCAATAGCACGGAAAAACCTTTATGATGTCGAACGTGTCAAATGCACAAGAAATGCGCACAGAAAAAAAGTTTTTTTTACATTATAGTGTTATACCTAAATATTTCTATTATCTATCCCATTCCCTTAAATGGCACAAAATGCATATATTTTATCTCCAGATTTATTTACTCATATTCAAGAATTCATCTATGGTATAAAAGGAGTTATCATGATTTCAATTTGTTTTTGAAACTATTACTGACATTTTATTTTGACTGGTAATTTATAAAAAAAAGAAAGGGCTCTGAGCACTATGGAACTTCTGAGGTCATCAGTTCCCTAGAACTTAGAACTACTTAAACCTAACTAACCTAAGGACAACACACACATCCATGTGCGACCGTAGTAGCAGCACGGTTCCAGACTGTAGCGCCTAGAACCGCTCGGCCACTCCGGCCGGCAGTAATTTATCAAAAAGTTTTACAGCAGCATATTTTACCCCTTCCTGTGCCAAAGATAGGTTAAGTAAAGGACCGTTAGGTCTTTCTTTTTTCTGGTATTGTGATCATGAATGTCGCCGTTGATTTTAAACTGGTCCATGTTGTTGAGAAAAATTGCATTGCTGTGTAAATGTACTCTGAAGCAGTTATAAGAAATCCTAACCTTCTAAACAGATGCCTACAAGATGTGCGACTATGAACCCCACAGCCGGCCGCGGTGGTCTCGCGGTTAAGGCGCTCAGTCCGGAACCGCGTGACTGCTACGGTCGCAGGTTCGAATCCTGCCTCGGGCATGGATGTGTGTGATGTCCTTAGGTTAGTTAGGTTTAAGTCGTTCTGAGTTCTAGGGGACTGATGACCACAGATGTTAAGTCCCATAGTGCTAAGAGCCATTTGAACCATTTTATGAACCCAAAATACTATTCTAGCTACTTTCTTTTGAGCTGTGAACATCTTTTGCCTAAGTGTTGAGTTGCCCCAGAATATTATTCCGTATGACATCAGAGAGTGGAAGTATGTAAAGTATGTTAGCTTACTAATTTCTACAGCCCAAAATTGGCAATTATTCTGATTGCAAACGTTGCTGAACCTAGTCGCTTTAGGAGACCCAAAATATGAATTTTCCAATTAAGATTCTCTTCTCTGTGTACACCCAAAAACTTAGTGTGCTCTACCCTGGCTACTGACTTCTTTTGACATGTTATGTTTATTGAAGGAATTATACTTTTTGCAGCAGAAAATTGGATGTACAGCGTTTTTTCAAACTTCAGAGCAAGCCCATTCGCAGAAAACCAATTAATAACTTTTCGAAAGACCTTATTTGTATGATTTTCTATCGGAATTTCTTTTACTGGATTAATAATAATGCTTGTATCATCAGCAAACAGTGTCAGTTCAGTATCTTGTTTCACATAAGAAGCGAGGTCATTCACATATATCAAGAACAGGAGGGGACCCATGATCGAACCTTGTGGAACACCTAATGTAATTTCACCCCAGTTAGATTAAGTGGTAAACTCCTTTGAATCACTTGAAGCATATAAACAGACTTTTTGCTTCTTGTTCTGCAGATATGAGTTAAACCACTCATATTCTTTTCCATTTATATGGTTATAGTCTATGTATTACACCACACTGCCTTGAGGCATCCGTCTTTTGCTGTTTTTTGTGTCAGTGTGAGTGAGAGATTCCCAGGATGACTGTGGATTTCAGTTTCTAATCTACATTTTGTTGCCTGCTTCTAACAACTTATAACCAGACATGCAGTCTTTTAGTTGTGGCTGATCGCTGATAATGTTGTGGTTCAGTGCTGTATACCTACCACCACCACCAATAAAAACCTTGATTTGTCAACACATTCATTGTCAAAGCAGCCAATTTCTTGGATTATAACTTACTGAAGCGAGATGTTAGATATCTCTCGGTAGTTAGTTACTTGTCCTCTGGAATGCTTTCGTGTACCTGTGTGTGTACATAATCGTCATCGTATTAGTAAGTGCACATTCTGTTTTTAGGTGGTTTCTCCAAAACTGCTAAGAATGTATGAATAATTTCGTGCTTTAACCTAAAATACATGCAACAAAACAGACATAACAGGATAAACAAACATGAACAATGAGATAGTTTATAGGCCAGTAATTACTGCAGTTCTAAGACTAATAAATAACAAAGTTATCTTGGACCCATCAAAAGCTGTTGTTATGTATTTTTATTTACATGCTACCAGTTTCGGTCAAGAGTATCTGTCGTCTTGCAAAACTATAACCATGTTAACAAGCTGATGATGAGAAAACTGTAACTCTTCGATTCCGCTGGGTTTTTGGCTCAGGCAGTTGAAGTTTAAAATCTGGTATAATCCTGATAGATTTGTATACAAAAATTGCTAACTATTACTTTTTTCTTCATTAAAAGTGGACTATTTTAGACAATTTTTACAAAATGGTGGAACACATCCAAACTCTGTTTAACAATGCCATTAGTATATGACCTGTTTTTAGCTGAGTTTCGTGGAGAAGAAATTGTAAGCAGGAGCAGCATGGGTGCCTGTTATGATCTGATAAACGCCAATATCAGTACACGCTTCAGAGTGGTAAAACAACATGATGATATGGGAGAATTACAAATTCCTTAAATCGAAAGGCCTGGAACCATACAATGATATCACTCTATATAACTGCCCCATTCCAGTATGATGAGCAAATTATATGGTAGGAATGTTACTCTCACAAACCTTTTGATTCTGTGATATTTAATAATAATGATGAAACTAGGATTTTTATTCAATATCAGGATGATTTAAGAGTTCCAAGCAACAACTTCCTAACTTGTAAGGAAAATGTGTGGAAAAGGATGGAGGCCCTACAGTTTTATCGTAGCTTACATGTGTTCCTGTTTCATGAATTGAGATACAAATTGAATATGTTGAAACTGACTGTATGAGATATGTTGGAATCACATTAACGCATAAAGCATATGTTTTCCATCCATTTTCAATGGAATAGTTTAGAATATATAGAATGTTTCATAAAATTGATTCATATATGACTAGAAGCACTTTTACTTCAGTGTAGAACTCAAGATTCTTATGGGATAATTTGAGAACATGGAGCATGTTCTCATGAATGCAAAATAGAGGTAATTCTGTTACAAAGTGCAACATTTGGATACAGCATGGTGTTCTTGAAGAGAATAAATATGTGCTTGCGAAATTGCTATGGAAAATGTATCTTATTTGAGTAATGAAGAAGGGAAATTTAAAATTTTTGAAGGAAAGAATGCTAGTAGTCAACTGTCATTAACTTTCCATTCACTAGAGCTGTTTGAGTATCGCACACCTTCTACATAAACATGGCCTATTAAAACACTGTTCAATTAAGACTCCTTGATTCATTAAACTGGCGCTGCAAACTGAGAGGAAGGGGCATCTGAAACTTGACTGAAGTGAATTCGATACTTGTGAACTAATCAATGCTAAAGTTGACCTTAATACAGAATTCTTGCAATACGATAATTTACTGCTGGACTCGGATAATAACTTTTATACTGTACGATTTTACATGTATGGAAGGTTTTGCCTCTATTAATATGGGGGTGTTAAGGAGATGAATTTAAATGCAAGCTCAGAACTGGCACTATATGGCCACGTGATTAATTATTCACCACTCAAAGGTATTGTGAAATGAGTTGTTCAAATGAAGAGGTGCTGCCTTATATCCAAAGCACTTCATGATGACACACAAAAGTCCTAATATCTGCGATGAATATGGACAGTTCGTATTTAAGGATGCTACATACATTCTGTCACTAATGTTGAATGGCTTTTCAAGACATTCTCCACAAGTGTTGCATGAGCAAAACCATTCAGAGGTGTGAAGTGTGGCAACACACAAATAGCTATTGCATAATTACTGTGGTGTACACTCTGGTGATCATTGGTTAGCTTATGAAGATATGCTGACATTGCTTATAATGTCTGTTTAGACAGTTTACATGAAAGGCAATGAAAAAAGATTCATGGATATGTGACATTTACAGTCTCACTGAAATTTGGAACCTGGAATTGCAAGAGTGTCCACCCTTCCAGCAACTTAAGAAAAATTATGAAGCAGGTGAAAACAGTGTTTCAAACTCTTTCATGGATGCTTCAGAAAATGTGAAATTATTATAAAGTTGAGTGAGGAATTAATAATTTTCTAAAAATGTATTATTACTATTACAACTTTCCCTTCTCTTTTGCCAATAGTTAGAATAAGCTCCACTACATGATTGAACTATGATATAACACATTTATTCACAGCATGTATGAATTTCATTTTTCTTTTCGCCAAATTTCATTTGCACATATTGTCAATGACATTCATTTGGTGCAGGAGACAGAATTTTACGCAGGTCTTCAAAAAGTTTAGGAAACACATGCCACCTATTCTCATGGACAAATAAATGCAAATTCTGATAATTATTTTGATAACTGAGTTAGATTTCTTGTCTGCAAACTGCACTACATTTGTACTATATTGAACACTTCCTTTCATACTGGGTACTTTGTACTCCTTAAGCATCTGTTACTCCTTTTCTACTAACTGATTTCGGCTAGGAGCACACATGTTTGGAATTGGAAATCAAGGTATGGTTGTTTTGTGAATAACAATTTTGGCAAGTGATAGCATTATTCTTTGTTTATTGTATATTGGGTTGCTTCATAAGTACAGAGCGTTTCCTATAAGTCTGATAAACACAAAAGATACCTTGACTGAGAGTTTAGTCATCAATGTTATACTGCCCTTCACTATTTATAACAGTCTGCTAACGCTGGAGTAACTTGGCGATTGCGTGACTGTATAAATGAAGGGTTTTGGGGCGAAGAACTCGTCAAGAAATGTTTGGAGTGCATTTTCATCTTGAAAGGAAGTTTCCTGAAGGTTGTTCGATAGTAAGTGTAAAGGAATGAAAATCTAAGGGTGCAATATCAGGTGAATAAGGTGGAATGGCTTTACAACCCATCTCCTCTACAGTGTTTTTTGTCAGTCTATCAGAATGCAGGCGGGCGTAATCATGGAGTAGTATCACTTCAAGCAATTTTTCTGGATGTTGTTCTTGACCTGCACCTGCAAGAAGTTTCAGTTGTTGACAATGAATGTCAACAGTTTTGATTACATTTCAAGGAAGTAATTTGTAGTACATGACACAGTCGCTGGTCCACCATTATCTTTTTTGGATGCATGCAGGTCTTTGTATGGGAAGTTGCTGCTTTTTTTGGGCTCTACCATTCCCTTCTTTTCCTGATGTTAGCATAAAGACACCATTTCTCATCAACAGTAATGATATAGGATTGGAGTGGTCTGTTTTGTTCACTAGCAAGTTGATGACGAGCAATCAGAGATGTACGTAAGGCCACCCACTGATTTTTGTGATTTTGGATTAGAGGTAGAGTATACCAGATTGTTGAATCTTCTCGATTGCATACAAATGAGGAGCCCAGAGGGAAAGGAGCACATGCCAAGTGCGCAGTGATTTTGTGATTTTGATACAGAAAGACAGCCGATGCCATCTAGTATCCTGGGTGTCAACTTCTAGCATAGCGGCAAGTGCCCGTTCCTTTAGAGAGGGCATATTATTTTTACTGTTATTCAGGACTGAAACATTCCCAGTGGAAAAGAGGCTCATACCAATAGTATCTCGGTGTCTCACGGACCGATTCGTCTCATTGGTTGGCTTGGTTTTGGAAAGCCAATCAGAAAGAGTTTCTCAAATATTGTTCATATGTTTCCAAGATGGCGGCAATAGTTGTTGCTATTAATGTTACTCACGAGGAAAATGCAACAGTACATGTAAAAAAAAAAAAAAAAGAATTCGTAAAGAAAATTAGTGGAAATATAATGAAAGGAAGAGCTTAAGAAACAATGGAAAATTCCGAAAAAATAAGATTGTGCCCAAGAAAGTGTTTCCTAGTGACAGTGATCCATGCTGCAAAACTAGGACTGCTACGGTCGCAGGTTCGAACCCTGCCTCGGGCATTGATGTGTGTGATGTCCTTAGGTTAGTTATGTTTAAGTAGTTCTAAGTTCTAGGGTACTGATGACCTAAGATGTTAAGTCCCATCGTGCTCAGAGCCATATTTTTTGCAAAACTAGTTTCTGTAAATATTCCACATTGAATGAAGAACAGAAGGGGGCGATATTTATTAAGCTTTATTGGTTGGGAGATAATAATATGCAAAATGCTTATTTATTTGGCTTAGTAAGGCCTAATAAGTGCGAAAACTGTATCCAAAGAAGAGGAAGGTCCCAACAGTAAGCCAGAGGAAGGTTTCTTGCAGGTATTTTATTCGTGACACTTCAGTTACTGAGTGTGAACTGTGTAGGACTGCATTTTTAGATATTCATGTCGTTTCTGTTAAATGTTTGAGGACTGTCCTTAGCAATGAAGAATGTGACACTGAGAGTCATGAGTCTACAACACATGTATTTGCACATACACCTAGACAGGAAAGAAGAGGCAAGCATTGTAACAGACGTCATGCCATTGATAACGAGAAAAAAATTAAGGTTAGGAATCACGTTACAGTAGAATGAAGAATCAGAACAAGTCCTACATAACATCTGTTCATTCGATTGCTGGAACGTATCGTTTGTACTGCAAAGATCTTAAAAATACAGATTAAGTCCCAGTGAAATACTACATGTATGAAACAATTTTCAATACGGAATATAATATTGAAATTGTCGTAGAGTGATACACGTTTTATTTGTGATTCTGCTAAGGCTCGTAATATCACCGAACCCGCAGACATCAAACCACACCTTGCGAAAGCTCTGAAAAAATGACTCAAATGAGTCAAAACAGGATGGTAGTGATGAACTCGTTTTGTACATGGTTTACAACAAGCATTGACAACGCCATATATTTCGACGGAAATAGTTTTCTATAAGACACAACTTTGGACATACAATTTCTGTATTCGCCGTTGTAGTGATGAGAAGGCAATGCTGTGTGTCTGGTCCGAGAACGTTGCATCTAGAGGAGCCGATAAAGTAGCTACCTGCGTTTGAAAGGTGTTAGACATGGCCGCTCGTAGTGGCCGAACGGTTCTAGGCGCTACAGTCTGGAGCCGTGCGACCGCTACTGTCGCAGGTTCGAATCCTGTCTCGGGCATGGATGTTTGTGAAGTCCTTAGGTTAGTTAGGTTTAAGAAGTTCTGATGACCTCAGAAGTTAAGTCCCATAGTGCTCAGAGCCATTTGAACCATTTTTTTGCTTTAGACATGGTAAAGGAAGAATGTCATCGAAGGCTCATCATTTATTCTGATTGATGTGGTGGAGAAATTAAAAATTATTTCATTCTAGGTCTATGGTTGTACCTCCTAGATAAAAAAATGTTTTGATGTTATTGAGCACAAATTTTTCCTCCCTGGTCACACGTCCCTGCCATGCGACAGGAATTTTGGAGTTATTGAGAATCTGAAAGGAAAGATACAGGCCGTGTTTACTCCAGCGAATGGGTTGAACTTATAAGAAAGAGAAAGCGAAAGAACCCATTCATTGTGGTTGAAATGAAGAAAGACGACTTCGTATTTATGTCGTCTATAATGAACAGCATCGCCAAACGTATCGTTACTGTCGACAAAAAGCCTGCAGACATCAGAAACGCAATGGTGTTTAGATTAGTACCGGTGAACATTCTGTTAATATCAAATATTCACACAGTCAAACTGAGAAACCTGTGCGAGTTAGTTTACAGAAGTGTCGTGGACGATTTACGAGGCTTGCAGACTGCCAGTTAGTTCCTCAGTATCCAAATGGACGCCAGATTAAGGCATCAAAATTCAAGGACCTTCATCCTACTGCAATTTGTGCCCCTAATATGGTCCAGCTTTTATCAGTGATTCATAGGTGATGGCAGTGAAATAACAATGGCACAGGAAAACATTGATGAGGAGTTAGACTATTAATGACGTGCTATGTAATGTGCCTACATTTAATTTTATATATTTTAAATTGTAATACAGTGGCCTAATCTTTAACAGTATTTGCAAAACACCGTCTAGTTACTGTAACAACTGTTGGTATCAGAGCAGGGGTTCACATTACTATACAAAATTATATTTCCTTAATTCCTATTTCCTGACTCAACATACTCTGGTGGCATGTGCCCCTTTTCCACTGGGACCCTCAAATGTCACATGATGGTGGCACTATCACAGTTCATCACATTTGGCAGTTCTCAAGTACACTGATGTGGATTAATACGTTTAAAACATTTTTTATTATACCCCGAACATTTTCCTGAATGTGTAGAGTCACTAATGTGAAACGATCCTCCTTAAAACAAGAAAACCTTTTCCTTGTTGTGCTCTGTCCAATGGTATTATCCGAAACATGGCGTGAATGTTTCTGGCTGCCTCCACTGCTATCAACCCTGAATTGAACTCAGACGAAAGTATATGTCGCAAATGTCTGATTTCTCCACTTGGCAGTCAATTTTCAGGCGTCTACAGCTCCACTCACTATCTCCAAATCAAAAAAATGACAACATGTAAATTCAACTACCAACAGAGAGCCACAAACAAAAAATGATACTTGATAAACAAACCCCCTGGCAACTGGAATACCAACATGAAAACAAAAATGATACGAACTTACACAAGCAAATAAAATAATCTTGTTTATTTGCAATACACAAATTTTTTTCGGTACCAAATTTTTAGATGGAATATACAGCATGTTTGGAGCGATATGTTCTTCTATTGAGAGTTTTCGAAAGCTTCCACTCAATCTTTACAGTTGTTGAAATGTTGCAGTCGTCATTCCAATCTTTTTCTTAAATGTAGCTGTTGTAATTATTTAGAGAGAGTGTTTACGATTTCTTTTTCTGATACAGCTGTTGCAACGTGAACATATTGTATTATGTGGCAAACGCAAAAAAATTGTCTGTAAAAACCAACAATACTGATTTTGATGATTAGCAGGGAAAGAAATAAAAATTAATGCAACAGTACAATCTACACATTTCACACACATATAATAAAATACAATTAATGCACAAATAGAGTGAGAACAACTGAGTTGCATACATAGCATGCATTTCAAGCATGCATGCATGATTGAAGACACACACACACACACACACACACATCTGGTATTGATAATTGGGTCATACTATTCCACATGCACACATGTATGTTCACTATATATACAACACATTCATACACCCATTCTCTCTCCTTCTACCACTCAAGTGACAAGTGTTAGTGTGGCAGTTTTGCCATTCTGTCATCACAATTAATCTGCTTATCATTATATGATGATATCATTATACGATATAATTTGAATCACCACTTGTTCCATCTGAACTTTTAACCCATTCACAGGCTTCCTGCGCCTGTGAACAGATTGTCAAAGCCCTCTGTGAATTCTCGTCTCAAAAATCGGCAGCATGTCGAAATTGGTTAAGACTCTGCTGTTGACTTCTGTGCCTTTGAGTATTTTGTTGCATGAAAGCCCTGGTACAGTGCAATATAACGAAGGGTGAACTGTATATGTTTTCAGTCATACTCTTCAGAATTTCTTAAAATGTCTGCAACCAAGCATACTTATGTGTCCATGATGAGTTTTGCTAGCCCTATAGATGAGATACATTAAACTCCTTCCGAACACTCATCACATGTCCATATTTTGCATCTGTTATCGTTCTGGCTGGAATTCGAGAGTAGGAAAACGGAGAGAAGGAAACATAGTAGGTGAACATGGATTGGGGGTAAGAAATGAAAGAGGAAGCCGTCTGGTAGAATTTTGCACAGAGCATAACTTAATCATAGCTGACACTTGGTTCAAGTATCATAAAAGAAGATTGTATGCATGGAAGAATCCTGGAGATACTAAAAGGTATCAGATAGATTATATAATGGTAAGACACAGATTTAGGAACCGGGTTTTAAATTGTAAGACATTTCCAGGGGCAGATGTGGACTCTGACCAAAATCTGTTGGTTATGAGCTGTAGATTAAAGCTGAAGAAACTACAAAAAGGTGCTAATTTAAGGAGATGGGACCTGGATAAACTGACTAAACCAGAGGTTGTACAGAGTTTCAGGGAGAGCATTAGGGAACAATTGACAGGAATGGGGGAAAGAAATACAATAGAAGAAGACTGGGTAGCTCTGAGGGATGAAGTAGTGAAGGCAGCAGACGATTAAGTAGGTAAAAAGACGAGGGGTAATAGAAATCCTTGGGTAACAGAAGAAATATTGAATTTAACTGATTAAAGGAGAAAATATAAAAATGCAGTAAATGAAGCAGGCAAAAAGGAATACAAACGTCTCAAAAATGAGATCGACAGGAAGTGCAAAATGGCTAAGCAGGGTGCTTAGCTACAAAGTAATTCTTTGCTATAAAATTGTTTCAGAAAAATCATTTGTATAATATTATCACCCAAAATATTTCCCATGCAAGTAATGTTATGTTGCTTGTGTCCGCATTACACGTGGCTATACACAAGCTTTTGAATGTCATATTCAGCTTACTACGTTAATTTAGCTTTTGCTGCACCGCTGCTTGCTGTGTACCGAGGTAATTTGCAAGAATAGTCCAGATCCATGCAGTTACACTATACATACACTGCCGTGTTATTACACAGATAGCCAGTGATTAGATCAGATAATTTACATTCAGTTTGAGAGCTATTTTCTATTCATACAATTATACAAAGCACATGTCAGTGAACCGTATGATACATCCGTATGTGAAACATTTTTCGTATTCTTAGTTTCGTTTCTGAAGTTAGCTATGCAAATCAGCAGTTGACTTTTATTAAAGTAATTTGGATAATTTATTCATACAAAATTTAGTAGTTCATCGACGTGTAATTTTTATTGGTTTCATTATGGTGTATTTTTGAGACTTTGGAAATTATTCACTGTGACGCCAGGCAACACACCACTGTTCATTCGACTGCTCAACACAGGACTTAAGTAATCATGTTTTTCAATACTTAGTTTCCTGCTTTTACACTCTACACCACACACATAGAGTATTTTTAAGCACAAAAGTTACAAGCGTCACATTATATTTCTGCGAAAAATTGTTCAGTTGCACTAACGTGCATCACATTATAACGGTTCCCGTCGAATTGCGTAATCACTTTCATTGTTAATAAAATATTCTACTAGTAAGTATATGTTCTTCACAATAGATGGCGTAAGCGCAGACAAGAAAAAAGTACTGAACCGGTTCCATCTCAACTTGGATGCAGTTGAGCTTGAGCTTGATGATAGGTAAGTAGCCAACAATATTTACGAACGGCCGTATTATGTGTCTAGAATACGTACATTATATGCTGTGGTAACGGAAGCAGCTTGGTTCAGAAGTTCCGAAAGGCGTGCTTTTCGCCGCTTCCGAATGCGGAATTGCTTTTCGGCTCAGAGCTTGCGCAACTTTAGTTCTGCAAACTTCCTCTTTTGATGTGATGCGGGCTACGCTACGACGGACAGAGAGAACCTAATAAAGTCCTCTACGCTGCACGACTCGTGGTATGTAGACTCGAGTCATGGAAAGCGCGGTAGTTGACTAGGGATTGAAGGAGGGTTGTAGCTTAGCCCCCATGTTGCTCAGGTTGCACATTGAGCAAGTAATAAAGGAAACCACAGTGGAGTTGGGAAAACGAATTACCGTTCAGGGAGAAGAAATGATACATTTGTGGAGTGAAACTTCTGGTTGTATTAAAATTGTATTCTGGAGCATAACTCAACTCCAGAACCTTTGCTTTTCAGGGGCAAATTCTCTACCGATTGAGCTATCCTGAGTCGATAACGCATGTGCTTGCTGAAGGCAAAGGTTCCGGCTTCGGGTCGCGGTTTGGCACGCAGATTTAATCTGCGATGAAGTTTCAAATCCCCGCTTCACTATACTGCATTCGTCGTAAGAATAAAGGTGGTCTCAACATTACACTACTGTATTCCTGCAGTGTTTGCTGTGGTCTCGTTGGATTTCGTTCCACGTAGAGCGGCAGCCGAGCTGTCTCGAGTATGATAATAAGGATACGTTCTGTGCTATGCGTTACGCACAGATCGACTCAGCGATAATTCTGGATAACTGCTTCACCGGCGTATTTAGCTAGGACAGCACTGGCCAGACAGCTGGCTCAACTAACCAGCAGTGATGTGAACAGCTCAGCTGCAGTTAAGACGTTAAAAGAGACCCACAGAGAAACATTTTTTTTCTTTTAGTCTTCTGACAGGTTTCATGCAGCCCGCCACGAATCTTCATCTTGCAACCTACGCCCTCACTTATTTGCCGGATGTATTCCAGTCTCTGCCTTCCTCTACAGTTTTTGCCTTCCACAGCTCACTCTAGTACCATAGTCATTCTCTGATGTCTTAAAAGGTGTCTTATCATCCTGTCCCTTCTCCTTGTCAGTGTTTTTGACATATTCCTTTCCTGTCTGACTCTGCGGAGTCCAGCTAATTTTCAATTTTCTGGTTTTCCCGCATGTTTCACTACCATACAATGCTGTGCTCCAAACGTACATTCTCAGAAATTTCTTCCTCAAATTGAGGCCTACGCTTTATACTAGTAGATTTCTGTTGGTCAGGAATGTCATTTTACCAGTGCTAGTCTGCTTTTGATGACCTCCTTGCTCCGTCCATCATAGGTTATTTTACTACCTGGGTAGCAGAATGCCTCAGCTTCATCTGCTTTGTGACATCAATCCTGATGTTTTTGCTGTTCTCATTTCTGCTTCTTCTCATTACTTTCGTCTTTCTTCTATTTATTCTTAATCCATATTCTGTAGACGATAGAATGTTCATTCCACTCATCAGATCATGTAATTCTTCTTCACTTCCACTCAGGATAGCAATGTCATCAGCAAATCGTATCACTGATACTCTTTCATCTTGAATATTAATTCTACTCCTGAATCTTTCTTCTATTTTCATGACTGCTTCTTCGATGTACGAATTGAACAGTAGGTGCGAAAGACTACATCCATGTCTTACACTCTTTTCAATCCGAGCACTTCGTTGTTGATCGTCCTCTTTTAGTTTTCGCTCTTGGCTCTTGTACATGGTGTATGTTACCCGTCTCTCCCTATAGCTTACCCCTACTTTAAAGGAACAATATAGCTTTGAATGTCATTTAATTTTTGAATAGTATGGGACATTACACGGAAAAATTCGGGCATTATGCTTCTTAGAGGACCAGGCATAACATGCTCTCTTTCTTAACTAACGTGGTACTGTAATTACGAACAAGAGTGCAGGAAATTCCTAACTTAAACACAGGGTAATTTTTCTGCGTAAGCTATGTGTAACGCAAAAGTGTATTACAGTAGTTTCATGGTATAGTTAAATGTTGGAGCCTATGAGTATGTTACTTACAGTCAATCATCTGGTAATCTCTGGACTCCTTCCATATCTGAATCCGAGGATACTCTCAGTTCTTAAACTCGGAGGTTTAGAGGCATAACGACGTATTCACAAAACTGACATATTTACATCAAGAAACATCTGGTAAACCAAATCTACTGGCTTCTAAAATAGCACAACTCTTACTTTCTCCTTAACAAACTGTTGTGCTGATAACCCACGAATCCATTCACTTTCTCCTCATCTGTTGCGACGTGCTGTTCTGCATCCAGGCAGCTTACGGTAGTGACGTATCACAAAGCTTCATGCATTAGGTCCAGTACGTTTGCCAGCTTAAATGCTTGTTATTTCCCCCGACAAATGCCGTAATTTGACTCTGTCAGTTCTGTTTGGTTCAGATTGCAGTGGCAACTCTAACATTTGTAGGATGTGCTCGGTGCCGCGAAAATTGCTCTATGTTTCTACGACGCTATCACTCTGGCCCGAATAAGATCACATCTCTGGTATATATTTAGTCCAAATAAAAGGAAATAATAGGTATCTGAGTCTTAATTTTTGTTCCAAAAACATAATTTTTATTTTTTGACAAATCTTTTATAAAATATTTTTGTTTAGGATGAAAACTAGAATTTTGCTTTGATATGTAATTAGAAACAAGAAGACTGGCATTTTTTATAAAAAAATATCTGTTTTAATTAGCACATATTTGACGAATTTTATAGTTAAATTATGTATGTACTTGACAAAAGTGAGATTCGAAACAGCAATCCATACCATCCTTCAATGCTACGTGGTCCACATGCATCTCATTTACACAAATGTCTTAACTCTAGCACATAAAGTAGCTTGGAAGAACCGTTGCCTATGCAGACTTGTGAAAAACATTGAGAACATCACTTTCTCGCCACTTTTTAACGATGCTCCGAGCGCATGTTTCATTACGTAGCAGGAAGCTGCGTCAGCCATTTTCACAGCACGTGTTAACAGTGCGGCAATCGGCGCACAACTGCGTTTACAGAGAAAGCAACAGACCACTATTTTTGAGATAAAAAATGCGTAGCTAATGCATGATTAAGAGAAACGTTGATGGCTATAAATACATTAGAATATCTTAACGTTTCACCTGCAGTAACATAGTAATAAGCAAGACCTACTTCCAAGACCATGTACATCATCAGAGTGCCAGTTTGTGTTTGGTCGCATCATGTTTACGGATGAGATGAACAAAGTCTAGTAGAGGTGTTCTGCTTTCTGGCAAAAGTACAGAGGACGCAGGCTAGCAATAGCAAAAAAACGTTTTTGAGAAACTCGTAAACTCTGAAGGTCATTAAAAGAGATTGTCACCTTCGAGGTGGGTTATTCGAAAAGTAATAAGAAACAGTTAGTTTCCTGCCTAGAAAGCACTTGTCTGCCCGAAAACTGTTTCCCACTCTCCCCCTAGATATCTCAAACCTGTACACAAATGTACATGTGACCGAAACCGTTGTAATTATACCTAAAACCTTGACTGCAAAAGGGTCTTTCTTAATAGAGGAAGTCGAGGTCATTGGCCTTCAGGAAATGTTGATTTTCCGAAATTACTTTTCTCTTAACGGCCTCGCGATGGGTTGTTACCGCTCCGGTTTCTTGGCCAATGCATCTGTCAGTCACGTTGAATCTGAATACTGTAAACGAAAATCCCCCATTAGTGAAAAAATGGTTCAAATGGCTCTGAGCACTATGGGACTTAACATCTGTGGTCATCAGTCCCCTAGAACTTAGAACTACTTAAACCTAACTAACCTAAGGACATCACACACATCCATGCCCGAGGCAGGATTCGAACCTGCGACCGTAGCAGTCCCACGGTTCCGGACTGAGCGCCTGAACCGCTAGACCACCGCGGCCGGCCCCATTAGTGAAAAAAAAAATCATTCTGTACAAGAAGTGTGTGGATGATATTTTGATCATTTTCAAAAGCACCCGCGAAGAGACTGAGGAATTTAATAAGTTGCACCCTAGGTGAATCTTCACCCATGAAATAATGGAACAAGATGGAATCTTAAATTATCTTCACCTCTCTCTACGACTGAATGTAGTAGTAGTAGTAGTTTTATTCATCCGTAGATCTCTTTTTACAAGGATATAGGACATGTCAAAGTATTTACAAGCTTAGATCAATTTACAATAAGCTAATTCGTATACACATATATTTACAGACTTCTAGTTAGAGACAATCATTAGATTTTACTCCTGGTATACAATAATTTATTTACAAATAACTCATTAAATAATGTAATGCCACACTATTCACTCATATTTCACTATCAGTCACTGCACACACTATACACACATTGTTTCATAACACTTCACTCACTACATACACACACACACACACACACACACACACACACACACACACACACACAGGTGATCCTTGGGCCATTTTCTGTACTGCAAGTTCCCATTTGCTATCCTGAAAAACTGAGTTAGCATCCCTTCATAATGAGTGAGATGTTGAGCTCAGAAAGAGGAAGAGGTGTTAGTATTGTGCTATGCGATAAAATTATCTACGATATTTTTAGAAAGTGTTTCAACAGTGCAGTCCTCCTCCAATCATCTGAGGAGCTACAGACTCAACAATTTTAAAGCTGCGATAACATGAATGTGTGAATTCCTTCTCTCTGGCGGCGATAGCAATAAATAATTAGACAATCTGCGCTTTGTAGCACACAAAAATGACTACAGCCCTTCGCTGGTGAACCGTTTATATGATGAACGAAGAAACGCAGTAGTTTCCACAATTAATTCTTCGCTTACATCCGCGGCGATCGAAAGCACACGCGTGGCTCTCCATTTCTTAGGGTCGTTTTCAAACAACTTGCTAAGCTACTTCGGCACAGTGACGTTCACGTTCTTTTTTCGAAGGGCTCTCCCATAATGAACGACCTGTCAGGAATTTGTTCACTAGGTAAAATTAAATGCACAGATTGTTACACCGAGTACATCGATCAAACAGGGAGATGTTCCGCAGTTAAGTTTAGCGACTATCCACTGACAAGAAAGGTCAGGTGGCAAAATTTTCGCCCTTTGGTCAGCGCCGGCTCCCGGCCACTGGCCCCCAGATTTATTAAACCTTAAAATCCTTCAAGTAGACAAACAAGTCAAGAAACTGAATTTATTGGAAGATTTTGAAGGCGTATCTTTTTCAAATTTCCGAATCTAATACATGAACAAGTCTTTTCGAAGCATTAGACTTTTTTGATATAATGCGTGTCTCTAAATGATGGTTGCAAACTATATAACTTAATGATTATTTTATTTAAGCCTTAGTAATCACTTAGTTAAGTTTTAGTGCGCCACCTTGTGAACTCTTTCTCACTATGTCTCCAAGGAACTTTGACGCTTGTTTGGCAGTCTGGTTGCAGGTTGCAGGCATGACTGCGCGTGCTCACAATATTGTAAACAGATCATATTTGTGTTCACGGGGAAGTTTCTTCATGGTTATCATCGTTGCAGTTTTGTGATTTAGCGTTGCTTCTCGCTTCATTGCGTCAAATTTTTAATTAAAAACATTTAAATGTTTCTTTATCGTTGTTAGTGCGCAGTCATTTGCCTAATGTGTATTCGCCTAGCCATCATATGGATCTAATTTCACTCGTGAGTTTTTTATGCTCACTGAATATGCCCAGATGCTTAAGTTAGGTACCTCTTGCACACTTTAGTAGCTTTCTTAGCCGACCACTGTGGACGAGCGGTTCTAGGCGCTTCAGTCCGGAACGCATTGCTGCTACGGTCGCTGGTTCGAATCCTGCAAGGGCTTGGATACGTGTGATGTCCTTGGGTTAGTTAGGTTTAAGTAGTTCTAGGTCTAGGGGACTGATGACCTCAGATGTTGTCCTACAGTGGTTAGAGCAATTTGAACCATTTGAGTAGCTTTCTTTTTCCTGTTGTCATTACCTTTTTTGGTGTTGCTTCTAGGCGATGTAATGAATCATTGACTGTGGCTATCTGGCTGTTACCTCCCACTTCTATGAGACTCTTAATTACGTTCGACGCCTCGGTTACGATTAGCAAGAATTTTTTTCAGTAAGCTCAGTTTTGGTGCAATATTTTATGAGTTGAAATTTTTGTCCCTCATCACCATCTGAAACACAAATGTCACCCTGTGCTCCATAGTACTATCGGTGTATGTCTTCCTCTACTTATTTTTAATTTATTCATTTATTATTGCCTGTAATAGCAATTTATACCTATACCAGGTTGTAGTTTCCTCGAAGTTTGTCTGATGACGCCTAGAACAGGAGAAATGCGTCATATGTGAAGATAAAATACACCTATATTGTGATACCAAGACTGTTTTTTCTGTTCTTTTATGAAAGTATTTGTCTGTAATATACCTTTAGATGGAACTGAAACGTGAACGTTAAACAGCACAGAAAAAAAGAGAGTAGAAATTTCTGAAATGTGGTTCTAATGGCTCTGAGTACTATGGGACTTAACTTCTGAGGTCATCAGTCCCCCAGAACTTAGAACTACTTAAACCTAACTAACCTAAGGACATCACACTCATCCATGCCCGAGGCAGGATTCGAACCTGCGACCGCAGTGGTCGCGCGCTCCAGATTGTAGCGCCCAGAACCGTTCGGTCACTCCGGCCGGCAAATGTGGTTCTACAAAAGAAGCTGAAGATTAAGGGGATATGCTGATAACTAATGGAGAATTCCTCAATCAAATCGGAGAGAAAAAACTTCTGGAAATGGCGAAAAGAAGGAACAGTTTTATGGGGCACAATCAGAGGCGTGAAGCAATTTCCAATTTGGTAATGGACGGAAGTGTGGGGGGACGGGGTAAAGCTGTTGAGGGAGATCATGGCTTCACCGCAGTAGACCGATTGATATAGATGTAAGAGCAATAGTCATGCGGCTATGAAGAAATGAACTAGCTTGGAGAGCTGCATCAAATCAGTCTCCGGATTGAAGAGCAGAACAATAATTATTGGACGACATCTCTTTCTGGTACCACAAATCCCTTCTACAGGGTGGCCCATAAGTCAGTTGTTAAACATTCGTTTGGTGCAATAGTACTAAACAAATGAAATTACAAATTTATTATCAGCACAAAGCAAAAATGTTCAAATGTATGCGAATTCCTAAGGGACCAAACTGCTTAGGTCATCGGTCCCTAATCTTACACACTAATTAAACTAACTTAAACTAGCTTCTGCTATGAACAACACACCCACCCATGCACGAGGGAGGACTCAAACCTCCGGCGGGAAGGGACGGGCAATCCGTGACATGGCGCCTGTAACCGCGTGGCCACTCCGCGCGCCTAGTACAATACACGCAGAGCTCCATCAACCTACAAAAGATGCTCAAAGGGGTTTCCGTGATGTTCTAAGTAAAAATCACATCTTTTCAACGCTGGTTTACAAATTATGTCGCATACCTTCCGGGATTATGGGTTTTCTGATTCAAATAGGACTCGTTCCTTCAAATGCTGAATATACCGACGGAATGAACACAGTTTTATTGTGTGCCCAAGACTGAAAAATCCATAGGTGTGATATCTGAGGGTCGTGGATGCCATTCAGTAATACCTTGTCTGCCAGTCCATTCATCAGTTTCCACATAGAAAATCGCACACTGTAATTACATAAGGCGGGGCTGCTCCATTATCTTGCCATAACAGCTTTTCCTTACCGGATGCAGATTTTCAACAAGTGGAATTATTTCATTTTTAATAATACTTCTAGAAGCATATGTACGTAATTTACAACACTGACAGTGTCGTTAAAAAAAAGAAGAAAAAGGTAAGATTGGCCACCGCAGAACCTCCTTAACCTTGCACTGACGCCAGGAGAGTTCGTGGAATCCCAGAAGATACAGTTGTGTCTGATCACTCTGCCACTCAGCTTAAAAGTCGCTTCGTCGTTCCAGAGAACGTCATTGTAAAACTTGGGATCGTGATTTTGTTACATCGTGTAGAACTCTTGGTATTACATACGACTGTCCGGATAATCTTCGTTGAGGACAGAAGTAAAGTAGCTCTACACGGTCTCAATTTCAACTTTTTGTGAATCCTTCGTAGGCTTGTTCTTCCTATTGCAAACACCTTAGACGCTTTTCTTTCAAATGGCTCTAAGCACTATGGGACTTAACATCCGAGGTCATCAGTCCCCTGGACTTAGAACTACTTAAACCTAACTAACCTAAGGACATCACACACATCCACGCCCGAGGCAGGGTTCGAACCTGATACCGTAACAGCAGCGCGGTTCCGGACTGAAGCTCCTAGAACCGCACGGCCACAAGGGCCGGCGCTTTTCTTTCCGATTTAGTTGGTGACTGTACAAAACATCGCGCGATGACATTAAAATTCTCATCTGCAGTAACAGACTTCGGTCTACCTTAGCGTGGAATCTCCATTACAGACCCGTTCTCTTCAAATCATAAATTTAACCTTGTCGGGGTGGAGGTTGGTAGGAGGACGTACAATGAAGAAATCACAAACATTACTATAAATATGGCCAAGTTTCAATCGCGTATGCATAACATATACACACCGTTCCGTAGTTAATATTTTATTCATTGTTTCACAGGAGACAACAAACGACATTACCACAAACTGCCATTGTCAACTGACTTATAGCTACTACGCACTAGTCAAGTTCTTTACTGACTACCACTGTGTTAGAAACAAACTCTAAAGATTGCTAAAGACAACTGTCTCGTGGCCCACCCCGGGTACTGAATGGCACCTTTTTCTGTTGTTGATTAGTGTTTGCCGGCCGGAATGGCCGAGCGGTTCTAGGCGCTACAGTCTGGGACCGGGCGACCGCTACGGTCGCAGGTTCGAATCTTGCCTCGGGCATGGATGTGTGTGATGTCCTTAGGTTAGTCAGGTTTAAGTAGTTCTAAGTTATAGGGCACTGATGACCTCGGAAGTTAGGTCCCATGGTACTCAGAGCCAAAAGTAGTTTTTATAGCAGCAAAAAACTGTCACTATTTTTTGAAGTTGTTCCACAAAGAGTAAACCTCTCATGGAGTGTCTTCAGTTCGCAAAGTCTTATTTTCTCGTTTTTTGCGGTTTCCTAACTTTGTTTTTCAAAACCGGTAGCGGAAATTGAATTGTTTTACGAAACATTTCTACAGCAGTTAATTCGTTTTTCCACTTTCCATCGCAAAAACGGCACACGTTCACAGGGGAGTCCCCTATTATTAAAACTCTTATAAGTAGTATTAGAACTCTTATAACAGCTCTACAGCGCGAATTTGCGGCCACTGAACACGGAAGTCGTAAGCCGAAGCAATGGCAGGCATTATTGACGGAAAATAATCCGCTTTTCGGCGTCTGTTTGATGGAACTGCCTTCATAACGCACCGATTACTTTCCTGCGGCCAGGAAATTCTTAATTTTTTTTCACGGTGTAGGGAGGTTTGCTGAAGTATTCCGATGATTGAGGATATTGTGTCTCGTTCTTAGAAATATAACGAGGAATAATAAGAGATAAAATAACAATGGAAGGTAATAAAATACCGACATTCTGTTTTACAGCAGTAACTTCTATGATCTTCTTGTTTACGTTTTGGCCACCAGCAGTCCACGCTATTTCAAGTGTGCTTTCCCTTTCCCTAGCGTCTACAATTTTAGGGTCCATTCTCCTCAGCCTATAAAATAACGATTCTACAATTTTTTAGAAAAACTAATAAAGCAATCAATGTAAATCTATTTGCACATTATCTATTGATTTTTGGACAACATCTTCTGAATTTTTTAAAGAAATTGAATCGTAATTACGCCTCCCATCCGAGGTGTGAAATTTGATTTGTCCAAAATGTGGTGTGCCCATGACGGAAGTCCAGCAGTTTGCAAGTCTTTTCTGATATAAAAAAAACCAAGCAATTTTCTTAATCTATAGGAAATTATGCATAGACTAATAGGACAGTATTCAGAAATTTATAAAATAAATAAAAAAAATGACGGATATTTGGATCTAAGATGTATTTTAGTCGTATACTTTAGTCACTTTTTGCTGTAACTAGTGAATAAATTTTAAATGATAACTACCCTATTACTCCCTGCATACATGCCCGAGGAGTAATTCAGCCTAATTTCAGAACGATGTCTTTATTAGAGTCCCCGCAGTCCGTGCCGGCAGCATGAAATGTACTGTATCTCAAGCTTACAAAATGGATTGAGGGCACACTAACAAAGATATCTTTCTAAAACTAGGCGGAATTACTCCTTGGGAATGTCCGCAAGCAGTAATTGGCAAATTTTTTAATTTATTCATTAGCTGTTTCAAAAATGTGACCAAAAACACGCTACGAAGCTATATTCCTGTTTCAAACGTGTGCCATTTTCTTATTTTTCCAAATTTCAGAGAACTGTGCTATTAGTCCGAGCACAGTAGCCTATAGATTAAGAAAATGGTTTTTTTTTATTTCAGATAATATTCGCACATGCAGGACTTCCGTCGTTGCTACACCTAGCTTTACACAAACTTTAACCCCTCGGATGTGACCCTTAATAGCGAATGAATTTCTAATAAAAAGAAAGAAAATCTTGTCAAAGAATCAGTAAAATAACGCCCAAAAAGATTTACATTGATTGCATTATTAGTTTTTCCAAAATACCAGAAAAATCGCTTGTATGATGAATGAGTAAATGGATCCTTAACTTTAGCCTAGTATTCCCAGATTCGTTTTCTGTGTTGTTCCTTCCTCGCCTTAGTTCACGTTCTGCAAACTTTTAATTTTGATTTTCTTTGAAACCATAGTGATTTGAAATTGAGAGAAATGCGTTTCTGAATATACTCCAGCGTCAGCTTTACTTCTTGCAGGCCCTTTTTTTTTACGTCTGTGACCACTCCTCCTTGATTCCCTGCTAAAAAAAGCAGTACAAAATCCGATTATTCAAGCTTACAGGAAACAATCCTTCTCGTACGAATGGTGTATGTGATCTTTACTACCTGTGTGTAGGGTTCATGGTTGTCCTCCTCAGAGTTACTACTTTGTTTCACAGGAAGAAGAATTAACTTAAAATCTGTCTTATTAATAATTTCTCAGCCAGAGCAGATGTATACACACGCAAGTCATCCTGTGTCATATACTCTGAAGCGCCAAAGAAACTGGTGTAGGTATGCGGGTTCGAACAGGCAGCATACGGCGATGCGGTCGGCAACACCTATATAAGACCACAAGTGTCTGGCGCGGGTGTTAGATCGGTTATTGCTCCTACAGAGGGCAGGTTATCAAGATTTAAGTGAGTTTGATAGTATTATAGTCGGCGCACGAGCGATGGGACACAGCATCTCCAGGGGTAGCGATGAAGTTGGGATGTCCCCTTACGACCGTTTCATGAGTGTGTTGTGAATATCAGGAATCCGGTAAAATATCAAATCTCCAACATCGCTGCGGACGGAAAAAGATCCTGCAAGAACGAGACCAACGACGGAAGAGAATAGTTCAACGTGACAGAAGTGGAACCCTTCGAGAAATTGCTACAGATTTCAATGCTGGGCCATCAACAAGTGTCAGCGTGCTAACCATTCAACGAAGCATCATCGATATGGGTTTTCGGAGCCGAAAGCCTACTCGTGTACTCCTGATGACTGCACGGTACAAAGCCTTACGCCTTGCCTGAGCCCGTCAACACCGACATTGCACTGTTGATGACTGGAGATATGTTGCCTGGTCAGACGAGTCTCCTTTCAAATTGTGTAAAGCGGATGGAAGTGTACGGGTATGGAGACAACCTCAAGAATCCATGGTCCCAGCAGGGGACTGTTGAAGCCGGTGGAGACTCTATAATAGAGTGGGGCGAGTGATATGGGATCCCTGAAACGTCTAGATACGACTCTGACAGGTGACACGTACGTAAATATCCTGCCTGATCACCTGCATCTATTCATGTACATTGTGCGTTCCGACGGACTTCGGCAATTCCAGCAGGACAATGCGACACCCAACATGTCCCTACATAATGAAGTTACAATGAAATGAACACCCTTAGCTGCTTACAGGTGTTGACGTACGTCAACGGGGACAGGTGAAAATGTGTGCCCCGACCGGGACCCGAACTCGGGATCTCCTGCTGACATGGCAGACGCTCTATCCACCAGAGCCACCGAGGACACAGAGGATAGCGCGACTGCAGGGATTCTGTGGCACGCCTCCCGCGAAACCCACATTATCAACATATTGTCGCCCACTACATTCGTAGTGCTCCCGCCCATTATACTCATTACTCGCGGCGCGTTGCCGATTCCCGTAAGAGTTCGGGCACTGTTTGTGCATTCGCACAGAAGAAGAAGACAGTCAAGTGGCCGTAAGTCTTAACTATATGGCGTGTCACACGGTGTGTCGTGGGGCGATCACTCTGTTTTTAAAATAATTGAAATATCTACTGAGGACAATGGACCCCTAAATTGAAATATATACTAAGATGGTATCTGTTCTTTCGGACATGTCCGAAAGAAGAGATACCATTGGTGACCATGCAGCTCGTTAGAATGAAACTACAATGAAATGAACACCCTTAGCTGCTTACAGGCGTTGACATATGTCAACGGGGACAGATGAAAATGTGTGCGGGGGCACTGCGAATGTAGTGCGGGACAATATGTTGAGAATGTGGGTTTCGCGGGAGGCGTGCCAGAGGTAAATCCCTGCAGTCGTACTATCCTCTGTGTCCTCGGTGGCTCAGATAGATACAGCGTCTGCCATGTAAGCAGGAGATCAGGGGTTAGAGTCCCGGCCGGGGCACACATTTTCATATGTCCCCGTTGACGTATGTCAACGCCTGTAGCAACTAAGGGTGTTCATTTCATTGTAATTTCATTCTAACGAGCTGCATGGTCACCGACGGTATCTGTTCTTTCGGACATGTCCGAAAGAACAGATACCATCTTAGTATATACTTAGTATGCATATATCATTGCTCCATGAACACTCTTGTGAGTTTAAAAACTTCCTCTGGCCACCAACTCCCCAGACATGAACGTTACTGCGCATATCTTGGATGCCTTGCAACGTACTGTTCAGAAGATAGCTCCACCTCCTTGTACTCTTGCGGATTAGGGACAGTTCTGCAGGATTCATGGTGTCAGTTTCCTCTAGCACTACTTCAGACATTATTGGAGTGCATGCCACGTCGTGTTATATAGGCTACGCTCGTTTTCTTGGAGATATTCTTGATTAGTTGGATGCCGATCCCGTTTTCCTGATCCGTAATGTAAAGGCTTCTTTCTAGGATGTATTACTTCTACGTCTAGTACTCTTCGTGCTCACTTGTTTGTAACAAATTCAGTTTTGTAAAAGGAGGCTAGTAGTCCTGTCCTTGCTATTTTTGTATTCAGTTCATTGATTTGTTCTGCAGTTGTTTCTGGTGGACCAGAAAAAAATTGCAATGTTATCTGGAAATGATAGGCTGTCAACTATGAAACTGATGTTTCTGAAGACAACTTTGTAACTCATCTCTGTTCTCCATAGCAAATGACTTTCTAGAGCGTCGTTGAATAGTCAAAAGGCCATCTTCTTGATCGGCTGCCATCCTGATTTCAAAAGCATTACAGAACTTAAGCAGTGGTGACTGTAAGAGTCTGTTCTAAAATAGGCCTTCTGCACTGTGAGACCTTCGAACGGAAACCTTTTGATCACTCCTTACATCATGATATTTGACATTATTTGTCACTCCAAGGAAGGTTGTTTTGGACTCTGACACGTAGTAGTCAATGTTATCTGTAAACACTGAATAACAACTGATTGTAACTGTCAGTTTGCATAGCTATTTGTTACAGCTTACATGTATCGTCATGGGGTCGTCTAACCGAATTACAGGGTTCCATCCCTATACTGTGTTGAATACGGAGTACGTAAATTGTGGCATCACATGTGGAATAGAAATCTGATTTATGTGCCACATCTAATGCAAAAAATCGTGTGATGTAAGTAGAGAGAAGGGCTTATGACATGTTTATAACATGATTGATATAACATCTTGTAGTTTTTATGAATTATGTACTTATGTTACAACGTTCTCCACGTTGGTATGTTTTATATTACGTATCTGTAAATGTCATTAAAGCCCAAATAGCCGGCCGCGGTGGTCTCGCGGTTCTAGGCGCGCAGTCCGGAACCGTGCGACTGCTACGGTCGCAGGTTCGAATCCTGCCTCGGGCATGGATGTGTGTGATGTCCTTAGGTTAGTTAGGTTTAAGTAGTTCTAAGTTCTAGGGGACTAATGACCACAGCAGTTGAGTCCCATAGTGCTCAGAGCCATTTTTTGAAAGCCCAAATAGGCTGACAGCACAGTTAATTAAATATTTTTGATTAAATTTTAATTAAACTTTTTAATCAGAATGCTTTTCTGCGCTATTGGCACGTTGTATTGTTCGAGCTCTATTTAGAAAAATAGGTCTGGGAGAAGCGTAATGGCAGGAAAATAGTAGAGATGGTCTAAGTTTATAACATTTAAAACCAGTTTCCAAGAGTATAGAATGGAGTAGGTATTCTAAGGGCAGGGGTTCAGTAGTGGGTAGGCGAGGGAGAATCCAGTCGCATTTGGCTTGATAGAAGTTTATTTATTTATTTGGTTCAATCGACAATTGAGATCCTGTGGCCACGCCCAGGAGGTGAAAGGTGGGTGTCGAACCAGCGATGCATTGTCGTAGAGACTTGCGCAGCCACCTCACTCAGAAGAGCCTGGGAGCATAGCAACGTTTCGTGGTAGGCATCCCCGACCAGGTGGTGGAGCCATTTCAGACGCTGGCAGTGCTGACACGGGCATGCACCGAGCTGAGGGAGGAGGTGACCCGCCCCTTCAGTGGCACGTGCCGGAAGCGACAACATCGGGAGGGCGGATTACGGCCTCGGCATCTGGCTGGCAGCATCTAGTGACGAGGAAAGACACAGGGATGGTGGCTAGCAGGGTCTCACTTCGTTCCTTGGCCCATAGGAGATGCTGCTGGACCGTAAGGCAAGTGGTCCCACAGGATGGCAGACAGAGACCGCTGCACTAACTCTGTGTCTCTTGTCGGCAGGATGGACAGTATTCATACACACCAGCGTCAAGCATGTTGGCAAACAGGCTCCCAAGGCATTAAATAACATCCTTGTTGCAGAAGCGTCCTGGATTTCGGTAGTACCGCTGGAGTGTTCGTGCTGCTGTACCAAGACGGGCGCAATAGCGAAATGCTACAAGCAGACTGATCACGGGGACGAGTACCTGGGTTTTATTGACTGATAGTCGGTTGAATGAATGTTTATTTATTTAAATCTTTAAGTCATACATATTGTAAGAATAGATGTGTGTATGTTACACATCTCCTCTTAACACACTGGAACAATTCCAACCAAACGTGGTACACATATCCCTTACTGTCAGGCAACAATCGCTTTGGGGGACAAGAACCGCCTACGTATCATAGTTCAGGAGAGATGCGACGTCATGAACAATGAGAACTGTGAAAAACTACCGCATTGTTTATGACGTTTAATTTTATTACTGCTTTGCTACTAACTCTACTCGCAACGTATTTCGGGGACAGTACCCACACATGGCGTTGAATTCATTGTACGACACATAGTTCTAGAGATATGATGTCATTAACACTGAAATGCGTGAAAAAATGACGCATCGTGCATGAAGTTTTAATACACTTACTCCTTACTACTCCTTTACTCCTACAGTCGAGTCAGCTTTAGAAAATCCGTGACACATGGCAGAGCTTGCGGCTCCGGGGAAAATAATTGCGGTCAACATAGCTATGGAAAGACGTTTACAAAATCGTTCTGTAAACACGCGTAGCAAATGCGCCCAGCGAACAGAAACCGTTTCATAATTTAAAAGATGTTTTTACGAATACATGGAAATGATATTATTTCGATGTCATTCTACACACACAGTTAATTTTTGTTTGTTTTAGTTTCTAATAGAAAACTGGGATAATGAATGCCTGGCCTATGCAGGGTTTGTCAGCTAGTAGAAAATAAGTTCGTCTGTGTTTTCGAGGAACCTGCTTCCTGGACGTTGGGGCCAGCGATGGCGGAACTGCATGGAGGCCTAGGATGGGATGAAACCAGACATGACGAAGAGTTTACTCTGTAACAGAGAACTGGATAAATATGGCATTTTCTCATTGACACACTCCTTATACCAACGTTGCAAATTTGGCAGGTGGAAATTTTTAAACACTCAAGGGCACCATAAAACAAGAAAGCGTCAATGATTTGCAACGATTTGAACGACTAATTAAGATTTTCCAGCATACTTTAAAACAGATTTCCCTAAATTAACCTAAACCATTTGCTGATAGTAAGAAAATTAAAATCTCTGATAGACAGAGTCCTTAAAGCCGTAAAACGAATTTTCAAAAAATTTGCCGGGCGGCATTCACCACCACAGGCAAGACCACACCCAACACAAAGAACCACTAACGGGCAATCAACACAAGAAAACACTGGTCAAGAACATCTTTACCAGCGTTGGTTAGACAATACTCAATAACTCTACCATGCCTCTAGGTACTGGTGACATAACCCCACCACCACAACCATTTGCTACACTGTCACACAGCGCCGGCCAATGTGGCCGAGCGGTTCTAGGCGCTTCAGTCTGGAACCGCGAGACCGATACGGTCGCAGGTTAGAATCCTGCTTCGGGCGTGGATGTGCGTGATGTCCTTAGGTTAGTTAGGTTTAAGTAGTTCTAAATCTAGGGCACTGATGATATCAGATGTTAAGTCCCATAGTGCTCAGAGCCATTTGGACATTTGTGACACAGCACACATCAGATTATTCTGCGCTAAGTAGACGAAAATGGCCAGTAATAGCAGGATCTACTTAAGCTATCGTTACTAAATATACCTTACTTAACTTTGCGTAGTTAATTAATTCCTAACATTTTGGATCTAAAGAGTAGTCAGCGTACTTGTTGTTTGCTACTGACAAAAAAATTGTATTTGGGCTCTTAGCCCTTAAGATGAAGTTAGAATTAAACACAGGAAATAACCACACTAACCAATATGCACCGAGCGTAATAACGAAACCTCACAAACTGACAAAGATCTCCATCAAAGACGAAATGACTGTAACAGACCAACCAGTCACAGACAGACAAACGACAACAACAAATTTTCACCTACTGGTACATCTGCTTCTAAGAATTCTTACCACAGACGAAATTAGATAACCCAAAAATGAGCTAACAAACTAACATACATAAAACAGAATCTAAGGAACTCCACGCCCCATAGGCGTAGCTTTTACAATGGATTCCTCCCAGACAAGATACTTAGGCACAATGGACTGGACAGCTGTTTATCTAACGATGCAATGTCTGACTGCGCTCACTGTTCTGCCTGTTTTTCAGGTAACGAACAACCAACTCACTAATGATGATCCGCCGTACGACGCGCAGATTGCCTCTTCACCGATCCACATCCTGCACAAGACTTACAGCAGAAAGAGCACGGTAATCAACAAATGCAACTAGCGACTGCGCTTCGGGCAGTTAGCACGAGACAACAAAGGAACATGTCCGAAGTACCAGTTTCAGTTATGAAAATGACAGCACGAAGACTCGCCTTCCCAAGACGTGATGTCACTGTACTCCGGAAAGCGCTCTGACACACACATTGAGCACCTTCGCATGAAGTTCCCAACGCGGAACCCTAAGAAGGTGACCGACTTTGTCTGATGCATACGACTCACTAATCACTAGATACTAGAGTCGTGCTCTATCAGAACTGCAGTTCAGTAGTTTTGGTGCAGTACATAAATGACGTAATGAATAGCAGGGCCGGCCGAAGTGGCCGTGCGGTTCTAGGCGCCCTGCTCTGGAACCGCGAGACCGCTACGGTCGCAGGTTCGAATCCTGCCTCGGGCATGGATGTGTTGTCCTTAGGTTAGTTAGGTTTAACTAGTTCTGAGTTCTAGGGGACTAATGACCTCTGCAGTTGAGTCCCATAGTGCTCAGAGCCATTTGAACCATTTTGAATAGCAGGATTATTGGTAGTATTGGTAGGGAAATAAACATTAATGAATGATTGAGAGGAACTGCGAGCCAGCGAGTTCTCATTCTTTTTTGTTTGTTTTGTATACAACTGTTGTTGCTGTTGTGGTCTCCAGTCCAGAGACTGGTTTGATGCAGCTTTACATGCTACTCTGTCCTGTGGAAGCTTCTTCATCTCCCAGTACCAACTGCAACCTTCTGAATCTTGGTCTCCTTCTACGATTTTTACCCTCCACAATGCCCTCCAATGCTAAATTTGTGATCCCTTGATGCCTCAGAACATGTCCCACCAACCGATTCCTTCTTCTAGTCTAGTTATGTCACAAATTTCTCTTCTCCCAATTCTATTCAATACCTCCTCCTTAGTTATGTGATCTACCAATCTAATCTTCAGCATTCTTCAGTAGCACAACACTTCGGAAGCTTCTATTCTCTTCTTGTCTAAACTATCTATCCTCCACGTTACACTTACATACAGCCCACTTTACACTCCATACAAATACTTTCGGAAACGACTTCCTGACACTTAAATCTACACTCGATGTTAACAAATTTCTCTTCTTCAGAAACGCTTTCCTTGTCATCACCAGTTTACATTTTATATCCTCTCTACTTCGACCATCATCAGTTGTTTTGCTCCCCAAATAGAAAAACTCATTTACTACTTTAAGTGTCTCATTTGTAATCTGATTCCCTCAGCATCACCTGATTTAATTCGACTACATTCGATTATCCTCGTTTTGCTTTTGTTGATGTTTATCTTATATCCTCAAGACACTGTCCATTCCGTCCAACTGCTCATCCAGGTCCTTTGCTATCTCTGACAGAATTACAATGTCCCGTGAACCTCAAAGTTTTTATTTATTCTCCATGGATTTTAATTCCTACTCCAATTTTTCTTCCGTTCTGCTTGCTCAATATACAGATTGAATAACATCGGGGATAGGCTACAGCACTGTTTCACTCCCTTCCCAACCACTGCTTCTCTTTGATGCCCTTCGACTCTTATAACTGCCATCTGTTTTCCTTACAAATTGTAAATATCCTTTCGCTCCCTGTGTTTTAACCCTGCTACCTTCAGAATTTGAAAGAGAGTATTCCAGACAACATTGTCAAAAGCTTTCTCTAAGTCTACAAATGGTAGAGACGTACGTTTACCTTTCGTTAACCTGTCTTCTAAGGTAAGTAGTAGGATCAGTATTGCCTCGCGTCTTCCAACATTTCTACGGAATCCAAACGTCCACCGGTTTTTCCATTCGTATATAAAGAATCATGTCAGTTTTTTGCAGGCGTAACTTATTAAACTGATAGTTCGGTAATTTTCACATCTGTCTACACCTGCTTTCTCTGGGAGTGGAATTATTATACTCTTCTTGAAGTCTGAGGGTATTTCACCTGTCTCATACATCTTGCTCACCAGATGGTAGAGGTCTGTCAGCACTGGCTCTTCAGAGGCTATCAGCAGTTGTAATGGAATGTTGTCTATTCCGGTGGCCTTGTTTCGGGGCCTTTTTGTATATATAATTAGAACTGCACGTGATTCAGTTTACCCATTCTGTATTTTATAAACTTACAACGGCATTTTACAGGTAACAAGAATTAGCAGCTCGTGTAAGTTCTGTGCTTTTATGCAGTCAAAGAATTACTTTTGATGCAAATTCAGTTTACATGCAAAAATACAAAAAAATCTGTATGATTATTGTTGTTATTATGTACTCAACAGAAAATTCTTCATCACGATCAAAGGCCAGAGTTTAATGCTAGGATTGTAAGTGAGAAAGCTGTTTAGGAACAACGGAAACATGTTTTATATAAGCTCGATAAAGTGTTGAAGCGATGTTTGATATGCTTTTGTTTTTCGTGTTTTTAAAGATTTTTGAAGGATTGCATTTTATAACGCATTATGGTAAATCTATATTTTTATTGTTACTGGATCTTCCCTCTGTTTCGAAAAGAAACATGAACTAAACAATGAGAATTTCGATTTTGCTGTAATACTATTTTTAAGTAACAGACAGGAGGTCGACTATGTGGAACAAATATGTTCTCATTCAGTTTGCAGGCTGTTCATTGCTTGCGGTTTGTAGGGGAATATGCTAAAACATTAATCGCATACCCAAACAAAGCGAACGAATTGAGGCAACGCCCGACAGGTGTGCGACACACCAAACGTGCGGGTAACACGGCTATTTGGCAGCATTATAGTAGCTGTCGTCCGCCTGCTCAGCAGGATGGTACCGTGCTTGCCTCCCATGCAAGCGGGCCCGGGTTCGATTCCAGGCCGGGTTGAAGATTATCTCCACTGGTGGACTGGGTGCTGTGTTGTCTTCATCATTATTTCATCCTCAATTTGGCGCGCAAGTCGCCCAATGTGGCGTCGAATGAAATAAGACTTCCACTTGGCGGCCGAACTCCCCCGAAGAGGGGCCTCACGGCTAACGATGCCATACGCTCATTTCATTTCAGAGTAGCTGCCGTCCTCGGTCGGCAGCCCCGGAGAGACAGCCGGCAGAGATCGCCAGAGCGGTCACTAGCGTTGCTCAGTTGAAATTCCAGCGGACAATGAGTACTTGGCTCACAAGCCAGCGCCGCTACAGTATGCTATGGCTACATCAAGGAACTGAATAACAAGAGGTGAAAGCGGCATAAAACCAAAGCCTTATCTCAGACAAAGTAAAAGAACTTTACAGGATCTCGTTTGTATTGGTTTCTATTCTCCTTCGAAGACAGGGAGTTACAACTCCAAGTCGTCGAATCTGTCCTCTCCGGCATACTGTTTTGTTTTCTTACAAGGCGTGAATAACATTTCGTGTTATGAGTATGAGAACGCATTTCGCAGGGGAAGGTGATTGTTGTAGCCGGGAGGATTCCTCTCCAGTGAGGCTGTACTCGAAAGCCGCCGGACACCCCTCAACAGGGGCCCACGCGGTGCTTGGAGGTCGGCGTTATGGGCTATCAAAACATCTGGCGACGAGACAGAGCAGGAGTTCGGGACGCAGTCGTAAACACGCGCAGGCGGGTAAAGGCGGCGGGAGGCGGGCGGCTCCCCACTGCACGGGAGTCCGGCTTCAAAGGGGAGGGCGAGGCGCGGTCCAGCCCACCACACTGGCGCTGCGCAGCTGCCCGGCAAGTGGAATGAGTCCCAAAGCAGGCACGAGGAAGGCGTGCCGTTGTTTCTACTGCATAACTCCTCCCGAGAGGCGTGTAAACGCCCCGAGTCGGAGAATACACAAGTAGGGCCGAACTTCCTCACATACCTCTGATCTTGTCTCGTATGTAGAATGCCCTCTCTCGTCTCTCGTCACGAAGGTAGCAGCGGCTCAGGTCCCCATTACACAGTGATGTTCACAAGATTTCCGCCAGGAGATAGTCACTGCTGTGGAACACTTAACGACGCTATGACAAAACTGGTCCTCTATGGCGCCACCAGACAGCGCGCCATTCGTATCACAGGTGTAAGGCTTTGTATAGTGTAAGTATGGCCGTCCTCTTCCTTTTTGCCTGTCACCATCTGCAGTTAGTGATTGGCTGAAGTAACGACACGCGACACTTTCCGCCATATTTCGGACTCCAGTTAACCCGCCAGGGTAGCCGAGAGTGCTAATGCGCTGCTTCCAGGACTCAGGTAGGTATGCCGCCCGGTTTCGATCCCAGCTGGTGGGTTAAGGGCCGGTGTGCCGGCCAGCCTGGATGTGGTTTTTAGGCGGTTTTCCACATCCCACTAGGTGAATACCGGGCTGGCCCCCACGTCCCGCCTCATTTACACTACTCTCAGACACTTTAAACTGTTCGCACTATCGCATCACTCACACTAGATGCAGATAGCTGGAGTACACTTATTCTGTCCCGGGGGGTATGGGGCGGCGACAGGAAGGGCATCCACCCCTTAAAATTAGCATGCCACCTTAACAGCAGACCCCGCAAGTCGGGTTTAATGCTTGGAAAGAGAGATATCAGATCCCCGCGACATGCTTTTTAAGTATTTTCTGAGTGTTCGAGAGAAAAAATGCTATAGTGCTGTGCTTCTGGCTGCACTTTACGAAGCCAGAAGCCCATGAGCACAAATGTGTTCTATATTCGTATTGCTGTTCACACGAGAGGGGTGAAAATACCACTGTCTTCAAGAGTTGAAAAGGCGTCTGCCTCATGTCATGATATCTGCGCAGTCCTAACGCATCGACTGCACACCGACTATCGCAGTGCCACGGAAAGGAATCAAGAAGGCACTGAGGAAGATAGAGCGGGCAGCGCCACACCTCCATTAAGACTGAGTTCAGCGCTCCCTGTCAACGCTGACGTAACCAGCCGGTCGTCTCTGGAGTTGGGTCTCTGACTTCGAGAGCATCAATACTGAGTAATAGGGAGACGAAACTTAGCCTGCGTTCTGCGAGTACTAATCGAGAGTAACTGTAACTGCCTGTGGGAGGCATAGGAAGCACATCATACCACCTCATAACGAGAAGTTATGTTTCTTTCCTTTGTAGAAATAAAATATTCAATTAATTTTAAGGTGTTGATTCCTCTCGCCAGCCATTCCAACATCTCTCCTTTCTTGTTTGTGACGGACCTTACTCCCACAGCAGTCGAAAAAGTATCGACGGTGATGCCATTACGATACCTGTTCGGAGCACACTCTTTTAAGGGAACATGAATGGAAATTCGTATTTGGACATACTGCAAACGTGGTTAATACACCAAATCTAAAACAAGAGAATGCTGGATCATGTTTGATTACCGCCAAATGTAGTAACAAAACACTTTTCTATTTGGGTGTGTGAAGGACTTGAAAAAAAAATTTGAAGTCGCTGCATTTCGCGTGGTGTCCTTCACCATCTGCTGCCTCACTTAGATGGCCACTATGAGCATAGACCTCACCAACTCAGATAACTCGACTCCCATGTGATACAACTGTGCATGTGCGCGTTCAGTTAACTTTTCTGGGTACGGTAGCGCGCTCTGCTGTAAATAATTTTCGCTGATGAAACCAGTGTTTCAGACAGTGTAACTGTGGCCGAAACGTTCGTTTCATCAGTATAGTTACTTACAATATGACGCGGTTTCATACCGAGAAAACTTTTATGTTAATTAAGTCCCATATGATGTAACTAGAGATACAAACAACGAAGGGGGTGTTAGAGGGAGCCTCTAGGGGTGTAACTTCAGCGATGCTACGCAAGACGCCAAAGAGGACGTAGAGACGCACACATATCTGTCTAAGGCACTTTGGTACATATAGAGATCCGCTGGATATACGGTTTACCTGTAAGTGGTGCAATATACGATGCAATATTTTGACCTGGGAGTGTGGGGACTTTCCGGACACACTGGTTGGTACACTACTGGCCATTAAAATTGCTACACCAAGAACAAATGCAGATGATAAACGGGTATTCATTGGACAGATATATTATACTATAACTGACATGTGACTACATTTTCATGCAATTTGGGTACATAGATCCTGAGAAATCAGTACCCAGAACAACCACCTGTGGCCTTAATAACGCCCTTGATACGCCTGGGCATTGAGTCAAACAGAGCTTGGATGGCACGTACAGGTACAGCTGCCCATACAGCTTCAACACGATACAACAGTTCATCGAGAGTAGTGACTGGCGTATTGTGATGAGCCAGTTGCTCGGCCACCATTGACCAGACGTTTTCAATTGGTGAGAGATCTGGAGAATGTGCTGGTCAGGGCAGCAGTCGAACGTTTTCTGTATCCAGAAAGGTCCGTACAGGACCTGCAACATACGGTCGTGCATTATCCTGCTGAAATGTAGGGTTCCGCAGGGATCGAATGAAGGGTAGAGCCACGGGTCGTAACACATCTGAAATGTAACGTCCACTGTTCAAAGTGCCGTCAATGCGAACAAGAGGTGACTGAGACGTGTAACCAATGGCACCCCATACCATAACGCTGAGTGATACTCCAGTATGGCGATGACGAATACACGCTTCTAATGTACGTTCGCCGCGATGTCGCCAAACACGGATGCGACCATTATGATGCTGGAAACAGAACCTGGATTCATCCGAAAAAATGACGTTTTGCCATTCGTGCACCCAGGTTCGTCGTTGAGTACACCATCACAGGGACTCCTTTCTGTGATGCAGCGTCAAGGGTAACCGCAGCCATGGTCTCCGAGCTGATAGCCCATGGTGCTGCAAACGTCGTCGAGCTTTTGGTACAGATGATTATTGTCTTGCAAACGTCGCCATCTGTTGACTCAGGGATCGAGACGTGGCTGCACGATCCGTTACAGCCATGGAGATAAGATGCCTGTCATCTCGACTGCTAGTAATACGAGGCCGTTGGGATCCAGCACGGCGTTCCGCATTACCCTCATGAACCCACCGATTCCATATTCTGCTAACAGTCATTCTATCTCGACCAACGCTAACAGCAATGTCGGGGTACGATTAACCGCAATCGCGATAGGCTACAATCCGACCTTTATCTACATCTACATCCATACTCCGCAGGATACCTTGAGTACCTCTATCGGTTCTCCCTTCTATTCCAGTCTCGTATTGTTCGTGGAAAGAAGGATTGTCGGTATGCCTCTGTGTGGGCTCTAATCTCTTTGATTTTATCCTCATGGTCTCTTCGCGAGATATACGTAGGAGGGAGCAACATACTGTTTCACTCTTCGGTGAAGATATGTTCTCGAAACTTCAACAAAAGCCCGTACGGAGCTACTGAGCGTCTCTCCTGCAGAGTCTTCCACTGGATATCTATCATCTCCGTAACGCTTTCGCGATTATTAAATGATCCTGTAACGAAGCGCGCTGCTCTCCGTTGGATCTTCTCTATCTCTTCTATCAATCCTATCTGGTACGGTTCCCACACTGCTGAGCAGTATTCAAGCAGTGGGCGACCAAGCGTACTGTAACCTACTTCCTTTGTTTTCGGATTGTATTTCCTTAGGATCCTTCCAATGAATCTCAGTCTGGCATCTGCTTTACTGACGATCAACTTTATATGATAATTCCATTTTAAATCACTCCTAATGCGTACTTCCAGATAATTTATGGAATTAACTGCTTCCAGCTGCTGACCTGCTATATTGTGGCTAAATGATAAGGGATCTTTCTTTCTATGCTTTCGCAGAATATTACAGTTCTCCACATTGAGATTCAATTGCCATTCCCTGCACCATGCGTCAATTCGCTGCAGATACTCCTGTATTTCAATACAATTTTCCATTGTTACAACTTCTCGATACCCCACAGCATTATCTGCAAAAAGCCTCAGTAAACTTCCGATGTAATCCACCAGGTCATTTATGTACGTACACTCCTGGAAATTGAAATAAGAACACCGTGAATTCATTGTCCCAGGAAGGGGAAACTTTATTGACACATTCCTGGGGTCAGATACATCACATGATCACACTGACAGAACCACAGGTACATAGACACAGGCAACAGAGCATGCACAATGTCGGCACTAGTACAGTGTATATCCACCTTTCGCAACAATGCAGGCTGCTATTCTCCCATGGAGACGATCGTAGAGATGCTGGATGTAGTCCTGTGGAACGGCTTGCCACGCCATTTCCACCTGGCGCCTCAGTTGGACCAGCGTTCGTGCTGGACGTGCAGACCGCGTGAGACGATGCTTCATCCAGTCCAAAACATGCTCAATGGGGGACAGATCCGGAGATCTTGCTGGCCAGGGTAGTTGACTTACACCTTCTAGAGCACGTTGGGTGGCACGGGATACATGCGGACGTGCATTGTCCTGTTGGAACAGCAAGTTCCCTTGCCGGTCTAGGAATGGTAGAACGATGGTTCGATGACGGTTTGGATGTACCGTGCACTATTCAGTGTCCCCTCGACGATCACCAGAGGTGTACGGCCAGTGTAGGAGATCGCTCCCCACACCATGATGCCGGGTGTTGGCCCTGTGTGCCTCGGTCGTATGCAGTACTGATTGTGGCGCTCACCTGCACGGCGCCAAACACGCATACGACCATCATTGGCACCAAGGCAGAAGCGACTCTCATCGCTGAAGACGACACGTCTCCATTCGTCCCTCCATTCACGCCTGTCGCGACACCACTGGAGGCGGGCTGCACGATGTTGGGGCGTGAGCGGAAGACGGCCTAACGGTGTGCGGGACCGTAGCCCAGCTTCATGGAGACGGTTGCGAATGGTCCTCGCCGATACCCCAGGAGCAACAGTGTCCCTAATTTGCTGGGAAGTGGCGGTGCGGTCCCCTACGGCACTGCGTAGGATCCTACGGTCTTGGCGTGCATCTGTGCGTCGCTGCGGTCCGGTCCCAGGTCGATGGGCACGTGCACCTTCCGCCGACCACTGGCGACAACATCGATGTACTGTGGAGACCTCACGCCCCACGTGTTGAGCAATTCGGCGGTACGTCCACCCGGCCTCCCGCATGCCCACTATACGCCCTCGCTCAAAGTCCATCAACTGCACATACGGTTCACATCCACGCTGTCGCGGCATGCTACCAGTGTTAAAGACTGCGATGGAGCTCCGTATGCCACGGCAAACTGGCTGACACTGACGGCGGCGGTGCACAAATGTTGCGCAGCTAGCGCCATTCGACGGCCAACACCGCGGTTCCTGGTGTGTCCGCTGTGCCGTGCGTGTGATCATTTCTTGCACAGCCCTCTCGCAGTGTCTGGAGCAAGTATGGTGGGTCTGACACACCGGTGTCAATGTGTTCTTTTTTCCATTTCCAGGAGTGTATATTGTGAATAGAAACGGTCCTACGACACTCCCCTGCGGCACACCTGAAATCACTCTTACTTCGAAAGACTTTTCTCCATTGAGAATGACATGCTTCGTTCTGTTATCTAGGAACTCTTCAATCCAATCACACAATTGGTCTGATAGTCCATATGCTCTTACTTTCTTCATTAAACGACTGTGGGGAACTGTATCGAACGCCTTGCCGAAGTCAAGAAACACGGCATCTATATGGGGATCAGTGTCTATGGCCTTCTGTGTCGTGGACGAATAGCGCGAGCTGGGTTTCACACAATCGTCTTCTTCGAAACCCATGGTGATTCCTACAGAGTAGATTTCTAGTCTCCAGGAAAGTCATTATACTCGAACATAAAACGTGTTCCAAAATTCTACAACTGATCGACGTTAGAGATATAGGTCTATAGTTCTGCATATCTGTTCGACGTCCCTTCTTGAAAACGGGGATGACCTGTGCCCTTTTCCAATCCTTCGGAACGCTACGCTCTTCTAGAGACCTACGGTACACCGCTTCAAGAAGAGCGGCAAGTTCCTTCGCGTACTCTGTGTAAAATCGAACTGGTATCCCTTCATGTCCAGCTGCCTTTCCTCTTTTGAGCGATTTTAATTGTTTCTCTATCCCTCTGTCGTCTATTTCGATATCTATCGTTTTGTCATCTGTGCGACAATTTATAGAAGGAACTACAATGCAGTCTTCCTCTGTGAAACAGCTTTGGAAAAAGACATTTAGTATTTCGTCCTTTAGTCTGTCATCCCTTGTTTCAGTACCATTTTGGTCACAGAGTGTCTGGACATTTTGTTTTGATCCACCTACCGCTTTGACATAAGACCAAAATTTCTTAGGATTTTCTGCCACGTCAGTACATATAATTTTACTTTGGAATTCACTGAACGCCTCTCGCATAGCCCTCCTCACACTACATTTCGCTTCGCGTAATTTTCTTTTGTCTGCAAGGGTTTGGCTATGTTTATGTTTGCTATTATGTTCCCTTTGCTTCCGCAGCAGTTTTCTAACTCGGTTGTTGTACCACGGTGGCTCTTATCCATCGCTTACGATCTTGCTTGGCACATACTCATCTAACACATATTGTACGATGGATTTGAACTTTGTCCACTGATCCTCAACACTATCTGTGCTTCAGACAAAACTTTCGTGTTGATCCATGAGGTACTGCTTTTTGTCACTTTTGCTAAACAGAAAAATCTTCCTACCTTTTTTAATATTTCTATTTACGGCTGAAATCATCGATGCAGTAACTGCTTTATGATCGCTGATTCCCTGTTCTGCGTTAACTGTTTCCAATAGTTCGGGTCTGTTTGTCACCAGAAGATCTAATATGTTATCGCCACAAGTCGGTTCTCTGTTTAACTGCTCAAGGTTGTTTTCAGATAAAGCACTTTAAGAAATTTCACTGGATTCTTTGTCCCTGCTACCCGTTATGAACGTTTGAGTCTCCCAGTCTATATCTGGCAAATTAAGATCTCTACCCAAAACTATAACATGGTGGGGAAATCTACTCGAAATATTTTCCAAATTATCCTTCAGGTGCTTAGTCACAACAGCTGTTGAGCCAGGGGGCAAAGAGAAACATCCAATTAACATTTCTGAGCCTGCTTTAACCGTGACCTTCACCCAAATTATTTCACATTTCGGATCTCCGTCAATTTCCTTGGATACTATTGCACTTCTTATCGCTATAAACACGCCTCCCTCTTCATTGTCCAGCCTGTCCCTGCGGTATACATTCCAATCTGAGTTTAGAATTTAATTACTGTTTACATCTGGTTTCAGCCAACTTTCAGTCCCTAGTACTATGTGAACATTGTGACCGTTTAGTAATGAGAGTAGTTCTGGGACCTTTCTATAGATGCTCCTGCTGTTTACTATTAGCACATTAATATTGTTATTCCCTGTTGCATTTTGCGTACTCCTACACTGCCGCATCTCAGGAGGCATCTTGTCGGGCCTAGGGAGGGAATTCTCTAACCTAAAAAACACACATGTGCACTCCAAACGTACCATACGTACTCCGCTACACTTGTAGCCGCTTCCTGCCTGTAGTGCACACGTGAACTATTCAGGGGGACCCTACATTTCTCCACCTGATAGCGGAGGTCGAGAAATTTGCACCCCAGATCTCCGCAGAATCGTCTGAGCCTCTGGTTTAAGCCTTCCACTCAGCACCAAACCAGAAGACCGCGATTGGTTCTGCTAACGATACTACAAATGGTTAGCTCAGATTCCACCCCACGAACGAGGCTTTCCACCTTCACCAACTCCGCCAACCGCCTGTATGAATCTGAGGATGACCTCTGAACCCAGACGGCAGGAGTCATTGGTGCCGCCATGAGCAACAATTTGAAGTCGGGCCCACCCAGTGCTCTCTATCGCCGCCGGCAGGGCCTCCTCCACAACTCGGATGAGACCCCCCAGCAAGCAGACAGAGTGAACTCTGGCCTTCTTCCCACACCTTTCCGCTATTTCCCTAAGGGGCTCCATCACCCGCCTAACGTTGGAGCTCCGTCACTAATAAACCCCTCCCCCCGAATGCCTGCTCGGACTTTGCTAAAGGAGCGGCCACTTGTCCACTCACAGGCAGAGTGGGTGATGCCACATGGCCAGCCTCCACATTGACCCTTCGCCTCGTGCTCCGCGAACATCGCTGAACCCTCCACTCCCCTTGGGAGGGGGGGGGGGGGGGGTGTCCGGACAGTTGCGACGCCGGACATTTGCCACACCGGACATTTCTACATCTACATCTACATCTACATCCATACTCCGCAAGCCACCTGACGGTGTGTGGCGGAGGGTACCCTGAGTACCTCTATCGGTTCTCCCTTCTATTCCAGTCTCGTATTGTACGTGGAAAGAAGGATTGTCGGTATGCTTCTGTGTGGGCTCTAATCTCTCTGATTTTATCCTCATGGTCTCTTCGCGAGATATACGTAGGAGGGAGCAATATACTGCTTGACTCTTCGGTGAAGGTATGTTCTCGAAACTTTAACAAAAGCCCGTACCGAGCTACTGAGCGTCTCTCCTGCAGAGTCTTCCACTGGAGTTTATCTATCATCTCCGTAACGCTTTCGCAATTACTAAATGATCCTGTAACGAAGCGCGCTGCTCTCCGTTGGATCTTCTCTATCTCTTCTATCAACCCTACCTGGTGCGGATCCCACACTGCTGAGCAGTATTCAAGCATTGGGTTGGGTCCCTTGTCTCCCCCCGCCCTCCTCCTCCTCCTCCTCCTCCTCCTCCTCCTCCTTCTCACCCACCTGCCCAGTTTGCTTTCGAAGTTCCTAATGTGACCATCATTATGGAAGTTATTACAACGAACAAGGGCAGGCCTCCTGCTCTTTGCAAAGGTTACGCATATCTTAAACACAGAAAATCTAAAGAGGGTGTTGTTACATGGCTGTGCTTACGCCAAAAAGCGGATCATTGCAAGGGAAAGCTGCTTTCGAGGAACGGAGAAGTGTTGAATGTATTAGAACATCTCTGTGGACCACCTGGTGATGCAGCTCTGAAAGTGAGAAAGCAAGTGGAAAGGGCGAATAGAAGGTCTCGAGAAGAAACTACACAGTTATCGGAAACATACGCAGATGAAATGAGAAATCTACATAATAAAGTTTAGGACTTTGTCACAGTGATGCCTAATTCAGAATCTATGAAGAGAACCATGCATCGTCGATGGAGTCAAGAGCGGGGGAACCAACAAGAGCCTATGAACTCTTATGAAATTGATCTTCATTAAGATCTATTAGAAATGGGAGATGGCAGTAGTTTTCTTCTGGAAGACGATAGATTAGAGGTGGGAATAATTATTTTTGGTGGAAGCAAAGGAAAAGAAATTTTAAAAACATGTTCCCATTTTTTTATGGATGGAGCATTTAAGAGATGCAGCAAGCAGTTTGCACAGATCTACACCATACACGTAGACTTACGAGGCTATATTAAAGTAACAAACATTCTTCCTACTGTATTTGCACTGCTCCCTAATAAGAAGAAAGACACGTATGTTGGTCTGTTTCGCTGATAAAACAGGCAGTCTCCGAGTGGTCTCCTCAACTAGAAAAGGTGAACTTTGAGGCATCTGCAGTACTGGCCATTCGTCAAGTTTTTCCCACAATTGAAATAAATGGATTCTATTTCCATGTGAAGAACAGTTTATCGAGAAGAATTCGAGTTCTCGGTCTAACTGAGGAGTACAACTAGAATGAGGATTTAAGACGTCACGTCAGAATGTGTGCAGCGCTGGCAGTTGTAAAACCGGAGGATGTAAGCAATGGATGGATTGAGATTCATGGAGAAGCTCCTGATAACGGAAGGTTCTCTCAATTTTTTGATTACTTTGAGGATAACTGGCTAGAGAATGAGGATATCGCAATAGAAATGTGGGACTGTTATGGAAAAAGGCACTGAACGACGAATGCTGTTAAAGGGTGGCACAACAAAATAAATAATATTATTAGAAACCCTCACCCTAGAATCAACTTTTTGGTGGAGTGCTTGAAAAAGGAAGCAGAGCTCACAAACTGCATGTACATGAAATTTGAAATGAATCTTGAAGGTAAGAAGAGGAATAAGAAGTACTTGAAGCTGGACGACAGGATAGAGAGAATCATAAAGAATTATGAAGAGACTGGCAACATTAGTTCTTGCTTGAAAGCCATTGCCCATATTCAGAAAATGGACTAAAATACGTTAAAAATAATATATTAAAAAACTATGAAGACCACTGAGTCCTAGCCAGATTACTGAGATAAAATTATTAAAGCACTGAAGCAGCATTATAGGAGCTAATATTAAGTTGTAATTGTAAATAGAGTGTACATTAGTTCAGCGTGTTTAGGCTGATTTTACACACGCCAGAATGGTAGATTGTCATTTATCATTTTCAAGGTCCAAATCCTGTGCAAAGTGTGATGCGAATCAGCCTTTAATGTAAACATTAAAAGGTGTTTCAAGCCTCACAAAAGTATCCCTATTGTTGTCATGTTAAGATAACTTTCTTCTACCTTCCAATATTATGGCCATACTATTAAATAATTGTGAGTTCTAAAATAATTTTCTGAAGCTTCAGAATCGCAACTACCATCTAAAATATCGTGGTTTGTTAAACTGATAGTATACGCTTTTGTAAAAGAAAATGGGAAATGAATCTTTGAATTGCACATAAAATTGACATCCCAAAACTGATCTAGTCCTAAGGTTGACAATTTTGGCACCTCAAATATTTTTTATTTAAGTTTAGCTGCAAACATTTATAGTAGACATAAATCTACTTAAGTACATTTAGGTATAGTCCTTTAAAAATTAAAATTTTTTACTTAATTGTTGATTATCTTTAAACAGAACGCAAGGAGCTTACTACTGAAAATTAATTGTTACTAAAGAACATCAGAAACAAATGTATTAGACCTACTTTTCTTATATATTAGAGACTTTTTGAAAAGATATGTTATCATTTCCTCTGTCACTGACAGTGTAATTTCAGTTGCTTTGTAACACCAGGGATATCTACTTCTAAATTATGTTTGCAGCTGTTCTCATTTCGAATTCTGGAATATTTACTTTGTCTTCTTTGGTGAAGGAATTTCGGAAAATTCATTTACTAACTCCACTTTAGTGGTACTGTCATCAGTAACATTACCGTCGCTGTCGCTCAGTAAAGGTACTTACGGAGCCTTTCTGCTGGTTTACTTAACATGGGACCAGTATCCTTTTGGATTTTCCGCCACATTTCTAGAGCGAGTTTCGTTGTGGAAACTATTAAATGCATCTCGCATTGAAATCCGCACCAAATTTCGAGCCTCAGTAAAACTTTACCAATCATGGAGGTTTTGCATTCGTCTAAATTATACTTGTCTTTTGCTGTGCTCCTGCAATAGCTTTCTGTCGTGTTTAGTGTACCACGGTGGATCAGTTCCTTCTCTTATTAATTTGTTTGGTTTGAATATCTCGAGTGCTGTTGATACTATTTCTTTGAACTAAGCCACATATGGTCTTCATTTACATAGTTTGGAAGGATTGGAGACTATCTCTTAGAAAGACGTCAACCGAATTTTTAGCTGCTTTTATATACAGATATATTTCGCGTTTAGTTTTGGTGAATTTTTTTGTTGCGGAAGTGAGCCTCAATACGAATGCGTGTTTACTAATTCATGTATCCGTCGTGATGCTCAGGATTATTTGTGGCTAAGAGGTCAAGTGTGTTTTCGTAACCATTTACAATTTGAATGGCCTCGTCAACTAATTGTTAAAAATAATTTTTAAATAAGCATTTAGAACAATTACGGAAGTTGTTTTCTATTTAAAATAGTGTATGAAAATATATTTTTGTCAACATGCGGAAGGTACATTGAAGTAACTGCCAACTATAATTTTTTGATTAGGGTGATGAGACTCAAGTTTTCTTTGAACTGTTCAGCAACTGTTTCATCTGAGACAGGGGGTCGGTTAAAGGAGCCAGTTATTAATTTATTCCGGTTGTCGAATATAACCTCTGCCCATACTAAGGCGATTGTGAGCTTACATTATTTTTCCTTAAGTTGTCCTTCTTATTTCTGTTTTAGTCCAGAACCTAAGATGCTTTCTCTGTGACCCTGTAAATACCAGAGCTAAACAACGTAGAACAACAAAGTATGTTACAAGCGTAGCATTCTGTATTACTTCTTTTCTTTATTTCTAACATTTTAAAATTGTAAGTCGACTTTAGATGCCATGTCAATCATAGATTTTCTTATCTCTAGTTAGTTAATGTGTTTTCAGTTATGTTTTGAACATTGTCCCGCTACACTTTATTAACTAATGTTTTAGACAGTAAATTAATATGGTGTATGTCGTTCATCTTTTCAAACATTCACATATCGATTTATTCTTTCTCTATTGTCTTTTGGGTATGCAGTTGTTGTAATTAAAGTAGGCATAAATGCAGTGGTAAAAAGAAATGATTAGCGTACATTCGCATTCTCGTTACATCGTTCTTTTCTTGTTGCTCCCATGTGGATGGACTGTTTCTATCACAATCAGTAAACGTGAAAGGAAGCTATCGTACAGACAGAGGAATCTAAACTCCTGGAAATTGAAATAAGAACACCGTGAATTCATTGTCCCAGGAAGGGGAAACTTTATTGACACATTCCTGGGGTCAGATACATCACATGATCACACTGACAGAACCACAGGCACATAGACACAGGCAACAGAGCATGCACAATGTCGGCACTAGTACAGTGTATATCCACCTTTCGCAACAATGCAGGCTGCTATTCTCCCATGGAGACGATCGTAGAGATGCTGGATGTAGTCCTGTGGAACGGCTTGCCACGCCATTTCCACCTGGCGCCTCAGTTGGACCAGCGTTCTTGCTGGACGTGCAGACCGCGTGAGACGACGCTTCATCCAGTCCCAAACATGCTCAATGGGGGACAGATCCGGAGATTTTGTTGACCAGGGTAGTTGACTTACACCTTCTAGAGCACGTTGGGTGGCACGGGATACATGCGGACGTGCATTGTCCTGTTGGAACAGCAAGTTCCCTTGTTGGTCTAGGAATGGTAGAACGATGGTTCAATGACAGTTTGGATGTACCGTGCACTATTCAGTGTCCCCTCGACGATCACCAGAGGTGTATGGCCAGTGTAGGAGATCGCTCCCCACACAATGATGCCGTGTGTTGGCCCTGTGTGCCTCAGTCGTATGCAGTCCTGATTGTGGCGCTCACCTGCACGGCGCCAAACACGCATACGACCATCATTGGCACCAAGGCAGAAGCGACTCTCATCGCTGAAGACGACACGTCTCCATTCGTCCCTCTATTCACGCCTGTCGCGACACCACTGGAGGCGGGCTGCACGATGTTGGGGCGTCAGCGGAAGACGGCCTAACGGTGTGCGGGACCGTAACACAGCTTCATGGAGACGGTTGCGTTTGGTCCTCGCCGATACCGCAGGAGCAACAGTGTCCCTAATTTGCTGGGAAGTGGCGGTGCGGTCCCCTACGGCACTGCGTAGGATCCTACGGTCTTGGCGTGCATCCGTGCGTCGCTGCGGTCCGGTCCCAGGTCGACGGGCACGTGCACCTTCCGCCGACCACTGGCGACAACATCGATGTACTGTGGAGACCTCACGCCCCACGTGTTGAGCAATTCGGCGGTACGTCCACATGGCCTCCCGCATGCCCACTATACGCCCTCGCTCAAAGTCCGTCAACTGCACATACGGTTCACGTCCACGCTGTCGCGGCATGCTACCAGTGTTAAAGACTGCGATGGAGCTCCGTATGCCACAGCAAACTGGCTGACACTGTCGGCGGCGGTGCACAAATGCTGCGCAGCTAGCGCCATTCGACGGCCAACACCGCGGTTCCTGGTGTGTCCGCTGTGCCGTGTGTGTGATCATTGCTTGTACAGCCCTCTCGCAGTGTCCGGAGCAAGTATGGTGGGTCTGACACACCGGTGTCAATATGTTCTTTTTTCCATTTCCAGGAGTGTATATTTATACTGGGCAGAACTAATTACATACTGACATAATCGTCGGTATTGCTTTCGTTTCCCAAAAGTTTTAAATATTTCGATTTCGGAAAAGAAGCTCTGTATCTGGCCAAGATGTTGAAGAGGAACTGGTTGTATCGAGTAAGATGTGGATACGGTGGTTTGAAAGCGGACAGAGGTAGTGCGGCGAAGGGCGTCTCTTACCTGAGGGAACGCTACTCGAGCTACCTGGCGAAGGGGCAAGTGTGGCAAATGTCGGGCGTGGCAAATGTCCGGCATTGGGAGGGTGGCCCAACCGCGCCCGGTTCCCGCGAAGATGTCTCGACAGCAGGCACAGTGGGTGAAGCATGTAACACCTGGGGTGTACCATGCGACGCACCAGACTCCCCACTGCCGCTACACTCCGAGGCAGAAGTCTGAAGACGGAAACGTGATGGTACGCATTTCTCCTCCTTACACGAGGCATCACAACAACGTTTCACCAGGCAACGCTGGTGAACTGCTGTTTGTGTATGAGAAATCGCTTGGAAACTTTCCTCGTGTCAGCACGTTGTAGGTGTCGCCACCGGCGCCAACCGTGTGTGAATGCTCTGAAAAGTTAATCATTTGCATGTCACAGCATCTTCTTCCTGTCGGCTAAATTTCGCGTCTGTAGCACATCCTCGTGGTGTAGCAGTTTTAATGACCAGTAGTGTAGATGTGACGGGAATGGAACGTATGGAGAACGCTTAGTAACGCTTTACTGACTCATGTTGCTTCCTCTTGCGATTGCACGGGAACTACTGCTACAGATCTACTGCTACAGCAGCCAGAACATTAATTTCATTGTCCACTCCTGTCACGCGTTCCCTTCTGTGACATTATTGTGTGAAGAGATTCACAAATATCAGTCACGATGATTGACGTATGTTGGGATATCTTTCGGCGTACTTCTTGCAAAGGCATTCTTCCTACATTCACCGTAAACCATGAGCATGTCCTATATTTCCGCACTGCGAAATATCATTTTCCAAGCAAGTCCTAGTATGTTGACTGTCACACAGTAACTGACAGTAGCGACGCAATGCAATCGCTGTATACAAGCAATGCAATGAAAACAAACAAAACATCGTCGCCTAGCATCTAATCAATAAGATGGAACAAACAGCTGTCAGTGTTCGTAATACGGTAACTCGTAAACTAACTGCACTAGGTTTCTACACGAAACACCACTGACATTCTCATTTACGCAACTTTTAGGATTTTACTGTCAATAGTCAGTGTCCCAATTACAAATTTGTAACTGTTGTATATAGATCTGCACTTTCGTAAATGTCTCAAATTTTGCGTTTTGACTCCAAATACGCGCCTTTACCAATCAATTCTGTGCGGTGCAGGTGTTAAGTGATTCACCCTGTATATAAATTTATTGAGATTATCACACATACGTCTTCTCAATTATTTAACCGTCAAAATAAAATTTATAACCCAAACGATGGCATTACTGCTTCAATGTTACCTGACTTTTGCACAAACTATCTAGACGAGAAATTTTTCTTGACTGATTGCGAAATAAAAAGTAAATACAGTATATGAATATTACTGTCACACTCTTTTGAGACAAAAACTGTGAAATTGACGTCGTTGAGGAAAGATCTCAGAGAATTATAAAATGACATTAGGATCATTGTTGATTGTGAGATGAACTCTTGGATGTTTGTAGAGAATCAGCAATAACAGATGGTAGCATCAATAACGCACCCTGTCTTCACAATCAGCACAAGATTGCTTATTTTAGGTCAATGTCGATCCGCTTCTATCAGCTCCCCTCTGTATTATCTATAATAATGTTCATGTTGTTGATACATACCCGAGAGAATTAATTGCAAATAATAAGTATCCTGTGCAAACAACATGTACAGTAGTGGAACTCCACACCAACAGCAGTATAAGCAGTCAATCTACGCAGTCAACCTATTACTATTAATTTCTCCATCAATAACAAGTTTCAACAAGAAGTTGTACAAAACTTTGAGTGCTCATACGTCAGGGTCGTCCATAAAAGATCAGGAAATCACTCTCTGGTGATTGATGTCTTAAATACTACATTCACCAAACAGGTGAGTTTTTAAACGAGAATTAAGGACCATCACCGCACCCTACGCCTTGATAACGTAGAAAATAATTTCCAAGTTTTACGCTTTGTACACATTAAGTTTTCTGGATGAGATTCAGATTAACAAGTAAATGTGTAACTTGCTGAGCTAACCTTGAATGAGGAGAAAGAGTCAACCAGTACTAAACTACTAAAAAAATTTTCATGATAGTTTCCCATCATTAAATAAGTTTAACGTTGCCGTATCTTTACTTGGAATACTGCTTTCATACACTATTTCGCTCTTTTTTTTCAATTCCACTATAATTGATCAGGAAACCGATTGTAAAGCGCACGTTCATGCGTACACATACCCCACGCATACGAACTTAATTTACCACTGAGAAGTTTCTTCTTCTGAACTGTAATACTTCTGTTATTTCCCTTTGTCTTAAATTCTTTAAGTGGTAACAGGTATCACATCACCTTTTCTTCATATTTTGTAAGCTTAGATAAATTACTTAGAGTTTTAACTTTGTCTATAGTGCCTCTAATATTTCTCTGATTAAAATCAGGAAAAACGTTATGTACAATCTTTCTTTCAACATTTACAGTTCTCGGACTGACAGTTGAATATCATTTGTGTTGACCATATGATCTTAAAAATTATGAACTTGTCTCGGTACGAGAGATTCGTATGCATTTTTACTGTCTTTAAGAAATTTGAATGTTTTCTTACTCTACCTCTTTAAAATTTCGTTTTTAGAGCTGTTCACACGCTTACTGAATTCATGTAGAGATCTTAAATGTAACAGGAGTAGCATAGTTCGAAAAAAGAAAGAAATGTGAATGTCTTAACATTAAATTAAGGACTAGCAATTGGATGGTTATAAAAGCAGAAAATAAACACTGCCGTTGTCAGTTGTGAAGAATGATATGCATCAAATGCAGTTGAGTTTCTTAACAACAATTATGTTGTAGAACGCAAGATATACCCTCTTAGATACTTTTGTACAGTTGCGGAAAACATGATACAAGCTCATATTCCTTGTTCGAAAATATGGGAAATTAAAGTAACGCATCTCCAAATACCGATGGGCCGAGAGCAAATAAACTTACACAATTAAAACAAACGAATGCACCTTATTTGTAATATTGAAGAAGGATCGACCCCAAATTTAATAAATCACTCTATAGAAAGCTGAAGAAAGCATTTACTTTGAAGGGTCACGCGGTATTAAACACCATGACCATCGAAAAGGTTGTCTGTCAAACACCCTGTGTAATGGCCGAAATATTTATGAACGATTTTCATAATACATTCTTTAACCAATTCCCAGATACTGAGTAAAAATAGTGTAATGTTCTATATATGTCGGTGATACAATCTTATGGGCGATGCTGCCGAAGAAAAATTAATAGATACTATTGAGAAACTGAAGTATTTGACACTAAAATCGAGTTTAAGTCAGAAACAAAAAAATGCAGTTCTTAGATCTTAGCATATACAAACAAGATAATGAAGCCGTTCTGCTCAGATTCTGTCATTAACCGGAAGTCAGTGCAACGTCACGCTAAGGGTGGGTGCATTCAACGTATACGACGCACATATACTACTATATTAAACCAATCAGTTTAACTAATGGTTACAAAGCAAAGAACGTCGTTAAGGGGCTCCAGACAGTCTGCAAAACCCCTATTTTAAACAATGTAAAATTGATTCGTATAAAAAGTATTTTTTCACTGAAGCTATTGGAAATAAAAATGACTCGTAGGTTACGCATTTCTAGCCACTTTGAAAGTTTTATAAAAGTATTGATTAGTTTAAAGATGTTAATTAGTTTTGTAAAAGGTGGACACAAAAAAAGCCTTGTAAACTTTGCTATGTATGTAACGCTCTAACCTCTTTGAGATTTTCAAAATAAGAAAACCAATGTGTCGGAAAAAGCACTAAACTGCATGAGTGTGCCCTGTAATTTTGAACAGATTGTTGCCAGTAAAAGCTTAGAAAATGTTAAAAATGCCACTTATGGGAAACAACTATTAAAGTTGTGAATGTATTCATGGTGCATACGTTGGGTTATCTCCTGCCTCTTTCATTTCATCTTGCAGTTATTTTTTCCTGCCGATATGCTCGTTCTTGCCCTTGTTTCAAGGTTTTTAACACCTCTCTCTGATGGCCTAAGTCTTTCTTTATCTAAATTTAACTTTTTTTTGCTGTGCAACAACCAAAAATTTGTAGCAGTCTTTTCAAAACTTCACACATTGCAACGTTTTCTTCACTTAACACTGCCACTGCATCAAAGACACAAAAATGCAATGTACTAATTGACACAAACACTGGCTTGGGAATTCTGGGCCAGACTGTGCTGTTGTTGGACTTGTTAGGTTTCTGTCTATGGCCATGAAGACAATTCTTCAATAGTCTTCCATCTCACAAGTACTTGAAAGTTTCTTTCAAGACCTTCACAACGGCAAAAGATGTAGCTGATTTGTGAATAAAGATCTCATCATTTTGCTGTGATCTGTTGTACTCGTATTTGTACCATGAATCACTTCCACGAGCGCATAGACCATCTCACAAATATTTGTAAATTTCTTTCAAGACCTTCACAACGGCAAAAGATATAGCTGATTTGTGAATAAAGATCTCATCATTTTGCTGTGATCTGTTGTACTCGTATTTGTACAATGAATCACTTCCTCCTGCGCATAGACCATCTCACAAATATTTGAAAATTTCTTTCAAGACCTACACAATGGCAAAAGATAGAGCTGGTTTGTGAATAAAGATCTCATCATTTTGCTCTGATCTGTTGTACTCGTACTTGTACCATGAATCACTTCCTCGAGCGCATAGATCATGAATGAATCTCTCGTCTGTTGAAGAGAGGTGAAACAAAACTGCCCTAACAGCTTTTCTCATATCGTCTAGATTACTAACATTTTGACTGATAACCATGCCATGACAAATTCGGTGAGTCTGTTCTTACCACATAATCCTCTGCCATCTACCAATTTCTTTCCCTTCTATGCAGTTTTCAGTCTTTGCACTCCCGTACCCATTTGTACATGAACTGCGCACTCCAATTTGGTGATAGTGAAATTTTCCCCGTATGGCTTCTCTTAGTCTACTGCTTTGATAGATTTTGAATCCCACTCATAAATAATTTCCCTCGGAGGCCAGTGACTTAAAAAATGCAATTCCATTTTGAGATCTGTGAAATGTGCATGGTGTTTTATCAAATAAATGAATAAACCAGAAATAAGGCAATGTTTATCATTGTAAAGGGGAAAAATTTAATAAATTTAGATCAATAAAAAAAAAAATTGAAACTTTCAAGAGTTCAGTGTACCCGGAGCCCCTTAACTTTTATCAGAAATGCGGAAGAAATAAAATAAATTCGTTGGATTGACTTAAAGAGGAAAAGGAAAGGAAGAAATTGCTCATTCTACCCCGAAAATAAACGAGAGTAGTCTTCTGTACTGACAATCAAATTCGACGTAAAATGACGACATAAAGAAAGAGAAATTCATAATAAATAATCAAATTCAGGTGTGCATAAAACAAAATGAGGCACCTTCTGGATGGCTGCGACCGTGTCGCACATGATCATACGCCACATAATGTATTTGCCAAACTGTAAAGTAGGATTCCAACCCCAGTTTAAAATGCATTTCCACTTGATTTTTCAACGTTAAGTGATTTTTTTTTTCATCTATGTCTATTACAAGTAACCACAAAATGAGGGCTTAACAAAAGAAGACAGAGGAAGGTGGGTTTTTAAATGCGAAAGAGTAGGTATGGGAATTGTATTTGAGGCTGGTCGCTGTTTTTGAGCTACAATATTTATAGTAATATGAACTCCCAGAATCTGAGTGCCGGCGTTGTTCGTGTATTTATAGTTACCAAGATACTCCTAATCCTTTCACGTCAAAGAGTCTAGTGGTGCTGACAATGATAAGTGGGGACATGCTTCGCGAGTGCATGAGGCACCGGTGAGTCGACCTTTTCGGTATGAAGTTCACTAGAGGGATCGACAACACCCGTTAGTCGGAGAGGAGCTGTATGCTAGAAAAAGGCTGCTCTATACGAAGGAGAGGAATAAACAGCTCGACCAACAATCTTTGACACACTGCGAAACAGGTGCAGAGGAGAAACTTGGCGTTTCTGGTTGTCGAAATCTGTGGTAAGAGACACAGTGGAGCTAGAAACACACGAAAGTGTACCAAAAAGTTCCCACTTGACCTAGCTGCCTTCCTCAGTTTTGTAGTATGGAATGGGGTGAACCGTTAATGTCACAGGCGCCAATAGCTCCCGTCCCTTCCCCTCCATTCAAACACCCACGTCCCCTGCTCCCTTTATCGGCCTCAAGGGTTCAGGTGACAGCCCTAAGGGGCACGTAACGCGCGTTTGAGAGCGCAGTGTTAGACGCCGGGCCAGAAGAGGGAGATCGTCACCTTGTTCGTGTACAGACAAATTCTCCACAGTATCAGTCGTAAAAGTCACATCTCTTATTTTCTTTTAGGCAGTCTTCTTTCGCAGTTACGGCAATCAGTCATGAGGTTAGCAAATCCATATGCTTGTAACTGTCCATATTTTTATTTTTTGTTCATACTAAATGAGTCTCGCTTTTGAGTCGATGTGGACTAAATGAAAAAATTTAAAATAGGATCAATTATACAAATGAGCATTAATTTGAAATAAGTCGAGCGAATATATACGCGATGGGGCCCAAAACTACCAGAATTTGTCTCCGGGGGTTGGTAGGTCACTAGCTCCTAATTCTTGTGCAGGTGCATTTAGCAGATAGGTTCAAATGGTTCAAATGGCTCTGAGCACTACGGGACTTAACATCTGAGGTCATCAGTCCCCTAGATCTTAGAACTATTTAAACCTAACTACCCTAAGGACATCACACACATCCATGCCCGAGGTAGGATTCGAACCTGCGACCGTAGCGGTCGCGCGGTTCCAGACTGAAGCGCCGAGAACCACTCGGTCACTGCGGCCGGCTTTAGCAGATAGAATTTTGTGTCATATGCGCCAGTAGCATTGGTGTGGAAACATTATTGTCGCCATTGTAAGTGGTTTGTAAGCTATGCCTCACATGCTCGGTGATTTTTCAATGGCATACAGTGGCCGAGCGGTTCTAGGCGCTTCCGTCCGGAACCGCGCGACTGCTATTGTTGCAGGTTCGAATCCTGCCTCGTGCATGGATATGTGTGATTTCCTTAGGTTAGTTAGGTTTAAGTAGTTCTAATTCTAGGGGACTGATGACCACACACTCTGTTTCCTGTTGGTGAAATCTGCAGTGCTTCGGATGGCTTACGGGATCGAAGCCTAGAGACAGGCAAGGGTTTACGAGCGATTTTCTCGTTTTAAAAGCGGTCCAATGCCGACTGAAGACGAATCAAGACGGAAAGTTCCACGACTCCCAGAATAAACGAAAACTTTGAAAAACTCCGTGTTGAGACCATAACTGATCATCGTAGAACAATCGATGAACTGGTGGAAATGACTGGAGTGTCCTGGAATTCATGCCTACAAATTTTGACCGAAGATCTGAAGATGAGGTGTTGCAGGGAAATTTTTGCCGAGTGTGCTTTCTGACAACCACAGAGCGAATCGTTTGCGCGACGAATAGTTGTGTTATGGATATGAGCCAGAAACCGAGCAATATTGCAGCCAGAGGAAGACTTCATCACCAAGGCCAAAGAAAACGAGGCAGATGATTCCCCATGTTGATTTGTTTTTCACATCGGGGATATTATCCACCACGAATTTGTTTCTCAGGGTACCACAGTTAACCAGCATTACTATCTTGAAGTAGTGAAACGATTATATGAAGCCCTGAGAAAAAGTTGATTCGGATTGTGCCAGTCATGAGTTTGGATTTTGTGACAGACATCGCCCCTGCACACATAGCGTTGAATGTGAGGCAGTATTTGCCAAAAAACCAAACGAAAACGGTTCCTCAACCACCCATCTCGCTAGACTGTTTATTACTCCAAAGAATGAAAAGAAAAATCCCCGAGAAGTAAGGGCTTTCAAGATGTAGGTGATGATGATGAGGTCCCATATTCGGGGAGCGTAAGGGACGATGCGGTAGACCCTCTCCGTTGCACTACGCAAGGTCCTAGTGGAGCTGATTTGCCATTGCCTTCCTCCGACCGTAATGGGGATGAATGATGATGACAACAATCATCTCGATTCAGGAAAAATCCCTGACCCCGCAGGGAATCGCACCCGGGATCCCGAGCGCGAGATCTGCGGACTTCAAGATGTAGAAGAAAAGAAAATATAGTTGGAGGCCTTATACAACATTACTTCAGAAGAGTTTAAAAACTGGTTCCACCAACGTAAAAACAACATTCAGACAAATGTATTATCTCTGATGGACACTATTTTTAAGGTTTTAAGTTTTAAAGATGTTCCCTCAAATACACGATTTTTTTGTAAAGCATTGTCCCCACTCCTATATACAGAGACAGGAGAGAGTAAAAGGATGAGTAGCCAAATGTGAGACATACTGACAAAAACTTTCACTATTAACGTGCACATCTATGAAATGCTTATAATTCATTACCATACTGTTATGACATTGGTCCTTTATAACATTTTACAGTACATCAGTGATATACGTTTATACTCTAAGCTAACGCGGTTGCTGATAATAAAAGAATAATTAATCGCAAGCAAACGCTTTACACTGTCATTCCAATCTTTCCCTTTCCTGTTTGAACGTAACTCCAGCCTTCCTGCTGGTGTTTCTAACTTTAAATCTTCATCGCAAGTCACCAACGATGTGAAATATTGTGAAGGGATACTGTTATGTCAAAGTATCAGCGTCTAATAAATAAAAAAGCAATAACAACAACACAGAAATAGTAGAAAAAAGGGTGACTAGGTGCACTACGATCACAGGGTACAACACAATCCTCAGGGAAAAACTCGAATATCTTTAGCAATCTTTCCAATAGGCTACGATGTCATCGAAAGTGTATAACACGTCACATACATTAATATGGGCTTGGAACACTTGTACACAGTGTCACTTCTGTGGCCCCTGGGGCCCTTGCCAGGTTGCTAGGACATGCGGTTTTTGCAGAATTTGTTTCCTCTCTGTCAGTGTAGGACAGCATGCTATAGCCTATGACTAGAGGTCTGCGCGGATGCGGATATCCGCGGATATGTGTTTGCATTCCAGGTTACAAACGTCGCTCAATATGACTACAATCTACATCTGTGACGACATCGAACCACAACTGAGATTGCTCTGCCTCCGCCTCAAACAGCTCAGATGGGACGGTGTCTACTTTCTTCGCTATGCTCCAGTCTGTGTTACTGTCCAGTTGATATCACCTGTGATTCAGCCAGAAATCACACCATTCGAAATCTGGTGATCTTGGTGGCCACGCAGTTTGGAACGATGGGCCAACAATTCGGTCTTCTCTAAATGTGTTACAGAGTGACCCAGTAACCTCACGAGCAGAGTGAGGTGGAGCTCCGTCGTGCTTCAAAACAGTCTAATGCACCCCTCTCCCGCAGAGCAGGGATCATACGTCGGCGAAGCAGATCACAGTACCGTGTGCCGTTCACGTTGCATGTCTTGGTATCCTAGTTCCTCAATGAAAAATAAGCAAATCGTGAACTGGGCCGTGAAGCCACACCACACAGTGACGCATTCTCTACTCAGTGGAGCTTCATGAACGTTCGTTGACGGTGACCGATCCCAAATGCGACAACTGCAAGTGTTCACTGCCCCATTGAGCGTAAAGTGTGCTTCATTCCACAAACTGTTCCAAAGTCACAACCTCAAGCGTTGCAAGAAACGTAAGAGCGAAGCCTACCCGAATGTCTCCGTCACATTGCAAAAGTTGGTGAGGATCTCAAGTTTGAACGGATACCATTTCGCAGTTGTTCGCAGAACTTTTCGAAAGGTGAGACATAGAATGTTCAACTGTCGTGGCACAGCTCGTCTACTGCTTGAAGATCAGACACTTCGTCCAGCATTTCAGCGATGGCAACAGAAAGTACTTCAACAACATTTGGCACAACTGATCATGCCTGGAGCCTGGACAAATTCCAAATTCCGAATCATGTTTCTCAATCACAGTGCAGAGAGAGGACCTCTGCGTGTTCATTTAAGGCGTCAATACTCACTAAGAGCACCAGCACTATTGCTGCTCTTTTTATAAAGTGGGCTTACGAGCGAAGCTCTGCTCACCAGGTCCAGACCCAAGTCTTCAGCTATAATGACCACGAATGGTCGCTGTACCAGTGCTGGCGTCTAGCGCCAAGTAATGACACGAACACCATTAACGAAGCAAATCTAGTAGCACACAGTGTCAATGTACACTACTGGCCATTAAAATTGCTACACCAATAAGAAGTGCAGTTGATAAACGAGTATCCATTGGGCAAATATTTTATACTAGCAGTGACATGTGATTACATTTTCACGCACTTTGGGTGTATAGATCCTGAGAAACCAGTACCCAGAACAACCACCTCTGGCCATAATAACGGCCTTGATATGCCTGGGCATTGAGTCAAACAGAGCTTGGATGGCGTGTACAGGTACATCTGCCCAAGCAGCTTCAACACGATACCACATTTCATCAAGAGTAGTGACTGGCGTATTGCGACGAGCCAGTTACTCGGCCACCATTGACCAGACGTTTTCAATTGGTGAGAGATCTGGAGAATGTGCTGGCCAGGGAAGCAGTCAAACATTTTCTGCATCCAGAAAGGCCAGTACAGGACCTGCAACATGCGGTGGTTGCATTGTCCTGCTGAAATGTAGGGTTTAGCAGGGATCGAATGAAGGGTAGAGCCACGGGTCGTACCACATCTCAAATGTAACGTCCACTGTTCAAAGTGACCGAGACGTGTAACCAAGGGCACCCCATACCATCACGCCGGTGATACGCCAGTAAGGCGATGACGAGTACACGCTTCCAATGTGCGTTCACCGCGATGTCGCCAAACACGGATGCGACCATCATAATGCTGTAAACAGAACCTGGATTCATCCGAAAAAATGACGTTTTGCCATTCGTGCACCCAGGTTCGTCGTTGAGTACACCATCGCAAGCTCTCCTGTCTGTGAAGCAGCGTCAAGGGTAACCACAGCCATGGTCTCGGAGCTGATAGTCCATGCTGCTGCAAATGTCGTCGAATTGTTCGTGCAGATGGTTTTTGTCTTGGAAACGTCCCCATCTGTTGATTCAGGCATCGAGACATGGCTACACGATCCGTTACAGCCATGCGAATAAGATGTCTGTCATCTCGACTGCTAGTGATACGAGGTCGTTGGGATCCAGCACCGCGTTCCGTTTTACTCTCCTAAACCCACCGATTCCATATTCTGCTAAGAGTCATTGGACGTCGACCAACGCGAGCAACAATGTCGTGATACAATAAACCGCAAACGCGATAGGCTACAATCCGATCTTTATCAAAGTCGGAAACGTGATGGTACTCATTTCTCCTCCTTACACGAGGCATCACGACAACGTTTCATCAGGCAACGCAGGTCAACTGCTGTTTGTGTATGAGAAATCGCTTGGAAACTTTCCTCATGTCAGCACGTTGTAGGTGTCGCCACCGGCGCGAACCTTGTGTGAATGCTCTGAAAAGCTAATCATTTGCATATCACAGCATCTTCTTCCTGGCGCTTAAATTTCGTGTCTGTAGCACGTCATCTTCGTGGTGTAGCAATTTTAATGGACAGTAGTGTAATTCGTATATAGCTGAATACTCATACAGTAAATATTTTTTCGTGTACAATGTATCAAGTAGTGAATATTTAATCACAACCATCCTTTATGTCCAAAGAGCTAAAAAAGTCACTTTTTAATTATAACTTATTTTACCTTTACCAGTTTCAGGCTGTTCTGCCCATCTTCTAACACCTGTTTTAGGTTGGAATTTGAGAATTTTGTTCTTGGTTGGAGAAGGCAATGAATGTGAAAGCAAAAATCTACCTGATGTGTCTTGAGCTCTGCAGAAACGTTAACACATTCCTTTAACACACCAGTGCCGCTCCGCACACTTGTCACAAACTCACAAATACGGCAAGAAAAGTTAAAGGAAGTAATTTAAAGAATAGGCCAGAGACAGCAAAGTTCTATCATTAATGGGCAGAATAGGAACGAAATGTTGATGTCACTAGATGGAGATATAGAAAAGGTTGACTACAAGCGGATTTTTCCCTTTTAAAAGTTTTCTCCGGCCGTGAGGGTGATGACGGTAGATTGTCGTTAACTGCCGTAGGATCCAAATGGCTCTGGGCACTATGGGACTTAATATCTGATGTCCTCAGTCCCCTAAATCTTAGAACTACCTAAACCTAACTAACCTAAGGACATCACACACATCCATGCCCGAGGCAGGATTCGAACCTGCGACTGTAGCAGTCGCGCGGTTCCAGACTGAAGCGCCTAGAACCGTTGGAGCTGGCTTATTTTCTGTATGATTTCGATAAATTCTTGAGTGATACCAATATCGACGATATATATCGACCGACAAAAAAAAAAAAGAAAAAATTGGATCGTCTAGAAGGGTAGGAGGAAACGAAAATTCTTGGGCTGAGAGTGTGTGATGTTACTGCAGTAATTACAAAATCGAGTCAAATTTATAAAGAACGTGGCAATAGGATGTCACTTATCTGTACGAATGGCCGAGCGGTTCTAGGGAATACAGTCTGGAGCCGCGCGACCGCTGCGTGGACTTCCTGACAGTGATAGAAACAGAAGTACTTGCCATTGTATGGACTTTTGAAAAAGTTCTCTTCTTCTTGCTAGGAAGACATTCCATCGGCAGTACATATCACTCCTCACCCCTGCTGAAATGAAAATTAATGCACAACAGAGTAAGTTGATGGGCATTAGAACTTCAAGAATACGATTTTGAGATTCGCTATACAGGATGGTCAGAAACAGTCTGAAAAGTTTGTAAGGGTGTTTTAGGGTAGGCTGTGCTGAGAAATAACTTTTAAGATAACAATTCGATATATACGCCGTTTCTGAATTGACGTTAGTCTGCCAGGCTGTTCTGCCCGCCGCTGTGGCCGAGCGGTTCTAGGCCCAACAGTCTGGAACCGCGCGACCGCTATGGTCCTTAGGTTAGTTAGGTTTAAGTAGTTCTAAGTTCCAGGGGACTGATGAGCTCAGAAATTAAGTCCCATAGTGCTCAGAGCCATTTGAACCATATGTACGAAGCTGCGGCCACTCTGGCCTGGATGCATGCCGTTATTCGACTGGGAAGAATGTCATAAGGCCTCTACAGAGGCAAGATAGAGCACAACCGGTCCTTGATGTCCTACATACAGACTCTGTGATGGAGTTGACGTCAAAGCCTGTCCCATACATCCCCATCAATTTTAGGTGCATGATAGAGGATATGTCCCATCGGATCAGTTAATAGTATTTTTACCCGTTCAATTCATTTGTGGAGCGCAGGAAGAACGATTACTTAAATGTCTCCGTACCTGCTGTAATTAACCAGACTTTGTCTTCGTGATCCCTAAGGGAATAATATTCAGTGGGCTTTAGTATATTCTAAGAGCCTTCATTTAAAGCCAGTCCTTGAAACTTTGTGAGTATGGTTTCTCGAGAGAGTTTAAGTCTGTCTTCAAGAATGTGTAATTCACTCTCCCTTGGGACAAACAAACCTTTAACCATTCATGATATCCTTTCTGTATATGTTCAATACCCCTTTTAGTCCTATTTGGTGCAGATCCCACACTCGTGAGCAGTATTATAGAATGGGTCGCATGAGTGATTTGTTAACAATCTGCTTTGTAGACTGATTGCATTTTCCCAGGATTCGCCCAATAATTCGAAGTCTACCACTTGCTTTAATCACTACTTAACCTGTGTGCTCATTCTGTTGTATATCTCTAAAAAGTGTTACAGCAATGTATTTGCATGAATTGACCGATTAGAAATTTGACTCATAGATATTATATCCGTAGTACATTACGTTACTTTGTTTTTCTGAAGTGCACAGTTATAGATTTCTGAAAATTTAAAGCAAGTTGCCAGTCTTTCCACCACTTTGAAATCATATCAAATCTGGCTGGATATTTATGCAGCTTCTTTCAGATAGTACTAGACAACTGAGTCATCTGCAAAGAGTCTGAGGTTATTATAAATATTGTATCCAAGATAGGTTCGTTGGTTGATTCGGAGGAAGGGACCAAACGGCGAGGTCATCGGTCCCATAGGATTAGGGAAGGATGGTGAAGTCGGCCATGCACTTTCAAAGGAACCATCCCGGCATTTACCTGAAGCGGTTTAGGGAAATCACAGAAAACGTAAATCAGGATGGTCGGACGCGGGTTGTTTCCAAGACCATTGATATACAACATGAACAGTAAAAGTCCCAACACACTTCCCTGGGGCACATCTGAAGTTACTTCTACAACTATCGATGAATCTCCATCCAAGATAGCTTGCTGCATGCTCCCCATCAAAAAATCCACACTCCCGTCACAGATTTTCCTTCATACCCCACATGACAGTACTTTTGATAATAAGCGTAGCTGTGGCCCTGAGACAAATGGTTTTCGGGGACCGACAAATACTGCATCTATCTTAGTGTTTTGGTCCAAAGCTTTCAGTATGTCATGTGAGAAAAGAGCGAATTGGGTTTCACATGATCGGTATGGAGAGGATCACCCTGTTCGAGACACCTCACTGTAATTGAGCTCAGATTATGTTCTAAGATTCTTCAACAAATCGAGGTTATTGGACGATAATTTTGTGGATCATTTCAACCACCCTTCTTGTGACCTGTGCTTTTTTCCATGTCTCATACAAGCTCTGTGGCCGATTTGGGGATCTCGCTGACCGCTGGAATACATCAACATCATGCAAAACGGTCATTGAGACACTTTCACTTGTGGACGAGCCGTGTCCTGATGAAAATGGCTACACGATACTGCCGCATGAGTAGTAATACAAGAGGAGGCAGATTCCCGCCAGATTTCCCTCAGTCACTACCATCCGTGAGTTAGTTTTACTCGATGGCTTCTCACACCATGAGGCCAGGAGTAACACTGCTACGAAGAAGTAGTTCTCCGAAAATTCGTTGAGTAAATTTAGAGGAGACTGAACGACTGTTACGTTGATTCCATCGTATATCTTGCAAAGGATCCCGAGAATCAGGAAAAAGAGATTAGGGCAACTACAGAAGGGAATAGAAAATTACAAAGTACTCTTCGCCATGCTCGGTAGAGTAGCTTGCGGAGTGTGTAAGTAGGAGCAGATGTTAATGTTTTAGTAACTCAACTTTCCGCTTGGTAGTCTATGTGGATTAATTCCTGAGGCCAAGAAAGGTTGAAATTTAAGGTAGTAGAGCTGTAGTCCCACTATTCTGAAAGGCGATTGATGTCATACGAGAGTTTCAATTCATTACAGAGCATTGTTCAAGTAATTCACATTTTGATGACGTCGGGTGTTATCGGGAAATCGAGGCAAAGGCGGCAATTCTCGACGAAAGACTGATGACTCTGTTCGCATGAAACGTATCTGACCAGAATGGAAAGGAAATTGAACAGATAGTTACCACAACTCTTACGACAACTTAGCAATCATATACAACCGCTAGCTCACCGATAGATCTGTACCTACAGACTGGAAAATTTCGCAGGTCGCACCAGTGTTTAAGAAGGGTAGTAGGAGTAATCCATCGAACTACAGACCTATATCATTGACTTCGGTTTGCAGTGGGGTTTTGGAGCATATACTGTATTTACACATTATGAATCACATCGAAGGGAACGGTCTATTGATACGGAATCAGCATGGTTTCAGAAAACATCGTTCTTGTGCAACACAGCTAGCTCTTTATTCGCACGAAGTAATGGCCGCTATCGACAGGGGATCTCAAGTTGATACCGTATTTCTAGACTTCCGGAAAGCTTTTGACACCGTTCCTCACAAGCGACTTCTAATCAAGCTGTGGGCCTATGGGGTATCGTCTCAGTTGTGCGACTGGATTCGTTAATTCCTGTCAGGAAGGTCGCAGTTCGTAGTAATAGACGACAAATCACCGAGTAAAACTGAAGTGATATCAGGTGTTCCCCAGGGAAGCGTCCTGGGACCTCTGCTGTTCCTGATCTATATAAATGACCTGCGTGACAATCTGAGCAGTTCTCTTGGGTTGTTCGCAGATGATGCTGTAATTTACCGGCTAGTAAGGCCATCCGAAGACCAGTATCAGTTGCAGAGCGATTGAGAAAAGATTGCTGTATGGTCTGGCAGGTGGCAGTTGACGCTAAATAACGAAAAGTGTGAGGTGATCCACATGAGTTCCAAAAGAAATCCGTTGGAATTCGATTACTCGGTAAATAGTACAATTCTCAAGGCTGTCAATTCAACTAAGTACCTGGGTGTTAAAATTACGAACAACTTCAGTTGGAAAGACCATGTAGGTAATATTGTGGGGAAGGCGAGCCAAAGGTTGCGTTTCATTGGGAGGACACTTAGAAGATGCAACAAGTCCATTAAAGAGACAGCTTACACTACACCCGTTCGTCCTCTGTTAAAATATTGCTGCGCGGTGTGGGATCCTTACCAGGTGAGATTGACGGAGGACATCGAAAGGGCAGCTCGTTTTTTATTATTACATAATAGGGGAGAGAGTGTGGCAGATATGATAGACGAGTTGGGATGGAAGTCATTAAAGCAAAGACTTTTTCGCCGCGGCGAGATCTATTTACGAAATTTCAGTCACCAACTTTCTCTTCCGAATGCGAAAATATTTTGTTGAGCCCAACCTACATAGGTAGGAATCATCATCAAAATAAAATAAGAGAAATCAGAGCTCGAACATAAAGGTTTAGGTGTTCGCTTTTCCTGCTCGCTGTTCGGGAGTGGAATGGTAGAGAGATAGGATGATAGTGGTTCGATGAACTCTCTGTCAAGCTCTTACATGTGAATTGCAGAGGAGTCATGTAGATGTAGATGTAGATGTAGTTCATTGAGGGGTAGCCACTACTTAGATTCCAGTACTGTTGTAAAAATACAATGGATATATTTTGTATATTACCTTAGTACACTATAATTAGTATATGCTACCATTTCAAATTAGACAAAGAACGAGATACTCATAATGTCAGAAACGTAAACAAAATGATAATCTCCACCTAGTGGATAGTGTGATACGTAAATGATTATGAAGTACTAAAATGTCAAGCCCTGAAAACTCGATCAATTGGTGTGAATATCTGAAACTGTCGTATTCTCTTTTAATTAACGTCTAATACAAGCGTGTTATACCGTGCCGATCAGTTTTGTTTATCGACCAAAAACATAAAGAGTGTTCAGAATAGCATAAGAACTACCATTATCCTTCTTTATAAGCAACGAGTGTATCAAAGTTTACTGATATTATCAGTAATTATGTAAGTTGAACGAAATAACGAAAGCCAATACATGTAAACAAAAGATACTTTCTGTGCAAAATACAACACTACCGTAAACGTCGAATGAAAGCTCTGTTACAATGTATGTCGAAAACATGGAAGAAACACCATATTTTAGTTTGCTCTTGTCTAATTAATGCGACTGTCAAAATCATTGTTTATTCCGAATATCTGACATAAATTCGAATGTTATCATTGTTCTCTCGCTAATTTGCACATGTGAAACAAATAATAATGTTTGTACTGTTTCCGTACGTATGCCAAATTGACCTGATGAAATACAGTTCATTTGGAATTACTGAAAACTGTAAAGCCAACAGTGGCGTAGTTATTTGAAAGTGTGTATGGGGATGTGAGCTGTGTAGTTGGAGGTTCACTGTGAAGCCGTTATTTGTGACGGAACATTTGTGTCGCTCTGAGTAATTGTCTTTAAAAACGTATAAAGGCGAACCTGTTATTTAAAGTCACATTGCGCGCTGATGGTAATTCTAGCGATTCTGTTCTAATCAAGATACTAGGATACTGAATAACAAGACCTTAAGTATCTGTTTTACACCATCCATCTGACCTGAATAATTTGTAATGGCTTTTAAAAAGTTACGTCTCACCCAAAAGGTGTAAACCATCCGCCATACAGCATCAGAATCTCAGATTGTTGTTTCGTTTCGATTCTTGACGTGAGACCAGTTTCCGTTTATTCATTTGGTTTGGGTTAACACCGCCGTATATTGGAAAGTTCTATTTTCAATTTTTTTTTTAAAGTTACAGTTGTTCCTTGAAGACACGCTCGTGTGACTGCTCTTCATATCAACATTTGGAATCTATGCTAAATGTCTGTTGACACAATCAAAACTATTTTTGCTCAAATTTATTAATACACGGAAAACAAAACAATCTAATTTCAGAAACTTCTTAATACTCTGCTGAGACACTGTAGGACAAGCCCCATGAAATATCTGATCAAACGCTATTGAGAGTTAAAAAGATTTGAAGATACAGTATTACGGACTTCTGTTTTAGTACGCATGTGAAGATGTTTTTCCTTTATTGTTCCTTTGATTGATTAACTATCCGATTATGATGCAGTAGCAAATTTTACTTCAATAAATATCTACCTTCCGTTAGTCCGAAAACATAGACTTCTTTCTTCTCTTTTCCCGTTTACTAACTACTCACGTTACGTCCTACGACCAAACACTGTTCTCGATAGTGCAGTGTGGTTTCTTCTAGTAGCCTACTGTGGTATTTCTGTTGTTGCCAACTGATATTTCTTCATGATTAGGAGAACAACCGAAGAAAAATGTCGTGATAAAGCAAATATCAGGTTTTATGATCCTGTAGAAGCTACTGAGGAGTTTTTAATAGTTGTCGTACATTTAGTGGAGCATTAGAAAGTCTTCTTTAGGAACAATATTTTCGTAACGACGTAGTTTGACAGTGATATCTTTCAGCTGACTGCAGCCACAGGACTGAAACATTGCAGCCTGACCCGTTGTCTTTGTGTTACAAAAGGATATAGGATCGGGGCAGAGTTCTTGTGTTTCTTAAAGAGTAATGTCCGATCGCTTCGTCTGTGTTTTATCTAGAACTCCGGCTGCGTCTGCTGTCACACCCTCGTCACTTGAGCTTTGAAGAATTGCCGCTTGTTGTCACGTCTTAAAGTCCTGAACACTGAGTGCGCAAGAAGGCACTCTGATTAATCGCCGTATTCATTTTTCATCTGCTCACTTAAGCCTGTGTCTGCGTAGGCTCTTAGTTCGTATAAATCTCTGTCTCTGCGACTAAGCTGCAATCTGTATTAGTCTCATTAGCTCAATCCAGCAGAGGGAGGGGATTTTTTCTTTTGCTTTATTAAGTGTGAGGTCAGCTATTTATCGATTTAAGGATAAATTCCGAAGTAAATTTATAGAAAGAAGCACATGGAGCAAGCAGATGGCAACTAAGTACGTTACTGAAACTTCCTGGCAGATTAAAACTGTGTGCCCGACCGAGACTCGAACTCGGGAACTTTGCCTTTCGCGGGCAAGTGCTCTACCATCTGAGCTACCGAAGCACGACTCACGCCTTGTACTCACAGCTTTACTTCTGCCGGTACCTCGTCTCCTACCTTCTCCTGCGAAACTTGCAGAACTAGCACTCCTGAAAGAAAGGATATTGCGGAGACATGGCTTAGCCACAGCCTGGGGGATGTTTCCAGAATGAGATTTTCACTCTGCAGCGGAGTGTACGCTGATATGAAACTTCCTGGCAGATTAAAACTGTGTGCCCGACCGAGACTCGAACTCGGGCACACAGTTTTAATCTGCCAGGAAGTTTCATATCAGCGTACACTCCGCTACAGAGTGAAAATCTCATTCTAAGTACGTTACTCTCTTACATATTGGTAATGTTTAAGTTCATAAAGCTAAACTGGGAATCCAGAAATTGTACTTTGGAATTCTCAGTCTCAGCAGTTCACCCGAATGTTCGTCCTGTTCACAAATTAATTGTCTCTGAACGACCTTGCATCTGGCTGGAAAAAATTGGGAGGGATTACAAATGATTCAAATGGCTCTGAGCACTATGGGACTTGACAGCTGAGGTCATCAGTCCCCTAGAACTTAGAACTACTTAAACCTAACTAACCTAAGGACAACACACACATCCATGCCCGAGGCAGGATTCGAACCTGCGACCGTAGCGTTCGCGCGGTTCCAGACTGTAGCGCCTAGAACCGCTCGGCCACTCTGGCCAGAGGAGCGATTACGTTCCAGTTTCTCTAAAAAAGAAAAAAAGAAAAGAAGAAAAGAAGGAGTATTTTTTTAGCGAAAAATGAATGAAATGTGTTTTCTTTGCCGGCCGCTGTGACCGAGATGTTCTAGGCGCTTCAGTCCGGAACCGCGCTGCTGCTACGTTCGCAGGTTCGAATCCTGCCTCGGGCATGAGTGTGTGTGATGTCCTTAGGTTAGTTAGGTTTAAGTAGTTCTAAGTCTAGGGGACTGATGACCTCAGATGTTAAGTCCCATCGTGCTTACAGACATTTGAAACATTTGCGCTTTCTTTCTCAAGTGAGTGGGAACGTCTGACCGCGGAGACACAAATTCTGCAGCGGCATACTTATAAATCGGAAAACCAGGCACGTATGGGTCTGTTTGACAGACACCGTTCGACATAATTGGCATAATTAAACGAATGAAGTAGTTTCAGGGACTGTATGCATATAATTCGTGTGTGTTTTCATTTCAGTTATGGGCTATACGTCAGGATCAAAACGTTTCAGTTTGAGGGCGTTGCTGCAGAGTACATGCCACGTACCGCGACTCCGATGTGGGTATATAAGCACCGAAATGTAGGCATTCGTGTTTGCGGTAAGTACGGAAATGTGAGCTACGGTGATTTCATTACCCGAAATCGCCCTAACAGGACCAATGTGCTGTTACTATTTTATTGGTGGCCAAAGAACGAACACCGAAAGATATCCATCGGACAAGGAAAAATGTGTTTGGGGCAGCGTATCTGACTTAAACTATGGTTTGGAATGGTGCGCCAAGTTCCATGCTGGTCGCGATTCGACACAAGACGCTGGTCGATATGGGATCGCAAATGCCGTAACGCAGACGTTTCGCAGACTCATGTGGGAAACACTCGAGCATCCGCCCTGTAGTCACGACCCCTAGCCACGCGAGTATCACAGCTGTAGTCCCTTAAAGCAGACCTTGAATGGTCGGCGATTCCTGTCGGACGAGGATGTTCAGCAGATACTCATGGACTTCTTACGCTGCAGGACATGGTGTTACATCAAATGGATATCTTCAATCCAGTGTGTCGGAGGGATAATTGCCTGAGTGCTCATGGGCGATTTTACCTTTTTGGAATACCGATTCTGGACTGTACGACAGGCTAAATGAAACTCTTTAATCCCCTTTTACAGACGGAATGTACGAGAAAAATAATTTGTATTATTGTAATTGCAGTCCGGTTTCTGTACGAGAGTACTCCCACCATTCATATTTTCCGGAAACATCGTCAAAAGCTTTTTCTAACTCTTCATCTACTACTTTTGTAGACTTCTCTTCCTTCAGTACGTCATCTAACATAAGACCTTGGGCCAATGTCGCCTCGTGTTTTCCAAAACTTCCCCGTGACCCACGTCTGCTACCGCCAGTCTTTCCGTTTTCTGTTATTATTTTGCAACAGTAACTTGTTAAAAAAATGAAAGATGCTATTCATATCTGTGCCTTTCTGGGGCTTGGGATCAATATAAACTCCTGGAAATGGAAAAAAGAACACATTGACACCGGTGTGTCAGAGCCACCATACTTGCTCCGGACACTGCGAGAGGGCTGTACAAGCAATGATCACACGCACGGCACAGCGGACACACCAGGAACCGCGGAGTTGGCCGTCGAATGGCGCTAGCTGCGCAGCATTTGTGCACCGCCGCCGTCAGTGTCAGCCAGTTTGCCGTTGCATACGGAGCTCCATCGCAGTCTATAACACTGGTAGCATGCCGCGACAGCGTGGACGTGAACCGTATGTGCAGTTGACGGACTTTGAGCGAAGGCGTATAGTGGGCATGCGGGAGGCCGGGTGGACGTACCGCCGAATTGCTCAACACGTGGGGCGTGAGGTCTCCACAGTACATCGATGTTGTCGCCAGTGGTCGGCGGAAGGTGCACGTGCCCGTCGACCTGGGACCGGACCGCAGCGACGCACGGATGCACGCCAAGACCGTAGGATCCTACGCAGTGCCGTAGGGGACCGCACCGCCACTTCCCAGCAAATTAGGGACTCTGTTGCTCCTGGGGTATCGGCGAGGACCATTCGCAACCGTCTCCATGAAGCTGGGCTACGGTCCCACACACCGTTAGGCCGTCTTCCGCTCACGCCCCAACATCGTGCAGCCCGCCTCCAGTGGTGTCGCGACAGGCGTGAATGGAGGGACGAATGGAGACGTGTCGTCTTCAGCGATGAGAGTCGCTTCTGCCTTGGTGCCAATGATGGTCGTATGCGTGTTTGGCACCGTGCAGGTGAGCGCCACAATCAGGACTGCATACGACCGAGGCACACAGGGCCAACACCCGGCATCATGGTGTGGGGAGCGATCTCCTACACTGGCCGTACACCTGTGGTGATCGTCGACGGGACACTGAATAGTGCACGGTACATCAAAACCGTCATCGAACCCATCGTTTTACCATTCCTAGAGCGGCAAGAGAACTTGCTGTTCCAACAGGACAATGCACGTCCACATGTATCCCGTGCCACCCAACGTGCTCTAGAAGGTGTAAGTAAACTACCCTGGCCAGCAAGATATCCGGATCTGTCCCCCATTGAGCATGTTTGGGACTGGATGAAGCGTCGTCTCACGCGGTATGCACGTCCAGCACGAACGGTGGTCCAACTGAGGCGCCAGGTGGAAATGGCATGGCAAGCCGTTCCACAGGACTACATCCAGCATCTCTACGATCGTCTCCATGGGAGAATAGCAGCCTGCATTGCTGCGAAAGGTGGATATACACTGTACTAGTTCCGACATTGTGGATGCTCTGTTGCCTGTGTCTATGTGCCTGTGGTTCTGTCAGTGTGACCATGTGATGTATCTGACCCCAGGAATGTGTCAATAAAGTTTCCCCTTCCTGGGACAATGAATTCACGGTGTTCTTATTTCAATTTCCAGGAGTGTATATTTCCTAAAATGTGACACAGAAGAAATATCCTCACACATCTTGCCTACCAGAGGGGACAGTTTTTCATACTTGATTTTTCAAAAGATCTTAATAATTCCGAGGGGATTTCGTCCATCGCACGTACGTTGTTTGGACATCTTTCGGTGTTTTATTAACTTATTCTTTCAGTATCACCGATCCCGTCTCATCTTCGTATACTTCCTTTTCCTTTCCATAATACTGCCTTCAGGTCCGCATCTACATCTATATCTACATGATTACTCTGCAATTCACACTTAAGTGCCTGGCAGAGGGTTCATCGAACCATTTTCATACTACTTCTCTACCATTCCACCTCGAATGGTCCGTGGGAAAAAGGAATATCTAAATCTTTCCGTTCGACCTCTGATTTCTCTTATTTTATTATGATGATATTTCTCCCCACGTATTTGGCAGTCAACAAAATTTTTTCGCATTCGAAAGAGAAAGATGGTGATTGAAATTTCGTAATTAGATTTCGCCACAAAGAAAACCGCCTTTTTTTCAGTGACTGCCACCTCAACTCGCGTAGCATATCAGTGACACTCTCACCCCTATTGCGCGATAACAAGAAACGGGCTGCCCTTGTTTGCACTTTTTCTATGTCCTCCGTCAATACTACCTGGTAACGATCCCACACCGCGCAGCAGTATTCCAGCAGAGGACAAGTGTAATGTAGGCTGTCCCTTTAGTGGGTTTATCGCATCTTCTAAGTGTTCTGCCAACAAAGCGCAGTCTTTGTTTCGCCTTCCCCACAATTTTATCTACCTGGTCTTTCTAATTTAAGTGCCTCGTAATTGTAATTCCTAGGTATTTAGTCGAATTGACAGCCCTTAGAGTTGTGCGATTTATCGTATACCCAAAATTTAAAGGATTCCTTGTAGTACCCATGTGGATGCACTTTCCTTTGTTTAGTGGCAATTGCCACTTTTCGCACCATACAGAAATTCTCTCTAGATCATTTTGTAATTGGAATTGATCGTCTAATGATTTTACTAGACAGTAAATCAGAGCATCATCTGCAAACAATGTAAGAGGGCTGCTCAGATTATCACATAGATCATTTATGTAAATCAGGAACAGCAGAGGGCCTATGACACTACGCCAGATATCACTTCTGTTCTACTCGATGGTTTACCGTCTGTCACTACGAACTGTGAAATCTTTGAGAGGAAATCACGAATCCAGTTACACAAGTGAGACGATACTCCATATGCACGCAATTTGATTAATAGTTGCTTGTGAGGAACGGTATCAAAAGGCTTCTGGAAATATAGGAATTTGGAATCGATCTGAGATCCCTTGTCGACAGCACTCATTGCTTCATGGGAATAAAGACCTAGCTGCGTTGCACAAGAACGATGTTTTCTGAGTCCCTGTTGGTTACGTATCAATAAGTCATTTTCTTCAAAGTGATTCATAATGTTCCAGTACAGTATATTCTCCAAAATCCTACTGCAAATTGAGGTCAGTGATATGGGTTACTCCTATTTCCTTTCTTGAATCTTGGTGTGACCTGTGCTACTTTCCAGTCTTTAGAAACAGACCTTTCGTCAAGTGAGCGGTTGTATATGATTGCTAAGAAAGGCGCTATCGTGTCCGCACACTCTGAAAGGTACTTGATTGGTATACCATCTGGACCGGAAGACTTGCCTTTCTTAAGTGATTTGAGTTGTTTCGCAGCACCAAAGATATCTACTCTTGTGTCACTCATGCTAACAGCTGATCTGGTTCCGAAATCTGAAATATTTACATCATCTTTTTTCGTGAAGGAATTATGGAAAACTTTATTTAGTAACTCCGCTTTAGTGGCACCATCATCGGTAACATTTCCAACGCTGTCACGCAGTGATGGTATTAACTGTTTTTTGCACTGATGTACTTTATATACGACCAGACTCTCTTTGGGTTTTCTACCATATTTTGAGAGAATGTTTCATTGCGGAAACTATTAAAACCATCTCGCACTGACATCCGCACTAAATTTCGAGCTTCCGTGACACTTTGCCAGTCTTGGGGATTTTCTGAATTTGGCATGCCTTTTTTCGTTGCTTCTGCAACAGTTTACTGACGTGTTTTGTGTCCCATGGTGGATCAGTCCCGTCTCTTATTTTTTTGCGGTAGGAATCTATCTATTGCTGTCGATACTGTATCTTTGAATTTGAGTCATATCTGATCTACACTTACATAATTAGTTTGGAAGGAATGGAGACTCTCTCTTAGGAAGACATCAAGTGAATTTTTATCTGCTGTTTTAAATAGATATATTTTGCGTTTATTTTTAGTGGTTTTGGTTGATATGGTTTTGAGCCTTGCTACAAGACCTTGTGTTCACTAATCCCTGTATCTGGCATGACGTTTCTATAAGATTAGGATTATTTGTGGCTAAGAGGTCAAGTGAGTTTTCGCAACCATTTACAATTAGTGTGCGTTCGTGAACTAATTGTTCAAAGTAATTCTCAGAGAAAGCATTTAGTACAATTTCGGTAGATATTACCTGTCTGCCACAGGCTTTGAACATGTATTTTCACCAACAAATCGAGGGTAGTTGAATTGTATGAATGGGGTACTTATTTGTAATGAGATTCAAGTTTTATCTGAATCGTTCAGATATTATATCCTCTGAGTCGGGGGGTCGGTAGAAGGAGCCAATTATTATTTTGGTACGGTTGTTGAGTATAACCTCTACCCATAGTAATTCGCGGGAACTATCTATTTCATTTTCACTACAAGATAAACTACTACCAACAGACACAAACACACCACCACCTACTTTATTTAATCTATCCTTTCTGAACACGGTTTGCGCCCCTGTAAAAATTTCGGCAGACTTTATCTGCGGCTTTAGCCAGCTTTCTGTTCCTATAACGATTTCAGCTTCAGTGCTTTCTGTCAGCGCTTGAATCTCCGGTAATTTTCCAACACAGCTGTATAGAGAGTTTATATAAGGGGCTGTCCAGAAATCACCGTTCGAAGGCGGTGCAGTCCAGGATCGTTGTGCCAATCAAGCAAACACCCCTTGAGCACTGAGGCAGCCATCCCACCAACGCACCAGGTCGAAGATCCTCTTGGTAAAACACCGCATCCTGCTGCATGAAGAGCTCTGTAACTGCCTACTGCACATACTCGTCTGACAGGCTTCACGACCCTTTAAGGCATTTTTTGAGGGTGACATCAGGGCTGTAGGACGGGAGCTCGAGTGTTCCCCACTCTAGGTGCGTAACTTCTGAGTTACGACATCTGCTGGATGGGGATGTGCGCTATCACGAAGCAGCGGCATCCCTTGTCGCAGCTGGTTTCTACGGACATGCTGTCCTATAAACATTCTTCACTCTCCGAGGCGTGTCTAAAGGTGTTTGTCATCGATATCCAATAAAAAAACAGTACATCGATTCCATTTGGACGTATTTGGCAATATCTTCGCTATAGTTCACGTTTCCGCATTTACCGCATGCGCGTCAGAAATATACGAAAGCCACGCCAACCCCTTGCCTTTGTCGGTACTTGTATACTATCATCGGACTCACACTATGTTGCATGTATGTTGCAGAAACGCGCTCAAAGAGAGACTTTTTGATCACTTCTTATGTATATCCATTCCACGTTAAGTCTTGCCCTCTTTGCTTAGCATTCAGTTGTAATTTCAGCTTTCCATATTCCTACACCTGTTTCTCTTTTATCCGAAGGTTTCTTTAACTTTCTCACACTGTGGCAGCTATCTTCTTCATAGCTTTTCAATTCTGTTCTGCCATGTTGCATTTCCTAACTGCACCTGTATTCCCTTTTTCCTTTTTTACTGTCTACGTTTTTGTCTATGCGCGCTATGTTTACTTGTGAAGAGCCGTCAGCCGACAGTGTTTGCACCTGGCACGTCTGTCTTCGTGTATTTATAAACAATTTTCGAATTACGTCATTCCCCTGCAGGCGTATATGAATAAGTCGTCGGCGGGCAGAGCCTGAAAACTAAAAACGTTATCCATCAGGTTGTTTATGTGTGCCTTGAGCTCAGAAAAACGACTGTCTTTTCACACTTCGTTTTCGTACACCACAAACAATTTTGAGTTCTGTCGAAGTCCTCCCATTAAGTACGATATAATGATTTCTAGGAAATCTTTAAACCAATGCAATGATATCTTCGATATTCCTTAACCATGCATTTTGTTTTCATTAGGCCACGGCGCGGAACTGAATCCGAGTCGAAAAAACACGGTATAGGACTGTGGTTCTGCAACTACAGCTTCCTGGATCTTTCGTTTGTACATATCAAATCTGAGTATCACACGATCGGTGTTTGCGTAATCCATGTTGTTTCCTGAAGATATGTTATTTGGTCTTCAACGAAAGGCGTTTTACGTCAGCTCAAAGATTTGCTCCCTACCGCTACAAGAAATTGATACCAGAGGTAATGTGCAGTTCCAAGATTTCTTCTGCAGTCTTCTTGAAAAATGCTTTTCTCCAGTCACTTTGGACATTTGCGTAATCCATGTTGTTTCCTGCAGATGTGCTATTTGTTCTCCAACGAAAGGCGTTTTATGTCAGCTCAAAAATTTGCCCCCTAGCGCTGGGAGAAATTGATACCAGAGGTAGTGTGCAGTTTCAAGAATTTCTCCTGCAGTCTTCTTGAAAAATGCTTTTTTCCAATCACTTTGGACATTTGCGTAATCCATGTTGTTTCCTGTAGATGTGTTATTTGGTCTCCAACGAAAGCGTTTTACGTCAGCTTAAAAATTGGCTCCCTAACGCTACAAGAAATTGATACCAGAGGTAATGTGCAGTTCCAAGAATTTCTTCTTGAATAATGCATTATTCCAATCACTCTGGACGTTTCATTGTACCATCAGTCTACGGTAGACTATTATATTAAAGAAGAGCCTCGTCCATCCTCTGTCGTAGACCTCAGAAGTAAGGTTTGTGTGAAAATATGAAAATTTCTGTTTCCAAATATAGCCCTCTTAAACAACAGAGAGACGTGTGAAAATTTGCAAGAGGTCCGAAGGAGTATATGGTGTCTTAATATTGTGAACTCAGACAGCTTCACCCGGACAGACACATGTAAACTGAGGTGAAGAAGGTCATCGGAAAACTAGTAATATCAAGCCGAACCTCCTTTTTCTAGGCGTAGTGAGCAGCTCGACGTGACATGGACTCAGTAAATCGTTGGAATGTTGAGCCATGCTGCCCCTATAGCCGTCCATGAGTGCGAAACGGATGCCGGTGCAGGATTTTGTGTATAAAATGATCTCTAAATTATGTCCCATGAGCAGAGGACTCATACCGGGTGATCTGGGTGGCGAAATCATTTGCTCGAGTTGTCCAGAATGTTCGTCAAACCAAACATCAACGGAATTTTGTTTTTTAATATACTGTCATATGTTGCACAACAATGTAAATTAGTTGTTCACCTCATCGGCGCAATAACTTTGTTTACTGGGCTTTTAAAAATAGCCGGCCACTGTGGCCGAGCGGATCTAGGCGCTTCAGTCTGGAACCGCGTGACCGCTACGGTCGCAAGTTCGAATCCTGCCTCGGCCATGGATGTGTGTGATGTCCTTAGATTTAGTTAGGTTTAAGTAGTTCCATGTTATAGGGGACTGATGACCTCAGATTTCAAGTCCCATAGTGCACCCGTAGTCTAGAGGTAGCGTCTTTGATTCATAATCAAAAACGTCTTCGGTCCCGAGTTCAAGACATTAGTCAGGAAGAATCAATACGCATAGAACTGGGATACGAAAGTTCTAAGGGATGACGAGATACGTTTGACGTTCTCTAACTTTACAGATACAGCAATAAGGAATATAGCAGTAGGCAGTACAGATGAAGAGCAATGGACATCTCTAAAAAGGGCCATCACAGAAGTTGGGAAGGAAAACACAGGTACAAAGAAGGTAGCTGCGAAAAAACCATGGGTAACAGAAGAAATACTTCAGTTGATTGATGAAAGGAAGTACAAACATGTTCCGGGAAAATCAGGAATACAGAAATACAAGTCGCTGAGGAATGAAATAAATAGGAAGTACAGGGAAGCTAAGATAAAATGGCTGCAGCAAAAATGTGAAGACATCGAAAAAGATATGATTGTCGGAAGGACAGACTCAGCATACAGGAAAGTCAAAACAACCTTTGGTGACATTAAAAGCAACGGTGGTTACATTAAGAGTGCAACGGGGATTCCACTGTTAATGCAAAGGGGAGAGCAGATAGGTGGAAATAATACATTGAAAGCCTCTATGAGGGTGAAGATTTGTCTGATGTGATAGAAGAAGAAACAGGAGTCGATTTAGAAGAGATAGGGGATCCAGTATTAGAATCGGAATTTAAAAGGTCTTTGGAGGACTTACGGTCAAATAAGGCAGAAGGGATAGATTATATTCCATCAGAATTTCTTAAATCATTGGGGGAAGTGGCAACAAAACGACTATTCACGTTGGTGTGTAGAATATATGAGTCTGGCGACATACCATCTGACTTTCGGAAAAGCATCATCCACACAATTCCGAAGACGGCAAGAGCTGACAAGTGCGAGAATTATCGCACAATCAGCTTAACAGCTCATGCATCGAAGCTGCTTACAAGAATAATATACAGAAGAATGGAAAAGAAAATTGAGAATGCGCTAGGTGACGATCAGTTTGGCTTTAGGAAAAGTAAAGGCACGAGAGAGGCAATTCTGACGTCACGGCTAATAATGGAAGCAAGGCTAAAGAAAAATCAAGACACGTTCATAGGATTTGTCGACCTGGAAAAAGCGTTCGACAATATAAAATGGTGCAAGCTGTTCGAGATACTGAAAAAAGTAGGGGTAAGCTATAGGGAGAGACGTGTCATATACAATACGTACAACAACCAAGAGGGAATAATAAGAGTGGACGATCAAGAATGAAGTGCTCGTATTAGGTCTTTTTCATTTCTCATAGTTAAGAAGTGGGCAGCTGAATTTAAAAGTGGCCACACTACATTCGCCAGCGGCACATTCTTGTAACATTTAACTGTAAGAAAGGTTTCGACATTATCGATGCGAGATTAGCTGAAATGTTGATCAGATCATGTGCCGAAACAAGTGTCTTGGAAATGACTCACCGTTTCAGTGAGAATTTAAAATGTTTTCTCCGTTGATCGTCAAATGTGAAACAGCAATCAAAACAGTAGATGAATGCTGTTGGACATCCACTAGAAGAGGCGAAATTGATCTCATATGACCCAAAAGCAGCGGCTTTGTTTTCTTCAACACAAACGAAGATTTTCCGAATTAATTACCTTTCGAAGTGTGAATCAGTTACTAATCAATACTACAAAAGTGTTTTGTTACGGACAAAACAACACGTTATAAAGAGTCTCTTGAACTATCGCACCGTTATTATGGCATGGATGAAAGGCCACTGCGGGAGACTTCGAAATGATCAAGACGATGTCCTAACAAAGCAAGACGTGAAACTATTAAATTTGACCAGCTTCCTCTCACCGATATGGTGCCCATGCTCGGAAACCGGTTATCATCAGACTGGCAAGAGGATTTGGTCGAGAACATAAAAAAAACCGCAGCCACTACGCACTAATTCATCCTACAATTCCAAGAATACCATCGTATAACAAGGTACAAACGTCAAGAAGCTTCACGACGCTTATAGCATTGCTGAAACTTAATCGTTGGAAGTTCAACGAACACCTCTACAGGCTCAACCTAAGCGCCACCCCCTCTCTGCAGAGAGGTAGATCATGCAAACCACGTTCCTGCAATGTCCTCGGAACACGCATCACATAAACATACTTGCAAGTAATCTTCTAGATCTTGGTTATCAGCTCCTAAGCAGACTACAAACCTTGTCAGCATTCAACTACATTCTATGTATAAAATTAGGTAAGGGTTCGTCATCCCTGCAAATATCCTGATATAGCTCCCTGCGCTACTGAGCTAACTCTTTGGTAACTGCAATACCAGGAGAAAACCAAAGCACAATTAACTGACTATATTTACATGCACTATTCAGCAGTATGTGGCAAGCTCAGCCTATAAATGTACCTCATTGCGTATCTCCTATATGTGTGTGTATGGCAGTAACACACAAAATTGGTTCTTGTATATTGTTCTCATGTTTTGTCTAGACCTACACAAATATTCAACCGCGCAGCTTTTGAAAAAGTTCACATGAGGCACAAAAAATATCATTTTATTGTTAATCTGGGTACGTGGTTATTGACATGGATTGAATCGGGAGTACCCCTAATGTGTACCAAAGCGTTTTACCATTTCTTATTGTGTTACCAGCAGGATTTTTATAACATACTACATCTGCGTGTCATATGTAACACTTTCTTCTTGTTTAGTCGTTTCATTACATAGTGCAAGTAAAATTTATTTTAAGTCAGAATATGTGCTTTGTTAAGCGTATGTACTTCGTACCAGGATACTACTTAAACTTATGCATAGCATGAAATGTCCAAACCAACTGGTGTGCAACATTTCCAGTGTTGATTTGGCTGTATGGACACGTTCTGAAAGCCAAGACTGTATTGAGAACGGCGGAGGAAAGTCGTCTTTGATCAGGATAACGAAATGTTCATAAAAATATTTTATCATTCGGGTGACAGAAGTACCTGATTACGAATCTTTGGACATTCACTTACTCACCAAATCTGGTGCCTTTTGACTTACATCTTACCCCATATATAATGAAATTAGTAGCTAAAAAAACGTTTGAAATGCATGAAGAATTATGGCAGCCACAGATGGGTATTTTGTAGCCCCTCCAGAGTTTACTACCTGAAACAAGATGGAACAAGGTGCACTGAACTATAAGGGCTGTGTATCGAAAAATAACTGCAGCTTTTACTACCTGGTAGACAGCTATTAATCTTGCTCGTGTCTGTCAAAATCATAAACACGAGGTACAAAGAAAAGAAGTTCCATAATGCAGTCATGGTCGGAAACGGTAGATCCGTACAGGGTGTAATCCGAAATTTCGAAACTGTGATAAATGAACTGAGTAATTTGTTATGGAGATTAACTGGAAAGGACCCCCTTCGCTTGTTTTTTTTTTTTCATTCGATTTCTGAAATGGAAAATAAAGTGTAAGCTATCATCTCATTTTTATAGTTTATAACTCATTCATTGCGTGTTCTTACAAACTATATTTATGTTTTGCTTTCGGGTGCAAAGATGAATAAGTTTTGTGGTTGTCCAACACACAAACCCACTACATATACCTCTCTGAGTGAGAAACACGGTTCTTTTATATTTACTCCACAACTTTGGAAGTCTGCTTTTGTGCCTTGTTGATATTCATATTGCACACTAATCGCACCATAAAGTGGAGCCTTTTAAACCTGAACGGTAGGTTAGTTGAAATGAGTGGAATTCGTGGTATGAATACTGACTGGCCTTTCAGTTTTCCGGTTAATATTAACGCTTCTGTCATATCGTTTAGAAGAGTGGTCGCAAATGTATATACTTACAGTGAGTATTTAGTGAGTTAAGGTTGGTTGGTTGTTTTGGGGAAGGAGACCAGACAGCGAGGTCATCGGTCTCATCGGACTAGGGAAGGACGGGGAAGGAAGTCGGCCGTGCCCTTTGAAAGGAACCATCCCGGCATTTGCGATTTAGGGAAATCACGGGGAACCTAAGTCAGGATGGCCGGACGCGGGATTGAACCGTCGTCCTCCCGAATCCGAGTCTAGTGTCAGAGTGAGTTAAGGAATTCTGTTGATAAGTTTACGTTTTCGTCTTGGTTCATTATTGTATCAATGGATTTAAATATGTTTCTTTTCTCTGCTGGTATTCTGTTCTTTTCCCCTGATTTATTTGACAAGTTAAGTCATTTTTTTCCAAAATTATTCGCTCACACCACCATTCTTTATGTAGTTAGCTCACGTGTCTTTGCTGTGTGGCACAACTCATTGGTTAAGATGATTTTGCTGGAGTGCCGAAGTATCAATGCGATATGTAGCGTTTACAAATTAAATTCCAGAACTTTCGAGAATATACTAGACATTCGAAAAAAAATGTTAATGTATGAGAATATTATAGATACTCGAAATATTCGTCAACATACGAGACTATTCTTGAAAGCTTGAGAACATTATAAAACAGTATTGATTTTTCCCCCATGAACAATAGTGTCCATAAAGCCCAGATAACATTTCACAAAGTCGTGACTAGGAAACCGTTAGACAGTGCACCGTGCTTTGTTGCAAGACAATTAGCCTCTTTCAAAAGCTTTTTCTGTTATGCCACTCGTAGAACGTGAAGGGGATATTTGAGCACTGACCATGTACGGGTCAGCATTGCAGTACAGCATCAGCAGTTCTCACTGTTTCAATGATTCGTGCACAAAGAGTAGCAACATCACTGGCAGATGTTACGTAGGAGCGTCATAGACGTAATCCGACGAAAAGAAGTCTAATGTGTTTTCGGGTGAGAGCATGGGGCTACGAGAGGAGACCATGACGATCCTTGCACATCTCAGGAAATTTGCAATTCTGCACATCCCGTAAGTACGAACTCGAACGTGTGAATGCGCCATTATGCTGGAAAATGATGGTCAGCTGCAGCTCTTCGATCAGTACTAGCAGGGAAACATTATCCTTTACGGTTTTCTTTGCGAAGCAAACTAGCCTTATCACCCTACTGTGTATAAGGCCATCAAAAACTAAGGTTATTCCTTTACGTAGTGATAATCAAGCCCTCAAACCTTCAAGCTATGCAAAAGGAATGATTCTCGTGCCCCAGAAAAACAATTGAGAAACGCTGCCTGGCTCGCAAAATGGAATAGAAATTGTGATACCCCCCCCCTCCCCCCCCCCCCTTCCCCATACACACACACAACGTTCTTTCATAATTCATTGCAACGGAAAAGATATAGACTTGCATAGCTTCCACTTGGATATTGCACAATCACTACTGATTCGTAAAGGACAGTCTATTAAGTTGAACATGTGTTAGCTTTTTGCTTGTAACGTCGAGCAGGGTGATACCTCACTTTTGTAATTGTGGCCTGAGAATATAAGGAAACTGTAAGCCATTTGACTCAATATGAAATTCATAAATTTCATTTTCACATGCCGTCAAAACAATGTGCGAAATCTATCAGCACGATACATAACCTACAGCGGTCAGCGAACAGCACCCGCTCACGCACCTTGTCTGGACCTGGAACCTAATACGAGGAAGTAATAAATTAAACCGCCATGCATGATGCTGCAGTTTTTCACCCATTTCAGTGTTTATCATGTCATATCTCCTGAACTAAGTGTCGTACATTGATACGCATGCTACGTGTCAGCGCAACGGAAAAGAAATGAGCTTGCATTGCTTACACTTGAATTTTGCACAGTGAATATATTTTCTCAGTTACATTCAGTGGTGTATGTGAACAGCGTTTGAAAATTGTGTTGCGAATAGAGTTGTTAGTAAATATGTAATAAATTAAGGGGTGATGCCTGGTCCTACAGTTTCACTGCACGAACAGCGAAAACGTAAGCGATAAACTTTTCTCCTGTCATCATTTTGTGTGTGTGTGGGGAGGGGGTCTGAACTGTAGCAAGTTACTAACTGCTCTCATTTTCAAATAATGGATGAATGTTTTGTGGCTATTTGGGTGTCGTGAGGTACTCTTCTTTTTCAGCTACCCCCCCCCCCCCCCCCCCCCCAAAGCTTTCCGAGGTAGGTGCTTCTTACCTTCGCAGTTCTTCTTCCCAGAGAATAAGTGATATGTATACTAAGTCTGGCTGAAATCGAACCAGTGGTTTAGGAGGAAATGTTGAACAGACATACACGTTCATAATACGTATGGACTTCCGCATTTTTCATTCTCTACTCCAAGGAGCAGTACGGATCATATGAGATCCGGACGATTGAAAAGTCGCGATTCGATTCACCCAAACGCTCCAGGTGTGGTCTAGGTTTTAGAGGGACTATGAAAACATCATTTGTTCGTGGGTGATTACTGAGAGAACTCCAAAAAACTATATTTTTGGAGTACCAATAGTAACAGTTGTGGATATGGCCACTTCAACTCGTATTCGTGACATATCGTCGAAGTTTGTACCGTATGTTCTTAAGATAATATCCTCGGTAAACTTCGAAATATTTTTCAGTATAATTATCCGTTGCTGAGGTTCAGAGGTTCAAAGTTATCGTACTATGCAGAAAACTGCAAAAGCCGGTTTTAGCGAGTTTTGCACCGTGGACCGCAGCTATCTAAATAATTAACGACAAAAAATGATTCCAATTTTAACCGTACAATCTACAGACATTTATCTACAAATTACATTCTTCTGGGGATTTTGCATGGGGGCTTAATTAAATAGAATGCTAATATTTTTAGTTTTAGTCGCTGTTTGTCCGGTTACGCTGTCTCGTAACCGGTTGGCCCTGAATAATATTAGTACGCAATCTGACCACATAGTATAACAACAAAGAGTGAATGGAAATTTCCGTTAACACAATTAATTAATTAGTCCCCAGAAACTATAAAAGCTACGAAACAAGAAAGCATACGTGTAGCTGTTCTGTGTGTGGATGTGTGATTCAACGTACACATCTGACACGGTTCTTCCTCAATACGACAAGATGCTTTAAACGCCATTTACAATGAAGTAATTAAAAAAACCCAGAAATACTATGATTGCACATAGAAACCAGAATTACACTCTAATACATGAACACAAGCCAAATGCTTTGTTGACTGAACCTGTGACCAAGAGGCATTGTTATTTAGGAAATTTGAGATACAAAACATTTTTCTATTACCTCATATATATTGACGAAAAATACACTCTGATCATTACAACATCCCCAATCGAACAGCATCGGCTGTCTAGCCCATCAGAACAACTGCACAGGACATGCTCACAACTAGAACTGCAACTACGCCTACCTCAGAACTACAACTGCCCACAGCAACTTCTGAACAATCACTGCCAGTGGAGGCGGCTGAATAATACTCTTTGGCACAATCTCTGGCGCTGTGACTCAGTGTAGTCACCTTTCAATTTTCCCGTACGACCACTTCATGAGTGTACCGTGAATATGAGGAGATCGGTAAAATATCAAATCTCCGACATTGCTGCGGCCGGAAAAAGATCCTGCAAGAATGGGGCCAATGAAGACTGAAGAGAATCGTTCAACGTGACACAAGTGGAGCCCTTCCACTGCAGATTTCAATGCCGGGCCATCAAGAAGTGTCATCTTGCGAACCATTCAACGAAACATCATCGATATGGGCTTTCGGAGCCAAAGGCCCTTTCGCATAACCTTGATGACTGCACGACACAAAGCTTTACGCCTCGCCTGGACCCGTGGAACACCGACATTGGATTGTTGATGACTGGAAACACGTCGCCTGGTCGGACTAGTCTCGTTTCAGATTGAATCGAGCGGATGGACGTGTACGGGTGTAGAGACAACCTCATGAATCCTTGGACCCTGTATGCCGGCAGGGGACTGTTAAAGCTGGTGTAGGCTCTGTACTGGCGTGGGGTGTGTGCAGTTGGAGCGATGTGGGACCCCTGATACGTCTAGATACAACTCTGACAGATAACACGTACGTAAACATCTTGTCTGTTCACCTGCATCCATTGATGTCCATTGTGCATCCTGACGGGCAATTCCAACAGGACAATGGGACATACCACACGTCCAGAACTGTTACAGAGTGGCTCCAGAAGCACACTTCTGAGTTTAAACACTTCCGTTGGCCAACAAACTCCTAAGACATTAAGATTATTGAGCATATCTGTGATGCCTTGGTACGTGATGCTCATAAGAGATCTCAACCCCCTCGTACTCTTACGGATTTATAGAGAGTCCTGCAGGATTCATGGTGTCTGCTCCCTCGAGCACTATTTCAGACATTAGTCGAGTTCATGCCATGCACTTCTGCACTTCTGCGTGCTAGCGGGGGCCCTACATGATATTACACAGGTGTATCAGTCTGTTTGGCTCTTCAGTTTGTTATGCGTAACTATTTGTTGTTTTGTGTAAAAGTATGAAAACGTGCCTAAGTATATAAATAAATTGCCAAAACTTTACTGACCTACAGAATTCGTTTTATATAAGCAGCACACCCTGCTGCAACAGGGAGAAGAGGAGAAGCAGCTGAAAAATGCTCCTTTGGAAGCAGAAGAGAGGCGAATATTCTCCTCCTTCGAAGACTCTGTGAGAGATGTGGAGAACTAGACGTCTTAACCCTTATTATGCCCTTCTCTCCAAAAATTTTGACTTGCGAACATATTCGCGCTTTTATATCCGGAAAGAAAGTAGTAGAGAGCCAATTACAATCTAAGAGAGAGGAGACAACGCCAGTGGGAGAGAAAGAGAAGAGAGCCTGATGGTGGCAGAAAGGAAGTGGCAGTAGTTGTGTCGGCTACTGTGGGAGTCAGCACGACACAAACAAGGAAGGAGAGAAGTCGCGATGGCCGGCAGCAGGGATCCACAACGATGTGTACATATAGCGTGCTAATTAATATAACATTTTGTTTCTAAACATAAGATAAACTTAACTTCTCTTGAATCCTATGCTTCCTCTACCTCCTACATACAAGTACTTTGACAATATCTTACTACTCGATGAAGATAGGCTACGTATCGTCTTGATATTACTCAGTACTGACGCTCTCTAGCTTTGCGGCCGAACTGCGGTGACTAGCGATGGCGGCTGGTTAAATCAGCATTGACAGGGAAGTGTGGCGCTGTCCGCCTTTTCCATTGGCGCGCGGGTCAGTGCCTTCTTGACGCCGTTTCCCGGCGTAGTGCTGCTCGGTGTGCAGTTGATGCTTTAGGACCGCGCAGCAGTGAAAGAGAAAGAGGGATGGAGGAGGACAATAGCAGCGGGAGGCAAAGAGGCATGAGTTAGTTGTGGTCACTAAGAGAAAGAAGCAGTAAAAGAAGGAGAGAGATGGACTGACGTGATAATAGTACGAGCAAAAGAGAGAGGAGGCAGTGGAAACGAAAAAGAGAGGTGAGTGGAGACCACACATTGGGTTGGAGGGACCGAACCACGCCCCTGCCCTCCCCCTCTTCAGACTGTGTCCTGGACTCGGGTAGGTGCGCCGGCCCCAGATCGAATCCGCTCGGCGGATTAACGACGAGGGCCGATGTGGTGGGCAGCCTGGATGTGGTTTTTAGGTGGTTTTCCACCTCCCACTAGGTGAATACCGGGCTGGTCCCCATGTTTAGCCTCAGTTACACGGCTCGCAGACATCTGAACACTTTCGCACTATTCCATGGATTACACTCGACACAGACAGCAGGGTACACTAATTCCGTCCCGGGTGGTACAGGGTGGCGGCAGGAAGGGTATCCGGCCACCCCTTAAACATTAACATCCGATTGACGATGGCTGACCCTGCGTAACCGTGGGACAAGGCTCAAGCGATAGATAGAATGGTGGTTGAAGAGGAAGACAGCAGACTGTAAGCGAGAAAGGAAGAGATAATGGCACTGGAAGAGAAAAAGAATGTGTCAAAGCAGTGGTAGCTGGACAGAAGTGTCACAAAAAAAAAGACGATGGAAAGGATGTCAGAGTCTTTTAAAGACAAGCGTATTTGCCTTTTCTATGCTTCGTCAGGAGCTTTTTTCAGCTGGTTTCCTACAATGACCAAGCAAAAGTCTTTAAAAATTGATCGTAACCACATTTTCATTAATTAAATACTACCAGCTATCACGGACCAATTATTAAAATTTGCATCTGTAAATGAACTGTGAGTTGTACCGTGTCCATGCGTAAAAATAATAGACTTAAGGTAATTTCAGCAGTGAATTTTTTGTCCGTTAACGCTATACCTTTCTCCATTGCTATTAGTAACAGCAAACATCAAAGAAATAATAATTAATTATGCCCGACAGTATGCTGTACAAATCTTAAGATAACAGTAAAACACTGAAAAAAGGTTTCTGGTGTTGACTCAGTAGCTCACACGAGTTGCTGGAAACAGACTGGCCAAGCGGGTGGTCGGACGGATAAATAAAGATGATAAATCGCCCGAAGCAGCAAGAAGATACGTTGACCTTGTGACCTCACATGTACCAGTAACATGACATTCTTCCACGAAAGCTGCCACAAGCAGTCACGAATATGGTAACCCGATAGTGTCTCCCGCTGCGGTGCGGTCTTTTGATGTGCCGCTGCCGCTTACGATGTTTATTATTTACGCTGACTTCAGACAGGGCTCTGCTCACCCCAGTGTCTGCAACTTTCCCATGCTTGATCTGTTATCTGACTAGAATACAGGCGACAAGGCGAAAGGAGCGCTATGAACACATCCTTTGCCCTTTGCCGCCAGATGGAATTTGCCGAGGGAACGCTAACGTCGATGCAGAAACTTCTGTTTTTGCCATTTTCTGGGTAATCGAGCTACAGATTGTAATGACTTCTTGTTAATGATAGTCTTCTTCTTCGGCCCACGGATTGCCTGAAACAAGTCGCAAGGAAAGCTCTAAAGTCATCGAAATTTTCGCGCACGTGTTTGCCATAGAATAACATAGGAGGTATCGCCGTTTCGCGCACTCATTATTGAAAATTATATCAACAAAAATAATGACTTCACCATCAGCAGGAGGTGTGAGCCCAGCGAGAATCGACCGCATATAGCGACAATTAAGGAAAAACCGGGGGTAGAAATTGTAGTGGCAAAACTAAATAGGCATAGAAGTTTACCCTTGCATCGTGCACGCAGATTTTACCAAATGACGTACCTTTCACTTCTATGTATTTTATCAAGCATTGCATTTTATTTTCATATTTTGAAATAAATGGCAGATGGCGCAGGCCACCTATATTTCAGCTTTAATCCCTCTTTTTCTTTTCGTCCGATCACAAAGGGTTCACTAAGGGAAACACGCGTTCCGCAGCAACATTTGATTTAGGAAATGCCAGAAAAAGTTCCACCAAATGAATCGTATTTTTTTATGTGGTTGCACAGATTAAAAATTGTCACGTATCCAATATAACGTCTACAGAATGGTTACCACAACGTAAACTGAATTATTACTATCTAAACCAATCGAAAACACAACACGAATGGATTCTAACAACAGTGCGAAGTATTAACTTCAAATAATCGAAGGTTATAGTCAAGCTGTACACGTGGCAGTTCCTAGCTTATGTACTCGCACAGTAGGAGTAGATTGCAAATCAAACATCTGGTAGCGTGAAGTACTTTAAACAAGCGGAGTCACAAAAATGCGGGACATTTGAGCGTCCTCAAAACAGCTTTCGGGTCAGCAGGACATTTTGAAAGGAAATATATGCGAGACTGTCCCGGGAGAAACGGGACGGTTCAAATGGCTCTGAGCACTATGCGACTTAACTTCTGAGGTCATCAGTTGCCTAGAACTTAGAACTAATTAAACCTAACTAACCTAAGGACATCACACACATCCATGCCCGAGACAGGATTCGAACCTGCGACCGCAGCGGTCGCTCGGCTCCAGGCTGTAGCGCCTAGAACCGCCGGCGCAGAAACGGGACGATTGGGCACAGTAGACTGTATCCTTTTCGGAGGAACCATACCGGCGTTGGCATAAATCTGTTTAGCAAAACCATGGCAGACTTCCGATACGAGTAGGAGCTGAGTCCACTGGCCTGCGCATTGCGCCACCTCTCTAAATTCATTCAATGCTTTAAGCGCTTTAAAATAGGTCCGTCGTGAGGCGACTGCTACTTCACCAACGGGACGGTAAACTAAACGGGGCAACGTATTACATATTCCCTACATACTGTCAGCTGGAACTGCGACGAATGAAATCAGAAAAAAGTTGCTTTTTTCATGGTCGTAACTTTAATTCTTCTCTTTGGCTACGGGTTTCGGTACCAAGTATCATTATCAGGCCATCGTATGAGCGAAAGTTACAGTACATAGAGAAAATAACTTTTAATAAACATTTATAAGATTTTTTTCTCCATGACAGCAAACGCACTCTTAAAACACAGGACTTCACAAAAAAAGACGTTGAAAATTCTTACAAACTTATTCAGGCATAGTCTTGGTATCATATTGAATGGAAAAAGATCAAGTTTTAACTTACATGGTGCGCCAGTACAGATTCGCGCTAATGGTAGCTGCAGCAGAGATGGTTGCGTTTTATCGGTCCCGAGTGTGATTTCTGTGTTTTAGTTTGAAGAGTGAAAGTCTGCGACAACTGTGCAACGTAGTTTTGTACAGAGTATGGTAAAGATCGTCTAAGTAGGTTTACTATTTATGAGTGGCATACACATTTTATTGAAACTGGACGTTCAGTAAGACATAACAAACAGTGCAACAAAACCGACTCAGCGTACTCCTCGAGAACTGGGCGTTCCACATGTAACTATTGTGTGTTGAGAAAACGGTTGCATCTCAAACAACACAAGTTTACAATTCTACTAGAACTAAAAGACACTAATAAGACTGCATGTAAGATCTTTTGCGTGGAAATTTTATATCAGGTGGATGAATATGATTCCAATGGAAAGATTGTCTTTAGTGATGAGTCGACTATTCGCTTAAGTGGCAAAGTGAATAAACACAAGTGAAGGGTTTGGAGCAACGAAAACAGACAAAAATCCCTGGGACATGAGCGTGGTAGCCCAAAATGAAATACGTTTTGTGCATTGACCAAAAGCAAAGTTTACGGACCTTGGACTAATGTTGGAGTAGATTACTTACAAGGTAACCGCACCTACTCGTCATCATCGATTTCGTCCAATTTCATGGTATATACAGAGCTTGGCCAGAGTTGGAAGTGTCAGAAATGGAGCTCCAGACTGCCAGGCGCTTACAAAAAGTAGCAGTTTTGAGGCGGGTCGGGCGAGACATGAGACACGTCGGCGCTGTTTCGGGCAGCGCCAGCGGTCGGCGCCACACCACCTCTGCGACGCCCGGGATTTACTAAATTTCCGCTTTCTGGGTAAGTGAATTGGCTGAAGTGCGCCAACTGCATGACCCGCACGTTTACTGAGCCTGATACTTCCTTCTTTTTGAGATTCATCGAGGATACGATGTTTGTTCGGCGCTTATCGGCTTCTTTACCGGAGCCGAGAGCTAGAATCTACCTCGCAACTGAACAGACCACGATTGATACACTGGAGCGAGATTGACACGAACATGCTTTTTTCTGTAAAATGGCACCGAAAACACTTTTTAGTTGAATTAATAAATCTATAAGAGTCTGAAAAATTGTTAACTCCTATTGGATACACTTAGTATAAACAGTCTTGCCCCCGACATGCAGTTGTCATGTTCGGTTCCCAAGAAGATGTGATATAAACTACAAGTAAAGGTCATTGCTATGCCTTAAATAAGAGAAGATGCAACTTGTGGACAGCAGTGGTAAGAGCATCTACGTACACCGTGTTTGCTTTTCTTCTTAAAAAGGAGTCACAAAGTAAAAGACGTCTAAAAAATAAAAATAGCGTTTTATCTTTGACTAAACCATACCTGCCAAATTTTACCTGTTTCCCCTTCCCCATGCCTCTTACTCTGCATCTACCTTTCGTCCTCCCCTCACCTCCTCCTTTCCTTCCCTCCGCGACACAGCGTGTACAACATTGTGGTAAGGAAACGCATGGTATTTTGCCTAATCTACCCCACTGTTTAGAATGTTATAACTGTCAATAAAATTTTTCTTGGTTGGTGACTGCATTGTCAATATATAAAAATACCGACGTTTCGGTCACTATTGCAAGTTTATTTACACAAAAACACCCTGAAGAAGATCACTTGCAATAGTGACCGAAATGTCAGTAATATCACATGTTGACAATGCGATCACAAACCCAGAAAAATTCTATTGATTGTGACAATGGCCGCGGAAGCCTACTTTTATAATGTTATAACTGACTCACGAAAAAGATTGAATCTAAGATGAGAGTTGCCCCAATGTTTCAGATGCATATGATTTACTCTTTTAACTTGCAAGCGTACAAGAGAACCATGGACGAAAAATGTCTTCGTCACTTATAGCCATACTGCCATAACAGGATTAGAACACAAGTATTGGTTTTACACTTTCCAGTCACATTAATGTGTTCACCTGTCAAAAGCCTGAATAACTGGCTTTTCCAACTCGGACGACTGCGAGACGTGCAGGGAGAGAGTCAGCTAGATTCTTGAAGGTACAGAGAGGGATGTGGAACCATGTCGAGTCCAGTGGTGTAACCAGCTGCACTTCGTTTCTCGGCTGAGGATCCATGGCACGAGGTGGTCCCACAGACCTTCGATTGACTAGGTGATATGGTAAACTGACCATTGTGCTCTTCCAACCACGCACATACGCTGCGAGCTGTGTGACACATTGCAGTGTCCTGCTGGTAGATGCCGTGTGCCAAGGAAAAATCAATTTCATGTTGGTGTGGACATGATCTTCACGCTTAGATTCGTAGATGTGTTGATCCACCGAGCCTTCCAGAATGCCGAGATCAGCCAGGCAATGCCATGAAAGATTCCACTTCTGACGATCATTGCAGGGTGTTTTCTTTCAGACATTTCACTCCGGAAACACCAACAGCCATCTGTCCGACGGAGCATAAACTTGATGCATCGGAAAAGGCCACTGTCGTTACTCAGTGGACATCCAGTCCTTGGAGTGAAATTCCAGCCATTCGTCACTGACGAACAGCAGCCCACATCAGTACATGAAGCAGGAAGCTACCGTGGAGTCCCATATGCGGCAACGTTCACTGAACAGACGTTGATGAGAAGCTGTTGGTAGCCCTCTGGTTCATCTGGGTTGCCAGTTATTCACATCTATTTGTCCTTACACATCTCCGAAGCCGTTGTCCATCATTGTCAGCTATGCGCATGGTGCATTACAATTGCCTCGGTGGTGATTTTGGATAGTGCATATTGCCATGCCCAGTATACTTTAATCACAGTAGCACGGAAGCAATTACCAAACTTAGCCACTTTGATAATGCTTCCACCCTTGGCTCGAAAGCCAGATATCATATCCTGTTGGGCTTCAGATAAATAGCTCCGTGTCCGCATTGCGACAGCGACAGCAATGTTTTCCGCTTTCTCCCGAATTGCTTTATATGGCCTCCACTGCTAGTGCTGCCACCTGACCTCTGTGAGCGGTAATTGCACGTTGATGTCGAACATAGCCAGTGGGCGCATTAATGTGAATGGACCGTGTAAATACCAAAGCACATCATGACACAGCTTTATGATGTAGCGTTTGTGGTGCTCTCCTAACACCAAAGCCCATCTCAGGAGTGTACGTCGCATAAATCACGCCAATGGCGGGTTGATGAAGTGCGACACGGCGTGTAGGAAGCGTGATGCGGCCCCGCCGAGAGCCCTAGCGTTCTCCAGGACTGCCAGGAGAAACAGGATTGTGGAAACGGGGTCTTAGACGAGCAACTGACAGTTGCGGAGTAAATACGCATCCACACTCTGTCACTATTCCCTCAGGATACCTGTTATTTTCTCAATATAAATAATTTTTATTTTTGTATGTAACTCTGTTATTATGATCGATACATTGTCGATTAAAAGATTAATGGTCAGACTGACATTTTGTGATAGTATACAAAGAAAAACAATTGCCGCCTGTACACCCCTTGAAGGCCCATCGGCACCAAGCATCCTAAGCCTTTTTCTTGTTTTTGTTTTTTGTTTTTTAGGAAGCAGATAGGGGGGGTGGGGGTGGGGGAGGTCATGTGGTCAGCAGACCGCCCTCCCGGCCGTTGTCTGTTCCCGTGTCCGGTGGTGCTACTTCTGTCCAAGTAGCTCCTCAATTTGATTTACAGCGACTGAGTGCACCCCACTTGCCAACAGCACTCGGCAGATCGGTTGGTGAAAGATTCAAGTGCTAGTCCACAACCACAGAGCTTATCTTCGGTGATCTGGTGGTACCATTACCGCAGTACACAAGCGGTAAATCGAAACATAAGAAGCTAGATTTGTTATTTGATTGTTAATGTTAGTACAGTGGACTATTATACTCTTTGTTTTATTATTTACCTTATTACATTTAATATTTTATTTTGTCTTCTAGATGATATCTTTTACATTGTGACTCATTTTTGAGAAGGAAAAAAGACATAGGGGGTGCACTTATCACACCTGGTCACAATTTGCATCTATTTAAAGGGAGTTTTGATCTTTACTAGTAGCATAAGAAACAACTACTTGGTAAGTGAAGATCGTCACCACGTATCGGGGTTAAGTGCTTAAATTTTAAGGTTGCTGTCTACAACATGTGTATTTTATAACTGTTACTAAAAGAATTATTTTAACAATGTACTCTAATTTTATGATTATAGGATGGCCTGCTGATGATGCACGACGCCAAAACCAGTACCCAAATAGAGAAAATAAAAGAGCCGGGCGCTGTGGACGTGCGGTTCTAGGCGCTTCAGTCTGGAACTGCGCTGCTGCTACAGCCGCAGGTTCGAATCCTGCCTCGGGCATGGACGTGTGTGATGTCTTTAGGTTACTTAGGTCTAGGCGACTGATGACCTCAGATTTTAAGTCCCATAGTCCTTATAGCCATTTTTTGAAAAGTAAAGACTAGACTAAAGCATGTAATTTGTTCTAAACCGAATAATATAATTTATAAACATGATTAGCCTTAAAAATAAGTCAACAGCGTTCGGGAATTGTGCAAAGCTGTCGACAGTAAATTCCACAAGCCTAAGTAAGAAACAACAGAATCTCGCAGTACTGTACTGGACACGTTTTTCGAGCCTCCTTCACACAAAGGTGAACAAAAAAAGTGTAAAGTAATGTGTGTTGTTTCCCGTCCACACGGAGATAATTGGGAAACAACACACCTCACTTTACACTTTACCGTGTGGTACACATGTTTTGTTGCAACACTGACGGGAAATAAGCGAAATAACATTCATTACTACAGAAACTATGTTTTCAAAGGCAAAATTCGCCCTGAAATTCCAAGTTCAGCTTTTCTCGCGTATCTCTTACAAATATAGGTGTGAACTATTTATTCCCTAATGAAAACTCCGCGACTTCAGTCGATTTGTTGCTTGTAGTTATTTCGTGTTTGGATCTACCTTTGAGTGTACTGAGTGGATGTTGTAACGCTGAAGGAAGAGCGGAGTGCTCGCAACTTTGCAGTTACGAAACGATAGTCCCAGACTTACGCTTACGTTTAGAAATAGACATCGGAACTGGACGGCCAATTTGCTGTCAACTTCTCGCTGGTTCTTGCAGAAGTATTGTAATTCGAGAATTGTTCACGAAAATTTTCTCTGATCTCAAAAGAACCATTATGGACTTGAGTTTAAACTATACACACCCTTTCATTGGGAGAATACAATAGACTTTTGTTGAAAAACTCAGATAACGACGAAAAGTCGCTCACAACCCTTTCAAAGCAATAACTGAAGATATGATAACCAAGCAGTCTCGTCACGTGGGCCGGATTTCGGCGAGCAGAAACTGTGAAGTGACAGAGTGTGGTGCTAGTTACAGAACACCGCTACTTTTATCTTGGACATGCAGACGCTCTCAAAGATGAGTAAAACATACTCAAAACGCGTTGCTGTGTTCTCGGTTGAAATGTAACACGTACGGTATGTAATGTGACTGGTCGCAACATAACGCGTATAAAATCAACAGGTCTGCATGATAAAACCAAGCGGTCAATTCTGCTCTGCATAATATTCTTATATGCGAGTGCAGGCTTTCTCGGTGAATTTCATGTATGAAGTCTTCACGGGTTGTCAGTCAAGTCAAGACTTCGCCTGAAGATGATGGAGACTCGTCCCATCGAAACGTTGCTACGAGATGACGATGCTACTCGTCTGACAACCCGTGAAGACTTCATATACGAACATTCTTGTTATTATGATCGTGAATATACGAGAAATCGGATGAATCTTATTAACTCTCAGTAGTGGCAGCGAAACTAATTTCGGACCTGCCTTTCTAGCTCATGAATTGTTAAATTGTAAGGGTCTCATATGTTTTTCGCTATTGTAAATATTTTACTATACTGGGTCAAAGATGAATGAGGGACTGCGTCAGTAGTGAATATGGTCCTTTGTGTTTAGTTTTGTTTATGGTTGGCTTGCTGATTTGTCAGTTGTGCACCGCTGGAACATCCTTATTTAAAGCATAGTAACATGCAGTTGAGTTTTTCAGAGAATGAGATCTATTTTCTGTGAATCTGGGAGAAGCTACATGGAATACTTCATTATGGAGATGAAACTCATTTATAATACTTTCTTCATCTTTATACTAATGGAGAAGATTTTGGAGAAATTTTAAATGTATGTTTGTAGCTTCTTCATAATGAAAGAATTTTTTAATTGTTAGAGTCTTCTTATGTTGTGCAGTCTTTTAGTCAATAATCAGAATTATTGAAAACAATTTTCTTTAAAGTAAATCCCACCTCCATTATTTATAATAAGGTTTTAATGTTCTGTCGTGTGTGCATTGCACCCTACGCCACACGTTGCCACAGACTGTTTCCTACATGTAAAAAAATTTAAATTACTTATCTTTAGTTGCTGGTCTGTATTTGTTTTCGAGAACGTAAGTACATTAGCCAGGATGCTGAACAAGAGGTGTTGTTGTTGTGGTCTTCAGTCCTGAGACTGGTTTGATGCAGCTCTCCATGCTACTCTATCCTGTGCAAGCTTCTTCATCTCCCAATACGTACTGCAGCCTACATCCTTCTGAATCTGTTAAGTGTTTTCATCTCTTGGTCTCCCTCTACGATTTTTACCCTCCACACTGCCCTCCAATACTAAATTGATGATCCCTTGATGCCTCAGAACATGTCCTACCAACCGATCCCTTTTTCTGCCCAAGTTGTGCCACAAACGTCTCTTCTCCCCAATCCTATTCAATACTTCCTTATTAGTTATATGATATACCCATCTAATCCTCAGCATTCTTCTGTAGCACCACATTTCGAAAGCTTCTATTCCCTTCTTGACCAAAGTATTTATCGTCCATGTCTCACTTCCATACATGGCTACACTCCATACAAATACTTTCAGAAAAGACTTCCTGACACTTAAATCTATACTCGATGTTAACAAATTTCTCTTCTTCAGAAACGCTTTGCTTGCCATTGCCAATCTACATTTTATATCCTCTCAACTTCGACCATCATCATTTATTTTGCTCCCCATATAGCAAATCTCCTTTCCTACTTTAAGTGTCTCAGTTCCTAATCTAATTCCCTCAGCATCACCCGACTTAATTCGACTACATTCCGTTATCCTCGTTTTGCTATTGTTGATGTTCATCTTATATCCTCCTTTCAAGACACTGTCCATTTCGTTCAACTGGTCTTCCAAGTCCTTTGCTGTCTCTGACAGAATTACAATGTCATCGGCGAACCTGAAAGTTTTTATTTCTTTTCCATGGATTTTAATACCTACTCCGAATTTTTCTTTTGTTTCCTTTACTGCTTGCTCAATATACAGATAGACTAACATCGGTGAGAGGCTACAACCCTGTCTCACTCCCTTCCCAACCACTGCTTCCCTTTCATGTCCCTCTACTCTTATAACTGGCATCTGGTTTCTGTACAAATTGTAAATAGCCTTTCGCTCCCCGTATTTTACCCCTGCCACATTCAGAATTTGAAAGAGATTATTGCAGTCAACATTGTCAAAAGCTTTCTCCAAGTCTACAAATGCTAGAAACGTAGGTTTGCCTTTTCTTAATCTAGCTTCTAAGATAAGTCGTAGGGTCAGTATTGCCTCACGTGTTCCGATATTTCTACGGAATCCAAACTGATCTTCCCCGAGGTCGGCTTCTACCAGTTTTTCCATTCGTCTATACAGTATTCGCGTTAGTATTTTGCAGCCGTGACTTATTAAACACAAGAGGTAAGTTACTTTTATTTCAAGACAGATCTCACCTTGCATTCTTGAACAAACTGTGTGTAATCGGAAATCTCAGGTGTCGTACTAAAAAGCAGATAAATTTTCAGTTAACAGTATTGGTAATTTCAAACAGTTATTTGCTTACGAGTAGCGCAGTAATTTATTTTTATGGACATTACAAGTCAAGCTCAAAGTATGACTTGGAATGAGCTTTATATCATTCTACTTTCATAGTCTACTTTAGTACTGAGTTTGTTATTTTCATTGAGCACTCAATTTGTTTGTTTTGGCATTTAAGTAGATTCATTTTCTTTACTCCAAATTTTGCTTTTCATGAAGTTTAAAGTTTTGTTTTGCGTCACAGTTCGCATGTGCAACATGCAGGCCAACCAACAGTCAGTTTTTATCAGCAATTGAATACGATACCTGATGTGTACCAGACATTAGGAAAAACTTTTTGAAATCAATATATTCAGTTTTCTCTCAGGCAGACAATTTTTTTTATAGAAAGTTTATAATATGGGTTATGAATGCGAATTGTAGAATAATCTTCAAGTGTCTCTAAAGCTGGAACTAGCTAGTACGTCAAACTCACCGTGCGCTTTTGTGCCCGGGGTTGCTGGAAACCGAACCGTGAGCTCACGAATCAATAGACCCCAGTCAGCGGCAAAGCCTGGGATCGCGGAAGATTCTGTTGGACCACATAAATTCTTGAGCTTAGCAGTGGCAGAGGGTTTTACGGGCCCTTTAAAGAACCCTCCCGGCCGTAGCTTTGTCCGAAGGGCGCCCTTCGCCACGTTTCGTGCCCTCGGCGTCGGGAGTGAACCAAGTCCACCGCATTCCGTTCGTAGACGAGACAGGTATATCTTGAGTATTGAAAAGAGAAAACGAGGTATAAGAGGAGAAGAAACGAAGCATCAGTCCAGAAAATATCTCTTCGTACAAATGAAAAAGCTTAGGAATTTTTATCATCGACTGAAGTACTGCTTACATTCACAAAGCCGAATAGGGGACAAGCTCTTCGTCAGCTTCACCAGCAGATAGCCATTCAAAGACTTCAGTATCAAAAGAAGGAGAGAATGAATGTGAACGGCATTGTGGGCTCGGAGGTCCGGATGGGCAGGTTCAGCCAATTGTGGGGAAAGGGGTTTCATCCTCCGCCCACAATCATCCCTTCACACCCAGTGTGAGAGAGCTGTTTCTCTAGTGTATGTGATGACTGCAGGTTGTTATGAATATAAGAATATATAGTGTGTTGTCAAGTTTGTGATTGATTATGATGAAGGAAGGGTTCCGGCACGTAGCCATTCCTCTCGAATAACGCAAAGGGGCCCGCCGAGCTGAACGATTAGTGAACTGCAGAGATCTGTGTTTGACCAGGTAGGACGTGCCTGTTCAAGCTATATCCGAGCCCCTGGCATTCGGCCCCATATGACTCTGCTGTGTCTCCGGATACGCTAATAACAGAGCATCATCGGTTTCCGCTGACGTCTCAATTCGCCCTCTCTCGCTCCCCCTCACTCCACAAATCCAACGCCTCTCTCGTCGTCGAAAGTCTAGCTAAGTGCTCTACTTATACAGTAAGCAGCACAAGGATGTCTTTCGTAATTTTGAAAGCTTTCATTATATTAGCATTCTGCTTGGGGACAAAAGCAAAATTGTTCTTCGATATTAACGACCGCTTCAACTGTATTTAGTCCTTTGTTATTGGAGCACCACCGGTGTCGTGGCACTAAAAGACTCTTCTTCTGGTGAACACTACTCATAGCTGTGGTTGGCCTAGCCAGCCGGAGTGGCCTAGCGGTTCTAGGCGCTACAGTCTGGAACCGCGCGACCGCTACGGTCGCAGGTTCCAATCCTGCCTTGGGCATGGATGTGTGTGTTATCCTTAGGTTAGTTAGGTTTAAGTAGTTCCAAGTTCTAGGGGACTGATGACCTCAGAAGTTAAGTCCCATAGTGCTCAGAGCCATTTTTTGTGGTTGGCCTACCTACAAGGTTGTCTACAAAAGCAAAAATATGCAACATGTATAGTGGAATGTTTTAAACAGCCATCCTGTTTTCAATTTCTTTCATAATATTTACATCTTACTTCACTTCTGGTAATTTAGTTACAAGTAAAACATTATAGACAACACCCTAATCTGTGATTGGGTAAAATACTGAAAGCGTAAAATAATGTACCCAATTGTATTAATCAGTCCGGCTCTCACATCACATGTTTTATTATTGATTTCTGTAATCACAGACGGCTGTCGCATCAGGCTGTCTAAGTACAGTAGCGGGATTTGGCATAGCATTTGAAACGCAGTATTCTTCATAATGTGCGCTAAGATTTGATAAATCTTGGCCTACTTCTCTGAAACCTTCGCCAGAAACAACATTCAAGTATCTCGTATCTTAAGCACGCATTGCAACACACTCTGCTGTTTTTCTATTTCTTTATTACTGTCGGTATCCATAAAGAACCTTTGGCTGTGTAGGATTTCTTCCTACTATTTCTTTAAATAATTAGTAGGGTAGTTTACGCACCATACGTATCTAGTAGACTTGCTGCTTTTATCTACAGCTAAAAAAAAGTTTCATATTCTGATTTTAAGAGCCTCCCGTTTCTTCAATATGTACACTTTGGGTTCATTCTTAATTGTTATTGCAATGGGCCGGCCGGAGAGGGCGAGCGGTTCTAGGCGCTACAGTCTGGAGCCGCCCGACCGCTACGGTCGCAGGTTCGAATCCTGCCTCGGGCATGGATGTGTGTGTTATCCTTAGGTTTGTTAGGTTTAAGTAGTTCTAAGTTCTAGGCGACTGATGACTTCAGCAGTTAAGTCCCATAGTGCTCAGAGCCATTTGAACCATTTTACTGCACTGGCTTCCTCACGCTGCACGAGAGCAGACGGACGTACTAAGAATGTGTAACCCGTGCTGGGAATAGTTGTGCACGGATAAAGACACGTTTAGCGTCTCTGGAGTCAATCATTGCGTAAGATTCGGCCGTGACTTTTATGTTAGGCCACAAGAACTAGTGCCGGCAACCAATCGACTTACGCTGTATTCGCTCCATCTCACATTTTGTGTTCACTTACTCGGTCATGTAGGTCTCTATTAACGACCCCTCAGACGGACGCATAGCAGTCGACATGAGAACCTGCGGTGAAGTTTAACATTTAGTTAGTACAAAGCCTGGCGGTTAGAAGTTTGAGACATAAGCTTTCCTCTTCTTTTCACGCGTGCAGAAAATTTCTTTCATCACCAGGATTCGAGGTGGCCACTACACAGGGCAGAGACCCCCCCCCCCCCCCTTTAAGCGTGCGTCAGTGACTCTATGGAGACGGGTTTCGTCCTGAAATTACTGCGGCGCTGAGTCATTTTACGCATCTGAAATCAATGAACACAGTCAATTTTGTCAACTTACGTCGATGGATTGCGTCGTTTCCTAGTCGGCCATTACTGTTCCATCTCTCCCGTTAAATATTTGTGTTGCGATGGTATAATCCAGTAGCATTGTACAAAATCTGTCCTGCGAATGTACAATACATAAAATTATTATTATTTTTTTTAACGAGGTATGAAACTCCTCCCTTCAAGGAACTTACATCTTACGCGTCGTTCTACACCTTTTTGTTACTTGCACAGTGGTACCACCGGTTCCCGTCAGATCGCCGAAGTTAAGCGCTTTCGGGCTTAGGTAGCTCGTAGATAGGTCGCCGTCCGGGTCTGCCGAGCGCTGTTAAAAGTAGCGATGCCGGTTACGAAAACTGATAGCGGCAGAGAGCAGTGTCCTGACCACATGCCAAACCACATCACCGCATCCGCATCTGGGGACGCCTGAGGGCTGAGGATGACACGGCGGTCTGATGGTATTGTTGGAGGTTGTCTTTGATTTATTGTAACGGGCATAATCAGGAACATGAAAAAAATGAAAATGAGATGGTGAGCAATAACAGTAATTAATCGTCAAGGGGGCCGGTCGGGGAAGAAGGCCACTGCTTGCCGAATATGTCACCTCAGAGACAGCAGATGTATCCACCAGGTCGTCCATCTTCGGGAAGCAATGAATGGCGAATAACGCTACCATTAACTTTCGTAGTCGGAGCTTGACTTTTTTTCGAGGTGATAACCATGACAGGAACTTTCATTTCAGTGTACGTTTGGTTGCGCAGTGAAAGTATTATTGCGGCGACATTTTAGGCAGAGTAACACTCTTACAATATTTGCTACTTTCGATTTGTTACCGGCAGCCTTCCTTGATTTCCCCCTCCTGTTCCTTTCTTATGCTGTTTTTCTCCTTCTTCCTTTTTTCCGTCTTCCGTTCTCTTGGCCCCTCTTACCCCTTCCTTTATCTTATCGTTATTGATCATCTGATGTGGCCGGCACGTCTGCACGCAGGCGGCATCGCGTGACAGCTCCCTGTCTGTGCTGCGAGCAGTCGGTCGCAAAGCCGACGCATCACACAGGCGGCCGCCCCTGTGCTCTGCCCTTTGACATCCTGCACAGTCCGCCCTTGTTCCGCAACGCTCTGAGCGCTGCGCGTCTGCTCAGCTATCATCGCGTCCCTTGCGGCTGCAGAAGGCTTCGTTGTTGAAGTAGCTCTGCAACAATATTGAATATCTATACAACACAGCACCACTGTATAGGAACTTCCAAAGGCATCCCTGACTAGCACATGTGTTAATGACAAGTTGATTACCAGTGTTGCTCCGTTGTCTCTACCTTGTATTAGGTAGGAAAACGAATTAATCAAAGATACGTTAGTTATACATATTAAACACGCAGTATGCAAACTGCGAAGTATAAATTTTTACAAACCAATTATAATGTTTATTAGACCCGAACCTTGATTATAGGCATTTTACTTGCCCTTCCAGGAAGAAGAAACAATGAATGTTTGAGTTTCCAAAATTAGACGTTTGTGGGTGTGCACGCTCCAGCTCAAATCTGGAATATCTGGATCAGTTGACTGTATCAGCTATTCTTTAGAACTGTACAGTACCCTAATACATCATAATATTAATGCGTGAACATGAAAATTTAAGTGCCGAATTTTAAAATTAATTATGCAAACTGCCAATGAAATTACAGAATTCGAAAGGAACTTTGCCGTAGGTGTGCTCGAAATCAAAAATCACTTGTGTTGATTGCCAATAGGAGAGGTGAAAGGAAGTAGACACACACACTAGAAAAGTATTCGTTTGTCTCTGACATTGCTATTAACTTCTACCGCGCGTAGCGCTCAGGTGCTACGGTAGAAACGGCACACAAAAGTAACAACGTTTCGTGAAGTACCTTTCTGGGGATGTTCATACTTAAATGTTACAGCTAGTTAATTCCAGTAACACACGCATTCCGAACAGCTACAATGCCGCAACTGCCACGTTTTGATGTTATCACCAGCGGAAAACGAAACACTCGTAGGAACGAAGCCGTCGGCCGTCGGGGACAACAAAGCTTTTTATTAGTGTCGTTTTTTCACTTAATTTGGTCTAACGGTAAAGGGAACTAATTCCTTGTTCGTTTACCGCCGTCACCACGAAATTTAGTGTGTTCTTAATTATAGTATCTTCGTTTTGAGTAGCTACGACATCCCTTATTATAAGAAAACTATACTTGTTTTAGGCTACGCCTCAAAGAAGAACATTAACGGGTCTGACGGAAACATAAAGAGCTATAGAGACACAGCTTTTGCATAGAGAAAGTAATAGGAATAATGCAGATGTTGATAACGATACTGCTATCGCAGATCAGCTCCACTGACGCATTGGTCGAATTTCGACCAAAAGCGATACTCGTAATTATTGTTGTATTATCTTCCGTACTTTTATAGTCTTAGAAAACAATGATCACTGCATAGCAGACTCAAACAGTGTCAGTGGGTTAAAGAAATAACACTAATAATAACTTTTAGAAGCAGAGCAAACAAGAAAGCCAACCTAACTACTTCTGAGTGAGCCGTTGCCTAGCTAGCACCTAAATGTAGCTTGTCTCTGCTTCAATAATTTCAGAGTGTAATTGTAACACACAGTAATAATCGTAATGTATTCTTATACAGGGTGATTCAGTAGCCCCTACAAATTTCGTTTTATGCAACACGCAATGTTATATCTGGCCTTCAAAATCCACGAGCGAGATTTTCATATTCTCTCGCTCGCTACGTGCAACCTGTTACTTCCACAGGGAAAATGAGTAAGACCTTTTTGTAGGAAATTTAATGTCATTAAATTTTGTGAAGCGGTCCGTTTTTTCTGGAAGCCACGGTTTTCTAGTAATTCAAGAAAAATGCACAAAAGTAAACTACAAACGCAACACCATCCTCACACTCATCCCTTACGTCTGTGTTTCTAGTACATTGTTCCATGACTCTCCCTTCTACCATTGTACAAAAATTTTCGTCCTCAGCCGGCGGCGGTGGCCGAGCGGTTCTAGGCGCTTCAGTTCGGAACCGCGCGACTGCTACGGTCGCAGGTTCGAATCCTGCCTAGGGCTTGGATGTGTGTGATGTCCTTAGGGTAGTTAGGTTTAAGTAGTTCTAAGTTCTAGGGGACTGATGACCTCAGATGTTAAGCCCCACAGTGCTCAGAGCTGTTTTTTCGACCTCACGAAATATTCCCGATATTCGACCTTTGTTATTCTCTATTTATTGGACTATTACATCATCTGCATAGTCGGCTATTTCGTTAAATTATTGAGTTAAACGTGCCCGTGATGGTAATGAAAGTGAAACGACTTTTGTAATTGCTTTGACAATTTACTCCAAGGTCAAACCTTATAATCACGCTAGTTTCGTAGTCAGAATACAATGATGTAATTATTTGTTTTATGCTGTTAAAATTCACAAAATTGTTAGATAAAATTTGTAAATGCTTGACTAGCCCGGTGGCGTAGGGGGGCCAGCCAATGAAGACCATAAATGATCGAGTGTGGGAAATATTCGTGCAGTGACAAATTTTTGTGCAGTGGTAGGAGGGGGTGGAGGGTGGGAGATGGAAGGGGTGCGCTTGAAGGTCACTTTTGTACGTTTTTCTTGAATGACTAGGAAACTACGGCACTAGCGAAAACGTTCCCCAGTACAAAATTTAACTACCTTAAAGAAAGGTCCTGGGTTTTTCTATTTGGGACTAACAGTGTGCGCATGGTTTTTGTGCAAGATGTATAAATGAAAGTTGCAATCTTCATTAATAAACAGTGGTTCAGCTATAATTGTATTTTGTTAATTCCACCAGTAACTGCCAGATCGCAGAGCACTTACGGAGTATCAAACAATACATATGGAAATCATAGTTACGACAGGGGATTTAAGTGTAACAAGCGAAACTAGGAGGAGATATTCTTACGTACTTCTGTGACAGGACGGGGAGCAGCCATTAAACTCTTAGTCGAGTAGTGTATCGGTTAATATCCGGCCGCGGTGGCCGAGCGGTTCTAGGCGCTTCAGTCTGGAACCGCGCGAACGCTACGGTCTCAGGTTCGAATCCTGCCTCGGGCATGGATGTGTGTGATGTACTTAGGTTAGTTAGGTTTAAATAGTTCTAACTTCTAGAGCACCGATGACCTCAGATGTTAAGTCCCATATTGCTCAGAGCCATCTGAAACATTTTGTTTTTTGTATCGGTTAACTGAAGTTAACGGACACATCAGACACTATACTATCGCTTCCATGAGTCGTGAACTTCATGACAGCGATAGAAACAGAAGTACTTGCCATTGTATGGAGTTTTGAAAAATTTCTCTTCTTCTTTCTAGAAAGACATTCCATCGGCATTACATATCATTCTTCACTCTTGCTGAAATGAAAATTAGTGCACAACAGACTAACTTCAACAATACGATTTTGAGATTCGCTATACAGGATGGTCAGAAACAGTCTGAAAAGTTTGTAAGGGTGTTTTAGGGTAGGCTGTTCTGAGAAATAACTGTTAAGATAACAATTCGATACATTACACCGTTTCTGAATTAATTAGCGTTGACGTTAGTCAGCCAGACCGTTCCGCCGGCCACTGTGGCCGAGCGGTTCTAGGCGCTTCAATCTGGAAGCGCGCGAACGCTACGGTCTCAGGTTCGAATCCTGCCTCGGGCATGGATGTGTGTGATGTACGTAGGTTAGTTAGGTTTAAGTAGTTCTAAGTTCTAGGGGACTGATGACCTCAGATGTTAAGTCCCATAGTGCTTAGAGCCATTTGAACCATTTTTGCAAATGACGGGGGTACGTACTGACCGTCTTGTTTGAAAGGAAACGTGTACCATTCACTCACGGTACTACCTGTTAGAAATGCAGTCCCATGCTTCTTGACAGAGGGTAGGGGAACGATGCGGGAGACCCGCACCGCCGTATTGGGATGAATAATGATGATGAAGACGATACAACAACACCCAGTCATCTCGAAGCAGGTGAAAATCCCTGACACGGCAGGGAATCGAACCCGGGACCCAGAGCTCGGGGAGCGAGAACGCTACCGCGAGACCAAGAGCTACGGGCACCATACACACATTTTTTAAAAATTTGCTGGCTTTCGGTAAATGCCATCTTAACAGTGGACTATCAATTATGACGATCTGAATGTAAGGACAACAGCATACCCATTCCCCGAGCGGAGGAAATCTCCGACCCGGCCAGGAATCGAAACCGGCCCCTTCGGCTAGCAAGCTCCCGCGTAGACCGCGCAGCTACTGAGGCGGGCATGCCCACTCTACTCTACATTCTCAAGCTTGCAGTCAGTGCTGCTCGGTTCTGCCTCGTGCTTGGTTCAAATGGCTCTGAGCACTATGGGACTCAACTGCTGCGGTCATTAGTCCCCTAGAACTTAGAACTACTTAAACCTAACTAACCTAACGACATCACACACATCCATGCCCGAGGCAGGATTGGACCCTGCGACCGTAGCATGGTTCCGGACTGCGCGCCTAGAACCGCGAGATCACCGCGGCCGGCTGTCTCGTGCTTGTTTTTCGGTCAGTGTTGGTTGTACGTTAACAGCGATACACGGCAGTGTGGAACACAAAGCCAGAGCGGTGCAACGACGCAGTGCTGAGTTGTTTACGGAGCAACGGCAACCACACCAGAGTACTCTGGCATGTGTACGTTGGCGCCTAAAAGAATCTGTTTTTTGCGTAGTGCATTCTGATTGCATGTTACAGGAGTCCTCACTGCTGTTCAGGTACTTTCACAGAAAGAAAGGTAACAAACGAAGTAAATTAGAGTTTTGTTAGTGTCCTGTAACAAGCCACTGAAGACTACGAATTCTAGACACAAAAATAATCATAAAATACCCTCGAACAACGTTCTAAATTTTCATGTAGGGTGAGTAATATTGCCGGCCATAGTGGCCGTGCGGTTCTAGGCGCTACAGTCTGGAGCCGCGCGACCGCTACGGTCGCAGGTTTGAATCCTGCCTCGGGCACGGATGTGTGTGATGTCCTTAGGTTAGTTAGGTTTAAGTAGTTCTAAGTTCTAGGGGACTGATGACCTCAGAAGTTAAGTCCCATAGTGCTCAGAGCCACCCAGGGTGAGTAATAAATGAAGAAAAATATTTTTACTTTTTATTTATTTGATTCCGAATGACTTCGGCAATGACCCATACAGCCAAGAACAAGATTTAGAAACATGAGGCTATTGTATCCCGCCCGGAAGGCGGCACGTGGGTATGCTCCTGAAATCTAACAAAGAGGCCGAATGAAAGGAAGCGAGTAGGAGCAGCGAAGGTAAAGCACGTCGCTACTGCAAGTAAAGTAAAGGAGGTTTTCACTGGTGCATGAATATATATTAATAAATACGTAACTTTGTGCAGATGAGCACGTAGTGTGCAGCCGAAGTTCAGATAAGAAAGTTTCAATAGCAATCTAAACTAAAGCGATGGTTCTCGGCCGTCTGCTTTTCAATGAGCTGGGCGAAAGTGGAGCGGCGCTCCTAGAGCAGCACAGAGTCGGCTAGAGGGTGCTGTGGTCGGCGAAGATCTTCCGCTGTCGTAGTGCCAACCTACTTTGTGGCATCGGAACTACCGATGCCAAAGAGGCCAAATTATTTTATGGTTACTTTGTATATACACTGGGCAGTCATCTCAATGTGACCACCTTTTGCAGCACAAAGTGCTGCAAAACGTGCAGGAAGACAGTCAGTGAGGTTATTCAACGATCTGACAGGCGTGTGGACCCATACCGACTCAAGTGCCGTGGCCAGCTACTCTGTAGTTTGCATCTGAGTTTCCATGGCGCTTACAGCTCGATCGAGGTGGTCCACAGGGTCTCCACTGGGTTTAAATCCGGGGAGTTTGGTGGCCGGGGTAGTACGGTAAACTCATCTTGGTGCTCTTGAAACCACGCACGTACATAATGCATTGTCCTGCTGGTAGATGCCATCGAGCCAAGGAAAAACTAATTGCAAGTAGGAGTAGATATGGTCCACAAGGATAGAAGCATATTTTTGACCCATTGTGCCTTTCGAAATGACGAGATCACCCTCCAGCCTGGACCCTTTTCAAGTTTGTCTCAGAGAGTTTGTCAACAGACGTTTCACAGCAGACACACCAACGGCTGTATGAAAAGGAAAAGCCCAACTGTAACCACTGAGAGGGTGTCCAATCGCGGTACTGCCTTCGTCGCCAATGAACAGTAGTCAGCACGGGTGCATGAACCAGACGCTTGCTGCAGACGTGCATGCTAAGCAACGTTCATTGAACGTTCGTCAAGCAGACAATGTTGGTAGCCCCTTTATTCATAGGGTAATCAGTTGCTCAATAGCTGTGTTTCTGTTCTATTCGCCTGGATATATCCGCAGCTGTCGTTCACTCCTGTTATCCACGGCCTGTGTTGCACCCCAGCTATTTTGGATAGCGCCATTTTACTCTGCACAATATATACTTTAACCACAGCGGCACGTGAACGGTTTACAAAGCTAACTGTTTCAGAAATGATTCCACCCTTGACCCGAAAGCAATTATAATGCAATTTTGCACCTCAGATAAGCTGCTCCGTTTCCGCAACGACTGCTTTGTTTTCCGCGCACTCCAAACACTCTTTATATCCCTTTCCACCCCAACACACACGATCGTGAGGGTGCTGTTTTTATTTTTTTACGACGAAATGAATCTCTTGCCTTGCTACCAACCTACCTCCAGCGATCGTGCGGGTTGTGCGCTACGCGTTTCTCATGTTTATGTTGTCATTCGGCGCCAACAGATTGCAGCACATGTTGTTTAAGTTTATCGAGAAGTGAGCATTATGCCGGCGCCTGATTAGTAGCTCATAATTAAGTTAAATTGAATTGTTTCAGCGATTTGCTGGATCTGGTTATTTGTAATAGTGTGTACAACGTTGTGATATTGATAATTATTAGTAACTTCATATCTTCGCACAGTAATTGTGCGTTAAATTTGTACTAGCACGATTGTGCGGTTTAGGTGTTGACTGTGTAACTTCATCTTCCAGTGGGTGTTGTCGATTGTGTCTTTGGCCTCCCTATATTACTGCTTTTCATACAGTTTTGAATGGAAAGTTTTTATGCACATTCTTTTTATTGTACGGAGGTTTATCAACAATCAAATCCGTTCTGTATTAGAGGATTCGGATTTGAGTGGCATTTCGTCAGATGAAGACGACGAGTTTGTTCCTTCTCCTTCAAATATTCAGCAGGCAGACGACTCGTCTGATGATGATTTGAGTGCCGAAGAAGTTCCTCAAGTTCCTGAAGAGCGCAGGAGTTCACACAGTGTCACAGAAGGGGACTGCCTTTTTCGGAGATAAAATTTTGTTCAAAAGTTTCATCCACCAAACATTAATTACAGTGCTGTTGAGGTCAGTGACAAAGAGATGCGATCTGAGTTACCTATTTCGCGTATCATTCCCATTTTCTTACTAAAAATCTTCTTTTTAATTCTAGAGTCCTTCACCAATTGGAACTCCTGCTGAATATTTCCGTTAATATTTCAGTGAAAAGTTTTTTGAAGAGGTAGTGAAATATACAAATATGTATAGTGTTGCAAAGACAGGGAAATCCCTAGGGACTACAGCTCATGAACTGAAGGTGTTTTTTGGGATAACTTTAATGATGGGGTGCATGAGTTATCCTAGGCTACCCATGAACTGGAAGAAATCTATTTCTTTATCAGCTATTAGTGACACTATGCCTAGAGACCGGTTCCTTGCGCTCAGGAATAATTTGCACTTTGTTGGTACTATAAAACCACCTAAAGAGGCTAAAACTAATAGACTGTGGAACTTTCAGTCAGTGATCGACACAGTAAGAAGAAGATGTCACAGTTTGCCTCGTAGCTTTAACTACTACAATATTGAGAGCTGAAGAGTTTGAAACACCGTTAGATGATGCGTTAAGCACCTCCACAAAGGCAAAAGTTTACAAACCCCATCCGAAACCAGGTTTGGACAGCCGGTATGATGGATATGATCACTGGCCGACAGTGGTTGATATTTTGTCACCACGAACATGTCAGTATGAGCGCTGCAGTTCCAGAACAAAGACAAAGTGCATAAAATGCAATGAGTACTTATGTCTTGCAAAAGGAAAGGATTGTTTCAAATTATTTCACGAAAAGTGAAGCAGTCTGAACCATGACTTTGTGTTACAAAACAAATAAATAAAAATTATTATTAATTTTTTTTGCCACAGAATATGATTTGCAATCTATGTAATATTTTTTATAATAACTAATAAATAAAAGTAATGAAAGAATAATTTTTTATTCATAACTGTTCCTCAGGTAACTTATAGTATCAAACAAATTGCACGAAGTCAAACAATAATTTTGGTGAAATAAAACATGACCCTCACGATTGTTCTAGTTGTTTTCCCGCTACATTTTATATGAAGAGTTTTTTTATTGTTTTTCCCAGTGTCTACTATGCCCAAGTATACAGAGAATTCAACTTTATTTACCATTTAAAAAAAAAGGTGTTCACGGTGGAAAGGGTTAAACCTTCCACTGCTAGTGCTGTTACCTGCCGTCTGTAAGTGGTTACTGCACGTTGACGCTGAACATAGACGGTGGTCACGTTAATGGGATTGGACTATGTGGATATGATCACAGTGAAAATTTTAAAAATGATTATTATAAACTTGGTTTGATCACTATACAAACATTGAACAATGCGACTGTCAGTGTTAAGCTTATCATAAAGAAACAAATGAAGGAACAAATCTCATGAATAGTATCAACTTAGACTATCTTAAAGGACCCCTTTTTCAAAGTCTAATGAATTTATAACACATTTAATGGTTTGATACTTCAAATAATGAGAGTGAGAAGTAACAATCAACTACTGTGTGTTACACACTTAAGTAGAAATGCAGTATCTCACTTTCGAGTGTCCAGTAATCGCACTTGATATTAACTTTAACGGGAATTTCGCGTTATTGATAGCTATGTAGTACGGTTTTATTCTATTTGTGATGACGGTTTCCTTCCACAGAAGACCAGAATTAAGAAACCATGGGGTATGTGCACGTCCTGTTGGACAGGCCAGTATTAAGTTCCTTTGGAATTGATGTCCTTATTACGAAGATTGGAACTTTAATGGTGGCAACTATTTATTTACAGCTCGTAAAAAACATACGTGTCTCGAAGCTTTACTAACCTTCAGAGTAGTCACCTGCATTGTGTATAACTCGTTGCTAGCGATGTGCAGGTCGTAGGATACTCTTAGCAGTACCAGCTGTGTTGACAGTTCGAGCGACGCGGTCTATTGCCCGACGAATTTGTAGCAGTTCTGAAGCGAATGGCGTGAAGTGTTTTCTTCAGTTTAGATATCGAGTTGAACTCCCGAGGGCTTAAGTCAGGGTAGTGCAGTAGCTGGTGAAATACGTAACTGAACGTCGGTCTTGTCGGTACATGATTCACAATGTCAATTGTAACTGATAATGGAGCCTTGCTAGGTCGTAGCAAATGACGAAGCTGATGGCTATGCTAAACTATCGTCTCGGCAAATGAGAACGTAAGAAGTCAGTGAACCATCGCTAGCAAAGTCGGCTGTACAACTGGGGCGAGTGCTAGGAAGTCTCTCTAGACCTGCCGTGTGGCGGCGCTCGGTCTGCAATCACGGATAGAGGCGACACGTGGGTCCGACGTATACTACCGGACCGCGGCCGATTTAAAGGCTACCACCTAGCAAGTGTGGTGTCTGGCGGTGACACCACATTTCTCCCCCGCAAATCGGCGGACGGTTGTGGCATAAGGCTTCCTCTCGCCGTGGGGAGGACGGCATGTTGACGTATGCAACGAGGTGGGGAGCCTAACAACAGGCGAGGCTGTGCCACCCGCACCCTGCCATTCGGACCGCAGGGAGCTAGGAAACGCCTGAAAACCTGCTCCAGGGTGCACGCCAACATGCGGTGTATGCGCCCGCAGAGAGACAGGAGGGGCCGAAGGGTCGACCTCCATCGGGCCGGGGCACCCGACGAGCGGGCAAGAGTTCCATGCCGAAGGACAACTGGTCACGGGAAGCGATCGGCGGCGCGTGACCCAGGGAGGCGCCCGGCGGTTGCAGCGACGCGTCCACTGGGGCAAAATGGAAGGCAGTGTCGTCAACACCTGGGGCTGAGGCGAGCCAGTAGATGGGTCCGGAGGGCGCTGACCGGACGGCAACGTTGCTGAAAGAAGACGGCGACGACAGAGGCGCAGCTGGTTGAGACGCCGGCGCACCTCACCAGAGGCCCCCAAAACCAAAAACATAGCGCGGCCGAGGCAGCGAAGAATGCGCCCTTCGAGCCAACGCTGTGAACCTCGGTAGTGGCGGTAGTAGACAACGTCGCCTGGAGCAAAAGCAGGTGTCTGCTGCTGCACAGGAACCTGATGCGGCGGATGTAGCAAAGACATCAAGGTTCGATGAGGACGACCGTGGAGCAACTCAGCCGGCGAGCGACCATCTTGGGGCTGAGAGCGATACGAGGACAAAAAGAGCAATAACGCGTCCTTCCGAGAATGCGACTCTTTTAACTTCAACATCTGTGACTTGAAAGTCCTGAACAATCGTTCAGCGGCACCGTTTGACTGTGGCGAAAACGGCGCGGACATCAGATGTTGAATCGTCAAATTTTTAAGTGGTGCAGAAGAAACATTAACTGAAATACAACTGCCAGATAGCCTGCATTACTTCAGTGCTATGACACTTCAGCATTAAACTTACCTACATTCCCAAATTCATAATTTCAAAAAAGCTGGACACATGCGAGGAAGACTCACGCTCTGTGGCTTCCGTTCAAACTTAATTGTGTGTATTGATAATTCATCTAATTGTTTCGATGTTTGTGAGTATGAAATGGCCGTATGTTTTGAATGAATTGACTTAGAAGCTTAAATTTTTTACACTGCCAAGAGGCCGAAGATCTCAATATTTGACAAATTTCGACTTGGTACCTTACCCGTTCCTGAGAATGTATCTGACATAAATTTGAGCTTGAGACCTCTACCCGTTTCTGACAGACGAACAACAGGGTGATGCTGTAAGGGTTCCGTATTTACCGATCGACATATGGAAACCTAAAAACGGGTAAACACTACCGATGGTAGACGAGTTCAATGTAGTAGCGTCTTCAAATGAAATTCAGTGCGAAGTCGTCCAGTAGTTAGCGCACTGGACACTCATTGGGCTGTAGGTCAGTTCACATCTCAGTCAGGTCATCCAGTTTTCGGTTTCCAGTGGTTTCCTCAGAAGGCTTAAGGTCAATGCTGGGACGATTCCGTTCAATAGGACACAGCCGATTTCCTTCCGCATACTGTCTGAGTCCGAGCTTGTGTTCCGTCCCTAATAAGTTGATCGTAGGCGGGACGATAACCTTCCTTCCTTACGCAAACAGCAGCCAGACTGCGCTGAAAGTCAATTTGACAGACGAGATTCTCGATCGATGGCCGAGTCTGATTGTGTGTGGATGTTGTACCATGTACTATCACTTTGGGTTGCGTCGTCTGTGAGAAAGATCACCGGGGCAAAAAGTATAACTCACAGTTAATTTTTTTACGGTAAGAAGCAAAAACAATTTTTATATAAATTTTTCTCGTCTCTTTTGTTGCGAAGAGTAGGTACCCAAATCTTTGTGACATGTTTCTTTCGCAGTCTATCACTTACGCTCATTTTTTGGCAAAGATTGTAACCAGATAAGTCACGACTGCTCCTCGTAAGATCTGATGAATAAATACGCTGCTATAGATGTTTGTCCAGCTGCAATATTTAGCGGCTCTGTTCGGCTGGAGTTTGTTTCGACATAGCTATATCCTGTGGCAGAATTTACAGCTTGAAGAGTTACAAAGGCCCTCTGCATGATTGCAGTATGCTTCAAATATGAACTGAGTGCCCGAAAGTCACGGGTAGACTTATCCTGTTTGTAGATGAAACGTCTATTACGCCAGAATGTTGCGTCTTGATGTGCCGTATGTAGATACAGTATCGGAGCAATCTGTGAATTAGCCCGCATCTCGTGGTCGTGCGGTAGCGTTCTCGCTTCCCACGCCCGGGTTCCCGGGTTCGATTCCCGGCAGGGTCAGGGATTTTATCTGCCTCGTGATGGCTGGGTGTTGTGTGATGTCATTAGGTTAGTTAGGTTTAAGAAGTTCTAAGTTGTAGGGGACTGATGACCATAGATGTTAAGTCCCATAGTGCTCAGAGCCATTTGAACCAATCTGTGAATTACATTGCCGGAAAAAACTGCAACATCCACAGGATCATGTTATTGACAAGTAATGCGAAAGGTAGCTCATCACTGTATATGATAACAAATTCAGATCAAATGACATGCACATATCACAGTAAACGGTGAATGAACAGTCGCACTGTACCTCTGGCGGCAAGGCAGGTGTGTAGTAGCGTTGGGCAGTTGCAGGTGAGCAGCTAACACTGGATGAGGGGAGAGGGATGGCGGAGTTTTGAGAGCGGACGATCTGAACGTGTGTCCGTCAGAAAAAGGAAATTTGTAAGACTGGATGTCATGAACTGATATATATATTATTACTTTTGAACACTATTAAGGTAAATATATTGTTTGTTCTCTATCAAAATCTTTCATTTGCTAACTAAAACTATCAGTAGTTATTGCCTTCAGTAGTTAGAACGAAGATTTTTGTGAGGTAAGTGATTCATGAAAGGTATAGGTTATTGTTAGTCAGGGCTATTCTTTTTAGGGATTATTGAAAGTTGAGTTGCGCTGAAAATATTGCGTGTCAGTTTAGTGATGATCAGAATAAGAGAGAACCGTCTGAGTACGTCCAGTTTTGCTCAACTGTTCGAAAATCAGATAACGTAAGAGTTTTTTCAGCGCTGTCATTCTTTACATGCAAAAGGGACGTTTCAGTGTATTCTCGCAAGCAAATGATCATAAAGCTGCTGAATGGCATCCAGCGATACATTGTTCCAACCATCTTGCACCGTTTGTTGCAATTCTGGAATGGCTCTTGCAGACTCCGGAGGACGTGTAGAATCCCACTTCACCACGCCCATACGTACTCAGCTGCCGAGAGCTCTGAGGCTCTTTCTGGGCAAGGTAGTTGCTGTACGCCTCGCAGAGCATAATGCGTAGCAGCAGACGTGTATAGACGTGAGTTCCGCTGCACAAGCGCATCACGTTCCTGTAATTGCACTAGCGCGGGGATGACAACCTGTGAAATGTAGCGGGCACTGGTTACTTTATCCTGCAGAAACACCATGTGTGACCGCTAGTTGTAACTGTTGGCCCTCCCCTACACCATGAAGTCACATGTGGGACCTATGTGTCATTATCGAATGAATTCGGCGAACAATCGCCTCAGTACACAGCGTACCACCCTTTAGCTGCAGCGTAGGCTTGCATTCTTGCATGCAAACGATCATAAACGTGCCGAGTGACATCCTGAAATAGATTGTCCTAATGATCTAACACCATTCGTTGCAATTTGGCAATGGTTCTTGCAGGCTGTGGAGGACGAGTAAGTTCCTGCTTCATCGTATCTCATATGTGTTCAATAGGTGAGAGGTCTGTCGCTCTTTCTAACCAGGGCAGTTATTGCGCACCACGAGGAACATGTTGCATAGCAGCATCCGTATGTGGACACCTGCTGAAAAATTGCATCACGTTCTTATCGGAGAAATGGCCGTGAAATTTAGCCAGCACGGGTTACTTTGTCCAGGAGAAACACGATATGTGACTAGCTGTAACTGATGCCCCCACCGCCGCCCACACCACAACGGAGTCTGAGATGCTACTTGTATCACATGGGCGTATCGGCTGCGGAATCGGCCTCTCACCTCTTCTGCACCGTACAAGTAAGCGTCTCTTAGTCGCATATACACTCCTGGAAATGGAAAAAAGAACACATCGACACCGGTGTGCCAGACCCACCATACTTGCTCCGGACACTGCGAGACGGCTGTACAAGCAATGATCACACGCACGGCACAGCGGACACACCAGGAACCGCGGTGTTGGCCGTCCAATGGCGCTAGCTGCGCAGCATTTGTGCACCGCCGCCGTCAGTGTCAGCCAGTTTGCCGTGGCATACGGAGCTCCATCGCAGTCTTTAACACTGGTAGCATGTCGCGACAGAGTGGACGTGAACCGTATGTGCAGTTGACGGACTTTGAGCGAGGGCGTATAGTGGGCATGCGGGAGGCCGGGTGGACGTACCGCCGAATTGCTCAACACGTGGGGCGTGAGGTCTCCACAGTACATCGGTGTTGTCGCCAGTGGTCGGCGGAAGGTGCACGTGCCCCTCGACCTGGGACCGGACCGCAGCGACGCACGGATGCACGCCAAGACCGTAGGATGCTACGCAGTGTCGTACGGGACCGCACCGCCACTTCCCAGCAAATTAGGGACACTGTTGCTCCTGGGGTATCGGCGAGGACCATTCGCAACCGTCTCGATGAAGCTGGGCTACGGTCCCGCACACCGTTAGGCCGTCTTCCGCTCACGCCCCAACATCGTGCAGCCCGCCTCCAGTGGTGTCGCGACAGGCGTGAATGGAGGGACGAATGGAGACGTGTCGTCTTCAGCGATGAGAGTCGCTTCTGCCTTGGTGCCAATGATGGTCGTATGCGTGTTTGGCGCCGTGCAGGTGAGCGCCACAATCAGGACTGCATACGACCGAGGCAGAGGCACACAGGGCCAACACCCGGCATCATGGTGTGGGGAGTGATTTCCTACACTGGCCGTACACCTCTGGTGATCGTCGAGGGGACACTGAATAGTGCACGGTACATCCAAACCGTCATCGAACCCATCGTTCTACCATTCCTAGACCGGCAAGGGAACTTGCTGTTTCAACAGGACAATGCACGTCCGCATGTATCCCGTGCCACCCAACGTGCTCTAGAAGGTGTAAGTCAACTACCCTGCCCAGCAAGATCTCCGGATCTGTCCCCCATTGAGCATGTTTGGGACTGGATGAAGCGTTGTCTCACGCGGTCTGCACGTCCAGCACGAACGCTGGTCCAACTGAGGCGCCAGGTGGAAATGGCATGGCAAGCCGTTCCACAGGACTACATCCAGCATCTCTACGATCGTCTCCATGGGAGAATAGCAGCCTGCATTGCTGCGAAAGGTGGATATACACTGTACTAGTGCCGACATTGTGCATGCTCTGTTGCCTGTGTCTATGTACCTGTGGTTCTGTCAGTGTGATCATGTGATGTATCTGACCCCAGGAATGTGTCAATAAAGTTTCCCCTTCCTGGGACAATGAATTCACGGTGTTCTTATTTCAATTTCCAGGAGTGTAGAAAGAACCTACTCCCATCATTAAAGACGGCAGGGCGCTATTGCACCCTCTAGTGGACCCTTTCACGACATCGGAGCAGCTGTACTTCGCTGTGTCGTTGTGTCGGTGACTGCCTAGCGCGAGAGACACTTGATAGTAATAGTGGTGCAAGCAGCAGACTGTTCCCAATGGTCCGCGGTGACGCAGCAGGTGTAGAGTGTCCTCAGATTTCTTACTTGGATGATATTGCGTCGGCCACCAGACTCAGACAATGCTTAGAGCTTGACGCGCCTGTATACTACGTGGACAGGTGTGGGAATGTTCCACAGGCTGCTACTGAAGGCAGCTACACATGACCGATACATTGTGCCCAATATGTGAAAAACGTTCAAATAGGTGTAGTTGTTCCGCGGGAGTCGATTGTCTTCGGTAGGGCATGGTTGTACCCTAGAATGGATGTTGCACACACTGTTCACCTTGTAACGTCTCCTAGCAAAACACATACTATACAAAACGATAATTTACCTTCATAACATAAAAGAAATTTTGCTGTGCGTAGTTCTGGTCTGGCAAACATTATAGTAAAAACATATTTTTCTTTGATAATAGTCTCATGTTCTCGTGTTAGTCGTGGTACTTATTTGTGTTTTACTGTTAACAAAAATCCACTGCAAAATTTTGATGTTGAACAAACATTGCGTACTGTAACATCAGTATTGATAACGAAATAATGTTCAGTAACCTTTTCAATAACTGTAAAGTAAGGAAGATATGTTGAACTCTATAGCGAGTTACAGTAACGAAACAATGTTCCGGCGGGCGGAGTAGCCGAGCGTTTCTAGGCGCTACAGTCTGGAACCGCGCGACCGCTACGGTCGCAGGTTCGAATCCTGCCTCGGGCATGGATGTGTTGTAAGTAGGCTGTTTAGGTTTTTATATTGTAACGCCACTATGTAAGTAAGCTGTTTAGGCTTTTATATTGGTAACGCCACGTAGTGCTCTGTATGAAAATCACTGGCTGTGCTGTGTGCAGTCTGTGGCTGGTTGGCATTGTTGGAATATTCTAGTGCTGGGCAGTTGGATGTGAACAGCGCGTAGCGCTGCGCAGTTGGAGGTGAGCCCCCAGCAGTGGTGGATGTGGAGAGAGAGATGGCGGAATTCTGAGAGCGGATGATCTGGACGTGTGTCCATCAGAGACAGTAAATTTGTAAGACTGCATGTCATGAACTTTTGAACACTATTAAGGTAAATACTTTGTTGTTTATCAAAATCTTTCATTTGCTAACTATGCCTGTCAGTAGTTAGTGCCTTCAGTAGTTTGAATCTTTTATTTAGCTGGCAGTAGTGGCGCTCGCAGTATTGCAGTATTTCGAGTAAAGAAGATTTTTGTGAGGTAAGTGATTCCTGAAAGTTATAGGTTATTGTTAGTCAGGGGCATTCTTTTGTAGGGATTTTTAAAAGTCAGAGTGCATTGCGCAAAAAATATTGTGTGTCAGTTTAAGCGCTGTCATTTATAATTTTTCTAAGGGGACGTTTCAGTGTGTGACGTCCTTAGGTTAGTTAGGTTTAAGTAGTTCTAAGTTCTAGGGGACTGATGACCTCAGAAGTTAAGTCCCATAGTGATGAGAGCCATTTGAACAATGTTCCTTTAATACACAGCCATATCCAGAATAATAAGAACATAATATATTTTGTTTTGTTGAAAATTAACTATCCAAAGAACGTCACAGCACAGCATCCCTAAAAAGTATTTCAAGACTCTTTTCTTAGCAACATATTTTATCTCATATATTAGTTGTTACGCAAGCAGTAACAAAGTAGAGAGCCAGCGAAATCCTATAAACTCACCACATGTACTGTCTGCAGAGAGAGAGAGAGAGAGAGAGAGAGAGAGAGAGAGAAAGAGAGAGAAATAGAGGGCGCACAGTCAGGCCTCCTGAGCGTCATCTGAACGCCGATGAGCGTGACAAATGAATCACTAACACATAAAATACCGGGTGATCAAAAAGTCTGTATAAATTTGAAAACTTAATAAACCACGGAATAATGCAGATAGAGAGGTAAAAATTGATACACATGCTTGGAATGACATGGGGTTTTACTAGGAGAAAGAAAATTGCTAGACGTGTGAAAGATCTCTTGCGCGCATCGTTTGCTGATGATCGTGTGCTCAGCCGCCGCTTTCGTCATGCTTGGCCTCCCAGGTCCCCAGGCAACAGTCCGTGCGATTATTGGCTTTGGGGTTACCTGAAGTCGCAAGTGTATCGTGATCGACCGACATCTCTAGGCATGCTGAAAGACAACATCCGACGCCAATGCCTCACCATAAGTCCTCGACTACAGCTGTTGTTGAGGAATGATGGTGGACATATTGAGCATTTCCTGTAAAGAACATCATCTTTGCTTTGTCTTCCTTTGTTATGCTAATTATTGCTATTCTGATCAGACGAAGCGCCATCCGTCGAACATTTTTTGAACGTTTGTACTTTTTTTTGTTCTAATAAAACCCCATGACATTCCAAGCGAGTGTGTCGATTTGTACCTCTCTATCTGCATGATTCCGTGATTTATTCAGTTTTCAAATTTATACTGACTTTTTGATCACCTGGTACATTCCCTGGTGCCACTGGACACAATTCTTGAGGGTGTTGCATTTTCTCCCGGCAGTGCAAGTGCGAGGCCCGCCGCGTAGCACGAGAGTTCCGTAGCGCCGTCCTTGGCTCAGATTCGCACAGTACCACGCTTGGCTGTCGCTGCCGGGGGTCCGCGCAACCGGTCCCGAGATGAAAGTGTTTGTAACGGGCAGGCAGCCCGCGGTGACCGGGCGCCGCCCACGGACCCAGCTGTACCGCTGTCTGGTAACGTTTAGCGCCTACACGCTCCACACTCCAGTGGCAGTCACGGCAGCGGCGGGTTCTATTATGTGCGTGCGGAAGATTACACGGATACATCGTACAACTCACGAGGAGCTATTCTGTCTAGCAGCGGAGGAAATGTGAGGCTTTCAACTTTGTCGCAACTATTTGTTTACAACTTATCGTAAAAGGTGCACGTTTAGAAGTTTTTCTGTCTGAACTGTGAATTATTTTCAAAGAATATTCTTAAGAACTTATTTTATTTGCTAGCGATTCATCAATAACATTAACACATTCAATCACACTATGTTAGCATGGAAGTAGTTGCCAGGGAGTAACTGATGAAATCATAACCAAATCCCTTTTAACCAACGTTAATTTTATTCAATTTAATATTGTCTAAAAGCATTTTATTAAAAGAAACAGATTTAAAATTATAATCAGAGAGCACCCTCTAAATATCAAAGTTACAATTTATTCAGAGGAACAAAGAAACAAGTTTCGACTGTATGAGCTTTCGGGCAGAGAACCTTGCCACACCATTTTGACACGGCCGTAGTTACCGCTCACAACAGCCTCTGACAGACTACACTGGTGCAAATCTGCAACACACCAGGTAACTTTAAACTACGAGTTTTAACTATTTACACAAGCACACAATCTATGCATCCCCCGTAGGAGGGATGGAAATGGTACAAAACACTAACAATTAACATATTAACCGTGCCACTGAAGGTGAAACTAAATTTTAACTTCTAAGAAAAGACTTACGGTGAAATGGTGGCAAAAATGATCATTTAAATAAAAGCCCATGAAATGCAATCTTATATAAAATTCTACAAGATTGACCAAACAATAGTTAAGATGCTCTACAGTACACAGATACCGCCTCTCAAGATCATAGGCAATAATATCAAAGTTTCCAAAGATCAAAACATATTTCAGGTATTACGGCGTTACACTCCAAGCAATAAATTCGTTAACACACCAAATCCGACAAACATGACAGAGGCAGCTACTTACGTACGGTAGACTGATAGGGAGATTACCGAACAACCCGAACCGCCGGTTGCTCTGACCCGCCCCTACTCCACAAGGGAAAAACGGACTACTCAATTTATAAACAACCACTTTCCCGCTGGTTGGCAAATGTAGACAGCCCCAAAGCAAAACGGCTGGTGACCTCACCAAAAAACAAGTAGAATTTAACAAGAGTAAATCAAACAAGATAGCACCAGTCACTTAACTTCTAATACACTACGATTTCTCGAGAAGATCTGGCGCAGCACCCCTAAATCGCTCTCCCGAACCGTCCGCTGCCAGCCGCTGCAACGGACGCAGGAAGGCGCGCCGCTCTCCCGTCTCACGGTGTCGCATCTCGCCCGGCCACACTGATGTCGTGGGTTGACTCCTGTTGCTCTCGTGTCGACCGCGAAGTCACTACCCCTCGCTATACGCCGCGGCCCACTGGACTCGCGTGGCGACCTCACATGCGCCGACGCTCATGACGGACAAGTCATCTTGTGTCTCAATGTGCTACCGACCAACCGATCGATCCAACCGCCAATGACCAATGCCTGAGCAAACTCGAGCAGACTGGCGACCTAACGCGCAGATTCAGATGCAGGAACTAAGCCCCGACCGGGAGACCACTCGCTGAGTTCTCTTACTGGCGGAGTGGAAAGACTCGTTTTGCCGGCTTTAAAGCACTCCGAACGACAGACAAACACTAACTGCCTAACAAATGCGAACGAGAGACAGACTAGCAAGCTGGGGACGAGAGACTGACCCAAAATGCCCCCCTGGCGGGCTCATAGCGCACCTTAAATATACGTGAACAGGCAACCTTTCCCCTTTCCCACCAGAGGGAGACACCAAACCTGCGACTGCCACAGCGGCGCCACCGCCAGAAACGAAGGGCGACTGCTTCACACTATGCGCTGCGGCGCGCCCTTCAAAACAGCTCACTGTCATGTACAGACCGTTTCCAGCGATGTGGAGGTCGTACGATACCCTCCGCAGCAACTCTTCTATTGGTAGTTTCAGTGGAGATGCCTTTAGCTTGAGGAATGCCGTGAAGTGCTTCATTCATATTGGGAACCGAGTTAAAGCCACAAGGGCTTGAGTCTGGAGGGTATGTGGGTGGTACTGCGCTTCCCAGTTTCATCGAGCGAACAAATTAGTCACAACTTGCACCGTATGCACCCGACCATCGTCATGCAAAATGATGGGCGAGCCCTCCAGAAAGCTTCGCCATGTCTTTCTGTACGCTGACCGCAGGCCGTGTTTGTTCCAAAAATGAAGAGCTTAGAGAAAGAAGCGGTGCCACTTTCTGAAGGATCCGTTGATCGCTCGGTGAGACTCGGAAGTGCTGCACCACCCAGCATTCACACCGGACTTAAACCTCTGGGACTTCAGTTTTATTCTTACACTGAAGGAAACATTTCATGACATTCGTTTCAGGAATGTTACGGACAGTCGTCGGGAAATAGACTGCACCACTCGAACTATCAACACAACTGGCACTGCTAAGGGTATAGTACGACTATCACATCGCTTAGAACGAGTTGTACAAAATTCTGCTGACTTCTTTAAATAAAAGTTAACTTTGAAACAAGTATTTATTTTGAATAAATTGTAAGTAAATAGTCACCAGAACTGAAGTTCTAACTCTCGTATATGGTGTAACCTCTCTAAAAAAAGGAATCAGCTGATAGGACACGCCCTGACGCACCAAGGTATCGTTCACCACCAAATAATAAATTACCCAGCTACAAACAAGCTACTACACGAATACCAGTCAGGTTTCCGTAAACATCGCAACACAATATCTGTCTTAATAAAGGTAACATATGAAGTGAAGCGTACCGTGGGAGGACAAGAGACGACCATCATGTGTTTCTTAGATTTCAGCAAAGCCTTTGACACTGCCGACTTCGACATATTAGTTGTCAAATTTCTCAGCTTAAATATCTCGTAAAGTGCACTGCAATGGTGTCACTCACAAGTGACGTCCCGCCAGCAATGCGTCGTGTCCGGCACCACGAAGTCACAATGGAATCAGATAGTATTAGGCGCCCCCAAGCCTCGGTATTAAGTCCTATACTATTTCATTGAACGTAAATGATGCGTCAGTAATTTTGTTCTGTTGCAAATGCCGTATGTACCTCCAGTTATATCTAAGTGCAAAACCAGCTGAAGGCAGCTGTTGACCTCTGTGCACTATTAAAATAGGCACAGAATACAAGGTTAAAGCTCAACCCATCCAAAACCCATCCGGTACTAGTTCGTCATTCTGGGCTCATTAGCCCGAAATATCGGGAATTCCTACCATCTTTAATTCTAAATGGGACAAATATAAACTTCCCTCCCTCAGAAAAGACTCTAAGAATAACAAAAGCTGAAAATCTAAATTGGACGGAGCAATGTGAATAAGCCATCAACATCTCTCTATGTCCCGAAACAGTATAAAAGGCTCTTCCTACTTGACCTGTACAAACACGTATATTCCTGCCATTGATTATAGCGATGTTATCCTTCTCAGAAAAGCTCTTGGCGCCTGGAACTGGTTATGAATGTGTGCATTCGATATATATTCGACGTTAGAGTCTTTGATCATATTTCAACATCGTCTTCATGCCTATCCTAGCTGCGTGCAGACAAGTGCAGAGATTTCCGCATAACCTGTCTCCTTTACTGTCTTATGAACGTACCCTCTCCATCATATTTATCCTCGACCTTAACGCTCTTGTCTGAGCAACATGGCAGAAACTCATCCCTATCAGAGCAAAACCCTTTGTGTCCCACTTCATCGCTCCTTGCCACGGTTCGCGTGGCTTCCTCCATCGGAAGTTCGAGTACTCCCTTGGGCATAGGTGTGTGTGTTGTTCTTAGCGTAAGTTAATTTAAGTTCGATTAAGTAGTGTGTTAACCTAGGGACCGATGACCTCAGCAGTTTGGTCCCATAGGAATTTCGAAAAAATTCCAGCCAGACGCTCCTTATTCCACAGTATTCTTAGCTGGTGCAATCACCTTAAATTTCCCTTCTTCAGAACTCATCTTTTATAGTACCTGCTATTATTATTACTATTGTCATTATCATTATTATTGTTGCTATCGGAGGCAGCAGTAGTAGAAGCACTGACAGTAATAACTTTATTAGCTCTTATTCGGTAGAATTTTATCATATTGTCTCTGCATACAATCAGATCATTTTATTACTATTTGTCATAGGTAAATAAGATGCAACTGAGACGTAAAACAAGGTACTGCATGTGCGAAACCCAGGCCTAATGTTATTGGAGGCAGCACTAGTAAAAGCAGAGACAGTAATAACTTTATTAGCTCTTAGTCGGTAGAATTTTATCATATTGTCTCTGCATACAATCAAATCATTTTATTACTATTTGTCATAGGTAAATAAGATGCAACTGAGACGTAAAACAAGGTACTGCATGTGCGAAACCCAGGTCTAATGTTATTGGAGGCAGCAGTAGTAAAAGCGGAGACAGTAATAACTTTATTAGCTCTTAGTCGGTAGAATTTTATCATATTGTCTCTGCATACAATCAAATCACTTTATTGCTATTTGTCATAGGTAAATAAGACGCAACTGAGACGTAAAACAAGGTACTGCATGTGCGAAACCCAGGTCTAATGTTATTGGAGGCAGCAGTAGTAAAAGCAGAGACAGTAATAACTTTATTAGCTCTTAGTCGGTAGAATTTTATCATATCGTCTCTGCATACAATCAAATCATTTTATTACTATTTGTCATAGGTAAATAAGATGCAACTGTGACGTAAAACAAGGTACTGCATGTGCGAAACCCAGGTCTAATGTTATTGGAGGCAGCAGTAGTAAAAGCAGAGACAGTAATAACTTTATTAGCTATTAGTCGGTAGAATTTTATCATATTGTCTCTGCATACAATCAAATCATTTTATTACTATTTGTCATAGGTAAATAAGATGCAACTGAGACGTAAAACAAGGTACTGCATGTGCGAAACCCAGGCCTAATGTTATTGGAGGCAGCAGTAGTAAAAGCAGCGACAGTAATAACTTTATTAGCTCTTAGTCGGTAGAATTTTATCATATTGTCTCTGCATACAATCAAATCATTTTATTACTATTTGTCATAGGTAAATAAGATGCAACTGAGACGTAAAACAAGGTACTGCATGTGCGAAACCCAAGTCTAATGTTATTGGAGGCAGCAGTAGTAAAAGCAGAGACAGTAATAACTTTATTAGCTCTTAGTCGGTAGAATTTTATCATATTGTCTCTGCATACAATCAAATCATTTTATTGCTATTTGTCATAGGTAAATAAGACGCAACTGAGACGTAAAACAGGGTACTGCATGTGCGAAACCCAGGTCTAATGTTATTGGAGGCAGCAGTAGTAAAAGCAGAGACAGTAATAACTTTATTAGCTCTTAGTCGGTAGAATTTTATCATATTGTCTCTGCATACAATCAAATCATTTTATTACTATTTGTCATAGGTAAATAAGATGCAACTGAGACGTAAAACAAGGTACTGCATGTGCGAAACCCAGGCCTAATGTTATTGGAGGCAGCAGTAGTAAAATCAGAGACAGTAATAACTTTATTAGCTCTTAGTCGGCAGAATTTTATCATATTGTATCTACAGACACTCAGATCATTTTATCACTATTTGTCATAGGTAAATAAGATGCAACTGAGACGTAAAACAAGGTACTGCTTGTGCGAAACTCAGGTCAAATCTGAGAGGATTTGAAGGCCCTACTCTGATCTGGTTAAACAAGTAGAATAAATAAATTATGGAAGGAAGTGAGGAAAGGAAAATAGTAGACAAAGACCAAGGCTTGATGCAGTAAGCATTTTGAAATGGTTATATGTATCACTAGTTATTCAGAAATAAAGAGACTTGCACAGAATAGACTGGCGTGAAGAGCTTCATCATAGCTGTCTTCGGAATAAAGGCCCAAATAACAAGATTGTGTAACCACCGTTTCGAAAAGAAGATAGTAATTAATAACGAAATTATAAAAACCAGTGAATGAGTCCTTATCTTCAGAGCCGTTGAAGACTGCATGAACAAGAGAAAAAAAATTATCGGAAATTTACAAATGGCCTAAAGTGCTCGTAGTTAACTGAATAAATTTTTCAAAACCAGACTCCGTACGCGCCTGGGGACGAAAGTCTGTAATTACTGTGTATTGGTGGTTCTGACCTATGGCAACGAAATTTTTGCGGGACATTTCAAAAGGATTCTCGAAATTTCACAAATCTAAATCTTCTACACGGAGTGAATAAAAATATGGAAACAGCAAAAAGGCAACAAATTATCACGGCCAACACGGTGTAGGAAAACCGTTGGCATTCGAAACAGCTTGCAGCCGTCTGTATAATTTTCAAGGGAAATTTGTAGAATTCTTGCTGCCAAATACGAGCTTGTGCACGTAAGGATGATGGGACTGGACAGCGATCACGTATCATTCTCTCCAAAGTACACCACCAAGGCTCAATAACACTGAGATCTGGTGACTGCAGTGGCCAGGGGAGATGCGACGTTTCATCCTCGTGCTCACAGAACTAGCCCTCGAGTTGTGCGAATAGGGGCGTTGTCGTCTTGGAACACAGCATCGCTATTGGTTGGCAGTAATGTGATCTTGCAGAGAAACCATGGAGCCCAAATCATCACCAGACCCCCGACATATCTCATTCTTGACACCAAGCTGTCTGCATCTTAGGTTTAGGATAGCGTACGCCGGATGTAAACTCGGCCACAAGTTGGAAACAGTGAGAAACAACAATTATCCGACCAAATGAATGTGTTCTATTGTTCCGCAGTCCAGATTTTATGGCGACGTTTACTTTTTACGAGTATTTGCATCCGTGCTGTGCGGTTTCGTAATTCCAGCTCGCTCTACAATAACCAGCTTTTGGAACTCCCATTCTGTTCTGGTGCTGACTGGTTTCGCGAGTGCGAGATTCAGCTCTGGAAGATCTTTTTAGCTGCCGCTCTCTTATTTCTCGCTACAGTTCTAATCAATGGCCTGATGGTATTGGGTGCCATGTCTCGGTCACCTCTTGTTCGCATTGACGGCTCTTTGAACAGTAGACGTTACATTTCAGATGTGTTACGACCCGTGGCTCTACCCTTCAGTCGATCCCTGCGAAACCCTACACTTCAGCAGGATAATGCACGACCGCACGTTGCACGACCTGTACGGGACTTTCTGGATACAGAAAATGTTCGACTGCTGCCCTGGCCAGCATACTCTCCAGATCTCTCACCAACTGGAAACGTCTGGTCAATGGTGGCCGAGCAACTGGCTCGTCACAGTACGCCAGTCACTACTCTTGATGAACTGTGGTATCGTGTTGAAGCTGCATGGGCAGCTGTACCTGTACACGCCATCGAAGCTCTGTTTGACTCAATGCCCAGGCGCATCAAGGCCGTTATTACGGCCAGAGGTGGTTGTTCTGGGTACTGATTTCTCAGGATCTAAGCACCCAAATTATGTGAAAATGTAATCACATGTCAGTTCTAGTATTATATATGTGTCCAATGAATACCCGTTTATCATCTGCGTTTCTTCTTGGTGTAGCAATTTTAATGGCCAATAGTGTATTTTTCCGCTTTACTTGCATGTGGTATAAATTTTAGGTCTGTGTCTCTTCAAGCACCAATCACTTCGGCTACATTGGTTACAAAAGGATCCACCAGACGAGCGCCAACAATCTGCCCACGCTAGAATTTTTTACCTCCAACACAATGCGCTTACAACTACAGAAAACATTGTTTTGATCACGACTGACACTTGAAACATACTGAAGACAAAACACAGTTGCCGTGGTGGAATACAACAGCGCCACTTGCTTACTGGCAGTAATCTACATATTTTTGTCCAGCCTCTGTACATTAGCGAAGATCGAATATTTGGGTAAACTTTAACTTGAACACAGAAACTAAAAGTTTACGTAGGTGTTAATTAAAACGATAATTAGTTGAAACCCTCAGCTGCCGACAGGTGTTGTTGATATACCTCTATGGGGACAGCTGTGAGTCCCACCGGGACTCGAACCGGGTATTTCCTGCTTATACAGCAGACGCTCTAACCATCTGAGCCACCGAGGACACAGGTGAATAGAACGACTGCAGGGACTTATCCCTTGCACGCTTCCCTTAAGACCCCACATTCCCAACTGTCCACAATCTACATATGTAACGTACCTAATAGATATTTGCCTATCCACTCATTACTCGCGCACACTAAGGTGACGATTCCCGTAAGAGTTCGGGCAACCTGTGCACATTCGCACAGACGAAGGTCAATGGCTGAGTAGCCTTTAACTATATATATGAAGATAGCAACTGTTCTCGAAAGAACAGATGTGCTCAGGTTGCCCGAACTCCTGCGTGAATCGTCACCTTAGTGTGCGCGAGTAATGAGTGGATGAGCAAATATCTGTTAGGTACATTACGTATGTAGATTGTGGACAGATGTTAATGTGGGTCTCACGGGAAGCGTGCAAAGGATAAATCCCTGCAGTCGGGCTATTCATCTGTGTCCTCGGTGGCGCAGATGGACAGAGCGTCTGCCATGTAAGCAGGAGATCCTGGGTTTCGAATCCAGGTCGGGGCACACATTTCCAGCTGTCCCCATCGGGGTATATCACCAACACCTGTCAGCATCTGAGGGTTTCTATTGATTATCATTTATTCTAGAGAAGCTGCACGGTCATCAATGATATCTGTTCTTTCGAGAACAGTTACTATCTCCATATAGCTAATTAAAAGTTGCTTGTTCGTATGGTTGTCGCTCGGGGTCTCCCTGTTGCAGGTAGCTCATTCTCTTCGTCGTCCATTGCCCAATGTACGTCGAGCCGAGATGCAGTAACGCAGCGACAGAAGGCGTTTTGCGTTCACCGTATCAAAATGTTCAATGCAGATTGAATTTTCTCTCTGCAGCGGAGTGAGCAGTGCTATGAAAACAGTTGACAGATTAAATCTGTGTGTCAGAGTGCAGCTCAAACGTGGGACCTTTGCCTTTCGCGGGCAAGTACTCTCCGACTGGTGTATGCGGGCACGACTCACGACCCGCGCCCATAGCTTTATTTACGCCAGTACCTCATCTCCTACCTTACTAACTTCACAGAAGTTCTCCTGCATGCCTTGCGGAACTAGCATTCTTGGAATAAAGGATATTGCGGAGACATGGTTAGCCTCAGCCTGGGGGATTGTTTTCACAATGACAGAGCACTTGCCTCTGAAAAGCAAAGATCGTGGCACACAGTTATAATATGCTAGTTCGGTTCTGATACTGTTAAAGGGTATCATACTTTTAAATACTTGGGAGTGACACTGTCTTCCAATGGTAGAAGTATGGATGATGTAAACAATAAAATAGGCCAGGGCAAGCGAGCCATAAAACAACTAAATGGTATTCTCTGGAACAAACACATAACGCGTAGAACAAAACATACCATCTACCACACAATTATTGAAAGTATCACAACATATGGTGCAGACTTGTGGGAACTAACTCAGAGGCAGAATGATCGCCTGATGGCTGTCGAGATGGATTTCTGGAGACGGAGTGTGGATACTCCAGACTTGACCATATTAGAAAGGATCAGAGAAGTTATGAATGCCAAAAGCACAATCCTAGACTACATAGAAAGGAAGCGCCAACTCTGGTATGGTCACTTACAGCGTATGCCAGACACAAAATGGCCAAAACGGATATGGCAATGGACTCCACATCAAAGAAGAAAGCGCGGTAGACCTGCGAGATGCTGGAAAGACGACGTCTACGAAGCAATGGCGGCGAGAGGACTTAATGAAGGAGACTGGAATGACCGCGAACGATGGAGATCGGGATGCGAGAGGCGGCGGCAGCCGTAGAAACCTCGCTCGTATATATCATATCTGCGCACACTTCGCTGCAGAGCGAAAATTTCATTCCGGAAACAATGACACGCTGTGGCGAAGCCATGTCCCCGCACTGTGCTTCCTTCCCGGCCTGCTAGTCCGGCGAGGTGTTCAGAAGTTCTATGAAGTGTGGAGTGTTGGAGAGGAGGTTCACGGTACTCGAACTGAATGTGTAGCCGAGGCTGCAGCACATTACTGGGATGCGGCGGTATGGCCCTCGGGAGAGCTGCAGCGCTGAGGTGGCCGGCAACCGCCAGCCCACATTCGGCCAGGCCAAGGGAACACATTTCATAACAGCCCTTTCACTCGGCTCAAGGCTGTTTTCTCGCGAAATACGCTTCAGCAGCTGTGACCACAGTGTGGCTATTTTGCACAGTGGCACTTCACGGGCACAGCTGCTGCCTTCGAGCCCGTCACCATTCTGAGTCAGCATTTTTCTCCGCTTCGTTGGTTGCGAAGCTCACCACAGAGAATTTCAACTCATTTACGAGATTTCCAGTACGTCAGCAAACAGTGACCATGTCGTGTTCTGAGTATTTATCACGAAGCAGTGTCACAGCAGTTTTATTCAGTCGCTTATATACAGGGTGTCCATTGATCGTCACCCGGCCAAATATCTCACGAAATAAGCGTCAAACGAAAAAACTACAAAGAACGAAACTTGTCTAGCTTGAAGGGGGAAAGCAGACGGCCGCTAGATGGCGCTGCCATAGGTCAAACGTTTTTTTCCTAAATGGAAACCACCATTTTTTATTACATATTCGTGTAGTACGTAAAGAAATATGAATGTTTTAGTTGGACCACTTGTTTCGCTTTGTGATAGATGGAGCTGTAACAGTCACAAACAAACGGCTCACAATTTTAGACGAAAACTTGGTAACAGGTAGGTTTTTTAAATTAAAATACAGAACGTAGGTACGTTTGAACATTTTATTTCGGTTGTTCCAATGTGATACGTGGACCTTTGTGAACTTACCATTTCTGAGAACGCGTGCTGTTACAGCGTGGTTACCTGTAAATACCACATTAATGAAATAAACGCTCAAAATGATGTCGGTCAACCTCAATGCATTTGCCAATACGTGTAACAACATTCCTCTCAACAGCGAGTAGTTCGCCTTCCGCAACGTTCGTACATGCATTGACAATACGCTGACGCATGTTGTCAGGCGTTGTCGGTGGATCACGATAGCAAATATCCTTCAACATTCCTCTCAGAAAGAAATCCGGGGACGTCAGATCCGGTGAACGTGCGGGACTTGGTACAGTGTTTCGACGACCAATCCACCTGTCATGGAATATGATATTCAATACCGCTTCAACCGCACGCGAGCTATGTGCCTACAGCCATGCTGTTGGAAGTACATCGCCATTCTGTCACGCAGTGAAACATCTTGTAGTAACATCGGTAGAACATTACGTAGGAAATCAGCATACATTTCACCATTTAGATTTCCATCGATAAAATCAGGGCCAATTATCCTTCCTCCCATAATGCCGCACCATACATTAAAGCGCGAAGGCCGCTGATGTTCCACTTGTCGCAGCCATCGTGGATTTTCCGTTGCACAATAGTGCATATTATGCCGGTTTACGTTACCGCTGTTGGTGAATGACTCTTCGAAACTAAATAGAAGCCGTGCAAAAAAATCTGTCAAGTCCCGAAATTTCTCTTGTGCCCAGTGGCAGAGCTGTATACGACGTTCAAATTCGTCGCTATGTAATTACTGGTGCATAGAAATGTGGTACGGGTGCAATCCGTGTTGATGTATCATTCTCAACACCGACGTTTTTGAGATTCCCGATTCTCGCCCAATTTGTCCGCTACTGATGTGCGGATTAGCCACGACAGCAGCTAAAACACCTACTTGGGCGTCATCATTTGTTGCAGGTCGTGGTTGATGTTTCATATGTTTCTGAACACTTCCTGTTTCCTTAAATAACGTAACTATCCGGCGAACGGTCCGTACACTTAGATGATTTTGTCCAGGATACCGACCAGCATACATAGCACACGCCCGTTGGGCATTTTGATCACAATAGCCATACATCAACACGATATCAACCTTTTCCACAATTGGTAAACGGTGCAATTTAACAGAGGTAATGTATCACGAAGCAAATACCGTCCGCACTGCCGGAATGCTACGTGATACCACGTACTTATGCGTTTGTGACTATTACAACGCCATCTATCACAAAGCGAAAAAAGTGGTCCAATATTTCTTTACGTACTACACGAATATGTAATAAAAATGGGGGTTCCTATTTAAAAAAAACGCAGTTGATATCCGTTTGACCTGTGGCACCGCCATCTAGCGGGCCAACCATAGCATCATCTGGTTTCCCCCTTCAGGCTATACGAATTTCGTTCTTTGTAGTTTTTTCGTTTGATGCTTATTTCATGAGATATTTGGCCCGGTCACTGTCAATGGACCATTCTATATAGTCAGATGGAAGCACCCGAACTTATAAATGTTTATACAGTAATTTATTACGTCAAGATCGCCACTGATATCTCCAGATATTCACGTTAGCGGTTTCAGCATATTAACTGCCACCTTTAGATTCCATAATAATTAACAGTTTCGTCATAATCTAAGAACACTAGTTATCGTGTGACGGTAAGATGTATGCATATTCATTTTTATATTTTCTACTATTTTTCATGATGATCAAGGTGAAACGCTGTAGAAATTGTCTATTTTAGAACTGCTATAACAACAGCAGAAGTTACATTTCCATTTGAACGTGCATGTAAGTAATGTTTGCAGACTAACGAAACTATTTGTGGATTATTTTCACTTTTGCAGATGGCAGTATATAAGCTTAAATTGGTAACGTGAACGTCTGTAGTAGGTACAGATGATCTTGACATAATAAATTATTGAATGAATGTTCAGTCGGTTCTGAAAATATAAATCATTGTTCGGGATGTGGTCGATCACAGCAGCTGTCGATGTCTTACTTTTCGCAGAGGTCAACTATCCTCGAACTTAATAACAGGTAGGCCTGAAAACCTATTATAACAAAACCAAAAAATATACAGGGAACACATAGAAAAAAATTATTCAGACTAGCGATGCCTTTTTGTATACAGAACCAGTTGTGATGGATATTGTCCTGTGCAAACTGTAGTCAATATAGACGATTTCGTCACAGAATTCCTCGCTGACTGCCATTCGATCACGTTTTAATGTCTGGAAGATAGCGCCGAACACAGTCTTCCATACTCCTAAACACTGCAGTGGAATTAAACTGCATTACGACTAAGCGTTACACGGATCTTTGCCCGTTGTTGTTGATTTTTACTTTCTCTCTCTTTATATTTAAATAATTTATTCGATAGATTCAGTGTGGTTCTGAATTTCTTCTTTTGGAACTCGTATCACATGCTTTTGGACATTTTTGTGAATCAAATATCTGAATAACTCGGACTATATGAGCAAAGAGAAGTCCATAAAAACCAGACAAGTTTATTCAGCTGTTGGTAACTTGTTCAGATCTTACCGGACCGAGGTGTTGCTCATTAATAGTCAACAAAAATTCTCCCACACAGAGTAATCCTTCTTCGGAACAGCAATCGCTATTGCGGAGTCTTCAGATCTTGGAGATGCGTTCACCAGATCACTGGAAACTACGTGGCAAGCGCGCGCTACACGAACTCATGCATTTGCATGGCCGAACCTATTCGCACCGAGGAGCATGCAACACGAATTAAAACACACAAAAACAACACATACAGTTTTTGCTTTCACCTCAATTATAGCTTTCATTTGAGCCAGCTGCCTAGCGAGTATTTGTGCAGTGACAGCGCGAAATTGCAGTAAGAAGCCAGCGGAAAAAGACAAAAAAAAGCAGATATGCTATTTTTTATTAATAAACTCTAAGTGAAAAATATGGTACCTGTTACTTCATACTAAATTCCTCAGGACCTTTAGAAAGTTTGCTAAACAATTTGGCATTGAAACATATTCGCACTATTTCATAATATGCAGCTCTCACTCCCATAAGCTCTCCTAACTAATTTTGTGTAGAGCAACATATGGAAGCATGTGCGTGTGTGCTTAAACGAAATAATGGCACATTTATAATTCTAGCCCTGTATACGTCTCCGTTGGGAAATTTTCAACTATTTTTGAAAAAATAGGGTTCTTCGTTGTGCTATCTGTCAGACAGAGGAAAACAAATTATTGTTTGTGGGGATTTCAATGTAGATTATCTGAAAGACTCCGATAGAAAGCTTGACCGTAAAGTATTATTTTGTTCTTTCAATTTGAAAACAGTTATTGATTTTTCTACTCGGGTGTTACAGGAAAGCAGCACACTGATAGATAATGTTTTCATAGAGCAAGATAAACTTAATCAAAAAAAAAACTTTTCCTGTTAAGAATGTCTAATCATGATGCATAGCTAGTTACAGTGTACGATATGACTCGATATACACTCCTGGAAATTAAAATAAGAACACCGTGAATTCATTGTCGCAGGAAGGGGAAACTTTATTGACACATTCCTGGGGTCAGATACATCACATGATCACACTGACAGAACCACAGGCACATAGACACAGGCAACAGAGCATGCACAATGTCGGCACTAGTACAGTGTATATCCACCTTTCGCAGCAATGCAGGCTGCTATTCTCCCATGGAGACGATCGTAGAGATGCTGGATGTAGTCCTGTGGAACGGCTTGCCATGCCATTTCCACCTGGCGCCTCAGTTGGACCAGCGTTCGTGCTGGACGTGCAGACCGCGTGAGACGACGCTTCATCCAGTCCCAAACATGCTCAATGGGGGACAGATCCGGAGATCTTGCTGTCCAGGGTAGTTGACTTACACCTTCTAGAGCACGTTGGATGGCACGGGATACATGCGGACGTGCATTGTCCTGTTGGAACAGCAAGTTCCCTTGCCGGTCGAGGAATGGTAGAACGATGGGTTCGATGACGGTTTGGATGTACCGTGCACTATTCAGTGTCCCCTCGACGATCACCAGAGGTGTACGGCCAGTGTAGGAGATCGCTCCCCACACCATGATGCCGGGTGTTGGCCCTGTGTTCCTCTGCCTCGGTCGTATGCAGTCCTGATTGTGGCGCTCACCTGCACGGCGCCAAACACGCATACGACCATCATTGGCGCCAAGGCAGAAGCGACTCTCATCGCTGAAGACGACACGTCTCCATTCGTCCCTCCATTCACGCCTGTCGCGACACCACTGGAGGCGGGCTGCACGATGTTGGGGCGTGAGCGGAAGACGGCCTGACGGTGTGCGGGACCGTAGCCCAGTTTCATTGAGACGGTTGCGAATGGTCCTCGCCGATACCCCAGGAGCAACAGTGTCCCTAATTTGGTGGGAAGTGGCGGTGCGGTCCCCTACGGCACTGCGTAGGATCCTACGGTCTTGGCGTGCATCCGTGCGTCGCTGCGGTCCGGTCCCAGGTCGACGGGCACGTGCACCTTCCGCCGACCACTGGCGACAACATCGATGTACTGTGGAGACCTCACGCCCCACGTGTTGAGCAATTCGGCGGTACGTCCACCCGGCCTCCCGCATGCCCACTATACGCCCTCGCTCAAAGTCCGTCAACTGCTCATACGGTTCACGTCCACGCTGTCGCGGCATGCTACCAGTGTTAAAGACTGCGATGGAGCTCCGTATGCCACGGCAAACTGGCTGACACTGACGGCGGCGGTGCACAAATGCTGCGCAGCTAGCGCCATTCGACGGCCAACACCGCGGTTCCTGGTGTGTCCGCTGTGCCGTGTGTGTGATCATTGCTTGTACAGCCCTCTCTCAGTGTCCGGAGCAAGTATGGTGGGTCTGACACACCGGTGTCAATGTGTTCTTTTTTCCATTTCCAGGAGAGTAGTAATGCAAAATAGCCGTCCAAAATTGCGTGGTCAATTAACGATTTAAGAAATCAGAATTTTAGGGAAGGCTTGCAACAGTTAGGGATGAGGTGTACAGGGAACCTGATGCTAATTTAAAATTTAACCTGTTTCTTGATACGTTTGTGAGAATATTTGAAAACTGTTTCCCTAAGAAAACAGAGAATTATAATTGTAAGAAACCATATAAAACCATGGCTTACTAAAGGGATAAAATATCTTGTAAACAGGAAAGGGAAATATATCTTATAGCTAGGAGGAGTAATGATCCCGAAACAGTGAAACATTATGAAAACTACTGCACTGTATTAAGAAAAGTTATTAAAAATTCCAGAAGTATGTGCTTCATGTCAGAGATTAGCCCATCTGATAATAAAATTACAATAAATTGGAATATTGTTAAATAGCGAACAAGAAGACTGTATTTCTATCAAACTGAATGAAATGTTTGTTAACAAGAAGTTCGAAGTAGAAAAAATTTTTTAAAAATAATTTTTTAAGTGTTGAAGAGAAAATACGATCCAGCTATTCATTAGAAAATGTATGGTAGTATATGGAAGAGGCAATACATATTCAATTTGATAAAATTTACATTCAACCCACCTCTCCTATTGAAATTAGGAAAATAATAAATTCACTAGAAAGTAAAAGCTCACATGAAATTGATGGAATTTCCAATTTTCCAATACAGTATTAAAAGCTTGTTCCCAACAAATAAGTAGGTTTTTCAGCCATATATGTAGTAGCTCACTGAAACAGGGCACTTTTCCAGAGAGACTGAAATACTCTGTTGTTAAACCACTGCATAAAATAGCGGATAGATCTGATGCAAACAACTACCGCTCAATTTCACTTCTGAAAGCTTTATCCAAATTACTAGAAGAATAATGTATTCAAGAGTAGCATCACATATTTGTAAAAATGAACTACTAACAAAATGTCAGTTAGGTTTTCAGAGAGGCTTTTCAACGGAAAATGCTATACAGGGTGGTCCATTGGTCGTGACTGGGCCAAATATCTCACGAAATAAGCGTCAAACGAAAAAACTACAAAGAACGAAACTTGTCTAGCTTGAAGGGGGAAACCAGACGGCGCTATGGTTGGGCGGCTAGATGGCGCTGCCACAAGTCAAACTGGTATCTACTGCGTTTTTTAAAAATAGGAACCTCCATTTTTTATTACATATTCCGAATTCAGATACTGGATTGTAAGGCGTACCCAGGAGCAGATATAGACTCAGATCACTACATAGTAGTGATGAAGAGTAGGCTGAAGTTCAAGACATTAGTCAGGAAGAATCAATACGCTAGGAAGTGGGATACGGAAGTTCTAAGGAAGAGATACGTTTGAAGTTCTCTAACGCTACAGATACAGCAATAAGGAATAGCGCAGTAGGCAGCACAGTTGAAGAGGAATGGACATCTCTAAAAAGGGCCATCACAGAAGTTGGGAAGGAAAACATAGGTACAAAGAAGGTAGCTGCGAAGAAACCATGGGTAACAGAAGAAATACTTCAGTTGATTGATGAAAGGAGGAAGTACAAACATGTTCCGAGAAAATCAGGAATACAGAAATACAAGTCGCTGAGGAATGAAATAAATAGGAAGTGCAGGGAAGCTAAGACGAAATGGCTGCAGGAAAAATGTGAAGACATCGAAAAAGGTATGATTGTCGGAAGGACAGACTCAGCATATTAGAAAATCAAAACAACCTTTGGTGACATTAAATTCAACGGTGGTAACATTAAGAGTACAACGGGAATTCCACTGTTAAAGGCAGAGAAGAGAGCAGATAAGTGGAAAGAATACATTGAAAGCCTCTATGAGGGTGAAGATTTGTCTGGTGTGATAGAAGAAGAAACAGGAGTCGATTTAGAAGAGATAGGGGATCCAGTATTAAAATCGGAATTTAAAAGAGCTTTGGAGGACTTACGGTCAAATAAGGCAGAAGGAATAGATAACATTCCATCAGAATTTCTAAAATCATTAGAGGAAGTGGCAACAAAACGACTATTCACGTTGGTGTGTAGAATATATGAATCTGGCGACATACCATCTGACTTTCGGAAAAGCATCATCCACACAATTCCGAAGACGGCAAGAGCTGACAAGTGGGAGATTTATCGCACAATCAGCTTAACAGCTCATGCATCGAAGCTGCTTACAAGAATAATATAAAGAAGAATGGAAAAGAAAATTGAGAATGCGCTAGGTGACGATCAGTTTGGCTTTAGGAAAAGTAAAGGCACGAGAGAGGCAATTCTGACGTTACGGCTAATAATGGAAGCAAGGCTAGTGAAAAATCAAGACACCTTCATAGGATTTGTCGACCTGGAAAAAGCGTTCGAGAATATAAAATGGTGCAAGCTGTTCGAGATTCTGAAAAAAGTAGGGGTAAGCTATAGGGAGAGACGGGTCATATACAATATGTACAACAACCAAGAGGGAATAATAAGAGTGGACGATGAAGAACGAAGTGCTCGTATTAAGAAGGGTGTAAGACAAGGCTGTAACCTTTCACCCCTACTCTCCAATCTGTACATCGAGGAAGCAATAATGGAAATAAAAGAAGGGTTCAAGAGTGGAATTAAAATACAAGGTGAAAGAATATCAATGATACGATTCGCTGATGACATTGCTAACCTGAGTGAAAGTGAAGAAGAATTAAATGATCTGCTGAACGGAATGAACAGTCTAATGAGTACACAGTATGGTTTGAGAGTAAATCGGAGAAAGACGAAGGTAATGAGAAGTAGTAGAAATGATAACAGCGAGAAACTTAACATGAGGATTGATGGTCACGAAGTCAATGAAGTTAAGGAATTCTGCTACCTAGGCAGTAAAATAACCAATGACGGACGGAGCAAGGAGGACATCAAAAGCAGACTCGCTATGGCAAGAAAGGCATTTCTGGCCAAGAGAAGTCTACTAATATCAAATACCGGCCTTAATTTGAGGAAGAAATTACTGAGGATGTACGTCTGGAGTACAGCATTGTATGGTAGTGAAAGATGGACTTTCGGAAAACACAGTTGAAGAGGAATGGACATCTCTAAAAAGGGCCATTACAGAAGTTGGGAAGGAAAACATAGGTACAAAGAAGGTAGCTGCGAAGAAACCATGGGTAACAGAAGAAATACTTCAGTTGATTGATGAAAGGAGGAAGTACAAACATGTTCCGAGAAAATCAGGAATACAGAAATACAAGTCGCTGAGGAATGAAATAAATAGGAAGTGCAGGGAAGCTAAGACGAAATGGCTGCAGGAAAAATGTGAAGACATCGAAAAAGGTATGATTGTCGGAAGGACAGACTCAGCATATTAGAAAATCAAAACAACCTTTGGTGACATTAAATTCAACGGTGGTAACATTAAGAGTACAACGGGAATTCCACTGTTAAAGGCAGAGAAGAGAGCAGATAAGTGGAAAGAATACATTGAAAGCCTCTATGAGGGTGAAGATTTGTCTGGTGTGATAGAAGAAGAAACAGGAGTCGATTTAGAAGAGATAGGGGATCCAGTATTAAAATCGGAATTTAAAAGAGCTTTGGAGGACTTACGGTCAAATAAGGCAGAAGGAATAGATAACATTCCATCAGAATTTCTAAAATCATTAGAGGAAGTGGCAACAAAACGACTATTCACGTTGGTGTGTAGAATATATGAATCTGGCGACATACCATCTGACTTTCGGAAAAGCATCATCCACACAATTCCGAAGACGGCAAGAGCTGACAAGTGGGAGATTTATCGCACAATCAGCTTAACAGCTCATGCATCGAAGCTGCTTACAAGAATAATATAAAGAAGAATGGAAAAGAAAATTGAGAATGCGCTAGGTGACGATCAGTTTGGCTTTAGGAAAAGTAAAGGCACGAGAGAGGCAATTCTGACGTTACGGCTAATAATGGAAGCAAGGCTAGTGAAAAATCAAGACACCTTCATAGGATTTGTCGACCTGGAAAAAGCGTTCGAGAATATAAAATGGTGCAAGCTGTTCGAGATTCTGAAAAAAGTAGGGGTAAGCTATAGGGAGAGACGGGTCATATACAATATGTACAACAACCAAGAGGGAATAATAAGAGTGGACGATGAAGAACGAAGTGCTCGTATTAAGAAGGGTGTAAGACAAGGCTGTAACCTTTCACCCCTACTCTCCAATCTGTACATCGAGGAAGCAATAATGGAAATAAAAGAAGGGTTCAAGAGTGGAATTAAAATACAAGGTGAAAGAATATCAATGATACGATTCGCTGATGACATTGCTAACCTGAGTGAAAGTGAAGAAGAATTAAATGATCTGCTGAACGGAATGAACAGTCTAATGAGTACACAGTATGGTTTGAGAGTAAATCGGAGAAAGACGAAGGTAATGAGAAGTAGTAGAAATGATAACAGCGAGAAACTTAACATGAGGATTGATGGTCACGAAGTCAATGAAGTTAAGGAATTCTGCTACCTAGGCAGTAAAATAACCAATGACGGACGGAGCAAGGAGGACATCAAAAGCAGACTCGCTATGGCAAGAAAGGCATTTCTGGCCAAGAGAAGTCTACTAATATCAAATACCGGCCTTAATTTGAGGAAGAAATTACTGAGGATGTACGTCTGGAGTACAGCATTGTATGGTAGTGAAAGATGGACTTTCGGAAAACCGGAACAGAAGAGAATCGAAGCATTTGAGATGTGGTGCTATAGACGAATGTTGAAAATTAGGTGGATTGATAAGGTAAGAAATGAGGAGGTTCTACGCACAATCGGAGAGGAAAGGAATATGAGGAAAACACTGATAAGGAGAAGGGACAGGATGATAGGACATCTGCTAAGACATGAGAGAATGACTACCATGGTAATAGAGGGAGCTGTAGAGGGCAAAAACGGTAGAGGAAGACAGAGATTGGAATACGTCAAGTAAATAATTGAGGACGTAGGTTGCAAGTGCTACTCTGAGATGAAGAGGTTAGCACAGGAAAGGAATTCGTGGCGGGCCGCATCAAACCAGTCAGTAGACTGATGACCAAAAGAAAAAGTCTAATTAGTATCACCCTGGCCGTTTCACTTAATGATTGGGCAACTAAGATGTTCTGCTGGTAAATCGTATTAAATCGATAAATTTGCCTGCGGTCAAGCCAGGAAGTGGATTTAGCTGTTCATTTCAGTTTGTGAGAAGCAGTATTTTTCCATTTTTACCGCAGCAAAGATTGAAAAGCCTGACGGCCAAAAGTCCGCCAACCTTTGGCACCGTCATAAACCTGTTGCGCTAGAAGCGTGGGAGTGAGAGTACCCCAGCCCCGCTTGCGTCCCAAGTTGGGGCTTGCATATATCGTAGCAGACAGTAATACCACGGGGAAATTACAGCACTCATTCCCTACAGGAATTTCTTCCTTTCCTTTAAGGAAACAGTGGTTGGAAATTCTGCATGGGAATCGCAGAACAGGGGCTAATGGCTGCTCAGGAACGCCACTTGCTGCTGCCCTTGTCTCCGCCCACAACAAAAAGTCTCACTCCTGCTGAAGCTCTGCCAAAATGTGCGAATTTCATTGGAGCGGTAGTCGCTGTCTTGAGTCAACCTGGTCAGAGACTGGATAGCGTACAGAACATTACTATTGGTGGTGGATGACTTGGAGAATTTCCAAATCTGGAGAGAGAAATTAAGGAATCTGCCTTCTGCTTCCTCGAGCGATGGTCTTGCAGTCCGTCTCAGCCTCACACACGCAGACGGGGCAAGTACACTGACAACAACGAATCTCAGCCGGCAGACTCGCTGACAAGCACTGGAAGTCCCCTGGTGAGATTTGGCCAGCAGTGCTTCTAATGTGGAATGGTTGAGTAGGCGTGATACTTGTTAACTTTTCGGTGTTAAATGTTTAATCAATTGACGACCGCAGTTAGTGATTGATTTGCAGGATTCATTTTGCGTCGCTGTATGGTGGTTGTCCATCCAAGTTACCTTTTCCATAGCACCTCCTGATGTGCTCTTCACCTGATCATTGGCAACTTTCTTTACGCAATCCCAGACTGGTACCATGATTGGAACTAGATATAATAGTCTCCTACCTTGTATTCATTGTTACCCTGTTAGTTTTTCTATACGAATACAGTTGTGGGAAATAAACAGCACCTTTTATGAGCTTGCATTTTCATTTAGTAATTAGAATTCACTCTTAACTTAAACACTGTGTCACATGGTAGTTGACCTGTGCAGTGCATGCATGAATCTTAACTTTTAAAGATTGACTTACCCCTTATTAAAATCCATTTAAATAAGGCATTATCCTTTGGGCGACTTGTTTCATTACCTTCTATAAGTTCAAATGGCTCTGAGCACTATGGGACATAACATCTGAGGTCATCAGTCCCGTAGAACTTAGAACTACTTAAACCTAACTAACCTAAGGACATCGCACACATCTATGCCCGAGGCAGGATTCGAACCTGCGAGCGTAGGGGTCGCGCGGTTCCAGACTGTAGCGCCTAGGAACGCTCGGCCACCCCGGCCGGCCTTCTATAAGTAAATCAGCATGATTGGATGAGGAGATTCCTCGACTTTCTGATCACGGGGACTTCAGTCTTGCGTTCAGGGCTACGCACACACAGAACCACAACCATTTCCCTTCACAGAGTCTTTTAGTTGGCAGTGATTACTATGAGCTTGTAATCGTCAGACACAATCAGTCGGAACCTTGAGAACGAGTGTGCTTCCCATCACGCTTCCATGCAGTGCAACATCGGGCAACTGTCACATTTGAGTGCTTCACAAGTATGGAAATTGCACAATTCGATCTGCCGGACAAATGGAGACACACAATGAGGTCCTTTTCGAACTCTGTCAGGTGCTGATAACGCCGTATGACACTAGTACGTGCCATTTCCGTCATCACACAAGATCGTGGCTTATACATCCTATCACGTATGGTAACAACAGTAATGCACTCTCATGTTCGTTCTGCCTGTCAAAAAAAAATGTTCAAATGTGCGTGAATTCTTATGGGGCTTAACTGCTGAGGTCATCAGTCCCTAAGCTTACATACTACTTCACCTAAATTATCCTAAGGACAAACCCACACGCTCATGCCCGAGGGAGGACTCGAACCTCCGCCGGCACCATCCGTACAGTTCATGACTGCAGCGCCGTAGACCGCTCGACTAATCCCGCACAGTTCTGCCTGTCACAGATAATTGCAACTGTAATACTTTATGTACCTGTTGAAGGAAGGTACGTGTACGTAGTTACAAAGACATCCGGACACATCTTTTGGAAGCAGGCACTATATAGCTGTTTAAAAAAAAAAAAAAAAAAAGTCGAACCTAACGTGGAACCGAAAACGACTCTTCCGCACATTAAGTTTAGCCGTTGAGCATTCAGCAGTAGTGACCTCCACTGAATGTCCCTTTTTTAACACAAATTCGTTTAGGCACTGTGGCGACAGAAAAGTGTCATATTCTGTTTGCACATGACATATTCATACGTTGTTGCAGAAAGTCTGGAGTATTTGCAGGTTTGTCTTTTCTTGATGCTGAAGTAACATTACCACTTCCGTGTAATTTTAATTTAATTCATTCCATTCTGTGCTTGCACGCGACTTAAGCCTTGGCTGTGATTTTCATCGGTCTGTTTTTTGAGCTATTAATGTACTACGTAATTTTCTCTACAGTTTCACTATTTTATTTTTCAGTAATTGGTTTTTAAGTGCGTCTAAAGCCAAACGCTTGTGTAAACAGGCATTACTACTTTGTTGCATGTACATTCTATCTTCTCTGAGCCGGTGGCGGTATGAATGGCCCGAAACGCAATTTGGTGCCGCCCTTAAAAGCAGGTAAATGCATCAAGTTACGCAAGAAGAAGATGCTGTATTTGGTTCTACAGTGCTTTTATACCTGCTCTAATGGGCCACTAAATATATTGGGTGAGTTTACAACAAGTCTGCAACGCTTGCAAGCAGCTATTACCGGCTTCACTGCAACATTCTACGGCGAACCGGCTGTGTCCAGCGTAACAGGAAACATTCAATAGCACTGTTACTGCCACAAGAACAGCAGGTTGCCAGATGAAGCTGATATGCGTGTCGAAGTAGTATTTAAGAGCGATCATTAAATGCACGTAAGACTATTACAGAAATATATAGTCCGCAGCTCGTGGTCTCGCGGTCGCGTTCAAGCTTCCCGAGCACAGTGTCCCGGGTTCGATTCCCGGCGGAGTCAGGGATTTTCACCTGCCTCGAGATGACTGGGTGTTTGTGTTGTTCTCATCATTTCATCATCATTCATGCAAGTGGCAAAATTGGACTGAGACAAGTTGGGAATTTGTATGGGCGCTGATAACCGTGCAGTTGAGCGCCCCACAATGCAAACATCATCATCATCATCATAGAAACATTTAAATGTTGCGTGAGAACTCACCAGTCCATTCGCAGAAATGAGAAGAGGCAACACGGAAGTCACAAAAACATATTTACTTCTCTCGGGAACGTTATGTGTTGTTTCCTAATCGGTCTTCAGTGAAGAGCCCCGCTTCGAATTAATCGCAAATGACCAGTAAAGACGTGTCTGGACGCCCCAGACAGCAGTCCGAAACCAACCTGACAGTCGGCTGCCAAACGGCCCGCCAACTTGGCGTGATGGTCTGGGCTGCCATTCATTTATAGTAGGACCCTTACAACACAACGGTATGTCGACAATATTCTGCACCCCGTTTTGTTACCATTCATGGCAAGCCACCATGGGCTTATATTTCATCAAGATAGTACCCTGTTCTCTAACTCTATAGATACAGCAATAAGGAATAGCGCAGTAGGCAGTACAGTTGAACAGGAATGGACATCTCTAAAAAGGGCCATCACAGAAGTTGGGAAGAAAAACATAGGTACAAAAACGGTAGCTGCGAAGAAACCATGGGTAACAGAAGAAATACTTCAGTTGATTGATGAAAGGAGGAAGTACAAACATGTTCCGGGAAAATCAGGAATACAGAAATACAAGTCGCTGAGGAATGAAATAAATAGGAAGTGCAGGGAAGCTAAGACGAAATGGCTGCAGGAAAAATGTGAAGACATCGAAAAAGGTATGATTGTCGGAAGGACAGACTCAGCATATTAGAAAATCAAAACAACCTTTGGTGACATTAAATTCAACGGTGGTAACATTAAGAGTACAACGGGAATTCCACTGTTAAAGGCAGAGAAGAGAGCAGATAAGTGGAAAGAATACATTGAAAGCCTCTATGAGGGTGAAGATTTGTCTGGTGTGATAGAAGAAGAAACAGGAGTCGATTTAGAAGAGATAGGGGATCCAGTATTAAAATCGGAATTTAAAAGAGCTTTGGAGGACTTACGGTCAAATAAGGCAGAAGGAATAGATAACATTCCATCAGAATTTCTAAAATCATTAGAGGAAGTGGCAACAAAACGACTATTCACGTTGGTGTGTAGAATATATGAATCTGGCGACATACCATCTGACTTTCGGAAAAGCATCATCCACACAATTCCGAAGACGGCAAGAGCTGACAAGTGGGAGATTTATCGCACAATCAGCTTAACAGCTCATGCATCGAAGCTGCTTACAAGAATAATATAAAGAAGAATGGAAAAGAAAATTGAGAATGCGCTAGGTGACGATCAGTTTGGCTTTAGGAAAAGTAAAGGCACGAGAGAGGCAATTCTGACGTTACGGCTAATAATGGAAGCAAGGCTAGTGAAAAATCAAGACACCTTCATAGGATTTGTCGACCTGGAAAAAGCGTTCGAGAATATAAAATGGTGCAAGCTGTTCGAGATTCTGAAAAAAGTAGGGGTAAGCTATAGGGAGAGACGGGTCATATACAATATGTACAACAACCAAGAGGGAATAATAAGAGTGGACGATGAAGAACGAAGTGCTCGTATTAAGAAGGGTGTAAGACAAGGCTGTAGCCTTTCGCCCCTACTCTCCAATCTGTACATCGAGGAAGCAATAATGGAAATAAAAGAAGGGTTCAGGAGTGGAATTAAAATACAAGGTGAAAGGATATCGATGATACGATTTGCTGACGACATTGCTATCCTGAGTGAAAGTGAAGAAGAATTAAATGATCTGCTGAACGGAATGAACAGTCTAATGAGTACACAGTATGGTTTGAGAGTAAGTCGGAGAAAGACGAAGGTAATGAGAAGTAGTAGAAATGAGAACAGCGAGAAACTTAACATCAGGATTGATGGTCACGAAGTCAATGAAGTTAAGGAATTCTGCTACCTAGGCAGTAAAATAGCCAATGACGGACGGAGCAAGAAGGACATCAAAAGCAGACTCGCTATGGCAAAAAATGCATTTCTGGCCAAGAGAAGTCTACTAATATCAAATACCGGCCTTAATTTGAGGAAGAAATTTCTGAGGATGTACGTCTGGAGTACAGCAATGTATGGTAGTGAAACATGGGCTGTGGGAAAACCGGAACAGAAGAGAATCGAAGCATTTGAGATGTGGTGCTATAGACGAATGTTGAAAATTAGGTGGATTGATAAGGTAAGGGATGAGGAGGTTATACGCAGAATCGGAGAGGAATTGAATATGTGGAAAACACTGATAAGGAGAAGGGACAGGATGATAGGACATCTGCTAAGACATGAGAGAATGACTTCCATGGTAATAGAGGGACCTGTAGAGGGCAAAAACGGTAGAGGAAGACAGAGATTGGAATACGTCAAGCAAATAATTGAGGACGTAGGTTGCAAGTGCTACTCTGAGATGAAGAAGTTGGCACAGGAAAGGAATTAGTGGCGGGCCGCATCAAACCAGTCAGTAGACTGAGTAGATTGATGACAAAAAAAAAAAAAAAAAAAAAAAAAAAAAAAAACAGTACCCTGTCGCGCATGGCGGGACTTTCTACCGCTCGGCTAGCAAGGTCGGCGGATCTCTCCCCAATCGGGCAATCGGGAACGTTTGGAGTATTGTGGGCAGGCCCCTCTTTCAAGATCGGGATTTTGACGATCTGACCCTAGTTGGACAGAATTTGTCACGACATTCTTCACATCGTGTGTTCGCGGAGGACATTTCAGAGCATAGAAAGATCAGAGACAATCATTGCAGAGGAAATAATCAAAGGAAATCATCACAACTGGATGATGTTAGTCCAGGTGCTTTGGGGGGGGGGGGGGGATCTGTCACGAAATTTAATGTAAGAATTAGGCTTTCCGTGATCGATTGTCAGCTGTCTGCCTAACTACAACCCGAAATTACATTACTGGTCATCATCGACATTGCGCCACTGGAAAATATAACAAATAACGAAATTTTACTTATAGTGTCTGCTCATTGTAATAAGAAGTCCGCCCCTGGTAGCTGAGTCCCACTTTGGCTCCCGAGCCCCCACCACTATCTCTCTCTCTCTTATTTTTTTTTTTTAGAAAACGGTTTTTCTCTCCTCAGGGACTGGGTGTTATGTTGTCCTTATCATCATCATTTCATCCCCATCGACACGCAAGTCGCCGATGTGGCTTCAGCTCGAAAGACTTGCACCAGGCGAACGGTCTACCCGACGGGAGACCCTAGCCACACGGCATTTCCATTTTCATTGCAGTAAGAAGAATAAATATTTAAATGAACACGTGGTTTGCGGGTATACAGTAAAACTCCTTCGAAAAGTCAAAATTACAGTTACACTTTTAACGAGCGTGGTACCTTGAAACGAAGCAAACGTAAATACTTATGCTCCGTATGTCGCAACTGTACTATCGCTCACTCAGATACGCTGCCTGTACTCAGTCTGTCCCTATACCAATCTGCTGTCACACTGTTTCTGCTGCTCACTGTTATTTGTCTCTTTGCTTTTACAGAAGTAGCTACTTCAGTGACTATTGTGAGTCCTAGAAATGCCGACGACGAATGGCGTTACCACTCCGCTTTCGTAATAGTAATCGGCCAACAATTTTAAATGATGAACATCTTCCTTGAAACTGCAGTGCCTCGGAGGCAAACAGCAACTCATTTAATTCCATACTCCTTACAAGACAAGCAGTATGCAGAACGAACAGTAAAAGATGTTGTTGTTGTTGTGGTCTTCAGTCCTGAGACTGGTTTGATGTAGCTCTCCATGCTACTCTATTCTGTGCAAGCTCTTTCATCTCCCAGTACATACTGCTACCTACATCCTTCTGAATCTGCTTAGTGTATTCACCTCTTGGTCTCCCTCTACGATTTTTACCCTCCACGCTGCCCTCCAATGCTAAATTTGTGATCCCTTGATGCCTCAGGACATGTCTAACCAACCGATCCCTTCTTCTAGTCAAGTTGTGACACAAACTTCTCTTCTCCCCAATCCTATTCAATACCTCCTCATTAGTTACGTGATCTACCCACCTAATCCTCAACATTCGTCTGTAGCACCACATTTCGAAAGCTTCTATTCTCTTCTTGTCCAAACTATTTATTGTCCATGTTTTACTTCCGTACATGGCTACACTCGATACAAATACTTTCAGAAACGACTTCCTGACACTTAAATCTATACTCGATGTTAACAAATTTCTCTTCTTCAGAAACGCTTTCCTTGCCATTGCCAGTCTACATTTTCTATCCTCTCTACTTCGACCATCATCAGTTATTTTGCTCCCCATATAGCAAAACTCCTTTACTGGTTTAAGTGTCTCATTTCCTAATCTAATTCCCTCAGCATCACCCGACTTAATTCGACTACATTCCATTATCCTAGTTTTGCTTTTGTTGATGCTCATCTCATATCCTCCTTTCAAGACACTAACTATTCCGTTCAACTGCTCTCTTCCAAGTCCTTTGCTGTCTCTGACAGAATTACAATGTCATCAGCGAACCTCAAAGTTTTTATTTCTTCTCCCTGGATTTTAATACCTACTCCAAATTTTTCTTTTGTTTCCTTTACTGCTTGCTCAGTATACAGATAGAAAAACATCGGGGAGAGGCTACACCCCTGTCTCACTCACTTCCCAACCACTGCTTCCCTGTCATGCCCCTCGACTCTTACAACTGCCATCTGGATTCTGTACTAATTGTAAATTGCCTTTCGCTTCCGATATTTTACCTCTGCCACCTTCAGAATTTGAAAGAGAGTATTTCAGTCAACATTGTCAAAAGCTTTCTCTAAGTCTACAAATGCTAGAAACGTAGGTTTGCCTTTACTTAATCTTTCTTCTAAGATAAGTTGTAAGGTCAGTATTGCCTCACGTGTTCCAACATTTCTAATATTATCGTATCTCCCAATTTCATCTTCATCTACATCCTCTTCCATTTCCATAATATTGTCCTCAAGTACATCGCCCTTCTATAGACCCTCTATGTAGTCCTTCCACCTTTCTGCTTTCCCCTCTTTGCTTAGAACTGGGTTTCCATCTGAGCTCTTGATATTCATACAAGTGGCTCTCTTTTCTCCAAAGGTCTCTTTAATTTTCCTGTAGGCAGTATTTATCTTACCCCTAGTGAGATAAGCCTCTACATCCTTACATTTGTCCTCTAGCCATCGCTGCTTAGCCATTTTGCACTTCCTGTCGATTTCATTTTTGAGACGTTTGTATTCCTTTTTAACTGCTTCATTTACTGCATTTTTATATTTTCTCCTTTAATCAATTAAATTCAATATTTCTTCTATTACCCAAGGATTTCTACTAGCCCTCGTCTTTTTACCTACTTGATCCTCTGCTGCCTTCACTACTTTTTCCCTCAGAGCTACCCCATTCGTCTTCTACTGTATTTCTTTCCCCCATTCCTGTCAATTGTTCCCTTATGCTTTCCCTGAAACTCTGTACAACCTCTGGTTCTTTCAGTTTATCCAGGTCCCATTTCCTTAAATTCCCACCTTTTTGCAATTTCTTGAGTTTTAATCTACAGTTCATAACCGACAGACTGTGGTCAGAATCCACATCTGCCCCTGGAAATGTCCTACAATTTAAAACCTGGTTCCTAAATCTCTGTCTTACCATTATATAATCTATCTGATACCTTTTAGTATCTCCAGGAATCTTCCATGTATACAACCTTCTTTTATGATTCTTGAACCAAGTGTTAGCTATGATTAAGTTACGCTCTGTGCAAAATTTTAACAGTTGGCTTCCTCTTTCATTTCTTAGCCCCAATCCATATTCTCCTACTGTTTCCTTCTCTCCCTTTTCCTACTGTCGAATTCCAGTCTCCCATGACTATTAAATTTTCGTCTCCCTTCACTACCTGAATAATTTATTTATTTCATCATACACTTCTTCAATTTCCTTGTCATCTGCTTAGCTAATTGGCATATAAACTTGTACTACTGTGGTAGGCGTGGGCTTAGAGTCTGTCTTGGCCACTATAAGACGTCCACTATGCCGTTTGTAGTAGCTTTCCCGCACTCCTATTTTCCTATACATTATTAATCCTGCTCCTGCTTTACCACTATTTGATTTTGTGTTTATAACCCTGTATTCACCTGACCATAAGTTTTTTTCCTCCTGCCACCGATCTTCACTAATTCCCACTATATCTAACTTTAACCTATCCATTTCCCTTTTTAAATTTTCTAACCTACCTGCCCGATTAAGGGATCTGACATTCCACGCTGCGATCCGTAGAATGGATCCGTAGACAGGATTAATACAGTAATAAGTGTAATAACGGAATGGCTATTTTACTGTATACGCGACAAATCAGACTGCGGTGAATTTCCTGAATCTTGCATATTTCAGGCTCTGTCTTTAATTAATATAAGTGTAAACTGACACCACTGAATAAATAAATAATTCAAAGTTTTTCTCTCGAGTATACTGAGTATAGTTGGCTAAGTTAGTAGAGAAATGTAATATGTTGTTGTTGTTGTCTTCAGTCCTGAGACTGGTTTGATGCAGCTCTCCATGCTACTCTATCCTGTGCAAAGCTGCTTCATCTCCCAGTACATACTGCAACCTACATCCTTCTGAATCTGCTTAGTGTACTCATCTCTCGGTCTCCCTCTACGATTTTTACCCTCCACGCTGCCCTCCAATGCTAAATTTGTGATCCCTTGATGCCTCAAAACATGTCCTACCAACCGATCCCTTCTTATAGTCAAGTTGTGCCACAAACTTCTCTTCTCCCCAATCCTATTCAATACCTCCTCATTAGTTACGTGATCTATCCACCTTATCTTCAGTATTCTTCTGTAGCACCATATTTCGAAAGCTTCTATTCTCTTCTTGTCCAAACTAGTTATCGTCCATGTTTCACTTCCATACATGGCTACACTCCAAACAAATACTTTCAGAAACGACTTCCTGATACATAAATCTATATTCGATGTTAACAAATTTCTCTTCTTCAGAAACGCTTTCCTTGCCATTGCCAGTCTACATTTTATATCCTCTCTAATTCGACCATCATCAGTTATTTTACTTCCTAAATAGCAAAACTCCTTTACTACTTTAAGTGTCTCATTTCCTAATCTAATTCCCTCAGCATCACCCGATTTAATTTGACTACATTCCATTATCCTCGTTTTGCTTTTGTTAATGTTCATCTTATATCCTCCTTTCAAGACACTGTCCATTCCGTTCAGCTGCTCTTCCAAGTCCTTTGCCGTCTCTGACAGAATTACAATGTCATCGGCGAACCTCAAAGTTTTTACTTCGTCTCCATGAATTTTAATACCTACTCCAAATTTTTCTTTTGTTTCCTTTACTGCTTGCTCAATATACAGATTGAATAACATTGGGGAGAGGCTACAACCCTGTCTCACTCCTTTCCCAACCACTGCTTCCCTTTCATGCCCCTCGACTCTTATTACTGCCATCTGGTTTCTGTACAAATTATAAATAGCCTTTCGCTCCCTGTATTTTACCCCTGCCACCTTTAGAATTTGAAAAAGAGTATTCCAGTCAACATTGTCAAAAGCTTTCTCTAAGTCTACAAATGCTAGAAACGTAGGTTTGCCTTTTCTTAATCTTTCTTCTAAGATAAGTCGTAAGGTCAGTATTGCCTCACGTGTTCCAACATTTCGACGGAATCCAAACTGATCCTCCCCGAGGTCTGCATCTACCAGTTTTTCCATTCGTCTGTAAAGAATTCGCGTAAGTATTTTGCAGCCGTGGCTTATTAAACTGATAGTTCGGTAATTTTCACATCTGTCAGCACCTGCTTTCTTTGGGATTGGAATTATTATATTCTTCTTGAAGTCTGAGGGTATTTCGCCTGTCTCATACATCTTGCTCACCAGCTGGTAGAGTTTTGTCATGACTGGCTCTCCCAAGGCCGTCAGTAGTTCTAATGGAATGTTGTCTACTCCGGGGGCCTTGTTTCGACTCAGGTCTTTCAGTGCTCTGTCAAACTCTTCACGCACTATCGTATCTCCCATTTCGTCTTCATCTACATCCTCTTCTATTTCCATAATATTGTCCTCAAGTACATCGCCCTTGTATAAACCTTCTATATACTCCTTCCACCTTTCTGCCTTCCCTTCTTTGCTTAGAACTGGGCTGCCATCTGAGCTCTTGATATTCATACACGTGGTTCTCTTCTCTCCAAAGGTCTCTTTAATTTTCCTGTAGGCAGTATCTATCTTACCCCTAGTGAGATAAGCTTCTACATCCTTACATTTGTCCTCTAGCCATCCCTGTTTAGCCATTTTTCACTTCTTGTCGATCTCATTTTTGAGACGTTTGTATTCCTTTTTGCCTGCTTCATTTACTGCATTTTTATATTTTCTCCTTTCATCAATTAAATTCAATATTTCTTCTGTTACCCAAGGATTTCTAGCAACCCTCGTCTTTGTACCTACTTTATCCTCTGCTGCCTTCACTACTACATCCCTCAGAGCTACCCATTCTTCTTCTACTGTATTTCTTTCCCCTATTCCTGTCAATTGTTCCCTTATGCTCTCTCTGAAACTCTGTACAACCTCTGGTTCTTTCAGTTTATCCAGGTCCCATCTCCTTAATTTCCCACATTTTTGCAGTTTCTTCAGTTTTAATCTACAGGTCATAACCAATAGACTGTGGTCAGAGTCCACATCTGCCCCTGGAAATGTCTTACAATTTAAAACCTGGTTCCTAAATCTCTGTCTTACCATTATATAATCTATCTGATACCTTTTAGTATCTCCAGGGTTCTTCCACGTATACAACCTTCTTTCATGATTCTTAAATGTAATATACCCAACTCAAACAAGAGTCTGGGTTTATACTACACCACACGAATATTTTCATAGCTTTAAAGACTGTTTATATTAACCGAGCTAAGATTGTTTTTGCAAAATCTACTGAGTTCATATACACCGATCAGCCACAACATATGACCACCTAACTGATAACCACTATGTTCACCTATGGCGGGGATAACAGCGGCAACGCTTCGTGGGCTGGAATCAGTAGAAGGTTGCTGAAGGGAGTTGCCACCACATCTGCACATAAAAGTCACCTGATTCCATAGAGGGAGACGGGGGGGGGGGGGGGGCGGCGACGAGCTCTGACGCCATGTTCAATGACGTCCCAGATGTGTTCATTGGGTTCACATCTGGCGAGATTGGGGGGGGGGGGGGGGCAGCACTTCAATTGTTCCTCGAACCACTCCACCCCACTCCTAACTTTGTGACATGGCGCGTTGTCTCTCCATGCTTCTTAGACGTCATGGTAATCGGCCAACAATCATCACAACCTACTCTCGGTCAGACTCAGATAGATTGCGCGCTTTCCCCACTATACAAATGTACACTGATAATACATGCGTCGTGCATGTGAATGACTCTGCTGGATCCATGGATGCCCACGTGAATCCCCAGAGCATAATGGAGACGCCACCAGCTTGTCTCCATTCCGCAGAACAGGTACCAAGGAGCTATCCCTGCAAGGCGACGGATTTGCGGCCTCCATTCGGCATGATGTAGATGAGCTCGGGATTCGTCAGACCATGCAGCGCTCTGCCACTGTACCAACGTCTGATGCCGATAGTCACGTGCCTATTTCAGTCGTAGTTGCCAATGTCGTGATGTTAACACTGGAAGATGCATGAGTCGTCGGCTGTGGAGGCCCATTGTTAAGAGCATTCGGTGCACTGTGTGTTCAGACACACTTGTACTCTGCCCAACATTAATGTCCGATGTTACCTCCGCAGCGGTTCGCCACCTGTCCACTTTTACCAGTCTGTGCAAACTACGACGTCCGATTTGTGTAATGAGGCGTAGCTGCCCAACCCAACGACGTCTAGATATAGTTACACCTTGGTTTCGCCATGTTTGAAGACACTCTCCACAGCACTCTTCGATCACCTGAAGGGTTGTGCAGTTCCGAAACGATAGTGTCCAGCCTACCCTCGGTCAAACTTATTTAACGCTCTTCAGGAAAAGTAACTTTACCAATTAGGTCAACGGGACCTTCACATATTAAGACAAAACCATCCAATTAGATAAAACAATTTAATAGTATTGATTGTTGATCGACAAAAAAATCTCTTCAAATGAATAAGTAAGCCTGCCGGTGTGGCCGAGCCGTTCTAGGCGCTTCAGTCTGGAACCGTGTGACCACTACGGTCGCAGGTTGGACTCCTGCCTCGGGCGTGGATGTGTGTGATGTCCTAACGTTAGCTAGGTTTAAGAAGTTCTAAGTTCTAGGGGACTGATGACCTCAGATGTTAAGTCCCATAGTGTTCCGAGCCATTTGAACCATTTTCTTTTTTTTTTTTTGAATAAGTAAAAACTCAACAATGCCCCAAATAAGGTTTTACAACAAGTATAACATGACAGGATAACAGTCTTCAAAACGAGCAGGTAATAACTATCTTTACAACGTATTTCATTAAAATATAACAAATAATTCAGGTTTACCTTGAAAGGGTACAGTACCGCCCGACATTGAAAATAGGTAAAACATTCTTCGTTATTCTTGTCAGTACAACATATTTTTTTCTAATAATAACTCAATTTCAATTAATACAGCGAAGCCGGATACCAGTGTGGGAACGAATGACAATTTATTTATTTAATTGATCCCATGTGCACTCCCACAAAATAAATCTCTACATCCAGTTTGGTGAGATCTGTGAAATGAATGAATGTATGGTGGTCTGCCAACCGCAGATAGTGAATGTGAATATATGACCATCTTTGACGCGATCTGTTGGTCACCTTTGATGGAACCTAAGAGATGAAATTTACCTGAGCTTTGAGCGCCCGAAATGTGGCTGACCAATACGGTAGCACGGTGCTCCCCAACCTCGGCGGAGGTGCGAGATGACCTGAAGAACGGCCATGTTTCAGCACTCTAGTGTTGGTAAGACCTGTCTTAGGTGTGCTCTGTAAAGACAAAAGAGTGGAGACATGGTATGCATGTGAAATACTTAAGAGTAGTTTGGAATAATAATTTCTCTATTTCAGGAACTTTTGTGGGAAGAATTAAAAGTCAGGCAGTTAATATTAAGGGGATCGTAGTAATCTTTGGAAGTGAGCAACAGTCACAATGAAACCACATGTAGCAATAAGTTGAAATACTTCCGAGTGCTTAAGTTAAGCTGAATTACTAGCGTGTGTTCTATAAGTTGTAAATATTTAAGAAATGGCGTGTGCAGGACTTGAAATTAGAGAGGAGTACTTCCACGTGGTGAGTACTGTGTGAGTCTCAATCTGTGTGTGAGACAAAGGATAAAGAGAAGTATTCGTCCATGGTATCAGTTGAGGACTCGCGTGTATGATGAATATGTTCTTTACTTTGCGTGTTATGTTTCCATGTGACGCTTGATTCAAACTATAATACTCTGAGAGTGAAGCAAGGTAAATCAGCCGTCTATCCAGCAACGCCACTTGGCTTGCATTGCAGAGGAAGACGTGCATATATCCTCCAGAGTTCATAGTAGGAGAGAAAAATTTCGAAGTGGGGCAGTGTCGTGTGAAACTGGGATACATACTAATTGAAGTGGGAAAGCTGAAAGTGATGTGATTATAACTTTGTGACTATTCTCTGTATTGTATGTTGTCAGTGTGATGTATTTCATGAAATTTAAGTATGTGTGGTTGGCATGGGAGAGTAACAAGATAGGTTCAGAGCAGTGGGTTATGCTTGTTTCTTTTTGTACCGCTCGGTCTGGAGGAAATTTTCGTAATGATGGGTGTGAGAGTCGAAGTGTGAGATAAGAGAAAAAGATCCGCCATCCTATCCAGAAAGTGCACTGTAGCGTTAAATAATTACGAGACCATAATATAGAGAATCACCAATGTAAAGCCATGCCCACTGGGCGGAATTTCTCATGTGTTATTGTTGTAGGTTATAGAATTTGTGTGTTTAGGTTACATAATTTATCGGAATAAATAAGATAGTGAAAAGAAAAAGATTGGTGGCGTTTTCCTTCGAATAGTATATTGTCACGATACCCAGAATTTATAATGTGTGCGCCATTCATATTCAGTGCGATGGCCACGTGTTGATCAAAGCCGTTAAATAAGAAAGAAAATCTGGTATTGCCAGTGCGTAGTGAACAGTCAGAGTTGTGTAAATTACTAATAGTCAGATGTGCGTTTCCGTACCCGTTGCGTAATATTCAAACAGGAGAATAACTTGTAACTTAATTGTGAGTACTAGAGTTCATGTTACTCGATAAATAAGAATGAGTCCACTCGCTTGGTAGACCACTCATCTTGCAGGCCTGACAGCTTGTTGCCACAGTATGAGCAAGGCATGTGGGTGCCTCTTAACCTAAAAGGAGTTTATTTAAAGGAAGCAAAAATAATTTAGGCTGATTGATATGAAATCACCACACATAGGGAAATGTGGTCTGGACGAACGGCCGCGAAGTTGCATAGAGCAGGCCCGATATTAAGCTCACCGCACTCCTTCTTTTCTAAACAACCAATGGGTACATGCTCTAAGTCACAACATACAATAATAGCCAAACTGAAACCGCTATGTTTTTATACGAGTGACACCTTCCTCAAATCGCCCGGACACAGGTACGGCGAACAACAACAGGAGGCTGAACCGAATTTGGAATAGAATCTCCAAGACTCAATCAAATGTAGGAATCGAACCAATCACAAATACTACACTTAGAGCGGGAAACAAGATCAGTCGTTCAGAATGCCGCGTAGTCCCGGCACCGATTCAACGAATGAATGGTAGCTCGCTGGGCACACAAAGCCATTGTGTGGTGACAAACAGTGGTGAAACTTGCAGCTGCCAGGAGATGCATGGATGACGACGAACCACCGCTCGACTCCAGACCTTGTCGCTCAAAGCAATAATGTGTCCTCTCCCATTTATGGGGCACGTCCCTCGTGTCCGGAAGATGCCTAAAGCCGTCGGCACACGGAGCGTGGAACCGAACGTTGAGCGATGAGCAGCACATAGCGTGGAATAGCACGTTCGGGAGCCTTTCCGAACGGACAGAGCAATATCACATATTCTGAGCGTGCGTCTGAGCGTTGACCAATGAGATGCCACAACGCACCTACGTCACACGCACGCCGTCGTCCTTCAGTACAGAATTGTGAGGCGCCATACTGGCATTCATTTCAAGCCTATACGTATATATGCCGTTTCTGGGCACCAGCAAATTGAGAATCACAGGAAAACCCGTTGTTAACTCTGTGATTCGTTCCAGAGAAATAATGCAAAACACCATATTCGTGGAAAAAGAATTATTGTAACTTGCGTATTATGAAAGTATGGTTTTTGAAGACAGCGACACACTGAAGATTCACCCAAAAAGCATTGTTCTTGGTACAATTTGTTGTAATTAAATTTCAATTAGTAACATATCTACGATTAAGGTTTTCAGCAAGCGGTAAGATGCTATGGTTGAGTGTCACTAGTGCGTTGTTGCTGTAGCAAAGTGAGTAGCGTCAGTGACCTGTACGACATAGAATCTGTGGGCAAAGTTTCGAGACTTCCGTATTTTTTTTCCTAACATTTGCGTTTTAATTAGGTTTTGATACTTTATTATTAGTATAATACGAGTATATACTATAATATTGGATGTTATGTAAACATAAGTTCACCTTTTTTTGAGGGGTGACTTTGTTCGATTGGTTTTATCTATAAGACAGCTTGCGCTATTTGTACAATGATATTTTGCCCGTTTTTCTTTTACGCTTTGTAATACACATGTTGCAAAGATTCTGCTACTGGGTAGGAACAGTGACCAAGTAAGACTGAGCTTGGGGTCTTACTAACATGTGGGAATGATGGAATAATGTTTATCTTATGTGGAAAAGTATTGCAAATTTGTATCGCACGGTTTGTAATGAAACTTTTATAAGCCTGTGTCCTTATTGATTGGACATTGTACTTTCCTTTTCGTGGATGATGGAGGAAATGTGCGTTTTAATAGAGCTAACGTGGGAATTTTATGCGGGCCCGTTTAGTAAACAGTGTGATTTACGAGCTACAAACATCCCGCAACTGCCGCTGGAGTGCGTTGTGATCGTGTATACCACGTTGGGGCCCACGTACCGTACTCACAAGTCGCATCGTTTTTGAGCGTTCAGCAGCACGTTGTACTTAGCACACTCAACGTTGACGTTCGACAGCACGGTACGTCTGCCGAAGGCTTAACCAGACAAGCTTGAAAGTCACATTGGTGGTAGAACAAACAGCCAGCCCATTGCCCCGCAGATCTGCGCTGTCTGTGCTGTTCGCTCACAATCTCCCCCGAAAATCGGCCGCAAAGTCACTAGCGGCAAACGTGCCACGCCCCTTTGCGATAAGGCCGTGTTTCAGGAGACGTGACGCGAGCTGTCGATAGCGCAACAGTCCGACTACGACAACATTATACTGCGGTCTGCCTGGCTCAGATAGGATACACGTATATAACATTATATTACCGTCGTGATTAGATTTAGTGTTAATGTGCGATTAGGTATTGCATACATTTACATACAGACATGCATAGATTAAATGGAAATGGTAACATGCACGTGACGAAATAGAGTATAGAATTTGCAGAGCAGTAATTAACAGCTGTAGGGCGGCATGAATCGACGAACAAGTCAAAAGAGCTGTTTTTCAGCAAAGGCTAATAAGCATTTATTTGCATCGTTATATGACAAACTGATTTTGAATTACTAGCAAGTTACTGATAGGATTCGATATATCTTTATATTTGTACTCTCCAGCTTGCAGATAAGGCATACGGAACGGCAACAAACGTTTTGGGTAGCGTTTTAACATAAACTTCAAAAGATACACCACACGAATAGACCGGCAGCTGCTGTGAGTAATGGAGCGTAAACGCAAAGTGAAGTAAAGCACATTTTCAAATTCATATTGATGCCTATATGACGATGCAAATACACGTAACAATTTTTTCTTCGGGCTTCTGGGTATGTGCACTAACAATCATAATGAGAGTACAAACCGTGAGGTAATTTGACAGTAGGTATAGAACACCATCACATTGCAACTCCAACACTTCGCGAAGGACTACTAGCACAGAAACTAAACAAAAATAAGCCCGTCTTATGTATCTTTTCGGGTAGTATCATATGCAATACTTTGTAAGCTATTAATAATTACTTACCAGAAGGTGGAAATGTTTTGATTTCCCGAATAATCTGATGTTCAGGAAAAGGTAGGATGCAAACTCCTGAGTTCTCTGTTAACTACCAGATTTTTCCCTCGGAATTTTTTGTCCACGTTTCTCCTTCTTTCATCAGAAGGAATTGCAGCCAGGAACACAACAGCTTCTGCGCACTATACTGATAGAAAACGAAACTTCATAGAAAAACACGATCGTCTGCACAGCTTACCGACTCATTGAAACAGCTGATTATGTTCCCGCCAATTCAGCATTAAGGCCTTTATTTACCACGCAGACAGTGGCTGCGTCGTATATTGCACTGTCGAAATAATTTTTTTACCTCCTTGGTTGAAATTCTGCGGTCTCCGGTCGTCGAAAAGATGATCTCTGGAGGCCAGTTCTGTATTTGATTGGCGCTGGACTTTAATGTGGCAATGTTTCGTCTCGAAAAATTACATAAATTAACTAAAAATTTCTTGAAGTGAATATACAACTTTCTAATAGTGTTCGTGTACAAGGAATGCTTCAGATCACTTCAGGTGGGATATGTGGATGGGATGCAGTAAGTTATTTCGAAAACACTATCACGTCTGTTATGGGCAACAATGTGTACCGACGCAGTTGTTTACTTTAGCTGGCAGGGCGTCAGTTTATCCAAAGTTTTCACTCTCAGAGTGTGTGCTATGCCCTTTCAACCGTGCATAATGTTCTAGTTACTTTGCAGAGTATAACACTCCTCACTAAACGCAATATGTCGCCACTAAAACACAGTCCAGCCACTTATCCACTCATACATACGTCTTTGTTTATGACAAACGATATATACAAATTAGTTTGCTATGTGGATGTAAAACGGCTAGTTTCACATTATCACGATCTTTCGTGCAAAATTATCCTTGTAACACGATAAATAAAATGTCGGAGCTGAGGCCTGAACTTTCTGCTATATTCAGTCTTCAGTGCTTTCACCCATACATTACCGGTAAGAGTCTAAGCTGCATCTAATTTTCTTCAAGATAACGTAATTGCTGATTTTGATTAAACTTACGTGTGACATTTATCCTTCGCTTCAGTCTTCAACATTTCGTCTACGAGGACCATAATTCATTCTTCTTTCTTCCGGTCTTCTTCTATTCTCTCTCTTTATGCACTTTACTCTGTTGAATGATTTAGAAACCTTATGTTCTGCCCGAAAGTTTATTGACAAATAGCCGAGACACGTCTCCAACAGTTTCTCCCTTACACTCATTGTTAATGTTCCCAAACTGTTTCAGTTTAACCTCTAATCGTTCTTCTTTCTGCCTCTGCTCTACACGTCACAGTCTTCAGCTTAGCTGAAAAAACTACTTCTTCCCATAATTACCAAAGTCATATTTTCACGAACGCATCTTTACTAGAAAAATATCCTCACTCGACCCTTTGAATGGTGTTCGTGCTCGTCTTGAATTACAGAGATTTCATTGTCTCCTAATTACAAGAAATAAAAAATTTACATCAACATAATAATATAATAACAAAACTACATTCATTCAAACATAAGTTTCATTTTAGGATTTACATATAGAAAAATAGAAATAAACATATATTACACCTCATCAACATTAAAACCATAGGCAATAGATGGAAAGATACTATCTCAGTGAAGGGGAAAATATCATCATAACATGTAATGAGATAAAAATGGAAAAAAACACGCTTGATTATAAATGCTGATGTTAGCCGAGTCTGCAGGATGTGCCGTTGTATATTATCAGTAACGGCACCTGTGTAATATCCTCAGTACGTTTCAAGTGTCAGCCGTACTCATAACACTGTTCTGTCTAGTTGTGAGCGCCTTACACCGGTATGGCGAAAGTCATGGGATACCGATATGCACATATACAGACGGCGGTAGTGTCGCGTACACAACGTAAAAAATGACAGGACATTGGCCAAGCTGTCATTTGTACTCAGGTGACTCGTGTGAAAAGGTTTCGACGTCATTATGGCCACACGACGGGGCCTGACAGACTCTGAACGCAGAATGGTAGTTGTAGCTAGACGCATGGGAGATTCCACCTCGAAAATCGTTAGGATCGACAGAGTCAAGAGTTTCCCGAGAATACCAGATGTAAGGCACTTCCTCTCACCACGAACGCCGTGATGGCCGACGGCCTTTACTTAACAAATAAGAGCAATGGCGTTTGCGTACAATTGTCAGTGGTAACAGATAAGTATGAATGCGTGAAATAACCGCAGAAATCAATGGTGAAAGTGCGATGAACGCATCTGTCGGGACTTCTCAGCGAAATTTGCTGTTACTGAGCAGACGGCCGACGTGAGGGTTTTTACTAAGTGCACGACAACGCCTGCAGTGCATCACTTGGGCTCGTGACCCGGTCAGCTGGGTCCTAGACGACTGGAAAAGCGTGGCCTTGTCAGATGAGTCCCTTAACAGCTGACGGTAGGTGTGAAGTGTAGCGCAGGCTCCACGCATCCATGGACCAAAGTTGTCAACAAAGCACAGCGCAAGCTGGTGGTGGATCCATAACTGTGTGGGCTGTGTTTACACGGAATGGACTGGGTCCTATGTCCAACTGAACAGATCGCTGGAATTTTTATGGTTGACAATGTGTCATATTACTGGGACACAACTGTTCGTGATTGGTTTAAAGAACATTCCGGACAATTCGAGCGAATGGTTTGGCCACCCAGATCGCCCGACATGAATCCCATCGAACATTTATGGGAAATGTGGAAAGGGGCCAAAATAAGGGGCTGTCAATTACACTCGAACATACAATTTCGTTATAAGATCAAACATTACAAGAGCCCAATTTTTTAAACACACAGCTTTAGTCCTTGGGACTTAATTACCAGCTGAAAGCCACTTTAAAAACGGCTGAAGGCCCAAGAATCACACACTTTAAGAGCAAACAAGTTAAATTCAAAAATGGCTAAAGTCCTAACACTTAAAACTCCATGACATTATTTTTTTTAAATACCAAAGGCCTTACGTGAAACAGTTCTTTAAATTAGGCTGAAGGCCTTAAGAGCAAAACAACTCAAACTCAAAATCGGCTGAAGGCCAAGCACTTAAAACTCAGCAACATTAAAATTTTTGAAATGCCAAAGACCTTACGTGAAACAGTTTTTTAAATTAAGCTGAAGATCTTAGTATCTTACGCCCTAAGGGCAAAACAACCTTAATTTAAATATCGGCTGGAAGCCATACAATTGGAAACAACAAGAATAAATAAAGAAAAGGAGTACACCCAAGGGCGCTCAGATGTTGGAGGGTCGGCCTGGAATTCAAACACTAATGGTCGCTTAGGTGAGACAGGCAGCCGGGCCAACTATTCTCAATCCGACGTCAACCCAACCGACAAACAGTCAACAGACCAATGATCAAGATCAGTTTCGCTCCACACTCGCACCAAATCTCAAACGATGCTAACAGTGGATACTGGAACAACAACAACAACCCATAAGCGGTGGACGACCCAAATACACGTCGTCTAATCAGACGACCGACCAAACGGCCAAGCAAGTTCGTTGCTACTTAAACGTGTGTGTCGGCAATCGTGGGTCGAGTGATGGCTACCCTGTCCTTCCTCGCCAGTACGCCGACAACCTTTAAATAACTTGTCAGACGAACCACATAAACTACACACAGTTTCACGAACACTTGCACGAAGAACTAGACGATTCTAACGGCAGTGACTGTGCAATAACGAGGACGAATAACGAGTCGCCACGCACAGCCAACCCATAAGCGACCTTCGGCCAAATTCACGTCATCCGATAAGACGACCGACCGACGATCAACTAACGTTGTCCCTACTGAAATCATGTGTGGCGGCAATCATTGGCGAGTAATGGCTAACTACGCCTCCCTGGCGCTGCATGCCCCACTGGTGCTACGACGCGACTGCGCCAACCGACCAACTGTTACACATCAACACGGAGACTACTAAAATAACTGGTCAGTCGACATCACAGGCTACACACAGTTTCACAAACACTTGGAGAAAGAACGAGACCAATGCTAAAGCAGTGACTGTGCAACCACAAGGACGAACCACGAGTTGAGACACACACCGCCGACCCATAAGCGATCGGCGAGCTAATACTCGTCGTCCGGTAAGACAACCAAACGACGATCAACCAAGACCGTCCCCATTCAAGCCATGTGTGCCGGATACGGTAGGCCGAGTCATGTACATCCGAACCTTACTGGCTCTCCAACCCGACCGAACTTCTGTCGCGTCCCAACTGTACGACTGCCAGGTCCAAACTACACTGCTGGCGCGTTCCAACTCTCTCGACGACCGGGAAGCAATAGCAGTCCAGCAATGATAATAAGGCAAGGCGTATATCGATAAGCGCTGCTGCTGCCGCTCACGGGCAGGCAAGGCAGCAACTCAGTGACATCAGTAATTGAAATTAACATAACGAGGTGGTAGCACTGTAAAAACAGGATGCTAAATAAGAGATTGCACGAACACGAGCCAGGCACGGCACAGGGAAAATGGCTCAGTATTTCTGCTGGGGCTTTCCGGCGACTTGTTGAGATCATTCCACGTCGACATGCTGCGCTACACCCGGCATAAAGTCATCCGACACTATATTAGGAGGTATCCCATGACTCTTATTATATCAGTGTATGGCGGAGCTAACTGAACTCGAATGCGGGCAAACTGTTGGTTGTCGTAAGGTGGGTATTGCCGTAGCCAAGTTAAATGTTTGGTGTTTCAAGAGGCACATTATTGAAGATGTATACTGCATACTGGGAAAGGGAAAAACATAATACGTTACATCTCCGTCGGGAGGGAATTGCACGGCGAGCTGGAATTTCGGAACTACACATTAGTGATGCAAATGCCCATAACAGGAAAACTTGTTGCCATAAACTTAGACTATGGAGCAATGGGAGACTTTCATTTGGTCAGATGAGTTCCACACTATTTCGAGGTTCTGGTCGAGTTTACGTCCCAGGAGGGAAACAGGCTTGGTTACAGGAATGATTTATACAGCGATATATTCGATATTCAATGGGCCCCAAGGCTATTCTGCAAGGTCCCATTACTGTCAAGGATTATGTGACTATTTTCGGTGTTAGGTCCATCCCATGGTACGAGGATTGCCCAGAAAGTAATGGACGATAATTTTTTTCTCAGCCGAAAACAGTGCTACGAATGCGAAAAGCTACTTTTGTATTACTTGAAGTCTCGTGAGTGAGGGCGCCAAATTTCCGCCACTTCGGAAAGATAGCGTAGCTGCAATACAATTTCATAACGGTGTCTGCAGGTGATGTACGTTAGAAGCAAAGTGCCATCTTTGTATTTCTCACTGCAGAGAAAGAAACTGTGGGGAATATTCACAAACGCTCGTGCAAAATCTATGGAGCATCTGCTGTCGACAGAACTACAGATAATAATTTTTTAATAATGCGGTGCCACAGTCAAAATATATTTCTTTAAAGTCAGTATCGCCATTAGACTGTTGTTTATTTACAGTGTTATTTATACACAATCATGATTTAGGCTCCAAAGTGCCATTATCAAGTATTTTAAGTGTTATAAATTGCCTAAGATGGCATGCTGTCGTATTAAAATATAAGATGGCATACTGTCGTATTAAAAATAAAAAAATTAATACGACAGTATGCCATCTTAGGCAATTAATAACACTTAAAATACTTGATAGTGGCACTTTGAAGCCTAAATCATGATTGTGTAAGTGTAAAAATAACACTGTAAATAAACAACAGTCTAATGGCGATACTGACTTTATAGAAATATATTTTGACTGTGGCACCGCATTATTAAAAAATTATTATCTGTAGTTCTGTCGACAGCAGATGCTCCATAGATTTTAGTCGCTGGACACGGAGGGTGACGTCATCAGGAGGCGGTTCGGAGGAGCTCCACGATTTGCAGCGGTCGGACCGGCCGCGATGGCCGTGAGGTTCTGGCGCTGCAGTCCGGAACTGCGGGGCTGCTACGGTTGCAGGTTCGAATCCTGCCTCGGGCATGGATGTGTGTGATGTCCTTAGGTTAGTTAGGTTTAAGTGGTTCTAAGTTCTAGGGGACTGATGACCTCAGAAGTTAAGTCGCATAGTGCTCAGAGCCATTTGAACCTCTTTTTTTTTTTTTTTTTTTTTTTTTTTTTTTTTTTTTTTTTTTTTTTTTTTTTTTTTTTTTGCAGCGGTCGGGGACACCATCCGCGGCCGCACACGTTGCAGCGAGCTGGTGTTGCCCTTCAGTAAAGGATACCATTTGTGGTAGACGTTTGGAGGACGATGAGAACGTGAGACACACAGTGAAGCACTGGCTCCGCCCCCAAGACAAGGGCCGACAGGTCATACACGCCCTTGTTTCGAGCTGGAGGAAGGCCGTCGGGAGGATTAGAGATTATGTGGAAAAATAGGGTGTGTAGATAAACCACTATTCTTCCGTGTGTGTAATACTCATTATGTTCAATAAAGAATTGTTGAATAAAAAAAATGCAGTGCATTAATTTCTGGGCAACCCTCAAACAATGTTTGTTCCGCAATCCTGATACTAGATGCTGTGTTCCAAGACAACAGCGCCCCGTTTCACACATCTCATATCGCCCAGGACTTGTTCTGTCAACTCGAGAATGAATTTCCAGATCTCGCTTGGCCACCGAGGTCACCAGATCGCAATATTATTGAGCTTTTGTGGTCTACTTCGAAGAGAAGGGCGCGTGATAGCTGTTCACCTCCATCATCGTTACCTAAACTTGCCAGTATTTTGCAAGAAGAACGCCATAAGATTCCCTTAAAGAGCATACAGAACCTGTATTTATCCATTCCGAGATGACTGTAAGCTGTTGTGAATGCCAGATAAACATAAACGAAGCCAAGCCAGAGTACCTCGTTATGGCGCGTGGTCATTGTCAGACTGCTGACCATCTACAATCATTGCAGGTTGGGGACCAGTCCTACAAGAGAGTGCAAGAATTCAAATACCTAGGGGCACTTTTCACTGAGAACTCGTCATGTAAAGCGGAGATCAATGCCAGAATACAGGCAGGAAACCGATCTTACCACAGCCTAGCACAACTGCTTCGGTCCAGATATCTCTCCAGACAGTTCAAGATTTGACTGTACAAAACCCTGATCCAGCCTGTTGTTCTATATGGCTGTGAGACATGGATTATCTGGAAACAGGACTTCCATAAGCTCCTTGTTTTTGAGAGAAAAGTGCTTCGGAAGATCTTAGGTCCAGTTCTGGATGCAGATACAGGGGAATGGAGGATCAGATACAACCAAGAGCTTGAGGAACTATACCGGCAGCCCAACATAGCAGGAACTGTCAAAGCCAAACGAATGCAGTAGGCCGGCTATGTGGCCGGGATGGAGGGTCACAGATGACCTCGGAAGCTTCTGGATTTCACACCTACAGGAAAGAGACCGCCAGGGAGACCCAAGGAGGGATGGACTCCATGAAGGTTTAAACCAAGTGTCAATAGATGTGAACGGATGGCGGATAGCAGCAATGGACAGAATACAGTGGGAGAGGAAACCTGTAGATAAGTGCGGTCCACTGGGATTGATCACGTAGTAGTAGTAGTAGTATTAGGCGTTGTAATGTGTTGTGTATTTAGGCTTTCGTGTTTTACACGCCCCCTGTAGATATAGAACAGAAAAAGACACCTGGGTGAGTTGGGCTTCCCTCTGGCGCTCTCCGGACCACGAATGAAGCCTGTTGTGTCGCCGCAGACACGCGCGCCCGTCCCCCGGCTTTTTTCCCGAGGCCGCAGCTGCGCAGTCGCCTGCCGCCTGCTGGCGGTGACGTCACGCGCCCCGCATCCGGTCCGGCTGGCGCGTCTCCTGCGCCAGCGGCGGCCGCCAATTAGATAATCGCCGTCTGGCCCAGCCAGCCGGACCGCGGTCACGCGCCGCCATCATGCCCCGCCGCCCACACTCCCACCATCCCACGCACTGCAACTACTGCAGCCTGCACCACTGTAGCACTGAGTGCGGCGTAATCACGCAATCCTAGGAACATGCAGGGAGAGTTACATGCGTTACACAGTACATCGTTCATCCACGCATACAAGGTCTAATCTACATCTACATTTATACTCCGCAAGCCATCCAACGGTGTTTGCCGGAGGGTACTTTACGAGCCACTGTCATTACCTCCCTTTCATGTTCCAGTCGCGTATGGTTCGCGGGAAGAACGACCGCCGGAAAGCCTCCGTGTGCGCTCGAATCTCTCCAATTTTACATTCGTCATCTCCTCGGGAGGCACAAGTAGGGGGAAGCAATATACAGGGTGTTACAAAGAAGGTACGGCCAAACTTTCAGGAAACATTCCTCACACACAAATAAAGAAAAGATGTTATGTGGACATGTGTCCGGAAACGCTTAATTTCCATGTTAGAGCTCATTTTAGTTTCGTCAGTATGTTCTTCCACATACGCTCAGTGGAGCACGTTATCATGATTGCATACGGGATACTCTACCTGTGCTGCTAGAACATGTGCCTTTACAAGTACGACACAATATGTGATTCATGCGCGATGGAGCTTCTGCACATTTCAGTCGAAGTGTTCGTACGCTTCTCAACAACAGATTCGGTGACCGGTGGATTGGTAGAGACAGACCAATATTCCATGGCCTCCACGCTCTCCTGACCTCAATCCTCTTGACTCTCATTTATAGGGGCATTTGAAAGCTCTTGTCTACGCAACCCCGGTACCAAATGTAGAGACTCTTCGTGCTCGCATTGTGGACGGCTGTGATACAATACGCCATTCTCCAGGGCTGCATCTGCGCATCAGGGATTCCATGCGACGGAGGGTGGATGCATGTATCCTCGCTAACGTACGACATTTCGAACATTTCCTGTAACAAAGTGTTTGAAGTAACGCTGGTATGTTCTGTTGCCGTGTGTTTCCATTCCATGATTAATGTGATTTAAAGAGAAGTAATAAAATGAGCTCTAACACGGAAGGTAAGCGTTTCCGGACACATGTCCACATAACATATTTTCTTTCTTTGTGTGTGAGGAATGTTTCCTGAAAGTTTGGCCGTACCTTTTTGTAACACCCTGTGTACGATACCTCATCCAGAAACGCAACCTCTCGAAACCTGGACAGCAAGCTACACCGCGAGCACCTCTCTTGCAGAGTCTGCCACTTAAGTTTGGCCGGCAGGTGTGGCCGAGCGGTTCTAGGCGCTTCAGTCCGGAACCGCGCGACTGCTACGGTCGCAGGTTCGAATCCTGCCTCGGGCATGGATGTTGGTGATTTCCTTAGGTTAGTTAGGTTTAAGTAGTTCGAAGTTCTAGGGGACTGATGACCTCAGATGTTAAGTCCCATGGAGCTCTGAGCCATTTGAACCATTTTGAACTTGAGTTTGCTAAACATCTCCGTAACGCTATCACGTTTCCCAAATAATCCTGTGACGAAACGCGCCGCTCTGCTTTGGATCTTCTCTATCTCCACTGTCAACCCGACCTGGTACGGATCCCACACTGATGAGCAATACTCACTCAAGTATAGGTCGAACGAGTGTTTTGTTAGACACTACATTTGTTGATGGTCTACATTTTCTAAGGACTCTCCCAATGAATCTCAACCTGGTACCCGCCTTACCAAGAATTAATTCTATATGATAATTCCACTTCAAATCGTTCCGCACACATACTCTCAGTTATTTTACAGAAGTAACTGCTACCAGTGTTTGTTCCGCTATCGTATAATCATAGAGTAAAGGATCCTTCTTTCTATGTATTCGCAATACATTAAATTTGTCTATGTTAAGAATCAGTTGCCACTCCCTGTACCAAGTGCCTATCCGCTGCATATCTTCCTGCATTTCGCTGCAATTTTCTAATGCTGTAACTTCTCTGTATACTACAGCATCATCCGTGAAAAGGCGCATGGAACTTCCGGCACTATCCACTAGGTCATTTATATATATTGTGAAAAGCAATGGTCCCATAACACTCCCCTGTGGCACGCCAGAGGTTACTTCAACGTCTGTAAACGTCTCTCTATTGAGAACAACATGGTGTGTTCTGTTTGCTAAAAACTCATCAACTTTTAACTGTCGTGTGTTGTGGTCTTCAGTCCGAGGAATACATTACCAGTCAAAAGTGTTCGATCATCTATCACAACCATGGATTTGTCGCTAAAATAGGGATTTAGTTTTGAATATTCTTGCATATCCCCATTCTGATAATAAAGCAAATATAAACTTGTAAATACCAAGCCCCTCTGTTGTGTATTTGACTGGTTGTTCGCGTAGAGGGGCGCTGATGAATATCAAGAATAACACTGACGTACGTGTACCTAATACGGTCCCGTTTTTCCTTCAGCTGTCTGTGTAGCACTCAGTTCACATTGGCTTACAGACACAGTGTGCATCAAGCAGCATGTTTGTACACTTGAGCAGGTTCATACCATATTACATCCTAATGGGAAGGAAACAAGAGACGGGAATTAAAAAGTTCTATAGTAATAACTCTGCATCAGTAAAGCTATTCTAGTTGGATAGAGCAGCAACAAAAATTGACATGGCCCACTCTAAAGTGTTTATTCATTGCAGAGGATCAAGTAAGTTGGGTAACATTATGCAGGGAAGATCATATGTTTACAGAGTAAACGTAAGAGGACTTTTACTGAGCCTGACATTTGCGAGGAAGTAAATAATATGCGAGCAGATCTCAACAGCGCAACACCGACTTTATGAGCAAGTTTCAAAGGAGTGTACAGCGGCCAAAATATCTTTATTATGGAAACAAAATAAGGTGAAAAGACTGCACTGGGTACAGCAACATAAAAACTGGAATGTACAGAAATGATCCAAGGCGTTGTTCATAGGAAACACTAAGTTCGAAGTATTTGAAAGCCAATGTAATGTGTGTGTTGCTAACACTGTTTGCAAGGTGGGGAGTCAGTCATGGTAGTGAGTGATACAGCCTATGATCTAATGAGGATTGATGGAACATTGAGAAGGAAGGCTGTCACAGGATTCTGATCAGTAAATTCAGTCCATCCGGCAAGAGACTCATTGGTTACCAGTCTTTTCTGCAGCAGAACATTGATCGCAAAATTTCACTTCATTTCTGTAGAGGATATTTCGATATCGAAGAGACACGTGGAGAACTGAAGTATGTAATTTGGCCAAGTCAGTCATCTGACTTAAATCCCACTGAACTCTTATGGAATGAACCTGACAGGCAGGTCAGAACGACGAGATCGTCCAACGTTGAAGATCTATGGAATAATTTACAGATGTGTTGTACAGCATTATCTGCAAAAACGCTATAAATTCTTATGTCCAGAATTCCAAAAGTTTGTAAAGCTGTTCTGAGGGCAAATGGTGGATACTTTGAAGAGGTATAATGACGAAGAGAGAAAATATTTATTTCGTAGGTCTATTTTGATTATTCATCGTGTTCCTCTATTGAAATTAAGTATATTGTTTTTATCATAGACGATCTGATACTTTTGACTGATAAAGTTGTTTGATGTAGATTAGTTGCAAATTGAAAATAATGACTTCGGATATACAAAATCGTTGTCTGTGTACAATATACAGGCTGATAGTTGGAAACAAGGAAACATCAACCAGCTACTGTCAATAAAACTATTTATTAACATTTTTTAGCGATCATATCCCAGATAAAAGCAATCCGTTTAAAAATACCAGCATAAAGGACAGATTCCTTACAAACAAACAACATCTGCAGCCAGCCATTCATAACTTAAGAAATAATAACCTCCTCGGAAAAGATCAGGCAAGTACAATCACAGATGCCAAACCTGCCCATCGTACTATATAGGCTGGGAGAAGTTTCAAGGCTCAGTTAAATGAGCATTCAGATGCCATACATTTGAATAACATATCAAAGTACACATCTGTATTCCACACAATTCTTAACAGACGCCGCGAATGGTAGCCGCGGGGTCTAGGGGTCTTGTCATGGTCCATGTAGCTTCCACCGTCGGAGTGTAGCGTCCTCCCTAGGGCATGGGTGTGTGTGTGTCGTTCTTACTGTAAGTTAAAGTTAGATTAAGTAGTCTGCAAGCTTAGGGACCGATGACCTCAGCAGTTTGGTCGCATAACACCTTACCACAAATTTCCAAATTTCTAAACAGACGTTAAATAAAATGCACTGAAGACCACATCCAGATATTGCATGATGGTGAGAAACGTAGCCTTATGCATCTCCTCAGGGAGATAGAAATATTTGAACATAAAAGAAAAACACCGCATCATCTCCTGAACGATCAGAAAGAGTTAGCCAATGCAGTCCTCCTACTAAATTTAATTCACCTCACTTTCAAACTGAAGCATACATTAACACTAATCTATTTGACAATAACAATATACAGACCGTAATTCAACATGAAGCACTACACTAAAATACAACATTCTGCTTAGTCATGTAGTAATACAATAGTTACGCCAATTTAAATTTGTAAAATAGGTTAATGTAATGTCCACAGTCGTAATATTATTTATTTATGTATTAGGTTTTCATTACTTAAGCCGGCTTGAGAGGCGGTGCGGTTGTAGGCGCTACAGTCTGGAACCGAGGGACCGCTACGGTCACATGTTCGAATCCTGCCTCGGGCATGGATGTGTGTGATGTCCTTAGTGTAGTTAGGTTTAATTAGTTCTAAGTTCTAGGTGACTGATGACCTCAGAAGTTAAGTCGCATAGTGCTCAGAGCTATTTGTTTCCATTACTTATTTTTTTCCTGGTGGATACCATAATATTTACATAATATAATTTCTATAAAATTTTGTAACAAGATTATTTCTTTATTTGTTTATTTTATTTGTAATCAGTGCTCACTGATTGTGGATTCCATGTAATGAGTTTGTACCCTCACAAATTTTCTTCTGACACATCAATGTCCACATAGTAACGTCTCTGAGAGAGAAATACTTTGGCACTGTTATACTTGTCGTATCGCCATTTTTGTGTAGAGTTCTCCATGTGGAAAACACTATTTGGTGTGTGGGTGGGTGGTGGGAGCGGGCTTTGAACTATGTGAATATAATTACATACATCGAAAAATTGCTTTATATACTCTCCACTATTATTTCAACACAAGCAGTCACCATTGCAAAATAATGTGACGGGACTTTCCATGTAAGTAACCTAGAACTACACAGTTCTACCTTAAGGTTTTGTTTACATCGATCTCAATTGTTATTCGTTAACAGTTACAGTTAGATAGGCCGTTTATCAAACCCTCTTTTTTCTGTAGAGTATTACCATCTCAAGGAACTTCCATCACAAGGAGGGATAAAGAACCGGAAGCTAATGTAAACATCAAGAAACGTGCATCTGTATTGAACAGCCGTCTGAACATGAAACTGCAGCTTAGAACGCTTAGAAACCGGTAACCGCGTTATCTATGTGAATAAATAGCTTTATTAACAGTGGCTGGCTGTTGCCTTCGTCTTTGTAAGAAGCAACGTGTAATCTGATGCAGCTATGCTCTCTAGTCTCTACGTGACTGCCGCAACCTACCAGATGTACCAGGTCTTGATCTTTTTCTACAATTGCCTGCTCCCCCCCCCCCCCCCTCCTCCCAACCACTTCCATCCATTATGAAACTCATGATTCCTTCACTCCTCAGGGTGTACCGCAAGTTTCCTCATTACTCATTTCGATTCAGCATATCTCTACTACTAATTTGATACTCATGTGATTTTCTACGTTTTTCTAGAGCACAACATTTCAGAAGTTTGTTTTATAATATTCTCTGAACTACTTTTGACCTCCACGCAAGACTGCAATCCGGAAAAATATCCCCAGAAAATATTTCCTAACACTTAAATTCATTTTAAATGTCTACAAACTTCTCTTTTTCAGAAACGTTTTTGTTGCTATTTGAAGTACGTAGTTTATATCCTCTCTACTTGGGCCACAGTCATTTATTTTGCTGTCCAAATAACTAACTTCATCGACTACTTTTAGTGTCTCATTTCGTAAACTAGTTCTGTTAGTTCCGTCTGAATTAGTTCCACTACATTCCATTGCTCTTGTTTCCGTTTTGTTGTTCATGTTACAACCGCTTCTCAAGACATTATCCATCGCATTCCACTGTTCTTCCAAGTAAATTTCCCGTCTCTGACACAACTACAGTCTCATCGAAAAACCTTCAAGTTTCGATTTTTTCTCCCTAAACTTTAACTTGTGTTCAGAATTTCTCCTTGGTTTTCTTTGCTGCTTGCTGAATGTACATTTTAAATAATATCTGCAACAGGCTGCAGTTCTGTCTCACTCCTTCTCAACTACAGTTTCCCTTATATGTCGTTCGATTCTCATAACAGCAATCTGGTTTCTGTACAAGATGTAGATTTCTGCCACATGACTTGAGCGTGTCATCTCATAGTATGTGCTTATAATTTTGATGTAATGTACCTTGTGACCTTATTCCATCCGAAGAAGATGCCTTTGGTGGTGCCGAAACCTGGTCCTGGTCAAGGCTTATGACAATATATTTCATGCAACTGTTTGGCTATATACATCATTTATTGGGAGATGTAGATACCTTTTTGCTGTCTGTTTCTTATCCCCGCTACCTTCATAATTTCGAAGTGTGTGTTCCAGTTAACATAGTCAAAAATTTTCTCTACATGTGTGAAAGCTATAAATGTAGCTTTGTCATTCTTGAGCCTATCTCCTATGATTAATCGTCGAATTATTATTGTCTAACGTGTTTCTACATTTCTACAGAGCCGGAACTGAAACAAGGTACAATAGATTTTTCTTGTGTGGCTTTCTCAAGAACTTACGTAATTCTGAGGAGATGTCGTCTTTATCAGGAGCCCTGTTTCGACTTAGATTTTTTAAGTATTCTGAGAAATTCTTTTCACCGTATGCTATTTCATACCTCATTAAGGTCTTTTAAGTGCTCTGACAAATTTTTCTCACTGTATGCTATCTCATATCTCATTTGTGTTTATTTTCAGTTGTCATCTTGGAAAAGTAAAGTTACATATTTAATTTTTTGTATGACTTTCCCAGCTTACCCACTGGATCTGTTGCAAATACAGTTATCGGACTTGCCACTAGATAACACTGTGTGAGTTCGGCAGTATTTATTCGAAGCAACTGTTCGATATCTCCAGGTGCGCAAATCCCTAAAAACGTGTTTGGAGGTTTCTGTTTGTTTAAACTTTCATGTCTGCAGTGCTGGTATAGATTGCAATCCGCGCAACACATTACCGTAACATGCCACAAAAGGGACCGAAGCATCATAACGCAATGCACTTAAAAAGTGGAGATGAGTTGGGCTATTTTGTTTTGGCCCTTCTAATAGTTTCTAATGGTAGTGCGGGGTGAGGATGTCAGTGTGAACCACTAATGCAGACAAGTACTTATAAAAAAACAAAATATTACTTATACAACTATATTTTGTCAAGTTGATAAGCACAACATTGTTATCACTCATCGTAGAAAACAAGCAGCTTTAAATAAGTTCTGTGGTATAAGTCTCTCACTGTTGTTCATTCGAAGCTTCGTAAAACTGCAATGTAGGATCACATGAACTTCATCTTTCGATACTGTTACCAATGTCAGTTAAATTACTGTTTACATAAGCATCTCACGTTCATGCAGTGTTCGTCTAAGCATTCCACAATTCTGGAGCGATAGCTTGTCTATTGAATTGCTGAAGATACAGGTTGTATGGTGGGTGGCCGTTAATCTCAACATAGGGACTTCAGACCTACGGAACTGATTCTGAATAAAGTGATTCGTATGACAATGTTTAGCATGCGGACTGTGCATGCAGTATGTGTGTCTCAAAATGATACAAGCGATTGCTCCAAAATAGTTGTCGGTTGTATCTGGCTCCAGATTACGCTGTTTGTTTACGAAATGAACAGGAGTGAAATTCCTAAATCAGCTTCATAAAAACTCAATTTTTTCTCCTTTGTTAATATATTGAAAGGGTATAGTACCGCCTGACATTGAAAATAGGTACAACATTCTTCGTTAAGCTTCTCAGAGCAACATATTTTTTGTAATAATAATTCAATGTCACTTAATGCACCGAAGCTGGATACCAGTGTAGGAAAGAAGGACAATTTATTTATTTAATTTATCGCATGTGCACTCCCACAAAATAAATCCCTACATCCAATTTGGTGAGATCTGTGAAATGAATGAATGTATGGTCGTCTGCTAACCGCAGACAGTGAATGTGCGATATATGATAATCTTTGAGACCGTCATTTGGTCATCTTTGGTGGAACCAAAGAGATGAAATTTACCTGAGCTTTGAGCGCCTGAAATGTGGCTGACCAATAGGGTTTCAGGGTGCTCCCCAATCTCGGCGGAGGTGCGAGATGACCTGAAGAACGGCCATGTTTCAGCACTCTGGCGCTGGATCGTGTGTTGGTAAGACCTATCTTAGGTATACTGCGTAAAGACAAAAGAGTGGAGACAATGTTATGCATGTGAAATACTTAAGAGTAGTTTGGAGTAATTATTTCTCTATGTCAGGAACTTTTGGAGGAGTAGAAATCTTCGGAAGTGACCAATGGTCACAATGAAACCACGTGCAGCAATAAGTTGAAATACTTGCGAGTGCTAGTACTAAGCTGAAATACTTCCGAGTGCTTAAGTTAAGCTGGATTACTGGCGTGTGTGCTATTAAGTTGGAAATATTTAAGAAATGGCGTGTGCAGGACTAGAAATTAGAGACGAGTACTTCCACGTGGTGAGTACTGTGTGAGTCTCAATCTGTGTATGAGTCAAAGGATAAAGAGAAGTACTCGTTCAAGGTATCAGTTGAGGACTCGCGTGTGTGACGAATATGATCTTAATATTACTTTGCGTGTTATGTTTCCGTGTGACGCTAGATGCAAACTCTAATACTCTGAGAGAGAAGCAAGGTGAGTCAGCCGTCTATCCAGCAACGCCACTTGGCTTGCATTGCACAGGAAGACGTGCATATATCCTCCAGAGTTCGTAGTAGGAAAGAAAAGTTACGAAGTGGGGCAGTGTCATGTTAAACTAGGATGAATACTAATTGAAGTGGGAAAGCTGAAAGTGAAATGATTCTAACGTTGTGGTTATTCTTTGTGATGTATCCTATGTTGCCAGTGTGATGTATTTAATGTAATTTAAGTATGTGTGGTTTGCATGGGAGAGTAACAAGATAGGTTCAGAGGCAGTTGGTTATGCATGTTCCTTTTTTTTACCGCTCGGTCTGGAGTAAATTTTCGTGATGATAGATGTGAGAGTCGAATTGTAAGATATAGCAAAAGATCCACCATCCTACCCAGAAAGTGCACTGTAGCGTTAGATAATTGCGAGACCATAAGATAATCACCAATATAAAGCCATGCACACTGGGCGGAGTTTCTCATGTGTAATTGTTGTATAAAATGTAATGGTGTGTTTAGGTTATCTTTGAATCATAATAGAATTTATCGGAATAAAAATGATAGTGAAAAGAAAAAAGATTGGTGGCCTTGTTATTCGAATAGAGTGTAGTCATGATAACTAGGATTTATAATGTGTGGGCCATTCATATTCAGTGCGTTGGCCACGTGTTGATCAAAGTCGTTGGGTAAGAAAGAAAATGTAGTATTGCCAGAGCTTAGTGAACAATCAGAGTTGTGCAAATTCCCAATAGTCAGATGTGCGTTATCCGTTTCCGTTGCGTAATATTCAAAAAGGAGAATAATTTGTAGCTTAATTGGGGTACTAGAGCTCATAATCAGTCATTGATGTTACTCGAGAGATAATAATAAATCGACTCGCTTGGCAGACCACGCGTCTTGCAGGCCTGATTGCTTCATGCCACTGTATGAGCAAGGCATGTGGATGCTTCTTAATATGTTAGTTCTGTTGTTCTGTCTATAGTACACATAAATAAAACCTTTATTATGTGTGAACGTGTTGTAAAAAAAAAGTAAATTCCCTATACAGACAATACAGCTTTTAAAAAATTCCGTTAGAAATAGTGTGATACAAATTTACAATAGTCTTCCAAATAAGATAATAATTATTTCAGCATTCTCCCAGGTTCATTCTTATTTGATAGCTCTTTCTATTCAGTACAAACATCTTCAGAACAAGTGCAATACAAGACTAAACAACAAACTGCAAGCTGTCTAGCGGATAAAGCCAACTGCGCGCCCACACACACCAGAGAGAAAGTGCACTTCGTTTTTCATAACATCAAAAGAATGTAGTTGTATTAAATTAATAAGTAAATGTCAGAACCTATTAGAAAACGCGAAGGGAAAGAAAAAATTGAAGGTATTCAGACGTGAACCTGCAACACGTCACGCTTCATTTCATAGCTCAGCGCGTCTATTCTTCACACTACACTGAACTTCTGTAAGATACGACATTATTTGAAGGCTATAATCGCAAATATGTTATTAACTGATATGTAATTATGACAAATAATACCAAGCAAAATGTGTTTTTGATGGACCTCCAATATAGCTTTGTCTTGAAACGGCGTAATTTCATAACACGCTAATTACCATTCGAAAATTATTTTACTTCCAAAATAACATTCCCCTTCATTTTATCACAACAGATCGCAGCACTAAACGACCGGTATTCGAGAAACCACTTTGTTGTTGCTTTGAAATGGCACGCATTCATAGGCCACAAGTTATAATATAGAACTGACGAAATAAGGGCTTCAACTGAAAGCTTTGTACTGAAAAGAGATGGTGTGCATGTGACGTAGATACCACTCTTCCATCTCCTCTGGTCTACATTGTAATGAACGTTCAGGATGTTATGCTTGATATCGCTCTACTCGTCCGGGAAGACTCTCCAACGTATTGTATTCACGCTATGACGTCAGAAACCTGACACATTCGGTGTTGATGTTCGAATACGCGGTGCACTGGTGATAACTCTAGGGAGCAGAATAAAGATGGCAGATTACTGAAAAAGTGTGAAAATTTGCTGTACATTATTGATAGAACTGATATATGGGGCTCCAAGATTGCGCCTTCTCGAATTGTTTGAATATCCTTTATAGACATGCGTTTTCTCCCACTGGCGGAAATCGCAACACTTTGGCATCTCCTGTTCCTCATAAGTGAGTGCTAGATGCCTCATCTGGTATTTCTACACTTTGTAAAGTCTAACAAAAATGAAATTTATGAACTTTTACTGATGCTTATTTTCTGTAAGCTGTCAAAAAAAGTGTCGTTCACAGGCAGTTGATCCCAGCACCTATCTGCACGTTCTTCCAATGTATTAATTTCGACCACGCAAAAGACCTGTTACACATTGATTTGTAAAGAAATACTTTTTGTAAAACTTCGCAAAGTGATTTCCATGTTTACTGATGAACTTGTTTCATACGATGCAATGATGAGAAAAATGCGCGGTGACCCATGTATCCAGTGCCATGTAATGGTTTAGTCCACTTGGTTTTCAAAATTTTCCCTTAGTAGCAGTTTCCGCTTGTCTCGTGATTGACAATGTTGATGTGATACAAGGTTTCTAATGTACAGTTTAATATGATTGACATAACACTGCCAGGCTAGAAAGCCATATTCTAGTTGCTGTTCTATGTCTCTTACCAAGGGTGAAATGTAGCATATTTTAAAATTTTCTGATACCAGTTTTGTAAACTTTGAAAATTATGGAATGTTGAAATCCATGAGGTGTTATTGGTGATGATAAAAGTGTGGTGAAGACTTAAGAAAAAATATTAAAGTGAATCCAAATGGCTACTTCGTCTTACAGCATTTTTGTGCAAATTACGGCAAGAGCTTTGCATGTAACATATGGAATTAATCAGTATGATGTAGAACCTTATCGTAATAAATGTCTTCCAAGCTGCAGAAAAATACTCTGTGGATGATGTGTAGGTATGTGTCTACATGCCCTTCTGATGTGAGTAGCTTCTGTCAGCTATGAAAAGAACAGAGAGCCAAGAACGGTCAGTACCTTCGATCACCTGTTTTGATGCAGAGAAACAATCACTCAACATTTAATAGCGCCCCTAGTTTCAAAAGATAGCTTCCAAGGAGCGTCTAGCAGCTCTCTTGGAAGAAGTGAGGCAGCACTCTGTCTCCACTCCTCTAATGCACCTGACACCGCATGTCGCAGATCTCAAGAGAACTAACACTTTCCAGCCACCCTCCTCCCCCGCTACCACATCTGACTCTCCATGGTGAAGTTTGCAGGTGAGATACCTCCTGACAACTGCAGGTGCACTGCTTATCATTTCTGACTCACAGCCGATCACAGGCAAGTTAGCTCCTGACAGACACTCTGTGCTCTTCTGTCATTTCCGAGTCAGAACCTGTCTCGGCAAGCTAGCTCCTAACAAACGCTCTGTGCTGCTCCATTACTTCTGAATCAGAGCTGATCACATGTGAGCTAGCTCCTGCCAATTGCTCCAAACTTCTCTATCACCTCTGACTAAGAGCCAATTGCAGGAGAGCTAGCTGCTGCCAGTAGCCCTCTGTTCCTCAACCACTCCTTACTCCAAACAGATCATGTTATAGCTGAGCTTTATTGGTAGATGAATGCATAGCAAAATCGGTTTTGTAAACATGAAGTCCTTGCTTTGAATGTAAGTAATAGGATCTTTAATCTTAATTAATAAATATCTGTATTTAAGTTTTGATAAGAATAATATTTTTTATTTTGAATTACCAGTTTATCAAAATTTGACACTTACATGCGATATGGCTTTTTGTTCAATAAAAAAAAGTTATACAGAGTGAAGAAAAAATCACGGCACTTGGCGGTCAACAGGCGATTCCTCATTCCAGTTGCAGATAAAAGTGTATCCAGCAAAATCTAGTCCTGCCGACAGGTTTAATACAAATTTGATTTGAAAAACGAGGGTCAAACTATGCTATAGCTGCATGCACTATGGCCAAGAAAAGGTAGTATGAACTCTGTGCTGGACATAGCTCTTCCACTGAATCAGTGAGATGAGGCAGTTCTGTCGGAACAGATATGCAGACTCACTGATGTTCGAGTCACATTCGTGTCAAACCTTTTTTTTTTTTTTTTAGCTAAAGCATCAAAATGGTTGAAATGGCTCTCAGCATTATGGGACTTAAAATCTGAGGTCATCAGTCACCTAGAACTTAGAACTACTTAAACCTAACTAACCTGAGGGCGAAACTTCCTGGCAGTTTAAAACTGTGTGCCCGACCGAGACTCGAACTCGGGACCTTTGCCTTTCGCGGGCAAGTGCTCTACCAACTGAGCCACCGAAGCACGACTCACGTCCGGTACTCACAGCTTTACTTCTGCCAGTATCCGTCTCCTACCTTCCAAACTTTACAGAAGCTCTTCTGCGAACCTTGCAGAACTAGCACTCCTGAAAGAAAGGATATTGCGGAGACATGGCTTAGCCACAGCCTGGGGGATGTTTCCAGAATGAGATTTTCACTCTGCAGCGGAGTGTGCGCTGATATGAAACTTCCTGGCAGTTTAAAACTGTGTGCCCGACCGAGACTCGAACTCGGGACCTTTGCCTTTCGCGGGCAAGTGCTCTACCAACTGAGCCACCGAAGCACGACTCACGTCCGGTACTCACAGCTTTACTTCTGCCAGTATCCGTCTCCTACCTTCCAAACTTTACAGAAGCTCTTCTGCGAACCTTGCAGAACTAGCACTCCTGAAAGAAAGGATATTGCGGAGACATGGCTTAGCCACAGCCTGGGGGATGTTTCCAGAATGAGATTTTCACTCTGCAGCGGAGTGTGCGCTGATATGAAACTTCCTGGCAGTTTAAAACTGTGTGCCCGACCGAGACCCGAACTCGGGACCTTTGCCTTTCGCGGGCAAGTGCTCTACCAACTGAGCCACCGAAGCACGACTCACGTCCGGTACTCACAGCTTTACTTCTGCCAGTATCCGTCTCCTACCTTCCAAACTTTACAGAAGCTCTTCTGCGAACCTTGCAGAACTAGCACTCCTGAAAGAAAGGATATTGCGGAGACATGGCTTAGCCACAGCCTGGGGGATGTTTCCAGAATGAGATTTTCACTCTGCAGAAGAGCTTCTGTAAAGTTTGGAAGGTAGGAGACGGATACTGGCAGAAGTAAAGCTGTGAGTACCGGACGTGAGTCGTGCTTCGGTGGCTCAGTTGGTAGAGCACTTGCCCGCGAAAGGCAAAGGTCCCGAGTTCGAGTCTCGGTCGGGCACACAGTTTTAAACTGCCAGGAAGTTTCATATCAGCGCACACTCCGCTGCAGAGTGAAAATCTCATTCTGGAAACATCCCCCAGGCTGTGGCTAAGCCATGTCTCCGCAATATCCTTTCTTTCAGGAGTGCTAGTTCTGCAAGGTTAGCAGAAGAGCTTCTGTAAAGTTTGGAAGGTAGGAGACGGATACTGGCAGAAGTAAAGCTGTGAGTACCGGACGTGAGTCGTGCTTCGGTGGCTCAGTTGGTAGAGCACTTGCCCGCGAAAGGCAAAGGTCCCGAGTTCGAGTCTCGGTCGGGCACACAGTTTTAAACTGCCAGGAAGTTTCATATCAGCGCACACTCCGCTGCAGAGTGAAAATCTCATTCTGGTAACCTGAGGGCATTACACACATCCATGCCCGAAGCAGGATTCGAACCTGCGACCGTAGCGGTCGTGCGGTTCCAGACTGAAGCGCCTAGAACCGCTCGGCCACAACGGCCGGCTAGTTAAAGCATCAAATTGTATGCAATTTACACGTCCAGATTGTGGCACCTTGTGTAATTAATTCTTTCTGTTTCTGTACATTACGACATAAAATGAACTTCTTACAGACGTAAATGACCACTTTGTTTTGTCCATGACAAAAATGAAGCAAACAGAAAATAGTAATGGTTACAACAAAATCGCATGTATCCAATGAGGTAAGAAAACACAATAGATAGGCTGTACTAGATTGCACATTATGTTACGCATAATAATTCCATTCTGTATGTTTGACGTCCAGGCTCATCTTCACAGAGATGGTGCTCTAGAGAAGTTATTCGAAGTGACCACCCTGCATTTCTAAACACTTCGTCATTCACTGGGTTCTATTTTGATCGACGCTAAGCAGCACACCAGCATCCACCATTGCCGAAGCAGCATGCTCATGAGCTATTAGGTTGTGCACATCCATGGCTAAAGTACTGTAAACTTGACTCTTAAGCGCCCCCCCCCCCCCCCCAATAAGAACCTAGTGGATTAAGATTCAGGGAACGTAAAAGCCAGAACATTGGACTTCTGTGACCAATCCATTGCCCTGGAAACGCTTTATGTAAATAGTGACGCATATTCATTCCGAAGTGTGATAACGCACCATTACGCTGAAACTGTAGCTGTCGCTGAACACCAAGAGGAACGATTTCTAATTCGTCTGCCAAAAGCATTGCAAAGAAACGTTGACACAGGGTCGCATTCAACTTGTCTAGCAATAGGTAAGGGCCCAAATGCACTCCTCCTACTGTTCCAGCACACAGATTTATGCCAAAGTGCGACTGAAAGCTGCATTCAAGAGTGAAATGTGGATTGTATTCTGACCAATAATGACTGCTGTGGAGGTTGAGAGCGAAACTAGATTTGTCAGTCTATACCAGTTTATTAATGAAACGCTCATTAAATTCCACTTGGTGCAAAAGCTGCATTCGTCGAATGTGGTCTTCTGGCCGCTGGTATTGAGTTAAAATGTAATAACATAGATGCAGATCTTCATCGTGTAATGTTTCTGACTACTGAACGGCTTCAAGAATCGCGTCCTCTGTTTGTGGAGTATGTGTAGTCCTTTGACGACCTGTCCCCATTCCTTGTGAACGAAGGTTACCACTTTCTCGAGGTTGTTGCTCCAGGTAACGAAAAACATTGTTATGAGAATTATGCCTGTGAGAGTACTGTGCAGTATAGACATGAGCAGCTGCAGCTTGGATATCGAACGCAACCAGCTCCAAAAATTTGTCGATGTATTCATTGTTTGTGTCCTCCATCTACAAACCACTCTACATGAACCTGACAGGACCACTTATGGTTGCGCACTGCGCGGTTAGTAGGATCATGCACGGAGTTCAATGGATCCCACTGTACGTGACAGGCTATTTCCATGTGACAATATGATGTCCTACTCATAAATGCCGAGATTGGGGAACAGACGTCTAAAAACAGAAAAAGAACCAGACGTGGATTTTTTAAAGAAAATTAAGCGCTTACTCGCTTTTCTCTGGGCTTACTGTCTACTTATGTAAATGACACCATCAAAAACACTAACAAAAATCAGAGTTACCCCTACTTGACAGACTCCATTTTTTTAAGGAGCCAGCAGCTGTGGCCGCGCAGTTCTAGGCGCTTCAGCCCGGAAGCGCGCTGCTGCTACATTCGCAGGTTCGAATCCTGCCTCAGGCATGGATGTGGGTGATGTCCTTAGGTTAGTTAGGTTTAAGTAGTTCTAAGTTCTAGGGGACTGATGACCTCAGATGTTGAGTCCCATAGTGGTCAGAGCCATTTTTTTAAGGAACGGACCAATGGGTCTCAGGGGGCAGAGTGGCAGAGGTCGAAACCAAAGGCTTGGCCCAAGTGTCCCCATCATGGCCATCGAGTTAATGTGGCACAGAAAAGTGGAAACATGGGAATCAACTGAAGGCTTTTTATTTTTTATTGTTTATTTTTGTTTATTTCCGTTTTTTTACATTTTTTGGCTATTATTACATGATTATGGGGTGTGTCATTTATATGGAAAAGACAGAAGCACGGGTGAAAGGAAAGAGCCGGGGTCCCAGTACCCGAGGTGCCCAGGGAGACCACACATATGGGATTGCATGTGCCGAAGCCCATATCGTGCAACAAGAGACGATGAATGGGAACGATACTGTTACTGTGCAGCAAGCCTACGTCTTTGCATAGGAGCCAGGCTGATGTTAGTACCGGTCGATAGAAGAGGTGTGAAGCAAAACTAAAATGAAAAAGAAACACACAGACACACATGTGCGCACTTACGGCGCGCTGTCCCATCCGCGGAAGTCAAGGGTAGAATCGATGAAAGGCGGCTGAAACTCAGACATCGACAGAGGGGGTTAGATGCCCGCAGCTTCCTGTACTCCCCAACTGAGAGGAGGTATGACAGATACCCGTCGAAGATAGTTGCCAAATAAAAGTTGGGAATGTGGCGCGTGTTTGAGCGCTGCATGGGCTCACGGGAGAGGTAAGTAACTGCCCACCCCTTTTCCCCGCGTAAAAATGATATTTTGCTGCGAAAAAATATGTGTCCTCCGCATATAGAAATGTTTGCGGTTCAATCGCAGCCGCTGGCAACTGGATGTAGCAGGCAGCCATTTACTGCATGAATTGCCAGACATTGTGCAAAGAAGCCCACGTCAGACGGTGGTCATCTGTCTCCAGTTGCTGGCAAAAGAGATGAAGAGGGGAACCGACGAACCGATATTGTTCAGTCGCTGTTGTGTAGCAAATTTACTGTTGAGTATGTGATACCAAATCGCCCAGACTTCAGTAGGGAGAAAAGGCTGGTGGATGTTATATCACACTGTGGGCAACCAGATGGAGTAATATTTGGTCCCCAGTACCTTACGGTGAATATGGCGCGATAGCAGGGCGTAAGAACATTTCGTCCTGGACAGACGTGTGTCTGGAAGGACGGTACGTGCATAACTATAGCCGATAAAGAAGGTCAAAATATGAAGCAGGTGTGCTTCGATGTGGCCAACAGACACTGGTGCTAAGGTAGACACAGACAAGATTTCAAACAAGCTACTTGTTTTGAATATGACTCGTCTGGTCCATTTTTTTCTCATAGTATACATACAAAACGCTGCAGCTCGTATTCGAATGTTCATGAGCCCGAGGCCACCAGCCTGCAGGATGAGAGTAGGAGACTCATAACAGACATTAAACATGGAACGGACCGTAAAATAATAGCCAAGGGCCACCTAAGGGCTGTGCCCAATCGCCGTCTGCAGAGGGAACAGCATCTCGTCTGTGTCTACCTTATCACCAGTGCCTGTTGGCCACATCGAAGCACACCTGCTTCATATTTTGACCTTCTTTGTCGGCTATAGTTATGCACATACCGTCCTTCCAGCCACACGTCTGTCCAGGACGCAATGTTCTTACGCCCAGCATAACGTTCACGCACCGCGTCGTTGTCGACTTTAACAGAGACTGTGCTGTTCATGACCGACCAGTGCATTCCTACGATGTCAGTCATTGGGATCTTGGCGTCATCTCGGGGAAAAGGCTGCACCTTAAGCGCTATGCGTCGGGTACAGTCGTTGCAAACAGTAAACCGAAGTGCAGCTTCACGGTAACGGTTGGCTATATATCGTAGACGTTAAGCCGGTACGTAAGTAACGGCCGTCAGAATGTAAATCAAGGCGAGCTGTCGCTCTGTGCGCAGAAACACAACAGCGCGACAGGACTACTGTCCTGACAAAGGCAGACTATCAGCTGATTCCAGTCATATCTCCACGGTGGATGTGGGTCTGATGTCCCAGCAGTCTACTCAGCGGCCTACGACGACTGGTACAGTAGTGTGTGGCGACACCCGTTACTCTGTACATTCCGCTGTACTGCACCATGTGACACTGTTGCCAGCTCGTAGTTTTTATACAGTATTTTCAGAATACACCCAATCTGTTTTTACTTGATAAACTTTTGTCTTGAATCTGGATGAGGTAACGCATGCCGACCTCCAAGTGCAGCACTTTTTCTTCACCCTCTCCGCATAAATATTAGATTCCTCTGCGGAGGCGTCATGTTCTGTTCCGAGTATTGTCAGGGAGTTAATGGATTACAGCCTTGTATTTAAATTGCGTGTTTGCTATAAAATGTTATTCACGTATTCGAAATATAAAGGGTGGTCAGGAAGAGATAGAAAACCTTGCAAGTATGTTGCACAAGAGGATGCTCTGAGAAATAATTGTTAAGAAAAAAATTCCATATATTGTGCCGTTTCCTAGTTAATTAGCACTGAAGTTAACAAATCAGACAGTAGCTCTTGCAGTTTCAAGGGACCCGCCAGATACAATTAGTATCAGTTCTTCTCATAGTATAAGTGATAGCGCCCGACATTGCTCAGCCTTTGGCTCGGGTTAGATGCTTGCTACCATCCCATGCCCAGTTTTTGTGTCACTCTCTTGTTAGGTTTTGGGAAACCAAATGAAAAACACGTTTGGCGCCACCCTCTCTGGCGGGTCGCTTGAACTTATGTGTGCAACAGCCGGATGACTAACTTTAATACTACACTCCTGGAAATGGAAAAAAGAACACATTGACACCGGTGTGTCAGACCCACCATACTTGCTCCGGACACTGCGAGAGGGCTGTACAAGCAATGATCACACGCACGGCACAGCGGACACACCAGGAACCGCGGTGTTGGCCGTCGAATGGCGCTAGCTGCGCAGCATTTGTGCACCGCCGCCGTCAGTGTCAGCCAGTTTGCCGTGGCATACGGAGCTCCATCGCAGTCTTTAACACTGGTAGCATGCCGCGACAGCGTGGACGTGAACCGTATGTGCAGTTGACGGACTTTGAGCGAGGGCGTATAGTGGGCATGCGGGAGGCCGGGTGGACGTACCGCCGAATTGCTCAACACGTGGGGTGTGCGGTCTCCACAGTACATCGATGTTGTCGCCAGTGGTCGGCGGAAGGTGCACGTGCCCGTCGACCTGGGACCGGACCGCAGCGACGCACGGATGCACGCCAAGACCGTAGGATCCTACGCAGTACCGTAGGGGACCGCACCGTCACTTCCCAGCAAATTAGGGACACTGTTGCTCCTGGGGTATCGGCGAGGACCATTCACAACCGTCTCCATGAAGCTGGGCTACGGTCCCGCACACCGTTAGGCCGTCTTCCGCTCACGCCCCAACATCGTGCAGCCCGCCTCCAGTGGTGTCGCGACAGGCGTGATTGGAGGGACGAATGGAGACGTGTCGTCTTCAGCGATGAGAGTCGCTTCTGCCTTGGTGCCAATGATGGTCATATGCGTGTTTTGCGCCGTGCAGGTGAGCGCCACAATCAGGACTGCATACGACCGAGGCACACAGGGTCAACACCCGGCATCATGGTGTGGGGAGCGCTCTCCTACACTGGCCGTACACCTCTGGTGATCGTTGAGGGGACACTGAATAGTGCACGGTACATCCAAACCGTCATCGAACCCATCGTTCTACCATTCCTAGACCGGCAAGGGAACTTGCTGTTCCAACAGGACAATGCACATCCGCATGTATCCCGTGCCACCCAACGTGCTCTAGAAGGTGTACGTCAACTACCTGGCCAGCAAGATCTCCTTATCTGTCCCCCATTGAGCATGTTTGGGACTTTATGAAGCGTCGTCTCACGCGGTCTGCACGTCCAGCACGAACGCTGGTCCAACTGAGGCGCCAGGTGGAAATGGCATGGCAAGCCGTTCCACAGGACTATATCCAGCATGTCTACGATCGTCTCCATGGGAGAATAGCAGCCTGCATTGCTGCGAAAGGTGGATATATACTGTACTAGTACCGACATTGTGCATGCTCTGTTGCCTGTGTCTATGTGCCTGTGGTTCTGTCAGTGTGATCATGTGATATATCTGACCGCAGGAATGTGTCAATAAAGTTTCCCCTTCCTGGGACAATGAATTCACGGTGTTCTTATTTCAATTTCCAGGAGTGTATTAACTAGAAAATGGCGCAAAGCATAGAATTTTTTACTTAACAATCATTTCTCAGTACAACCGTCCTGGCAAAACCCTTACGAGCTATTCAGACTGTACCTGACCCCCCTGTATATACAAAAAGGGGTCTACATCTACATGGACACTCTGCAAATGACATTTAAGTGCCTGGCTGAGGGTTCATCGAACCACCTTCACCAGTCTCCATTATTCCAATCTCGTATAGCGCGCGGAAAGAATGAACACCTATATCTTTCCGTACGAGCTCTGATTTCCCTTATTTCATCGTGGTGATTGTTTCTCGCCTATGTATGTCGGTGTCAACAAAATATTTTCGGATTCGTAGGAAAAAGTTGGTGATTGGAATTTCGTGAGAAGATTCCGTCACAACGAAAAACGTCTTTCTTTTAATGATTTCCAGCCCAAATACTGTATCATTTCTGTGACACTCTCTCCCATATTTCACGATAATACAAAACGTGCTGCCTTTCTTTGAACATTCCGATGTACTCCGTCAGTCGTACCTGGTAAGGATCCCACACTGCGCAGCAGTATTCTAAAAGAGGACGGACAAGCGTAGAGTAGGCAGTCTCCTTAGTAGGTCTGTTACATTTTCTAAGTGTCCTGCCAATAAAAGGCAGCCTTTGGATAGCCTTCCCCACAACATTTTCTACGTGTTATTTCCAATTTAAGTTGTTTGTAACTGTAATACCCATGTATTTAGTTGTCTCCTATTACGCCACTGAGAGGTGTTCAAACCTGCATCTGATCATCCTGATTTATGTTTTCCGTTATTTCACGAAGTCATACAATGAAGGCACAACCAGGAGCACCTCCGAAGATTTCCAACGTAGCTTCGGACCAAACGTCAGGGATAGAAGAGTTCCATGGACCACGGCCATACAACCCGGAAGAGTTCTCGGCAGTTTTCCCTAAATCGCTGAAGGTAACTTCCAGATCGGCTCATTTGAAAAGGGCACGGCCGATTTCCTTCTCCATCTTTCCGTAATTCCAGCTTGTGCTCCGTCTCTAAGGACCACGTTGTCGATGGGAGCCGCGTGGACTTTCCGCGCGGTTAGAGACGCCATGCCACGGATTGCGCGGCCCCTCCCGCCGGAGGTTCGAGTCCTTCCTCGGGCATGGGAGTGTGTGTTGTTCTTAGCGTAAGTTAGTTTAAGTCAACGAACCGATGACCTCAGCAGTTTTGTCCGTTAGGAATTCACACACATTTGTATATTTGTCGACGGGACCTCCTCCCATCAAGTCATCTGAGAAGATTAGTTATTTTATGAAAAATGCAGTTACTTACTATGAAATGGTATTAAAACCACGAGTAGCGTCGGGCGAAGTACCGGGCGCTGATTAGCTGGCGTAATCATATGTTGTGGGAGCCAATCTGGAGACAATACTAATCGGGTAAGGTACTTCTTCTTGGGCCCTCGTCAGCTTCTTTACAAACACTCGCCGCCTACTGGATGGGTTTGAATGTAGTGCAGTACAACATTGGTGACGTACTGTGTATGAGTTACCTTGCTCCACTAGCACTGGTTTGAACCTCCTACGAACAGTTCGTAGCCTAGTCATTCCAGTGTAAATAATTAGGGCAAGTTATAAATAGTTCTTCTCTGAAGCAACTCAATAATGTGTTGCAGGTGGGGTGTTACTACTGTCATAAAAAATAGTCTTATCTAGACTTTGCTTAGTTTATCCCTGTTGGGAACCCAGTGGTGACCTTGACATTTTTAATAGTTCCTACTGACGTTGTTGCACATGTTGTATGCAGAGTGCTGGGAGTATCCTTTGTGGGATATGGCACAGAAGGAAGGAAGGAAGAAAGAGTTTAACATCGCTTGGCAGTGCGGTCATTAGAGACGGACAGGACACAAAGGTGGAGGTAAATGTTGTGATCAGTTGTGCTTGGGCTGTACAAAGAAAGTCTCAATTTTATGGGTTCCGAAGGTTACCGAATCCGCATCCACTATCAAAATACAGAGCAGCATTTCCAACCTCTGATACCACAGACAATTTATACCATCGCAACATAAAGAAATTAGGAAGGCTGTGTTCGTAAATTTATACTTGTAAAAAGCAGTCACCAATCCGAAGATTGTTTTGCTTCATTAGGCATGGTCCTGTTGGAGGCAGTATGTCGTTGCCTTCCTCTGATCTTTGCACTGACTGACCCAGCCAGTCCCTAACCCCTCCCCCACTTCCATTAACCATGGACCTTGCCATTGGTGGGATGGCTTGCGTGCCTCAGCGACACAGATAGCCGTATCGCAAGTGCAACCACAACAAAGTAGTGTATGTTGAGAAGCCAGACAAACGTGTAAAAGTCTGAAGAGGGGCACAATCTTGCAGCAATTACAGGGACAGGCTCTGGAACACTGACTGATGTAGTCTTGTAACATCAACCAAAATGGCCTTGCTGTGCTCGTACTACGAACTGCAGGGGAAACTATAGCCGTGATTTTTCCCGAAGACATGCAACCTAGTGTATGATTAAGTGATTATGGCATCCTCTTAGGTTAAATATTCCGGAGGCAAAATACACTAAAGTGCCAAAGAAACCGGTAAAGGCATGAGCATTCAAATGCAGAAGTATGTAAACGGGCAGAATACGGCGCTGCGGTACGTAATTCCTACATAATACAACAAGTATCTGGTGCAGTTGTTAGATTGGTCACTGCTGCTAAAATGGCAAGTTATCAAGATTTAAGTGAGTTTGAAATTAGTGTTTTAACCGGCGCACGAGCGATGGGTTACAGCATCTCCAAGAGAGCAATGTAGGGATTTTCCTGTACGACCGTGTCACGATTGTACCGTGAATATCAGGAATCCGGTAAAATTAAATCTCCGACATCGCTGCGGCCGAAAAAAGATGCGGCAAGAACTGAACCAACGACGACTGAAGAGAATCGTTCAACGTGACAGAAGTGCAACCCTTCCGAAAATTGCTGCAGATTTCAGTGCTGGGCCATCAAGAGGTGTCAGCGTGCGAACCATTCAACGAAACATCATCCATACGGGTATCCTTGATGACTGCATGACACAAAGCTTTACAGCTTGCCTGGACCCATCAACACCGACACTGGACTGTTGATGACTGGAAACATGTCGCCTGGTCGGACGAGTCTCGTTTCATAGCCGGCAGCTGTAGCCTAGCGGTTCTAGGCGCTTCGGTCGGGAACCGCGCTGCTTCTACCGTCGCAGGCTCTAATCCTGCCTCGGACATGGGTGTGTGTGATGTCCTTAGGTTAGTTAGATTTAAGTAGTTCTAAGCCTAGGGAACTGATGCCCTCAGATGTTAAGTCCCATAGTGGTTAGAGCCATTTGAACCACCTCGTTTCAAATTGTATCAAGCGGATGGACGTGTACGGGTATTGAGACAACCTTCTGGATCCATGGACCCTGCATGTCAGTAGGGGACTGTTCAGGCTGGTGGAGGCTCTGTAATGGTGTGGGGCATGTGCAAGTAGAGTGATATGGGACCCCTGATAAGTCGAGATATGATTCTGACAGATAACACGTACGTAAGCATCCTGTCTGATCACCTTTGTCCATTCGTGTCCATTGTGGACGGACTTGGACAATTCCAGCAGGGCGATGCGACACCCCACAAGTCCAGAATTGCTAAAGAGTGGCTCCAGGAATACTTTTCTGAGTTTAAGCACTTCCACTGGTCACCAAACTCCCCAGACATGAACATTATTGAGCATATTTTGGATGCCTTGGAACGTGCTGTTCAGAAAAGATCTCCACCCCTCCTGCTCTTACGGATTTATGGACAGCTCTGCAGGATTCATGGTGTCAGTTCCCTTCAGCACTACTTCAGACATTAGTCGAGTCCAAGTCACATCGTGTTGCGACACTTCTGCGTGACCACACTGGCCCCACACGATATTAGATAGATGCATCAGTTCCTTTGGCTCTTCAGAGTAGTTCCCCATTCGGATGTACGGGCGGGGAATACTCAGGAGGGCTTCGTCATCAGGATAAAAGAAACATTCTACAGGTCGGAGCGTGGGATGTTACACCCGTTAATCGGGCTATTTGGTTAGAAAAATGAAAACGGACAGGTTGAAGTTACATATTGAAGTAATTGATGAAGTATTGTAGCAGCAGGAATAGGACTTCTGATAGTGTGAGTACAAGTTTAATAATACAAAATACTCGTAAAATGGAAGTAATGCGCGAATAGCTTTATAGTGAATAAGGAGACATAAATCCGAGTAAGCTACTATGAACAACATAATGAACGCATTATCGCAGCGACACAGACACACCTCAGTATTAGAAGTTTATATGCCAACTAGTTTCCCAGATGATGAAATCGCAAAATGGTAGGAAATTAAGGTGATGGGGCCCGGATAAGTTGAAAGCACGAGGGTTTGTCGAGAGTTTCTGAAGGAGAAATCGGTAACGACTGACTAGAACAGGGGAAAGAAGTACTTTGGAAGGTGAATAGGTAGCTGTGAAAATCAAATAGTGAAGCCATCAGAGGAACAAACAGGAAGGAAGACAATGTTTTATAGAAATCCTCGGATATAACGGCAGTTACTGAACTTAATCAACTAAAGGAGAAAATATAAAAATGCAACGAATGAAGCAGGCGAAAGGGAATATAAAGGTCTAGAAAATGAGGTTGACAGGAACGACTACAGGACAAATGTGAGGGTTTAGAAGCATATTTCAGTGTGGGAAAGATAGATATCGCCTACAGGAAAATTAGAGGCCTCAAGAAAAAATAGAAGCAGCTTCATGAATAGCAAGAGCTCAGATGGGAACCAATACTAAGGAAAGAAGGGAAACCTGAAAGGTTGAAAGGAGATATAGACGTTCTGTACAACGGAGATGAACGTCAATGCAATGTTATAGAAATGGAAGAGGACAGATATGATAATGCGAGAAGATTTGACAGAGCTTTGAAGGACATAATTCGAAACAAGGCCCCTGGAGTAGACGAAATTCCGTCAGAACTGCTAATAGCCTTGGGAGAGCCAGCAATGAAAAAATTATTCCATATGGTGTGTAAGACGTGTGAGACAGACGAAATACCCCCAGGCTTCAAGAAGAATGTACTAATTACAGTTCCAAGGCAAGCGGGTGCTGACAAGTGTGAATATTACCGTATTATCAGTTTAATAAGTCGTTGTAGAAAAATGTTTGATAACACGCATTCTTTATTAAAAAAAAAGGAAAAACTGGTGGAAGTCGTCCTCGAGGAAGATCAATTTGGATTCCAGAAAAAATGTAGGAACACGCGAATAAATACGCTGCGACTTCTCTTAAAAGATAAGTTACGGAAAGGCAAATCTACATTTATAGCATTTGTAGACTAAGAGAAAGCTTTTGACACTGATGACTGGGATAATCTCTTCGAAATTCTGAAGGTATCACGCGTAAAAGAGAGGCTATTTGCAACTTGTACAGAAACCAGAGGGGAGTTATAAAAGTCGAGAGGCTCGAAAGGGAAACAGTGGTCGAGAAGAGAGTGAGACAAGATCTAAGACTACCACCGATGCTATTCAATCTGTATATTCATCAAACAATAAAGAAAACCACAGAAAACCTGGGAGCAGGAGCTAAAGTTCAGGGAGAATAAACAAAATCTTTGAGGCTTGCCGAAGACATTGTAATGCTGTCAGTCAACAAAAGACTTGGAAGAGCAGTTGAACATAAAGCAGGATACAAGGTGAACATCAACAAAAGGAAGACAAGGATAATTAAATGTAGCCAAATTAAATGAGGTGATACTGAAGGAATTAGATTAGGAAACGAGACACTAAAAGTAGTAGAAGAGTTTTGTTGCATGGGCGGCAAAATAACTGGCGATGGCCGAAAAGGAGAGAATATAAAATGTAGACTGGTAATGGCAAGAAAAGTATTTCTGAAGAAGTGAAATTTGTAAACATTGATTATAAATTTTAGTGTTAGGAAGTGTTTTAAGGCATTTGCAGTGTAGCCTTGTAGGTAAGTGAAACTCGAGCGATGTACAGTTCAGACAAGAAGAGAATAGAAGCCTTAAGAACATTCTCCAGATCTTAACCTAAACAGAAGATGAGGAATATGTCTTTTAGTAGTTACATGTCACATAGAGCATCAAACCAGTCTTCGGACTGAAGACCACAACAATGACAATTGAGCCAGTTATAAGGACGGCCTACAGGTTAAGGTGGGTTCCGAACCTCGATGCACGGCATTCTTCTCACCAACAAACATTGCCAGAGGTAAAAGAAGTGGTGGTTACAGATAAATTCATGGGATCGACTATGTATCGAACCTGAGACATTTGGATTGGCGGTCTGCCGCTTTACCTCCGAGACACAGAACAGAACAACAGCGCCGCTTAACTCTTTTAATGCAGCAGTTTCTTTGGTCTTCTGCAGAACCATACCGTTTTTATGCCGATTAATAGAACTTGAAGTACAGTTTCCAGTGCCAAAGAAGAGCAGCGGTATGAAGCTTAAAGTGCTCCTCCTACACTGATTTTGAAGTCATTCAGTCTTCACGATCATGACAGAACATCAGGCCACATATATAAGGTGAAGGAACATTACAAAGCTTGTCCTGTCCGTCGCCACTGGTGAAGCAAAACTTGGTGCCTGCCTCAGCTCTAGTTGGCTACAGCCACGCTTGCTTCTCAGGAAGGTTTGCATCAGCGACGTTTCGCGCGAAGTGTCGTTTTTCCGCGGGATACAGTCCCACGTGCATTTACGCGGTCCCCGAAGCACTCAGCTTCCAGCAAAGCACCGACGCTTCCGTAATGCTACTTGAGAGCTCCCATCCACACATCGGTTCCTATTTCTCATAGCGCACCCTTGCTTAATTTTAATTTATGTATTGCAAGATACACAGCCAGCTGCAGATAGCAAATCAAAACAGCGTTACAGACTATATTTAAAGTAGAACTGACAGCAGTTAACAAATAGGGAGTACGACGCACAATGGCTATTATCAGTATAGGGTTAACTTGAAGAATATGACCAGAATAAAATGCTTCATAAGTGAGAACATGTTTGTTAGATCAAGAAACATTTTAGTAGACTTCTTTTTTTAAAGTCTCTATGATTTGTCTTTTTGTCGTTGGCATCCTATTAGCGCCTTTTACGTAAGTCGAACATAAAGCGCTATAAACAACTGCTTTCTGATAAAAGCAAATTGTATTTTTGATACGCATCTTTACTTTAGAACATGATTGCACTTTGAAGTTCTTATCTCCTAAAATCAAACAGCTTATGTAAAAAGGATAAAAACCTTAACCGAAGAACACTATAGGGGGCAAAATGTTTCATTGCTATCGTAAATTGTACTGTACCAACTTTATTCAAAGGAAGTCATTATTTAAAGGTTACTCAGTAGTTAATTACATCTCCATGGTATGTTACACATCAAATTAAGTACAAAATGTCTTGTTTTATAACCTAATACAATCATAAATTTTACGAGGGTTTTGTAATCCAGGATTATAGCATCTATAATGAAAATGTACAAGGCATCCCATATATTTAGGGTTGTTGAGTATTCTAAATTGATAGTTTTGAGATGAGGAATCAGTGGGAAGCAAAAAAAATTTTTCACAGGATAGTGAGGTACTGAGGAAGCAACATTTTTGACTTAGTGTTTTTAAACTACTTATGTTTTCTTATCGTCGTCGAAGTCGTTACCTTTCAAGCCCCTACCAAGTGGACGATTTCCCCCAGCGGTGTTACATCAAGTCGTTTGAGTACGGACCGCAGTAGAAACAGAAGAAGAGTTAATTGGTAACTTCCTAACGGCCTATGTCACTGCAGAACACAAAACGGGGTAACTGAGGGAGACAGAAATAATCTGATGCGCCGCTGAAATGTGTGCACTGAGAATAGTGTTTGCCATTCCGAAGAGTTGGGCTTCAAATGTTGCCAAAATGTGGAACTTGTTTATGTTATTACAAAACAAATTTTCATTTCCTACAATTCTCAGTTTAGCATTCCCTACAGTTTGGATAACTTTCGCCCTGAAAATATGTGACTCCTTGTACCAGGTCGTTATAATTAAAGGGCAGGTATTCACAGAGGTCCAATTAGTGCTACAATTGTCGTATGGGAAGGGAACTTGTAGATATTCTATTGCTTTAATGCGGAACTGATTAATGCTGGCAAAAACTAGTCTCAGTTTTTGTCAACAGGTGCAAATCTAGCACAGCGAATGCGGGAGCCGGCCGGAGTGGCCGTGCGGTTCTGGGCGCTACAGTCTGGAACCGCGCGACCGCTACGGTCGCAGGTTCGAATCCTGCCTCGGGCATGGATGTGTGCGATGTCCTTAGGTTAGTTAGGTTTAGTTAGTTGTAAGTTCTAGGCGACTGATGACCTCAGCAGTTCAGTCGCATAGTGCTCAGAGCCATTTTCGAATGCAGAGAAGACGCATATAATGTTGTTGTTGTTGTGGTCTTCAGTCCTGAGACTGGTTTGATGCAGTTGTCCATGCTACTCTATCTTGTGCAATCTTCTTCATCTACAAGTACCTACTGCAACCTACATCTTTCTGAATCTGCTGAGTGTAGTCATGTCTTGGTCTCCCTCTACGATTTTTACCCTCCACGCTGCCCTTCAATACTAATTTGGTGATCCCTTGATGCATCAGAACATGTTCTACCAACCGATCCCTTCTTCTGGTCAAGTTGTGCCTCAAACTTCTCTTCTCCCCAATCCTATTTAATACTTCCTCATTAGTTATGTGATGTACCCATCTAATCTTCAGCATTCTTATGTAGCACCACATTTCGAAAGCTTCTATTCTCTTCTTGTCCAAACTATTTATCGTCCATGTTTCACTTCCATACATGGCCACACTTCATGTAAATACTTTCAGAAATGACCTCCTGACATTTAAATCTATACTCGATGTTAACAAAGTTCTCTCCTTCAGAAACGCTTTCCTTGCCATTGCCAGTCTACATTTTATATCGTCTCTACTTCGACCATCATCATTTCCAAAAATCTTGTTCCTCCTGCCACCGAACTTCACTAATTCCCGCTACATCTAACTTTAACCTATCCATTTCTATTTTTAAATTTTCTAACCTACCAGCCCGATTAAGGGATCTGACATTCCACGCTCCGATTCGTAGAACGCCAGTTTTCTTTCTCCTGATAACGACATCCTCTTGAGTAGTCCCCGCCCGGAGATCTGAATTTTACCTCCGAAATATTTTACCCAAGAGGACGCAATCATCATTTAACCATACAATAAAGCTGCATGCCCTCGGGAAAAATTACGGCTGTAGTTTCCCCTTGCTTTCAACAGTTCGCAGTACCAGCACAGCAAGGCCGTTTTGGTTAGTGTTACAATGCCAGCTCAGTCAATAATCCAGAATGTTGCCCCTGCAACTACTGAAAAGGCTGCTGCTCCTCTTCAGGAACCACACGTTTGTCTGGCCTCTCAACAGATACCCCTCCGTTGTGGTTGTACTTAAGGTACGGCTATCTGTATCGCTGAGGCACGCAAGCCTCCCCACCAACGGCAAGGTCCATGGTTCATGGGGGGACGCGTATAAATGTTTTCATATTTATTGGAATGCGAACGGTTCGTGGGCGAAAACGATCAAACAAGTGAGAAAGGCTTAATGTTGATTTTATTATTAACCGTAAATACACAGTATGTTCAATATGAGCACCAGGGATGCCGAGGAGACGCTATATAGTGCCAGATCTGCACCTGGTGACCAAAACTGGAGTAATTTTTTTACAGCATTTATCACTTCCGCGTCAACACAATAGCATGTCTTACTAAACTTCACTGACATACGATAATTACAACCCACAATGGACCACTGTGAGTAGCTGTAGTTTAATCCTAACCGCCGGCCGGTGTGGCCGAGCGGTTCTAGGCGCTTCAGTCTGGACCCGCGTGACCGCTACAGTCGCAGGTTCGAATTCTGCCTCGGGCATGGATGTGTGTGATGTCCTTAGGTTAGTTAGGTTTAAGTAGTTCACGTAGTTCTAAGTTCTAGGGGACTGATGACCTCAGATGTTAAGTTCCATAGTGTTCCGAGTGATTTGAACCATTTTTAATCCTAACCACCCGATATCAAATGAATTTATTATTGATACTGAAATCGACTTCTTGTGTAACACGTTCAGCTAAATTCAGCGTTACACATACGCGATTACGTACCAATGCATCACAGAGGCCAGCGCTGCTACGTTAGAATGCACACACTCAGTTTGCTGTGTGCAGTAGCCAATTACTGGCAGCATTAAAACGGCTAAGTGAGTAACTGTTTTTTTAAGAAACAACAGTTATGAGTTAGGGCTGTACGATGCCACACACCATGACAGACGAGATGGGATGCAGGTTTGTCAGGGAGGAGACGGTAGGAGGGAGGGCCGGGTATAAACAAGTGAGCAGGAAGCAGATGTGGCCCTGCGGATGCGTAAATTAAAAAAAAAAAAAAAGGGTGGGTGGCCGAGCCGGAGGTCGCAGCAGCGGCGACGAGAAACGGGCCGTGGCGAGGGGAGTTCTGGCAGTGAGGCTGCCAACACGAGAGCCCGACATAAGCAGTTTCTCTATAAACTAAAATCTTTGGTACAACAGTTCATCTACAACTACATTCACTCTCCGTGTGGCGCTTGGAGGAGAGTGTCTCGTACGCTACTAGTTATTTACTTTCCTGCTTCAGTAGAAAATAGAGCGAAGGAAAACAACTGTCTGTATGCCTTCGTACGAGTCCCAGCTTCGTGCTCCTGACGCGAACTCTACGTCCGCGGCAGCAGAATCGTTCTGCAGTCGCGTTCAAATGCCGGTTCTCTAAGCTTATTGAGAAAGTTACTTTGCATGTCTGAAAGAATCAGACACTACTGATGATCGCCGGCCGCTGTGGCCGAACAGTTCTGGGCGTTTCAGTCCGGAACCGCACTGTTGCTACGGTCGCAGGTTCGAATCCTGCCTCGGGCATGGATATATGTGATGTCCTCAGGTTAGTTAGGTTCACGCCTCCTAGGCCGACCGAAATACGTCACGCTGTTTACTTCCTTAAACCAAAGTCTCCTACATTCATCACCAACTTTCATGTATGACTAATAAGTAATATAGCTATCCCTAACACAGTGGCGGCCAAGATATTCGCTTCAGTGAATTTATGGTTCAAATGGCTCTGAGCACTATGGGACTTAACAGCTATGGTCATGATTCCCCTAGAACTTGTAACTACTTAAACCTAACTAACCTAAGGACATCACACAACACCCAGTCATCACGAGGCAGAGAAAATTCCGGGAATCGAACCCGGGAAGAGTAAAAGCTACCGCACGACCACGAGCTGCGGACAGTGAATTTATTCCGAATTCATTTTTCCCAATATTGTTCCACGAGAACAACGTCGACTTCTCTCCAGGGATTCCCATATGAGTCCACGAAGTATCTCCGTAATACTCGCTTGGTGATCGAACCTACTGGTACTTAACAGTTTAATTACTCTCTTTTTCATCTGTCTCGTATTCATTTGATTGCCTTCATATTGACCAACATTAAAATTCCATGGTAAACTCATATGATAGGAATCCCATTCAAATTTACCCCAACGGGAAAGGGGAAATGTCATTCAGACAGTACCCTCCACAATACACATGCACTTTTAAGGCAAAGAGCTAATTTCTTGGTATTAACAGTCGACTACGACTTGGACTTGCAGGCATTTCACTGCCTGGTGGGGTGCAGTCTAAGGTTGGTTGCTGTTCCTGCAGTTAATTTTCTGTCAAGTCCTTTTTTATTCCTGGCCTTGTGGACTGACCTATGATGTTGTGTGGTGTGGGTATGTCCTCTGGTTGGTGGGTGTGATTTTCACTGAGAGTTCTGGCTTGGCACAGAAGGCCCTTGCAGACTGGCGGATGCGATCGTGTAATAGAGGAATGCCTGTGTCCTCGAGAAGTAAATATGGTGGTTATGAAACTTCCTGGCAGGTTAACACTGTGTGCCGGACCGAGACTCGAACTCGGGACCTTTGACTTTCACGGGCAAGTGCTCTACCATCGAAGCACGACTCACGCCCGGTACTCACAGCTTTAATTCTGCCAGTATCTCGGCTCCTACCTTCCATACTTTACAGAAGCTCTCCTGCGAATCTTGCAGAACTAGCACTCCTGGAAGTAAGGATATTGCGGAGACATGGCTTAGCCACAGCCTGGGGGATGTTTCTAGAATGAAATTTTCACTCTACAGCGGAGCGTGTGCTCACATGAAACTTCCTGGCAGATTAAAACTGTGTGCCGGGCCGAGACTGGAACTCGGAAACTTTGCCTTTCACGGGCAAGTGCTCTACCAACTGAGCTACAAAGGATGACTCACTCCCCGTCCTCACAGCTTTAATTACGCCAGTACCTCGTCTCCTACCTTCCAAACTTCACAGAAGCTCCCCTGCGAACCTTGCAGAACTAGCACTTCTAGAAGAAAGGATGTTGCGGAGACATGGCTTAGCCAACAGGCTGGGGGATGTGGCTGTGGCTGTTTTGTATCCGCTGGAGCATTTTGATGTGGGTTGGGGCAGCGTTGCCCCACAACGTGTACTCCAGTAGTTTGAACTACTTTCGGTGCTACCTGTGGTGGTTGTCTCGTGTGTTGTGACTGGATGGAAGGGGCCAAGAACTCCATCCTCAGTCCTCACCTCTGAATTGTTTCGATTTCTTTCTCTAACATGATACGGGTTGTAATCCCAAACACTCGGACAATACTGAAGAATGGCTCGCACTAATGTTCTATATGTGTTCTCCTCTATAATGAGCTACAGTTTCCTGTTCTCGCAATGAACCGAAGTCAACCATTCGCCTTTCCTCCCTCCTTCTTTACTTGCTCGTTCCCTTTTACATCCTTTTGTAACGTTACATCTGAATATTTAATTGATGCAACTGTGTGAAGCATTACACTAGTAACTCTGGGTTCAAACATTACACGGTTGTTTCCCCTACTCATTTGCATTAAGTCACATGCTTCAACATTTTGAACACGTTACAATTCATCATATCAACTACAATTTTCCCTAAGTCATCACGCAACACAGCGTCATCAGGAAACAACCGCAGATTGTTCCTCACCCTACGCTACGGTGGCAGGTTCGAATCCTGCCTCGAGCATGGATGTGTGTGATGTCCTTAGGTTAGTTAGGTTTAAGTAGTTCAAGTTCTAGGGGACTGATGACCTGAAATGTTAAGTCCCATAGTGCTCAGAGCCATTTGAACCATCTCTGATGCGTACTCGTTGTCAAGGACAACGTACTGCGTTCCAGTACTTAAGAATTCTTCAAGCTCCTTACATACCTGGGAACCTAATCCTTATTCCCGGATCTTCATTAACATCTGCAATGGTGCTCCGAGCAAACGCTTTCTGAAAACGTAATAATATTTAGTCTGCCTGTTGGCCTTCATCCATGGTTCGAAAAACGTACTGTGCGAAAAGAACAAGCTGACTTACAAACGATCGGCCTTTTTCTATATCTTTGCTGATTTTTGGATAGAAGCTCTTCTGTTTCATGCAAATTTATTGTATTCGAACTCTGAATATTTTCAGGAATTAAGCAGCAAACCCATGTTAAGGGTAGTGGTCTTCAATTTTTGGGATACGTTCTTTTACCATTATTAAATACAGTACCCACTCCGCGCTTTTTTTCAGTCGCTTGGGACTTTGGGATAGTTCACGTGCTGTGTTCAAGAACTGGTCAGTTTGCGCGGGATCCATGAGGACCATTCCTACAATTAAACAACGCTAAGAGCCTAGCTCGTGACAGTTCCTCACAATTGTTGCTGCAGTATTTATTTAATTGCTTTTCGAGTGCATATCACGAGTCTCGCACCAATTCAACATAAATAGTACACAAACATTTATGAAAATTGCAACATTCATAAGTAATAGTGCGAATCGTTCCAAAATTGGAGGATGTGTAAGAACTGTGGTGTAATAAAAGTAATTGAAATGGCTGAATGCTGGTGTGCACATAGACTCATTCGTGCCCTGTTTTATGTGACTGAAAAGATTAGTGTTGTGCCACGTCCAGGTGGTACAAAGCTGTCAAACAAAGTGGAAACGTTCAACCAAATGCTAGTGTGCCTCGTCAATCTCAAAGGGTGTGGTCTCAGCATGTGTCAATGTGAATGAATGGTATCCGGGAAGAGGGTTTATCGTATCGTCGCACTGCGGCTCGTACAGGGTACGTTGTTACGACAGTGTGATCTGCGGACAGAAGAAGGTCGTACACGTTGAGGGTCAGGTACTGGACTATACAGTTTAAGCACAACGCGAAATGATCGCCATCTTTCCACGTTATATAACCAACTGAACAGTTTTGTTAACAATGTTGGCTCACTGTTTCGTTACGGCAACGTGTGAAGACGTTTCTGCTTAGACGGTTCGATGATGTTTGCTGCGGGTGATACATAAACCGTTGGATCGGCTTCCACTGACCAGAAACCAACATTGCCTCAGACTGCACGGTAACACCGTCACCCGGAGTGGCCGAGCTGTTCTAGGCGCTACAGTCTGGAACAGCGCGACCGCTACGGTCGCAGGTTCGAATCCTGCCTCGGGTATGGATGTTTGTGGTGTCCTTAGGTTAGTTAGGTTTAAGTAGTTGTAAGTTCTAGGGGACTGATGACCTCAGCATTTAAGTCCCATAGTGCTCAGAGCCAAAACCGTCACTAGCATGCTGAGTGGTAGAATGTGTTATCCAACAGTGACGATCGCCTATGTGTTTCGAGCACTTTCTATCATGGTGAACATTATAGCGGCAAAACGCCAAGAATGATAATTCTGGGGCGCCATTAGCGGTAACATGCAATCTTGCAATCTTCCACATTTTGAGGTCAATCTGAACCACCTCCACATATCGTAATTCAGCATGACGTAGTCTGCCCACATGTGGGGAAGCATGTGCGAGCCTTCTTCGAAGAATGGCGTGTACCATTGCTTCCTTAGCCTTCACGTTTGCCTCAAAAGTAGTCCATCAAGCACGTCTGCATGTGGTCATTTGGCAACTTTTTATTCTTGTCGTCCTGCATCACTGTCGACACTTTATGGGTGCACATGCAAACCGGTTGTCAGTGTGTTCCCCAGCAGCATATCAAGGCCCCCTTTATTTCATTCCACAACATATAAAGGCTCTGATTATAGCATGTAGCAGCTCCACTCTGTAATGAATTCTTTTAGTCGAAGTGCACTTTCAGTTATATAATTCTAATAATTTGTGTATTCACATGCTTTTAATCTGTACAATAAATTTCATTGTAACCACATGTCTCTTCTTTGTGTTGCAATTTTCAGAAACAGTAATGCACAACTCATGATTCAAGCAAGTTTGTGTTAGAACATACTGCGTAAATAGCATAAAATTAATTTTGAACAGTGAGATAAAGAACATAACAAACATTAAAAATTTACCCTTCAGGACACATCTTCAAACTGCCAAAAACTGCTGTTTCAATATTTTATTTTTGTTTTATTATATTTAAGACTAACGGAGGTCGCAGATCGTCGTAAGATCGAACATATTGATCCAGAAGTCATTATGAATTAAGACACAAAGAAATTACAGACATTGGCTGCAAGTGGCTGTTGACTGAAATCAATGGGGAAAGTCAATAAATGTCTGACTTGGCATAGAATTGTTAGATCCGAGGTATTACTTCATGGATCCAAAGATTTTTCCCACTTCGGTAACTGTAGTGGCGTGGGAATTGGGAAAATAAATGAAAGCCTTCAGTGATTTTGCAGGATATGCAGTATTTCAGCAAAGTTTTCTTCCTTGGTATGTTTACAATACTTCCTATCTACTGATAGAATCAAAAGGACTCACAACAACGTGTGACCATGCATATACAGGTGTTTCGCCGAATCCCGTAAGAGTTCGAGCACTGAAGAGATGATTGGCCGTCACGCCTCTATATATATAAATTTGTAGTGTCTGTTCTTTCGGTCATATCCGACATTGTAAGTATTATGAAGTAAAATGTAAGGGAAGTCGATCGCTAGTGCACACACAGCATGATGCTAATCACAAAAGTGTAATTATTTATTACATGAGGATAATAATAATGTAACAAGTACTGATGCTGAAAAAATTTAAAAGTGTTTTTGAGTTTGTTTGAGGCTACATATCAATAAGTGAATGCACATAATGACTCAAAGCCGTAGCAAAAATATGCATTTATGTGCAGTGGAATCTAAATCTACATCACTACATCTTTCAAATAAGGTGGCAAAAGTTTATACCACTGTAAATCATCTTTAAAATTTTGTGGCTATGGATGCAAGAAATTCTGGACATGTGTGCTGGTCAAAGTGTTACACTACAGTCACTGCAGGAACAATGGTTCCAGTTGGCAACATGGCAAACCAATATGAATAATACTAGAGATATGAGGAAACTGTGTAACTTCTTTGCCATCATCAACAACACGTATTCAACCGTTACAAGGTAACCACCTTTATGTAATTTGATACATGGTTGAATATAAGGGAGGAACAGTCTCTTAGTTCATATATTTTGAATTTTGAACAACATAGTCTTATAAATTTTGTATGTCTGTTTTAATATTACTTAAGAACATTCCAAAACCTTCTCCATTTGTTATTTGGGAAGAGTTAATTGTTTTGCAAAATACGTTTTCACAAAATGTATAAATCTGAAACAAAAGTGCCAGTCCTATCATAATTTATTAATTCATTAGTGGAATTAAATGCCACTAATTCAAACAGTTGCTGAAATGTATTACCCTGTTTAACCCATTTCAGTTAAATTCACCTGTGGTCAAAGTAATAGTTAACACTGATAATTTTCAATAATTAAATCAAAGTATGTTTCAGGTTGGTAACCAGAATGCTACATTGTCAAAGTATCTGCTTATGTGTACCTTTTTTCAATGAAGTCTACAAGTAATTAGTATTTATTTCAAATGATATGTTAGTTGTAGCTCTCATCCTGATGCTGATAATTCACTATTGGTTTGGTGGGTATCACTAAGTATGAAAACAACATGAAAGAATGAAATATAGAGCTTTCTGTTCATTTGCTAGTGGCAGGCAAAATATACACTTTAGGTAAAATATCCACCTTACATTTTAGAATTAAACACGCGATTGCCTTTATTAAAGTATTCAGTATAGGCTTATTCATGATCAGGAAAGTCAGTATTGCTATTGGTGATGTATTTTCCATGAGTAGTAACAATTCTTGAATCCAAACTGCGTTATGATGACGAAAACAGGACTTTCTGGATGTTATATTACTGTGACAACTACATAAAAGAAAGATAGGTTACATACGATTTTACCATAATTTGCTAGTGTCAATATTATGATATGTCCAGAAGTGAAGGTCACAAAGGGAGGTCATGTGGCGAGACGCATCACAGCTGGCCAGAACGAAATAGTAACTTTGCCTAATGAAGAATCTGCACAAGAACTGTTATAGGAGGAGGGAGGAAGGTGGAGTTTAACGTCCCGTCGACAACAAGGTCATTAGAGACGTAGCACAAGCTCGAATTAGGGAAGGATGGGGAAGGAAATCGGCCGTGCCCTTTCAAAGGAACCATCTCGGCATTTGCCTGAAAGATCTGAAATAAACAGATCCATGGAAAATATGTTCCATAATAATCGAAAGTCGAAGAAGAGTGGCGTCATAAGTTCACCAAACATGTAAACCGATCCTGGCTCTTCGAAACAGTCAGAAGGGCTTGTGACTTCTATTTGAATAAATTGTCCTTGTGCAACAGGGTGAAGCTTTTATACCAAGGATGACTACGTAATTAATTTGAGTTAGAGGTATTGAAGAGGTGGAATGAGACAACTGAATGTGAGTATCTATGTTGTGAGTAATTAAAGTGTCAGAACGTCTCATGGTCCTTAATGAAACCAGGCAAGAGCCCTGAGAGACACTGATCCTTGAGCTTGTGCTGAACTCTTGATATACAATGGCGAAGATTTTGTCCAAGTGTTTATGTTAATTTGCAATGGTTAATAAGATGGACCCACCAATATAAATGATTAACTGGATGGTACCTCATATCTATGTGTCACATTACCATCTCTCATTCAGGACTGAGTGCACACTGTACAAGGTCTCTAATGCACCTTGTAGTAACTACCACACTGCCCAGATCAGTAAATTAACTGAAGCCAGTAGTATAAACTAAATAATCCCATACAAATTAATTATTCTAATGTTCAAGTCGTACTGTCCATTTTAATACATCAGAATTGCAAACTTTGGATTTCACAGCATCAGCTTAGAAATTACACTTACATTTGTTTGTAAAATTTCTATTTGATATGATATAGAGCTAATTGGTAAGGCACAGACATGATCAAATTATTGGACTTAAGTTCTTTTTTAGAAATTATTTAGTGTTATATATCAAAGAAAGTAAATAAAAATTGAAACAGCTCTGTGTTGCTTCAGTGTGAATCTAAATTATTGTACTGTATTGAAACATCACAATGGTATTTTTAGTCTTGGACTGTGTAAGCCCTCTTGAGTGAATAATTATATTTAATCAAAGAAAAAATAAAATGTTTTCACTGAGAAGAAACTTGAAAAACGTTTAAATATATTTATATTCCACATTCAAGTACTCATGTTTATCACTTATTAATTTTTTGTTTCCAAGAGCAAACAAAGATCTCTGTCAATTTGTTTCTTTCATCTTTCTCTTCTTGGTTGTAGATTACAGGATGGAAGGACCACATAAGCAGTCACATAAGCATAATAGGAAATATTTCAATAGCCACTTGCAATATGTGTCTTCATTTCATTACCATACCATGCTCACTAAATACTGAATGCCTTTTTTTAAGTGGATCATCTCATGGGTCAGTCAGAATTTTTGTTATAAGAATTAGACAGCTTGGCCATGTTTTGTACAGCCACCACTATGTCCAACTATTGGAGATAATTATCATTTATATTTATAACATAGAACCTGCTTGTTTCATCTTAACAGCACAAACAGAAACTGACACACTTATAATTTGAAGATACATAGTCATGAAAGTTTCAACCAAGCCAGTTAATTCTATACAAAATAATCAGATTCACGTATTTAATGATGCTAGGTGAGAGAGAGAGAGAGAGAGAGAGAGAGAGAGAGAGAGAGAGAGAGAGAGAGAGAGAGAGATTCAAGGATAACAATATTATTATGTAAAAGCTCAACACAGCTTCCACTCTCACCATTATAATGAGCATTTTTGTGTGATATGAAACCACAATTTACTATTGAATCAATCTGACACTGGACATTTGTTAAAACTAGAAGATTTTTTGTAATTCCTTTCTTCCTCAGATCACATTTAAACAATGATACACTGGTGACAAAGAACATAACTGTAATTACTGTATAATTACTGTAATATATATGTAATTTTAACCACAGTTTTATATTAGATCACTGTACATTTCTTTTCCATGTGAACATGTGGGATGCATCAGAATTAAACATAAATGCAAATGAAAAAAGAAAAACTATAATAATGAACAAGGGTTACTTAGACAAAGAATAAAATTATGTCAATAATTGGTAAAAACAAAAAATCAATAAACTTGTAAAATAATATCACCCACAACATTGAATAACGAGGAGGGCTGTTACCCTCATTCAGGAGTGAACTGGAGTGTGGAATTTCATAGCTATGTGGTCTGTTTATGTGAGTCCAATATTGGGTACAAAATTTGTTGTTTAATAAAGTCGCAATAATTTTGTATAATTATCTGAATTGCATAAATAAATCACAAGATTGTGGATGTTCTTGGTTGAGCATACACACTTTCTAATTGTGATATGCTTTTGTTTACATAGAAATACTTTTCATCAACAATGTGCTGCAGACTATACCAGCTGTGAGATGTTTAAGTGTTAACTGTCATATAGATAACAGTAGCTTTAAAATATTAACTTGTATATTAAGATGTTAAAAATTAGCCACCAAAAAGCTATGATAAGTGGTTTGACAATGAACAACAAAATATGTGAAATAGATAGTTTGGCTAGTGCTGTTGGTCTGTTGATTAGAGCCTTTAACACTATGTATAGAAACAAGACTGTTTGGTTAGTCACATTCCACACATCAATGAACAGGCTCAAAATAAAACCAACAGTTAAAGTTCAAAGTTGCAATTCACATAACTGAGTTGGATGAGGAGATCTTGAAATTGAGACAAATTAAATTTTGAGATACTATAAAGGGTGTCCCTGAATAGGTAAAAATATTGAGGACTTTGGAACCCTATAATTAGAACAAAACACTTTAAAATCAACATTTCAGGAAATAGTGAAACAGGTTGAAGATCTACCCAAGAAACACAAGGAGTAGGTAGATGAGTTTTTAAGAGAGAAGATGATCAGATAACAGAAAGGTTAGAGTCAGATTGCGATGTGCCAGGGCTAGCAGTGTGTTTAACACTACTTTCGGCTGGAATTTGCATACAGAAAAGATTCCCTAAGCCCTCCTTTTCTGACTCTAACTATTGCTGTTGCACATGGATTAAAAAGAAATGCAATCGACCCTGCAAATGGTGTACAGAGAAGTTTGGCACCTCCAATAATTTTAATTCGATAAAAATTGATTTTACAATGGAAATTTTAATTAATGTTGCGACAGAGGAAAGTGTTGCTCTACCTAACTACAGAATGAAAGTTCGGTTCAAAATAACAATTTGATTTATTACGACTAAATTCAAAATGGAAGAACACATGAAACATGTACAATACGACTATTTGATATACAGACAATTGCTGTGAAGGTGAAATCGTTGTGATATTTTTGAACAAGTGGTATATCTAGACAATTACTTGCTACTCAAATCTTAAGAAAAATCGCCCTGCAAATTCAACATTAATTGCGCTACAACAGTAGTGAGAACTCAGACAATGACAACACAAGACAGAACCAAGATAGAAAGGCTGGAAACAGGAGCACTCTGTTGAGCTCTGATTACCACGTAGCAAAATTCCGTAATCTGCCGATGCTGCTGCGGACATACATTACCAGGCAGCCTTCTTTACTGCAAGAACACGATCTGGCGTACCGGAGGGGATGGCTGGCTGCCTCGACGTCCCGTTGTAGTGATAATAATGTCGCGAGTATAGCCCGATACAAATTATCCTGGCCTGGTTGTTCCAGACTAAAGACTTCCTGGCAGTTCAAATATGAGAGACAAAGAAAGCTCGCCATACAATGGTTCAAATGGCTCTGAGCACTATGGGACTTAACATCTGTGGTCATCAGTCCCCTAGAACTTAGAACTACTTAAACCTAACTAACCTAAGGACATCACACACATCCATGTCCGAGGCAGGATTCGAACCTGCGACCGTAGCAGTCACGCGGTTCCGGACTGAGCGCCTTAACTGCGAGACCACTGCGGCCGGCTCGCCACACAATCACTGACGGTACAGTTATTGATTTTAACCCCCAATGTCACACAGTAATTCCAATACAGTCAATTTTAGCCAAAATTGTTCAAGACGGAGAACACAGGGCGTTTGTATGCAGAACGCTCAATTGCCAGCTGTACTCGGAAAGTTACAATGAAGTCAAAACTTCAGCAACTTTGTCAAACAGGTACTACTAAACTAAAGGCAAGCTGTCCAGAGCAGCAAGTGCTCAATGCTGTAATATACTCAGACCGAAAGGCGATACTAGATTTTCCCAAGAGCTCCCGTACAAGCCGAACACAGAAAATTACCGCCCCCACCACAGTGTCCGTGATTAAACGTGCCAATTAGCAAACTGATAACCGGTAGAAAATTCCACTCTACCGCCGAAGCACTAGTATTTCACCAGTGGAGGTACTTGGCGCCAACTTCTGCGCTGATTTTGCTATGTTATGGAGCTATTCCCGGAGCAAGCCTATCATAGTTATTCTTCTACAGACAACACGGGAATTTGCCCATTTAGACTGCCTGGAAACTCAAGTCGTTCCCACACCTCGCTCGTAGCCCACTAGGAAATGTGTTTACTAACTTTCCGTGAACTTACGCTCTTTCAGACGCTCTGTGGGCGTGTCGGCCTGCTCTTATGACAATGTTGGCGTCTGGGCAGCCTCCAGTCTAGTCCCTCACACCAGTCAGCATAGCCCTTTCATCCCCAGCTGAACACTCCTGTCATTCCGGACCACAGAGACGACGAGAGACTCAGCGTGGGAAGAAACAGAAACTCTCCACCACATGTAATTACAGGGGAAACATTCATATTTTCCAAGTTCTCAATACTAGCTTTGTAATGACCATTCTCCGCTATATTATGTTTAAGCCGTAACTATGAGAGAGGGCAGTTCACTTTGTCCATCGGAAGTCACGCCACCTCTCAAGATTTAAATAAATGCTGGTACAACAAACCATGACTGAAGTATATACAGGGCAAAGAACTTCAGTGCAGACTATCAAGAACTCGTTAGGGCAAACAAAGAAGGCAAAAACACAAGATTTGTCTCAGTGACAAGGTAGTGTACAGTCTCAGCTTAATACTCAGATAGGTGACACTGAAGAGCAGTGGAACATTATTAAAGCCAGCCGCGGTGGTCTCGCGGTTAATGTGCTCAGGCCGGAACCGCGTGTCTGCTACGGTCGCAGGTTCGAATCCTGCCTCGGGCATGGATGTGTGTGATGTCCTTAGGATAGTTAGGTTTAAGTAGTTCTAAGCTCTAGGGCACTGATGACCACAGATGTTAAGTCCCATAGTACTCAGAGCCATTTGAACCATTTTTTTGAACATTATTAAGGAACAATTAAGAAATGGGGCAGCCCATGCAGTTCAGACTAATGATAGCTTTCGTAGTCCAGTGTCTCCTGAAAACATGTATGAAAACATGTATACTGATGATGTGTATAATAGTAGATGATTACCGCAAAACCTTAAGACTAGGAGTATGGGGCCAGAAACCACTATTTTTTCTGCTCTGTAGGAGAGAGTCTCCTAAAACACAGACACCTCCAAATGTTTACTCCAGGAAAGAAATGTGTATACATTGTCATTTTTAGTAAACCTGTTAAAGATGTATTACGCGAAACATGGTCTGACCAACAAAAAACACAATTTATAACAGTTTTTGTCAGGCGAAGCTGCCCTTGGCCAGTCAAAACCTCTGAATGTTGTCAAACGTATGAACAGTTTGAGAATGCTTTTTTTTTAGCGAAATGTTAGTCCAAATGTATACAAGAGGACTTACATAAGGACCTTTTCAATCCTGAAAAACAAGGGAGTGTCACAGAGACATATTATGCATTCATACCGAGTAAGTACTGATCGATGTCAGGGAAGGAGTGGTACTAATGCCTGAGTCGAATTTGTAATGCTTTCTATCTATTCTAGATACAATGGAAAGAACAATAATAATTATTGAACATGGCACTGGTGGGAGTTAGGCAATGCCGCTGCACCAGAAGTACAACGCAGTCACAAGGTATCAGCTGATGTTCATAGTAGCTGTGTTGCTCTGTCACCGGCTCTTCGGATGTCGAATTGTCAGCTGTCAAATGGTAATTATTCAAACTATAGCATAAGGACGAAAACCATTGAGAGTTACCACCCTGGCTATCAAAATAATGGAACATATTCATGGAGTAATTATAGTGGTAATAACCAGAGGTATTTCCATCCACAGACTTGGCCAATTAATGCAAATCATAACGACTCTAGTAATTAGTGTCACTCTAACCAAAGAGATCAATGTGAATAATACTTACCAGCAATCAGGCTCGGAGTCGAGTCGTAATGTTGAACCACAGTGGAGAAATCAAACTTCCACAGTCAATGTTATTGAGGTCACAGAGGAGGTATGATGACAGTGCGTTCAGCAGATTAAACTAGGTCTCATGAAGCTCCCTGGTGATGGCCATGGAATACTGTTGGGCAATTTAAATCCAACAAGTAGCCTGTTGTGGTAAAATGACGAAGTCCAAGAAAGTAGTCTCAGGTGGGAAACCGTGTAATTACTCCTCGTGCAGTAAAGCATGGCAACACTACAAACTTCATGAAGACACACATTATCAGTGACATGTGGTGTGTTTGTATACCTGCTGCCTGTCAGGATGCTGTCATTTGACACATGCACTATGTGTGTGTGGATACTATCGCACAAAGAAGTGCTGCAAGAAGCTTAACCTGTACTGTTACCCTGCAAACATGTTACATCATTCGTAGTAAATACTGAAATACTAAAAACTAGTCTGAGTTGCCAAAAAGCTAAACCATCAATGCTCTAAGATAGAACTTTACCCAATCACACAAACGAAAACTTTAAGTATTATCTTTACTGGCGTAGCAGGACCTTAGTTCTCTGCTGGTGGAGGACTTAAGTACATGTTAGGCATGTATGATATATTTTTTAAGTAAGTTAAATTATAAAAAGTGAAGTCCACCACTTCTACTCCAACAGTTGACTGAATGACTGTATTCACATGGTGGGTGAGCGTACCACAGTATTCTTCGACAATGCATCAAATTTTTGTTTCAAAAAATGGAGATAATTTTTGCAAGATCAACAGATCCAACAAATAAAATCTCGAAGTTTAATCCCCAGGCCAACCCCATAGTAATTTTTTAATTTAACGGATTATGAGAACGTACGCAGCTACTAACGAAATTAAATGGTAGAATTTTGCGCTGTTTTGAGCAAATAGTGAATAATCTTCATGTATTCTACTTCATACATCCCGGTTTATCTAACAGGTAATGGAAAAGAAAGGAATAAATGGTTGGTACCAATCCCTCGTGTGCCTCATATGGTGAGCACCTGAGAACTTCAGCTACAGAGAACGCAAATTTGAGAAAAATATTATGCCAGAGAGTTATAAAGAACATACAATTACTCCATTGGCGAGGGAAGGAGTATATGGAAAATACTGACAAGAAGGGACAGGACGATAGGACATCTTTTACGATATCAGGGAATAACTTCCATGGTATTCGAGGGAGTTGCAGAGTATAAAAAAGGGAGACAGACATTGGAATACATCCTTCAAATAATTGAAGATGAATCGACAATGAGATTCTCATTCTGGAAACATCCCCAAGGCTGTGGCTAAGCCATATCTACGCAATATCCTTTCTTCCAGGAGTGCTAGTTGTGAAAGGGTTGCAGAAGAGCTTGTGTGAGGTTTGGAAGGTAGGAGACGAGGTACTGGTAAAATTGAAGCTGTGAGGATGGGTCACGAGTCGTGCTTGGGTAGCTCAGTCGGTAGAGCACTTGCCCGCAAGAGGCAAAGGTCCCTAGTTCGAGTGTCGGTCGGGCACACAGTTTTAATTTGTCAGGAAGTTTCAGTTGAGAATGCAGGTTACAAATACTACTCAGTGATGAAAAGGTTGACACAGGAGAGGTATTATTGGCAGGTTGCATCAAACCAGTCAGAAGATTGAGCACTTAAAGAAGAAAAAAATTGGATAAATATCAAAATCAGCATTGTCTTTAATGACCACACATTCCACTATTTGGAAGTATCTTGAAACTCTTATGATAAAAATGGTCTTAATATTACTGGTCTAAAAAGGTTGAGGGAGAGGGCAAAAATTAGTGAAGTACTTGACATTCTATATTCTCTCATACAGCTGCATGATCATTACCTGACTATTAGGCCCAATAAATTATAGAAATGGTTCAGATTTATCACTTGTAATCCTAATAAAGAAAAAAAATGTGAATTTAAACCGTCTGCTGGTAGCTGTCAGTTTAAATGTTCTCAACTGGTGTTTTATCTGTTTATGCTATTGATGTACAATAGACAATTCCTCAAACAAGTGATGCTGTAAAATTACAAATTTCCATCTCAAATAAAGAGGTTTCCCCCAGTAATTTATTTGATCTGCCTAATTTGCATGAGACAAGTATCAGCGCTAAACTACTATATTGTTTCGTATACTGAAAGCAACTGAACCGAACTGGACATCAGCCAATGAATAAGTGGCATTACCTTGATTTATATGTCTAACGAGGAAACCAAGTATTTCCTGAAATACGAAATACTACTTAACCGATTAATCTCTCGTTGACACTAGACAAAAAAGAAAAATCGCGAATAAACATGTGAACAGCTGTACCGCTGATGAGTCTTAATTAAAACACCCGTGAGTGAAGCCTGAGCCTGTAAAAGCCACTCTACAAATTACACAAGGAGAAGCATAAACTTAATTGATGATAATTATTTGCTTAGCGGCCAGCAGGAGAGTCACGCAACCAAGGCTTGTAGCCGCCAAGTGTTGTGGTTTAAATTCGACTGCGACGTCCTGGTGTAAACGTCAGCATTCTTGAAGTTTAATGAACGTATAAAAGATATTTAGAGCTTGGGAAAATAACACACGAAGACGCTTAAGTTGTGCCTATGATTGACTATTTTTAGACTGATCAGAAACTAATAAAGACAGTTTAGAAAACCAGCCACGGTCTCCCATAAACAAATTATGTTGAAATTAAAATTGTCATGGCTATGGAATAAAAGTATCGACTCACGTTAAACTCACGAGGATCCCAAATGAATTTCAACGTAAAATAACACTGATTAGTATAATCCAGGAAAACAAGTCAGTCGTGTACCATTCGTTCAGCATACGATTGTCTTTTCATGTAATCCACAAGAACCTCCTAATATCCTGTGCTGACTGACCTCGGGATATACTGACCAGTGATTCCAGAAACCTTTCCTGGGATGGTCCTTATTGCGATGGTGGTTCCTGGGTCGTCACGTAAGCTACCTGCTATCTTAGCAATCTCGGTCATAGCAAATCCATCCCAGTCGAAATCTCCATCTAAAATGACATAAAAGAAAGAATACTTTTTTTATATATAATCGAAAACTCTTCTTAAGAAAGTACCATAGAAATTAGATAATTTGTGCACCTGTAAAAGTTATTAATTGAGCACAAACCCTTAAAACTAATGAAACTTTTACTCACAATGCTTATATCTTGTTAATCTAGACCTTCATGTAGTAAAATCTCCTATGTGTAAGAATAAACTGTAATCAACCTGTTATCACAAACATTCACTGTGTATGACACACTTCAGTTATATGAAAAGTGTCTCTGTAATGCAACCATTCCAGTGCCTCATTCAAGGGGGCAGTGAAATGTCACACTGATGTTTTGTCCTCAACTTTGGAATTCATCTCGACTGATAATGATGTTTAATGAAACAAAATAATACGTTTCCACCGAGCAAGGAACTCACATATTGTTTAAATCTATGTATATCTCAAATTCATGCAATCTCTTTACAACGCTGATTAATTTCTTCTTACCATGATTAAACAAATATCTGTGTCAATTTTTTTTCTTTAATTTGTTTTCTCTTGCCAGTAAATTTTGGGATGAATGGTCCATGTAAACGTTCTTAAATAATAAGGAGTGTCTGAATAGCCAGATGTATTGTATCTCTTTGTTTCAATTGCATAACATGCTCACTAAATATTGAATGCTAAATATTTAGTTAATAATTCATCTGATGGATCACTCGATGAGCTTTTGTGAGAAGTGTTAGCTGGTTTGCCGGCCGCGATGGCCGTGCTGTTCTAGGGGCTGCAGTCCGGAACCGCGGGACTGCTACGGTCGCAGGTTCGAATCCTGCCTCGGGCATGGATGTGTGTCATCTCCTTAGGTTAGTTAGGTTTAAGTAGTCCTAAGTTCTAGGGGACTGATGACCTAAGATGTTAAGCCCCATAGTGCTCAGAGCCATTTGAACCATTTGTGAGCTGGTTTAGTCGCGCTTTGCACGGCCTCCGTTATGGCCATCTCATTAAGATATTTATCATTTGTAGTAATTACAGAGGCCCTGCATGTTTTATCTTAAAGAAGTTAGATCTGTCAGCGCAAACAGAAACTGACGCACTTATAATTTTGAAGATTCAATGTCATAAAATTTTAAACCAGCCAGTTAATAATTTAAAAAAATTTCGTGTTAACATGGTTAACATCATTCAAAGAGAGAGAGAAAGAGAGAGAGATATTCAAGGCTAGTAATATTATTATGAATAAACTCAGCACAGTTCTCCCTCCCTCTGAAGTAATGCACATTTTTATGTGCTCTGAAACCACGATTCACTATGCACCTTTTTTAGGTGATCAGAGGTTACGACAGTTTATAGTAATGACAGGTGTGGATTTGTTAATGATGTCTCCAGGATTTCCCATATGTGGTGCCCTTGTGCTCGTCACACAACTTGAGTGGGACAGATCGAGAACTGAACTTCCAGTCACAAAACTATATGTAAATGACGGCGTCGTTATGTTTGCTGACGATGTACCAGAGTAAGTTCTTCCTTACCTTGCTGAAAGCTTTGAACCTGCTGTGAACCCATTTTCTATTTACTGTTTGCTTTCTTTATGCTTTTATTAGAAGCACAAGCATTTCCGTCGTTTTTCACATTTATATTTTTATTTTATTTTACAAAGTATTATGTTTATGCATTGCTGCATCATTTCCTGTCAGAAGTCATCACTTTAGCTATCTTCGTTTTGCAAGAGTAAAGATTTGTTACTGCTTAGTATATTCGACGCTTCTCCGCATGTCTCTCTACGCTCATACCTGTGCATATATATCTAATGCATACACAAAATTGCATGGAATATTGGCCTATATACTAAAAATTCTAAACGCACCTTATATAATGCTGAAAATGAAAACTTACTAGTAAGAAGAAGCGTCAAGTGAACTACAAAGAATAAACGTTGTGAAAAACAAGAAACAGTAAAGTCCTCGCTTCACAGATGTGAAAGTTTCTAAAAAGCAGTTGTGATCAGCTATCTGTGACACTTAGGCTCAAGTTAAATATAATGAATGGTTGTAGCACTGAAAAGCTAACTTTAAGGCGGTATCCCAAGATACCACCCTAGATCTGAACACATGAAGTCTTTGTCAGTGGTGTTTCTATTTTGATTAATATCTCTAAATGTGGACTTCTTGTGTTATCAGGAATGGTTTTCTTATAACAAAGCAAGGGTTGTATCACAGTAATTTATGGCAGTATTTATAACCTACAAACTTATTTTGATACTGACGTTTACGGTTACGGAAAAATAATTACACTTGGTTATTGTATGAGTTAGAGTATTGTTAGTGGACTAACTGAGAAATTCTCCTTTCGACAGTGGTTATAATTAGATTGTTCGTATAGGTTTGAGGACAACAGGCCTATTTACAATAGTGAACGAGTAATTTCGTAAAACTAATGCCATAAAAAATTTAGGAGAGTGCGTGTAGTGTCTCTCCTCTGGATTTTAACTCACTGTCTTCAAATTCTAATGCACTGCCTGACAAAAAAGTGAAGCGACCAGAAGACTTCATCTGATATCAGTTTGGCTTCGTACACATACACACCTTCGGCCTGCATGTTAATGAATAGAGCTATTATTCTCTGTGACAGATAAAATGGCCCCTGAGTGCAGTAGTATTGTTCACCCTTAGAGTTGTTACCAGGCTTGGCAAGATATGTAAGGGTCGAGAACAGAGTCAGATGACGAGTTATCACTCTGAGTGACACGGAGACTCTTGTGAGAAGGCGATCATCTACACCTAACAGAGTTTGAAAGATGCCACATTGTGGATATCCACTTGGCCAGCTGGTCGCATCATGCAATGTCCCTATTTTAGGGGCATTCGCACGTGACTGTTGATGTGCAACAGTCCATTGCTGGACTGGAACATCTCATGTGTCATTCGAATTTAAAATTATTTGAAGTAATTACTATCTGAATTCTGTTCCCATCAACAAGTAAAAAATTAAATGCTTGTGGTAAGTAATGTCAGTGGTTGCCAGGGTTAAGCTGTCTTCTTTTATGTTAACTTCTTCTCTTTACTAACGGTTGTTTTGCATGTGATCAGCGTTCGGTCTGGCCCCTCTGGGAATTTCAGCCTGTCTTTCAGAGGAGGAGTCTTCCACTAGTGGCAGCTACGTGCTACAGCCCATGCATTGTTTGGACATTCTGGCAGTTTGTCGTACAAATTTCAAAGGAAATTTGTTTTGTGCGAAGATGAATCACCTTCCAAGAAAACTGTGCAGGGAAAGTCAGTAACGGGCAGAGATCTCTACGTTCTGTGAGAAGTGACAGAGCTGCATTGCGGACAGGAATTCCTTTCTCTTTGTAAAGCAATGGGCGAGCTTTCTGGCGCTGCCATAAGTGGCATGAACAACTTCTGAACAGTCTAATAGTTGTTAAGAGTTCTCCTTATTGGTTTGTCTGCAAAAATAGCTGCGAATGGGAAGTCAGGGCACTTGCCTCTCAGAAATGTGGACCCGGAGACTAGCATATTGGCTGAACAAGAAGACTTAGGTGGAGAGTGGGTGTGCAACTCAGAATTGTTTAAGTACTGCATACATCAGAACGATTGGTCGAATGTGTAAAACATTTGCTATGTGGAAAAACTTTTGTATTGTTATAAAAATATGACTGGTCATCATTTTACTGAGCCTGTCCCACTGATGCATGGGAAGTGAACGAGCTCGTAAATAGGAGAAAGAACTGTCTGCGGGCGGAGAGTACTTCGGCTGTAGACACGGAATGATACATTTGATCTGGGGACACAGAAGAGAGGACAGGATTTGCAGATGTAGAGATGCAGAATATGATGAGAAATTGCAGTGTGGGTGAGCAAGTTACGAGAAGTACCAAACGTTGGTAGACTTGTTCTTAGGGTCGACTACGTTAAGTGAATTCCATGAATCTTATGGTTTTTTCGACTGAAGGGTCATTCATTATTCGATCAATGATGTTATTTGCTTGTAACAGTTTTTCAGATTCAGGAAATCTCTGTGTGTCCATCGTTTCATCACAATCACCTACGTTATCTATTCTTTCCGGAACATTCAGGCCTTACATAAGTGTTGTCCCATGTCAACAATTGTCCACATTCGTATTCTCTGAATTCCTCGTAATAGTTTCTTATTGATGCAAGTGTTAGCAGGGGTTTTATAATAACTACAATAAACAGGAACTGGTGTGGACTATTGCTTCATTTCGTAGTTAGATGATCAGCCTGTTTGTTATCTTTTATCAGGTGCAACGCCCACATTTCATGACTGCTAGGGCATCCCTGCCCTATTAGTTATACATTGTACAACACCTTCTATTAACTCCATATGAGTCGAAGGGGTGCGATTTGACTATCGGTTAATATACCAATGTGGACCAGTGTGACACCCGCGGAGTAAAGCGAAAGCTCAGCTATAGGCTCACATGAAGAGGTGGCGTTGCCTGCACCGGATTTCAGTCACTTTGGACGTTCTGATATCCACTTATAACTTATAGCTTAAATTTAGTATCCTGTACAGATTCAGTCAACATATAGCGCTACTAATCATGAATCGTTGAGACGAAATTTTAAAGAATTCTAATTACAGCTCCGATAATCAGAAGGAATCTGGGAAAAAAATTAAGTTAATTGCTTGTACGTGAGACTAATCAGTGCACTTTTCTTACAACACTGTTCTGGTTCTCTACTGTTTTGTATTTTGCTATCTACGACCTTGAGAACAGTGTCTTTTTCTCCTGTGATTTCTCGTATTCTGGCAGTTCTCATGTGTTGTAGTCTGGAGATGCGCCAACTTCTTCGCCAAAATTCCATATCAAGGGACATCCATTATTTTCCTCCTTTTTGGTTGGTTCCCATATTTCGGCGCTTACCACTGGCTTGTACAGAAAGACTTTAGTTCTCTTTGTAATTTTGCCACTCCATAGCAAAGAGTTAAATTTGCTAGTTTTATTTTCCGTGCCCAATTTTATTTGTGATGTCTTGTATACTTCTTTCATTTGATATAAAAGAGACGTTCAAGTATTCAAATGTAAAGACATTTTTAATTTTACAAAACCCTGTTTCGAAATCTTCTTGGTGAGCTTCACCCACTACTATGTATTCTGTGTGTTTTGTACTTACCGTCAGGCCCCATACTGAATATTTTTGGTGCATTTTCCTAAACGTGCAACTGGAGACGTCTTTGTATCCCGCCGTCAGGATCTGGTTACTGGTGAAAAGCAAAATATACAGTGTTTCTTCTTCTACAGGGACTCCCGATCCACGACACTTCTGGTTCCAGTTTAGCAAAACTTGTTCTAAGTCTACTTTAGACAAAGTGCGTGTTAATGAGCACCTTTGTCTTAGACTCTTTTTTGTGGAGAATTCTGAGGAAGTTTTGTCACCTGGTTTAACCATAATGTTGCAACCCTAATATAACTTTTTTATTGCCTGAACGTAGTTATAACCTCTACCGAAGTTGTGAATTACTACTGAAAAGTTACTTATAAGGAGAAAACACGGCAAACAGATTTAAAATTTTTATATTTTTGGTGCGTGAAGTTCAGAACTGAATTCCAGTCACCCAGAGCAAGTCTATGCAACTCTCAACAGTTCTGGAGAAAATCGTGTCTGGAGTTTTCCGAACGCCTTTAATACCCCAAAATAATCGCACTTTTTTGACAGGCAGCCTGTCTCTGTGTTAATGTGGTCAGAGTGGCCAGGATACCATTTATGGACGATGAAAATTTATAACTAAAGGTGCACCTTCTAGAAACATTTCTGTGAAGGTACATAAAGACGGGAAAAAATCGGAAGCTCTCGAGACTGGTGATCGCAGGTTCTGGTCTCGTTACGGTCATTATTTTTATCATTTGTTCCGCCCAGTTCGAATTGCTATGTAATATAAAATTCGCAAAATATGTGGCAATTAAGATTTGTGTAATAGTCACTTTCACGAAAAATGCACGTCTCATTTAACATCACGCACAAAAATCCACTTTTAATTGCAAATAGAAATTCTGAATTACAGTTCCTTTGTAAATGTCAATAAAGACAGTTTAAATCAAAGAGGAACATAACAGATTAATTTTTGGTATCTTTATATATTTTATTCTTCGCAGAAATACTTGTACAACACGTACCCTTGTTCTAAAATTTGCAGTCTGCAGCTCGTGGTCGTGTGGTAGCGTTCTCGCTTCCCGCGCCCGGGTTCCCGGGTTCGATTCCCGGCGGGGTCAGGAATTTTCTCTGCCTCGTGATGACTGGGTGTTGTGTGATGTCCTTAGGTTAGTTAGGTTTAAGTAGTTCTACGTTCTAGGGGACTGATGACCATAGATGTTAAGTCCCATAGTGCTCAGAGCCATTTGAACCATCTGAATCTAAAATTTGAAACAGCCAGGAATCGAAACCGCGCCAAGGTCACGACGCAGTGGTAAGAGCGGTCGCAGGTTCGAATCCTGCCTCGGGCATGGACGTCTGTGTGAATTCATTAGGTTAGTTAGGTTTAAGTAGTTCTATGTTCTAGGGGACTGATGACGATGTTAAGTCCCATAGTGCTCAGAGCCATTTCATGACAATCCGGCCTGCCGAGCGCTGTTGGCAAGCGGGGAGCACTCAGCCCTTAAACTGAGGAGCTGCATGGTTGAGAACCAACGGCTCCAGTCTCGAAAACTGGCATACGGCCGTGAGAGCACTGTGCCGACCAGATGCCCCTCCATATCCACATCAAGTGACACCTTCGGCTGAGGATGATACGGCGGCCGGTCGGTAGCGTTGGGCATTCATGGGCTGTTCGGCTGGAGTTTAGTTTAGGAATCAACTTGCAGGTGAGCATTCTACCACATAACCACACAGTCCGGCCAAAAACAAAAATAAGGATCTAGCTATAGGTGACTACAAAGTGGATTTCCTCGAGAATTTTTGACACAGTTGCATCGAACTGCTTTTGCTTATTGAGATCGGAACTACGCATACCATAAATTCGAAAACACAATTGTTGTGTGGTCTCTTCGTCAGTATCGATTCCCTTCCGCGTATCAAGCGTCCCGCTATAAAACTGTTTTGCTTCACCGACTCCATAATTAGTGCCTCTATTTTTTGCTTTTGGCACAGCATTAGGTAAGTAATTAAAAAAGGAACGGTGAACGTCTAAAAGTGAACAGGTCCGGAAACGGACGAGACAGCGGTGAACTAGTTCCCGCAGAATGAACGTGTGTGCCCGACTGTGGTGTCAGCGCGCGCGCCGCCCGCATGAATGGGAGGAGGCGCCGCCGTGTTGCGTGCCGTGCCCGGGTCAGGGTCGGCCTATCTGGCGCGCCGCCGCTATCGCCTCGTCGCGTCTCGCCACGGCTGGTCTCGGCTGGTCGACCGGACTGCCCTGAGGTGACGGCTCCATCAGCGACCGATATAGCGTACACCAGCCCGCTACGTGACTTGGCGCGCGGATCCCGCCTCCCAGACGCGTCGTCTCCGCCGGTAGCATCCACAGCTGCACACCGATTATACACTACTGCGCATTAAAATATATTATACTAGAACTGACATGTGATTACATTAAAATATATTGTACTAGAACTGACATGTGATTACATTTTCACGCAGTTTGGGTGCATAGATCCTGAGAAATCAGTACCCAGAACAACCACCTCTGGCCGTAATGACGGCGTTGATACGCCTGGGCATTGAGTCACACAGAGCTTGGATGGCGTGTACAGGTACAGGTGCCCATGCAGCTTCAACACGATACCACAGTTCATCAAGAGTAGTGACTGGCGTATTGTGACGAGCCAGTTGGTCAGCCACCATTGACCAGACGTTTTCAATTGGTGGGAGATCTGAAGAATGTGCTGGCCAGATCAGCAGTCCAACATTTTCTGTATCAAGAAAGGCCCGTACAAGACCTGCAACATGCGGTCGTGCATTATCCTGCTGAAATGTAGCGTTTCACAGTGATCGAATGAAGGGTAGAGCCACGGGTCGTAGCGCATCTGAAATGTAGCGTCCACTGTTCAACGTGCCGTCATTGCTAACAAGAGGTGACCGAGATGGCACGCAATACCATGATTCCGGGTGATATCCCGAAGATCAGATGTCTCCGCAACATCCTTTCTTCTAGGAGTGCTAGTTCTGCAAGGTTCGCAGGGGAGCTTCTGTGAAGTTTGGAAGGTAGGAGACGAGGTACTGGCGTAATTAAAGCTGTGAGGACGGGGCGTGAGTCGTGCTTGGGTAGCTCAGTTGGTAGAGCACTTGCCGCGAAAGGCAAAGGTCCCGAGTTCGTGTCTCGGTCGGGCACACAGTTTTAATCTGCCAGGAAGTTTCATATCAGCGCACACTCCACTGCAGAGTGAAAATCTCATTCTGGAAACATCCCCAAGGCTGTGGCTAAGCCATGTCTCCGCTATATCCTTTTTTTCAGGAGTGCTAGTTCTGCAAGGTCCGCAGAAGAGCTTCTGTAAAGTTTGGAAGGTAGGAGACGAGATACTGGGAGAAGTAAAGCTGCGAGTATCGGGCGTGAGTCGTGCTTGGGTAGCTCAGATGGTAGGGCACTTGCCCGCGAAAGGCAAAGATCCCGAGTTCAAGTCTCGGTCGGGCACACAGTTTAAATCTACCAGGAAGTTTCATATTCAGCAAATATTACACAGTCCCTTCAGCATAACTTAACACACCTTTTCCCCCCAAAACCTGTATATTTTTGAATTTATAAACAAAATTACACCAAAAACTAGTGACCTTTCATTACAATAGAAAAAATTAATCTCTTATAAGTGAAATCAAATTTTTTAAAATCCCTGTGTTACGTTGTAACCAATACTCCAACAAAGAACGTGTAAAAATTTAAACTTTCTAGCTCAAATACTTTCTGAGAAAATATGTAATTTGTAAGTGCTATTGTAACATCAGAAAGCTAGGATTTTCCGGAGCCCCATAATGTTGGCTTTCAAACTTTTGGCAAAACCATCCCAAAAATGAAGTGAAACTTTAAGGAGAGGCTGCCGGCAACCTGCTATTGCGATGTTAACACGATCATGTGGTAATAATACTCTGTGCAGCTAGAAGATCAGAAGATAGTCACTTACCTTAATTCTTTTTAGCCGTACTTTGTAAGATAAAGATCGAAGGTCAAATACGTTTGTTGTAACTGGAAATACAGGGTGACCAAAAGCTCCGTTAACATTTGAAAATTCATTACTTCACGAAATAATCACTGGTAAAAGTTTACAAACATGCTTGAAATGACAAGGGGGTTTACTGAAACTTAAAAAAAGTGCACAAAATGACGAACAAATGGCGCTTCATATTACACAAAAGTAATTATTAGCATAACAATTGATTTTTAGCAAATACGATGTTCTTTATAACAAATGTTCACCATGACGCCCATCAAAAATACCTGTAGTCGAGGGACAATGTTGTGAACAGCACTTTACGGAATATCAGTAGGTATGGTGAGAAATTGAAATCAGATGTTGCCTTGTAGCATGTATGTTGAGAAATTCCCTTAGGATGCTTCTAACATCCATTATGAGCTCGACCGATAGCGGTAGAGTTGCAATTTCAGGTAACCGCACAACCAACAATCACACCAACTGAAGCCTGGGGACTTGGGAGGCAAAGCATGTCAGAAGTGCTTGGCTCAGAATGCGAACCTCACAAAATGATTTGCGTAATAGTACTTTCACACGAGTAGCAATATAGAATGGAGTACTATCCAGCGTAAAGATTGTACCTTGCAAGAAGTATTTATCATCCAGGCTAGGGAAGATGCAATGCTCTAATGTACGAGCGTACTTCACACCCTACAATGACAGCTTGCAAAATAGCACCCCGCATTTCTTAAAAAAAGGGGGGGGGGGGGGGTCCGATTAATGACTGATGAGGTAAATCCTCACCACACCGTTACTTTCCTGCCATCTCGTAAATTCACACCACACTGTGACTTTGTCTTCATACAACGGGGTTTCTGTGCTGGCGCTCCTGCCACCCCATCTCACTACGATATGGTGGGTTTCAGGTGGGAACTTATAATTATGTCACTATAATGGAAGGACTGGAGAACCGAACAGTTTCTGCAGTATTGCACTGACCTTTAAATATAGTTGTCTTTACTAGGTTATAGAAGGAGCCTAACAGCTGCCACCACTTTAAAAATAATAAACAGTAATTAAGCAGGCAATTCATATGACCCAGCTGTAATTGAGTTTATATAGAAAAAGATTCTAAACGCTACCACAGTTTTAAGTTACCAACAAACAGTTATTATGCAAACAGTCCCAAACGAAATCCTAGAACTCTCCAGTTTAAGAAAACTACTCTACCAGCTGTCACAGATTTTTTTAAATATCAAAACAGTTATTAAGCAAACAGCTCATATAACTTCTTACTATTCACCAGTTCAAGAAAAATATACTGGCAGCTGTCTCATTTTATTTAAATTTCAAAACAGTTACTAAGCAGACAGCTCATATGATCTGTTGGTATTCACCAGTTTAAGAAAAATATTCTAACAGCTGAGAAAATTTTAAAAAATAGCCAAAACAGTTATTAAGCAGACAGCTCATATGAATTCTTAGTATTCATTTGTTTAAGAAAAATATTCTAGCAGCTGTCGCATTTTTTATTAACAAAACATTTGATAAGCATTCAGTTCATATGACTTCATATCATTCGCCTGTTTAAGAAGGATATTCTAATAGATATTTCAATTTCCTGGAATAGCTAAATAGTTATTAACTGGGCAGCTGAAAGTTGCTATGTACCAGTTAAATCAACAATTTTATTTCAAGAACACCGCTATACTTCAGAACCAACAGTTTCAACCCAAAGGAAAACTGGAAACCAAGGAACACGTGTGAAATTACTCAAAAGATAAGGACGCCATTCTTTCGTTGCACAGGGGCAAATCAATTTCAAGTCGCCTCTGCAATGAGAACGTAGGCGAATATACCATCTCCCTACTAAGACACACTGCTCATCACATGATCGTAGTCGATGCAAACCGGGCTCATAACCCTTTCCCAGAAGCAGTTGGCTGTATCCGCAGTACGCCGGTAGCTCACACTGTAGAGAGACATTTCAAACTTCGGCAAGGGAATCGCCTCCGTAGGGGGCGTTTCATCTGCCCGCCAGACCACGTTCACCCACACTGCCGCACCACTTCCTTTTCTCTCTTTCCGTGAAAGAGCATCGATGGCGCCACTAGAATCACTCTGCACTATCGAGACAACGGTGCTGAACCAGAGCAGAAATGGATAAGGGACAGAGCCGCCATTGCTCAACTACATCTCAGTTTATACAGGATCCTCATGCGGCACGGGGCCAACGAGATATACGGGCCGTGCAACGAACTTGTGACGTCACACCAGTAGGCTTGTCCGCCACACTCAGTGAACGCTCGTCTCCGTGCACAGACCATGGGAAATCGGTATTACACTCCTGGAAATTGAAATAAGAACACCGTGAATTCATTGTCCCAGGAGGGGGAAACTTTATTGACACATTCCTGGGGTCAGATACATCACATGATCACACTGACAGAACCACAGGCACATAGACACAGGCAACAGAGCATGCACAATGTCGGCACTAGTACAGTGTATATTCACCTTTCTCAGCAATGCAGGCTGCTATTCTCCCATGGAGACGATCGTAGAGATGCTGGATGTAGTCCTGTGGAACGGCTTGCCATGCCATTTCCACCTGGCGCCTCAGTTGGACCAGCGTTCGTGCTGGACGTGCAGACCGCGTGAGACGACGCTTCATCCAGTCCCAAACATGCTCAATGGGGGACACATCCGGAGATCTTGCTGGCCAGGGTAGTTGACTTACACCTTCTAGACGTTGGGTGGCACGGGATATATGCGGACGTGCATTGTCCTGTTGGAACAGCAAGTTCCCTTGCCGGTCTAGGAATGGTAGAACGATGGGTTCGATGACGGTTTGGATGTACCGTGCACTATTCAGTGTCCCCTCGACGATCACCAGAGGTGTACGGTCAGTGTAGGAGATCGCTCCCCACACCATGATGCCGGGTGTTGGCCCTGTGTGCCTCGGTCGTATGCAGTCCTGATTGTGGCGCTCACCTGCACGGCGCCAAACACGCATACGACCATCATTGGCACCAAGGCAGAAGCGACTCTCATCGCTGAAGACGACATGTCTCCATTCGTCCCTCCATTCACGCCTGTCGCGACGCCACTGGAGGCGGGCTGCACGATGTTGGGGCGTGAGCGGAAGACGGCCTAACGGTGTGCGGGACCGTAGCCCAGCTTCATGGAGACGGTTGCGAATGGTCCTCGCCGATACCCCAGGAGCAACAGTGTCCCTAATTTGCTGGGAAGTGGCGGTGCGGTCCCCTACGGCACTGCGTAGGATCCTAGGGTCTTGGCGTGCATCCGTGCGTCGCTGCGGTCCGGTCCCAGGTCGACGGGCACGTGCACCTTCCGCCAACCACTGGCGACAACATCGATGTACTGTGGAGACCTCACGCCCCACGTGTTGAGCAATTCGGCGGTACGTCCACCCGGCCTCCCGCATGCCCACTATACGCCCTCGCTCAAAGTCCGTCAACTGCACATACGGTTCACGTCCACGCTGTCGCGGCATGCTACCAGTGTTAAAGACTGTGAAGGAGCTCCGTATGGCACGGCAAACTGGCTGACACTGACGGCGGCGGTGCACAAATGCTGCGCAGATAGCGCCATTCGACGGCCAAACCGCGGTTCCTGGTGTGTCCGCTGTGCCGTGCGTGTGATCATTGCTTGTACAGCCCTCTCGCAGTGTCCGGAGCAAGTATGGTGGGTCTGACACACCGGTGTCAATGTGTTCTTTTTTCCATTTCCAGGAGTGTGTATTGAGAAGGTACCCACTAAAGGTGTTAATTTTGTCGTGCGCTATAGATAACTTGCATTCTTTTAAACACGCAGTCAAGAACTGTTAAACTCGTCTGAAATATAACTCAGTCCCCGCCGGAGAGGGCTGATGGCACTCGTGAGGCTTGCAGTACCACGTGCTGTGACGTACGCACCACAGCCCGTCTTTTTCGTGGGGCCTCGCATGCGGTGTCACTGGCGTGTTGCTATCAAGCGCTATCTGTTGGCCAGTTTTTGCACACGTTTTTGGTCTCAATTGAGCCCCATGTCATTTCAGGCATGTGTGTCAAATTGCACCTCTCTATCCGCGTCATTCCGTGAATTAGTGGATTTTCAAATATTAACGGACATTTGGGTCACCCTGTATATGCTAACTTATAGCAGGAGGGCTTAGGTAACATATTTTAGATGTTTGTGCATATTCAAGTTTAAGTGAACAGCTTTTGTGTAAACGAATAAACAGTTGAAAGACTTGAGACAATGACGTAGACTTGCACGAGAGTCCCACTTGGAGTTTGCACCGCAATAGCTGATTCCTAAGGCTTTACCATTCAATTTTAAGATATTTCTTGCATAGAATTGAGAAAAAGTTCCGTGCTGGCGTGCTGTTCTTAAACGTCCGCGTCGTCGACGGGACGTTAAATACTAATTTTTCTTCTTTCCTTTCACACACAGTCCTGTCATACGCCTAATATCTTCAAAGGGAGAGTTTATAATGGTGCTGCTCAAAGAAGTGGACAAATTAAAAATTAAAAAATACGGATACGCCATATCATCAAACGTATCCGGACACCTGGCTGAAAATGGCTTACAAGTTCGTCGCGCCCTCCATCGGTAATGCTGGAATTCAGTATGGTGTCGACCCACCCTTAGCTTTGATGACAGCTTTCACTCTCGCAGGCATACGTTCAGTCAGGTGCTGGAAGGTTTCTTGGGGAATGGCTGCACGCTTTTCACAGACTGCTACATTGAGGAGATGCATAGATGTCGGTCGGTGAGGCCTGGCACGAAGTCGGCGTTCGAAAACATCTCAAAGGTGTTCTGTAGGATTCAGGTCAGGTTTCTGTGCAGGCCAGTCCATTACAGGGATGTTATTGTCCTGTAACCACTCCGCCACAGACCATGCATTATCAACAGGTACTCGATCGTGTTGATAGATGCATTCGCCATCACCGAATTGTTCTTCAACAGTGGGAAGCAAGAAGGTGCTTAAAACATCAATGTAGGCCTTTGCTATGATAGTGCCATGCAAAACAACAAAGGGTGCAAGCCCCACCTTAAAAAACACAACGACATCATAACACGACCGCCTCCGAATTTTACTGTTGGTATTACACACGCTGACAGATGACGCTCACCGGGCACTCGCCATACCCACATCCTGCCATCGGATTGCCACATTGTGTACCGTGATTCGTCACTCCACACAACGTTTTTCCACTGTTCAATTGTCTAATGTTTACGCTCTTTACACCAAACGAGGTGTCGTTTGGCATTTACCGGCGTGATATGTGGCTTATGAGCAGCCGCTCGACCATAAAATCGAAGTTTTCTCACCTCCCGCCTAACTGTCATAGTAGTTGCAGTGGATCCTGATGCAGTTTGGAATTCCTGTGTGATGGTCTGGATAGATGTCTGCCTGTTACGCATTACGACCCTCTTCAACTGTCAGCGGTCTCTGTCGGTCACCAGACGAAGTTGGCCTGTAACCTTTTGTGCTTTGCGTGTCCCTTCACTTTTCCACTTCACCATCACATCGGAAACTGTGGACCTAGGGATGTTTAGGAGTGTTGAAATCTGGCGTACGTTCGTATGACACGATTGACATCCAGTCACCTGACCACGTTCGAAGTCCGTGAGTTCCGCGGAGTGCACCCTTCTACCTCTTACTATGTCTAATGACTACTGATGTCACTGATATGAAGTACCTGGCAGTAGGTGGCAGCACAACTCACCTAATATGAAAAACGAATGTTTCTGGGGTGTCCGGATACTTTTGACCACATAGTGTACGTATTTCCTCTGACGACACAATGATGAACCAAAACTTAACGAGAACTGTCCAGCGAGAGACTGAATGCTACCCGGTAGCACTGCAGTTACATGGTGGTGTAAGAAAAGTGTATAAGCAAAGCAGAGACGAATGGTGAAACATTATAATGACAGTATAAGCGACAGTTGCAAATGGTAGACCAAAATTAAACTATATGGTTACAGAGAACTTTTCAAGTGTCAAATATTAATGACGTGTACATATGCGGGCTGGGACGAGGAATACCAAGTGGTCTGGCGCGTGAATAGGATTTGGATTGTGGAGGGAGGGTTGCTAGTGTAGCCCGTGCAGTTGTGCAAAGCGACTGTGCGACTGCGGGGTGGTGTTTAGCGCACCTGCCTTGTGAGTAGGAGATCCTGGTTAGAGTCCCGGCCTTGGCACAAATTTACATTCGTCTCTACTGTCTGCACATTATCACAGGGCAGATTGTTACATCCAGGCGACTGGGAACGAGCATCTCGGAAACGGCGAAGCTGGTGGGCTGTTTGCATACTACTGTCGTGAGCAGCTACGGGAAGTGGTTGGAGGGTGGTCGAACCACGAGATGGATGTGCACAATGAAGGTGGTGGACCGAGGCTGTAAAACAGGAAAGACGGTGATCTGTGGCAGGTCTGACGACAGAGTATAATGATGGCGCAAGCACAAGTGTTTCGCGGCACACCGTCCAGGGAACGCTGTTGGCCATTAAGCTTCAGGGTGGATCCATGTTGACCCAACACATTGTCAATTACGGTTGCAGGTATAACGGGATCTTCGAGATTGGACCGTTGATAAGCGGTAACGTATCATTTTTATATATTGAACCACGACTTTTTTTACACCAGGTCAATGGAAGTGTGTGCATAAACCGTTGTCGTCCAGGCTAATGGTTGCTCGAGACAAGAATCGCCCCCCATCGGAGCTTCGAGTCCTCCCACGTACATGGATGTGCGTGTTGTCCTTACAGTTAGTTAGTTTAAGCTAGATTAAGTAGTGTGTAAGCCTATGAACCGATGACGTCAGCAGTTTGGTCCCACAGGAACTTACCACAAATTCCATGAGGGAGTATTTATACTGTTTGGACCTTTCACCTGGTCTTCCACGGGACTAATCACAGAGACAAAGACAATTGTGGAGTGCGTGACTATTATTGCTTCCTGTTCGAGTTTTTTCGTGCTTCAAGTTTTCTTCGACGACAGTGTCACTTTCCAACAAGGTAATTGTACGTCTTACCATGTCACAGTCGTGTTAAATTTGTTTGTGGAATATGACACAGACCTCACTTTGATGCCTTTGTCACGAAATTCGCTAATTTGTTCCTGCTGAAAAATATCTGAGACGCTATCAGGCGTCAGCTATGCTCCCACAAACCACCGGCACGTAACTTATGGGAATTGCGTAGACACCTGGTACCGAGTATCACGGTTCAACTTTCAGTAACTTGTTGGATCCATACCGCCCCTAATTGTGTACTGGAGGTGGTTCAAAATAGTTCAAATGGCTCTGAGCACTATGGGACTTAACATCTGAGGTCATCAGTCCCCTAGAACTACTTGAACCTAACTAACCTAAGAACATCACACACATCCATGCCCAAGGCAGGATTCGAACCTGCGACCGTAGCGGTCGCGCGGTTCCAGACTGAAGCGCCTAGAACCGCTCGGCCACAATGGCCGGCTACTGGAGGTGGATTAACACGTTATTAAGTGGGTGGTCATAATGATTTGGGTCATCAGTAGCCGTCTCCTTTAGTAAAAGCCTTGCACTGAAGACGGAGACAGAATTGCGCCCTTCACCCGAAGTAGCCGCGGTATCTTGTAGCGCGCTGCACTTGCACTGTGGTTTTCACAACTGTCCAGGAACGCTCGCACCGCGATCTGCAAGCTTTGCACGTCCCTCTGTTGCGGTGCCACCTGACTACACTGCTGACGATACAGTCTCCTCCTATGGTCCGACCTCACCCCTTTATCTTCTGGAGGTCGAAATTTAGACTACATACCACAAAACTTTCGTTTCACCATCTTTTCAAAAAAAAATTTTTTAGTATAACTTTTTGGCGGAAACTTTTCAAAAGCTACACAGTTTTGCGTAAATTAGATTGAAAAAGAACAAATACCGAAATTTGGACTTTTTTATCACAGATAAACGGTCGATTGTGCAACGCTGTACTCGTCACAGGAAGGTGCATTTTCAGTGGAAACAGAAAAATTTAGATTGGAGTGCAAATGAATGAAGTATCCGTTGAATATCAATGTTTTTGCGGAACAATATTTATACACAATCCGTCAAGTTAATGTGACCACCGTCTACGTTCGGCGTCAGATTGCAATAACCAGTCACAGAAGGCGGGTGGCAGCACCAGCAGTGGAGGGCGTATGAAGCGTGCCGGGGGAACGCGGAAGACATTGCATTCGTTGTCGTAACGCAGAAACGGAGCGATTTGTTTAAAGTTCAAAAGAGCGTGAGCCTTGGTTTAGGGACAAGGTGAAAACATTTCCTTAATAGCTAAATTTGTAAACTCCTCATGTACTGCCATGGTAGAAGTATACCGTGTGGTGCAAAGTGGCGCTATACGAAACGAGCGCCGAGGCAACTGTGGTACACCACGGGTTACATATGACAGGGGTGAGCAACGGCTACGGAGATTATCACGGGCAAATAGAGGTTCAACTGTTGAACCACTGACCGCTGGGATGAACCAAGGGACTACCAATAGTGTCTACTTAATGGCCGTTCAGTGCTGCGTATGTGCAGCTGGTTCATGCGCACCCATGCCGACTGCTGTTCATCTGCTACCAAGGTTGGAATTTGGACACCATTACCGCAACTGGACGTCCACCGAGTGGCGAGAGGTGGCGTTTTCAGATGAACTGTGTTTCGCGCTCCATCGGACAGATGGTCGTTGGCGTCTGTAGTGTGAAACGCCTGAAAGCCACCACCCTGCTAGCAGGAGGATGCGTTCTGGTCTGGGGAATGTTTTCGTTGGATCCCCTGGGTGATTTCGTCAATATGGAAGACACAGTGGATCAACACAAGTATGCATCTACCCTCGGGGACTATGTCCAACTCTACATGCAGTTTGCTTTCCCTCAGCACGACGGCATCTACTAGCACCAGGCAGCGCACGTGCAGGGTCGAGGAGTGCGAGGATGATTTTACCATCAGTCACCCCTGATTTAAACAGGGTGGAGAATCTATGGGACCATCTCGATCGGGCTGGATCCTCAACCAGGAAACATAGAGCAGCTGACCACGGCACTGGAGTCGGCCTGGCTCCACACCCCTATCGGTACCTTCCAGAATCCCATTGCGTCAGGTGGTTACTGAGGCTTTCGACATTAATGTGACTGGACAGTATATGTGTCCCCATACTACTGAATCTGACTGTGATTGTCAATGGAACATGAAAGCAGTATCATTTAGAGATTCTGCGATATACAAACTAAACAAATGTTCCCAAGTCTACAAAAGGTGTCTTCCTCGTCTGACAATCTGTGCTACAACATCTGCAATAAAATAAGTTCCTTGTTACCATAGTATCAGATTGACCTTTGTTGGAGTGCGTCAGCCCTTTCTTAAGGTAAATTTGTAGGTAAGTTATTTATTAAAATAAGAGAGACCTACACGCATTCCTTTTTATTAACTTTCCCTATTTCCACTGTTATATAACGACATCGACTGATACAATGCAGGCCGCGTGGGATTAGCCGAGCGGTCAAGGGCGCTGCAGTCATGGACTGTGCGGCTGGTCCCAGCGGAGGTTCGAGTCCTCCCTCGGGCATGGATGTGTGTGTTTGTCCTTAGGATGATTTAGGCTAAGTAGTGTGTAAACTTAGGGACTGATGACATTAGCAGTTAAGTCCCATAAGACATCACACACATTTGAACATTTTTGATACAATGCAGTGTATTTACCTATTGGACTATGGGAAATTGTACTGAAATGCAGGAGGATCTGCAGCGAATTGACGCATGGTGCACGGAATGGCAATTGAATCTCAATGTAGACAAGTGTAATGTGATGCGAATACATAGAAAGATAGGTCCCTTATCATTTAGCTACAAAATAGCAGGTCAGCAACTGGAAGCAGTTAATTCCATAAATTATCTGGGAGTACTCATTAGGAGTGATTTAAAATGGAATGATCATATAAAGTTGATCGTCGGTAAAGCAGATGCCAGACTGAGATTCATTGGAAGAATCCTAAGGAAATGCAATCCGACAACAAAGGAAGTAGGTTACAGTACGCTTGTTCGCCCAATGCTTGAATACTGCTCAGCAGTGTGGGATCCGCACCAGGTAGGGTTGATAGAAGAGATAGAGAAGATCCAACGGAGAGCAGCGCGCTTCGTTACAGGATCATTTAGTAATTGCGAAAGCGTTACGGAGGTGATAGATGAACTCCAGTGGAAGACTCTGCAGGAGAGACGCTCAGTAGCTCGGTACGGGCTTTTGTTAAAGTTTCGAGAACATACCTTCACCGAAGAGTCAAGCAGTATATTGCTCCCTCCTACGTATATCTCGCGAAGAGACCATGAGGATAAAATCAGAGAGATTAGAGCCCACACAGAAGCATACCGACAATCCTTCTTTCCACGTACAATACGAGACTGGAATAGAAGGGAGAACCGATAGAGGTACTCAGGGTACCCTCCGCCACACACCGTCAGATGGCTTGCGGAGTATGGATGTAGATGTAGATGTAGATGTTTTCTCTATGCTGCACTATGTGCAACATTAACCTTTTCAAGTATTTTCATACTTAATATTCAGCACTATCTTCCGCCCTCCATATTATGCATCAAAACTACTAATTATGTCACTATTTCTTCACTTGTTCCGACCTCACGCACGGTAGGTCGTTCACGGCCACCAGCGTTACTGATACTCCTAGTCAGGCCTAATTTTCAAACGCCAGTGAAGAAACTGGAACAAGTAACTAAACAGCTTCGACCAGAATTAAACTTGATTGGTCTCCAGTGGCTCATTGCGAGAGTGGTCCAGTCTAGCTCATATGGGCTTATATGAAGGGAAGAGTAGCAAAAGAATACGTCTAACAGATTAGTAAAGGGTAGAAGTATGGAACCGTTCAACGCTTTATGCCGAGAAGCCTTTCGCGCTGTAACTCCAGAACTCTGGAAAAGTGTGTTAAACATGTCAGTAAAATTGAAGACAACTACTGGGAGACTATCTGAAAATGTCGCGTGTATCGAGCCAGTCATAATGTACTGTTTCTCCTGGGTGGACTTGGGTTTAAAAAAATGTAAACTAAATATTACGATAAATTTTATAAACAATCGACAATACGCCAAAGAAGAAGAGATAGAACTACATGGACTCCTGCGCTTATATGCATGAAATATCTTTCCTTTGTCTTTCACGTACCTCATCTGCTTGGATACTTTAGAAAAATCGCAAGAACTTTCTTTGGAATGAATGAAAAATTTTGTTTCTTAAGATTTCCACTACCAGTAATGTGCCTATAACCTGTTAAAATTTCATTGACCCAGGAAAAATGTATTTTTCAAGCTATCTAATTTTAAAGTGAACAGTTCCTTGCGAAGACGCCTAAAACCGGACAATCCTTATTGCAATCTGAACTAATAAAATTATAGTGAACTTTTAAACCGAATTGCTCCAAATAGCCTAAAGCAGAAAAAATATTCTTATACCTCATTTTGCATTTGGCCTATTACTCACTTGTGACTAAAGCCTAAACTCGAGTCTCCATAACAAAAAATCCGATGGCAATCTGTCAGCTCTCCTCCATCCCCAGACGCCCCTGCGTCGCTAAGTCACGTGTAATGATTTCCACTTATTATAATATACCGCTTCATGTCATTTAACGATGAATGCAACACTCTTTCAATTATTTCGTTTTCTGAACTGTGCTTTCTTCTAACTAAATTTATATGTTTCTTCACATATAAAAATTGTAATTGTTTGTCACTGAATAAAATGGAATGGAACATTGTAGGTTTCTGTAGGTATGGTCACTTTACAGTATAAATGAGTATCATTTCTACTTACAAAGTGATATCTGTGAAGTTTCGATCTGGCGAAAAAAAAAAAAAAAAAAAGGTTCAGATGGCTCTGAGCACTATGGGACTTAACTTCTGATGTCATCAGTCCCCTATAACTTAGAACTACTTAAACCTAACTAACCTAAGGACATCACACACATCCATGCCCGAAGCAGGATTCGAACCTGCGACCGTAGCGATCGTGCGGTTCCAGACAGAAGCGGATCTGGCGAAAAACAAGAGTTGTTATCATCCGTCAAATTTTTTCAGACGAAGCAGTATCTGTATGTAATGCTGTCACATTCATGACAATACACAGTTGCTTTGTTTCAGAGAGTGCTTTCGTCACAACGAACAGAATAGTCCGTCTTGCCGGGTGATTGAGACGTCGTCAGATGCGGAACTTGCCTCGGGCGTAACATTTGGGCGCAGGACTAGCAAGACACGCGATATCAGAGAATCTGGGACGCAGTTGGTTGATGTCCACGTCGCATCTCCAAGGTCTAGTAGCCATTGGCCTCCTCACGTATCACCGTGTTTAGTGAGTACTGTCAACAATTCTATTTGGAGCCAGTGTCAATAGCTTCAAGCATCAGCATGTTGGAGACAGATGTTGCCGGCCGTAAACACTTCGGCGGCAAACACTTCGGCAGATCACCAGTTCAATGCTACCAAATTATAGCCTGAGAGTAGTTATACTAGCCAGAAATCCTTCTCGGTGTGGGTAACCCATGTATTGAAAGGAGTCTAGTCAGGTTTCCCCCTCCTGTCATGTTCTCGTGCATCTCTACAGTGCACATGTACACTACCTGATCAAAGCATTCGGGCGCCTTTGTGTAATGCGGATGTGACCACTAGAACCTGAATGAGATTTTCACTCTGCGGCGGAGTGTGTGCTGATATGAAACTTCCTGGTAGATTAAAACTGTGTGCCAAACCGAAACTGGAACTAGGGACCTTTGCCTTTCGCGGCACACAGTTTTAATCTGCCAGGAAGTTTCATATCAGCGCACACTCCGCCGCAGAGTGAAAATCTCATTCTGGAAACATCCCCTGTTAGAGAAAGAAATCGAAACAATTCAGAGGTGAGGACTGAGGACGGAGTTCTTGGCCCCTTCCATCCAGTCACAACACACGAGACAACCACCACAGGTAGCACCGAAAGTAGTTCAAACTACTGGAGTACACGGTGTGGGGCAACGCTGCCCCACCCCACATCAAAATGCTCCAGCTGATACAAAACAGCTACTGCCACATCCCCCAGACTGTTGGCTAAGCCATGTCTCCGCAGTATCCTTTCTTTCAGGAGTGCTAGTTCTGCAAGGTTCGCAGGAGAGCTTCTGTAAAATTTTGGAAGGTAGGAGACGAGGTACTGGCAGAAGTGAAGCTGTGAGGACGGGGCGTGAGTCGTGCTTGGGTAGCTCAGATGGTAGAGCAATTGCCCGCGAAAGGCAAAGGTCCCGAGTTCGAGTCTCGGTCCGGCACACAGTTTTAATCTGCCAGGAATTTTCTGACCACTAGATGTCACGAGAAGCGGATCCGGCAGTATAAAATGAGGCGGGGAGTACTGTGTTGTCAGTCCTGGGGCTCATGTTGTTCAACCTGTACATTAGTGACTTCTCAGCAACACAAAACACGACGTTAGCCATCTACACGGATGACACAGCCATCCTTGCGCAAGACTAGAAACCGTAGAATATAAATTCACGAATGCAGACCACACTCAGAAATGCTAAGCCTTGGTTGGAACTGTGGCCTATTAAAGTAAACGTCGACAAGTGCGAAGCAGTTCTCTTCACGCGTAGACCGAAACTACTTAACAAGGAACACTGTAGACAGGTGACACTACACGCCCAAGTTTACGAGAGAAAGTCAGATATCTCGGTGTCTGGCTGGACCAGAAAATTACATGGAGGGTGAACACACCGAATATGTTGCCAACAGAGCGCACGCGTGACTCAAACAACTCTAACCAACAGTCAACATGGGAAGGACACTGAATAGGTGGGTGTCGAGGTCCATATACATGAGACTGATCAGACATCTGATGTACGCAGCTCCCGTCTGGGGATACGCAGGTCCTACATGCGTTTGCCACCTGCAGATCACACAGAACAAAGTGTTACGCACCATTAGCAAAGCTCCATGCTACACACTCACCGTGGATCTTCACAATACCTCCTTGAAATCCTCAAGGAAGTGTTCAAAAAACACGTCACAGGACTATACAGGAACTCGAGACACTCGAACAATCCTTTCATCCTTACGCGGGGAAATTATGATTACAACCATAGATGAAAGCAAAGTGGCCAAAGACACTACTGGCAAGGGCATAACAACCTAGGGCAACGTAACATAAACCCAAAAGCGACAAACGTCGGTAAGCTCCTGCATATCAGCAACGTTGACTTGATATGCCAGCTGGTATTAAAGCCGGCAAACGTGCTACAGCAGGGAAACCGACAAGCTCGCACACTAACGCACAAATAAATCGCCAACATTACCCTACACTGTGAATCGGATATATGACATCTCGGACACAAAACGATGGTGAACCTGTTACAGGCATGCTGACGCAGACTGAGAAATCAACACCGGCACCCTGCGGCAGCCGCCGAGTAACGGCATCGCACAATGTCAAAAGTATCAGCCTGCATAATACCCACTACTAATAAAGGCTACCCTTGCATGACCTGTCGCAGGCAGCAAGAAAACAGCTACTTGTCTTACAACCCGACCCAACTGTAGCGGAGGTCTTTTTCCCTTGGCTCTTGCTTTAGCACTTTTTTCCCCCTGTGCCCTTCAAACCGCTACCCTACGTTCAACTTTCGACCCAATCTATCTCCAGGTGAGCGCGTATTAATAGTTAAGCTGCAGGAGGATCTGCAATGAAGTGATGCATGGTGCAGGGAATGGCAATTGAATCTCAATGTAGACAAGTGTAATGTGCTGAGAATACATAGAAAGAAAGATCCTTTATCATTTAGCTACAACATAACAGGTCAGCAACTGGAAGCAGTCAATTCCATAAATTATCTGGGACTAGGCATTAGGAGTGATTTAAAATGGAATGATCATATGAAGTTAATCGTCGGTAGAGCAGATGCCAGACTGAGATTCATTGGAAGAATCCTAAGGAAATGCAATCCGAAAACAAAGGAAGTAGGTTACAGTACACTTGTTCCCCCACTGCTTGAATATTGCTCACCAGTGTGGGATCAGTACCAGAGAGGGTTGATAGAAGAGATGGAGAAGATCCAACGGAGAGCAGCGCGCTTCGTTACGGGATCATTTAGTAATCGCGAAAGCGTTACGGAGATGATGGATAAACTTCAGTGGAAGACTATGCAGGAGAGACGCTCAGTAGCTCGTTACGGACTTTTGTTGAAGTTTCGAGAACATACCTTCACCGAGGAATCAAGCAGTATGTTGCTCCCTCCTACCTTTATCTCGCGAAGAGATCATGAGTATAAAATCAGAGAGATTAGAAATCACACGGAGGCATACCGACAATCTTTATTTCCACGAACAACACGAGACTGGAATAGAAGGGAGATCCGATAGAGGTACTCAAAGTACCCTCTGCCACACACCGTCAGGTGGCTTTCGGAGTATGGATGTAGATGTAGATGTAACCTTAACCCGACGTACGCAAACATCACAGAACCAATATCCTGCGAGACTTCACTTTAGTGAGAACTAACCCTTATGCAAAGACAGCAGTAGACCTCTTGTGTTTGCCATCACGCCGGTTTGGGCGTGGAGGGGCTCCACCTCTTTATAAAAAAAGTGCTGTCAGTAGAGAAGCAGTAACAGCAGAATTAATCGGCAGAAGAGGTCAGTGACTTCAAATGTAGACAAGTCATTCGATGTCAACTGAACAATTAATATATCAAGGACGTTTCAACCCTTCTATAGCTGCCGAAGTCGCCTTTAGTGAAGAGAAAACATGAAGGAACAACCACAGGTAACCCAAGGCCAGGTGGACCTCTTGAACTGACGACGGGGACGGAAGAAATCACTCGTGATTTCCAGTCAACGACAGTGTGTAGCCAGTTAAAAACAACGAGACGGAGGAGCAGCGCCTAGTAGGCCACACACTTATGTAGGCCGCGCTAAACGACGCTTGAGCTGCTGTCATGACATACACCACTGAACAATGTATGAATGAAAATGAGTGATTTGGATTGACGCATCACGCTATTACCTCTTGGAATCCGATAGAAAGGTTCCTGTTTGACGAATCCCTGGAGAACGTTATCTGCGGTCGTGTATAGTCCTATCAGTGAAGTTTGGAGGAGATGGTGTTACAATATGGCGGTGTTTTTCATCGTTAAGGCGTGGTCCCCTTATTGCACTTATGAAAACGCTGAATGCGGAAGGATGTTAACACATATTATAGCATTGTGCATTGTGAACGGTCGAGGAACATTTCGGAGACGATGACTGTATGAGTACGACACTGCACTCTGTTGTGAAGCATCATCTGTGAAGCAGTTGTTCTGGAAAATAACATTCCTGGAATGGACTGGCCAGAACACGATGGGACACATTTAGGATGAGTTACAACGTCGACGTCGCTCCTGACCCCAACGTCCATCTGGTTTAAGGCCTTGATGAAGAATACACTGGCATTCCACTACAACCATTCAGACACCTCGCTGAAAGGGCCCCAGTAGCGTTGAAGTCGTCCCAAAGGGGAGGGGAGGGTGGGGGGGGGGGGGAGGTGGACACATCTCATACACTATTGGCCATTTAAATTGCTACACCAGGAAGATGAAGTGCTACAGATGGGAAATTTAACCGACAGGAAGAAGATGCTGTGATATGCAAATGATTAGCTTTTCAGAGCATTCACACAAGGCTGGCGCCGGTGGCGACACCTACAACGAGGTGACATGAGGAAAGTTTCCAACCGATTACTCATACACAAACAGCAGTTCACCGGCGTTGCCTGGTGAAACGTTGTTGTGATGCCTCGTGTAAGGAGGAGAAATGCATACCATCACGTTTCCGACTTTGAGAAAGGTCGGATTGTAGCCTATCGGGATTGCTGTTAATCGTATCGTGACATTGCTGTTCGCGTTGGTCGAGATCCAATTACTTTTAGTAGAATATGGAATCGGTGGCTTCGGGAGGATAATACGGAACGCCGTGCTGGATCCCAACGGCCTCGTATCACTAGCAGTCGAGATGACGGCATCTTATCCGCATGGCTGTAAAGGATCGTGCAACCACGTCTCGATCCCTGAGTCAACAGATGGGGACGTTTGCAAGACGACAACCATCTGCACCAACAGTTCGATGCCGTTTGCAGCAGCATGGACTATCAGCTCGGAGACCATGGCTGCGGTTACCCTTGACGCTGCATCATAGACAGGAGCGCCTGCGATTGTGTACTCAACGACAAACCTGGGTGCACGAATGGCAAAACGTCATTTTTCCGGATCAATCCAGGTTCTGTTTACAGCATCATGATGGTCGCATCCGTGTTGGCGACATCGCGGTGAACGCACATCAGAAGCCTGTATTCGTCATCGCCATACTGGCGTATCACCCAGCATGGTGGTATGCGGTGCCATTGGTTACGCGTCTCGACCACCTATTTTCGCAATGACGGCACTTTGAACAGTGGACGCTACATTTCAGATGTGTTACGACCCGTGGCTCTACCCTTCATTCGATCACTGCGAAACCCTACATTTCAGCAGGATAATGCACGACCGCATGTTGCAGGTCCTGTACGGGCCTTTCTTAATACAGAAAATGTTGGACTGCTGATCTGGCCAGCACATTCTTCAGATCTCCCACCAATTGAAAACGTCTGGTCAATGGTGGCCGAGCAACTGGCTCGTCACAATACGCCAGTCACTACTCTTGATGAACTGTGGTATCGTGTTGAAGCTGCATGGGCAGCTGTACCTGTACACGCCATCCAAGCTCTGTTGGACTCAATGCCCAGACGTATCAAGGCCGTTATTACGGCCAGAGGTGGTTGTTCTGGGTACTGATTTTTCAGTATCTATGCACCCAAATTGCGTGAGAATGTAATCACATGTCAGTTCTAGTATAATATATTGATCCAAAGAATACCCGTTTATCATCTGCATTTCTTCTTGGTGTAGCAATTTTAATGGCCAGTAGTGTATTAATGTCCGCGAACAGGTGTCCAGATACTTTTGGTCAGATAGTGTGTTGGCACTTGGATTGTCTCCTCTTCACTAAGCTTTGAGGCAAAAATGTTGTTGGTAGCTCCGGTGCACTAATATCTTTGAGGCGTAAATCTTCCGAGTGTAGCACCCAATTGAGTCTTTCAAGTACGTTCAAATGGTTCAAATGGCTCTGAGCACTATGGGACTCAAACTCTGAGGTCATCAGTCCCCTAGAACTTAGAACTAGTTAAACCTAACTAACGTAAGGACATCACACACATCCATGCCCGAGGCAGGATTCGAACCTGCGAGCGTAGCGGTCTCGCGGTTCCAGACTGCAGCGCCTAGAACCGCACGGTCACTGCGGCCGCCTCTTTCAGTACGGTACTCACTCAATGTGCTTGCATTCACTGTCGGCGATTACCTTGATATTACTTCACTTATGCTCTTTAGTGATTAGTGAGACATATGTGTCCAACATATCAATTTATTTCCCTAATTCACTGGGATATGGAAGTCTCAGATCTGTGTTGCACTGCGATCTAGTATCGAATGTATCAACTGTTTGAGGCCAAGAGGCTCATTGTTGGGACATAATGCTTGAGATACCACTTAATTGTTTCAGTTGCGGGTTGTGTGCCTTATATTTTGTCGGTTTTATGTAATTTTTTTCTCCTGTCTGCGATAGATAAGCTCAGTAAATGTATTTGTCTTTCTACACTGTTTGATAGAAATATACGAATATGTTCACTCATTTATTGATAAAATACTTTTAAATTCGTTTAGTGGTTCTGTCTTATGAATGTGTGAACTTCTCTTTGTGTCTTTTGGTCATATTAGTATCTCAATGTTTAGATATATATTTTTTATTCGGTGCTACAATCTTATTTTATTTCGCTTCATTTGATATGAGATGGAAGACCCCATACAGATCTCTTCTTTTGTAATGAATGCTTGCCTTCCACATCTCTTTATATGCCTTTCAGTTGAAAGATGCCTTACGAAAGCAAAGTGAAAAATGTTGGCTACTGTTTTCTCCGCTATTGCAGTTCAAAATGACGAAATTGTTTACCACCGCAACGTCCAAAAGAATACAAGAAAGTGACCTATTGCCGACTGTATATCTTTTTTTGCCTTGTTCGAACACATCTACAGCTTCCAATATAAGTATGTACTCTGCTAAGTGTGCAGGACAGGATTTGGCTGAGATTGTGCCATCTCTAAAGAATCTTCTAGTTTTTGGGTGATGAGAAGTTTACAAAACTGTAACTGGATTATTATCTTGGAATTTGTTTGACATAATAATGGCACTTACACAATAATGGTACTTAATTTCTTCTTTTTACAGATTCTAACCCCAAGTAGCCTGCCGCTGTGGCCGAGCGGTTCTAGGCCCTTCAGTCCTGAACCGCGCTGCCACTACAGTCGCAGGTTCGAGTCCTGTCTCGGGCATGGAGCTGTGTGATGTCCTTAGGTTAGTTAGAATTAAGTAGTTCCAATTCCAGGGGACTGATGACCTCAGATGTTAAGTCCCATAGTGCTTAGATCCATTTGAACCAATCTAATCCCAAGTAAAAACATAATTTAAATGAGATGTGTATGTCTCGCTGGGCTCGAGGAGGAATCCATTTAGGGAACCATTTATTCCTCCTAGAGTCCAGCGGGACATTTACTGTAAGATATAATTAGCCAAAGAGTTTGGCTGGCAGGTTGTAGCAAGTACTCTTTAGCAATCGGAGATCTCTGGTAACTGTTGACGACGTTTCGTAGTGTTACTGTACAACAATCTATTTACAGCAGCTGTTTATTTAGCTCAATACGTTATCTGGCACGTTTGTTATTCTGGGAACGAATGCTAACCGCAAGATACTGTGAAAGAACACAAGCGCTTCAGTGCTGTGCCAGGAACAATCCTACCACGAAACAGCTTTTACGTAAACAGATGTTCTTCGAATTATTTACATCACATTATGTCAGCGGTGCGCTTCCATCTACTAATACTCTCCTGCGTACTCTTATCATGAAGTCTTAGGGAAAGAGAGCGTTGAGTTTCGGATCTCCACGAATTCTTATCTGATTATACGATCCGTTTCATTGTAATGGAAATGTGAGTCTCTGTTCTAGAATTCAGTGTCTTCCCTGAAGCTCTGCTTCGTTTCTGTCTACAAATAATTTAATTTTGTAAATTTTGTTTATTTTTTCGGAACTGAAACAAAGTTTCGTCTGATTGTGAAACACTACTGGCACTTTAAAATTAGGTTTATAATTTAAATTAAATTTAACAAGTGCAGATTCTCAAATCCTGCCAGTAAAACGTAAAGGATTTCTGTGTTTCACGTGACTTTACTTAAAGCGTTTCTGGCAATTGTGGAAAATTTTTTTGCTCACACTGCTGCTTCCTCTTTGAGGCTATAATCATCTGCTTGTTTTGCAACAAGTAATTTTTCGTGCCTAGCAATTACATACAGCTTTTTGCTGCATTTCCTTCTTTATCATTCTTAATTCCCCATCACGGGAACAAGACAGAACTCATATTTTTTGCAAACATAAACAATGCGTCTAACAGCATAATAAGTACTATCAGCCATATGGAGGACGAGCATCATGGCTCAGTAACGTATAAAGTAGGTCGGACGGGTACTGAAATGAAGTTTGATAATTTTAGAATACTGTAGCTCCTACAGAGGATAATTTTTTTTACCTACCACACACAAATGGGGAATTCTATCACTTGTATTTTTTCCTCAACGTGTTGTCAAACAATGAACAATGTGCTAAGTTCTGTTAACCTTCAAATTTCCCCCATTTGCATTGTTTATCTTCATCCTTCTGTTTGCACTAAATACTCTATGAACTCGATTTACCAATTATTCTAATGGTTTTTTCTTTCACCTGGGCTGGCCGCTGTGGCCGTGCGGATCTAGGCGCTTCAGTCGGGAACCGCCCTGCTGCTACAGTCGCAGGTTCGAATCCTGCCTCGGGCATGGATGTGTGTGATGTCCTTTGGTTTAAGTAGTTCTAAGTCTAGGGGACTGATGATCTCAGATGTAAAGTCCCATAGCGCTTAGAGCCATTTGAACCATTTGAACCTCTCATCTAGAAAAACTTGATTATACCGTGACCACAGGAACTGTTCGTTCAGCATGGGAACGTGTTGGGCCAGTGGAGCGCCATGTTTTACATTATGCGCTGAATCAAAAAAACTTTTTGCATCACCTCGGTTCCGAGATTGTAGCACCATACAGCGAGACCTTCAGAAGTGATGGTCCAGTTTGCTGTACACACCGGTACCTCTAATACCCAGTAGCAATTCCTCTTGCATTGATGCATGCCTGTATTCGTCGTAACATACTACCACAAGTTCATCAAGGCACTCTTGATCAGATTGTCCCACTCCTCAACGGCGATTCGGCGTAGATCCCTCAGAGTGGTTGGTGGCCCACGTCGTTCATAAACAGCCTTTTTCAGTCTATCCAGGCATGTTCGATAAGGTTTATGTCTGGAGAACATGCTGGAGACTCTAGTCGAGCGATGTCGTTATCCTGAAGGAATTTATTCACACGATGTCCACGATGGGGGCGTGAAATGTCGTCCATGAAGACGAATGCCTCGCCAATATGCTGCCGATATGGGTGCAGTATCTGTCGGAGGATACAGGCGTCTTCCATGACCACCAGAGGGTTGCGTCGGCTCCACATAATGCCACCCCAAAACATCAGGGAACCTCCACCTTGCTGCACTCTCTGGACAGTGTGTCTAAGGTGTACAGCCTGACCGAGTTGCCTCCAAACATGTCTCCGACGATTGCCTGGTTGAAGGCATATGAGACACTTATCGGTGAAGACAACATGATGCCAATCCCGAGCGGTCCATTCGGCTTGTTGTTGGGCCCATCTGCAAGGCGCTGCATGGTGTGGTGGTTGCACAGATGGACCTCACCATGGACGTTGGGAGTGAACTTGTGTATCATGCAGCCTATTGCGCACAGTTTGAGTCGTAACAAGAACGTCCTGCGGCTTCACGAAAAGCATTACTCAACATGGTGTCGTTGCTGTCAGGGTTCCTCCGAGCCATAATCTGTAGGTAGTGGCCACCCACTGCTGTAGTAGCCCTCAGGCAGCCTGAGCGAGGCATGTCATCGACAGTTCCTGTCTTTCCGTATCTCCTCCATGTCCGAACAACATCACTTTGGTTCACTCCGAGACGCCTGGACACTTCCCTTGTTGAGAGCCGTTCCTGGCACAAAGTAACAAAGCGGACGCCATCGAACCGCGGTATTGACCGTCTAGGCATGGTTGAACTACATACAACACGCGCCGTGTACGTTCTTCCTGGTGGAATGACTTGAACTGATCGGCCGTCGATCCCTTTACGTCTAATAAGCGCTGCTCATGCATGGTTGTTTACATCTTTGGACGGGTTTAGTGACACATCTGAAAAATTAAAGGCACTGTGTCTGTGATACATAACCATACTCAAAGTCTATCTTCAGGAGTTCTGGGAGCCAGGGCGATGCAAAACTTCTTTTGAAGTGTGTATTTGTGCATGCACCAGCAGTCTTTTATCAGATCTGACACTTTTCCTATTCACAGAGCAGCCAAGTCTCCCCTGTCTAATTCTGAGATGAGTGTGGTCCATCGTATTTTCTCCTATTCTTGCTTCCACCGTCCTAACAGCACTTTCCACAGGTGATAACGAAAGTAGCACGCAGACAACCGACTAGCTACGCCGTTTCCCAGACGCCCTTTCCAAGTGCCCTATGTCTGCCCTATGTCGTAGTCCCTCACATCTGTGGATTTCCCCTTTTGCGGCCAGTATCATGCAATCCCAAAGAAAGCAGATGCTAATAGGTGCAAATGTTACTGAACAATTAGTTTAATAAGTCGTGGTTGCGAAATACTACCAGAAATACTTTACAGAAGAATGGAAAAGCTGGTAGGAGCTGACATCTGGGAAGATCAGTCTGGATTCAGGGCGAAATGTAGGAACACTTGAGGCAATAGTAGCCCTGTGACTTCTTCTACAAGGTAGGTTAAGGAAAGGCAAACATACATTTATAGTACTTGTAGATTGAGAGAAAGTTTTTGACAATGCTGGCTGGAACACTCTCTTCGAAATTATGAAGGTAGCAGTGTTAAAAATATATTGAACGAACGGCTATTTGCAACTTGTGCACAAACCAAATGGCAATTTTAAGAGTCGAGAGGCATGAAAGGGAAGCAAACGTCGTGGAGGTAGGGTTATATCACATTGCCCTTGTTATTCAGTCTGTACATTTAGCAAACAGGAAGGAAAGCAACGAAAAATTTGGAATAGGAATTAAGTCCAGTGTCTTGACAGGAGGATATAAGACGAACATCAACAAAAGCAAAACAAGGATAATGGAACATAGTCGAATTAAATCACTTGATGCTAAGGGAATCAGATTAGGAAACGAGAAACTTAAAGTAGTTGATGAGATTTGCTATTTGGGCAAAAAATAACGGATTATGGTCGAAGTAGGAAGGATATAAAATGTAGACTGGCAATAGCCAGAAAAGCGTTCCTAAACAAGCGAAGTTTGTTCACATCGAAGATATATTTAAGTGTCAGATAATCTTCCCTGAAACTATTTGTATGGAGTGTAATACGCATGGAAGTGAAAGGTCGACGATAAACAATTTGGACAAGAAGAACTTTTGAAATCTGGTGCTACCAAAGAATGCTGAAGAGTAGATGGATAGATCACGTGACTAATGACGAGGGATTGAAAAGAACTGAGGAGAAAATAAGTCTGTAGCACAATCTGACTAGGGGAAGGAATCGGTTGACAGGACACACATTCTGAGACATCAAGGGATCAACAATTTAGCACTGGAGGGAGTTGGGGGATAGGGGGTAAAAATCGTAGATGGAGACGAAGAGACGAATGCAGTATGCATATTCAGAAGGATCTCGGTTGCAGTAGTTATTTCGATATGAAGAGACTTGAACAGGGCGAAGTAGTATGGAGAGCTACATTAAGCCAATATTGGCACTGAAGACCACAACAATAACAACAACAAGAATATTAAGAAGACACACAAACTTTTATGAGCCAGTTTCATGTAGGCAATCTATAATATCAAAACGTAAACAATAAAGACACTGAGTAGGCATACGTGGCAGACACGCAGTTTTCGTTGTGACATGTAATACTGCAATATCAAAATCGCATCGCCCTCCGCGAATATCGAACATCATTTTAAAAATCGTTTTGTGAGCGACATCTTATTGCCACTCTCACTTATCCTCCACGGCGCAGGATCGTGCAGAAACTTTCAGTACTTTAAACTATTTCCTTCTTGTTTTTATTGTTACGAAAGTAATTGCACCAGTATTTTCTGGTACGCAAATAGGAAATAAAGTACGGCAACTCACGTGATTTTGCTGTTAAGCACTTTTTTTTTTAGTCATCGTTCTTCTGATTGGTTTCATGCGGTCCGAAACGAATTCCTCTCCTGTGCCAACCTCTTCATCTCAGAGTAGCACTTGCAACCTACAACTTCAATTATTTGCCGGACGTATTCCAATATCTGTCTTTTTCTACAGCTCTCTCTAGTGCCATAGAAGTTATTACGTGATGTCTTAACAGATTTTCTACCCACCTGTCCCTTCTTCTTGTCAGTGTTTTCCATACATTCCTTTCCTCGCCGATTCTGCGGAGAATCTCCTCATTCCCTACCTTATTAGTCCACCTAATTTTCAACATTCTTCTGTTGTACTACATCTCAAATGCTTAGATCCTCTTGCTTTTCGGTTTTCTACAGTCCTTGTTTCACTACCATACAATGCTGTACTCCAACCGCATATTCTCAGAAATTTCTGCCTCAAATTAGTGCCTATTTTTATACTAAGATACTTCCCTTCGCCATGAATGCCCTTTTTTCCAGTGCTAGTCTGCTCCTTTGTGTCCTTGTTGCGTTCACCGTGGGTTATTTTGCCACCTAGATGGCAGGATTCCTTAACTTCACCTACTTACTAATCACCAATCCTGATGTGAAGTTTCTCGCTCTTCTCATTTCTGCTACATCTCATTGGTTTCCTCTTTCTTCGACTTACTCTCAGTTCATATTATTTACTTATTAGACTGTTCATTCCATTCTTCTTCACATTCACTGAGGGTAGCCATGTCATCAGCGAATCTTATCATTCACATCCTTTCATCTTGAATTTTAATTCTCTTCGTGAACCTTTCTTTTATTTGCGTTATCACTCCTTCGATGTATCAGCTGAGCAGTAGGGGCGAAAGGATACATCTCTGTTCTATACCCTTTGTAATCCCTGCACTTCGTCCTTGGTCTTCCACTCTTCTTGCTCCGTCTTGGAACTTGTACGAATTCTATTTTACGTTTCTCCCTGTTGCATACCCCTATTTTTCTCAGAATTTCGAACACCTTGCGCCATTTGACACTGTCGAACGTTTCCTCCAGGTCAATAAATCTTGTGGACGTGTGTTGATTTCTTTTTAGTCCTGCATCCATTATCAACCACAGCGTCAGGACTGCCTCTCTTGTGCCTTCACCTAGTCGTCATCTAACATATCCTCAATTTTCTTTTCTTCTCTTCTGTACATTATTAGGGTCAGCAACGTGGATGCATGAGCTGTTAAACTGATTGTGCGTTAATTCAGGCCCCTATCGGCTCTTGCAATGTTCGGAATTGTGTGGATGATGTTTTTCAGAAAGACAGACGGGGTATTGCCCGACGCGTACATTCTGCACAGCAACGCGAATAGTCGTATTGTGGCCACTTCCTCTAATGATTTTTCTCTTTCACCTTATTCAATTTTAAGTCTACAAAAAATGGTTCAAATGGCTCTAAACACTGTGGGTCTTAACATCTGAGGTCATCAGTCTCCAAGACTTAGAACTACTTCAACCTAACTAACCTAAGGACATCACACACATCCATGCGGGAGGCAGGATTCGAACCTGCGAACGTAGCAGCAGCCGGTTCCAGACTGAAGTGCCTAGAACCACTCGCCCGCAGCGGCCGGCTCTTAAGTCTTCCATAGTTCTTTTAACAGCAGACCAACACCGACAACGATAGTTCAGGTAAACATGCCGACGTCGCAAGCTGAAGATGAACAGATAGAGAAAGTGTATGAGGATATTGAAAGGGTAATGCAGTATGTAAAGGGGGACTAAAATCTAATAGTCATGGGCGACTGGGGAAGGAGTAGAAGGAAAGGTTACAGGAGAATATGGGCTTAGTACAAGGAGTGAAAGAGGAGAAAGACTGAGTTCTGTAACAAGTTTGAGCTAGTAATAGCGAATACCCTGTTCAAGAATCACAAGAGGAGGAGGTATACTTGGAAAAGGTCGGGAGCTACGGGAAGATTTCAATTAGATTACATCATCCAGAATGAGATTTTCACTCTTCAGCGGAGTAGAGCACTTGCCCGCGAAAGGCAAAGGTCCCGAGTTCGAGTCTCGGTCGGGCACACAGTTTTAATCTGCCAGGAAGTTTCAGATTACATCATGGTCAGACAGAGATTCCGAATTCAGATACTGGATTGTAAGGCGTACCCAGGAGCAGATATAGACTCAGATCACAATATAGTAAATGGCTCAAATGGCTCTGAGCACTATCGGACTCAACTGCTGTGGTCATTAGTCCCCTAGAACTTAGAACTACTTAAACCTAACTAACCTAAGGACATCACACACATCCATGCCCGAGGCAGGATTCGAACCTGCGACCGTAGCAGTCGCACGGTTCCGGACTGCGCGCCTAGAACCGCGAGACCACCGCGGCCGGCTCACAATATAGTAGTGATGAAGAGTAGGCTGAAGTTCAAGACATTAGTCAGGAAGAATCAATACGCTAAGAAGTGGGATACGGAAGTTCTAAGGAATGACGAGATACGTTTGAAGTTCTCTAACGCTACAGATACAGCAATAAGGAATAGCGCAGTAGGCAGCACAGTTGAAGAGGAATGGACATCTCCAAAAAGGGCCATCACAGAAGTTGGGAAGGAAAACATAGGTACAAAGAAGGTAGCTGCGAAGAAACCATGGGTAACAGAAGAAATACTTCAGTTGATTGATGAAAGGAGGAAGTACAAACATGTTCCAGGAAAATCAGGAATACAGAAATACAGGTCGCTGAGGAATGAAATAAATAGGAAGTGCAGGGAAGCTAAGACGAAATGGCTGCAGGAAAAATGTGAAGACATCGAAAAAGATATGATTGTCGGAAGGACAGATTCAGCATACAGGAAAGTCAAAACAGCCTTTGGTGAAATTAAAAGCAACGGTGGTAACATTAAGAGTGCAACGGGAATTCCACTGTTAAATGCAGAGGAGAGAGCAGATAGGTTGAAAGAATACATTGAAAGCCTGTATGAGGGTGAAGATTTGTCAGATGTGATAGAAGAAGAAACAGGAGTCGATTTAGAAGAGATAGGGGATCCAGTATTAGAATCGGAATTTAAAAGAGCTTTGGAGGACTTACGGTCAAATAAGGCAGAAGGGATAGATAACATTCCATCAGAATTTCTAAAATCGTTAGGGGAAGTGGCAACAAAACGACTATTCACGTTGGTGTGTAGAATATATGAGTCTGGCGACATACCATTTGACTTTCGGAAAAGCATCATCCACACAATTCCGAAGACGGCAAGAGCTGACAAGTGGGAGAATTATCGCACAATCAGCTTAACAGCTCATGCATCGAAGCTGCTTACAAGAATAATATAAAGAAGAATGGAAAAGAAAATTGAGAATGCGCTAGGTGACGATCATTTTGGCTTTAGGAAAAGTAAAGGCACGAGAGAGGCAATTCTGACGTTACGGCTAATAATGGAAGCAAGGCTAATGAAAAATCAAGACATGTTCATAGGATTTGTCGACCTGGAAAAAGCGTTCGACAATATAAAATGGTGCAAGCTGTTCGAGATTCTGATAAAAGTAGGGGTAAGCTATAGGGAGAGACGGGTCATATACAATATGTACAACAACCAAGAGGGAATAATAAGAGTGGACGATCAAGAACGAAGTGCTCGTATTAAGAAGGGTGTAAGACAAGGCTGCAGCCTTTCTCCCCTACTCTTCAATCTGTACATCGAGGAAGCAATGATGGAAATAAAAGAAAGGTTGAGGAGTGGAATTAAAATACAAGGTGAAAGGATATCAATGATACGATTTGCTGATGACATTGCTATCCTGAGTGAAAGTGAAGAAGAATTAAATGATCTGCTGAACGGATTGAACAGTCTAATTAGTACACAGTATGGTTTGAGAGTAAATCGGAGAAAGACGAAGGCAATGAGAAATAGTAGAAATGAGAACAGCGAGAAACTTAACATCAGGATTGATGGTCACGAAGTTAGTGAAGTTAAGGAATTCTGCTACCTAGGCAGTAAAATAACCAATGACGGACGGAGCAAGGAGGACATCAAAAGCAGACTCGTTATGGCAAAAAAGGCATTTCTGGCCAAGAGAAGTCTACTAATATCAAATACCGGTCTTAATTTGAGAAAGAAATTTCTGAGGATGTACGTCTGGAGTACAGCATTGTATGGTAGTGAAACATGGACTGTGGGAAAACGGGAACAGAAGAGAATCGAAGCATTTGAGATGTGGTGCTATAGACAAATGTTGAAAATTAGGTGGACTGATAAGGTAAGGAATGAGGAGGTTCTACGCAGAATCGGAGAGGAAAGGAATATGTGGAAAACACTGATAAGGAGAAGGGACAGGATGATAGGACATCTGCTAAGACATGAGGGAATGACTTCCATGGTACTAGAGGGAGCTGTAGAGGGCAAAAACTGTAGAGGAAGACAGAGATTGGATTACGTCAAGCAAATAATTGAGGACGTAGGTTGCAAGTGCTACTCTGAGATGAAGAGGTTAGCACAGGAAAAGAATTCGTGGCGGGCCGCATCAAACCAGTCAGTAGACTTATGACCAAAAAAAAAAGTTCTTTTAAACTGTGATTCTAATACTGGATCTCCAACCTCTACTATATCTATTCCTGTTTCGTCTTCTATCACGTCTAAAGGCAAAGCTTCCCCTCATAGTGTCTTTCAGTGCACTCTTTTCACCTGTGCGATCTCTCCTCTGCATTTAACTGTGCAGCTCCCATAGCACATTCAGTATTATCACTCTCGCTTTTAATTTCACCGAAGGTTGTTTTGACTTTTCTATATGCTAAACAGTTCTTAGACAATCATTTCTTTTTCGATTTCTTCACATATTTTCTTGCAGCCGTTTCGCCTTAGCTTCCTTGCACTTCCTATGTATATCATACCTACGTTGGTGTTATTTTGTATTCCTAAATTTACCTGAATATCTGTGTACTTCCTTCTTTCATCAATCAACCCGAGTATTTCTTCTGTCATCCATAGTCCCTTTGCAATTCCTTTCTTTGTACCTTATTTTTTCTTTCCATCTTCTGTGATTGCCCTTTTTAGATATGTCCATTCCTCTTCAATTAACTGTCTGCTAAACTATTCCTTATCGCAGTATTTTACTTCAAGCGTTTCAGTTTATTTGTTCACACTAAATTAACCTAAGGACAAAACACACACACCCATGGCCGATGGAGGGCTCGAACCTCCGCCGGGACCAGCCACACAGTTGACGACTGCAGCGCCCTAGAACGCTACGCTAATCCCGCGCGGCGTTTCAGTTTATTGCCTAGTATTTCTGTATCTCATTTCTTTGCGCACGTTGGTCACTGAAGTGTGGGGAATGAAATATTTGATGTGAGATATAGAAAAAAAGTTAACTTATTTCTTATTTTCTGGCCGTCAAGTTTGATGACAGCTAATCAAACCGTAAGTCAACTCTTCAATGTGTGTGTGCAAATTATCCGAATGCATGGTAATATCAAAACAATTTATCAAAATGAACAAAAGAAAGGAACCGTCATTAAATATTGGCTCTCATGATGCTTGCACTGGGAAGACATGGCAAAAATGGGTTTGTGAGAAGTTGACTTGTTAACTGTATCTCAAGCAACTCTTGAATTGGTCGCCGGCAGTGCAGAGTTGGCTTTGGCATCGATCTCCAGCAGATGTGACTTTTGTTGTTATACGTTCTAGGAGTGGGAAGTGCGTAATACAGAACTGACGGCCGACAACAGTTGAATGTTCCACACCATGTGTGCAGGTGAAATAATTAGAGGCATGGTTCGCTTGCGAAATTTACGCTGCTTGGCGTTTCCTCTTCATGTAGCTACTTTACGAGGGTTTCGCTCTCCCACTGCGACGAAGCTCGTATTACAGAAGTGGCACCCAAGAAATGGGTTTTGACGGGATGAGGATGCTCATGGGAATGACTCGTTGGCTGAGGAGTCAAAACTCTGATCAGTATTGGAATCGGATTGCAGAAACAGCATCAGGTTGGAGACTGGCATGAGCAAAGGAACCAAAGTCAAATGTTCATTGGAATAAGTACTGGAGCGAAATCCAGCAAAAGCTTGAAAGCGGGCCAGAACCACATGGAGTAGTCTGAAGTCGGAACAGGATCAGATCAGAACCAATGTCAAGTGCAGACTTACTCCCGACTTCCAAGTTCTTAGATAAAGTCTCAACATGAAACCTCTTCAAAGAATTATTATGAAGCCCCATTCACTAATAAGTGCCTTCACCAGGAAAGTTCACCAAATGCGCTCACCTAACCTCAACACTCTGCCAAAAACAAACTCTCTACAGGCTCTAGATTGACAATTTTTATGCAGGTTTCCCCTCTCCTACGCTTCCAGAGCTTTGAAATTTTGTCATCAGATTTTATCATTGACTGACGATGTATCTGTGCCAGCCAACAGGCAGTTCTCCTCTTCTTGATACGTCAATACAGGGTGCCAACTTTCCTCTGAATTCTCCAAAAATTCCTCAAAATATTTTATTTTCAACCAGTTGTCATGTACTTACGTCTAGCAAGAGTTCACACAGTTTTATCCCGTAGATGACGGTTCGTGGCAATTGCGTACAGGCGTACCCCTCGGGACGTCCTCGTGTTGCTACAGGATGGTCACACACTTAACACCAGGGTTAGCTCCTCCATTATGTTCCTCGCGGATTTGCAGGTTTAGCGACAGATTGCGTCTTCTTACCGTAAATCGTCAACTGAAAGCCAGTTCCCTCTCTCAATCATTTTGCAGTAAGGTCTCTTCAGTGAGGTACCATGATCTTCTCTTCATTGTCCTTGAGTCACGTTTCGCGGAAGGGTTTCCACAGACCAGCAACAGGTACTAAGCAGTCCTTTTTATGCGGAAAGCCGGTACTCCCTTGTCACACACTGCCTGTTACACTCTGAGATTCATTACAAGAGATACCTGTGTATCTCTGTAGAGGTCTTACAGTGTTAAAATTGTCTGCCAGTTTGGAAAAAAGAGGACGACGAAGCGTCATCACCAAATGATATTTCTACTGGAACAATGGAATGCAAGTAATAAATGTAGAATTACGTTATACATATTATTTAGGATAACCGGACTGCACCGTAAATAAACCCAGTAAAGGCAATGATCGAATTAATACAAGATCAACTGAGCCTCCAGCAACAGGGAAAGAAGGGATCATACTGCTGGGCTGGGAATTTCGTGAAATGAGCTAGCAGACGTAGAAGCCAAGGAGGCCTGCCACTCAGTGTGACTCTGTGTACCATTCCCCAGCAGGCAGTCATCTTGCTGTTGAGTCAAAAGGCTGCGTAACGGGGGAAAAGGAATAGCAAGGCATGAGGGACAATATGCTGCATTTGGTCATGTATTGCACATAATGGTCATTCTGCATGGATGCTGACTCACCTCTGAATGGGAAAATTTACGTTAATGATTGGTTTTATACTTTAGTGGGATTATCCCCCAATCCGTCATGCCTGTGATCTATGACTCATCATGAAACTGACGGTTTCGCCAGCTTTCAGATTACTGATATTTGATACGCAAAATTATTTACAGTAGTATGTAGAAGGAATTAATCTGATTCGAAAATAGCGTATTCCTTTATTTTTATTAAAGATTATCTGATAGTGAATGACAGCACATAAAGTACTTGTACGGGCATGGATGTGTGTGATGTCCTTAGGTTAGTTAGGTTTAAGTAGTTCTAAGTTCTAGGGGACTGATGACCTCAGAAGTTAAGTCCCATAGTGCTCAGAGCCATTTTTTAAACTACTTGTAGGCGTTCTATTTCTTGAAAATTACATTTGGCTGGGCTGGCAGTTTCTCAGACAGACAGTAGATCAAAGAGGGCCCGAAGGCCACCATTGATTTAACGTAGGCTGCAAAAGGTGACGCCGGCGCCAGGAAGACAGCGTTCGCCGAAGGCTGTTGTGTGTCCTCGACAGGATGAAGGGAGTCTCGTCGCGAGCCGACAACGGGTAATGATTTGCCCATCCGGAAGGCCGCAGAGCAGTCGGTGAAATTGTGCATGAGATGACAGCGTCGGCCGCGCGGTGTAGCCGTGCAGTCCTTGGCGTCTTGACACGGTTCGCGCGGCTCCCCCCGTTGGAGGCTTGACTCCTCCCTCGGGCATGGGTGTGTGTGTTGTCCTTAGTGTAAGTTAGTTTAAGTTAGATTAAGTAGTGCGTAAGACTAGGGACCGATGACCTCCGCAGTTTGTTCCCATTGTCCTCACCACAAGTTTCCAGTTTGACCTAAGCTCCCACGTTTTTCTACGCCGAGGGCGTTGTAAAGTACAGTAAAGGTCCCGGAAGGCGGACAACAATGACCCTTGAGCGGAGAATGCAGAGGAGATGGCGCCAGTCTGCCGATAGGAGAGCAATATACGAGTGGACACTAAGTAGGGCCTGGAAAAGCTACAGGTATTTATGGCACTATTCTCTCAGAATAACGCAGCACACCAGGTGTGAGGATTCTGTAAGTGTGAGATTGCAACTTTCTCGTCTCAAAAATACCTTATCTGGCCCCTCATATATACACTACTGGCCATTAAAATTGCTACACCAAGAAGAAATGCAGACGATAAACGGGTATTCATTGGACAACTATATTATACTAGAACTGACATGTGATTACATTTTCACGCAATTTCGGTGCATAGATCCTGAGAAATCAGTACCCGGAGCAACCACCTCTGACCGTAATAACAGCCTTGATACACCTGGGCATTGAGTCAAACAGAGCTTGGATGGCGTGCACAGTTACAGCTGCCGATGCAACTTCAACAAGATACCACAGTTTATCAAGAGTGGTGATGGGCGAATTGTGACGAGCCAGTTGCTCGGCCACAATTGACCAGACGTTTTCAATTGATGAGAGATCTGGAGAATGTGCTGGCCAGGGTAGCAGCCGAACATTTTCTGTGTCCAGAAAGGCTCGTACAGGACCAGTAACATGCGGTCGTGCTTTGTCCTGCTGAAATGTAGGGTTTCGCAGGGATCGAATGAAGGATAGAGCCACGTGTGGTAAGACATCTGCAGTGTAACGACCATTGTTCAAAGAGTCGTAAATGCGAACAAGAGGTGACCAAGACGTTTAACCAATGGCACCCCATACCATCACGCCGGGTGATACGCCAGTTGACGAATACACGCGTCCAATGTGCGTTCACCGCGATGTCGCCAAACACGGATGCGACCATCGTGATGCTGTAAACAGAACCTGGATTCATCCTAAAAAATGACGTTTTGCCATTCGTGCACCCAGGTTCGTCGTCGAGTACACCATCGCAGGCGCTCCTTCTGTGATGCAGCGTCAAGGGTAACCGCAGCCATGGTCTCCGAGCTGATAGTCCATGCTGCTGCAAACGTCGTCGAACTGTTCGTGCAGATGGTTGTTGTCTTGCAAACGTCCCCATCTGTTGACTCAGGTATCGAGACGTGACTGCACGATCCGTTACAGACATGTAGATGAGATGCCTGTAATCTCGACTGCTAGTGATACGAGGCCGTTGGGATCCAGTACGGCGTTCCGTATTACCCTCCTGAACCCACCGATTCCATATTCTGCTAACAGTCATTGGATCTCGACCAACGCGAGCAGCAATGTCGCGATAGGCTACAATCCGACGTTTTTCAAAGTCGGAAACGTGATGGTATGCATTTTTCCTCCTTACACGAAGCCTCACAGCAAAGTTTCACCAGGCGACCACCATAATGCTGTAAACAGAACCTGACAGTGGTGTTTGTGTATGAGAAATCGGTTGTAAACTTTCCTCATGTTAGCACGTTGTAGGTGTCGCCACCGGCGCCCACCCTGTGTGAATGCTCTGAAAAGATAATCATTTGCATATCACAGCATCTTCTTCCTGTCGGTTAAATTTCGCGTCTGTAGCACGACATCTTCGTGGTTTAGCAATTTTAATGGCCAGTAGTGTATAAAGAAGATAGGAATGTTGGGACGTTCGTTGGACACAACAACCTGCAACAGCATAACGCGGTCCATTTAGGCACTCTCAGGACAGAACCAAAGGAAATTTCTTTCTTTAGCCGTTGTACTCTGTGTGCGAAAATGTGGGTCTTCTATTGGCCAGTCTGGTATGGTATAGGAGTTTTGGAAAATTATGGAGAATTGAGAGAATGTCCAGGAGAACTGATACTTATCACTGGATGGCAGTTCGTGAGAGGCTAGGATTGTCTCTCGAAAAAGTAGCGAACGTTACGAGGGAAGACAGAAGGAAGGAAGGAGACTCTTCGTCCACTGCTAGTAAAACACTTCCAATTGTGCTCGCAGAATGCGGTGTGATAAGTTGTCGTTTGACTTTGCAGCTCCAATTTGAGCATGACGTAAAGTTTGAGTTTGTGTTAGGTAACTGCCTGTATTCACAGGCTTCGTATCCTACACGGTGACCACCAACAGGAGCACTGGTGAACAACACGACGCTGTAAAAAGAAAAGGTAAGATCTGCAAGCGGATTCGGCGTGGGTGCGTCGCAATGTACTCAGTTAACGTTAGAGTGTTAATGAGTTGGATGAAGACACCTTTCTGCCATGCAAAATTTCACGAACTCAAATATTTGGTAATCACTGTCGGCTGATCGTGGAAACGGATCAGTGTGCTAATAATGTAGTAACCTACCTGTCGGTATCCTGTCTTGAACCTCCGCCAACTGTTGTCACTTCTAACTGTTGCATATGCTTGAGATAATTTGTGAGTGATAAGATGTTATTACACAGGATCGTGTTACACTTCATCAGAACTACTGCACACTTTTTGGGTGGGAATTTATATATAATAAACAAAAGAACTTACGGTAAATGGCTCAAATGGCTCTGAGCACTATGGGACTCAACTGCTGTGGTCATTAGTCCCCTAGAACTTAGAACTACTTAAACCTAACTAACCTAGGGACATCACACACATCCATGCCCAAGGCAGGATTCGAACCTGCGACCGTAGCAGTCGCACGGTTCCGGACTGCGCGCCTAGAACCGCGAGACCACCGCGGCCGGCGAACTTACGGTAACTTTGGCTTTCATTACAGACGTGTCTCAACTGGCTACAAAATTACATTCCAACGACATTTTGTAGGCTGTAGGGCCGTAAATTTAACGTTAATTAAAAATTCTTAGATAACAAATGATAGTCTATAGTTTTCATTGGGCATCTACATACTGATACAGGTTAATTACCGTTAGAGTAGGACAATCATAAGCCACGTATTGATAGAGTGCATTTTATATTTTGACCAGACGCCAGTGGCTGATGTAGATGGGGCTCTGCAGTTAAATTGCTTTGGGGATTTTGTACATTGTCCGAAGTCAAACGTAAGTTCTTACGTTGGCGGGTTCAGTATGTTTCATTGTGGCTGACTCATCCTTTTTTTTAATCTAGTTATCAACTAGCTACATGTACTGATGAACAACAAAATTATGGCCACTGTCCGCTGCATGATTCAATGTCGCTGGCTGGCAATTCGGGGACATGACGCAATAAGGAACATATATACCCGGAGTTGAGAGGAATGGTGCATCATAGTAGCGATGAAATGGGCTGCAAATGGAGGTAGCCTCAGACAAAAAACACTTCGGCGAAGGGCAGCGCCATTGCCAGCTTTCAGCTTCATTGTGCAAATGGCTAACGGTGAAAAACCATCAACAGAGCTCTGGTAACACTCGCAACGCTGACTAAAACCCACATCACCAAACGCTGCGGTAATAGCAAGACGTTGCAGCAGAAAAGAAAAGAAAGTAACGTTCGCCCTGGTCCATGCTGACTGCTTCTGGTATTCGGAAGCGTGCTGCTCAGTCGTTGCTGGAGTACTTGTTATTCTCCGTGTTTTACTATTATTGTTAATATATCTTAGTAAAGCGGATATCGCACTAGACTAATCTGGTAGCTTTCTATCGAATGGGTACATACAAGGCTGACTTTTTTTTTTAACGAGAAACAGACTGATGCATTCCGTCGACGCTGGGAGTCGCATGAAATATGTGATGAGTAGTATTTTTGTGACATTACACCAGCTACATGTTGCCAAAACGAAATTGCAAATGTTGCAAATAACTGCCGAAACACTAGAGAAAGCGTGCCTGACGACTCTTAGGAGAGACACCTGGTATACAAATTGGACAATTACTAATTTGTAACTGACTAATCACAAAATTATCAGTTGAATTAGTCACGGTTGCAGAATATTAACACGAATCCTTTACAAAATAATGGAAAAACTGGTAGAATCCGACCTAGAGGAGATCAGTTTGGATTCCGGAGAAATGTAGGAACACGCGAGACAAACTGACCCTATGACTTCTAATAGAAGATAGGTTAATGGAAGATAAACGTACGTTTATAGCATATGTAAACTTACAGAAAGCTTTTGACCATGTTGACTGGAATACACTCTTTCAAATTCTAAACGTGGCAGAGACAAAATACAAGGAGCGAACGACTATTTGCAGTTTGTAGAGAAACAAGATGCCAGGTATAAGAATCGAGGGACACGAAAGGGAAGCAGTGGTTGAGAAGGGAGTGAGGTAAGTATATAGTCTATTCCCGATATTATTCAATCTGTGTATTGAGCAAGCAGCAAAGGAAACAAAAGAAATTTTTTTAGTAGGAATTAAATTTCAGTGAGAAGAAATAAAAGCTTGGGGGTTTGCCGATGACATTGTAATTCTGTCACAGAGAGCAAAGGACTTGGAAGAGGAATTGAATGGAACGGACAGTGTCTTAAAATGAGGATATGAGATGAACATCAACGAAAGCAAAACGAGGATAATGGAATATAGTCGAATTAAATCTGATGATGCTGAGGGAATTAGATTACGAAATGAGACACTTAAAGTAATAGATGAGTTTTGCTGTTTGGGAATCAAAATAACCAATGATGGTCAAAATAGGGAGGATATAAAAGGTAAACTGGCAATGGCAAGATAAGCAATTCTGAAGAAGAGAAATTAGTTAAGATCGAGTTGTCAGGAAGTCCTTCCTGAAAGTATTTATATGGAGTGTAGCCATGAGTGGAAGTGAAACATGGACGATAAACAGTTTAGATGAGAATAGAATCTTTTGAGGTGTGGTGCTACAGAAGAATGCTGAAGATTAGGTGGGTAGATCATGTAACTAATGAGGAGGTACTGAATAAAATTGGGGAGAAGAGCAATTTGTGGTGCAATCTGACTAGAAGAAGGGATCGGTTAGTAGAACACATTGTGAGGCATCAAAGGGATTACTAATTTAGTACTGGAGGGAAGCGTGGTGGCTAAAAATCGTGTAGGGAGACCAAGAAATGAATACAGTAAGCAGATTCAGAACGATGTAGGTTGCAGTGGTTACTCGGAGATGAAGAGAGCAGCACAGGATACAGTAGCACGGAGAGATGCATCGAACCAGTCTTTGCACTGAAGACCACAACTATCACCTCTATTTGAGATTTCCTGTATCGTAAAGAAGGAGTTCTTAAGGAGTAACAGCTTTAATATACATCTGAAAACACTTCTGCTGAATGTGAGACATATTTCAACGGGCAGATTAACACTCCTTTCTATACGAAAATATTAGATTCATTGGAGGGTAGTACAGATCAGTTTCCCTTGCAGTAGTATACTGGTGAATATCTCTATTGCTCTCAAAACCGGTGAATTGTTCACAACAAATTTCTTGAAATAATAAATGTACTTTGAGTCTGTGAATAATAGCTGCAACTGATACCTGCAATATTTATGACTGTGAAATCCACAGATAATTTTAATTTCTTTCGTTTGCGCAATGAATTCTTTTCGCCTATCTGAGGAGTTACCCCAGAATATAACCCTGTAAGGCACCAGAGAATGAAAATATGCAAAATAAGTTAAGTTACTCATTTTTATGTCAAGAAAGGTAACAATTATTATTGTAACAAAAGTAGTTCAAAGTAGACGTTTTAGCATGTGTAGTACAGGATCTTTTACTTAGAAATTACTACCCAGATTTCTTTTTTTTTTTTTTTTTTTTTTTTTTTTTGCTAAAATACATTCATACTAGGTTGCGGTGCTCTTTACAGTACAATAATGCATGAACTGCGCTTCTTGAAAGTTGAAAGCAGGTCCATTTGTGAAAAACCAGTTAATGACTTTAGCAAAAACATCATTTATTATTTTCAATGTGGAAGTCCGTTGTTGATCTTGACACTAATGCATGTAGCACCTACAAAAAGAACTAATTTTTTCTCCTGGTTAAAAATAGTAAATCATGTTCAGAATAGGTATATGTAAGTGTTAGAAATACATATGATGACCTTGCGTGTAACATCGGGAGCTCCATGAGGCTGTTTGCAGATGACGCTGCCGTCTGTAAGAAGTCAGGAACGCCAAGAGACTGTAGTGAGCTGCAAGAGATGCTCTAGAGAACTGATACTTGGTGCAGGGAGTGGTAGCTGGCGCTGAACCTAAATTAATGTAACATATTGCTCATACATTGGGGAAGAAACCGCCCCCTGAACAATTACTCTAAGATGAAAATCTGCTGGAAACAATAATTGCAGTAACAGTCTTACGAGCAACCGTCTGGAGTGACCTGAAGTGGAATGACCACATAAAACAAATAGCAGGAGAAGCTGTTGCCAGAGACACAGAAGAAGAATCTCAAGGAAATTTAATTTATCCAGGAAAGAAATGAATCACAAAACATTTGTTCGACCGACTGTAAGTACTCTCTGTCAATCTGAGACTCTACCAAGTTGGATTAGTAGAAAAGATAGGCAGGATCCAGAGAAGAGAGGCGCGTTTCGTCACGGGCTCGTTTAGTTGGCGTGAGAGCATTACAGAGATGCTCAACATAGTCTAGTGGCAGACGCCACAAGAGAGACGTCGTGCATCACGGAGAGAATTATAATTAAAATTCCGAGAGAGTAGTTGTCTGAAAGTATCGGACGAGAGATTACTCCCCCAGATACGCCGCACGAAATTACCGCAACGAGACAATTCGAGAAGCAAATGAGAAGATTTACCGACAATAATACTCCCCTCGTGCCATTCGCAACTGTAACAGGGCACGAGGCGTCGGTAAGTGGTACCAGAAGTACCCACTTGCACACACCGCAAGGTAGCTTATAGAGTGTAGATGCAATATATTTAAGGTTGCCTGTATTTGTAACAATGCGTACCTGTGCCACCAACACAATTTCGTAACTTAGAGCCATACTGTAAGTTTCTTATCTTCTTCTGCTAGAAACTGCCGCAAGCTGCCCTGAAAATTTGTATTTCATAAATCTCCTGTGTACTGTACCTAAATCTACATGACTAGTCAGCAATTATCGTGTAAGCACCAGGGTAAGGTGCCATCGTACCACCTTCAACCTATGTCTCTATCCTACCATTTTCTAGCAGCACGCCGGAAACACGAACACCTACACTATGTGATCCAATGTATCCGGACATCTGGCTGAAAATGACATACAAGTCCGTGGTGCCATCCATCGGTAATGCTGGAATTCAATATGGTATTGGTCCACCCTTAGTCTTGATGACAGCTTCCACTCTCACAGGCATACGTTCAATCAGGTGATGGAAGGTTTCTTGGGGAATGGAAGGCCATTCTTCACGGAGTGCTGCATTGGGGAGAGGTATCGATGTCGGTCGGTGAGGCCTGGCACGAAGTCAGCGTTCCAAAACATCCCAAGGTGTTCTATAGGTTTCAGGTCAGGACTTTGTGCAGGCCAGTCCATTGCAGTATGTTGTTGTCATGTAACCATTCCGCCACAGGCCGTGCATTATGAACAGGTACTCGATCGTGTTGAAAGATGCAGTCGCCATTCCCTAATTGCTCTTCAACAGTGGGAAGCAAGAAAGTTCCTAAAACATCATTGTAGGCCTGTGCTGTGATAGCCACGCAAAACAACAAGGGGGCCAAGCCTCCTCCATGAAGAACACAATCACACGTTAACAACACCGCCTCTGAATTTTATTGTTGGCACAATACAAGCTGGCAGATGACGTTCACCGGGCAATCGCCATACCCACACCCTGACATCGGATCGCCACATTGTGTACCGTCATCAGTCAGTCCACACAACGTTTCTCACCCTTCAGTGGTCCAATGTTTACGCTCCTTACACCAAGCGAGGGATCGTATGACATTTACTGGTGTGATGTGTGGCTTATGTGCAGTCGCTGGACTATGAAATCCAAGTTTTCTCACCTCCCGCCTAACTTTCATAGTACGCGCAGTGGATCCTGATGCAATCTGGAATTGCTGTGTAACAATCTGGATAGATGTCTGCTTGTTACACATTTCGCCCCTCTTCAACTGTCGGCGGTCTCTGTCAGTCAACAGAAGAGGTCGGCCTGTACGCTTTTGTGCTGTACGTGTCCCTTCACGTTTCCACTTCACTATCACACTGGAAACAGTGAACCTAGGGATGTTAAGGCGTGTGGAAATCACGCATACAGACGTATGACACAAGTGACACCCAGTCACCTGACCACGTCGAAGTCCGTGAGATCCGCGGAGCTTCCCATTCTGCTCTCTCACGATGTCAATGACTACTGAGGTTCGCATTCGGAGGAGAAAGATGGTCATCGAAATTTTGTGAAAAGGCCTCTCTGAATTGAAAAACTCCTTTAGTTCAGTAATTGCCATCCCAGCTCGCGTATGATATCGGTGATACACTCTCCCCTATTTCGCGATAGTACGAAATTAGCTGCTCTTCTCTGAGCACTCTGACGGTCCCCGTGAGTCATACCTGTTAAGGCTGTCACACCGCGTAGCAATTCTCCAGAAGTGGTCGGACAAGCGTAGTGTACAGAGTCTCTCTATTAGATCTGTTACATCCTCTAAGCATTCCACCAACAAAAGACAATCTTTGGTTCGCTTTCCCCACAACATTACCTATATGATCGTTCCAATTTCAGTTTTGTCGTAGTTGTAATCCTTAAGTATTTAGCTGACAGCCGTTAGATTTATGTTATTTATAGCGTGACCGAAATTTATCGGACTGCTTTTAGTACTCACGTGGATGACCTCACGCTTTTTATTTTTTAGAGACAATTTCCATTTTTCGCATCACACGCATACCTTTCTTAAATCATTTTGTAATTAATCACCTGATGACTTTACGAAGGGTAAATAACACCATCATCTACAAACAATGTAACAGGGCCGCTCATATTGTCTCCTAAATGGTATATGTAGATTAGCAACACAAGAGGGTGCGTAACATTTCCTTACGGTTGGCCAGATAATAATTTTAAAAAATAAATTCCACTTGATGATGAACCTATTAAACTAGTAGTGCTAAAACCAACAGGAGTTACTGTAATATTTCATTTGAAAATTATAACGTCCTGGGTTGGCCCCAACCTAAAACGTCCGCATTTGAAGTTAATGCGGAGTTGTGGAATTCTGGCTGCCCGTGCTATCCTCCTGCACCTCACTTACCCTGTAGAACAAAACCAGGATGGAAGCAACTCAAATCACTTAATAAAAGCAAGTCTTCTGGTCCAGACTGCATACCAATTAGGTTCCTTTCGGAGTATGCTGATGCATTAGCTCCATACTTAACAATCATATACAACCGTTCGCTCGACGAAAGATCCGTACCCAAAGACTGAAAAGTTTCACAGGTCACACCAATATTCATGAAAGGTAGTAGGAGTAATCGACTAAATTACAGGCCCATATCGTTAACGTCGATATGCGGCAAGATTTTAGAACATATATTGTGTTCGAACGTTATGGATTTCTTCGAACGAAACGGTCTACCGACACACACTCAACGTGGGTTTACAAAACATTGTTTGTGTGAAACACAACTAGCTCTTTATTCACATGAAGTGCAGAGTGCTATTGACAAGGGAGTTCAGATCGATTCCGTATTCCTTGATTTCCGGAAGGTTTTTGACACTGTACTACACAAGCGGCTCGTAGTAAAATCGCGTGCTTATGGAATATCGTCTTTTATGTTAGCGGATTTGTGATTTCCTGTCAGAGAGGTCACAGTTCGTAGTAACTGACGGAAAGTCATCGAGTAAAACAGAAGTGATTTCAGGCGTTCCCCAAGGTAGTGTTATAGGCCATTTGCTTTTCCTGATCTATATAAAGAATTTGGGAGACAATCTGAGCAGCCGTCTTCGATTGTTTGCAGATGACGCTGTCGTATATCGACTAATAAAGGCACCAGAAGACCAAAACAAACTGCGAAACGATTTAGAAAAGATATCTGAATGCTGTGAAAAGTGGCAGTTGACCTTAAATAAGGAAAAGTGTGAGGTCATCCACAAGGGATGGAACCGCGAGACCACAACGGTCGCAGGTTCGAATCCTGCATCGGGCATGGGTGTGTGTGAAGTCCTGAGGTTAGTTAGGTTTAAGTAGTTCTAAGTTCTAGGGGACTGATGACGTCAGATGTTAAGTCCCATAGTGCTCAGAGCCTTTTTTTTTTTTTTTTTTTTTTTTTTTGCTAAAAGGGACTCGTTAAACTTCGGTTACACGATAAATCAGTCTAATCTAAAAGCCGTAAATTCAACTAAATGCCTAGGTATTAAAATTACGAACAACTTAAATTGGAAAGAACACATAGAAAATGTTGTGGGGAAGGCTAACGAAAGGCTGCGTTTTATTGGCAGGACACTTAGAAAAAATGTTACAGACCTACTAAGGAGACTGCCTACACTACGCTTGTCCGTCCTCTTTTAGAATACTACCGCGCGGTGTGGGATCCTTACCAGGTAGGACTGATGGAGAGTACATCGAAAAAGTTCAAAGAAAGGCAGCACGTTTTGTATTATCGCGAAATATGGGAGAGAGAGTTACAGAAATGATACAGGATTTGGGCTGGAAATCGTTAAAAGAAAGGCGTTTTTCGTTGCGACGGAATCTTCTCAGCAAATTCCAATCACCAACTTTCTCCTTCGAATGCGAAAATATTTTGTTGACACCGACCTACGTAGGGCGGAACGATCACCACGATACAATAAGTGGAATCAGAGCTCGTACGGAAAGATATAGGTGTTCATTCTTTCCGCGCGCTATACGCGATGGGAATAATAGAGAATCGTGAAGGTGGTTGGATTAACCCTCTGCCAGGCACTTAAATGTGATTTGCATAGTATCCATGTAGATGTAGAGGAACAATCGATCTTTGTTATCAGAGAAGCGCCCCGGTGTCATGTTTGGTGGCCGGGACGGAGGGGGGTGGCCTATCTCCGGCACTGCATAAACAAGAAAGAAGACCTGTGGACGTGGGGTAGGCGGGGAGCGACTCTTCGTGCCCGCCCCTGCCGGCGAGCAAACAGCGCAGCGCCTGTTGACTGTGGCCGCTGCGGACACTGGCTGGCGCCTTGATGTCGAGGGCCTCCGCCACTTGGCGCCTTTGTTCCCCGCGGCAGACCAGAACAGGCAAGGTGCCGGGGCAGCCAGGCCGCTTATCGCACGTTCTTGGCGGGCCGAGGACTCGCCGATGACTCACGCCGCCTCTGCATGAGCAGCTCTTCACGCGTTCACGGTATCGTGCTTCCACACCACCGTCTCGCAATACGCTACAGCCAGGCTCTCTTTCTTCTAGCAGCGATCGTGACGACTAATTCGTTATGGTGCTGCCAGTGAATTGTTAAACGAGCTGTCGAATGCGTGAGCCAAAACTCTTCAAAGCCGGTCTCTCAGGGGACGTGAAAAACTACTAGGCGAGGAGCTTGTCACTTCACAGCGAGGAATTTCACGCTACACTGCATTGCGTAGCAAGAGGTAAAGAATCTGGCACGTCAGATTTTAGACTTCTGGAGAGGAACGTGGCGAACGGCATCGGCTTTACTTCAGAAGCAGAATTTAGAACACACCATATTGTGTAGAGTTAAACATATTTCGTGCTTTTCGTTTTCAGGGTTCCATACCTCATTCTGAAAATGCGGAATCCTTGTAAGAATAACCCGTGTAAGCATCACTTTTCAGTCCATCTGTCTGTCTGGCCGATTGTTAATGACTCACTTTCTCAGGAACGAATAGCTGCACGAAGTTGAAATTTATGGCCAGCCGGTGTAGGGAGCGGTTCTAGGCGCTTTAAGCTGGAAACGCGCTACCGCTACGGTCGCAGGTTCGAATCCTGCCTCGGGCATGGATGTGTGTGATGTCCTTAGGTTTGTTAGGTTTATGTAGTTCTAAGTTCTAGGGGACTGATGACCTCAGAAGCGAAGTCCCATAGTGCTCAGAGCCATTTGAGCCATTTGAAATTTATGTTAGTACGGTCTGTCTTCCCTTGGTGGTGCGAAAAATGTAAACTTATAAGTCAGAGCAATCAAGACATATGACCATTTGATTCACGTATTTTGATTCTCACAAATTCACTCATCAAAACCTTTAGGATACTTCCTGTTGACCTAGAATTATGAAATTTGGGGAGCACCAAGGCTTCACAGAAAAGGTAAAAGAAAAGAAAGGCGAAAATTGTTAACTTGTAATTATATCACACGGAATTTTTTTTATCTGACTCTGTTCCTCCATCTGCTATGATCTCTTTTTCTGAAGAATGCGTAGACGTATCAAGTAGAAATTTGTCACACAATAACACGATCGTCCCTTCTAAGTCAAATCAATCAAAAGATACGGCCGTTCACGTCACATATTTTGATTCTAGCTTCAAAACACGTCAAACGCACAGGGTACTTCCCGCTGACCTAGGAAGAAGTAAGGGTTTACAATACAAGTAAGGAAGTTTTTGGTTTGTAATTATATCACACGAAGTTTTGTCATTTGTTATCCAGCTATCTGTTCACCTGATAACACCCGTTTTTCTCAGGAATTACAATATCGAAAGCGAAATTACACAAGAAAATTAAACTTGAAACATTTTAGAAAGTCTCGGAATTCTTGGGACCGATATGTCGCCAGGATCGATATCAGTAAGAGAGAAAAAGCGACGAAATTCTCGATTCCAGAGATTCTCGAATCCCAGAGAGGGTGAGATACCTATACATGTAATTAAGTTTGCACCGAAGCGTCAGAGCGTGAGTCCTGCCCATACTTTGCCAACTTTTGTTTTTATTATAGACTACGTGGTATGCATATAAGCTTATTTAAAACATCAGCATATTGAGAATCTTTCGAAATCGCGTGGTTTTCAGTACGATTTCTTAAAGACGGTGTCTCAAACCTTTTGGGTCAAATTGAAACAGGTGATAGGAGGTCCACAACCGAGTAATTTCAGATAGTGAACCAATGGTAGGAAATGCACATTTACTGTGTTACGGACATACACAGCGCACACCTGTAACAGCAACGTAACTCAAAGCAATTTTTTAAAGTACTACTCTAGGGGCACTACATCCTGCTTCACCGTACATTTATTGCATGTCTGCCAACTCCTGTATCGAGTAACGTTCCAGCTCTGACTACGCGCCATGCCCTGTACTCAGTAACACCCCACCATCGACACATCAGAAGCTGTCTGATGCAATTGACACCTGACATCAGGCATAGCTGAGTGCCTGTGGCACAGTCTAAAGCGCCTGTGGGACCAATTCGGTCGTCATATGGCACACGTAGAAATCTGTAGAGTATGTCTGCTTGGTAGTCAGGAGTGTACAGTGTTTACCATTCACCGCTTGTTCCCATGTACAACACACACCCGGGATTTCGCGAGAGTGCGCCAGAATTGACGCGCTGTTGCCATGCACGCACTGAGACTGGCGATCGTCACTTTGAACGATTGGCATGAGCTACGTTCTTGTTATGCGATGTACGCTGTGTTTGTACATAACACACTAAATACCCTCCTGGAAATGGAAAAAAGAACACATTGACACTGGTGTGTCAGACCCACCATACTTGCTCCGGACACTGCGAGAGGGCTGTACAAGCAATGATCACACGCACGGCACAGCGGACACACCAGGAACCGCGGTGTTGGCCGTCGAATGGCGCTAGCTGCGCAGCATTTGTGCACCGCCGCCGTCAGTCTCAGACAGTTTGCCGTGGCATACGCAGTCTCTAACACTGGTAGCATGCCGCGACAGCGTGGACGTGAACCGTATGTGCAGTTGACGGACTTTGAGCGAGGGCGTATAGTGGGCATGCGGGAGGCCGGGTGGACGTAGCGCCGAATTGCTCAACACGTGGGGCGTGAGGTCTCCACAGTACATCGATGTTGTCGCCAGTGGTCGGCGGAAGGTGCACGTGCCCGTCGACCTGGGACCGGACCGCAGCGACGCACGGATGCACGCCAAGACCGTAGGATCCTACGCAGTGCCGTAGGGGACCGCACCGCCACTTCCCAGCAAATTAGGGACACTATTGCTCCTGGGGTATCGGCGAGGACCATTCGCAACCGTCTCCATGAAGCTGGGCTACGGTCCCGCACACCATTAGGCCGTCTTCCGCTCACGCCCCAACATCGTGCAGCCCGCCTCCAGTGGTGTCGCGACAGGCGTGAATGGAGGGACGAATGGAGACGTGTCGTCTTCAGCGATGAGAGTCGCTTCTGCCTTGGTGCCAATGATGGTCGTATGCGTGTTTGGCGCCGTGCAGGTGAGCGCCACAATCAGGACTGCATACGACCGAGGCATACAGGGCCAACACCCGGCATCATGTATCCCGTGCCACCCAACGTGCTCTAGAAGGTGTAAGTCAACTACCCTGGCCAGCAAGATCTCCGGATCTGTCCCCCATTGAGCATGTTTGGGACTGGATGAAGCGTCGTCTCACGCGGTCTGCACGTCCAGCACGAACGCTGGTCCAACTGAGGCGCCAGGTGGAAATGGCATGGCAAGCTGTTCCACAGGACTACATCCAGCATTTCTACGATCGTCTCCATTGGAGAATAGCAGCCTGCATTGCTGCGAAAGGTGGATATACACTGTACTAGTGCCGACATTGTGCATGCTCTGTTGCCTGTGTCTATGTGCCTGTGGTTCTGTCAGTGTGATCATGTGATGTATCTGACCCCAGGAATGTGTCAATAAAGTTTCCCCTTCCTGGGACAATGAATTCACGGTGTTCTTATTTCAATTTCCAGGAGTGTATGCATTTCCACCCATTGGTTTCCTATATCAGTATAAACTGGCGATCTCCCTATCACCTGTTTCAATTTGACAGAAAAGATTTAAGACATCCTCCAATAAAATGACAAGAAACTACATGTAGGTAATTGAATATTCCCCGTTTTATGCTTCTAGTGTTATAACTTGTGCGCTATGAAAATATACTGTTTCAGTCGTGTGACAAAATAATGAAAAGTCATAAGCTCGTCGGTTTCGGTACAATTTGTCAGAATTAAATATCAAATAATAATTTTTGTACAGTAGATACGACTTATACGTAGTGTTTGCCTTATTCCTTGGCCGGCCGGAGTGGCCGAGCGGTTCTAGACGCTATAGTCTGGAACCGCGTGATCGCTTTGGTCGCAGGTTCGAATTCTGCCTCGGGCGTGGATGTGTGTGACGTCCTTAGGTTGGTTAGGTTTAAGTAGTTCTAAGTTCTAGGGGACTGATGACCCCAGATGTTTAAGTCCCATAGTGCTCAGAGCCATTTTTGAACCTTATTTCTGGGTCGCAATGCCATGAGCAAAGCACAGTGTAGTTGACACTATCGTGAACTACGAAGCCGGCCGCTGTGGCCGCGCGGTTCTAGGCGCTTCAGCCCGGAACCGCGCTGCTGTTACGGTCGCAGGTTCGAATCCTGCCTCTGGCATGGATGTGTGTGATGTCCTTAGGTTAGTTCGGTTTGAGTAGTTCTAAGTTCGAGGAGACTGATGACTTCAGATGTTAAGTCCCATAGTGCTTAGAGCCATCTGAACCATTTTTGAATTATAAAGAAAAAGGCAGTAGGCTCGCGTCTAGCTACGAGGGACCTTCAATAACAAAAGGAAACACATTTTTCTTCTTTTCGGCTGGAACAATGCGGAATTTGTTGTGGGGCATCGTACAGTATTTCCGCTTCAGCCCGTAGAGTTACATGAAGTTCCGACAAGTGGCGGCGCTGTATGTAACCTTCAAAATGGCACTTGTAACGGAGATGGTTTCCAAGCAGAAGACAGTAATTGAGTTTGTTTTGGAAAAAATCCTGAGCATCGCAAATATTTGTAGGCGCTTGCAGAATGTGTACGGACACCTGACAGTGAACAAAAGTACGGTGAGCCGCTTGGCGAGACTTCCGTCATAATGGGAACAAGGTCGCGCAAACCTGTCCGATCTCTCTCGTGCCGGCCGGCCGCAAACAGCTGTGATGCCTGCAATTTTGGAACGTGTGGACATTCTCATCCGAGATGATCGAAAAATCATAATCAAACCCTCGCTGCTCAAGCAGAGGTTTCTGTTGGTACTGCTGACAAACTCGTCCACCAGTTGGAGACTCAAAGGTGTGTGCCCGTTAGGTAGAAAAACACTAACGAAGGACAATTTGTGCGGAATTGCTTACGTGTTATGAGATTGAGCTTGACAAATTTTTGCCGAACGCCGCCACAAGCGTTGAAACGTGGATTCATCGCTTCGAACCGGAAGCAAAACGGCAATCCATGGAGTGGCTCCACCCAACCTCTCCTCTGTAGGAAAAGTTCAAAGCCGCACACTCAGCCAGTAAAGTCACGACGATGGTCTTCCGTTTGGCGTCTTCTCTCTTGGTGCTGTGATGATCAAGGTGGAAATGTATTGTGCTACCCGCAGTAAACTGAAACAAAAACGCATACGAACTCTCGCCTCACACAAGTCTTCGGATCCGAAAGGAGATCCAAAACTTCATTGGACTGTTCTTCCTCATCGACCCTGCAGTTAGAATCTCGCACCTTCGGACTTCCGTCTGTTTGGCCCAATGGAGGATGCGCTCAGCGAGAAGTAGTATGTGGCTGATGGGGAGGTTGTTTATGCAGTAAGTCGCTGGATCTGATGTCGCCCAGTAGAGTGACTCCCTTCGGGCACACAGGCCCTCAAAATAAATTGAAGTAGGCCTGTCACTTTGAACAGAGATTATGACATAAAATAGGGTTTTGTAGCCAAAAGAGTGGGGAACAATGGGGTGTATTGGGGTGCCCAATGATATCAGTCTGCTATCAGAAAAAAATTTCGTTGCATAACTTACTCAACGCCCTACGTTCTTTCAAATTCTTTTCTCATCTTTTGTTCTTTTGTTTTATAAAGGATTGCGACTCTTTCTTATACACTACTGGCCATTAAAATTGCTACACCACAAAGATGATGTGCTACAGACGCGAAATTTAACCAACAGGAAGAAGATGCTGTGATATGCAAATGATTAGCTTTTCAGAGCATTCACCCAAGGTTGGCGCCGGTGGCGACACCTACAACGTGCTGACATGAGGAAAGTTTCTAACCGATTTCTCATACACAAACAGCAGTTGACCGGCGTTGCCTGCTGAAACGTTGTTGTGATGTCTCGTGTAAGATGCAGAAATGCGTACCATCACGTTTCCGACTTCGATAAAGGTCGGATTGTAGCCTATCGCGAATGCGGTTTGTCGTATCGCGACCATGCTGCTCGCGTTGGTCGAGATCCAATGACTGTTAGCAGAATATGGAAACGGTGGCTTCAGGAGGGTAATACGGAACGCCACGCTGGATCCCAACGGCCTCGTATCACTACCAGTCGAGATGACAGGCATCTTATCCGCATGGCTGTAAAGGATCGTGCAGCAACGACCTGAGTCAACAGATGCGGACGTTTGCAAGACAACAACCATTTGCACCAAGAGTTCGAGGACGTTTGCAGCAGCATGGACTTTCAGCTCGGAGACCATGGCTGCGGTTACCCTTGACGCTGCATCACAGACACGAGCGCCTGTGATTGTGTACTCAACGACGAATCTGGGTGCACGAATGGCAAAGCTTCATTTTCTCGAATGAATCCAGGTTCTGTTTACAGCATCATGATGGTCGCATCCGTGTTTGGCGACATCGCGGTGAACGCACAATGGAAACGTGTATTCGTCATCGGCATACTGGCGTATCACCCGGCGTGATGGTATGGGGTGCCATTGGTTACATGTCTCGGTCACCTCTTGCTCGCATTGACGACACTTTGAACAGTGGGCGTTACATTTCAGATGTGTTACGACCCATGTCTCTACCCTACATTCGATCCCTTTGAAACCCTACATTGCAGCAGGATAATGCACGACCGCATGGTCCAGGTCCTGTACTGGCCTTTCTGGATACAGAAAATGTTCGACTGCTGCCCTGGCCACCACATTCTCCAGATCTCTCACTAATTGAAAACGTATGGTCAATGGTGACCGAGCAACTGGCTCGTCACAATACGCCAGTCACTACTCTTGATGATCTGTGGTATCATGTTGAAGCTGCATGGGCAGCTGTACCTGTACACGCCATCCATACTCTGTTTTCCTCGTTGCCCAGGCGTATCAAGGCCGTTATTAGGCCAGAGGTGGTTGTTCTAGGTACTTATTTCTCAGGATCTATGCCCCCAAATTGCGAGAAAATGTAATCACATGTCAGTTGTCCAATGAATACCCGTTTATCATCTGCATTTCTTCTTGGTGTACCAATTTTAATGGCCAGTTGTGTACATTTAATGGAGTTAATATCTGCAACAGTAGAAGTTGTTTATTATAAGTAATAATTTCTATAGTTTTTTTGTGCACAGACGAACAACCGGGATGTTTACCCAGTGGAATGTCAAGAAAGACCTCGTAAAACTAACTTGATTCACCTAGAGCGCTACAGACGCGGAATATTTTGAAACTGCGCATGAACGTCATTGCTGTGGTAAAATGCTGGTAATTTGGAGACGTGTATATGGTTTGTAAGGACGCAGTGGAAAATTATATATTTATTGGTGCAAACGTACAGCATTCGTTAATCGAAGGTGTGCTGTCTGCACATTCCATTGTACTTGAAGAAAAATGTCGTAGAGTTATGCTGTATTTAATTGCACAAATAAAAACCGGAGAGAAATCAACAGTATTTTTCACGTGTACTTGGATATGTTTAGATGTTTTACACGGATCAGCCAGAACATTTTATCGACGCACTATCGATATAAGACAGTCCGGGCTACAGCAGCGTCACCTGGCGAGGAATGACTGCTCGTCAATCACAAGCACTGTGCATGTAGTATCAGTGGGCATGCTGTCCGTGTGTAGAATGAGGAAGGCGCGCGATCGATCTGAGTTTAACTGAGGGCTAGCTATGACTGCCCGGACGGATTTCAGAAACTGCACGAGTTGTCGGGTGTTCGAGGAGTGCTGTGGTGAGTGTCTTCAACACGTGCCGAAACCAAGGCGGAACTAATACCAGACTTTAATTTTGGGCACAGTACAAGTGAGACTGAACACACAGTGCACCGATCACTCACAACGATGGACCTCCGTGGTCGATAACCCACGTGTGTGCCAAGGTTGACACCACAACATCGGCAACTACCACTGAAATAGGCACGTGACCTTCGACACTGGACGCTGTCGCAGTGGCAGGGCGTTGCATGGTCTGATGAATCCTGATGCACTTTTCATCATGGGAGGGTGTCAATCTGTCGTCTTCCACGGAAGCAGTCCTTGACACCTATACTGCAGGATGGAGACAAGCAGATGACGGCTCCATTATGCACTGGGGATACGTTCACATGGAAGTACATGGATCCATTGGAGGTCATGGAAGGCATCATGACGGCCAAAGAGTGTCGTACACTGGCTGTAGACTACATACACATTTTCATGACGATCACGTTTCCGGATGGCAATGGCATTTTTCAACATGATAATGAGCCATGTCACAAAGCAAGAAGTGTGATGGCGTGGTTCATGGGACACATTTGGGGTATAATTGAACGTGGCGCCTGACCTCATCGTCCTCTCTCCAGAATTTACGAGAATTAGGTGACTTCTGTGTACAGATATGGTGCCAACTCCCTCCAGCGACCTACCAAGGTCTCATTGCTTCCCTGCCATCAGGCGTCGCCGCTGTTATCCAAGCCAAAGGTGGACATACCAGCTATTAGGTAGGTGGTCATAATGTTCTGGATAATTAGCGTGTATCAGGGACTTCAGCCATACCACTTTCGTATTTTTTTTAACAATAACTGAAGATGAAATGGGAGATACGATACTGCGGAAGAGTTTGACAGGGAACTGAAAGACCTGAGTCGAAACAAGGCCCCCGGAGTAGACAACATTCCATTGCAACTACTGACAGCCTTGGGAGAGCCAGTCCTGACAAAACTCTACCGTCTGGTGAGCAAGATGTATGAGACAGGCGAAATACCCTCAGACTTCAAGAAGAATATAATAATTCCAAACCCAAAGAAAGCAGGTGTTGACAGATGTGAAAATTACCGAACCATCAGTTTAATAAGCCACAGCTGCAAAATACTAACACGAATTCTTTACAGACGAATGGAAAAACTAGTAGAAGCTGACCTCGGGGAAGATCAGTTTGGATTCCGTAGAAATACTGGAACACGTGAGGCAATACTGTCCCTACGACTTACCTTAGAAGCTAGATTAAGGAAAGGCAAACCTACGTTTCTAGCATTTGTAGACTTACAGAAAGCTTTTGACAATGTTGATTGGAATACTCTCTTTCAAATTCTGAAGGTAGCAGGGGTAAAATACAGGGAGCGAAAGGCTATTTACAATTTGTACAGAAACCAGATGGCAGTTATAAGAGTCGAGGGACATGAAAGGGAAGCAGTAGTTGGGAAGGGAGTGAGACCGGGTTGTAGCTTCTCCCCGATGTTATTCAATCTGTATATTGAACAAGCAGTGAAGGAAACAAAAGAAAAATTCGCAGTAGGTATTAAAATCCATGGAGAAGAAATAAAAATGTTGAGGTTCGCCGATGACATCGTAATTCGGTAAGATACAGCAAAGGACTTGGAAGAGCAGTTGAACGGAATGGATAGTGTCTTGAAAGGAGGATATAAGATGAACATCAACAAAAGCAAAACGAGGATAATGGAATGTAGTCGAATTAAGTCGGGTGATGCTGAGGGAATTAGATTAGGGAATGAGACACTTGAAGTAGTAAAGGAGTTTTGCTATTTGGGGAGCAAAATAACTGATGATGGTCGAAGTAGAGACGATATAAAATGTAGACTGGCAATGGCAAGGAAAGCGTTTCTGAAGAAGAGAAATTTGTTAACATCGAGTATAGATTTAAGTGTCAGGAAGTCATTTCTGAAAGTATTTGTATGGAGTGTAGCCATGTATGGAAGTGAAACATGGACGATACATAGTTTGGACAAGAAGAGAATAGAAGCTTTCGAAATGTGGTGCTACAGAAGAATGCTGAAGATTAGATGGGTAGATCACATAACTAATGAGGAAGTATTGAATAGGATTGGGGAGAAGAGAAGTTTGTCGCACAACTTGACCAGAAGAAGGGATCGGTTGGTAGGACATGTTCTGAGGCATCAAGGGATCACCAATTTAGTATTGGAGGGCAGCGTGGAGGGTAAAAATCGTAGAGAGAGACCAAGAGATGAATACACTAAGCAGATTCAGAAGGATGTAGGTTGCAGTAGGTACTGGGAGATGAAGAAGCTTGCATTAGATAGAGTAGCATGGAGAGCTGCATCCAACCAGTCTCAGGACTGAAGACCACAACAACAACAACAACAACAACTGTTATTTTGGACATTACTGATGGGCATGAAGCTCAAAACGTCTCGTTCTGTGCTACTGTAAAATAGCTCAGATTTTAGTAAGAATACAGTGCAGTCAGCAATAAGTTCCGTTGGCTCTCTATTTGCTTTGTTTTACTATTACTCGCGTAAGAACTAATATTTGAGATAAAATATGTTGCTACGAAAAGAGCCCCGAAATATCTTTTAGTGATGCTGTGCTGTGACTTTCTTTGGATCATTAATTTTCAACAAAACAAAATATATTATGTTCTTATTGTTCTGTTCTGGCTTTCTATTAAAGGAACATTTTTTTGTTACCATAATTCGCCATAAAGTTCAACATATCTTCCTTACTTTACAGTTATTGATAAGGTTAATGAAAATTATTTCGTTATTAATACTGATGTTACAGTACGCAATGATTCTGCAACATCAAAATTTTGCAGTGGATTTTTGTTAACAGTAAAACACCAATAAGTACCACAACTAACACGAGAACATGAGACTATTATCAGAGAAAAAGATGTTTTTGCTATAAGGTTTGCCAGACCAGAAGTACGCACAGCTAGATTTCTTCTATGTTCTGAAGGTAAATTATCTTTTTGCACTGTTAATAATATATTATCAGCAGCTCGCGTCAACCTGTAAAACACATAATAAACTCTGCTGCTCTGGTCAGCAATTCCGAAAGCTGAAAGAAATAATTTTAGTCACTATTAGCTGCCCGCTTCTTTGCGGTATGATTGGTTTAATTTAATGCAGCTTGAATGCGCCGCGGCAGCGGCTCGTTCAAAAGGTTCAAATGGGTCTGAGCACTATGGGACTCAACTGCTATGGTCATTAGTCCCCTAGAACTTAGAACTACTTAAACCTAACTAACCTAAGGACATCACACACATCCATGCCCGAGGCAGGATTCGAACCTATGACCGTAGCAGTCGCACGGTTCCGGACTGCACGCCTAGAACCGCGAGACCACCGCGGCAGGCTGCTGCTCGTTCATTCGTAGCGCAGCTCTGCATCACGAATAATATTTAAATAACTGAAAATGTCCTAAAGGGATGGGATAAAATACCAGGCAAGCTTATTACAAATCGTAATGCAAGTTTTCACTAAGTAACTCTGTTCAAAACATTTAAACATTTTAAGTTATTACCCCCCTTCCAAATCAATGTCTAATGGCGTCCCTCTCACAATCTTCACAAAATAATGCTACGAAAGCGTACAATATAACGTCACAGGCTCTTCCTACTCACGTAACTCCAAGAAGACGATACAGAAATTAATGTTCGGTGAAGACCTCGGAGAAGATCAGTTTGGATTCCATAGGAATGTTGGAACACGTGAGGCAATACTGACCCTACGACTTATCTTAGAAGCTAGATTAAGGAAAGGGAAAGCTACATTTCTAGCAATTGTAGACTTTGAGAAAGCTTTTGACAATGTTGATTGGAATACTCTCTTTAAAATTCTGAAGGAGGCAGGGGTAAAACACAGGGAGCGAAAGGCAGTTTACAATTTGTACAGAAAGCAGATGGCAGTTATAAGAGTGGAGGGGCATGAAAGGGAAGCAGTGGTTGGGATAAGGAGTGAGACAGGGTTGTAGCCTCTCCCCGATGTTATTCAATCTGTATTTTGAGCAAGCAGTAAAGGAAAGAAAAAATAAATTCGGAGTAGGAATTATAATCCATGGAGAAGAAATAAAAACTTTGAGGTTCGCCGATGACATTGTAATTCTGTCAGAGAGAGCAAAGGACTTGGATGAGCTGTTGAACGGAATGGACAGTGTCTTGAAACGAGGGTTCAAGATGAACATCAACAAAAGCAAAACGAGGATAATGGAAAGTAGTCGAATTAAGTCGGGTAATGCTGAGGGAATTAGATTAGCAAGTGACTTAAAGAAGTAAAGAAATTTTGTTATTTGAGGAGCAAAATAGCTGATGATGGTCGAAGTACAGAGGATATAAAATGTAGACTGGCAATGGCAAGGAAAGCGTTTCTGAAGAAGAAATATTTGTTAACATCGAATATAGATTTAATTGTCAGGAAGTTGTTTCTGAAACTATTTGTATGGAGTGTAGCCATGTATGGAAGCGAAACGTGTACGATAAATAGTTTAGACAAGAAGAGAATAGTAGCTTTCGAAATGTGATGCTACAGAAGAATGCTGAAAATTAGATGGATAGATCACATAACGAACTAGGAGGTATTGAATAGAAATGGGGAGAAGAGGTGCTTGTGGCACAACTTGACTAGAAGAAGGGATCGGTTGGTAGGACATGTTCTGAGACATCGTGGGATCACCAATTTAGTATTGGGGGGCAGCGTGGAGGGTAAAAATCATAGAGGGAGACCAAGAGATGAATACACTAAGCAGATTCAGAATGATGTAGGCTGCAGTAGGTACTGGGAGATGAAAAAGCTTGCACAGGATAGAGTACCATGGAGAGCTGCATCCAACCAGTCTCAGGACTGAAGACCACAACAACACCAACATTTCTTCTGTTACCCAAGGACTTCTACTAGCCCTCGCCTTTTTACCTACTTGATCCTCTGCTGCCTTCACTACTTTATCCCTCAAAGCTACCCGTTCTACTTCTTCTGTATTTCTTTCCCCTATTCCTGTCCTGGTTGAGTTATGGTACAAAAATAATTTATAATTTAACCTATGAACACAGGACAACTAGTCACTGTTTACACATTTTTTTACATATCACGCAAAATTTCCGCTATTGTTCGGTCATAATTAAATGCAGGATATTGCGTGAGATGAGCACGAAATGTAGCACTCAGTTGTTTACTGCTCCAGATTTTTTAAATGGAATGTATGTAATCACATGATTTTTCTGGTATGCGATATACTTCATTATTATCGTTTTGTGTCACATGCAGTATGCAAGTGACTACTTGTAACGTCTCTTAACAAAACACGTATTACTTGTGGTTAAAAAAAAAAGATGAAACGAATAATTGAACTGGATGATTGTAATTGCGTAAACAACGATTGTGTGTACTTTATGTAATAAAGAGAAAGCATTATGTGTCATGTTTTGTTCTTGTATAGAATTATGTTCTGATTTTTTTAAATAATATCTGTATCGGCGAGTACTGAAACCGCCACAGACTATACTTGTTAAATATCCAACAAAGATGAGAATATGTGACCAAGGGCGATGTAATTGAGGATAATATTATGGGAATGGAAGAGGATGTAGATGAAGATGAAATGAGAAATATGATACTGTGCGAAGAGTTTGACAGAGCACTGAAAGACCTGAGTTGAAACAAGGCCCCGGGAGTAGACAACATTCCATTGCAACTACTGACAGCCTTGGGAGAGCCAGTCCTGACAAAACTCTGCCATCTGGTGAGCAAGACGTATGAGACAGGCGAAATACCCTCGGACTTCAAGCAGAATATAATAATTCCAATCCCAAAGAAAGCAGGTGTTGACAGATGTGGAAATTACCAAACTATCATTTTAAAAAGTCACACCTGCAAAATTCTAGCGCGAATTCTGTACAGACGAATGGAAAAACTGGTAGAGGGCGACCACGGGGAAGATCAGTTTGGATTCTGTAGAAATATTGGAACACGTGAGGCAATAATGACCTTACGACTTACCTTAGAAGTTAGATTAAGGAAAGGCAAACCTACATTTCATGCACTTGTAGACTTAGAGAAACCTTTTGACAATGTTGACTAGTATACTCTTTTCAAATTCTGAAGGTGATAGGGATAAAATGCAGGGAGCGAAAGATTATTTACAATTTGTACAGAAACCAGATGGCAGTTATAAGAGTCGAGGGACATGAAAGGGAAGCAGTAGTTGGGAAGGGATTGAGACCGTGTTGTAGCCTCTCCCCGATGTTATTCAATCTGTATATTGAACAAGCAGTGAAGGAAACAAAAGAAAAATTCGGAGTAGGTATTAAAATCCATGGAGAAGAAATAAAAATGTTGAGGTTCGCCGATGACATCGTAAATCTGTCAGAGAGAGCAAAGGACTTGGATGAGCTATTGAACGGAACGGACAGTGTCTTGAAAGGAGGATATAAGATGAAGGTCAACAAAAGCGAAACGAGGATAATGGAATGTAGTCGAATTAAGTAGCGTGATGCTGCGGGAATTAGATTAGGAAATGAGACACTAAAAGTAGTGAAGGTGTTTTGCTATTTGGGGAGCAAAATAACTGATGATGGTCGAAGTAGAGAGGATATAAAATGTAGACTGGCAATGGCAAGGAAAGCGTTTCTGAAACAGAGAATCTTGTTAACTACGAGTATAGATTTAAATGTCAGGAAGTTGTTTCTGAAAGTATTTGTATGGAGTGTAGCTATGTATGGAAGTGAAACGTGTACGATAAATAGTTTAGACAAGAAGAGAATAGAAGATGTCGAAATGTGGTGCTACAGAAGAATGCTGAAGATTAGATGGGTAGATCACATAACTAATGAGGAGGTATTGAATAGGATTGGAGAGAAGAGGAGTTTGTGGCACAACATGACTAGAAGAAGGGATCGGTTGGTAGGACATGTTCTGAGGCATCAAGGGATCACCAATGTAGTATTTGAGGGCAGCGCGGAGGGTAAAAATCGTAGAGGGAGATCAAGAGATGAATACACTAAGCAGATTCAGAAGGATGTAGGCTGCAGTAGGTACTGGGAGATGAAGAACCTTGCACCGGATAGAGTAGCATGGAGAGCTGCATCAAACCAGTCTCTAGACTAATGACCACAACAACAAGAACAGCTCAAAGAAAGATGTGTTACAACCATAGGCGCGTACATTTACCTCCACAATGGCCTCAGAGCCGTCTTTCATATTGTCTGCTGTTCACGGAAGAGCACTTACGCGATTGTGGAGCCTTGCTGGCCAAGGAAGAAATTCTCACAACGCTTAATGAAAAAATAGATAATGGGACATTGGATTTGCCTCAGTCGACCTAGTTGCCAGGAAGAGAGAACCCCGTCCCTTTCGTGTTTGTAGCAGATGATGCGTTTCCTCTGTTACGAAATTTGGTGAAACCTTACCCTGACTCCACAATCGACCATTATCGCGTACTGACGGAACTTTCGATTACCGTGTACGTGATGCACGCCGCGTTGTTGAAAATGTTTTGGAATATAGGCCACGAAATTTTGGGTCTTACTGAGACCGAGAGCACAACACCCCAAATAATTGGCATCATCTTAGTGCCTGTTTGCATATACTTTTAAGATGCCATTCAAAAACAAATTACACTCCATTTGGCTCATTTTACAAGGAAGTTTCTGACAGATGGCGTGTGGAGATTAGAACTGCAAAAATCGTAATTTCTACGGCTATAAAATATACCGATATCTCCAAATGAAGTGCAGAAAATCAGAAGTGAATTTAGAGATTACTTTATACCATCTGAAGGCTCAGTTCTTCACCGGTTGAACCGATTAGACAATATATGCAAATAAGCTACCGTCTTCTAATTGTTGATCTGTATTTCTGAAATTAAATAAAGTGATCTGAAGTTCGTAATAATTATTAATTTTATATTATTCTAGACTGAGGTGACAAAAGTGATGAGGCGCCTCCTAACATCGTGTCGGGTCTTCTTTTACCCGGCGTAGTGCAACATCTCGTCTTGACATGGATTTCATTAGTCGTTAGAAGTCTCCTACAGAAATATTGAGTCATGCTTGTGGCATATAGTTTTCCGTACTTGCGAAATTGTTGCTAGTGTTGGATTTTGTGCACCAACTGTCCTTCCGATTATATCCCATAGATGTCAGACGGGATTCACGTCGGGCTATGTGGACGGCCAAGTCATTCGCTCGAATTGTCGAGAATGTTCTTCAAATCAGTTGCGAATAACCGTGGCCCGGTGACATGGCGTATCGTTTCTGGGCCCTTGAATAGTATGAATGGCTGAAAATGGTCTCCAAGAACCAGAACATAAACATTTCCAATCAATGGTCGGATCAACTGGACCAGAGGGCCAAGTCCATTCCATATAAAAACAGCCGACACCGTTATGGAGCCACACCACCAGCTTGCACAGTGCCTTGTGGACAACTTGAGTTCGTGGCTTCGTGGAGTCTGTGCCATACTCGAAGCATACAATCCACTCTTACCGTCTGAAATCATCCCACAATTTTCCAGTCCCCGATATGATGAGCCCAGAAAGGGCGCTACAGGCGATGTCGTGCTGTTAGTGAAAGCACTCGCGTCATTAGTCTGCTGCCAAAACCCCTGAACGCCATATTTCGTAGCATTGTCCTAACGGATACATTTATCGTACGTCCCGCATTTATCTCTGCTGTTATTTGACTCAGTGTTGCTTGTCTGTTAGCACCGACAACTCAACACAAAGGTTGCTGCTCTCGGTCGTTAAGTGAAGGCTGTCGGCCTCTGCTTTGTCCATGGTGAGAAATAATGCCTGAAATCTTGTATTCTCGGCTCTCTCTTGACACTGTGGATCCCGCAAATTCTTGTTGTGCGGCGACAACCAGGTCAGAAACCTTTTCACATGAATTATCTGAGTATAAATGGAAGCTCTGCTAATGCACTGCCCTTTTCTTCCTCGTGTACGTTATACTACCACCAACTGTATATGTGAATATTTACGTCCCACAATTTTCTCACCTCAGCGTGCATCAGTGCTACGACTTCCTCTTTATTGATTGACAGCTAGAAGCAACATGAGAGATCCATATCCAAATCATGGAAGCTTCTTAGCAGAAGTCCCTCTCTTCCTACTTTTCTCTAATTTCTTGTGTTCCCGTTAACATCGGGTTTTCAAAGTCTAAATTTTTTTACCACCTCCGTTATTCAAACGCAGAACGCTTCCGACAAACATTTTTATGCCTCTCATGGTTTGTCGTGGTTTCTATACTGGTTATGTGTGATATCCCGCAAGCAGATGTCCCATCGAAGATCTTCGATTACTTTCTATCCACTTAGTGAAAAATATGAAACTCAAAAACGTCTCACGGCGACAGTAACACTGACCACTTCGTGTCATACTGAGCACCCGCATCCCTCGAACACTTCTACACTTATAATGTTTCGCTATATTGTTTCACGGAGGCCAATTCCGATGAAATTCAAATCTTGTGCCGCATCACTTTTGACCCAGAATACGCTCAGGAGACAAGCAGCAGAGCCGAGTCGCCGCTCAACAAACACACGCAACATTCAGTGCTGGTATGGACTGGGCTTAATAGGCAGGGCATCTACAACATGGCCACGTCCCTGAAGAAACATGAAATTTTTACGATTCTATTAGATTGGTAGTCTTTAGAGGAACGGAAGGATCCAAATGATTGGAAAAGAGCGCAGGTAGTCCCAGTCTTCAAGAAGGGTGGTCGAGCAGATGCGCAAAACTATAGACCTATATCTCTGACGTCGATCTGTTGTAGAATTTTAGAACAAGTTTTTTGCTCACGTATCATTTCGTTTCTGGAAACCCAGAATCTACTCTGTAGGAATCAACACGGATTTCGGAAACAGCGATCGTGTGAGACCCAACTCGCTTTATTTGTTCATGAGACCCGGAAAATATTAGATACACGCTCCCAGGTAGATGCCATTTTCCTTGACTTCCGGAAGTCGTTCGATACAGTTCCGCACTGTCGCCTGATAAACAAAGTAAGAGCCTACGTAATATCAGACCCGCTGTGTGGCTGGATTGATGAGTTTTTAGCAAACAGAACACAGCATGTTGTTCTCAATGGAGAGACGTCTACAGACGTTAAAGTAACCTCTGGCTGGCCACATGGGAGTGTTATGGGACCATTGCTTTTCACAATATACATAAATGACCCAGTAGATAGTGTCGGAAGTTCCATGTGGCTTTTCGCGAATGATGCTGTTTTATACAGAGAAGTTGCAGCATTAGAAAATTGCAGCGGAATACAGGAAGTTCTGCAGCGGATAGGGACTTGGTGCAGGGAGTGGCAACTGACCCTTAACCTAGACAAATGTAATGTATTGCGAATACATAGAAAGAAGGATCCTTTATTGTATGATTATATGATAGCGGAAAAAACACTGGTAGCAGTTACCTTTGTAAAATATCTGGGAATATGCGTGCGGAACGATTTGAAGTGGAATGCTCATATAAAATTAGTTGTTGGTAAGGCGGGTGCCAGGTTGAGATTCATTGGGAGAATCCTTAGAAAATGTAGTCCATCAACAAAGGAGGTGGCTCACAAAACACTCATTCGACCTATACTTGAGTATTGCTCATCAGTGTGGGATCTGTACCAGATCGGGTTGACGGAGGAGATAGAGAAGATCCAAAGAAGAGCGGCGCGTTTCGTCACAGGGTTATTTGGTAACCGTGATACCGTTACGGAGATGTTTAGCAAACTCAAGTGGCAGACTCTGCAAGAGAGGCGCTCTGCATCGCGGTGTAGCTTGCTGCCCATGTTTCGAGATGGTGCCTTTCTGGATGAGGTATCGAATATATTGCTTCCCCCTACTTCTACCTCCCAAGAAGATCACAAATGTAAAATTAGAGAGATTCGAGCACGTACAGAGGCTTTCCAGCAGTCGTTCTTCCCGCGAACCATACGCGACTGGAACAGATAAGGGAGGTAATGACAGTGGCACGTAAAGTGCCCTCCGCCACACACCGTTGGGTGGCCTGCGGAGTATAAATGTAGATGTAGATGTATTGCATTGACTCTGAGCTGACCACCATGTAACTGCATCAGAGCTACAGCAGTTGACGTCAATGCCGTCATTTTATGAAGACTATTGGGTCACTATTATTACAAGGCACACACAGTGCCTGTACAATGTTTTGCACAATACGTTGCGAATTTAGTGCAATAACCAATGGTTTAATTTGCATACTGAATTTACAGACAAGTATTGTCATTTTATTTTCAGTTACTTCATACAGTGTGTAGTTTTTTAAAAATCGCTGCGTGAAGCTGCGACCTACTTTTGTTCTTTCATTAATTAATTTCTGCGCAGCTATTTTACTAGAGGTGCCGCTAGCGATGGGGAATTTCAATGTAGTCAGATGCGAATTTTAGGGCTCCATTTCTAATTCAAATACTGGTAACTTAAATTTCCCAAGAGATTTTTTATTAAGGCACTTTATTCCGGTGGTTCAGAAGAGTCAAATTATATTAAACTTAGCGCTCGGAATAGGAAGCGTCTTGAATAAGATTTAATTAAACTCAAGCCTCATTTTTAAGAAATGGGCCTGCCACACCTTTTTAGCAGATGAGATTGAATTTTATATCTACACCACACAATAATTTCACGTAACAACGCAATTTCAGCCCTGCGGTAATTAATAAAGCACACGGAAATATACAGGGTGTCCATAATGAAAGCTCCAGTTTAAAAACACTGTAGAAAGAGAACCACAGCTCAGAATGATTTCAAATTTGAACAGTGTATTATTGACCAGGGGGAGAAATGGCTCAAATGGCTCTGAGCACTTCCTTAATATCTGACGTCATCAGTCCCCTAGAACTTAGTACTACGTAAACCTAACTAACCTAAGGACATCACACACATCCATGCCCGAGGCAGGAATCGAACCTGCGACCGTAGCAGTCTCGCGGTAACGGACTGAGGCGCCTAGAACCGCACGGCCATCGCTGCCGGCTCAGGGGGAAACGCCAAGAAAAAAAAGTAACGAAAATTTGGCAGATAGGTGAGACTGTAAGCGTGAGAATGGCGACTAAGTGGCAACAGCCCTGTAGAAGTTCCTGAAATTCACGGCTATGAAAGAAGGCATTAGTCTATTGTCCGCAAAGGGTCTCGAAGAAAGGAAAATAAAAGAAAAACAGGTTATTTTGAAGGACTGTGTGGTAGAGGGAGAAAAGCAGTAGATCCGACGTGTTCGGAGTTGTGGTCCAGCAGTGCAGTAAGGGGTCGAGCGGTGGTGTGCAAACATACAGCTGCACGCGGAATTGCCCGAACGTTGGACATACCTGCGACCACTCAATATAAAATCCTACGAAACATTCTGAATTGTTATCGATACAAAATCACCCATATTCAGGAGTTGCATCCTTCTGATCAGCTAGCATGACAAACTTTCGCTCTGGAATTTCTTGCTCTCGTGGAAGTGGGCAATGAATAGCCATGGAGCATTCTATGGACAGACGAAGCCGATTTCCATCTCCAAGGACATGTCAATAAGCAGAATTTCAGAGCATCAACAAAGGGTAATCCGCACGCACATTAAACGGCACCACTGCGTTCTGCAAAGATGACTGTATAGTGCGGGGTTGATGGTATCAGTTGTCGCAGGGCCTTATTTGATCTAGGAGATGAGTCGTACTGGTACCTATAACATCACTGGTAATCGCCGTGAGAGTTTTTTTACGCACCTACGTCATTCCAACCCTTCACAGCATGCATGTGTGGGCAGGATCATTTTAATGCACGATGGCGCTCCTCAGCACACTGCACAGCCAGTGAAGCGGTTGCTGCAGAGACATTTCGGAAATGCTAAAATTAGCAGCAGTCATTTCCCTACAGCCTGACCGACAAGATCGCCTAATTGTAACCCGCGTGATTCCTGGTTCTGGGGTTATCTGAAGCATTCGAGTGTTCCGTGTTCCATTTACGAACGCAGCTGAATTTGAGGCACGAAATGCGCAACGCATTCTGAATGTGACTCCCGAGGCATTCCTGTCTCTTGTGGGACATGCTGTTTTTCGATTTGAACTTGGGACAGAAAACGGTGGACAGCATTCTGACAATATTCTTGCGTCAGTCGCTTGATAAACTGATGTCATTTTGTTTTTTTTTATGCAGTTTTTGGCCTCAGGACAGTTAAAAACCGATTTTTCCCAACCGATGTGGTAGACCTTGCCGTTGTGGATGAACGTACCTAACAGTGCCATAGTTGTTGACAACCGAGCTTGTGTAGTCTAGTAAGTTACACAGTACCGATGATGTGATGTGCAGCTCAAGCCATAGCCGTCATTTGTAGCCGACCCCGTTGACGTTAAGACCCCTACAGCGCTGTCTACTGGTAAAAATTTTCGTTACTTTTTTTTGCTCTTTACATTTCCTCCTGCGTCAATAATATGCTATTTAAATTTGAGGTCGTTCTGAGCAGTGGTACTCTTCCTACAGCGTTTTGAAAGTGGAGCGTTAATTTGGCAGGCCAACGAAAATTTTTTTTGAAAAACTTTTTTTACTTTGATACCTGATCTTTATAGATTTTTAGGAGCTGAATCCAAATATAGCCTTAGCTTTTTGTATCATCCATAGTTTTCGAGCAATATGCTTTTTACTATATAGTATAAAAATCCTATGCTGTACAGTAAACGGGGAAAATGATATGTGTTAATAGAGATATCACTTGTCGGCTGGAATTGGTTTGCTTTTTCTTTCTCTTTTTTAATTGAATCTTCTTGTGTAGCTTTTTCTACGATGAGTCGCTTGCTGAACTTCTCGGTGAAGTGACCAACAGTAATCCCACAGCATGTTGGTGTTCCAGTGGCCTCGGTAGCAGTTTTCCATCACTTTGATGTCCTTGTGTAAACGCTCCCCTTGCCCCTCGCTAACATCTCCCATATTGTCCGGGAAGTAATCAAGGTGACTGTTCAAAAAGTGTACTTTCAGGAGAATTAAACTTCCAAAAGTTTTAAACTTCTTTAACACTGTAGCTATAATGGAAACATATTCTGGGTCTTTTTCACGTCCTAACAACTTTGTAGCGACTTCCTTGAATGATACCGATGCTATTTTCTCACTTAAGGTCATTGTGGATTCAAAGTTAACATCAAACATGAGTTCTCTAATGTTAGGTCCGACAAAGACGCCTTCTTTAGCTTCTGAAAGGTGTGGAAACTTTTGGCAGAGATACTTAAAACAGTGTCCATCTTTAGGCAAAGCCTTTATGTGTAGAGGTGGTGGGAGTACGTTTTTTGGATCTACTAAGTTTTTGCGTAGAATGTTTTTCTCATCAGGTTTTAAAGACTCCCTCACAGGCCAGTTCTTTGTGCATCAGTGTTGATCCCTAGCTCTACTGACCCATTCGCACAAGAAACATGGAAATTTGGTAAAGCCACCTTGCTGACCAAGGAACATGCATGCTACTCTTAGATTGCCACATTTCATCCAACCATGAGCGGAATAGCCTATTTTATTTAGCACTATTTCTAGGTTTTCATAGCTTTCTTTCTGAAGTACAGAATGTCCAAGAGGTGTAATAAAACAGCCTTTAAACTATTTTTGGATTAATCAATAAACAGCCTCCAGTTTTCCTTTTTGTATTCAGTACTAAACTCATTCATCAGACAAGAAATGTCTGCGAAGTACACTAAATCATCTTCTTGTTGAAAAAACTTGAAAAATTGCTGCTCTCTCTTTCTATACATGTATATGCTGGTTCTAACCGACAATAAATTCTTTGCTTTTAATCTAGAGCCAAGCAATTCAGATTTTTCTTTCGTTATGCCCAGATCCCTAACCAAATCGTTAAGCTCGGTCTGAGTAAACAATTTGGGCTCTAGACTTTCTGTATTGCAGTCGAATTCATCATCATCTGGTTCATCTAAATCAGATTGCACATCAGAAAATACTTCTGTTGGAATAGAATTTAAATCATCTAGTGGTTCAGGAACCGGCAAATCTACTTTGGTCAGATGGCGGACGGAAGGTTAGGGTAGCTTATTACCTTCTTGTTTTTCGAATTATGACCAGTAATATCAACACTGGCAATCATCAGAATGATTTCTTGGCTCCCTCCATATCACTGGAACAGCAAATCTAAAGGCTTTTTTCTCCTTTTTCGACCATTTTCTCATATCTTCAACATACACTTAACATACCTTATGCAGCGCCCAAGATTTATCTTTATCACCAGGTTTAGATCCAAACTATGATAGATAAACCTTTTTCACAAAGTCTGTAATGTTTCTTTGGTGTTTTTAATCACAAATTCACCACAAATATAACAAAAACCGTCAGCATAGTTTTTGCAACCACGATTAGACATTGTACTGAGTACATGTACAGGAAACGGGAAAGTGAGGTTGTTGTTGTTGTCTTCAGTCCTGAGACTGGTTTGATGCAGCTCTCCATGCTACTCTATCCTGTGCAAGCTGCTTCATCTCCCAGTACCTACTGCAACCTACATCCTTCTGAATCTGCTTAGTGTACTCATCTCTCGGTCTCCCTCTACGATTTTTACCCTCCACGCTGCCCTCCAATGCTAAATTTGTGATCCCTTGATGCCTCAAAACATGTCCTACCAACCGATCCCTTCTTCTAGTCAAGTTGTGCCACAAACTTCTCTTCTCCCCAATCCTATTCAATACCTCCTCATTAGTTACGTGATCTATCCACCTTATCTTCAGTATTCTTCTGTAGCACCACATTTCGAAAGCTTCTATTCTCTTCTTGTCCAAACTAGTTATCGTCCATGTTTCACTTCCATACATGGCTACATTCCAAACAAATACTTTCAGAAACGACTTCCTGATACATAAATCTAAATTCGATGTTAACAAATTTCTCTTCTTCAGAAACGCTTTCCTTGCCATTGCCAGTCTACATTTTATATCCTCTCTACTTCGACCATCATCAGTTATTTTACTTCCTAAATAGCAAAACTCCTTTACTACTTTAAGTGTCTCATTTCCTAATCTAATTCCCTCAGCATCACCCGATTTAATTTGACTACATTCCATTATCCTCGTTTTGCTTTTGTTAATGTTCATCTTATATCCTCCTTTCAAGACACTGTCCATTCCGTTCAACTGCTCTTCCAAGTCCTTTGCCGTCTCTGACAGAATTACAATGTCATCGGCGAACCTCAAAGTTTTTACTTCGTCTCCATGAATTTTAATACCTACTCCAAATTTTTCTTTTTTTTCCTTTACTGCTTGCTCAATATACAGATTGAATAACATCGGGGAGAGGCTACAACCCTGTCTCACTCCTTTCCCAACCACTGCTTCCCTTTCATGCCCCTCGACTCTTAGGTTGACAATAAACAAAACACCATCTGTTAACCCAAAAATATAATCTATCTTTTTTGCCAACAAATGTTTTTCAGCAGTGCTACCAACGACTTCTACATTCATTACACCTCTTTAAATTATTTTAACTATGTACAAGTTGTTAAATTCTTTAAAGAATCGCTTAATTTAATAAATTGAAATGTAAAATGGGAAGAAATGGTGGGTGATACAGTTTTGTAAGAATCATATATGGATTTCACAACCTAAAAAACATAAGAATAAGGTATTTTCAGAAAAAAATGTTTTTTTTATCGGTGGCCTGTGTTATGGAACCCTCTACATTGCATTCGTACGTATTGAGAAGTCTTTTACTGAAGCAGAATGGAATCAAATGTTCCTTTTTCCTTAGACCTTGTGGTAACAGCTTTCTGAAAGATGAACGTGAGAGGCAAGGTTTGATGAAATGGTACAAGAGGCAATAGTGAAGAAAGGTGCGTAATATTCGTGCTTAATTAGCGCTATACTGACACTTGTCAAATCTGAAACGTGACGTAGGTTTGTTTCTAGATAGTAATTCTAGCCAAAAATGATATATGGGAACTGTAGTGTCGTGCAGTATGGGACAGTTTGACTGGGGGACGTACACTGCGTTGTCACCACGGGCTACTTGCATGATCGAAGACATGTAATGACTAGAAAATACATTTCTCGTCTCCCTTTGACTGTTTACATCTAGAGACTCTCCTTACAAGCTGCTACTGTCTTCTTGTCTGAACTGTTTATTACCTACGTTTTATTTCCGTACAAGGCCACACTCCAGGCAAGTGCCTACAGAAAAACAATCTCTGCTTCCGAAACGCTTTTCCTGCAGTTTCCAGTGTAAGTTTTATGTCCCCTTTACTTAGGCATTTGTCGGTTATTTTGCTGCCCAAACAGGAAGAAGTGTAGCTTCTCGGCTTTTGGCAAGATCAAGACGTCACAGATTGACCGCCGGCCGCGGTGGTCTCACGGTTCTAGGCGCGCAGTCCGGAACCGTGCGACTGCTACGGTCGCAGGTTCGAATCCTGCCTCGGGCATGGATGTGTGTGGTGTCCTTAGGTTAGTTAGGTTTAAGTAGTTCTAAGTTCTAGGGGACTAATGACCACAGCAGTTGAGTCCCATAGTGCTCAGAGCCATTTGAACCATTTGAACAGATTGACCCCCCCAAGCGTACACAGAGAACCAGGGGCACAAGGTGGCAACAGTTTGGCTATGTAAGTAATGATTTTGGTAAGAAGGTGTCAGTCTTCGTGCAGCCGTTGGTGCAGCAGTATTGAACGGCTCGCACAGAAGACGCCCCGTTATAGAAGATTTAGAAGACGTTTCCGTATGACCGTTTATAAGGCTATCGACGATTTGAAGATTACTAAAGCTAGTGGTGTTGGGGCGCAAGTTATATTGCAGGACCTCTCTGTATTTTGTGGATGGGTACCGAGTTTCGCCTTTACGAAAGTTAATGCAGCGTAATCTGGTAATGATTTGCTACCTATTGCAGTAGTGCGGCATCAAGTGAATAAAGTTAAAACAGTTTCATAACTTGAAACATTTAATATTAGGGATGTCATTGCGTATCGTACATTTCAAATTGGGGAGGTGTGTAACAGAGATATAAAACCTACAGAATGGCAAGAAAAGCGTTTCGGAAGAAGAGATTTTTTATGTAGGTTTTTCCAAAATGGTAGGCATTTCCAAAATTCCATTGGTATTAAGGATCAGGAATCAAATCATCGTAAAATTAATGAGCAGGAAGGAGCATGTATATCGACCAAAGATGATCTTATATGTAAAAATATTAAAATTGTTGGTGGTGTAACTCATTATTATAGATTGTGTGTATTTTTTTTTGGAATAGGGAAACTTTATTTAATTTATATAATACTAAGTTACATCACCAATAAGTTTAATATTTTTACATACAAGGTCAGCTTTCATCCAATAAATGCACCTTACTATTCATTAATTGTACGATGATTCCTCGTCGTTAATACCAATGGCATTGTGGATGAAAAATAGAATTTAGCCATATCTCTGTTTCACAGTTACAGTGTGACTGCTTTCGGGTCGGTGAAGCTCGGTCCAATCTCAAATGGAGGACAGTCGACACGAAGCGTTCCGGTAATGGGGTCGACATTTGCGATCTGTCCTTGGGGCGCCGGTGGCCAACTTTCCTAATCCGTTCTGTAGCTAGTCTATTGAGAATTCAATGTAGGTTACCAATTAATAATATCGGTACATACGTGGCCCGAGGTTTTCTCCCATAATGTCCTTAATGGTTCTTGAGCAAAAAAGATCGACGACCGCTGTTCTATAAGAAATGTTCAGCTTTCGCTATCTAGGGAGTGGGGGAAAGAAGAAAGGTACAAGTAATACGCAACAACGATTGTCCAAGGCAAAAGGACTTTCTATGAAAAGAATAAATAGCTAACAGCCAATATTTAAACCACAAGACCAGAAAAACAGGAATGAAAAGCTACGTACGGATCACTGCTCCGAATAGATGAGAAACATGAGCATTGTGGAAGACAGGAATGAAGTGATTAGAAATCTATGGGACACTGTGTTAAAGGAGAGTTAAAGATTAAATAGGTTGATCCTGTAAGTAATCACGACGCCTTGCGTCGAGTCAATGACAACTATTGCTAGGTGCGAGCACGATTCGCCCTCTCGAGGCCCTGTACGAACTTAATCGTATATATACGAGGGTCGGTCAAAAAGTAATGCCTCCCATTTTTTTTCTACTTAAAAAAATTAAGTTAAGTGAAAAATTTGAATTTGGCGCCATTCCTCAAACATTCTTCTGCAATCCACTGCAGTAGTAACTTTCTGTGTCAACAGGTGGCAGCACAGCAGAAGTTTGTAAGATGGCCGACATCGATGTTCGTTTGAGACAGCGTTGTGTGATTGAATTCTTGAATGCAGAAGGTGAAACGCCCATACGCATTCATGAAAGACTGAAGAAGGTGTATGGTGTTGTGACAGTGGATGTCAGCACTATTAGACGATGGGTTCGTCGTTGTAAGGAAGCTGAAGGGCAAACACCGTTGACTGACGAAAAGCGGAGCGGCAGGCCGGTGAGTGCAGTGACTCCACACAACATTCAGCAAGTTGATGACATCATTCGTGGTGACCGTCGGGTGACTGCAGATGAAGTGTGTCGCATTATTTCTCTTAGTAAAGGCAGTGTGATCACGATTATTAAACAATTGGGGTACTCAAAAGTTTGTGCACGGTGGGTTCCAAGAATGTTAACCGATCAGAATAAAGAGGCAAGGAAAACAATAGCCTCCCAACACTTGCAGCGCTTCCGTTAGGAGGGAGATGAGTTTCTGAAAAAAATTGAGACCAGGGACGAAACATGGGTGCATTTTTTTGAACCCGAATCAAAGAGGCAGTCAATGGAGTGGCGTCACACAAGCTCGCCGAGGAAGAAAAAATTCAAAACTGTGCGATCGGCAGGGAAAGTTATGGCAACAGTTTTCTGGGATACAGAGGGTGTGATTCTGGTTGATTTTTTGGAGCAGGGATGCACAATAAATTCTGTTCAATACGTCACAACCCTCAAAAAACTTAAAGCACGTCTTCAGCGAGTTCGCCCAACAAAATCAATGGCAGATGTTCTTCTTTTGCATGACAATGCAAGACCACACACCAGTCGTCACACCTCTGACGAGATTGTCAAAATTGGATGGGAAGTTTTTCCTCATCCCCCATACAGCCCTGACCTGGCACCATCAGACTTCCATCTGTTCGGGCCACTAAAAGAAGCTCATCGTGGGACTCATTTTGAAGATGAGGAGGCCGTCAAAACATCCGTGCGTCAATGGCTTAGGAAGCAGAGCTGTGATTTTTACCGTGCTGGGATACATGCCCTTGTTCAAAGATGGACCAAAACTGTAGAGATGGGCGGAGATTACATTGAAAAATGACAAAATGATCCTCAATGTTGTGGTTTTCAACCTATGTAATTGCATTTAAATTTCCTGACAATTAAACGTAGAAAAAAAATAGGAGGCATTACTTTTTGACTGACCCTCGTAGAAAGTTCATCCAACCCACGAGTCGACAACCTCCGCGATTTCTGTCTGTTATCGACACATGCTCGCAAGATATCGGTGCTGGGAATTTCAAGACTTTCGACAATGCTTTAATTTTAAGTTTGAATTCGGGCAACAAACGATAAAAGAAACTTTCTTTCCTGTGTTATAGTTACAAATTAACAATTTTCTGATTTTTACTTTTACTGTCAAATCTTGCTCTTTGCCAAATTTCATGATTCCTGTTCAACGAGAAGTACTCTGTAGGTTATAATAAGTGAGTTTGCGAGTTTGAAAATATGTCATGTAAATGGCCGTACTTTTTTATGGCATTGACTTAGAAATTTAAGGTTTTTGAAGACCAAGGGATCATAGACCTTAGCACGTAACAAATTTTCACTTGATGTGTGTTTCTGTTCCTGGGAAAAAAGGCGGCTTAACGGACGGACGGACAGACTTTCGAACGAAAAAAAAAGTTTTCGTGTGATATCATTACAGATTAACAGTTTCTGGATTTTTTTTCCTTTATGTGTACTGTAAAAACTTGCTCGTTGCCAAATTTCATGATTAAAGTCAATGGGAAGTAATCTGTAGAATTTAATGAGTGACTTTGTGAGTATCAAAACATGTTACACAAACTGCTGTATCTTTTCCTTGCACTGATTTAGAAGCTTCAAGTTTTTGACCTGCAAGGGACTATAGACAATAATATGTGGCAAAAATTTCAACCTAACACGCCTATCCGTTCCTGAAAAAAAGGGTTTTTAATTGTCGGTCAGACAAACAGACAGACAGACGACAAAGTGGTGCTATTAACACAATGAAACGAAAAGTTGGAATGGTTTGCCACACATTACGACATACATTGTTGCTGCAGTCTGTAGTTGACAGGATGATTGAGAATTGCTGAAGGTGGCCTAGATATGATCATGTAAGGGAGTTCTTCCAAAGCAAACAGGACAGCAGAAATGCTGAGATGAAGAAAATAACATAAGAGGCAACAAGGGAGATGCACCAAAAACCAAGCTTATAGTTGATGAACGATATAATAAAAACAAGAGAGGCTGAAATTAATACATTACATCCTACAATTTTATACATGGCTGTAATTTCAGCTACTGTATGACAATAAACTTGGAGAGGTTGAAAAAAATGAGCCAGCCACTTGCAGTGAATGTTTGGTGGACCTCTTGCCTAGGTTACGACAGTTTTCAAATTACGTCAGTTGTTACGAAAACATTTTAACAGGGCAAAGTACCGGTAGCGACTATAGCCAAGAGATTATATGTTCAGCTTACTCAGTTTTTCCCTCACATGCTGACTGAGTACACTGAATAAAGCCAGACGGCTCTCGTTATAAGATACATTCATCTTAAGAACACAATTAATCACAAGTCATGATTACGATGCAGCACTGTAGTATTACAAGTGTACACATCAAATGCCAAGTGTAGTGACACATTAATATAAGACTCTCGTCGACGCAAAAGTTGTCTTGTATGCAATACAATACAATAATGGCATCTGGGATTACAGCAGTATGTATATGACAAATAGCGTGAGTCAGCGGCGTAGATGTACAGACTCTAGCGGTAAGAAGAGGTAGCTGCAGATGACGCTAAAAGTGTGCACCTAAGAAATGCGCTCCGACGACAATGGGTACATTATGTAAGTAGGATACCAAAAGAAAAGAAAGTCATTGTTGATTTACAATGACATAAAATTAAGCAAATATAAAAGTGCCTATAAATGTGGAATGTGAAAATATTCTTTAACAGCGTAAGGCAGCAATGACATTTGGCCGTGTATATCGTAAAATCGTTGTTCAAAGTAGTAAATACTATGAAGGCAGGGGAGACACGAGATTTATTACACATAAATGATAAATGGAGAAACAACTGTTTAGCGTTAAAGAACCTCACAAACAGTAGTTTATAACAGAGCAACACTGCAACGACATTTCACAGTTCGTGTAGTATATAGCTCTACCAAAAGTAATAAATACTGTAAAGAAGGGGTTAGCTGGGCCTGGATTTGTTTCTGTTAGAAGCTTACTGCTAAAATGGAGGAACTTCTGCTTAATATCAGGGAAGTTTACAAACGACGGCTGTCAACCGTTTTAATAGTAAGGGTAGAATCACTGTAGTCATAAGTCATCGCTTGTAGTTAAGCAATGTAAACGTTTAAAAACGCTTGAAGCGACGTGGGTGACGCTGAGACAAGTAATTTAGTACTGTCCAAGACACATGGGGCGACAACTGCGGGAAAAACCCCAAAAGCGGATGACAAATGGCTACATATCACTCCTCTAGGATATTCTGTTTTCATTCTTGCGTTTTCCGATGTGATACGGTAGTGCTCGAAAATGGCAGCGAAGTATAAATCGTTTCATAAGTTAGATCTGTTAGATCTTTCCTGGTAATTAACCCTGATTTAAGAAAACTACTTGTCGAACCACTGTGTTACCTTCCCTCAACAGATTTCTTATCTTCACTGTTTACTTAAGTGCAGGGCCCTTGTTTCACACGTTCGACGATCAACAGTTACAAGCAATCTATGAGAAGATAAAACACACTGTGGGAAACGATCTCCATAAATGTCTTTCTTCAAGCGCATTGGAATTAGCAACACCATAACAGAGATCCATGTCTGTAAGCTCGTTAAAAGTAAACCGAATCATCCCAGTCTTGCATTACCACTATCACGAGCACTGCTTATCATGTTGCAATGTGTGTGTGTGTGTGTGTGTGTGTGTGTGTGTGTGTGTGTGTGTATTTGGAGCTTACAGGCCCTTAACGTCGAGGATGTCAGCGACCTTACAACTATAAAAAAAAACGAATTTGGATAAATAACTAAAATTGCTGTCACACTTAGAATAGGAAATCTATAAAATGCACTCATTCAGTCACTTTCATCTCACAATCACTCTTTCCACCCAATCGCTCTATCTCATCGGCCTTAATTCAATGGAGAAGGGTGAAAGGTGTTATATATGGGATTAAGACAGCAGTAGAACCACAGAAGAATTAAAAAAAAATGCATAGGGAAATGTGACGTGGGTGAACCAGTCATTCTGTTATCTCATTGAGGAAATCTCCCTAAAATTTTAGGACAGAAGTTGGACATATCACAAAACTATAGAACTCGAGCCACGTTCTGTCCAAGGTCATTGAGAATAGAGGGAAGCTTCTCTGGCAAACTGAGAGAGGACAAGTCACTCTGTCACCTATTTTAATCCTCAAGGATTCCCTTTAATGTTGCTATTATACCCTAGACTTCATTTTTGTGAGACAACAGGAAGTTTTCAACATGAGCAGGCATTGATGGGAGCATGTAAATTGTTTATGCATGCGGGATCTTTATGGTGGATCCCTTCGAATAGTATTTTATGGAGTTGTGAACAAATGGACAGTTTGATTATATTAACCGTAAATCTTGGAGTGGGCATTTGGAGCTTGGAAGCCACTTGAAGCTATTAGGGAGAGGAACATCTCGAAGCACTCGTGGGGATAGATCGCGGGCCCCAAGAATTTCCCGCACTGGTGGTGTGCAGGCAATGCATTCAGCCAACAAGGCGGAAAAACTGCCTACCCTACCTGTCAAAACGCCTCCGTCCACAGCACAGTCAAGGACGCAGAAGGTCGCATGGCCAGGTGTTTCGGCAGCGTCATAAACACCCATTGTGTCAAGAGATGGCGGTCATAGTAATTCGCAAGTATCACCTTGTGCCATGCGGAGCCGTTAGGTGATGTAGTCCCTCTGCCTGCTTTTTTGTTGTTTTTTTGTTTTTTTTGAAGCCTCAGACCATTGGAAGAATTTTAGAATGGAATGCAACATTTGTTGCAGTTCTGAAATGGTCTATGTTGGGACACAAAAGCACTTCTCTCAGTTTAGCTCATGCCCCTGGTTGGGCATGGAGTAACGTTCAGCCCATTCAGACAATGATGTCTGTGATCAAAGTGTTGCTCACTTTAAGCCTAAATGGAAACTCAAAACATGCTCCCTAAAGTGGCCATAGGAAAAACAGTTTGGGAGTTTATGTCTTCTCCTCCCTGCATGGGATTCTAAAGCAGGGAAAAGAATGTTATTAACTTTGTTTAGCTTTGGCCAAAGTGTAGAGCAGACGAGTTAGTGAGGAAATATGGAGAATGTGGAGTCTTGTGATTGCCACAAAAACTTGGGGGGGGGGGGGGGGGGAGGAGGTGATTGAATTGCTTTTTTCGAAGTTTTATCAAGATTTGACGGAAACGGAGGAGCAGAAAAATGTGGCCTTCTGATTCAGACTACACTCTGGAGAGGAGACTTGTGGTGAGTGGGTAGCTGTTGGGACACTTCAGATTGGCGTTGGTCTTGACTGGGAATGTGGTGAAGTCTTAGCTGTATCAACAGTTTAGACCTCAGTCATCATGGACAACTCGCTATGCTGAGGGTATCCTTATTCATATCAATGAATGTAACTCCATCTTCTGGAGGAGTATGGGACTACGACTGTTCAGTGCTAAATAAAAACAGCATCAACCGCCGTTGTATAGGTTTATTTCTAGGCAACTAGTTTCGAAGTTACACTACGTTACCTTCAAGCCAGCTGTCCAGCGAGCACGCATGCCCGTAATAGCTACTACGAGACCTGTAAAAGGTACTGTTATATTTATAACACGAAGGTTACTGGACTGGAACAGTATAGGCCTGAAGATGACGTACTGTAACGTCGAAACTGGCTACCTAGAAATAACGAAGTTATATGGTTCTTTCTCCCACTGCAGTGATAAATGCTAAAGAGACATTTTTGAAATTAATTCTTGTGTGAGGAGTTTGGAAATTGTATTGTTGCTATGATTTAATGAAACTCAGTTGAAACTTAAAGTGTCGATTAAGTTATTTCTTTGTCGGTGAGATTAGTACCCGACTTTTCATTTGCATTCATGATTTTATTTGACTGCTCACTCGCATTGCACATCGCGAGTTGTGTGCCGAATAACATTTTTCAGTATTGTTGGAATCCCGTCTAGCATCGTACATCGTGAGCACGGTGAGTGAAACTTAATTTTGACAGTCAGATCATTATTTAGAAAAAAAAAAAAAGATACAGAGCAGACGAGCGGCCCATTGCGTATAGGTAAGGCACAAAGCCACAAATTTCTCATCATTGAAGTTCATATTCAGAGTCAGGCAAAGTGATTGTCACAGTACGTTTATGAAAATAATGTAAGTTCAGAGGTTTAGCGCGAGTAAACTATTTTATGAACGTGCAACATTGTAATTTCAAACATATTTAACAGATGAAATAAAATGCGTTTTATTCAGCAATCATTTCTTGAGTAGTTTCGATAATAGCTCTGGTACAGCATTTGTTTTATGAATTAAAGAAGATTCGCAAATTCGGGGCCAACATTTAACATAAAATCATTTTATGAGAGTAGAGAGCGTACCTAAGTTTTACTGAGCAATCACCCTGTTTCGACCCATCCTTAAAGACAGCTGTAAAATTGTGGTGCTCAGTGAAAAGGGAGGAAAATAAATTATTAGATACATATGAAGGAGTGCAATCTCTCCTGTACTGCACTAAATCTAAAATTACCCTGGACCTCTGAAGCAACAATGGTGGCAGGCAGTTAAACCCTGGATTTGGTGCTGTACGTGTTCCCCACGAAGTGTCTCCAGCACACGCGGCGCACAGATCCCAAACGACTTTGTCTCTCGTGGACGATTGGAGACGAGGCGTTCCAGAGGTGGACGAGCAATAATATGGTACGCACAAGAAGTTGGAGCTCCGAGAAGATTACATACCTGATGTACCATGAGGAGTTACCTCCAGATGGTGAGTGGTGGTTCTCCTTACTCAGCACAGAGACTGAGTATGGGCTGGTCTTGTAAGTACCTGTGGCTTCCCAGATTCTCTCGTGGTATCAGAGTGAATAATCTTCCAAGTGAGATGACCACGCTGACCCATGCATTGTGCATCCATAGTCTGCCCGTGAACGCACAAAAGTCCTATTTAACGCAAAAACGAAAACGTAGTATTCTAGCGGATTTGATGTGTGGAACTGCTACCTACCAGCGATGGCAGGACCGATAAACCCAACAGCTATGGCCTTGCATATGGTGGCATCACGTGTTCAACATTGGTCATCCACTTTTGGGGTACTTCCACATATTTTCGGTTCTATGTGTCTTATGTGAAACTACTTGTCTCAGAATAATCTACGTCGCTTAAGAGGTTTTTAAACGTTCGTAAAAATGACCCAGCATGTGAAGATGGATATCCCATATAACAACAGCTATGACTGTTCTGCTTCATCTGACGTTTTTAAACTACTCTAACGCTTAGAAGATGCTGCTCCAATTTTTGCAATTAGCTTTCAGCAAATTTTAGTTTATGGCACCCCTTTCCTCCTTCATTACAGTATTTAGTACTTTGCATTCTATTGTTCCACTTTCACGGCAAAAGTTGTTGCAGTGTTGCTCCATTATAAGCTACTATTTCTACACTTCTCTAACTCTACGCAGAAGTGTCTCCATTTTAGCAATTAGTTTTTAAGAAATGTAATTCTTGCTACTTCCTGTCCCGAATTATTTACAGTGTTTATTACTTTTAGTAGTACTGTTAACTACATACACGACGCAATATTGTTGCACTCTTGCTCTGTTATAGCTACTACTTGTAAACTTCTTCTACGCTAAACAGAAGTTTCTGAATTTTATCAATCATATGTAATAAATTTAGTGTCTCCCCTGCCTTACAGTACTTACTACTTTGGAAATAATTTTACGACATACACCATGAAACGTCGTTGCCGGCATACGCTGTTATACGAACGTTTCCAGATTCCTTATTTATACGCACTTTTATATTCGTTTAATTTTATATCATTTTAGATTAACAAAGACCTTACGCAAGACACGATTTTATTTTATTTTTCTATTCTAATTACATAATCTACCCGCTGTCTTCTGGGCACGTTTCTTATGTGCACAAATTTAGCATCATTTGCAGCTGGCTCTCCTTAACGCTAGAGTCTGTACAGTTACGTAGCTGACGTGCGCTATTTGTCGTATACATACTGCTATAATCCAGACGCCATCATTGTATTCTATTGCATACAAGACAACATTTACGTCGACAAGGGCCTTTTGTTAATGGGCCACTACACTTGCCATTTGATGTGTACACTTGTAATACTATAGTGCTGCATCTTAAAGTATCACTTGGAATTATTTGTGTTCTTAAGATGGATGTCTCATACGACAACAGAAGACTTTCTTATTCATGGTACTTAATCCTCATGTGATATAGCAAGTGAGTACTCTTATTATACAATCTTTTGGCTACAGTTGTTACTTTGTTCTTTTTAAAATATTTTCTTAAGTATTAATGTAATTTTTAACATTCATTACTCCTTCTAAGTCAGTTTTAAGATTCTCGAAACCTAGGTCAAGATTTCCACAAAACCTTTCCTTTATTTTGTAACTGGTTGGCTGAAGTGGTCAGCCTCCCTAAGTTTACAGCACTGTTTTGTAATTTTTTTTCAGCCACTGTCTAAAATAAAATAGTTTCCGAAGCTAATAAATTTAGAATTAAATCATCAGCACTTTTGTAAAAGTTTTTGATACTGCTACGATATTGAAATTTTCTGACATAAAAGACAGGATTCCTAACAGGGCAAGAATCTCAACTTTAGCATATTGCGATCAACTGGGGCACCAAGTAAGCTACCAAGCCTGTGATAGTGCGTTCGTTCTCGTCTGGTCGTCGAAACGCAATGGCCGAGGTCTCGTCACCAGTTCTCCTCGCAGCTTCTACGTGACGGAAAGGACGATTAGAATGTGTTGTCTGTTACCATGTTATGTTCTGTTATGTTAACTGGGGACCTAGAAACGACGGAGAGGCTCCGTCGCCGCCGCAGCAGCAGTGGTCCACAACCTCACGACGACTACTGCTGCCCACATCACCCCTCCGCTGCCCGACACTGAACCCAGGGTTATTGTGCGGTTCGGCCCCTGGTGGGGCTGCTGGTTGCTGCGCAAAAATCTTAAAACATATCAGAAACGCGCATAAAAATATCTTGTTAGGGATATACAGAATACGACTAGACTTTCAAGAAATGAAAATCTTTACGCACATTACTGCACATGCAAAGAAATAAAACGCAAAAACAAATGACAACAACGTGTCACCAGGCAACGCCGGTCAACTGCTGTTTGTGTATGACAAATCGGTTTGAAACTTTTCTCATGTCAGCACGTTGTAGGTGCCGCCACCGGAGCCAGCCTTCTACATCTACATCTACATCCATACTCCGCAAGCCACCTGACGGTGTGTGGCGGAGGGTACCCTGAGTACCTCTATCGGTTCTCCCTTCTATTCCAGTCTCGTATTGCACGTGGAAAGAAGGATTGTCGGTATGCTTCTGTGTGGGCTCTAATCTCTCTGATTTTATCCTCATGGTCTCTTCGCGAGATATACGTAGGAGGGAGCACTATACTGCTTGACTCTTCGGTGAAGATATGTTCTCGAAACTTTAACAAAAGCCCGTACCGAGCTACTGAGCGTCTCTCCTGCAGAGACTTCCACTGGAGTTTATCTTGTGTGAATGCTCTGCAAAGCTAATCATTTGCATATCACAGCATCTTCTTCTTGTCGGTTAAATTTCGCGTCTGTAGCACGTCATCTTCGTGGTGTAGCAATTTTAATGGCCAGTAGTGTACTTTTGTTAGAAACGGCCCTCCTTGAAGTTGCGTTTAACACACTTTTTTGTTGTGTCAGTTGGAAAATGCCACCTGAATTGACTGTGGAACAACAGGTCAAAATAGCAGCTTGTTATAAGGCCTTGGGATCCGCGGTACCAGTACAAAAGAAGTGGAGCGCTGAAAGAGGGATCCGTGATACACTGAGTGCAAAAACTGTTAAAAACTGCCACTCCAAATTACGTACAACAGGAAGTGTCACCGATGCAAGATCAGGAAGACCATCGGCTTCGAGAAAACCAGAGATTGTAGAGACAGCTCGTGAAATCATCACGAAGAGCCCTAAGAAATCACTGCGTCGAGGATCTCGTGAAAGTTGTCTTTCACGTTTTGCAGTTGCTACGATACTTAAGAAAGATCTCACTTTTACGTTGCGGGAGCCACGTTACGTGTGGCAGAAGTTTCCTCGTGACTGTAACAGAATAGTGGAATCTGAAGGAATTTTCTTGGGTGGGAATGACGATTTGCTGAACTTTTTGAGGACACTCTGTGGACTGTTGAGGCAGTCATTCGCTTGCCAAAGACAAAGAAACTGCCTCTTTTTAACAACACAAGCAGAAGCCGTATTGAGAACATGCATTTCGATATTTAGAGCACGGAACTCAACGAAATAAGGTCAGGCTTCTTCTTTCCACTACAGTTCGATGAATCGACTGACGTTGCATCATCTTCCCAGCTGCCTGTCCATATTCGATACGTTATTGATGACGGACTGAAGGAAGAATACTTGTTCTCCGACTCACTGGACGCTACCACACGCCAAAAAGACAATTTTGTCGAGAAAAATGAGATTAGTCGAAAATGAGATTAGTCGAAATTGATAGGTGTATGCATAGCGCAACAACTTCAATGTTTTGGCGTTCGCTCTGGATTAAACACAATGCTGAAAGAAGTCGGTTCAATTTTAATATTCAACCACTGCATCATACATCGGTGTGCTTTGCCAGTGAAAACATGTCCTTGGAGACACTCGCGCATGTAATGAAGACTGTAAACTAAATTCGAATAAATGTGACAAACACAAGTATTCTGAAAGAGGTTCGCAAAAGGTTTGAATCAAATTCAGTGTGTTATAGAATTCTGGACCTTCGACAAGAAATTGCTTTGTGTCAGGCCATGGCGAGCACGGAAATGGAGAAAGAATGACATGCTAAAATAACAGGTAATATATTTTCTTCAAAAGCTGCCTATCTTACGGATTTCTTTATAGGACTAAATGCTTTTAACCTCGGTTTGCAAGGAGACATGGTAGACATTTTGTCAGTGTTGTTGTTGTTCTCTTCAGTCCAGACTGATTTGATGCAGCTCTCCATGCTGCTCTATCCTGTGCAAGTTTCTTCATATCCCAGTACCTATTGCAACCTACATCCTTCTGAATCTGCTTAGTGTATTCAGCTCTTGGTCTCCCTCTACGATTTCTACCCTCAACACTGCCCTCCAGTACTAAATTGGTGATCCTTTGATGTCTCCGAACATGTCCTACCAATTGATCCCTTCTTCTAGTCAGTTGTGTTACAAACTCTCTTCTCCCCAATTCTATTCAATACCTCCTCACTAGTTATGTGATCTACCTATCTAATCTTCAGCATTCTTCTGTAGCACCACATTTCGAAAGCTTCTATTCTCTACTTGTGTAAACTATTTATCGTTCATTTTTTACCTCCATACAAGGCCACACTCCATACAAATACTTTCAGAAACGACTTCTTGGCACTTAAGTCTATACTAGATGTCAACAAATTTCTCTTCTGCAGAAACGCTTTCCATGCCATTGTCAGTCTACATTTTATATCGTCTCTAATTCGACCATCATTAGTTATTTTGCTCCCTAAATAGCAAAACTCATTTACTACTTTAAGTGTCTCATTTCCTAATCTAATTCATTCAGCAACACCCGGTTTAATTCGACTACTTTCCGTTATCCTTGTCTTGCTTTTGTTGATGTTCATCTTATATCCTCCTTTCAAGATACTGTCCATTCCGTTTGCGTGCCCTACAAGGTCCTTTGCTGTCTCTGACAGAATTGCAATGTCATAGGCAAACTTCAAAGTTTTTAATTCAAATAATGGCTCTAAGTACTATGGGACTTAACATTTGAAGTCTCCTAGACTTAGAACTACTTAAACCTAACTAACCTAAGGCCATCGCACACATTTCATGCCCGAGGCAGGATTAGAATCTGCGACTGGAGTAACAGTGCGGTTCCGGACTGAAGTTCCTAGAACCGTTCGGTCATTGCGGCCGGCTTCAAAGTTTTAATTCTTTTCCATGGATTTTAATTCCTACTTCGAATTTTTCTTTTGTTTCCGTTAATGTTTGCTCAATATCCGGTTTGAATAACATCGAAGTGGGCTACGACACTGTCTCACTTCATTCCCAACCACTACTTCCTTTTCATGCCTCTCGACTCTTATGACTGACGTCTGGTTTCTGTACAAATTGTAAATAGTCTTTTGCTCGCTGTATTTGGCCCCTGCCAACTTTAGAATTTGAAAGAGAGTATTCCAGTCAACATTGTCAAAAGCTTTCACTAAGTCTAGAAAAGCTAGAAACTTAAGTTTGCCATTCCTTAATCAATTTTCGAAGATAAGTCGTAGGGTCAGTATTGCCTCACGTTCTCCAGAATTTCTACGGTATCCAAACTGATCTTCCCCGAGGTCGGCTTCTACTAGTTTTTCCAATCCGCCTGTAAAGAAATTTGCAGCCGTGACTTATTAAACTGATAATTTGGTAATTTTCACATCTGTTGACACCTGCTTTCTTTTGGATTGGAATTATTATTTCTTCTTGCAGTCTGAGGATATTTCGTATGTCCGATACATCTTGCTCACCAAATGGTAGAGTTTTGTCAGGGCTGACTCCCCCAAGGCTATCAGTATTTGTAATGGAATGTTGTCTACTCCCGGGGCCTTGTTCCTACGTAGGTCTGTCAGTGATTTGTCAAATTCTTCACGCAGTATCATATCATCTACGTCCTCGTCCATTTCCATAATATTGTCCCCAAGTACATCGCCCTTGTATAGACACTCTGTATAGTCCTTCCACATTTCCGCTTTTCTGGCTGTAGCTGCCCCTTTCCTTTTCGCCGTTCGCACTACCAGCATAGCAAGGCCGTTTTGGTTAATGTTACAAGGCCAGATCAATCAATCATCCAGACTGTTGCCCCTGCAACTACTGAAAAGGCTGCTGCCCCTCTTCAGGGACCACACGTTTGTCTGGCCTCTGGACAGATACCCCTCCGTTGTGGTTGCACCTACGGTATCGCTATCTGTATCGCTGAGGCACGCAAGCCTCCCCACCAACGGTAAGGTCCATGGTTCATGGGAGGGGGTAATTTTGACTGTACATGATAAAACTGTCAGCTTTCTTCGCAGATTAGAGATTTACAAACGGAGGATTGGAGTTCAAGATATTTCTAAGTTACCATAAGTAATACTGATGCTCAATGCCAACAGTGAAAAATGCTCGTCCATACCTTATCTGTACGTCAACACTTACCATCTGTCATACACATATCAGTAACTAATTTCCTGAACTGAGGAATCAACAAGTAAATGCCTGGGTTTTAATACCGTTTCCGACGAATGAAGGAATATTTTCAGGTGGTGAAGATCAAGTCGCAGCAGAAGGTTATTGGGAAATGTGAAGGCAACACTCTGTAAACAGATTCCTTTAAAATAGAAATAGCAACATCCTGGAGTATGCATTATTATCACAAAAACATTGAAGAATGTTGATTCCGTCCATCACAACTAGTAGTTGTGAAGCTGGCATTGAAACTATCGTGGCAATAAAAACAAAAGCAAGGAACCTTATCCTGATTCACGATTGGTATTGGTTGAGATCAAACAAAATGTTAGAAGAAAGATTGTCAGTAAATGATGGCACCCATCTCATTGACTTTAGTTAATTATCGATTTAACGGAACACCTGTAACAATAGGTAAGTTTCATTTCTTAAGCCTTAATGCATTTTCCTGTAATTTTTACAATAGGTATGTTCAAACAATTGTTTTTCTTGTCTAAACTTTTGTTAGATACTACATTCTGTTGGGGGTATTGGTATCGTTCATGGGTAATGATCTCAGGAAAGCTGGTAACTTCCAATCTAGAATGAATAAGGCAACGAACGAGCAACGCAGAAATTCCGATGTAAAATGTTAAAATTTTAGCCTAAGCTCGCCAGCATGTGCGTATGTTTGTGGGGCCGTGTGTGGTTTCGCATAACCTGTTCCCGTGACAAGGAACAGAGATATCTGATACTTAAGGAAAGAATTTCCTGCACGGATACCGACGCCGCGTAGCATCCTCTGGGAGTACTGTGAACGTAACCTGGCGTGACAGCCTATTGTCACACGACACAGCACAACACGTACGTAGCTAGAGCTTCCATCCTCACGGCTAACGCCGAATGACTCGCCAGTCACCAGTAATTAATGTCCTCTGAAGGCTGGTTCTCCCTGTTCGTGCGTTGCCTCTAGATTTGGATGCGCCTTAGGGGTGAGTATACCATTAAGCTGGTACATCAGAAATTCAATTAGACGACGCCAGTTAATGGAAAGGAGAGAGACAGGACATGCATCTTGTAGAACAGGGATTGAATGTTACCAGGTGATAGCATAACATGCCGCTTTTAGCTATAGCTGTTTATTCTGATATTATAGGCCTGCTGTTATCTGTCTGCTAAATATTAATGTTTATGGGAAAAGGAATTTATATGTCTGTACTTATCACTGAATCTGACTGTCTTTATGAATGGGATTTGACTGCAAGAAAAGTTAATTTGAGGTTGTGCGAGATGCAAACATGTTTTATGTTCCCAAGCCATCGTCTCCGTTAGAAGAAGAATGATGCAACTCCTGCAATACAATCCATTGTTTAGATTCCGTAAGGTGAAGATGAGCTTTGATCGAGTTCGTCGATGCTTTCTTTAGATAAATTTGTAGGCAAATGATTTCTTTAAATACTATCTACTGTCATTTTTTTGTATTATCTCTTGAGATACTTCAGTTACATAAGTTACGAATCCAGCTGTTACAATACACCATTGCCTACTACATCCTATGTTTTCACTATGGTGGACTTCATCAAAAATAAACTTCTTTGGATTTTTTGTATTCAGTATTAGCTGAGTATCCGGCGTTGTCATGATATCTCTTTATTCCAGTCTTCTGTCAGTCCATCTCACCCTTTCCCCTCTGACCACCTTCTCCTCTGTCCAACTCGTCCTGCCCTTCTCTCTGTCTATCTGTTCCCAACTCTCTTTGTCCATTTGCTTCTTCCCTCCCCCTCTTTGTCCATATGATCCTACCCCTCTATGCGTCTATCACTTTCTTCGCACCTCTAAGTCCATCTTCTCTTCCTCCCTCTAAGTTAATGCAGCCATCCTCTCTAAGTCAGTCTCCTTCCCCCCTCCCTCTGTCCATCTCCTCCTCCGCCTCTCTCAGTACATCTCATCATCTCCCCTTTCTCAATCTATCACCTCTTCTCCAGTCTCATCCTCTCCACTCTCTCAATCTATCACCTCTTCCTCCATCTCATGCTCTCCCCTCTCGGAATCTATCACCTCTTCCACTATCTCATCCTCTCCCCTTTCTCTGTCCACTCCCTTTTCCCTCTTTCTTTGTCCATCCCCTCCTTCCTCCTAACTTTGTCCACCTCCTCCTTCTCCCTAAGAAGAGGTGTCTGAAGAGAACTTTTGAAAGTCGTCTGTTAGAAAAGTCTTTCATACATTGTATCAGTCCTTGATTTGCGAGTCACTTGCATATCGCGAAGACTACCCTGTCCACGGTTCTTTTGTCTGCTAGTTCAGTCTCATCCCATGGTTACGTAGCGTATCTGGAAGGCTGCTTTGAGGGTAGGGACTTGTCTACCACACACCTTCGCTAGCTAGTTCGATTGGACTTTGCTTGGTCCTGGGGTATGTGGGCAAAGGACTCTTTTTCTTCTTCTTTTCTCACTACTCTTGGAACTGGACACGCTGTTTATATCACGCTGTAGGCCGAAGACTTGGTAAAAGTTGTCTTTTGAATGATTCGAGAAAAGCAATAATCAACTTTAGATTCAAGGAATTTTGATGCATGACTGCGCTGTACTGCCCTGATTACATTTTATATTGTTTTTCAGGTGCATTTGCGTATCCATGAGCATAAGATTAGGTTTCTTTGTCTTGATCTCGAACATCTAATATCAGTATTGGTCCTACATTAGTTATCCGTGGATAAAGGTCGAATTTCGTTTTACACTTCCTCTCATTTAATAGTGTTGTGGGGCTTTGAAGGTATATTGGGTTCTTTTGTACTTTTATGAATGCGTGTTATTTGTACGAACATGTGGTCCGATTGTGGACATATGTATCTACAGTTAAGGTATTTCCCTGTTTATTTTGAATAATAACTGAAATTTCTCACGCTTTATTTCCTCCTGAAATCATTCTTTCAGATTACGAACTGTTGGCGTTTACCGCCATTCTAGGATTCCTGTCAAAATGAGTTGTTATACAACCACTCATAGAAAACAACATAACAAAGTCAGTGACACATACAGTTCAGTCTACGGCCTGATTAGTAGCAGGTGTGAGCACAAAGTTATTTGAACGTTCAGAGTTTAGCCAAAAGCAGGCCACTATAAACTGTATTCAGATGATGAAACGTTAATAATTTTCCATATGATTTTCTGAACAATTAAGTCGCAAGTTGCAGAGAACTTCAAAACAAGTATTTCAGCCATGAAGATTTCGAGAAATGGTGGAAAACATCTTCTCGTCAGTGAAAATGACATTTTCACACTACACACTCAGATGGAGCTCTGCAAATGTCAGAATGTATAAATCATAGTCTTCTCTGACCTCTTGTTTCACGGCGGATCGTCGTGCGTGTGGTCCAGCGTCTCTGAGCCTTGTTACTCGAGCAATGGAATTTAATCTCCCGCTACAACTACTTCACGTTCGAAAGGGATTTCTCTGCTCCTACACAGTAGCTCCCTTGTTCAAACAAATTTTGGCCTTCCAGCCGGTCGTCGTTCAATACTTGGCACGATATTTCAACTGGGCACCTGCCAGTCATCTTCAGGTGAGCCGTCACAGATTGGCGAAAACGTTTTTTTTTCCTTTATTGTTATTTTATACCTATACATAGGTAGGCCAGCAGCGGCGTAAGTAAGCCGCTCTTCGGCCACAGACATGAACATAGTACAAGCAGTAAGAGATACAAAGAGACATGGAAGTTAAAAAACAGTAGACAAACAGAGTAAAATAACAGAAGCCGTTCACTGTGGAGGAGTCAAGTTAAAAGTGATTCACACAGCACATAACGGAGAGATACAAAGTAGCATACGTGAACGATTGAGCACGGAACAAGAGACACAGGTGCTCTAACGGGAGGACAAAACACATAAGCACTGCGGCGACAATCTCCGGCGGTTGGTGATGCACTTGTCACACGAGTAAGGCCGGGGACCTGCCAGAGGGAAGGGGCGAGGGTAGGAGGGAATGGGGGAGGGGTTGATGCCAATGGGGAGAGGATGGGAGAGGGAGGGGTGGTGTGTGGAAGCCCAGGGAGAGGGGGAGGGGAGGGAAGGAGGGAGGGAGAGAAGGGAGAGAGGGTGCCCACAGGATAAGGAGAGGAGAGGGAAGGCAAGGCTCAAAGTTGGTAGGAGGGGTAGATGGAGGGGAGGAGGGCATCATCCGGGAGGGGGAGTTGGCGGAAGCCACCTTGGGAGAGGGTGTGGAGAGTGTGAAGATGGAGAGCAGGTGGGATACAGGAGTACAGGCGCGGCAGTGGGTTGGGGTGGGAGAGGAAGGGAGAGACAAGCGGGTGGGGAGGATCAAGCTTGCGGGAGGTGTAGAGGATCCATATCCGTTTGAGGAAAAGGAGGAGGTGTGGGAAGGGGATGAGGTCATAGAGGATCCGCGTGGGGGAAGGGAGGCGGATGCGATAGGCGAGGCGGAGTGCATGGTGTTCAAGGATTTGAAGGGATTGGTAAAAGGTAGGAGGGGCGGAGATCCAGGCGGGATGGGCATAACAAAGGATAGGACGGATGAGGGATTTATAGGTGTGGAGGACGGTGGAGAAGGCGAAAACGTCCTTCGTTCCGCAATATATAGCGTTCTGTGACTATTTGCGCATGCGTCGAAAACTTGACAGATGAACCACACTGCCCACCGGTGCACCCTCGCTAGTAGAATAACAGAACTCTGTCGCCCTCTGCGTTGCTGTCTGCCGCGGCCGTCGGCGCACTCTGTCGTCTTCGATTAGAGCAAATCGTGGAGATGATCGGATTCCATGCACTGTTCCCCTGGTAGCCGCTACCACGGTTTAATAGATTTTCCACCAGTCGTATTTCTACGGATTCTTTAATAATGGAGTCCCAGAAAGACGTTGCTGTGTACAAAATCAGTTTTCTCATACTCCGTTGAATGTCCAGTAGAAAAACAATGTTCAGCATTAGCCATTTGCAGCCAAGCAAGTCCGCTATTGCAATATTCATATATGTACAATGTGCATGTGGTCATTGCGAAAACGTGAACTATGGCGCACTCATTTCCAAATGCCACCAAAACAGGGCAAACGTGCTATTACTATTTTCTTGGTTTCCGAAGGACAAACACTAGTAGACATCCATCGTAGAATAAAAAATCTATGAGGATAGCATATCAGTCTAAAACCACAGTTGTGGCAAGGTGCGCCCAGTTTCGTGGTGGTCGCGATTCGAGACAAGGTTTCGGTCGATCTGGGAGACCAGCAGCATCCATTGCGGTAAACCACAAGCCGGTGCTTGATGATGCGGTTGGGACGGACCGGAACATAACAATTCGTGTTCTCACAAAGTATGTCGACATCAGCTTCGGTAGCATGCAACACATTATTCGGTAGGGTTTATGCTACCATAAGGTCTGCAGCCTGTCTATATCAAGCGTAGAACGCCGAACAAAAAGCAAACCTGATGGTTGTTTGCCTGAAGCACCTGATGCCACACTGAATGTTGAAGATAACGCATTCTTTGAGCTCGTTGTTTCAGCCGTCGAAAGCTGGTGCCGAAAGTAAGAACCGGAGTCAAAGGCGTTGACGATACATCGTTGTCATCCGTCATCCCTTCGTGCCAAGAAGTACAGGAGCCAGGCATCTGTTCAACCTGTAATTTGCTTATCAGCGGCATTGCTTATAAATTCTGAGGAACATGGTGTCTCCTTCACTGGGTAATGGTACTGCGCAACGATGGGGAAATTACGCCTTATACGTAAGGCGAAACGTCCGGGAAAACTGCTACAGAGGTGCTGATGTTTCATGATAACGCACCTTGCCACAACGAAAATGTCGTAACGTAGAAATCACGTCAACTGAATTAGGAGACACTCGGACACCCGACTAATCTCATCCCATGGGACTATCACACCACCGCTCGCTTAAAATACCACATTAAAAAGTCGACGATTCATGACAGACAGCAATGTGTAGCAGGTGGCAACGGATTTCTTTAAGCAGCAGGACATGTTTTAGGTAACAGTTGTCTTCAACCTCGATGTTTGCAGCGATTTTGCTTGATCGATTGGTTCAAATGGCTCTGAGCACTATGGGACTTAACTGCTGAAGTCATCAGTCCCCTAGAACTTAGAACTACTTAAACCTAACGAACCTAAGGGCATCACACACGTCCATACCTGAGTGGGGATTCGAACCTGCGACCGTAGCGGTCGCGCGGTTCTAGACTGTAGCGCCTAGAACCGCTCGGCCACTCCGGGCGGCTTTGCCTGATCGAAATACTGATTCTGGACTGTACGGCCTTAGAGCGGAAACTTCTTGATCGTCGTTTATAAAATTAGGTAACTGACATGGATATGTGATTCAACGGAAGTTTACACCTTACAGGATCACAATCTCATTTTTTTAGTCACTGTTCGCTTGTTCAGGTAATCCGTTCCAAAAAGCCTCATTTTCATCAACACAAAGTCTGTACAGCTCACATTACGCGCACCATTAGGAAGAAGGGCAAAAAACAGACTCAGCCATTAATTTCTTCTCTGACAAAAATTTCAGTGGACAGCTTTCATCTAAACTTGTGTGAGCCGCGCGCGATTAGCCGAGCGGTCTAGGGCGCTGCAGTCATGGGCTGTGCGGCTGGGCCCGGCGGAGGTTCGAGTCCTCCCTCGGGCATGGGTGTGTGTGATTGTCCTTAGGGTAATTTAGGTTAAGTAGTGTGTAAGCTTAGGGACTTATGACCTTAGCAGTTAAGTCTCATATGATTTCACACACATTTTAAACGTGTGTGAGGTTTTAGTGTCGGCTAATGTGCCATGGTACTTGCTAAAGGACACCACTTTTTAAGTGCTTCCTACAATATACCAGGAAAGTCGACTTTGTGCAAAAGTTATTTGAAACAGATGCATGAAAAAGTTATTGCTGGTATTAGAATAGACATTTATGACCACCGTATTTGGCTTTTCGTCTTGGAGACTACTGTCGTCTATGGCAGAACTTTCTCAGACTGAAAGAGTGTGCTGAGAGACAGTAGAAACAGTTTCACTTTACACGGCTTGAAATGTGTTTCACTGTGTACTGCAATACCAAAACGTAATATGACTGCAGCGGTAGGCCACGGATTGTGGTCATTCTAAGTTACGCAACTCAAGTCTGTGAGTGAAACATGAAAGGAATTTTTTCATAAAAGACGTTTCATTATAATATTAAGGAAAGAGAAAGCAGTTGTAGCACCGGTAAATATCTCAACTCCTTGTGAATTTTTGCGAGTTTCCATATAATGAATAATTAGTTGTTCATTTTTCACAAAGAACTACACCGACTATGTCAAAAATATAATAAAATTTTCTATGTTAATATTGGAGTTCATCATATTTTTTGTTAAAGACTCCAAAAGACAAAAATAATTTCCAAGAAGATGAAGTGCTAAATTAAATTTTACAAAAACGTAATAATATGGGCTCTAGTCACTAGCAATGGTCGCTAATTAGCATCGGTCCCGGGCCAGGCTCACAACAATGAAAATATCACGCGACGTGCCCTGCCGTTGCTTAGCAATAGTCTGTTTCGAGAGCTGAAGAGATTTGGACGTGTATTGGTGTTCTTCGAAAGGAATAGAGTGATAAAAAAGTTTGCTGAAGGTCTTTACAAATATAAGTGAAATAAGACTTTGAAAGAAGGTTAACTATCGAAGGAAAGCAGAATTGTGAGATAGAAGACTTGAAAGCGAATGGAGGTAAGTGACCAATAGACATCCATGATCAGCTATCATCACACATCTATGCTGAAAACCTATACTGTAGGCAGTAACTTGAAAAGCTGCTACTGCTGAGTGCTGAATGTCCTAATCAGAGTGAGATACAGAGAGTATCCGAGTAACACAAAAAATATTTCGGAGGTTTTTCGAATTTTTTTTGTGTTTTTTGCCTCCGAAGCTTCTGTGAATTGTGTATCTCTCTGCCTCGACTGCTATGCTCCGCAAACCACTTTACGGTGTTTGGTGGAAAGTGCTTCAACATTCCCGACTTTCGCTTTGTATTTTCACGTGATCCGTGGGAAAGTCTTCTGCAAACAAATCATCATAGTGGCTCTAATTGCTCAGATATCCGAGCCATTAGCATCGCGTGAGATCTCTATCGGAGCAAGTAATATATTGTCCGACCCTCCATGGCACGTACGCTTCGCTAGAGGGATGTGGTTTGAGAAATTAAGGCTTCCTATGAAAAGTATTTCATTAATTTCTTACATTTCTGTTTAAGATCTATTTGGCTTGCTGCTCAAGAGACAGAAACAGGCCATAAAACTATTATAGACGTATCCGTTTTGCTATTAACTGTGTTCGGATTTTGTTATCAGAAGGAGCAAAAAGAAAAAGATAGAGATAATAGAGGCATGATTTCGTTGGATCGTGGGGTGTGGGCTGTTGTTTCAGAGAATCACTCTCGTCCAGACATGATTTTGAAGCAACATGAAGGCAGGACAACTTGTACTATGTTTGAGCTAGTAAAATGTTATATGGCAGATGGGTCAATCATAATGTGAGATGGGTGGGCTAGTTGTTAGGAATTAGATGAAACTGGGTAGATGCAATTGGCTGTGAATCACCTCGTGAATTTAGGGATAAAAATCAGGAGCAAGTATAAACATGACTGCAGGATAATTAGGGACGGGGCAATAAAAAGTATAACTGGGCAAGAGAAAGGGAATTTCAGTGCTACATAGTCATTTAAGTGAGTAAGTCACGAGGAAGAATGTTCCAAAAAATCAGCGCTTGTATGATATTTTTTTAGAAGTTGTGTGGAGGATGTATTTGCTGAAGAAAGATAGTTAAGTTTCTGTTTTTGAATGTTGGTGAATTTTTCGTTTTTTTTAATTTTCCCAATTGCTTTTGTTTCGCTAATTTTGTTTCATGGTTGGTTTTGAAGTATTAGGATGGTTTATTTCAATAATTCGTAGATAGCCTTGTTTTCTTGGACTTCAACCTGTCGGGGATACTAACCTGTTATTGGTAAGTACTGGTGCGTACCCTATTACTGAAGTTTCCATTTCTATACTAGTTTTGTCTAACAGTGACTTGCTGTGTGATGGTTCTTGCGTTGTGCTGATGTTGGCAATTGTTTGACGTTGGTGTTAGCGAATTTGTAAATATCTATTGAGTACATGTCGGGGAGGAGATGGAGTGAAAATATAAATAAATTTTTTGGAATTACTGAAGTTCCGAATTTTCGTGAGAGTGGTTATCTCGTGAGTCAATAGAACAGCTTAATGTCAGGATAATGGACTGGTTTAGCCTGAGGTCTAGGTTACGAAGGGATGTGACGATTTGGATGCGAGATGGCAAAGACAACGACTCTGACAGGGGAAAAGTTTCCTGTGGTGACACGCTGATCGGTAGCGTAGCTTGAGGTCTATGTGAGGTTATAACTCGACAGTTTTCTCGTCAAAGCCAAGAAAAGTACACTACTGGCCATTGAAATTGCTACACCAAGAACAAATGCAGATGATATATGGGTATTCATTGGACAAATATATTATACTAGAACTGACATATGACTACATATTCACGCAATTTGAGCGCATAGATCCTGAGTAATCAGTACCCAGAACAACTAGCTCTGACCGTAATAACGGCCTCGATACGCCTGGGCATTGAGTCAGACAGAGCATGGATGGCGTGTACAGGTACAGCTGCCCATGCAGCTTCAACACGATACCACAGTTCATCAAGAGTAGTGACTGGCGTATTGTGACGAGCCAGTTGCTCGGCCACCATTGACCAGACGTTTTGAGTTGGTGAGAGATCTGGGGAATGTGCTGTCCAGGGCAGCAGTCGAACATTTTCTGTATTAAGAAAGGCCCGTACAGGACCTGCAACATGCGGTTGTGCATTATCCTGCTGAAATGTAGGGTTTCTAATGGATCGAATGAAGGGTAGAGCCACGGGTCGTAACACATCTGAAATGTAACACCCCATACCATCACGCCGGGTGATACGCTAGTATGGCGATGACGAATACACCCTTCCAATCTGCGTTCACCGCAATATCGCCAAACACGGATGTGACCCTCATGATGCTGTAAACAGAACCTGGATTCATCCGAAAAAATGACGTTTTGCAATTCGTGCACCCAGGTTAGTTGTAGAGCACACCATCGCAGGCGCTCCTGTCTGTGAAGCAGCGTCAAGGGTAACCGTATCCATGGTCTCCGAGCTGATAGTCCATGCTGCTGCAAACGTCGTCGAAGTGTTCGTGCAGATGGTTGCTGTCTTGCAAACGTCCCCATCTGTTGACTCAGGGTCGAGACGAGTCTGTACGATCCCTTACAGCCAATCGGATAAGATGCGTGTCATCTCGACTGCTAGTGAGTAATACGAGGCCGTTGGGATCCAGCACGGCGTTCCGTATTACCCTCCTGAACCCACCGATTCCATATTCTGCTAAAAATAATTGGATCTCGACTGACGCGAGCAGCAGTGTCGCGATACGATAAACCGCAATCGCGATAGCCTACAATCCGACCTTTATCAAAGTCGGAAACGTGACGGTATGCATTTCTCCTCCTTACACGAGGCATCACAACAACTTTTCACCAAGCAACGCCGGACAACTGCTGTTTGTGTATGAGAAATCGGTTGGAAACTTTCCTCATGTCAGCACGCTGTAGGTATCGCCATCGGCGCCAACCTTGTGTGAATGCTCTGAAAAGCTATACTGCATATAACAGTATCTTTCTTCTGTCGGTTAAATTTCGCGTCTGTAGCACTGTATCTTCGTGGTGTAGCAATTTTAATGGCCAGTAGTGAACATGTGGTAAGAGACTCACCTGTAGTGTACCAAGTGATCTGTGTTCGGTGTATTGCGCAAATTTCGTTGAGGCGTCGAAGGGAACGAATGCCAGAACGAATGCCTCGTTGATCTGCGTCGTCCGTCGTGATACATGATGCACCTACTTGTATTTACGCCGAATGTTTGGACTATGTGGTTCAATTACGAGGTGTTAGTACAGAAAAGCAGTTGCCATTATCTACGAATAAGTACTATCGTCATTGTCTGAAGACGTTTTAACGGTTTAACAGTATCAGTTTTTTCGTCGTGGTACTTGTTTGGCTTATTTCCGAATATCATTCGATTTACGAGGAGTTATTTATTAGAAATTTTTCGCTGCTTCCGAATGTAATAAGATCCAAGGTTATTCGTGGAACAAATATTATTTCTGTGAATCATGGGAACCATTACAAACAGTAGCAGACTTTAGGAAAGTAGTTGAGCCTGTAAGCGCGTTTCTACATAATTTTTTTTATTTGGTAGTTTTGACTGTTTCATTTAGCAGTATGCTTTTTTTCCAGTAATGGGTTGTGTTAACAGATACCGGTAGTTACAGTTCTCGGTTGTGGCTCGATATAGTGCGCAACAGTTCATCTGCAGTATTTGTAAATTCTAACAATGAGTAAAAAAAATTAACCACGTCGCAAAGCAAATATTGCAAATTACGAATATTGTAATGAGAGAACTAGTTTGAGAACGGAAAAGGAATCGTGTAGGCGGTATCGTAAAAACGCACTCTACCGCTGTAGTGGACGTCAGTACATTATGAAGAGGATAGAAATGATTATGGTAAAAATGGAAAGTATTCGAAAATACACTTTTGCGTATTAAGCGTTACAAGTTACACTTACTTCAGCAATTGCGTCCCGGCGGACATAACGCAAGGTACGAAATTTACATTTCATTTCTCCAGATTATGGCATAGGACACTTTTTTAGGGTGATTCAACTTTCGGACGAATCGATGTTTCATCTATCGGGTAAAGTAACCCTTTTTTCTTCCCAGCGGATGGGGCCCCTCCATGCTCGCACCAACGTGGTGACCAAACCAAAAGTTCTACTGTCACCTCCGTATAACACGTTAGTTTTAGAATCAGGAGTCACAGGATGCAGGCTGTGATGTTATCCATGCGTCTGGGTAAGATTACTCATTTACATGGTCCATCAGGAGATAGAAGTGGTCGAAAACGATCGAAGGGTAGCGGTTGTAAGGGCAGAGGAAAAAAAAGTGCCAAGGCAAGCGCCAAGGGAAAAAAAAACTCTGCGACAGTAGGACGGGTAGTAAGGGCAGTAGCGGATTGCTAGCTGCGACAGCGCATGCAAGGTGTGGTTATGTTAGTGCGAGGTATCGTGCATCGTTACCGTTGTCGTTGCTGGCGCTCGTTCCAGGATCTGCTGCTGCTGCGTCCCTGAAACATTTCATTGTCGTCATATATTAGTGGGCGATCGGTCATAGATCAGCTCACAGTGTAGGGGGTGTGTGTGGCTGGTTTGCGTGCTGTGTACAGTACGGTTTCCCTGCGATTGCCGGTATTTCGGCGGGTTAAGCATCTGGGGTTGCCAGTAGTAGCTGAGTTGCAGGGGCTCGCCAGTACTGTCATGTTAGAGTGCTATGGACCATAGATGTTCAGTTTCGTGCTAATAGTGTTTTTGGTCTATTATGTTTCCATCTATGGTTGTGGTCGTAGTTACCCAGAGAAAGGATAAACGGGTTACGCGAGTGTCTCGTGTTTCTGTATAGTCGTGTGGAGAGTTTTTGGAATACCTGCAAGATGGTATCTAGCCGATATTCCCGGTGAAGGTCCGCGGTGCGCGTGTAGCGCGGAGCGTTGCTTATGATTCTGAGTACTTTGTTCTGTATGAGCTGCAGACGGCGCAAACGTGTGGGCGCAGCGTATCACCAAACGGGAGCAGCATACGTCATCAGAGGTCTGATAAGTGTGGTGTACATGGACCTGGACACCCTCCTATTCAGTGTGCTACGCCTGTTAAGCATAGGGTAGAGTTGTTTGAGCCTCGCGTTTGCTTTGTTGGTCACGTGTTGGATGTGGTCCCCCCAGAGTAGTTTCCGGTCCAGCTAGACACCGAGGTATTTGACCTTCTCTCGGAAACGTATTGGGCGTGCGTGTAGTGTTATTTGATTACAGTGTTGATGTTTGCGCAGTAGTTTCTGTCTTGTGGTGAACAGAACGGCTTCGCACTTGTCGATGTTTACTCTAACACGCCACTTCACCAGCCAAGGCTCTGCCGTTCTGAGTGCAGTCTGTAGTCGTGATTTAATGTTAGACGGCTTCCAATCTTGCGCTAAGATGGCAGTGTCATCCGCGTAGATTGCCATCGTCGTGTTATGTGTAGCTGAGAGGTCGTTAATGTAGAGGTTAAACAGTAAGGGCCCTAGGATGCTTCCTTGGGGTACCCCTGCCTGTATACCATGTCGTGTTTATTGTTTGCCCTGCACGTCAGTGTTGAAACTCCTGTCCGTGAGATATGAGTGTATGAGACGTACGAGCCCGTCGGGGAACCCTGCGTCGTTTAGTTTGCGTATGAGGCCGTTGTGCCATAGACGAAAGCCTTCTCGATGTCCAGGAACACCGCACCAGTTGCTTTGTTCATGTTGTATCCGTGTGTGATGTATTCGACGACGCGGAGGAGTTGTTGTGTTGTCGAGTGGTGATTCCTGAAGCCGAATTGTTCCGGCCTCAGGGTGTCATTTGTAATGCAGTGCCTAGTGAGTCGTTTTAATATTACCTTCTCAACAATCTTGCTGAGCGCGCTCAGCAGGCTGATGGGTCGGTAATTTTGTGGGAGGGAGTGGTCTTTCCCCGGCTTCCTGAACATCAGGACCTTGGCCGTCTTCCAAAAGGCGGGGAAGTGTTGGTGTTTGAGTACGGCATTCGTGATGTGCTTGAGATATTCTATTGCTTTATCCGTGAACTCCTGGAGGACACGGTTTTGAATGCCATCGTGACCAGGGGCCTTCCTAGCAGTGGTATGCATGATGGCCCATTTCACTTCAGCTGTGCTAGCCTGGCGGATGTTGTTGCGCGCTGGTTGGGACAGGATGCGAGTGACCTCCTGGTCAGTTGCAAGTGTGAACGCTGGATCTGAAGGGTCCATGTTCGGTGTGAATGACGCTGGAAGTGTGAGGGCCATCAGTTCAGCTTTTTCTTCCGCAGAATATGCCGGTCCGTCGGGCCCTTGTAGCGTGGGTGTGTAGTGTTTCTCCCTGGTGAAGTGTCGGGCTATCTGCCACACGCCAGGTCGCGTGGTGTCTAGCCCTGCGAGTTTTTGGTTCCACTGTTGTGTTTTAAATGTTTGTATTTTGTCCCGGATTATTCCCTGGAGCCTGTTAATGTGCCGTTTGAAGTGCTGGCGCCTGGTACGCGTGGTGCTCATGTTGAGTGTATGGTACAGTGTCTGCGCGAACATAAGTTTTCGTCCTCCCACTTTACAGGAACATGCCTAAAGGGTTCTGTCTTTCATAATTTGACTATAATAAACAACTGAAATCTGTCCTTTCTTTATGAAACATCCTTTATATTGCGCGCCTCCGTAGTGCAGCGGTAGCGCTACCACCTACGACGCAAAGGGCCCGGGTTCGATTTCTGGCGGGGGGCTGGGTTTTGTGTGTCCTTCTTCATCATTTTCATCATCATTGATACACAAGTCGCCGAAGTGGCGTCAATTAAAATGAGTTGCAATACGGCGGCCAAATCACAAAGGGGATATCCCGGCCAATAAATGCCATCCTGCATATTCAGCCTTGAAATCATTTTTAATCAGCACAGTGTAGGCAAAGTGTAATGTGAAGAAGGCGTTAGCAGGACAGGGGACACACGCACTGGATCTTTATTTTGTTGTAATTTTATTATTATGATTATTATTGTAACTCTTCAGGCTTTCCCGGCGATCTAATGACATCTTGGGTTGTCGGGTGTTCTGCCGGATATCAGCGTCGTACTTGCACGATATTTCGGTCACGTAGCTCGTAACCTTCATCAGGTGCGACCTGAGACTGCTCCTCGATGCGTCGCACACCTGTTGCTGCAGACCTCTCAAGTGAGAGAGGTGGGGGGGGGGGGGGGGGGGGTAGGAGGAGGATATTACCCATGGGCATTGCCTCCATCTGCAGTGGACAAAGCCGAAAGGTGGGTTGGACTTCAGCTGGGGGTTTTGGCTTCAGGGTGGGAAGGTGAGGAGGACGTCAGGTGGCGCTATGCCAAAGAAGGAAAAAGAGGTAAAGAAGAGAAAGAAGAATGAAAAATTGAGTCAGGCCCTAGCGGCGAAGAAGTGCCACAGGGCGTTGGTACGACTCTCTCTGGTCTTGCGGCGCTCCAAGTCCGCGGACGAGTGGAAACGGCGAGTGATGGGCTCTGTCGTACAGCTTCTGCGCTCTGATGCGGAAGCCAGGGAGGACCTCGGGGAGATCCGCCGCTGCGTGAAGTGGAGGTGCCGGAAACATCCAGGGCACGTGGAAGACCCTTCGGAGCGCTTTGTTTTGAGCCGTCTGCAGCCGATGGAGGTGACAATGTGCAGCATTGCCCCATGCAGCGCTGGCGTAGTGGAGAAGCGGCAGGAGGAAGAGCCGGTAGATATGCAGGCCATTTTCCACCGTTAAAGAGAAGTGGGTAAAGTTGGGCCAGCCTGGCATCAAACTTCTTCCTGACAGCAGTGACCTGGGGTTGCCAGGTGAGGTGGCTGTCGAGGGTGACCCCCAGGTAACGTGCCTGGGTACTCCAAGGCAGGGCCCTCCCGCCAAGCCGGATGTTGAAGGCGTGGTGGGGTGACGGCCGCCGCGTAAACAATACTGCCTGGCTCTTCTCGGCGTTGAAGTGGAGTCGCCATCGGGATGCCCAGGAGAGAAGCGCATCGCAGGCTGTCTACAGCCGCCAGTGGACGACTTCCGCCCGCCGATGCGAGACGAAGAACGCGAGGTCATCGGCGTAGATGTACCGCTTTACTTGAGGTGGCTGCGGAACGTCAGCTGTGGAGAGCGCGTAGAGAGTCGGCCCGAGGACTGACCCCTGCGGTACCCCCGCGAGGATAGGCCGAGATGACGAAAGGTGCGGCCAGTCAGGAAGGACGCGATGAGTCGGAGTACAGCGGGCGGGAAGCCTTGGGAATGCATCTTCCAAAGCAAACCGGCGTGCCAGACGCTATCAAAGGCGCGCGAGGCGTCCAGGAAGATGTCAGCGCAGTAGTGCCGACGATTGAAGGCCTCTGTTATCATCTCGGTAACACGGATGAGCTGCAGTTCCGTGGACAGGCCAGCCCGGAATCCGAATTGTTCCGGTGGCAGCAGCTGGTAGGCGTCAATATGGTGTTGCAGTATGCGGAGGTACAGGCGTTCGAACACCTTCCCAACCTGCGGAAGCATGCTGATGGGCCTGTAGCTGGCGGGCAGGCGACGGTCTTTGCCCGGCTTGGGCACAGCAACGATGATCGCGCGGGTCCAGGCGCGCGGAAAGGTACAGCAGCGCACGATCAAGTTGAAGAGGGCTGTGAGAAAGATCACAGCCTCTGCAGGTAGTTCCCGTAGGGCACGGCTGGGAATTTCATCTTCGCCCGTCGCCTTGCTCGGGTCGAGGGCATGCAGCTGCGCAGCGACCTCCGCTGTGGAGAAGACTTCAGGTTGAGCGTCAGCTTCTTCGTCGTGGCGGGCCAGCAAGGTGGGCACCTCTGCGTCGACCAGGTCGATAAGGTGGCGGTCGACATCGTCGTCGAGCGGGCGGAATGTGGTCTGAAAGGTATCCGCAAGGGCGTCTGCCTTCGCCACCGGTGTGTAGGCGGCGCCTGTCGGTGTCTGGAGAGGGGGCACAGTCGACCTTTTCTGACCGGTGAAATGGCGGACGCAGCCGTAGTCCTCCGCGCTTCTGGAGAAGGCAGCAAGGCGCTGGGCCCAGACGGAGTTCCTGTGCTCTTCGACTGCTGTCCGGATGTCGCGGCGAAGTTCGTTTATCCGGCGCTTGAGGCGGCGTTCCCGCGTTACTCGCCATTCCCGAAGTAGCCGGTTTCGGGCGCGGATCATGTCCAGGGCAGCCGGCGGTATCGGCGGGCGGCGGCGTGCAGTGGCGGCGGACAGAGGAGTGGCGGCTGCGAGGGCGGTGCTGACCGCCTCCTGGAAGACTTCGGCAGCTGCATCGACGTCGTCATCCGCTGCAGGCGGCGGGTGCATCAGGCGTCGGCGGACATCGTTCTTGAATGCGCCCCAGTCTGTGCGCCGGTAGTTTGGACGTCGTGGGCTGTTGAACGGCTCGATACCCAGCTCAAACATCACTGGCAGGTGGTCAGAGTGCATGGCGTGTAGCACCTCGGCCGACAGTTGATATCGCAGACGGCGGGTTATGGCGATGTCAAGCACGTCAGGCGCTCCATTTGAGGGATAGCACGTCGGCTCTTCCGGTCCGCACGCGTGCGAGTCCTCTTGTTCCAGAAGAGTGAGCAGCAGCCGGCCGCTTGCAGTACCCCGGATAGAGTTCCAGGCAGCTGACTTGGCGTTAAGATCGCCTCCTAGGAACAGCGGGCCCGGTAGGTGAAGCAGGGCACGGATGTCCTCCCTGTTGAGAGGTCGGCGTGGTGGCCTGTGAACAGCGATGAATGTGATGGCGCCGTCAGTGATCTCAACTGCCGCGGCCGTGGCTTCGACCTGATGTAGCTGCGGGAGTGGGACGGCATAGTGGCGAAGACCGCGACGTATGTAGATCGCTGTGCCTCCCCCTCGGGTCGGTCGGTCGTGGCGATAGCAGGAATAGTTTGCCAGGTTGGTCCGCAGTCCAGGCTTGAAGTGGGTCTCCCCGACCAGAGCGATGTCCACGTTTTGCGTCCGCAGGAGATGTTCGAACTCGTGAAGGTCGCGGCAGAGGCCATTGGCGTTGAACACCATGACCTGGAGATCTGTTGCGTGAGGTCGTCTATCCATCTTGATGTTGTTGGACTCCGGAAGCGAGGAGCACACCGCGGACGGTGGTCTCCACGATTGCTGCAAGGGTTGTCGGCAGTTGCTGGATGGCCATGCTCATCTCCATGATGGCAGTTGTCATTGTCTGCATGAGGGCGACGAGGTCCCGTATGTCGTCAGGGCCATCTGGGCGTGTTGTCGGTGCTGGGCGAGCCCAGGCGGCAGGACGGCGTTGCTCTCGCAGGGGCGGGAACGCAGCAGTCGCCATGCTCCTCGAGTGGACCTTGTCCAGTATTTATGCCTATGGCCTTCCCCCTCCACCAATGGCTGCAGGCGCTTCCTCTGTGATCCGCGCCCATTGTGACTTGCTGGAGCGTTGCTGCTCCGTTTTCCGTCCGCTGCGGTTCTAGGTGTTCCCTCTGCGGTCCGCGCACACCAGTCCCACTTCTGGGTGTTCCATCTTCGGTCTGGTGCACCTGGCAGTCCGTCAGGGGCTCGTTTTCCATTTCCATGTCTCTGGTTCTTCTGTTAGTGTAGTGTTGCAGCTGGCCCTGTTGGATAAATGCAGAGATCAGGTAAATGCACTGTATGAAACATTATAGCTGTTGATGTCGGGACAGTCTTTGGTGTCCTGTGAGCGTTTACTCATTGGAAATGCATCACCTTTGCCACCATTTCCACATCATCTTCTTCGGTCTCTTCTACGCTTGTATTCTTTTTTTGGAATGTGGAAATACGGGTAGTTGGCGAATATAGACTCAGTGCTAAATCAATAAAATGGGGAAACAAATAATCCCTTTCTCTATAGCATTAGATATAGTAGCATTTTAAAGTATTTTCTAACGACATTATAGTTCAAAATTAATAAAAACATTCTAAAACTACCCCTATTTTTCAAAACTATGATAAGACTGAGATAAACATGTTTCTTTAAACAGATGTAGGATCCTAGTGGGAACTTGCAGAAACAAAATCAAATGATAAACAAGAAGCAGGTGGCGTAAAGTACAGGCTACTGTCAATGACAGGAAGTTTTTCTGAGTAGATAAAAATTAAACTGTTTGATCTAGCAGACCTGCTTCGTGACGAATGAGGAAGATATTTGAGGATCCCCTTTAATATGACTAAATATTTGCACTTCTTTGAAAGGGTTTTGAAGTAAAGAGTTTTTCTGTGTTCCGAAGTAAGAATACGAAAGCAGCAAACTGCATACATCACTTTATTCAACATTCTAACAGTCGCAGAGATTATTGTCCTTGATACCTACCTAATGTTAGTGCGTAGGATGAACTAAGGTTGATGCGAATTCGTACCAAGATCGACATCACCTTTCTGCTCGTCTGAAATTATCGAAACCAGGGTAAATATTTAAATACTGGCTGTGTCGCATTCGTCGTACGGGTCGCTTTCACACCCACAACTTGAAATCGGGGGATACTACACTGACGCTGATAACTCAGCCAGATCCTCTGGCATACTTCCCCATCCGTTCGACTTTGTTTTGTAAGCCAATCGTATGTCAGCTGGGGTCACAGAAAGGTGTTTTTATTACCTCTTCGCCTACATTGCAGCGACTCTTGTAAAATTTTCAGTATTTGAACATTTGATTTACGGTTCCATTTTAGAATTTAACAATATTACAATACGCATTTTGAATCCGACAATACTGCAGTTTCTGGACACAGGAATGACCACCAACTATGAGAGCCTCGCGAATCTCTGTCGCTTCCGCAATAAAAGTTGAACATTATTGGGCGCGTACGAACTTGGGTAGGATAGTTCATCTTCGGGATAAGAGTTTCAAATGGATCTTTGCAGGTAACTATTTGAGTCCAACGATACTGCACATTGATTCTAATTCTTCCACTAGTAGAGGGCAAAGGCTTCTCATTTCCGATCTGTCGATCGCATTCCTCACAGGCAAACCGCTGGCCGGTGTGGCCGAGCGGTTCTTGGCGCTTCAGTCTGGAACCGCGTGACCGCTACGGTCGCAGGTTCGAATCCTGCGTCGGGCATGGATGTGTGTGATGTCTTTAGGTTAGTTAGGTTTAAGTAGTTCTAGGGGACTGATGACCTTAGATGTTAAGTCCCATAGTGCTCAGAGCCATTTGAACCATTTTTGAACCACAGGCAAACTGCAGGCATACAAGTTGTTCTACGTCATGTTTATGAAATCGACGCTTAGCAGAGTTGCGATATAGGAAGCGTTCATAATAGATTAATCAGTGGACGAAGAGAATGTTTGGGTCTGCATCTCGCTAGGTCTGATTCTGCTAATGATGTTTTCCTTCTTCTTGATTGCAAGAAGTACGTTATCAGCCCTTGTCAGCCGCTTGTTACATGACATACACTACAATTCCACTTTAGTCACCAGCGGGGAGGAGAAAGCTTGTAATAAATGCTTGAACTGGTCCGTCGTACACTTCTGCAGCTGAAGAGAAGTACAGAAGATGTCTCCGTCAAACCATTAGGTCGTTGGTACTCAAGCAGTGGCTCTATGCGCAAATGGCCTTGTTTAATGTTAGGGAAAGTTATCTGATCTTGATGTGCAGAAAAAGGACGTAAATTGTCTGCATATTGGGGAGTTTAAACCTGCGGTGCAATTATGTTGTCCACATCTCGTGTGTATTAAAAGCAGAAGAGGGCTGGGAGTTGAGCATTGACGCAGACCTCTTGATGTTCTGTAGGTAATTTGTTATGGAATCTTACACTCATGGCGCTATGCCTTAGAAAAGTTAAGAGTACCAAAAAACAAAATCCTTTGCCTGTTTTTAAATGCAATTTCGTCATGCTTGGCCTCCCAGGTCCCCAGACATTAGTCCGTACGATTATTGACTTTGGCGTTACCTGAAGTCGCAAGTGTATTGTGATCGACCGACATCTCTAGGGATGCTGAAAGACAACATCCGACGCCAATGCCTCACCATAACTCCGGACATGCTTTACAGTGCTGTTCACAACATTATTCCTCGACTACAGCTATTGTTGAGGAATGATGGTGGACATATTGAGCATTTCCTGTTAAGAACATCATCTTTGCTTTGTCTTACTCTGTTGTGCTAATTATTGCTATTCTGATCAGATGAAGCGCCATCTTTAAGACATTTTTTGAACATTTGTATTTTTTTTGGTTCTAATAAAACCCCATGTCATTCCAAGCATGTTTGTCAATTTGTATCTCTCTATCTACATTATTCCGTGGTTTATTCAGTTTTCAAATTTATACTGACTTTTTGATGGTTCAAATGGCTCTGAGCACTATGGGACTTAACATCTATGGTCATCAGTCCCCTAGAACTTAGAACTACTTAAACCTAACTAACCTAAGGACATCACACACATCCATGCCCGGGGAAGGATTCGAACCTGCGACCGTAGCAGTCGCGCGGTTCCCGACTGAGCGCCTAGAACCGCCAGACCACCGCGGCCGGCAGGCTTTTTGATCACCCGGTACTACCGTTGTAAGTAAATGTGATGAAGAGTGAGAATAGGTGAGATGCCGCGTAGAGCTCTCACAGAAATGACACAATAGGTAAACGGGTGTGAACTACGTAACAAAGAAGGAATTCGAGAGTCAAAATTTCCAGAACGAAATGCAAGAGTCATAACATGCGGTACTTATGAAGAACAAATATGGGGTACGTACATCTGGAGGGCCTTTCGTTACACCTCACTGTTCAAACGGACGGTACACCACTATACAAACAGTAACTTGAATACAGCGAACAGTCACATCAGTGACTGGACTGACAATTCATAATTTTGCTGAGGACTATAATGTTACTATTTCCATTACATTAGCTACGTTTTGCCCTGGGCCTTCTGTACATGAATTTCCCCAACTAGCGCTATGAGCGTTGAAATACCAAAGAGCACCAGAGATGCTTCAAATTGGAGCAACAATCTGTTCCATTCTGCTCCACGTACCTCGCTTGTCGGGGAGCATTATCCCACCAGCAGCGTGTCCCATACAAAACGTAATACAATTCGGGGTACCGTTATCTACAGTCCTGTGGTACGGGAGCTGATGTGTCCTTCCGAAAACAGGACAGGGACACCATCCTTACAGTCTGATAACGAAGAACCGTCTACTGTTGATGTGTCTCTCTAATTTGAACTACATTTCGGAAATGTAAGCTGCAAACAGTTCTTGTAGATGAAGTTCTCGTAACAGATTCTCTCCATTGTCTACGGCTGTCCGAACGTTAAACTTAATGACCTTGAGAACACTGATAGTAAATAATGCTTCCAAAATCCATTTCTTAAGTCTCCCATTTCCACCTCTGCTTTGGTACTGTACCTCTGTTGTCAATATGAGACGGCAGATATTACCTGCGAGTTGATTGCAGCTTCCATTCGTCGTGAACGTGGTGAACTAGTGTGATTTCCCTGCTGTCCCTGTCTTATTACTTGGCAAGACGGACACCCAGTTCTCCCAGAATAAAAGAAGCAGGAGGATAGCGTGTGAATCTGAACTGTGTCTCATCACGCTTCACGTGACGCAACACAATAATTCGGAAACGTCTGCTTATCCTGACTGGTCGACGTTGTACCATTGTCCCACTGAACGTAGAGAATTGATCGAAGTTTATAAAGTGTTATTTTCTTTATGTTTGGAAAAAAATCTCGTAGCACCGCAGGTTGTAAAGTGTCAAGAGACTTTTCCAACAAAATAAAGAAGGGTCAAATCTTTGTGGAGATCCAGTCCACACAAAATTCTCAACTCTGGTCTGCTCTGCAGGCGACGTTCGAGGCGTCGTCATTGCTGGCTTAATGCGTAAGCTCTGGATCAAACATGTTGGATTGTGTTTTGTCTACACAGGTGCTACGCAGCATCTTGTGCTGCCTTTGTTTTCCCTGCAGGAAGACAAAAACGAAACCAACGCCTTACGCGGAGCACTTCTCAAGTAAGAAGGTGTGGAACATAGCTCGTGATTCCGGAATAATGGACCTGAACGAGGTAAGCCACTTCAGGATGTATCAAACAAGACACAGTACGGTTAACGAGCAGGTATATGCAACTCTTCGTCGTGAAGGAAGGAGATAATGATTCCCAGTCGCATAGGGCATTGTAGCAGTGCAATGGCGAGAGTCGAAAATTTGTGCCAGACCGGGAGTCGAACCCACTACTCCGCTTCTCTTCAACTGTTGCCCTAATCACCTCGTCCATCCAGACTCGGTTTTTTGAGATGTCTGACTGGACAGACACCACTCATATCTGTATTGCTAGCGGGAAGCTGAGAATTTGGGTCTGGTGGAAGGCGTGTCTGGATGGCCGAGTCGGTTGAGGCTACTGTTACAGAGAAGCGGAGAAGCTAGGTTCGAGTCCGTGTCCGGTACAAATCCTCAATCCTCGCCATCGCACTGCCGCAGCTCCCTCTGTGGCTGGAAGACATAATTTCCTTCCTGTCTCTTTCCTATCCTACCTCCTTTCTATTCCTTTCACATCAATTTTTCATCTTTCTGTCTTAGCTGCTTCATCTCGAATAGTGGCTGTTTTGTCACACATGTCAAACAGAACAGACACGACTCATATTTATAATTCCTTTGGCGCGAGGGCTCTTTGATGCGAAAGTTTCAATGTGGATGCACAACCAATGTCTGAACTCCTATGGGTATCAGAAATCTGCGAGAAGAGGGGGGGGGGGGGGGGGGGGGGTATGTGGGTGGGCATCTTTGCGGTGCGAGGAGACGTAAGTTGGGAATTTGCGTCTGACGCAAAGGATTTCCGATGGCAGAGGCCTTTAAGGCAGGAGATGCAGAGAAGAAGAGCTTCGGTTTCGAGTCCTGGTCCGGCACAATCTTTCATCTCCCTGCGTTGCATTGCCACAATGCCCTGTGTGTGGCTGGCCGCGGTGGTCTAGCGGTTCTAGGCGCTCAGTCCGGAGCCGCGCGACTGCTACGGTCGCAGGTTCGAATCCTGCCTCGGGCATGGATGTGTGTGATATCCTTAGGTTATAGGGTTTACGTAGTTCTACGTTCTAGAGGACTGATGACCTGAGATGTTTAGTCCCATAGTGCTCAGAGCCATTTTAACCATTTGAACCCTGTGTGTGGCTGGAAGTCATTATTTCCTACCTGCCTCTTCCCCTTCACGTTTCCTTTCCGTTTATTTCATCCCGGTAACTAAACCAGTAATACAGGTCCTTCTATTGAATCTCATGTTGTACAGAGACTTCACAGGGCACAAATTTCAATTCTATGAGCAAAGGATATGCCGAATAGCAATAATATATCAAGATCCATACATATCATAAAAATGGGTGACCTATGTACGTATCTATGTATGTACACTATTGGCCATTAAAATTGCTACACTACGAAGATGACGTGCTACAGACGCGAAATTTAGCCGACAGGAAGAAGATGCTGTGCTATTCAAATGATTGGCTTTTCAGAGCATTCACACAAGGTTGGCGCCCCTGGCGACACCTACAACGTGCTGACATGAGGAAAGTTTCCAACTGATTTCTCAGTGTAAGGAGGAGAAATGAGTAACATCAGATTTCCGACTTTGATAAAGATCGGATTGTAGCTTATCGCGATTGCGGTTTATCGTATCGCGAGAGCCCTGCTCGCGTTGGTCGAGATCCAATGACTGTTAGCACAATATGGAATCGATGGGTTCAAGAGGGTAATACGGAACGCCGTGTTGGATTCCAACGGCGTAGTATCACTAGCAGTCGAGATGACAGGCATCTTATCCGATTGGCTGTAACGGGTCGTGGAGCCACCTCTCGATCCCTGAGTCAACAGATGGGGACGTTTGCAAGACAACAACCATATGCACGAACAGTTCGACGACGTTTGCAGACGAACAGTTCGACGACGTTTGCAGCAGCATGGACTATCAGCTGATAGACCCTGGCTGCGGTTACCCTTGACGCTGCATCACAGACAGGAGCGCCTGCGATGGTGTACTCAAAGACGAATCTGGGTGCACAAATGGCAAACCATCATTTTTTCGGATGAATCCAGGTTTTGTTTACAGCATCATGATGGTCGCATCCGTGTTTGGCGACATCGCGGTGAACGTACATCGTAAGTGTGTATTCGACATCGCCATACTGGCGTATCACGCGGCGTGATGGTGTGGGGTGGCATTGGTTACACGTCTCGGTCACCTCTTGTTCGTATTGACAGCACTTTGAACAGTTGAGGTTACATTTCAGATGTGTTACGACCCGTGGCACTACCCTTCATTCGATCCCTTCGAAACCCTACATTTCAGCAGGATAATGCACAACCGCATGTTGCAGGTCCTGTACGGGCCTTTCTGGATACAGAAAATGTTCGACTGCTGCTCTGGACACCACATTCCCCAGATATCTCACCAACTCAAAACGTCTGGTCAATGGTGGCCGAGCAACTGGCGCGTCACAATACGCCAGTCACTACTCTTGATGAACTGTGGTATCATGTTGAAGCTGCATGGGCAGCTGTACCTGTACACGCCATACAAGCTCTGTTTGACTCGATGCCCAGGCGTATCAAGGCCGTTATTAGGCCAGAGGTGGTTGTTCTTGGTACTTATTTCTCAGGATCTATGCCCCCAAATTGCGTGAAAATGTAATCACATGTCATTTCTAGTATAATATATTTGTCCAATGAATACCCGTTTATCGTCTGCATTTCTTCTTGGTGTAGCAATTATAATGGCCAGTAGTATATGTATGTCGCAAATATCCACCGAAACCAGTTGATCGACATCGGCTAAGTTTGGTAGACCAATCCTTTGGTATGTGGAAAGACTCACTATGGGGGTAAGAACCACCTTGAAACGAATGCTGACAGGGGAAAGGAGAGAGGGGCAGAGGAAGGGGGAGGAGGAAATGGATAAAGGAACAGGGAGGACGAAATGGGTGAAAAATAGAAGAACAGGAAATGGACACGTAGAGGGGCAGGAGGACATGGACAGAGAAAGGAAAGATGAGATGGACAGAGATAGGAGGGCTGCGGACGTAAACAGTGATAGGTGAGGAGGAAACCGATGGGGAGAGGTGGGGGAGAAGATGGACAGACAGAAGAAAGGTGAGGAAGTGATAGATTGGAGAGGGAGAGGAGGAGATAGGATGAGAGAGGGGGAGGAGAAAATAGAATTAGAAGTAGGAGCCGAGATGGACAAAGGATAAAGAAGATAGATAGAGGGGTGACGAGCTGGAGGACAAAGGGAGCGAGAGAGAGACAGGAGGGCAATTAGACAGAGAGGGGAAGGTAGGAGATGGACGGAGAGAGGTGTAGGATGAAACGAAAAGAGAGAGGGGATGGGGACATGGGCTGAGTGTGAGTGATACACAGCCCCCAATGAATAATGTGTACAAGAAGGCGAGGTCGCAACGAACTTAGATCGTAGAAACGAGAAGAACGCATCTTGGAATTCCGTGTGCCTTGTAAGAAGTACGCTAGATTCTTCCTCTCGAAACAGTTATCGAAAGTAATTTGACTACCGTAATAATTAAAGTCTCGGTGACCAGCTGAAACAAGTGTGATTCCATAAAGAAGTTCATTATTTACACGCTAAAAAAAAAGTAAGAACTAATACTGGCATACGTGAACTAATCAATAATCGAGAAAAATTTTGCTGTACTTCATTCGAGTTAACCAGATGTTGTCCACCGTTTTAGGTACGTAGCCGCGCGGGATTAGCCGAGCGGTCTCAGGCGCTGCAGTTATGGGCTGTGTGGCTGGTCCCGGCGGAGGTTCGAGTCCTCCCTCGGGTATGGGTGTATGTGTTTGTCCTTAGGATAATTCAGGTTAAGTAGTGTGTAAGCTTAGGGACTGATGACCTTAGCATTTAAGTCCCGTAAGATTTCATCCACTTTTTTTTAGGGATGTAGTCTGGTCTACATAATATGTGGACCAAACTACCTTCTATTCATGGTGTACGTAATCGAAAACGTAAACATTACTCTAAGTAAAAGGACCATGAAACGAATCCGTTAGTATCGAATAGGAAACTGTAACCTGAAATATAGGATTTTGTCCTCTGCTCACGACAGCAGTAAGTACCCTTCAATGTTGAATTTTTTAGTGGACAACTGGAGCGTTGGGTGAGTCAGATCTCCTAGACGTCCCTGAAATCTCCTGACGGTCTTGCCTGCAATAGCGTTTGTGTTGAAGTTACTCGAGCGGAGCCGGACGATAGAATGATGACTCAAGGATTTAAACAAACAGGAAACCTTGCACACCTCAGGCTCTTTCCTGGCCACATATATCACACAGCAAGGCACAAATCTCAAACCTCGAAGTCCAAAGGTGTCGAACCAGCGAAATATAACATTTATAGGCTTATTACCTTGATTACTGTCTCGCCTATGTCTAAGACAATCAATATGTGTTACCAGAATTCATCATAAGAGTTGTAAATACTGTGGATATGTCATCAAGCAATAAGGACCGTGAGAACAATTTCAGTATTGTCATGATCTATCTAAAGGCGATAGACAGTTTATTTCGTCACAAAAAGCTGACTGTTTCAGGCAATACATATCCCCATATCGACTCTGTGATTTGTCTATAATGACATCGTCACTCGTCAAGATTTGCTCTCTGAAGGAGACGTAGGACGAATGAAAGTTTAGATTATAGCCTTAGAGGCTACCGTTCGTGAGTGGTGGAACATTGATTATTGGGAATTCCATGGAAACCGAAATTATCAAAGAATGATGCCCTCTGGGACCGATCTATTGGCTAGTCCTTCGTGGGATATGGCTTAGAAAGCTCCTTGCGTTCAAGAGTAAGGATTATTTGACTGAAAGCGTTATCGTTTATGAAGACTCAATCGTTGGTTCTTCTGATAACACGGCCACATTGTTCGATGGAAAAATACAGACTTCGTTCCAGCGCAGCAGAGGTGCTGGAACTATAAAAATGCAAGAACAATTACCAATGAAAGATAGATGTTATTAAGAAACTGAAAACCATTTAGCAAATTGAAAGCAGTTCTGTAGGTGGCTGATAAAGTAGCGTTATTTATGAAAGAACCCAGACAAAAGAATCACGATGTAGCAGAACAAAAGGAATAACGATGTACATAGGGAGAAATGGCTCAAACTTTATGGGTGCGAGAGTTAATAACTTTAGAACAACTGCACAATTTCACATTACCTGCTGCTAAATCTATTCCAGCTAATAATTTATCATAATACCTGTCATATAGATTATCAACAGTTATTTAGCGTTAATTGAATTTAATTAGGTAAATGTTTTAGAGCAGCAAGCAATTCAATAGCAAGCAATCGTGTTTACAATGGCCTATATAGATAAATATGTATTTCCTGTAGATCCCTATGCACGTATGTATACTGCTGACATTAGTAAACAAAAAAAATTTTATACTATGTACTATTACATTGTAATTATGTCAGAGACAGCAAGGGACTTAGAAGAGCAGTTGAACGGAATGGATAATGTCTTGAAAGGAGGATATAAGATGAACATCAACAAAAGCAAAACGAGGATAATGGAATGTAGTCGAATTAAGTCGGGTGATGCTGAGAGAATTAGATTAGGAAGTGAGACACTTAAAGTAGTAAAGAAGTTTTGCTATTTGGGGAGCAAAATAACTGATGATGGTCGAAATAGAGAGGATATAAAACGTAGACTGGCAATGGCAAGGAAAGCGTTTCTGAAGAAGAGAAATTTGTTAACATTGAGTATCGATTTAAGTGCCAGGAAGTCGTTTCTGAAAGTATTTGTATGGAGTGTAGCGATGTATGGAAGTGAAACATGGACGATAACTAGTTTGGACAAGAAGAGAATAGAAGCTTTCGAAATGTGGTGCTACAGAAGAATGTTGATGATTGGACGGGTAGATCGTATAAGGTATTGAATAGGATTGGAGAGAAGAGGAGTTTGTGGCACAACTTGACTAGACGAAGGGATCGGTTGGTAGGACATGTTGTGAGGCATCAAGGGATCACCAATTTGGTATTGGAGGGCAGCGTGGAGGGTAAAAATCGTAGAGGGAGACCAAGAGATGAATATACTAAACAGATACAGAAGGATGTAGGTTGCAGTAGGTACTAGGAGATGAAGAAACTTGCACAGGACAGAGTAGTATGGAGGGCTGCATCAAACCAGTCTCAGGACTGAAAACCACAACAACAACAACTATTTATTTACAGATCTGGTAACAAATATTGCATTATGGTTTTAGAACATAATTCTGTTGACTCGTTTCATTTTTCCTGTTGGGTAATCTTACCAATACGTTTACCACCCAATGGATCAGCAATAATCTGCTTCATATATTATAACCTTTGCAAGTAGACACAATTTTTCCTTTCAAGTGCCATTCCGTCGAGTCATCATGTTTCGCACACTTTAAGCGCTGCGCTTATGGATTACTTACCTTATTGAAAATCTGTTAAAGCATTATAGACTCAAATGTCTAGTGTATTCTTTTTTTTTTAGATATAGGCCATCCTATCTGAGTCAGTAACGCTAAAAACACATCTCCCAAAGTTTATGGAGTATGGTCCCTTCAAGGAGAGGAGGGAGCCCGAATATCCACCTATCTTTGACATCTTTCCGTGTCAACCGATTCCAGATCCTGCTACTGGCATGAAGAAGGAAGAGAATAAATCTGAAGATATGTCGAAAGACGGCCGTACTGAGGTAAGCCACGTAGAGCAAGCAGGAAGAAACGGCAAGACAGGGCAAGAGGAAAGAAAGATCAATTACATCTCTTATTGTATGCACTGCAGAACCATCCATCCTCCAGATAACTCTATTTTTAGTTGTAGGACTAAGTAAGGAACGCACTTAACTGCAATCCATTAATATTAACCAGCACTGGTTACAAAATCCCAAAGTAAATTTAAGATGGAATGTGGAAAGTAAGATACCGTTGTAAAATTACCAGTGATTCGGAATATACCACTCGTTTGACACGTAAGTCATAAACGCACTTTAACAATTGATTCAGTCTTCAGTCTTCCATTTTTTCCAATAGTTGTTCGACATGCTATCTCGAGTGTCCAGTACACAATGTACGGTCATACGGAGTGTAAGTCTGAGTCATGTGGTTAAAGTTAAGCACTGATATAAACCGCAGTGGGTATATGCTGTTAGAAATAAAGAAGATGAAAGCTGACTTCAATTTCTGTGCAGTAGTTTGTGGAGAAATGTGAACCATGCTACCGCTACGAAATGTAGATTACATTTGGAGAATTTGTGAACCTTATCAAGGCCGCATACAGAAGAAGGTTTAGAAACCTGAAGATTCTGTACATACAATAAAAGTGTAACTAGCTGACGTCTGTACGTAGAGCATATTTAAGAAAACTTAATATGAGGGGTCTTTATAACAGCGATAGAAGCCAAAACAGTTATTTTTATAGGTTTGGTCTGTCTGTCCGTGTGTTTGTACGTGCATCACACAAAAACTACTGCACGAAATTGGATGCAGTTTTCACAGTCAGATCTTACTTAAAATAAGATACATGTTTCGTCCTGATACGCTGTCTACAAGACAAGTTATCTATACATACAGGGCATTTCTTTGACTGGATCAATACGGACAAATCGGAATCCATAGGATATTCAGGGAAACCGTCTTAGGAACATTTAGGTGTTTTTTGTAAAAAAGCAATTTTTCCCTAATGAAACTTTTGGTCGAGCTTTAGGTGCCCACGAAAATGAACAGAATTGTCATTTTTTTTGTATGGACGGACTCAGTTTCATGTAAGAAACATTTAAGTATACTAGAAGAAAAAAATTGTGAGAGATGATATTTTATAAAACCAAACGAAACAGAGCAGGATAGAAACGATATAATCCTTAAAATCAGTTTTTTCGACCGTTTTATCATCATAATAATGATGTTAACAGATTCAATGACATTCTTAAATTCATTGTTGATGCGCTGTAACTATTATCTTTGATAAACCTGTGGAGTAGGCACTATTATTGTTGATAAATTTTTCACGTTCACACTAAAAATCCCTGTCATATATTCCTTCAGAGATTTTCAAAAAATGGTTCAAATGGCTCTGAGCACTATGGGACTTAACATCTGTGGTCATCAGTCCCATAGAACTTAGAACTACTTAAACCTAACTAACCTAAGGACATCACACACATCCATGCCCGAGGCAGGATTCGAACCTGCGACTGTAGCAGTTGCACGGTTCCGGACTGCGCGCCAGAGATTTTCATCGTGTCTTATCGATATAAGTGAAGTGAGACTGTTCCTATTAGTGTCTTCATTCTTTTAACTTCTTTCATTCATAGTTACTCTGCCAGAGAGCCGTTGTCTAACTGTCACTTCTGTAGATGAACTCATTCGTTTCGTTTATGGATATGTATCCCAAATAACATGCCATGAAAATTCTTGGCTCTTTGAAGGAAAAATACAAACGCCTAAAAACGATCAAGTGACTGCAATAAACAAAAGGATTTTGGAAAAAATTGATGCGATGGAGGTGGTATATTGTCCAGAAATATGGTTCTGGATCGAAGTGATGCAACCACTTACCGGGTAGAGTTTTTTAACTCCGTTTCTGCATCCGAACTCCCCATACATAACATCGCTCTAAAAGTTGGTATTCCGATTATGCTGCTTCGGAAAATAGCCGTTGCAAAGCTAGGTAGTGGAATTCTCCTTAAAGTGGAGTCACTTCAAGGTTTCCCATGCCATATGCTTCTCCATGATCGTCAACAAGTCGCAAGGACAGAAGCTTCGAGCCATCGACGTCGATCTTAGGATATACTTTACGTAGCTTGCTCGAGAGACACCTCCTCGGATAATTTGTTTATAATGGCTGCTATGAGCGAAACACCAAATGCTGTATATAAAAAAATTCTTCAATTTTCGAATTTTTCTAAATACAATGTTATGCCGTTCCCCTATCCAAGTATACTGGAACGTTATGCTTCAAATATCTGTCTCTGTGCTTACAGACACATCAGTTCTTTATTGTTGCGCTCTTTTGACAGCTTCACCTTCAGTTTTTTTTTATATCCGTTTTTCTCGCCAATAATAAGCTTTAGTGTATTTTAAAACTCATGAGGGAATTCATGCGGGTTCGAGATCCACGCGGACAGAATCGCGTGCTAAAGCTAGTAATTGATGAGAAACTAAGTAACCGGAACAGACCACACGAACATAAAACAGAGATGTTTAAAGTGTGAGGACTCTTAAACAAACGTTTTTGGCTTAGAGACTCTTTGTGTAGTCCTCCAGAATCGGAATTCCAGGTAGATTTGGTAGCATCACGGAGCATTATTCGTACATTCTCGTGACGATGGGGAGGATCAGATGAGAGACATTGTGTGGAAACAGTGAGTATTATAAACATACACGTAAGTTCTCGTAAGCAAATTCTCTTACTTGCAATTGCCTGTGTATTTAGATACGTAGTTGCTGTACGTATACACGTGCTGTACTGCCGCAATTAGTAAACAAAGTAGCAACACAAATATTACATACGAAACGGATCACAGACAATGCAATATGTTTTTCAAGTCATAAGTCTATTGACTTGTTTCATCTTCCTTCATATGTTAGTCATTTTCTATCTTCGTTTGTACCACACACTGCATGGGCAATAATCTAATTCTTATATACTTACATTTTCACATCTTCACATTTTTTGCCTTTGAAGTCCTTGGTTCATTATTCCTGGATGCCTTAGCAGTAGTCGTGTCTCCCTAACCCTTATTCTATCAAGTGTGCCGCATAAAAATATTCGTTCGGTTTTTCACTCTAGTACGTCTCAAATAATATTAATTTTTAACAGTAGTCTATAGCACCGCATTTCATATTAGATAATAGAAACCATTAAGGGCTGCTTAATTAATACACAGTCTGTTTAACAAAGCTAAGTCAGTTGTCTAAAGTTTCCATCTGTTAGACATAAGCCATCCTAGCTGAATTATTGATGGTAAAATGAAACCATCCATAGGGCCATGTTGTTGGGCGCATCAAGGAGAGAAATGTGGCCAATGAAATACCACCGTCTGACGTCCACGACAGAAAACGGAGTGCAAAGCGTCGCATTCGCCGCAAAAGACGTCAGTGGAATCTGCAGAAGTGCCCCGCTGAGGTAAGTCAGGGTCATTACTACCACGACGAGCAAGCTTGACGTAACGGTCACACAGGGTGAGAGCGATGAAGGAGCACCTGCTTCTTGAACTGTACGCATTGCAGATTCAGCCACTGTGCCACATCATGCCTATAGAGAATTTCTGACACTCCTGACATGCCTCCACAACTCTAAATGCACTCGTCTCCCATGTACATAGCGACGACAGTTTAAGAGATTCACATTATTACACTCAAATAATACATTGGTTACAAGACCAAGATGTAAATTTTAGGTCATGCATATAGTTACTGCTGTGGAATACTAAGGTCCGGTGCAAAATAGCCTTGGGTTGGGAATATAACACTTGTGTGACACAACGCAGCTTCAAACAACTTGACATGCAAAGTTATAGACACACATATGTGCAAGTTACAGCCGGCCGGATTGGCCGAGTGGTTCTAGGCGCTACAGTCTGGAACCGCGCGACGGCTACGCTCGCAGGTTCGAATCCTGCCTCGGGCATCGATGTGTGTGATCTCCTTAGGTTGGTTAGGTTTCAGTAGTTCTAAGTCCTAGGGGACTGATGACCTCAGAAGTTAAGTCCCATAGTGCTCAGAGCAATTTGAACCAAATTGCAAGTTACAAGTGACCAACGACTACTGCTGGTTGGAGACGCATCCATCCATCACTACTGCAAATTTGATGGAAGGGCGTAATATTGTTAAATGACTTCCAGTTTCGTTAAAGTCATTATCGATGTAGCGCGTGTTCGAAGTGTGGAACCATGGGGAATGAAACTGTTTGACACATTTTAGACGCAAAATATAACGATAAATGTTTCAAGCGATCTATGGAATCAAGCAGAATACCAGTTCGGCTGGCCGACATGATTATAACAGAGCGCATATTGATTTCGAGTACTGCGTCTTAACCAACTCACCACTTCACTTGGTTGCAGTTTCTTCTGAAAATACCATCTTTGCTCAGCTTGTCTCTTGCAGAGACGAAAAACGTCGCCCAAGCATCAGACTGCGAGAGAACTAAACTGCTCAGTAAAGGGTGAGTTTAAATACCTGTAGTTCCCATGGTGTCACATCCTTAGGTATTTGCTAGGAATGAAAGCGGAACTTAACTACGTGTTAACCGTAGAACGAAGTATCATAGACTCGTCCAGCCGTTCCCCAACTGAACAGAAATGCTTGCACGAAGATACTTCACATAAACGCGAAAAACCACAATTTACGTAAATATACGTATGAGCGATATTAACCCAAACTATTAGCTGAACTGCACACTTAAGTAGCGTACACAGGTACTCCCGACTGCCAGCAATGAACATGTTATGACATAGTAGGGAACGGATAAAGAGGTCGCAAACAGTTACAACAGTCCAACGACTTATCCCTACAAGAAAGTAACGCCTCAAACAACGTAGATGGCAGAAACGGGATGACTATCATAACTATCATCGCTTGGAAGGGATATATTGGCTCGTTACCTCTTAAGAATTGGGCGAGATGAATCTGATCTCATAGACATTCCAGCCGTATTGATGATAACTTCTGTGAATGACAGAAAATACACAACTAGAACTACTTCAAGTTTTTTAAAACAGACCTGACACATGATGAGCAGCTGTTATACTTTCGTGGGATTTTTCTGGCCTATTACAATCACAACAACAATTACTCGTCTGAGAAGTCCAACTTTGCAACCAGATGAATAATCGAGACTACTTGCGTCAGTAAGTAGTAACAGCAGTGGATAACGCATACACAATATCCATGGCACAAGTTGTGAAAAAGCGTTATGGTCGCTCACTGAAGCGAATCATGGGTGGAGCAGCGGTGGGGTTCTGATAGGGTTACTATGAGAACCTAACCGATTGTCAACCCATCTGTACGTCCAGTTCATCCTCGATCAGCATCAATGCCGAAGTTCTGGGACCTGAGAATAAGGAAGAAGAAGTATACATTGGGTTAAAGGGCTGTAGCGTAATTGGTGTGAGTTGATCAAGAAGTATTACACTAGTAACCTTACAGATTATACAAGCTCTCCTACTGCAATAGAACACCATGAACCAAGTGCAGATGTTACACTGATTGACTTTTCCGTTGGTTTTTGGTTATACATCATGAATGAAACACACACAACACTGGTATAATATTCTACACGATATTGTTAAATATTACACCAGTGTCGTGTGTGTTTCATTCATAATGTAAGTTCAAATGTATTATTTTGTTAGTAAATAATTCCCCTCTAATGATTAATACATTATTAGGAAAAGTGACATAAAAATAATTAATAACTCTACAGGATTTATTTTTAATTGAAAGTAACACTTGAACTTCGGCACAAGATTCAGTTTAGTAGTATAGAAGTAAATTTACGTTTTCGTTAGCAGGCTTACTTCGTGAGCTCACGACTAAGCCGACGACTATCGCTGTGGATGTCAGAAAGACCTGAACGGTTTGCTTTACCGATAAACATATCGCTCCCTGTAGGCTCACATGTTTGAAATTAAATCTGTTGCGCAGCAGATAACTTATTCAGTTGAGTTTATAAAAAGTGTTTGGCCCTAGCACGTGTGAAACATGGATGTTGTAACACACATGACGAGAAACAAATGCCTAGAGACTTGAAGTTAAACACGAGTGCGCAAGAGAGGAAACTGTTAAGTTCGTTCATACATAAATTAGGATACAGTGGAATTAGAACATCAATATCTTGCCAAATATTGTGTAATGAGTTCGGGGTGAGTATCTTAGTACCACAGTGACTGGCGAATTTTTATCAGAGATAAAGGAAAGCACTACAGAAATACTCATGTATGCACCGAATATCTTGATTGACTACATGTTGAACCCGGAATCACTAGTAAACACACTTGATGAAAATGTGGAGATCCCAATGTTACTCCGAAATGTTTACATACATCCCATAACTGGGTTAGTGAACTCTGGAGCTGCTCACCACACACAGGGTCACCGGTACCCGCGAGTGGCTGCCACAGTGTCTGCAGTATTCTCCGTCATCTCACCTACATCAAAGCTCGCTCTCCCTCAGAGCGCAGAATCAGAGTGCCTCTCTCAACTGATGTGTCTGCTGGTGTTACTCGGCTGGAAATATGTTCTACAGCGTTACCAGTAAGAAGCAGAAATTTTCTGTATTTTTTTGTGCATGTATGATTTTGACCACCTGTGACAGTGGTTCTCTGCAGTTTCAACTAACAAGATTCTTTCTAGCGGTGCAATAGTCTCCCTCCCATACTCAGTTTTAATATAATTAACCACCAGTGAGAGTCATTACGCTGGATCTCAGAAACAGACAACTTCTGATTCCCAATATCTGTACTGTTTCCCAGTTCAGCCAACCTGACCTCCTTCATGTTCACACGCAAGCGAGTTCTGATCTTCCATTCTAGAATTTACCTGCATTATCCTACGGTAGCCGCTCGTACTACTTTTCAGCAGAGTCAACGACAGTTCTTAGCTTCACAGCACCCTCCCGGCTATAAGGGCACTGCTCCCAAGTACAAAAGATCCAGATGGTCTCTCCTCCCACTTCAATTCAGAGACTTTCTATTTGCAGTTCCCAGAACACGGGCTTCCTGCAGGGCGCAGGGCACTGCGATAGCACACGCTCTGCAGCTGCTAGCTCGCGACGCGTCTCCTTGCTGTCAGTGGACACACCTGGTTAAAACAGCACAAACTATCGTTTCAGATGCAAAAACGGACGGCGCCTCTCCCGTGGAGCTAAACCAGCATGCAACATACTGGACCCAGCTTTTACCTGGCTACTCCCTCCCCTGTTGTAGAGGCGATGCCTGTCACTGCCTGACACTGACCAACACTCTGCCCTTTTCAGCTGGACTGTGTTAACATGTAGCCAGTAGTATTCCCAATTACATATTTTAACAGTTCTCGAGGAAACTTAATGCTTACATTTGACAATTCCTGATTTATCTACGACGGTATTCAGTCGTTTCTAGCATTGTGTAAACTGTCTGTGTTTATTAGTTTAATGGGGTTTCATTATGGCATGTGGCAGTTTTTACAAAAACGTCCGCATGACATATTGTTTCCAATTACGTGCATACTGTATATTTGGGATACATCTGCATCTGCCTTACTGTCTTAAGTAGTAAACAAAAGACCTTCACAGACGTTACAACAAAACAGGTCACGGATAAAGGATCATGTTTTTAGACATATCAGTCTCATGGCTGGTTTCATTCTTCTTCATGAGTTAATCTTTTTGTATCAAAGTGTACATTATACGTAGTTTCGGAAATAAATTGCTCCTACATCCCAATCTTTGCACTTTGTCTCAGCTTTTCCTGTCAAGTGCCTGGTTAACTGTTCGTGGATGCCTTACCAGTAGTCGTGTCAACCTACCACTTACGCTCGCCTTTTGATTCTTGCACCCCTCAGTTCTCCAAGTTAGGTCAATACCTAAGTTTTTAACTGTCATCTAAAGCACCGCGTTATACTTCTCTTACAGCCCACACTTACGAACTTCTTCTCTGATATATAATCTGTTTAAGAAATCTAAGTGCCTAAAGTTTTGCGTATAATATGTGCCATCTTGTCTTGAGTAAGTAATGATAAAATCAAACCACCCACAGGTTCACATTATGGGCGCTTCAGGGTGAATAACGTCATAGAAGAAAATCCACCGTGTAATGTTCAAGATAGCGACCTGACTACACAAAGTGAGATTTGCTCCAGGGAACGAGAGGTGATACCGGTCGACGCGCCGCAAGAGAGCCCCGCTGAGGTAAGTCAACATCATTACCACCATGATGAGTAAGCAGGAACTTAAGTGTGAGAGCGAAGTAAGACCAGTTACATCTCAGATCGTACACTTTGCAGAATGAGCCACTTAGCCAGATGATATTTATCGAGAATATCTCACGATCCGCACGTACCTCCATGAATGTAAAATGTAGTCGACCCTCAATTTTACATGAAGGACTAAGCAATAAGCAAGTGATTCACTTTATTACAATCTAATAATACTAATGTTCCTAGGTTAGAAGATCCTGAAGCAATACGAGATCGAACGTTGAAGTTTTCGTGAGGGAATGCAAGGTTCCGCTACAAAATTTCCACGGGTCGGAGGTACTTTACCCGTGTGACACACTCCGGCCTAAAAAGTTTTCAGGCAATCCAATTACAGTACTCCAACCTGGCGACTCACAACTACCGGAAGGCTACTGCCAGTCGGAGACACATCCGTCTATCAGTATTGTAGGTACGAGGCAATGCTGTAAGAGTAGAAGGTGAATTTGAGTTTGGAGAAAAGTCGTTAGTGACGTAGGGCAACTTCGTGTTGTTGCAGTTTCCTGTGGAATACATTCTTCCTTTGGCTTGACTCTTGCAAAGACGCGTAGTTTCTCCGAAGCATCAGATCTCGTTATAGTTCACTGTTCACTGCTCACAGGTTGCAAGTGGTTTTAACTATCTCTTGCTTCACCTAGATTGTATTCTTAACAATTTTCATCCAAGAAGAGTGGAAGTTTCGTAGATGCTGATCTGTAATGTAAACATATACCACAGAAGCATAGGCTCATCTGGTCAGTCACACAATAAACAGTGATATTTGTGAGAAATAGTATCACTATCAAAGTAAAAAATTGCTGCGTACTTAAATACATAAGTGAGATTACGAAAACCATTTAGCAGAACTGAACACTGATGCAGTACACCCATGTCTTAGTGGCTACGAAGCAGAAGCTGGAAATAAAGAACGCTATGTATACCACCAATGAACAGGATATGAAGGTGCAGAGGACCGATAATGCACTCAGAAACAATTACAACACTCCACAGACTGATGCCTAGGAGAAGGTGATATCCCATCTAACACAGACAACTGAGATGCAATGAATACTACATATATATAGTACACTTGGCGTCGAGCACTATAGTTTGATTCGTTGAAACAAATGAGCAGGAAAAATCCGACCTCATATACATTCCAGCTGAATTAAGATATCATCCTGCGATCGAAGTGAAGACATTCTTAGTCTTTCTTACAACACAGCTCACCCACGGAGAGATTCGGTTGTACTTTCGTGGGGTCTGTTTTGCTCTATAACGACCCTGCCAACGATTCATCTAATATTGACACAAAGGTTCTCAGTCCAGACTATTTGTATGATCTGGTGCTCAGAGCAGCTGTAGAGCCCACATGAAGTCAGTGGCACTAACTTTGACGAAGTGTTACTATCTCTCATTGGGGTGAATCAAAGGTGACCTAGACCTCTCGATATAGTTTCTACTAGCGATACTACGAGGACCATGTTGGAAGTCATCTCACCTATACGTCCACATCAGTATCCATAACCATTTATACTGACGTTTTCAAACATAAAGATAATGAACAAGATATTATGACATCCATAATGGATTTCTGTCTATAATGAGGAATTCTCTTATTTTCTTCCATGAGAATATGCTGATTTCGAGTTTAAAGTGCCACCACTGGATCACTAGTGTGGATTTTACTCTCTTCCAGGCTGAGCGAGTTTGGGAAAAACCTTGTAAGTAATGTGTTGATGTATTAAAAAAACAACGTTTACTTTGACACTGCTGTCACGGGTTGATACAAAGCTCACTTCTAGATGCAGACCAACATAGCGTCATATCCTGCAAAGCTTCATATATAAGCTCATATATGTAACACAGGCGAACTGTAATCACTCAGACTACATATACATTTCCGAAATTTTAAAGCATGTTGCGAATATTTGCACCACTTTCAAAACCTATCAAAAATCTCCTACTTTTTCTCAGATTTTGAGCCATGAGGCAGGTGTCAGCAGCTCGCCATGAATTTCTGTCTTCGGCCTCCTTACAGCGGTATAGGTGGTCCAGCTGCTATCGTCCATGATATGACTGATATATTCTACTTTCGGTTTGCCTGCTATGTTTTTCCCTTCTGCTGTCCTTCAATGATATTTTATTACGATAACATCATGCCTTAGGAGACGATCGGTCGATGTGAGAATGGATAGTCTTCAAAGAGACATGGTTTCTCTTCCTCCTGTCTCTAGAGCGCCTCTCCATTTGATATCCTGTCTGCCAAAAACATCTGGAGCATTCTGCGATAGCACAACGTCTCGAATGATAGTATACTAAAAAACGAAAGGAAAAAACGAAACACCCCACGAAGAAATTATGCAAATGGCTGCGAAATCAGTAGATGTGATGTACATCTAGAGGCAATTGAATGATTACAGTTTCAGAAAAGCTGAATGATTGATTCAAAAGAAAGAGCTTCACAAGTTGAGCAACTCAGTAACACGTTGGTCCGCATCTGCCCCTTATGCAAATAAGTATTCGGCTTCGAATTCATTGGTAAAGTTGATCGAGCTAGTTAGAAGGCCCTCCCCGTAATGTTCCAAACGATCTCAACTGGGGAGAGGTAAGTTAATGGTGCTGGACGAGGCAGGGTTTGGCAAGCATGGAGAAAAGCAGTGGAAACTCATGCCGTGTGCAAACGGGAGTTATGTTTCATTATTTCCCTGGTAACTTCCTCCCCTGCAGAGGAGCCCTGTGCCTACCACTGGCACTCCACTTTCATTTATTCGGACAAGTGCTTATATGTCCATCAGTCCCTCTAATTACAATATCCACAGAAGAGTATAGTAACTGAGTTATCTTTAGTGTCTCCGGTACGAGTCTCCGGGCATCCTGTCCAAGTAATGCCATAGCAGCTTCTTGTCTCGTGATAGCTGTCAGAGTGATTTCCAACTGCTTACGAACAACACATTCTGATCCCATGTCTTAAAACTGAATTCAAAATGACACTATGGTTTAGGCAATGCATACAGAACAGTATGCGAAATTTTCAACTAATCTTTTTGATACTCTTTTAATTGCTGGAACTGAAGCGACTGCCATAAAGTGATCTCTGTTATGACAGGAGATAAACATGGAATAAAATTCATTGATCACCTGCACCTACTTGGTACTCTGAGTCGCCAACCTTCGTTGCTTCGAGGCTACGCTCACTAGCAATCTCATACAACAAATTCTAAGAAATTATAAAATTACGATAAATGTAGACAAAGATCTCCAAAGGGGGAAACTAAATGTAACTGGATACGACACTTGCAGTAGCGACAGACTATCTTAACCCGTCACAACTGCCGATTTGCGTGCTTGTTCTCGAGCATTTCTCTGCTGGTTTCTTTTCCTAGAAAGGCTCGAGAATGGTATGGGAATCAGATTAGATGACATAACTCTTTCCTTACCTAACCAGCTCAACTGCGTTCACGATTAATAGAATTCAGCGTTATGAACTTTTAAGGGATCAGGCAGGTCGATGCTGAAAAAGCGATGAGGGAAATCCAATGAGCTGCCACACCCGTCGCCGATTTTGAACAGTACACGGTATTACAATTGTGGCGCTTTTCGAAATCATGTAGGGCCGCAGATAAGGTTTTGTGTGCTGTCTTTTCTGCAATCTAATACAATTTGGGAGAATGTTAAGACAGCCACGAGGTGATTCACCACAAGTCTTACATCGTACAACTGCGTCTATATGGTGGAAGCAACAGATTCGTAGATGAATCTGGAAGGGCCAGATTGCTCATGGACGTCTGCTGGAAACTCGCTCCAGTAATGGTAGAGCAACGGCATGACATGTTGGGGTGAACGAACTCACAGCCGCAGGGACTTCAGATACCAACGAACTGCAGAGGACCGTGGTTTCGGACACTGTAGTGTAATTTTGGTTCAAATGGTTCAAATGGCTCTGAGCACTATGGGACTCAACTGCTGTGGTCATCAGTCCCCTAGAACTTAGAACTACTTAAACCTAACTAACCTAAGGACATCACACACATCCATACCCGAGGCAGGATTCGAACCTGCGACCGTAGCAGTCGCACGGTTCCGGACTGCGCGCCTAGAACCGCGAGACCACCGCGGCCGGCCTGTAATTTTGGAACTAGAGAGAAAATTATACCAACTACACGGAGCCTGTGTCACAATGTGTGATCATTATAGTTGAAAGACTGGAAGGCACCTTTGAAACGTTCTACTTATTCTAAACACAAATAAACACACGAGGGCGTAGCAGACGGCTTGAAATACATTAAACGATTTCGAAAAGGACACCAAATATTGTGGGCAATATAAAACTTTAAATTACTGTAAATGTGTTGTCAACTGACAATAGTTAATCTAAAGAACGTGGAGAATGAAAGTGTGTCGAATGTTAGAAGGGTAATGAAGCTATTGAAAGTAGAGCTATAGGAACAGCTGCTTTGTTACTTATGATCAGTTCGCCACTACGGCCAGAATATACCACGAAAGAATCTTATTCGTGTGAAGTTATGTCAATTTAGTCTTAATGACTCTTCTAGTTTGAATAGCATCAGTACGGCCGTAACCTCTTCCTAAGAAGGGCCAGGCTACACTTAAAAAATCTGCGCGTAGTGTTGTTGTTGTCCGGCTTAAGACTCGTATGATTCAGGTCGCCACACAAGTCTGACTGCGAAAGCCTTTTCGCTTCTCCCTACATGCTGGAACCCACGTTCATTTACATCTGTTCAAGACATCTCTATCTGTAGAGTTTTTACGTCCCCCCCCCCCCCCCTTCCGCTCGCCACTGACACTCTCACATTACGCTATTAACAAACTAACGATCGTTTGATGCCGCTGATCTGTACTATAAACTGAGACCAGCTTTTAGTCAAATTCTGTCATAAAAGACATTTTTCTCGGTTTCGTTCAGTTCCTCCTCGCATGTTACACGTTCTAGGCAATTAATCTTCAGCACTCTCCTGGAGGAGAATTTTTCAAATCCAAATATTCTCTTCTTTCTGAACTACGTCAACGTTTCACTCAAGTACAAGGCTGCACCAATAATCAAAATGCCCTTAGAGAAGACGTTTTAACACTGAAATTTGTGTTCTTTATTATATTATTTTTCCATAATATTGGCATTCTGATTTTTGCATCTCCTGTAATTTGGCAATCACTAGTTACTTTTTTCCCAAAGAGCAGAGCTCAGTTTACTACTTTCAATGACATTTGGTAATGTATTTCCCTCTGCAACTATCGATTTAATTGTAGTGTACTTTACAAACCTAATTTTACTTTTGTTTATTTTCGCTTGATAACCTCTTTTCAAGACGTTACCTATTTCGTTCAACTGATAGCCAAGTAAACTGCCGTCACTGACAAAACTGCAATGTCATCAGCTGATCTCGAAGTTTTATTTTTTCTCCCGATCTATAATCCCTATTTCCAATCTTTGTTCACTTTCCGTTTTACTTTCTGATTGTGCTCATTGAAGAACACGGGGAACAGATTACAGACACATCTCCCTCAGCTACTGTATGCCTGTAAGGTCCTTAGACTCTTATAATCGCATTGGGGTCTTTGTACCAGTTGTGGATAACCTCCCGCTCCCTGTATTTTATCCCTGTTATTTTCAGAAATTCAGATGCTATTGAGATACGTTTTCCTAGAGCCCAAGTACCTCACTTGTCCCTACAATTTCGCTGAACCTAAACTGATCTCTCCCGAGGTTCTCTGCTACCAATACCTTCATAACTTTGTGTTAGGGTTTTCGTAAGCATTCTGTTGATATCACATTTGTCTGAATTTCGGCTCTTTGGGAATGGGATTATTACATGCTTTTTAAAGTCTGAGGGTGTTTCTCTTGTCTTGCATGTCTTACATATCATGTGGATTACCTTTTTCATATTTCTACCAGTGAACTCAATAATTTAAAACAATGTTGTCTACTCCAGGTACCTTTTTCAACTTGGGTCTTTCACTGCCCTGTGAAATTCTTTTCACTGTATCGTATCTCACATCTAATCATCGTTGGGTTCCTCTTCCCATAACACTATTTTCAACCTGATTCCTTTGTAGGATCCATTCATAGTTTATACCTAATTTTCAGACTTCCATCCTTTGCTTCGCACTGGCCTGCCATTTGACGTCTTGATATTCATGTGTCTGAATCTTTTTCCTCTGTATGTTTCCTTAATTTTTCCATATGTAGTACATATCTTTTCCGTTGTTATGCATGCTTGTGTAGTTACCTTCTGCATCCAGTCTGCTTTCCGTTTTCAACTTCTGACAAATGTGTTTTTAACTGTTTGTGCGAACGTTTGACGACTTTATTTGCTGTTTTCTAATTCTTTTCCACAATTTAATTCAGTACCTGGTGAGATAACCAGGAATTCTACTGGAAATTGTCTTTTTGTGCATTTGATTCTTTACTGCCCTCTCTACTTCAGATCTCCAAGGTAACCATTCGACTTCTAATCCAGTGCTTTCCTCTTCCTCAGTGGACCGTTTCATCATATTCACAGTGAAACAACTGACAACCTGCGTTTTTTAACTTATTTGGATCCTATTTTCTAGATTTCCTGCGTTACTGCAGCTTCACCAATTTCAAAAAGCCGTAAATGCACAGCAAATTATGGGGATAGTCTACAATTGTTCCTGGAAACTTTGACCAGTTTAAAATCTGAGTCTCAAATTTATTTCTTGTTAGTACAACATCTATCTCAAGCCTTCTGATCTGTCAAGGTTGTAACAGGCATGCAACCACGTTTCATGAGTTTTAAACCAACTTAAAATGATCACTACGATCATTCCTTATTAATTACTTCTCTTCCTTAACCTGGCAATTCCTAGCATGACTTATTTAAACATCAGCCTCAGGAAAGAGAATTCCATAACGCTATACACAGCCAAATCCAAACCATTTGCAACGGAGGAATTACGTTCTAGATTCAGTTTAACTGATAACTTATCAGGGATTAGTGAAACTTTTTCGTTACAGCCCTACTGCCAATATGAGATCGTCAACGCTATCTTGTAGAACAGAAAACGCCTTTTCTTTCAAACCAGATGCTAAGTTCTTAATCTTCAAAGTTTCTGTTTGGTAGTAATAGCTCTGGATCTTATTTGTCAGCTGCCAACCATTTCACACAGTAAATGGAGTGACACCATTAATAAATATAGACTTCGATCAGAAATCGCTAGCTAAGGTAGAATATTCAAAATTTCTAGGTGTATGCATTGATGAGGGGTTGAACTGGAAAAAACACACTGAGGATCTGCTGAAACGTTTGAGTTCAGCTACTTATGCTGTTAGGGTCTTTGCAAATTTTGGCGATATACATCTCAGTAAATTAGCTTACCACGCATATTTTCATTCTCTGCTTTCGTATGGCATCATATTCTGGGGTAACTCATCATTGAGTAAAAGAGTGATCACTGCACAAAAGCGCGTAATCTGAGTATCCGAACGAATTCAAGAGCAATAGCAGTGTACATGGCTACAACACTAGGAGAAAGGATGATCTTCACTACTCAAGGTTAAATCTAACTTTGGCTCAGAAGGGGGTAAATTACGCTACTACAAAAGTCTTTGGTCACTTACCTAATAGCTTCAAACTTCTGACAGATAGCCATATAGCATTCAAAAGGAAATTAAAAGAATTTCTTAATGGCGACTCCTTCTACTCATTAGATGGATTTTTACATATAGTAAGTGGGTAATTTCCCCAAACCCCACAAAAAATTTTAAATAGTAAGTGTCATGTAATATTTTGTGTGATGTAATATCTTGTATGGACACCTGTTATTAACCTTACACGTTCCACATCATTACGAAGTGTCGTATTTATGATCTATGGCACAAGTACTAATCTAATCTTACCAGTACTGTTCAGATTGCATTTTTCTTACTCCGTTTGTATCTCTCGCAAAATAATAATGCTGCGTATCAACTCTTATTTAAACACAATTTCTCAATTTTTTAATGTGAGTTCTAGGTGAATGATGTTGTTTGTAGTATAATAATGAAGCTAAATCTATTGTGGTTGTCTAGGTGGACGGTACCAATGTTGATCGAGCCCGTGACGCATTAGAGGAAAGGGCATTAAAGAGTGTCCTGGATGCTGTCAAAGTGGACGAAGCCAGTAAACAGTTAGAGGAGGGTGCAGCCGACAGTATTGTGGTTGCTACCAACATGGAACGAACTGTGAAGATGTGCAGGAAGGAGCAGCTGAGAGCCTCGTTGGTGCTACCAAGATGGAACAAGCACGTGAAGAGTTGGTAGAGGGAGCAGCTGAGAGTCTCATTGGTGCTGCCAAGATGGAACAAGCACATGAAGAGTTGGTAGAGGGAGCAGCTGAGAGTCTCGTTGGTGCTGCCAAGATGGAACAAGTGTGTGAAGAGTTTGTGGAGGGAGCAGCTGAGAGTCTCGTTGGCGCTGCCAAGATGGAACAAGCACGTGAAGAGTTGGTGTAGGGAACAGCTGACAGTGTCGTTGGCGCTGCAAAGATGGAACAAGCACTTGAAGAGTTGGTGGAGGGAGCAGCTCAGAGTCAAGTTGGAGCTGCCAAGATGGAACAAGCGAATGAAGAGTTTGTGGAGGGAGCAGCTGAGAGTCTCGTTGGTGCTTCCAAGGTGGAACAAGCGGGAGTAGATTTTGTGGAGGGAGCAGCTCAGAGTCTCATTGGTGCTGCCAAGATGGAACAAGCACGTGAAGAGTTGGTGGAGGGAACAGCTGAGAGTCTCGTTGGCGCTGCCAAGATGGAACAAGCACGTAAAGAGTTGGTGCAGGGAGCAGCTGAGAGTCAAGTTGGTGCTGCCAAGATGGAACAAGCGCGTGAAGAGTTTATGGAGGGAGCAGCTGAGAGTCTCGTTGGTGCTTCTAAGGTGGAACAAGCGGGGGAAGATTTTGTGGAGGGAGCAGCTCAGAGTCTCATTGGCGCTGCCAAGATGGAACAAGCACGTGAAGAGTTGTTAGAGAAGCAGCTGAGAGTCTCGTTGGTGCTGCCAAGATGGAACAAGCGTGTGAAGAGTTGGTGGAGGGAGCAACTGAGGGTCTCGTTGGTGCTGCCAAGATGGAATAAGCGCGTGAAGAGTTGGTGGAGGGAGCAGCTGAGAGTCTCGTTGGTGCTGCCAAGATGGAACAAGTGCGTGAAGAGTTTGTGGAGGGAGCAGCTGAGAGTCTCGTTGGTGCTGCCAAGATGGAACAAGCACGTGAAGAGTTGGTGGAGTGAACAGCTGAGAGTCTCGTTGGCGCTGCCAAGATGGAACAAGCACGTGAAGAGTTGGTGGAGGGAGCAGCTAAGAGTGAAGTTGGTGCTGCCAAGATGGAACAAGCGCGTGAAAAGTTTGTGGAGGGAGCAGCTGAGAGTCTCGTTGGTGTTGCCAAGGTGGAACAAGCGGGTGAAGATTTTGTGGAGGGAGCAGCTGAGAGTCTCATTGGTGCTGCCAAGATGGAACAAGCATTTGAAGAGTTGGTGGAGGGAGCAGCTGAGAGTCTTGTTGTTGCTACCAAGATGGAACAAGCACGTGAAGAATTTGTGCAGGGAGTAGCTGAGAGTGTCGTTGGTGCTCCCAAGGTGGAACAAGCGGGTGAAGAGTTTGTGGAGGGAGCAGCTGAGAGTCTTGTTGGTGCTGGCAAGATGGAAGAAGCACGTGAAGAGTTGGTGGAGGGAGCAGCTGAGAGTCTTGTTGGTGCTACCAAGATGGAACAAGCATGTGAAGAGTTTGTGCAGGGAGTAGCTGAGATTGTCGTTGGTGTTGCCAAGGTGGAGCAAGCGGGTGAAGATTTTGTGGAGGGAGCAGCTGAGAGTCTCATTGGTGCTGCCAAGATGGAACAAGCATTTGAAGAGTTGGTGGAGGGAGCAGCTGAGAGTCTTGTTGTTGCTACCAAGATGGAACAAGCACGTGAAGAATTTGTGCAGGGAGTAGCTGAGAGTCTCGTTGGTGCTGCCAAGGTGGAACAAGCGGGTGAAGAGTTTGTGGAGGGAGCAGCTGAGAGTCTTGTTGGTGCTGGCAAGATGGAAGAAGCACGTGAAGAGTTGGTGGAGGGAGCAGCTGAGAATCTTGCTGGTGCTACCAAGATGGAACAAGCATGTGAAGAGTTTGTGCAGGGAGTAGCTGAGATTGTCGTTGGTGCTGCCAAGGTGGAACAAGCGGGTGAAGATTTTGTGGAGCGAGCAGCTGAGAGTCTCATTGGTGGTGCCAAGATGGAACAAGCACGTGAAGAGTTGGTGGAGGGAGCAGCTGAGAGTCTTGTTGGTGCTACCAAGATGGAACAAGCACGTGAAGAGTTTTTGGAGGGGCTGAGAGCGTTGTTGGTGCTGCGAAGATGGACCAAGTGCGTGAAGAGTTGGTGGAGGGAGCAGCTGAGAGTCTCGATGGTGATGCCAAGATGGAACAAGCACGTGAAGAGTTGGCGGAGCGAACAGCTGAGAGTCTCGTTGGTGTTACCAAGATGGAACAAGCGCGTGAAGAGTTTGTGGAGGGAGCAGCTGAGAGTCTCGTTGGTGCTGCCAAGATGGAACAAGCACGTGAATAGTTGGCGGAGGGAGCAGCTGAGGGTCTCGTTGGTGCTGCGAAGATGGACCAAGCGCGTGAAGAGTTAGAGGAGAGTGCAGCTGATAGTCTCGCAGATGATGACAGGATGGATCATGCCCATGAAGAATTAGATGAGGGGGCAGGTGATAGTCTAATGGAATATGCCAAGACGGAGCAAGGTCATAAAAAGGAGGAAGGGGATGCAGCTGAGAGTTTCAGCAGCCGTCTTTCAGGTGCCATTTGCACCCACAAAAAAAAAAGTTTCGATGTTTCTCAAGTTCTAGTTTTTTGTTTTCGTTCTGTTTACGTTACTGTTTCGTTCTGTTGTGTGTTTGCGTTTTCTGTTGCGTTCACATTAATTTTGTTTGCGTTTCTTCATTTTTCAATTTTCCTTGACAACCTTTGGTTTATTTAAAACAAAAAAATAAATTTTCCGTATTTCTCCAACTGTTCTCTCGCTTCTTTAGTGTGCACCTGTAACAATACTTATTGCTGAATCGAAAGTACCTTTGATTTTCTGTTTATTCTATAACTGGCTGTTTTTTCTGTCTTTACAAGAACTCAACAAAACACACTACAAAACCCTAAGAGCAGTCTAAGTTATTTATAAACCTGATTTCTGTTGTTTTGAGAGTTCCGGTGGTGATACATAGACAAGCGTAGTCATTAATAACTGCTACATTCGCTTCTAGACTCCACACTTCGCTTAGTGCAGAAGGACACAGTTTGATGTAGTTGTTAGAGAAGGTTATATAATCAGCCATAATATCATTGTAGCCCAATATATCTAATCGTTCTGGATGACTTCATGGCCTGGACAATTTTCCGCACTTGTGTCCTGTCTGTGTGAGGCGTATTTAATGGCCACAAAATGTATAGAAAAGCATTCGATTAAAAACAACGATACAGCTTATTACTATATACTCAAAGCATACATCCTTATATCTGAGAGTTGATTGATTTGCAACATATTGTTTGTGATTCTCCCTGCTTCTCTATTGAGCATATTTATAGTTTATTTAAGAATAGCGCTATGAAGTCCTAAAATATGTTAACAGAAGACAAACTGCCATGGAGAGGATTTGCCTCCCATTATTTTCCGATTTTTTTTGTTTGATTTTAGGGCGTAAAACTGCTATGGTCGTTTGCCCCCGTTCTGTGGACTAAGGAAGGGTAAAAAAATGAATGGCAAATCGCCAGCTATGGGAGCTGTTGTGTACATAGTTCCGCGTAGTCAGCACGTATATAACTTTCTCATAAGAGCGCGCCCCGCTAAGCACAACAGCGCAGGCGCAGCGGTCGTCCATCTCCGCACTACGAGATGGCGCTGCCATAGAGATGGACCAAATTCTGCTTCCGCCGTTCCGCGTATTAATATATCACTCAGGCAATGAGATTGCTGCTAACGTAGAACCTTTTCTCCTTGCGGATCACACTCGCGCATTGATACCTGAATGCTTGAGGTATTATAACGAGTGTACAGACCTCCGATTAGTCAGTCTGTATTTGTCTGCATTTGTCTGTACCAGTCTATAGTCAAGTAAAATTATCATATTCCTGTACATAGCCATGAAGAGAAATGTATAGACAATCTGTCAAGTATCAGAGATATGTGAGAATAAGGTTAACGTACCAAGACCAAAGGAACTTCAGATTGTCAATTGTAAACAGCATCCAGAATCAAGTTACGTAATATCTATACTTTTTATTATTTTAATAAATGTGTGTAAAAATTAATCAAGTTCTGTTTAAAGTTGGTCACTGTTAATCTGCTACACTAAGCGTGCAAGTGGCATTTCTATCGTCTGACCTAACGGGAGAACATAAGCACGCTATGATAAGACCACGAGACATATTGCAGACACTCGCCTACTTCGTTAGAGCGACAAGTCAAATAATCTGATGGTGGGTGTACTGTAGGTCTTCAAAAACTGGGGAAACTAAAAAACAGAAGGAAAGCTTAGAAAACCACTATAGAAGTGGGGGTTGTTTTCCCCAAAAAGAGCTTCAAATGAGCGGCGTCATATCACTGACACTGATAAACTCGAGGACAGGATCGGCTCAGTGTGTGTCATTTGCTAAAATGGAAGATATATGAAGCGACAGCTGTAAACGGGTGCGTAGCGGAGTTAAATAGGGGCGCTGAAGCAAAACGTGTCTCACCGTCCACAGTTGAGAGCAGTGGGGTCAAAGCGGAGGAGGATCGCCACTTAAAACATGTCGATGGCTAGAAAGACAGTGCCCTATCCGTAGTCTTGTTAAAATTACCTCCTCCCGACGACGGGTTAGGGAGGAAGAGCTCCAAACGCAGGGAAGAGCTTTCACGCCCCGCAATTTATTATTGGGAAGTGTAGACCAATGTGTGTACCATAAAAGTGCAACACGCCGACAGAAAACACTCTGTAGATCGGCGAAGGGAACCTGCGAACAGCAGGCTTAGGAAGAGAGACTGCAGCCTTGGCCGCTACATCGGCCGCCTCGTTTCCACAGATACCAACACGTCCTGGGATCCATAGGAATGCCACAGAGACGCCCCCCAAGTGGAGCAAGTGGTGGTAGTCCTAAATCCGGTAGACCAGAGGGTGGACAGGATAAAGAGCTTGGAGACTGAGGAGAGAGCTGAGCGAATCTGAGCATATAATATCCGCTGATGGCGACGGATGTATTGGACAACCTGGAGAACAGCGTAAAGCTCTGCAGTAAAAACATATTTTCCGATATGAGTAACTATACCATTCTTACCGTTCTGCACGAATAATACATAAGCAACACGTTGCGGTGTTACAGTTTTCCTTTCTTTACACCTCGGTAATATCGCTAGTGAGGAGAAGTAGGGCAGGAGCTGTGGTGGAATTCGTCTTGCAGAGGGGAGAACCTGTATTTAGAGAACCACATTCGAGCACCTATCCTTCTCTGAGCAGGTTTTTATCTGAATAACGTAGTAACAAGACTCGCTCTAATGTAACAATATATATCAAACCGGGAGGTAAGATATGTGAAAATAAGTGTAATGTTAATGTAGTGCGCTGGATATGGGAGGGAAGTGAGATCAGTAACTAATTGGCTGAGTTTATAGCTGGGTCGTAATACATCCACTCTCAAGTTCTTAGAAATCGATTGGGGCACCATACGCCTGGCAGCCGTTATGGGCGAGCAGAACACAGACTGAACATTTACAAATGGTGCATACAGAGAGCACGCCTGCGTACTGGTTGCAGGAGTTAGGCGAGTGGCCGTAACAACAAAAAGATTGTGAGCTGGTCGGTATTTTAGCCTAACAAAATGCACACCAGCGCCTAGGCCGAAAGCAGATGAACTTCATTGTCTTTGAAATTGGGACCACGTACAAACATAGTAGATAAATTTCACGTACAGGGTGTTGCACTAAATGAGTTTGCCTCTGTAAGTTACGAGTTAATAGACGACAGAAATATTTATTGAGGTAGGTCACCATAAGAAAAGTTACTCTGTTTGTGGAGCTATGAGCATAGTTTATTGTGTTGTTAACCAAAGAGTTACAGCAAAAAGATACAATTTTTAAATGGAACAATAATAGATAAATTTCATATACAGGGTGTTGCTCTAAATGAGTTTTCCTCTGTAAGTCACGAGGTAATAGGCGACGGAAATACTTACTGCGGTAGGTCACCATAACAAACGTTACACTGTCTGTGGATCTATGAGCATAGTTTATTGTGTTGTTAACCAAAGAGTTACAGCAAAAAGATACTATTTTTTAAAATGAAACAATAGTTGTTCTATTATGCACTGGAATCAGTAACACTAGCTGTGTATACATTAATTTAAATTACATTGCTATCACTTTTAGTCTGGGAGCTACAATCCGTCAAAGTTTCAGGGGCAGATACGACACACGCTGTGCATAACGCAATGCGCCTTCTAAATGTGGAGCGGCCGAGTTGTAACGTCGCCGGTGTCATGGAGTGAGAAGCTTCCTCGATGCGCTGTTAGACAGCCGACTGTCGCCGTACACGGCCGTATACCTGACAGATCGAGCCACACAAACAAACGGGGATCAATACACCACAGTTACTGACATCGGATGAAGATGGCATACACGGACAACGAGTACGATGACGCGTCCAAAGGTTCAAATGGCTCTGAGCACTATGGAACTTAACATCTATGGTCATCAGTCCCCTAGAACTTAGAACTATTTAAACCTAACTAACCTAAATACATCACACAACACCCAGTCATCAGGAGACAGGGAAAATCCCTGACCCCGCCGGGAATCGAACCCGGAAACCCGGGCGCGGGAAGCGAGAACGCTACCGCACGACAACGAGCTGCTGACCGTTGATGTGTTGCTGATGCTCGGCGAGTGCCGACACGATGCCACTGAAGCAGCCGCGGCGTACGCCGTGAGATATACTAGGCGAAGAGCTCCGGCAGCCACTACGTTCTTACGTGCCAAACAAAGACTTCGGGAAACAGGCAGCTTGGTAATGCGCCGCAGTAACAGACGAATAACCGCAAGAAGTGAGGAGACGGAGGTGTCTGTTTTAAGCTGTTGTACACCACGATCCTCATGTCAGCTTACGAGCCGTTGCTGCAGTCGCTGGTGTCAGTCTGACTGTGTGGCGTACATTACACGGCCACAGGTTTCACCCGTACCGCCTGTCACTGACCCATGAGCTGCATGGGAACGATTTCCATGCGATACTTACATTCTGTGAATGGGCCATGCGTAATTTGACGCTGGAGCCTTTACAACGTGTTACGTTCTCTGATCAGTCCACGTTCACAAATTATGGTGCAGTGAATCCCCATGACATGCTCTATTGTGGCGCAGACAATCAATCATCGGTGGGTACGACTTGTCAACCGTCAACGTAGGTGGTCTATTAGTGTGTGGTGTGAAATCCTTGGGGATGAAATCATCGGTCCACACTTCTTCCCAGGTACACTGACAGGTGAGTTACATTGCGCGTTTATATTCGACAGTTTGGGTGGTCTCCTTGAACATGTGTGGATGCAGCACGATGGTGACCCAGCCCATTTTGCGCGTGCTGTTGTGGAAGAACTAAACAACAGGTTTGCAGGAAGGTGGTTGGGGCGCCATGGTCCTCATTCATGACCAACAAGGTCGCCCGATTTATCACCATTAGATTTCTTTTCGTGGGGATATCTAAAGCATCGTGTTTATGTCACTGAGCCCACATCCCCAGATGATCTAAAACGGCGCATCGAGGACGCATGTTGCTCAGGTCCTTTAGAAGGTGCATTGCATTGTGCGTTCAGGAACATGGACACACATTTGAACATCTCATTTAAATCAACTTCTGCAGTCATGGACTGTGCGGTTGGTCCCGGCGAAGTTTCGACTCCTGTGTGTCCTGGGTGTGTGTGTTTGTCCTTAGGATAATTTAGGTTAAGTAGTGTGTAAGCTTAGGGACTGATGACCTTAGCAGTTAAGTCCAATAGGATTTCACACACATTTGAACATTTTTAAATCAATTTCCCACCGCCAGAACATTCATCACCCACTACACAGCCTTGTATAATGTACAGCGTGTGGTATCTGCCCCTGAAACTTTGAAGGATTGTAGCTCCCAAACTAAAAGTGATAGGAATGTAATTTAAATTGATGTATACACAGCTGGTGTTACAGATTACAATGCATGATAGAGACAACTATTGTTCCATTTTTAAAAAAATTGAATGTTTTTGGATAACAACACAATAGACTATGTTCATAGCTCCACAGACAGTGTTACGTTTCTGATGGTGACCTTCCGCAATAAATATTTCCGTCGCCTATTACTTCGTAACTTACAGAAGCAAACACAGTTAGTGAAACACCCTGTATGTTACTCACAACGAAATCGTCGCTGTATCGACTTCAACCGACACAAAAGCATTCGTATCACATTCGCATTAAAACACGCACACAGCCTGATCTGAAAGCTATTTAAGGAAGGTGGATGCCCATTGACTGTGTAATCAGACCCAGGTGACTTTTGGAAGAGAACGGCATATGTTACTCAGCATTTAACAGTTCTTTGTTTAGACAAGGTTCACATGCAAATATTCTTTCTCAATTTATATTAGCGCACACATGTTCCCTAAGATGAGAGTCACTCATCAACTATGAGAGCTCATTGTTTATGCAACCATGACCACGTGGGACATGGAAAAGAGTGTAAATAGGCTACTGACCATGTAATCATTCTTCATTGCAAGAACGTTCACGCGATGATATTTTTATAGAGCATACACGAACAAGGGCAAATTAATCGTTATCAAACGGCCAAGGAAAGGTGACAGCTTTTAGTCTGTGCGGCCACAAACGATGATCCCTGGAAGGCATGACCCGTGGAAGGCAATGCCTGGTATGTTACCCACAAAAAATCATCAATAGATCTTAAAAAAACTCCTGCAAAAATAGGAACGGTGCACCTGTAACCAAATAAAGATAATATCAGCAGTACTAAGGCTTAAGGTTTGGACGAACATTCATGCTTACTGATTATTCAAAGCCTTAACAAAAGGCGTCCCATCAGACTATGTGCTCTCTATTTATTCTATCCTCTATTGTATGACTATATGATAGCGGGACAAACACTGGTAGCAGGTACTTCTGTATAATATCTGGGAGTATGCGTACGGAACGATTTGAAGTGGAATGATGATATAAAATTAATTGTTGGTAAGGCGGGTGCCAGGTTGAGATTCATTGGGAGAGTCCTATGAAAATGTAGTCCATCAACAAAGGAGGTGGCTTACAAAACACTCATTCGACCTATACTCGAGTATTGCTCATCAGTGTGGGATCCCTACCAGATTGTGACTCAACGGGATTTCTGGGTCAAATATCCACACCATTCCTTTCTCAGAGGATAGTAGGGAGGGATCCGACTATGGCAGGTGGATGTCATGCACCATGCCAAACTCACGCTTATTTCTGTGATGTTACACTACTGGCCATTAAAATTACTAGAAGAAATGCTGACGATAAACGGGTATTCATGGGACAAATATATTATACTATAACTGACATGTGATTACATTTTCATGCACTTTTAGTGCGTAGATCCTGAGAAATCAGTACCCAGAACAACCAACTATGGCCGTAATAACGGCCTGGATATGCCTGGGAATTGAGTCAAACAGAGCTTGGATGGCGTGTACAGGTAGAGCTGCCCATGCAGCTTCAACGCGATACCACAGTTCATCAAGAGTAGTGACTGGCGTGTTGTGACGAGCCAGTTGCTCGGCCACCATTGACCAGACGTTTTCAATTGGTAAGAGATCTGGAGACTGTGCTGGCCAGGGCAGCAGTAGAAAATTTTCTGTATCCAGAAAGTCCCGTACAGGACCTGTAACATGCGGTCGTGCATTATTCTGCTGAAATGTAGGGTTTCACTGGGATCGAATGAAGGGTGGAGCGACGGGTCGTAAAACATCTGAAATGTAACGTCCACTGTTCAAAATGCCGTCAATGCGAACAAGAGGTGACCGAGACGTGTAACCAGTGGCACCCCATACTATCACGCCGGATGATACGCCAGTATGGCGATGATGAATACACGCTTCCAGTGTGCGTTCACCGCGATGTCGACAAACACAGATGCGACCATCACGATGCTGTAAACACAACCTGGATTCATCCGAAAAAATGACGGTTTGCCATTCGTGCACCCAGGTTCGTCTTTGAGTACACCATCGCAGGCGCTCCTGCCTGTGATGCAGCGTCAAGGGTTACCGCAGCCATGGTCTCCGAACTGCTGGTCCATGCTGCTGCAAACGTCGTCAAACTGTTGGTGCAGATGGTTGTTGTCTTGCAAATGTCCCCATCTCTTGACTTAGGGATCGAGACGTGGCTGCACGATCCGTTACAGCCATGCAGATAAGATGCCTGTCATCTCGATTGCTAGTGATACGAGGCCGTTGGGATCCTGCACGGCGTTCCGTATTACCCTCCTGAAGCCACCGATTCCATATTCTGCTAACAGTCATTGGATCTCGACCAAAGCGAGCAACAATGTCGCGATACGATAAACCGCAATCGCGATAGGCTACAATCCGAGCTTTATCAACGTCGGAAACGTAATGGTAGGCATTTCTCCTCCTGACACGAGGCATCACAACAGCGTTTCACCAGGCAACGCCGGTCAACTGCTGTTTGTGTATGAGAAATCGGTTGGATACTTTTCTCACGTCAGCACGTTTTAGGTGTCGCTACCAGCGACAACCTTGTGTGGATGCTCTGAAAAGCCAATCATTTGCATATCACAGCATCTTCTTCCTGCCGGTTAAATTTCGCGTCTGTAGCACATCTTCGTGATGTAGCAATTTTAATGGCCAGTAGTGTACCATTGTGCCGAGGAATGAAAGGTGTGGACATGGTCCGCAAGGAGAAATGCATACTTGTGCTCATCCATTATGCCTTCGAAAATGATTAGAGCATGCAGGGAATGCCGTAAAAAGAATTCCCCAGGTGGTAATAGTCTCTCCTTGGTTGCTTTCAGTCGGAAAAAATGGTTCACATGGCTCTGAGCTCTATGGGGCTTAACATCTGAGGGCATCAGTCCCCTAGTAGCCGGCCGGAGTGGCCGTGCGGCTCTAGGCGCTACAGTCTGGAACCGAGCGACCGCTACGGTCGCAGGTTCGAATCCTGCCTCGGGCATGGATGTGTGTGATGTCTTTAGGTTAGTTAGGTTTAAGTAGTTCTAAGTTCTAGGCGACTGATGACCTCAGAAGTTAAGTCGCATAGTGCTCAGAGCCATTTGAACCATTTGAAGTCCCCTAGTACTTAGGACTACTTAAACCTAACTAACCTAAGGACATCACACACATCCATGCCCGAGGCAGGATACAAGCCTGCGACTGTAGCGGTCACGCGGTTCCAGACTGAATCGCCTAGAACCACTCGACCAGCTTTCATTCGTTTCGCGCTGTACACGGCACTGGACGTCTGGCGATGGAGCATAAAACGTGATTAATCGGGAAAGGCCACCACTAGCCCCTCAGAGGACCTCATTTTAGGTCCTGGGTGCAAATTCCAGCCTTCGTCGCCGATGAAGCCCGTATGTATACTTGAACCAGGTGACTGCCGCGGAGGCCCATACATAGAACGGTCGTTGATTAGACACTGTGGATAGCCCTTTAATTCGTGTGAGCGGTCATTTGCTAAACAGCTGCACGTATATCCGCCCATAAACATCTCCGTAACAGTCGTTCACCGCCTCACCTATGGCTTATGGTACGCCACAGTTCCCTTGGCTCCAGTTTTGCATAGTTTAGATAGTACCATTTTGCTATGGATGGTTTATTTTAGGCACGATTGCACGCGAACAGTTTACAAACTTGGCCACCGTTGTATTCCTGCTAGACCTAAGAAGTGTTGACGGAACTAGGTTAGATTTACCCCGGTAAATATAATTGTGAATTTAATTTTTAATCACGTATTTCCGCTTCGGAAATGCTTCCATCCTTGTCCTTAAAGCCAATGGTCATGACCTTTTGGGCGTAAGATAAATGGCTGCCCTATTTTCCTCGTTCCCCCTACACGTTTTATATACAATGCACTGCTGATGCAGCCATGTGCCGTCTGTGAGTGACTCTGCAAATTGAGTGGCCACATTAATATGATTGGACTGTGCTTTAGAATAGTGAAGATTTCGATTGCCACAGCTTGCAGCGCAGCGCATGTGGAATAGGTTCTCTCTGCCTTGCCATCACCAGGAAAGTGCTTCTCACACAAACGTTGTACCGTGTGGTCCATTGATAGTGATTCGGCCAAATATCTCACGAAATAAGCATCAAACTAAAGAAGTACAAAGAACGAAACTTGTCTAGCTTGAAGGGGGACACCAGATGGCGCTATGGCTGGCGCGCTAGATGGCGCTGCCATAGGTCAAACGGATATCAACTGCGTTTTTCTAAATAGGAACCCCATTTTTATTACATATTCGTGTAGTACGTAAAGAAATATGAATGTTTTAGTTCGATCACTTTTTTCGCTTTGTGTTAGATGGTGCTGTAATAGTCACAAACGCATAAGTACGTGGTACCACGTAACATTTCGCCAGTGCGACCGGTATTTGCTTCGTGATCCATTACCCATGTTAAAATGGACCGTTTACCAATTACGGAGAAGGTCGATATCGTGTTGATGTATGGCTATTGTGATCGAAATGTCCAACGGGCGTGTGCTATGCATGCTGCTCGGTATCCTGGACGACATATCCAAGTGTCCGGACTGTTCGCCGGATAGTTACGTTATTTAAGGAAACAGGAAATGATCAGCCACATGTGAAACCTCAACCACGACCTGCAAAAAATAATGGTGCCCAAGTAGGTGTTTTAGTTTCTGTCGCGACTAATCCGCACATCAGTAGCAGACAAATTGCGCGAGAATCGGGAATCTCAAAAACGTCGGTGTTGAGAATGCTACATCAACATCGATTGCACACGTACCATATTTCTATGCACCAGGAATTGCATGGCGACGACTTTGAACGTCGTGTACAGATCTGCCACTGTGTACAAGAGAAATTGCGGGACAATGACAGATTTTTTTTGCACGCGTTCTATTTAGCGACGAAGCGTCATTCACCAACAGCGGTAACGTAAACCAGCGTAATATGCACTATTGGGCAACGGAAAATCCACGACGGTTGCGGAAAGTGGAACATCAGCGACGTTGTGTAACATCCACGAGATAAATTTTAGCTACAGTGTGACGAGAAGAAATTATGCCTCTAACAATTATAAACATTACCTATTCGACATAAAAAAACAATGAAAACAATAAATATTAATTATTTATATAATATTCTATGATGTGGTTGCACATATCGATGTGCTTTATACAAAGTCAATGATAATTGTAAATTCCTTTTTTTATCTGCGTTTGTTTTCTTTTGTTTTCACCTTTTGTTGGATGGCTTTTTTTGGTTCAGCACGCAAGACGCATATCAAACTGAGGTCTGTTAAGAAATTGTAATTAGTTGTTAGTTATTACTTGAAAATAGAGTTCATTATTATTATAAACATGAGTGAATAATTATTTGTAAGTGTAATTCCTCTCTCAGTAAGCATTATCTGTGTTAATTGTTTCTTTCCGCTGCAAGGAGCGCAGCCATTGATGATAGCGATTTGTATCGCGTTTTTGTCTGTGTTTTCCTTAGAAAAAAATCAAATGTTTGCTTGATGAAGTCTAAATAGTGCACAATACGAAAGTAAAGTTTCTGTAAAGTTTAATAAGCAGTTAAAATACTTATTTGGTCTAACAATAGAAAGTCTCTATCAATTGTCTGCCGCCATCTTAACAATTATCACAGCGACAAATTAAAAAATTACGCTACTCTGCAGACATAAATGCTGAACGTAATACAAATGTGTAAAAATAAATGTGCACCGGTGGTCCCGAACTCATTTGAATGAAAATAATTCGAATCAGATTGGTTCTTTAAAAACAGTGTCCATAGCACGATCGTTATTACAAACTTTTCTAGCTGATGTATGGAGCCGCAATTAATTACGCACGAGTTGCGAAGAATATTTTTACAGGTAACATACGTCAGTGTTGTGCGCGGCTGATATTCGGTGGTTTCAATGATCATTTTGCTGAAGATAACTTGTTTCTATCATAATCCATTAATCCATAGTTGCATAGAATCTGTTGTATGAACTGTGATTTAGTGACACACAACTTACAGACAACACTTTAACACGACTTTAACTTGGAGTTCTTTAGCAACTTGATCAAATCTTTAGCCGGGAGAAAAATTATTTAGTAATTACTCAATGTAATAAAATATGATTATCATTTCCATTTACACCACTGAATAATCCGGCGAACGCCACCGTTGGCGTATTAATGTATGGTGCGTCACTATAGGAGGAAGGATAATTGGCCCCCATTTTATCGATGGCAATCTAAATGGTGCAATGTATGCTGATTTCCTACGTAATGTTCTACCTATGTTACTACAAGACATTTCACTGCATGACAGAATGGCGATGTACTTCCAACATGATGGATATCCGTGCGGGGGTTGAAGCGGTATTGAATAGCATATTTCGTGACAGGTTGATTGGTCGTCGAAGCACCATACCATTGCCCGCACGTTCACCGGATCTGAAGTCCCCGGATTTCTTTCTGTGGCGAAATTTGAAGGATATTTGTATTATGATCCATCGACAACGCCTGACAACATGCGTCACCTCTTTGTCAATGTATGTGCGTGCATTACGGAAGGCGAACTATTCGCTGTTGAGAGGAATGTCGTTATACGTATTGCCATATGCATTGAGGTTGACGGACATCATTTTGAGCATTTATTGCATTAATGTGGTATTTACAGGTAATCACGCTGTAACTGCATGCGTTCTCAGAAATGATAAGTTCACAAAGGTACATGTATCACATTGGAACAACCGAAATAAAATATTCAAACGTACCTACGTTCTGTATTTTAATTTAAAAAACATACCTATTACCAAATGTTCGTCTAAAATTGTGAGCCATATATTTGTGCAGTGCCATCTAGTGGGCCAACCATAGGGCCATCTGGTTTCCCTCTTCAAGCTAGACAAGTTTCGTTCTTTGTAGTTTTTTCGTTTGACGCTTATTTCGTGAGAAATTTGTATCGGTCACGATCAATGGACCACTTTGTATATGTGTTTCCGCGAAACTGGACATTTAGTCATACACTCTCACCACCTTAAGGAAAGAAAGTAACGCAAGTGTGCCTATCTATCGTGCCAGAGTGTCTTTGCTTTAGACATCTCTGCTATCTGCTGAAGCATGACAAAGTACTAGTGTGGTAATGAAACCTAATGTGAAGAATGTTTATTTACGTTGATTCTAGCCGCAGAGTCAGGGTCCAAGGTGTTGTCGACTTTGCCGAGGTTTGGGGAAGTGAAACTCTGGTAAATGATGCGTTTAGGAGAAGGTAGGTGGATGCAGGATGTGAGGCGAAGTGCCTGACATTCAGGAAATGCAGGAAGAAGTAACTTCCGGCAGAAGCAGAAATTTAAACGACGTTGACAAAGATAGGCGTGGGTGAGGTAAGTCATGTGTAGTTGTAGATTAGGCTACCTCCTGTGCAAGAGGGTTATACAACATAGGTTACTGAAGGTCGAGACCTAGAGGATGTGTGGAAGTACGCTAGCTGGCTATCGGGGGCCTTGGCTGACGCTTAGGAGAATGCACCGGGAAGGCCACAGGCGCGCCGGTGGAGAACCAGTTACCGATCGAGGCGGTAACACACCAGGAAGTCGTAGCCGACCGAGACAGCGCAAGAACTGCACCAGAGGGCAAACTGGAGTCGATGTCCTGCAACTGCGACGGTCTCGCAGCTGCAAGACTGGATTACTGACTCCTCCTACCTGCTGGGCAATACTAGCTCACACAAGCGAAGACACATCATTCACAGAGCCTCACTGACGACTTGTAACAAACTGATGGACCCTTACGGAGTTTCTCTGGCTAAAAGTGTTGAAGACAGATGTTCGCTGAAATATTTAGTGATTGACACAGGGCCAAGTCACATTAATGCGACTACAGCTTATGCTGGACGTCAACATGCAGTACCCACACAGACGACAGCTGGCAGCACTAGCAGATGAAAGTACACAAAAATGTCGGATATACGCGGGAAACGGTGCAGTCGTTATCGTAATGCAGAAACGGAGCTATTTCTCTGGTGTCCAAAAGGGTCAAGGGTGGAAGGATATAGGAAATGATTAAGTTTGCAAACTTATGGCTTGCCGTCTTGCTTCTTGTATACCGTGCATGTCAAAATGGCGCTATCTAAAACCGGCAACAAGGCACCTCTGATGTACCATAGGCCATAGAAGACAAGGTTGAACGACGGCTGTAGAGATGTGTAAAGGCGAATAGACGTGCAGCAGTTGAGCAACTGACCGCCCAGATTAACAAAGAGGTTACCAACAGTGAGTCCTCAACGAACATTCAGAGGACGATGCTGGCTCGGTACGAGCCACCGCAGGAGCGCCTATTTCATTTACCCATGCTGTCTGTTGTTCATCGGCGACAAAGCCTGGAATCTGCCCACCGTTGAGTGGTGACAGGTGGCTGTTTAAGATGAAACAAGTCTTATGCTCCACCGGAGAGATGGCCCTTGGCCTGTATGGCTTGAGACGTCTGAACGTAAACGCCCCGTAACAATCGTCAGAAGACTCCAGGCCGGAGGGAATTCCCGAGACGATCTCGTCACTCTGGAAGACACAGTGGATCTACACAAGTTTGCATCTGTCCTCGAGGACCATGTCCACCCCTACATACAGTTCTTCTTTCCTTGGTATCAAGGCAGCTACCTGCAGGACTGTATAGCGTTTCACAGGGCTTGCAGTGTACGTGCGTGATTTGAAGAGCAGCAGGATGAGTTTACCGTACTCTCCTGGCCAACATACCCGGGTTTAAACCCAAATGAGAATCTGTGGGACCACCCGGATCGGGCCGTTCGCGCCACGGATCCTCAACCGAAAAACGTAGCTCAGGTGGGCACGGCACTTGAGTCTTCGTGGCTGGATATTCCTGTCGGTACCTTCCAGATCCTCATCTACTCTCCACCTGTACGTCTCACAGCAGTCCGCTCTGAAAAATGTATTTATTCACACTTTCGACATGTGCTTACGTTAGTGCGACAGGACAGTGTTTATTGCTGACCATAAAGCTTACTGTTCTTAGTTTATGAAGAATATACACACTTTATCTTGAAATACTTTGCTGATGTGATGTGTTTTATACACTATTTAATTAAAAATATCCAGAGACCTTTAAGAGGACCCATTGGCCTATATTATGATGGCTTAAATTCTGTGGGGACACTTTCAATGACGTATCTGAATGCCTGCGGAGGCATGGCAGCCCATTCCTCCTCAAGAGACGAAGCTACTGATATTGGACGTAGGGGTCTGGAGCAATGCCGATGTTCTGACTCATCGCAAAGGTATCCGTTCGGTTTCAGGCCGGAACTGTGGCCATTTCAATCCATTTCAGAAACACTATTGTCCATAAACCATTGCCTCACAGTTGCTGCTTTACGAGATGGAGCACTGTCATGGTGATGCAATTATAGCATCCGAACTGTTGCTTTACAGTACGCACTATTCAATGCTGCAAAATGCTTTCATATCCTTCCGCATTTCGCATTTTTTTATTCGCAAGAACAACATCATTACCGAACTATGAAAAACGCCAACCCGTAGCACCACCTTCTCCGTGTTTTACTGTTATCACTATACATAATGGTTGCTAGCTTTCTCCAGGCATTCGACCAAGCCGAAAATTTCCATCTGATTACCACAGGATATCAATCAAAATCACTCGTTTCAAGTCGTCCATTTCCAGTGGCCAGGCTCCTTACTCCATCTTAAGCGTCGCTTCTAACTGATTACGAAAATGCCGACCATTGGAGCCCATTCGTTTAACTCTCAACACACCGGCCGGTCGCGGTGGCCGAGCGGTTCTAGGCGCTTCAGTCCGGAGGGCAGGGATGTCTGTGATGTCCTTAGGTTTGTTAGGTTTAAGTAGTTCTAAGTTCTAGGGCACTGATGACCACAGATGTTAAGTCCCGTAGTGCCATCGGAACCATTTTTCTACTGACAGATATTGTGCTAGTTATAAATTTTTTTTATTTTTTTTATGGTGCTTACCTGCTAAGGTCATCAGTCTCTAAGCTTATACACTACTTAAGCTAAATTATCCTAAGGACAAACACACACACGCATGCCTGAGGTAGGACTCGAACCTGCGCCGGGACCAAAATGATTTTTTATTTTTTTCATTTTTTTAAATTTCAGTCTTTGATCACAATATAAAGTCCTTCGAAGATGACCGGTTTCAGTCAGTAAAGACCACCTTCCGATCTACAGTATAAAAAATATACACCTAGTGGTCAGTCTACCTTTCAAAACAATAAAGCAATATCCCGATACACTCTCATACAATCTGGGAAATGTACAGATAAAACAAGGTAAACCGTACCTGTTCCGCACTATGTTCTTGTGTGAGAAAGCGGTAATACCATCATCAAAACGTATAAATGCACTCAGCAAAGCACCGTCACATGCAACTAGAATATGATGTAAAATAGGCCACATCGTCCACACAATCATTTTGCAACTGGCGTTACTGCACAAAACCTACTGAAGGGCAGTAGCTACCAGAAACCTTTTTGCCTATATGCTTCATAGATGGCGCAACTGTGTATTCTTCATTTACTAAGAACCATAACCTGATAAAAAAAGCATTAGTTAAAATACATGTAGCAGAATTTTAAATTTTGATAACTCTTATAGAAACCAATTGTGATAAAAGACGAATACAGTTAACCATATAAAATTATTAAAAGCAAATAAATAAAGATAATAGGTCTCACACTTTAATGGCGAATTTACGGTAAAAAATAAAATATACGTTATACACATTTGACAGTACCTAGATCACTGTTTATATTTGCAGCTGGTGAAATTATGGTAGATGGTGTCCTGGGAACTAACGCGCATTTCACATGATCTTTACAGCCATCTTCCGCAGTGTTCGACGGCCACTGCCCGTCAGTACATTGGGCCTGCCTGATCTTGGTTTAGTTGTGGTTCTTCCTTCATGTTTCCACTTCTCATCCACATGACCAACAGTCGACTTGGGCAGCTTTAGAATGTCTGAAATATCCCTAATGGATATGGTACTCAGTGGATATCTGATATCTAATCCACGTTCGAAGTCACAAACCTCTTCTGATCGCTGACGCCAATACAGTTGTTACTGCTTCTCTATTCAGAACACATTATTTCCCGCCTCTTTTTATAATGCCAGATTCACATCTCGTGATGTCTAGTGGTTGGTTCCGCCTTACATTGGCGAGTCCGGAAACTTTTGATGCTGTAGTGTATTTGTCTCAACAGGGAGTTAAGTCTTACAGTTTCCACATGCGGGTGGCCAAAATCATGGCTCCACACCTTTCTGGTACATTGCAAGTGGGTAGGACAGTAGTCTACAAATTACTGATCAGCAAGTCCAGAATTGTCAATGTTTCAAATAGATAAGCAATGGAGACTTCAGGCACCAGCTGCGTGGCAGCAAGTGGATGATGTGCTCTGCTTGTAGGCAGAAAGTAAAGCTAAATGTTGGTGATGTATGTAGAAGTGAATTGTGCGAAGTTAGAATGTTGTTAACAAGTGTAGGTGATCGTGAGTACTGTTATTGAGAGAGAAGGGGGATAGCGGAATACGATGCCTTGGTATAGTTTACTTCGTCTGAATCGCTCCGACAGAGCTACCGAACATAACATCACCATCTGACAGATAGTTCGCCATCATCAATGTCGAACGTTCTGATTTCATGAGAGACTCCGGAGGGATGCGGAATTTAATCCAAGATTTGTACGTGCGTTGTCCTGATCATCTATAATCAGTTTTCCGAAAACTACTGTAGATGATTGCTTTTTTCTACATCAGGAATGGAACTAGCTGCATTCGTCTTTGCACGAAATTCTAACAGTAATATTTACATTACTGTTATTACTGTTACTACGGATAATATTAGGAATGATCAAAAAGATTGCGTTCGGAGGCCATGCAGTCCTAAATCGGTAGGCCAATGAGAAAAAATCGCCGTGAGCACTGAGGCAGTCATCCCACATTCGCAAAAGGTGCAAGATAACCTGTTCGTACAATACTGTGTCCTGTTGCATAAATAAGTCCGTAACTGCCTGCTGCACATCCTCGACGGACAGGAATCAGCCAAGGCCTTTTTTAAATCAACCGAAGGCGTGGTAATCATATGGCGAGAGATCAGCACTACAGGGCGGGCGGTCGAGTGTCTCAAACATGAGTTGCTTACATTTTCGACATGGGGACGTGTGTTATCGTGAAACAGCGGCACGAAACTGTGAACATCATTCCGAAACGGTGGTTTTCGGTAGACATGCTGCCACATACACATCCTTCTTTCTCCGATGGATGTCGGGTGTCTACCAGTGTTTGTTCTCCGGCAAAAAATATTAGACTTACACTATCAGGAATTACTATCATTTGAAATGAATTAAATTTAACCTGATACGTTAAATTGAAAACCTTATTAGAACAAAATTTATTTAATGGTTGACTTAATCACACCAACTACATATTTTTGCACCTAGTACTATAATATAATAAAATGATAATATAATAGGATAGGGAATGAATGATAATAAAATGTTGGAATGTGTGGCTTTTTTAAAATGGATGAATTAAAGAGATTAATTCTTTGGCATGAAGGACAAGCACAATAAGCTAGGCTTTGCCTGTAACGGGAAAGGAATCATTTTAGTTTATATTTATATAAATAAATCGTCTTCATAGTATTTTATGCGTACCAATTATTAATATTATGTCCGATCGCCGTCTCCTTGACTGTGGCCGTGTTGTTATATTCGGATCTTCGTAAATTTTCCGAAGTACACAGGTGGGCTTCTGTTCTTCTTATTGCATTACTACTTGAAATAATAACTCTCACAAATATTCTGTTAATAAAACACTACTATATTTCTGTTCGATGCACATAGAAAATACACACAATGGCGGTCTACAATTACTCGCTAAAAAATGGCGGTTCTCACTCGTTCACTCACTGAGCGAAACCTTCCTTCCAACAACTCGTACAAGAACAAAAACTGCTCTGTCTTTTAACATCTGAAAGTCAAAAATACCTGACGGTAGGCACAGGCTCTACGCTGGGCTACTACCACCTCATCTTTTCTCTTTGCTTTTAAAGAGGATCAAAACATAAAAGTCAGAAATGCAAAAGGTATATCACAGTACCTCAAGTTACAGATTATATGGTAATTATAATTAAACTTTCAGACAGCTGTAGAAATATCACCACTGGTCAGAACAACGTCAAATTGCAACGGAATGTTATCGGGGAAGGGGGAAGACGTATGGCAGAAGAAAAATAAATAGTTACAAAATGTAGCAATAGATGGCGCTATAAGCATCAGAATTTAATAGTGGGCACTTAAAAATGACAAATGAATCATACAACAATGCCTAAGGTGTACATGTGACGTTAAATAAACTGTAATACTCAATGTGCATGGGTGTACAGGTCTGACACTGTTAGTTAAGTAAGCCCACCCCCCACAACATTGTCATATCACATCGGATCGAAAAACTCAGTTTTTAATCATCCTGAGGTCAAAAACAGCATAAAAACGTCACTCACATCGGTTTATAATTGTCCTGAGGCCGAAAACCTCATTAAAAGTATCAATCACATCTGTTTTTTACTCTCCTGAGACCAAAAACCTCATAGAGGCATCAATCAAATCGGTTTTTCATTTTGCTGAAGCCAAAAACCGCATAGATCAAAATCAAATCGGGTTATTAATTTCCGTGTGACTGGCGCAAAACATGTTCAATATGCTGTCCGCCGTTCTCTGCAAGAAGTTGAAATCTAGAAACAACATGTTGCACAATTAATCTAAGTGTTTCCGGGATCACGTTAGAAATTTGTAGCACAAAGCGTGCATTCAATGCAGCTAAGGTTGCAATTGTAACAATGAACACATCTTTCAGATAGCTCCACAGCCAGAAGACACACGGATTAATATCACGTTCTCGGGACGGCAAGGCTGTATGGACATGGCGGCTAATAATTCTAGTATTACCTAACTGGCGCTTCAGCTGCTGGATTTGCAACGTGCAGAGGTGCACCATCTTACATAAAAATGAACTCATCCACATATCCGCGCCATTGGTGAGCTGGAATGACATGCGCCGGCCGGAGTGGCCGAGCGGTTCTAGGGGCTACAGTCTGGAACCGCGCAACGCCTACGGTCGCAGGTTCGAATCCTGCCTCAGGCATGGATGTGTGTGATGTCCTTAGGTTAGTTAGGTTTAAGTAGTTCTAAGCTCTAGGGGACTGATGACCACAGATGTTGAGTCCCATAGTGCTCAGAGCCATTTGAACCATTTTTTTGGAATGACGTGGTTGTGCAAAAGACACTCGTAGTGCTTAGCATTAACGGTACACGTAATAGGACCGGAAGCACCTGTCTCTTCGAAAAAATATGGCCCTATGATAAATAATGCCGTAAACCCGCACCACACAGTGACCTTTTGAGGATAAAGTGGTGATTTGCGTGTGGATTTTCCATTGCCCATAGTCGACAATTCTGTGTATTGACATATCCTGGAAGATGGAAGCGGGCTTCGTCTGTCCACAAAGTCATCCACGGCCAATCATTGTCCACTTCCATGTGAGCAAGAAATTCTAAAGCAAAGATCTCTCTTGCTGGCAGGTCAGCAGGAAGCTGAATGAATAGCAAAGAAGGATGTTTCGTAGGATTTTACGCACCGTGCTGACGGGTATGTCCAATGCTCGGGCACTTCTCCGTGCACTACACCTTTGCACATCGACCACTCGTCTCCTCCTACATTGACATGGCCACTGCATCCACGGACGTCGAATCAATTCGTTTCCTCCTTCTAACAGGTTGCACACCAAAAGACCCCGTCTTTTAGAATTTCTGAATCATTTTCTCAGGACCCATGGCAGTCATCGAACTAACGCCTTTTTTCAAACCCGTTAGCGTCCGGAACTTTTGCAGAGTGACTGTTGCACAGTCATCATTCTTGTAATACAGCTTCACAAGCAGAGTGTGATCCCCCATTGAAACAGTAGTGGCGAACGTCGCAGACGCGAAAGGAGTAAAATCCGTGTATCCGGCGTGTTTATACTAACTTCAGTGGGTCGTGCGCATCAAAGGTTTCTTCATTTACTTATTATGATACATACAGCCCCATATATTGATTAATTTTCCCACAATTTTTTTTCTTCTCGCATAAGTTTTCCCCTTCTACGGTAATATTCTGTTGCAATTTGGCGTCATTCTGACCAGTGGTGTTATTTCTACAGCGTTTTGAAAGTTTAACTTTAATTAAGATCACCCTGTATATACTGAACATCCCAAGAAACAAGTAAACTTTTACACTGCCTAATATCGTGTACTGCCCACCGAGCACGCAGAAGGCCGCAAAACGACGTGGCATGGACTCGACTAATGTCTGAAGGTCTGAGGTAGTGCTGCAGGGAATTGAACCATGAATCCTGCTCTACCATCCGTAAATCAGTAAGAGCACGAGGGGGTTTAGATCTCTTCTGGATAGTATGTTGAGAGGCATCCCAGATATGCATAATAATGTTCATGTCTGGGGAGTTTGGCGGCCAGCGGAAGTGTTTAAACTCAGAGAATATTCCTGGAGCCACTTTGTAGTAATGTTGCACGTGTGGGGTGTCGCATTGTCCTGCTGGAATTGCCCAAGTCCGTCGGAATGCACAATGGACATGAATGGATGCAGGTGATAGGAGAGGACGCTTACGTACGTGTCACCTGACAGAGTCGTATCTAGACGTTTCAGGGGTCCCACATCACTCCAGTTGCACACGCCCAACACCATTACAGACCCTTCACCAGCTTGAACAGTCCCCTGCTGACATGGAGGGTCCACGGATTCATGAGGTTGTCTCCACACTCTTACACGTCCATCCACTCGATACAATTTGAAACGAGACTCGTCCGACCAGGCAACATGTTTCCAATCATCAACAGTCCAATGTCGGTGTTGACGGGCCCTGGCGAGGCGTAAAGCTTTGTGGCGTGCAGTCATCAAGGGTACAGGTGTGGGCCTTCGCCTCCGAAAGTCCACATCTATAATGTTTCGTTGAATGGTTGGCACGCTGACACTTGTTGATGGCTCATCATTGAAATCTGCAACAATTTGCGGAAGAGTTACACTTCTGCCACGTTCAACGGTTCTCTTCAGTCGTCATTGGTCCAGTTCGTGCAGGATCTTTTTCCGGCTGGTGCGATGTCGGAGATTTGATGTTTTACCAGATTCTTGAAGTTCACGGAACACTCGTGAAATGATCGTACGGGAAAATCCCCACTTCATCGCTACCTCGGAGATGATGTACCCCATCGTTCGTTCGATACTGTAACACCACGTCAAAACTCAATTAAATCTTGATAACCTGCCGTTGTAGCTACTGGAACCGACCTAACAACTGCGCCACGCATTTTTTATCTTTTATAGGCGTCGCAGCGCCATGTTTCGTCTGTGTACATATAACTGTATTTGAATACGCATGCCTATATGAGTTTTTGGCTCTTCGGTGTATAACAACACTTTTGTTACACGTTGGTTCTGTTTCGTCGCATTTGGTAACATCGCCGTCATGGTTCACGTTTCCATATTTATCGCAAGCATGTCGGAAAGGATGCCACATTAATTTCTTGCTTACGTGATGGTGCTTATATAGCCGCATCGGAGTCGCTCTACGTTGTATATACGCTGCAGTAACGCCCTCAAAATGAAAACTATTTGATCGTCCCTTATAGCAGTACTAATAAAAGATCGTGCCTACTAATCGACATCAATGGTAAGTTGGTTCAAATGGCTCCGAGCACTATGGGACTTAACATCTGAGGTCATCAGTTCCCTAAAACTTAGAGCTACTCAAACCTAACTAACCTAACGACATCACACACATCCATGCCCGAGGCAGGATTCGAACCTGCGACCGTAGCGGTCGCACGTTCCATACTTAAGCACCTAGAAGCACTCATCCACAGCGGCCGGCTCAATAGTAAGGCGGCTCAGAAAAAACTGAAGTATAAGGATCTGAGCAACAAAGTCCCTCGTATGTAAAATCTACCGGCCGGCCGGTGTGACCAATCGGTTCTAGACGCTTCAGTCTAAGTTCTACGGGACTGATGACCTAAAATGTTAAGTGCCATAGTGCTCAGAGCCATTTGAACCATTTTTTAAAATCTACCTACCATCGTTGGGGCTCTGAGTAATCCTAATAGAGCTCTGCCTAGAAGTCCAAATTACGCTCCTGGAAATTGAAATAAGAACACCGTGAATTCATTGTCCCAGGAAGGGGAAACTTTATTGACACATTCCTGGGGTCAGATACATCACATGATCACACTGACAGAACCACAGGCACATAGACACAGGCAACAGAGCATCCACAATGTCGGTACTAGTACAGTGTATATCCACCTTTCGCAGCAATGCAGGCTGCTATTCTCCCATGGAGACGATCGTAGAGATGATGGATGTAGTCCTGTGGAACGCCTTGCCATGCCATTTCCACCTGGCGCCTCAGTTTGACCAGCGTTCGTGCTGGACGTGCAGACCGCGTGAGACGACGCTTCATCCAGTCCCAAACATGCTCAATGGGGGACAAATCCGGAGATCTTGCTGGCCAGGGTAGTTGACTTACACCTTCTAGAGCACGTTAGGTGGCACGGGATACATGCGGACGTGCATTGTCCTGTTGGAACAGCAAGTTCCCTTGCCGGTCTAGGAATGGTAGAACGATGGGTTCGATGACGTTTTGGATGTACCGTGCACTATTCAGTGTCCCCTCGACGATCACCAGAGGTGTAAGGCCAGTGTAGGAGATCGCTCCCCACACCATGATGCCGGGTGTTGACCCTGTGTGCCTCGGTCGTATGCAGTCCTGATTGTGGCGCTCACCTGCACGGCGCCATACACGCATACGACCATCTTTGGCACCAAGGCAGAAGCGACTCTCATCGCTGAAGACGACACGTCTCCATTCGTCCCTCCATTCACGCCTGTCGCGACACCACTGGAGGCGGGCTGCACGATGTTGGGGCGTGAGCGGAAGACGGCCTAACGGTGTGCGGGACCGTAGCCCAGCTTCATGGAGACGGTTGCGAATGGTCCTCGCCGATACCCCAGGAGCAACAGTGTCCCTAATTTGCTGGGAAGTGGCGGTGCGGTCCCCTACGGCACTTCGTAGGATCCAACGGTCTTGGCGTGCATCCGTGCGTCGCTGCGGTCCGGTCCCAGGTCGACGGGCACGTGCACCTTCCGCCGACCACTGGCGACAACATTGATGTACTGTGGAGACCTCACGCCCCACGTGTTGAGCAATTCGGCGGTACGTCCACCCGGCCTCCCGCATGCCCACTATACACCCTCGCTCAAAGTCCGTCAACTGCACATACGGTTCACGTCCACGCTGTCGCGGCATGCTACCAGTGTTAAAGACTGCGGTGGAGCTCCGTATGCCACGGCAAACTGGCTGACACTGACGGCGGCGGTGCACAAATGCTGCGCAGCTAGCGCCATTCGACGGCCAACACCGCGATTCCTGGTGTGTCCGCTGTGCCGTGCGTGTGATCATTGCTTGTACAGCCCTCTCGCAGTGTCCGGAGCAAGTATGGTGGGTCTGACACACCGGTGTCAATGTGGTCTTTTTTCCATTTCCAGGAGTGTATATTAAATACAGTGAAATACAAGATAAAATACTGTTCCGAACATGCATGTGTATCTCAAAAACTTTTGGATCGAACTAAACAGACACTGTTAAATACAGATAGTGCAATAAAAGTATTTTTTTTTAAGTTCTGTATTAGCTTTATAAAAGTTGTAGACGAAATGTGCCACCCTCTCTGTAATGCATTAAGATGATAAAAGCCAATGGATATATCTTAACATCCTGTTGGACCTCCTCCTGCCCATCATAGTACAGCAACTCGTTTTGGCATGGACTCAACAAGTCGTTGAAATTCCGTGCAGAAATATTGTGCCATGCTGCTTCTACAGCTGTCCAAAACTGAAAAAGTGTTGCTGGTGTAGGATTCTGTGCACGAATGGACCTCTGGATTACGTCCCATTAATATTCGATGGGATTCATGTCCGGCCTTCGGGGAGGCCGAACCATTCGCTCGAATTGTCCAGAATGTGCTTCAATCCAATCGAGAACGGTTGTGGCCTGGTGACAAGGCGTGTGGTTATCGACACAAATTCCGTCGTTGTTTGGGAACATGAAATCCATGAATGACTGCGTATGGTCTCCAGGTAGCCGAACATAGAATTTGAAGCCATTTTGACTATTTTTCGACCGTGACTGTCTCAAAAAATATGTAAAGTTTTCGGGAATGGATGTATGTGATGTCCTTAAGTTAGTTAGGTCTAAGTAGTTCTAAGTTCTAGGGGACTGATGACCTCAGAAGTTAAGTCCCATAGTGCTGAGTGCCATTCGAACCATTACTTATTTATTTAGCGACATTTTTGGGGGTAATACCTCATCTTCAGGCTAAATGGCATTACTAAAAAAAACTTTACAATAAATGCTGAGGTCATCCTGTGGAAGAAGAGAAAACTTAATAAGAGGCAGTGTCACTTTGGAAGCTGGACTAATGTTTTCACGAAATTTTTTTGTAACGGTCACTCACTTTTTTCTTTTTTTTGTGTCGTGGCAGTCTCGTTGTGATGCGCTGGGGTGTTCCATTTCCGTGGCTCTCTTGTCACTAACATAGCATTAACTTGGAAACACTGTCAGATCTGTAGTGCAGTGGACAAGATGTCTGTCGAAATTCAGCTGCTTTCGATCGACAAATCGATAGTCAAATCGAAATCAGCTGTATTTCGACCGCCGTCCTGTCCACTGCACTACAGAACTGTTTGTGATCGTGTTTCCAAGTTACTACTAGGTTAGTGGCAATTTGTGAACAGTGACCAAGAGAGCCACGGTAATGGAAACACCCCAGTGCATCAGAAGGAGACTGCCACGCCAGAAAAAAAGAAAAAAGTGAGTAACCGTTACAAAACATTTTCGTGCAAACATCAGTCCAGCTTTCAAAGCGACATCGCCTCTTACTAAGATTTCTCTTCTTCCACAAGCTGACCACAGCATTTACGAAAAGACTATGTAACATCAGCATGGCCTTATTATAAAGTTGTTTTTGTAATGCCATTTAGCCTGAAAATGAGGTATTACCTCGAAACATCTCGCTAAATAAATAAGTAATACAACAGTTGACAAAATTTGTGACAGGTAGTGGTAATTAAAAAACAAAAAACCTTTACATAGCCGAACATAACATTGCAGTCAATAATCGGTTCAGTTGGGCCAGGGGACCCACAGCCCATACCATTATGGAGCTACCACCAGCTTGCACAGTGCCTTGTTGACAAGTAGGCTCCATATCTTCAAGGGATCTGGCCACACTTGAACCTTACCATTAGCTCTTACTAACTGTAATCGGGACTCATCTGACCAAGCCACGGTTTTCAAGTTGTCTAGGATCCAACCGATATGGTCACGAGCCCTAAAGAGGCGCTGCAGGCGATGTCGTGCTGTTAGCAAAGGCACTTGCGTCGGTTGTCTATTGCCATAGCCATTAACGCCGAATACCGCCGCACTGTCCAAACGGATACGTTCGTCGTAAGTCCCACAATGATTTCTGCTGTTATTTCACGCAGTGTTGCTTGTCTTTTGAAACTGACAACTGGACGTAAACCTAGCTGCTCTCCGTCATTAACGGAAGGCCGTCGGCCACTGGGTTGTCTGTGGTGAGAGGAAACGCCTGGAATTTGGTATTGTGAGCATACTTCTGAAATTTTGGATCTCGGAACGATGGATTCCCTAACGGTTTCCGAAATGGAACGTCCCATTCGTCTAGCTCCAACTACCATTCCGCTTTCAAAGTCTGTTAATTCCCGTGTGCGTCCATAATGACGCCCGATACCTTTTCATATGAATCACCTCCGCCAATGCGCTGCCCTTTAAAAACCTATGTACGCGATATTACAGCCATTTTTATGAGCATATCGCTATCCCATGACTTTTGTTACCTCAGTGTATAGCTATGCACGGAGGACCTGGGTACGTATACGCCCGGGGCACGTTTAGTCAGAGCGCTTCTCTTGGTAACGATTCTAGCTGGAGTGCTACCGGCGATGGTGCATTAGTACTATCATCTACTTAGGGCACTCACAATTTGCACGGCACCAGTGGAGAGAACATCTTTGCGCGAAGAAAATATTTGTAAATTTGTGCAAGGCGAGTAAAATCTGTTACACAAAAGTAGAAGGTGCTAGAGAGAATACCATGTAGAATTCTGATGAGATAAACATATGTTCGTTTATAGAAGATGAATCTACTTTAAAACGTACGTTTGTATAATTTGAACTTTACAGCTGTTGTTTCGAAACAAAATTCAGTGGTACACGTTTACGTACTATTTTACAGCGTCATCCTAACTGATACAACAGTCAAGGAAACTTTAAGACGATCGTAGTTGGAAATGCGATAAAAAATGAAGGTATACGAAAATAAACGATACAAATTACTAAAAAATCTGTCTGAACGTAATGAGTCTCAAGCAGAATGAATTAATTCTGTTAGAGCAAAGAATGGCAAGGGCAAGAACAAGGAACAATGTAGATAGGTGTAGTTATGATGTCATCATTAGCGTTCTGCCCAAAGGCAGGTTTCCACATGGTAATTCTACATGACCTCCTGTCTTCTGCCATCCTCTTCAGGTCCGCGTAATTTCCGCTTCTCTTTATGTTGTCTGTCTCCTATATCTCCTCCTTCCTCTCACTTACCTCTGGCAAACTCGTCGTTACAAAGGGTCTGTTAATAAGCAATCCCGTCTCGACGAATGTCCCATGTTCTTCTTCCTTTCTCTTCCAATCTGAAGCAGCCTCATGAAGACGATGAACAGTGACATTAGAAATTGATTCCGCCTTGATGCAAAACATCTTGTTATTCGTTTACTTCTTTATTATCCCAAACTAATTTCGGTGACAAATATTACCATCATCAGTGGTGCTTTTTAATCTAAAACATGCGGAAAATGGCATGGTTGTAAAAACACAGTAAAAAATTATTACATTTTTACAAATCGTCTTTTGAAATATAGTTTTCTATTTATACTTTCGTACTATCTTATTTATTGTATGTTTCAGGATGTTTTAAGCAATTATTGGCGCTGTTTGCGAGATATTTTTTATGCTCTTTTCTTCTGTTGCCGTCTTTTTACTTCCTTGTTTATTAACAGTCGCTTACATGGTTGCAGATGATATAATGTTCGCTAAGTAAAAAGACGGCAACAGAAAAACAGAGCACAGAAAAATGTCGCAAACACCGCCAATAATTGCTTCAAACATGCTGTAACATGCAATAAATAAGGTAGTATGAAAGTATCAATGGCAAACTATATTTCAAAAGACGATTTGTAAAGCTGTAATAATGTTTTACTGTGTTTGTACAACCATGCCATTTTCTGTATGTTTTAGATTAAAAAAACCCACTGATGAAGGTGATATTTGTCGCCGAATCTAGTTTGGGATAATAAAGAAATAAACGAATAACAAGGTGTTTTGCATCAAGGCGGACTCAAAATCTGATATTACTGTTTTTGTATACAAACACGGACCAAATGGAAGAGTTCCAAGGTAATATTATTGAAGACGATGAAAACTGTCTTTGTTTACTGCTTTAAAGGATACAACCAGTCAAAAAGAAATCAAGAACTGGTTCTATGCCTTAGACGTAAAAGATGGGCTCACAGCGATTGTGCGACAGGAAGTTACTTTTTTGTGTGCATAAAATATAACGCGATCAGTGGTGGTGGATAGGCCTTTAATTAACATTCAAACTTCTATGTAGGTCCTATTAAGCTAAGGTGGAAGTTAGCCAAAAATTTTGTTTAATGCCAGTACAATTTTGCATTTTACCAAGCTATTTGTGTAAGTAGGATTATAATTTTAGTTCTGTGATTAAAACGTATCTTGAGAACTTTTGTAGTGTTTTGTTTACTCGTTATTGTCTTTGTCATATTTAGAAACGTGCGCCCATATGTGTGCAAAGCTGCCCAGTACCTGTGGCCCGTTTAAGCTCTCGACCTCAGCCTGTATAAAAATATTTTTACTGATAAATACGATGTTGAGTAAAAAGGATGTATACAAAATAACTATGTTATAGGATTAAACAGTTTTGAACTCGATAAATATAAAAAAAATTAAAATCGCGAAATAAAATTCGCGTAAACGTGTCCCTGTCTCTCCTACTCACAACAGGATCAATAGTAACCCAAATTCGAAAAATGACGCAGACTGACCAAGCACCTGACGGTGGGCCCCAGGGCTGGAAATACGCCGACACTGAAACAAAAATCACGATTTGTGACTGAATGCGGTCTGTTTTTCTATTTTAGGAATGTAATAGTCACCGAAGCAACACTGTCAGCAGTGGATAAAATTGAGTCTTTATCACTGGATAAGAACTGCAAGGGGATTGGCACACATGTGTTATTCCATCTCTATGTGCGAAAAATAAAAAAGTAAAATAAAATGCCGACATATTAGAAAAATTAGTGACTGTAAAATGTGCCGAAGTGTCTCTTTTCCATAAAACTCGAATATTTCCACCGTCCAACGAGATGGAACAGGTGAGCAGAGATGGCGTGCTCGTCGACAGTATACACACGGCACAGCCGGGGTCAGCCGCCGCTGCCGCCGGGGTTTTTACTTCCTGGCTGCGGCGCGAGTGGAACTAGTCCGAGAACCTGTTCGGAGAGCGATCGTCGTGGGAGAGGAAGGAGCGCGCCCTGTTCCCTACGCATCGAGGATTCTCTTCGGTCTCTACAGCGGTGATGCAGCAGAACACCAGCCACAGGGGAGGGACGCTTTGGGGACCTCTGCGTGCGGATGGTACACTACTGGCTATTAAAACTGCAACATCCCGGGCTATAGCAAGTTTATGTACTGTGCTTATCAGGCACAATAGGCAGAGTACATGCTTAAGTTTGTGGGTGGTTTGCCGGTGTACAGGGTACGAATCTGAGTGCCGTAACAAGGGCTCAAACCAAGTGGAGTAGTGAGTCGAACTTAGTTTCGAAGGCACTTACGGGTGGCATTCCTTGATGCTTAAGCTATGCACTTGAGTTGGTCAGTCGTAATGTATGGTGACTTCTGGCGTGGCACTCTTTCGGCATCCTTTGACAAGATCTTTGGAACAGAGATGCGCTGCCTAAGAAAAAAGCGAAGGATTGAGAAGACATGGTCGGGTGTCAGCGTAACTTCGTTCTCTTACATACCTTCGGAGGGCATGTAAATGATCAGAGTTGCAATACTCTGTAACAGGTAGAACGGCAAGTCGAGTGCATTAATGCTGCTCGTGTTCAGTGTTGTTATCAAGCACTGCAGCGTATTTACAGCGAGTGAACAGTGTGAGATATAGACTGATCGTCCTGAAGCATTAGTGGATGCAGCATTCTCTTGTGAGACAGCCATATGAGCACCCGACAGATTATGAAGGGGACCTCTTTGTTGGCCTCCACTTGGCTGACAGGTCGAATCACATCAGCTGACAGAGAAATTCTTGCACGTCTGAGGCAGCCGCCTGTTCAGATTTGGCCATGATATACACTCCTGGAAATTGAAATAAGAACACCTTGAATTCATTGTCCCAGGAAGGGGAAACTTTATTGACAAATTCCTGGGGTCAGATACATCACATGATCACACTGACAGAACCACAGGCATATAGACACAGGCAACAGAGCATGCACAATGTCGGCACTAGTACAGTGTATATCCACCTTTCGCAGCAATGCAGGCTGCTATTCTCCCATGGAGACGATCGTAGAGATGCTGGATGTAGTCCTGTGGAACGGCTTGCCATGCCATTTCCACCTGGCGCCTCAGTTGGATCAGCGTTTGTGCTGGACGTGCAGACCAAGTGAGACGACGCTTCATCCAGTCCCAAACATGCTCAATGGGGGACAGATCCGGAGATCTTGCTGGCCAGGGTAGTTGACTTACACCTTCTAGAGCACGTTGGGTGGCACGGGATACATGCGGACGTGCATTGTCCTGTTGGAAGAGTAAGTTCCCTTGCCGGTCTAGGAATGGTAGAACGATGAGTTCGATGACGGTTTGGATGTACCGTGCACTATTCAGTGTCCCCTCGACGATCACCAGAGGTGTACAGCCAGTGTAGGAGATCGCTCCCCACACCATGATGCCGGGTGTTGGCCCTGTGTGCCTCGGTCGTATGCAGTCCTGATTGTGGCGCTCACCTGCACGGCGCCAAACACGCATACGACCATCATTGGCACCAAGGCAGAAGCGACTCTCATCGCTGAAGACGACACGTCTCCATTCGTCCCTCCATTCACGCCTGTCGCGACACCACTGGAGGCGGGCTGCACGATGTTGGGGCGTGAGCGGAAGACGGCCTAACGGTGTGCGGGACCGTAGCCCAGCTTCATAGAGACGGTTGCGAATGGTCCTCGCCGATACCCCAGGAGCAACAGTGTCCCTAATTTGCTGGGAAGTGGCGGTGCGGTCCCCTACGGCACTGCGTAGGATCCTACGGTCTTGGCATGCATCCGTGCGTCGCTGCGGTCAGGTCCCAGGTCGACGGGCACGTGCACCTTCCGCCGACCACTAGCGACAACATCGATGTACTGTGGAGACCTCACGCCCCACGTGTTGAGCAATTCGGCGGTACGTCCACCTGGCCTCCCCCTTGCCCACTATACGCCCTCGCTCAAAGTCCGTCAACTGCACATACGGTTCACGTCCACGCTGTCGCGGCATGCTACCAGTGTTAAAGACTGCGATGGAGCTCCGTATGGCACGGAAAACTGGCTGACACTGACGGCGGCGGTGCACAAATGCTGCGCAGCTAGCGCCATTCGACGGCCAACACCGCGGTTCCTGGTGTGTCCGCTGTGCCGTGCGTGTGATCATTGCTTGTACAGCCCTCTCGCAGTGTCCGGAGCAAGTATGGTGGATCTGACACACCGGTGTCAATGTGGTCTTTTTTCCATTTCCAGGAGTGTAATTTTGAAAACAGTCGCAAACTTATTTATTGCTTATTTAGTTTGACCAGATTAGGTCCTAAGGTTATGTCTCATAGCTGACCAGAAGCAAGTCATATCAAAGATATTACAAAATCTCTCCATTAATAATAATAATAACTGACACTAATAACAATAATAATGATAGTAAATGACATTAAAAATGATATAACCATCGCATTGTAAGCCACGTTTAGTATTATTTAAAGCAGAACGCACCAAAGAAGAAGAGACTGAGATAACAGTGTCAGGGCTGTTAGTAAACAATAGAATATGAATAGAAAACTCTGTGGACAAGAGATAGGGAAAAGTTCTGGAGGAGGGAGGGTGACGGAAGTGAGCTGCACAGAATGTGAGACAGGTGGCTACTGTGATAGCATGTGGACTCTTTGATGTTTGGAAGTAATTTAATTTCTATGATGCTTTGAGGAACATTCTTCCAGTATCGGGTTTCTGACACGCAAAATGATTTAGAGAACATGGCAGTGCTATGTGATTGTACAGAGAAAACTTTGTTGAGAACGAGTATTTCTGCTGTGCTACTCAGATAGCAGGGTAAGAATTGAAGACAATAAGAGAGAGTGCAATGAAAGAGCAAAATAAAGTATGGTAGGCATCATAATCATCACCTTCCTTTCAAGGATTAGGCAGTCACCTGTTCCGAATTCACATACAGAATCATTCCCATCTTTTCCGAGGTCCTCCAATAACTCTTTCCCCATTCGGCTTGTACTTCAGTATGATAGTCTCTACGTTTATCGACATGTGGCCGTGATCATTGTTCGTAGGATGGCGTGATATGATCGAAAAAGCCGGCGTCGTACACAAGCATTCATCGCTAGCTCCGCCGTTTGCGAGCTTTATTCACTGCTTTACACATTTCGATTTAGCATTATCACAATACAGCTAAGGTGTCAAGTGCCAAATGGTGTCTGCTCGAGGAAACCACTTTTCTACATCGGCTCATGGGCAGTTTGGCACTTGACTCCATACACTGATAACATACTGACGAAAAAATCAGTTTTCCTTCATCGGGTAAATGCAGTATGGAACTTGACTCCATAACTTTGTATTGACTGTGATGTATCGAAATGTGTAATTGTGAAAAAATTAATTTTCAACCAATACATTTCCAAAATTATATCTTCTACTAAGATTGAATCGTCCGATGTCCAACATTGTGAATGATTCGGAAGTACTAGTATTGGCGATGTCAGAATGAATGGGAATGTTAGGCCAGTATAGCTGCCCACGTCTTGTTGTGCCGACTCCACTGTAGCTTGAGTGGATTTTTAAGTTTGTTTTATAAGCCCGACTTCTAATTTCACCACACGTCTCCAGTGTTGAGCAGGTATTGCCCGACGACGACACGCAATACAGTTTGTTAAAGCGGAGTTCGCCGTTATTAATTATGTTTTTAGATTTAATTTTATTACTTGTACAGAGACTCAACGTTCCTTTGTTTAACAGTGCGTCGACAAAATAAGTTTGAAATGGTAATGTCTTTGCAATACATAATGTCGACTATTGAGTTAAAGTTGGTACCTATTTTGCCATTTTTTGAGAAGAGAAACTTTAAGCGCTTCTGCTTCTATAGTCTCAGTATAAAATGTTCACTAATTTCAATTTACTTCCTATCTCAGTTCAGTATTTAACACAAATTATATATGAGTGTCATTTCAGAGATATTACGTCGGTTCCACACTAACGGAATAACACGTAATTGTCATTTAACATCAGTTTTATTAATAATCATTTTTCTTATGACGTAAATGTTAATGAATGATCACTATCTAGGAGGAAAGAGGGATTGATCCTAAACATGAGATAACAGCTTTTAATGAGCCCGCAATCGTTAATTAAATAAAAAGTCACGTTCAAGGATGATATGCGAACAACTTTCGTTACGTCTGTTTTCACGTATCTCTCAAAACTAATCCTGTCGCCCACAGTTCAAAATAACACTGACGTCAACCCCTTTTGTCGGAACATCGAATCGTAACTACTACGTGAAAGTTTATTCTAGTCCCCGAATTAATTCCTTTCAGATACGCTGACGACCGAACAGCAGAACGCAACACAAACGACTTGTTTTAACAACCGAACAACGCAATGACGTTACATTACGACACTGTCCGCACAATGAACATCTCTTTGACTCTATCTTCTCTACTCTGCTTAATTAAATTATTCCTAGTTACGATTTATTCAGCTATTTAACGAAAAAACCTAACAAAAAATAAAATAAATTTATCTCAACGTAAAAGATTCGTTATACCAGCCAAACTCGTCGTTAGTATTTCGGCCGATTGCGTCACACCATCACGAGGCAGGATCGTCATGCTGCGCACCGCGATTCCTTCACATCCGCGACTGCCTTCTGAGAATAAGCAATGGACTACCTGCGACATCCCGTGTCATTCCACACCACTGGTCTGCTTATGCTACTTTAAGCCTAGCAACACCAGCGCATTTTTCATAATGCGCATTGCGAAGCGTTGTGTTCATCCTAAAATAAATAAAAACAAAGAATTAAGTAGAACCCAGAAAGTGAAGGTATCTTTTAGAACAGCCTTAGCTCCTTCAGTAACGTTTAATAGCGACGAGAGGGTGCTTTATGGCGACCACAAAAAAGTTAAAATGCTAATTTCGTTAATTGTTATTGAATTTTACTCTCAACATACTTTTTAATGTGATACTGATGCGCAAGTAAGGCCCTGAACCTGCAAATATTGAATACGACATTCATCAGGGAAAGTGACATCTACTTCTGAGACTTAAATTTTTGGAGGTAATAATTAAAAACGCCTTCAGTCACAACTTTTCGTGTTTTATTAAGTACACCATGCATTTCGGACCCTGTGGGTCCACCATCAGGTGTAATTCATCTTAGTATATGCTTTATTTTTCCTCTTGAATGAGGTGAAATGCATATTCCTGTCGCGAAAAAGTTTGATGTTAGGTTATAAATTTCATAAGTCAAACGCAAAAAATATGTGCGAAACTGTGGAGAAGATGAACAGTGTAAACTTAGCAAATAATACAAGAAAATCGTTTTTAACGTTTTAGCACCAGCATACATTCTTTTCTCCGTCGTTTTCGTACCTATCACTTCGTTCTCAAAACGATGGAGAAAAGAATGTAATCTGGTACTAAAACGTTAAAAACGATTTCTTGTATTATTTGCTAAGTTTACACTGTTCATCTTTTCCAGTTTCCGCGTTTGACTGACGAAACTGATAACCTAACATCAAACCTCTTCGTGACAGGAACATGCATTTCACCTCATTCAAGCGAAAAAATAAAGCATGTATTAGGACGAACTTCACTGATGATGGATCCACAGGGTTCGAAATGCATCGTGTACTTAATAAAATACGAAAAGTTGTGACTGAAGGCGTTTTTCAATTCATACCTCCAGTGTATTGAATACAATCACGATTGAATCTGGGATAAGTGGATAAAATTAAATAAAATTTTTGCTGTAAACTTAACTGAAAAATTTAAAACGTATATGATATCCGGTAGAAGAATTCATAGAGATCCATAAATATTTCTTCAAAATTTTAAAATACGAACAAACCGACTAAATTCAAATATTATGGATGGCTACGCACACAGAAGAGTGGATCGGAAGTGACGGGGAGCTGTGCACCTCCTGTGTATGTCATCAGCGTACGTTGGAGACGAAGGTCAGCGCACATCCTAGAACACGAACGGTGCCCGGAGGTGAGCAGCGGCAGTGCGCTCACGGCTTCTCTACGGCAGAGCCATTCACACAACAGCGGTGTCCGCCGCGAATCTACAATGATTACGGCGAGCGTAAGTAGCAGAATCGGCGGAATAGGGCAGTTCTTGGTCCACACACATCCGTACGATCGCCACTCCCAGGTCCACCATTGTTGTACTGAATATGTGAATTTCTTTATCAACCAGCAGATTTAGAGTCACCGTTCTTGTTTGGGATTAACTAACTTTGAGATTCATGTTGAGATCGATACATCAGTTAGGGGAGGGGGGGGAGGGATACTTTTATCTTTTATCATTCAGTCAAATAAATCTGCAGAAAGATAGAAATTCACCAACTACAATTTATATGTTTAGAGTTTTTAAACCATTCCAGTCTTTGATCTGTTAGATGCGAATATATTTAATGAATAAGTTAATGTGTTAACCTGAACATTGTTTGTGATAGACACCTACCATTCAGATCAAAATATTCTTCTTGTAAATCTCCACTTTAAAATCTACAGCTAGGGCATATAGTGTATATTAAAATTTATAGCTTGAATGTTAAAGATGTGGTCAGCTCTCAATCAGTTTTTCAGCTGTGGGTAACTTTATGCATGCAGGAATTTTGCAAGATATGTAGATGCAGGATGTTGCATAGTAAGCGTTGTAAATGGTAAAAAGCATAGATGTTTGCTTGATGTGTACGGTTGAGCATGAACATAAAAAATCTATTAACTACACTCCTGGAAATTGAAATAAGAACACCGTGAATTCATTGTCCCAGGAAGGGGAAACTTTATTGACACATTCCTGGGGTCAGATACATCACATGATCACACTGACAGAACCACAGGCACATAGACACAGGCAACAGAGCATCCACAATGTCGGTACTAGTACAGTGTATATCCACCTTTCGCAGCAATGCAGGCTGCTATTCTCCCATGGAGACGATTGTAGAGATGCTGGATGTAGTCGTGTGGAACGGCTTGCCATTCTATTTCCACCTGGCACCTCAGTTGGACCAGCGTTCGTGCTAGACGTGCAGACCGCGTGAGACGACGCTTCATCCAGTGCCAAACATGCTCAATGGGGGACAGATCCGGAGATCTTGCTGGCCAGGGTAGTTGACTTACACCTTGTAGAGCACGTTGGGTGGCACGGGATACATGCGGACGTGTCCTGTTGGAACAGCAAGTTCCCTTGCCGGTCTAGGAATGGTAGAACGATGAGTTCGATGACGGTTTGGATGTACCGTGCACTATTCAGTGTCCCCTCGACGATCACCAGAGGTGTACAGCCAGTGTAGGAGATCGCTCCCCCACCATGATGCCGGGTGTTGGCCCTGTGTGCCTCGGTCGTATGCAGTCCTGATTGTGGCGCTCACCTGCACGGCGCCAAACACGCATACGATCATCATTGGCACCAAGGCAGAAGCGACTCTCATTGCTGAAGACGACACGTCTCCATTCGTCCCTCCATTCACGCCTGTCGCGACACCACTGGAGGCGGGCTGCACGATGTTGGGGCGTGAGCGGAAGACGGCCTAACGGTGTGCGGGACCGTAGCCAAGCTTCATGGAGACGGTTGCGAATGGTCCTCGCCGATACCCCAGGAGCAACAGTGTCCCTAATTTGCTGGGAAGTGGCGGTGCGGTCCCCTACGGCACTGCGTAGGATCCTACGGTCTTGGCGTGCATCCGTGCGTCGCTGCGGTCCGGTCCCAGGTCGACGGGCACGTGCACCTTCCGCCGACCACTGGCGACAACATCGATGTACTGTGGAGACCTCACGCCCCACGTGTTGAGCAATTCGGCGGTACGTCCACATGGCCTCCCGCATGCCCACTATACGCCCTCGCTCAAAGTCCGTCAACTGCACATACGGTTCACGTCCACGCTGTCGCGGCATGCTACCAGTGTTAAAGACTGCGATGGAGCTCCGTATGGCACGGAAAACTGGCTGACACTGACGGCGGCGGTGCACAAATGCTGCGCAGCTAGCGCCATTCGACGGCCAACACCGCGGTTCCTGGTGTGTCCGCTGTGCCGTGCGTGTGATCATTGCTTGTACAGCCCTCTCGCAGTGTCCGGAGCAAGTACGGTGGGTCTGACACACCGGTGTCAATGTGTTCTTTTTTCCATTTCCAGAAGTATCCAGATCTCACTATAACTAATAGCAATGCGAAACATTGCTTCACCATATACAGAAAACCTACAACCACTGATGTTATTATTAATGCCACATCTCGTCATCTTGACAATTATAAAAAAGCATTTTTTAAGTCTATGATACACAGAATACTAAAATTACCGCTGGAAGCTAATGATATCAAAAAGGAAATGACCATCTAAAAACAAATTGCGAAAACCAACTCTTTCGACACACGACAGGTAGATATCATTTTTAATAAAGTTCAACAATCACAAAGTATTCCACTAACAGGTATTCCAAGATATAAATATAAATTCTAGTTAGTGGATTTCTATCTTTCTGCAAATTTACTTGACTGAGTGATAAAAGTATGCCGCCCCCCCCACCCCCCCTCCTAACGGATGTATATGAGAAACATATCAGATAGAATTACTAATTTATTCAAAAATTCTGTAATAACCATCGCATTCACAACTGGCAATACTTTACAACAAAAATTAAGATAATGTAAAATTTACCAGATCAGGAGTGTATAAGATCCTATGTAGAGACTGTGAGAAAATATATATCGGCCAAACAGGACGAAATTTTGCAGGAAGGTACAAAGAAGATACGTCGGGTACCCCACGAACAAAATCTGTATTTGGCCATCACATAAAATTTAATAACCATGCTGTGGGGACAGTAGAGCAGAATCTACAAGTTCTTCATTATGCAAATAAAGGCTTACCTATGAATATCTTAGAAAAAATCGAGGTTTATGTTCATTTGAAAACCAAATCATCAATGCTGCTCAATGACCAATTAGATTTTCGGGAAAAATATTTTTACGACCTTTTTGACGAAATTTTATAATGAAGATGCACCTACTATTTTCTTTTAAAATGTAAGACTAGTTATACACATGGCAAAAGCTATGTATGAAAAATATGCCATATAACATTTAAAATTTTTATTAAATTGAGATTGATTATTATAAAAACTATTAGATCGATGAGTTCTAAATATTTAATCAGCGCCCTCATCAGTTATTGAGACATACATAATGCAGAACGTTCTCTTGGCTTCTACCCTACTGTTATACAGAATGTCAGTATGAAAACTACAGTTAAAGTAAGACGATTCTGCAACAACCATCAAAGATGCAATTGTGATGTAGGCGAGTCGGTATAATCGATATATACCACAACTCCAAGGACTTTTTCATCTTTGATTTAACTGACACTGTAATAGTATCAAGGTTGTCCATAGAGGGCACAGCTATTAAACATCGTAGTTTACCGTCTTTACCTAAAATATAAATAAGTTTTACACATACTAACTATATGTTAATCAGACATTTAAATGAATCAGTTTTATGTTAATAGTGTATACTTTATATTTTGACGATAGCGTCTTATTATGAACGCTGATTGGCAGTAGTGAAGTAGTGTGAGAGGAAGTAGGCGGACCTTCTGCATATTTAAGCTCATGCTCAGAACTCATAACCATCAGTCGACTTTGTAGCAACTCAGGACCTACCGTCCCCCAAAGAAGCCATTATACACTCCTGGAAATTGAAATAAGAACACCGTGAATTCAGTGTCCCAGGAAGGGGAAACTTTATTGACACATTCCTGGGGTCAGATACATCACATGATCACACTGACAGAACCACAGGCACATAGACACAGGCAACACAGCATGCACAATGTCGGCACTAGTACAGTGTATACCCACCTTTCGCAGCAATGCAGGCTGCTATTCTCCCATGGAGACGATCGTAGAGATGCTGGATGTAGTCCTGTGGAACGGCTTGCCATGCCATTTCCACCTGGCGCCTCAGTTGGACCAGCGTTCGTGCTAGACGTGCAGACCGCGTGAGACGACGCTTCATCCAGTCCCAAAAATGCTCAATGGGGGACAGATCTGGAGATCTCGCTGGCCAGGGTAGTTGACTTACACCTTGTAGAGCACGTTGGGTGGCACGGTATACATGCGGACGTGCATTGTCCTGTTGGAACAGCAAGTTCCCTTGCCGGTCTAGGAATGGTAGAACGATGGGTTCGATGACGGTTTGGATGTACCGTGCACTATTCAGTGTCCCCTCGACGATCACCAGAGGTGTACAGCCAGTGTAGGAGATCGCTCCCCGCAACATGATGCCGGGTGTTGGCCCTGTGTGCCTCGGTCGTATGCAGTCCTGATTGTGGCGCTCACCTGCACGGCGCCAAACACGCATACGACCATCATTGGCACCAAGGCAGAAGCGACTCTCATCGCTGAAGACGACACGTCTCCGTTCGTCCCTCCATTCACGCCTGTCGCGACACCACTGGAGGCGGGCTGCACGATGTTGGGGCGTGAGCGGAAGACGGCCTAACGGTGTGCGGGACCGTAGCCAAGCTTCATGGAGACGGTTGCGAATGGTCCTCGCCGATACCCCAGGAGCAACAGTGTCCCTAATTTGCTGGGAAGTGGCGGTGCGGTCCCCTACGGCACTGCGTAGGATCCTACGGTCTTGGCGTGCATCCGTGCGTCGCTGCGGTCCGGTCCCAGGTCGACGGGCACGTGCACCTTCCGCCGACCACTGGCGACAACATCGATGTACTGTGGAGACCTCACGCCCCACGTGTTGAGCAATTCGGCGGTACGTCCACCCGGCCCCCCGCATGCCCACTATACGCCCTCGCTCAAAGTCCGTCAACTGCACATACGGTTCACGTCCACGCTGTCGCGGCATGCTACCAGTGTTAAAGACTGCGATGGAGCTCCGTATGCCACGGCAAACTGGCTGACACTGACGGCGGCGGTGCACAAATGCTGCGCAACTAGCGCCATTCGACTTCCAACACCGCGGTTCCTGGTGTGTCCGCTGTGCCGTGCGTGTGATCATTGCTTGTACAGCCCTCTCGCAGTGTCCGGAGCAAGTACGGTGGGTCTGACACACCGGTGTCAATGTGTTCTTTTTTCCATTTCCAGGAGTGTATTTTATCTTGTTAAAATTTTGTCGTCACTAGACACTTTTCATTTTATTTTAAGATTGGTCTCTAGTATTTTCTAAAATTAATTCACAAGTCTGAAGATGGTTATATAAATATAACCGAAACTGGTCACCTATGTTATTGAGACATAAGTGTTCTGATGAAGACTGAACTTTAGTTAAAGTATAATACTCTATTGATCACTGTTTCTAAAAATGTTTACCAAAATTGTGCAAGCTGTTTGTAACACAGAAAATGTGATGTAGGGCAGCTAGGCTGGGGCAATACATGCTGGTATTGAAGGAGGAGGTATTGAAGGAAGCACATGATTTGTGTTTTCTGGGCAGAGATGGTGTAGGATGACAGATCGAAGAGTGGCCAAACATCATGGTGGGAAGATGGAAACAAGATGTGCATTATTATGTAACAAATTGTATGCCATCAGCAAGTACGAATACAAAGGATGCTTGAAACATCCAGACCATTTAAAACGATTAGAATACATATTTTAAGACTTTTGGTCAGACACTGGTGGGAAACCGCTACTTTCTGACTATTATCGATAATTTCTGATGATACATGACAATAATCGAGATTCCTAATCAACAGGTGACTACAGTAGTGCATCTGATGCTAAATTGTTGAGATGAAAGTAGGTGTCCTAGAGATGATAATCATGCACCAGGGAACCAACTCCATGTGACGTCTAATGAAGCAGTTGTCATTTCTTATGGGTTCATAAACTAAGGAGTAGCCAATTGCATCCACAAGCAGTTATTTACTTAACATGTGTACTAGTCTAGGGGTAGTGACATGGATCACTATGAAAACGTCCTCGCCCCCGGGTTAGAGCCCCCCCCCTCCCCCCCAAGGCTTAAATGTTGAATAATAATCAGCACTGACGGCCGAAGATTTTCGATATTAGAAGTCACCTCCATTCTGCAAACGGCCTTGTCAAAGAGTGTGGAGGAGCAAACAGAGGTTGGGGGCAGTCTCTTTCCTTTGGGGTGGGGTGGAAAGATCAGCAATGATCAACGGCGTGAGAATGCACAAGCCCATGGAAACCACTACGTTAGAGACATAATGTGTATTCACAGAACATGTGGCCTCTAATTAAAAATGCGTCATGATGATTTCTACATTGCACAAATGGAAATAGTCCTCCATTCAGATCGCTGGGAAGGGGCTACCAAGGAGGGGGTGCCCTAGGGAAAGAGACTGAATAACCAACAAAAAGGTAACTTTCTACAGGTCGGGGAGCGGAACGTCAGAAGCTTGAACGTAGTGAGGAAGCTAGAAAATCTTAAAAGGGAAATACAAATGCTCAGTCTAGATATTGTTGGAGTCAGTGAAATGAAGTGGAAAGAAGTCAAGGATTTCTAGTCATATGAGTATTGGCTAATATCAATAGCAGCAGAAAAAGGTATAACAGGAGCACGGTTCGTTACGAATAGAATGGTTCAAATGGCTCTGAGCATTATGGGACTTAACTTCTGAGGTCATCAGTCCCCTAGAACTTAGAAATAATTAAACCTAACTAACCTAAGGACATCACATACATCCATGCCCGAGGCAGGATTCGAACCTGCGATCGTAGCGGTCACGCGGTTCAAGCCTGTAGAGCGTAGAATCGCTCGGCCACCCCGGCCGGCCGAATAGGAAGGAAGGGCTTAGAGTGTGTCACTGTGAGCAGTTCAGTTATAGGGTTGTTCTCATCAGAATCAACAGCAAATCAACACCGACAACGATAGTCAAGGCATATCCTCCGACGTAGCAAGCGGAAGATGAAGACGTAGAGAAAGAGATGTAGATATTGAACGGATAATGCAGTACATAAAGGGAGATGAAAATCAAGTAGTCGTGGGAACTGGAATGTGGTTGTAAGGGAAAGAGTAGAGGAAAGGTTTACGGGAGAATATGGGCTCTGTACTAGGAATTACGGAGGAGAAAGACTAATTGAGTTCTGTAATAAATGTCAGCTATTAATAGTGAATCCTCTGTTCAAGAATCACAAGAGAAGAAGGTATATTTCTAAAAGGCCGGGAGATGCGGGAAGATTTCAGTTAGGTTGCATCACGTTCAGACAGAGATTCAGAAATCACATAATGAATTGTAAGGCGTACCCAGGAGTAGATATAGACTCAGACCACAGTGTACCATTGATAAAGAGTAGGCTGGAGATTAGTGAGGAAGAATCAGTACTCAAAGAGGTGGGATACAGAAGTACTAATGAATGAAGATATACGCTAGAAGATCTCTAAGGCTGTAGATACTGCTGTAAGGAATGGCTCAGTACGGTTGAAAAGGAATGGACATCCCTAAAAAAGACAATTACAGAAGCTGGAAAAAATAACATATGTACGCAGAAGGTTATTGAGAAGAAACTGTGGGAAGTGGAAGTTATATTTTAGCTGATCGATGAAAGAGGAAATTACAAAAATGTTCAGAGAAATTTAGGAATATAATCGCTGAGGAATGAAATTCCTAGGAAGAGCAGTGAAGCTAAGACGAAATGGCTGTTTGAAAAATGTGAAGAAATCTAAAAAGAAATAATTGTCGGAAGGACTGACTCAGCATATATAAAGGTCAAAACAACCTTTGGCGAAATTAAAAGCAAGGATGGTAACAAAAAGAGTGCTACGGAATTCCACAGTTAAATGAAGAGGAGAGAGTGGGTAGTGCACTGAAGGCCGCTATGTGGGGGAAGATTTGGCTCATGTGATAGAAAAAGAGATAGACATAGATTTAGAAGTAATAGGAGAACGAGTATTAGAATCAGAATTTAAAATAACTCTGGAAGACTTAAGACCAAATGAAGCAGACAGGATAGATAGTGTTCCATCAGAATTTCTGAAATTATGAGGAGAAGTTTAAATAAAACAACTATTCACTTTAGTGTGTGGGAGGTACGAGTCTGTCGATATACCGTCTGACTTTCGGAAAAATATCATCCACACAGTTCAGAAGAGAGCAAGAGCTGACAAGTGTGAGAAATATCGCACTGTCAGCTTAATAGCTCATGCATCCAAGTTGCTGACAAGAATAATACGCAGAAGAATGGGAAAGGAAATTGAAGATGTGCTAGATGACGAGCAGTCTGGCTTTAGTAAAGGTAAAGGGACCGGAGAGGCAGTTCTGACACTGCAGTTGATTATGGAAGCAAGAATATAGAAAAATGAAGACAATTTCATAGCATCTGATGACCTGGAAAAAGCGTTCGATAATGTCAAATGGTGCAAGATGTTCCACATTCTGAGAAACTAGGGGTAAGCTATGGAGAGAAGCGGGTAATATACAATATGTACAAGAACCAAGAGGGAATGATAAGAGTGGAAGACTATGAAAGAAGTGCTCGAATTAAAAAAAAAAAACAAGAGTGTGAGAGAGGAGTTTAGTTTTTCGCCCCTACTCTTCAGTCTATGCATAGAAGAAGTAAAGATGAAAATAAAGAAAGGATCAGGAGTGGAGTTAAAATTCAGGGCAAAAGAATATCAATGATCTGATTCGCCGATGATGTTGTTGTCCTGGGTGAAAGTGAAGAAGAATTATGTGATCCGTTGAATGGATTGAACAGTCTAATGCGTACAGAATATGGATTGAGAGTAAATCGAAGAAAGACGAAAGTTATTACAAGTAGCAGAAATGAAACCAGCGGGAAACTTAACATCAGGATTGATGGTCATGAAGAAGACGAAATTAAGGAGTTCTACTACCTGGGCAGCAAAATAATGATAGTAACATTCGGACCAGCTGACTGAAATGATATATCCAGTGAATGTGAAGTTCAAATTGCCGACATGAATGACTGTTATTCACATATGGTCCATCAATCATTTGAAGACGCTCTGGACTTCTTGCCAGAGGCTTCAGCACCAACTGCTAAGAATAAAGCAAGAAGTAAGAGGACTGTGGAGCCAGAAACATTCACATAAGTGGCATATGAGACGCTGTAAGTATAATATCAATAACGTGGAAGTAATGAGGTAGACTACTGGGTTTTATATAGAGTTTCTTCTGTCTGTGGGAATTTTTTGCTTGAAATGTTAGTATTGGGTGTTTATTGTGATATGAGTGACATGGATTGCTGATGGCTATGTCTCGGACTTGTAGCTTGCACTTAGGTTATTATTTTGTTATTGTAGAAACTTCTTAAGGGTAATCCATTGTGACTAGAGTACGACAGTTGTATGAAATATATAGGGGAGTTTCCTTTATTATGTTACCGATATTTATGTATGAGAAAGAGTTGGGTTTTTCAAAAAGGGGAGAGACAGTGATTGCAGCTTGATTTCTCCAGGGTGCATCAAAGTCATTGACGAGCGATAAGGTTGACGTACAATACAGGAGAAATAAGGAAAAAAGTACGCCGGCCGCGGTGGTCTCGCGGTTCTAGGCGCGCAGTCCGGAACCCTGTGACTGCTACAGTCGCAGGTTCGAATCCTGCCTCGGGCATGGATGTGTGTGATGTCCTTAGGTTAGTTAGGTTTAAGTAGTTCTAAGTTCTAGGGGACTAGAACAGCAGTTGAGTCCCATAGTGCTCAGAGCCTTTTGAACCATTTGAAAAAAGTACATAGGCTAGAGGAGGTACTCTCAGAGTTGCATTTTTGAGATGTAGAAAGGTGGAGTGGTGCAATAAGTGTGAGGGGAATGCCAACCTAAGATATGTTGCGCGAGTAATTATTTTAAGTAATATATTTAGTGCCACATACTTTGTAGAAATATAAGAGAGAGTGGTTGGATGCAGTGGGGAGGCTGCGGATATTCAACAGCTGTATAATACTCTGGGGTAAGTAAGGGAAGTGTTGGAGCTTAACAAAGCTGTAAGGGAGTGGCTAGCTACGCTGGTTATCTCGAGTAAGGTATATTAAATAACAAACTTGCGATTACACAGGGTGTAAATTTCAAGTTGACAAACAAGAATAACTCGAAAAATAAGCTCCACACGAAAAAATATATATAATCCAAAGTTGATTATTTTCGAAGGAGGACATCTGCTGGTGCTAAAATTAGCGCACCCCGTGGGGATAGGGCGGGAGGCAACCCATTTCTTATTGTAGAATCAGATTCTACATAAAAATCTATGTACATTTTGTCTTGAACTTTTGTTTTGATTCTTGGTAGTTGGCGCTGTAATTCAAGAAAATCCATGTTCTCATTTTTGCGTGGAAAATGGTTACGGATAAATAAAAAATACTTATTTACTTCGTAAATTTTGATTCGCTAAAACTAAAACTCTCTCTCTCTCCATATAGGGTGGGGTTTTAGAGTGAGGTATTAGTTTTACAAATGTTGACCCAAAAATTAATTTTATCCACACATTCGGATAAGTTTTGTTTGTTTTGTGGTCATGAGGCCACACAACGTTTAATTATCAAACAATATACATACTAATGAGTGAACTCATGAACTAAAAAACTGACTCACGAACCTAATTTTTTATTAGATTCAGAGTAATCACTCTTGTTTGTCGAGATGTCTCACAACTGGAGTGCTTGCTTAATTTGAGTCTTTTAGTTTCGAGTGGAAAAATGTAGAAAACGACATTCGTAAATTTGTTAACTTAAATCGCATTGCATACACCTTTATTTTATTTCGGTATATCGCAGCTGTTACGTCGTTTACATTCATAGAATTATGTACGATAATCGATATCCCACACAGCCCTGATCGATAATCGATGCTCTTATCCAGCCCTTGCAGATGAGCGGAGTAATGTTGCGGACTGCCACGGATAGGTAGCCCAGGGACGAGAATTTCTCCCTTTCTCGTAATACGACTGGGCTTTAGAAATTATAAGTGGCTGGCTCTGAGCACTATGGGACTTAGCATCTGAGGTCATCAGTCCCCTAGAACTTAGAACTACTTAAACCTAAGGACATCACACACTTCCACGCCCGAGGCAGGACTCGAACCTGCGACCGTAGCAGTCGCGCGGTTCCGGACTGAGCGCCTAGAACCGCTAGACCACCGCGGCAGGCGAAATCATAAGTATTAATGTAATAAACATACTGTATTTTTTACCTGTCTGAGCATTCAGACAGCAATACATCGTTTATAACGATTTCTTACGTTTGATTACCTTATGTGACTGCTTTCGCGGCTTTTGCTCGTTCATGCAAATTCTATCCCTGCCTTTCCCGACGCCCCTTATCTTTCCTCTCTTGAGATTAATAGGTGGCTTATGTCATTATGAATTATTTTTTGTGGAAGAAAAAATTGAGATGGCGTAGTTTTATGGAGAAAGTGGGAGCAATTTTGATGATGCAGTCGCGTTTTATGGACAGCGTTTTCCTGGCCAAGTACGATCACGGTCCTTTTTTGTTCGAGTTATTAAGCAATTTACTGCGGAGGGTAGTGCGAACCAGAAAAAAAGAACCCGTGCAGCTACTGTTTGTAGAGAAAACAATTAAGTGGCAGTCCTAGCTGCACAAGAGAAATATCAGGGCATTCAGGAATTTCACACATAAGTGTTTCGAAAGTCCTGAAGCTCCACAAATATCATCCATACCATGTATCCATGCATCAGGAACTGCATGACGATGACGTCCATAACCGTCTAACGTTTTGTCACTGGGCAATTCAGCTGATGCTAACAAACCAAAACTGTTTTGCCAGAGTACTTTCCTCCGATGAGGCAACATTCACAAACCATGGTGAAGTCAATCGCTGTAACATGCATTACTGGAGTTAACAGAACCCACACTGGATTCGAAGTCAACCGTCAGCGACATTGGTCAGTTAATGTTTGGTATGGTATGATTGGCGATAAACTGATCGGTCCATATTTTATCGACGGTAATTTGAATAGCAACAAATAGCGAAACCTACTTGAAAATTAACTGCCAGATCTACTTGAAGATATGAGCACCGAACTTTGACAAAACCTGTGGTTTCAACATGGTGGTTGTCCAGCGCATTATTCATTAGTAGCACGCGATGTACTAGATCGACTTTACCATGGTCGCTGGATCTAAGCAGAACAGGTCCTGTGGATTATCCAGCCAGATCGCCAGACATTACCTTGCCAGATTTTTTTCTCATGGGGTTATCTAAAAGATATCGTTTATCAGAAAAAGCCTACTACTCGCGAAAACATGATGAAAAGAATAAGAGATGTATGCGCTGCTATTACACCAGACATATTATCAAGATATGTGCAGGGAGTTACAACCCGAGTCAATAAATGCATCTAAGTTGGAGGTCACCACTTTGAACATTCGATTTCATAAAACGGTGAGATACAAGAGATTTACGGACAACAAGCAGGCCGAAAGTGAGAGGTGAGGGGACTGACTGGAAACAAGCACCCCGAAATTCATTTACTTGCAAGTATAAATCGAAACCAATCATTCCTTTTCAGGACCACCAAATCTTAAACGGGAATACGCTCATCTTTAGTTAGCGAGTGGGTTAGTCTTTTACTCAGTTTGTCTTTTACATTGCTTACTCTGTTAGTTAACGAGTTCACTCGTTAGTAAGTTGGGTGTTTGGTTAGTTAGTTAGCTAGTCAGATGATTTGTTTGATAATTAAAAGTTGTGTTGCCTCTTGACCACGAAACAAACAAAACTTATCCGAATGTACGGAAAAATTAATATTTGGGTCAACATTTGTAAAACTGTAATACCTCTCTCTCAAACCCCACCCTACGGGAAGTGAGGGAAAATTTAAGTTTTGGCAAATCAAAATTTACGAAGCAAATAAGTATTTTTTATTTATCCGTAACCATTTTCCACGCAAAAATGAGAACATGGATTTCCTTGAATTACAGCGCCAACTACCAAGAACCAAAACAAATGTTTAAGACAAAATGTACATAGTTTTTTATGTAGAATCTGATTCTGCAATAAGAAATGGGGATTCCCATTTGAAATTTTAAAGTTGCCTCCCGCCCCAACCCCATGGGGGTTGGTGCGCTAATTTTTGCACCAGTAGATGTCCCCTTCGAAAATAATCAACTTTGAGTTCCACTCATTTTTTCGTGATAAGCTTATTTTTCAAGTTATTCTTGTTTGTCAACATAAAATTTACACCCTGTATAATGGGAGCTAACGAATTAGTGATGTATGTGAAATAGGCTGATGGTGTGCTGAAACAACGCCTGAATGTTATACAGACACAGCCTGAGGGTGACTATAGCAAGGCCTTTGCAGTCACTAACAGACAGCATAGGGAATGCCCAAGCAGAGGTGGCGAGGTTCCAGCAGGCAATACAGCATATGATGCATAGGTAGCTGAGCCCAACACTGCTGCCTGTATAGAAGTTCCTTGCTGCAGAAGATTCAGAAGGAACTAACACTTGAGTCGACACTCTTCACCATATCAAATGAACAAACCATGATGCTATATATTATCGTGTTGCAAGAGTGGGAATCATTACTGACTGATCATCACTCAATGTGCTGGTCCAATTGCTGGTGGCAAGTAAATTCCTACCCAGTGAAAAAGGAAAGTACATTCAGTTAAGAATGAGAGGGGTGATGTTGATTTCCAAGGATGGGGGAAGAAAGTATTAACCTCAGAGGATGAAAACTGTTGCCTGAGTGAGCAGGTCATCACATATCCAGCAAAAGTGGTGCAGATCTATGCAGATGAAAGAGAGGTTCGATTTTTAGATGAAGTAGGGGAAAGGGAATACCTGCAGGACACCTTGGTGCTGCAACTCTATTTCCAAAATGCAAGCACACATTGTAACTATTCCGCGAATGAATTTGAAGTGAGTGTCACAACTTGCTATGAGCGAGGTAGACTGGGGTCATGATATGATAACAGTTACACGATAGTGGTTTGTCGATTAACAGTTAAACGTGCAGAATCACGGTACAAACTTTTTATCTTTGAGCTACTGTTGCTGGGACCGCCATTGTGATGTGACACAAAGTTCATAGTACTGGCCAGATGAACCACTGGAAGTACCCCCATCCCAGGACCTGTTCAAATGTGTGTGAAATCTTATGGGACTTAACTGCTATGGTCATAAGTCCCTAAGCTTACACACTAGTTAACCTAAATTATCCTAAGGACAACACACACACCCATGCCCGAGGACTCGAACCTCCGCCGGGAGCAGCCGCACAGGCCATGACTGCAGCCCCTCAGACCGCACGGCTAATCCCGCGCGGCCCCAGGACCTGTCCTACCTCAAAGATACACTGGGACCGAACCCTATGAACACCCTGGAAAAGCTTACAGAAACGCTAGAGGGACGCACTTCCGCAGAGCAGCTGCTCCAGCACACGCAGCACTGCCGTGATATCTGGAATTGCACAGTTAAGTGCCACAATATCCAGTGTCTTGGTGGATCTGACTCTACTTTGCGCAGCCTGCATCTATTTTAAGCAGAAAACCACCCACTCCTGTCAACCTCCAATACATCAACTGCCAGTGAATTGGATTACTGGTAGCAAATAATGGTTAATTAGGTAGTAAATAATCTACCAGATAAACTTAGTAGAGTGCTGGACAAGAGGAATTAATTTAATAGGACCAAATATTTAAAATAATTGCAAAGAAACTTGCCAAGAAAAAATTGGTGACGTTGTTATACTAGTTTGTAAGTGATAATTCAATGGAGTCGCGTTCTTGTGAGGAAACAAGAGACGTTCACGGGACTAATAATAGGATACAGCATTTGGATTAAGAATATAGCTAAGGAACAAAGTGATTTAAGTTGAACTAGTGTATCGGAAAAGCCGAAGGTAGTGTACATAATAGTCCACTTTTAAGATGTGTACCATGTGTTTGCAGAATTGTTAGAAACGGTGGTCCGTGCCAGATCTTCCGAAGAGGGAAGCAAGTTGCGTTGCAGCTATTTTAGTTGGCATGGCTGAATGAAATAAAGACGATGCGAAGGGCTGCATAAGCAGGTAGAAACAGAGCAGTACGTGCATGGTTGCATCAGGGTCTACCTGCTGATCCACGAAGTATTGTCATGCGTGCCACCAGGGCAGTCACCACATATCCTGGCCCAGCAGGGAGTCGAGATTCATAATACCATTGCTACAGCGAAAGGCAAAGCCACTGTGACGTTCGTGATCTGATTGCTACCCGTCAGAGCCATGGCTCTGTTGTGGCTTCTTGATGGGAATCGATGCCTTGGCAAACAGGGACATGCCAAGGCCGTATAAATACTACTCAGCTCTAGACAGACACAGGCTGACAACCACCTACTTTGAGAGGAAGTCTACGCCAGTGCCGGCGGCGGCGGCCGAGCGGTTCTAGGCGCTTCACTCCGGAACCGCGCGACTGCTACGGTCGCAGGTTCGAATCCTGCCTCGGGCGTGGATGTGTGTGATGTCATTAGGTTAGTGAGGTTTAAGGAGTTCTAAGTTATAGGGGACTGATGAGCTCAGATGTTAAGCCCCATAGTGCTCAGAGCCATTTGAATCTATGCCAGTCTTTGAATTGGCATGCACCAACAAGCTGCCACCATCAGACTGTGCCTTTGCTAGCTGTGGGCCAACCATCTGCAGTAAGTGTGGTGGTGCTACCGTAGTGTCCTTCAGCTGATCGATAGGCCTTCTTCCAGTCGCTGCCAGCCTCCTATCCTACAGTTCGAGCCTGGGGGCGCCCACCTGCTCAGTCCACCTGTGAAGGCGAATTGCTGTCTGCCTCCACTTGCATCAACAGGCTCTGAAGCAGTGAACGGTCTCTCCAACTGGGTTGTCAGCGTGATTCCAGGAACTCAAGCACACTCTGGCCCGCCCTAAGAGGCCATGCCTAGCCTGTGCAGACGCCGACGTCGGTTCCCCTACTCTCCCAGTATCAGCGGCCTTGCTGAGTCACTAATGTCATCATTTCGGTAGCCAAGCGGCACTGCACGCTTTTGGCGACTGCCTGCCTGCTTTCCTACCTCAGTCTCTCCTCGCCGGCGGGGAGTCCTGGCTCCTCCACGCACCGTTACCAGTTGGAGCTTGCCAAAGAATCAAACGAATATTTAACACTACTGTTTTCACGATGCATATCAGAAAGGAAACAAACGTAAGCCTGACACTCCACTGCAATACCACACACGATGGTGAACTACTGGCTTCCTGACCACAAGTTCCACCACACACCATCTAAACATTCATGGTGGTGTCTGATTGTACTATATCGTGTCTCCCAACCACTTTCGCGCAACGACGCTCTGAGCGTGTTTTTTAGGGAACTAGTTTGAACCTGGGACCTGTTGCTGGTAAGGAGACGCCAGACCACACATGACATGTAGAATTCAGAAGAGTTCAGTGAGACTAGTGACGATATAACCAAATACTAAATGATCTCAGCGTCAGCTCCACTGCACTCCCTGTAAAAGAATCTTAATACTAATTAAATATAGTGGAAAGGGTTCAAGGCTTTCCTATTTTTAGTTAGCTGGTAAAATAACGTCGAAAAAGCAGTTAAGTTTACCATTGGAAATTTATTCTAATCACAAAACATCGTTTATAAATTGCGCTATTGATAAAAGGAAATGTTTTAATACAGGATGGTAAAAACCAACAGCGTTCAACAAAAATGTGAACGAATATTCCCTAAATGGGTTTCCAAGTTCTACAAGCGATCGAAGGATGACCTATGCCATATCACATCTATAATCTAGGTTTAATTTAAGTTTCACAAAAGAGAAAACTACCAAAATGGTCTACAGTGACCCTCAATTATCTTTAATAACTTATCTAACTTGTCGTAAATTACAGTGACTGATGTGGCTTCTCAATAACTATATAAAAGAAAAATCATCGCGTTTCAGATCTGTTTTTCAAGTGGCAAATGTGAACACCATGAGTTTTAATTAACGATCACCGTTAGTTTTACGGAAAAAAGGGGTGTAACAGATGAGACTTCTGCAGTTCTGAGTGAAGCCTTATGCGCTCAAAAATGCGGCATCGCGTGCGTTCATTACCTTGTCGGTGTCTAAGCAGCGTCAGGGCGGCAGCGGCCGGCGCAGCAGCCATCCAGCCCGCCGTCTCGGAACTAACTCTCTCTAACTTCTCCTTACTACAATTTACCAAAGTTAGTTTAAAAAAACTATCTGGCTATGTTTTCATCTGACCAATCAGGGTCTCAATGTTAACCTTAAGCTCCGCCTACAAAAATTCTGTCTATCCAATGAGAAACGTTATACTTTTCGTCGGGGGCAATGTTTTTAACGTTTGCAACGTAACAGAGACGCTAAAAGGTCTCACGCTAAAACCTGCAGCTAGTGTGGTCCTTTTAGCGTTATCGTAAGATCTATACTGCTTTTCTGGAGGGCTCTAGCTTTTAACATGGGCTGGGGGTGATCCTTGACATACCTGAGACGCGAAAAAGCCTCACGCTAAAACGTGCGGGTTGTATAGTTGTGCAGGTAGGCTCGCGGCGTGGGTGCCCAGCCCCTCCCTTTTCTAGCTTAACACGGTTCTGCTCTCGGCTTCTGTCCTCGTTTCTCCCCTCGGAACTGCGTCTGCCTCACGGTGGGAAGGTACGACATGCATTTAGGCATCCTTGTGTTAGTCTGTGGTATTCCATTTGCTCACTCGTTACTTGTATTACTTTGGTTAATTTAATGTCACGATTTATTCGGAGCTATGTGACATACTAGTAGATTTGCTTATTATGTCAGGGTTTTCATGTAAGGTGTTGGATTTGCCTGACACCTTAGAACCATAGAGGTTATACACTCCTGTTTGAAATGCGCTTGCAACAGCTGCAGAAAGTTATCGATTCCACGTTTAACTTACAGCGAACGATATGTCAGATGAATATATAATTTCAGAGTCAGTTACTCCTAAGAAACTCCTTCATGTGTCATGGATCATGTTTGTGATAAATCTTTGTGGTGATTTTATCAACTGCCTTAAAAAAATTACTTTCTCTGTAGATATTTCACTACAGGCTACATGAGTGATTTGCACGTATATTACAGTCCCACCGCGTTTGTGACGATCAATGAATACTCATTTTCTCTCTCTCTCTCTCTCTCTCTCTCTCTCTCTCTCTCTCTCTCTCTCTCTCACACACACACACACACACACACACATGTGTCTTTTAAGTGGAAGTCTTCATAGTAAAAGGGTATAGTGATAGTTTGGATTTCAAAATAATCTGCAAACCGATGAGCAAGTGTTTCTTAATACGTACAACTAAAATGATCTATCAAACGCGATTTCCATTTCACGTTTTCATCGATAGACATGCAAAGAATTTTCGTACAATATTCTTCTCGTATTACCTTTCCTTCATGCTCTGCTGTTATTATCGAAGTGACATCCTGTTTTGTACATAACTGTGTGAAGTGCGTTCTTTGTTAGTCAAGTGATTATCTTTTCACAGGAGGTCTGGCTACAAGTTTAGTGATAATTGTTGTCGGTTCACCTAACGAGGTGGCGCAGTGGAAGACGCTGGAATCGCAGCTGAGTGGACGGCAGTTAAAGTCCCTATCTGGCCAATCAGATTTATATTTTCCATTATTTCAGTAAACTGATCAAGGTGGATGCCAGGACAATTCCTCTGAAATGGCGTATTCATTCTCATTTCCATCCTTCCTCAACGTGAGCATTAGCTACGTTGTTGATGAGAGATTTAACTCTTTAGGTGCATCTTATTCCTATGTTTGCATGTTGGTTAAAGAGAATTACGAAGGCTTTTCCGAAAGTAAGAAACGATCTATCGCGAGATGGAAACCACAACGAAAATGTAATCTGTTTTATTTACAACACTTAGATAAACCTTCCACCTACTTCTCTGTATAGTCATCACTCCGACTTAGGCATCTTCCGTAGCATTGTACCAACTTTTTGATACCCTCATCATAGAAGGCAGCCTCCTGTGGTTTCCGAAAATTTTCTGCGCTGAAGAAAACAATGTTCAAATGTGTGTGAAATCTTATGGGACTTAACTGCTAAGGTCATCAGTCCCTAAGCTTACACACTACTTAACCTAAATTATCCTAAGGACAAACACACACACCCATGCCCGACTGAGGACTCGAACCTCCGCCGGGATCAGCCGCTGGCGGGAGACATAATATTTTAGGTATATTTAAGCGCTCGCTGTGCGTTCAGAAATGAGGAGGGCAACAGGCGTACTAGATACACTGTCCAACACATTAGTGCAGTGCTTTTTCGGATTTTCATCGTGATTTTCATTTAGCAGACGATCGTTCCTTAAGTCCCGAACAGCACTCGAATTTAGTTTTTTCACTGCAGGATGGGAGCAATGGGGCTTTATCTGTGTTTCTTAACATACTTACTCAATCCAACATTCATGAAACAAGAGCAGTTAATGTGCATTTTCAACTTCTCACGGCGTAATGAATAGCCCATTAAATTTCAGGCATGCAGCCGCACAAATAAAATTTCTCCCGCCGATATTTCGGCCTCTTATCGTCCGGCCATATATTGACCTATGTACAGCTTCGTAAAGCGGGTGTGTATCAGACTCCTTGCGGAAATTATGAGAAGTCGTACACAGATCAAACGACACGCACCGTTGACGAGAGACGTGTGGAGCATCGAAAATACACACACTTGTTACAGTCAGACAAGTCAGCTGTGGCCGACCATTGTATTGATACAGGTCACTCCAAGAATTACAGTGATTTGAAGATTTTAAAATCCACCTCTTCCTTTTGGGAATCTGTCTTCAAGGAAGCTATAGAGAATAGATTAGCTAATAATTTAATAAATAGAGATAATGGTTTCAATTTGGACAAAGCATGGAATCCGGCTCTTGGGGTAATTAAACTGCAGAGAAGTCGCCATGGTGTCACGACCGACGATCATACATCGATAAGCGAATCGAATGTCTGTAGGCCTTTGCCACAAGCGGCGCATGTGTAAGCGTATTTGTTTGCCGCCGACCACCATTTCGGACCCACATGTGCAGTACCGCCGCGGTGGAGAGCGTATAAGGCCGCGCTTGGAATCTTGACTTCAGTCTTGTGACTCACTCTGAGGATGGCCGGACGATACGCAGCCGAAATATCGGTGGAGGAAATTTTATTTGCGCGGCTGCATGCCCGCAATTTAATGGACCAAGAGCAATTCAATACCAGTCAAGTGGTAGTGAGGTCATCAGTCCCCTAGAACTTAGAACTACTTAAACCCAACTAACCTAAGGACATCACACACATCCATGCCCGAGGCAGGATTCGAACCTGCGACCGTAGCAGCCGCGAGGATCTGGACTGAAGTGCCTGGAACCGCTCGGCCGCCGCGGCCCGTAGTAACACAGTGATGTAACGAAAGTTATGGGATGCAATATGCACATATATAGATGACGGTAGTATTGCGTACATAAGGTATGAAAGGTCAGTGCACTGGCAGACACTCACTTGTACTCAGGTGATTCACGTGAAAAGGTTTCCGATGTGATTATAGCCGCTGGGCAGGAATTGACAGACTTTGAACGCGGAGTGGTAGTTGGAGCTATACGCATGGCATATTCCACATCATAAATCTTTAGGGAATTCAATCCACAATGTCAAGAGTGTGCCGAGAGTACGGAATTTCCGGAACTATTTCTCACCACGAACAACGCAGTGGCCGACAGCCTTCACTTAACGACCGAGAGCAGCGGTGTTTGCGTAGGTTTGTCAGTCCTAACAGAGAACCAACTCTGCATGAAATAACCACAGAAATCAATGTGGCGCGTACGAAGAACGTATCCGTTAGGAAAGTGTGGGAAAATTTGGTGTCAATAGGCACATTATCCCTTCCCTTCTGTGGTTATTAATTATTATTATTATTAAGTGAAACAAAAGAAAGGGATAATTAATATATATATATATATATATATATATATATATATATATATATATATATATATATATATATATATATTGATTTGTAGGTGTCCAAAGATAAATATTAAATTATGATTCAAATGAGCGCCAGGCTCCCCACAAACTATTTCAAATGTTTTCGGCGAAATGTTCAAATGGTTCAAATGGCTCTGAGCACTATGTGACCTAACAACATCTTAGTTCATCAGTCACCTAGAACTTAGAACTACTTAAACCTAAGGACATCACACACATCCATGCCCGAGGCAGGATTCGAACCTGCGACCGGAGCGTCGGCGAAATGTACTGCAGGCTAAGTTCACTGACCTAGAATAAATCGTATCTTTGAAAGTATGCTTTTTTTTACGAAATAAAATTAGTGAAGCTTTGAACTTTAGTTAATTGAATAATTTGAAATGATTCTTTCTGCTCCGGCTGTGGCGATACGTTGCACAAAAAAAAAAAAAAAAAAAAAAAAAAAAAAAAATAAAAAAATAAAATACGCCGCGTAATGGCGGCCAATTGTTGCCAGTCAAAGATCACCGCTACTCGCTTTGCAGAGACTGAAAAAATGCTAAATAATTTCTTGCAATTATTAATTCAGGAAGAATGGTTTGCATGGGTTCTTTAAGTAACACAATGCACTCACTTTTAAAAAAATATATTTCCACTAAGCACAGAATACACACTTTAATTATTCGCTACGTACGAGAACAAATATAACAAAAGCTACCGCTTTACCATTGCAAGCGTTCCTTACATACAGCAGAAGAAATGATCTGACTCGAAATGATTTTAAATATCTTTTTTCTCTTATATATAATGACAAAGATAATAATGTTAGTTTCGAGAACGTTATGCACTACGATCTCACATAATATGACTAATGTCTTTTTATTATATTGCAATCGATACAGTCTTACTTCGAAGCTAATTTAATACATTTTCATAATTAATTTGTCGTTTATGTCCATATAATATTATTCAGAGTCCTTTTATTATTTACTTCAAATATATCGGCTTGAATATTTCAAAAGGGACACTATATAGGCTATGGGAGGAGACGACCGAAGCGAGTGCCTTTGCTAACAGCACAACTTCGCCTGCAGCATCTCCACTGTGCTCGAGACCATATGGTTTGGATTCTAGATGACTGGAAAACCGTGCCCTGGTCAGATGAGTTCCGATTTCCGTTGGTAAGAGCTGATGGTAGGAATCGAGTGTGACGGAGATTCCACGAAGCCATGTAACAATGCGCTATACGAGCTGGTGGTGACTCGATAATATATGGACTACGTTTACATGGAATGGACTGGGTCTTCTGGTCAAACTGAACCGGTCATTGACTGGAAGTGGTTGTATTCTGCTACTGGAGACCATTTGCAGCAGTTCATGTACTTCATGATCCCAAACAACGACGGGATTTTTATGGATGACAATGCATCATGTTGTCATGCCACAATTGTCGTAACTGGTTTGAAAAACATTCTGGACAGATCGAGCGACTGATCTGGCTACCCAGACCGCCCGACATGAGTCCCTTCGAACAGTTATGGGACATAACCGAGAGGTCAGTTAGTGTAGAAAATCCTGCACCGGCAGCACTTTCGCAAATATGGACGGCTCAGTATTTCTGCAGGGGGTTTCCAACGACTTGACTCCATACCACAAAGAGTGCCTGCACTATGCCGGGCAAAAGGAGGCCAGACATGATACGAGGAAGTGGACTCAGTGTAATATACGACGGGCAGTCAAATAAAACGAGACAAATGGAAAAATAAGTAAACATTTATCCCACTTTAAGTCATGTGCCTTGGTGGGAAAATGTTTGCGATTGCCTACGGAAACATGACTGTATCCAGGGAAGCACCTCTTCGTCACCGCGCGGGATTAGCCGAGCGGTCTGAGGGGCTGCAGTCACGGACTGTGCGGCTGGTCCCGGAGGAGGTTCAAGTCCTCCCTCGGCCGTGGGTGTGTGTGTTTGTCCTTAGGATAATTTAGGATAAGTAGTGTGTAAGCGTAGAGACTGATGACCTAAGCAGTTAAGTCCCATACGATTTCACACACACACACACACACACACACACACACACACCTCTTCGTCCGAAGCAAACCTACGGCCGCGAATATTTTTCTTGAGGGCTACAAAAATATGGATATCGCGTGGGGAGGGATTCGGACTGTTTGGAGGATGTGTAATGGCTTCTCAGTGAAGCTTCTGCAGCATAGAAGAAAAAATATTGGCAACATGTGGGCGGTTTGTCCGGCGACAGATTGATGTCATCCGTCATAATTCCTCGGTGTTTGGACTTGATGGTGCTCTACAGGTTTTGGAAAGTGTCCGCGTATGGCTGTGCGTTGATTGTGATGCAGTGTTCAAGAAAATCAATGAACGAAAGCCCCTTGTAGTCGAAGAAAAATGTCATCAAGACTTTCTCTGTGTTGTGCCTTTCGTTTCGACAACATAGCAGAACGGTCACTGGTTCAAAAAATGGTTCAAATGGCTCTGAGCACTATGGGACTTAACATCTGTAGTCATCATTCACCCAGAATTTACTACTGCTTAAACCTAACTAACCTAAGGACATCACACACATCCATGCCCGAGGCAGGATTCGAACCTGCGACAGTAGCAGTCCATCGGTTCCGGACTGCAGCGCCTAGAACCGCACTGCCACCGCGGCCGGATCGGTCACTATAAATACCTTACACATCCCTTATACACTCCCAATCTCTCCCCGTGCGGTTTCTGTATTTTTGTAACCCCAAGACAGGCATTCTTAGCGTCTGTTTGCATCGGACGAAGAGATGCACGCATACGTACAATTATGGTGGAGTACGAAACCGAAAACATTTTCCGTCTTGTCTCACAGTGAAAGAAACTTATTAATAATTATGGCGATTACCTTCGAAATAGAAATAACAGTTTACTGATTTTTTTCCATTTACCTCATTTTCATTTTACTGCCCCTTATACAATGGAAAGAGAGACGAAGTGGATTGTATACTACGTTCCCACGCAGCTCAGGTTCTGGAAAACGAAGAACGTTAACATGTTGAGGCATGAATCGATTTTCTAGCCCAGAGTAAAAACAGTTTTCCGATGGACAGTTGTTTTTGAGAATGGCCTCTGGAAATCAGTTGTGTTTTCCTATTTGGTCTGCCTTATAGCTCTTTGTATTCAATCAAATATAGGAGGCTTATCAGTTCGTTTTCAGCCTAGTGTTTCTTCTTCTCCTTAGCTGCATAAGAAGACATTTTTAAAAGTAAATAGAAACCCGACAACTCCAGCACGTTTCGAAAACAAGAAATCGTTCACATGTAAGTTAATATCGATTGTGGAAGAGGAAACCTGGCAGATAGAACCACATGTTCAAAAAGTGATGTTTACGTAATCAGTCAGAAGCGGTATTGCAAAAGCGGTTTACGAGAACCATATTCGGGGGCCCACGTACACGTAGCGAAAGTGAAGGACAATGGTACCGTTACGTTAGCCGTGTGGCTAGACTAAGTGCGTTAACGTGAATTCTAAGAAATCCAATCGTCTTTTTACAGGCGACTACATTTAACGTCATTCATTTGTGAGAGGCGGCCTAGTTCTTTTATTAAGTAGTCAGTGCCGTTTTAATTTGATTTTTGGACGATGTCCTGTGTTGCTGGTGGCTACTGCTCCGTCGAGGTAGGGAATCAATAGGGAAATTGTAATTGGCTTTATTAAATTTCGTCACGCCTCCTCGAAAAGACACCCCTGCAGTGACAACCTACTGACAGCTGCAATTCAGATGCAGAAGATCCGTCTGAGTGGCACAGAAATCTATATGTGCTTTGATAATGAGTCAGGCTCACATAGCAGGAATGTTTCGAAGTAGTAACTGTGTTTCGGTAGCATCACTCATACGACACTACATACCAGCTCCCAGTGAAGTGATGGGAAATAAATAGCGTGCCTTCTACATATCGCTAATTACGAGAATTGTCCTATAGGAAGAAATAGACGACATGTAAAACAGCTTCCTCCACATTTCTCAACGGGTATGATAGTAAATACTAAACTCAAAATCTCAAATATTACGTATCGCGTTACACATTTAAATTAACGAAATTACTCCGTGTGTGACTGTTTATCATTGTGATGAAAGTGTCAGAGACTCAGTTTATTTTGTGTGCTTTCTTTTAATAGTCTCAAAAATTTTACATGTATAGTGAAATAATTCATCATTTAGCTAAAAAGGGTTCCTCGCACAAAATCAGCAATAAGGATTTTACACACACATATAAAGGGGTATCCTGTGAGGAATGGTCAAATTCAGGAATATGTCAGAATCCATACTTCGAAGCAAAAGAGTACAAGGAGCATGGGCTCCAAAAAGGATTCCTTAAAAGCAATTAGCACTTCTTCACCTTGAATACTGAGAAACAAATCTCTTCCACTGCAAGATGTTCGCTTTCCATATTTCGGGAGGAGGTAGTATGGATAAAAAAATGTCCAGTAAAAATGGTTTCTAAAGTGAATAATTTAACAGCAATGTGCACTTGCATATCTTCGCTACTCTGATACACATCTCTTTTACTGAACAAATGCCCATAGTCATTGGCTGGGAAATGTTTTCTTCTCCTGGTTCATATTATAGCCTCCCAAAATATGGAAAGCAAAGAGCTTGCAGTAGAAGACATTTGTTTCGCAGTATCGTAGATGAAGTGCTCATAGCTCTAAAAGTATGAATTTTAGAGTCCATTTTTACTAGACACTTTTGCTTCGAATAACCGTCCCTGTCGCGTCGTTGAATGTTGAGCATTGGTCCTGAGATTCCGTGTACACAGGGTGATTCAGCTAAGCTATTCACCTCAGATATTTCTGAAATTGTTTAACATGTCGTAATTTTGTTCCAACTCAAATAAATTATGGAAACGCTCTCACTGAATGACGTATAGTCTCTTTTAGATAACGGTATGAAGTTCATTTTTTCGAAAGGGATTGCTGCTATGTGTGATAGTTGTAAAGGTGACGAATTCAACCGTGTTCCACTCTTCTATATCTGATTAGTAGTTTCAGATAAACTGAAATATCCAGTCAACCTTGTAGGTGGTTCAACCACAGCTATGAGTATTCATCTTGGGTATTAATCACCGCCTCAGCTGTATTTAGTCCTTTATTACTAGATCACTACGGGTTTCGTGGCATTAAAAACCACATCTTCAGGTGACCACATGTATAACAATAAATCCAGAAGGAACAACAACCTTGACACATATGGTAAATTATTTTAAGATTTAAAAAAATTCAAAAAACTTTTACATGATAACATAAAAATGTTATTACTCACATGATTAAAACAATAGACGGGAAATCTCTGTCCGTCAAAACAAAAAACCATTAAAAGACGGTATGTCATAGATTAAAAAGTGCCAGGTTCTAATACAGTGGATGGGTCCAAAACAAATCGTACCATAGTGACCTGTTGGTAAGGAGAAAATAAATGAAAACTATCAAGACTTAATTTAGGGCCAGAATGAAAAACCAAAAAGTAGTTATCACACAGTGGAGGCATGCTCTACCTAGAGAAAATCGTCAGGTAAATAGCTATTGGCGGGAAAGCAGAACCTGAAAAGCGCCCACCTACCGCTTTTCCATCCCCCGTACACGGTTCCGTATAGATCGGATGGTCACCTGAAGATGTGGTTTTTAGTGCCACGAAACCGGTAGTGATCCAGTAATAAAGGACTAAATACAGCTGAACCTGTTATTAATACCCAAGACAAAATACACGGGGCTTAGGACTTACGTATTTTGAACATTAAACAGACTAAGGTCAGGTGCCTAAGTATACGGGACTGCGACGACAGGCTGACGCAGCTAAGAAAGTGTATTGATAAAAGCGGAGTAGTTGAGAAAAATTTAATCTAAAGCTAATACTAATCACACTTGGACGTTTGGGTTGGAGCGACACACCAGCTGGAAGCCAAAAGACGTGGGGTCTAAGGATGATCCGCCAGTTAACTACAACATAGTCCTGCTCTTGTTTCTACAAAAGGTGCATGCCATAAATTAAATGAATTTGTAAAACATGGAATTGAGATTCAACGATTGTTAAATAATAGCTTCGCGTCAGGTTTCATTGTGAAATAACATCACCAATGGCAACAAAAAGTAAATCTCAAAGGAATGTCGTCATAAACACTTCCATCAAATTCGATTCCATATGCAACGGATGTGTGCTCAGCGAATGTTTTTATTGAAAGTTGAGAAAAATGTACAGGATTCAGTCGCTAATAATCTGTTTATTGCAGAGCTAGAGTTCAGCCACTATATAAGACACATGCACGAATCAAAACATATTATAATTGTATAACCTTTGCGTAAGTGTAGATGACAAAAGAAACATACAGGTAAGATGCGAGTCAGATCATCATTGCTGCTTGTCTCTCCGAACACCCCCCACACTGGACTGTCCACGTCAGTATTTCAATTCATACTCAGGCCAGCTGATCTCAGTGTACATCATAATGGTGTGAAGAGCCCTTCATACGTGTACGGTTTAGCTTAGAGAATTTACTGGTTTTGTTTATACGATGTTGGCTGATATTTGGAAAAATCAAATACTGCAGATAAAAATACTGATAAAAACAGCTTTAGACTGCGTTAATAAAGAAGTAGTCGTAAATCCATTTGCTGATCGACCTGCGTGGTGCTTACGGTGTGAACTACGGTTCTTTGTACATATAGTTATTTGAATGTTAATAAATAATAAAAATTTATAACTGAACAATCTTACAGGAATAAAACAGTATTAAAAACTTTTTATTAAAAACGAGTGTCTTGCATCTTAGTGGTAAGTTACTTTATCATCTACTCTTGTGCAAAGCTTATAGAACTGTAATATGTTTTGATTCATGCAAGTGTCTTATTATAATGTATTCCTATATATGTTTAGAACTGATGGTAGCCATATAGTGGCTGAACTCTAGATCTGCAATAAACAGATTATTAGCGACTGAATCCTGTACATTTTTCTTAACTTAGATAAACACATCCTTCATATGTCATTTACGCCAACACGTGGTCGAAATGCCCGCCGTTTACTGCAATACACGTTTTCAGTCGCCGGTGCAAGGATTTCTGGACATACCGATGAGATTCCTGCGATATCATAGCATATGCTGCTACAATGCAATGTCCTAAATCCTCTGCGTCATCGGAACCTGTGCATAGGAGAAAGCATACTGAAGTCAAATTAGACGAATGTACAGGTGGACTGGTAACGCATTCAGACCTTAACGTCCTATCCAGCGTTTAAGAGGGTTCAAAAATGGTTCAAATTGCTCTGAGCACTATGGGACTTAACATCTGAGGTCATCAGTCCCCTAGAACATAAAATTACTTAAACCTAACTAACCTCAGGACATCACACACATCCATACCCGAGGGGGGATTCGAACATGCGAGATCGCGCGGTTCCAGACTGAAGCGCCTAGAACGGCCGGCGTTTAGGAGGGAAGTGGGATATCGCTTTCCTAGCCATAAACGATTGCTGAACGAGACATTCATCTACATCTACATCCGTACTCCGCAAGCCACCTGACGGTGTGTCATTGCCGATTGGAAGCGTAATAGTGCGTACTCTTAGATTTAACATTCCATGATTCGTAAAGGGAAGTTCATGGGCAAATAGAATTTCTAGGGGAAAGAACTATTGTCGCATCAGAACCGAGAGCGATTTCCATGAGTCTTTTGCAGTCCAGCTGATTAATGTGCTGGAGAAATGACACACTATGTGGATGGAAGCTGTTTGCGTTCAAAATGCGTAAAACACTGGGCTTACATGTTCTTGAGGCACTCGCAACTTCCCTTGAGCTAACGTGTAATTTACAGGCAACAGCTCCCAGAACATCTCCGTATTTCGTTCGCTCTGTTCGTTGCAAGCTTGCTCCTTGCCATATGTATAATATTCCAATGACTTCCAATACCAATTTTTTGCATATATGCTTAACTGTAGTTCTTGTGGAATATCGTCTGTCGAGATATCTGTCTGCGTGAAATTCAGCTGTTCTCTCCTAGTTCCATCTGTCAGCAGTTGATGGTCTTCTGGTTACCGTTGATGACTCGCTATCGTAGGACCCGCGTGCGATTGCCGCGCATCCCAGACAGGGTTCTTCCGGCTCACAATGACATCGGCTCATCTTTTTACATTCTTTCTGCATTACCCCTAAAGAATTGCATCTAGTGCTTCTTGTTTAGTGAAAGATATTTGTTTCTGCAGAATAACCAGCAGTCGACACAGCACAGACGGAACGAAAGGCACCCTCCCACTGTCTCTGTACATGGGTATTGTGTCGGTCCTAAGCAGTTTCCTCCGTATCCACAGTGACCAACACGTTTCCCATAAAGTCCCGCTATCATTTCAGAAACTCGTAACTTGGAAACTGTAACACACAGAGCATCGTGGTTTGTTGTAAAGTGTTTCGCAGCTCTCATTTTCATGTTGTGCCAGGATTTAAGTGAGTACCTTTCTCGTCACTCGAGTAACATGAAGGCGATAATCGAGTTCTGCCCATGTGCGGATCAGCACTGCAGCGTCAACAGTTCAGACTGCTTCACTGATCGTGCACGAAGGATAGCAACGTCATTGACCAGTTTTGTGTGTAAGCTATCGTTGACAACAAGTAGCACAAAAAGAAGTCTAACGTCGTGATGACCAGAGAGCGGGGCCACGCAAGAGGACCGTCACAACACGCCCACCCCACCTGTCAGGAAATGTGTCATTCGCCACATTCCGGACATGTTGACTTCTGGCTACCACTGATATGCAGCTTGCGCTCTGGCAGCATCTGCTCGGGACCCAGCGAAATGTCCACTTAGAGAAATCCCTTGATACTGCCTATCTCTGTAAAGATTTTGAACCAACTCATCCCGGTTGTTTTTGCCGGTCCTATACTGGGAGCGATAATACCATAATACCGTTATAATAGATCTGGATACTACATGCCAGATGACACGTTGCACTTTCTCCTATTCTGACGCCATTTTGATGCGCTCTAAGTTAAATGACCAACCAACCAACCATAGAGGAGAAAAGATTTGAGAGCCGCTAAACGTTTTACAAGAAATCATGATCGTTAGTTTCTACGTCAAGTCTTTTTAAAATGATAATGAGACAGTAATAATTCCAATCAGAAAGAAAGCAGGTGTTGACAGACGTGAAAATTACCGAACTATCAGTTTAATAAGCCGCTGCTGCAAAATACTAACACGAATTCCTTACAGACGAATGGAAAAACTAGTAGAAGCCGACCTCGGGGAAGATCAATTTGGATTCCGTAGAAATGTTGGAACACGTGAGGCAATACTGAAGCTACGACTTATCTTAGAAGCTAGATTAAGGAAGGGCAAACCTACGTTTCTAGCATTTGTAGACTTAGAGAAAGCTTCTGACAATGTTGACTGGAATATTCTCATTCAAATTCCAAAGGTGGCAGGGGTAAAACACAGGGATAGAAAGGCTGTTTAAAATTAGTACAGAAACCAGATGGCAGTTATAAGAGTCGAGGGACACGAAAGGGAAGCAGTTGTTGGGAAGGGAGTGAGACAGGGTTGAAGCCTCTCACCGATGTTATTCAATCTGTATATTGAGCAAGCAGTAAAGGAAACAAAAGAACAATTTGGCGTATGAATTAAAATCCATGGAGAAGAAATAAAAACTTTGAGGTTTGCGATGACATAGTAATTCTGTCAGAGACAGCAAAGGACTTGGAAGAGCAGCTGAAGAGAATGGACAGGGTCTTGAAAGGACATAATATGAACATCAACAAAAGCAAAACGAGAATAATGGTATGTAGTCCAATTAAATCGAATGATGCTGCAAGATGAGATTAGGAAATGAGACGCTTAAAATAATAAATGAGTTATGCTATTGGTGGAGCAAAATTACTGAAGATGGTCGAACAAGAGAGGATATAAAATGTAGACTGGCAATGGCAAGGAAACCATTTCTGAAGAAGAGAAATTTGTTAACATAGTTTAAGTGTCAGGAAGTCGTTTCTGAAAGTATTTTTGTGGAGTATAACCATGTATGGAAGTGAAACGTGGACAATAACTAGTTTAGACAAAAAGAGAATAGAAGCTTTCGAAATGTGGTGCTACAGAAGAATGCTGAAGATCAGATGGCAGATGGGTGGATCACATAACGAATGAGGATGTCGTGAATAGAATGAGAGAGAAGAGAAAGTTGTGGCACAACTTGACTAGAAGAAGGGATCAGTTGGTAGGGCATATTCTGAGGCATCAAGGGATCAGAAATTTAGTACTAGAGGGCAGCGTGGAGGGTAAAAATCGTGGAGAGAGAAAAGAGATGAACACACTAGACAAATTCAGAAGGATGTAGGGTACAGTAGGTAGTGGGAGATGAAGAATCTAGCACAGGATAGAGTAGCATGGAAAGCTGCATCAAGCCAGTCTCCGGACTGAAGACCGCTACAACACACAGTTGGACTTTATGGACGCTTTGTATTACCTTTATTTTTTTCTTTAAATGTGAAGTTACGAACTTCTACATAAGACAGCACTCGGTTTCACGTTCAAAACAGACATTTATGTACGAAAAACTCTATAAATAATGAATATATTTACCATGGTGGGCAACTCATTAAGAATCTGTGTATATGGGTCCACAGCGTAATTTATTTATTATTTAACTGAAAAATTTTGAATCATATTAAAATTTCACTGTCAAAACTGACGTTTACACTATTTCAGAACAACACCGACCATGAGTAATACCTTTTACAGCATTTTTTGCCTGTGCTGTACCCTCTTTGATGGCGCTAGTCAATTATTGTCTGATCAGGGCATCGTAAGCCTAGAAAGTGGTTAACTACATGTATCAATTCTCTAGAACATCCTCACTTTTGTGGTTTTTCATTAATAAGCACTAGCAAGTCACACGAACAATCAATATTCAGCCATATGTATACTGAGGTAGTAAGTTATTTATGTAAATCAAATGATACATTCTGCATGAAATATAGACATCGCGAGCACGGTCCACGAGATAAGCCAACAACCAGTGGTACATCTCAGCGTCCAAGATGCGTAACATTTTGGTATAGACTCTAGCTTCCGAACATTTACATCATCCTCATCGTTACCTGATAACGAAAATGGTGCAAATAATCGAAAGCTCGAGTTCATGTCCTTAAGTGTTTCTAGTCCAACACACAGACAATTTAATGCGAGGATGCCTCTGTGATTATTTTCACGGACTGCTGCGACACTCCTGATGGTCCCTGCAGCCGCGGGAAAACCTGGAGGCAAGTTTTTTGCAGCCAGCTGCAGCACCAGACTCTCCCAAGGTTTGAATGACAGCTCGCGTTGGGAAATTACGACTGCTACCCAAATGTCAGATGGCGACCTTAGTCTGAGGATTGTCAGCATAAGAGGCGGGGGACTCGGCTAAAGAAGCGCCACTTACGCTTCGCAGAAGGTGATTACTTGGGGGAATCACTGCTACTCCTCCGCCGGTCTTCTGACGCAAGAGCGGACGAAGGTCAGGGAGGCGACGGCGACGGCGTACACACAGCCTGTTCTGCCGGGCAAAGCCCTTGGCACTCGTCAGCGGACGCAGTCACAGTCCGCTGTTTTGCCAAGAGGACTGTCTCTGCCTCTGACATTTAATATCCGTTTGCACAAAGACTTCTGCAGCTGTGGCGGAAAACATCTTGTTTCTCATATTTCACGTCTGCATTCAGGGGAAATCCAAACATATGTCGAGAAAAAACTGACGAGAAACTGGATCAATAAAATAAGTGCCTTAGTATACAGCGGCAATAGATGGCTGCTTGATGAAATGGAATTTTTACACTTTTATTTTTATTTTGGCACCTGGCTGGCTGCAGCCAGCAACATAAAATACTTAAATCACCATGAAGTAGGTAAATGCACACGTTAATATGCTACCAATACGGTTATATTACATTAGGCTGACAGACACTTCACTTAAAATTGAATATTACACTTATACACCCTAAATACACTACTGGCCATTATAATTGCTACACCAAGAAGAAATGCAGATGATAAACGGGTATTCATTGGACAAGTATATTATACTAGAACTGACATGTGATTACATTTTCACGCAATTTGGGTACTTACATCCTGAGAAATCAGTACCCAGAAAAACCGCCTCTGGGCGTAATAACGGCCTTGATACGCCTGGGCATTGAGCCAGACAGAGCTTGGATGGCGTGTACAGCTACCGTTGCCCACGTAACTTCAACACGATACCACAGTTCATCAAGAGTAGTGACTGGCGTATTGTGACGAGCCAGTTGCTCGCCCACCATTGACTAGACCTTTTCAGCTGGTGAGAGATCTGTATAGAATATGCTGGCCAGGGCAGCCGTCGAACATTTTCTGCTTCCAGAAAGGCCCGTACAGGACCTGCAGCATCGGGTCGTGCATTATCCTTCTGAAATGTAGGGTTTTTCAGAGATCGGATGAAGGGGTCCACTGTTCAAAGTGCCATCAATGCGAACAAGAGGTAACCGAGACGTGTAACCAATGGCACCCCATACCATCGAGTCGGGTTATACACCAGTATGGCGATGACGAATACACGCTTCCAATGTGCGCACACCGCGATGTCGCCAAACACGGATGCGACCATCATGATGCTGTAAACCGAACCTGGATTCATCCGAAAAAATGACGTTTTGTCATTCGTGCACCCAGGTTCGTCGTAGAGTACATCATCGCAGGCGCTCCTGTCTGTGATGCAGCATCAAGGGTAACCGCAGCCATGGTCTCCGAGCTGATAGTCCATGCTGCTGCAAACGTCGTCGAACTGTTCTTGCAGATGGTTGTTGTCTTGCAAACGTCCCCATCTGTTGACTCAGGGATCGAGACGTGGCTGCACGATCTGTTACGGCCACGGGAATAGGATGCCTATAATCTCGACTGCTAGTGATCCGAGGCCGTTGGGATCCAGCACGGCGTCCCGTATTATCCTCCTGATCCAACCGATTCCATATTCTGCCAACAGTTATTGGACCTCGACCAACGCGAGCAGCAACGTTGCGATACGATAAACCGCAATCGCGATAGGCTACAATCCGACCTTTATCAAAGTCGGAAACGTGATGGTACGCATTTCTCCTCCTTACACGAGGCATCATAATAACGTTTCACTAGGCAAAGGCGGTCAACTGCTGTTTGTGTATGAGAAATCGATTGGACACTTTCCTCATGTCAGCACGTTGTAGGTGTCGCCACCAGCGACAACCTCTTGTGAATGCTCTGAGGAGCTAATCATTTGCATATCACAGCATCTTCTTCCTGTCGGTTAAATTTCGAGTCTGTAGCACGTCATCTTCGTGGTGTAGCAATTTTAATGGCCAGTAGTGTATATTGGTGTACAAAGTTTGAGGGGTATTCCTCTTTGAAAACTTCGAAAATTTGGCTTTGGCTCCAAGTTCGCCAGGAATTCCCTTATCTAACTACAAGATGATTTATGGAAAGTCTCTCTGAAATCCATTCGTAGAGGATAAATGATATTCGATACGTAATTTCAACGTCAGTCTAACAGACTTTATGGAAATTATGTACGTGCTCGCATTTGAGATCGGACCAACAGCTTACAACAAACCGGACGAAAAGGGTATGGAAGAAGCAAAGTCGTGGATGACAGAAGCTGTCAAGGAGATCCGCACCACCACCATGGCCACGATCAAGCTGGAAGAGGACCTCATCCTAGATATGGAAGGATTGCTGTATGCTCCAGGGATCACTGACTAGAGGAACGTTTAATTTAACTACAAGAAATGTAACCCAAAACATCAAACGTGTTTGTCTCGAAACTTATTCCTCAAACTGAAGAAAACTTACGTTGATAACTACACATATAGTTTTGATCTGAAGTTGGTGACGGCATTCTAAATTGAATTCTCTATCAGCGTACGTAGCCCTTTTGCGATTTCTTCGACAGTCTGTTTTCGGCGCACGTTTTTGTGCCAATTTTTTTAGACGAAGAAAATAACATTTGTTTCAAAGCGTTACCATTTTGTTAGAACTGAATATTTTTACAATTATTCTATTTATGCGCATAGAAAATATGCTGAAAATGACTTACCCAAAAATAATTTGTTAATGTTGAATAGGAGGGCTTGAGGAAATCCCACCAATGCCCAATGTTTTTGATGCCAGGTGTCCTTCCACCTGATGTAGCTGTTACAGATGTACGTAGGCTGTTTAGGTTTTTATATAGGTAATGCTACGTAGCGCTCTGTATGAAAATCACATGGATGTGCTGTGTGCAGTCTGTGGCTGGTTGGCATTGTTGTAATATTCGCTGTTGTAGTGTTGGGAAGTTGGCTGTTAACAGCGCGTAGCGTTGCGCTGTTGGAGGTGAGCCGCCAGCAGTGGTGGATGTGGGGCGAGAGATGGAGGAGTTTTGAGAGTGGATGATCTGGACGTGTGTCCATCACAGACAGTAAATTTGTAAGACTGGATGTCATGAACTGATTATGACTTTTGATCACTGTTAAGGTAAATACATTGTTTGTTCTCTATCAAAATCTTTCATTTGCTAACTATGCCTATCAGTTAGTCAGGGCCATTCTTTTGTAGGGATTGCTGAAAGTCAGATTGCATTGTGCTAAAAATATTGTGTGTCAGTTTAGTGTTGATCAGAATAAGTAAAGTGAGTAATGTCTGAGTACGTTCAGTTCTGCTCAGCTGTTTGAAAATCAAATAACGTAGGGATTTATCAGCACAGTAATTCATTAATTTTTCTAAGGGGACATTTCACAGGGAGCATTCGGTATGGAGGCAAAAAAAAAAAACTCCCGCATGATGTGTCATTGCCAAATAACATAGCTGAGTGAAACTTCGACCACAATTACAAACAAGTGGCACAGCAGGGCACAGAAGGTAACTGGAAGAAATACGAAATGAGACGAACAGACCAGACACTTTTATTCAAAGACAATAAGTCCACTGAAGTCACCGCGATTTACAAGTATGACGGTCCCCTGGACATTACAGAAGGCGGAACGTAGTTGTCAGTAGCGTGTATGATAACAAAGAACAGAAATAAGCGCTGTCCGACGGGACATCATGCTGGGCACAAGGTTGATAACGAGTTCTTTGTTGTGGTAGGGCGTTCCATTCTTCCATCAGCGCTGGATGGTCGTTGGTGCTTGTGGAGGAGATGTAATACGCCTCCACAACGCACCTACCCCTCATGTGCGCGATCTAATTTATGTATGGCGAACGGGCAAGCTAATCAGTTCGCCGAATATAATCTCGTTCCAAGAGCTGCTTCACCTGTGATCTTCGATGCTGTAGATAAAAATGAAGTCAGAATCGTGTTGAATTCCTGAAAAGACGCACATAGTGAAGGATCATAGTGTCAAAATAATGTTGACAGGCGAAAATATCGCGTTCAAAGATTTGGAGGTCTGTATACCCTTGCGATATTATGCCTCCTCACAACGTAAGTCCTCGAGCACCAAAAAAGGTCAGAAGCGTACCCACCTAGACTTTATGGCTTACCCAAAATGCATAAACCTGAGATTCCGTTGAGGCCAAATGTCAGCGCTGTAGGTGGATCAACACACGAGTTAGCTAGACACCTTGCCTCATTGCTACAACCTTATGCTGGTAGGACGGACAGTCATATTAAAAATGCAGCTCATTTCATTGACAATTGAAAGGAAACGCTCGTGGGCCCGGATGATATCTTCGTCAGGTTTGATATTGTGTCGTTACTTACCATGATTCCGGTAATCGAAGGGGTCTTATGCATAACGGATATTTTTCCTACCGATATTGTGACATTATTCCGACACTGCCTCACCACAACCTACTTTCAATACAATAATAACTTTTATGAACACATTGACGGGGTGGATATGGGCAGTCCTCTTAATCCTGCTGTGGCTTACCTATTTATGGAGACTTTTGAACAACGGGCGTTGCAAACTGCCAGTAAGAGACCAGTCAGATGGTATCGCTATGTCGATGACACGTTCGTAGTATGGACACACGGAGCAGAGTAGTTGGATGCCTTCCTGACACATTTAAACAGCATTAATCCGAAAATCCAATTTACCATGGAGACGGAAACGAACGGGCAATTGAATTTCCTGGATGTGTCTGTGATTAAACGACGGAACGGAACGTTGGCCCATAAGGTGTATAGAAATGCCACACATACTGATCGTTATCTACATAAAGATTCAAACCACCACCCTATACAAAAATGAGGTGTAATGAAAACCTTGGTAGACAGAGCGTACAAAATTTGTGAACCTGTTTATTTAAAAGATGAGATTGAGCGTGTACAGTCAACTTTCGTGAAGAATGGCTATTCTAGCAAATATATAGATCGAGCACTTCGCTCAAGGCAGAGAATCAGGAGCAACGACGAACAACAGTCACCCAAGGACAAAGTTTTTCTTCCGTTCATTAGTAAGGTCACAGACCGCATTGGGAAAGTTTTAAGCAAGTATGGAGAGGAAACTATCTTCAGACTCACCAGGAAAATGAAAGAATATTTAAGATCGGCAAAAGATGCACGACACCCTTGGGCTACACGTGTAGTTGTGGCCAGGTTTACATCGGTACCACAAAGAGAAGTGTGAACAGCCGTCTTGTTGGACATAAGAGGAATGGCCACCTGGGTCACACGGATAAATCGACCGTAGCGGTACATGTTTACCAGTAAGGTGATCATGAAATAAAATTCAGCGAGACAAGCGTCATATCAAAAACCTCGCATTATTATGCACGCATGTACAGAGAAGCTATAATTTTAACAGGAAAGACGGTGTTAAACTGGATAAAATTTGGATGTCAGCGTTGCACTGCAAGCGTGACGATCGATTACTTTCAATCGAGAATGTTGGCGTTACCAGAGACAATCTCGTAGCCGACGCCACGTGATCGACAGTGGCGCCCTCTGTACTGCCTATATAATCAGCGCTTCCTCGAATTATCTTCGCAGTTCGCCGCTGTACCTCCGATGATGTCTCCCGCAGTCGGAGACGAAACGTCAAGGGAGAGTTTTATACTTCGACCACGACCTATCAGCCCGGAAGCTTTTAGTGAAAAAAAAAGATCATGTTCGAAAGTGTTCCTGCTTCTCGCCCTATGGGCGTACACGCAGATCCGCTAATGAAGCTGAGTCTACTGTCGCACGCGGCCGCACTCCTCGTCGGGCGAGTCCCGATGGTCCTGGCACCATCGCAATCGTTACCGCCGATGTGCAGCTGCCGACGGAACACAGTATACTGGTCGTCAGGCAAAGAGACCAGTCCAATGCAGTCGCCGTGTCACTGTTGGCCGTGAGATGGTGTGCCTTGCAGTCCTGTTAAGTGTGGGTCTAATTGCACGCGCCGCTTGATGTGTGTCTCTTCTTGCCTGTTGTACAGTGTTGTGAACATCTGCTGCTTTTACTGACCGAGGTCGACTAGCTCGTCTTCTTCGGGTGGTAGTGTCTGGGGTGCGGAACGCTTCCCATACACGGACATTCGTCATACTTGGTCCTCATTCCAGTTTCACGATGATCCTGCCCCCTCAGAAGTCTCCCAAACGTCGTCTGCTGGCCATGCTGTAAGGAAGAGCATAACTGCTCGCTTATTGAGACACATTGTCTTTTTCCATTCCTGCAACTGCCTCGTGTTGCGGGACCGATCCTGTTTGGAGCTATAGTCACCCTGATCTCGCGCTGTGTGTCGTCCACTTTCTGTGCACAAATGGGAAACCTCTGGCAACACGCTCTCGTAGTTTCACTCATTCCCACCGAGTTGTTAACATGTTATGTTACTTTATCTACCTGGCCCTAAAACTTTGCAAAGTAGCATACGTTATAGAATTTGCAGCCTTGGCCGCATTTTTAATTTCTCCTTTATAATCATCATCACATCTGTAAAAGGAAAATAAAGTTATCTCAGAATTTGTGGAACGTGTTAGTGGAACTATTACATACACATGGAAAACAGTTAAACTAATCGTCTTATAAAGGTAAGAACACAGAGGACGCGTTTCCGTGAACTGAGCTGATTAACAATATATTTAAATAATAGATAAAATTCAAAAATCTTCGCGGTGTTGACAATGGCGGAAGGAACGGTGACATATCCTTAACAAGCAATATTTACTAATTATTATTTCTGCGAGTTACATGTAAACTCTTTGGACAAAATACAGTATAAATATCATCAATAAAAGACGACAGTGGTCGCTTTAGAGTTTAGAGCTCTGTTCAAATAGTTCAAATGGGTCTAAGCATTGTGGGACTTAACATCTGACGTCATCAGTCCTCAAGACTTAGAAATACGTAAACCTAACTAATCTAAGGACATCACATACGTCCATGCCCGAGGCAGGATTCGAAGCTGCGACCGTAGCAGCCACGTGATCCCGGACTGAAGGGCCTAGAACCACTCGGTCACAGCGACTGGCTAGAGTGCTGTCGCTGGTGCAGAACCTTCCAGGGGTTCTTGTGGATCACCACCTTAGACGTACACAGGAAGTACGAAAACATGGTAACACCGCGAAAAGTGCGTGCTTCGGCAAGACGCAGATGTTAGGAAAATCTGCAGGTGGGGCCCTCGTATTTGACCACGCAGGGCACTCCTGCAATGTCCTCAAAACGTTGCAAGTTCTGTCGTGGTCAGAACAGTGTTCTGTGTGGTGTCAGTGCGTTATAGCGACGCTAAGGAATTCTAACTTGCGCAAACTGTTGATGCTAGTATCATGGGTGCTTCTGTAACCAAGACAGACGAAGTATTCGTGTTCCAAGATGCACCGTATCCACGATTAATACAACGTACAGGGAAAGCTGGAAAACGTCGTCCGCTAAGACACAACGTGGACGAAAGTGTATGTCGAGTAGCTGCAACAGACGATCATTGGTGAGTACTGTGACAAAAATAAGAGGACGACAGCTGAAAAAGTCTCTGGAAAACTGAATATCGCTTTCCCGAAACCTGTCAGCACCAAAACAAGACGAAGAGTGCTTCAGAAGAAGGCAACTTCAGGGAGAGCTCCAGTTCAAAAACCACTCATAACTGCGGGAGATGCCCGCAACAGGAAAACATGGCGTCGAAGCGATAGAAATTGGACTGTGGAGCAATGGAAGAAAATCATTTGGTGGGACTGTTGTTTCACACTGTTTCCAACTTCTGGGCAAGTTTACGTCCTAAGAGTAAAGCATGACGAGGTTTCGATAATCACTGCGGAAGCCATATCACATTATTACATAGGCCGCATCGGTACTATATCTACATCTGCATCTACATGGATACTCTGCAAATCACATTTGAGTGCCTGGCAGAGGATTCATCGAACCACCTTCACCTCTATTATTCCAATCTCGTATAGCGCGCGGAAAGAACGAACACCTATTATCTTTCCGTACGAGCTCTGATTTCCCTTATTTTATCGTGGTGATCGTTTCTCCCAATGTAGGTCGGCGTCAACAGAATATTTTCTCATTCGAAGGAGAAAGCTGGTGATTGGAATTTCGTGGGAAGATTCCGTCGCAACGAAAAACGCCTTTCTTTTAATGATGTCCAGCCCAAATCCTGTATCATTTCCGTGACACTCTCTCCCAAACTTCGCGATAATACAAAACGTGCTGCCCTTCTTTGAACTTTTTCGATGTCCTCCGTCAGTCCTATGGCAAGGATCCTACACCGCGCAGCAGTTTTTAGCGCTCATGTGTATGACCTCACACTTTTCGTTATTTAGGGTACTATGCCACTTTTCGCACCGTTTCGATACCTTTTCTAAATCGTCTTGCAATTTGTTTTGAGCTTATAATGACTTTATTAGTCGATAATCGACAGTGGCATCTGCAAGCAACCGAAGACGACTGCTCACATTGTCTCCAAAATCGTTTATATAGATAGGGAACAGCAAATAGCCTATAACACTACCTTCGGGAACGCCAGAAATCACTTCTGTTTCTGTCTTACCCGACGACTTTCCGTCAGTTACTACGAACTGTGACCTCTCTGACAGGATATCACAAATCCAGTCACATAACTGAGACGATATTCCATAAGCAAGCAATTTCACTACAAGTTTCTTGTGTGGTACAGTGTCAAAAGCCTTCCGGAATCGATCTGAAATCCTTTGTCAATAGCACTCAACACTGCATGTGAATAAAGAGCTAATTGTGTTTCACAGGAACGATGTTTTCTAAACCCTTGTTGACTCTGCGTCAATAGACAGTTTCTTCGAGGTTATTCATAACGTTTGAACACGATATATGTTCCAAAACCCTGCAGCATATCTACGTTAACGATATGGGCTTGTAATTTAGTGGATTACTCCTACTATCTTTCTTGAATATTTGTGTGACCTGTGCAACTTTCCAGTCTTTGGGTACGGATCTTTCGTCGAGCGAACTGTTTTATATGATTGTTTAGCATGGGGTTAATGCATCAGCATACTCCAAAAGGTACCTAACTGGTATACAGTCTGGACCAGAAGACTTGTTTTTATTAAGTGATTTAAGTTATTCCACAACTCCGAGCATATTTACTTCCGCGTTACTCATGTTGGCAGCTGTTCTCGATTCGGATTCTGGAATATTTACTTCGTTTTCTTTTGTGAAGGCATTTCGGAAGGCTATGTTCAGTAACTCTGCTTTAGCACAACTGTCTTCAATAGTATCTCCATTGCTATCGCTCAGAGAAGGCATTGATTGTTTCTTGCCGCTAAAATACTTCACGTACGACAAGGATCTCTTTGAATTTTCTGTCAGTTTTCGAGACAAAGTTTCGTTGTGGAAACTGTGAATCAGTAGTCTGGAAGGTCGCATTACTAACGAGGATAATGTGGCCCTTTTGGCCGATGGCAAAACATTTGGTCGTCAGTGGCGAACAGTGGTCCTGCTCACACAGCTCGCGACGTCCCGGACTTATTTTGTGAGTACGAGGATGAACTGTCGCATGTCCCCTGGCCGGCACAGTCGCCAGATCCCAGTATTATTGTTTAATGATTTTTTATGGCCAACATCGCGTTTAAAACTATATTATATTGACCAATTTCGACAGGCAAGACTGTCATCTTCAGGCCTGTAACATGATTCATTTACATTGGTTCAAAACATTTTTTAGTTGTTTGTCATGTTTCATTGTGCGTTCATTACTCATGCTCAGTGGAACATGTCGTAGAACCAAAAAAGCTTTTGAAGTATATGAAATGCGTAATGTTTTACCTGTAGAAACCGGTCACTAAAAATAATTTTGACCATGATCTTGGCTATAAAAATTTCTTTAATGTGGATACAGGTCACTGCTTCCCTTTTCTCACTATAGGAAACTTCAGTCAATATTACTGAGCCTTTGTTGTCCACGTTGAGAAAACGACGTGCGATCATAGTCCACCCCTATCATCGTCACCTGAAGTTTCCACTATTTTGCTGGAAGAATGGTATAAGTTTCCATTGAAAACGGTGTAGAGCGTGTATTTATCCATTGAGTTGTACTGAACCCCAACCGTTTACCTACAGGGTATTAGTCACGGTAATGTGTTGTATTTTTGTCGTTTCCATATTTTTGTCCAACCGCTGTAGATCGTGGTAGTGGAGTGGTGCTTACGTGCCAGACGGTTATCTGAAATCTGCGCCGTAACAGGGGTCGACGTGGAGACGTGACAGGATGGCTGAAGAGCGTTACAGCGTCTGGACGTACTTATGAGCACACTATCAATGAAGTTTTCCGATCTACTGGTGTATCAACGCGGACTACCCAATGCCTTTACAAGGAGTGGTGTGCCACTCACAATCGTGTAACATGGCCACGTAACCAGAGAACAGTGGTCGAGAAACGGTCCCAGGCGTCAGGGACCAGAGATCTATCTCATACCTTGTCAATGGCAACCGGTTTATAGCCTGCTAGGAATTACTGCAGTCGGTGAATACAGATCCGTCTTAGCCAGCTTTCCAGTAAACAAAGTGAAGGGAACTGCAAACAGTGAACATTTTGCGTCGGCTATGTCACAAAAAGATACTGCTCGCAGCCGTACGAAAAGTTGCACGTCTTCAGTCGGCTAAAGTTGGACAGTAACTGATTGGATCCATGTAGCGTGGTCGCAGTTTTGCCTCTTTGCGAATGATGCAGGGCTGCCAGTGCATCGATGGCTCAATGAGACGTTTAGCCGACACTGGACAGGGGATGTAATTCAGGCACAAATACGATGCTTTGGGGGTCCAGTCATTCAGGCTACCATGAAAACGAACCTATCAAGTGTTGCTCTCTCTTCAATTTCTTCATGATGCGTATGCTGTAGACACTCCTGTCTTCCAAGATGACAACAGCCAAGCTGTCAGGGCTTCATCCATACGTCTCTTGTTAGGGCTACACTCAGGTAGACTGCCGCATCCCGACTGGGCTGTTAAAGTACTTCGTATTAATCCTATGGCTAGGGCTATTAAGAAAGCAGTGTAAGGTGACTGGTGTGCAATTCTAAAGCATTATTGCACACCGACCAGCGTCCAGGAAGACAGAGTTCAGCGCACCCTGTCAACGCTGATTTAACCAGCCTCCCATCGCTGGTCGGCTAGTTCGATCGCAGACGTCGAGAGCATCAGTATTGAGTGACAGGAAGACGTTACTAAACCTGCGTTCTGTGAGTAAATCTTTGTATGCGGGAAGCACAAGAATCACAAGAAGATGAGTTACTTTTCTTTATAGAAATAAAGTTTTCTATTAATGAAAGTGTTTTGTACAGATGATTTTGGATTCCTGCCATCAGCCATAGCAACGTGAGTTTCGGGGAGTGGTTGTGTATTGTCTATCAGTGTACAAGCTCCTTTCTTACGTTAGCGCCATATTTGATTCCCACGCTGTCCCACAGATTGTTAAGTTACAGTTATTTAATGAAGTGCAAATGAATTGCAAGTGAACGGGTAACTCTGGAATGTGAAAAAATAAATTAAATATTGTATACCAATCTTGCTTCTAGGTTTTACTATCTAGAAAAAAAAGAACTAAATTCTACTGCTGTTCACGTCTACGTCAAACAGCAAATCAACTTTCCTAACCGCATGTTATCAACTGGCGAAAGTTACCAACAAGGTATGATGAAACATTAGTACTATGAGGCACAGTAACCATTCATCAATATAAAATTAAAATAAACTTATTACTATGTACTGGTCAACAGACCATAGAAATAATGAAACGAGTAAATAAATAGCAGCAGACTGTCTACACATCCAATCGTAGCTAGTTATCTATATGTGCTATTGTGCTTCCGAAGAATTGTAAATAGCACTGGCTGAACACAGACAGTCTCGCGGATTACATAGGGTACCTGAGTACGTAAGATAGGAGAGTTCTGAGACAAAGTAGCTCACTGACGGCATCATCGATGACGTCATCAATGAAGTAATCAGTATGTCATCGGATTTCCCTACCACTCCCCACTCTACGCCAATGGCGAAGCCTAATTGTCTTATGTATAAAATGGAAGCAAATTAAAAAAATAGCCACGGTTTTTCTCCACTCCTATGACGTCACTTTGTGTTTAGGCCCGTCGCCCTAAGAATAAATTGGCAGAAAATTAAAAAAAAATCAAGATAATGCATTGTCATACTGGTGGAAGTGTATAAAATGGAAGCAAATTAAAAAATAGCCACGGTTTTTCTCCACTCCTATGATGTCACTGTGTATTTAGGCCCGTCGTCCTAAGAATAAATTGGCAGAAAATTTAAAAAATCAAGATAATGCATTGTCATACTGGTGGAAGTAGGTCACTTGTACTACATACAGAATGCAAGATGACTGGCTTGGAATGCCGGTGCAGACCTATTATAATGTCAGAATCCAACATAGCAGTAAAAACAACTCTCTCTCTACATCAGTTCCCTTAAGTTCAAAATGATGAGAAAATCCAACTATCTCAAGTTTATTTGATGGGAAGTTTGCTGGTTGTCATAACTTTAAAACTGAATAGACTGTATGGTTCTCAATACCACATTTAATTGAAACAGGATAGGAACAGTTGAGGGACAGAGAGCACGGGTGACACGAATGTTTGCTGAAGCAAACCGAGTAAATGACTGCCTTAGTTAAATGACTATTTATAAATTATGTAAGTTACTGTAGAAATTCAGATATTTTTTCCTTATCGTATTAGTTTATGTGCAGGAGTAGGTATGCCCCTGCATTATTTTTTTATAATATGTTGAAAGAAGCTTTTACCCCGTGCCTATTAAACATTATAGAGCAAAACAGGTACAAATGTAGAAACATTTTATTTATCGTGCTGTATTTTGAAGATTTTCTAGTACAACGAACATGATATTCATAGCGCAACACCCTTTTATTATGAAACGAGGGTATTTGAGTAATTAAATCAAAATTTATATAACAAGCTGAAAAAGAATATATAAAAACAAATAAAATTAAAATACCGAAAGGAAAATAGAAGAGAGTTTATTCATACTCATATTCTGTAATCCCCTCAAACTCAGTGCCTATAATATCTAAATCATTTCTTTGAGTTGTATTTATCGAAGAATGTCCTTCCTGGGTAACACCCGTGATGCTGTACCATTGTATTGTGCGTTTTTCAGTCTTCCCAATTCCCTTCATAGAAAAACAGAAAAAAGGAAGATTGGGTTTAGCGTCTCGTTGACATCGAGGTCATCAGAGACGGAGGACAAGCTCGGATTGTGTTAAGGATGGGGAAGAAAGTCAGCCGTGCTCTCCCAAAGAAACCATCCCAGCATTTGAATGGAGCGATTTAGGGAAATCACAGAAAAACTAAATCTGGATGGCCGGACGCGAGTTTGAGTCGTCGTCTTCCCGAAAGCTAGTCCAGTGTGCTAATCCCTTCTTTGTCCACTTCTCCTTTTTCTCCACTCAATCTTCTTACACTTTTTAGAGTGCAAAAGACTTTATCACTTCCCACATATGCATATCGAGGCTCAAGAAACCTATGATCTATCGTGTCAATACGATGAATTTCCATCGACTAATACAAACGGTGTTTCAAAATATGACCAACTTAAATATGCATTTATTTTCTTGAAACGTCAGTTTTCTGACTTGTTTGATGCGGTCCGCCACGATTTCCTCTCCTGTGCCAACTTATCTCAGAGAATCACTTGCAGCCTATGTCCTCAATTACTTGCTGGATGTATTAATGTCTCTGTCTTCTTCTACAGTTTTTACATTCTACAGCTCCCTCTAATATCCTGGAAGTTACTCCCTGGCTTCTTAAGAGTTGTCCTACCATCCTGAATTTCTTCTTGCCAATGTTTTCCACATATTCCTTTCCGATTCTGCGCAGAACCTCCTCATTCTTAACCTAGTTTTCAACATTCGTCTGCAGAACCATATCTCAAATGCTTTGACTCTCTTCTGTTCCGATTTTCCCCACTACCCGTGTTTCACTACCAAACAATGCTATGCTCCAAACGAACATTTTCAGAAATTTATTCCTCAAATTAGGCCTCTTTCCGATAACAACAGACTTCTCTTGACCATGAATGCTCTGTTTACCAGTACTACTCTGGTCTTTTATATCCTCATTGCTCCGCCCGGCATTGGTTATTTTGCAGGCTCGGTAGTATAATTCGTTGACTTCATCTATTTCGTGACCGATATCCTAATGCTCAGTCTCTCGCTGTTCTCATTGCTGCTACTTCTCATTACTTTCGTCTTTCTTCGATTCTTCTAAAGCCATATTTTGTATTCCTTAGACAGATCGTTCGTTTCCGCAGATCATGAAGTTGTTCTTCACTTTAACTGAGAACAGCAATGATGTCCTTTCCCCTTGAATTTTAATTCCACTCCCGAATCTTTCTTTTGTTTCGATTATTTCTTCCTTGATATGTAGACTGAACAGTAGGGGCGAAAACTCCAGCCCTGTCTTCCAGTCTTTTTAATCCGAGCACTTCTTTCTTGGCCTAGCACTCCTGTTATTTCCTGTCGGGTATTGTACATTTTGAATGCCACCCGTCTCTACCTATAGCTAATCGCTATTTTCCTCAGAATTTCGAACATCTTGAACCGTTTTACATTGTCGTACGCTTTTTCCAACTCAAGACTGTCTATGAGGTTTCTTGATTTTTCTTTAGTCTTTCTTCCCTTATCAACCGCAACGTTAGAATTGCCTCTCTGGTGCCTTTACCTTCCTTAAAGCCAAACTTACCGTTATCTAACACATCCTCTTCTGTATATTATTACTGTCAGTAACTTTAATAGTCGTTTTGTTACCACTTTCCCCAATGATTTCAAAAATTATAATGGAATGTTATGTATCCCTTCTGCTTTATTTGTTCTTAAGTCTTCTAAAGGTCTTTTAAATTCTGATTAGAATGGTGGATCCCCTATCTCTACTAAATCTAGTCCTGCCTCTTTTTCTATCACATCAGCTAAATCTTCCCCCTCATAGAGGCCTTCAATGTACTATTTCCACCTATCCGCTCTCTCCTCTGCCTTTAACAGTGGAATTCCCGTTGCACTCTTAATGTTACCACCCTTATTTTAATATCACTGAAGGTTGTTTAGACTTTTCTATATGCTAAGTCAGTACTTCCGACAATCATCTCTTTCTCGATTTCTTCACATTTTTCAGCAACTATTTCGACTTAGCTTCTCCGCACTTCTTGTTTATTTCATTCCTCAGCGACGATTTGTATTTCTGTATATCTATATTTCCCTGAACATTTTTGTACTTCCTTCTTTCATCGAGCAACTGAAGTATTTCTTTTGTTACCCGTAATTTCTTCGCAGTTACCTTATTTGTACCTACGTTTTCCTTTCCAACTTCTGTGAGTGCCTTTTTTAGAGATTTTAATTCCTCTTCAAACCGTACTGCTTACTGACCTATTCCTTATTGCAGTTCTATAGTCTCAGAGAACTTTTAGCGCATATCTTCATTCCTTAGTACTTCCGTATCCCTCTTTTTGAGTGTTAATTCTTCCTAACTAATCTTTTGAACTTCAGCGCACTCTTTATCACTTCTGCATTGTGATCTGAGGCTATATCTGTCACTGGATACGCCTTACAATCCAATATCTGATTTCAGAATCTCTGTCTGACCATGATGTAATCTAACTGAAATCCTTCCGTATATCCCAGCCTTTTCCAAGTATACCTCCTCCTCCTCTGATTTTTGAACATAGTATTCGCTATTACTATCTGAAATTTATAACCGAACTCAATTAATGTTTCTTCTCTGTCATTCCTAGTACCAAGTCCATATTGTCCCGTTACCTCTTCTTTTTCTCCTTCCTGTACAACCGCATTCCAGTCCCCCCATGATTGCTAGATTTTCATCTCCCTTTACATACAAAATTACTAGTTCAATATCCTCATACAATATCTGTATTGTGACTCAGGAAGTCGAGATGAGGGGTACATTTAGCATGGAAGGTCAAGGCTCCTATAATGTCACTCCTTAAACACAACAATTACCAAAACAATAAATTAACAATTTATTCAAGACAATATTTATAAAACAGCTAAGAGACAATCTATAAGACAATACCGAAATATCGCATAGCTTGCTTCTTAAGCAAGGCAGTAAATTATAATTACCAAGACTGAGTTAAAGAGATGAGCCACAAAGATTTCAATAGTTAAAGAAACAATAAATTACAATCTGGAGGTGATTTAAAGAAATGTGACATGATTCTTTTTTAAAGAGCAACAATGTGCAATACGAAAGTGATTTCTGAAACGCACACCAGTTCATTAAGAACCCAAATAACACAAGCAGCAGAACAAGTTATCAATTAATATAATTCATTCCCAAAAAATTAAAAAACTTATTGCTTTTAAAATATTCATGAAACACGTTAAAATTTACCAAACGGACAGTGACGCCAGGCTGACCTTGGCAAAAGGTGACTCAACTTAAAATGCCTGAAGCAGCAGACCAGCCGTCCAAAACAACACCTAAACGTCGGGGCCCAACCGGGAGTCACTTCACATTAGACGTCACTTCACAGCTTCTGTGCACCGAAGCGAAACGTGGCACCGCTCTCACACATCCCAACCCGCAGGAAACTGGAACACAAACAGACCGCAGAAGACACAGCAAACACCAAACAAACACCAATTAATATAAATTAAGAGATCAATAAATAACAATATAAATGAAGAAGCAATTGCTCTAATACTGAGTGAGTGAAGTCAAATAAATGCACGTATATAAAGTAACTACGTATAAATGACTAGCTTTACAAAATACGAGTATTTACTATTAATTGAGTGAGTGTTTTCAAATAGATGCAGGTATATAAGTGACTCAAATTTTACAGCAATACACAAGGGACGTCGACTTGATGGCAATCAAAATACACTGAAAATGTCATACAGACAATACATAAACATCCAGATACTGTACCAAAAAGCCAAAAAATATAACACACACACCTTCGTGATAATCAGCTTCCTAACAGTAATCCAACCAGCGGATTTTTAAAAGGAATTAGTAACTGCTGGTGTCCATGCGGTCACACACTTTGCCGTCTGCTCTTACATCAACAACGCGTAGCTTACGGCAACCAAGCAACAAGTACACTCGCTGGAATGCAAATGGTTCAACGAAACGAAGGCACCAAAATCACTTAGACCTTCGATGGAGAGCGTTGTTCTAGATGGTCCCAAGCGATGGGTCTCTTCGAGAAAACAGGCACCAAGGCAAACCGACGAACAGCGCCCTGAGTTGACATCGGGCAGGTCCACCACAAACTCGCGACCGCCTTACGAGGTAGACCCGCTGTGCCGCTGCTGGCCGAGCAAGCGTGTTTTTCCTCTTTCGTTGACCCAAGCACGCCCTTGCGCCCCGTAGCGAGTCGAACACCAACTGCCGCGAGCGCGAAACACCCGCGAGATCACAAAAGAGGCAAAGATCCTAGTACAGCCGGGTAATCGATAGTGTCGTGCCAAAGAGCTGGTGTCCAGAAAAGGCGCACCACGGCTCATCTACATCTTCAGTTCGCGATGTCGTTATGTATACCTGAAGCATCGTTGTCGGTGGTTTGCTGTCGATTTTCATGAGAACAAACCTATCACTGAACTGTTTACTCCCTGCCCTATCTTTTTATTCGTAACGAATCCTACTCCCGTTGTACCATTTTCTGCTGTTTTTGATATTACCCTATACTGACCTAACCAGAAATCCTTGTCTTCTTTCCATTTCTCTTCACTGACCATCACCGTTTCGGGACTGATCCTTTGCATTTCCCTTTGCAGATTTTCTAACTTCCCTACCACGTTTAAGCTTCTGACATTCCACGCCCCGACTCCTAGAACGATATCCTTTCTTTGGTTATCCAATCTTTTTCACATGGTCCCCTCTCCCTTGTCAGTTCCCTCCCGGAGATACTAATGGGGGACTTGTCTGCAATCTTTTGCCAATGGCGAGATCATCGTGAAAATTTTTCAGTTACAGGGTACATGTCCTGTGGAAACACGTTATACGTCTTTAATCCAGTAGTTTCCACGGGCTTCTGCGTCGTTATGCTGTTGATCATTGCTGCTCCTTCCGCTTTTAGGGACAGTTTCCCACCCCATGGAGAAGAAAGTGTCCTGAACCTCTGTCCGCTCTTCCTCCCTCTTTGACAAAGTCGTTTACAGAATGAGAGTGACTTCTTATGCCAGAAGTTTGCGGCAGCGAATGCTGATTTTTATTTAAGATTGAGGAGGTAGCGGGTTTCAAACCCGGTACCGAGGACTTGTTGATTGCTAATTAAAGACCCTACCCCTAGACTACATGCACTAAACGTTATTATAAGGGCTATAAAAATATACACATGAGGCTATTGTTGTACTTTAAAAAAAAATACGTATCTGAACCTTCATTAAAGTTAGCAGCAATTCTGCGTCTGTTCACCATTTCACTTATACTAGTGGTACGCTTAAGGCATCTAGACACTGTCTTAGAACTTAAACTTTTATCATCAGAGAGTGTGGCTCGATGCAGGAAATTGCTTGTAATTCCTTTACTCAGAAGAGATCTACAATATAGCTATCCAACTGTCCATTTAAGTAATATTCTTGTGAAATGCTACTTGTACCACTTGTACTCTCAGCCCATTAATAACGTCTTTATTTAAACGAACACCACACCAGGGAGGGTCTCTTTCATTAAGTTCGCCACTTGCGGCCCGTTTGCTACTATCTGCAAACACTTGATGGGCTGTGTCGAGGCTGCCGTGTTCATAAGCCACCATCAGCCACGCCCACTGCTGCCTGCCTTCAACTGAGAACCTCTACTGCATTCCACATGACGTAACGCAGTGCCCCAGTGCACGCCACAGATAGGCTGCATCGACCTGTGAGTCAAGATTAGTCTGCGCCACATCATACAGTTAGGAATGCCGGCGGACATAGCATGTCTTTCGCCCGATACGGGCTGTGTGTTCCAACACCACCGGCACGCTATATAAGACGCCACAACATTCAGCCGTATTCCTAAGACTACATGATTGTACACTTAAACATGCACTTGCTTTAGATCAGGACTGTGTCCTCTTGTGGCAGAGGAAGGTGCGGTAACAGTTCTAACATTCCATTTCTGGAGCAGTCTACATGTCTCTCTGCAGACTGCTTTTAGTTTTTAACCGATACACGTTTGATGCGAGCTGAATGCAGTTACCTCAATCTTTTCAGCACTTCCATGGCTGTATGATGACATGCTCTAGCGAAGTTTGCGATCTTTGTAAGAGTTTGGTTATCAATTTTTCACAACTGAAACATGAATCCGATTCGATAAAGGTATACACCATCCTTGATAGATAACTTTGTTGTTAACTACGAACACTTTTTATTATGTGTGTACAGTATTGGTAGCACAAGTGAGGATCGGATTGGAATACATTTTACATCAAATCCAGCGATGATACAGCGTGCAAAAGCCATTGGTAGATTTTAGGATGCCATTAATTGGTTCAGAAAATTCACGTAAATTGAAGCCGCAGCGCAGTGTCCTAGAAGAATGGACGGCTAATTCGAAGGAGGGCCTTTTAGACTGGAGAAATCGAGACTGATACAGACGTACACATTCGCTTTACCCTCTATAAAGTATACTTACTTGATGGTTTGATACGTTTTTACGCAAAGAGTAATGAGATACTGATGTTAGATATCAACTGTAGTAGGAAGATGAATGAGACATAAGACTATCGATCGGAACAATTTGAGCTAAAATCCGAAACCATGAGCTTTACTGGCAGTTCGATGGCGCCGTGTGACAGAACTTTTGAATCTAACGGATCCTGTTTCGCTATGTGCCTTACGCTCCACAAATATCAGACGACTCCATAATATTTCTAAATGGAGACCCCTATTTAACATACAAATTATCATCAAATTTCCACGTCAATTTTACGGTGAAATCAATGAAATTTTAACCTAAAAATGTAAAAAAAACCCTCTCCAAATGTAGTCTCAGGCTTTTTAAATTAATACTGTACCGACAACAATGAATTTTTCGTTAAAAACATTGAATATAATGACAAAACCAATTAAATTCGTACCTAAAGAAATGTAAAGTCATTGCAGAGGTGTAATCTTACACTTTTTACAACACTGAATCTTGTGTTGAAATCAGCGAATGTATCATAAAAATATTCAATTTTCCTCATGTAACAGAGAATTTACTCGTAAAATTTATCCGTCTGGCGTTGGGCACATACCCACTCAACAAACGACACTTGACTTAAACAACGTAACAGAATTTCCCCCGCCTCATCATGTGTTCCACGCTGCACAGATAACATCAAACGTCTCCACAGAATTTTTTAAATGGAGGCAGTTGACATACATTCTGAAAACCAACGAATGTATGTAAAAATTGTCAAACTTTGTGCTGAAATCGATGAGTATTGTACCGAAAGAAGTGAATTTCACATCATACCGCTACACTTTTGTCAGGGCTACACATAACAATCATGATCCTAGCAGGATGTGTCTGATTGCGTTCGACATCTGTTGTCATCCACTCCAGAATTGATCATACGAGGATCATCTTTTACAGTACCCGTCATTTTCTCACAAACATCCCAACAAATATAAGTCCTTCCCCCACTACTTCCACACTTTACGAAGTCGAAGAACGATTCAAGTTACCCATTATGTAGCGAACGGAACGTCGCTCTATGCAGTTATTCCACCAATTATAAAGCCAATGCGGTGGAAGCAAACTCCTTGGTAGAAATAGAAGTGTTCTGGACAGCAACGTTTGACGTATAAACTTAGATAGCATGCTACACTAACATCGTGAACAAGAACAGAACAGAAGACCAGCTCGCCTCGATCTCTCTCCCTCACACACAATAGCTGCCGGGAAAAGTGCTAGAGAACCATGTGCACAGACCTGACAGGACCTTAATACTTGCTGTCAATGACACGACCGCTACAGCAACGAAACTGCACGACTCAATTTATATCAAAGTTGTGACAGGGAAATTGTGTGCTTCCCATCATCACACATGCATATTCGTTTGATGCACTCTAACGTCTAGACAGTGATGCAAATTGATTTTTCTATTTTGCATCATAAACAAGGAATTATACTAAAATTGGCTTTCCAGGGGTTGGTATCTAACCTAAAGCAAGCGTTGTCGACATAGTTGCTTGTCTAAGTTTTCAGTTTGCAGCTTAGAAGAAATAGTGTGAAAGTATTGATAGATGACAGTATTATTTTTTAACTTACATTGATTTTCCTTGTGTGTTTGCCTTGGTGTGATGGAAATTTGATATCGATATAGACGAAACGTTAAACGCCAGCCACCCTTCTTTAAACAGAATGTGAGCTAATGTCTGGGGAAGTACTGCATTTTTAAACGGTTCCTCTTATAAATTATAACTATTTTGCGTTTGCATACAACGTACGTTTCCGGTAGATTTCCATTCACCAATCGCCCCTAGAGTCCAGGCACTATTTCATCAAGAATATATTGGAGCAGCACACATCAGATTTAAAGCTCGTTGTAGTGTTAATTTATGAAAATCCTCTATTTGCTGACATGAAAGCAGTGCTGTCAGATTATGATATGAACTATATTGGAAATCAACATAGAAACTCCCAAAGAACAGTGAAAATATATGTCAACAACGAGAATAACATTCCGTGCACTACCTTTCAGAAACCCACCATGTGTCAGCAGAACTATCCAGCATGTATAGAATTTACTGAATTTGCTGGTGAAAATAGAGTTCACCCATCAGAATGCTTCAGAAGAAGTTTACGCTATAAATTTCTGATGTGTTATTCGCATGTGACATTCCAACACAGTAAACCATTGTGAAAGTTAACAGTATTCGCCCCACAGCTACTAACCTGCATGGTTCTAAGTTTAGAATGTAAGATGGCGATACAAGATGACAATCCACGAAGTTTTCGAAGATGTCAGAACCCAAGATGGCTAACCTGGGATATGGGCACATTCAGAAAAATTTGTTTCAATTTTTGAGACGCTGTGATCATCTATGCATCAAGCCAACCTATTCCCTGTGCACTATACACCATACTGAACGGTTGATCATCATCATAATGTTGTCAGTGATCTACCACCTCCATGCGGAAAAAAGAGGCTCAGACAGTTAGAAGTAAGCAGTATCCATGCCACTCTCACAATGTTTATTATTATTTATAGACCATTATATGCGTTATCATAATTTCCTTTGAATGCTCCCTCAGTTCAACAGCTCCCTGATACAAACGATGCAATGCCGTATACATTTGGACAGATACAGCAGAAATCAACTCAGCATGCAGATACATCCACTGATGGAGTTCCCAACACATTGGACTGGAAATCAAGTCTGCAAGCCGAATTTTTTTCTAGACTTTTGTTTCCACAATATCCATCACTGACACCACTAAGTCGGTATGAAGACAAGCTCTCAGATGTGGTGCCCGAAATGTCAGAGCAGGACATGGATTTGTTTACAGACTCTGAGCTACAATTATTTCCAATGCCTGTAATAGTGACTGAGCCTCAGCTAAGGTGTTGTTCAACAATACTTGTGAAGTGACCACCAACGGATCGAAACATGTTAATAATGGTTTTGCATCTGATATAAATTTCGAAGTTATAATAGAAATAGACAATGTTTTGCAGGGCCTAAAGGTGCAGTTCAGTGATATGGAGTGGGACCAACAATGTAGTACCCTGAAATGCATGGAGGATTGCATAATAACTAAGTACAGTCCATTCCATTTAGACATTAATATCTTTGACAGCAACAGGTTATCAGTCACCGACATGTTTGGGACTTATCCGATGAGTTTTACACTCAATAGCCAGTCCAAGGTATATATTTGATGCGTCCAAGTGGCACAGAACTGTGTGGCTTGTACGGTGCAACATGGATCACCAAGGAGAGACACATTCATTGGTGTAGGTACGTAAAACCACTCTTCGATGATGTTATCGAGTATGTATTGGAGCATAAAGTTGTCAATGGTGAGGAGGAGTTAGATGTGTGTATATGCGAGTGTATGTATGCTATAGCCAAGTTTGCAAATATTACTCCTATAAAGAGAAAGTCCATAGATGCGGAAGTTACAGATGGAATTTATGACTCCATTAATGCTACAATTGATTTACATGAAATACATGCTGAATTTAAAGCAAGTAATAACAGTTGCTTGGAAAATATCGCAGACTAATGAATAGGGTTGCGTTAAATATAATGATTTATTTTCCACAGCTGATAAAGCACAGAAATATATAAACAATATATAAACGTTGCATCAAAATACATAAAAAATAATAATTTTTACACGTTTCAATATATTTTTATTTCATCACGCATGTATCCCATGAGACTTATCAGTTAAGCTGTTTGGGATAGAGTATTAGTAGTAGGTCACACATTTACAATGTGAGAGACACTTTACAGCCCAGTTGTAGCTTTGACGAAGACACTTAGCACATATTTACACGAAATTAAGTTTAATAGTTCAGCTGCTGCAATGTCAGAGAGTGAGAGAGAGCCTTGGCAGTTGCTGAGAAAAATACAGTATGTCGCATAAAGTTGTTGCAAAATGCTTCATATTGCATCGAAAATTGTAGCAATTACCTCTCATTGTATATGAATGTTATATACCTTTATGCACTCTGAAAACTGCCAACGTCATATATCGACTTACCAGTTAATACATTTTCACTGTGTTAGAAAGAAACTTAGCATTTCGCGTATTTTCAGCTGTTGTTCAACTTAGCAGTTCATTTTAGAAACAGAAAAATGTGTGTGCAAATTGAAAGGTGACACTTAAAAGTTTAAGTAATAGAATGTCAGGGCGAGTTAACAGTTCTTATGTTTTTCAGTTGTTGTTCATTATTAGAAGAGACAGAAATTACTACAACTCTGTATTATGCCATCCAACAACTGCGCTGTACTACAACAACCAGACTCATGATCGAGCACAGTAAGACACTATATCATGTGGCTAATACACTGTACAGCCATGTCAGAAACTTAATGATTACTATACAGTCTGGTTATTTCACTGTACTATCAGGTAAAGGTGACGCACAGAAGGGGAAATCACCCTCCCGCCCACAGACAGGTTTGTGACAGCTGGATGCATGAAAAATACAGACTGCGTTGGGTCTTGGGATGTTAACTTCTTCTTATCAGCCACAAACACGTCAGTGCTAGATACCCTGTCGCTGCCAGAATAACAGATATCCTGAGGAAATAGATTGTACTCAGTTGTCAAGCAATCCTCGATGTATTTGAGGATGTTGCGCAGTTGATCCTAATCTCCATCACTGAACTGCACCTTTACACCCTGCCGGATATTCTCTATTTCTACTGTAACTCTGAAGTTCATATGAGATACCAAATTAACATTAACATGCTTTGATCCATTGGCGGTCGGTTCATATGTATTGTTGAACAACAGCACTCTATAGAGAATTTGTTGAGGCTCAGACAGTGGTGCAGGTGCCGGATGCATTTGGAGCTCAGTATCATACTCCAGTATGTCAGGCGCTGAATCTGAGAGCCTGTCTGCTGCTGGCTTAGTGGTGTCAGTGGTGGATGTAGCTGAACTCAAGATCTGAAGAAATTTCTCCATGCTGACTTGATTTCCACTCCAACATGTAGGGAGCTAGATCAATGGATGTGTCTGTGTGCTGATTTGATTTCTTTTGTTGCTGCTCAAATGCATCAGACACTATATAAGGGAGCTGTTGAATTGCAGAAGAAATGAAACCGTGAAAATCCATTTCATGTTTAATAATAATAATAATGGAGTAGTACTTACACATTGCCCACCGGGTTAGCCGAGCGGTATATTGCATGGCTTTCCGGAGCGGGAAGGGGCGCCTGGACCCCAGCACGAATCCACCCGGCGGACTTGTGTCTAGGTCCGGTGAGCCAGCCAGTCTGTGGATGGTTTTTAGGCGGTTTTCCATCCGTCTAGGCGAATGCGGGCTGGTTCCCCTTATACCGCTTATGTCGGAGATTGATTCGCAAACAAGTTCTCCACATATGCGTACACCACCATTACTCTACCATGCAAACATGGGGGTTACACTCGTCTGGTGTGAGTCGTTCCCTGGGGGGGGGGGGGGGGGGGGACAGTCTACCGGGGGCCGAACCACACAATAACCCTGGGTTCAGTGTGGGGCGATGGAGGGGTGAAGTGGACTGCAGTAGTCGTCGTGGGGTTGTGAACCACTGCAGCTGTGGTGGGGACAGACCCTCTCCGTCGTTTCTAGGTCCCCGGTTAACATACAACATACATTAACACATTACTGTTTCAGTCTGTATTTTCTGGCTTGAGGTGATTTATCTGTGATCGTTGTGTCTGACTTAGTAGACAATGGGCTACAAAGTTGTGTGGCTATTGTTATCATAGGAAAGCTGCACGGGAACAGAAATGATTAGTGAACAAGTTAACACAACAAACAGAAGCTTTACCGTAATTAAATTGTATTCCTCCGAATGTACGAATCATCATTACAAATAGTGCAGCAAGAAACAGAGTCCAGCTATCACGATATCAACGAGGATGAAGCACGAATAAAGGTGTCCTAGAATAGCAACTCCAAGTGCAAGTGGCTCAGTAGCTCTGCTGTCCATCCTGTATTGCAGAGGCAGAGGGTGCTCGTAGTCCAGAGCCACCGGAGACATGTACCATTGGGTCGCCAGATCAGTTGTGACCGCTATCAGAGTCGGGGAGAAGCTTGTAGTTCCATTACTATGACGATAATGAGGTGGTATCGACACATGATGCCACACTGATGACACTTGATGATGACGATCAACGTTTCACTATCACTCACAGAGAACAAGTGACAGGTCTCCTTGAGGGCTAGTAAGCCTGGCTACAGAGTGTGCTTGATGGGTGCGATCATAGCACTGTGGAAATTGGAACAACTATTTTGAACATTGCCATATCCCCAGTTCAGGCATTTTAGATTCTGACATCATCAAAGACATCGTGGATTGCCATCTTTGATCGCCATATCGCATTCTAAACTTAGAACAATGTGATTTGATATCTACAGGGCAACCTCAGAAAATACCCTGGTCATTGTTTTACTTTGTTGGAATATCACACGTAAATAGTTGCCACACACTCAGTCACGCAACAAAATGTGTCGCTGCGAGTGGGTGCAGAGCCCAATATTACAGATGAAACATTTGATGGCATGAAACGATCGCCTGACATCAGCTGCAATGGCATATGTACCACATGGGCTCGTGAATGAATTATTACCTTGTGCATCATTTGTGGGGCAGTGCTAAACCTTTGGGCAGGCACCTATTGTAATTCTCGCTTCTGAGAGCCTTTGATGTTGAGCAATACACCAGCCCGTCTCTGGGTGGGAACTGTATCTATGTGTACATTTTGTATCTGTGCCCCACACACTCAACAATCTGTTAATCATTTGCTTCGTATTTCATCAGACCAATAACCTTCTTGCTTAGTGCTGTTATTCTACAAGGATTATCAGCTGCCTCTCCAAACGTATAGAATTCTTCTTTCTGTTCCCAATTACTTCATACAGATAGCAGCCTTTCACCCAGTAGCTGAAACTGTTAGTATCCATATTAGGTAACTTGGGATCAGTGAAATGTGGATTCACAAACTCTTAGTGGAACCGTAAGTATGGAACTTAGAGAGGTCCAGAACACACATACCACTATAGAAATGTTTCGTGAACTGCACTGAAACCTTGACCATCTCCATAGTGGCTAATCCTTTGTTGAAGATGGCAACCTGTCCATGTAATCTCCTGAAAACAGCCTCCCCATCACCCCTGATAAACTAAATAAATGTCCCTGTATTTTCCATGATTCTTATGAGAAATAAATTGTTCGTTATTTTATAAAAGTCTTTTTTCAAAATCAGAGTTCACGAGAACTGTGTGTTTGGTGTTGACATCAATGTACTCGTGTAACTAGCGACAGGCGATAATGACAAGTTGGTCCCCAAATTGACATATTACTGGATGTTTGTGTAGTGTAGACGATCTCACCACATACTCTGCAGTGTTGTCATAACATATTCCTCGCAAAACTCAGCAGCCAAATCATGAATTTTTTCCTTCAGTCTGAGGATTTCTCCTTTGGACATCCATTGCACCCCTGCAGACAGCAGTCTTGGAGCATGGCTTGTTTGGTAGTGGTTATTTACGTTGAAGTAATTGATGTAGCTTAAACCGTCAGACGGCCCCTTCTCCTCTTTGGTAGTTTGTGTGTTATCCATACTGTGATCGATGTTGATCCACAGAATATGATACTGCAATAAATCGCGGCAAATACGATGTAGTGAGAGGTTCATGGATTTATTTAGACGCGAATTTATTTGAACACAATAAAAAAGCTAAAAATAATTATGGATATGTTGATCCATCTCTTTTATGCATAGTATTTACAAATATTTTTGTTTCCTCTACATATGTGTGGATTTAGGCTTGCATCCGGAACAGCAGTTCCACTTCCTTACATGATGGTGATGCGCTCATTGCCGCAGTCCAGTTCATCGCCAATGTATTCGCCACGCCCGGAAACACCACCACAGCCCATCTGTCATCATCATTGAAGTATGGGCTGATGACACTGCCTTGTCTGCCAACACAGCCACACTCCCTTGCACTGGACTATCATGTAAATCGTCGCCATCGGACATGACCACGACATCACCGTGGGCCTAGCAACAGCAGCTCTACAGCCAGCTCTGTTAGAGACCATTAGGTAAAACATGTGGCTGCGTTGGCCACTATGTGGCTACAGCCTCAATTGCTTACACCATCTCAAAACCTCACAATGACAACACTAATGCTGGATATTGGGATTCTGAGACTTTCCTTAATCCTTGTGAAGGTGTTTTGCAGAGTTCTTCAGATTCGTCGATGACCCACGGTATCCCTCCATTAAGGGCAACGCAGTTCTATGTTGTGAACTTACGAGCCCTTTAAAAGGAGGTAGAATGCTGTCGCATAAGAGACCATCGTACAGATATGAGGCCGCTAACGACTTGAAACAGAAGGACGAATCGATCACAAAATGGTTCAGAAGTTTAACCAAAAGTGTCATGATGCCACATTTTCCCGAAATGTCTGAAAGACGACCTGGTAAGGTCCTCGGTCGTGAACTTCACTTAATGGTGGTGAGCAGTGTGCTGCTCACGTTGATGCCGCTCATACCTTGGCATCTTTTAATAGCGATAGTGGCGTCTCGTTTTCTTAGTGTGTTCACTGGCGCCACTACGTTTGCTCGCCTTGTCTGTCCGTGAGTGGCAGCAGCAGCGCTTACCGATAGAGCGTACTCTGGTACCATCTTTGGGGTGGCCTCTAGTATTTCCGGGTCGCATTGTGTGGAGTGGGAAGTTGCGAATTGACATAAAGTCGCCGGCCGCGGTGGTCTCGCGGTTCTAGACGCGCAGTCCGGAACCGTGCGGCTGCTACGGTCGCAGGTTCGAATCCTGCCTCGGGCATAGATGTGTGTGATGTCCTTAGGTTCGTTAGGTTTAAGTAGTTCTAAGTTCTAGGGGACTAATGACCACAGTAGTTGAGTCCCATAGTGCTGAGAGCCATTTGAACCACTTGACATCAAGTCGGTTGGGGGCGCAGCAGCGAGCAGGTTCATGCAGCACAGGACAAGCCAGGGCCGCTGGCGGCTTGCTGCCACTGCTGGATCGAGGAGGGGTAGCTGCGAGAGCGACGACTTCGTTGCACACCGAACCCTGGACGTTTGAGTGAAGAGTTAACTGCTAATGCAACATCGACTATTCTGAGATGTTGCCTTTGGACGGCTGGTTGTTTCTCTCAGGGCCGGTGAGCCTGGTGGCAACGAGTGATGTGTTTCGAGGTGGTGAAATATTGCAGCCGTCTTTCTCTATTTGATTCATCATTGAATTTAGTATTATTCTTATTAGTGAAGTGTGTAACCGCTCAATATCATTCAATACGATCACGACGACACCCCTCGATCGACGTTAACACTCGTGGTGTCACACGCCCTCATACATGGCAGTGGACGTTTGAAAATTCGTGGCGCTAACTCAATGGTCGTCAATTGATTTAAATGTATTTCCCGGCTGACTCTTAATTCAATTACTGCCACGGGGGTGAGGAGAAAGAACACAACATGGTGATACCAGCATTATGCGTATTTAGATGTTCGATTAATCTGGTTGGTTTGCAATGTTCCAGCGATTCTATTCGAACTCTATGCTGATGTACCGACAAGGACCATTTTCGCAGATAAACATGCAAGTACGTAACGGATGTTCAGTTTCTCAATATAGTTCGTCGCACTCACACATTATACACCCGCTGTAAGAACAATTTCATGCATTTACAGTTTTGGTGTCCCAAAATATTGGTTGGCTAAATATTATGACGATACGTTGTATACAGCTTCCACAGATATTGTTTATCATGTAGTCAAGACTACGTAATGAAGCCACAATCGTGGATGAAATTGAAATTTAGTTTGTTTCTTAACACTTTTCTTTTCACTAATTAAAGATTCTATTAATGTTCCGCACACACTCGTTTCACCATTTTATAAAATGCAGAATTACATAAACTATAGCTTTCCGTTGCGCACAACTTTCGTGGGTTTCACAACCATAATAGTTTCCCAAGAGTATTTTTCCCAGCTAACATAAAGTTCGAATTATGTCGGATTCATTTCCACTGCACCAGACAATAAATGTCTCTGATCACCTCGTCACACGTAATGTATTTTAAACGTGCTTGAAGGGTCTTTAAATAATCTCCTTAACGAATTTCGCAGTCGCGTACCACTTTTTCATCGACTAGTCCGATCTCAATAACTGAAGGTAGAGAGCTCAATAATGTGTTGCATGTTTTTTATATGTATTAAAAAACAATCGCACCCCTATATCTTTCTGTCTCGCTTGGTCTTTGCTATTTTGCTTTGTATTACTTTTCATTATATTGCTTCTTGGTAATACTGTGCAGTTATTAAAGTTTAGAATTATTTTCCCCTTTTTAATTCTTCCAAAATAAAGTCTATTTATCCCCCATTTTAATTAATATGATGCTAACTGACACATCTGCCCGCAAAGTACCGTTATACCGCAACCAGCGGTATCGTCTGCCTTGTGGCCGCTAACATCCCAGCTGCCTGCCCTGGAGGTTAGCATACTTTCCTGGCAGTGTACCTTTCCTTGTCGTGTTGATGCTGACCGACATGGCGTGTAGTTTGATAGCCTTTTGTATTATACGGTGCATATTTTGGGAGGGCTACGTTGGTTGTAGTGTTTCCTTCAGCCATGGGTGTTTTCTAAAGACGTTCGAGGTTCATTTAAGTTCTAAGACCAACGATTTTTTTTCTAATTAACTACTCACCCGAAATCAATGAAACTGGCGTTACTTCTCGAGGTAATCGCCCTGCATACGAACACATTTTTCACAACGCTGACGCCATGATTGCATGACAGCGGCGAAGGCTTCTAAAGGAGTCTGTTTTGACCACTGGAAAATCGCCGAGGCAATAGCAGCACGGCTGGTGAATGTGCGGCTATTGAGAGTGTCTTTCATTGTTGGAAAAAGACAAAAGTCGCTAGGAGCCAAGTCAGGTGAGAAGGGAGCATGAGGAATCGCTTCAAAGTTGTTATCATGAAGAAACTGTTGTGTAACGTTAGCTCGATGTGCGGGTGCGTTGTCTTGGTGAAACAGCACAAGCGCAGCCCTTCCCGGGCATTTTTGTTGCAGTGCAGAAAGGAATTTGTTCTTCAAAACATTTTCGTAGGATGCACCTGTTACCGTAGTGCCCTTTGGAACACAATGGGTAAGGATTACGCCCTCGCTGTCCCAGAACATGGACACCATCATTTTTTCAGCACTGGCGGTTACCCGAATTTTTTTTTTTTGGTGGCAGTGAATCTGTGTGCTTCCATTGAGCTGACTGGCGCTTTATTTCTGGATTGAAAAATTGCATCCACGTCTCATCCATCGTCACAACCGACGAAAAGAAAGTCCCATTCATGCTGTCGTTGCGCGTCAACATTGCTTGGCAACATGCCACACGGGCAGCCATGTGGTCGTCCGTCAGCATTCGTGGCACCAACCTGGATGACACTTTTCGCATTTTCAGGTCGCCATGCAGCATTGTGTGCACAGAACCTACAGAAATGCCAACTCTGGAGGCGATCTGTTCAACAGTCATTCGGCGATCCCCCAAAACAATTCTCTCCACTTCCTCGATTATGTCCTCAGACCGGCTTGTGCAAGCCCGAGGTTGTTTCGGTTTGTTGTCACACGATGTTCTGCCTTCATTAAACTGTCGCACCCACGAACGCACTTTCGACACATCCATAACTCCATCACCACATGTCTCCTTCAACTGTCGATGGATTTCAATAGGTTTCACACCACGCAAATTCAGAAAAGGAATGATTGCACGCTGTTCAAGTAAGGAAAACGTCGCCATTTTAAGTATTTAAAACAGTTCTCATTCTCGCCGCTGGTGGTAAAATTCCATCTGCCGTACGGTGCTGCCATCTCTGGGACGTATTGACAATGAACGCGGCCTCATTTTAAATAATGCGCATGTTTCTATCTTTTTCCAGTCCGGAGAAAAAAAAATCGGAGGCCTTAGAACTTGAATGCACCGCGTAGTGCTGCCTGTCTCACCTTACCTTATGCTTGATTTACCTTCCCAGGCCAACCCTTGGAAAACATACTAAGAACCGCTTGTCCTGATTCCTTAGATTGTGATGTTTGTTTTAAGGATATTTGTAATTTTTTGTTGTGTCCTTCAGCCGAGAAATAATTTCACTTCTTTGGTGATAATGTCTTCAGCCATGTTACAGTAAGTTTTTTTAAGTAAACTTGTTTTAAAAGTAAGGGATTTCTTTTAAAATTGCTACTTGGAATTGTTTTCCTGACTTGTAATTCAGGTCTTCAGCAGTTTGTTATTTGAAATTGTTTGTGGCCTTCAGCGGAGTGATAATTTCCCTTCGATTATAGTAAGGCCTTCAGCTGTGTTACAGTTTGTTTTAAAACGAAGTATTTATCATAATATAACCTATTAGGAATTGTTCTTCGGACTTCTAATACAAGTCTTCAGCCGTTTGTTGTTTGAGGTTATTGTTGGTGGCCTTCGGCCCTAAAATTGTGGAACTTTCTTTACTGTGATAAGATCTTCAGCCGTTATATAGTCAATTGTGTTTTTTTTAAAGAGATTGTTTCAAAATTTTAATATCTTTAAATAAAGTTTACGTATTTGTTGTGCAACCGAGAGTAAATGATTACTGCCCCGACCACAATAGTAATCTTATCCTGCGCCATCCTGAGAAATCACCTCTCAGGTGGCTCAAGTTTTATCCCCATTCCTAAAGATATTGACACGAAGCAAGCATGTATTAATGCCCAGATAAGTGAAGAGGGTGCTAAATTTTGCATTGCATTGTCGCTTCTGGCTTAAGATAGAAATTATAGTGTTGATTCTTATTATTCGACTATATACAAAACATCAAGTCTCTGCAGGAATTATAACTTCAAGGACATCTCACTCCCCATAGAACTCTGAGACGTGCCGAAATTCGAGAGGCAGAGTCCAGATTATTCTATTCGTGTTCCCAGTTTGGATGTATGTTACAGCAAACCAGATTGGGAAGATGATAATGAGCAACCTGTGTAAAAAGAAGTAAAGCATAAATTAGCTGAACCACTCTAACTATCAAAATTGGCCAGCCAGCTTCCCAAACATAAAGATTGGTCGCTACTCTCTGAAAGCGAAAAGAAACACTACATTTTGATCAAAAACATATCCCGCCTACTTTTCTACCAATTGTCAAAAAAAAGGTCAGGGTATCTTTTTTGCAGATGCCTCAGCCGTTTTACCAACAGAGAGTACCTTGAAAGGTACCTCATTGATTGCTTCAATGAGAAACTGGCGTGTGTGGAAATGCCTTCTGGGAACTGAAAGTTCTAAAGGTTTAGCAATGTCCACCTCTAGGAGCAATTTCCCTTCATCGTAATCGTTGACTTCGAGTGCCTCCTGGCTCCTGTAGCGACTATGGATGTCAAACCAAGGCGTCCTCATACTACCGTCACGGAATAGCATGTACCGTAGGCAGGGGCAGATCAAGCTGTATACTCGTGTGACTCGATCCACAGTCTTCGAATCATATGTTGGGGATAATCCTGTGAGATGATTGCTCTCCGAGCTATCAAAACTTGAGTGGGAAGTTGATCGCATTTATCCTAACAACACTCCTATTATCTAATCGCAGAATAATGATGAATTATACAAGAAGGCAGTTGACTGTCACATTTGTGGGGTGCCATTGGATTGAAACGCGGAAACTTCTTGTGGAGACCACTGTCATCTCGCGGCGATACTCGTAACTACACCTAATAACACATGCATGGTGAGGTATCAACTGCCACGACACATACCTGTCTTCTTTCTTAATTTGAACGCGTGTGATACACACATTTTTGTTGAGCACTTGGTTGATTTCGGCTTAAAAGATGGTTAGATCATTGGAAAGTACATTTCATTTTCCAACCGAATCATGCCAAAACTAACGTTTCACTTCTTGAGTTCTTTATGCTTCATGTAACCATCTCTTCAGATCTTGCTGAGACAACGCGTCAGGAGGATATGCATATCACCAGAGCTGCATATCCTGATGACGTAAAGTTTCTGCTTATGACGAAGAAGGAAGCTTTGCATATGAACACCTGGATTTGATGGAGAGACTCCGTGATACCGCACTACCTGACATAACTATAGTCTCCAATAAAATAACATATACTGTCTTAACAGATGTGGGGTAAGAGCAAGTGGTGAATGTTTGGGAAGATTTTTGCACCCTTGATTTAGGGGAATATGCTAGATTATACATGAGCAGCGATGAATGATTGCTCGGACACATTTTTGAAAATTTTAGAGTGTATGCTTAGTCACATAGCCTCAGGATCGCACATTCTGTTACATTGCACAAGAGCTTTTGTATGATGCAGTATTAAGAAGATAATGTGTCAGCGTCGAACGGTTGACTGACGTTGAGATGCTGCTCTTCTTCACAGCAGGATTCAGGGGGGCTTCGACAGAATGTGCACAGGTACACCAGGCCATGTAACCTGTGAATGAGCGAAGAGTACAGGCCATCCGACAGTGTAAATTAAGTCCTTTACTTCGATGTAAGCAAACTGTGAGGTAATCGATGCAACGAAGTCCATTTGGATCTCAAGAGGGGAAGTCAACAGACTGAACGGAAAGATCTGTGATACTGATGCAGACTGTGGTGGGAGATATGTTCTGGAGGTAGAACTGACATGTTCCACCAATTTGAAAGACACGCACAACGTTTGTAACTGTGTCTGGAGTGCCTGATCCCACGAAGTGGTTGTATCCTGAAACTGTTAACAACACTGGGGAATGATCAGCGATATCACTACAGATACCTCCAGGAATGCCACGGACATGGGTATGTAACTTGTCAGTCACCTATGTCATCTACTTCAGAGCCGCTGAGGGAAGGAGTACAATGATGTAAATGCTGAAGAGAAGGATCTTGCGATGTATGGCTTTAAAATTGGTATAAAAATTAACGAGAAATACAATTTTCGGATAAACCACGGAAAATGTTAGAGGTCACAAAGAAATTCATTTTGTTTACCAATGGGAAGGGTCATTCTGGCACAACAAATTATATCGCCATCCTACATTTCAATCACGTTACCATTTTCAATTGAGAACTAGCCACTTTGGAGATGGCCGGGTTTTTAGTGTAGTTCACGAAGCCTGTTTATATCGATACGTGTAGTCTTGTACTCTCTAGACTAAACATGTACCGCTTCTTCTACGTGTTTGCGAAGCCAACTTCGCTGATTCCAAGTTACTTCATACGGATAAAGGCTATTTTATCTCTTGTGCGACACACGAAATAAGCTGTCTTCGTCAATATAAACAATTCCGAGTCTGTGCTACATAGACAAATGAAGTAATTAGGTACAATCCTGAAAAATTCAACACCTCTGGATATGCGGCCAATAATCGTTATAGAATAACACTACAAGCCAATAAAGATAACAAAATTATCGGCCTGATGAAAGACGAGGCGACTGGTTCGCAGTTTATGGAGTTTGCGTGGCACGGGTCGAAAACGGACGGATATGCATACAGGCAGGTGCCACCCATAGGGGGGTTGAAAAATGAAATGTCGTTGACGAGGGCCTCCCGTCTGGTAGACCGTTCGCCTGGTGCAAGTCTTTCGATGTTACGCCACTTCGTCGACTTGCGCGTTGATGGGGATGAAATGATGATGATTAGGACAACACAAGACCCAGTCCCTGAGCGGAGAAAATATCCGACCCAGCCGAGAATCGAACCCGGGCCCCTTTGGATTGACAGTCTGTTGCGCGGACCACTCAGCTATCGGGAGCGGACACAGGGGAGTTAAGCGCGTGGATCGCGTATCCTGAAAGGCTCTCAAGATCTAGCATTACAAGAGGCGCCTACTGAAGGGCGTTGGCGCCGTTCCACATATTGTGAGCCAGGTAGCCTTTCGACCGCAAGGCCATGAGGTACATACTGCATTGCAGCTGAAAGGTGGCCTGTCGCGTCGTGACCACAAAATGTTCATCTGCGGGAATCTGATCGGCACCCTCCCGTACTCGGTGTATTCATTTTGTGAATGAGTGTATGGCTGTGTATTTATTTATTTCTAATAGTGGTTGTGTGCATGCGAATGTGCGTGTGGAATAGTTGGATCATTATGTCTACATGTTCGTCGCCAAATATGGGGAGTCTAGGAATCCTTCTTACTCGTTTCACAAATCGTATTAAGGAGTTTGTTAGAAAAAAAATAAATGACGATACTTAACTTTAACAATTACACAGAAGTACCGCAAGCAAAGGGCGACACACAGAAGAAGCTATCTGCTTCAATAGAAGCAATTCCAAGTCTGCTCTACATAGACAATAAAAACGAAGCAACTAGTGTTCACGCTACTATCCAAATCACTAGTCTTGAAGCCACTATTCAATTAGTGGGTCACGGCGCTTATGTCTTCACATAGGGGCCGCTGTTGTCGCGTTGTCGTCCTGGAGAGGGGTCGGTCAGAGTGTGAATGGATGAAGTCTTCTCACAGCCATCTGTTCTCTATCGTCCCCGACTGGAGTGCCGGAGTTAGACTTTACGACGTAACATGGCTTAATGGCTAGTCAGAGTTGTCTGGATTCGTGTATGTGTCTGGTTGCACATACGTGTTCCCATGAATATCTTACATGTGTTTGAGGCTGAGTGTTGTTTCTCATCACCAGTTGGTACTAGTCCACGTTTACCATAAACACAGAAAAATGAATAGAGCTTGATCAAAGAATAAATATAAATACCGTATGTAGAAGGATCAGAAAGTAAATGTAAATACTGTATGTAGAATGATAAAGAAAATGAGAAAAACGTAAATACTGTGTATAGAATGAAAAACAACAAATTCTGCGGCAATCGTAGTATGTATGTTTTCAGTGTACCTGGCAGTATTAGTAATGTATATAAACAATTTGAAAAAATAATAGCTTTGTAAATAAACCAGTATGCCACGTGGAGTGGCCATGCGGTTAGAGGCACCATGTCACTGTTGCGCGGCCATTCACACCAGAGGTTCGAGTCCTCCCTTGGGCGTGTGTGTGTGTGTGTGTGTGTGTGTGTGTGTGTGTGTGTGTTGTTCTTAGCGTGTTAGTTTAAGTAGTGTGTAAGTCTAGGGACCGATGACCTCAGACGTTTAGTCCCTTAGGAATTCACACACATTTGAACATTTGAATAAACCAGTGCACAAATGACGTAAAAAATACATCGTGAATTACTGTGTATAAGAAACAAATAGTTTTGTTAACAAACCAACAAAGAAATTGTGAAAAGACTCCTGCATGTTCATCATCAGAAACCAATAGCTTTATAAATATACCAACAACCGAAAAGATTGTTCATAACAAATCATACATCATTATTAAGTAATTGGATTGCAAATAATTGTATTGCTACTAATAAACTGTTAGTTAACTTGCTATGTCATTGTTATTGTTTCCAGATCCTTTCACTATGGATTTATTGTTGATAATAAGCTGTTTATAAGAATCTGTTGCTATCCTCATGATGCACAAACATCAAACGAAGATGCCAAGGCTACTGAACTATCTGTAAAGGATGTGGATGATGGGACGAGCTTAGGTCTTATTGGTCCATGGGGGAAGGGGATGGGATGGGTTTCCGGCCATTTTAATGTGTTCCCATGGGTCGTGAAAAGGGTAGGGTTCCCGAGAAATTTTATGTCACACAAGGTCACGTGACAGGCCTCGAGTTATGTCATGACCTTGAATGGACCTTTTACAATTACCTACGGTTCCTTGATTAGGAGGGGTTTCTCATGGATGGCCTTGAATGTACCACATTTGGCGGTGATTTCCTGGGAGCAGGCAAGTGGAAAATGGTCCAAATGGCTCTCAGCACTATGAGACTTGACATCTGAGGTCATCAGTCCTCTAGAACTTAGAACTACTTAAACCTAACTAACCTAAGGACAGCACACAACACCCAGCCATCACGAGGCAGAGAAAATCCCTGACCACTCCGGGAATCGAACCCGGGAACCCGGGCGTGGGAAGCGAGAACGCTACCGCACGACCACGAGATGCGGGCATGTAACGTTACACTGAAAATCAGCTTCAGATCAGGTCGTTATATGAACTTGAACTGACCCGTAATGACTACTACATATCAGATACACCATTATCTTATCACCAGAAGTGCTACATCGCTCGATGTTTACCTGTCTTCGTACCCACAGTTCGTAACTATTGACGTCCTTTAAAAAATACTACATCACCAACCACGAGAAATTAATGCAGTTTTATGTCAACGACCTACTCATTCCAATACTTTAAAAGTACAGCAAAATTATGTACACATAATTGTATACAGAGTTGTTATTTTCAGTTCCAATATCAAGGAAGTCTCATGATAGTACAGGCCCCATAGCATTTGTTACATGTGCTTTGTATATAAACCGCCTCTTTATAGAAGGTGTTCCAATGAGCTTAAGATTTGAGTTTGTTTTTCAAAATAATCACCTTTGAAATTAATACACTTCATCCCGGTGCTCCTCTCCAAGTGCTGTAAAATACTCATCTACAGCTGCAATCGCTTCTTGGTTTGATAGAAAACGCAGACCAGGAAGATGGACTTCCAGTTTTGGAAACAGATGGAAGTCAGAGAGAATAAGCTGTGGACTTCATAACCAAGATCTCTCAACTTTCAAACTGCCAAGACACTTTTGTGGATACGAACATTCTGTTGATGAAAGGCGATACGTTTTTCATGTAGACCACATCGCTTCTCCTGAATTTTTGCATCCAGAATCGTTAGAATGTTAATACAGTATTACCCAGTTATTGTTTCACCTTTCTGAACATAGTCAGCCGACAAAATTCCTTTCGTGCCTTAAAACACTGCTGCCATGACTGTTTCGGAGCTGAAGATTCGGCTTCTGTTATTATTTTCGAGTGTTGTTTTGAATCTGATATATAGTTACGTTAAAATGAACAATCGAGATCGCAATAATATTTCTTTATTGACTGGTTTCGGCTTGTATACAAGCCATCTTCAGAATTTCTTGACCCCCTATGGCCGGTGCTCAAGGTTTCTCGGATTTCTCATAGTACCACGAGAAATACAAGCCATCTTCAGATGGTTCCACGAGATATCCGAAGAGCCGTCTGAATTGCTGCTATTTGTGCTCTACATCTATGGCCACCTGCAGTCTTTCATGGCCCTGATATACTTCAGACAATTGCCTGATGGTAGGTGGCACAAGTGGACGTACAGAAATACGTCTCCCCTCTGTTATTTATGATATCATGCTTTATGTTTCCTACAGTTGTCAGTTCCACCTTTTATTATGCTTCTCTATCACCTTCCGTGTGTAATACTTCTTCAAGTTACTCTCCGGTATTTCTGTCTCGTAGTAATTTCACTTTACTGGACTGATAATTTAAATTGTTATTTAGGCGCACTTTTTATTTCAGTTTACTGTTAAAGTTTTTCTGGTTTGTTCTTTTAATACTTATTTACTGTCTAATTTTAACATTTTTGAACCCATTGGCTATCCATAGTAGTGGATAACTGCTAATGTTTAACAGCATTATCACTACCCTGTGAAAGATGACATTTATGTGCGTGTCTCACTCTTGGTGTTCTACAGAAATATTGTACCTTCAAGTCCGATGATGGGCTTGTATGCCAAAAACCGGTTAAAGAAATAAATTAATTCTATAGAAAATACACAATACTGTTTTTTCTATTTATAATTACGCAGTTGTGCTACCAAGAAGCGAAGGAAGACTGAATCGACATCATATTCATTTATTTTCCCTTTACATAATACTTTTATTGCCAGGTACAGAAATGTGCCCTGTCACGGCGCTTTTTCACTGAACACTGTTGCAACTCAGTTTCTATTTCTGCTCGATGAACTCATACAGCCTCTGACCTTTGCTGATTTCCACTCGGTGACAGACAGTACGTATTTCTACAGTGACGCACGTCATATTTCATAAACCGCCAGGGCGGCCAATATTGCGATAAATCATTGCGGTGTTTGAAGAGCATCATGCCACTGACGCTGCTTCAACGAGAATTTGTGACCCGCATTTACCAATGATGCGTCACTCACTCCAGTGCAGTAAATTCCATACGGAAGGAAACACAGGTGTAGTGTCCTTGGTATCAATGAGCTTAGAATACAGCAACGGCACGTGAACTCGCTTTGTGTCTTCCTCTTCCTTCAACCATGTTGTCTCATCTTTCATGCACAGTTTCTGATATCCGATGAGTGGAACTCCATCGACGAATTGTTAGGGGCTGTGAGAGATGTGTAGTGAGTGTTTTGAGATGAGGAACCTTTAGTCTGCGGTGGCACGTTAGCGAATAATTCGTTGATATTATTATAAATGTTACATTTTGCGTAATGTGGGCTCTTCGTCACAATACATTATAGCCACCCACAAGTTATAAATTTCAACAATTCACTGTGTGTGGGAGCTATCTGTGTATAATAATATAAACACACAAATGATGGGAATATGCTATTCTCATTAAAATAATCGAGGTAAGAAAAAGAAACGAATTTCACATAAAATTCAAACAATATTTCTGAGAAGGTGACGCAGAATCACGGTGTGGGCGTGGGGGGTGTTGTAGGGATTTGGTGCTCGGTTCCTACTTGAGCTGCCGGCCGGAGTGGCGGAGTGGTTCTAGGCACTACAGTCTGGAACCGCGCCACCACTACGGTCGCAGTTCGAATCCTGCCTCGGACATGGATGTATGTGATGTCCTTAGGTTAGTTAGATTTAAGTACTACTAAGTTCTAGGGGACTGATGACCTCAGAAGTTAAGTCCCATAGTGCTCAGAGCCATTTGAACCTACTTCAGCTAGGAACATGGGGTAAAAAGTTGTTGTTTTAGCTCGGACAAGTGGCAATTTGCATAGCCATTCGAATATCTGACTTACTGTAGCATAATAGCAAGATGGAACGACCAATCGAAGCTGGTGCCCAGGAAAATTGTTCGAATCATTTAATTCCTTTTGTAAAAGATTGTAATTGGGCTGAAATTAAAGCTCAGCTAATGACACCATTTGTATGTGCAGGCCGGCCGCTGTGGCCGAGAGGTTCTAGGCGCTTCAGTCCGGAACCGAGCTGCTGCTACGGTCGCAGGTTCGAATCCTGTCTCGGGAATGGATGTATGTCATGTCCTTAGGTTAGTTAGGTTTAAGTAGTCCTAAGTCTAGAGGAGTGATGACCTCGGATATTAAGTCCCATACTCGTTATAGCTATTTCAACCATTTTTGTATGTGTAGAACTCGAATTTTATGTGCAAAAACAGAAACAAAAGAACGTTTTCTGGGAGGTTTTCGAAGCGCGCCACTTCTATTCTTTAAACTCGTGCGAGTCCATTCAAACTTTGGACGAAGATTGATAAATGGATAAAGTCGCCGGCCGTGGTGGTCTCGCGGTTCTAGGCGCGTAGTCCAGAACCGTGCGAGTGCTACGGTCGCAGGTTCGAATCCTGCCTCGTGCATGGATGCGTGTGATGTTCTTAGGTTAGTTAGGTTTAAGTAGTTGCAAGTTCTAGGGGACTGATGACCATAGCTGTTAAGTCCCATAATGCTCAGAGCCATTTTGGATAAAGCTTTTATTGTCCAGTTACCTTTATCTGCTAACGACATACCGTCAACTGAATTGCGGAAATAGATTACAATGAATCAAATACATAAAAATGCATCGTTACGACGAAATTGAAAACTTTCTTCCAAAAATCTAGCTTCATTCGGATTTTACGTGCAGAAAGCACGTTTCTTGCACTCGGCTCTTTTGTGTTTCAGTCTTGTGTGAATTGGATCAAGTTATGTAAGAAATGAGTATATGCCTATATACACTGATGAGTCCAAACATTGTGACGACCAGCTTAAACGTTGTCTGTCTGTCTTTGGAATGAAATACATCACTGGGTGTCAGGGATGCTACAGTTTGTTGGTAGGTTTGTGGAGGTATGCGCCATTAGGTATCCACAGGTCATGTAATTCTCGTAAATAAAGGACCGCTGGTTTGCGTACACGCTGAAGGCGCCCGATAGTGAGCCAGATGTGTTTCATAGCATTAACATCAGGCGAATTTGCTCCCCGAGACATCAGCGGGAGGTCACTATAATGCTCCTCAAATCACTGTAGGACGGTTCCGACTCCGAGACACGAATAATTATACTGCTGAAAGATGGCATTGACCTCGGGATGCAGGTGGTTCGCAGCTGTCAGCCTATATATGATTACAACCAATGGTCTCATGCAAGCGCAAGAGAATGTCTCTCGTAGCGTAATACTGCTTCCACCAGCCTGCGCCCGTGGTGCGCTGCACGTATAGAGCCGTCGTTCGCTACGATGACAGCGTTTGTGGAGACGAAGATCCACCTAGCGTAGCAAAAATTTGATTCACCTAAAGAGCCGACATTTTTCTATTGTTCGACGGTTGAATTCCGATGGTCCCGTGCCCACTGCAATCGTAATTGACGATGTCGTTGGGTTAACACGTGAACACATTCGGTTGCTCTGCTGCGGATTTACATGTTCAACCATGTACGATGGACAGTGTGCTCCGAAGTACTTCATCGTGCACCTGCATTGTGTTCTTTCAGCAGAGATGTCACAGATCACCATCCATCCTACACTCCTGGAAATGGAAAAAAGAACACATTGACACCGGTGTGTCAGAACCACCATACTTGCTCCGGACACTGCGAGAGGGCTGTACAAGCAATGATCACACGCACGGCACAGCGGACACACCAGGAACCGCGGTGTTGGCCGTCGAATGGCGCTAGCTGCGCAGCATTTGTGCACCGCCGCCGTCAGTGTCAGCCAGTTTGCCGTGGCATACGGAGCTCCATCGCAGTCTTTAACACTGGTAACATGCCGCGACAGCGTGGACGTGAACCGTATGTGCAGTTGACGGACTTTGAGCGAGGGCGTATAGTGGGCATGCGGGAGACCGGGTGGATGTACCGCCGAATTGCTCAACACGTGGGGCGTGAGGTCTCCACAGTACATCGATGTTGTCGCCAGTGGTCGGCGGGAGGTGCACGTGCCCGTCGACCTGGGACCGGACCGCAGCGATGCACGGATGCACGCGAAGACCGTAGGATCCTACGCAGTGCCGTAGGGGACCGCACCGCCACTTCCCAGCAAATTAGGGACACTGTTGCTCCTGGGGTATCGGCGAGGACCATTCGCAACCGTCTCCATGAAGCTGGGCTACGGTCCCGCACACCTTTAGGCCGTCTTCCGCTCACGCCCCAACATCGTGCAGCCCGCCTCCAGTGGTGTCGCGACAGGCGTGAATGGAGGGACGAATGGAGACGTGTCGTCTTCAGCGATGAGAGTCGCTTCTGCCTTGGTGCCAATGATGGTCGTATGCGTGTTTGGCGCCGTGCAGGTGAGCGCCACAATCAGGACTGCATACGACCGAGGCACACAGGGCCAACACCCGGCATCATTGTGTGGGGAGCGATTCCTACACTGGCCGTACACCTCTGGTGATCGTCGAGGGGACACTGAATAGTGCACGGTACATCCAAACCGTCATGGAACCCATCGTTCTACCATTCCTAGACCGGCAAGGGAACTTGCTGTTCCAACAGGACAATGCACGTCCGCATGTATCCCGTGCCACCCAATGTGCTCTAGAAGGTGTAAGTCAACTACCCTGGCCAGCAAGATCTCCGGATCTGTCCCTCATTGAGCATGTTTGGGACTGGATGAAGCGTCGTCTCACGCGGTCTGCACGTCCAGCACGAACGCTGGTCCAACTGAGGCGCCAGGTGGAAATGGCATGGCAAGCCGTTCCACAGGACTACATCCAGCATCTCTACGATCGTCTCCATGGGAGAATAGCAGCCTGCATTGCTGCGAAAGGTGGATATACACTGTACTAGTGCCGACATTGTGCATGCTCTGTTGCCTGTATCTATGTGCCTGTGGTTCTGCCAGTGTGATCATGTGATGTATCTGACCCCAGGAATGTGTCAATAAAGTTTCCCCTTCCTGGGACAATGAATTCACGGTGTTCTTATTTCAATTTCCAGGAGTGTATTTTATAGAGCAGAAGGGCCTCCGAAACCCACTTTCTGTGGAGATTAGTGGAGGTCCAACCATTTAGCGCCTAGTGGTAGTTTCGCTGTCTTCTACCTCTTTCCGTAGGTGCTCACGACAGTAGCGCGTGAACATTCGACCAACTTCGCCGTTTCCAAAATACTCGTTCACAGGCTCTGCGGAATAATAATGTACCCTTTGTCACAGTCTTTATCTCAATAGATTTGCCCCATATCTTCGCCAGGGGGTTTCCCTTCCGTGTCTGCTCCGCTTACATACTTCGTTACCACATCATGTTCCCGCAACGCCACTAGGCGGCATTCAACGTCGCCGTGGCCAGCGGTCATAATGTTTTGGCAGGTCAGTGTACATATAATTAATGCTTACCTTGTTGTTTCTCGTCAGGTTTATCCGTGGCCGTGATATAAGCAACGTGGCTCGAAAGACAATAAAAACATATAACGGATCAGTCGTCGCCCAAGTCAACAGAAATCTACATCCGTTCGTAAGTTTCTGGTTGTCTAATGTCAAAAATTATGATAGAGTAATTGTTGGAAATCAGATTGAAAAATGCTTCTGCCATATCATAAAAAAGTGAATATATCCTGGACGCGTTAGGGATGTAAAAGAAGGGAATTAACTTTTCCTCTTATCTGGCAGCTTTACAGACACATAAATCAAAAGGTCTTGACATATTTGCGCTTTTTTACGAGTTAACAACACTTCCCCAGCGCAGTGACCTCTCTTAGCTGCAAGATGTTGACACACCTGCATTTGGTACACTGGTGCCCAAAATTAAAGCAACGAATCGCTGTTTCCAAGTCTTGTGTCTAATTAACCATATAATCATGCAAACAGTCAAAAGATGTCAGTACAATCGTGTTCTTCGTGGAAAACGGCATTCTGGTCAAAGGACAATCACATCAACGATGACGCCAGGTTACCTATCAAACGGGGCAGTGTTTGCCGGTAGTCCCACATTCTCAGTCGCTGTGTACACTGTTACTGCCCCCCATGAACCATGGACCTTGTCGTTGGTGAGGAGGCTTGCGTGCCTCAGCGATACAGATAGCCGTACCGTAGGTGCAACCACAACGGAGGGGTATCTGTTGAGAGGCCAGGACGGCCGCGGTGGTCTAGCGGTTCTAGGCGACTGCTACGGTCGTTGGTTCGAATCCTACCTGGGGCATGGATGTGTGTGATGTCCTTAGGTTAGTTAGGTTTAAGTAGTTCTAAGTTCTAGGGGACTTATGAACACAGACGTTAAGTCCCATAGTGCTCAGGGCCATTTGAACCATTTGAGAGGCCAGACAAACGTGTGGTTCCTGAGAAGGGGCAGCAGCCTCTTCAATAGTTACAGGGGCAACTGTCTGTATGACTGGCTGATCTGGCTTTGTAACACTAACCAAAATGGCCTTGCTGTGCACTGCGAAAGGCTGAAAGCATGGAGAAAGTACACCGTAATTTTCTCCGAGGGCATGCAACTTTACTGTATGCTTAAATGATGATTGCGTCCTCTTGGGTGAAATATTCTGGACGTGAAATAGTTCCACATTCGGATCTCAGGGCGGGGACTACTCAGGAAGACGTCGTTATCAGGAGAAACAAAGTTAGCGTTGTGTGGATTGGAGCATGGAGTGTCAGATCCCTTAACCGGGTAGGTAGGTTAGAAAATGTAAAAAGAGGAATGGATAGGTTAAAGTTAGATATAGTAGGAATTAGTGAAGTTCAGAGGCAGAAGGAACCAGATTTCTCGTCAGGTGAATTCGTGGTTATAAATAAAAAATCAAACAGGGGTAATGCAGGAGTAAGTTTAATAATGAATAAAAAAAATAGCTCCTATGAACAGCATAGTGAACACATTATTGTAGCCAAGATAAACACGAAGCCCACTTCTGCCACAGTAGTACAAGTTTATATTCCAACTAGCTCCGCAGATGACGAAGACATTGAAGAAATGTATGATGATATAAAAGAAATTATTCAGATAGTCAAGGGAGATGAAAATTTAATAGTCACGGAGGACTGTAAGAGCCTTGGAGACACTGGAAGGTTTCAGATAGATTATATAATGATACGACAGTGATTTAGCAAACAGGTTTTAAATTATAAGACATTTCCAGGGGCAGATGTGGACTCTGACCACAATCTGTCGGTTATGAACTGTTGATTAAAACTGAAGAAACTGCAAAAAGGTGGGAATTTAAGGAGATGGGACCTGGATGAACTGAAAGAACCAGAGGTTGTAGACAGTTTCAGAGAGAGCATTAGGGAACGATTGACAAGAACTGGGGAAAGAGATACAGTAGAAGAAGAATGGGTAGCTTTTAGAGATAAAATAGTGAAGGCAGCAGAGGATGAAGTAGTTAAAAAGACGAGGGCTAGTAGAGACCTAGGATAACAGAAGAGACATTGAATTTAATTGATGAAAGGAAAAAATATAAAAATGCAGTAAATGAAGCAGGTCAAAAGGAATACAAACATTTCAAAAATGAAATCGACGTGAAGTTCAAAATGGCTAAGGATCGATGGCTAGAGGACAAATGTAAGAATGTAGAGGCGTATATCACCAGGGGTAAGATAGATACTGCCTACAGGAAATTTAAAGAGGCCTTTGGAGAAAAGAGAACCACTTGTATGAATATGAAGAACTCGGATGGAAAACCAGGTCTGAGCGAAGAAGGTAAAGCAGAAAGGTGGAAGGAGTGTATCGAGGATCTATACAAGGGCGATGTACTTGAGCACAATGTTCTAGAAATGAAAGAGGGTGTAGATGGAGATGAAATGGGAGATATGATACTTCGTGGAGAATTTCATAGATCACTGAAAGACCTAAGCTGAAACAAGGCCCCTGGAGTTAACATTCCATTAGAACTACTGATAGAACTGGGAGAGCGAGCGCTGACAAAACCCTACCATCTGGTGAGAAAGATGCATGAGACAAATGAAATACCCTCAGACTTCAAGAAGAATGTAATAATTCCAATTCTAAAGAAAGCAGGTGTTGACAGGTGTGAAAATTACCGAACTTCCAGTTAAATAGATCACGGCTGCAAAATACTAACACGAATTTTTGACAGACGAATGGAAAAACTGATAGAAGCCGACCTCGGGTAAGATCAGTTTGGATTCTATAGAAATGCTCGAACACTTGAGGCAATACTAACCCTACGAGGTGTCTTAGAAGATAGATTAAAGAGAGGCAAACCTCCGTTTCTAGCATTTGTAGACTTAGAGAAAGCTTTTGACAATGTTGACTGGAATACTCTCTTTCAAGTTCTGAAGGTAGCAGGGCTCAACTACAGGGAGGGAAAGGCTATTTACAATTTATACAAGAAGCATATGGCATTTATAAGAATCGAGGGGCACGAAAGGAAATGAGCGGCTGGGAAGGGAGTGAGATAGGGTTGTAGCCCATCCTCGATGTTATTCAATCTGTATATTGAGCAAGCAGTAAAGGAAAGAAAACAAAAATTTGGAAGTAGGAATCAAAATCCATAGAGAAGAAATAAAAGCTTTGAGGTTTGCCGACGATATTGTAATTCTGTTGAAGATAGAAAAGGACCTGAAAAAGCAGTTGAACGGACTGGACAGTATCTTGACAGGAGGATATGAGATGAACATGAACAAAAGCAAAACGAGGATAATGGAATGTGGTCACATTAAATTAGGTGATGCGGAGGGAATTAGATTAAGAAATGAGACACATAAAGTAGTAAATGAATTTTGCTATTTGGGAAACAAAATAACTGATGATGGTTGAAGTAGAGAGGATTTAATATGTAGACTGGCAATGGCAAGGAAAGCGTTCCTGAAGAAGAGAAATTTGTTAACATCGAGTATAGATTTAAGTGTCAGGAAGTCTTTTCCGGAAGTATTTGTATGGAGTGAAGCCATGCATGGAAGTGAAACATGGACGATAAATAGTTTAGGCACGAAGAGAATAGAAGCTTTCGAAATGTGATGCTACAGAAGAATGCTGAATAATAGATGGGTAGATCACGTAACTAATGAGGCGGAACCGAACAGAATTGGAGAGAAGAGGAATTTGTGGCACAACTTGACTAGTAGAAAGGATCGGTTGATAGGACATGTTATGAGGCATCAAAAAAGTCGTAGAGGGAGAACAAGAGATGAATACACTTAGGAGTTTCAGAAGGATGTAGGTTGCAGTAGTTATTTGAAATTGAAGAAGCTTGCACAGGATAGAGTAACACGGAGAGCTGCATCAGACGAGTCTCTGAACTGAAGACCACAACAACCGTTACTGACGGTGCAGAATGGCACAAAGAAGACGCCTACCAGGCTCTCTGCCTTGGAGGGACATAAGAAGAATGGAAGCAGGACAGTCGCACACTGATGATGCCCGATGGCTTAACGTGAATCGATCTGTTTTTTCTGGGAAGTGGCAATAATTTACAGAGCCGAAACAGTATCTCAAAGCTCACGGCAGTGCCAACAACGTGTGATATCACAAAGACAGGATAGTTATTTAGATGTAGGGGCACAATAGTACCGCTTTAGTACTGCACGGCAGCTGGCATCTGACCTCGCAGCATCGACTGGGCGTGTTGTATCGAGGCAAAAGGTGTACAGAAGGCTTCGGAAGAGCGGCCTAAAGGCCTGCTGCATGTGTACCTCTGATGTGCCTTCATGGAGGTGAACGTCTAGAGTGGAGTCGTCAACATGCCACTTGGGCAGTCGAACAGTGGGCTAATATTCTTTTCAGAGATGAGATCCGATTTGGTCTGGAGAGTGATTCTCGACGCATTTGGAGGGAAAGTGGAACATTATGGAAAGAGACCGGTATCGAGGAGGATTCCTAATGTTGTGGGTAGAGACTATGTTGAAGACATGAGTACGTCTTTATGAAACTGTATGGGTGAAAAGGCAAGGTTTAACTGTTGTCAGGTATCGTGAGCAGATATTGAGGCCTCATGTGTGATTGTTGAAAGGTGGTGCTGGCCTAGACTTCGTATTCATGGACGATAACGGTCGACTTCATAGAGCAAGAGCGTTTGTTGTTTTCTTGGAAGCGGAAGATATTGCACGCCCCGATTTGAATCCCATAGAGCGAGTCAGTATCCTCCAACCATTCTCCAAGACTAACGAGTAGCTCTCAGGAAGAATGGGCTTTATTGCCTCAATATGAGATTGATGATGTCATTCACAACGTGCCTCGTCGTTGTCAGGATTATATTGTTGCCAGGGATGTGACAGACCATACTGAACAAATTAACCAGTTACCGGAAGTGCTCGCAAGTTGGAAAAATGAAGAACATTTTTGCCTGCAGTTATACATATTGCAGTTGTTTACGGTCTGCATTCTTTAAATTGTTTCTACCTTACTATCACCCGTTTTTTTGTTCTGCGGAAAAATGAGCAAAAACTTGAAAAATTTCCGCTTGTGGTTTTAATTTAGGACACCAGTGTATTTATAGGCTGAAGTTGCTGATCCTGTGACTAAAATCCAGAAGATTCGCCGACCACAGTAAACAATATATAACATCATATGGCTGAAAGCATACGTGTAATAACAGGGAGGATGGGGGGTTTGTTCCTATAACATTTTTTCTTTCATTTCTAGGTGGAAAGTGGGGCTGATTGTCTCCCCAAGTGGACCATTTCTGTCCCAGAGTCACCCCACATGTACGATGAGGAGTGTAAGAACAAATAGGCACAAATTTATGTGCTTCTAGAAAGCGGGATGCATCTACAACAGGAAGTAGTCGAGAGAGGGGGTGAATCTATAATAGGGAGTAGCCAGAATCAGGATGCATGCATCCTAAATTTTAAGGAAAGATTGTCCGATATCACAAATGCCATGTTGGATGACATGACGGTATGTGTTACGTTATATGATATAATATCAGTACCATGCTACCTTACTTGACTACATGATATTCATCATCATCATCATCGTCATGTAAGACTGATTATGCCCTTCAGCGTTCAGTCTGGAGCATAGTCCCACTTATAAAATTCCTCCATGGTCCCCTATTCAGTCCTAACATTGGTGCCTCTTCTGATGTTAAGCCTATTACTTCAAAATCATTCTTAACCGAATCCAGATACCTTCTCCTTGGTCTGCCCCGACTCCTCCTACCCTCTACTGCTGAACCCGTGAGTCTCTTGGGTAACCTTGCTTCTCCCATGCGTGTAACATGACCCCACCATCTAAGCCCGTTCGCCCTAACTGCTACATCTATAGACTTCATTCGCAGTTTTTCTTTGATTTCCTTATTGTGGACACACTCCTGCCATTGTTCCCATCTACTAGTACCTGCAATCATCCTAGCTACTTTCATATCCGTAACCTCAACCTTGTTGATAAGGTAACTTGAATCCACCCAGCTATCGTTCCCATACAACAAAGTTGGTCAAAAGATTGAACGGTGCACAGATAACTTAGTCTTGGTACTGACTTCCTTCTTGCAGAAGAGAGTAGATCGTATCTGAGCGCTCACTGCATTAGCTGTGCTACACCTCGCTTCCAGTTCTTTCACTATGTTGCCATCCTGTGATAATATGCATCCTAAGTACTTGAAACCGTCCACCTATTCTAAGTTTGTTCCTCCTATTCGGCAATCAATCCGTTTATATCTCGTTCCCACTGACATTACTTTCGTTTTGGAGATGCTAATCTTCATACCATCGCCCTTACATTTCTGATCTAGCTCTGAAATATTACTTTGCAAACTTTCAATCGAATCTGCCATTACAACTAAGTCATCCGAATATGCAAGACTGCTTATTTTGTGTTCACATATCTTAATCTCACCCAGTCAGTCTTTTGTTTTCAACATATGATCCATAAATAATATGAACAACAGTGGAGACAGGTTGCAGCCTTGTCTTACCCCTGAAACTACTCTGAACCATGAACTCAATTTACCATCAACTCTAACTGCTGCCTGATTATCCATGCAAAGAGCTTTAATTGCTTGCAAAAGTTTGCCTTCTATTCCGTAATCTCGTAGAACAGACAATAACTTCCTCCTAGGAGACCGGTCATATGCCTTTTCTAGACCTATAAAGCATAGATACAATTCCCTGTTCCACTCATAACACTTCTCCATTATTTGCCGTAAGCTAAAGATCTGGTCCTGACAACCTCTAAGAGGCCTAAACCCACACTGATTTTCATCCAATTAGTCCTCAACTAATACTCGCACTTTCCTTTCAACAATACCTGAGAAGATTTTACCCACAACGCTGATTAAAGAGATACTTCTGTAGTTGTTACAATCTTGTCTGTTTCCATGTTTAAAGATTGGTGTGATTACTGCTTCTGTCCAGTCTGATGGAACCTGTCCCGACTCCCACGCCATTTCAATTATCCTCTGTAGCCATTTAAGACCTGACATTCCGCTGTATTTGATGAGTTCCCACTTAATTTCATCCACCTCAGCTGCTTAATTGCACTGCAGTCTATTGACCATTTTCTCCACTTCTTCAAATGTGATCCTATTCCGTCATCATTCCTATCCCATTCTACCTCGAAATCTGAAACATTACTGATTGTATTTTCACCGACATTGAGCAACTCTTCAAAATATTCCCTCCATCTGCCCAAGGAATCCACAGGATTTACCTGAAGTTTTCCTGACCTGTCCAAAATACTTATCATTTCCTTCTTACCTTCCTTTTTTTCGAAGACTACTAATTACACTCCAGAATGGTTTTCCAGCAACTTGACCCAATGTCTCCAACCTGTTTCCAAAGTCTTCCTAAGATTTCTTCTTGGATGCTGCAATTATCTGTTTGGGTTTGTTTCTTTCTTCAACATAACTTTCTCTGTCTACCTGAGTTCTAGTATGTAGCCATTTTTGATACGCTTTCTTTTTCCTTTTACAGGCTGCCTTAACTGTGTCATTCCACCAAGCTGTTTGCTTCATCCTACGTTCACACACTACTGTTCCAAGACATTCTTTAGCCACTTCTAGTACTGTGTCCCTGTACCTTGTCCATTCCTTTTCCAATGACTGTAATTGACTACATACAACTAACTGGTACCTTTCTGAGACCATTGTTATGTACTTGTGCCTGATTTCCTTATCCTGAAGTTTCTCTACTCTTATCCTCCTACACATGGACCCGACCTCCTGCACTTTTGGCCTCACAATCCCAATTTCACTGCAGATTAAATAATGATCAGTGTCATCAAAGAATCCCCTGAATACACATGTGTCTCTCACAGCCTTTCTGAATTCCTGATCTGTAATTATATAGTCAATGACAGATCTGGTTCCCCTGCCTTCCCAAGTATACCGGTGAATGTTCTTATGTTTAAAAAAGGAGTTTGTGATTACTAAGCCCATACTGGCACAGAAATCCAAGAGTTGTTTCCAGTTCCTGTTGGCCTCCATATCCTCTCCAAATTTACCCATAACCTTTTCATACCCTTCTGTGCGATATCCAATCCTGTCATTAAAAAAAAAAAAAAGGAGAATGAAAGTGCGAATATGTCAAGATCTTTTGGTTAAAAGTCTTTGAAAGTGCCAGATAAGTCATAAGTCTTCAAGTCTATAAGCTATTTCTCTAATTTTAGATCTCTAACTCTGCTAGAATATATTCGTCTTTTTTTGCGCTATGATAATAACGTTTTTAGTTCTGGTTCCTTTAAAACCAGCACACTGCTGAAGAAAAACGTTATGAGCACTGCGAACCGCGAAACTGAATGCATACTGGTGACATTGTGGTTACGTGACGAGGTAAAGGGAGTATATAAAGTAATATGAGTCGAACGAGGAATACTTCTGGCGATGATATGGCCCGCAAATAGCGAAATCCACTGAAATTATTGGATTTGAGAAGGGGCATGGGATTATGACTTGGCATCTGGTAACAACCAATTCGGAAACGGCGAAGGTGGCCGCCTGTTAATGTTCTACTGTCGTGGGAACACCGTTCAGCGGACATGCTGAACATGAGATTACGTAGCAGAAGGCCCCTACGTGGACTTACGTTGACCTAACGACATCGTCGTTGACGATCGCAGTGGGCACGGGATCATCGATACTCGACCATCGATCAGTGTAAACGTGTCGCCTGGCCGCATCAGTCACGTTTGTTGTTACATCATGCTACTGATCCTGCCCGAAAACACTGTCATCTAGGCTAACTCCTGCTCGAAACAAGTACTCTGCCACGAACGCAGCATGATGTTATGGCAGACATTCATCTGGTTTTCCGTGGGTCCTGATGAAGTAATCGAAAGCATTGTGAAAGCTGTGTACTACGAGAACGTTATTGAGTACCATATTCACCCCTTCATGCTTGATATCTTCCCCAGTGGTGATATCACCTTCCAGCAGCGTAACTGTCAGCGCTACAAGGCCAGAATCGTGCTACACTGGTTTGAGGAGCTCCATAGTAGCAGTCTCAGGTTGATGTCTTGGGCATCAAATTCGGCTTGTTTTAACTCAATGGGAAACATACGGGAAGCTCAGGACCAGTGTGACCTGTGCGTACACATCTGGTGACATGTTTTTTCCAAGGCTAACCTACTCATCGCAAAGTAGCACTTCCACCATATGTCTTCGTTGATTTGCTGTGTCTATTCTAATACCTATCTTTCCCTACAGGTTTTACCCTCAACCGCTCACTCTAGTTCAGAGGAGGTCATGTCCTAATGTCGCCGGCCGCGGTGGCCGAAAAGTTCTAGGTGCTTCAATCCGGAACCGCGCGACTGCTACGGTCACAGGTTCGAATCCTGCGTCGGGCATGGATGTATGTGATGCCCTTATGGAAGTTAGGTTTAAGTAGCTCTACGTTCTCGGGGACTGACGACCTCGTATGTTAAGTCCCATAGTGCTCAGAGCCATTTGAACCATTTTGTACCTAATGTCACAAATATCCTATCATCCTATCTCTTTTTCTTCTCATTACTTTCCTTACGTTTCTTTCTTCACCGATATTGCAGAGAAGCCCCTCATTCTTTATCTTCTTAGTCCAGCTAATGTTTAACATTCATCTATAGCGCCACATCTCAAACACTCCGATTCTTTTCTGACCTCGGTTTTCGCACATTCCGTGATTTAGTACTACAAATTGCTGTGCTCCGAACTAAATTCTCAGAAATTTCTTCCTCAAATTAAGACCTATGTTTGAGACCAGTTGACTAGTGTTGGGGTGGAATGCCTTCTTTGCCTGTGCTTGTCTGCTTTTTATGACCTCCTTGCTCCGCCTGTCATGGTTTATTTTGTTTCCAAAGTAACAGAATTCCTTAACTCCATCTACGCCTTGATCAACAACCTTGATGTTAAGTTTTTCTGTATTCTGATTTCTGCTACTTATCATTACTTTCGTCTGTCTTCAATTTACTCTCAATCCACAATCTGCACTTATTAGACTGTTCATTCCGTTATAGAGAACATGCAAATCTTCAACACTTGCACTGGGGATGGCAATGTCATCAGCGAATCTTATCATTGATATCCTTTCACTCTGGATTTTGATCTCATTATTGAACTTTTCTTTTATTTCCGTCGTCGCTTCTACGATACATAGATCGAACAATAGGCGGAAACACTGCATTCCTGTCTTACACCCTTCCTAAACTGAAAACTTCGTCCTTGGTCATCCAGTGTTATTGTTCCCTCATGGTTGTACATATTGTACATTACCCGTCTTTCCCTATAGCTTAGACCTACCTTCCTCAGAATTTCGAAAGTTTTGTATCATTTTAATTGGTCGAACGTTGTCATTGGCTGACAAATGCTATGAGCGCCTCTTGATTTTTCTCTCATCCTTTCTCCAATTACCAATCGCAACATGAGTTCTACCTCTCTGATGCCTTTACCTTCCCTAAAGCCAAATGTTATCTATCCCTTCAGTTTAATTTGTTCTCCAGTCTTCCAAGATCTTTCAAATTCTGGTTCTAATATCGGATTTCCTATGTCGTCCGCATCGATCCCGTTTATTCATGTGTCACGTCATAATAAAAATTCTACCTCTCGTAATTGCCTTCAGTGTACTCTTTTCACCTTTCCACTCTTTCTCTTTTGCGTTTAAGAGTAGAATTCCCATTCCATTCTTAACGTTACCTCCCTTTCTTTTAATTTTACCGAGGTTTGTTTTGACTGTTCTATTTTCTTTTCCGATTTCTTCACCTGGTTCCTGCTGCCAATTCGCCTTGGCTGCCCTGCACTTCCTACTTATTTCTTCCCTTAGGGATTCATGTTGTTGTATTCCTGTCTTTGAACATTTTTGTACTTCCTTCTTTCGTATATCAATTGAACTATTTCATCGGTTACTCGAGATTTCTTCGCAGTTACCTTTCTTGTCCTATATTTTTTCTGTCGAACATCTGTGATTACCAATTTTATAGATGTCCACTCCTCTTCGACTGAAATGCCTACTGTGGTATTCCTCATCGCAGTATCCACAACCATAGTGAAGTTTCTCAGTGCTTCAGCATCCCATTTCCTTCGACAACGATCCTTCCTGTCGATTTTGTTAAACTCAGTTTATTCTTCATCATTACTGAATTGTGGTCGGAGTCTGTAACTGCATCTGGGTGCACCTTGCTATTCAACATCTGATTTGGAATCTCTGTGTGACCCTAATGCTATCCATCTGGAATCTTCCCCTGTCTCCGGTTGTTTTCCACGTACACTTCCTCTTCTTACGATTATTTAACAGAGTATTCACTACTATCATTTGAAATGTATTGCAGGTTGTCATAACGTTTGGGTTCTTCAGTGTATGTTAAGTACAAGATAATGCTCACTTCCTATTTTACCTGAAAGGATAGACTGCGCCTGAGAATAGAGTGGCGAGAACCACTTACAGTCGGTGTAGGTGCTTTTGGACAAACCATGCAATCGTTTAGGTAAATTCCCTTGGTACATTTTGTTTGGCATGGCAGTGGGTTGTTGGAATCGCAGGTGTAGTATTCTAAAAAGTTTCCACATAACTTGTAATTTCGTCTTCTTCGTTCTTCGTTTCCAGAAAGATTATATTTCGTTGTAAAAATTGTCATTGCCATCTCAGTCTCGTTGCGTATTCTGAGGTTTGCCTAAATCACACCGTTATAATTACCAAAACTACCACGGTCGATTTGAATCTCGTCCTAACCGAAATTTCGATCCGTCATCCATTAGGTGTTATACTCTATATTTATTTATTTATTATCGAAAAAGTACATTTTTCTGAAAAACATACAGAAACAAAGTGTCAGATACGAACGTCCGGAGTTCTGTTGTGTGGTCACATAACAGCTCAATGATAATAACATGTACCAAGTAAACCAAAGGCGGTTATAAATGTTGTGCGACATCATTCTGGATCCCAAATTTAGGTGAAGTTAAAACAAAAGGAAGAAATGCGTTGAACATTTCAAAAGGAAGAGGAAGTAAGGGATCAAAACACTTTATTCGCATTCTGCCAGCACTCGGAAAGAAATGCATTTAGTGTAGGAGGAGAAGGTGGCATTAATTTAGAACTGGCGGAGGTGCAGCGCATCGCAGAAAGGTAAACCCTGAAAGAGTTGAGAGACGTAACGGGACGCAGTAAGCACAAAGATAAATTAAGGACATGAAAAGATCTTTTCCACTAATTAGATTTAACACAAACAGCTGTCTCCCACTAGCACATCTACAGTATAGAGTCAACTGCTCCTACCGCTGTCTTTTTACGCAACCAGCAATGTTATAGCAGGCCTTCAGATACCACGTGCGGGGTTTTTATATTCTCTCGCTTGCTACGCGCAATGTATAAGTCCCACAGAAAAAGAAAAAAAAATTAGCAGGACCTTTTTGTAGGAAACGTAATGTACTTAAATTTTGTACTAAGTTGCATTTTCGCTGGAGGCTACGGTTTTCAAGTTATTTGTGAAAAACGAACAAAAGTGACCTTCAAACGCACCTCTTCCCACACTCATAGTTCACCTGTCATGATTTCTAGTATGTTGTTCATGACATTCCCTCCTATCACTGTACAAAACCTACCGACTATACGAGCTATTCCAGGTATTCGACCTTTTTTTTGACCCTATTGATTAGGCTGTTATGCCACCAGCATAGTCGACTACTTCGTTAACATTATTGATTTAGGTGTGCCCGTGAGGGTAATGAACGAAAAATGACTGTCGCAAACGTTGGGCTAAAACTAATTACGTTGAAAATCCGATTCAAAGTCAACCCTTACAAGTGCAGTAATTTCGTTGTCAGAATGTCTGATGAACACAACGATGTTATTGTGCTGTTAGAATTCACAAAATTACTAGATAAAATCTACACAAACGTCAATTTTACAATTTGTAGGTGATCGACTAAGCCGGTGACGTAATAAGGCGAGTCACTGGGGAACAAAGGAGGCCGAATGTGGGTAGTACTTAGTGCAGTCGCAAATTTTGGTACAGTGGTGGAAGAGAATGCCATGAACAACTCACTAGAAATCCTGGCTGGTGGGAGCTAAGTGTGGGAGTAGGGTTGCTTTTGAAGGTCACTTTTGTGGGTTTTTCTTGAATAATTCGAGAACTACAGCCTCCAGCGAAAACGTATCTTAGTACAATTAACTGCATTAAATTTACTGAACGTCTGTTAATTCTTTTCTGCAAGACTAATAGTGAGCGAAAGAATATGGAAATCTCGCGCGTGGCTTATGAAGGTCAGCTACAACTTTGCGGACTGCATACAACGACACCGGTAGGATCAGCTGACTACCGCTGAATATTGCTGAGCAGTTGAATTCACACTTTCATGGACGATCCCTTCGACTGACCCATTAACTACTCAGTTTACTTTGTGCGTCATTGTCTTACGTCCTGTGCTTCTCATTTCACGTAGCACAGATGAGACAAAATACTGTGATCACCCTCTTAATAGATTGTTGGTATACCTTTGAAGCGCAATATAGCAGCGATGCTGCGTTGCAAAAATTTCACAAGTCCACAAGCGAGTCAGTACGTACCGTAAACTACAGGTGGTGGTTTTTGGGAGCGAAACTAGTACCCGATAGCATCCCAGATGTTTACCATCAGGTGGTCATCAGTCCCCTACACTTGTAACTACTTAAATCGAACTAACCTGAGGGCATCACATACATCCATTCCCGAAGCAGGGTTCGAACCTGCGACCGTTGCAGCAGCGGTGTTCTGGACTGAAGCCCCTAGAACCGCTCGGCCACAGCAGCCAGCTCCTCGTTTCGAGCCCGTGCAGTTTACTCGCCTTAGGTCAATAGATCGTCGACTTCGTAACGTCGCATACCTTTCATTGAAATACATGACGTTCGAAAATGATTTTTACAACTTTGAACACGTGTATTTCAGAAACTGGTATAGGTAGAAAGGTGGTGTTTGCGGCATAATGTTCACAAATACCGAAATTTTAGTAGCTGTTTAAGAGCCTTTAATGTATGCGCCATGTGTAGCACGCAGGATGTCTACGCGATGGTCAGTTCCTCTCGTGTCCGGCCTAGCATGTAGTTCTCTGCCTTACTACCGATCGAGGCCAAGTGGGGAGGAGGACCACCACGCTGGAGCATCCTGTCAGGTTGGAATTCTTCGACTTTTCGGCCTGTCGAAATGTAACCTTTTCCAACATGTCCTGCTAAACAGTCAAGATTCTTGACGCTTCTGGAACGAAAAACGGTTCAAGCACAAATTCGGGAAGCAGACCACACCATGCGCTTACCTTAGGACTGACGCGGACGTTTCCCATCATACTGCTGGCTGTCAGAACCTTAGATCCTCACATTGTGTAGGTGGCTGACTGCCGTAGGTTCGATCCGGGGTACTGCCAGGGAGTTTTCCTTGATAGGAGGAGTGGCACAGAGTGCACTCAGCCTTGTGAGGGCGCATGAGGAGCTCCTCGATCGCTTAGTGGCGGTTCTAAGGTCAAGAAATCCGACAATGAACGGGAGAGCGGTGTGCTGAAGACACGTCCCTACATACTGCATCCGACGGCCCTCGGCAGAGGATGACACGGCAGTTGGACAGATCAGAATGCGGAACCTTACGTGCCTTTTTACCTGTCATCAGACTGAAGCGCATCGAGCAGCTGCACTCTATAGGCACGAATCTTCAATCTCTTGTCTAGCACTCCTGTGCATTATGGTTGCTGGTAGCTCCGAGCTTGGTTGGTCTGAGGATAAAATGCCTTTCGAATCCGTTCTACACGTTCATGTGCATGGATTCCCTTATTCTGAGGTACAACAATCACAACACTGGTCCAGGCGACTTGTAAATAATCCATTTTGCTCCTACATCTACAATTATGTACGTACCCTGCAGGTCGCCACACAGAGCATGGCAGAGAGTACCTTATACTACTGCTGGATGTCACTTCCGGATTCCTTAACTTCTTGCAACACAGTGTGCTGGTCGGACTTGATGGTGATGTGCTTCTGTAGCATATCCGGAATTTCCTCCGGATTTGGGTGTCAGATTTGGTCTCCATCAACCATTCTACATACTATGCCATCGGCTGGGGGTGAGACGGGTGGTCATGTGGAGGTGTGTGTGTGTGGGGGGGGGGGGGGGGCATTTTCGTCAATAATTAATTTGGGGAAAAAGAACTTTAGGTGAATGTGAACATTATTCCACAAACCGTTATATAAACGTCTATTTCTGAAGTATATGTGATATATGTGATAAAAGATGTAAAGATCATTTTGGAACACCCTATAGATGTGCTTCTAGTCCTATTGTATCGATGTATTGTTCTTCACGGTGTCAAAGCTCCTCTCTTAGACCTTGAATAGGTGGTAATTGCAATGTCTCTAGTGTCAAAACGCGCAGTTTTGATGCGAATGGCTTATACCACTGTTTTTGGGATGACTGGTTTATATTCTAAGGATATTTTCGTGGCGTTCATGAGATCACTGCACTCCCCTTGTCAAAATAAAACAAAGAATGGTCTTAGTCCATTAACCTGTCTTTACCTTCATTTAATTTTCCTTACAGTCATAGTTATGTCCTCTTACTTCAGTTAAGTTATTTATTTTCCAGTCTCAACATACGTTCCCCACAGTCACAGCTCGTAGTACATACTGATTGTAAACTTACTTTTTCAGAAACATCAAAACTTACGTTAACAAACCGCTGGGTTACCAAAAGCACTACTGGTCGTTTTCACCCATCTGTTTATTAATTTTTCTCTCCGCTTCATCCACTCTGAAAACAAAATTCAAAGGCTGATTCTCTCTCTTCATACGTACGTTCTTCACTTTTCTGCGACAGAGGAAGGCTGTACAGTGCCTTCAGGGAAAGTGTGGTTGAGAGATATTCCATTAATGCATATTGCTTCAATATTTTCCCAGTTTAAGGGCCTGAAAACATTTGGTATCGTTGCCAAGAATAAATGTCCCCAATTCTCCCATTATGATTAAGCACTGTCATGATTTGCTGTAATGCTACTGCAGAAGCGATGAATTTGCTCTTCACTATACAAATATACCAAAATGCAAAGTTTGTTGCAATTAAGACCAATTTCTTTAAAATCTGTGCAAATCTGGGAAAAGTGGTAAATCATACGCATTATTCCATAGTACAATTTCAATCACAATTACAGCACGGTTTATTATCCTATATCTACCTTAATACTCTGTTGTTCTCTTGTTTGATCAAAATGCAGAGCTTTTGATAGGCATTTGCTGTCTTGTAAATTAGAACACACAAATTATACGTCTGCAGTTTTTAATACATCATTGGATTCCCTTATTCTGAGATACAACAATCACAACACTGTTCCAGGCGACTTGTAAATAATCCCTTTTGCTCCTACATCTAGAATTATGTACGTACCCTGCAGGTCGCCACACAGAGCATGGCAGAGAGTACCTTATACCACTGCTAGTCCTTCTCTTTAGTGTTCCACTTGTAAATGGGGTGTGCGAAAGACCATTGTCTATATGCATTCACACGATCTGTGATTTCTTCGCAGTCCTTACGCGAGATGTCCACTGGACAGAGTAGAATCATTGTGCAGTCTGTCGCAAACGCCATTTCTCTAAACTTACTCAATAATGGAACAACTACATGCGCAAATTTCAAATATGATTATACACCAGCTCTACCAATGGTTATTGACATACGAAAATCTGTTCCGAACCAGGACTTAGCGTGATGGTTGCCTTAACCACTTATGTAATCCGTACACCGCTCCTGTATCGACTCAAAACTTTATATGTCACAGTGCCTGCATTCTACTATCGCACACCTTTCGCGTGATTCCCGCATGGATAGAGACAATCTGATCCTCATCGTTTTTGCCTTGATGGGCATTTAATGCAGTTTGGCAATATAAGTATTCCATAGTGTCTGAATAGTACTATACTACGATGTTCTTCGGACATGGATGCATGCATGAATCGGTCCAGGAGACATGTACGGATTGCCAGTGTGGTTAAGTTGACCCCCGCGATAAGCGGGAAATCTGGATTCGATTTCCGGTCTGGAACAAATTTTCGTGTCACTAATCACTCCTACAGCTCATGAGTTACTATATTCGTAAATAGCGAATACATTTCTTCGATTTAATACGGCTGTAGTTCGTCAGCAACGTCTGTTCCTTCGGACATGCATGAATGTTTGAAGGGCATTGCATAGGCCCAGTACTACTCAGACTCTATGAAATACAGACATTCCAATCCTCTTTCTCAATAATATTTCGTGAAAAGAAAGTCTTCTTTGCTATGGGGATTCCTCTTTGAATTCACGGAGCATTTCCATAACACTTGCGTCTTGATCGAACCTAATGGTAAGAAATCTAGCAGCGCGCATTTGAATTACTTCGATGTCTTCCTTCAATATGATCTGGCGGGGATTCGAAACACTCTAACACTACTCAAGAATTTGTAGCACAAGAAATCTGTGCGTGATGTTCTTCATAGATGAGCTACACTATCCTAGAATTCTCCCAAAAACGGAAGTCGACCATTCGTCTACCCAAAACCGACCTTATGTGTTCGCTCCGTTTCATGTCGCTTTGCAGCGTTACGCCTAGATATTTAACGGACGTGGACGTGTCAAGTAGCTCATCAAGAATACTATATTCAAACATTACAGGGTATTTTTCCTGCTTTGGCTCCAACCTTCATCATTTCTGTTGAAGCCCCGTATTCTCTAGCGCCTTTCCGTTATTCATGCATCAATTGATGAAGACATCTCTTTTGGCTTTACTCTCGGCGTGTCATTATTCTCTTTTTGTATTTCTTCGTCCGTTAGACTGTGCAAGTAGTTGCGAACCACTGCTTGGGGCGGTGGTGCTGGACTTCTCATCGTTTTCTTTGACCGTCCAGGTGACTTTCTACCTCTATGCTACTACATAGATGCCATTTCCAGAACACGAATATGCTCCATGCTATCCAAGCAGCTTTTCCAATTTGCTCTAAAAGCCTGGACATATTCGCTTGTTCCTATACCTGTCACTTCCATCTCTGCCTCCCTTTTTATGAAAGCTGGTGTTGCACCACAATAGTAATATCCACGCAACATGAAAACTGCAGCCAGGGCTGTAACGTCACAGTGTGTATGAATGTGGGTGTGCGTTGCGCACGTATGAAGGGCGTGTATGTCAACGGCTTATAAAGGGCAGCGTGGCAACCGCTTTGAGCTAAATGTTAACGAGCTCACTTGGTGAGACGGCTCGCTAAAAATAGGCAACTGCTGTTCACCTATAAGTTTTCCTGTACTCTTTGCTGGAGGAACGAGATCTGCTGTAAAGGCCTGTCTCTTTCATCCGCCTGTTGTACCACGTTCCTGCTCAGGTACATATCTGGCAGTACGACTGAAATGTCAACCACTGTCACTCCGAATTGCGTAGAAAATTTGCATTGTAGCGATAGAATGGCAGTGAGTGTACGAAAGTCCGTTACACATTGCAGTACGAATTATGTTACACGCAACTGTCGACATACCATATACAAACAAGAAAGAGTTAGTAATTATTTAATGTATAACAGTTATGAAAACCTGTAAATGTATGGGTGGAGTACGTTGAAGAAACTGATGATGACAGGGAGAGTCCACAACTTAAATATATACCAGGGATATCAACACAGCACTCACAGTCAAGACCTAAGAAATACCATCTGGGAGTTGCGAATCTGCTGTCTGCGCTGATGCAAGAAAGCTTAACACACATTTTGGTGGGAAGACCCACAAATAAGTGAAGCTTGTGGAATACCTCTTTTGATACAAAATATTTGAACAACGCATGTTACATATTTTGACACAAGAGCAACTCTCTGCTTAGCCACACAGCTATCCACCATCCTAGACGACGACGTGTGATGCGCATTTAAAAATTTTGTTAGCTGTTAGGCATATTACATAAATTTTTGGGGAAAGGAAGTCAACGAACTCAATGAACTCTGTGTGTCCGTTCCCGGTAGCTGACTGGTCAGCGTGACGGATTGTCAATCCTCTGGGCCCAGGTTCGATTCCCGGCTGGGTCAGGGATTTTTCTCCGCCCGGGGACTGGGTGTTGTGCTGTCCTCGTCCTCAGCATCATCCTATCATCCTCATCGACTGCAGGTCGCCGAAGTGGCGTCGAATTGAAAGACCGGCACCCGCGAATGGCCTGCCTGACGGGAGGCCCTAGGCATACGGTTAAATAAACAAAAACTCTGGTAGAACGGACAGATCCCTTCTTTTCTTTTTTTTTGTTGAAGTATTCATCTACCCCTATGACAGGAAATATGTCGTAAAGATGTTTTTACAAACGGTTGGTGGATTGTAATGCACACGAACCACAAATTTGTGTCGGCATAGCTGGACATTCTCAATTAAATTGTTCATATGTGTTTCTGGGTAGCCGTCGTAGTAATTTCGCTTGTGACAAGGGGCATCATTATATTCAACATGACAATGCTTGACCCAGTGCCAGTATAGAGATATCAGGGATTACTTACAACAGTGTTGGCCAGCATGCCACAGGAGAGGATATAACCACTTTATGACACGGTTCCTAATCCAATCAATGCATGCACCCAGGTCAGAGGGAATGGAACATCATATTGATAAATTAGCCCATACTGCCAAGTTTCCTGTGTATTTGACTCTCTTTTGTAATCACTAAAATAACATCTCACACTCTCTTAATCGTGAAGTTTCTTTTTGTTTCCTTCTCTGGGCTTTTCACGTATTTTGTCAGGCAGTGTATATTCACAGTAAGAGGAGGGGATACGAAGTCCAGCTGCCGTCGGCGCATTCCTATCCTGGCATCCGCTACCATCCTGCAGTCGACGTATTAGTGAAGAAAGTGGCAAATATACAAACTGTCTTCGATTTAAAATTGTCGTGCACAGACTATTTACGTGGGATCAAAAGCCACGGAAAATATCGATGGTAAAAGATGTGGAACGTGTCACAACAAACTAAAGGTGAATATCATGCGGCATTATAACCTCAAACCCTACAAGGCCTTGCGTTGCGAGGAGTCGTTTGGACCGATCAACGATTCCCACTATCATTCGACTCCGTGTTAATCAACGCTCTTTACACCTACATAGAACTGACATTTACGGTTCTCCTTCATGGGAATGTAATTCTCAATCAGAAGCTGATGTAAAAACCTCCCGTAATCAGTTTCACCTATTTTGTGTATTAAAGGCTTTCACCTGTGTGTAGCGATTTTTAGTTTCCTTACTCGTCTAGAAAAAAAAATCTGTAGTTTTTAATTGTATTCCTATCGTTATTTCAGAGTATAGAAATAGTTTGAATTAATAACACAAATAGAATGGGGTAGACAAGGAATTTGTGACATGACTTGACCAAAAGAAAGACACATTCTGAGACGTCAGGGGATCACCAATTTAGTATTGAGGGAAGAGCAGGTGGTAAAAAACGTAGAGGAAGAGCAAGAGACTGATATACTAAGCGGATTCAGGAAGATGTAGTTCACAGTTATTATTTGGAGATGAATAGGCTCGCACAAGGTAGATTTGCTTGGAGAGCTGCACAAAACCATAACATAACAATAACGCAAAAATGTCTAATGATCTTATCATGTCATTTATTAAAAATTTATTATGAAAAAACACGTGAAAGCTTGATCTTTTAATTCTGTACATATGCATTTAAGTATTTTCTCCACACTTGTGTGTTAGACAGCTACAAAGAATACAAACTGTGATTGCCAAATGAAAATAAAAGTCCATCATTATCATCTAACCACTCCTCCTTCCATTCAAGAAGGCATCAGCAGCAATCAGCTCGATAGAATGTGTGAGAAATGTGAAGGAAATTATGCCATTGCGTCAAAGCGGTGGTGAAAGGACACTGACTAACACATGAGCATGGGATAAAGTATTTTCAGCCTCCTCTGAGGACAAAAACGCTCCAGTTTTGCCATTAGCGGGAAAAGCAATGTGATGTGCCAACGATTGTGGTTTTATTAACTGTTTGCTGAAGTCACCAAGACGAATACATAACCCTAGCCTGCATCAAAGAAAGATGACGACAATGGATTTTTTTCAGACGTTTGACGCCGTCCTATGAACTGTTAGATTCGTGTATTTAGCGTATCAGAAAGCATGGCGTCAGAGCGTAGTATTGTGTAACCCAGTCGGCTACATGCAATGCTGCTAAAATTTTCCAACCCAAACGTACTGTGATTCCTGTTATTAGATTAAATTCAAATTTTGTCTGCATTGACTGAAGTGCATTACGAATCTATGATAGTTAATGCAAAATAGTGGACGGCCTCAGTATCCAAATCTCTTGTTAGGTATCTAGAGATGCAAATCACGAATTTCTGGGCATTTCAGAATGATATCTTGTTTCTTCTTAGAAAAAATTTCTTAATTTTTTTATAAAAATGTTGCTTTGCAGTTTACTTTAATTCTATTAACTGTAACTACATATGAATAGCTCTATGACTTAGAACAAGGGAAGAGCAGCGTTAATTCTGGTGAAGCTTTTAAAGCGTGTTTATTTTACTGTGAATCAACAGCCAAACTTTAATGAGATGAATTCGTATGTTTTTTTCTGGATAGGCTTAGCTAACAATATTGCTCGATTATAAATCGCGCTCTTTGGTCAACATAGCTAGTTTTTATACTACAGCACGTTAAGAAAACAGCTATACGTGAAGAAAATAGCCTTCAGTGACAACAATGACAGTAACTGATATTTTTTTAGACAAACCTCCTTTTTTTAGTTTAAAACATTTCTTACATATGTTTTTTGAAGACAGGACGAATAATTACATGAATGATTTCCATCCCTATTGATTGATTGCATCGCTCATGTTCATTGGCCTTGAAGACCGACGAACATTACTCTGCTAGTGCTTTCTTTGTTAGGGTAGAACAAAGGCTGCTTGCACAGAGCAAGGTATTCAACACACGTGACGAATAAGGCAATTCCGTTTTGAGTAGTACTCTATCAATTATTATTTAGCGTGTGGTTAGTATAGACATATCAGTGATCACATACAAATTTATAGGTATACATATTTACAGATGAGAAACGTAGAAATGTTCACGCTTCGTAACTACATATCCAGTATTTCGATTCAGCGCACAGCATATGGAGTTGCCAGCAGGAAGTTTTCTCCTTTACCATGATAGCTCAAATCTTGCATTCATTGACAATCTGATGAAGATTTTGGTCTGCAGCGCCGCAATCACAGTCTGGATTAGGCAGCTTTTTCCAATTCTGGAGTGCATCTATGTGCCAGCCGTGGCCCATTCTGACTGTGTGTTCAGGCCAATCCAGATCCTCCGTGGTAGGTGGGATCCACTTGGAAGTCGAGCATCTATAAAGATGCAGGCGCACATCAGTTACCCCTTTCTACCGATCTTTCCACTCATCAAGGGGCTTAAAACCACTCGCATCCATGTCAGCAGCATCACGCAGGGATGGGTGGCACGATTTTAGTATTTTTAAGATTCAAAAGTGGCAATCACGATGCGCGAGTAGGCTTAGATAATTGGAGGTCTTGTGGACTTCCCTCACAATAGCCCTAGATCTACGTAGATCTGGAGGCATTATACCGGTTAGCAGCAGAAGCCAATGAACGGCAGCAGATCTGATAGTGCCAGGTGTTATGTGTATTGGAGTATTCAGCTGGGTGTTATCGAGCCTTGTCTGATGACTTTTCGCCAAAAAAAAGTACCGATACTCAGCATTTGAGTACACTAAACCCAATGCTGAAGATCGAAGGGTGATTGTTCAAGGTCCCCAGGTAGTTCCACATAGCTTATGGAGGATGTTACGAGTACTCAACTTTTGAGCAAGTTTCAGTTTGGCCGGTACCTGACCCCTCCCCCTCCTCACCCCCTCTGCCGATGATATTACACAAAGACGTCCTCCGAGGAGCTACCTGTGATGCTCTAAAGAAACATCCTTGGCAATTTCTGTTTTATGGATATCAGACTTTCATCTAAGCCCAAAGGCTTGTTTCTATGATTAATGTTTCTCCTAATGCTGGGGACATCCTTTTTCTTCTGTGGGATTCCTAAAGCTGTCATTACATCTCGCATATATGTCGCCATCGATTTCTATTTTCCGTACTTCCTCGTCTTCTATTTCTCTCTTTCTCATGGTATCCTTCACTCCTATTAATCATGCAACCTTTAGTGTTGCTTCTCCTTCTTACCGGAGAGTAATACATCAAGATCTCCTTTGGCCATATCCGAATTCGCATTGTATGTCCATACCACACAAGTTGGCTTTCCTCTGTTCAATCTGTGATGCTTTCTTGAGTCATTTCCCTAATCGATGTATGCCTGACGTGGTCTCTCCGAGACATTCTACACGATCTTCTGAGACAGGCCACAACTACAACTTTGAATTTGTTTTTATTTATTACAGTACGCTCCCAGCACTCGTATCCACAGGCTTACAGCCGTACGCTCTACGATACTTACATAGAACTCATTCCATAGTTTCCAAGTTGTCACAGAAAAGAATAAGAGAGGGCTTAGCTTCTGGGTGCTGCTTTTCCATGGGATACTTGTTGCTGTATTTCCCAAATACTTGTTCTCTCTTCCGACGGGATGCTACCTAAAAACTTAAAATTTTTACATGCACTGATGTGTTGACCTTCTACTAGTGTGCTTCCTTCGTTTTCTACACTGTTTAGGAATTTAGCCTTTTGAAAATTTACTTTCAGTTCCCACTTATCACAAGCTTCTAATTTTTTTCTTTCCCTAAGGCAGATATTATGTTTATCTCTACTGTGACTTCAGTAAGTAGGAGAGGGCCGAGAGATGTGTGTCAATAGTAAATGGAAATTCCGTGTGGCTAGGACCTCCCGTCGGGTAGACCGTTCGCCTGGTGCAAGTCTTTCGAGTTGACGCCACTTCGGCGACTCGCGTGTCGATGATAAAGACAACACAATACCCAGTCCCTGAGCAGTGAAAATCTACGACGCAGCCGGGAATCGAACCCGGGTTCGATATTAACAAATTCCTCTTCTTCAGAAACGCTTTCCTTGCCATTGCCAGTCTACATTTTATATCCTCTCTACTTCGACCATCATCAGTTACTTTACATCCTAAGTAGCAAAACTCCTTTACTACTTTAAGTGTCTTATTTCCTAATCTAATTCCCTCAGCATCACCCGATTTAATTTTACTACATTCCATTATCCTCGTTTTGCTTTTGTTGATGTTCATCTTATATCCTCCTTTTAAGACACTGTCCATTCCGTTCAACTGCTCTTCCGAGTCCTTTGCTGTCTCTGACAGAATTACAATGTCATCGGCGAACCTCAAAGTTTTTATTTCTTCTCCGTGAATTGTAATACCTACTCCAAATTTTTCTTTTGTTTCCTTTACTGCTTGCTCAATATACAGATTGAATAACATCGGGGAGAGGCTACAACCCTGTCTCACTCCCTTCCCAACCACTGCTTCCCTTTCATGTCTCTCGACTCTTATAACTGCCATCTGGTTTATGTACAAATTGTAAATAGCCTTACGCTCCCTGTATTTTACCCTTGCCACCTTTAGAATTTGAAAGAGAGTATTCCAGTCAACATTGTCAAAAGCTTTCTCTAAGTCTACAAATGCTAGAAACGTAGGTTTGCCTTTTCGTAATCTTTCTTCTAAGATAAGTCGTAAGGATAGTATTGCCTCACGTGTTCCAACATTTCTGCGGAATCCAAACTGATCTTCCGCAAGGTCCGCTTCTATCGGTTTTTCCATTCGTCTGTAAAGAATTCGTGTTAGTATTTTGCAGCTGTGACTTATTAAACTGATAGTTCGGTAATTTTCACATCTGTAAACACCTGCTTTCTTTGGGATTGGAATTATTATATTCTTCTTGAAGTCTGAGGGTATTTCGCCCGTCTCATAAATCTTGCTCATCAGATGGTAGAGTTTTGTCATGACTGGCTCTCCCAAGGCCGTCAGTAGTTCTAATGGAATGTTGTCTACTCCCGGGGCCTTGTTTCGACTCAGGTCTTTCAGTGCTCTGTCAAACTCTTCCCGCAGTATTGTATTTCCCATTTCATCTTCATCTGCATCCTCTTCCATTTCCAGTACATCGCCCTTGTATAAACTTTCTATATACTCCTTCCACCTTTCCGCCTTCCCTTCTTTGCTTAGAACTGGGTTTCCATCTGAGCTCTTGATATTCATACAAGTGGCTCTCTTTTCTCCAAAGGTCTCTTTAATTTTCCTGTAGGCAGTATCTGAATATTACTATCAATTGAGCCCGAATACCACAGCAGCAGAAAAGTTAATTCCTATAATTGTTCAATAAAATGGGTAGCAATTTGCACACTGGTGTTACTTATTAAACACTTACTTGACAGGGAAGTACTATAACAGAAATTTGACAATAAAATAAGAGATAACCAGTAACATTTATTACGTGTATGCTGCAAAACTTTAATTAATTTTAGTAACAGCTGATGTGGGGCACTGAATGTCCTATACATAATGCAATGAAATCTAAATGTCTTGGCTATTCTTTAACGTCTATGATATTGTCACCAGCACTGAAATTAATTTTGCAGACACCTATTTGACTGTATATCTTTCTGTGTAACAGCGATTGCTAAGTCGGAATGTACTATGGATCGGTGCACTGTAGTGTAATGGCAGTGACTGTACTGGGCTAGCCACAGGCGATAAAAGGTGCTGTCTGTCGGCAGGAGCTGAACTGTCAGTGTGTCCATAGGGCAGAGCCTTTTCTGCCTGCTGGTGGGAGCGATGTAGTCCTCAGTTGGCAGTTGGAAACACTGCTGGCAGACGAACACAACATGCCGATCAACGTGGCGGTAGAAGCAGAAAGTAGTCCTTAGAGAGAAAGTATACAGAGAGAGTGGCCATAGGTGAACTTGCCCGTGATTGGTTGATTAGCTTTGGCGCCATTTTTCTGCCAAACGTCTCTCGCGCTTCCTATGTTCGCAGTGCTTTTTAGTTGAATTGAAATTCAGAGGATTTTTGGAAACGATTAAGAGGTATTTGAATTATTGAGAGACTTGTTATCCGTTGTAAGTACATGCTCGATTGTATATCATTTTTAGTACGTAATTAGCGTTTGCGATCTTGAATACGAGTTGAAATAATGAAGCGTTTTGTGATGAAGTCGGTAGTCCTATGGCCTAATGAAACTAATATATTTCAGTGCTTATGGAAAAGGCCATGTGGCTAGCAAATTATTTAAGAGACAAGAGACAAGAAGAGAGAGATGACCAAAATTCCAGGCCATCCTTGAGGTATTCAATACATAGATTGGTTGCAGGCTGCTACTCATTGCTTATATATTAAACTTGAAACTTGACGTTTCATATTTGTGAGAAACAGAGGTTCAAAATATCTACTGTACTAGAAACTTGTAGAAACGTACTGTGGGGTAGAAGGGATACGGTAGTTTTCTTGTTATATTTGGTCATTATTACAGTAGCCTACATTTAACATTACCAGATTTTTGTAATCTTTTTTGTTTGTTATTTACTATACGAGTATGAAAGGAAGTCATAAGCAGTTGTTACTTGAAACATTGTGACATGCAAAAAGTTTGAAGACGTGACATGAAGTACTAATACGTCTCACACTTTTTGCATATCACAAGCAAACAACTGCTAACGACTTTCATTCATCTGACGTAATACAGGTACGTTAAATCTTTAGCGTTATGCACTTCCGATACAAAACATATGCTATACACTATTTTTTTATTTACGTAGCTTTCATTGCAACATGTCTAGTAATCGAACTTTAAAGGAGATAAATGCAAGTAACGAATAATTTTTACAGCCACTGTATTAAGTTTTCCTGTGTTGTACGTAGTAGTCTACTATGCGTATATTATAGCTGTAGAGAAAGGCATTGAACGAATGATTTCACCATATTGTCTTGTGCTTTTGATTCGGTGAGTGTGTACTCCACTACTCCACTACTGGACATTCAAAAGTCCCGCCCGCAGTTTGGCTGAAAAATGGCCGCCGTATCGTCCCGTTGGCCACTCTCTCCCTATACAGGCTGTCTAGTAGTCCTGAATAGCGAGTGCCATCTACAGGCTGCTGTTAGGAACTGAGTGGCACCAGGTGAGTGGTTGTGGCTCTGCGGCGGCGATATTATTGCGTATCTCTTGAGCCATGTAAACAGCACAAAAACATAGGAAAGTGTTATGAGTTGCAGATATTCCCAGAAGCTATAAATATGTACTTAGCTCGCTGTATTTGGAACTCAAACTAGAGCAGGAAGCCTAAGGTCATACATAACAGAGCAATGGTCCAGTCACTGCATCATGCAACCTATGCCAAAGATCGTAGTTTCGCACCGACAAAGTTACAGAACTTGTAGTGGGGAAGACTTGATGCCGTGAACTTGTTTGAGAAAACATTGTTACGATCAGCCTCGTAAAGCGCAAGCCATTCCGCACAGCTGGTCCTTCGTTGCTCTTGGCGATCTTCTGTTAGGCGACGAAGGACCCAGTGGGCACAAACCTTTGAGCACCCAAACTGGTGGACGAGTGTGTCAGCACTACCAACAGACGCATCTATTCGTGCAGCGAGGTGTTTGATTGTGATCCATAACAGCGTCGACTAAGAGTGTCTGAACCTTTCTACATTGCCGTCGGCCGGCACACAGGAGATGGAACATGTTTGCCGACCTCGCTCCGATGATTACAAACGCCTCTCCCAAAACTCACCGTGCTTTTATTCAATTTCAGGTCTTTGTAGACATACTGCAAGCCACAATAAACTCAATGAAAACTCTCGGTTCGGAACGCACTTACACTATGTGATCAAAAGTATCCGGACACCTGGCTGAAAATCACAAGTTCGTGGCGCCCTCCACCGGTAATGCTGGAATTCAGTATGGTGTTGGCCCACCCTTAGCCTTGATGACAGCTTCTACTCTCTCAGGCATACGTTCAGTCAGGTGCTGGAAGGTTTCTTGGGGAATGGCAGCCCGCTTTTCACAGACTGCTACACTGAGGAGATGCATAGACGTCGGTCGGTGAGGCCTGGCACGAAGTCGGTGTTACAGAGCATTCCACAGGTGTTATACGGGATGCAGATCACGACTCAGTGCAGGTCAGTCCATTACAGGAATGTTATTGTCGTGTAAGCACTCCATCACAAACCGGGTGCTCTATGAACAGGTGCACGATCGCGTTGAAAGATGCAACGCCATCCACGAATTGCTCTTCAACAGCGGGAAGTAAGGTGCTTAAAACGACAATGTTGGCCTGTGCTTTGATAGTGCCACGCATAAAAATAAGGGTTGCAAGCCCCCTCCGTCGAAAACACGACCACACCATTACACCATCGCATCCGAATTTTACTGTTGGCACTACACACGCTGGCAGATGACGTTCACCGAGCATTCGCCATACCCACACTCTGCCATCGGATCGTGTACCGTGATTTGTTATTTCACACAACGTTTTTCCACTGTTCAGTCGTCCAATGTTTACGCTCCTTACACCAAGCCAGGCGCCGTTAGGCATTTACAGGCATGATGTGTGGCTCATCCAGGTTTTCTTACCTCCCGGCTAACTGTCATAGTACTTGCAGTGGATTCTGATGCTGTTTAGAATTACTTCGTGATGGTCTGGATAGATGTCTGCCTATTACAGATTACGACCCTCTTCAACAGCTGTCCGTGTCACTCAACAGACGAGGTCGGCCTGTACGTTTTTGTGCTGTACGTGTCACTTCACTTTTACATTTCACTATTACACCGGAAACAGTAGACCTAGGGATGTTTAGGAGTGTGGAAGTCACGCATACAGACGTATGACCCAAGTGACACCCAATCACCTGACCATGCTCGAAGTCGGTGAGTTCCGCGGAGAGCCCCATTCTGCTCTCTCACGATGTCTAATGACTACTGATGAGGTTTTGACATGGAGTACCTGGCCGTAGATGGCAGCACAATGCACCTAATATGATAATCGTATGTTTTTGTGAATGTCCGGATACTTTTGATCACACAGTGTACGTTACAGATGCCGTTTTGAAGGCTATATGTAGCGCCGGTACCTATCAGAACTTCATGGAACTATACGGACTGTGACGAGAATATTCCACGATGCCCCACAACATGTTTTCAACTGAAACCGCCTGAGAAAAAAATTTGTTGCATTACTTACTGAACGCCCCCATACATCCCGTGGACAATAGACACGTTTAATTAAATTGTTCATATTACCGGCTCCTGTATAATTTACTATTTCACCTGAAACTTTTTGTATAGTCCTAGGGACATTCTTGGTTCATTGTGACAGAAACTTAATCCTCAGATAGATTTTATGATTTATTTTATCGTAAATGGTGTCGTGGTGTCCAAAATGATATCGTTTTGGTTTTGGCTATAAAAAGCAATTTATTTTTACTTTCACCACAAATATTTATTCGCACATTTCATATTTGCATACCTTAGAACAAAAAACGCCAGTTTAATGTATAAAAGACTCAAAATACAAAACAAAAGGATAATACGTAATCCTGCCTAACAGTAAAGTTAAATGAAACATAAACAGTCAAACTACACTCCTGGAAATGGAAAAAAGAACACATTGAACCGGTGTGTCAGAACCACCATACTTGCTCCGGACACTGCGAGAGGGCTGTAAAGCAATGATCACACGCACGGCACAGCGGACACACCAGGAACCGCGGTGGTGGCCGTCGAATGGCGCTAGCTGCGCAGCATTTGTGCACCGCCGCCGTCAGTATCAGCCAGTTTGCCGTGGCATACGGAGCTCCATCGCAGTCTTTAACACTGGTAGCATGCCGCGACAGCGTAGACGTGAACCGTATGTGCAGTTGACGGACTTTGAGCGAGGGCATATAGTGGGCATGCGGGAGGCCGGGTGGACGTACCGCCGAATTGCTCAACACGTGGGGCGTGAGGTCTCCACAGTACATCGATGTTGTCGCCAGTGGTCGGCGGAAGGTGCACCTGCCCGTCGACCTGGGACCGGACCACAGCGACGCACGGATGCACGCCAAGACCGTAGGATCCTACGCAGTGCCGTAGGGGACCGCACCGCCACTTCCCAGCAAATTAGGGACACAGTTGCTCCTGGGGTATCGGCGAGGACCATTCGCAACCGTCTCCATGAAGCTGGGCTACGGTCCCACACACCGTTAGGCCGTCTTCCCCTCACGCCCCAACATCGTGCAGCCCGCCTCCAGTGGTGTCGCGACAGGCGTGAATGGAGGGACGAATGGAGACGTGTCGTCTTCTGCGATGAGAGTCGCTTCTGCCTTGGTGCCAATGATGGTCGTATGCGTGTTTGGCGCCGTGCAGGTGAGCGCCACAATCAGGACTGCATACGACCGAGGCACACAGGGCCAACACCCGGCATCATGGTGTGGGGAGCAATCTCCTACACTGGCCGTACACCTCTGGTGATCGTGGAGGGGACACTGAATAGTGCACGGTACATCCAAACCGTCATCGAACCCATCGTTCTACCATTCCTAGACCGGCAAGGGAACTTGCTGTTCCAACAGGACAATGCACGTCCGCATGTATCCCGTGCCACCCAACGTGCTCTAGAAGGTGTAAGTCAACTACCATGGCCAGCAAGATCTCCGGATCTGTCCCCCATTGAGCATGTTTGGGACTGGATGAAACGTCGTCTCACGCGGTCTGCACGTCCAGCACGAACGCTGGTCCAACTGAGGCGCCAGGTGGAAATGGCATGGCAAGCCGTTCCACAGGACTACATCCAGCATCTCTACGATCGTCTCCATGGGAGAATAGCATCCTGCATTGCTGCGAAAGGTGGATATACACTGTACTAGTGCCGACATTGTGCATGCTCTGTTGCCTGTGTCTATGTGCCTGTGGTTCTGTCAGTGTGATCATGTGATGTATCTGACCCCAGGAATGTGTCAATAAAGTTTCCCCTTCCTGGGACAAAGAATTCACGGTGTTCTTATTTCAGTTTCCAGGAGTGTAGTTTGCCGTATTAGAAATAACCTGAATCAGTGACAGACTACTGTAAGATGAATATATGAGGTGTGAAAAATTAGCAGCATATAATGAACTTCATATTTGAATTGATTCACCATTTCTGCACAACTGTTTCATATTCACCCAAGTAGTCCTCTGCACTCTCTTGTAATTATGTAATAGGCGTATTTAAACTGTTTTAGCATGTAATTATCTGAACTGTTTCTTATTTAAATTGTTTTGTTAATTAAATTGCATTGTGTATTATTGAGAAAGAGCGGGAAACCGCGCATAGATACATTTTGAGAAAGAGCGGGAAACAGCGGGCAGTAATACATCTGTAATGGTAGCAGGGATTGTCTGCACCAAAAACCATTGTTGGCGGCGAGACCGCACTTTTGTAGCATTGAGCGTTGGAAGCGAGCAGTTGCGAGTAAGATGTGAGACGAGGCAGTCGTAGCTAGCGAGACATGAGAGGAGGTCGCTGTAAGCGAGGTATGAATTAACACTTTGAAAGAAGCGGTGTGCTCGCCAGCCACTCGCTATATGTAGCGCAATGCTAGTTTTTAAGAATTTTTGTAAAGAACTATGCCCCTTGTAATTGTTTGTCAAGATCGTTCTCAGAATATAGTTATGTAATTTTGATGGAAAATTAGGTATGTAGCGCAACGCTACTTTTTAAGAATTTTTGTAAAGAACTATACCCCTTGTAATTGTTTGTCAAGATCATTCTCAGAATATAGTTAACTTCTACCAGATTAAATGCATTAAGAATTTTCTATCCCAAAATCATTCACGTAAATGCTTTACGGAATTTATTGTTATCTTAAAAGAAAAGTCTAAACTGAGCTTCAGCTTTTATCAAATCTAAATTAACTTCAACTTAAAGAATTCCAGTCACAAAGTATTATGAAACTCCACCAGCAGCTTATAATTATGTTAAAGAGAAGTAAGTATATTCATTCCACAGTTTGCTGTAGCAGTCAGATGGCGATCCAGTATAAATAATTAAAGGTAAGAATCAGTCTTAATAATTTCAGGTAACGACTGAGGGCCACGGCGACAACACATTTTATGTTTCGTCGTAATAATCAGCAGGTAGTCTTGACAGAGCAGCAGTTAAAAGATTTTAAGAGACGCAGCGTTCAGTCAGCAAGCAAACGTACATCCAATATTAGACGGGAAGGTTTCACTTTATTCACCCAAGTAGTCCTCTGCACTCTCTTTACACGTCACTGAAAGACATATGCCTGCTAAACAAACACTTCCACGTTTACAATGTACTGCAGGAGTACCCCATCATGTTTGCAGGAACTTTCTTGATCAAGTTAAGGTTTGGTGTCCTGAAACTCATTTAAGATTCAATAGCCGAACACTTACACCTATTTCTGCAATCCAAACTGGAGGTCTTCTCTCTGTATCCATATCTTTTTCCTTATTTGATTCAATAGAGTCACAGTCATGTAAACTCCTGTAAGAAGGCTAATTTTCATCGTCGGATTCATTTGCTTTACTAACTTCACCTTCTTCTAATGTTTTTTTCACTAAATCCAGAAAATATGGACTAAGCACTGACTTAAGTGAATGAGAACTCGAAACGATGGTAACACTGAAAATAATTAAAACACTACTTAAGTCTAAAAATAAAATGGTTCTTAGTTGTTAAGTAAATTTTTGTCATGTAGGAAACAGAAACACTGACGGTGTTATGGGGATAATAGTGGCATTACCCAAACTTTACAGCTGTGCAATGGTAAAACGGACGGATCGACAGTTTCCAGGTCTGTTATCAACTACCTGCAAGGTATGTGCAACTACCAACTACTGAATGACAAACAGGGTTTACAGTTTCATTGACATCGAAAACGTCCCACAGCTCCTTTTGCAGGTTAATTTTGGGAGAAGAGTAACGGTAAGATGATAATGATACTAAATTTGGGCGCTGTCTGGGGCACAGAAGCCAATTCCACGGCGTAGTTGGTTACTTGTTGTCCTGTGTTAATGTGGCGGTTTCAAAGATAAGAGGCGAAAACCTCATATTTGATTCAAAATGGAAAAAATATTCGTACAACGATAGAGTACTAACTTCGGTAGAAATGTGTGACGTAAGAGATCACTGCTCTTCAGTGGCATTTCTGTTTACACTATGTAATTTGAGAAAACTCATTGAGAGGTGCGAACAGCACGAGAATTAAACCAGAAGTGAACGTGTATCAGAGCAATGCGTTTAGCTGACGTGTTTCCCTTTCTTTTGTGCAGTGGCGGGTGAGGGCCGTCTATTAACTTACACCCACAGCCCGGAGTTTATTACGGCTGGACGCACTTGAGATGCCTCTACGATTTAATTTACTCCAAAAGGGCGCTCCCCGCGAGCAATTACGTCGCAGGAAATTGCGCTCAACCAGACAGGAAATTGCTCACTTAGTCGGAACTCGTGGAAAGTTATTGGATCTAAAACTAATCTCAGACTTACAAAATTGCTCTCAGGCTGTCGTGCACAGCATGCGTTTGTTGGAACTATCAACGCTCGCCGCCAGGCGATCATTATTACATTATTACGATCTCTCATGGCGACTAGCTGCCACGCAGCCAAGTTTTACACGCTTGTAACTGACGTCGAAGAACAATACTGTTACGTTCTCAATAAAGTTAATGACGTAACAATTTGAGCTGCAGACATGGATCAAAACCAATGCACAGTTCAGAACCGGTTACGACAATAAGAAAAAGGTAGACAGAAATAGTAGTCTGCCGTTTCGATGCTGTCGTATGTTTGAACATTTGAAGTTACGCGCCCGCACTGACGAGTGCATCTGGCCATTGTAGTCGACAATGAGACCACTCGAAGCAGATCTTCAGTGTTTGACCCTAGCTGAAATGTAAGAATGATGTTGCTGATGTCACCCCGTACCGGCGGGCAATTTGCCGTACTAACAACATCTGCTTCCATAAAAGGACAAGGCGCGCAGCGTCTAATAAGTGTACTGAGCCTAATCATTATCACCTTTCGTGCAGATTTATAATATTTGCTGGTCTTGGAGGAAATGAAAGTGATGGATGTGGGAGCTATAGATGGACATGCGTTTAGAGTACAACACGGAAATCTTAGGGACCTGGGTTCGAGTACGAAAATGGAAAGTTTTTGTTTTTTTAATTTTCTACTATCATGTTACTTGCACTGTAAATAATCCGAAATACGAACAAAGTAACCCACTCGTATGCAGCGCAATATGATAAAACCCTTTCTGCAAAATGATTTCCAATATGGGGAAACTTGCAACAGCCCTATACAAAAAACGTTCGTCTAATGTGATGAAGTTCTATGTAGAGGAGAACAAATTCCTTCTGTTAGTTGACTCGTGAGGAAGACAAGCAAATCCACAATTATATGACGACATTTTTGAAAATGAAGGATTGTCATTGTGCAGTATTCAAGTGATTAGCCCCCGACTCACGGAAAAAAGAACAAACCCACTCTGTCACTGAGAGAGAAAAAGAAATAACGTCCAGAGAAAACTGCATCAAAATATGATACGTTCCCTTGTACAACACCAGCTACCCTTTCCAGTACATGGCAAAATGATTCGTTGCGCGTGCTTTGCGGCCAGTCTATGCGACGACTGCGCATCTTTTATGAGCGTACACACAAAGTCTGTATTTCTGTAGAAACTTTAAATCAACTGTGTAAAGGTAAAATTGTGGCGTTTAAAACGAGTGCGAGGTGACGAGAAAATTACTGCTTCCCGTGCCTTCACTAGGCATATCATCCCAGCACGTGTAAGTCATCGATGGTAAAAGAACTAATAATAAAAGTACCTACTGTTATATACGATGTCCTGGTGTACACTTTATAATCCCTTCCTGGAAATAAATTTTCCTTTGACTTCAAGTTTTGTGTTTTTTATCAACATTTTGAAAAATTCAATAAATGAGTATATATGAAGATAGTAACAGTTCTCGAAAGAACAGATACCATTGATGACTGTGCAACTTCCCTTGATAATTAATTAAAATCCTTAGCTGCTGACAGGCGTTGTTGATATAGCTCGATGGGGACAACAGAAAATATGTGCCCCGACCGGGACTCGAATCCGGGATCTCCTGATTACATGGGAGACGCTCTATCCATCTTTTTTCGTATTGTTCTCATTTTTGTTCGACTTTGTTCGTTGCATTTGTTCGCTGCGTATGTCCCATAACACCCGTGCAAGTTCAGTGTTGAGCCGTTGACTCAGTATTTTATTAAAGAGGGCAGCTAACCCTCTGACCGAACACGCTCAGCTACCGTGTCGGGCTCCATCTCAGCCACCGAGGACACAGATGAATAGCGCGACTGCAGGGAATTATCCCTTGCACGCTTTCCGTGAGACACTCATTCCCAACTGTCCACAATATAAAAACATACGTAATGTTCCTAATACATATCTGCCCATCCACTCATTACTCGCGCCAACTAAGGTGACGATACCCGTAAGAGTTCGGGCAACCTGTGCGCGTTCGCACAGACGAAGGTAATGAGTGGATTGCCAGTATCTATTAGGAACATTACGTATGTTTTTATATTGTGGACAATTGGGAGTGAGGGTCTCACGGAAAGCGTGCAAGGGGTAAATCCCTGCGGTCGCACTATCCTCGGTGGCTCAGATGGACTGAGCGTCTGCCATGTGAGCAGGAGATCCTAGGTCCGAGTCCCGGTCGGGGCACACATTTTCAGCTGTCCCCATCGAGGTACATCAATAATAACTCTCAGCAGCTGAGGGCTTCAATTAATTATCAATAAATTATCTTCATTTCGGTTTATTTGCAGTCCCAGTGACATAAAAATTGCTTATGTTCTGGCGTAACATCTAGCACCGACACATCGGCCCGGAACGCAACAGCCAAGATGGTTGTTGGGTGACGTCCACCAACAGTACACTGACTTGGACCGCACCACTACAGGAGCGGCCACTATACGAAGAGAATACACTCCTGGAAATTGAAATAAGAACACCGTGAATTCATTGTCCTAGGAAGGGGAAACTTTATTGATACATTCCTGGGGTCAGATACATCACATGATCACACTGACAGAACCACAGGCACATAGACACAGGCAACAGAGCATGCACAATGTCGGCACTAGTACAGTGTATATCCACCTTTCGTAGCAATGCAGGCTGCTATTCTCCCATGGAGACGATCGTAGAGATGCTGGATGTAGTCCTGTGGAACGGCTTGCCATGCCATTTCCACCTGGCGCCTCAGTTGGACCAGCGTTCGTGCTGGACGTGCAGACCGCGTGAGACGACGCTTCATCCAGTCCCAAACATGCTCAATGGGGGACAGATCTGGAGATCATGCTGGCCAGGGTAGCTGACTTACACCTTCTAGAGCACGTTGGGTGGCAGTCCTGATTGTGGCGCTCACCTGCACGGCGCCAAACACGCATACGACCATCATTGGCACCAAGGCAGAAGCGACTCTCATCGCTGAAGACGACACGTCTCCATTCGTCCCTCCATTCACGCCTGTCGCGACACCACTGGAGGCGGGCTGCACGACGTTGGGGCGTGAGCGGAAGACGGCCTAACGGTGTGCGGGACCGTAGCCCAGCTTCATGGAGACGGTTGCGAATGGTCCTCGCCGATACCCCAGGAGCAACAGTGTCCCTAATTTGCTGGGAAGTGGCGGTGCGGTCCCCTACGGCACTGCGTAGGATCCTACGGTCTTGGCGTGCATCCGTGCGTCGCTGCGGTCCGGTCCCAGGTCGACGGGCACGTGCACCTTCCGCCCACCACTGGCGACAGCATCGATGTACTGTGGAGACCTCACGCCCCACGTGTTGAGCAATTCGGCGGTACGTCCACCCGGCCTCCCGCATGCCCACTATACGCCCTCGCTCAAAGTCCGTCAACTGCACATACGGTTCACGTCCACGCTGTCGCGGCATGCTACCAGTGTTAAAGACTGCGATGGAGCTCCGTATGCCACGGCAAACTGGCTGACACTGACGGCGGCGGTGCACAAATGCTGCGCAGCTAGCGCCATTCGACGGCCAACACCGCGGTTCCTGCTGTGTCCGCTGTGCCGTGCGTGTGATCATTGCTTGTACAGCCCTCTCGCAGTGTCCGGAGCAAGTATGGTGGGTCTGACACACCGGTGTCAATGTGTTCTTTTTTCCATTTCCAGGAGTGTATTTAGTGGTGACTTGTGATCTATATTAATTGCTTGCATAGATATGGTATATATCGAACAACATCGATTATTTGCATGTCGCCAATTGCTTGCGACAGCTCTCTGAAATAAGGCAAAGTTAAGTATTGTCAGTTTAATTTACTGTAATAAACTCCATTAATCTGATTTGTTTGAATTGTTGTCTAGCTATCCGACAAGATAGCTTCCTAGGCACCCTATATTAGACGAGTGGGCAGGATCTTAACAGTTTCCATATAGGCACCATGACTCCTCGACCTTCGGATTGCCACTCAGCACTCTTTCTGCTGTGCCAGCAGCTGTCTGAAAGCAACGCCGACATAAATGGCTGATGCCTTCTCTGATCCGCGTCAGAAGCACTGTTTTCTCTAAAAGCTAGGCCATCTGAAGCTTCAAGCTCTGCGTATGTAATAAATTTGGACGAAATCGGTGACGACGAGTAGGCGTGGGCTCCTTGTAAGCTGTAAATGGACCTTGGAATCACGTTAACAGACTAAACGGTCAATTGAAGGTTCTCCTATTTGTGGTTGCGCCATTGAGGACTCAAAGTACCCTGCTGAACTGAACAGGGATCAAAGGTTTATGTTCACCTCCATTCGACAGGTGGCTATATATTGCGATTACCTGCGGTCAAAGTAATAGTGAGGTAAACGTTTACGGTTTAACGCCTGCTACAATCGCAAGTTATCAAGATTTAACTGAGTTTGAACGTGGTGTTTTAGTCGATGCACGAGCGATGTGACACAGCATCTCCGTTGTAGCGATGAAGTGGGGATTTTCCCGTACGTCCATTTCACGGACATCGCTGCGGCCGGAAAAATGTCCTGCAGGAACGGGACCAACGAAGTCTGAAGAGAATCTTTCAACTTGACAGGAGCGCAACCCTTCCGCAAATTGCTGCAGATTTCAACACTGGGCCATCAAGTGTCAGCGTGCGAACCATTCAACGAAACATAATCGATATGGGCTTTCGGAGACGAGGATCCACTTGTGTACCCTTGATAGTACGACGCTCCTCGCCTGGGCCCGTCAACACCGACATTGGACTGTTAATGACTGGAAAGGTGTTGCCTGGTCGGACGAGTCTCGTTTCATATTGTATGGAGCGGACGGACGTAGACAGGTATGGAGACAGCCTTATGAATCCGTGGACCCTGCATGTCAGCAGCGGACTGTTGAAACTGGTGAAGACTCTGTAATGGTATGGAGTGTGTTCAGTTGGAATGATACTCCTAGATATAACGCTGTTCATTCACGTTCGTTATGCATTCCGATTGACTTGGGCAATTCCAGAAGGACAATGCGACACGACTCATGTCCAGAATTGCTCCAGGAATACTCTTCTGAGTTTAAACACTGCCGCTTGGCACCAAACTTCCCAGGCATGAGCATATCTGAGATGCCTTGGGACGTGCTGTTCAGAGGAGGTCTCGGCCCCTTCGTACTCTTACCGATTTATGGACAGCCTCGAAGGATTCATGGTGTCAGTTCCCTTCACCGCAACTTCAGACATTAGTCGAGTCCATGCAATGTCGTGTTGCGGCACTTCAGCGTGCTCGCGAGGAGGCCCTACAGGATGTTACGTAAGTTTCTTTGGCTCTCGAGTATACATTCAGGGTGGTCAAAAACAGTCTGAAAAGCTTGTGGTAGCTGGATAACAGTTTAGAAAAAAAATTCTATACGTTGTCGCTTCCGACTTAATTAGCATTGAGCATTGCGAGTCAGGCAGTTGAGAGCGGAAATTCATGCGGCCCGCCAGATGCAATTGTCAGTTGTTCTCACATCGTAGATGATACTGCACGACGCTGCTCAGCCTTTGGCTCGGGTTCGATCCGTTCTACCGTCCCCTGTCCAATTTTTGTATCGTTTCCTTGTTCGGATTTAGGAAAACAAACGAAGGACGTTTTGGGGAGGGGGGGGGGGGACTGTCTCTGGCGGGCCGTTTGAATTTGCACGACCAACGGCTTGATTGGCTAACTCAAGTGCTAATTAACTCGGAAGCAGCGTAACTGACCGACTTTAAACTAACGCATCTAATCAGAAGAATTCCACTTAGAAGAGACCCACCTTCATGTTACTGTCAATTCTTACTAGACCTACAAATTGTTAGTGATTGTTGAATCAAGGGCAGGAGAGATGAACCACTTGATTGTCCATGAGAAGTATACTTAATGGGATACACTGAAACGTAAAACAATTACCCTTCAAAAGTGGCATAAAACAGTTAAGAAAAAGCATTAGTAACGGTACGAGTCAAATGAAATACAATTACAAATAACGAGGTAAGTCAGATTACGAAACCGAAGCCAAAGTAATGGCATATTTGACTATGCGTTTGTGGAGGCACTCTTGTTAGGAGCAATGAAACTGAAATGCACCCCTTCTCCAATTCTTATCAGGACCCACGTAGATTACTTACACGTATAAAAAAAAGATACTGCTGCTAGCTGTTAATTTTGAGCAGTTCATTGTTCCAGTTATGTTTCTCGTCACTCATCATGCACGCCTAAAAGTAATTAACTTCTGCTACATAATGTCATAAATCTGACGATTTTCATCCTTATGATTGATTGAGTTGTAATATCGTCACATGGCACTTGGTTATAGGATTAATGAGAAGTCTTCATTACGACGTACTATAGAAGTCAAGAGAAACCCTTCAAAGAAGGGGAGATGACGCGCAACAGTTACTTTGCTGAAATATTAACTCTGGTGAGACACATGAGATGTATTTGAAATACGAAAACAGAAAGCCGGACACGACTATTTCTATAAGGAAACCGAACTACGTAAAATACGATGTTGCATTGCGTCAGTTTCTTAGAGGCTCATGGCGACAATGTCCCACGCCCGGGTTCCCGGGTTCGATTCCCGGCGGGGTCGGGGATTTTCTCTGCCTCGTGATGACTGGGTGTTGTGTGATGTCCTTAGGTTAGTTAGGTTTAAGTAGTTCTAAGTCCTAGGGGACTGATGACCATAGATGTTAAGTCCCATAGAGCTCAGAGCCATTTGAACCATGGCGCCTATGGAAATTTTCCTTTACGCTCTCAAAACTGACAAAGTGATATTTTAGTGAACGTAGGTCAGTGATGTGCTCCGCACTTGACAGTTGATGTGAGTAAATCGAAATGACACTTTCGCTGAAAAATGTCTCTGAGATCTGCTTGATTTCCAGATGCTAAGCGAGTGCTCCAAATGGCTTATGATTCCCGTCCCTTGTGGCCACCTGCATTGGACAGAACACAGCTGTTAACATATGAGCGGTAATGAGCCAAGTAACACCTAAAAACGGTTTTCATTCGTAGCTTAAGCAGAAGTCACGTTTGTGAAGTTTTGGAAACTTAAACCCGTTAGCTGAATGACCGTTGTCATCACTTCGCTAGGCACCAGTAAAATAGTAATTTTTACTGATGTTTTACAAATACGAGTATAAGTACTTAATAAGGATAAAATGTATTATAATAGGTACAAAAAAATTTAAATACATGAATGATAATTAAATCATCTCGTATAAAATATCCCTAAGCTAAGATCGTACATTACGATTAAAAACACAAAAAGTAGCTTGCGTCCTGTCGCGTGTATTTACAGAGAAATACAGCAAGATCGAAGAACAGAAAATATTTCATTTGTTGTGACTATTCCATACTTTCGTTAAGAGAGCTATACTGTGAGCACGAAAGGATGAACGTATTGGTTGCTGTTGTTGTGGTCCTTAGTCCTGAGACTGTTTTGATGCAGCTCTCCATGCTACTCTAGCCTGTGCAAGCTTCTTCATCTCCCAGTACTTACTGCAACCTACATCCTTCTGAATCTGCTGGCTGTATTCATCTCTTGGTCTCCCTCTACGATTTTTACCCTCCACGCTGCCCTCCAATGCTAAATTTGTGATCCGTTGACGCCTCAAAACATGTCCTAACAAACCGGTCCCTTCTTTCTGTCAAGTTGTGCCACAAACTCCTCTTCTCCCCAACTCTATTCAATACCTCCTCATTAGTTGTGTGATCTACCCATTTAATCTTCAGCATTCTTATGTAATACCACATTTCGAAAGCTTCTATTCTCTTCTTGTCCAAACTACACTCCTGGAAATGGAAAAAAGAACACATTGACACCGGTGTGTCAGACCCACCATACTTACTCCGGACACTGCGAGAGGGCTGTACAAGCAATTATCACACGCACGGCACAGCGGACACACCAGGAACCGCGGTGTTGGCCGTCGAATGGCGCTAGCTGCGCAGCATTTGTGCACCGCCGCCGTCAGTGTCAGCCAGTTTGCCGTGGCATACTGAGCTCCATCGCAGTCTTTAACACTGGTAGCATGCCGCGACAGCGTGGACGTGAACCGTATGTGCAGTTGACGGAGTTTGAGCGAGGGCGTATAGTGGGCATGTGGGAGGCCGGGTGGACGTACCGCCGAATTGCTCAACACGTGGGGCGTGAGGTCTCCACAGTACATCGATGTTGTCGCCAGTGGTCGGCGGAAGGTGCACGTGCCCGTCGACCTGGGACCAGACTGCAGCGACGCACGGATGCACGCCAAGACCGTAGGATCCTACGCAGTGCCGTAGGGGACTGCACTGCCACTTCCCAGCAAATTAGGGACGACACTGTTGCTCCTGGGGTATCGGCGAGGACCATTCGCAACCGTCTCCATGAAGCTGGGCTGCGGTCTCGCACACCGTTAGGCCGTCTTCCGCTCACGCCCCAACATCATGCAGCCCGCCTCCAGTGGTGTCGCGACAAGCGTGAATGGAGGGAGAATGGAGACGTGTCGTCTTCAGCGATGAGAGTCGCTTCTGCCTTGGTGCCAATGATGGTCGTATGCGTGTTTGGCGCCGTGCAGGTGAGCGCCACAATCAGGACTGCATACGACCGAGGCACACAGGGCCAACACCCGGCATCATGGTGTGGGGAGCGATCTCCTACACTGGCCGTACACCTCTGGTGATCGTCGAGGGGACACTGAATAGTGCACGGTACATCCAAACCGTCATCGAACCCATCGTTCTACCATTCCTAGACCGGCAAGGGAACTTGCTGTTCCAACAGGACAATGCACGTCCGCATGTATCCCGTGCCACCCAACGTGCTCTAGAAGGTGTAAGTCAACTACTCTGGCCAGCAAGATCTCCAGATCTGTCCCCCATTGAGCATGTTTGGGACTGGATGAAACGTCGTCTCACGCGGTCTGCACGTCCAGCACGAACGCTGGTCCAACTGAGGCGCCAGGTGGAAATGGCATGGTAAGCCGTTCCACAGGACTACATCCAGCATCTCTACGATCGTCTCCATGGGAGAATAGCATCCTGCATTGCTGCGAAAGGTGGATTTACACTGTACTAGTGCCGACATTGTGCATGCTCTATTGCCTGTGTCTATGTGCCTGTGGTTCTGTCAGTGTGATCATGTGATGTATCTGACCCCAGGAATGTGTCAATAAAGTTTCCCCTTCCTGGGACAATGAATTCACGGTGTTATTATTTCAATTTCCAGGAGTGTAGTTATCGTCCACGTTTCACTTCCATACATGGCTACGATCCATACAAATACTTTCAGAAACGACTTCCTGACACTTAAATCTATACTCGATGTTAACAAATTTATCTTCTTCAGAAACGATTTCCTTGCCATTGCCAGTCTACATTTTATATCCTCTCTACTTCGACCATCATCATTTATTTTACTGCCTAAATAGCAAAACTTCTTTACTACTTTAAGTGTCTCATTTCCTAATCTAATTCTCTCAGCATCACCCGATTTAATTGGACTGCATTCCATTACCCTCGTTTTGCTTTTGTTGATGTTCATCTTATATGCTCTTTTCAAGACACTGTCCATTCCGTTCAACTATTCTTCCAAGTCCTTTGCAGTCTCTGACAGAATTACAATGTCATCGGCGAACCTCAAAGTTTTTATTTCTTCTCCATGAATTTTAATACCTATTCCGAATTTTTCTCCTGTTTCCTTTACTGCTTGCTCAATATACAGATGGAATAACATCGGGGACAGGCTAAGACCCTGTCTCACTCCCCAACCACTGCTTCCCTTTCATACCCCTCGACTCTTATTACTGTCATCTGGTTTCTGTACAAATTGCAAATAGCCTTTCGCTCCCTGTATTTTACCCCTGCCACCTTCAGAATTTGAAAGAGAGTATTCCAGTTAACATTGTCAAAAGCTTTCTCTAAGTCTACGAATGCTAGAAACGTAGGTTTGCCTTTAAATAATCTTTCTTCTAAAATAAGTCGTAAAGTTAGTATTGCCTCACGTGTTCCAACATTTCTACGGAATCCAAACTGACCTTCCCCGAGGTCCGTTTCTACCAGTTTTTCCATTCGTCTGTAAAGAATTCGCGTTAGTATTTTGCAGCTGTGACTTATTAAACTGATAGTTCGGTAATTTTCACATCTGTCAACACCTGCTTTATTTGGGGTTGGAATTATTATATTCTTCTTGAAGTCTGAGGGTATTTGACCTGTCTCATACACCTTGCTCACCAGATGGTAGAGTTTTGTCATGACTGGCTCTCCCAAGGCCGTCATTAGTTCTAATGGAATGTTGTCTACTACCGGGGTCTTGTTTCGACTCAGGTCATTCATTGCCAGGTCAAACTCTTCACGCAGTATCATATCTCCCATTTCGTCTTCATCTACATCCTCTTCTATTTCCATAATATTGTCGTCAAGTACATCGCCCATGTATAAACCCTCTATATACTCCTTCCATCTTTCCGCCTTCCTTCTTTGCTTAGAACCGGGTTTCCATCTGAGCTCTCGATATTCATACAAGTGGTTCTCTTCTCCCCAAAGTTCTCTTTAATTTTCCTGTAGGCTGTATCTATCTTACCCCTAGTGAGATAAGCCTCTACATCCTTACATTTGTCTTCTAGCCATCCCTGCTTAGCCATTTTGCACTTCCTATCGATCTCATTTTTGAGACGTTTCTATTCCTTTTTGCCTGATTCGCTTACTGCGTTTTTATATTTTCTCCTTTCATCAATTAAATTCAATATTTCTTCTGTTACCCAAGGATTTCTACTAGTCCTCGTCTTTTTACCTACTTGATCGTCTGCTTCCTTCACTAGTTCATCCCTGAAAGCTACCCATTCTTCTTCTACTGTATTTCTTTCCCCCATTCCTGTCAATTGTTCCCTTATGCTCTCCTTGAAACTCTGTATAACCTCTGGTTCTTTTAGTTTATCCAGGTCGCATCTCCTTAAATTCCCACCTTTTTGCAGTTTCTTCAGTTTTAATCTACAGGTCATACCCAATAGATTGTGGTTAGAGTCCACATCTTCCCCTGGAAATGTCTTACAGTTTAAAACCTGGTTCCTAAATCTCTGTCTTACCATTATGTAATCTATCTGATACCTTTTAGTATCTCCAGGATTCTTCCATGTATACAACCTTCTTTTATTATTCTTGAACCAAGTATTAGCTATGATTAAGTTATGCTCTGTACAAAATTCTATCAGACGGCTACGTCTTTCATTTATTCCCCCCTATCTATATTCACCTACTATGTATCCTTCTCTCCCTTGTCCTACTGACGAATTCCAGTCACCCACGATTATTAAGTTTTCGTCTCCCTTCACTATCTGAATAATTTCTTTTATCTCATCATGCATTTCATCAATTTCTTCATCATCTGCAGAGCTAGTTGGCATATAAACTTGCACTACTGTAGTAGGCGTGGCCTTTGTGTATATCATGGCCACAATAATACGTTCACTATGCTGTTTGTAGTAGCTTACCCGCACTCCTATTTTTTTATTCATTATTAAACCTACTCCTGCATTACCCCTACTTGATTTTGTATTTATAACCCTGTATTCACCTGACCAAAAGTCTTGTTCCTCCTGCCATCGAACTTCACTAATTCCCACTATATCTAACTTTAACCTATCTAAACATTGATGGTGGTGTCTGTTTGTTCTATATCGTGTCTCCCTACCACTTTCGCGCAACGACGCTCTGAGCGTGTTTTTTAGGGAATTAACTAGTCTGAACCTAGGAGCTGTTGCTAGGAAGGAGACGCCAGACCACACATGACATGTAGAAATCAGAAGAGTTCAGTGAGACTAGCGATGATATAACCAAATACTTAATGATCTCTGCGTCAGCTCCACTGCACTCCCTGTAAAAGAATCTTAATACTAACTAAATTTAGTGGAAGTTGTTCAAGGCTTTCCTATTTTTAATTAGCTGGTAAAATAACGTCGAAAAAGCAGTTAAGTTTACCATTGGAAATTTTATTCTACTCACAAAACATCGTTTATAAATTGCACTATTGATAAAAGGAAATGTTTTAATACAGGATGGTAAAAACCAACTGCGTTCAACAAAAATGTGAACGAATATTCCCTGAATGGGTTTCCAAGTTCTAGAATCGATCGAAGGATGACCTATGCCATATCACATCTATAATCTAGGTTTAATTTAAGTTTCACAAAAGAGAAAACTATCAAAATGGTCTACAGTGACCCTCAATTATCTTTAATTACTTATCTAACTTGTCGTAAATTACAGTGGCTGATGTGGCTTCTCAATAACTATATAAAAGAAAAATCATCGCGTTTCATATCTATTCTTCAAGTGGCAAATGTGAACACCATGAGTTTTAATTAACGATTGACACTAGTATTACGCAAAAAGGGGGCGTAACAGATGAGACGTCTGCAGTTCTGAGTGAAGCCTTATGCGCTCAAAAATGCTGCATGGCGTGCGTTCATTACCTTGTCGGTGTTTAGGCAGCGTCAGGGCAGCGGCGGGCAACACAGCTCCGCTCACCTCGCCATCTCGGAAGCAACTCTATTCTAACTTCTCCTTACTACATTTACCGAAGTTGGTTTAAAAAAACTATGTGGCTGTGTTTTCACGTGACCAATCAGGGACTCAATGTTAACCTTAAGCTCCACCTACAAAAATTCTGTCTATCCAATGAGAAACGTTATACTTTTCGTTGTGGGGATATGTTTTTAAAGTTTGCAACATAACAGAGACGCGAAAAACTCTCACGCTAAAACCTGCAGCTAGTGTGGTCCTTTTAGCGTTATCGTAAGATCTATACTGTTCTTCTGGAGGGCTCTATCTTTTAACATGGGCTAGGAAGTGGTCCTAATGTAACACACGAAAAGGCTCACGAAAAAACTTGCGGGTGGTAGTGTCCCTTTTTGTGTTATCGTAGGATCTATACTGTTTTTCTGGAGGGCTCTAGCTCTTAACAGGGGCTGGGGGGTGGTCCTTGAGGTAACAGAGACTCGAAAAAGTCTCACGCTAAAACGTGCGGGTGGTGAGGCTCTATTGGTTAGATGGCGACGTGGGTGTCCAGTTTGTCCCTTATCGTAGGGCCTTCTAGCTTAACACGGTTCTGCTCTCGGCTTCTGTTCTCGTTTCTCCCCTCGGAACTGCGTCGGTCTCATGGTGGGAAGGTACGACATGCATTTAGGCATTCTTGTGTTAGTCTGTGGTATTCCATTTGCTCATTAGATACTCGTATTACTTTGGTTAATTTAATGTCACGATTTATTCGGAGATATGTGAGATACTACTACACTCCTGGAAATGGAAAAAAGAACACATTGACACCGGTGTGTCAGACCCACCATACTTGCTCCGGACACTGCGAGAGGGCTGTACAAGCAATGATCACACGCACGGCACAGCGGACACACCAGGAACCGCGGTGTTGGCCGTCGAATGGCGCTAGCTGCGCAGCATTTGTGCACCGCCGCCGTCAGTGTGAGCCAGTTTGCGTGTGGCATACGGAGCTCCATCGCAGTCTTTAACACTGGTAGCATGCCGCGACAGCGTGGACGTGAACCGTATGTGCAGTTGACGGACTTTGAGCGAGGGCGTATAGTGGGCATGCGAGAGGCCGGGTGGACGTACCACCGAATTGCTCAACACGTGGGGCGTGAGGTCTCCACAGTACATCGATGTTGTCGCCAGTGGTCGGCGGAAGGTGCACGTGCCCGTCGACCTGGGACCGGACCGCAGCGACGCACGGATGCACGCCAAGACCGTAGGACCCTACGCAGTGCTGTAGGGGACCGCACCGCCACTTCCCAGCAAATTAGGGACACTGTTGCTCCTGGGGTATCGGCGAGGACCATTCGCAACTATCTCCATGAAGCTGGGCTACGGTCCCGCACACCGTTAGGCCGTCTTCCGCTCACGCCCCAACATTGTGCAGCCCGCCTCCAGTGGTGTCGCGACAAGCGTGAATGGAGAGACGAATGGAGACGTGTCGTCTTCAGCGATGAGAGTCGCTTCTGCCTTGGTGCCAATGATGGACGTATGCGTGTTTGGCGCCGTGCAGGTGAGCGCCACAATCAGGACTGCATACGACCGAGGCACACAGGGCCAACACCCGGCATCATGGTGTGGGGAGCGATCTCCTACACTGGCCGTACATCTCTGGTGATCGTCGAGGGGACACTGAATGGTGCACGGTACATCCAAACCGTCATCGAACCCATCATTCTACCATTCCTAGACCGGCACGGGAACTTGCTGTTCCAACAGGACAATGCACGTCCGCATGTATCCCGTGCCACCCAACGTGCTCTAGAAGGTGTAAGTCAACTACCCTGGCCAGCAAGATCTCCGGATCTGTCCCCCACTGAGCATATTGGGACTGGATGAAGCGTCGTCTCATGCGGTCTGCACGTCCAGCACGAACGCTGGTCCAACTGAGGCGCCAGGTGGAAATGGCATGGCAAGCCGTTCCACAGGACTACATCCAGCATCTCTACGATCGTCTCCATGGGCGAATAGCAGCCTGCATTGCTGCGAAAGGTGGATATACACTGTACTAGTGCCGACATTGTGCATGCTCTGTTGCCTGTGTCTATGTGCCTGTGGTCCTGTCAGTGTGATCATGTGATGTATCTCACCCCAGGAATGTGTCAATAAAGTTTCCCCTTCCTGGGACAATGAATTCACGGTGTTCTTATTTCAATTTCCAGGAGTGTAGATTTGCTTATTATGTCAGGGTTTTGCCTGACACCTTACACCAATCCATTTCCCTTTTTAAATTTTCTAACCTACCTGCCCGATTAAGGGATCTGACATTCCACGCTCCGATCCGTAGAATGCCAGTTTTCTTTCTCCTGATAACGACGTCCTCTTGAGTAGTCCGCGCCCGGAGTTCCAAATGGGGGACTATTTTACCTCCGGAATATTTTACCCAAGAGGACGGCATCATCATTTAATCATACAGTAAAGCTGCATGCCCTTGGGAAAAATTACGGCTGTAGTTTCCCCTTGCTTTTAGCCGTTCGCAGTACCAGCACAGCAAGGCCGTTTTGGTTAGTGTTACAAGGGCAGATCAGTCAATCATCCAGACTGTTGCCCCTGCAACTACTGAATAGGCTGCTGCCCCTCTTCAGGAACCACACGTTTGTCTGGCCTCTCAACAGATACCCCTCCGTTGTGGTTGCACCTACGGTACGGCCATCTGTATCGCTGAGGCACGCAAGCCTCCCCACCAATGGCAAGGTCCATGGTTCATGGGGGGAACGTATTGGTAAGTTGGGTATTTTCTGAAAATAAACAAAATCCGTTCCTATGTAATCAGAACGAATCAACGAAGCCAGGATAGACAAAAAGCCATGACTCATAGCAGAAGTACAAGTTCATGTGTCTAATAGATTCATAGACGATCATGATATATAAAAGAATGTGTAATGAGATAGTAAAAAATGAAATGAAAAATTCATTGAGATGGGTGTCTAAAAAGAAAGAGGGGGAAATTGTAGTAGAACATCGACTGGAGCGAAAGAATGAAAGGAGAGGCCTCTTGGAGAACTTTGCAGAGACCATACTTTGATCATTACTATCACATGTTTAAGAATCATGAAAGGCGATTCTATGAATGAAAAGGGCCTGGAGACACTGGAAAGTTTTAGCTGTAGATTTAGAAACCTAATTTTAAACCGCAAAACGTTTACAGTAACAGATGTGGATTCTGACGATAATTTATTAGTTAACAAACACAGATTAAAACTGCAAAAATTTTAAAAAATAGAAATTTAGGGAGAAGGGATATGGATAAATTGAAAAAAAGAACAGTGTAGTTTGAGATTTTGGAAGGAGGTTTTATTAAACTGTTGACTTATATAGGTGAAATAATTTCAATAAAAGATGAATGTACAGCTCTGAGAAATGAAACAGTGAAGGTTGAAGAGGAAGAACAAGCCAAAAATCAGGACATCATAAGGAATTCTTAAACAGGGTGTTACAAAAAGGTACGGCCAAACTCTCATGAAACATTCCTCACACACAAAGAAAGAAAATATGTTAAATGGAAATGTGTCCGGAAACGCTTACTTTCCATGTTAGAGCTCATTTTATTACTTCTCTTCAAATCACATTAATCATGGAAGGGAAACACACAGCAACAGAACGTACCAGCGTGACTTCAAACACTTTGTTACAGGAAATGTTCAAAATGTCCTCCTTTACCGAGGATACATGCATCCACCCTCCGTCGCATGAAATCCCTGATGCGCTGATGAAGCCCTGAAGAATGGCGTATTGTATCACAGCCGTCCACAATACGAGCACGAAGAGTCTCTACATTTGGTACCGGGGTTGCGTAGACAAGAGCTTTCAAATGCCCCCATAAATGAAAGTCAAGAGGGTTGAGGTCAGGAGAGCGTGGAGGCCATGGAATTGGTCCGCCTCTACCAATCCATCGGTCACCGAATCTGTTGCTGAGAAGTGTACGAACACTTCGACTGAAATGTGCAGGACCTCCATCGTGCATGAACCACATGTTGTGTCGTACTTGTAAAGGCACATGTTCTAGCAGCACAGGTAGAGTATCCCGTATGAAATCATGATAACGTGCTCCATTGAGCGTAGGTGGAAGAAACTAAAATGAGCTCTAACATGGAAATTAAGAGTTTCCGGACACATGTCCACATAACAACTTTTCTTTATTTGTGTGTGAGGAATGTTTTCTGAAAGTTTGGCCGTACCTTTTTGTAACACCCTGTGTAACACACGAGATGTTAAATGTAACTAGATAAATTACAATATTAAAAAATGCTGCAAATTAAATAGACAAAAGAGAATAGAGATTTCTACAAAAGAGACACGCTCAAAGCTGCAAAGCAATGTTGACCCTACGCGTTATCGTAGAAGACAGATCGACGAAAGACAAACCCATATTTAAAGCACTTGTATATTTACAGGATGGGGAAAGAAAACCGGCAGAGCAAATAATCATTAGACTAACGCGGAACTGACCCTAGTTATTGAACAGGAGAGCTGCCCATTACAGAAAATACTGGAAATTGTGGTTTCGATGCACTGATGGGTTGCTGTCACACGTCAGCGCGTGCTCTGCCCCAACTACACCACTGCGTCAGTACGTCTGGGAGAGTGAGGTGCAACGCAACAGGAAATGGTGGTCACTATAAAACAGCGCGTCTTCATTGTCGAGTGTCATGAGAAGCACAGTTCGTGGAAAACGCGTTCGGACAGTTTGCGCAAGGGTTTCGGACTGAAAGTATTTTGACAGAACGTTCACCAAACTTTACCACACTTTACAGTGGTATAATGGAGAAACTGTGGCCATTTATAGCATTTTTTGTAATGATAATTAACAACCATTACCAAGAGTCAACTTCGCGTCATTCTTCTTGTTAAGCGCTTTCAGAGGGAATTTTATTTTTCCCACCCTCCAGAAAACGTTTATGATAATGTTGGCTGATGCCTTCGTATATCTGAAATAGTCAGGGATAAGACACAGAAATCGAACGGCTGTCTAGAACTTCTATGGAAAACCTGTTGCAGTTATAAGTATCGAATAGGGAGGCAGAAATGAGAAGAGACAGACACACTGTGCAGCCTACATCCATGTTATTTTGTCTGTACTTAGAGCAAAAAGGAAAGGAAACCAAAGAGAAATTTAGAATAGGATTTAATGTTCGTGGAGAATAAATTAAATATTTCACATTAAACCAAGCAGACATTTCAAATAGGAATTAATAGCCACATAGTATAAATTAAATATTTAAGACTGAACTAAGGAGAGATTTGGAATAGGAAGTAATGTTTAAGTAGGATAAATTATCTTTAAAGTTTGTTGATTACATCGTTGTCTGCCATATAAGGCATACTGAACGGAATGCATAGCATGTTGAAAATAGGTTATTAGAAGAATGACAACAAATGTAAAACTAGGGCAATTGAGTGTAGTCGAATTAAATCAAGCGATGCTGAGCCACGAAAAGTAGGAGATGAGATTTTCTAATTAGACTGCAAAATAACCGCTGACAGTCGAAGTAGTATTATAAAATGCAGACTGGCACCAGCAAGAAAAATGTTTCTGGAATAGGTAACGTTGTTAATATCGAATATTAATTTAAGTGTAAAAAACCTTTCTGAAAGTACTTATCCAGAATGTAACCTTTTAAGGAAATGAAACGTACAGAACTGTCAAGTGGAGAATAGCAGCTTTTGAAAGGTGACGCTGCAAAATAATTCTGGGAATTATATGCATAGACCAAATATACAATAAAGAAGTACTTTATCGAGTTAGGGAGAAAAAGAGCCTTGTGACACAACCTGACTGAAAGATGTGGCCGAGGGTGTTCCTCGGTTAGTAAGCAAAACGTCGTCTGTACCTCATTCGAACTCCGGAAATGCTTAAATTCTGAATCAAAGTCAACAACAATAGCGGCCGAAGACTTCCGGCATAAGAAGTCACTCTCATCCTGCCAACCGTCTTGTCAAAGAGGGAGGAGGAGCGGACAGAGGTTCGAGGCACTCTCTTCCCCTTGAGAATGGATACTGACCCTAAAAGGCGGAAGATCGACAGCGCGTGGATGCAGAAGGCAATGGAAATTGCTGCATTAACGGCACATGATGTGTATCCACAGGACGTGTAGTCTGTAACTGAAAAAGTGTCGTGATGAAATCTCCACTGGCAAAAGATTCGGGACTAGTCCCTCATTCGGATCTTCGGGAAAGGACAATCAAGAAGGAGATGACCGTGACAGTAAGGCTGAAAACCAACGGAAGGATAACGTTCTACGAGTCGGGGCGTGGAATGTCTCAAGTCTGAACATGTTAGGGAGCTAGAAAACCTAAAAAGGAAAATGCTAAGTATCAGTCTGGATACAGAGGGGTCAGTGAAGTGAAATGGAAAGAAGACAAGGATTTCTGGCGAGATGAGTATAGGATAATGTCAACAGCAGAAAATAGCATAACAGGAGTAGAATTAGTTATGAATAGGAAAGTAGGGCAGGAAGTGAGTTAATGTGAACAGTTCAGTGGCAGAGTTGTTCTCATCAAAATCGACGTCAAACCGACAACGATAGGCCAGGTCTATGTATGCCGACGTCGCGAGCTGAAGATGAAGGGCTAGAGAAAGTATATGAGGATATTGAACAGGTAATTGAGTATGCGAAGGGAGATGAAAATCTAATGGTCGTGGGGGACTGGAGTGCGATTGTAGGGGAAGGAATAGGAGAAGGTGTTACGGGAGATTATGGGCTTGATACTAGGAATGGAAGAGGAGAAAGACTAATTCAGTTCTGCGATAAATTTCGGCTTAGTAACGGTGAATACTGTGTTCAAGAATCTCAAGAGGAGGTGGTATATCTGAAAAAGGCCGGGAAATACAGGAGGACTCCAGTTAGGTTACATGATGCTCAGGCAGAGATTCCGAAATCAGATACTGGTTTGTAAGGCATAACCAGAAGCACATATAAACTCAGATTGCAATGTAGTCTGAAGTTTAAGAGATTAGTCAGGAGGAACCAATACGGAAAGAAGTGTGATACGGAAGTACTAAGAAAAGAAGAAACGCTCTTGAAGTTTTCTAAGGCTGTAGATAGTGCAATAAGGAATAGCTTAGCACGCAATACGGTAGAAGTGGAACTGACATCTCCAAAGCGGGCAATCACAGTAGCTGGAAAGGAAAACATAGCTACGAATGCAGGTAAGTGTAAAGAAACAATGGATAATAGAAGAAATATTTCAGTTAATCGATGAAAGAAGGAAGTACAATAACATTCAGGCAAATGCAGGTATAGAGAACCTCAAGTCACTTAGAAATTGCCGGTCGCGGTGGCCCTGAGGTTCTAGGCGCTTCAGTCCGGAACCGCGGGACTGCTACGGTCGCAATTTCGAATCCTGCCTCCGACATGGATGTGTGTGATGTCCTTAGGTTAGTTAGGTTTAAGTAGTTCTAAGTTCTAGAGGACTGATGACCTCAGAAGTTAAGTCCCATAGTCTTCAGAGCCATTTGAAGACAGACATTGCAATAAAGAAGGCCTCAATAACAGGTGCAATGGATGCTGAATTAATTACCAGAGTAAAATCCGAATCCACAAAGAAGTTCGACAAGGCGCCAACATCCCTCCAAATCTGTCCACCCTTGCGTTGAAAAACGTATTCAGATCACTAGACCGGAATACCAAAGGAATAAAAATCAGTGCCCCAGACCACCAACGACTTACAGTCGGAAACTAGGCTATAGAAACTGTTGCAGAATACATGTACCTTGGCCAAAAAATTGAACTAAGGGAAAACAGTCGAAATGCAGAAATTCCTCGCAAAATAGGACTGAGCCGGCAGCGTTCCAGAAACTAGGAGTTATCCCGACGAATAGGGTGTTCTAAATAACCTAAAGGCTAAGATATATAATAAGTTTATTCTACCGTTTCAACCTCCGGCTGGAAACTATGACTCTAAGGCAAGTACTGGTAAACTAAAGCGTACACAAAGAGCCAACAAATGATACGAATCAGCCTCATGGAAACTACCCGACCACAGGACATTAGAAGGCGAACAAAGGTAATATATATCCTTGGGAGGTTTGCAAGCCTGAAGTGGCAATGTGCCGGATACGTAGCTCGATAACATATCAGCAGGTACACCCCTACAACTGTTCTCTTGAGGCCATGGGACCACAAAAGACGCACTGAAAAGCCCAAAAGAAACGGTTTGATGACGTGAAACTGGTGGCTGGAACACGATGTTACCAGATGGATCAAAATCGAAGACATTAGGAATATATGAAAGAGCCCTGTATACAGCAGTGTACTGAGATATCTGAACAAGAATAAGTTAGGAGAAAATTGTAGACAACTATTTCAAGAAACAGTCTACATAATTCCTACACAGATAGACATCTCAAGTTCGTTATTGGCGGTTCTAGGCGCTCTAGTCTGCAACCGCGCGGCCGCTACGGTCGCAGGTTCGAATCCTGCCTCGGGCTTGGGTGTGTGTGATTTCCTTAGGTTAGTTAGGTTTAACTAGTTCTAAGTTCTAGGGGACTGATGACCTCAAAAGTTAAGTCGCATAGTGCTCAGAGCCATTTGAACCATTAAAGCAAAGACGTTTTTCGTCATGGCGAGACCTATTTACGAAATTTCAGTCACCAACTTTCTGTTCCGAATGCGAAAATATTTTGTTGAGCCCAACCTACATAGGTAGGAATGATCATCAAAATAAAATAAGAGAAATCAGAACTCGAACAGAAAGGTTTAGGTGTTCGTTTTTCCCGCGCGTTGTTCGGGAGTGGAATGGCAGAGACAGTATGATTGTGGTTCTATGAACCCTCTGCCAAGCACCGTAATGTGAATTGCGGAGTAATCATGTACATGTAGATGAGCGGCGACGGCTCCGCATTGCTATTTTCGCAGTACCAGGAGGTCCGAACTAAACCTAATCTTGCATCCCTTTGGCGACTGTTGCCTTACGTGAGACATACTGAGAAATGACAAGTATTTCAAAAAAACCAAAGAATGGGAGATATATGTTCTGAGTCATTTAAAGACGACTGTAAACTGCAGTTGTTCCATACAGCAGTAAGTGAAGTTCACGACTGAAAGACACTACAACTAATTTCACATAGACGAGTGGGATTTACCGAACAGTGAAAAACGGCAAGCGCAGTTAAGTGGGCTTAAGAAAATGGATGAGGCACATCAAAAAGTTTTTAAAAAAATGGTTCAAATGGCTCTGAGCACTATGGGACTTAACATCTGAGGTCATCAGTCCACTATAACGTAGAACTACTTAAACCTAACTAACCTAAGGACATCACAAACATCCATGCCAGAGGCAGAATTCGAACCTGAGACCGTAGCAGCAGTGCGGTTCCGAACTGAAGCGCCTACATCCGCTCGGCCACAGCGGCCGGCAACAGGTTTTTAATGTGACTCATAATACCTCATACCTCTTGAACTCTTCGTTTCTTATGTTACATTCGTATTTATTATAGTGTGCATTGCACTGTTTTCAATTTTCCGGAATGACAATCATAGTACTTATGCACTGCGAGCAAGTTGCAGAACTGATTAAGAATAGCAAGGTACAGAAAAGCGTTTTCTGAAGGGGAGTTTGTAAAAGACTGTCTTACTGATACTGCTGAACTACTGTGTCCCACGAACTTTAGTAGCTTTCAAGAACTCGGCCTTTCCAAAAAACAGTGACATATTTATTTATTATATTTTAATTAATATATTTATTTCAGAAATTCTCTGTTTCTTATTTATTTTTGGTATTTTTAGTTTTTTCCAGTGGTTTTATTTAGTTTTATGATTCGGTCTTTTAAAAGCTAAAGAATATAAGTCTTTGGTTTTAAATACCACAGGAGAGCTATATGTCCCGCAGCGTCGATCTCGCTGACACTCCTCGTCAGAACTGCTCCACCTGAAATCTCTTAAATGTTTATTTCACTACGAAGATCGTTCAGCACAACTAGTTGCTATTTTGTATGATGCGTATGGATTGATGTGTCCAACTTTTTTTATCAACGAAATGCTTATTGCTTCTGAGATATCCTCTCGAAGAATATTGACCGTGAAAAGATGCAGGCTCGTAGTATCATTCCACACTGCACCTCCGATCGGTCTACGACACGTGATATCTCAAGAATCGTTTGTTGGTAGGGCGATGGAATAACACGATACTTTTCCTTGACTACATTGCACTCATTACAGATACCCTAAATTGGAACGATAACATAGATAATGTTGTGGGCAGAGCAAATCAAAGACTGCGATTCATTGCCAAAATACTTAGAAGGTACAACAGGTCTTCTAAAGGGAGTGCTTACACCACGCTTGTCCGCCCTATTCTGGAATATTGCTGTGGGGTGTGGGATCCGTGGGACTGACGGATGACTTCGCAAAAAGCCTTTTATAAATTGATAAATACGAACCTTAATTGTGTATTATTTTCTTAAATTTGTTTATTGTGCCATCTACTAACTAAACATTCAAAATGGAGCTTAATAGCGTCGCCCAACAATGGCAAAATCTCTCCAACATGAAACACTTCAGATTCCTGTAATCGCTTCACACAGAGTCCTCAAATGTACATCTTTGGTCACTTATTCCAGAGAGATGCGTCCGTAGCGCGGGACGTCCAATTCTAGTAGGCAGTTTATACTACTCTCGGCATTAATAATTCGCCGCACCTGAGTCAATGTTTGTCACCATTTATTATCCTTTACATTTTTAACTGTTATGGCAGAAGAAGTGTGCACGTAGTTATGAAGTAAGGCAAGGACTTTGTTGCGTTCTCTGTAGCATTGCATGAAGCAACAGATCTCACAGATACAGCTCAGGTAGTCATATACATACAAGGTGTAGATACCGCTGTGCGTTTAATAGACAGGCTCCAAACTGTCAAGCAACCGATAGATGATGGCGGTATGGACTGGACTAGCTTAATCTCAGTGACCACGGATGGAGCAACTGCAATGCGATGCCATCAAAGGGGACTCATAGCACTGATGCGCGGAAAGCTTGGACACAGAGAAGAGACCTTGTATGGAATTCCCTACATTCTCATCAAGAGTCGCTTTGGGCAAAGTCAGTAACGTTAGAAAACGTAATGCAAATTGTTGTGCGTACTCCAAGCTACCCGAAAAAACACTGGCTTACGCATCGCCAGTTTCGGCAGTTTTTCGTGGAATTAGCAGTACGGCAACGTATTTTAGTACATCGAAGTCAGCTGGCTAAGTCGAGGTAAAATGTTGAAAAGATTTTTTGATTTACGTTTGGCCACACTGGCTTCCTTGCACGAGAGGTTAAAGAGTGAATCGAAATTAGAAGATCCTTGCTGGATATCTGGCTTCACATATCTCGTGGACATTACGTCTGACATAAAGAGCCCGAACACCAGTTTGCAAGGTGAAGATACTTTAATTTCTAATATATTGGAAAAAGTAAATGATTTGTCCCTATCCTTGGGTTGGTCCAGGAAAGTGCTAGATTTCGGCAATACGTGTTCATTACTGTAAAACATAAGGAGAAATTTCGAGCTCGATTTACAGATACTACGAGTGTTTTGCGCATCCATTTTTAGCATCAGTTGAAGATGCTCCGAATCATCTACAGATGGAACTGATCGACCTGCAGTGCAATATACGGCTGAAGGACAAGTTCTTTGTAGTACGAGGCACAGAACAATTCTACGAAAACTCTCTCTTGCAAGAATTTATACGGCTGTATCACAAACCTGCGAGATTTATGTCCATGTTAGGATTCACTTATGCGTATTAAATATTTTTCGCCATAATTAAAATGAATAAATCAATGTTTCGATCGAGTAGTAGCGACGAAAATTTTCGCAGCTGCTTGCGTTTATCAATGTGTCGCGCTTTTGCACCCGACATTAATTTTATCATCACCCGTGATAAACATGTTCCGGATTTCTTTCTTTTTCTAATTTAAAATCATTGTTTACTAACTGTGCCTCATCCTGCTCCATGTTACACAGGTGGACATTGTTATGTGAAAAAAATTTAGTTAAACCGATTGTTCAAGGTATATTTACATTATTGAGAGGCATGTTTGATACCAAGGCCATGAAAGATATGTAGATACCTAACATGAGCGTAAAACCAGTCCGGCATATTCGTGCGCCATTTGTTAGAATGTTTTGTTTCAGAACCGTGACGTTTGTTGGTAGGGTGATGGAATAACACGATACTTTTCTTTGATTGCATTGCACTCATTAAAAATAACCTAAATTGGAACGATAACAGTGGGTAGAGCAAACCAAGGACTGCGATTCATTGGCAGAACACTTACAAGGTACAAAAGGTCTACTAAATGGACTGCTTACACCACGCTTGTCCGCCCTATTCTGGAATATTGCTGTGCGGTGTGCGATTCGCATCAGATCCGACTGTCGGATGACTTCGCAAAAATTCAAAGGGTAGTTCGTTTTGTATTATCGCGAAATAGGGGAGATAGTACCCCAGACAAATTACCTGAATTTGAGTGGCAATATTAAAACAAAGGCGTTTTTCGTTACGACGAAATTTTCTCATGAAATTTCAGTCACCAATTTTCTCCTCCGCTTAGAAAACATTCTATTGGCACCCACCTACAAGTGGAGAAATGATCATGACACTAAAATAAGAGAAATCAGGGCTCGCACAAAAAAAATTTAAATGCACGTTTATCCCGCGTGCCGTTTGAGAGTGAAACGGTAGAGAGAGAGCTTCAAGGTGGTTCATTGAACCCTCTGCCAGGCACTTCATTGTGAATAGCAGAGTAATCACGTAGATGTAGATGTTAGTGTGAAATGGCACGAGAGTGTTCCATGTACAGTGTATCCCAGCTAGTGGGTATAGCGAAGCGGCGACTTCTGTGCTTAGAGACACACACTAAATGAGCGGTGACGGTCCAGTGTCCCTGTTTACACGCCTGGTAAGCGTGCACACACCGACCAGGAAGTTGCACAAGTGCAACAGCTCCGCACACGTGCAGTATTGCTGGCCGGTTCTACCTTCAACAGCTGAACCACTGTACCCATAATACAAACGGATCTATGTGGCATTTTTCTCTTTCCGACGTGCGTGCGGTAAATACGTAAACGTGAACTACGGCGATGTTATCACCAAATGTGCCCAAACAGGATCAGCACACCGTTATTCTTTTCTTATCCGTCAAAGGACAAATGCAGGTAGCCATCTATAGAAGGATGAAGAACGTCTATGGGGCAGAATCTCTCGAAAACCACCGTTGTGCAATGGTGCAAGACGCGATTCGGCAGAAGACTCCGGCCGATCTGGGAGGCCAGACCCATCGTCAAGTAAAGCGGGAGAGACTCGTGCACACGCCCTATTGGTCCTGATCTCTCCTCACGCTGTTATCAAGCCTACGGTCCTGTAAGAAACGCCTTGAAGGCCGACAATTCTTTTCTGACGAGGGCGTGCAATACACATTTACGGGCTTCTTCACGCAGCAAGACACGATGTTTAGCAAAATGGTGTCTTCAATCTTGTACGTCGTTCGGATGATTTGCCTCCACGAGCACGTCGATATTGCCTGACCGTCATAGCGGTTCTGGACTGTACAGTTTTCGAACGGGTGCTTTTTATCACTCCTCATACAATTTCGTTTGATTTACTCACTAATAATACCAAATTATAGTTTTTCTCTTCAACGCCGTACATGCTAAGGAGTGCCGCTGATGTCTGCTGTGTCATGAAGAAGCCGCAATGCCCACTGCGAAAACTACGGCTTGTTCGGACAATCAAGTTCTGGGCAAAAAAAAAACTGCACCAGCAAGACATAACTGTCATCCTGATGCATGCAAAAAGCGGAATCCATCATGTACTGAAATGCGACAGAGAGTTATATTTAAACCTTTCATTATTTCCGTTTACTCTGAGTTCTTCAAGTAACCTTTAATTGTATAGTATGCATTAGTTACGAAGAATATTTTAGCTGCCTTTTTGAACAGATATACTGTAGTAGTGTCTTTCATTTCCTTGGACAATTTGTTATATAACTTCATTTTCTGATAGAAAATACTGTTCTGAGCTTTTTGTTTGTTTTTCCTTGGTAAATTGAAGTTCATACTGGCTCTCTTACCAGGATTACGTATAGAAAGTGCTAGTGGAGTACTTAGCAAAGTTGTCCCTGACATACGTCATACACTGGTAGGTGTACGCACTTGCTGCAGTAAGGGTACTCAAGTTTTTTAAATACCTCCACTTCTAGGTATTACTCTTATGACCCATTTCTTCAGTTTATTCGTAAAAGTGGCGTCTATGTTTCGTACCTTTTACCCCAGAAAATAAACCTATACCTAAGAACTGAGTGTATGTAGGAATAGTGTGTCATCGCAGGACAGTAGTTGTTTACATATTGGTTATAAGACCCCAAGAGCATAAGGTGCCGATAATTCTTTTTCCCAGTGTCTTGCGTGCTCATACCACGTTAACTAATAATCTGAAGTGCATACTGTGATGCCTGGGTGTTGTGTGATGTGCTTAGGTTGGTTAGGTTTAAGTAGTTCTAAGTTCTAGGGGACTGATGAGCATAGATGTTAAGTCCCATAGTGCTCAGAGCCATTTGAACCATTTTTTTGAAGTGCATACTGTTCTTCCTCGTTACGTTCAACGCCAATTTCTTGCGTAGACATTCTTGAGGGCCTGATTTGCTTTCTGTAGTGGGAGCATTTCATCAGTGACTATCATGTTGCTGTCCTCAGCGAAGAGAATGTTTCCTCCATGTCTTATATTATTTAGAAAGTCATTGATATATATCAAGAAACGAAATGGATCCAGTACACTGCTCCGAAGAACACACAAAGGGTAAGTCAGGAGAAAAGGTACATGAAGGAGAAAAGGTGCATGCTTCGAGACGCGATAGTATTAGTGATCCTGAACAAAAAACTTCATATGCCCTTTGCGAATGGTTTCCGAGATAGAAGACGGTTAATATTATATTTGTACGTTTTTCTTTAGAAACCCGAAACCCGCACACTCCAATGAAAACGTGTCTCAGTACACAATTAAAGTAATTTAAATTTGCTACAAAAAAGGTCTTGTTTATTTTTTGTCAAGGACTAATAGTTTGCGCGGAGAGATCGCTAAAATATTCAAAATCTCGCTCGACGCTCGTGCGCTGTAGCTTTCGTAAATTTTGTAGGCCATTTTAAGGTAGTTTTCCGACTTCATAGACCACAAGCGTCCTATATCAAAATGTTCGTCTCAACTTACTCTTTATTATGTGGTACGTTGTCAACAATGACAATAAATAATACAGAAAATAAATAGAAATGTACATTAAAAGTGTTCCATATCGGAAAACATTCGGAATAGGGCATATGTCCATATAACGTTTTTTGTTGAGAATCAGTGTGCTATCACATGTACCTTTCCTCCTGACACCCGCTACATATTCATGTGTTACTTGTCTGACAACTGTTTTAGTAGGAACCTATCATCAGCAGGCGTGTAGACTACCTCTGTCTTTTGCGCTCTGCTTTACAGGTAAGACCGGAAACACATCTGCGCTATTTTCCTCTTACACCTAGCGTTTCTAGCTTGTTTAGCAGTATTTTATAGACAATAGAGTCAGAAACTTTGGACAAGTCTAATAATATGTCTGAAACACAGTCATTATATTTCCCCTGTTTGTTGCCTTTTGCGTAAGCTCTCTATCCCAATGACTGTTCTAATCGGAACAGGTTGTCTTTTAAAACTCATTCTCAATTTAGGACGTGTATTTCAGGGTGTAAATAATTATTCTCAAAGTGTACGAAGATGGGGGATTTCTTACACAATATAACGGACGCCGCTGTATCAGCGATTGTTTGCACTTCAGAGCGTATGTTTCGTGTCTTTATCTCACAGGCACAGAGTAAACAAGGCCCTTACTCTGTCCTGTTTCTCAGGAGCAGTGTTGGGTAGTGCGAGAAAAACGAAAGCGGCGTAATGCTCTTCGCCGAGAGAGTCATTATTTCCGAAAGTCACCGCCCCGAGGACCCGGTAGCCCACTCCGGAAAGAGGAGGTAATCAGTGGAGTGGCGCGTGTCGTCGGGCCGTGTCTCGTGAGAGGTTGCAGAAAGCAGGAGGGGGAAGGAGGGCGGCAAAGAAAGGGAGGACAAAGGGAGCACCGCCAGGCAGGAGTGATGCATTGCTGGCAGCGGCACAACCACGTCAGCACGCAACTCTTCACAGGTGCGGACAAGAATTTATCATCGCTGCTGTCCTTCCCCGTTGTATACTACGGGGTGTCCACATGAAAACCCCTTGATTGCCAAAAACAGTTGAAAACCAAAAAATACTAGGGGATATGGATACTTGCAGGTTGTGACATCATGTTACATCACTTCACAATTTTTGTGTATTTTTTTTCTGAAACGATTCCTCTTGTTTGATTTCAAGCGCTAAATAATTACCAGGTGTAGTCATGTTCTAGTTCATGAGCCACGGGCAACGTATGAGTGGTCAAGTAAGTGGTCCCGACAGTCGGGATACCAGTTACTTTGGAATAAGGCTGGGCATCTCGGACATATTCTGAGTCGTGATCACCCTTGTGCTCATACGGCAAAGACTGCCAAATCCAACGGTTAGTCCCTCAGCCGTTACGGGTAACACCCAATGGGACTCGGGGCAAGTAAGGCTAGCAGCCTGCTTCCCTGGTACTTTAAATATGATGCTGGCAACAATCAGAGCAAAATACCTCGGACCTTTGGAGATGACGGAGTCCCACCTCTAACTGACAAACCAGGAACTCCTAAGATACGACTTGGCAAAAAAACGGTAATGAGATGGGGAGCTATTAATATCAATGGGGGCTACTCTGTGAAGAAGGTAGAGCTGGCAGAGGCTGCAAGTAAGATGGGGCTGGACGTTTTAGCTGTTAGTAACATTCGGGTAAGGGGTGAGAAAGAAGAGGAAGTGAGAGAATACAAGGTCTACCTGTCAGGAGTCAAAGCAGGAATAGCACAATAGGGTGTAGGGCTTTACATCAGGAAAGAAATGGAACCCAGTGTAGTTGCAATATGCTATGTAAACGAACGACTGATGTGGATAGATTTGACAGTGTCTAGCAAGAAAATTAGGATTGTGCCAGTATATTCGCATTGTGAAGGGGCAGATCGAGATAAGATGGATAGTTTTAATTAGCAACTCAGTGATGTAGTTGTTAGAGTAAAGGACAAGGACAGTGTTCTGCTCATGGGTGATTTTAACGCCAGGATTGGAAATCGAACAGAAGGGTATGAAAAGGTTATGGGTAAATTTTGAGAGGAAATGGAGGCCAACAGGAACGGGAAACAACTCTTGGATTTCTGTGCCAATATGGGCTTAGTAACCACAAACTCCTTTTTTAAACATAAGAACATTCACCGGTATACTTGGGAAGGCAGGGGACCCAGATCTGTCATTGACTGTATAATAACAGATCAGGAATTCAGGAAGTCTGTGAGAGACACACGTGTATTCAGGGGATTCTTTGATGACACTGATCATTATTTAATCTGCAGTGAAATTGGGATTGTGAGGCCAAAAGTGCAGGAGGTCAGGTCCATGTGTAGGAGGCTAAGAGTGGAGAAACTTCAGGATAAGGAAATCAGGCACAAGTACATAACAATGGTCTCAGAAAGGTACCAGTTAGTTGAATGTAGTCAATTACAGTCATTGGAAAAGGAATGAACAATGTACAAGTACACTGTACTAGAAGTGGCTAAAGAATGTCTTGGAACAGTAGTGTGTAAAGGTAGGATGAAGCAAACAGCTTGGTGGAATGACACAGTCAAGGCAGCCTGTAAAACGAAAAAGAAGGCGTATCAAAAATGGCTACATACCAGAACTCAGGTAGACAGAGAAAGTTATGTTGAAGAAAGAAACAAAGCCAAACAGATAATTGCAGCATCCAAGAAGAAATCTTGGGAAGACTTTGGAAACAGGTTGGAGACATTGGGTCAAGTTGCTGGAAAACCATTCTGGAGTGTAATTAGTAGTCTTCGAAAGGGAGGTAAGAAGGAAATGATAAGTATTTTGGACAGGTCAGGAAAACTTCAGGTAAATCCTGTGGATTCCTTGGGCAGATGGAGGGAATATTTTGAAGAGTTACTCAATGTCGGTGAAAATACAATCAGTAATGTTTCAGATTTCGAGGTAGAATGGGATAGGAATGATGACGGAAATAGGATCACATTTGAGGAAGTGGAGAAAATGGTCAATAGATAGCAGTGCAATAAAGCAGCTGGGGTGGATGAAATTAAGCCGGAACTCATCAAATACAGTGGAATGTCAGCTCTTAAATGGCTACACAGGATAATTGAAATGGCCTGGGAGTCGCGACAGGTTCCATCAGACTGGACAAAAGCAGTAATCACACCAATCTTTAAACATGGAAAAAGAAAAGATTGTTACAGCTACAGATGTGTCTCCTTAATCAGCGTTGTGGGTAAAATCTTCTCAGGTATTGTTGAAAGGAAAGTGCGAGTATTAATTGAGGACCAATTGTATGAAAATCAGTGTGGGTTTAGGCCTCTTAGAGGTTGTCAGGACCAGATCTTTAGCTTACGGCAAATAATGGAGAAGTGTTATGAGTGGAACAGGGAATTGTATCTATGCTTTATAGGTCTAGAAAAGGCATATGACCGGTCTCCTAGGAGGAAGTTATTGTCTGTTCTACGAGATTACGGAATAGAAGGCAAACTTTTGCAAGCAATTAAAGCTCTTTGCATGGATAATCAGGCAGCAGTTAGAGTTGATGGTAAATTGAGTTCATGGTTCAGAGTAGTTTCAGGGGTAAGACAAGGCTGCAACCTGTCGCCACTGTTGTTCATATTATTTATGGATAATATGTTGAAAACTATAGACTGGCTGGGTGAGATTAAGATATGTGAACACAAAACAAGCAGTCTTGCATATGCGGATGACTTAGTTGTGATGGCAGATTCGATTGAAAGATTGCAAAGTAATATTTCAGAGCTAGATCAGAAATGTAAGGACTATGGTATGACGATTAGCATCTCCAAAACGAAAGTAACGTCAGTGAGAAAGAAATATAAACGGATTGAGTGCCAAATAGGAGGACGGTTTCAAGTACTTAGGATGCATATTCTCACAGGATGGCAACATAGTGAAAGAAGTGGAAGCGAGGTGTAGCAAAGCTAATGCAGTGAGCGCCCAGCTACGATCTACTCTCTTCTGCAAGAAGGAAGTCAGTACCAAGAGTAAATTATCTGTGCACAGTTCAATCTTTCGACCAACTTTGTTGTATGGGAGCGAAAGCTGGGTGACTTCAGGTTACCTTATCAACAAGGTTGAGGTTACGGATATGAAAGTAGTTAGGATGATTGCAGGTACTAGTAGATGGGAGCAATGGCAGGAGGGTGTCCACAATGAGGAAATCAAAGGAAAACTGGGAATGAACTCTATAGATGTAGCAGTTGGGGCGAACAGGCTTAGATGGTGAGGTCATGTTACACGTATGGGAGAGGCAAGGTTACCCAAGAGACTCATGGTTTCAACAGTAGAGGGTAGGAGGAGTCGGGGCACACCAAGGAGAAGGTATCTGGATTCGGTTAAGAATGATTTTGAAGTAATAGGTTTAACATCATAAGAGGCACCAATGTTAGTACAGAATAGGGGATCATGGGAGGAATTTTATAAGGGGGCTATGCTTCAGATTGAACGCTGAAAGGCATAATCAGTCTTAAATGATGATGATAATGATGAATAATTACCAGAAATGAATGCACTTCAAGACACACGCAAATTTATGGTGTGGTATGCAGAAACGGAAGTACCCATCTCTGAAGAAAGACATTTCCGACGTGAATTTCAGCGTGCGCCACCAGAGACTAAGGCGATCGAGTTTTGGTATGGCAAATTAGTGACCATTAGGAGTGTAACCAGATGAACAGGTTCTGACAGAAAACGCACATCTGGTGTAATGATAGGGGATATTAGCGAGAACTTCTAAAAAAATCTTCAACAGTTTCAAGAGCTGATACGTGTACATCCCTCGCTAGACTGGTCAAAAGTTGTTGGATAAGCGACTTCGGTTGCACAACTGCGAAGTTCTGATTGTACAAGAATTGCATGAAACAACTTGTAGCTTCGCCAAGAATCTACTGCTGGGGTACGAGGCCGGATCAAGCAAAATCCCAGCTGTCTAGGAAATATCCTTGACGAAACAGCTTTCCACACAAGAGGGAAGGTTAACTGGCACAACATTTGCATTTGGGATTTGAAAACGCCAAGCGCCAGTCGAGGTATGGACACGAACTTTCCGCCTTCTACACTTTGATAATTGTCTCCTTTTGTAATTCATACTGTAAGTAAGCTGTTTAGGTTTTTTTATTGGTAACGCCGCCGCAACGTAGCGCTCTGTATGAAAATCACTGGCTGTGCCGTGTGCAGTCTGTGGCTGGTTGGCATTGTTGTAATACTCGCCATTGTAGTGTTGGGCAGCGGCAGCTGGATGCTAACAGCGCGTAGCGTTGCGCAGTTGGAGGTGAGCCGCCAGCAGTGGTGGACGTGGGTGAGAGATGGCGGAGTTTTGAGATTTGTAAGACTGGATGTCATGAACTACCATATATATTTTGACTATTAAGATCCAGTAAATAATAATTTTGTGATACACTTCCGAAAAAATGAGGGAGAGCAAAAAGACGTTTCCCTTCACAGGAACTGCATACATAATTTTATTTTCAAGTACTTGGTAATTTTTTGTAGAATTAGCTTTTGTGTTGCACCACTTTAACGACATAGACATTAAGATGTGAATATACATTTCCCTTATCTGCATTGTTGCCTTTACTGTAATATTTTTTCTGCTTGAGCTTTGTCATGTTTAGATATAAAGTATTGCATGTGCTGCTGCTGTTTACCAGGCATAATGTTACTGAATTTGACTTTGTATTACTCTGTTAAGCCAGTTTTACTACGGATTTATTTTTTCTTGTTTGCTGCACATTGCCTTATGTTAGTTGTAATATTACTGCCTTTTTTTGCCAATTTCCATTTTTTAACATTGCTGTTTGTGTAAATTGTTTTGTGCTGCTGCATTGCCTCGTCCCTTAGTTAAGCATCTGAGCTCAGTAGATTTAAGTTAGCATAAGAGGGGGTAGCCTATATAAGAGAATGATTTGCGATGGATTGGAAGAAATGCATTGAGAAGTTATACGAAAAAAGTACAGAAATCAGGTATAGATAGGACTTTTTGGAAAGAATGAAGAACGAAGGGAGATCTCCGAGAAGTAAAGAAAGTTCTGTTTGCAAAATACTGCAGTAAAACAAACCCTGTCCTTTCCTTGTGTTATCCCACTATGTGTTTGTGTACCCTTGTGTATTTATGTTCTTCCTGTCTTTATATGTTTATCTGATAAGTCTTATGTTGCAGAATTTTTCTAATACTAAGCTACATTCACTATGATGAGGAATACTGTTATCCTCAAATATAATTTGCATCAATAATATGTTATTTACTTTGTAAAGATGTTTACACATTATTTATTCTGTTTTGTTCTAATGCTCATGTGTGAAGTTGATGTTTCAAAAGTTATTCTGATCTTTTATGTATATACTTATGTCGTAATTTTTGTAACACTGATGTATTTGCTGTTTCGATTCTTTTGTAAACCCTGTACTACTGCTAATGTTATCTGTATTGTTATGTTCTTTAATGATGTATTTTGTACCTTTGTTATTGTATTCTTATGTTATAAAATTGTAATTGACACCAGTTCTTCAAATTAAGTAACTTGTAAATTACATTTCACTGCACACGTTTCTGTTGGTCATAGTATATGGACAATATGTGAGAAGTAGGGACTGATAGTGTTTGCAAGTGTATTGATAATTCAGCAAGGGACTGGTTAACAGCATTGCTGGTTGTAAGAACATTTCAAAAACATTTTTTGTGAGTGCACAAGTGGTGGTTATGGACTTGCTATATTATCCGTAAGACTCTTCAATGGTGATTGTGCACCTCCACAGTCAAACAGATGGCTGCTGGCAATCTCTACAAGGACTACAGTGGGTCTACACCTTTGATGACCCACCAATACCATCATTTCTACAAGGACTGCAATGGGTCTGCACCTCTGGTGGCCCACCAATAGTAATCTCTACCAGGACTACAGTGGGTCTTCTCTGTGATGACCTACCTACCGATAATCTTCAACGTCATCTGACTCTGCTGTGGCCTATTACCTGCCTGCATGTCAAGAGTCAGCACTGTCTCTCGTTGGAAGGACAACACTACTTCTTCAAGACTGCTTAGAAATCCACTACTTCCAAGTGCAATTTCTTTTCTTGCTCAGACTTTGAAAAAAACACTGCAATTTTACTATGATGAACGATCAGGACTGTCTTTATGGACTGTGAGAGAATTTTAGCTTTTGACCAACATTGTATCGATAAGTGTGTGCATTTCATTTCTTTGTTATTGTAATTATGAAAAAATTTTTCAAATCTGTATTGGCCACTGCCCAAAACAATTTGTAAATTTTTTTTGTGGGGAGCATGGGGGCTATGTAAGTAAGCTGTTTAGGTTTTTTTATTGGTAACGCCGCCGCAACGTAGCCCTCTGTATAAAAATCACTGGCTGTGCCGTGCACAGTCTGTGTTTAGTTTACATTGTTGTCTGCCATTGTAGTGTTGAGCAGCGGCAGCTGGATGCTAACAGCGCGTACCGTTGCGCAGTTGGAGGTGAGCCGCCAGCAGTGGTGGACGTGGGGAGAGAGATGGCGGAGTTTTGAAATTTGTAAGAATTGATGTCACGAACTGATATATATATATTATGACTATTAAGGTAAATACATTGTTTGTTCTCTATTAAAATCTTTCATTTGCTAACTGTGCCTCAGTAGTTAGTGCCTTCCGTAGTTTGAATCTTTTATTTAGCTGGCAGTAGTGGCGCTCGCGGTATTGCAGTAGCTTGAGTAACGAAGATTTTTGTGAGGTAAGTGATTTGTGAAAGGTATAGGTTAATGTTAGTCAGGGCCATTCTTTCGTAGGGATTATTGAAAGTCAGATTGCGTTGCGCTAAAAAAATATTGTGTGTCAGTTTAAGCACAGTCGTGTATAAATTGTTCTAAGGGGAGCCCTGCGAAGTCACTCTCGGAGTTCGCGACGCTTTAAGCAATGTGTCGACATGCGAAAAGAAGGCAGCAGTACTGAAGCTCATGTGAGGTGTCAAGTGGGTTAATGATGTCACATTGGCACTAATTTTCTTCACAATTATGCCCACCGCCATGGTGAGGTTTCACATGATGGGAAGGTTGTCAAAAACCTTCTTACCTCCCTTCCGACACGTCCCAGGCGATTCAACCCTACTCCAAAGAGGTCATGTGCTGCAACGACTTGGAGCGTGATCTGACCCGTTTGGAGTGTATTGCAGCAGTAGTGTTCGTTCTGATATACAGGTTAGAAAGACTAGGGACCGCCTAAAACCATTCGACAAAATTTGAACTTGACCCGAAGCAGCAAACAGTGTTTACGCTTTTTCGGCCCTGCTATGGCGTGACCACAGAGCGCGCCAACAAGGACGGGCGTGAATATAATAGAAACCGCTTCGACGCACCTTAAGTGCAGCGGACTGGTTTCAGGCTATAGAACAGCTGCGAGGCACCTCTGAGCTGAATAGGTGTCCAAGTCCCTGACAGATAAATTTTTAACGAGCTTAACAAAGTTGCATGTGTGGCACCCAAGGTGTTGCCGAAACCTCCATCGGAAAAGCATCCAAGTTTCCCACTAAACTTTTCACTTACTGCAACATTCACAGACATTCACTCCTCTTCTGAACTACACCAGACAACTCCTCATTTGGCACCCAGTTTGTCACACATGACATCGCATGAATCTTTTACAAAGTTCGCTTCTCCTTTTTATCCCTGCCTCTTTCCACGATCTTCACGAAGATTAGAGATCATCCTTCACTAAGAATAAGATTTTCACTTTGCAGGGGAGTGTGCGCTGATATGAAACTTCCTGCCAGAATTAAACTGTGTGCCGGATGGAGACTCGAACTCGGTACCTTTGCCTTTCGCGGGCAAGTGCTCTACCAACTGAGCCACCCAGTTTTAATCTGCCAGGAAGTTTAATATCAGCGTACACTGCGCTTCAGAGTGGAAATCTCATTCTGGAAACATCCCCCAGTCTGTGGCTAAGCCATCTCTCCGCGATATCCTTTCTTTCAGGGGTGCTAGTTCTCCAAGGTTCGCAGGAGAGCTTCTGTAAAGTTTGGAAGGTAGGAGACGAGGTACTGGCAGAAGCAAAGCTGTGAGGAGGGGGCGTGAGTCGTGCTTGGATGGCTCAGTTGGTAGAGCACTTGCCCGCAAAAGGCAAAGGTCCCGAGTTCAAGTCTCGGTCCGGCACGCAGTTTTAATCTTCCAGGAAGTTTCATCCTTCACCAAGTCTCAGTACTCTAAATCTGCCATGTAACTTACACAGATACTCATAAAATTCAGATTCATATTTTTTCTTAAAAATTATGAAGTTTTATAATCACGGTTTAAAATTCAAGTCGTGTCCTTTATTTGTCTTGGCACCATCTGAGTCCTAATAGTCCAGCGTCATGTTAGTGCTGAAGCTAATCTGATCAATGATTCACCATATTTATGAAAACTTCATTCCAAAGTTATTTGTAATCTCAACGTTAACAAGCAATGATCACACGTACGGCACAGCGGACACACCAGGAACCGCGGTGTTGGCCGTCGAATGGCGCTAGCTGCGCAGCATTTGTGCACCGCCGCCGTCAGTGTGAGCCAGTTTGCGTGTGGCATACGGAGCTCCATCGCAGTCTTTAACACTGGTAGCATGCCGCGACAGCGTGGACGTGAACCGTATGTGCAGTTGACGGACTTTGAGTGAGGGCGTATAGTGGGCATGCGGGAGGCCGGGTGGACGTACCGCCGAATTGCTCAACACGTGGGGCGTGAGGTCTCCACAGTACATCGATGTTGTCGCCAGTTGTCGGCGGAAGGTGCACGTGCCCGTCGACCTGGGACCCGACCGCAGCGACGCACGGATGCACGCCAAGACCGTAGGATCCTACGCAGTGCCGTAGGGGACCGCACCGCCACTTCCCAGCAAATTAGGGACACTGTTGCTCCTGGGGTATCGGCGAGGACCATTCGCAACCGTCTCCATGAAGCTGGGCTACGGTCCCGCACACCGTTAGGCCGTCTTCCCCTCACGCCCCAACACCGTGCAGCCCGCCTCCAGTGGTGTCGCGACAGGCGTGAATGGAGGGACGAATGGAGACGTGTCGTCTTCAGCGATGAGAGTCGCTTCTGCCTTGGTGCCAATGATGGTCGTATGCGTGTTTGGCGCCGTGCAGGTGAGCGCCACAATCAGGATTGCATACGACCGAGGCACACAGGGTCAACACCCGGCATCATGGTGTGGGGAGCGATCTCCTACACTGGCTGTACACCTCTGGTGATCGTCGAGGGGACACTGAATAGTAGATGGTACATCCAAACCGTCATCGAACCCATCGTTCTACCATTCCTAGACCGGCAAGGGAACTTGCTGTTCCAACAGGACAATGCACGTCCTCATGTATCCCGTGCCACCCAACGTGCTCTAGAAGGTGTAAGTCAACTACCCTGGCCAGCAAGATCTCCGGATCTGTCCCCCATTGAGCAAGTTTGGGACTGGATGAAGCGTCGTCTCATGCGGTCTGCACGTCCAGCACGAACGCTGGTCCAACTGAGGCGCCAGGTGGAAATGGCGTGGCAAGCCGTTCCACAGGACTACATCCAGCATCTCTACGATCGTCTCCATGGGAGAATAGCAGCCTGGATTGCTGCTAAAGGTGGATATACACTGTACTAGTGCCGCCATTGTGCATGCTCTGTTGCCTGTGTCTATGTGCCTGTGGTTCTGTCAGTGTGATCATGTGATGTATCTGACCCCAGGAATGTGTCAATAAAGTTTCCCCTTCCTGGGACAATGAATTCACGGTGTTCTTATTTCCATTTCCAGGAGGGTATATAGACTTTAACAAAACTCCCAATCCCAAGTACCGCAGTAACCCCATACCACAGAAAATGTTTCGTCAGACAAAATTAACTTAATGTGAGTTTCATCAGCAATGGAAATCTTATGCATGTGAGCTGCAATTGGTCTCATAGCGTCAACCTGAGCATTCCAACGGGTATCAAACATGAAAAATAATAACTTTCAGAATAGTTTCAGAATTTCCCATCTTTGTGGGCTGCAACTGAACTGGTTGCGAAGTTGTTGAAACACTAAACAGAAAGTGACCGCTTCATTACTTTCCTCAACAGCACGTCCTCCACGTAACGTAAGGCTATGACAAACACGCGATGAAAATTTTGCAAGATGATTGAACTGAACGAAATTTGTCTGAACTCCTTTATAAGCACCACGTATATTACTTCCTTTAAAACAACCACGTTCGCCGTATTCATTTATAGAAACCGAGGGTTCCACAAGTGCTGATCGAATGTGCAATAGCAACTCGTATTTAATAATCACATTCTACGAAATTACAAAAACTGTCCATTTGTTTGTTTATTAAGTACATATAATGCAAGATGAATGTTGTCTGTTCAAGACAATTTGAATCAGGATTTACCCCAACAATAATTGATTATTTCTTCGCATTCTCCCTCTTTCCCAGGGTGGCACTCCTAACATGATGAGCACAACTGGAGATAAATTCATTCTGAGTATTACTGGAGAGATATTGCACTTGTAAACGCTTTCCAGCTCCTTTCCGTCTCTGACCTTGTTCATGTGTTTTACAAGAACTGGATCATCGTGACTTGAGAGCTCTAATATTCCGAGGAAGTTCCCATTATTTGCATCTTCCATTTCCTGAGATGGACCTTTGAAGGCCAAGCCACTTTGAGCAGCTAAATCAGCTAATGAAATGTTTGTAAGTATCAATGGATGTTTCACAGCAAATGGATTGTCACTGAATTTTGATAAGACTCTGTACATACAGTTTAGTACCTCACAAAGAATACCTGACCCTATAAGTATAATGTATTCAAACAATGAATTTAATTGGCGGGCCCCATGTGGTTCCCAAGTTGTGCAGCGACCGTAAACCATAAAATTACCAAATAAGCAGCAACTAGTCGCAAAATCGAGTTTTATTTATTCACTTTTGCAAATCGATTTCAACTGGTCAACAGCCAACATCGGTACTACAAATACAAGAACGAAAATAAAAATAATTAATCACAGGGACCAAATGAATAAATGTACATAAAGCAACGTAAAACCAATTAAATGTATATAGACGCATTGTTGTTGTTGTGGTCTTCAGTCCTGAGACTGGTTTGATGCAGCTCTCCATGCAACTCTATCATGTGCAAGCTTCTTCATCTCCCAGTACCTACTGCAACCTACATCCTTCTGAATCTGCTTGGTGTATTCATCTCTTGGTCTCCCTCTACGATTTTTACCTTCCACGCTGCCCTCCAATACTAAACTAGTGATCTCTTGATGCCTCAGAATATGTCCTACTAACCCATCTCTTCTTCTAGTCAAGTTGTGCCACAAATTTCTCTTCTCTCCAATTCTATTCAATACCTCCTCATTAGTTATGTGATCTACCCATCTAATCTTCAGCATTCTTCTGTAGCATCACATTTCGAAAGCTTCTATTCTCTTCTTGTCTAAACTGTTTATCGTCCATGTTTCACTTCCATATATGGCTACACTCCATACAAATACTTTCAGAAACGACGTTAACAAATTTCTCTTCTTCAGAAACGCTTTCCTTGCCATTGCCAGTCTGCATTTTATATCCTCTCTACTTCGACCATCATCAGTTACTTTACATCCTAAATAGCAAACCTCCTTTACTATTTTAAGTGTCTCATTTCCTAATATGATTCCCTCAGCATCACCCCATTTAATTTGACTACATTCCACAATCCTCGTTTTGCTTTTATTTATGTTCATCTTATATCCTCCTTTCAAAACACTGTTCATTCCGTTCAACTGCTCTTCCAAGTCCTTTGCTGTCTTTGACAGAATTACCATGTCATCGGCGAACCTCAGAGTTTTTATATCTTCTCCATGGATTTTAATACCTACTCCGAACTTTTCTTTTGGTTCCTTCACTGCTTACTCAATATACAGATTGAATAACATCCGTGAGAGGCTACAACCCTGTCTCACTCCCTTCCCAACAACTGCTTCCCTTTCGTGTCCCTCGTCTCTTATAACTGCCATCTGGTTTCTGTACAAACTGTAAATAGTCTTTCTCTCTCTGTATTTTACCCCTGCAACCTTCATAATTTGAAAAAGAGTATACCAGTCAACGTTGTCAAAAGCTTTCTCTAAGTCTACGAATGCTAGAAACGTAGGTTTGCCTTTCCTTAATCTACCTTCTAAGATAAGTCGGAGGGCCAGTATTGCCTCACGTGTTCCAATATTTCTACGGAATCCAAAATGATCTTCCCCGAGGTCGGCTTATATCAGTTTTTCCATTCGTCTGTAAAGAATTCGCCTTAGTATTTTGTAGCTGTGACTTATTAAACTGGTAGTTCTGTAATTTTCACATCTGTCAACACCTGCTTTCTTTGGGATTGGAATTATTATATTCTTATGAGGGTATTTCACCTGTCTCATACATCTTGCTCACCAGATGGTAGAGTTTTGTCAGGACTGGCTCTCCCAAGAGCGTCAGTAGTTCCAATGGAATGTTGGAATGTTGTCTACTCCGGGGGCCTTGTTTCGACTCAGGTCTTTCAGTACTCTATCAAACTCTTCACGCAGTATTGTATCTCCCATTTCATCTTCATCTACATCCTCTTCCATTTCCATAATATTGTCCTCAAGTACATCGCCCTTGTATAGACCCTCTATATACTCCTTCCACCTTTCTGCTTTCCCTTCTTTGTTTAGAACTGGGTTTCCTTCTGAGCTCTTGATATTCATACAAGTGGTTCTCTTTTCTCCAAAGGTTTCTTTAATTTTCCTGTAGGCAGAATCTTTCTTACCCCTAGTGAGATAAGCCTCTACATCCTTACATTTGTCCTCTAGCCATCCCTGCTTAGCCATTTTGCATCTCAGTAAAAAAGGGAGCACCAAATTCTGGTCAACTATTTAACTGTTAAGGCTCTGTCCGTTCTCACACCAAATAACACTAAAAAGTTCTGCAATCAGTGTTTTCCCACGAACGCCGTTTCTAGAACATTCTATGTCGATTTCCTACATCATAGATGTCTTGTTTAGTTCACCAGTTCGTCGTTTTTCTGTGTACAAAATTTGCTTAACGTAAACTTCTAATCTGACAAACTATATATTTTAAGAACGTACAATAAGAACATCTCCTGTCTTTAGGTGGAAGAAATCGTCAGGCAACCTTGGCTGGTGTCTGGCTGACGCAACACATAAACAAAGATGAATAGCGTCATTTCCTTCGGAGGAACTGTTCAAATGGTTCAAATGACTCTGAGCACTATGGGACTTAACATCTGAGGTCATAAGTCCCCTAGAACTTAGAACTACTTAAACCTAACTATCCTAAGGACATCACACACATTCATGCCCGAGGCAGGATTCGAATCTGCGACCGTAGCAGTCGTGCGGGAACGGACTGAAACGCCTAGAGCCGTTCGGCCGGAACAACTGTGAAAAGGATCTTGTTCTGTTCCCAACTCGATCTGCCTCCCGAGAAGTCGCCGGACCGAGTAGAAAGTCCTCTCAAAATAGGACTTTGACCGACCTGGGCCTGATTGTGGAAGGTCAATTTGTTTGCTACAGACGTCTGTCTCCACGATTGATTATTCGCACATTGTAGTTGGACCCGTGCTCTATGCAGTGCCCGCCTACGGCTCATGGAAAAAATTCCCTCACCAGATGGACCAGTGCCCAGCTGAATAGTGTTGTTTGGCTCAATACCTGCGCCCTGATTGATCAAGGGCACCTCTCCTCCTGTTGGTCAGCCCCTGTACCTTAGGAAATAGCTCTGCAGGGTCTCGGCCTGCAGCCCCTGTTGTGGCGTACTGATAGCTCCATAGATCAAGGCTCACAAGCGACAATTTGCTTTTCGACATGCAAATTTCACAATCAGAGCACAGAAGGTTAAATGTAAATGTCGTGTGAATAGGGCCTCCCGTCGGGTAGACCGTTCGTCATGTGCAAGTATTTCGATTTGACGCCATTCGGCAACTTGCTAGTCGATGGGGATGAAATGATGATGATTAGGACAACACAACACCCAGTTCCTGAGCGGAGAAAATCTCCGACCCAGCCGGGAATCGAACCCGGGCCCTAGGATTGACATTTTGTCCCGCTGAACACTTTCTTTTTATTGAACAAACTAACAGTACGTATACATACACAATGTAACAATTCTTCAAGGTACAATTTAAAATATACAAATGATTACTAGTTTAACAAAAATATTAGAAAAACGTTAAATACAACAAAATATAAGACATTCTGTCCTTTTTTGTCGATGCATGAGAACGTGGATAAGAGTGCTGCTTCATGTGACGGGTAGGCATGGTGCACCACAACTCTGATGGGGGTCAAGGAAGTCGCTGCCGAGATAACCAGCAAAAGTTTTGCCAGTAAGATAGTTTACGGGTGTGGGAGCTATGCGCTGTCACAGCTTTGTACCAGAAGTCGAGGACTGTATGCGGACCACCCTGAAACAGGTATTCTAAAGCCTGTCCTCGAAACCAGATGAATGTATGGTGTTTAGCAAGAGGGTAGTGAAATGTCTGGGGCAACAGCAAGAAATCTGGGATTCCCGTCGTTGGCGGGGCTCGGAAGTAAAAGCCCACGGTTCGTTGGATGAGGAGCCAAACATTTCGTTTCAGGGGACACGTAAGACGGTGCTCGTAGGTGCCTTCGAGCTGACAGTCCGGGCAGAGTGGGGAGGTGGCCAGTCCTATGCGATCAAGTCAACTATTGCCACTCAGCTACCGGGGGCGAACAACAGAGACAGTCAATAAATAGGAAAAGATGGCTTGACTTTTACAGTCACTGATATCATTGCCGTTATTAGCAACCAGTATAAATCGAGAGATAGAAACATAACTACGATTACGATTAATGCAATTCTTGGAATGAGATGTATCAGTCAAAGAACGGGTTGGTCCCTCTGACTACATCCGTTTTAGGAACACGTCAGAGCCCGAGAATGTGAATATGTGGTTTGCGCTGATGAAAAAGGTCAGCATAGTTTGACCATTCTTATCCCATGAGCTAACACTAACTGTCCCTGAGTCTTTTTGGCTGCAAACAAATGTGAACGTCCTGCAGGATGGGGTACCACGAGACTGCAGTTTACATCTTCGTTACTTCGTGGACTAAACATTTCCACAGTGGTGAATAGGACATGATGGACCAACGAAGTCGCCACCACCATCTCCATTCTCAGCCCCTTCTAAATTCTTCATGTTGGATCATGTGACAGGCTTAATGCACGCCACATCTGTACGTGATGTTTTCAATGTTAGTAAATGAATTACGGATACAATAGCGTCTGTCACTCATACACCTGTGCACACATCGGTTGAGATGTTCGTTCAGTATCGCCTATACGCTTAACTGGTTACTAAAGATTCCATGTAGATAGGTATTTATTTTTTGTACAAATCTTTCTGAGTTACTTTACATGATGCAGAAAACTGCTTGTATCTATGTCTCTGTAATTGGATTTGGAAACCAGGAAGGATTCATGTGTACATCCTGTACTTTTCGCGACAAAGGATTTTGAACTTGAAGTATTGTGATAATGGGCAATACAGAGAGATTTATGTAGTGAAGTTTGTTATTCATATGCCTCATTTGCCGAGCTGACTAAGGTCTTATTGTTTCCCATTCGTTAGTTCGAACTCGCACTGCGTGACCTAACTCAAAAAGAAGAAGAAGGAAAGAAAAGATTCATCACGAAAGAATTATCCGAATGGGTCGGAAATTGGTAGATATGAGCAAGTGTAAGCGAAAAAAAATTATTAGAATTTTACGAAAGTTGGATGATTTATTCAATAGAAAGTTTTCGACATACGCTGCAAGTCAGTATCAAGTTGGTCTGTCTGTGGACCTTAGGCAAACAGTTGTTTGGCTCGGTATTAATTGACAGAATTGCATATGCTCCTGAGGGATATCGCGTAAAATTCTATCTAACTGTCGTTTTAGAGCCCCAAACTCTCGAGATGGTTAGAGGGTGCTGCCCATAATGCTCAAAACGTTCACAACTGGCTAGAGATCCGGCGACCATTATGGCCAAGGTAGGGTTTGGCAAACACGAAGACAAGTAGCAGAAACTCTCGCCGTGTGCGAGCGGACATTATCTTGCCAAAATGTAGGCCCAATATCGTTTGCCATGGTGAGCAACAAAACATATAGTCAATGTACCGCTATGCTGTTAGGATGCAGCGGATGATAAACAAGAGGTCCTCCTATGAAATGAAACGACACCCCTGACCATCAGTCCTGGCTGTCGGGCAGTACGGCGACCGACAGTCATGCTGGTATTCCACCGCTGTCCAAGGCCTTCGGAGCTGTGTTCGAACCGAGACAGTTCCACACCAATTAGATTCCAACCCGAATGTGATCGATACAACTGCAAACGGAGTTGTTGGTAGTCGGTGCAAGGGGCGACGTGAGCCTCGCCTCCTTTCTGTGAGCAGCCTATTAACTATCCTTGTGATCACTGAAGCACCAGTTGTACATTGGATCGATGATAATGATGAGTTCGAGTCTGCGAGTGCCTCTCTGTCGATTGCTCGGTCATCTCGTTCTGTCTTCTCTTTGGGATGACCGCTTCCTTCTTGAAGCTATGTTCGGCTCTGGGTAACCCCATTCCTGCCAACATCTTCGAATAGTGGCACCGCTCCTATTCAAATATCGATTGATTCCCTGATTACTCCAACCGGCGTCTTTGAGCCCAACTACACGTCCTCTCTCAAATGCTGACACCGGCATATATTGTTCACGCGCCCGGCTGGGAGGCGTTGTTACTGTTTGAGTACACGGAATGATATTCGAAAGGACTTTAGGCTCTTGACCCCTATTTACTATCCTTGTCAGCTCTGCCTGTAGCGTCAAACATTCATCCATACAGCGCCAAAGTTTACAATTTTACTTTTTCGTCAATATCTGTATGAATATCAATTTGTGAGCAATTTGCACAGATGTGACTCAGTCCGAATGGAGTTAAGTAAATTGGTCGTAAATTGATATCGATACAAGTACTGACGGAAAAGAGTGAGTGAATCACTGTGCAGGAGGGCGAAGGATGTATGAGGATGGGTGGTAACCACATGCAGTATTGCTTATAGTGTCTGGTCCTATGTAACATGCATATGGGAATTAGAGGATAGATTGGCACATATCTCAGCGGGTACTGGTTTCCGGACGTATCATTATCCTTCTAGTTTTGGTCAGTACTACCTCCTGTATGAATATGTGATACGTTTTTTAAAATCCCACTTTACAAAAACAAGTCGTTGTTTAACGTTGTTACCAAAAATTTCGAAAAGTACATTACTGATTTCCTTCAAATTTTCAGAATAATCTCAAAACAGAGTGCGGGAGAGATAATGCTGTGCTGCGAAAATGTAATGTATCGTTTTCTTTCTTGCAGTCAATTTTAACTACAGTAGCAGGGCGTTTAAACCATTAGACAACTGATTTCTCACATGTATATTCTTTTTCTTTGTATATAATTTCAAACAAAAATTGTGTACACACACCTATGTGCCGTTTTGTTTTCTTCCTTGTGGTCGGTCTTAACAGAAAACAAGAAAGTTGTATTTATGCCTTATGGGCTTGTGGTTAGAATATTACTACGGATCGATCATGCTTAGGACAGATTGAAAAAGCTGTTTATGTACGACGTGACCTACCAACCACTCTGATGGATCTACGCCGAATCGCCATTGTGGAGTGGGACAATCTGGACCAACAGTGCCTTGATAAACTTGTGGATAGTATGCCACTACGTATATAGGCATGTATCAATGCAAGAGGACGTGCTACTGGGTATTACAGGAGCCAGTGTGTACCGAAATCTGGACCATCACCCCTAAGGTCTCACTGTATGGTAGTACAAAGAAAGTTTTGCAACCTCTCGGTTCCGAGAGTTCTGGGACCTGTACAGAAAAAATTGGAATAGAGGTCAACATAAACATCATTTCCACCCTTTTTATTGCTTCATGAGCATGATGTTTATGTTGATCTCTATTACAATTTTCTGTACAGGTCCCATGACTCTCGGAACCGAGATGATGAGAAACTTTTTTTGATGTGAGTAATTAGAAAGAAGAGAGTAAGTCATGCACCCTACGCTGCAGGTGGTGATCAGCTGCGGCTCACGAAAACTGGTATCCCAGGAAACAAGCAACCATTTTAAAATGGGCTAGTGCGGTCTTCTCTACATCCAGGCTCTGAGCGTAGCACTCCCGGACGAGTTCCATACTGGAACCTACCAATGGCATTAAGTGTCTCTGCAACTGCAGATCCATCACGTTCCGCGAGAGGTCCTCTTTGCAGCCAATCAGGAGCGCCATGTTCCCCGAAGTCCTCCTGTGGCTTCCTTGCCTTATTGGTGTTTCTCTGTTATTACGTCATTTCCGTTACTGTTTCACGTACTGCTTCACGTTCTCAAGCTGTTGTTCGTATCGCTTTGATCAGCTCCTACGAGGAAGTTGCCTCAGTTTCTGTTGTGTTTGCTTCAACCCATATCTTCTCCTGGAAGAATTCTAATTCCTACAAGGAAATCGTATTTGATATTGCATAAGTTTTTTTTTCATAGCCTTTCTTCTCTCAGTGTTCTAGATTGTATTATTCTGTAAGAAATTCCTATCATATGTCACTAATGGCTGTCTATTTCATGCTCATACAACGTAATACTATTTTCTGTCACAACCATGCTTAAAAGAATTATCAGGTCTTTGGTTTATCTTCTCAGTCCAGTCAAGCAGCGGATCATAACTCTTGAGAGATCCAAGCCTTTCACTATCATCGGGAAGTATGTGTCCAACTACAGTTTATCAGAGAACCAGTGGGAATTTGCTTCATGTTCTATGAGTCAATGTCCCACTAAAAAGAGAAGTCTGCTAATGGTTTGCAGAACTCTTATAATTATAAATTTCACCTACAGGTTGTCTAACGGCAGGGTGTGGGCTGGGACAGTGGAAAGCTACTGGCCCAGAGAATGTAAACAATTTTAGACAATTCAGCTTAATTAACACACAAACTAGTAAGCTTAACAAACGTAACTGTAAACATGTAACAAGTATGACATTCAAGTGTAGGTCGGTAGCGCAAACAATAATTACTTAAAGTCAAGTACAGAGATGAAACAAGTTAGCGTACTCTTATCTACTGAAATCCAGTTGAGAGGCAATCTAGAAAATCGCAATGCAGTTCGATAAACTTACCAACTCTCAAGTGCTAATTTAAACAAATGAAGTGAGGAACATAACATTTAAGAATTATTGTTTTCTCATCTCTCATTATCCCCTCTGCTACGATGATATCCATCATGACTTCAAAAATGCTGAATTGTTATTATCATTATCATTATTATTATTATTATTGTTATTATTATTAATAACTGTCATTATTATAGTTATTAATTTTAATGACTCTGTAATAGTAGCTCATGTATATACATAACTGAGCCACAAGTACACACAAAAATAGAGAAGCTTAATAAAGGAATGTTTAATAAAGTTTTTGATAAATGTACTTCCTGGCACTGTGTAAGAGAGACCGTTAGGCGCAAAGCTGGACAGCGTACAGAAAACAAATGAACCAAAGTTCAAACATGCGGCTTCACATCTCGAGCGGGTTCAGTCGTTAAGCTCTGTTAGTGCTCAATGGAGGAACGGAACTACATCATACTGATACCGAACGAGATGCAGACATGTTAGTGCCCTGCGTTGTCTGGTGGTTAATGGCAATACAGTGCGTTTGATATATCAGATATGACTGTCACGCGGATCCTATGGAGAGAAATGACACTTCATCCTATAATTTTGTGTGTGTGTGTGTGTGTGTGTGTGTGTGTGTGTGTGTGTGTGTGTGTGTGTGTGTAGATTGATGGGCACGACAAATGCTGGCAGCATGTGTCCATTCTGCTCCTTACAATGGTCTGAGAATTTCCCAGAAGGTGGTGATAGCGTCCTCAGCTGAAGCGCACAATAAAAGTGCTCCACAAGATGAAGCCTTGCACAACAAAACACGGCGGGTTGACAGCGCAGGCAGTAATTAACGCTTGCTGCCCGCTTGTCAACCGGCTGGCTCCGAGACAAATCGTTCTGTTGTGCTTTCTGGAAGCGACTGAGAGTCGAAGTTCTCCGAATCCCTTCTCTGATCTTCTCAATGCACTTCAACACGCGCTACCAGGTACGTGCGATGTCACTCGCCCTAATAACAATCACTGTCCTCTACGGACGCATACTCGTTCCTCATCATAGATCATCTGATATTCAGTGTTGGATAAAGGCCATTTCTGGACACTTTTCCACACATTATGGTCTCTGCGTACAGACATCAACACTAACGTTGCTCTACTTCGTCAGTTAGCTGCAGTATTGTGTTATAGCTTTTCTGTTGGTTGAAACGTCCCCTTACAACAATTGTACACGACTATGCTTAAACTGACATACAATATTTTTAGCGCAACGGAATCTGACTTCCAAAAATCCCTACGAAAGAATGGCCCTGACTAACATTAACCTACACGTTTCACAAATCACTTACCTCACAAAAATCTTCGTTACTCAAGCTACTGCAATACAGCGAGCGCCACTACTGCCAGCTAAATAAAAGATTCAAACTACTGAAGGCCCTAACTACTGATAGGAATACTTAACAAATGAAAGATTTTAATACAGAACAAACAATGTATTTACCTTAATAGTCATAATATATATAGCATTTCATGACATCCAGTCTTACAAATTTCAGAACTCCGCCATCTCTCTCCCCACGTCCACCACTGCTGGCGGCTCACCTCCAACTGCGCAACGCTACGCGCTGTTCACATCCAGCTGCCGCTGCCCAACACTACAATGGCAGACAACAATGCAAACCAGCCACAGACTGCACACGGCATAGCCAGTGATTTTCATACAGAGCGCTACGTGGCGGCGGCGTTACCAATAAAAAAAAAAAACCTAAACAGCCTACTTACATGGTGAGCTACGCTGCTGCGGCACTGTGATATTGGCGTGTACCAGGACTGCAGATGTACACCTGGGAAAACAAAATAATTAATTACGTAACTTTATTTTTTTATGAAGTTTTGACTTAAATTTCATGAGTATCCCACATACCGCTATTGGCAGTCATCCATCTTTTTTCCTCTTGGCTGGTAACTTGGTCTTTCCTCATTTCCTGGCAAACGCAGAGAACGTGCTTGCTCCAACTATCATCCAACGCTCTGATTACAGTCTAGCGCAGCTTCACTCATTTCTGTCACAGTCACAGTTACGTCTCCCACCGCTCTCTCTCCTGCTAATTCCCCATTTCTCTCTGAGCAACCCTTAGGTCTTTAAAAGTTTTTCGCATTAAATATTTCAGAAAACAAGCAAAAATATGTTCTGTAACATTAAAGCACACTTGCTCAAGATACTTCTTAACAAAAAGACAGGCACATTTCTTCAATCTATAACAGCATTCAAGGAGACAATGTGTTTATTAGAAAAAACAAATTCTTTCCATCATCTGTTGTCGACGACTGTGACTCAAGCCTGTTAATGCGTTATTGGCAAGACCGCAGGTGGATGCAGCTTTTCTTCTTCAGGACACTACGATGGTGGGAAAAACTGAAAAAAATGTGGAAAAAAACAAGAATTCACTGAAATTCAGAAACTACGTAGTCATACCTGGATTTACACTCAAGAAGTAGCCGAATTTTTTGGCGACATAAGCACTAGATCAAAAAGCCTGGAGATACCTCGAATATTTCGCTAGAAAGCTACAAGAAAGAAACAGCTACTAAAATCACAGGACCATCTGCTCCCAAAAAATGACCAAGAGCTCTCCAGTAAAGTTTGAGTTAGCCCACAGATCACCTTGAAACCATTTTACCTGCATGTAACCATTTTCAGGGTTCCGTACCTCAGTTGGTAAAAACGGGATCTTTATATGACTACTTTGCTGTCTGTCTGCCTGTCTGCATGAATGTCCGACTGTTAAGACCCCTTTTTCTCAGGAAGCAGTAGATATACGAAGTTAAAATTTATGCCACATACTGTGGTCCCTAGGCGCTGTAAAACATTTAAGCTTATACGTCAACTTTTTTTTTTTTTTGAGTCATCAGTCTTCTGACTGGTTTGATGTGGACCACCACGAAATCCTCTCCAGTGCCAACCTCTTCGTCTCAGAGTAGCACTTGCAACCTACATCCACAACTGAAACTTCCTGGCAGATTAAAACTGTGTGCCGGACCGACACTCGAACTCGGGTCCTTTGCCTTGAAGGATCGGTAGTCGTGCTTGGGTAGCTCAGCCGCAGAATGAAAATCTCTTTCTGGATACATCCACAATTATTTGCTGGATGTATTCCAGCCTCTGTCTTCCTCTACAATTTTTACTCTGTATATCTCTCTGTAGTACTATGGAAGTTATTCCCTGATGTCTTAACAGATGTCCTACCATCCTTTCTCTTTTCTTCTTCTTCTCAGTATTTTCCGTATACTTCTTTCCTCGCCTGTTTTACGGAGAACCTCCTCATTGTTTATCTAATCAGTCCTCTTAATTTTCACCATTCTTCCGTAGCACTATATCTTAATTGCTTCGATTCTCTTCTGTTCCGATGAGAAGACTAATGACTCAAAACTTTGTAAATATATCACACGAATAAAAATACTTTTGTCACGTTGTCCAACTGTCTGTTTACCAGTCTGTTAAGAACCTTTTCTCTGAGGAACACCTGAACGAACCAATTTGAAACAAATGTTTCATATTGTAGTCTACGGGCCCCTGGCGATGTGAAAAACCTTCTAAGTCAGTGCAATCAAAAGATACGGTCATTTGTGTCACATATTTTGATACTCGCAAACACACTCATCGAAAGCTACAGGGTACTTCGCGTTGACCTACAATCACGAAATTTCCCAAGAAGCAAGGTTTCGTACCAGAACCAATGGATAAAATCCGAAAATGTATCATTTGTAATCGTGTCAAACGCAACAAAATTTTTTGTTATTTGTTGTCAGACTGTGTGTATGTCCATCCCTCTGCTAATACCCCTCTTTCTCGGGAACGGTTAGACGTATCGAGCTGAAATTTCTGTCACTTACTAATGTCTATCTTCCGTTGGCGATATAATAAACTTTAGCTACTAGGTCAATGCAATAAAAAATACGGTCATTTTTGTCACATGTTTAGATACTCGCAACTGAATCATCAAAATCTACAGGGTACACACCGTTGTCGTAGAATCACGAAATTTACCAAGAAGCAAGGATCTATGCTGTAACCAAAGGAAAAATTCTAAAACTGATAATTTGTATTTCTATCACACGAAAAAATTTTGCCATTTGTTAGCACACTCTGTCCATCCGGCCGTCTGTTAAGACCAATATTTCTCGGGAAGGATGGACGTATTAAGTTGAAATTTGTCTCTCGAACGAAGGTCTATAGCCCCTTAGTCAATAAAATCAAAAGATATGGTCATTTATGTCACAGATTTTGGAACTCACACATTAAATCCTATACGATGTAGAATAAGAAATTTGCCAGGAAGAAAGCATTCACAGTACAAGGAAAACATGCTAAAAATGTGAATTTGTAAATGTATCAAACGATAAAAAAAAATGGCTTTTCTTATCTGACTGTCTGTCCCTCCCTCTTTCTCACAGGAACGGTAGACGTTTCAAGTTGAAATTTATGTCACATATTAAAGATTTCTGGTCCCATGATATAGAGTATTGAAGATTCTAAGTTACTGTACTCAAAAGATAGGATCATTTATGTCATATATATTTTGCTCGAAAACTCACTCATTAAAACCTATACGGTTCATCCCCTTGACGTGTAATCATTAAATTTGAAAAGAAGGAACGTTTCACAATGCAAGTAAAAGAAAAAAATCATGAAATTATTAATTTACGACTATATCACATGGAAAAATATTCTTGTGTCATTTGTTATCCGACTTGAAACTTGAAATTGTACGGAACCCTCAATGCCGGCCGCGGTGGTCTCGCGGTTCTAGGCGCGCAGTCCGGAACCGTGCGACTGCTACGGTCGCAGGTTCGAATCCTGTCTCGGGCATGGATGTGTGTGATGGCATTAGGTTAGTTAGGTTTAAGTAGTTCTAAGTTCTAGGGGACTAATGACCACAGCAGTTGAGTCCCATAGTGCTCAGAGCCATTTGAACCATTTTTTGAACCCTCAGTGCGCTAGTGCTACTCGCACCTCGACATTTTCTTTTCCTTTTTTTTTCAGTTGTTCTCATTGGCAGTACCAACTGTGGGAAACTTACTGTTTTCGACACATATATAAAATTGAGTGTTTTGGAGAAGAGTGAGAGCATGTTAGAGAGAGAGGGTTGAAGGTGCTGGCAGTGGAGATGGTATCCATATCACATCATCATGGTGCGGTAGGTTTCGGTGGGTTCGGTCTCTCTCATAGCAGAATCTTCCCTGTCACCCAACAGCTCTTTCTTCCAGCGTGCGATCTCCTGCTGTCGCCGTACACTGTGTAACATTTTACCATCATACATAATTATTGTTTAAATAAGTCATTATACTCTTCTGTTACGTGGCCTGGTTGACTTTCAAGAGAATTTCCTCCGCTAGCATGCGTTAAGAGAAACATCAAGTGCACAGAAGAAAACAAATCATATCCTTCTACCCCTTGCTCTGGGATACAGACACACACACACACACACACACACACACACACACACACATACAGAATAGAGTGTGGGTGTAAATACATCCACATTTAGAGGGTATGACCGAAAGTGCTACAATCTTGATCCATGTTATTTATCGTTGATGGGCCTACGGCGCACGCTGCGGCCCTGGGATATTCACGTCGCAGCACACACACAGGATAGTGGATTGGATTGCATGTCTAACCACATTTTGAATATATGGCCACAAGGTCACATGACTGGTAGTGTTGTCATCATGACCTTTACCTGATTGTTTTTTGCCACTAGACTGAGAAAGCATTGTTAGTTAAACAGCATTTACTGTTGGTGGTCATTCTTGTCATATTGCTGTGCCAAGACATAGTCCAGAGTTTGTCTTACGCCTTTACGAATAATAAGGCAGGCTGATATGGGGTCTAAACGAGCATCTTCCAGACAATGAAGGTAAATACCCTTGACTTGTATGGAGCACACACGTTTCAGGTAATCAGGACCGACATCTGATAATAAAACGATGCTCTGTGGATGACTGTCTATTCATCGTAAGCGATCGGTAGGCATACAATACCTTCACAGAGTTGATTTTTTTCTTTGTTAAGAACGTGGACAATTCTAGAGATACATTATGTGATCAACAGTATCCGGACACACCCATATCAGCGACCTCAGTAGTTATTAGATATAGCGAGAGAGTAGAATGGGGCGCTCCGCGGAACTCACTGACTTCGAACCTGATCAGGTGATTGGGTGTCACTTGTGTCATACGCCTGTACGAGAGATTTCTACACTCCTAAAATACCTGTTTCCGATATGATAGAGAAGTGGAAACGTCAAGGGACACGTACAGCGCAAAAGCGTACAGGCCGACCTCGTCTGTTAACTGACAAAGACCGCTGACAGTTGAAGGATATCGTAATGTGTAATAGGCAGATATCAGTCCAGACCATCACAAAGGAATTCCACACTATATTAGCATCCACTGCAAGTACTCTAGACTGTTAGGCGGTAGGTGACAAAACTTGGATGCAAATGGCGCCTCGCTTGGTGTAAGGAGCGTGAAAATTGAACAGTGGAAAAACGTTGTGTGAAATGACAAATCACGGTACACAATGTGGCGATCCGATGGCAGAGTGTGTGTACGGTGAATGCCCAGTGAATGTCATCTGCCAGCGTGTGTAGTGCTAACAGTAAAATTCGGAGGCGATGGTGTTACGCTGTGGTCGTGTTTTTATGGAGGAGGCTTGCACCCCTTGATATTTTGCGTGGCATATCACAGCACAGGCCTACATTGATGTTCTAAGCACCTTCTTGCTACCCTCAATTTAAGAGCAATTCGGGATGGCGATTGCATCTTTCAACACGACCGAGCACCTGTTCATAATGCACGGCCTGTGGCGGAGTGGTTACACGACAATAACATCCCTGTAATGGACTGGCCTGCACAGAGTCGTGATCTGAATCCTATAGACCACCTTTGGGATGTTTTGGAACGCCGATTTCGTGCCAGGCCTCACCGACCGACATCGATACCTCTCCTCAGTGCAGCACTCAGTGAAGAATGGGCTGCCATTCCCCAAGATACACTCCACCACCTGATCGAACGTATGCCTGCGAGAGTGGAAGCTGTTATCAGCTATAAATCTCTAGAGGATATATCGTCTCGCTTGCAAAGTTATAGAACGAGTTATACATTCCTCATAGGTAAATGAGGCAATGTGTGTCGAGCAGACTTAGATATTTGGCTGGTTCAAATAGCACTGAGCACTATGAGACTTAACATCTGAGGTCATCAGTCCCCTAGAACTTAGAACTACTTAAACCTAAGTAACCTAAGTACATCACACACATCCATGCCCGAGGCAGGATTCGAACCTGCGACTGTAGCAGTCACCCGGTTCCGGACTGAAGCGCCTAGAACCGCTCGGCCACACCGGCCGGCCCAGCTCAAAAATATAACACTTCTGTATTCTAATTTTATGAGTTATAACCAGAAAAGACGTCAAGATCACTTGATCAGCAACAAATAAGCTCATACTACCTCCCAGTAAATAAAATTCTAGGACCACCTTAGGACTACACTTAGATAATTACCTGTTCAATATTTCGTACGTGGACTAAGGTGGACTCATCAGGCAACAGTACGATGCTTGTAAATAAGCATCATGCGACAAGAAGATGTCTAGAAACACCAACTGGTCAATTAGTACGGTAACACTCTATCAGCAAATAGCTACCTGAACAAACAATCTGGAATAAGGTACAACAGACGTTGATTAACAGACCAAGCTAGGAATTTCAAGATTAGATAATTTAAACACTGTCGAGAACCAAGAATAAGTATGTTACGTAACCAGGCTACAAAGAAAGTTTACGTACTCGAACAGTCCACTGGTCTACTGTCGGTCCATAGTGTCCAACGGGAACAATATTTCGGTGATCTTACTCGAGCAAGAAATAAGCCGGGAAAAGTTGAAGAATTACAAAGTTTAAGTAGATTTTAAATTTCAATTTTGAGCTTCCCTCCGATTTGAAATACTGGTTCTGTTAATAACGTAACGGTCAGATACCAGTACAAGAAGGTCCGCAAGCTCAATCAGATTCCAGGAACCGGGTAAGGAATCTCGCCTAACACCCAAGGGTACCAACACAGAGAATTTCACAGCTCTGAGGCAGCACACTCGGTATTTTAATAGATCTGGCCAGATGAGAGACTAAATTATAATTAAAAGAGCACATTAATCATACATGTTCATGACAGCATCAGAAGCATCTCCGAGCGGAGCCACATTCCCACCGCTTGCACAGAGGGTGACATTAATAATATTAGGCAGTATTTGGCAAGGAGGAACACTATTAAGGGAGTATGTTCGCCACTGCAAAAATAACTCCGCTACCGGAGGCCTCTTAAAACCAAACAGTAAAAAACTATCACCACAATCGTCACATCCGGGGATCACAATTAAATTACTTTTCAGGAAACTAAGCTTGGATCCAAACATTCCGGGAAATAAAAATTCACGATTCAGGGAAGAATAACGTAAGGCAGAGCAGTAACAACAGAACCCGCTACCGCCGCCAAACTAGATTATACAAAACGGCTCTACAAAAGGAAAGAGGTGCCCTTTCAGCGCACCCGGATCAGCCAGCATAATAATTTTTTTTGACAGTTGTTTGAAATTTGATAACTGGCTTAAGTACTTCTCAGCGCTGATTTCAAAAATACAATCCATTATTTTTTCCCTATAACGTCAGGTTTTCTCACAATAAGGGCGTATTTTTGGGTATAATAACAAAATTTAAGCAATTTATCACATTTTTTCCAGCGTTATAAAATTTTATTTTATTTATACATCATGTTCTAAACTACATTTCCAGTACACTTCCATTTCTCTTTAAGCTCATAAGTCCTTATAATAACGCTTTCGCTCTCTTCGCTTCTTTTATTGTTTATCCGGCTGTGAACTCGTTAAGGATCATCCCTTTTTATCATCCAGCAGTAGTCCGCTATCATGTTGACATTCCATCTTCCTTGATATCTTCTTTCCATTTCTGTGATGTCTTGGTGGAATCTTTCGCCCTGCTCTTCACTTAACACCACCAAGGTTTGCAGGGAAGTAGTCAAGATGTGAGTGGAGAAAATGAACTTTAATGCTCATTTTACAGCCCAGCTTCTTAAAGTTGTCGAGCATGTCTGCGACGACTGTCTTGTAGTTTGGATCTCTTTTGTTTCCTAGGAAACGGGTAACAACTAATTTAAAAGAAAAGATGTCCATGGTGGCTTTTCTTTTGTTTCCACTTTGTCGACAAAGTTGGGGTCTGCCAATACTTTTATAATGTCTGGTCCGACAAGGATTCCTTCCTTTAGCCTTGCCTCGGATAAACCGGGAAACTGTCCTCAAAGATATCTGAAACGCTCCCCTTCTTTTGGCAGTGCCTTAACAAATTGTTTCATCAGCCCCAACTTTATGTGAGGTGATGGAAGTAACACCTTTTTCGGATCCACAAGCCTTTTCGTCTCAACATTTTTAACCCCTACCTGTAAGGTTTTTCTCATGGGCCAAGCTTTTTTTCTTCTTGTAGAGTTGCTTTCTGTCTCTACTGTGCCATTCACGGACAAAGCAAGGGAACTTTGTATAGCCACTTTGTTGACTAAGCAGCATCAAAATCACTTTTAAATCAACACAGTGTCCATTTGTGGTCTGAATAGCAGAGTTTGCTTAAAACTAGTTCAAGGTTTTCGTAACATTCTTTTAAGTGAACTGAGTGTCCAACTAGTATAGAAGCATACTTTTCCCATTGTGTAGAAGTACTGCTTTAAGGGTTCTTTTTGAGGAATCAATAAAAAGTCTCCACTCATCAGGTCTCATTCTGAGACGTGCTATAAGTCCAGGACCATCACTGCAAAACACCAGGTCACCTTCTTCAGAGAAGAAAGATAGAAAATCCTTTTCCCTCGATCGATACCAACAAAAGGATGTACCTGGAGCCAACATATGTTTATCTTTAAATCTATAAAACCTCTGCTGATTCTTTAGAAAGGCCTAGGTCCCTAACTAAATCGTTTAATTCAGATTGTGAGAATGAAATGGGATCTCTGTCTTCTTCATTATCACCTTGCTGGGCCAATGGCTCGTGCTCACCTATATCATCCAAAGAATCTGGAAGAGAGGGTATTGGTAATTCAGGTCCATGAGGAACAGGGCAAATGGCTGAGTGAATGTCAGGGTAAGAAGTATCCCTTCTGTTTTTCAGATGGAAACCTCGTACGTTGCAGGAACAAAAATAGCAGTCATCACTATGATTTTTGAACTCCCTCCAAACCATTGGTATTCCAAAACGTAAGGGGTGCTTTTTATGTTGAAACCATTGCGTCAGTTCATCAACACACATTGAACAAACTTTGTGTGGGGGCCCAAGGCTTATCTTGATCGCCTAACTTTATACCAAAGTAGGTGAAATATACTTTTTCAACAAAATAGGAAATGTTTCTTTGTTGCTTTTTAACGGTATAGTTACCACAAATGTAGTAGAAGCAATCTAGCGAGTTTATACATCCTCTGGTAGCCATTGTCCATAAAACAATCTCACAACACAAGAAAACAGTTACTACTTTAAAGCACTAGTAACAACAACACGTGAACAGCACAGAGTGAAGAGGTAGGTACTGTGAACTGAAGGACCATAGCAGAAGCTCACAGCTTGGTGACGGCGGGGGAAGGGGCGGTGCGACAGATAGGCACTGACATGAAAATACAGCTGGTTTCTCCTCTTTATTTTACGTATATCTAGTTTATAAACGGCTAAATACAGTTTATGGAGATCCTAAAAACTAAAATTCCAACTCAGTAAAGTGCTTAAATATCGAAAAAAGCTAAAACTAGACAAGCAGCTTGTGAAATAACTATAGGTTATGGAACTTTTTTCACTATTTTTCCCAAAATAAGCGTTGAAAACACTATAAAAATCACTTAATAATTTTGAAAAAAATTTCATGTCGGAGACCTGTGTTATCAAAGTGGCTCCCGTTGCAACGGCTTTCTCAGAGTGAATCGGTCAACGGGGAAGTGACAACACATGGTTCCTTCAACCGGCTTCCTTCCTCCTCGTCCCTAGTGACTGACCGTGCCGTCCTCGCTCGCCTCGAAAACATTTCAAAATCGCCGCCCGGCGACCAGAAGGAAAACGAGTCAGACATTCGATCTACAGACCGTAATTGATACGAGCCTACACGGCTCAAGGACTGTGATTGATCCAAAGGGAAAGGGGATAGGAGGAGAATGCTTGGGGCTTAGGCTGTTAGTAACGTTTATCAGCGAAGTCGCCCACAGGTATCCACAGGTGAACATGTATGTGTCGGCGAGTTCTGATTGGTCGGACGTGGCAGGATGCCCATTCCTTGAATTACAGATTTTTGTAGCAGTACCTCTTGTGACAGGCACCAAGTCGGTGATGATTGAACATGCATATTGTTTAAATAATGCAAATTTCTCACCCTTCGTAGGTAGACTGCCTGGCCTAGCATTGGGCAGTCATGTGGAGCTCTCCCATTCACGTTTAGAGATTCAGTGGCGACCGCAGCCGTTCGCGGATTTCCATACCCTGCTGGCATCTCAACTGGCTCGTATGACCCACATTATCCAGCGAATGCACACTCAATTTTAAAACAAATCATGACATCACACATTCTAGTAACGTAGTGGTAGGTTCACAAGAGTTTGTCTATCTCTCGCAGAGGTGTTTTTCATATATACGCAGTATCTTTGGTTGGAAATAGGTCAAATTGCATTGTTTCTTGAATTTGCTGTGACTTCATCAAATTGTGGTGACGTTATTTTCTATTTACCACAAATACACTGTGATATCAGCACACACACACACACACACACACACACACACACACACACACACACACACACACACACACAAATAATGCAAAATCACAGTACAAAGAATTAGTCACCCCAGTATGCACTCATCGATGAATTTTCAAGCCTTTACAATGGCGCAGCGATCGAGTCTGCTGAACTAGACATCCGCTGCCTGTACACGGACATATTAGCGATCAGTGAGACATTTATGTTTCAAGTTTACAGTATGGAAACTGAACTCTATAGGAATGATGTTCAGATTTTGCGCTGCAGGATTTTTGATGTTTATAGTGTTAATGTCTTGACTTGCTGCTAGGCACTGGTACTGTAAGGGCGACGCAGGGTTGAAATACAAACATCACAATGCATTATAGCTGCAGATAGGTTAATATGGGTCTGGATAAGGAAAGCAGGGCTTTCTTTACTCATAAAGCTGTTTTATCAAAACAACAGCAATGGGACTGGTGCTATTAGCGAGTACCGACGTTTTAAAGGAATATGGAGAAGTCCTCTTTCCGCACCATGGTGGAAGAACATGATTCGGAAGGTCGAATTAACTGGCGATTTGAGAATTGCCTCTGGGAGAGGCCAACCGCCCATTCCGCCACAAATTGTTAAGAAGCAACTGGTGCCATGGTTGAGAACGCTGGACGCAATGTGCCGTCTTCAAGCAATGCACAAGCTGTGACGCTACAGCTGAACATTCCATGGTCCACTCCTAGAAAAGTGCTGCGGTCAATTGTGAAATGGTATCTCTAGAAAAGTTACAGGCTGTCGTGGATTTACATGACTGCCATGTTAAGCAAAGTATTATTTCTCTTCCGGATGTTCTTACCAATGCTTCCACACTGTTTCATTGTCCAACAAATCACTTGTGTCTCTTCGGGGTCCTCTCAAATAGTGAAAGGTGAGTTGTAACCATCCTGTATTTCTTTGCCGATTTCCTGTGCTAATTTGCCTCAGAAACCATCAATAGTTGTACAACACTGCAGCACTCCATTTGTTTTGGTAACGATTTTATATTTGAAAAACAGTCTGATGGAACCGATATGAGTCACTGAAGACCCCAAGGGCATCTCAGAAGGAGGTCACATTAGGAGCGTTAGGAAAGGTAGTTTTAAAAATTGAAATATTTAGCGATATTGTTAGTTTTTTGGGTACCACAGTCTTTTACAAAGACCTGAAAGTTGTTTGTGTCAACAGCCAGAAAGCAATAGAAGGCATAGTGTTCATAGTCTTCAGTCCACAAGTCCACTATTCAGCTCGCGAAAACCGAAATAAAATTGTGTAACTCTCTATGAAAAATTCAGGAATCAGGAACCATTACGATAAGTAAAAGTCTACTTTCGTTTAGCTTAGCATATATTTTGAGAAAAAATCACATGCGCAGGAATTAATTTGGAAAGTCATTACAGCTTGTTCTGTCATATTGATTGTCTTTGAAAGTGGATAATAATATCAGACTCAAGACACGCAGTCAGATAAATTGTTCATCCAAATAAGTTCACTTTCATACAGTTTCCCTATCCAAAGATGGTATAAGGATAGCAAACCACAAGTTGTTGTTTGGTTTTATTACACCATTTTTTACAGGCAAACTAGAACACGAAACAGAACGCGGAAAACGAAACGTCGACTTTCCAGATAAATTGTTAATCCAAGTAAGTTCACTTTTACACAGTTTGCCTGTACAAAAATAGTATAAAAAAAGCAAAAAAGAAATTGTTGTTTGGTTTTATTATACCAATTTTGTACAGGCACTGTGAACCATACGATCACTACAGTATGCTACATATATATTATTTCTGACACTATTGCAGTCTTCTGAAGAAGGGCACTAAGGGCTTGAAACCGGTAAAAGAAATAAAATATATTTCGTGAAACTGGTTGCTGCTTATTTCAAAAAACAGATATACAGTCGCTGACGATGGATAAAATACTCATTTCAAAAGTAAATCTTTATGAGTTTAATATTAATGCTTTTTAAAATTTCGTAAAAACTAGGTTTTTGAAGGCAGTAATTATCTGATCATGGAGAAACTCGTAGCCTTTGACTATGGTTTAGTTTTATATAAACTGGCCAAGCTTGCCAATAATTTTTAAACATTTAATTTTACTTATGATTATTACGCAGTCACTTTGTACGTTCTGTTCACGGCACGCGTTAGGCTCTGCCGGCCTAACCTTGGCTGAGAGATGGAGAAAAATGAATGTCTCGCCCATCACACCAGACATACTGATGAGTGCTTGCTTCCCCCCAACATAATCGACCAAGAAATGAAGTGAACTGTTACGTCCTTTGAGATGGTATAATCTCATCAAATATTGCACAATATTGTGAGAGTACACTGTCTTATGACTCCCAAAAAAATCTGTTTATATTCTAATTTGCTTTTCTACAAATTTTTCTTTCTTTATTTACGCTTCACTCATTCTTGTAAACTTCTCTCGGAAGTACACTGATGCACATGAAATTTTCCCGTGCTTTGTCGAGAGTTAATATAATACGCAGCAGAGGTAGACACACGCTGTTGGGGTCGATAAGAGGTCCAGGTAGGAGTTCATTTCGCGCAGACCATATTTTCCCACAATTGTAGGCTTATTCTGTCTCTGCTGTCTTACCTTGATATCTCCACATGTACCCCATTTGCATTTATCATAATACTATCGTGTGAGTGGCAGCTTAAATTTTCATATGTCTCCTTCATATTAACTGCTTGAGCAATCGCAACAGAGGAAAGTGCGTTTCCCTTCTGGAGAAGCAGTGTTTTGCGACTAGCTTTTCCGGAGTTTATCAACAAGTGCCACTCATTTGGCCGAAATCATGACCAAAAGTCCACATAACGGACTCGATATTATTAAGAAACCATGTCACCTTCCTTGGAGAAAAACTAAGAAGAAAATTGCTTGGTGGTCACATACTAAGAAGAAAACTGCTTGGTGGTCACAATAAACAGTCTTTGTTATTGCAGACAATAAGATTCAATTCTTTCATTCACAAAGTTGGAATCACGGCCTGTTGCTTCGACAAATTTAATTCATTGTTGATTGAGACAAAAAGAGTGACTCATATGATTCACGGAGGCCTTGAAATGGTATATCGGCAAGCATTTCTCTTCCGTTGTCTTCTGTGTGTTCGTTGCTGTGATCGTCTGCTCTCGCTGTCACGCACTTACGAGGCCCTCGTCATGGCGTAAATTCACTATCGGATATACAGGCGTTATAGCTGATGGTAAATTAGTGTGTTCTACAGTTTTTCTTCCTTTCGAGTTGATACCATCCAATTTTTGCTGGATAAAATTACAGCCTGTTGAGTGATCTGTAGGTTCTCTACAGATTACAAGAACAGCAAAGGAGCATGTCATGACAAACAGTACAAGTGGGGGGTCTAATTCTTGTCCTGGTCGGGACCTTACGCTCCAAATCAAGTTTTTAGCACTTCTTTACAAGAAGTTGAAGTTCCTGTGTGATTTCAGAGTTTACTCTCGACAGATACAACAAAAACAATAACAATTTGTACACTTTCCAGTACAAATGGAGCTAGAGCAACAGTCACTTCCAATACGTGTCAGAATTGTCATTGCTGGAGTACAAGAGACAACAAGCACAAAGTGATTCAAAATGTTCAAAACTAATTCACAGGCGTTGCTTCCAAGCCACCTTCATTTGCTGGAGGTATCTTTGTGAACTGAGCGTCATTTGTGGTAATTCGCCAGCCGGGCTGGCAGAGCGGTTTTAGGCGCTACAGTTTGGAGCCGCGCGAACCCTACGGTCGCAGGTTCGAATCTTGCCTCGGGCATGGATGTGTGTGATGTCCTTAGGTTAGTTAGGTTTAAGTAGTTCTAAGTTCTAGGGGACTGATGACCTCAGAAGTTAAGTCCCATAGTGATCAGAGCCATTTGAACCATTTTGTGGTAATTTCCTGTACATTTAAGCCACAAAAGTACTCAGTTTAGAGTAACGAGCGAGGTGGCGCAGTCGTTAGTATACTGGGCTCGCATTCTAGAGGACTACAGTTTAAATCCCCTTTCGGCTATCCAGATGTAGGTATTCTCGAGTGAAATGCCTCGATGGTTCCCTTTGAAAAGGTACGGCAAGCTTTCCCCCCGATCCTTGCACAACACGAGCTGGCGCACCGTCTCGAATAAGTTTGGCGACGGGACGTTAAGACTCATCTTCCTTTTGAATACGCAATATTTTCACGTATTTCGATAGACAGATACTAGCGATTCAAATAAGAAAGCTGCGCATTATGGACAGAAACTGATTTCCGAATTCAGCGCCCACGACTTAACACAGAACACCACAGGCATTCTTTGTAACAAAATTTTCGCGACCAATATTATTATTATTGTTGTTGTTGTGGAACGTTATGCATTAAAACGAGAAAGTTACAAAAATCATCCAGGAAGTAAGACATTACCAGTCTTTGTGCTTTCTTAGTCACACATCAGCACGAATCGATATGAAATGCATGTGTAGGCGAGGACTTTTTGTCAGAGAGATTCCGCGATGCATCGCTGTGAAGGCCTCGCTGTATAACAGCAGTTTCATCTCGGCCACGGTCGCAGTCAACATCCCGTGCGACATTACAACCGTGCGAACTGTAAACAGAGTTGTAACTAACACGAGCGTGACGTCAGGGTCTCTCGAAGCCGCACAGACGTCGCGTCGTCCAGTAAACTGTTTACGTTGGACTGGTAGCCTTGAGAGAATGACTAACAACTTTCTGAATGGACTTCCAGTTTACAGTTTACGTTTTGCTTCGCTTAGTAGCTCCATCTCTCTAGTGTCTCCTCCGAGAATCTCCATCCACATCCATCCCATCTCTGTAAGACGTGTAGAAATATCGGAAATTTGAGTCATTTTTGGATATTTTTGTATGTCCCTCGTGTTATAGATTGTTTTATAAGGTCACTATGTCCAGTGTCGAACGTAGAACGCATGAAAAATAAGAGATTTCCGTGATTTTTTCAAGTAATGCTATAAGTAATGCTGTATGTAATGCCATATCTCATCATAAAGTCTCGTGTCTGTGTCCACATCGGATGCCCTCTGTAAAAGCTGCAACAGCTGACCTCTTGCAGCTGGAACGTTAGTTATCGGCAGAGAATTCCCAAAGTCGTCCTATTGGACATGGATCAAAATAATTTTGTATAATATATTTTCTGTAAGCAAAACTGAAAAATATTAAATTCTAACAAAATGGTAACGTGCAGAAACAAATGTCATTTTCTTCGCCCACCAAATCGAGATAAACGCGTGCACCGAGAAAGTACTTTCGAAGATATCACAAAAACGACTACGTATATTGACCTAGAACTCAATTAGAATTCAGTTCCGATCAAAATCGGGTATACCGTCCTCGAGTTAAGTCTCCTGCCAGTTTGAAAAATTCAGTTTCGAGAAAAAACGTATTACTCTTTATAATTAAGTCAAACAAACCTCTTGTCAGCGAACCTTGGACCATACATCAAACTTTTCCATCCAGAAGGAGGCCGTCTTCCATCTTCATCGTGGCCCTTTGGCAGCTTCTGTCATACGCTCATCTGCTCGATCGATACCTTTTCGTCAGCTTTTGTGCAAAAGTTGTAACAGGCTGGTCACGTCTCAAGTTCGAGCAGGTTCATGTTTCCCATAGCGCCTCTTCAGCCCATCGTTGAAACTACATGAGGCCACACTGGCCGCGATGTTGACTATTATTTTCACGCTGTGAATGACTTTCGGAGACGCTTTTTCACAAATCGCTTTATAATCCGATAACGGAGTTTTTTTAAAACTTGGGATGAACGCTACAATGAAGTAGACATCACAGAGTATATTTTTCAGGCAAAAGAGTAGTCTTTTTTTTATAATTTCAGGGAGCACTTCCCTCCTTAAAAGACTACTCACCTTTTTCGTTCTGGAACTAATTACAATTAGACACTTAAATATTCGGGAGGGAAAATACAGGGAAAGTTCGTTTTTAATAGACAAAAATTTATTTTGCTTCACCAAAATAGTTTCATTCCTTGGGAATTGCTATCGTTCCAGTCGAATATTTACTTCTGCAGAGAATCAAAACGAACATGCAAATAACAGGACTTGAAGGTATAAGATTTAGTAACTGAGTCTAGAACTGTTGTGCTACATTTAAATAATTTTCCCACATCAAACGTCTAGTATCCTACACACAGCTTATCACAGGCAACATTATCATTCCACACTGTTCTGAAACAGCGAGAAAAGAACCTTTATAAATAACGGGACCTGATTTGCAACCTCATAAAATGAAATCTCGCTTTGTAGTGCATTTACGGGAATGAACAATGGAATGAACCTCTTCCGATTTTCACCATTTGCTTTGACAAGCTTGGTTTTTTGCGTCACAAGTCGAACCGAGCCGACTGGACATTGGAAAAAAGACCACGGAGTACAGTGCAGTGTGAAATAATTATTGTGTGAATGGTGAGAGGTAACATTATTGACAGTACTTGCGGTCAGTTGCCTAATGCACAGGTCTCTTAGCTCTTTCACAGAAATAAAACTTACTCAGCGCCTAATCATAATCGATTTAGTTGTAGTGCCAGTCAAATCACGAAAAGCCGATGCTAGAAAAACAACAATATGGGGAGGAGATAGGTGCTCATCACATAGGGGAGGTATTGAGTCGCAGACAAACATAGTGAAGAGAATACTATAAAAATTGGAGCTTTCGGACAAAGTCATTCCCCAGAAGTAGAACTCACACACATTTACGCAACAACTCACACACACATGGCTACTGTCACTGGTCTCTAAGGCCTGACGACCGCTGAGAAATACATAGTGTGGTATCAATAGCTACGATGACACGGCGCAGGTAGAAGTTCTTAGGTTGGCACTACGAGAGAGGACGAGCCACACCGACGACTGCGCCCTCTAGCCGACACTGTGCACCTCTACGAGCACCACTTTTTTCAGCCCATTTGATCACGAGCAGACGACCGACCAACATTGTTTCATTTTCATAGTGGGCGAGCCCCTATAGATTTTGCCTGTGTAACTTCTGTTAGCGTTGATACATCGTGCTTCGCACCTACATGTTCATCACAGCCAAAGTTATGTAACCATATATTATTACCTGTCTTACCTAGAGTAAACATCTTTTACTTTACATGCAGTACCGACGTATTTCTACCTCACCTGCTCCTCCTAGCTTCCTACATTCGGCCTACCCTTCAGTTTTTAGGAGCAGACTCACGCGCCGCCTTCCAGGCGGGATACAAAACACATAGTTACAACGAATATCATTTGTAGCGTCACTGACAATAACATTAATAAAACACTAAGTAAATGAAGATTTAACAACTTGAAAATCTAGTGTTAATTAAATTAAATATGGGCCCGTCCACATGTTGCCGAGGTTGTTTCGTCTACGCTGCAGAAGTTTCGCTGAGAGGTCCTCACACATTCCCTACATACGAGTAGTTCCAATGCGATTTCCATAACTTTCCAACGCTGAAGAAAAATATTCGTGGCAGTCAATTTACTTCAGATGAAGACGTGCACGCCTGAGTACAAGTGTCGTTCCGTAGACAACCGCAGACATTTCTCCATTAAGGCAATGACCGTATGGTCCCACAGCGGGATAAATGCATTGACGTTTATTGTGATTAGCTTTGAAACAGTAAACTGTTTACTTACCTTGTCTTCATCAGTCTCGTTTTTATCTGGTTGATCACTAGTATTTAAATATAATTTATTTGTGGGATCACTGCTTTAGAATATTTATTTTGCATTTTGCGCTTATAATTTTATGCTAAGTGTCAGAACTGCTCTTTTACATAAATGAAGCTGAAATTAGTACAATTATTTCTTTCTAGGTAGCCCCAGAAAGGTAACTACAACATAAGGATATCAAATAGAACATTCACAAAGTTGCGTCGCACAGTGAATGGAAGAAATGTAGTAACATGAGGCTCTAACGCCCCGTCAACGGCAAGGTGATTTAAGAGGAACTGTAAGTAGTTTCAAGCGAAACATCCGGGATTTTTTCTTTAAGGGTGGAAGCTGCCACTTCAGTTTGATTTTCATTTTTGCCCATAATGTCTTTTGCTTTCTAAAGTCGCGACTTCACCTTTGTAATGTTATGTTGCATCATGGTTTGCTCAGTTTCGATTAGCCGAGCCAAGCCCTCTGAGCTGTCCATTTGTCTCACCACAAGAATCGTGTCTACGCCTTTCAGAGTTTCCGCTTGCGTTAGCTAATCAGGCTAATTATATGGTTAATAGACGATGTATGGTTTATTTCAGTCGTGTACTCTGCAGATTCGCAGAGTTATTAGACAACCATTCCGCGTAGAGAACTTGCAGTGAATTATAACGTGAAATGTTAGTGTTGTGCGTGGTGACAGACAAGCCCAGGGATTACTCGCTTTTCGGAAAATAGAAACTGATTTATAGGATTGAGTAATATCTTTTCAATATGTTCCATTACAGATTTAAGCATATTATCCTCTCCTGCATTAAAAACGGTTTATTATCTTCCTGGAAGGTATATCTATCAGCTGAAAAATTCTCCTGTCGGAGCATAAAAGAGGTGAATGCGCTCCTGTTTAAAAAAGTCTGACAGAGAAGTGGGACAGCAACGCCTCAATTCTCATTCCACCTTGCGCTCTTTTAATACAGAAAATGCTACGTTCGCAGGTTCGAATCCTGCCTCGGGCATGGATGTGTGTGATGTCCTTAGGTTAGTTAGGTTTAAGTAGTTCTAAGTTCTAGGGGACTGATGACCACAGCAGTTGAGTCCCATACTGCTCAGAGCCATTTGAACCAATACAGAAAATTATATGTTATTTAAACCTGTCTCTCTTTATAGTTAGGCATTCATACATCAACTCCGTCTCACAGTTTATATATGTCTCTCTCCCAATATATGTCTCTCCCGTTGATTTAAAGTGTATCCCACTGCTCCTATGCCCTGTTTCACTTACACTGTGTTCCTTTGTCTTTCTTTTCAATTGTCATTGTCTCCTTTATACCTCGGCGCATCAACAATTCTGGGGAAGGAGGGTCTAACTTATTTTTTCCTCCATACTGAGATGTTTAAAATTTCCGTGCAAAATGTGCTCTCGCCTTTATCTGCGTGTTAAAATTCGTTGATCGGGAAGGACCCAGATCCCCAGCTTATGTATGGCCTCCACTAAACTGCGTTTTTCATTTCCACTGTCCTCTCTCTTTTACTCCCAATGCCATTGTCTTCATCCATCTCTCTGTCTTTCACTGCCACCATCTCTCGGCCCCCACCACTGTCACCCTGCTGTACTCTTTCGGCATAAAAAAACCGTAAAGATGTTCGCATGTCAAAATTTTTGGTGACGAAGGCAGCTAGTTGTCCATACTTTTGTCAGAGTCCTTTGAAGAGAAACGTATTTGCCTTTTTTGTACTTCAACAGGAGCGTTTTACAATTAGTTTCCTTCTTTTACATATGGTAAGCCAAACGTAATCATTAATTCAGATCCTGGAAGACGTTGATGAAGTTTTCTAAGAAGCTCCTATTTCTTACGTCACTCTGCTCATTCAGTGCGTTCAGAATTTTTTTACTGACAGTACTGTAAATCTTGGTCCCTTGCTTCTAAAATGCAACTACATTCCTCACTAATGTCATTCTCTATCCCCGTTTTGTACTGAAATCTCTAAGCGGAAGAAATCTCCGATCACAACTGTTACCACTTTGAGGCCTCACATAATCAAGTGCATTCGCTTGCTTTCTGAAATTTGGTGCACATCTGTCATCGTCATTTAATCGAGACCAGGCTTAGTCACGTGATGTTCTTCTGTTTTCACCTTATAGCATTGCTTTTAATCATACAACGATACCATGTGACAAAATTTTCTTTTTTTTCCTGAAAAACCTGATATTTAAAGTCAAGAGAATAAAAATGTTTAATGCAAAGACTGCACAACACCGATGTATATTATTGACAACTCGATCCTGAGAGGCTGTTCATCTTGTATGTCATCCTGTTTTTGAAACCAATGTTCTACCTTCGATTATTTTTTCACTATTCACTTATCTTTCCCTGTCGGATCGCTGCACAGGCAATATGAATGTTCCTCATACCCTACTTGCAAAATAATAAATTAAGAATTAATTATTTAATGGCGTTATTCATTAACATCATACGACGTACCTTATTTGGAATCATATTTCCTGCACTCAGTGTATTACTTGCGTTCACACAGGATGTTTTCCAAATTGGTCGATCCGAATTGTTCAGTAACCAAACAATTTGATCCGTATTTCAAATGCCTCTGAGCACTATGGGACTTAACATCTGAGGTCATCAGTCCCCTAGAACTTAGAACTACTTAAACCTAAGTAATCTAAGGACATAACACACATCCATACCCCAGGAAGGATTCGAACCTGCGACCGTAGTAGTCCCGCGGTTCTGGACTGCAGCGCCTAGAACCGCACAGCCACAGCGGGCGGCCCCGAGGCAGGATTCGAACTTGCGACCGTAGCAGTCGCGCGGTTCCGGACTGAAGCGCCTAGAACCGCTCGGCCACCGTGGCCGGCAATCCGTGTTTGCGCTCTTCTGTTAATCGTTCTCTGAATAGAGAATGAATATATCTTCGTCAATATCTAACCCCTATTATCATCATGCCTATATATGAGCATTTTACTAAACTCACACGCTCAAGAATCACTGAACGATGACGGCAGACAACGAAAACATGTTAGCCTGAAATGCAATTATCTTTCTTCTCTTTCAGCGATGGGAATCAATGATGATATCTGTTATGGTTGTTAAAATTAGGACAGATTGCTTGTAAAAGACGATAATATCAATTATAGGACACTATGAAATTCCAGTCGCTGTAGGAATTTGCCTTCTTGACGTAACAAAAATATGCACGCATTTCTTAATGTCGTGAAGCTGGAAGATTGTCTCATTGTAGAATTTTCTCTGTCGAAAGAGCACGTGCAGTGATCGTATCACAGATATTAAGATGTGCAGAGGCCAAAAATTCCAAACAAATGGTGTTATGTAATATGTTTATAAACGCATTGAGGTCGTGAGAGGAGTTAGTCACAATAAAATCTCGTAGGCTCCACTTAAACTGCGCTTTATTGGTAGCTCGACATTCTATGATTTACGGAAAATCATCGATAGTATAATACACTCCTGGAAATGGAAAAAAGAACACATTGATACCGGTGTGTCAGACCCACCATACTTGCTCTGGACACTGCGAGAGGGCTGTACAAGCAATGATCACACGCACGGCACAGCGGACACACCAGGAACCGCGGTGTTGGCCGTCGAATGGCGCTAGCTGCGCAGCATTTGTGCACCGCCGCCGTCAGTGTCAGCCAGTTTGCCGTGGCATACGGAGCTCCATCGCAGTCTTTAACACTGGTAGCATGCCGCGACAGCGTGGACGTGAACCGTATGTGCAGTTGACGGACTTTGAGCGAGGGCGTATAGTGGGCATGCGGGAGGCCGGGTGGACGTACCGCCGAACTGCTCAACACGTGGGGCGTGAGGTCTCCACAGTACATCGATGTTGTCGCCAGTGGTCGGCGGAAGGTGCACGTGCCCGTCGACCTGGGACCGGACCGCAGCGACGCACGGATGCACGCCAAGACCGTAGGATCCTACGCAGTGCCGTAGGGGACCGCACCGCCACTTCCCAGCAAATTAGGGACACTGTTGCTCCTGGGGTATCGGCGAGGGCCATTCGCAACCGTCTCCATGAAGCTGGGCTACCGTCCCGCACACCGTTAGGCCGTCTTCCGCTCACGCCCCAACATCGTGCAGCTCGCCTCCAGTGGTGTCGCGACATGCGTGAATGGAGGGACGAATGGAGACGTGTCGTCTTCAGCGATGAGAGTCGCTTCTGCCTTGGTGCCAATGATGGTCGTATGCGTGTTTGGCGCCGTGCAGGTGAGCGCCACAATCAGGACTGCATACGACCGAGGCACACAGGGCCAACACCCGGCATCATGGTGTGGGGAGCGATCTCCTACACTGGCTGTACACCTCTGGTGATCGTCGAGGGGGCACTGAATAGTGCACGGTACATCCAAACCGTCATCGAACCCATCGTTCTACCATTCCTAGAGCGGCAAGGGAACTTGCTGTTCCAGCAGGACAATGCACATCCGTATGTATCCCGTGCCACCCAACGTGCTCTAGAAGGTGTAAGTCAACTACCCTGGCCAGCAAGATCTCCGGATCTGTCCCCCATTGAGCATGTTTGGGACTGGATGAAGCGTCGCCTCACGCGGTCTGCACGTCCAGCACGAACGCTGGTCCAACTGAGGCGCCAGGTGGAAATGGCATGGCAAGCCGTTCCACAGGACTACATCCAGCATCTCTACTATCGTCTCCATGGGAGAATAGCAGCCTGCATTGCTGCGAAAGGTGGATATACACTGTACTAGTGCCGACATTGTGCATGCTCTGTTGCCTGTGTCTATGTGCCTGTGGTTCTGTCAGTGTGATCATGTGATGTATCTGACCCCAGGAATGTGTCAATAAAGTTTCCCCTTCCTGGGACAATGAATTCACGGTGTTCTTTTTTCAATTTCCAGGAGTGTATTTCGTGTAGCAGACATCGTTTTGGACCAAAGTAAATGTCTTTAGGCATTTGTGTATAAGAGGCAATCAAAAAGTTCTCGTCTGAGGGCGTTGCTTCAGCGTGTATGCAACGTAGCGCGACTCTGATGCAGGTCCTGATTAATATCGCATTCATGTCTTTCCGACGCGCGTGTGGTAAATGAGGAAACATGAAGGCGACGTTATGAGGCCTCTTCAGAAGTAAGAGTATTTGAAGAAACTTACGGTATATTGCAAATACACTTATTGACTATTTTTGCACATAATCTCCATTCCTTCCAATGCATGTGGTGACCTGTGGCACAAGTTTCTTTATGCCGTCCTTGAAGAACTCTCTCGCTAGCTTGTTCCCCCATTTCAGACTTTCTGCCCGCACCTGTTCGTCTGCTGCAAATTTAATTCCACTCATGCGTGCGTTCAAGGATCTCGAAAGGTGACGACTGTCTTTTGCCTTTTTTTCTCAGACGTGTAATGAGCTATCCATGTTGCGCCTCGTCGCTGTAGAGCTCAGGAGAACCTCACCTTCCAGTTCAAGTCGCTCAAGAAACTAGAGCGCGCTACTGATCCGATTTTCCTTAGTGATGCTCTGTCAGATCTTTTGGGACACTTCTTGTGCTCAGTTGCCGGTACCCTGCAATTTTTGTGAGTGTCTCGTATAAGAGAGTCCTGGAAAATTGTGGAAACATCGTAGAAATTTCATCCATTGTCAGTCGGTGGTCTTCATGAACACTTTCCTCATCACTCAAAATGAAAGATCTTCAATCCTTTGCCGATCATGAACATTAGTTCTCCTTCCACTAAACTTCCCACACTACGTAAGGGGAGGTTTACTGTCGTTTGGTTCAAAAATTCGATTTTTTAAAATTGCATTTTTGGATCCATAAAAGTGTTTAGTATCCACCCCCCAAACAGTTTGCCGAATACGGAACGGAAATGTTTGTTATTCGCGGTTGAACAAAAAAATGCACATGCCTGAAATCGGCCTTTTTCACGCACCAGTTTTTTCTTTCGGAGGACCAGTTACTGCACCGGTGCTTGGGACGAAACATACAAAATACAAATGAAAGCTTGAACGCGTATGTTTGGAAGTTAGCCCCAAACCATTTGCATTCTGGTGCGAAGACTGTGGAGATTGCAACTTTCGTGGAAGTAAGCAGCTTCAACGAAGGGTATTCAGCAATTCTGAAGACTATTACAACGATGGACGTCACCCTGGGATTCTATTCGACACAGTTCACCAAGCATTCGGACGACCACCTGATTCAAGCGGCCAAAAAGCGCTAGTCACCGGCCATAAGAGCGGCTCTGGAGCAACGGAGGATGGCCCAGTACGAGCAGAACGCCCTTCCTGAGGGAGAGGAAGGACTAGTTTAAGGACCCGGAACAGCAGATTGAACGTATGTTGCATAATACTGCATTTATATGTAGTCTAATCTTCAAACGCGTTTTTCTCTAAATGACTTTTTTTTTATCACGCGGTATGGTAAGAGACCTTTGGAGAAAAGAGAACCACTTGTATGAATATCAAGAGCTCAGCTGGAAACTCATTTCTCTAAGAAAAGAAGGGAAAGCAGAAAGGTGGAAGGAGTATATAGAGGGTCTACACAAGGGCGATGTACTTGAGGACAATATTATGGAAATGGAAGAGGATGTAAATGAAGATAGAATGGGAGATACGATACTGCGTGAAGAGTTTGACAGAGAACTGAAAGACCTGAGTCGAAACAAGGCCCAAGGAGTAGACAACATTCCATTGGAACTACTGACGGCCTTGGGAGAGCCATTCCTGACAAAAGTCTACCATCTGGTGAGCAAGATGTATGAGACCGGTCAAATACCCTCAGATTTCAAGAAGAATATAATGATTCCAATCCCAAAGAAAGCAGCTGGACATATGTGAAAATTACCGAACTATCAGTTTAATAAGCCACTGCTGCAAAATACTTACGCGAAACTTCCTGGCAGATTAAAACTGTGTGCCCGACCGAGACTCGAACTCGGGAACTTTACCCTTCGCGGGCAACTGCTCTACCATCTGAGCTACCGAAGCACGACTCACGCCCGGTACTCCCAGCTTTACTTCGGCCAGTATCCGTCTCCTACCTTCCAAACTTTACAGAAGCTCTCCTGCGAACAATGCAGAACTAGCACTCCTGAAAGAAAGGATATTGCGGAGACATGGCTTAGCCACAGCCTGGGGGATGTTTCCAGAATGAGATTTTCACTCTGCAGCGGAGTGTGCGCTGATATGAAACTTCCTGGCAGATTAAAACTGTGTGCCCGACCGAGACTCGAACTCGGGACCTTTGCCCTTCGCGGGCAAGTGCTCTACCATCTGAGCTACCGAAGCACGACTCACGCCCGGTACTCACAGCTGTACTTCTGCCAGTATCCGTCTCCTATCTTCCAAACTATATCTACTTACGCGAATTCTTTACAGACGAATGGAAAAATGGTAGAAGCCGACCTCGGGAAAGATCAGTTTGGATTCCGCAGAAATGTGGGAACACGTGAGGCAATACTGACCCTACGACTTATCTTAGAAAATAGATTAAGGAAAGGCAAACCTACGTTTCTAGCATTTGTAGACCTAGAGAAAGCTTTTGACAATGTTGACTCGAATACTCTCTTTCAAATTCTGAAGGTGGTGGGGGTTAAATACAGAGAGCGAAAGGTTATTTACGATTTGTACAGAAATCAGATGGCGGTTATAAGAGTCGCGGGACATGAAAGGGAAGCAGTGGTTGCGAAGGGAGTGAGACAGGGTTGTAGCCTACCCCGATGTTATTCAATCTGTATACTGAGCAAGCAGTAAAGGAAACAAAAGAAAAGTTCGGAGTAGGTATTAAACCCCATGGGGAAGAAATAAAAACTTTGAGGTTCGCCGATGGCATTCTAATTCTGTCAGAGACAGCAAAGGACTTGGAAGAGCAGTTGAACGAAATGGACAGTGTCTTGAAAGGAGGGTACAAGATGAACATCAACAAAAGCAAAACGAGGATAGCCGGCCGCGGTGGTCTCGCGGTTCTAGGCGCGCAGTTCGGAACCGTGCGACTGCTACGGTCGCAGGTTCGAATCCTGCCTCGGGCATGGATGTGTGTGATGTCCTTAGGTTAGTTAGGTTTAAGTAGTTCTAAGTTCTAGAGGACTGATGACCACAGCAGTTGAGTCCCATAGTGCTCAGAGCCATTTGAACCATTTTTGAAAAACGAGGATAATGGTATGTAGTCGAATTAAGTCGGGTGATGCTGAGGGAATTAGATTAGGAAATGAGACAATTAAAGTAGTAAAGGAGTTTTGCTATTTGGGCAGAAAAATAACTGATGATGATCGAAGTAGGGAGGATATAAAATGTAGACTTTCAATGGCAAGGAAAGCGTTTCTGAAGAAGAAAAATTTGTTAACATCGAGTATTGATTTAAGTGTCAGGAAGTCGTTTCTGAAAGTATTTGTATGGAGTGTAGCCATGTATGGAAGTGAAAGATGGACGATAAATAGTTTGGACAAGAAGAGAATAGAAGCTTTTTAAATGTGGTGCTACAGAAGAAAGCTGAAGATTAGATGGGTAGATCACATTACGAATGAGGAGGTACTGAATAGGATTGGGGAGAAGAGGAGTTTGTGGCACAACTTGACAAGAAGAAGGGCCCGGTTGGTAGGACATGTTCTGAGGCATCAGGGAATCACAAATTTAGCATTGAAGGGCATCGTGGAGGGTAAAAATCGTTGAGGGAGACCAAGAGGTGAATACAGCCAGCAGATTCAGAAGGATGTAGGCTGCAGTAAGTACTGGGAGATGAAGAAGCTTGCACAGGATAGAGTAACATGGAGAGCTGCATCAAACCAGTCTCAGGACTGAAGACAACAACAAAATGGTAACTTCAAATCCACTGAACCGATTGGAATGATTCTTTGTTTCCCAAGAAAGCTTACTAAATTGTCTAGGAGTTGTACCACTTTTATTCCTATCCATCAACTATAAATACTTGTACCTGGCCGACGAAGTAGAAAAATCGATGGAAAAAACACTGGTTTTTTTTCAAAAGGCCGCCATTTTTTTTTCTATAGTCCCAATAACTTAAGCCAAGGTACAACTCCTAAAGAATCTTATACACTTCGCTAACGTCAACTGAATTTTGATTTCATACGCGCCGACTGACATGTGACATTCCGCGCGTAGAGGTCAACATCGAAATTTTGTTTACTTCCGACGGCACTTCTGCCTTTGCTCTTCGACATTTCCGGTCGAAAAGATTCCAGTTTGTAGAGGAAAGTCAATAAAAATTGTGACGAAATTTGACACTGACGTCTATAACACATCCAGAGAAAATAATTATCAAAGAACATGCTTTTTTCGGGCCAGAGATAGTAATCCTCCCCTTAAACACATTAGTTATGTTCTAACACTTTCGCTGTTAACAGTTTTGCTTCGCGAAAAAATTTCAGTTGGTGTTTTCCCTTCCCCGAGAAGGAAGCGGATAACAGCACTTGGCTGGCGCTTGCGGGATTTCTTACCGACATCTTTCACGCAAATGGACACTACAGTGGGAATTTACCTACTACCGTATTCCTGCGATGCTCACACTCTGTTCGGGGGACCCTTTTCACTACTCGTTGTAGCAGGCCTCAAACGCACAAAACCACAGTCCGTTGCGGTCGTAGAACACTTATTTCCTGAACGTGCCTCGTATTACGAGATGTTTCCAAACAAGACCAACATGTTGTTATTATTTTCTTGGCTGACGAACGACAAACACCTGTAGAGATCCATCGAAGAATGCAGAACTGTATGAGGCAGCATGTCTCTAGATCACCACGTCTGAAAACAGTGACTGGAGTACCCGTCCTAGAATCCTCTCCCCATGCGACTACCACATCTCTGATCCTTTAGGAAAGGCCTGGAAGCGTCTACGATTCCTGTCGAACGAGGATGTGCAGGAGGAAGTTAAAAACTGCTTCACGCAACAGAACACATGTTCTGTCAAACGGATATTTGCAACCTGGAGCGTCAGTAGAATGACAGCATCAATACTGAAGACGATTTTCTATGATGGGCATTCTGATTCTGGATTTTAATTCATTTTATACCACTGTTCCATTTTTGCATCAAAAGTTTGTAATTTTTTGTGCACAGGGACTTCAGTTTTTGGTAAGTTTGCCACACTGCTGGCCTTCTAGATGCTCCCTGCTTTCACAAAAAACTGCCAGCTGTGCTGTGAGCATCTGCAAAGCAACATTGTTGGTGCTGCAGTACTTGCTGTTAATGGAAAAATGACTACATGGAAAGGGTAAGTACGTTTTACTGTATTTGACAGCGGATAACGATATCATAGTTTCTAAATATCACGTATAAATACAAGAATGATAGTGTGTGTGTGTCATTTGTTCATATCTGTTCTCGACAATGGGTTATAATAGCTGATTGCTCCATTTTTGGTTCAAATGGTTCAAATGGCTCTGAGCACTATGGGACTTAACAGCTGTGGTCATCAGTCCCCTAGAACTCAGAACTACTTAAACCTAACTAACCTAAGGACATCACACACATCCATGCCTGAAGCAGGATTCGAACCTGCGACCGTAGCAGTCGCGCGGTTTCGGACTGCGCGCCTAGAACCCCGAGACCACCGCGGCCGGCTCCATTTTTGGAACAGTGGGATTGAATGGGTACATTGAAATGACAGTAAAGCACTTGCATTTTAAGTTGAGTGCCAATGAAATTGTAGCAATAATGGAAGAGGATATTGATTTTTCTGATGCTGATTTGTACATAAATCCCCCTGATTACCCGTGGCCGTCAGATGAATATTTAGGTGACGAGTGTGAAACTGGTATAAATCATCTAAGTGCCAACTGTGGTGTCACCGCCAGACACCACACTTGCTAGGTGGTAGCCTTTAAATCGGCCGCGGTCCTTTGGTATACGTCGGACCCGCGTGACGCCACTATCAATGATTGCAGACCGAGCGCCGCCACACGGCAGGTCTAAAGAGACTTCCTAGCACTCGCCCCAGTTGTACAGCCGACTTTGCTAGCCTTGGTTCACTGACTTCTACGCTCTCATTTGCCGAGACGATAGTTAGCATAGCCTTCAGCTACGTTATTTGCTACGACGTAGCAAGGCGCCAGTATCCGTACTATTGATATTGTGAATCATGTACCATAAAGAGCGACGTTCTCCGTTAATGGATTAAAGTTAAGTATTCCACCAGCTACGTCCTTTCTTCTCAATTCTAATTCCTTGTCAGGTTCCAGACCTCACGCCAGCGTACGTGAGCTAAAACGCGTGCATTTCGGCCTCCTTTACTAACCCTGGTTGGCTCTCCTGCCAACCACAACACCAACCATCTAGGATCTGAAGCACAAGCAAAACTTACAAAATATTGTGATGGAGAAATTGTTACCAAAGAGCTAAATATTACACAGTACTATGAATTGAAGATTTTGATTGGGAAATACACTTATTAGAATTTTCTAAGTTATTTATCTTTAACTATATAAATAGTATTAATAGTTTCTAGAAAGTTGATGTTTTATATTACAGATAGATTAGGAAGTCTAATGAGCCATCATGTTCAACTTCTGATGCTGCCTGTATTGATAGTGTTCACAGTCCAAAATGTTCTACATCAAATGCTATTCCTGTTATCGGCATCTTCTTAGTATCAAATGGGTTAAGGAAACTTTTTGATCACCCCTTGTACGAAAGCGTGCTGAAAGGAAGTGCCTCCGATTTTTTTAATGTGAAAACTCACAAAGCCTTTTTAATGAAAGAAACGCTTTTAACTTTCAACATATTTATTCACAATGACTAAGTGCGACGAAAAAATTTATTACAGCGAGGACCAGTTTGTTAACAACGTCACTGTAGAATGTTTGACTTCGTGGACGGAGCCACATCTTTGCGAGCACCACTTCCAGAGTGAAGTCCTAGAAGGTGTTTTATGAATTTACGTCACAGATGAAAGCCAGGCGGAACCAAGGCGGGGCTGTATGGACAGTGAACCCAAGGATTCGGATTGATGCAGATGTCGCAGCGTTTGTGTACGGTCTGGAACTGCCATGGTGATGGAGAGGATGATCCTCGTCTTGGCGAACTCTTCGAATTCGAAGCTCGGTTTCAGCACGATGTTTCTCACGCGCCGACATAGTTACATACGCAACGCCAAGCAACACGTTACAATTCGAAGCCCTCTACCGGCAAAGGGCTGCATATATGTAAGTAAGAGTGATTTCAGGTGTGCCGGAGGGGAGTGTTGCTATTCACAATATACATAAATAACCTGGTGGATGACATCAGAAGTTCACTCGGGCTTTTTGCAGATGATGCTGTGGTGTATCGAGAGGTTGCAACAATGGAAAATTGTACTGAAATTCAGGAGGATCTGCAGCGAATTGACACATGGTGCACGGAATGGCAATTGACTCTCAATGTAGACAAGTGTAATGTGATGCGAATACATAGAAAGATAGGTCCCTTATCATTTAGCTACAAAATAGCAGGTCAGCAACTGGAAGCAGTTAATTCCATAAATTATCGGGGAGTACTCATTAGGAGTGATTTAAAATGGAATGATCATATAAAGTTGATCGTCGGTAAAGCAGATGCCAGACTGAGATTCATTGAAAGAATCCTAAGGAAATGCAATCCGACAACAAAGGAAGTAGGTTACAGTACGCTTGTTCGCCCAATGCTTGAATACTGCTCAGCAGTGTGGGATCCGCACCAGGTAGGGTTGATAGAAGAGATAGAGAAGATCCAACGGAGAGCAGCACGCTTCGTTACAGGATCATTTAGTAATCGCGAAAGCGTTACGGAGATGATAGATAAATTCGAGTGGAGGACTCTGCAGGAGAGACGCTCAGTAGCTCTGTAAGGGCTTTTGTTAAAGTTTCGAGAACATACCTTCACCGAAGAGTCAAGCAGTATATTGCTCCCTCCTACGTATATCTCGCGAAGAGACCATGAGGATAAAATCAGAGAGATTACAGCCCACACAGAAGCATACCGACAATCCTTCTTTCCACGTACAATACGAGACTGGAATAGAAGGGAGAACCGATAGAGGTACTCAGGGTACCCTCCGCCACACACAGTCAGGTGGCTTGCGGAGTATGGATGTAGATGTAGACAATAACATTTGTTTTATTTGTTTTATTTAAAAAGCTTTAAGAGTGTTCACGTAAAAAATTCATTGGTATTGCTTTTCAGCACGCCCTTGTATATTCATCTTATTGCTAACACCGATTTTGTGAAACAAGTTTTTCCATACAAGATGGTATATCTTTCACGAGAATTTTCATGAACGTTGATTAGTATTACGGAGCACTATTTAACACTTATTACTCTCTTCTGGAAGACTTTGAGGCCACATCATAAATAATTAGTTTTATGTGCTTTCGTACGAGAAAAATCTTAACTTGGCTTAAGTAGTAACTCCGGACTACACCTATGACATCGTGGAACAAAAGTACGTAAAAATAATGTAAATCTTTTTATATGACTCACGTTTCACACCATAAAACTGCAAATAATGATTCCTGTAGAAGATTGTGCATTGCTATTCGCATGCTTTCGCAAAATAAATATCTTTCTCCTTGCCTGATTCGATGTCTTCACGGGGTCGCCATGCTGATCTGTGTTTGGAGATGTTAGGGGTAGAAGGTGGTCGGATTATATTACAAAGTTTATCCCCCAAAAAGGATATGAACCTCTCCTATATGCATGTTCCCCTATTTCATGCACACGCGCGCTGGAAACGTCTTACAGGTTTTGAATTGCATATAGTGAGGTATTTTAAAATTTAGTGTCAGTGAATAATCTATATTAAAGTCACTAATAGTCCTTTACAAAAAAGGGATTCTATATTTATCAAAGAAAACAAGCTTGGCCTCTGGCAAGAATTTCGTAAGAATTCATTAGCAATACCCAAGGGAAACTAAGCGCCCTACTATCGAACATTGTAGAGAATTTCACATAATTACTTTCCAGCAGTATGGATTTGGTGTATTATTTCGTTTATCCTTCTTGTTACCATATGAAATTTTAATCGTGTCAACAGTTTTGTTAGTAACGAATGGATGTTTCTAGAACATATATAAGTTTTGAGAACTTCAAAGCATTATAATCTTTGCTTAAATACGAAACAATTTGCGAAGCAAGACTGTGGTTTCCCCGCTTCTGTTGCTGCGTAATTTCCATAAAGGTTGTGGAGGTCGCGACGATGGGATGGCTGAACTCTGACATTTAGCAAAAAGTTTAATTCTTCCTAACTCGCTACACACTGCTACGTAACGCAGGAACTTTAATGAGATATCACTGTGGTATTGTGGCGCGAAATTACATATTTCTTGGTGTTTATTAAAATGCTAATAAAGGTGAAAACTTTCAAACAAAGCGGATGAAATAATATCCGAATCGTTTTTTAGCTCAACACCTTATTTTGATGTATCAGCAATGTTTTTTGACATATTTTGTATAGACAGATTGTATCAAGTTCGATTACAACAAGCGATGGTCGATTACACCGATTCGTCCCGAGAATAAGAAACAACTGCCGCGACATTTCAGTTACAAAGATGGAACACAAAGCTTTACTTTAGTTCAGTCTAACTGGTCGCATCCATTTTCAGGAAACACTGGTGTGTTACTGCGCAGAGCAGACTAATGAGTTTACCGATCTGTCTAATGTTGTGTTCTTCAGTCTGAAAACTGTTTTAATGCGCTTCTCCACACTAGGCTTTTCTGTTCAAGTTTCTTCGTCTCTGCGTAACTGCTAAAATCTCCACACATTTGAACCTTCCTACTGTATTCAGGTTCTGATCCTCTTGTACAGTTTTTACCACTCACACTTCCTTCATCCCTATTTACCTGCACAAAATAACATAGAAATGTAAATAGTAGATCTTCAGTTCTAAATTGTTTGCTTATCGAGCTACCTCATTAACTTTGCACTTGCAAACGAACTTCTCCATGACAACGCAAGACCTTACACAACTCTGAACATCCCAAGAAGAGGTCACAAAACTTCGTTGGAGTGTTACTCCTCACCCACCGTACAGTCCAGATCTCGCACTTTTCGACTTCCATCTGTCTGGTACAATGGATGATGCACTCCGCGCGAAGCAGTACGTGGATGATGGGACGGCTACTGATGCAGCAAGACGTGGGCTCCGACGTCAACTAGTAGAGTTATAAGATGCGGGCATAAAGGCCCTCCCCGAAAGGTGGCGTAAGACCATCGCGTTGAGCAGAGATTATGTTGAAAAATGGGGGTTTTGTAGCCCAAAAAGTGGGGAACAATATGGTGTAATGGAATTCTGAATAAAAAGAAACCTGCTTTCAGAGAAAAAGTGTAGCATAATTGAATGCACCTCGGAAGAGAAGTAAAGTAATTGAAAATGAAGTGAGAGATACGGCAAGGCAAGGATTTGACAGGTCACTGAAAAACCTAAGTCGACACAAGCCCCTGGAGTAGACGACATTTCCTTGGAATTATTGAGAACCTTGGGAGACCCAGTCGTGACAAAAGTATTCCACCTTGTGAATAAAGAATGTGCTAATGTTGACTGGATAAAAGGGTTTTTGGAATTTTGAATTATTCATGGATAAAATAACAGGGAGCGAAAAGTCATCTGCTACTTGGAAAGAAACAAGAGTGCGCTTAATATACGAGGAACATGAAAGGGAGATGATGGCTGAGAAGTGCGTGAGATAGAGTTGTATATCTCTCAGATATTATTTAATGGATACATTAAGGAAACAATGAAGGAAACCAAGCAGAAATTTTAAAATAGAATTAAAGTTCAGCGAGAACAAGTGAAAACTTTAAGGTTTACCGACGACTCTGTAATTCTGTAAAAAACAACAAATTACTTGGAAGTCCCTCCGAATGGAATGGATAACTCCTTAGAAGGACGTCATAAGACGAACCTCAACAAAAGTAAAATTAAGGTAAAGGAATGTAGACGAATTAAAATAGGTGAAAAATAGGTGACACTGAGGGTATTAGATTAAGAAAAATCAGTAGGTGAGTTGCTATTTGGACAGCAAAATAACACGATGGCGAAGTAGAGAGTATATACATTCTGAGTGGTATATACCAAGAAAAGAATTTCTCAAGACGAGAAATTTGTTAATATGAAATAGAACTTTAAGTGTTAGGAAGCCCTTCGTAAAGGTATTCGTTTGGAGTGTAGCTTTGTAATGGGAGTGAAGCTTGGGTGATAAACATTTCAGATAAGAAGAGAATGAACTACAGATTTTTTAAAGGCGGATTAGTTTGCGTACCTCAACGATACAGGCAGCTGTATCGTTTGTGCTGCCACAGCGAAGGTGTATCTGTTGAGAGGTCAGACAAACGTGTGGTTCCTGAAGAGGGGTGGCAGACTCGTCAATAATTCCAGGGGCAACAGTCTGAATAACTGACAGATCTGGCATTGTCCCATCAGCCAACATAGCATTACTGTGCTGTACTTTAAACCGCTGGAAGCAAGAAGAAACTACAGCCGTTACTGTATCTCGTTTAATAATGATGTCATCCTCTTGGGTAAACTATTCTGAAGGTAAAACAGTTCCACAGTCCCCATTTCAGATTTCCCGGAGGGGCTGCTCAGAAGGATATTTTCGCCAGGAAAAACATAACTGACATTTTAAGAATCGGAGCGAGGAATGTTAGATTCTTTAATTTAGCAGGTAGATTGGAAAATTTAAGAGGGGAAACAGATAAGTTGATATTAGATTTAGTGGGGATTAATGAAGTTCGATGGAAGGGTCTTCTGGTAGTGTGGGTACAGGGTTACAAACAGAAAATGAAATATAGGTAATGCAGGTTTAAGTCTAATAATGAATAAGAAAATAGGAATGCGAGTAAACAATTACGAGAAACATAGTGAAAGAATTATCATAGCCAAGATAGAAAAAAAGCCATCAGCTACCACAGAGGTACAAGATAATTTGCCAACTAGCTTCGGAATGATGAAGAGACTGAAAAAAATTATGATGAGATAAAAATAGATTATTCAGGTAGTTAAGGGACAGAAAAATTTGTTATGAATGACTGGACAAGTAAAAAAAGACAAGGAAAGATAGGAGACTATGGACTGGGGAAAGGAGTGGAAGAGGGAACCGCCTGGTAGAATTTTTCGCAGAACATCGCTAACGCTTTGTTTAAGAATCATGAAAGAAGGTTACATTCATGTAAGAGACCTGGAGGCAATCTAATGTTTCAAACTGATTCTGTATTTGTAAGATACAGATGTCGGAACCAGATTTTAAACTTTATGGCATTGACTCTGAATAATTTTCAAGAAGGTATATTAAGTAGATGGGAACGTAGATAGTTGAAAGAACCAGTGGTTGCTGAGAATTTCAGAGTGAGCGTTAGGTAACTATTGCCCGAAAAATGATAAAGGAATGCAGAGAAGAAGAATGGGTAGCTCCGAGAGATAAAATTGGGAAGATGGCAGAGTATCAAATAAATAAAAGGCAAGGCTTAGATTTCCTTGGGTATCAGTGGAGACTTTGAACTTACGAGAGGCATTCAATAAGTAATTCAATGCATTTTTCTCCGAAAGAAGGTTGATTTTATTCAGGATTTCAATACATCATATTATTCACAACTCTTTTGGCTACAAAACCCTGTTTTTTCAATACAATCTACGATCAATACGAAGGCCTTAAGCTATCTTACTGGCTGGGCCTGTATGCTTTTTTCAATCGATATTGGTCGAGTAAAAAATGCCCTGCACTACTTAGTGAATGCCCTTCGTAACTGATGAAAGGCGAACATATAAAAATGCAGCAATGGGAACTGGCGAAAGGGATACAAGGGTCTAAAAAGTTAGGTTGACAGAAAGTGCAAAGCGGCTAGAACACAAATGTAAGTCTCTACAAGCATTCAGAGCTAGAGGAAACACATGTACCGCTACAGGGAAATTAAAAGAGACGTTTAGAGAAAAGAAAAGCAACTGTATGAATATAAAGACCTTGGATGGAAAACCAGTAATAGGCAAAGAAGGGATAGGTGGAAGATGGAAGGACTATATACAGGGGATGTACGAGTGAAATGAATTTGAAGACAATGTTACAGTAAGGGAAGACGAGGTAGATGAGGATGGGAGATTTGATACTGCCAGAATAATTTGACAGACCCCATCTAAAGCAAGACCACTTCGTCGAAAACAAGATCCGTCAAGCAGACGTCTTTCACTCAGAACTGCTGATGTTCTTGGGAGAGCCAGCTATAACAAAATTATTCCACCAGGTGTGCAATATACATGAGACACGGGAATACCCTCAGACTTTAAGAAGAATGTAATAATTCCAGTTCGAAAGAAAGCATCTCCTCACAGGTGTGAATATTACATAATTATCTGCATAATAAATAATGGTTACAAAACACTGACACAAATTACACTGATGGAAAAATGTCACAGCATCAAGAGGGAGTTGTGCGACATAAACGAAAGTTGGTAGGCGATTTTCTACATCTGAAGACTACCCTTAAGGCGCCAACACGCCGTAATGAACACTTTACTGATCGAAATAGAGTAACAGAGCGACGAGGAGCTGCATGTTCCTTCTGCGATACTGCAAAAACACTTGGCAGGAATGTAGCCACAGCGCATGACTGCTGGCAGCGCTAGTCACGATTATGTAGGGTGGCGAGAAGGTTAAGCTCCGGACGGTCAAGTGACACTACCGAGAGGAAGACAAATGTTTTCTGAGTATGGCTCTGGCGCATTGCGCTGCATCTGCAGCAGCAATTGGAGCAGCATTTGTCAGCACTGTGATACAACGAACTGTTACAAATCGGTTACTTCAAGGTCAGCTCCGAGCTGGACGCCCTGTAGCTTGCACTCCACTGAACCCAAACCACCTCCACGTGAAGTCAAGCGAGAGCTCGTCGGAGGGCACGGTGGAGATCTGTTGTCTTTTCTGATGAACGCTGATGCTGCCTCGGTGACAGTGATGGCCGTGTGTTGGTTAGAAGGAGGCCAGGTTAGGGCTGCAATCAATCTTTCTACGTGCTAGACACATTGAGCCTACACCTGGAGCTATGGCCAGGGAGCGATTTCGTATGACATCATCAATAGTATTCTCTTGGTTATCCCACTTACTCTGAGTGCAAATTTGTACGTCAGTCTGGTGATTCGACCTGTTATGTTGCTATCCCTGAATTCCAATCAAGAACAACTGCCGAGATGACAAACATAGAAGTAGATATCATCGGAGTAACGAAGCAGCTTAAATCACTTAATGAAGGCAAGGCCTCCGGTCCAGACTGTATCCAGTCACGTTCCTCTCAGAGTGTGCTGATAAAATAGCTCCATATTTAGCAATTACATACAACCACTCGCTCACAGAAAGATCCTTACCTAAAGACTGGAAAATTGCTCAAGCCACACCAATACCCAAAAAGAGAAGTAGGAGTAATCCGCTGAATTACAGCCCTATATCACTAACGTCGCTTTGCAATACAGTTTTGGAACATATACTGTACTCGAACATTATGAAGTACCTCGAAGAAAACGATTTATTGACACATAGTCAGCACGGTTTTAGAAAATATCGTTCTTCTGAAACAGAACTAGCTCTTTATACTCATGAAGTAATAAGTGCTATCGACAGGGGACGTCAAATTGATTCCATATTTCTAGATTTCCAGAAGGCTTTCGACATCGTTCTTCACAAGCGTTTTCTACACCAAACTGCGTTCCTACGGAATATCGCCTCAGTTGTGCCACTGGATTCGTGATTTCCTGTCAGAACGGTCACAATTCGTAGTAATAAACGGCAAGTCGTCGAGTAAAACAGAAGCAATATACGGCGTTCCCCGAGGAAGTGTTATAGGCCCTCTGTTGTTCCTGACCTATATTAACGACATAAGAGAGAATCTGAGTAGCCGTCTTAGATTGTTTGCAGATGATGTTATCATTTACCGTCTTGTAAAGTCATCAGATGATCTAAACTACTTGCAAAATGAATTAGATAAGATATCTGTATGGTGCAAAAAGTAGCAATTGACCCTGAATAAGGAAAAGTGTGAAGTTATTCACGTGAGTACTAAAATAAATCAGCTAAATTTCCATTACCCGATAGTTCACACAAATCTGAAGGCTGTAAATTCAACTAAAAACTTAAGGATTCAGTTACAAATACCCTGAATTGGAACGATAATATAGGTAATGTTATGGGTAGAGCCAACTAAAGACTGCGATTCATTGGCAGAACACTTAGAAGGTGCAACAGGTCTACTAAAGAGACTGCTTACACCACGCTTGTCCGCCCTATTCTGGAGTATTGCTGTGCTGTGTGGGATCCGCATCAGGTGGGACTGACGAATGACATTGGAAAAGTACAAAGAAGGGCAGCTCGTTTTGTATTATCGCGAAATAGGGAGATAGTGTCACAGACATGATACGTGAATTGAAGTGGCAATCATTAAAACAAAGGCGTTTTTCGTTGCGACGGGATCTTCTCATGAAATTTCAATCACCAGTTTTCTCCTCAGATTGCGAAAACATTCTGTTGCCACCCACCTACATAGGGAGAAATGATCATAACGATAAAATAAGAGAAATAAGGGCTCGCACAGAAAAATTTAACTGCTCGTTTTTCCCGCGTGCCGTTCGAGAGTGGAACGGTAGAGAGACAGCTTGAAGGTGGTTCACTGGACCCTCTGCCAGGCACTTCATTGTGAATAGCAGAGTAATCACTTAGATGTAGATGTAAAGCATTCAAGTGGGTGTTCCCCAACAGGATAATGCTCGCCCACATACCGCTGTTCTAACCCATCATGCTCTACATATTGTCGACATATTGTCTTGGCCTGCTCGATCACAAAATCTTTCTGCAATCGCTCACATGTGGGGCACCATCGTAGGATATCTCCAGAATCACCTGCAATCAGCAGTAGCCGACCTTGTTTTTACTGACCAAGTACAACAGGCATGGAATCCCATAAACTGACATCCGGCCAGTGTATAACACAATTCATTCACGTTTGCATGCTTGCATGAACCAGGATTCACATTTGCGGTGGCTTATCTCGCGTTTACGTTAACTTGTAATCTTGCAATGTTAATAATTTAAATATGTTACATAGATAAATGTACTTCCAAAAAAATGGTTCAAATGGCTCTGAGCACTATGGGACTTAACATCTGTGGTCATCAGTCCCCTAGAACTTAGAACTACTTAAACCTAACTAACCTAAGGACAGCACACACATCCATGCCCGAGGCAGGACTCGAACCTGCGACCGTAGCAGTCTCACGGTTCCGGACTGAGCGCCTAGAACCGCTAGACCACAGCGGCCGGCAAATGTACTTCCAAAATTTCATTACTCTCCATTAGTTATTTCTTGGTGTTTCATCAATGTATTTACAGAAGAATGGATAAACTGATGGAAGCCGAACTCGGGCAAGATCAGTTTGGGTTCCAGAGAGACAGTGGAATGCAGGAGTAATACTGAACTTATAATCCTAGAAAATAGTGCAATGAAAGACAAACATACGTTTATACATTTTGTGGATTTAGAGAAAGCTTTTGACGATGTTGACTGGAATATACTGTTCGAAATTCTGAAGGTAGCAGAGGTAATACACTGGAAGTGAAACGTATGTAATGGAAACCAGACGGGAGTTATGAAAGACGAAATGGTATGAAAGGGAAGCAGTGGTGGAGTAAGCAGCGAGAATATTTTGGCTGTAGCTTATCCCAGGTGTTATTCAACCTGTACATTGAGCTAGCAGCAAAGTAACGCAAGGAAAAATTGGAGAACTAGGTAAAGTTTAGTAAGAAGAAATAAAAACTTTCAAGATTGCCGATGACTTTGTAAAGAGGGGATTTGAAGAGCAGTTGAATGGAACAGACAGTGTCTTGAAAGGAGGATGCAAGAGGAATATCAAAATATAATGGAATGTAGTCGAATTAAATTAAATGATGCTGAGTGAATTAGATTAGGAAACGAGACATCTAAAATAGCTGATTAGTTTTGATATCTGGGCAGCAAAATAACTGTAGGAAAAGCAGAGAGCACATGAAATGTGAACCGGCAATGGCAAATCGTTTCAGAAGGAGAGAAATTTGTTGACACGGAATATAATTTAAGACTTAGAAAATTTTTTCTAAAGGCATTTTCTGGAGAGTAGGAATGATTGGAAGTGAAACAGTTTAGACAAGAAGAGAATAGAAGCTTATGAAATATGGTACTACAGACTAAACTAAATTTTTTCCGAACAGGTCTCGGTAGGCCCAGTTGTACCGACCAACCGCCGTGTCATCCTCGGCCTATAGGCGTCACTAGACGCGGAAATGGAGAGGCATGTGATCAGCACACTACACTCCCATTCGTTGTCAGCTTACGAGACTCGAGCCGCTACCTTCCGACTGAGTAGCTCTCAAGTTGCCTCACAGGCGCTGAGTGCACCCCGCTTGCCAACAGCGCTAGGCAGACTCTTACGGTCACCTATCCAAGTGCTAGCTCAGCCCGACAGTGCTTAACTTCGGTGAGCTGACGGGAACCGGTGTTACCACTGCATAAAGGCCTTTGGCCATGGTGCTACAGAAGAATGCTGAAACTTAGATGGGTAAATCACATACCTATTAAAGAGGTACTGAATCGAATTGTGGAAAAAGTAATTTAGGGCAAATTTTGACGAAAACAAGGCTTCGGTTAACAGGACGCGCACTGAGGAATCAAGAAATCGTCATTTTGGTAAAGGAGGGATATACGGGTGGAGCAAGACTTGACTACGGCAAGCAGGTTGGAATGGAAGTAGGTTGCAGTAGTTATGCAGAGGTGAAGAGGCTTGCATAGAATGGACTAGCATGGAAGGTTGCATCAATTCAGTCTTTTGACTGATGAGCTGAACACACTTTTAAAGCAAATAGCATCCAATCTTGATGCTGCGAGGGTAATTTATTCTGATGTAAATACTTATTCTTTAACATACAGTGGTTTTTCAAACTTAAGGTAATAACATACTCTGTTCGCCCAGAACGTGCTGTAGTTCACTATACCTACAACTAGTGCTCGATGCAATTACCGGTGTCTCGAACCTTATTCTCTCGAGTTAGTGTCCGTTTTTACCGAAAGTCACTGCCGCTGTATCTTTCTCCAACTGCTACCAAGACCAACGCCAGTTTTGTTCGCAGCTGCGCAGCGTATTTCCACTTCACCCGTGGGCTGAGCCATTCCGTTTTGACTCCTAGTGCGAGCTAATTATGTTATCTTTTCGAGGCGATAATTGAACCCTTGAGACGGCTACTTATACTGTCTATTTCATTACAGGGCGTTCATAAAGTCTCGCTATCATTTCAAACAGGCATAACTTGGAATCTATTGGGGGACTGAGGGTCGTGATTTGTTGTAGAAGTGTAACAGTTCTCATACTTTTCTCCTTTGTCCTTAGTTGCAGGTTTGACTCGGAGTATATCAAAATGGCGACAGACCAGGAGACAGTGCAATGTGTTATCTGGCATGCAGAACACAACGGTGTTGCGGAATTAAGGACACCAGTATGGAATGGTAGTACAAGCAAAAATAATCGTAACGAGGTAGTTGAAATTCGTTAAAGAGACAGCTTGTGTTAAAGACCTTCCACAGATTGGACGTCACCGTGTGTGAAGAACGTGTTGGCAGAATTTATCTGCGTTTCATCGCAGCCCACAGAAGTCAATTAGTCACGGATAACGCGAGTTACAAGAAGCAGAATCAACTGACCACAAAGTCCCACACAAGAGGTTGCGCCTTTTTGAGCACAAAGTGCAAATGTTCCAAGCATGTCAGCCAAATGATTGTCCTATGCCGTATGCATTCGAATGTCCCATGGTGGCCTCCATCGATGCTGACAATGACTGAATAAGTGAATGGTTTCGGACGATGCAACCTACCACATTTCTGGACATGTCAATCACCTTAACTGGGGCTCCCAAAACCTTCACGACGAGCGTGAACACAACCGTGATACCACAAACGTTAGCGTTTGGTGTAACCTAATGCGCGATGGCATGATGGGCCCAGGTTTTCGTTGCAGAGAAAGTTATAAAGAGCAAATGTTTACCTGGACATGGTCGAACAGTTCCTGATATAACAGATCGGTCAGCTCCGGCATGACGGTGCACCCCCACATGACACTTTTCCTGGTATGTTGGAAGTTCTCTCTAAATAATAAAAATAATGAAAGCACTCTTTCAATAAATAAAAAATATGAGTGACATAATGTTTCTGATCGTAAGCTCTGAGCTGTAATAATAAATGAACCGTCGCAGTGTGAACGCAAAGCTGCATGTTAATAATAATTAATTGTCGTAATGAAAAGGGAAGCATTTCATATTGTAAATGTTATCGATGTGACTGCAAGAATTTTTAACAGTATAAACCGCCTGAGTAATGAACTTCGACATAAAACCTATAATAATTGCTTTTACAAAACTGATCACAAAAACTGTCTCTCAGTGACTTAAATTAGCCCTGATTGAATAAATAAAAAAATCAAAATATTTAGTCCTCACCTCTATTCTGACCAAATCTGGATGATGCGTTGTAGAACTGCTCTGTCTTGTGCGTCTCTATGCTGAAGCTGGAAATTACTGTATCTACACAATGATACTTGGGTTGTGCAATGAGTTCTCTGTTAGTTGCAAATCGAAGTATTTCCCGAACACACTCGGTTCCATGATCAGTTAAAAAATAGTAAGAGAAAGGTTCGTAAAAATAAAATATGCGCGTAAATGACAACACTAGGTTTTTTCGTATACTGTGAAAAACTGCTCAAGGCTTATTTTAAATTTAATGAACACCTAAATACCCAAACAATATACTTACCTATCTCTCAAATCTAGCAGCTCTCAGTACAATAACGAAGTTACTCCGATGGCGCAGCAATAGTGAAAAGAAGTAATATCATTATAATATTTACTCAGACATTACATTAAACTTCCTCCTTCACGAATCAGCTTCCGTTAAATCTTGATGTAATCACGTGTATTAACCATATTGATAAACTGAGACTCGCCGGAGTGGGCGAGCGGTTCTAGGCGCTTCTGTTTGGAACCGCGCTGCTGCTACGGTCGCAGGTTCGAATCCTGCCTCGGGCGTGGGTGTATGTGATGACCTTTGGTTAGTTAGGTTTAAGTAGTTCTAAGTTCTAGGGGTCTGTTGACCTCAGAAGTTAAGTCCAATAGTGCTCAGAGCCATTTGAAGAACTTTGTATGTGAAACGTAACATTGCCATTGCTTCCTCACTCTAACACAGCTTAACATCATCTGACTCACTGCGTCGTCGCGCACATAAGAGATACTAACCTAACTTCCGCGATACAGCTTTACAACATAGCTGCTCGCTCACAATCGCTTCAGATACCAAAATTGTAAAAGACACCTATCTAGGTGGCTGGGTGGTGATGTTCCCCGTTGCATGGCCCCACACTATACGTCAAGAATCGCGTGTATACAGCAGCAGTCGGTGGCATATCTACCCTTCACAACTACTCGTGCTGCAATTCTGAGCCATGCAGCGTCAGAAATCGAATATCGCTTTGATATTCTACTAACGTTGGGTGGGTCACACATGAAATTGTGGCATAACAAAAAAACTTTGGCAGCTGCTCAAATTTTTCCAGCAGACTACGATGCTCTATCTCTACTACACTGCCCAGTCTCATTAATGTAGCGTGGACCGCTCCCACAAAGGCAGGAAGAGAGTCAGTGATGTTATGGAAGGTACCGACGGGAATGTGGAGCCATTCGCACTCCAGCGCCTTGGACAGTCGGTTGAGGATCCAAAGCGCGTATAGACAGATCGAGTTGATCTGACAGATTTTTGATTGCGAGTAAATCCGGTGAGTCTGGTCGCTAGGGCAGTACGGTACAGTCATCCTTGTGCTTTTCTAGCTGTGTGACAAATTGCATTGTCCTGCTGGTAGATCCCACTGTGCCGAGAAAAAAGAAACTATGTAGTGGTGGACATGGTTCCCAATAACAGGTGCATACGTTCTGAGCCGTGCTGCTGCTGGCTTTGGTGTTGTTTGTAGGATTCCGCCCTCTGTTGGAGGCCAGACGCTATCGTTTAGTTGGCATGAGTGCGGTTGTTTGTCTTCTTCTCTTGTTGACTGACGCCACTCGGTTTCGCAGGCGTTGCCTGTCCCTAGTGGCAGCACCGGCGGTTATCGATATGTAGTATCTGTTGCCCTATCTTCGGGGCGACATCGTTGTTTTTTTGGTTAGTGTGAGGGGGCAAGTTCGGTTGGGGACTCAGCAGGAGCCGGGTCCGCGCAGTGCCAGAACACGCCTGGACCGCTGGCGGCATACATGGATTGCCGGATGGGAGGGCTGTGGTCACGAGGGTGCACGACCTCGTCGTAAACCGGATCCAGCAAGCTTTAAGTTAATGAATTTCAATACACGTAGAGAAACCTTCACCACTGTGAGATCTCGCGATTCTCCAGTGACTTGGGTTCGTGTTGCTGCTCGTAGTGTCACCGAGGCGAAGAGCAGCGAGTGGAATGCTTGGGGGAAGGCGGATCTGGTTACCTTTCCACGACTTCTTATTGCTGTTTACTACTTTCAAGTTGTTACAATCTGTTAGGTTCAACCAGCGGTAATTTTTCTTGCCTAACGCCCCAGTTACCTGCCCTCGGGGTTATTGTATGTAACGACAGTGTATGTTTCCTCGCCTTGCCGCTGCTGTCCGGTAAGGCGCGTGGTTGTAACAGCTTTCTTGATTGTAGGCCGGTTGGTGATTTTTCTACTCTGGTGGTAGTGATTCATTTCTCATTCCGGCCGCTCTAAAAACAGTATTTTGTGGACGTAGTGCAGATCGCTTGTTCCGGCTTTGGCGTATAGTTTCATAGTTGCATTTGGCTTATCGGACGTCAGGTAGCTTCAGCAAGGTTATCATTAGTTATTCGTTAGACTGCCACTAGTCTGAGTTACCATGTTGTAACTCTTGGCTGTCTATCTCATTGCTCGTGAAGTGTTTGTTGCTGGACCTTCTCAGAGGTCGATTCCTGGAGCACCGTCTGTGGCCCCTTGGCTCCTGTAAGACTTGTGTTCTATTGAATTAGTCTCCTTCATTCAATTTTACATTATACTCATCGTAGTTGTTTAACTTCCGTTCTTAGACTACTCTCAGGTTGTTCTAGACTTCTATTAAACTGAAGAAAATACTGTTATCCGTTAGGGATCTCTACATCCGCTAATTGGAGAATGCGACAGGTACTCACGCATCAAGCACAGTAATGAGACGTGAAAGAGGGGCGAAGCCACTGAACGGAGGCAGGGAGTAGACGACTAAGCAGGCTGTCGGTGTGACGGAACAGGGGGCAACGAGCCTCTTAAGCTGGTTAGCAGAGCCTCCACCCACTGACACGCTCCGTTACCGCTGTCAACCGGAAGCTGCCGCGGCGCCATGTAGGAAGGCCTGCTGGACGCACGCGATCAGCTCCTATTAGCCCACAGATTACCAGCGAGCCTCAGGAGCAACTGCATCCGGCAGCGTTACTGGCACCGAATGTCTCGAGTGTGACGTTTCCATAAGTACAATATGTCATAAATTCTCACTCCTTCTCAGCAATGTTCCTTGTAATTAACGTTGATTCATTCTAGCCCTTAACGTCCCAGGTGCGGCCTCACAGACCGCTAGCGTTTATTGTTACTCTGTTCCTAATATGTAATGGTAGGGTAGAATATTACAGCGTTGTCCAGTTGTTCTGCCCGAAGCTGCCGTGGTTTCCTTTGTCAGTAGCCACCCGAATGTGACGTGGACATATACTATTACTGCTTCTTTCGTGCTAGCGGACTCTGAGACTGCTCTTGAGACTTTGCATTATGCATTCAGTATCCATGTCTTCGTCTACTGTTCATGTTTAAAGGACCATGACTTTGCGGATACTACTTTAAAATCGTCTGAGGACAGTTTCGGAAGCGATGTTGGATCTGATACTGACACTGAAATTTAAAGTGAACATAGTGCGTTATAGGAACTTTTCGAAGGTGAAGACGAATTTATTTTCCTACCTGTGAATTCTTTGAATAAAACAAGTGATCAAAATGACGAGGACAGAAGTTTGGAGACTGAATCTTCAGCTACATGTTCTGCGAGGAATACATTAGGTCGAAACAAATATCGCTGCTCGTCGAAACCTTTTCCAACGATGGCCTATGGCATTATTTTTCCGCATGTCGGACATAAGTAAGGTGAATGCGTGTGTCATTCACAATTCTTGCAAAGACAATAGTCAAGTGAAGCGCTTTAATTTTTGAAGAAGTTTTTAAGATCGTTGATGACACCGCAGACAAAATTCCAGTCAATAAGTATCATATATCTCATGAACTTCGTGCATCCTTCATCGTGATTTGGGTGTATGAGAACTAAGAGCAGAAGGCGTTGTAGAACGAATGAAGAAACGGAAAACATGATCCACCTATGACCCAAAGAAGAAGAGAAAGATACTTTATGTTTGCCATTTTGCAAGAAGTCAATCTGATTTGAAATTTCTACAAACATTTTCAACGAGTGCAAACAGAAGGAAACTAAGCACCTAAAAATTAAAAGTGTAATTTTCATTTTTTTGAATGTTTTGTGCGAGTTATCCATGTTTTATTATTACATGGATAATAAAAATAAATGCAGCAAAAGTAGAGTTTGGAGTGCAGTGTATTTGAGTTTTCATGGCATTAAGAGCCGAACTTCCCCACATGGGGCCTCCCGGCCAACAACGCCATACGATCATTTCATTTCATCCAGTAATATTATGTTCATTTGGTGTAGTTTTCTGTTTAAATGCATTTTTTCGTAAAACAAAGCTTTAAAAGTGATTTGAATATATATTTTTTGTGTGGTATGACTGCAAGCTTTCACATAAAATCTGAACTGTTCCACTGAAATAGCTGAATCCAGTTGTTATGGCTATTTAATTATAGCGGTTACTCAGACCGCACCTGGGACAATTTGTGACCAAAAAATGACCTGTGAAGCTAAGGTCTAGGATGCTACCACTCACTTTCACGAGTGTATGAGTAACCTGTTTGTGACACTACTGCCTGTAGTTTTCTCGACGTGATATATGAACGGAAGTGTCTCTACTTGTAAATTTTAAGTGAACACAGATTGTAAGTCTCTCTCTATTAATACGTTCAGTGAAATATTGTCAAATTCCACCTTTGTTGATTCTGTAACCGACGCGGTGAGTCTGATTGTTAACTCGACGATACGATAAATGACTACGGGAAGTACACTTTTCTTAATAATTTGCAAATACTTTCGCTGATGGACACTTATACAAAAGAAACAACTTCTGTGGTAACGTTTTAACCGTTTTCGGCGAAACAAATCTTGGCGTTTGTAGGCCACATTTCCAGCAATACTCTTCGCGCTCACTACAAAAGTTGCCACACGACTCACAACAATTCCCGTCTCTCTAGTGGGATGCAGTTATCGTTGCTGAGACAGGCAGCCATACTACAGTGCTCAGTGTGTTAGTTATTTTTTTCTGTGTCCAATAGTCTTCCTACAACCAAATCACATAGTTTACTAGCTGACGTGTTCTGCACTATTGTAACTGCACCACTAAATCGACTACGCCTGTCAGTATAGACTAAACATTTTGCACCCGCGCGCGCACACTACAACGCCTGACCTACCGCCCACGGAAAAATAAGCATTAATGGCTTGCTCTTGCCAAAAGTATTTGGAGATATTAACCACCCTCAAAAATTACTGCTCATAAGAACTATAATTATGTCTGTAGATGAAGTAAATGCTGATGTAATGTTTTTCGGTACATTGTCCTCAGACACCAACAAAAATATCTGCTACCACCTTGTATATTCGGAACCGTGCGACTGCTACGGTCGCAGGTTCGAATCCTGCCTCGGGCATGGATGTGTGTGATGTCCTTAGGTTAGTTAGGTTTAAGTAATTCTAAGTTCTAGGGGACTGATGACCACACCTGTTGAGTCCCATAAAAAAACCTTGTATATTAAACAAAGTAAAAATATTAGAGAAAAAATTCATAAGGAACATTTTACGTCTAGCAAGAAACACAGAATGCTGGAAATTAAGAAGCAGTCCACACCAGTATTATAAATACGAAAACAACTGTTTTTTTTTACCTTTCCACGTCGAAACCGCTGAATTAGTTTTGATGAAAGCTGGTATGGAGAAAACGTGAACCGTGAGGAAGAACACAGAATACGTTACAAAGCTGGAAAAGAAATCGACCCCAAAGATGGTGAACTAGGCACTGGAATAACTTTTTTTACGTCAGTGCACATAAGCCATGTTAAAAATTATTAAATTTGTTGAATAACGTATACGTTGTATTGTGTATAGCTACTTCGATAGCACGATGCATACATACATAGTTCTATCCATGCCACTCCACATGTACTGGTAGACAGTGATGCTGTGCACAACTACGTGTTTACCATAAAAGGCATAAAAGTGGCATCAGATAACATTATTGCATGTACAATACTCACCATCACTTATCATAATAAAACCACTGATATGTGAGTGAACCTACAGGGAATAGCTAGTGATGAAATATACAGTATCAGTAAAAGAAAAAAAGATTATAGATACAACAAGAAAGAGAAGACATGTTTTCTTTTTAGATTTGTACAGGATGTGTGACAACAGGCTGATTAAAATATGTTTCAGTCGCTCTGAGAAAATAAACAATGAACTAAATCTGAGAACCTATAACAGTTGTAAAATACAGAACATATCTTCAGGAGAAGCAGCAAAAAAGGATATTTCAAGAAAAGTTGTTAAATTTCTAATGATTCCAATGAAAAACAGTAAGAGAACAGATGTGAAGTGGTCGGAGCAAAGGGAAAAGTGACACAGCGGAACACAGAAGATCGTTGGAGGTAAAAGAGTACATGGGAATTGTGGCAGTGTGTGTGTGTGTGTTGTTGTCTAACATAACTGGCGAACCAAATAATTTTCCCACAAACGTTTCTACGCTAGGAGTAATTTCTATTTTTTTTACTTTACTTTTATTTATTTATTTTTTGAGTTGTGATTCATCCTACATGTTTGATGCAGCTCACCACGAATTCCTCTCCTCTGCCAACCTTACTGTTTCTGATATATTCCTTTCCTCGCCGATTCTGATAAGAACCTCTTCACTTCTAATCAGTCCACCCACTTTTCAACATTCTTCTGTAGCACCACATGTCAAATGCTTCGATTCACTTCTTTTCCGGTTTTCCCACAGTCCATGTTTCACTACCACACAATGCTCTGCTGCAAACGTACATTCTCAGAAATTTCTTGCACAAATTAAGGCCTCTGTTTGTTACTAGTCGACTTCTCATAGCCAGGAATGCCCTTTTGCCAGTGCTTTTTATGTCCGCTTTGCTCTGTCCATCATTTGTTCTTTTTCCACCTGAGTGGCACACTTCCTTAACTTCGTCTACTTCGTGATCCCCAAATCTGATGTTTAAGTTCCTCGTTGTTCTCATTTCTGCTACTTCTCATTGCTTTCGATTCTCTTCCATTCACACCGTACTCAATGGACTGCTCATTCCACTCAGCGTATCATGTAATTCTCGTCCACTTTCACTCAGGATGGCAATGTCATATCTTTGATATCCTTTAACCTTGAATTTCAGTTCCACTGTTTAACCGTTCTTTTATTTCAATCATTGCTTCTTCGATATACAGATTGAACAGTTGGGGCATAAGAGTACATCCCTGTCTTACGCCCCACTTAATCCGATCTTATCAAACTACAGAATCAAACACTGGTCACTATAAAACCATATTCATTACAATTTCATGTAAATTAAATTAAACACGAATGCACAAGGAAGGAGACTGTTACGTTTGTTTAGTACTAACACAGGTTACAATGGAATTAAAATATCGGCACCTTGGCAAAGATTGGGTATTAAGTGTGAGGAGAATACGTTGAAGTCAACACATTTGGGGAAAACCCCAAAGTTCGCGAAAGTCACACAGTGACTGACGAATGTTGGTCAGAGGGAAAGAAAGAACTACAGAGAGAATCACAGCGTTGACGAGCACATGTATGAGCTTGGGAGTGCTAACAATCGAAATTGAATTAAAAATACCCCGACGTCAACCTGAAGTCTTCGAATGCGTCCTATGACTTGTTTAGTGAACGCTGCATTTGCGCACTGTACTTAGCATTACAGGTGCCCACAGCAGGCACCTGCGGTGGTTTAAAAATTTGTCATGTGGTCTGAACAGAGGGCTTCTCTTACTCAGTGCCCGGAATCGGAAGTCCCTCTCGGCTGAAGCATCCGCTGGCGATTTCTGTATGGAAGTAAGTTCCACAGAGCGTTCCCAGCAAGAAGAAGAATTTTTTTGCTCTATCTCTGTGAGCGTGCGCTAGGCCATGGTTTTGCTCACAATGACATGATTCTTCCAAGTGTCAACCAATCAGGTTGGTCCTAACAGTGCAATGACCTCTCTTCCATACTGAGTTTTAACATAATTAGCCAATCGTGGAAGATTTTAGTGCTGGAGAACAGAAACATGCATCTCCTGACTCCCACCATCTGTCCTACTTCACGTTTTAGCCAACAGGCGTTCTCCAGTTGTACACAAGCGAGTTCAGTTTTCCACTCCAGAATTTATTTATGCTATCCAATGATAGCTTCTCCTGCTATTTCTTAGCAAACTCATTCACAATTCAGCAAACTTGGCGCCAGCATCACGACTGCAGGTGACATGCTCTTAAGCACAATAGAGTTGATTAGTCTCTCTCACTCCATTTCAGAGATCTTACCTTTGCACCATCTTGGCACTAACGTTTCCCAGAATACGAGCTTCCTGTAGGGCATGACTCCTTGGCACAAGAGGACTCCCACGTTAGAAACAGTACACATTAGCTTGCAGTCAGTTACGATACAAAAACAGGTGGCGTCTCTCTAGAGGAGCTAGGGCCACACGCAATATACTGGTCTCCTTCCCGTGCCGTAGTCGCGGTATGTGTCCTTTGAAGAGGACTGCAGGCCTTCACCTACCATACAATGCGTTTATAGCTACTGCAAGCCAAGAGACGCTCATTCTTATTGCTAGAGTAGAGGTAAACTTTATTTCATGGAACATCATATTCAAAGGAAGCGCAAGCTCACAGATTTTCTTTTGTCCTTTTAGATCGATTAAGTAATTATTTTCATTTAACTTTGTCCAATTGTTTATCTGATCCTCCTCCTTTTGGAATATCCCACACAGTTTTCATAAATTCGAAGATTTTTAAGATGGGTACTACTGATGTAATAATGTGAAATGATATTCGTCATACAGTGCAACGTTATTTACAGTTGCGGACTGTTGTACACGAAGAGCCAACAGTTCATGTCAGCGTAGTTATAAGAAATACAATTAACACAGTTTTATATGAATTCCTACTGTAATATTGTTCGTCTCACAGTAAAGAATTCTTAATGAATGGCTGTCAATGATCTAAGTGAGGCGTTGCTTTCCTCATATAACAGCAATATTTCGGCTAAGAGCGTGATGTTCTCTTATTTACAGGGAAAAATATTGTCTCTTACATGTAATGTAGCTTTTCCTTGAACCTAAAAAGAGAACATTCAATGCTTTTGACAGCAAATATGTGTTAGCTGCGTCAGTGTTGGAATATACTCGGCAGTCAGCAGTCTGGTGCACCTAAAATTTGCTGAAATTCTGGAAAATCTTAATGTTAGTATTTGCGTAGTAACTCATCGTGTGTAACGATGTAGTTTTTCTTTGAATAAACTGGCCACTTCTGCCCTATTTAAACAAATTAGTAATTCAGAGAGTAACGACCACCAACAATGAAACTATGCGTCTGAAAATAATTCTGCAGATACTCAAAGAGAGGACGTTAATTTTTACATAAATAAAATCATATTACTTTAACAAACATTAGTTATATTTTAAAGATAACAAATCCATAATTTCCAGCAGTACAGACCTTTTATTACCCGATCAAAATGGGAGCATCCAGATATCACAATCTGCTCAGCGATAAGTCACAAACTAGAACGATCACAAAGAAGACCACAGTCTGTACGTTACAAAAGAAATAACTGTCCTCAAGAGTTTTTTGGTTTGGTCGCATCACAGATGCTCTTGTATATTTATTTGCTAATTCCGATAAAACTCCTCTTTCCCGTGTCTCTTGTTTTTTTGCGTCATTTTGACGCAGTTCACTTACATTTTGCACAATTTCTTTCAGGAGACTTTGCAGAGCACCCAGGACATGACATGACATGTGGAGTAAGGATTTCCACCTCGTTGACTGGAAAAAAATATTATGTCAATAACAACCGTCAAATACTTTGCAAATTAGATAAACAGTAAAAAATACATTTTTTGCCATCATGCAAGTATTAACCATTATATATTCTTCATTTGATACAATAATCGCATACTCGACAAGCGCGTACCGTCATTGTGACAATGCCCGTCCCGATAGCTGAGTGGTCAGCGTGACGGTTTGCCGTCCTACGTGTCCGGGTTCGATTCCCGGCTGGGTCGGGGATTTTCTCCGCCCATGGACTAGGTGTTGAGTTGTCTTCATCATCATTTCATCCCCATCCGGAGCGCAGGTCGCCCAATGTGGAGTCGAATGTAATAAGACCTGCACTAAGGCGGCCGGACCTGTCCCGCCAGGGGCCTCCGGGCCAATGACGCCAAACGCTCATTTCCATTTCGATTGCGATAATAAAGCAATTGTGTTATGACGTTAACATTTGGTTTGTAATTTACTGTGTGGTGTAATTCAGCGTAAGTATAGCTCAGAAAATGATTCATACGCTTCCCGGGATGTATTGACCCAAAGTGGCTGTGGTAGTGTCCGTAGTGAAGTGTATTGTCGATGTGGTATTCAAAGTGTGGCAAGGTGTTGTAAGCGTTGAAGGGGGAAGAGTGTATTTTGGTTCACAGGCGTTGGAAAACCCGAGAAAGAAAACCAGCCTAGAGCCTCCAAGATTCATTGTCTGACTGTGTAGTATGATTATTAAGTTCGTGAGTCACTATAATTTCATACGATTTGGTTTGCGAACACGTAACTAGGTTTACACATGAGGTAAAAGTCACTATTTACGGACATCAGTTACAATTTAAACTATGACGTGAGATAACATTTTGCCATTAAAAAGTTGTGCATGTTGTTGGAATTTGCCTAACTTTCGTACATTCATATTGTTAAACGGAATTTACTATCTTCTTTGTTGGTGATATTGTTTTGTACTTATTCGATGGTTCTTGACAATCGACATCCGTCCTTCTGGAACACTCGGCACGCCAGAACAGTACTTCGATCCGACTGCGAGAGGGACATGGGTTGGAACTTGTGCAAGCCTTCCCAAAACCGCATCTCGTAGAATGGTCATGAAAGTAACGAGTAGTATCAGTTCACCGAATAGATACTTTAATACCTTGCAAGGTACCTTTAAAGTCGTTTACAATCAAACTCCAATCGCACATAGTTTTGGGTATCACTATTTATACTAATGCTGCATTAAGCAGTATACAGGATATATCTGAAATGAATGTAGGAAATGAGAGGACTGGCAGAGTGGGTCATAACAGTCATATGTGTAGTACATATCAACCCATGTCTGCATCCCTTAGCGCCTGCACTAGGTATCGTCGAACATCGTCGTGAGCCACCAAGGTCTGCAGAGGAACGATTCAATGTATTTGTGACATCAAGGTAAAACAGACGTCGGAATGAAGTTTTATGACCTTTATTAGCAAACGCTGCAGTCGACACAGTTGTGAATATTCCAGGCAAGACAACACTATGGGTGTTCTGTCTCTTACTGGGACGCAAACGCATTGCTTTTGGCTGTGCAAATGCCTGTGTGATAGGTGTTGAACACAAGGCAGCACCCGTACACACTGCCGAGTTTGGTTCGCCTTGTGTCAGTTTGTCATCAAATGGGGATACTCTTGCAGTAGTGGGGTAACCTTCGTTTTGGTGCATTTTGTTAGTCTTGGTTGGCTACATTCAGGGGCAAGCGTTATTTCAGGGGGAAACCAATTGTTCTTTTCTGAATGACAAGTCCTTAATCTATTGTTCTGCTAAGAGGATTATGACCGCCTGATAAGTCCTTAACCTATTGTGTTTTTGTTTTGGGAGGATTAGCGTAAGCCCTGGATGGTGTGGCACAGCCCAGCACAAGATGTGTGGAGCATCCAGGTGGATGGGGAGACACTATGTGTTCTTAGATAAATAACATTGTTATACCAGTTGAGCGACAGTAATATACAACTATAGAATGGCTCGCGTGTTTGACCCTGTGTGTTTGAATGGGTGTTTAAAACCTAACAAACAGTATTTACAATGTGCTTCTCTGTGCTCTCTGCCAGTCACAGCCTTGCAGTTTCAGCCAACAAACAGTTGCTGTATGGCAACAGTGTACTGCATGTGTGTTGGGGTAATATTTACACATGCTAGTTGACTGCTGTCTTTGATGCTTTCCTGGAAAGAAAAAGAAATGAAGAGAACCAACTGTCTCTAAACTGACTTGCATCGGTGTTAAAGGATGACATAAAGTGGATGGAGTGATCAGTTGAGATGGACTTGTAACAAGGTATGATTTAATGGTAGACTGATTGGAGGAGAGCTGGGTAGGAAACTGCCTGTGCCCTTTCAAAGGAATCATGCAATCATTCAGTTTCAACTATTTGGGAAAATCACGGAGATCACAATCTGAACGTCCAGGTGGAAACTCGAACTGCCTGCCCCCAATCCCAATCTTAACCAGTTGATCGTATCAGAAGGAACCAGCTGCTAATGTTCTGCTATTTCGGGGATTCAGACTATATTGATGTCTATTAGGGCAGTTAAAGTCCTTTCGGAATAACCTGATATAATAGCTCCTATTTTAGCAGTTAAGTACAACCATTTGCTCCAAGAATGATCCGCACCTGAAGTCAAAGTTGTGCGATTCGCACCAGTATATGAGAAAATAAATAGGAATAATCCACCAAATTACAGGTCAATACAACTGACATCGATTTGTAGCAAAATTTGAAAACATATACAATGGTTTAACATTATGAAATACCTTGTAAAAAAGATCTGTTGACACATAACCAGCAAAGATGCCGAAACTAACGTTACTGCGATACACAGCTAACTCATTATTCGCACGAAATAATCAGTTCCAACTACAAGGCAATCTCAAGGCGATTCCGTATTTCCAGACCTCCAGAGGCTTTTGACAGAGTTCCGCATAGTCAGCTTCTAATCAAATTGCATCCCTGTGGAATCTGGTCTTTGCTGTGCGACTAAATTCGTCGTTTAGTGTCAGAAAGTTCACAGGTAGTAATTGAATAAAGTAAGAGGGCATAATGAAAAGTAATGCCTCCGAATTTTTTACGTGAAATCTCTTAAAACTCTTAAATAAAACACTCCATTAACATTCTACAACTTTATTCTTCATGTCTACATATTTATTTCTCAATGTAGTCACCCAGGCGACGAAAGTTCGTTACTGTAGAATGTTTGAATTTGTTGACGGAGCCACAACTTCACATCTGCTTCGCCACTATCAAAAACAAGAGCTGGAAGGTGCTCCATAATTTTGAAAACAGATGAAAACTGGATGGGGCGAAGTCGGCGCTGTATGGAGGATGATCGCTTACAGTGAATCCAAGACGTCGGATTGGTGCAGATCTTGCAGAACTTGTCTGTTGTCGTGCGTTGTCAAACGGAAAGACAGGATGCGCCGCGTGTGAATGAAGCCTTCGAATTCGTGCTTTCAGTTTTCTGAGGGTTTTCTCGAGCACTGGCACGCTACAGTTAGGAGTCCTCTAGCAGAAGAGGGTTGCAAACTATCAGCAAAGTTGAAAGTTCAAAGAGTTATATGGATGACATGCAATCCTTAGTCGATATCGGGAACAGAGGCATTACTTTCCAGCACGCTCTCACAGTAATGGGGCAGTATAACCCATGGGAAAAAAATTGAGGACTGTTTCCATCCACGTTTCCCCTCAATAAGGCCTTGATTGGCAAAGAACATCGAAACGGTCCAAAGAAGCATAGACCGCCTTGTATTATCCCGAAAAAGGAAATAGTGTTATGGATATGAAAAACTACTGTTTTCATGAAGGTCTAATCACCAATTTTCTCTTCCTAATGTCAAAGAATTTTGTTTACTCCCACTTTAGTATGGCGATATGGCAATCATGATAAAACATGGGAAACCAGAGCTCGCTCGCTTGGAAAGATTTGCTGATCGTTTTTCCCACGTCGTGTTAGAGAGTGGAAAGGTAACCAAATACTCAGAAGTCAGTTCTGCGCTCCATCTGCTAAACACTTAAAGCATGGACAGCAAAGTAATCATGTACAAGTAGGAGCAGACAAAACTAGAGAACTGCGTGCGTGTGTAGCGTGTGTGCTTGTTGTTATTTATGGGATTTGCTGAGTAATATTTGACGACATGCTCTACGTGTATTGAAGTGTAATGAGGTAGAGGAGAAACTAAAATCGAAGTCACTGCGAAGAGAAAGAAGGAGCTGTTTCAGTACCGGTATTTTGAAAACTTTATCTGTCTAAACTATGCAACGGACTGCCACTCTGGGTTCACTACAGGAGGCATAATAAATTATTCCTGGTACCACAGAAACGACCCCAGAGGAACAATGGGTGTCTGCTGCAAGAACATACTAAAGAAGGCTAGGAAATCAACAAATGTATGCAGACTTCTCCCTTTCCCGTAGGGCATTTTAATTTTATCCACTTGTGACGAAAAGAATTCCTTTTTCAAGATTGAGTACAACATTTTATTTTGTTTCTTTCTAAAGGAAAATGGAAGACACTATGCTGGTGCCGTTTATAATGTTTCCTGCAACAGCAAAGGCTTCCTTTGTGTATGTTAACTGCCGTATGCGAGCTGCCTGGTGATCTTGGGTGTAGACGCTTTGCCACATTCACGTTTCTCTTCCCCGGAACAAATGCACTGCTAGCGCGCTTTTTTAGTGGTATGTTGGCGGTCGTCAGAAGGCCTCGGCATGGGAGTTCTTGCAACGCGGAGTCATGGCTTTCCTGGGAAATCAGCGGTCTAGGACATGAAAAACGGGCGACACTCGCTTCTGAGTATAGACTTTGTGCAGTAGAGTGCTTCACAAAGAGGGAACTAATAGTCATCTTCTTACGACGAGGTCATGTACCCCTGTTGCACACGTATTACATGAAAAATCGTAAAATTTACGACCTGTTATAAAACAGTACGTAATAGGTCATTAAATGTGCCAGCAATAAAATCGTTCTGTAACGCCTCTTAAGGATGGATAACGTTTTTGTGAAATACTGTAAAGGTAAAACGAGTTTGAAATTTTTATTGTATACGCAATCATAGGAAGTTCGTACCGGAAGACAAATTTAATTGGTAAAACTATTTTTGCTTTTCTGTTTGAAATGTACCAGGTATTACAATATTTAATTGATAATTTGCATCTCGGTATGTTGGTGACGCTATTCGACAAGCTGACAGCTTTTTCATTAAGACGTACATATAGCTCAACCTGCATTATCAGGACATCTGTATGGCATATAATTACAAATGACGTATACGACACACCGTAGAGAGTTCTCCACTGTAGCAAAAACTAGTATAGAACTGACGTAATAAATACTGTTCCAACACTCCCACCACATGGCTTCATCCATGTGTCTTACGAAAACTAACAGTAATGAAAATTAAGTACATACATTGATGACTGCTACTTTTTATGAAGTACAATCGGAATTTCACGTCTGAGCAGTTTATTAACGTATTAGGTTTTGATTCGAATTCCTGTATAGCATAACAGTTTTACCGATTGACAAACCCGCACAAACCTAGATTTCCTGTTATACAAACAATGTTTCACATGAAAACGCAAATTATTTTGAGAGTAAGTAAATGAAGAAGTTACTAACATGTTTTTATCGATATTATGTTAAACATTTCAAATGTAACTACTGCTGCTTTTCTGCCTAAAGGTTTGAGATGTAAAAACGTTTGCGTCTTCTCACACTGCAATTATGCTGACAACCTTTAACAGATACAATGGAAATCAGCTAACTATGTATTAAATTTTTGTTTTGACACTCACATTAATATGTAAAACAGAAAATCGACCTTAATGACTTATGTGCTCATCATAATTTACTATACATCAAGCGTAGCAGAAGCCGTAAAGACAAACCATATCTAGATATTCTTATTTATTATACATGAAGCGTAGCAGAAGCCATAAAGACAAACCATATCTACACATTCTTCTTTACTATACACCAAGCATACAACCACCGTTAACCGACGCTTCTCGCTAATACACTTTCAATCCCTCGCATAACTTCCCTCATAACACACAATGGACAACTGCGTGTTCAACAGGCAAGTTTAAAAGCAGAAAGATATGCCCAGCAAAGTGGTTAAAAGCAACGTGGTGGGTTGGGATCGGGTGGATAAGATACAAACGTGCGCTTCACTAGCCCAAATACAAATGCAGTTTAAATGTGTTCAATCTCGGTAAGCATTCGGTATAGGGCATTTGCCCATACGAAGTCTGTTGCTTCAAATGAGTGTTCCTTTCATGTCCCTGAAGATTGACCAGTCCTCCTGGAATATGCTGTTTAGAGATATTGAAGCAGATGAGCATAAGAAGCTTAGTTAAAAATTCGGACTGCCTTAATTCACATGCAGAATAAAATATTGCTGTGTGATGGGCTAAGATTTGGCGTTGAGTCCGGTATTCTACATAACTCTAGAAAATACCACTACAGACTACCGCGACAAGTCTTATTTTTATCTTCATGGACTAGTCGAAGCTTATCTGCAGTTGAGACATACAGAAATTTGTACATTTACATCTTTAGCATGATGCTGAATGCGGGAGTGTGGGTGGTATTAGTACTGAAAACCATCTGGCAGCTTCCTTCGCAACTGCCTGTCAGAAAACGGTTAGCATCCGACATCTGCTGGACAACTGAAGTAAGTGGAAGTAAACCTTAGGATTTCGGAAAAGACCGTGGAGCGAATAAAGAAATTCTTGTCTGACGCATGGGAGCTAGCAAGCTACTACTTAAGGACCGTTAAGCACAAAACTTTTATCACATTGAAACAGTCTTGAGAGAAATGATCGAACCTTTATAGCTCATTGTTCTTTTAATAACAATGTGAAAGTAGCAGTGGAAAACGACGACGCGAAAAAAAAATGGTTCAAATGGCTCTGATCACTATGGGACTTACCATATGAGGTCATCAGTCCGCCTTGAACTTAGAACTACTTAAACCTAACTAACCTAAGGACATCACACTCATCCATGCCCGAGGTAGGATTCGATCCTGCGACCGAAGCAGCAGTGCCGTTCCAGACTAAAGCTCCTAGAAGCGCTCGGCCACTCCGGCCAGCTTGGCGGGAAAAGTTTCAGGAAAATATGAGTGGAAAATTAGCACAGCCAGTTACAGAGAAGTGGAATATCGCTAATGTAATTTTGTCTTATTCTAAAGGCAACATGGAATAATACAGGATATGAAGAAGTACTGAAGAAATTCGTGAACTGTTGGACATGAAACACTGAGCAAGATTTACGTGGAAGAAATCTGTCTACTGTAGATTTCGGCAAATGTTGTACAATAATGAAAGTGAGTGGAGAAGGAATGTTTGTCAAGCCAAAACCTGTTGTTCGGTTCGACATGAGAGAACGAGTATCAACAGAAATAGAGAAAGAGAGTAAGGAAATACGTTTATTGTTGCAACAGCACAAGAGCTGAAAGAAATAAGGGCAAAATTGAAAACTAGCGACTACTATTAAGTGTGCCCTTAACGTTTGTTAATTGGAAGCAACTGAAATTATCAGCTAACTGTTGAATTTTAAAGTGGATTCAGTTTAGAGGGGGAAATCGTGTCAGAAGTGGTAACTAAAGAGAAATTATGAGGAATAACATATCTAAACACTACCGCAAAGAAATAGTGGAAAAAAGAACTGATAGCGAAAAAAAAATATAACTGGATTCAAGGAGAGGCCATTCTTGGCATTGGCAACCCGTTTTTTCACTGTTCAACAGATCGCTAGCATTAGGTTTCAATTCGCAAATGTCAGTGCATATCCTGCAGAACTCAAGCATGAGAATAAGACATCGTAAAACGTAGTATGAATGAAATCAAATGAAAGGACAGGTTTCTAGAAGAAAAACTGGTCATCAAGACGGGCACTAACTGAAAGGATGTATTATCACTCATCCTCTTCCAATTCCCTTACAAGAGATTGTTAGGGAACTGGAAAGATTTTGCGATCTTTGCACACTCACTGAAAGCAACGGAACGATTTATTTTAAATCTCAACAAGCAAAAAAGTGAAACATTGGCGATATCTAGAGTAACACGACGTTGGTTTCATTTCTTTTTATGTCCTGTGGCCACGGGACCGGTAGAAACAATAAAGGGATGTCGTTGGTAGGCAACCGGCTATTTAGTGGTGTGGTGGCGGTAGGGAATGTACCGGACGTCGTGCCAGCGCTCTGGGATTGACTCCGGTGCCGTGTAGGAACACGTGACGTCACAGGACAGAACAGCGGCGTCAGAAAAGAGCGAGGTTTCGCGACAGCTTGTCAGAGGAAAGGTTGAGGTCTTTCCTCCCTCCCTCCTCCCCCCCCCCCCCCCCAAATCCACGCCCTCCCACCGCCTCACGAGAGGCAAGAAGTTTGATAGATCCGTGTGTGGAGTGAGCAGCAGATAGTGCGTCAGGGCATAAATGTTTTCATAATGGGCGAGGTAGGTCACATTGGAGATTGTGCTGAGTCAAATGGCGCACATTCAGTAATACATATATGGGCAGCGATATATTAGCAAGAGGGGTCATCGAATTCAGAAAGCAAATATACTCCCTTCAAGCTCTTTTAAAGGCGATTCTGTTGGTATGGATACTTCATCTTGTGCTTTGGGTTCTACATGTACACAAATTGCGCTGAATTTGCAAATCTTTAAAAAGCGTCGAAGAAAAACTCAGTATCTTAGCTAAATTTCATATTGTGTAATATGCACCAAACCAGTATCATAGCAACCCATATCTTTCATTGTAAACTTTCACGACTTTAAAGCGGCATCTTACTTAAATGTGAATATCACAATAAGTATGACCACTAGCGAGATAATGGGCACTTTAGCATGAAAATTACCTATACAGCTATATGTAAAGTAAAAATCGAATTTCTTTGATGAATAGTTGCTGAAAAGTAGTATGAGAAAGATTAGAGAGCTAATGGAGCGCTCGTGACGTTATACGTACAATGGCACTGCTGCACCTTGACTATAATCCGTTCATCATACGAATAAAGCTGATGTAAAGAAACACAAACGCGATGATTGGTCAGAAGCTGTATCACACGTACACTGGTGTTGTTTCGCTCTTGGAACTAGGTCCTACTTTTGTATTAGATATCTTATTACTAAGCTACGTTAAATGAAACTTTAAGATATTTAAATGTGTTAAAAGCCTCAAAGTATTTCTTAATTACGCTTCAGCTACGTAGTTTTTATTTCAAAAATCGTGTAGAGTCACAGCATCTGCAGCGTTGTGCTCTGACTGTCGCGCTGTTAATGTGCAGTATGAAAATGGCTGAGGCGGCTTTCTGTTCCGTAGTGAACACGCGTCTGGAATACGGTAAAAAGTGCCGAGAAATAGGCTGGCCTTAATATTTTTTATAAATTTACGGAGATAATAGACTCTGAAGTTTTCCCAGCGTTGATATGAAGTTTTTCCACTGTTTGTATACCTCAGTTGAGGAGCAAAACTTCATCGAATGTGTATCGCAGTCGGTAGCGTAATGGTACTTAAATTAAATGCAGGTTTTTCGTGCGCTGGTTCAAATATCTTCACTATCATTTTTCTTTTCATTCACTTTGAAATACCTACTACATCTCGTAATTATGAAACGCATCATCATTTTTTATGAATAATGCACGTCTTCTTCTTTCTAATTACATAGCGAACACTAATTTCCTGTTTTCATTTCAAACACAAATTCTTAACTATCGATGTTTTAGAAAGACTTTATAAAAGTTGTTTAAATTAAGAAAACATAACAATTTAATATTTTAAGGCAAAAATGGGAAACCAAATCCTCTTTATTTGGTCTGTGTCTATCGTTTTATACCACAGAGATAGATAAGTATCTTAGAAACATGAAAAACAATCATTTTCACAGCATCGATCACATTATACAAATGCTGCATTTTTACATTTGCTACTGTACCGTTACAACATGAACCCAACAGAACTTATCTGGAACCAAGCTGTGGGATTTGCCAAGAGAAGTAACAAGATTGTTAACACTGACAGTCGTACTGGAACTAACGCACGCAGCTTTTTCACACGTAACAGCCGAACGCTGGCGGGATGTAGGAGGCTCGTCATAAATGAAGAAGAGCAAATGCTGCGCCTGGTAGGCTTCGTGGATTCTATTGTTGATAGGCTCGTTATCAACGAAGCAGGTGACACTTCTAGAACTGAAATGTATTTCTCGGATTCGGATAAGCAAGGAGCTAAGAGATTTGCGAAAATTACCGAACTATCAGTTTAATAAGTCAGAGCTGCAAAATACTAACGCGAATTCTTTACAGACGAATGGAAAAACTGGTAAAAGCCAACCACGGGGAAGATCAGTTTGGATTCCTTAGAAATGTTGGAACACGTGAGGCTATTCTGACCTTACGACTTACCTTAGAAGAAAGATTAAGGAAAGGCAAACCTACGTTTATGGCATTTGTAGACTTAGAGAAAGTTTTTGACAATATTGACTAGAATACTCTCTTTCAAATTCTAAAGGTGGCAGGGGTAAAATACAGGGAGCGAAATGCTATTTACAATTTGTACAGAAACCAGATAGCAGTTATAAGAGTCGAGGGACACGAAAGGGAAGCAGTGGTTGGGAAGGGAGTAAGACAGGGTTGTAGCCTACCCCGATGTTATTCAATCTGTATATTGAGCAAGCAGTAAAGGAAACAAAAGAAAAGTTCGGAGTAGCCATTAATATCCATGGAGAAGAAATAAAAACTTTGAGGTTCGCCGATGACATTGTAATTCTGTTAGAGACAGCAAAGGACCTGGATGAGCATTTGAATGGAATTGACAGTGTCATGAAAGGAGGATATAAGATGAACATCAACAAAAGCAAAACGAGGATAATGGAATGTAGTCGAATTAATTCGGGTGATGCTGAGGGAATTAGATTAGGAAATGAGACACTTAATGTAGTAAAGGAGTTTTGCTATTTGGGGAGCAAAATAACTGATGATGGTCGAAGTAGAGAGGATATCAAATGTAGACTGGCAATGGAAAGGAAAGCATTTCTGAAGAAGAGAAATTTGTTAACATCGAGTATAGATTTAAATGTCAGAAAGTCGTTTCTGAAAGTATTTGTATGGAGCGTAGCCATGTATGGAAGTGAAACACGGACGAAAAATAGTTTGGACGAGAAGAGAATAGAAGCTTTCGAAATGTGGTGCTACAGGAGAATGCTGAAGATTAGATGGGTAGATCACGTAACTAATGAGGAGGTATTGAATAGAATTGGGGAGGAGTTTGTGGCACAACTTGACTAGAAGGGATCGGTTGGCAGGACATGTTCTGAGGCATCAGGGGATCACAAATTTAGCACTGGAGGGCGATGTGGAGGGTAAAAATCGCAGAGGGAGACCAAGAGATGAATACACTAAGCAGATTCAGAAGGATGTACGTAAGTACTGGGAGATGAAGGAGCCTGTACAGGATAGAGTAGCATGGAGAGCTGCATCAAACCAGTCTCAAGACTGAAGACCACAACAACAACAAAAGATTACCAGACGACTAACTGACTGTAATACCTTCAGTGGCTTCAATATTTAACTATACGGTGAAATACTTCAATACTCTCTTACGTTACACAGCGTATGCAGAAAAATTACCCTGTGGTAAAGAATTTCCATCGTTCTTGTTTTTAATTACAATAGCACGTCAGCTAAAAACGGTAATTTGTTGCTGTTTTCGTGTAGTCGTCTAAGGAGCGTATTGTGGGAGATCTGCAGTGCATTATTTCATTTTGCTTAAAAATTAAATGACATTCGAAGCTGTATTGGTCCTCTGCTCGTCCCTTTTTTTAAGTGTGAACTGCAGCTGGCCACGTCCCTGAAGGCTAGGTGTATCAGCTGACCGGCCACTGCTGTCCAAGTTAAATGCGCCGGTAAAGCTGTTGTCCCGTATTATCGCTAAGTGGACGTGCGCGTAACGCACAGCACAAAACGTACTTGACAGTTCTCGAGACAGCTTGGCTGCAGTTCGACGTGAAACGGAAATCCAATGAGGTTCCAGGAAACGCAGAAGAATACATAGTGCAATGTTTACATCAGTGCAATGTTTACATCAAGTTTATTCTTACGATGAACGGATTATAGCAGGCTGGCCAGCGCTCTCTGTGGGCACCCGTAGGCGCGTGTGTCTGTGCTGGAGAGCATATAGTTAATGTCTCTGGAGTGAGCATTGCGTTCTGCGCATGTTGTCAACATTAAACCAGAATTGTCACGTGTTTTCGGGACTTCGCTGTGCGTGTGTGGTTCCCGCAGAGTTTGAAGTTTATAATATCAAGAGTTTATGTTGTATTTTCACCGTTTGTTGATAGTGTCATAGCGATGGTGAATTACTTTTGTTGCTACCGATGCAAAGAAAAATATGTGAAAGGAGGGATAGTAACTTTTCATGGGTACATACCTTGTAGCTCTAATTATTGTTATCATATTAGTAAGAGACACTGTATGTGTTTAAAAATTTCGAGACGCATTATAATTAAGGCTTGATTCTGTAGACCTATTTTTCGACGATTTTATGACTGTATAATAGATATTACGGCTCGTACAAAAGCTTACAGTCACTTGCTCTCGTAAATTTTCTAGTGGAACAGGAAAGGGAATGGTTAGTTGTTTCAGCAAATACTATCTTCCATGCATTTATCAGTGACTTGTCGGTTATGTATATAGATTTGAAAGACGGGAGACAGATAAATTCAATACACTGGGAGTCCGTAATTGTCTTCGTATAATGTGTGTGCCCAACCATTTTTGTTTACTATAAAGTTACAGTAGGAGACCATGTTAAGTGTGTCTAGGACACGGAGAATAATTATGTGTGATTTATATTTTAGTTTCCCGAAGGATGAACAACGAGTAAAGATGTGGCTCCAGAAAATAAGGAGGAGTAATTTTGTCCCCACAAAATAGTCCAAAGTACCGGTATGTTCAAAACACTTTGAACAAGAATGTTTAGACAGAGAAAAATTTGGACGTGTGTGGCTGAAGGTAACTAATCAAAGTACACGTTCATCTTCTTTGGTATATTTACCCTTCAATTTATTTTCTTCGCCATTTGATTAAGAAGCGCAAAATATTAGTAAACATGTCCCCAATCTCTTTTATTTGTGTTGCTTCCCACCTTAATGGTGTTATATGGGTTGACTGTTACATGACCAACTGTATTTGCTTTACAGTACCTTTATTCTCCGATCGCCTTTTTTCCCCCCCTTCTTACTCTGTCTACTGTTAATTTAATAAACTGGGAGCAAGTACGTAAAACGCGTTGAATAAATACTTCAAAGGGTCACCAGTAAGAAACATTGTGCTTTACGTCGCAAAAAGGAGAAAATAAATACGCAGAAATAGCAGGAAAAAGGGACGAATTAGCAGGGATATAATCGCTAATGTGTGGCAAATTTGGTGTTTTTCGGACACTTGCAAAAATACTGGCGTACTGTCAAGTCGTTTTGCAGGACTATCACTACAAAAATGTACATCACGCTCTGTAATACTATAAAGTGCCGTATCATACCGAAAACTATCAAAAATCGAATGCATCTAAACTGTGACACCAATCGCAAAGAAGCAGAATGCAATATCACTTGCCCTTAAAAGTTACGTAACTGGTTTATTCCCGGTATCAAATGGCTAATGTTAAAATGTCTGCGCAACATATATAAATAATCCACGACACGTAAGAAAAGCATCCGTCTGTACTAGGGATGTAGTGACATTTTAAATATACAGGGCGCCATACGGACACACACACGACGTCCCGAGAACACGTGACCAGGCCGGCAATGTTCTGTTCTGCGCATGTGAATGCTCACTCCAGAGATATTTACTCTATGCTGGACAGCATAGAGGGTTGGCAAGCAGACTAGCGGCTTTATTTTGCGCTTACAGAAGGCTCTCACGCCGACTGAACGATCCCGTGACGAAACGCATCCCTTTTATAGAGAAAATTTTTCCCAGTGAAATATATTCCGTTCCATTCCACGTAGCAGCAGTCGACAAATATTTCAAACGAAACAAATTTTCAGCGTGAAACGCGTAATTGTAATTAATAAAACATATAATTGCAACGGGGACTGTTCACGCATTTGAATTTCCAAGTACAAAATTAAACTACTCTTTAATTTACTGCGTGCCTTAATACCCCCAGTGTACAATTTATCACTGCAATTTATTATGCAATTCCCTCCTTCGTGGGTCTGCAAAATGAAGAGCAAGCAGGCAGTTCACCTTTAACACTACATTGAATACATATATCAGTTTTTGCTAATACAAATGCGAGAAAAGCAAGTCGACAGATTCTACATAAACCTTCGCACGCTATTCTACACTGCTACACGGGAATCTGTATGGCAGTCGTAGCGTTCTTCTGAGAAATGCGACTTCCTCCACCAAGAGACCAGCTCGTTTTTCAGTTTACAGACACACTATAACTCCCTAGCATTTTCGTGCCCAGTTCTCTTACGCAAATAGACAAAATAACACCACTGAGCTCTTGTTTATATAGTGCAGTTATTTTCAGTTTATTAAGTGAGTACTTATTTGTAGTCCTTAAATTAGCCGTTATGTAAGACACGTTCCCATGAAGAATAGTTGAGAAGTGCTTAACTTGTGTGATATCAATGGGCTATGTAGTGCTCGTGGGAAGGGAATTGGATTGATAAACGTGTCATCCGGCTGCTGTCCGTCTTTGAAAGCATATTGTACAGCCACGTAACTGTGTTGTAGTGCCTCTGTGATGAATTAATGAATGACCACAATGGTATTGCAGTTATGTCACAATTAATTGTGCTATTGGTTCATCGCATAAATCTCTTCCGTCCTTGAATTACTGGCACGTCAGAGAACAGGGGACGAAATACTGGGGAGGTATAGTCTGTAGATTGAAAGGCGAACAACACTCATGTCGGAGGAAGTTGATTTTCTCAAAAGAATGCTGCAGGAGCCCTACAGGATGACTAAGAATCAATTGGCCTCTAGCATGGTCAAACAGCGTGCACAGATTTGCTTGGATTCTGTCCAAATGCGTTTACTAAGTTAGAACAACCATCAAAAAAAGTTTTGCATTATCTCGCTTCAAAGAGTTCCGGATCATGTACAGAAAACTGGAATAGAGATCAACATGAACATCATTTCTGCCCTTTTCATTGCTCATGAAAATCACACATTGTATGTTGTACCATACCATCTGGGGTCCAGATTTCTGTACACACCGATACCTCTAATACCCAGTAGCACGTCCCTTTGCTTTAATGCATGCCTGTATTCATCGTTCAGGCAGTGTTGGTCCAGATTGTTCCACACCTCAACGTCGATTCGGCGTAGATCACTCAGAGTGGTTGGTGGGCCACGTAGTCCATAAACAGCCCTTTCCAATCTATCTGAGGCATGTTCGGCAGGGTTCATGTCTGGAGAACATGCTGGCCACTTTAGTCGAGCGATGTCGTTATCCTAAAGGAAGTCATTCACAAGATGTGCACGATGGGGGCGCGAATTGACGTCCATGAAGACGAATGCCTCGCCAATATGCTGTCGATATGGTTGCTCTATCGGTCGAAGGGCGACATTCACGTATTGTACAGCCGTTACGGCGCCATCCATGACCACCAGCGGCGTAAGTCGGCCCCACATAATGCCATGCCAAAACAGCAGGGAAACTCCACCGTGTTGCACTCCCTGGACAGTGCGACGTTCAGCCTGACCGGGTTGCCTCCAAACACGTCTCCGACGATTGTCTGGTTGGAGGCATATGCGACACTCATCGGTGAAGAGAACATGGCACCAATCCTGAGCAGCCCATTTGGCATGTTGTTTGGCCCATCTGTACCGCTCTCCATGGTGTCGTGGTTACAAAGATGGACCTCGCCATAGGCGTCGGGAGTGAAGTTGCGCATCATGCAGCCCTACTGCGCACAGTTTGAGCCGTAACACGACGTCCTATAACTGCAGGAAAACCATTATTCAGCATGGTTGCTGTCACCGTTCCTCCGAGCCATAATCCGTAGGTAGCGGTCATTCACTGCAGCAGTTGCTCTCGGGCGGCCTGAGCGAGACATGTCATCGACAGTTCCTGTCTCTCTGTATCTCCTCCATATCCGAACAACATCGCTTTGGTTAACTCCGAGACACCTGGAGTGTTGAGAGCCCTTCCTCGCACAAAGTAACTGATCGGCTATCGGACCCCCTCTGCCTAATAGGCGCTGTTCATGCATGGTTGTTTGCATCTTTGGGCAGGTTTAGTGATATCATTGAACAGTCAAAAGGACTGTGTCTGTGATACAATATCCGCACTCAACATCTGTCTTCAGGAGTCCTGGGAACCGGGATGACGCAAAACTTTTTTTATGTGTGTATTATCAGTAATTCATGTCTGCATTTCTCGAAGTGTTAGCGCACTTTAGGGAAGATCATGACCGCCAGGCATGTCTGTGCCCTGCGCCGCCAGTGATTCATGAGGCGAATGGCGGAAGGCTCGGTACAGCTTTGTGAAAAGCCCTGCAGTTGCATTTTGTGACGGAGTGAGGTAGATAGGACGAGGAATCAGTTGGTTGCTCTTCACTTCGCAGACCTATAAAGGAGACAAGTGTATGACAACAATTTGGCGACTTATCTACCCTGACGTTTATAGTCATGACCCCTGCCTTCTCGCCCTGTTACACCCCAGCACAGATGGACCTCTTAGATGCGGTACAAAACTTGTAATACTTGTTCTTAAGTCACTTTATTTAACAACACACATCAATTTTATACCTTTAGATCACCATTTTTGTAAACTGCGAAATTTCCATCCCGTGCTCCTACAGAGAGAAAGTAAACAGCACGTTTTATGGAGGAAATTTAGTGTCGTTTAATAGTTTAATTGTGTAGTGGGAAATATTTTCTCTAGATGCCGTGATTTTCGAGATAGTCAATAAAAATCTGAAAAAAGTAGCTCCCACCCCTTCCCTCCTCACTCACCACCATCCACATCGCGGCCACCACTCGCACACCACCGCTCAGAATTTTTAGTATCTTATTCATTGCAGTTCCCGCTATCACGAAACAAAAATTTGCGACTACATGAAATTTTTCATCGAATTTTCCCTCGTTGAAGGGACTATATGTTTTTAACTGAACCTTGGAGATGAAGGTTGGTCACTACATTAAACTTCGTGCCATACCACGACTCATATGGTAGTTTCTGTGTTTCGCTGACGGGTAAATAAAGCTAAAATAGAAAAACGCGACGGTATTATTCTGAGGCTGAATCTCACTTTAGCTCGCCGTTTTAATTCTGAGGAATCTTCAACGCATTTGATCTGTGGTTCACTGGTTTCGTCGTTTGCGAGGATACGTGATTCGTTTGTCAGTGGCCGCCATAAGTATTTCTTCTGTCACCTAACCAGCAAGGAGTTACTCTACTCCAACTGCCTTTGCATTAGGGGAGAACCATACAGCTCTTCTTTCCGAGGAGAGTGTGCCATCTGTGATTCCACTCCACGGGTGTATTTCAAAGGAAACAGCGTCACGATTGATATTTTATATTGTTGTGTTGTGGGAGAAAACCATTATTCAGTTTTCCGTACTCATAATGTTAACTTCCCTCTACTCTCCAAATGAAACCAGCGTTGGTGTAAAATGCAAACTATTTTACCAAATGGTAGCACGTGCTAATACGGTGACACTCAGTGTGGAGCAAGCTAGCTCGAATCCCATCGATTGATGTGGCCGTCAAAACTTAGATTTTCTGCAACTTCTCATCCGTGTCGGTCCCGAGCATGTGGCACGGTCCGGATGACCTAATCTTCTTTCCTTTTTCTTTTTCATAGCTGTTCATAACTGCCAACCACTACCCACACACTCAGCGACGCTGTATAAGGCTATTCCGAACCACCCTCATGGCTGAGACACAAGAGGTATCTACTGTACCCACGAGAGGCATTTTACATTCACTGACAATAATTTCTTGTCTGTGGACCAGTTGGAAAAGAAATCTCAGCCACCGTTTAACGTCTACCTCATTCGCACTTTTTCAGCCATCCAATTACACTACTGGGCATTAAAATTGCTACACCATGAACATGACGTGCTACAGACGCGAAATTTAACCGACAGGAAGAAGATGCTGTGATATGCAAATGATTAGCTTTTCAGAGCATTCACACAAGGCTGGCGCCGGTGGCGACACCTACAACTTGCTGACATGAGTTAAGTTTGCAACCGATTTCGCATACACAGACAGCAGTTGACGGGCGTTGACTGATGAAACGTTGTTGTGTTGCCTCGAGTAAGGAGGAGAAATGCGTACCATCACGTTTGCGACTTTGATAAAGGTCGGATTGTAGCATATCGCGATTGCGGTTTATCGTATCGCGACATTGCTGCTCGCGTTGGTCGAGATCCAATGACTGTTAGCAGAATATGGAATCGGTGGGTTCAGGAGGGTAATGCGGAACGTCGTGCTGGATCCCGACGGCCTCGTATCACTAGCAGTCGAGATGACAGGCGTCTAATCCGCATGGCTGTAACGGATCGTGCAGCCACGTCTCGATCCCTGAGTCAACAGATCGGGAGGTTTGCAAGAGAACAACCATCTGCACGAACAGTTCGACGACGCTTGCAGCAGCATGGACTATCAGCTCTGATACCATGGTTGCGGTGACTCTTGACGCTACATCACAGACAGGAGCGCCTGCAATGGATGTCTCAACGACGAACCGGGGTGCACGAATGGCAAAACATAATTTTTTTTCGTATGAATACACGTTCTGTTTACAGCATCATGATGGTCACATTCGTGTTTGGCGACATCGCGGTGAACGCACATTGGAAGTGTGTATTCGTCATCGCCATACTGGCGTATCACCCGGTGTGATGCTATCGGGTGCCACTGGTTACACGTCTCGGTCACCTTTTGTTCACATTGACGGCAGTTTCAACAGTGGACGTTACATTTAAGATCTGTTACAACCCGTGGCTCTACCCTTCATTCGATCCTGCGAAACCCTACATTTCAGCGGGATAATGCACGACCGCATGTTGCAGGTCCTGTGCGGGCCTTTCTGGATACAGAAAATGTTCGACTGCTGCCCTGGCCAGCACATTCTCCAGGTCTTTCACCAATTGAAAACATCTGGTCAATGGTGGCCGAGCTACTGGTTCGTCACAATACGCCAGTCACTACTCTCGATGAACAGTGGAATCGTGTTGAAGCTGCATGGGCAGAAGATCTGTTTGACTGAATGCCCAGGCGTATCAGGGTCGCTATTAGGCCAGAGGTGGTTGTTCTGGGTACTGATTTCTCAGGATGTATGCCCCCAAATTGCGTGAAAATGTAATCACATGTCAGTTCTAGTATAATATATTTGTCCAATGAATACCCGTTTATCATCCGCATTTCTTTTAAGTGTAGCAATTTTAATGGACAGTAGTGTACATTTCATCCGAGATCGTAAAAAAGAAATCAACTTTTAGTTTTCTCAAAGCTTTTCTCACTAGTGCACTAATTAAGCCGTACTTGTCAACTTTTCGATAATACTGTGCAGTAGTCAGCTAACGTTTATAGTCTAATACGTAGAATGTAGAATCAGCAACTCAAATGCTACATCATGTTATTTCGTGAGAAAATGATCATCACTTATTAATAGCAATCTGTTAATTTTCTTTCGCGAACAAATGTTCATTTTCTGGTTTAAAGCTTTTTGTGCGTGTTCTTCGCTTGACATTTAATTATTTACCATTTTGTAAATACTTTCCACACGATACCGGTATATTACACAAGTCTGCTAAGAATTAGTCGTTCCCAGTCTTTGTTCCAGCATCTGGATAAGATGAGGCGTTTTAAAGTTTTTGATTACCAAACTGTTGGCCAAAGTCCCTTATGAAAACCCAGAAAAACGTAATCAGCAACTGTTTCGCCGAGTGAACGCATGAGCCGGCGTTTGAGGAGATCCATTTGTCTGCATTGGGCTGTGGGCCCAATATAACATATTGATCCCTAGTACACAGCAGTCGACAGAAGTATGGACACTTTAATAAAACATTCGACTGTTTATATTTATGTCTATTAATGAAACGTTACGAACACTTCTTGCGTAGCATTACACAGGCTCATGCGTTGACCCGACGAAACACGTGCTGACTAAGTTTTTCTGGGTTTTAACCGGGGACTCTGGTGATCAAAAACTGTACAGCGCATCATCTTAGCCTCTTGCCGGGACGTAAACTGGTAACGACTACTTCTTAGCAGACTGGTGTAATGTATTTTGTGGAAATTATTTACAAAATGGTAAATTGCTAAATGCCCCAGTGAAGAGCACACACAGAAAGGCATTAGTATTTCAAACTTCAGCACTTTTAATGCGTATTGACACATTCGTCTCATAATAAACCTATGAAAAGTCATCGTGTAACTGCAACTGAAGTACAAATGTGGTTTAAATCCTTGCTGAAAAAACGAGTTCCGACATGGCCACCATTTACCGAGACCAACAAAGGCTCCACTAAATCCTACTGTTCAGCTCACCGGCTCTGTACTAGAGGTGACCACCACCAACATAATTGACATAATTGAAAGTTACCACGTTACGGTAGGGAGCGAGAGCAAATAAGGAGCAATGACCTGTACTTTGCGAGATGCGTACCGTTTGTTATCATAAAAAGACATAGCTCACATACGGCGAAGTGTAGGTCATGACGGTGTTTGAAGGTAAAGTGAAAATAGGAACAAGCTGGAAAGTTATTTACACTACAGACAAAACACACAAACGTATATTTAGAAATACAGATACTAGTAGTGTAAAGTTTTGTAGTTTTTTTCTTTAAGAAATCTGTAATGTAGCAAACCAAATTGAACTTGGGCTAAAAGTCAGTGCCAAACGGAGAAGGTCTCTACAATACCCATATAGATGACATTTCCAGACATGAGCCGGAATCAGACAAAATACAGTAGGTGAGTAAAAATCATACTTCAATATCTTCTGAAAATGAATAATTTTAGATCTAGAAGCAACCATAACAGGAAGTGATTCCAGACATCTGACTATATTTTAAATGAATACAACGACAGGCTTATGGTAAAACAAACGTGCATTTTTTAGTGTTTGTGGAGATAGGTTTGAAACTTAACTTTTATGGGTTTGAAACTGTTAACTTTTATCCTTAAGTTTAAAAATAGCATGTCCGGGAGTAGACTAACAATAATACTTGCTAATAATACTTGCTCCTTTGTTCAATGCTGCTTGCATCGTCGAAGGTTTTTTTTTTCTTTTTTTGTGACTCGCCATGGACTCTAGAAAAATGGAGGGGTGGCGAATCGTCCCTCGTCAAGGTGTTTCCCAAAAATGCAGTTTGCAACTTCCACATTTTAACCAAGTAGTCCTTGACGAGTATGATGTTTACTTTCAAATGTCTTGTGCCCTTAGTTATCCACATATACACTCCTGGAAATGGAAAAAAGAACACATTGACACCGGTGTGTCAGACCCACCATACTTGCTCCGGACACTGCGAGAGGGCTGTACAAGCAATGATCACACGCACGGCACAGCGGACACACCAGGAACCGCGGTGTTGGCCGTCGAATGGCGCTAGCTGCGCAGCATTTGTGCACCGCCGCCGTCAGTGTCAGCCAGTTTGCCGTGGCATACGGAGCTCCATCGCAGTCTTTAACACTGGTAGCATGCCGCGATAGCGTGAACGTGAACCGTATGTGCAGTTGACGGACTTTGAGCGAGGGCATATAGTGGGCATGCGGGAGGCCGGGTGGACGTACCGCCGAATTGCTCAACACGTGGGGCGTGAGGTCTCCACAGTACATCGATGTTGTCGCCAGTGGTCGGCGGAAGGTGCACGTGCCCGTCGACCTGGGACCGGACCGCAGCGACGCACGGATGCACGCCAAGACCGTAGGATCCTACGCAGTGCCGTAGGGGACCGCACTGCCACTTCCCAGCAAATTAGGGACGCTGTTGCTCCTGGGGTATCGGCGAGGACCATTCGCAACCGTCTCCATGAAGCTGGGCTACGGTCCCGCACATTGTTAGGCCGTCTTCCGCTCTCGCCCCAACATCGTGCAGCCCGCCTCCAGTGGTGTCGCGACAGGCGTGAATGGAGGGACGAATGGAGACGTGTCGTCTTCAGCGATGAGAGTCGCTTCTGCCTTGGTGCCAATGATGGTCGTATGCGTGTTTGGCGCCGTGCATGTGAGCGCCACAATCAGGACTGCATGCGACCGAGGCACACAGGGCCAACACCCGGCATCATGAAGTGGGGAGCGATCTCCTACACTGGCCGTACACCTCTGGTGATCGTCGAGGGGACACTGAATAGTGCACGGTTCATCCAAACCGTCATCGAACCCATCGTTCTACCATTCCTAGACCGGCAAGAGAACTTGCTGTTCCAACAGGACAATGCACGTCCGAATGTATCCCGTGCCACCCAACGTGCTCTAGAAGGTGTAAGTCAACTACCCTGGCCAGCAAGATCTCCGGATCTGTCCCCCATTGAGCATGTTTGGGACTGGATGAAGCGTCGTCTCACGCGGTCTGCACGTCCAGCACGAACGCTGGTCCATCTGAGGCGCCAGGTGGAAATGGCATGGCAATCCGTTCCACAGGTCTACATCCATCATCTCTACGATCGTCTCCATGGGAGAATAGCAGCCTGCATTGCTGCGAAAGGTGGATATACACTGTACTAGTGCCGACATTGTGCAAGCTCTGTTGCCTGAGTCTATATGCCTGTGGTTCTGTCAGTGTGATCATGTGATGTATCTGACCCCAGGAATGTGTCAATAAAGTTTCCCCTTCCTGGGACAATGAATTCACGGTGTTCTTATTTCAATTTCCAGGAGTGTATTAGAGTCTCGTGATAGGTTGCCGAAAATCTTATGTGAATCGGAAACAGCCTGATCTAAAGTAATACATGTATAACGTTGTGTATCTCTCGCATGCAGGGTGAATCACCTAAATTTTGCACCGCAAATTTTTCTATAGTGGAAGGATTTCACAGTTTGGATTCGTACGCAGGGACCATGCTTTGCAGGGCATAAAAATAGTGTTATGAATTTCAAATGTGTATTTATTTAAAAAAGGTACAAATATTTCAATGGAGCAATGCCTATTGAGAGAACCACTATCAAAGTAAACTAAATTAAAACGTCAGTGGTGTTTTTTGCAGGAGACTAGTGCAGTTCATTTATGAGATAGCCCATTTTGGACGCTGTAAACGACGACAGTTGTTTGTTCCATGTTATAGCACAAACGAACGTGAATTTCACATGGTTGCGTATGTACAGCCCTGCACAGTTGTTAACACGTGTTAAATAAATGGGACATTGCCTAGAACGAAGGAAAGGCAAACAAAGATGACTGCAGTACCTCGGTGGAATCTGACGCGTAAAGAACCAATGTACCCTCAAATCCTGTGCTCAAAATGGCTACAACGAGTGCCAATACAATCTTGCCGTCTACTACGCAACGATTCCTGCACACGTTAAAACACTTCAGCGAAAACTGTAGCGCAGACAGCAGTGATATGTCGTTTAATACCATCTGCAATTGTTTGAAGAGGTTGAAGAAGTTAACGTATATTGGGATATCTTTTGGCGTACACGATACACGAAATACATGGAATACTTCCTACCTTCACCATAAACCATGAGCATGTTCGCTTTTTTCGCAGTAGCAAATATCTTCTTCAATGGATGTCCTACTGCCCCCACTATCACACAATAAGTGACACGGAACGTCGCGCAGCAGTTACAGAGTAGACAATACAACGTAAACATACATAACGTCGTCGCCTGGCATCTTAGCACTACGATGGAACAAAAAACTCTCGGTTTACAATCTTCAAAACACGGTAACTCGTAAACTACTTGCACTAGCTTCCTGCAACAAACGCCACTGACACTCTCGTTTACGCTACCTTTGGGATTTTACTGTCAATAAGCATTAAAAATTTGTTACTATTGCAAAAGCAACACCTTCGCCAACGTATCAAAATCTGTGTATTGGCAGCAATTATGCGCCCTTGCCTACAGTTCAGTACTGTGAAAACCGCATATCGTTAGTGCCTTCCATGTCCGAAATATTTGCGAATCAAGTGTTACATGATTCACCCTGTATACTTATGTTTCTAAAATTTCTCAATAACAAGAGATGGCACTCTGAAAGGGTGCTTGGAGATGTAGCCTATCTGAATATATGTGTGTAGTTCCCTTCTGTAGTGGCGCCTTGCAACATGAACCCTTTGTTGATAAGAATGTAGCATACCATTCTTCCCCAAATTTCAGACAAATATTTCCTGACAGCTCCTTGTTTTTTACGATAAGTAATGAACTTTGGAGACGTAGTCATTTATCTTTGGCCGAGTCTAACATAATGGCCGATGCCGGAAAGAGAACTGAGGGACAAAGGGAGAGAAACGGATGCCTAGCGGGTTTGAGGGTGGATCTGAGGGAGAAGGACCAAAGCACGGGCAACCATGAACTGAAGCAATTACAGCATTCGAAGCCGAGAAAGGGCGCTTTCCGCAGCTGTATAATGAAGTCGCCTTTTAATTAAAGGCACAAGGTTACAGAAATGCTCTGCCTCTCTTTGCACTGGGCTCAAATTTACGAAGCTGTTAAAAGCATTCGCCCGTGTGCAGGTCGTATTCATTAACTGTTTCCCAAGTGAATACTTCTGTTTCACGTCGGTCTAAATTTCACTTCCCTACAGTTACACTAAACAGCAGCCCACTTCGATAGGTAGAACTCTTGTTAACTCGAAGGTGAAGCCAGTTTCCATGTGAAAAAGTGAAGTGCTGTTTAATCATGATGAAGGACGTAAATTTAGCGTGCCCTTTGTTCTTTTTTTAGACATCAGCTGACAATGACTATCGAATTTTGTCAGGAGTAAACTCAAGCAATAATTGATTGAGAAAACCTTAAACTATAATTGTTATGTTTTAAAAATGGCTTATGGGTGTTAAAGATGCAGTTATAAATCACCCATGGAAATAAACTATTAATTGTTTAGCAAAATTTCACGAACGTGAAACTTCGTTTATGAATTCAAAGTCGTTCATTAGAAGGAATACTTCTGTTGGTTTAGAAATTGTGGAATTTCAAGGACATCTAAATCCAAAATTATAGGTGAAGTTATTTGAAGCAGAGTAATCGAAACAGATAACATCTAAGTTGAAGAAAGGTTGAGGGAAAACAGCTGATGCCAATTACCTTGAAGCGTACGAAATCTGTTAACAATTCTGCAGTGTCAAGCCATATGCTATGCTTAGATGAGATAAAACCACTATTTCCTACTAAGAACAGGCAGTGATGAGGTCCGTTTTACACTATGTATTACATAGCAATGCCATGCTAATTAACAAGTGGGTCTCTAATTATTACGTGGTTATATATTTAATTCCTTAACTTCTACACATGTGAAAAGTATATATGTTCACGAATGATATTGCCAGGAGGAATATATTTCATTTGATCGTTACATATTCCACTATAATTACATTTCTTTACATATTTTAATTTTATGTTACGTAAAATTACATATTATTCTTTTTACCCTTCTTCATATTTCCCAGCACTACGCTCTTACGAAAATATCTGAATTCTGCCTACCATGAATATAAGTAATTTTAAACAGCAAGAAAGTGATTCTGAGAACCTTGCAGGGTGTATCGCTCTGTAGCATTGTTTTTGAACTTCTGAGGTCGCTACACCCTAGCGGGTCGCGAAGTAGCATAAACATCATTGAAATCATTTTATGAGAAAAAATCATTCATTACAAATATTTTACTTGTAATTAGTACTCATGTAAAGAAAGGAAATTTAATTTGTTTTCATATAAAAATTTCTCCATACGTGAATATATTTAGAAACGCAATAGGAAAATTGTTTTCGGGTGATGAAGAACGGTTCCTGTATTTAGTTTTTAGCACAACTTTAGCCGAAAAATTATTTTCAGAGAGATAAGACAGGACGAAAGGTATTAATATCGGCGGGCAAGCCAAAACGTATTAAAATTTTCAGATGTAAACTATGGTTGTAGTGTTTTGCTGCTAGATCTTTCGACGAGCTGGTCGTGTAACTCAGCAGTAACACAGCGTGTTCACTAAGCGGATACTGGACAAACCTCTACGAGAAATCACATTTATCCTCCGGGAAATTCTCCGTCAACTGAGTTTTTAGCTCATGGAGATCCATTTTCATGCCATGCAAAAGGTGGATGAATAATAATGTCTTGTTCATTCAGTTTTTCTCAATAAAATCCGAAGTGAGTGGGAACATACTGAAATTTTTGCTTTGGAGGCGAATAATCTAGATATCAAGCTTCTCAATAAAAGTATGATCTTCGTCTGTCATTAATAACATGTTTTTATCACGTCCTTGTAAACTCACTGAAATCTTTTAAATGACAAAATACATCGGCTAAGTAAGTCAACAACAACACACACTAACTATTCTGTAAAAGCAATGAGAATGGCGTTTGTTCGTCCTGGAAACATATTATTAATTCATCTCGCAATTCCAAAACCCGAGTCAACACTTTCCCTTGCCATAAACGACTACTTTCTGTATGGAACAGAAGAGATGTTTTGTTTTCGCCCATTCCGTCGTATAGTTTGGCAGACAGCTCATTCTCTAACGGTCAGCTTTTAATAAAATTAACTATTTAAAAATTAACTATTTTTACACCTACATAAAGAATATGACAGATTTTCCGGTATGTTTTTTCGACAAAAACATGTCACGGAAGCAGGATGTTCAACTCGCACTTGGTATAAGACGATAGTATGTTTATTAATTCGATGTTCTTTCCTGTTATCGCCTTTGCACCACCACTACATATCGCAATTTATTTTGCCCAATCTTTGTAGGTACACTTCCCAGCAGATTCATCAAAGAGACATTGTCATGTTGCATGACCCGGTACTGTTGAGCAAAACAACGTATTTTCTTTGAGTGATGTGCCCCAACATATTCATTCTTCTCAAAACGTAAGAATTGAGGCATGTCTGCTACATCTGTTGATTCATGAAACTGAATACTAAAAAATTCCCTCGAAATCACTTGGTATATTATCTGACCGGGAATATCGTCGGCGATGTCATTAATTCACCCGATGTCTGGTCGTTAGGAAGTAGATTCTTTTTTCTTCTTCCACGCCTATTAAAAGTCTGATCCTTTCAACTGCAGCAGGCAACATGAAGTATGAGGTTTTCGATGATTGTATGGAGTTTGGACGTCTTAGCTACTCTTAATACTACAAGAAAAGATGCTTGAATTACACTTTTAAGCATATGCCTTGACTTTATAAAAAGAAGTTCGTTGATTTCTCAAGGTATGTCATTATATTTCGAATAGTTCCAAGGGTTTGATTTTATGAGCAGGATGTTTAGTTTCCAAGTTTCGAACTAATTTTTATGGCTTCATTCTTTCATCGGAGATTACTTGAAAGCAAATAAAGCACTGCGGCATTTCATCCAGTTAGGTAAAATCATAATATAAGCAACTGCCACTGTACAACATTGTCTTTTTATCAACCGAATTACTGGATGTAGATGTTCCGCTTTTTTTTTTTTTTTTTTTTTTTTTGCAAAAATTTATCCACTTCACACTAGAGGGAGGAGAGTTATGTTTCACAGTCGATCGCACCCTAAAATAAAACCACTAGAACAAAGATTCACTTTTGAAACTTAAATGAAATTCTACAATCGTAAGCGCCTCTTTTATATTGGTGACAGCACAACTTGCTCAAACGCCTTCAGTATGCATGTTCAAACATGCTCTTACAGTGAGAGTTAAGAGGAGACCATATTACAAAGAGCACGTATGCATCAAGCTGGAATTTATAACTGCTTCTGTAAATATACGTCATACGTGCATGTTCATACTCGTCGCTATAAACGCCTAAAATGAGAGGAAAATATTGAACAAAATATTTTATGTTATTACATTTTTTTCCATATTTTACACGTTGTCATTATGTAAATATATGTGTATATGCAGAGTGTTTGTTCTAACTTGAAACAACTAAATATCTCGAAAAATAAACATCGTACAAAAAAAGTGTCAGTTGAAAAGTTGATACTGTCTGCGTTAGAATTGGCCACCGCAAACTTTTTATTTCGAAATGAGAACCGACAATTTTTATTACAGATTCGGATTCTACACCAAAAAATACCTACGATTTAACCGAATTTTTTTCCATTATAACTGGCAAAAGTTATTTTTTCCGATTTTTGCTGGTAAGGTAGAGTAATTTGATTGTACAATATGTTTTCATAAAAAATTACTGTTTTGTTTTATACGGTAAAGAATTTAATTTAATTTTGCTAATTCTATTATACACTAAAACTTTTAAGGGTAGACATTTCAATGTCTAGGTGCAAAGGTTTTACCGTACAATCAAATTTGCAAAACAAAATTGAATTTTTAACAAAGGTATCAACTGTTTAGAATGGTTTGGAACAGTTAAACGTCTACGGTTAGACATTTAAATGTCTACAAAATTTTAAATTTTTATCTCATATGTAACGTAGAATCAAATGAGTAGGTTCTTAATTGCAGAAAGCGGAAAATTTGAATTTTGTCGATTATCGTATCATCCACCGCTCATGGAAAAAATGTTTCAGGTAAATAGCAAGCATTTTTGGCGTAAAACCTGAACCTGTAATAAAAATGTGCGGTTCCCATTTCGAAACGAAAAGATGTTCCCTGTATGGGGTGGGGGACTTTAGGAAGTAGCGAAGTTTTAGACCAGACAGATGTCCCCTTTAAAATATTAACTTCTATCTGGAACTTTTTTCCATACGATGTCGATTTTGGAGATATTTAGATGTTCCAAGTTAAAACAAAAACCACGTATATTTTACGCATTGACAGTACACAAAAATCAAGGCTCTACTAATGAGTTACGACTGATGTTCAGGTAATGTTTTTGATTGAAATAGATGTCTGATCTCAGTAAGCATAGCGATGACCAGATACACTGCTCAGTGCTGTGTTACTGTAAGTGGTATTACAGAGAGTGCCTTTGACCAAAGTGCACATTCTGATCATCAAAAAATATTTACACAACCTCCTCCCCACATTGTTTAAAGATCATAGTCATCATGATCGTTATGATCATCATCACTCACAAGTCGTCATCCATTGTATGAAGCCGTCTAGACTTCTGGATCCATAACATTCTTCAGGTACAAAGAGTGTCCATAATGTCCCGCTTTCGTTTCAAAAAACCATAACTTGGAAACAGAGATAGAGAATCGTGGTAGGTTGTAAAACGTTTAGCAGCTCTCAGTTTTCCTGTTTTGTAGATCTGCTTTAGAGTGCATCAGCATGGCGATAGACCAGGAGAAATCTCAATGTGTCATTTGGTACGCAGAATCAAACTCTGTGACAGGGATATAGTGGAATTATATGTGCCAGTATGATCTTCTTCCGCTGCAAGTGTTTCGTCGCCTAAATTACCGATGTCATGAAATAAAAAGGGCAGTGGGAAATCTACAGATTAGTAATAGCCGTAAATGAAATTAACTCCACTTTTATTGAAAAATACTACACAAATTCGAGGTAGTGGTTCTACAATGTTTTATTGAGTCCATTGAGAATTCTTAGTGACTTTGCACGCTGACAGCTTGCTGCAGGAAAAGTAATGGAATAGTTGATATACGAGGGTAAGTCAAACGAAAACCTTAAATTTGTAATAACAAACTGATATTTCGCGCTGTTATCCTGTAAGTTGGTAAGCGTGCTACAAACAACGTGCATAATGGCTTGTAGGTGGCAGCATAGTGCAGATGCACACATACCATCACAGTATCAGTATAGAGATGGCCGCCCCACTTGCGTCTTGCACCAGGGAAGAACAGTGTTCTGTTATTCGGTTTTTGTGTAGTGAAGGTGTGAAACCTATTGAAATTCATCGACGAATGAAGGGTCAGTACGGTGATGCATGTTTGTCACAGCAGCAAGTCTACGAATGGAGTAGGAAGTTCGCACATGGTGTGAACTCAGTGGAAGATGCTCCTCGTCGAGATCAGCCAGAACGAGTTGTGATTCCTCAGAACGTTGCATCAGTTGAAGCAATAGTGAAGGAAAACCGACGAGTGACACTGAATGACATCGCAGCATGTTCACAGATTAGTCGTGAGTCAGAAGACCACATTGTGCATGATGTGCTCCAGTTTCACAAAGTGTCTTCAAGATGGGTGCCACGGCAGCTGACTCATGAAATGAGAGAACGACGTGTTGATGCTTGTGAAGAACTTCTTCAGCGCTCTGAACGAGACAGTGATGGCTTCCTTGCAAGAATCGTTTCTGGGGACGAAACCTGGGTTCACTTCCACCAACCAGAAACGAAGAGAGCGAGCAAGGAATGGCGCCATTCCTCATCACCAAAACCAAAGAAGTTTCGAACAGAACCATCAGGAGGGAAGGTTATATTGACTCTCTTTTGGGACGAAAAAGGCGTCATTTTGGAGCATTATATGCCTAGAGGGACCACTGTCACCAGTGCATCATACACAGATCTCCTAAAAAATCAACTGCGGCCTGTCCTTCCTTAGGATAATTTAGGTTAGGGACTGATGACCTTAGCGGTTAAGTCCTATAAGATTTCACACACATTTGAACATTTTTTTACTCACCAGACCTTGCCCCAAGTGATTTCCATATGTTTGGACCACTAAAAGACGCAATGGGAGGAAAGAAGTTCCGTTCTGATGAAGAGATACGCGACGCAGTGCATGAGTGGTTGCGCGGACTACGAAATGAATTTTTTTCTAAAGGAATTTATGCACTTCGTCAGCGCTGGAGTACTTGCATTGAGCGTGTGGGAGATTATGTTGAAAGCTGATACAGCTTTGTACCACTTCTGCATAATAAATAATATTTAAAAAAATGTTTAAGGTTTTCATTTGACTCACCCTCGTATCAAGACACAATGGAAACTAAACAGGTTTGCGTGTAGCCCCTAATGAAAGTGATAATAGTTGTACCATGATGTATATACAGTAAGTTATATAGAGCGTCCATTATCCAAACTGTGTACTCGCTCGCACCTGTTACTCTCCCACGATTTTTACGAAGTGGTTTCTGGACGTCTTCGTACCCTCTGTAAAAAGCTCATCAGCTAAAGAATGCGAAGAGGGAGTAAACACTAATTCACCTTGACAATGCACCAACTCATCCATCATGTGATATTTTAAACGAAAAAGACGAGTTCATAAAGGTAATATTTCTTCCACCTAACGTAACCTCCTTATTACAGCCCATGAATCAAGGCTTTATTGAGACTTTCAAACGATGTTACAGGAAAGAATTGTTGCGTAAGTTATTGTTAGAAAGAGAAGACGACGGAGAAGAAAGTCTCTTAAGAAATCACAAGAATATTGACTTGAATGACGCGTCTTACATGATCAGCGCAGCATGGAATAGTGTAAAGGAAGAGAATTTGAAGAAAGCATGGAATAAAATTTTGGACACAGAAGAAAATTCACAAGCTACGATTGAAAATGACAAACAGAATGATATGTCCGAAATTCTCGGTATGCTAAAAGAAATACACTCCTGGAAATTGAAATAAGAACACCGTGAATTCATTGTCCTAGGAAGGGGAAACTTTATTGACACATTCCTGGAGTCAGATACATCACATGATCACACTGACAGAACCACAGGCAACAGAGCATGCACAATGTCGGCACTAGTACAGTGTATATCCACCTTTCGCAGCAATGCAGGCTGCTATTCTCCCATGGAGACGATCGTAGAGATGCTGGATGTAGTCCTGTGGAACGGCTTGCCATGCCATTTCCACCTGGCGCCTCAGCTGGACAAGCGTTCGTGCTGGACGTGCAGACCGCGTGAGACGACGCTTCATCCAGTCCCAAACATGCTCAATGGGGGACAGATCCGGAGATCTTGCTGGCCAGGGTAGTTGACTTACACCTTCTAGAGCACGTTGGGTGGCACGGGATACATGCGGACGTGCATTGTCCTGTTGGAACAGCAAGTTCCCTTGCCGGTCTAGGAATGGTAGAACGATGGGTCCGATGACGGTTTGGATGTACCGTGCACTATTCAGTGTCCCCTCGACGATCACCAGAGGTGTACGACCAGTGTAGGAGATCGCTCCCCACACCATGATGCCGGGTGTTGGCCCTGTGTGCCTCGGTCGTATGCAGTCCTGATTGTGGCGCTCACCTGCACGGCGCCAAACACGCATACGACCATCATTGGCACCAAGGCAGAAGCGACTCTCATCGCTGAAGACGACACGTCTCCATTCGTCCCTCCATTCACGCCTGTCGCGACACCACTGGAGGCGGGCTGCACGATGTTGGGGCGTGAGCGGAAGACGGCCTAACGGTGTGCGGGACCGTAGCCCAGCTTCATGGAGACGGTTGCGAATGGTCCTCGCCGATACCCCAGGAGCAACAGTGTCCCTAATTTGCTGGGAAGTGGCGGTGCGGTCCCCTACGGCACTGCATAGGATCCTACGGTCTTGGCGTGCATCCATGCGTCGCTGCGGTCCGGTCCCAGGTCGACGGGCACGTGCACCTTCCGCCGACCACTGGCAACAACATCGATGTACTGTGGAGACCTCACGCCCCACGTGTTGAGCAATTCGGCGGTACGTCCACCCGGCGTCCCGCATGCCCACTATACGCCCAAGCTCAAAGTCCGTCAACTGCACATACGGTTCACGTCCACGCTGTCACGGCATGCTACCAGTGTTAAAGACTGCGATGGAGCTCCGTATGCCACGGCAAACTGGCTGACACTGACGGCGGCGGTGCACAAATGCTGCGCAGCTAGCGCCATTCGACGGCCAACACCGCGGTTCCTGGTGTGTCCGCTGTGCCGTGCGTGTGATCATTGCTTGTACAGCCCTCTCGCAGTGTCCGGAGCAAGTATGGTGGGTCTGACACACCGGTGTCAATGTGTTCTTTTTTCCATTTCCAGGAGTGTAGATTGCCACGAATGTGATGAAGACGTTCGTGAAGCGATGAATATCGATGATGCAGATCCAGGATACCAAATCATGCAGGACAGCGAGATTGTAAACGTCGTCACTGATAAAGATGACGCCGCCAGCATCTCATCAATCAGTGCTCCAGAAAGTGAAGATGAAAGTATACCAACAGCTTCTGAGGCGTTCACTTGTTCAGATACTGCCTTGCGATGGTTTGAAGCCCAAGATCAAAGTGACCAGTTTCAGACATCTGTAATGAAAAAAGTACGTGACTTAGCTGCTCGTAAGCATGTAGGCTTGCTTAGACAGACCAAAATAAAGGATTTTTTTAAACGTTAATTTTGTATACTGTGTGTATTGTTCATGCAAAATGCGTATGTAATATGTATATATTTTTGTTTAATAAACTGTGCCACATACTATATATTCCTACTGAAGCTGCCTTTGTATGTTACTTTGTAAATCTAAAAGAGATGCCTGTTTTATGAATAAATTTACTGTACAGTACTTCGTTTTGGCAAACAAACATGTACAATTCGATTATCCTAACAAACCAGTTTTCCGAACACCCATGTCCCCCAATTACTTCTGATAATCGACGCTCTACCGTAGTTCCTAAATATGGCCTTAAAGACAAGGCAGTACGATAAAGCTTACCACAGCTACATAACTTGACTAAAAGAAGGGACCGGTAAGTAGGGCAAGTCGTGGCAGGCGTAAAGGTGTAGTCGCTTTGGCATTGTAAGGAGCCGGCCGGGGTGGCCGAGCGGTTCTAGGCGCTTCAGTCTGGAACCGCGCGACCGCTACGGCCGGAGGTTCGAATCCTGCCTCGGGCTTAGATGTGCGTGATGTCCTTAGGGTAGTTAGGTGTAAGTAGTTCTAAGTTCTAGGGGACTGATGACCTCAGATGTTAAGTCTCATAGTGCTCAGAGCCATTTGAACCACTTATTGTAAGGAAGTGTGTGCGTGTGGGAAGAGGTGAACACTAAACAGGGAGACCAAGGCTTGAATACGGTAACCAGGTTCAAACAAATGTAAATTGCAGTAGTTCATCAGTGTCTCATACGAACATGCTTCGTACAAGTAGCCCACAGTGGTTTTTCCCGCCTGTCGAAGTATAAGCTGACTAATTAGCTGAGGGTTCTCATTCGTTATGCGATTTATGGGCCATGATGCGTAAATGAATGATAAACAACTCGGCGTTACGAGTTTAAAATGCATCATCGTTTTCGAAGACTATATGAGAGATCACGGGAAAGCATCTTATTACGCATCACAGGACCGGACTGTGGAGAATATGGAATAACGTCTAGGCCGAGTTCTGAATAGCTGCTTTCCCCACGTCAGCGGCCAGAGAGCGAGCGTTAGGCTGGCCGCAAGATGAGACGCAGGTACGTGAGGTGGCGCAAGGTGACTCACGGTGAGTTTTTGCGAACCACACAACTGAATGATCCTGCGTACGTTAGTACGTTAGAGTGCAGCGTGACGTGACGCAATTTCTGCGCTCGGTGACCCTGCGGACCGCAGTCTCCTGTACGCAGTTTACTGCGAGGCTCACGGTGGCTCTGGCTGTTGGCAGTTCGAAATGGAGGAAAATCTAATTGAAGCCGTACGTGTTCACAAAGTTCTGTATGATACAAGCCATAAAGAGTACTTGAAAACGAAGCTGAAAGCTGATAAGTGAGAGGAACTGGCCAAGGAAACGGACTTGCGAAATGGTAAGTTCTATTGTAATTCGTTGTTAACATTCTACATTTTAAAACTCTATAGCAAGTTTTCGTGATGTGCTCTGTCCTCATTAAATGTTTATCAAAAAAGATGCCTAGGTTAAATTTTATAACGGGGATACAAAAAATCGTTAAAAATTACATGTATATAGGTTATATATAATATATTAAAGAAATAGGTACCAAAAAACAATCCTGTATTAGAATGCAACGTTGTGTCAAAATTTCAAGGCAATCGGTCAAGAGCTTTCGGAGGTTAGTGGCTATACACAAACCAACAGAAAATTTTTATATATAGAGATATATGTTAATCATAATAGCTTACCTTAAAAACATAGCTAGTTACTCCTTGGTTCCAATCAGCCTTGTAGCGTTGCATCCCTGTCTATCAATTTCATTCTTGATGAGACCATGCACTTCTTGGAATTGATCACGGTTTAATCTAAAATAGCTCGTGAATTTTTCGTCATCAAATTTCTTAGTTAAAGCGAATTCCCCATGACTGAGTCTTCTTTCCATGTACGCTTTTTTTTTTTTTTTTTGCTTTTTGTTTCATCAAAGCGATGTAAAACACCGTTTCGAACCCAAACTCACAATCGGAATCCGATTCTGACCTTATAGCTATTAACATAGCAGAAGCAGTCGCCATCTCTGCCAGAGCCAAAGTTCCTCAGCAAACTGCATGTTGAAACTGCGATCCAACTTGCGATGATTCTCGCCGTGACTCACGCTGCCGTGAGGAATTTGGCGTGCGCCCCCCAGCGTGTCCTCACGGGCCTGCGCCTCATATGCGGGCCGCCTTTTATCGTGTTGTGGCAGTCGGGCGGTGCTTCATTTTAACGAAGCGGCCTTTCTGGCTGTATCTCCCTGTTTGCGCAGAGTGGGGCGACGACAACCACAGAGCAACTGCTGGGTAGACAGGGGACAGGGAACAGATGCGGCACGCCGAGCGTCTAAACAAAGCGGCGGCCGGAGGGACGGGTTGGCTGGTGGCTGGCGCAGAGATCGATTGGTCGACAGCGGGAGTTAATAGCGGGGCCATCGAGCGGAGTCGGCCGGACCGCACGCAAGACGAATGGCCGCCTAGGAATGCCGAGGGAGGCGCGGCCGGCCGCTGCGACGAAATACGAATCGGCGCGGCGGTAAAAAAGGAGAAGGGCGCGTCTCGGGCACTCGGCTACGTAGACGGGCGCTTGCTCGCCGCCGCTTCGCTAAGTAAAGAGGCCCAACTCAGAAAAGTTTGACCCTCGAACATTGAACGGAGGAGGGGAGGATGTTTACATTGCAACTGAATCATAGTAACGGCACCTTTCTTTGAGTCATCAGAGTTGCTCGTGTATCATGTCGTTTTTGGAAACCCAGAATCTACTCTGTAGGAATCAACATGGATTCCGGAAACAGCGATCGTGTGAGACCCAACCCGCTTTATTTGCTCATGAGATCCAGAAAATATTAGATACAGGCTCCCAGGTAGATGCCATTTTCCTTGACTTCCGGTAGGCGTTCGGTACAGTTCCGCACTGTCGCCTGATAAACAAAGTAAGAGCCTACGGAATATCAGACCAGCTGCGTGGCTGGATTGAAGACTATTTATCAAACAGAACACAGCATGTTGTTATCAATGGAGAGACGTCTACAGACGATAAAGTAACCTCTGGCGTGCCACAGTGGAGTGTTATGAGACCATTGCTTTTCACAATATATATAAATGACCCAGTAGATAGCGTCGGAAGTTCCATGCGGCTTTTCGCGGATGATGCTGTAGTATGCAGAGAAGTTGCAGCATTGGAAAATTGTAGCGAAATGCTGAAAGATCTGCACCGGATAGGCACTTGGTGCAGGGAGTGGCAACTGACCCTAGACACAGACAAATGTAATGTATTGCGAATACATAGAAAGAAGGATCCTTTATTGTATGATTATATGGTAGCGAAACAAACACTGGTAGCAGTTACATCTGTAAAATATCTGGAAGTATGCGTGCGGAACGATTTGAAGTGGAACGATGATATAAAATTAATTGTCGGTAAGGCGGGTACCAGGTTGAGATTCATTGGGAGAGTCCTTAGAAAATGTAGAGCATTAGCAATGGAGGTGGCTTACAAAACACTCGTTCGACCTATACTTGAGTATTGCTCATCAGTGTGGGATCCGTACCAGATCGGGTTGATGGAGGAGATAGAGAAGATCCAAAGAAGAGCGGCGCGTTTCGTCATAGGGTTATTTGGTAAGCGTGATAGCGTTACGGAGATGTTTAGCAAACTCAAGTGGCAGACTCTGCAAGAGAGGCGCTCTGCATCGCGGCGTAGCTTTTATGTTCAGGTTTCGAAAGGCTGTGTTTCTGGATGAGGTATCGAATATATTGCTTCCCCCTACTTATACCTCCCGAGGAGATCACGAATGTAAAATTAGAGAGATTCGAGGGCGCACGGAGACTTTCAGACAGTCATTCTTCCCGCGAACCGTACGCGACTGGAACAGAAAAGGGAGGTAATCACAGTGGCAAGTAAAGTGCCCTCCGCCACACACCGTTGGGTGGCTTGCTTAGTATAAATGTAGATGTAGATGTAGATGTTTTAACTGGTTTGATGCGACCTGCTATGTCGTCCGAACAAGACACAGCCCAGGCGAAAGCACATGAATAATGAATAATGAAGTCTGCAGCACTGCTTGTAATACACTACTATCCATTAAAATTGGTACACCAAGAAGAAATGCAGATGATAAACGGGTATTAATTGGACAAATATATTATACTAGAACTGACGTGCGATTACATTTTCACGCAATTTGGGTGCATAGATCCTGAGAAATCAGTACCCAGAACAACCACCTCTGGCTGTAATAACGGCCTTGATACGCCTGGACATTGAGTTAAACAGAGCTTGGATGGCGTGTACAGGTACAGTTGCCCATGCAGCTTCAACACGATACCACAGTTCAAGAGTACTGACTGGCGTATTGTGACGAGCCAATTACTCGGCCACCATTGACCAGACGTTTTCAGTTGGTGAGAGATTTGGAGAATGTGCTGGCCACTCGAACATTTTCTGTATCCAGAAAGGCCCTTACAGGACCTACAACATGCGGTCGTGTATTATCCTGTTGAAATGTAGGGTTTCGCAGGGATCGAATGAAGGGTGGAGCCACAGGTCGTAACACATCTGAAATGTAACATCCACCGTTCAGAGTGACGCCAATGCGAACAAGAGGTGACCGAGACCTGTAACCAATGGCACCCCATACAATGACGCCGGGTGATACGCCAGAATGGCGATGACGAATACACGCTTCCAATGTGCGTTCTCCGCAATGTCGCCAAACACGGATGCGACCATCATGATGCTGTAAACAGAACTTGGATTCGTCCAAAAAAATGACATTTTGCCATTCGTGCACCCAGGTTCGTCGTTGAGTACACCATCGTAGCCACTCCTGTCTGTGATGCATCGTCAAGGGTAACCGCAGCCATGGTCTCCGAGCTGATAGTCCATGCTGCTGCAAATGTCGTCGAACTGTTCGTCCACATGGTTGTTGTCTTGCAAACGTCCCCTTCTGTTGACTCAGGGATCGAGACGTGGCTGCACGATCCGCTACTGTCATGCGGATAAGATGTCTGTCATCTCTACTGCTAGTGATACGAGGCCGTTGGGATCCAGCACGGCGTTCCGTATTACCCTCCTGAACCCACCGATTCCATATTCTACTAACAGTCATTGGATCTCGACCAACGGGAGCAGCCATCTTCGTATGACACAGCGCAGCCCTTCACAGATTCTTCTCCTGTGCCACTTCTTCATCCCAGAGTAACATCTACAATCTTCATCCTGAGTTATCTGCTGGCTGTATCCCAATCTCTGTCTTCCTCTACAATTTTTACCCTCTACAGCTGCCTATTGTACCAGGGTAGTGATTTACTGATTTCTTAACACATGTACTATCATCCTGTCCCTTTTGCTTGTCAGTGTTTTCATCATGCATCTTTCTCCGCTCGTTCTGTGGTGAACCTACTCTCTCCCTAGTTAATTTTCAACATTCTTCTTTAGCTCTACATCTCAAATGCATGTATTATTGTCTTTGCCGACTTTCCACAGTCCATATCTCACTGTATACAATGCGGCGTTACAAACGTACATTTTCAGAAATTTCTTCAAGACCTATGTTTGATACTAGTAGACTTCGCTTGGCCAGGATGGCCTTTTTTGGCACTGCTAGCATGCTACGTCCGCCATATACTTGGTGATCACCAATTTTAATAAGTTTCTTGGTACTCTCATTCCTGTTACTTCTTATTGCTATCATCTTTCTTCGATTTACTCTCAATCCATATTCTGTATTCATTTGACTTTTCATTACATTAGCATATCCTTTAATTCTCTTTCACTTCCACTGTGGATAGCAACATCACCATTGAATCTTATCATTGATATCAACTCTTGAACCTTCCTTTTATTTCCGTCATTACTACTTCGATACATAGATCGAACAGTCGGGCAAAAGACTACATCCCTGTCTCATAACCATTTTAATCCGGGCACTTCATTCTTGATCTTCCACTCTTAGCTCTTTCTCACAGGAATTCGGACATCTTACACCATTTAACTTTGTCGAATGCTATCTCCAGGTCGACAGATACTATTAACATATCTTGTTTTTTTTTTTTAGCCTTGCATCCAATATAACCGTAACGTCAGAACTGCCTCTCTGGTTCCTTCAGCTTTCCTAAAGCCAAACTAGTTGCCATCTGACACATTCTCAATTTTCTTTTTCATTCTTCTATATATTATTCTTGTCAGCAACTTGGATGCATGAGCCATTAAGCTGATTGTGCAATAATTCGACTCTTTCCATCTTGGAAACTGAGTGGATGATGTTTTTCGAAAAGTCTGATTATGTATCGCCAGTCTCATACATTGTACACACCAACGTGAATAATCGTTTTGTTGCCACTTGCACCAATGTTTTTTAGAAATTCCGATGGAAAGCTTTCTATCCTTTCTAGCTTATTTCATTTCAAATCTCCAAAAGTTCTTCTAACTTCCGACCCTAATAGGAACTCCTATCTCTTTTACATCGACTCCTTGTTCTTCTTCTGTTACATCATCAGAGAAGTCCTCCCCCTCATAGAGGCCCTCATTGTACTCTTTCCACTTGTCCGCTCTTTCCTGTGCATTTAACAGTGTGTAAGGTGGCAGAATAAATGAAGGTCAACTGCGCACCTTATATAAGAGTTCACAGATCATAACGGGAAAGTGAATATGGCACCTAACTTACTTTGGTGGTAATGAGCAGATTTGTCTATAAGTATGTAATGCAAAATGGATGACACTAAATCGACGGTATTAACACACCACTCCTATATAGTGCATGTCAATGAACAGAAGGTGAAAGAAGCACGAGAGCAAACGTTTCGTGTGGGAGCCAGCACAGACAGACGCAGAGGCCGCACCCCAGGAGGCACTACAGAAAGTCGGCGGGGGGAAGGGGGGGGGGGGCGTCCTGCAGCGCCTGCAGCGGTCAGCGGCCTGTCTAGAAACAAGCTTTAGAAAACTGCGTTTTGACATTCCAAATGGATACGAACAAAACCAGTGACGCATTCGGGCATAAGTGGTACACGTGTAACTTTTTAGGCATCTGGAGCAGGCACTAAACGTCCGATTGGCGGAAACGCACCGGGAAGGAGTAAAGTACCGAGATTTCGATGCAGTTCAATGGTAGGATCCTTGCGATTGGTGGAGAGAGTTTCCACAAAATAAGAGGAACGCTCCTATTGGTCGAAAAAAGCCGTGACGTGGAGAACGAAAGTAGCCAGGTGGGGAGATAGTTCGGCTACGAGAAAGACGAGAACGAAATTATCGAGGACTCTTCTCTGAACTGGCGTAAAATGCAGAATGGAGTGCACAACACTCTGTACCACACAGAGGAGAAATTGGGTGAACACTGCGTTCACAGCGGCTGACCTCCAACTAGAAATCAGTTGTAGCGCCGTTGAGCTCCAACTGTGGAGAAACGAACCCGCCAGTTAGTCAATTGTCGTCACAAGAAATGAGAGGGCATTATAATATGCACGCTGTTCCAGCCATGCGTATGTATATCGCCATAGTCTGAGACTAGGGATGAGTTCATGTTTTCTTCCATATCATAGGGAGAGTTTTTGCTGGAAAATTCAGCAAAGGCTTAATTAAAATTTATAGGAATTTCAGTGGGTGAGAGCAGCCATGCAGACGACAACTCATCGCACCTAAGGTAAATACTGCATGCAGAGATGTAAACTTGTTGGTTCACCAGCTTGCGTCCACTGTAAACTCGAGCGGCCTTCGGTAATCTTTTGCTCCACTTGGTCACAAAACTAACCATCCTCCATTGTCATCCTAAAAATAATACCGAACTTTGAACCGCAAACGGATGATTTATTGTAGTACTGGCCAACATCGTAACGTTATCGTAAGAATAATTTTGCAAAGAAACTTCTAGTTGAAACTTAATATTGTTGTGTTTAGGATTATTTAACTTTCTGAGACTTACAATTTAATACTGTTGTGTTCAGGTTTAGTTCACTTTCAGAGGCCAAGATGCATCATTTTGACAACTGTCTTAACATCGTCGCATTGTTAACAGTGTAAAAGCGGGTATTTCGGTGATAAAATTTCAATATTAAACAATGTCATTGCATCTTGTTGTTCAGTCATAGAATAAGAAACCACCTAACCATAACTTTACAAGGGGAACTACTCCACATTTATTCAAATGAAGTCGTAATTTATAGATATGCTATATACCAGATACCAGTACAAAAAGTCCTGTTTTAGGCCATCTGAAATCGCAAATTTTTACCAGGCTTTATTAATCAAGGGTTAATTTATCCATATTCCATAGTTGCTGTACAGAATACTGCGAAAGCACGATGGCGCGCTGAAAAGTAATGCCTCTGAATTTTTTATATGAAAACCGGTACAGCTTTTTAAATAAAACAAACTTCATTACAATTCTACACCTCTGTTTTTCATGCCTAAATATTTGCTGCCCTCTGCAGCTAGAGGGCTTCGAATTGCAGCGTGTAACATGGCAGTGTGTAACTTAACTATGTCACTAGATGAGAAATCCTCAGAAAACTTAAATCACGAATTCTAAGTGTTCATTCAGACATGGAGCACCTTCTCCTTCAACATGTCAATGCGAGACCAAACCCGAGGACTGCCGTCCCATTTTCATCCGTTTCCAAAATTTAAAGAAGACCTTTCAGGACGTAACTGTAATAGTGGAATGTGGCTCCGTCAAAGATAAGGCGTTCAGACAGTCGTTTTTCCCTAGCGCGATCCGCGAGTGGAACAGAGGGGGGAAATGTGACTTTGGTGCGAATTGTACTCTCCGCCACACACCGCTTGGTGGCTAGCGGAGTATTTATGTAGATTTAGATGCAGACCAAAGTCAAACGTTCTGAAAGGTGCTGTGTATGTCAACTTCCCTCCATTGCGATTACGTATTTTTCATATCGATTACGGGAGAATTCTTTGGTGTATTTTCCCGCCGCTCGCTGGTCCATTTCGATATTCCTCTGCTAAAAGAGTGGTATTTAGGTTTCACTGGCCGTCTCCGGAGTGAGTGTCTCAGACAAGTAACATCTAGTGCGTGATCGTGCCACACGAGTGTGTTGAATTCGAATGAAGGGAGGCAGCAGTTGTATTGAGCTAGTTGCGCTGGAGCAGTCGCAGTGAGGCGACTGTAAAGGCTCAGTGGATGCAAGCAGCTGTACTGAGGCACTCAGCCTGTTAGCGTCAGATGCGCGTCCGCCTCTTTAGCTGAGTGGTCAGCCCATATGACTGCCATCCAGAGGAACAGCGTTCGCTACTCAACTGGATCGGAGACTTTCTCCGCTCGGGGACTGGGTATTCTGTTGTCCTCATCATCATTTCATACTCATTGACACGCGAGTCACCAATGTGGTGTCACCTGGAAAGACTTGCTCCTCGGCTGCCGAACTTCCCCATGTGGGGGCTCGTAACCATCAATGCTATACAATCATTTCATTTCATTTGTCAGACGTGCACAGTACTTAGTGGGATTTCTATGTGCGGCAGTGCGTATCGTTATGGTTCATACTGAGAAGTTTTGAGAGTGAACTACATGATATTGTGAGATGGTGTGAGCAGGCAGCGCTGAGCCGAAAGAGGCTGGTTGGAAATTGCTTGTATCAAGCAAGCTGTGGCCGGAGATTTTCGCTGCTCAAGGACTGGGTGTTCTGTAGTCTTCATCATCATTTCGTCCTCAGCGACAAGCAAGTCGCCAATGTGGTGTCACCTGGAAAAACTTGCATCTCAGTGGCCGAACTTTCCCATTTGGCGACTCGCAGCCATCAGTGCTATCCGATAATTTCATTGCGCAATCCTAAGTGGGATTTTCATGTATGCTTGTTGTTATGCGTTACTCAGTGCGAGCAGTTTTACGCGTGAACTGCATGTTATTGTGAGTTGGTGCACAGCCTGCTCTTGGCAGCAGTAAGGAGTGGACAACTTGTTTGCGTCCCTCCGGCCGAACGGTGCATGGAAGGTTGATTACTTCCTAGCTATTGCGAGCCATTAAGCACACATATAAATATCGTGTGCTCCTATACACAGGCCATGATCAAAATCCCATTTCCACAGGATCACGCCAGACTGCGTGTGTATAAGGTGGAACGATTCCTAAGGGATGGTCTATATGTGGATACCGTGGACATTATGACCATCTCTTGCCAGTCTTGGTCAGCGTCATTTATGTTGAGATGATAAATGCTAATCTTTGAACTCCCCTTTGAGGTGCCTGCCAACGCCATAACTGCGACATTCCCAGTGCATGGAAACGTGATCAGCCATGTGGGTGAGAAATGGCAGAGTTTTGAGATCTATAAGGTGTAAATGGTATTCGCCAGTTAAAAATCGAACTGACAAAACACATGCTGTCATACCTGGTCATTGGTGCCGGCCGCGGTGGTCTCGCGGTTCTAGGCGCTCAGTCCGGAACCGTGAGACTGCTACGGTCGCAGGTTCGAATCCTGCCTCGGGCATGGATGTGTGTGATGTCCTTAGGCTAGTTAGGTTTAAGTAGTTCTAAGTTCTAGGGGACTGATGACCACAGATGTTAAGTCCCATAGTGCTCAGAGCCATTTGAACCTTTTTTTTTTTTTTTTTTTTTTGGTCATTGGTGGTTGTCATGTGATAGTGATGTACAATGGCCCACCATGCACGTGTTTTGGTTGTGGCCAGGAGGGTCACGACAGGTTGGATAATAATCAACGTTAATTGATGCAAACACCGATCGGTGAATCTGCGCCACCGGCGATGACGACGATTCTCTCCTTCACCTACGTTCAAGCGGTCAAGACACCCTCCGTGGACTAAGAATCCACCAATAACCTGCGGGTGCTGACATCCTGCAAATCCAATAAGGGCACGTCCCTGATCACGCTGCCACCCAAGGAAACGACAGCCTTTCATTACCCCCAACCGCCGTCATGGGGCGAACTTCAAGAGAACCTGGAGGTCTACAACAGATTTGTGCCGATATTGACCTTCCTTACTGAGAGGGTTACACCCAAACTCCGACACAGAAACTTATGTCTGTAAGCAACAATCACCTCGGAAACATAAAAATCAACGGCGTGCACCTTCCGATCATTGCCTCCTCAACTTGACAAGATGCGCCGGCTGCAGGGGCGGGCCTACCTGACATATTTCACACTCAATCCTCGGCCTCTTGGCCTCCTCTCAGTCCACTGATTATGACTCCAAGGGAAGCTGATTCTCCATCAGATACCTGTTGCAATGAGATATCGGATGCGAGCTTTGAAACTACTGCAAGAAAATTAAACGCCTACAGCCTTCCTTATGATTTTATTTATTTTGTAGCTATCAGTTTGGGCGCTTCAATGAGCCATCTTCAAGCCCTAGTTGAAGTTGAAGGGGTTGATACTATCACTATATAAACCGCACATTGGCCACCATACCTAGTTACGGAGCGAGTCTGTAAACTTTGGTGTCAGCATTGCAACCACTGAAGCGCCGAAACTGCTAGCTACAAAATAAATAAAATCGTAAGGATGGCTGTAGGCGTTTCATTTTCTTACAACAGTAAACGGCCATGGTTCACAGGGTCTCCTGTCAAAAGAATGGGCACCCAAAAACGAAATTCTAACTGTTCAAAGTAACTTCTACAGAACAGCAATTGGGAAGTTAGGGCCGCTGGGCAGACTAAGTTCAATGTGACGAGCTGACTGAAGAGAGGGAGGAAAGTAGAAGTGACACTTTACGGCTCCGGCGGCCAAGTGAGTGGCAGTGAGTCAGCGACGTTTAGGTGACGTGACAGTAAACATTTTGGCTGGCAACAATGAACCTCAACACTATCAGAACGCCCTAGAAATCCTCCATGTTAAGAGACGTGCTGAATGCTACGGATATGGCTTTTCTGCAAGAAGTGTATGTAGCCATCTTTCCCAACCTCTTCGGTTACGCACGTAATGTCTCCCTCGCTTCACCCACTGACAGGTGCATTGCCGTCGTATTTCGAGAGGGCTTGGTAGCAAGTCAAGTTCGACATCTCCCCAGTGTATGGGGCATTGCCGCCGCGGTTAACGGAGTCCGACTCATCAGTGTCGATGCCCTTGCCGTACGGATCGTTGCCGGGAACGCCCCAGCTTTCTTGCGAACGACGTTGCTCTGCTCTACCAGAGTCGACGATCTGGTGATTTGTGAGGACTCCAACTACACACAAACACCTTCAGACCAGCTCCCCCATGCAGTGAGCTTGGCGTACTTATCAACAGTTTTCAGCTGGTTGACGTATGGCGACAGATCAATGGTGAGGGACACAATTGTACCCACTTAACAAATCACTCACTCCAGAAACTGATATGCTTTGGCCAACAGCTTTCTGGGATCACTCGGTCTACGTCTGTGCCATGGCTCTCAATTCCGTCCATGAACGGAGGAGCAGAAGCCCCTGGAACCTCTGCACCGCCAGCTTTACCTTCCCAGCCTGTCTAGTAGCCGTAAACGACACATGGAATAAGCGTGTAAGCCCTCAGTCGTAGGCTGGTGGTTTGGCTGTGCAGAATCGGCCCTCAGGCGAACTCTCATGACGTAAGTTACAGAAGCACCTGTGTGGTGCAGACACACAATGGACTTTTACTTTACTATCCTTAGAAATGTTCTGATCAGCTGCAATCGCCAGATAGACGTCAGTCAGTCAATCGCACCAAAGCAAATATCGTTTCTCTCATTTACCTCGTTTGGGAAGTAGCCGTAATTTGCGTTTGTGCACCAAAACAATCTGCACGTGGAACGACCTTCAGTGTCTCACTCACGGAGCGTTGGCCCATGTTATTAACGTGGAAGACGGTAGACGCCTCAAGGAACAACAGAATATAGCCAAAGCTTTATGTGACCATTATGCTCAACCGTATTCAGCGAAGCAACCAGATCCAGGAGTCATTACTGTCGTCTCAGGGTTGATCCATAATGCCATGCCGCAGACATTGAAAATTGAGTTGATAGGGGATGTAACAGAAGCGAGGTGTCAGAGGCCATCAATAGAGGAGCGGCCAGCAAGACCCAGGAGCAGACGTCCTCACTTTAGAGTTTTATCAGACCTTCAGGCAGCTGTCGTTGGCGTTTTTGACAGAGGTACATTAAGAACTAATGTCTTCAGATGTACCACTCCCTGAAACCTTCTTGGAAGTACTATTTATAAACAAAATGGTGGGTCCCGTATCCATGGTTACCGACCCTTGACGCAGACGAAATAGTGGCCTCAAAATTTTCAATAGATTGACGACCACGTGTTTCAGGAGTACAATACAGTACGTAATTTTGCAGCATGATGAATCGTTGGGGATCCCCACAACATACGTGCTGCTATATGCCGACACAGATATATGATTACGCTGGCGAAGGTTCAGTGCATTCCAGGTGCACTGGCATCCGTCAAATTTAGTCAAGCATTTGACCGATTTGACCGCTTATTCCTGACTGAAATTCTCCAGAGCATGCGATATCCACCACTTTGCGAAAGAGGTAATGCGGCTATTTCACGATGGTGGTCGTTAACGGTCGTTTAAGCTAGCCATCCATATACGCCCCTTAGTTCACCAAGGCTGACCTTTATCAACGATATTGTATGCATTGGCCTTAGAACCATTGTTATTCGGCCTGCGCCAAAGATGGCTGAATCACTTTCGGTACCGACATCTTTCTATGTGCTGTGTACAAGACGATTTGAGTTTGTGGTGCTGGTGAAGTGAGAATCGCCATGGAATGGATCACGGATCACAATCTATGTGGCAGCCTCAGGTAGCCGCATTAACATCAAAAAATCGGAAAGTGGCTGCCACCTGTGACCCTTTCACAGATCAGCGACCAGATGAGACGCTTGGGTTTAGATTGCTTGAATGATATATGTATGCAACGACCCGTATGAACCGTGGATTTATTTTCAAAAAAAAAAAAAAAATAATTCTTAAGAATTTACTTTATTTACTAGCGATTCATCAAGAACATTAACACATTTAATCACACTATGTGAGTGTGGAAGTAGTTGCCAGGGAGTAACTGATGAACTCATAATCATATTGCTAATTAACAAATGGTAATTTATTCACTTTAATGGTGCCTAAAGAATTTTGTAAGAAAAGAAACAGATTTAAAATTATAATCAGAAAGCACCCTTTAAATACCAAGTTACAATTCATTCAGGGGCAGAAAGAAACAAATTTTTCCACTGTATGAGCTTTCGGGTTGAGAACCTTGCCGCTCACTTTTGACACGGTCACAATTACAACCGCTCACAACAACCTCTGAAAGACTACACTGGTGCAAATCTGCTACACATCACATTACTTTAAACTAAAAGTTTTAACAATTCACACAAGCACACAAACTATGCATCCCGTAGGAGGGATGGAAAAACAAAACACTAAAATTAAAAAATTAACTTTGCCACCAAAGGTGCAATTTGATTTTAACTTCTAAGAAAAGTCTTACGGTGGAAGGGTGGCACCTTTATAGACTAAAATGACCATTTAAATAAAAGCCATGATATGCAATCTTATATAAAATTATACAAGGTTGGCCAAACAAGTTAACATGCTCTACAGTACACAGATACCGCCTCTCAAGATAATAGGCAAGATCAAAACATATTTCAGGAATTAGGCCGTTACACTCCAAGCAATAAATTCGTTAAAACGCCGAATCAGACAAACATGACAAGGCAGCTCTGACCGACAGACATAGTAGTGTAAGATGGCAAGAACTATGCCCCTTACATGAAGTCATTAAAGATCACCTAACTCACATTGAGCGAACAGTAGGGCTGAACAAAATGACTGGCAAGGCACAATGCATCTTGTAGAGGGTATAGTATGGACGTATTGGAATAATTAATGTCGGTGATGGTTTTAACGTAATTCACACGACATGAAAACTTTGTGGAAACGAGTCGATTTACTGGACGCTAGTTTACCCCAGGGAAGTATTTAGAGTTAACCGTGGCCGGCTGGGGAACGGCGAAGGGAAGCGACAATAGGCAGCTTAGGGCGGCTCAAGCTCTGAGAAAGCGGTAACGCAGTGCAGCCTCTTCCCACCTTAAGATGAGTGACAGTGAGAGTGGGTGGTCGACCCCGACTCCATGCTGGTGTACCGAAAAACAGACGGAGAACTTTACGCCTGTTAATAAATGTCCGTCGTCCTGTTTCCTGTGAAACATGCGAGAAAGCCGCGCAAAACTACCGTGGAGCGGTCAACAAAGGTCAAAATACGCATGTTCGTGACTATAGCAACATCACGCTGAATTCACGATCCAAAGAGTCTGAAGCAAATCAGGGGAAGAGCGACAGAATGAAATACGCCGGCCTCTGATGGGAATGTAGGACCAAGGAATTTGAAGTACTCTCCTGGAAGTCAGAATTCCGGAAAACTTGGTGTTTGTGGTTGACGCTAGCCTTAATGGGTGGCCTGGGAGGAGCTATATAGCAGAAGTTGAGAGGAAGGGAAATTTTGTGGGAATTTGTTCAGTTCCCAGAGCAGGCATTGGTCAGCGCTTGGAAGTGACGCATTATTAACGTGACTTGCATTGCAATTGGCGTAAGTGATTTTGCTGGAGGGGAAACCGAGGCGAAGAGCGGACTGTGAGAAGTCTCTGTAGATGTTTTCCGTTCCCAGCTTGCCTAGAGTGCGGACGTGGCGTTGTTGACTCAGCTTGCCTGAGAAAGAGTGAGCATCTCTGCAGTTTAGGGCTTAGCAAAGGGAACGATTGAGCTTGGAGATAAGAAGTATTGGTTCAGCTATGTACTGAGCAACATATCTAGGAGTGAATAGACGAGCGCAGCCTTGAAGCACCACGAGGTCAGCCGACGTCCACACAACGACGCCGCTCCGCCACGCTGAATTCGGTGACATTGCGCCCGCTCTGGCCACTGATTAATTCGCTGGATCACGTCGGCAAAGTTTCCACGAGGGTTTCATGGGCCGTGTATTGTAGAATTCTTCTCGCACTTCGCATTACGCCTGGGTCAGTCAATAGGAATTACTTTTGAGGTCTCGCGCTTTACTCCACGCAAAAGCAATTTATTACCACTGCCTGATCGGAGAGTCTTGTAATGTGATGATTGAAGGTCGGGAGTTAAAATAAATTTGTGCTAATCGATTGCATCTGTTGTCAATCAAGTAGTTGAAATCCCAATTCACATTCTTAATTAATTTTAGGTTCAACATTTGCATCTGGTGATCAATTCTGAATGAATTAATGTCAACACTGCCACCGCAGTTCAATCAGGAGTCACAGGGCCATATTACTTTTTTGCGTTATCCTATATTGCAGCAGTTTTGCACTCTCTGTTGATCTGTTAGTCAATTAGTTGGGGTGAACACACGCCAAAACCAGCTAATTGATGGGTGGCGTGTTACAGTAGCACTCCGACCGACAATCTGACCGATTTCCAACCGTCAGATCCAACTGCATAAACAACAGGGTATATAGGCCGATGGTGAGTAGACCAAGATACCTACACCTTCAAACTCGGCCTCACCAAGATCAAGGCAACAAACACCACTCAAGACTAGTTTAAAAGAATACAGAAAACGCAAGTCACAACTGTCAAATCACGACGGAAGAAGGCTGCGGGATCTAGACAACAACATACACCACCTCTTGTCACACGCGTGAACGCCTGAGGAAACAACAATCCACAAGCAACGAACAAATCATAACAGTCGAGATTTAAAAGGAAGTAACTAATTACTCAACTTGAGGATCCTGCTTCGGAGGAAAGCGAAAAGTCGCTCTCGCAGCTAGCGCCTCCAAATGCAACAGCGCGTGCCCGACGCCAAAAGCCCCGACCTCGCTTCGCGCTGTGGAGACCGCGTCGCTGCTCAGTTCCAACGAACCAACAAGGTCCAACCACAACCCTACTCGGAAAGTGGTGTTCATCCTGAGGATCCAAAACGTCGTCGACTAAGAAGACCGGCCGAGCAAACGACCAACAGCAGCACGCTTTCTCCGACAGCTGTCCCGGCGAATACTAACACCATACTGACCTGACTGTTGCTGGCTGCCAACTCTTCCCGACTGATACTGTTGTCAGTGCTCAGCAGACCGCATGTCGCCATCCGACGACCAGCCGACCGATCGACCAACGGCCTTCCGTCTGCGTCGACCACGACCCCGGCACGTACTTGCACCGTGCGGACCTGCCTGCTGCTGACTGCCAACTCGTCCAACAGCGGAGTAACGACGAACCCGACTCAGTCCACAACCCAACAGCGACTGAGACTTAGAGCCGACTAACTAGTATGCGAGTGCCTCCCGTCCAACTGACTCTGTCGACTCCCTGCACCGACTCCCAGACTGACTCCGACTCACCCAGACTGACTGACTGGCGAGCTCATAGCGCCCCTTAAATGCACGTGAACAAGCAGCCTTCCCACTTTCCCACCAGAGGGAGAAACCAAAGCTGCTATTTCCACAGCGGCGCCACCGCCAGAAACGGAGGGTGACTGCTTCACACTACGCGCTGCGGCGCGCTCTTCAAAACAGCAATTTTCACCCCAGCTCACAGTAATTACAGCAGCCTTTCGCAATAAATTAGAGCGCGGATAGCAGATCACCGTCTGCAGACTTTGAACATCCTGCTGAGGAAGTAGTATGCTAATGTCTACCCGGTGTCGCGGATCCCACTTATCGCACATGCTCTTCCAATTACGATCACCGTGTCCCGTAGCATTATGGTGACTCTCTCGTTAGCACGGGAATATTGTTCAAAGTTCGGTGTGAATATCTTACCCTTCCCAAGGACAGGGCAGGACTAGGAGTAGTAAATGTTTACAATAGAGCGGTGGCTCTGTTCGTTAGTTCACATTTATGCTTATAGCTTCGTTGCCCCTCCAGCCTCACGAGCTACTGGAAGCATTAGAACTAGCGCCAGTCTCCCTCGAGTCCCCAGTGTCGTTGCAAAACATCCTGGCACCGTTCTTCTACCTTGGGCTTTTCTATTTGAAACTCAGTTACACAAGAGACGCTTTACTGCCTCTGCAACGGAGGTAACAACTAAATGCGTTGAAAATGAAATACTCCAACATGCAAATACATGTCATGTGATGGGCAGTTCACGTAGTCATGCTCGACTCAGATATCCAGTCCACTTCGTGTGTGACAGTCAACAGAAAACGGATCAAACAGAACGTTTGCATAAAATCCGCATGGCGGAATTCCTCGATTGCATGCACTATAGTGTGGTTAACGCGGACAAACACCGCCTTAACTGCAAGAGACCGTAGCGGTCTGGCATTTCGTCAAACATATACTGGCTTTTCTACAACGAGTAACACCAACACACATCACCACTCAAGCTCTTCTTCATCCGGACGAGACATACTATCCAAGAACCAAGACCAGCGCCATTGTGGATCCAAAGCCATGCGGCCCTCTTTGAGCCCACATCCTGTTCATAAAAACAAAAGAATAAAAAAAGAGAAAATAAAAAAGAAGTAGTCAACGCATCTGACGGTCACGCAGCGCGCCCGTTTTTTTCTCCGGCCAGATTAGAGATCGCTCAGGCACTGGACGTTGTTCTCATCATCATTTCGTCCCAGTCGACACGCGAATCACCAAATATCGCGTCACTTGAAAATACTTGCACCTCGGCTGTCGAACGTCCCCATGTGGGGACTCAAGGCTGTCAATTCCATGCGATCAGGTGTGCGCAGTCCTAAGTGGGAATTCCATGTAGGAGAGTGTGTATTGTTATCGATACTCGATGCTGAGCAGTTTTGCCTGTGAACTGCATGGTACTTTAAGGTGGTGCGAGCAGGCAGTGCTGAGCTAGAAAAGGCTGGTTGGATCTTGTTCGTATGAAGCAAGCTGTGGTCTGAGTAATCTGTTGACACTCATACGGGAATGGTCCAATCCGTTATATCGAAAACTACACTGAAGTTTTTCACGGAGGTTGAATACATCAAAAGAAATACAGTTTCTAAGGCCCACTGGAAGCAGTTTAAAAAAGATCTTAATGTTATTTGTGCTGTACGAAGAACCGCTTATAGCAGCGGTTTGCACAGGCTGTCCTGCCTAGCGCTGGAATGGGCGAGTAAGAAGTTGTAGCCGTGAAAAGAGGACATACGCCCCGTAGCATGAAGTCCAAAGTGGTCACACGTGAATATTAAGCACTTAAACCATAGCAAAATATCTCATTTCATTAATATTTGAATAACTTTTAGTTCATATCGACAGCCAAACTGTTGTAGATGTGATTGTTACACAAGTGACTAGAAGCGGAAAGAAAGGCAGGACAGGGTAACATGTTACATTACGGATGACTGCCATTAAGCGTGACTTTCATTCGTTGACAGTAAATATTTTATAGCAACTCCTCTCTTACGATAATTATTTAGTAACGCATATTTTGCTAACAATGAACCTGTTCCTTATTTATATTTCCTGCAGTCGTCAAAAAATGCGAAGTGTCTACTTGATGACGAAAACAAATATTTTCCTTACATCAGGCACACCAGATAAAAGAAACATTAATGCATTGAGGCAATTTATAGTTATTACTAATTTTGTTTGGATTTAAGTGTAGTAGGGTAAATGACTATGTGTTTTTTTTTCACTCGAAATGATACAGTGCGGTTTGTACGAAAACTGACTGCTTGGATTTATATGCAGATTTTAGGGGATTACAAGAAGCTTCATGACAATGAAGTCTTTCGCGACAGGACTGTTCCATAAAATATTCTCGGACGTCTTGCCGCATCCATCTTCATTTTATCGTTATATTGACGACTCGTCTATGTTCTGGCCACACGGCGTAGAAACACTTCCGGGAACATAGGACCGGCATGCACCCAACACCCAGTTCACCGTCGAGACAGACGATGAGGGAAGCAAACCGTTTTTAGATGTTCTGGTAAAATGAAAGTCAGACGGATGTCTCGGCCACGCAGTGTATCGCCAGCCGACCCACACTGATTTATATCTGAGCGCCCAGACTTTTCACCATCCAGCATAGAAGAGAGCGGCTTTAAATACACTGGCGCATATAGCAAAAAACTGTTTATGACCAATACCTCTTGGATTCCGAAATCAGTCATCTGAACTACGGTATGTGTGGCGGAAGAACTGCTATGGATCACGTCATATCAAGTCAGCATTCACCAAGAAAAGGAAAGTTGAATTTAATTTAAAATCCGGTAAAAGCCATACACAAACAAACAACAAGGACAAATAAGAAAAGGCAGCACATCAAACGGCGCTCAGAAGTTCCCAAGGGTCGGCCTGGAACTCAAACACTAACACTCGTTTAGGTGAGGCAGGTAGTCGGTCCAACAATTGTCAATCCGACGGCAACCCAACTGATAGACAGTCAACGGACCAAGCGACAGGGTAACTTCCACTCCACCCGACCAGCACACAGCAGGGAGTGCAATGGAACAACGCCGAAGGTATCTACACCCATAACAAATTACACATTCAGCTGTCAAACTACACACCGTGTTGGACAGCCACAACACGCCGAGGAAACTACACTGCCTGAATTTACGTCAACGGCCAGGACAGGTAACCGGAACGTTAACGGCGACAAGGCAAAAGATTCCGCTGGTGCACTTCAATTCAAAATAATCAGGTTAAACTCCACAGGAGGGAGGGCAGCTACAATTTCACCAAATTGAAAACACACGTTGTTGCTCGCAGGAATGTCCCAACAGCCCACAAATGGTTCAAATGGCTCTGAGCACTATGGGACTCAACTGCTGTGGTCATTAGTCCCCTAGAACTTTGAACTACTTAAACCTAACTAACCTAAGGACATCACACACATCCATGCCCGAGGCAGGATTCGAACCTGCGACCGTAGCAGTAGCACGGTTCCGGACTGCGCGCCTAGAACCGCGAGACCACCGCCCAACAGCCCACAACGAAATTCAAACGACACCGTGTGAACAGTTGCGGCTGGTTGGTAGATTAAATAAAGACTCAACTTTCGTGTCCTGGATCAGCGAGCAATGGAAACAGCCCCTCACACTCCGACCGCGCGTGGACGCCGCCAACGACCCCAGCCAGACACGCGCCATGGAGACTTCCTCACTGCTCCACACAAACCGACCAGCAGCCCGCACACGGCACAGCCAGAAACTATAAGCGTGTGGCCAAAGATAGTACAAGGGTACGAATATTGATGCATGCTGCTCCTGCGACTCGCGGAGAGAGAGAGACGATAAAGGCGTTATCGCGATGACAGCAGGAGACTATTCACAGAAAGCTGTGTCTTTCAAAAGTTTTGTCTGTAACGGAGATGCGTTCGAAGCAGAGAGCTGTCATTGAGTCTCTTTTATCGGAAAACCAGAGCACCGTAGACATTCAGGTTTAGGAAGACCTGGAAGTGAAGAAAAGTACGGTTAGTGGTTGGGCGAGGTGTCTGTCATCATCGCAACGGCGTCGCACAAACCTGTCAGATTTCCTGCGTGCCTGCCGGCCACACACAGCTGTGACTCCTAAGAAATGTTGGTACGTGCGGACACTCACATTCGAATTTTTGTATGTCCGTCTCTCTGACTGGTGGTTTGAGGGGCTACAGTCATCCACTTATGGAATACCTACAGCCGTCCTTACGTTGTTATTTATGATGTGGCCACCAGTTTGTGCTTCAGTGCTCCATCTTCAGGCCTTAACTGACGCTGAAGGGATTAACTCCAGTCGTATACGCGATTTATCAGTGGCCATCATCTTTGAAACAGCTGTTCATCGATGTAGGTGTTCCATTTTATTGCGCTCTCATTCGAGGTGATCGACGGCTGTAAAATAACTTCTTCGTCTCCATGCTATCGCAAGTCGTCACACAAAGTCTGCGCATCCGATAGGAACTCATAAATCTTCATTGGACTCATTCACCGCGCAACCCGTATCTCGCACATAGCTACTGTTTGGCCCAATGGAGGATGCACCGCTGGAAGCAGTACGTAGATGATGCGAATGTATTTGATGCATTAGGCGTTTCCTTCGACGTTGACCAATAGAATGGTACCATGCGTCCACGAAGGACCTCCAAGTAAGGTGATGTAGGGCCGACGTGATGAATGGAGATTATGTTGAAAAATAAGGTTTTGTTACCAAAAGACTGGGGAATAATGTGATGTAGTGAAATCCTGAATAATACCATCCACCTTTCCAAAACAAATGTGTTGCCTTCTATGTATTCTATCGTATTGTATGTTATCAGCGGACCTAGAAACGACTGAGAGGCTCCGTCCCCGCCAAAGCCGCAGCAGTCCCTACGATGACTACCGCACTCCACTTTACCCCTCCACCGCCCCACACCGAACCACTCTTTCAGGGTTATTGTGCAGTTCGGCCCCCAGTGGACCCCCCCAAAGGAAAGTCTCAAACCAGACGAGTGTAACCCCTATGTTTCCGGGTAGAGTAACGGTGGTCTTCGCCGAGGCAGATCGAAAACCGCCTAAAAACCATCCACACACTGGGCGGCTCACCGGACCTCGAGACAAGTCCGCCGGGCGGATTCGTGCTAGGGACCAGACGCTCCTTCCCAATCCGGAAAGCCGTGCGCTAGACCGCACGGCTAACCGGGCGGGCTTATGTGTTGCCTTACTTATTGAACGCTCCCCGTACATTAAAATCGGTTTTTGATGACAATAATTTCTTGGATTAATCCAAGTAATCCACGACGAGTGTCTCTCTCTCTCTCTCTCTCTCTCTCTCTCTCTCTCTCTCTCTCTCTCTCTCCACTCACACACACACACACACACACACACACACACACACATACAAATGAAGCCCTATAGGAAGTTATATATAAGTTGTTTCCTACCTAACCGTCGAATATGGGCTGCCTAGGAAATCTCGTATTTACATAGATTGGTCGCAATCAAAGGGTGACATACAAAATAAGCAATGTTCTTCAATATAACAATTCCAAGATTAAGCTACATAGAATCTACGAGGAAGGTAATGGGCTTTGACGCTTCTATGTAGTTGCTAGTCGTCAAGCTGCTGTAGAACCGGGCCGTTGGCTGACGTCTTCTTCACAGCCCCCTTTGCTCTCTCGTTCCCGACTAGCGTCCTGGCGCTTGATTTTACGCCATAGCCTACACTATGTGATGAAAAGTATCCGGATACCTGGCTGAAAATGACTTACAAGTTCGTGGCGCCCTCTATCGGTAATACTGGAATTCAGTATGGTGTTGGTCCACACTTAGACTAGGTGACAGCTTCCACTCTCGTAGGCATACGTTCAATCAGGTGCTGGAAGATTTCTTTGGGTAATGACAGCCCATTCTTCACGGAGTGTTGCACTCAGGAGAGGTATCGATGTCGGTCGGTGAGGCCTGGAACGAAGTCGGCGTTTCAAAACGTCCCAAAGGTATCACATAGGACACAGGTCAAAACTCTGTGCAGGCTAGTCCATTATAGCGATGTCATTGTCGTGTAATCACTCCGCCACAGGCCGTGCATTATGAACAGGTGCCTGATCGTGTTGAAAGATGTAGTCGCCATCCCCGAATTGCTCTTCAACAAAGGGAAGCAAGAGAATGCTTAAAACATCAATGTAGGCCTGTTCTGCGATAGTGCCACGCAAAACAAAAAGGGATGCAAGCCCCCTCCATGAAAAACACAACTACACCGTAACACCACCGCCTTCGAATTTTACTGTTCCCCGGACATTCGCCATACCCACACTCTGCCATCCGATCGCCACGTTGTGTACTGTGATTCGTCACTCCACGACGTTTTTCCACTGTTCAGTCGTCCAATTTGTACGCTTCTTACACCAGGTGAGGCGTCGTTTCGCATTTACCGGTGTGATGTGTGGCTTATGAGCAGCCTCTCGACAATGAAATCATAGTTGTCTCACCTCCCGCCTGTCATAGTACTTGCAGTGGGTCCTGATGCAGTTTGAAACTTCTGTGTGACGGTGTGGATAGACGTCTGCCTATTACACATTACGACACTCTTCAACTGTCGGCAGTCTGTCAGTCAAACGACGAGGTCGGTCTGTACGCTTTTGTGCTGTACGTGTCCCTTTCAAGTTTCGACTTCATTATCACATCGGAAACAGTGGACCTAGGGATGTTTAGGAGTGTAGAAATCTCGCGTACAGACGTAAGACAGGTGACAACCATTCACATGACCACGTTCGAAGTTCGTGAGTTCCGCGGAGCGCCCCATTCTGCTCTCTCACTATGTCTGATGACTACTGAGGACGCTGATATGGAGTACCTGGCAGTAGGTGTCAGCACAATACACCTAATATGAAAAACGTACGATTTTGGGTGTGTCCAGATACTTTTGATCATACGTATTTGTCTGAAGCTGGATGATTTTGCTGGGCGTTCCAAGTAGCTAGGTAACGATTTCCCACTTTTGTCACAGGAAAATGTAGTGTAAGTTTGTTGAAAATGTCTCGAATCTCAATGAGAAACTGCCCATAGTTGCACTAAATTATGTTTATTTTAAGCCTTGGCCTTGCTTTCTGCTATAATAATATAGCTTTCTTTTGAAAACGAACAAAATAACAACAAGACAAGTGATACAATTTACACATAAACTTCAAAATTAGGTAAGTAATAACATTTACTTACAAACACACTAATAAATGAAAAATTTCTTAGCCCAGCGGCTCTGTCAAGATCAATAAGACATAAGCCTGTTTCGAAATGTAACACCCCACCCATCACTTAGCTGGTTTTGGCGTGTGTTCACCCCAACTAATTGACTAACAGATCAACAGAGAGCGCAAAACTGCCGCAATATCGGATAACGCAAAAAAGTAATATGGCCCTGTGACTCCTGATTGAACTGCGGTGGTAGTGTTGACATTAATTTATTCAGAATTGATCACTTTTAATTAAAAAGGGGTGCACATTGATGTTATATTCAGCTATTGAACACCAGATGCAGATGTTGAACATAAAATTAATTAAAAAATTGACTTGGGATTTCAACTACTTGATTGTAAACAGATGCAGTCGATTAGCACAAATTTATTTTAACTCCCAACCTTCAATCATCACATTACAAGACTCTCCTATCAGGCAGTGGTAATAAATTTCGTTTGCGTGGACTAAAGGGCGATAACTCAAAACTAATTCATATCGACTGACCCAGGCGTAAATCGAAGTGTGAGAAGAATTCTACAATACACAGCCCATGAAACCCTCGTGGAAACTTTGCCGACGTGATCCAACAATTAATCAGTGGCCGGAGCGGGCGCAATATCACAGAATAAAGCATGGCGGAGTGGCGTCTTTATGTGGATGTCAGCCGACCTGGTGGTGCTGCAAGGCCACACTTGTCTATTCACTCATAGCTATCTTGCTCAGAACATAGCTTAACAAAAACTTCCTACCTCCAAGCTCAATCGTTCCCTTTGCTAAGTCCTAAACTGCAGAGATGCTCACTCTTTCTCAGGCAATCTGAGTGAAGAACGCCACGTCCGCACGCGAGGCAAGCTGGAAACGGACAACCTCTACGGAGAGTTCTCACAGACCGCTCTTTGCCTCGGTTTCTCCTCCAGCAAAATCACTTACGCCAACTGCAGCGCAAGTCGCGTTAATTATGCGTTGTTTCCCAGTGCCGACCAATGTGTGCTCTGGGAAGTGAACAAATTCCCACAAAATTTCCCTTCCTCTCAACTTCTGCTATATTGCTCCTCCCAGGCCACCCACCAAGCTTAGCGTCTGCACAAACACCAATTTTTCCGGAATTCTGACTCCCAGGAGAGTACTTCAAATTCCTTGGTCCTATGTTCTCATCGGAGGCCGGCGTATTTCATTCTATCGCTCTTCACCTGATTTACTTGAGGCTCTGTGGATCGTGAATTCAGCGTGAAGTTGCTATAGTCACGAACATGCATATTTTGACCTTTGTTGACTGCTCCACCGTATCTTTGTGCAGCTTTCTCGCATGTTTCACAGAAAACGGCACGACGGACATTTGTCAACAGGCATACAAGTTCTCCGTCTGTTTCCCGGTACACCAGCATGGAGTCGGGGTCTACCACCCACTCTGTCACTCTTCTTAAGGCGGCTGGAGGTCGCGCCGTGTTACCGCTTTCCCCAAGCTTGAGCCACCCTAACCTGACTATTGTTGCTTCCCTTCGCTGTTCCCCACCCGGCGACGGTCGGCTCTAAATGCTTCCCTGGGGTAAACTAGAGTCCAGTAAATCGACTCGTTTCCACAAAGTTTTCATGTCGTGTGAATTACTTTAAAGTCATACCTGACATTAATTATTCCAATATGTCGATACTATACCCACTACAAGATGCAGTGTGTCTTGTCAGTCATTTTTTGTTCAGCCCTACTGTTCATTCAACGTGAGTTAGGTGATCTTTAATGACTTCATGTAAGGGGCATAGTTCTTGCCATCTTACAGAACATAAGTAAAATTACATATGGCGCCATATGTTATACCGTTATACTGGGTGCACGGTTGTCAAATGTGTTAACCCCGTGCATCATAGGTTAGCTATGTCACACCATTTATCAGGCAACTAGCCAATATGTATGACAATAAATTAATAACAAGCCTGCATGTACAAATAAAGGCCCATATACTATTAAAACAAATGTCCAACAGATGACTTACTGTTTGCACATGATCATTAGAGTGGTAGAACATTAACAATTTCGTATAACAAAGTTTATCATATCACTATTTGATGCATGATTCAGAAACGAGACTATCATATGTAAATATAACTTCAGCTTACATTACATGCTCTAATAACTTGTAGGGCTAATTCTACCAGCCGACCATAGTCGTTGTGCATAGCAACATAACCAATAATTAACATTATTTCTACGACTAGCACCCTAGTGCATGAGTGCGGTAACATGGTACAAGATGACAAAGAGCACATTAACATGTCTGTCTTAACATAAACCACAGTTAACATAAAAGCAGCTCATGACTCTTTAAGACAAATTAATACTGGAACATTATCGTATAACATTAGTTTATCTCAAAAGATAATCATACAATCATATGACAGAATCGAGTAACTACTAGTGCTTATCTGCTACACCCAATACGGACTGAAAACCTTCAACGAAGCTGGAAATTTTGAAATGACACTGATCATTCAGTAAATTTCTACTGTCAAACTTTTTGTGCTTGTATATCTGCACCTCCTCCAATAAATCTGATTTCATACCCTTTGCTTCTTTCTACAATAGGTCGGTGTCGTTAACAGGTTGGGGCGTATGTCCTTTGATGATGTGTTCAGCAAACGTTGATCCATTCTTATTCATTTTCACCCTCGATGGCATATGTTCTTTATATCTTATGGCTATAGACCCACCTGTTTGCCCTATGTCATATGCCGGGCACTCATTACATTTCAATTTATGAACTCCTGATTGCAATAGCTTATTGTAATTGTTATTGCTGAAACAAACAAAATTCCTTTTTAAGCTACTGGTGGCGGAAAATGCTATATTACAGTCGTGTTCATGGAGCACACGTCGCATTTTATAAGATATATTTCCTAGAAACGGAATAGCTATAAATCTCTTACGTTCATCCCTGTTGTTCACGGGCCTCATCAACCTGAAAACTGTCCTTTTCATTTTGCGCTCAATTAGAGTATGATGGGGTTATAACTATTATTACCGGCAATCTCTTTCAGGGAACACACTTTTTTTCAAAGTTAGCTGGGTCAGTGGTAAATTAATTGCCCTCTGTACACTGGAATAGAAAAAAGCAAATTTCTGCGCCAACGGACAAGAGGATCTGTTGGGAATGACGCAATCTGTAAACGTAGGCTTTTGATAAATATTAAACCCTATTCCATACTACCGATAAAGTTAAATCCAAGTAACTAATCTCTCTAGTATTATTCCCTAGTTTCATAGTGAACTTCATTTTTTATGAATCGAATTGAAATGAGTACGTAACTGCTCCAGCTCCTTACGGGACCCATCTACCACAAACAACAAATCATCAACATATCGTGCATAGAATCTAATGTTATCTTTAACGTTCATAGCGCTATCAAAAAAACTGATTTCTTTTGAATTGATAAAAATGTCGACCAAAAGCCCAGCAAGCGGACAGCCCATGGCCAGGTCATAACGTTGTTCATAAATCTTATCATCAAATTAAAAATAATTGCACTTGAGCATTATACATATGAGCGTCATCGTTTCAGTGGTTTCCTGCGCTGTAATTTTTTTACTATAACGTAGATTTCGTTCCATGATGTTTAGGGTGTCGTCAGCTGGGACATTGGAATATAAGTTAAATATGTCGAAGGACACTAATTTAGTCATGCAGGAGCATCAGATAGTTTTAAGCCTCTCTACTAACTCCCACGAATTTTTTATCGAGTAAACATGTTCGAACACATGCATTTCCCTTATTTAGCAGAGTTATTTGAAAGGTTCCAGTTTCATTAAAGATTTCCAGCTCTTATTGGGTGTAGCAGATAGGAACTAGTAGTTACTCGATTTTGTCATATGATTGTATGGTTATCTTTTGAGATAAACTAATGTTACAAGATAATGTTCCAGTATTAATTTGTCATAAAGAGTCATGAGGTACTTTTATGTTAAAAGTGGTTTATGTTAAGACAGATATGTTAATGACCTTCGTCATCTTGTACCATGTTACCGCACTCATGCACTAGGATGCTAGTCGTAGAAATAATGTCAATTATCGGTAATGTGGCTATGCACAAAAACTACGGTCAGGTGGTAGAATTGGTCCTATAAGCTATTAGAGCATATAATGTAAGCTCAAGTTATATTTGCATATGACAGTATCGTTTCTGAATCAGGCATCAAATAATAATACGACAAACGTTGTTATACGAAACTTAATTTTCTACAACTCTAAATGATCGTGAGCACACAGTATTCCATCTGGTGGACATTCGTATTAATAGCATATGGGCCTTCATTTGTACATGCAGGCTTGTTATCAATTTATTATCGTACATATTGGCTAGTTGCCTGATCAAGGGTGCGACATAGCTCACTGTGGTGAGCGCCACCTATGGTGCGCAGGGTGCAGCGCATTTGACGATCGTACGCCCAGTATACCAGACGTAGTGGCGGAGGACATATGTTGTCATATGTAATTTTACTTCTGTTCGAAACAGGCTTATGTCTGTTGAAGTTATTTTATTGGTCTTGACGCAGCCGCTGTGCTAAGAATTTCTCATTTATTAGTGTGTATGTAAGTAATATGTTATCACTTACCTAATTTCGAAGTTTATGTGTAAATTGTATGACTGGTCTAGATGTTATTTTGATCATTTTTAGGACTTCTGAAGAAGGCGGTATTATTATATCAGAAACCATGGTAAAGGTTTAATATAAACATAATTTAGTGCAACTGTCGGCTGTTTTTCATTCGAGACAATTTCGTACCGGTTGCTGTTGTCGCTGCTATGATAAAAATAATTAAAGTTTGTTGAAAATGATCCCCGTCAGTTGCAATGAAAACCCGTATCATTGCTGCCAGATACAATTGTTGTTATCTTGTTACAAACATGAACAGAACTTCGTAAAAAGTCTTATAAAATCCAAAACACACTTATAGCAGGGTTTTCAATTACAGTATATGAGTGGATACATTCATCATGTTCCATCTCAACACGAATATCTTCAAAAACACTAAGTTTTATGCTCCACACTTATCTCCATTACTAAGTTAATTGTTCATTGATACCTGACAATATGTGTCATCAACCGACTCCTTCATTCGGTGACGTTGATCCGTCTTCAATTCGATCACCTACTCATTACCAAGCCTATCTACCCATCTAATCTTCAGCATTATTTCGTAGCACCACTTTTCGGAAGATTCTGGTCTCTGCTTTCCTGATTGTACATAATTAACGTTTGTCTTCCGTACATGGTTACGCTTAAGATAAATAGCTTCAGAAAATACTTCTTAACACTTAAATTTATTTTCTAACAGAATGCCGACTACTCCAAGTCCCTTGTTTCGGCTTGGGCCTTCCAGTGCACTGCCAGATTCTTCTTGCAGAATCTTTCAGAATCTCAACCTGATCTGCTTCTCTTTCTCTTTCTATGGCAGTCTTTTCTGGTTCGCTAGATTGCTACAGAAAACACGTAGGAGCAATAACTATGTGTAACGCCGAAAACCCCAATGGGTCAGTGGGTCTAGAAGAGATGTTTTCCTGGCGGACCTTTCCGCTTGACTGGTGGTTGTGATGGATAAATTTAAGGAGAATATTGACATTTTTGTACTTTCATTTTTAAATGTAGAATACAAATAGTGACAATGACGTCACAATTCAACACTCATACATGATTTTTGGGCTCAAACCAGTTGTATCTATGGTTCCTGAAAGTGCGTAAAGGATACTTTGTATAGAGATTATAAGCTGTTTGAAGTGACACTATACCGACCGAGGTGGCGCAGTGGTTAGAACACTGGACTCGCATTCGGGAGGACGACGGTTCAATCCCATCTCCGGCATTCCTGATTTAGGTTTTCCGTGATTTCCGTAAATCGTTTCAGGCAAATGCCGGGATGCTTCCTTTGAAAGGGCACGCCCGATTTCCTTCCCAATCCTTCCTTAGCCCGAGCTTGCGCTCCGTCTCTAATGACCTCTTTGTCGACGGGACGTTAACCACTAATCACCACCACCAAGTGACCCTATATTCTGAATCTTGTGTTAAGTCACTTGACGCAGGAGGAAGAAAATGTGTCCTTGCAAGTTGTAATACGAGCTAAGGCATCCCATAGGGTAAGAATTTCGAGTATTTCGTACCAAAGAACGTCTGGAACGGTTTTATAGATCCAGCGGCCGTTCTTATTGTTGTGGTTGGCAGGAGAGCCAACACATTGTAACCGAAGGAGGTCGAAATGCACGCGTTTTAGCTCACGCAGGCTGGCATGAGCTCTGGAACATGACAAGGGAATTAGAATTGAGGAAAACGGAAGTAGATGGTGGAATACTTAACTTAAATCCATTAATGGAGAACGTCGCTCTTTATGGTACATGATACACAATATCAATAGTACAGATACTGGCGCCTTGCTAGGTCGTAGCAAATAACGTAGCTGAAGGTTATGCTAACTATCGTCTCGGCAAATGAGAGCGTAGAATTCAGTGAACCATCGCTAGCAAAGTCGGCTGTACAACTGGGGCGAGTGCTAGGAAGTCTCTAGACCTGCCATGTGGCGGCGCTCGGTCTGCAATCACTGATAGTGGCGACACGCGGGTCCGACGTATACTAACGGACCGCGGCCGATTTAAAGGCTACCACCTAGCAAGTGTGGTGTCTGGCGGTGACACCACATTCCAACCCCGCAAATCGGCGTACGGTTGTGGCATAAGGCTTCCGCCCGCTTTGGGGAGGACCCCATGCTGACGTATGCGACGAGGTGGATAGCCTAACAATAGGCGAGGCTGTACCACCCGCACCCTGCCATTCGGACCGCGGGGAGCTAGGAAACGCCTGAAAACCTGCTCCAGGGTGCACGCCAACATGCGGTGTATGCGCCCGTAGAGAGACAGGAGGGGCCGAAGGGTCGACCTCCATCCTGCCGGAGCACCCGACGGGCGAAGACGACATATGGTAAGGGGGCGGGCAAGAGTTCCACGTCGGAGGACAATTGGTCACTGGAAGCGATCGGCGGCGCGTGACCCAGGGAGGCGCCCGGCGGTTGCAGCCACGCGTTCACTGCAGGCGTCGCCAGCGGGAGAACAGGCGGCGGCGGCGGTGGCGGCGGCGCGTCGCCATGGGGCAGCTTGGAAGGCAGCGTCGGTAACACCTGGGGCTGAGGCGAGCCAGTAGATGGGTCCCCGGGGCGCTGACCGGACGGCACCGTCGCTGAAAGCAGACGGCGAGCGGCAGATCCCGTGCGACGACAGAGGCGCAGCTGATTGAGATGCCGACGCACCTCACCAGAGGCCCCCAAAACCAGAACATAGGGCGGCCGAGGCAGCGAAGTAAGCGCCCTTCGATCCAACGCCGTGAACCTCGATAGTGGCGATAGTAGACAACGTCGCCTGGAGCAAAAGCATGTGTCTGCCGCTGCACAGGAACCTGATGCGGCGGATTTAGCAACGACATCAACGTTCGATGAGGGCGACGGTGGAGTAACTCAGCCGGCGAGCGACCATCTCGGGGCTGAGAGCGATACGAGGACAAAAACAGCAATAACGCGTCCTCCCGAGAATGCGACTCTTTGAACTTCAACATCTGTGACTTGAAAGTCCTGACCAAACGCTCAGAGGCACCGTTTGACTGTGGCGAAAACGGCGCGGACGTCAGATGTTGAATACCATTGGCCTTGCAGAATGACTAATTCTGCGGACATGATTTGTGGGCCATTGTCGGAAACAATAGTCTGTGGAAGACCTTCAATGCAAAAGACAGCGGATAACGCTTGGATGGTGGCAGATGACGTCGTGGAAGACATCCGGACAACAAAAGGAAAATTACTGAGTGAATCTACCACAACCAGCCATCGAGCATTCCAGAATGGACCAGCAAAATTGATGTGTAATTGTTGCCAAGGGGATGTGGCTTTTGGCCATGCAAAGAATTTCCGCGGTGGTGCTGATTGTTGTTCGGCACACACCATGCAAAAAGAGCACATATTCGTAATTGCGGCATCGATTCCGAACCAAATACAGTGCTGACGAGCAAGTTGTTTTGATCTCACTATACCCCAATGTTCTTGGTGGAAAAGCCGTAAAACAGAGGACTGTAACGAACGTGGCACCACGACCCTGGACTGATCATTATCAGAACGCAACAGCAAAACACCACGTCGTACAAAGAGTGTCTCCTTGTGAGCAAAAAATCGGCGAACCAACGGGTCTCCGATCCGTTACTTTGAACAAGGGCCATTGCGTAGCAACAAAACGCAGAACGGGAGCCAGGACAGGGTCGGCACTTGTGGCTGTAGCTACACGACGAAAATCAATCGGAAACGATTCGACCACGTCATCGGTTTTCGCATCAACGAACATGCAAGCAAGTTCGGAGGAATCGAATGCCCTATCCTCAGCAACAGGCGAGCGGGACAACGCATCGTCGTTTCCGTTCTTAGCAGTGGACCGATACAAGATATCGTAGCGGTACTGCGAGAGGAAAATAGACCAGCGAATGAATTTCTGCGCTGTACGTGGAGGTACAGGCTTGGTCGGATGAAAAAGCGATGTCAAAGGTTTGTGGTCTGTGATTATGGTAAAGTGACGACCATAAAAGAAATCATGAAACTTTGTAACACCAAATACGATAGCGAACGCTTCTTTCTCGCTCTGTGAATAATTTCTCTGAGCAGGCGAGAGCAATTTGGACGCAAAGGCAATAGGGCGATAGTGCGATCCATCTTTGTGCGCAAGCACAGCACCGATCCCGAAATCCGATGCATCCACCATCAACAAAAGGGGCTTCTGGGGATCGAATGGCGTAAAGCAAGTATTGGAGAGCAACGCCAATTTCAACTGGCGGAAGGCGCGGTCGCATTCCGTCGTCCAGACGAACGGAACACCTTTACGGCGTAAGCGACGAAGCGGAGTTGAAATGGAAGAGGCGTGTGGTATATAACGTTGATAATAATTAATTTTTCCCAGCACACTCTGTAGCTGCTTCAAATTCTGCGGCGAAGGCAAGTCGTGTATGGCACGAAGGTGCGTGGGACTGGGATGTATGCCTTGGGCATTGAGTACATGTCCCAGGTATGGCAAGTCCCGAGCAAAAAACACACATTTGTCCTTCCGCAAGCGAAGACCATTTTGTCGCAAGACCTGAAATAATGTTCTGAGATTGGCCAAATGTTCTTCTTCCGTCTTTCCGGAGATCACACTATCGTCCAGATAATTTGCTGCAGTAGGGACCGACGCACAAACAGTTTGTAGATATTGCTGAAACGATGCAGGGGCGGATGCACACCTGAATGGCAGTCGTTTGAATTGATACAACCCAAGATGCGTGTTAACCACCAAAACGCGCTGGGATTCTTCGTCCACCGGTATTTGCAAGTACGCATCTGCGAGGTCCAACTTCGAAAAATATTTACCCCGGCACAGTTTGTCAAAAAGATCTTCCGAGCGGGGTAAAGGAAAAGTTGCAATCACTAGTTGTGGATTCACTGTTGTCTTGAAGTCCACACAAAGTCTCAATTTTCCGGAAGGTTTTTGCAAAATTACTAAGGGTAATGCCCAGAGAGAAGCCTGCACACGTTCAATTACACCTTGTGATTCCAAATCATGTAATGTTTTTGCGACCTAATCACGCAATGCGTGGGGAACATTGCGCGCTCTGAAAATTTTCGGTTGCGCGTTTACTTTCAGATCCAAATGTGCTTTATTGTTCTTAGCGCAACCGAGGCCCGGTGCAAAAATGTCTGCAAATTCTTCACATAGACAAGAAACACTGACGGCACCGTCTGGTTCACTGATAAGACCTGATTTACTATAGACAAGTTAAACAACTGAAATAAATCGAAACCAAACAAGTTCACTGTAGAAGAAGAACGAGGGACGTAAAATGACACAAGTTTTGTTTGTCCTTTGTATGTTGCAAGAAGGCTGCGCTGTCCTAACACAGGGATTTCGTGTCCTGAATAGCTATTTAACGTAACATTTGCGACACGCAACGGAGGTGTGCCCAGCAGTTTGTAAGTGTCTTGATTGACCAGTGAAACTGCAGCTCCTGTATCGAGCTGGAATGGTATCACTTTGCCGTTAATGTCCAAGTCTACAAAAAGTTTATTGTCCTGCTGACGACAAGAGCGACTGTCTCGTGCAGCGTGAACTGACACTGGTACATAATCACTTGCGACTTGACGGCAGTTCCGGCGATGTCGACGTGCACTATTTTTGGGACGAACACAGTCACTGTTAGAGAGTGGCACTGCGCGGAGTGGAATGAACTACATGAATTCCCATGGGCGAAGTTTCGCGAGCCTGAGTATCCTCGGTTCGATTCCGACTCCCGCGCGAAGCAAAGGGCCTGGAACGGTTTTGAGCTTCCGATCTGAGCTTTGTCTGGCAAACACTCTGAACATGTCCTTTTTTATTACAATAAAAGCAAATAGCTTGGCGTGACGGGCAATTCTCACGCGAATGTTTAGTAGCACATCGCGGGCATGATTTGATCACTGCATTTGCTTGCCGGCGCAGCACACGTGGCTGAGAGCCTGGAGGCAGCGGCGCGGCCTGGCGCGAGGGCTGTTTACCGCACCGTGCAGCCCGCCCGGCGGGCCGGTTAACCTGACACTGCTGGCGAAGTTTCAAATGATTCCTGAGCAAAGTCAAGTGTGTCCTGGCGATCCAATATGTCCATCACTTGTTGAAGGGGGGATTGACTAGTTTCAAAATCTTTTCCCTTATACGAACATCGGAAACGTTCTGTGCAATTGCATCACGTACCATAGTATCTGAATAAGGGAGTCCACATTGACACTCCAAAGCACAATCCCTAGTAAGGCCTTGCAAGGTTCCAACCCACTCCCGATTAGTCGGGCCTGCCGTATGTTTTATGCGAAAGAAGGTATACCGTTTGGCAACCACACTGACTGATTCTTTGAAATATGGATCTAATGCAGACAAAAGTTCTTCGTAGGACAGAGTTGCTACGTCGCGTCGGGGAAATAATTTGACTATCACACGGTACGTTTGTACCCCTACTGAGGACAACAAAAAGGGCTCCCGCTCGTTACCTTGAATTCTGTAGGCGGCGAGATGGAATCCAAATTGGCGTGACCACTCCGTCCAGCTTTCCAGTGCAGCACCAAAAGGTCGAAAGTGGATGCAACAGCGTATTGTGGCTGCGTTAGCGGTAAAGCGGCTGCCGAAGCATCGTTTTGCATCGAACGTTGACCCTGGACCAGCTGTCCAAGGGCAACCAGTAAGGCCTGAGTCTGCTGATTCTGTAAGCGATAAAATTCGGACAGTACATCTGGAGATTGTGGCGAAGCCATTACACAAGTAAATCAGGGCAATTTAGATAAGAACACTTTTACTCTCGTCGCCAATGTGTGGTTGGCAGGAGAGCTAAAACATTGTAACTGAAGGAGGCCTAAATGCACGCGTTTTAGCTCACGCAGGCTGGCATGAGGTCTGGAACATGACAAGAGAATTAGAATTGATAGAAACGGACGTAGCTGGTGGAATACTTAACTTTAATCCAGTAATGGAGAACGTCGCTCTTTATGGTACATGATTCACAATATCAATAGTACAGATACTGGCGCCTTGCTAGGTCGTAGCAAATAACGTAGCTGAAGGTTATGCTAACTATCGTCTCGGCAAATGAGAGCGTAGAAGTCAGTGAACCATCGCTAGCAAAGTCGGCTGTACAGCTGGGGCGAGTGCTAGGAAGTCTCTAGACCTGCCGTGTGGCGGCGCTCGGTCTGCAATCACTGATAATGGCGACACGCGGGTCCGACGTATACTAACGAACCGCGGCCGATTTAAAGGCTACCACCTAGCAAGTGTGGTGTCTGGCGGTGACACCACATTCCTCCCCCGCAAATCGGCGTACGGTTGTGGCATAAGGCTTCCGCCCGCCGTGGGGAGGACCCCATGTTGACGTATGCGACGAGGTGGATAGCCTAACAACAGGCGAGGCTGTGCCACCCGCACCCTGCCATTCGGACCGCGGGGAGCTAGGAAACGCCTGAAAACCTGCTCCAGGGTGCACGCCAACATGCGGTGTATGCGCCCGTAGAGAGACAGGAGTGGCCGAAGGGTCGACCTCCATCCGGCCGGAGCACCCGACGGGCGAAGACGACATATGGTAACGGGGCGGGCAAGAGTTCCACGTCGGAGGACAATTGGTCACTGGAAGCGATCGGCGGCGCGTGACCCAGGGAGGCGCCCGGCGGTTGCAGCGACGCGTTCACTGCAGGCATCGCCAGCGGGAGAACAGGCGGCGGCGGCGGTGGCGGCGGCGCGTCGCCATGGGGCAACTTGGAAGGCAGCGTCGGTAACACCTGGGGCTGAGGCGAGCCAGTAGATGGGTCCCCGGGGCGCTGACCGGACGGCACCGTCGCTGAAAGCAGACGGCGAGCGGCAGATCCCGTGCGACGACAGAGGCGCAGCTGATTGAGATGCCGACGCACCTCGCCAGAGGCCCCCCAAAGGCTAGGAAGTCTCTCTAGACCTGCTGTGTGACGGCGCTCGGTCTGCAATCACTGACAGTGGCGACACGCGGGTCCGACGTATACTAATGGACCGCGGCCGATTTAAAGTCTACCACCTAGCAAGTGTGGTGTCTGGCGGTGACACCACACTTATTCAGCCGGAAAGCACGTCGCGCTTTATGTTTATTTCATAACGACGACATCTGCCCACCTCGGAATCGCAGGTGTTGCGTGGAGGACGCTGTTCCTCGTGCATCATTCATCCCGCGTCAGCTTTTACACGATCCGTATTCGCTCGTTGTCCTGCTGACAGTAAACGCCAGTTTGGGTCGGAGACGGCGTTTCACATTTAATGAAGGCGCACAGCTGTCGACCGGACCACGTTGTACAAACTGGTGCTGGAACCGCTAGAGGTGTCAACCGAGAGAGCTAAAATTCACAAATGTGCGACTTAAGCTTCGTTCGCAGGCTGCGCAGTGGGCGGAAACGGTAGTCATGAGCAGCTCACGATATCAGGACATCCACTATCATATGCTCAACCGCTGACCGCGACACACACTCCAGAAGCAAATAATTGGTCCGTCTGGTACTTCCTCAGAACAGAGAGTTCGATATCACCTTCTGTAGGAACACAGCATTTCGTCTGAAAATGACGAATCGAAACATTCTCGAAACTTTACTTTAAGACGGCGTTGTTACTTCCTAATTGCCCAGCAATCTTTCATTTGTGAAACTGTACGAGAATATATTCTCCTACAGCATACCAGTATCCAGAAAAACGCAACATCTTGATCTTATTGCATGCTCTAAATGTTTACCAATCATAATATGATTTCCTCTCCATTCTCTGATGGAAGTCTATCGGTTTATCGTCTTCAGAGCTATAAATTCTGATAAAAAACATTTTCTTCCAGGTGACCGCCATGAGACTATAGTGGTCACCTCAAGTTTCAGATTACAGAGCGAGGTTATTGTTTTCACTGACCATATATTTTGTATTTTTCATATCAAAATTTGTAAGGATGCAGTCTGACATTCCGATACTGCAGACGCACAACTTCCACGATGAGTTGCTTCACATGTTATGCAGTGACATGGATACAGCCCGCATAGGTGTGCACGTGAATTGACAGTGATCTCACCAGATAACGCCAATCACACTCTAATACGGCTGGGATCTAAAGGACTGTTCGCATATTTACCGGACATGCACACTCATTTTCAACCTTCAGCATGCCTTTTTACAGTAAAACAGATATTTTTCTTTTTCTGATTTTTCGTATTACGTAGAATAGAAACAGTGTTCTCTCCGGTGTCTGAGTCGCCAGACTTTCTGTTCCGCTGAAGGCCCATAGTATCACGAGAAGCTCAAAATTCAAAACATAATGTGAGTTACATGTTTTCACTGAACACGTATTTATATTTTTCATGTTAAAGTTTGTAGGGATACAGTGCTGCTTTCCGTTACTGCAGATTCACATATATCCATGATGTGGTGCTTCTGACGCTAAGCAGTGGTATAAAAATGGCTTGCAAAGATACTGTATGTACGTGTCTTAACGCGAAGTACTGTTCTTTTACCATACCCTATCGAAGAGGATAGCCCACTCTGCAGCCGAGGTCGCTGTCGCACGGTGTAAGGTGCATGTATCATGAGAAATGACAGTTGGTCTGAAATGTTTGCCACTTTGAGTGTCTTTGGATGTCTGAACACGAGTGATTTGCATTATTACGTAGAAACGAGCGAGTGAGTTAATCGCCTGAAGAGAGAGAAAGAGAGAGAGAGAGAGAGAGAGAGAGAGAGAGAGAAATTGTGTTGAGTCGTCACTGAGTGAGGACCTTTGATGGCGGACGAGCTTAACAGAGAGTGAATTTTACCTGAGGTGTTCCTTGGTGCGACCGGCTATAGAGGATGGATCTTTTATCTTTAGATAGAAGGCAACATGCCTTGAGTTTCTATTTACTGCAAACGTTATCCGAGTAATTATTGTAAAGGCTATGTTGTTTTTAATAATATCTGCGTTTTGGTATCAGTCATGAGCTCAGAATCTTAATTATCATTCTTACTAAAAGTATCGCATTAGAAATACAAAACAGTGAATGTTACGTGATTTAAGTACTATTTGTATGAGTTAATTTTTACGGTAAATGTCAATGCTAAGGAAAAACTCTTGTTCATGCCAGTGTGCGTGAACTGTTAGCTGCATTATTGGAAAGATATCAAAATTCTGATTTGTAGAAGCAGCCTGAAGGAAATGATAAGGCAATTACCCGTGCAGGAACTACGTCAGTGTCGTGCCGTTAAGTAATTCATATTCCTGCAGTATGCAGACAGAGTAGAACTGAGTTATTCATTGCACAAGTAAGAAGCAATTGTAGGGTCTAAACGAACTTTCCGAGAATAATGTAGGAATAGTACTCATTTGCAAAGTTTCCACATAGTTTAGCATATGCGTTTTTCTAACAGGGCACAGTTTTAACTGTTAGCCATTGAGTGTGATCCATAAGGAAGCCATTCTGCGCATTTTTTGTATTTAATCTCATTTACAAGTATTAAGTGGCACCCCTCAAGTCAAAGGCAGTTCACGCACTTAATGTTTGTGTTCCAAATTAGGGTAGGTAAGCCTAATTTACATCAGAATACAAGGGCGATACTACACAATTTACAGTTACCAATTGTGAGCGTAAAACTTTGAGCGTCTGTACATCGACTCTCGATTCGGCAGAAGCCCGTCCGAATTCTGGTGGTTCAAAAATGGCTCTGAGCACTGTGGGACTTAACTTCTGAGGTCATCAGTCCACTAGAACTTAGAACTACTTAAACCTAACTAACCTAAGGACATCACACACATCCATGCCCGTGGCAGGATTCGAACCTGCGACAGTAACGGTCGCGCGGTTCCAGACCGCAGCGCCTAGAACCGCTCGGCCACCCCGGCCGGCTGACTTGCTCAATTTGTCAAGTTCTTTCTTCTGAATAAATCATACAATTCTTGTGGAACTGTAATAATTTATTTGTCTGTACATGTACATCACATCTACCAATTTCCGCCTCTTTAAGATGATTCCTGCTTGTAGAGTTCTTTGCTTGTCTTACACTGTGTTACGATGTGACACATCACATGAACAAGATGTAGATATACGGAAAGAATTGTTACTTGTGGCACAATAAGAAGAACACTTAAGGTAAAACAAGGAAAGAGACACAACTAAAATTTTATAAAGTTATGACAATACGCATTTCATTACATGAGAGCGGTAATTTTGAAGCTGAGAAATGAAGTTTTACTGCAACGAGAAACCTCAGAATACCTAAGAAACTCTACACTCGGGAAGGCAAAATTAGAGACGAAGTAATAACGGAAGAATTAGGATTGCAACCAATAATCTCAAAGGCAATACGATATAAAGAAAAACGGTGACAACATGTACTTCGTATGCCATCACAAAGACCTAATCTAGCAATCGCCTATTAACCATGGACCAAGATAAGTATGAGAAGAACAAATGGTGAGACAAGAACGGCCGTAGGCCTAATCCTGGCGTAGCAGGCCGTACAAATTCCCAATCTTTTCGCTGTACAATCTCACCTCTTTATCGAATGGTGATGAAATGATGACAAAAATACAAACACCCTTTCCCCGGGTGGAGAAAATTCCCAACCCAGCTGGGAATCGAACCAGGGGCCCCGTGAGCGAAAGACAGCAACACTAGTCAGTAGATCGCGAGCTGCGGACTGCAACTCTGTAGTGAGATAGATAACATTTGGGCCTTACTTTCAACGGATGGTTTATTATCCAAATGCAATGGAAGTTCAGATAAAGTCCAGGGAAGTTATAATTGAATGATAAGCAAATTAGAATTTCTTATGCATAGCGTGCGATCTGAAGTGATAGTAGTATCACTGATAGTGAATACTGAAGTTGCATGATGATTTGGGGCGTCAATGTTAAATCGTGCATTGAACTTTCACTGAAATATTAGGAATTGTGTAACTCAATTGGTAGTTATTTGCTGTTTCAGGGACAACACCGAGGATTATTACAAAAAAATGTCGAATTCAGTTCACGTGAATTTTGAGCCAAGCAGTTGAAAGTTGAGCTGTTAACGGCATTTAATTTGGATAAGGTTTTGCAAGAGCCTAATTGAAAGCTACAGATTTATTGCAGTCAGTTTAATCTGTCAGTGCCAAACACTGAAGTGAAGTTCGTGTACTCATACTTACAATTCTTGGTGGGCGTGTTGTCTCTGACGACATATCTTACTCGGTCAACATCAGTCTTGATGGTGTTGACTCGGTTTGACCATTGGTCATTAACCCACATAAACGGAGTTTGTAGTGCGAAATTTAATGGACACAGTTATGTAAGCGATTCTGTACTCTTTATAGGCTTGTCAGAAGAAATTATCATTATAAATGTATATACAAAAAAAAGAAGAAATTGGAACCAGAGATTAACGAACTGTTAGAACATCGATTTCTTCAGACTTCGTTTGTTTCTTACCAGGAAACGGAATTCAGCATTATACGTATCTCACAAATATTGCTGTTTCTATTTCTAGTTGGCGAACAGGATCTACTTTCGAAGAATTGGACTTAAGAGGAGAATTAATTGGATGAATATTAATGCAGATTGATTTCTTGCTTGGTTAGACTGCGATTGCGTGCCTCTGGCGTGGCGACACACAGTCACGGCATCAGTTATATAAGAAGTAAAGTGCATTACCGACTTTCTTCGTAGGAAGTTTGCACTTGACATGAGGATCTACTCAAGCGCAATTGGTCGCAGGTAAACTGCTGGTTAGCATTGGTTCTCGCTATCTCGGATCTGTCGCACTATCGTCAACATGTATACACACATTCTCAAAGACCCCCTGCCTACATTGGCCAGTTTTCTTTCAGACACAACAATCACTCTTCGCGGTGAGATTGTTCTAAGTATACGGAAAAGAAGTTCTTTCTTAGTCTGAGTGACTTAGTTGACATCCCACAAGCGTCGCCGAGATATAACTTTACATAAATTAAACGTGATAATTGTGAATATAAACATGTCATATATGCTCATCGTAGTGTTCACATAACAAAGTAGTAGAAAAATGTCATCTCATTAATGCATGTGACATTGCGGTTAAGACGAGCCTTTCGATACATCCTCTCCGAGAGCTACCAGATCCCAGTGTCGCAAGAGAGCTTCTGTAGACTTTGGAAGGTATGGAGAAGAACCAGAGACAAGACGACACTCTGCATAAGACCGAGAGATCAATTGGAATAACACATTGCCCATGAAACGTAGAGGTCCCGATTAAATAAGTCAGAGTTCATCGAAACTCTTATATATAGCACTCCGTCTTGAGTTCACGAATGGCCTACCGGGACCATCCGACAGCCGTGTCATCCTCATCGAGGATCTACATCTACATCTACATCCATACTCCGCAACCCACCTGACGGTGTGTGGCGGAGGGTACCCTGAGTACCTGGACGGTACGCCCGACAGCGCTTAACTTCGGTGATTTAACGGGAACCGATGTATCTACTGCGGCAAGGCCGTTGCCCCAAACGCTTATATATGCTACTTTTATTTTTAAATATCTCGTGTCGCCACACTAATATTTTTTTCTATGAGTATCCTTAATCTGGATACATTCATTCTGTATTCGTGCTCCTCTGAAAAGTTTGATAAACGAACAAAAGATGTAAAGCTGAAAAATAAACATCATACCAAAAATACACATAAGGTGTCTTGACATCTCATGACTGAGTAATCTAAAAATATATATTTTGTTTCTCCCATGCTCTGAACTTGGTTAGTTATAAAATAATGCCGCAAAATTAGTTGCATGGCTTGCGTTTTTCATGTATTTTCTGTTTATACTCAAATAATACAAATGTTAAATGTAACAACGGAAAGGAAACAAAAGAAAGGAACGTTGAACAACACACAACATAACTGAAACTGGAAACAATATACACACAAAACGGCGGTCTATCTAAATGAACGTGTTTAATGCAGAAAGACACTATTATACGAATAAACACGGTATTAACTTGTTTTGTAAATAACATTATATTATTGTTTAAAAATGGTACAGCTTACAATTTTAACTTCCCACAAATTTTCAATGCACCGCATACTCTGCTAAAGGGTAAAAAGTTGTCACCTTAAAATAAATATTCGAAATATAAGAAAGAAACTGTAACCTTCTCTTGCAGAAAATTTAATTCTTCGACTTTCGCCTTGTTGTATCTTATTTTGGTTACTGATGTTGCCTCGAAATTTAAATCTTCAATCTAAAAAAAAAAATTGAAGGTTTTTAACATGTACATAAAATGAATCCGAACGGGAAGTGTCTGCATTGACATTGTATCTCAGGAAAATGGCAGTAGGTGGCTTATTAAATATGATATAAGAAATGAACTGATAGCAAGAACCAACATCATACTCATCGTTATCCAGATTCCAGATCGCATGAACTAACATCATAATCATGTGTTCAGATTCAAGATGGCAGTAATTATGAAGAAAGTGATTTATGACCAGTGCATTTTAGCAGCGCTGCACTATTGCTTCGATACCTAGACAATGCGTGGATAATAAAAAATTAAAAAAAAAGAGTGTTCTATGGCAGTTCTATAAATGAATAACTCTTTAAAAGAATTTAAAATTTGAATATATGGCACTATAGGTTGAAATAAAACATCCACTTGCTCAAAACATGTTTACTGGAGCAAATAGATTATCGTCCTATACAACAAATGTTGCCATCCTGGCCACCAAAAACAGAATGGATACAACTCATTCTTAGATCAGATCAATTAGATTAGGTTTTCGTTCCATAGATCCGTGCTGAGGAGATCCTCGTGGATGTGGAACATGTTCTTTTTTTTTTCTGCAGAGTCCCTTCCCACACCCACCGTGTCGTCACATCTGCCAACTAGAGAGGGTGCATTCATTATCTAATAGCAACTTAAAATACATCTCTGTGCTCATGTAACTACACACTGCATTGAAGTGGTGGCTGTGACTCTTATTGTCACAGTACTCCTTATTTAAATTTTCAGTGGAATAATAAGAGGAGCAATATCAAATAGGACCGTTGCTATTCACAATATACATAAATGACCTGGTGGATGATATCGGAAGTTCACTGAGACTTTTTGCGGACGATGCTGTGGTATAGCGAGAGGTTGTAACAGTAATAAATTGTACTGAAATGCAGGAGGATCTGCAGCGAATTGACGCATGGTGCACGGAATGGCAATTGAATCTCAATGTAGACAAGTGTAGTGCGCTGCGAATACATAGAAAGAAAGGTCTCTTACCATTTAGCTACAATATAGCAGGTCAGCAACTGGAAGCAGTTAATTCCATAAATTATCTGGGAGTACGCATTAGGAGTGATTTAAAATGGAATGATCATGTACAGTTGATCGTCGGTAAAGCAGATGCCAGACTGAGATTCATTGGAAGAATCCTAAGGAAATGCAACCCGAAAACAAAGGAAGCAGGTTACAGTACGCTTGTTCGCCCACTGCTTGAATACTGCTCAGCAGTGTGGGATCTGTACCAGATGAGGTTGATAGAAGAGATAGAGAAGATCCAACGGAGAGCAGGATCATTTAGTAATTGCGAAAGCGTTACGGAGATGATAGATAAACTCCAGTGGAAGACTCTGCAGGAGAGACGCTCAGTATCTCGGTACGGGCTTTTGTTGAAGTTTCGAGAACATACCTTCACCGAGGAGTCAAGCGGTATATTGCTCCCCCCTACGTATATCTCTCGAAGAGACCATGAGGATAAAATCAGAGAGATTAGAGCCCACACAGAGGCATACCGACAATCCTTCTTTCCACGAACAATACGAGACTGGAATAGAAGGGAGAACCGATAGAGGTACTCAGGGTACCCTCCGCCACACAACGTCATGTGGCTTGCGGAGTATGGATGTAGATGTAGACGTAAAAATCCGAATAATTACATGATCGATAGTTCATCCATCCTAAGGATCGACAATGTCGACAACTTTTGCCTGACCTCGATATCGATACTGGCAAGACACCAAAATATATGGCATAAATGTCCGCATCTATTAATTGCTTGACTTGGATGCTTAAATTTTTCACACGGCGAAGGGACCGTAGAACCCAGTATGTGATACGAATTTCATATGTCTACACGTCCCTGCGAAAAAAAGGATTTTAATAGAAGAGCAGAAAGAGAGAAACGGATAACAAATGACAAGAATTATTTGTTTCGTTTGTCATAATTAAAAATAAACTATTTTCAGATTTTTGCGTTACTAGTACTCTGAAAGCTTGCCTCTTGCAAAATTTCTTTACTCTGGGTAATGGAGTAGTACATTTTGATGAGTGGGTTTGTGAGTATCAAAATGTGTGGAATAAATGCCGTATCTTTTCACGGCATTAACGTAGAAACTAAAATTTTGTTCATTGTCAAAGGACAGTAGAACTTTGTGTGTGACATAAATCTCAACTTGATACGTCGAGCGTTACCTGAGAAGGGCTCTTAACAGTTGGACGGACAGACAGACAGACAAACTGACAACAAAGTGATACTATGAGCTACCCGTTTTTACCGATTGAGGTACCTAACACTAAAGAAATGTTGCAGCTGCCCGTAAGATAAGTACACCAGCATTACTCTACCACTTGGCTGGTGTGAGAGGTTACGCCGGCCGGAGTGGCCGTGAGGTTCTAGGCGCTACAGTCTGGAACCGAGTGACCGCTACGGTCGCAGGTTCGAATCCTGCCTCGGGCATGGATGTGTGTGATGTCCTTAGGTTAGTTAGATTTAATTAGTTCTAAGTTCTAGGAGACTGATGACCTCAGAAGTTAAGTCGCATAGTGCTCAGAGCCATTTTTTTTGTGAGATGTTACCTGGGGGGTTCACTCGGGCCGAACCGCACAATAACCCTGAGTTCGGTGTGGGCCGGCGGATGGGTGAAGTGGACTGTGGTAGTCGTCATGGGGTTGCGGACCACTGCGGCTGCGGCCGAGACGGAATTTCTTCGTCGTTTCTAGGTTCGCAGTTAACATAACATAACGTAACGTAACGTAACATAATATTGAAACAAGCGACAAATACACTCCTGGAAATTGAAATAAGAACACCGCGAATTCATTGTCCCAGGAAGCGGAAAACTTATTGACACATTCCTGGGGTCAGATACATCACATGATCACACTGACAGAACCACAGGCACATAGACACAGGCAACAGAGCATGCACAACGTCGGCACTAGTAGAGCGTATATCCACCTTTCGCAGCAATGCAGGCTGCTATTCTCCCATGGAGACGATCGTAGAGATGCTGGATGTAGTCCTGTGGAACGGCTTGCCATGCCATTTCCACCTGGCGCCTCAGTTGGACCAGCGTTCGTGCTGGACGTGCAAACCGCGTGAGACGTCGCTTCATCCAGTCCCAAACATGCTCAATGGGGGACAGATCCAGAGATCTTGCTGGCCAGGGTAGTTGACTTACACCTTCTAGAGCACGTTGGGTGGCACGGGATACATGCGGACGTGCATTGTCCTGTTGGAACAGCAAGTTCCCTTGCCGGTCTAGGAATGGTAGAACGATGGGTTCGATGACGGTTTGGATGTACCGTGCACTATTCAGTGTCCCCTCGACGATCACCAGAGGTGTACGGCCAGTGTAGGAGCCCCACACCAGGATGCCGGGTGTTGGCCCTGTGTGCCTCGGTCGTTTCCAGTCCTGATTGTGGCGCTCACCTGCACGGCGCCAAACACGGATACGACCATCATTGGCACCAAGGCAGAAGCGACTCTCATCGCTGAAGACGACACGTCTCCATTCGTCCCTCCATTCGCGCCTGTCGCGACACCACTGGAGGCGAGCAGCACGATGTTGGGGCGTGAGCGGAAGACGGCCTAACGGTGTGCGGGACCGTAGCCCAGCTTCTTGGAGATGGTTGCGAATGGTCCTCGCCGATACCCCAGGAGCAACAGTGTCCCTAATTTGCTGGGAAGTGGCGGTGCGGTCCCCTACGGCACTGCGTAGGATCCTACGGTCTTGGCGTGCATCCGTGCGTCGCTGCGGTCCGGTCCCAGGTCGACGGGCACGTGCACCTTCCGCCGACCACTGGCGACAACATCGATGTACTGTGGAGACCTCACGCCCCACGTGTTGAGCAATTCGGCGGTACGTCCACCCGGCCTCCCGCATGCCCACTATACGCCCTCACTCAAAGTCCGTCAACTGCACATACGGTTCACGTCCACGCTGTCGCGGCATGCTACCAGTGTTAAAGACTGCGATGGAGCTCCGTATGCCACGGCAAACTGGCTGACACTGACGGCGGCGGTGCACAAATGCTGCGCAGCTAGCGCCATTCGACGGCCAACACCGCGGTTCCTGGTGTGTCCGCTGTGCCGTGCGTGTGATCATTGCTTGTACAGCCCTCTCGCAGTGTCCGGAGCAAGTATGGTGGGTCTGACACACCGGTGTCAATGTGTTCTTTTTTCCATTTCCAGGACTGTATTTGTGGAGTTATTCAGAGGGCATAAATTACACTAACACTAACAGTACGTTGACGGTATTTATCTGTCAAAATATCCAATGAAAATTATGACAGTAAAAATCATTTTATGAACATTTATAAAATTTTCATTAAACAAATCAGTCCACCTGGTCAGAATTAGTTTCAGAACAGCAGTTTCAGTTTCTGGCCTTAAATAAGTATGTCGTCGAATTAGACTGACATATAATGCTTTGTTAAATGAAAATACCACACAGATCAATTTTAGACAAAAAGTATATGTTAGTTCTTCAATATAATGTGTGAAAAAGTAATGAACAGATTTTTTATGTAACAAAGTTTTCTGTTTTTTCAATCAACAATATTGTCCCCTTCAAAGTAGTTCCCTTCTACAACTGTACACTGGCGGAGTCGTTGTTCCCTGTCTTGGTACCAGCACTGGAAGGTTTCAGTTTGTAGGACGTTTAACACGTCGGTCACATTCTTTTAAATGTTCCACAGTCCCAAAACGACGGCCTTTTACGAAATTTTTCAATTTCGAAAAAAGAAAAAAAAGTCACAAGGATTAAGATCCAGGAATGCCTTTTGAGGTCAAAAATTCCGTGACGGAAGTGGCCGTGTGACGAGGGGCGTTGTCATGATTCAGTGTCCACCTGTCTGCAACATCCGGCCTCACTCGATTCACTATTTTCCTGAGCCTTTCAAGGACATCTTTGTAAAACGCTTGTTTGGCAGTTTTTCCCGGAGGACAAAATTCCTTATATGCGATATCCCTAATGTGATCTTTACTTTGTTCATTCGGGACCTTCTACTCAGTTGTGAGATTCTTCGGTACTGTTTTGGCAGAAACCTCTCGCACGTGCAAAATTTCGGCCAAAATTTCATGAAAGGTAAAAGTGTTTAACAGTTCACCAATCATCCGTATTGTTAAACGTTGGTCTGATCTCACAACAGTCAGCCCATGTTCGACGTTTTGTCGGTTTTTGAAGCTGAAGGTCTCCCTGAGCGAGATTCATCTTAAGCGTGTTCTTGGACTTCCAAAAACGGTCTTCGTCAGCGAAAAACTTTTTCTCATCATAAAGAAGGTTCCCCATAGGTCTGTTTCAACTATTCAGAGATCACACTCGCAGATTCCCCAAGTTTAACACAAGACTTGGTGGTATAACTTTACTCTAAATTCATTTGTTTCATTTTCGTACCAGGCAACAAAAACACAGCTTCCCTGATGGCACCCTCAAAAATTACGTGATGGCTGTACAGAGCTGAAACTTGGACTTAGCATCCGGAAGGGATGAATACACAGGTCTACGCAAGAAAAACAACACGGTGTTGCCAGATCGCTCGCAGTGTTGTCAAGCTAATTACTTTTTCACACGCCTAGTTAGTCAAATTTCCCTACACCTTTGGAATTAAGATTTGTGGAACATTTATATAAGTGAAACAGCGACAAATGGGAAATTGCTCTAGTGGATATACAGGCTGCAAATGGGAAAATCCACTGCCATAAGCGATTTCGACAAAGAGCAGGTTATTATGATCCAGAACCTGGGAACTGTGAAACTGGTAGGCTGTTCTCGTCCTGCTGTCATGAGCATCTATGGAAAGTGGTTGAAAGACGGTATTGCCATGAGTGGGCAGCAAGTTGATGGACGTCCACTCCACATCACAGACCATAGAGGTCCGACGGCGGCATGCACCTCTGAAAACAGGATAAGCGACAATTTTGACAGATCCGAGGACAGAGTGCAATGTTGATGTTGGCTATAGTGTTTTTGGGGCAGCCTCTCCAGTGGACATATATGAACATTGGATCCTGTAGTAGATGACACCTACAAATCCCCATGTTGGCCCAACGACATGGTCAGCCACGATTGCAGTCGCCACATGAACATCGATATTAAACTGCACATCAATGGAAACATGTCAGCTGGTCAGATGAATCATGTTTCTTGTTACACCAGGTCGATGGTCGATGGACGAAAGTCGCTAAGCGTGCTCTAAATATGCACTGCAGCATGCAGGCTTCCATGGGGTCTGCAACAGTAATCAAAGACAGGAAGATTGTTGTGGACTACGTGAACATTATTCTGGAATACCTGCATTCTTTCAGCTTTATGCCTTCCCCAGTGGCGATGGCATATTCCAGCAGGATACTTCCCACATCACGGGGTCAGAATCCTGAGACTGTAGTTTAACCGGCAAGGTTGTGAAATTACATTTGCCTTAGCCACCAAGATCGCCTGATCTGAACAAATTTGGGACAAGTTTGGGTGCCTGCTCCAGACCCACAAAACAGTGGCTGGTAATTTAGGGAAGTGCGTGACGTCTTCATAGACTTCTCGTTCCACGTACCACTAGAAAACTACAAAGGACGTTTTCAACCCGTGCCACGTAAAATCACTTCTGTATTGTCTTCGAAAGGTGGACCTACATGCTTTTAAGGAGATGGTCATTACGTTTTGCCTCATCAGTACACGTCAGTGCAGTTATCACCTTTCATTCTCTATCCTCAAGGGTGGGGTAAGCTGTCTGAGATTTGGCCCTTGGCAAAACTCCGTCCTTTTCAGAGAAATCCCAGCGATCTGGAACTGGAACAGTTGGGATTCAATTGGGAATACAGAAAGCTTCGGAGTACTTGGTAAGAGGATTATCCATGTGCAGTTCGGCGATTTCTTGAAAAAAAATATTCTTAATGAATTAGAACGCTTTTTTACACAATTTCTAGTTTTGAAGATGTAGCTGACGAGAGCATCCACGATCTGTTAAATAACAAAGCCGTATTACCGTGATATGAGCAGTTAAGTAACATTACCAAAGTACTGTCTTCAAGCAGGGGTACCAGTCTTGTTGAGGCACTATCATTATAAGTATATACGTTTTCCGAAACAGCTGTTAGCAGTGTGTTTCGACTATTACGTTGCATAGTTTTCTGCTCAGAAGATAAGTCGTAAGCTGGAGATTCAGAGACAGATCCCAGAACATCATTTTATGTAACATGAATGACCACGTGTCTTTATATTTCAGATCTATAAACAGGAAAGGTTAGATTAGCAGTGTTATATTACTCTCACATATCGCTAAGCAGTATTTTCCCATTTTCTGCCATTAATGCTGTGGTTACTTTATTGGGAGCATTCGTGCTTTTCTCACTGGAAAGCTGCGCTCCTGGTATGGTGTTAGGGCCCTGCTGTCGGCAGAAGGCAATACGAGAATCTTATGGATAGAGAGAGTCTCCTTTGGGAGAGGGGCAATTTTTGCGTAAATGGGCAGTTACCTTCTTCGTGCTTTAGTTGGCAGAGCCAAAATCTGGCCTAGTTTAGGATAGGGCTGCCATCCCACCATTGCCATCCCCAGAGAATAATTATGACTTTTTTGCCTGTTCTACACAACCATCATAAGGTCGATATGTTGCAGCTCATCCCAGCCAGTGTAAGAAGGACAGCAGGATTTGCTCCAAAATTTTGATCACCCGGTCGAATTGAGTCGCCCCATCACTGAGCTTGGTGTAAAGAGACACTGCTTTAATCCAGCAATAATTTAATGTTTGTTAAGTGAATTTTGTACCCGAAGAGCAGGAAGTTCCTGCTGCATTGACATTTTTTGGGAATAATCAGTATCCTTATCTATCACATTGGTAAAATCGTTGTCACTACATCTACATTTATACTCCGCAAGCCACCCAACGGTGTGTGGTGGAGGGCACTTTACGTTCAAAATGCTTCAAATGGCTCTGAGCACTATGGGACTTAACACCTATGGTCATCAGACCCCTAGAACTTAGAACTACTTAAACCTAACCAACCTACGCACATCACACAACACCCAGTCATCACGAGGCAGAGAAAATCCCTAACCCTGCCGGGAATCGAACCTGGGAACCCGGGCGTGGGAAGCGAGAACGCTACCGCACGACCACGAGCTGCGGACGCACTTTACGTGACACTGTCATTACCTCGCTTTCCTGTTCCAGTCGCGTATGGTTCGCGGGAAGAACGACTGCCGGAAAGCCTCTGTGCGCGCTCGAATCTCTCTAATTTTACATTCGTGATCTCCTCGGGAGGTATAAGCAGGGGGAAGCAATATATTCGATACCTGAACATAAAAGCTACACCGCGATGCAGAGCGCCTCTCTTGCAGAGTCTGCCACTTGAGTTTGCTAAACATCTCCGTAACGCTATCACGCTTACCAAATAACACTGTGACGAAACGCGCCGCTCTTCTTTGGATCTTCTCTATCTCCTCCATCAACCCGATCTGGTTCGGATCCCACACTGATGAGCAATACTCAAGTATAGGTCGAACGAGTGTTTCGTAAGCCACCTCCTTTGTTGATAGACTACATTTTCTAAAGACTCTCCCAATGAATTTGAGCGTGGTACCCGCCTTACCAACAATTAATTTTATATCGTCATTCCACTTCAAATCGTTGCGTACGCATACTCCCACATATTTTACCGAAGTTACTGCTACCAGTGTTTGTTCCGCTATCATATAATCATACAATAAAGGATGCTTTTTTCTATGTATTCGCAATACATTACATTTCTCTATGTTAAGGGTTAGTTGCCACTCCCTGCATCAAATGCCTATCCACTGCAGATCTTCCTGCATTTCGCTACAATTTTCTAATGCTGCAACTTCTCTGTACACAACAGAGAGTTTTTGAAAGAGTTGAGGGTGGAAGACTAAGTTTCGACGCATTCGTGTGCCAGTCACCATGAATTTGGTATCCAGGCGACCGCCTGGTGCTGACGAGCGCGCACTTAAATAAAAGGTGTACAACTGTGCTTCCGCCGTTTGCCGATAGATGGTGACAAAGTTAAGTAGAGGTCGAAAGAAACATATCTCAGACGTCAGGCAGTTAGCTTGGACCTCGGTCAACATAATCCACTTCAAATCGTTCCGTACGCATACTCCCACATATTTTACAGAAGTTACTGCTCTATTTGAGTTCGCATCATAAACTTGTTCTTGACTGAAAATGTAAGTTTACGAGCCTAATTCTCGTTATTTGCAGGAGGTGTTACTGTTTTGTTTAGTATGAAGAAAACAGTGGCTGAGTCTCATCGAATGCTCTCAAGTACGTATGGTAAGGACGCTATTAGTGAAAGAACGTGTCGTGAATGGTTGCAACGCTTCAAGAACGGTAATTTTAACGTCGTAGACCGGCATAGTTGTGGAAGAGAGAATGTTTTCGAAGATGCAGAACTGGAGACACTGTTGCGTGAATACTCGCGTCAAACTCAAGAAAAATCGGCACGATTAGTGGGAGTGACACAGCAAGCCATTTCAAAACGTCTCAAGGCTATGTGCATTATTCAGAAAAAAGGAACTTTGGTCCCGTGTGAGCTGAAACCAAAACACGTTGAACGGCGCTTGCGTGTTTGTGAACAGTTGCTTCAGAGGCAAAAACGGAAAGGATTTCTACATTGGATTGTGACCGGGGACGAAAAATGGGTTCATTATGATAACCCTCAACGCAAAAATTCTTGGGGATATCTCAGCCATGCTTCCACGTCGACGGCCAGACCGAATATTCACGGCTCTAAGATCATGCTCTGCATGTGGCGGGACCAGCTCGGCGTCGTGTGGCTACTGTGAGATGTTAAAACCAAGTGAAACAATCACAAGTGCTCGTTATCGAAGGCAATTAATGCGTTTGAGTAGAGCATTAAAAGGCAAACGTCCGCAATACAGCGAGAGACACGATAAAGTGATTTTGCAGCACGACAATGCTCGACCCCACCTTGCAAAAGAGGTCAAAACGTACTTAGAAACGTTAAAATTGGAATTCCTACCCCACCCGCCGTATTCTCCAGACATTACTCCCTCTGTTCAGATCAATGGCGCATGGCCTTCCGATCTATGAAGAAGTCACAAACTGAACCGATTCGTGGATCGCATCAAAAGATCAACAATTTTTTCGACGCGGGATTCGTACACTGCCCGAAAGATGGGAAAAGTAATGGCTAGCGACGGAAAATACTTTGAATGATACATGCATAATCAATTTGTTTCATTAAAACCTCAAATGTTGGGGAAAAACGGCGGAAGCAAAGTAGTACACCTTGTATAAGTTTCACAATGTGTCTTAGCACGATCCGTACCGCTAGCAGCCGGCTGCTTACACTTTCTGATACGCAGATTGAGTTGTCCAATTAATTATAATTTGCAATTTTGTCTCATCAACATTGGATTTGCGGGTTTCCCAGATAAGGATAACTTGTTGCATTTTCTCCACGCATTCAAACAAGGTTGGCGCCGGTGGCGACACCTGCAACGTGCTGACACGAGGAAAGTTTCCAACCGATTTCTCATACAGAAACAGCAGTTGACCGGCGTTGCCAGGTGAAACGTTGTTGTGATGCCTCGTGTAAGGAGGAGAAATGCGTACCATCACGTATCGGCCTTCGATAAAGGTCGGATTGTAGCCTGTCGCGATTCCCGTTATCGTATCGCGACATTGCTGCTCGCTTTGGTCGAAGTCCAAAGACTGTTAGCAGAATATAGAATCGGTGGGTTCAAGAGGGTAATACGGAACGCCGTGCTGGATCCCAACGGCCTCGTATCACTAGCAGTCGAGATGACAAGCATCTTATCCGCATGGCTGTAACAGATCGTGCAGCCACGTCTCGATCCCTTAGTCAACAGATGGGGACGTTTGCAAGACTACAACCATCTGCACGAACAGTTAGACGACGTTTGCAGCAGCATGGACTATCAGCTCGGAGACCATGGCTGCGGTTACCCTTGACGTTGGATCACAGACAGGAGCGCCTGCGATGGTGTACTCAACGACACGAACCTGGGTGTACGAATGGCAAAACGTCATTTTTTCTGATGAATCCAGGTTCTGTTTACAGCGTCATGATGGTCGCATCCGTGTTTGGCGACATCACGGTGAACGAACATTGGAAGCGTATTTTCGTCATCGCCATACTGGCATATCACCGGGCGTGATGGTATGGGGTGCCATTTGTTACACGTCTCAGTCACCTCTTGTTCGCATTGACGGTACTTTGAACAGTGGACGTTACTTTTCAGATGTGTTACGACCCGTGGCTCTACCCTTCTTTCGACCCCTACGAAACTCTATATTTCAGCGGGATAATGCACTACCGCATGTTGCAGGTCCTGTACGGGCCTTTCTGGATACAGAAAATGTTTGACTGCTGTCCTGGCTAGCACATTCTCCAGATCTCTCACCAATTGAAAACGTCTGGTCAATGGTAGCCGGGCAAATGGCTCGTCACAATACGACAGTCACTACTCTTGATGAACTGTGGTATTGTGTTGAAGCTGCATGAGCAGCTGTACCTGTACACACCATCCAAGCTCTGTTTGACTCAATGCCCAGGCGTATCAAGGCCAGAGGTGGTTGTTCTGGGTACTGATTTCTTAGGATCTATTCACCCAAATTGCGTGAAAATGTAATCCCATGTTAGTTCTAGTATAATATATTTGTCCAATGAATACCCGTTTATCATCTGCATTTCTTCTTGGTGTAGCAATTTTAAGGACCAGTGGTGTAGCATATTTTGTTTTCATTTGTTTTGTACATGCATTGAGATAGTCGAGCGCGACATAGAGAGCGAAACAGTGCTGTTGTTAGACAGGGGATCCATTGCAGTCACAGACAGTCACGTTGGAATTCTCTAAGGGTGGAGCGTAGCAGCAGTTGCGTTGCCTGAAATCATGGAAGCAGCACCGGCAACCGAACGGGGTGAAACTAGTGCGAGTAGCGAAACAGCTCAGATTTCAGAACTGAGGGGAATATTCCATTCCAGGTGAAACAGATGCTACAAAAACAGAAACTGACAGGAAAGAAGTGCAAGAGAAAGAGAGAGAGAGATGGGAAAGTAGAAGGAGATAAAAAATAAGTTCAGGAGAACAGAAAACTATTAAGGGAAGAGATGGCAGCGCTACACGTTGATGAGAGACTCAAATCTGTTGACAAAAACCTGGTCGAGGTTTCAAAACCAGTGGGAAGGTACATGACCAGGCTAGCCCAGGCTATGCTGAATTTGAAGAAAGGAGAGGAAACAAACACCACAATTTCTGAAATAATGATGACTGTACAGCAAACTTACATCTCAGTATCCCAAAGAGTGCAGGCTCCAGGGTAGGGGCTCAGTTGTCAGAAACTCGCTCAGATGAGATGTAGAGACGTTGAGGATAGAGACTGAGCGGTTGTGAGTCACAGAGGCGTGAGTAGGCTCTGGGTCAATAAAGGGGTCGCATTTGTGAGATTTCAGAGCATAGAGTTGCGACATCAGTGGTAAACGATAGGGCCACTACCAGGGAGTTGTATACAGTATCAGAGTCTGTATATCTCAGTGGACGGGACATTAACTGCCAACATTTCTTCTGGCTGAGGAAGTTTGTCACTTCTACCACCGTCATGGAGACAAGTTGAGGAACAGCCACATGCCACGCTTCTGTTGATGTGCATATTCTGACGATTACAGCGACCTCTTCATTTTCATTAATTTATTTTATCCCATGATGTTTTCCTCGTGTCAATTTTATGCTGTTCAAATCTGACGTCATTTTGAGCTGTAGTTTTCTTTGCAAAGCGTTTTGAAACCCTGTAAAACACATGATTTTTGCCGACATGGTGCAGTTACATTCAAAAACGTGGAAGAGGATGCTATGGAAAAAGAGAATAGTATGAATTTGTACTTCCATATATGATCCAGAAGCAAGCCCAGCAGGGACAGCCATTCGTGAGCTAGGCGAAACTGCTCCAGGAGTTTAAAAGTTTGTATGTACGGCTTTGCTCACATATGTACATGTAGCATATATTTAACGTATTTCACAGGTATTGCACCTGTGTCGCGCCGTGCCGTATCATTTTCACACAGCTGAGTGTTTATGACGTCATGCCATGAACTATGTGCCTTACGATGACTTAATTTTATAGTTATATTCAAAGGCATATGTGTATACTGCTTCCGAAATGTGTTGTGAATAGAATCAATAGCAAAAAAAGTAACAAATTTAAACATCGTGCATGATGCAGCAGTTTTTCATGCATCTCATCGTTTATGATGCCATAACTCGTGGACAATAGTATAATTTTGCACTTACATTTAGTGGTATATGTGAATACTCTCTGAAAAGTGTGGCACGAGTACAATTAGTAGTAAAGTAATAACAAATTAAAACGTTGCGTCTGCTGTGGTAGTTTTTCTGCTTGAACAGGGAAAATGTAGTAAGCTACGAACTTCTTCCTTTTATCTTTTGGTAGGAGCTGTCAGCGAGAAAACTTTTCTAAGGATTTGATATTCTGTGTAAAATGCGTTTGCAAGTTGCTTATTACTCTCATTCTCAAATACTGGATGGGGAAAGACAGGTGTTCGCACATCGTCGGCTACACATCTTTTTCACACACACCCGTTTAATAACTAGGTTCTTACCTCCACTATGATGCCTTTCAGACAGTAAGTGATTCTTATACAAAGTTTGGCTGAAATCTGTCCAGTGGCTTTTATCACTTTTATAAAATGTGGTATAAGCTACAAATTAAAATAAAAAAACTTACCTTCCGACTTTCAGTATATCCCAGAGACGAGAGTAAGGCAAAAATTACTCAACAGTATTCCCTCTGTAAAGGTGTAATTTTGAGGTATATAATGCCTTTCAAACTGTAATGATTGATGATCACCAAGATGACACTCATTAGCCGTTAGAGGAGCTCGTTGATTCGAAGAAAGACCAATCAGGTAATGACAAACCAACAGGTCTGGAGAGTTTCCTCAGAACTCCCTGGTAGGGTAGAAATTGTTTAGGAACGGCCTTTTAAGGCCGCAGTCGCTAGTATCTATTCTGACAGATGCTGTGGCCGAGGTTTTAAATGTAACACACGAGGTGACATCCGTCAGTGTTGTGGAGTATTCAACGTGTAGTGTCCGTATACGTCTACAGCTACACACACGCTCCGCAAGCAACCGTATGATGCGTGGCGGAGGATACATTGTACCACTACTACTTATTTCTCTTCCTGTTCTACTCTCAGACAGAACGATGGAAAAACGACTGTTTGTACGCCTCCATATGAGCCCTGATTTCTGCTATTTTATGTTCATGGCGCTTACGCGAAATGTACAATGGCGGCAGTAGGATCTCCCTCCCATTCTCTAAATTTTCTCAGTAGCGTTCCTCGAAAAGAACGTCGCCTTCCCTCCAGGAATTCTCATTTGAGTTTCTGAACATCTCCGTATAATTTGCACATTGATCGAATCTAATATTACAAATTTGGCAGCTCGCCTCTGAACTGCTCGATGTCTTTCCTTAATCCGACATCTTAGCGATCCTAAAAACTCGAGCGATTCTGGAGAATGAGTTGCACTAATATACTGTGTGCTCACTCCGTCACCACTGCAATCGTCTCATGCTTCTATTTCGTATCGCCTTGCAACGATACGCCTTGATATTTAATCGACCTGACTTTGTCAAGGATCACACTAATAATGCTGTATTCCGACATTGAAGAGGACTTCGTGGACAACCGCCATCCGGTTTACCTCCGAATGGCTAAGGCCCATAGGCTAAGCAACGCGCCATCATGCTCCACGCTGTTGCTCTTCATTACTACGATTCCTCTCTCTCTTTCATCTCAACCTCATATGAGCTTAACTGATTATATATTTCGTAATTTTTACGGTTCCGGACATCAATTAGTAGAAACGGAACCTTATAAGGTCACTCCATTGTCTGTCTGTCCGCCTGCTACCATCCCTTCCTCTCAGAAACGACTAGATGTATGAAGCTGAAATATATGTTAGATGTTAAAGTTGAAGGTCCCTTCGTGGTGTAAAAATATTTAAGCTTCTGTGTGAATGTATTCACAATATACCACTATACGGCCATTTCTGTACCATGTTTTAATACTGATTAAAATTTTTGGCGGCATTCTTTCAGTGGAAAATGAAGTGCGATGGATGTAAAATATACTGTCTCGATCGCAGCAGACGTTTATTTTGGCTTCCGGTTTATACTTTACACCGTGTTCAGTACAATTGTAACACATATTCGAAGAATTTTCTACACAAAGAAACGGTAATTTGGCTGGAAACATTTACAATAAGAGCTATAGTAACAACAAAGTAAGATGTTACACTCATCATCGCCGCTGGTGGACGGAGCAACAACTGCTATATAAATCAGCATTACTAGGGAATATACATTCCTGGAAATGGAAAAAAAGAACACATTGACACCGGTGTGTCAGACCCACCATACTTGCTCCGGACACTGCGAGAGGGCTGTACAAGCAATGATCACACGCACGGCACAGCGGACACACCAGGAACCGCGGTGTTGGCCGTCGAATGGCGCTAGCTGCGCAGCATTTGTGCACCGCCGCCGTCAGTGTCAGCCAGTTTGCCGTGGCATACGGAGCTCCAACGCAGTCTTTAACACTGGTAGCATGCCGCGACAGCGTGGACGTGAACCGTATGTGCAGTTGACGGACTTTGAGCAAGGGCGTATAGTGGGCATGCGGGAGGCCGGGTGGACGTACCGCCGAATTGCTCAACACGTGGGGCGTGAGGTCTCCACAGTACATCGATGTTGTTGCCAGTGGTCGGCGGAAGGTGCACGTGCCCGTCGACCTGGGACCGGACCGCAGCGACGCACGGATGCACGCCAAGACCGTAGGATCCTACGCAGTACCGTAGGGGACCGCACCGCCACTTCCCAGCAAATTAGGGACACTGTTGCTCCTTGGGTATCGGCGAGGACCATTCGCAACCGTCTCCATGAAGCTGGGCTACGGTCCCACACACCGTTAGGCCGTCTTCCGCTCACGCCCCAACATCGTGCAGCCCGCCTCCATTGGTGTTGCGACAGGCGTGAATGGAGGGACGAATGGAGACGTGTCGTCTTCAGCGATGAGAGTCACTACTGCCTTGGTGCCAATGATGGTCGTATGTGTGTTTGGTTCTTCTACATTTTGTATACGAGGGTCGTCCACAATGTAAGCTCCGTTTGGTTATATAAAACAAACGTGTACAGATACAGAAAAAATATTTACTGTACAAAAATCAACAACTGTTAAACTACTTATCTACGTAGCTTCCGAAATTTTTAGGCGCTTGTCATAGCGCGGCACAGGTTTCTGTATGCATTCTCCATAGAATGTTGCCGCCTGTGTATACAATCATGCGGTAACATTTCTTTCAGGTCGTCAACATCGTTGAAATGTTGACCACCAAGGACAGATTTTAGATAGTTGTTTTGTCACATTCGCCGTGTGAGGTCAAGCATTGCCGTGAAAAAAAAGGAGAAGAAAAAAAAGCACCACAGTAATCCTCAGCGCTTGTTCTGCATTGTGCGGCGCAATTTCTTACTGGTCTCGAAGTAACCATGAGCATTGATTGTTTGGCATCGTGGTAAGAAATCAACCAGCAAAATGCCTTTTCGGTGCCCCAAAAAACGGTGCACATGACTTTTCGACGTGTCAAGAGTTGCTTAGGCTTAACCTTCGTTGGGGATGAAATGTTGCTCTATTAAATTGATTGCCGTTTTGTTTCAGGGGTGTGATACGATACGCAAGTTTCATACCCCGTCACTATCCGGGATAGAAAACCATCGCCTTTTTCATTGTAGCGAGTCAAAAACTGAAGTGCACTGCCCATCCGTTGTTACTTGTGTTGTTCAGTATGTATTTTGGATACCTAACGTGAGCAAAGTTTTCGGAATTTCAGTTTTTCAGTAACAATTTCATGAATTAGTGATCGTGAGATTTGCGAACTTCCATAGCGAGGGCAGTAAGTGTAAACTTACGGTTGTTCAAATGGTTCAAATGGCTCTGAGCACTATAGGACTCAACATCTGAGGTCATCGGTCCCCTATAACTTACGTCTACTTAAACGTAACTAATCTAAGGACATCACACACATCCATGCCCGAGGTCGGATTCGAACCTGCGACCGTAGCGGTCCCGCGGATCCAGACTGTAGCGCCTAGAGCCGCTCGGCCACACCGGCCGGCTTTGCGGTTGTGCTTAATCTTCTCTTCAATTGTGTGACCCAGTTCATCAGCAACCACATACGGGCGTCCACTTTTTCATCGTACCCTTAATCATGCCCTTCATTGAACAGCCTGACCCATCTTCTAACCATTAAATCACTCATAGCATTTTGTCCGTATACCTCGCGGATTTCCCGATGAATTCCCTGTGGTTTAACTTTCTTTGCATTTGGAAAACGAATCACAGATCTGATATCACACGCGATCGCACTTTCAATTACGGCTGACATTATGAAGAAGCACTACAAAGCACACGCCGGCAGCAGCGATCTGAAAATGGAGTACATGTCTTCTCCTTGAGTCAGAGCAACTGCCGCGCAAGCTCGGAACTGCAATCGTAGCGCTGCCGCGAATAGAAATAAAAATGGAGCTTACTTACCGTTTTAGTCTATAGCTTGTTCTTATTTTTCTCAGAATTTCAAATATCTTGATCTATTTTATGATGTAGAACGTTTTTTTTCAGGTCGACACATCCTATGAACGTATCTTGATTTTTTTCAGTCAATGTTTCAGTTATCAACCGCAACGGCAGAACTGCCTCTCTGGTGAAACTTCCTGGCAGATTAAAACTGTGCGCCGGACCAAGAGTCGAACTCGGGACCTTTGCCTTTCGCGGGCAAGTGCTCTACGAACTGAGCTACCCAAGCACGACTCACGCCCCGTCCTCACAGCTTTACTTCTGCCAGTACCTCGTCTCCTACCTTCCAAACTTTACAGAAGACCTCCTGCGAACCTTGCAGAACTAGCACTCCTGAAAGAAAGCATATTGCGGAGACATGGCTTAGCCACAGCCTGGTGGATGTTTCCAGAATGAGACTTTCACTCTGCAGCGGAGTGTGCGCTGATATGAAACTTCCTGGCAGATTAAATCTGAGTGCCGAACCGAGAATCGAACTGGGGACTTTTGCCTTTCGCGGGCAAGTGCTCTACCAACTGAGCTACCCAAGCACGACTCACGCCCCGTCCTCACAGCTTAACTTCTGCCAGTATCTCGTCTCCTACCTTCCAAACTTTACAGAAGATCTCCTGCGAACCTTGCAGAACTAGCAGTCCTGAAAGAAAGGATATTGTGGAGACATGGCTTAGCCACAGCCTGGGGGATGTTTCCAGAATGAGATTTTCACTCTGCAGCGGAGCGTGCTCTGATATGAAACTTCCTGGCAGATTAAAACTGTGTGCCGGACCGAGACTCGAATTCGGGACCTTTGGCTTTCGCGGGCAAGTGCACCTGTGAAAATCTTATTCTGCCACTCCGGTGGTTTCACCTTTCCTAAAGCCAGACTGATCATCACCTAACGCAATCTCAATTTTCCATTCTTCTGCATATTATTCTTGATTGGAGCTTGGACACACGACCTGTAAAGCTGACTATGCAACAGTTCTCGCACGTACCAACACTTGCTATTTTCCAATTTGTGTGGATGCTAATTTTCCGAAAGTCTGATCACGTGTCGTCAATCTCACAAATGCTACGCATCAACTTGAATAGGCGTTTTGTTGGCACATCCCTTAACGATTTAAGGAATTCCGACGCAGTGTTGCCTATCCTCCCTGCCTAATTTGGTGTCAAGTCTTCCAAGACCCTCTTAAAAGCGTGAGCGGGAGGCAGTGGTGCAGCCAGGGAGTGCAGCCGGCGCCGCGTGCTGCTAAATCGGTCAGTGGTGAGGCGCCGCCGATAGCGCGAGCGACGCCGGCCCCCGTGACCCGCGTCCACGGCCGCCGCCGACGTTCATTCATCCGCACTCACCCATTCAGCTGTGCAGCCCGTTACGCGCCAGTTACTAATCTGCCTCGCGTCGGCCATTCCACAGCGCCGCCGGGCGCCGCAAGAACATTCAGCAATTAAAAACGAAAGAAAATCAGGCCCTTTAAAGGAAGATATTTTACCAAAAACTGACATGGTGAGGCCGTGGGTGCGTAAAAATACAGGTTAGCTCCAGCAAAATAAAAACAGCAACTGAGCACTCTTATTAATCAGGGTGTGTACATGGACTAGAACAAAAATGTCCGTATTTTTCCCGTATCTCTCAGTCAAAAATATACTTCTCCAGGTGAAAATACACTTTTCCCGGGGTGAAAATACGCTGTAGCCCTGGAGAAAGTACATTTTTTCCACGTTAAGTGACAGGCCTATATCACTAAAGTCCATTTGCAGTAGGGTCTTGGAACATATACTGTATTCGAACATTATGAAGTACCTCGAAGAAAACGATTTATTGACACATAGTGTGGTGTGCGTACTGTAAGACCTTCAGTACATCCACCATCAGATTATTTGACTTGTCGCTCTAACGAAGTAGGCAATTGTCAGCAATATGTCTCGTGGTCTTATCGTGGAGTGTTTATCTTCTGCCGTTAGGTCAGACGATAGAAATGCCACTTGCGCGCTTAGAGTAGCAGATTGACGATGACCAACTTTAAAGAGAACTTGATTAATTTTCACACACATTTATTAAAATAATAACAAGTATAAAAATTACTTAACTTCGTTCTGGATGCTATTTACAATGGACAATCTGAAGTTCCTTTGGTATTGGTAATTTAATCTTATTCTCACATATATCTCTGATACTTGACAAAAGAGTCTATACATTTATCTTCATGGCTATGTACAGGAATATGGTAATCTTATTAGGCGCAGACTGAATCTTGACAAAATTAGAACTCGTACAGACTGTTACATATTAATGCAGACAAATGCAGGCTGACTAATCGGAGGTCTGTATACTCTTTATAATACCTCGCGTGTTCATGTATCACTGTGCGAGTGTGATCTCCGAGGAGAAAAGGTTCTACGTTAGCAGCAACCTCATTGACTGCGTTACATATTAATATGCGGATCGGCGGAAGCAGAATTTAGTCCGTCTCTATGGCAACGCCATCTCGTAGTACGAAGACGGACGAGCGCTGCGTCTGCGCTGTTGCATTTAGCGGGGCGCGCTCTAGTGGGAAAGTTGTGTACGCGCTGACTACGCGGAACTATGTACACAACACTCTTACACTAAAATAAAGACAGCAACTGAGCACTGTTAGTACTCAGGGTGCGTACATGGACTAGAACAAAAATGCCCGTACTTTTCCCGTACCTCTCAGTCAAAAATACACTTTTCCCCAGGTGAAAATACGCTGTACCCCTGGTGAAAGTACTTTTTTTCCCACGTTAAGTGACCGGCTCCAATCACTAACGTCGATTTGCAGTAGGGTTTCGGAACACATACTGTATTCGAACATTATGAAGTACCTCTAAGAAAACGATTTATTGAACATAGACATCACGGATTTAGAAAATGTCGTTCTTGTGAAACACAACTAGCTCTTTATACCCCTAAAGTAATAAGTGCTATCGACAGTGGATGTCAAATTGATTCCATATTTTTAGATTTCCAGAAGGCTTTCGACACCGTCTTCTAACCAAACTGCGTGCCTACAGAGTATCTCCTCAGTTGTGCGACTGGATTTGTGATTTCCTGTCAGAAAGGTCACAGTTAGTAGACGGAAAGTCATCGAGTAAAACAGAAGTAATATCCGGCGTTCCCCAAGGAAGTGTTATAGGCCCTCTATTGTTCCTGATCTATATTAACGACATAGGAGACAATATGAGTAGCCATCGTAGATTGTTTGCAGATGATGCTGTCATTTGGCGTCTTGTTAAGTTATCAGATGATCAAAACGACTTGCAAGATGATTTAGATAAGATATCTGTATGGTCCGAAAAGTGGCAATTGACCCTGAATAAAGAAAAGCGTGAAGTTATTCACATGAGTACTAAAAGAAATCAGCTAAATTTCGATTACGCCATAAGTCACACAAATCTGAAAGCTGTAAATTCAGCTAAATACTTAAGGATTACAATTACATATAACCTAAACTGCAACGATCTCGTAATTAAAATATTGTGGGTAGAGCAAACCAAAGACTGCGATTCATTGGCAGAACACTTAGAAAGTGCAACACGTCTACTAAATAGACTGCTTACACCACGCTTGTCTGCCCTATTCTGGAGTATTACTGTGCGGTGTGGGATCCGCATCAGGTCGAACTGACGGATGATATCGAAAAAGTACAAAGAAGGGCAGCTCGTTTAGTATTTTCACGAAATAGGGAAGATAGTGTCACAGACATGATACGTCAATTGGAGTGGCAATCATTAAAACAAAAGAGTTTTTCCCTGCGACGGGATCTTCTCATGAAATTTCAAACACCAGCTTTCTCCTCCGTTCGCGAAAACATTCTGTTGGCACCCACCTACATAGGGAGAAATGATCATCACGATAAAGTAAGAGAAATCAGGGCTCGCACAGAAAAATTTAAGTGCTCATTTTCCGGCGTGCCGTTCCAGAGTGGAACGGTAGAGAGGCAGCTTGAAGGTGGTTCATTGAACCCTCTGCCAGGCACTTTATTGTGAATAGCAGAGTGATCACGTAGATGTAGAAATACTGCCTCTTAGAGCTGTAATATTTATCAATCCTGCGAATGGCGAATGTTTTATACACCAGCGTAGAACTTCCTTACGAAGCGAAGCCAAGCAAAATAAATAAATAAATAAATAAAAACGCATTTTAGGAAGATTTTGATAGGTGTCAACATGTACACTGCATATTTTCGTATTACGGAAGTATACATATGAATTCCACCAGATACAGCACGGCAGCTACCGAAGCACTGAAACCGAGGTTGCTACGCGCTTTTCTCGGAGTGTCGTAGCTCATGCACGTGATCTCTCCAGTCAACAACAGCAGCTGTTCAGAGCATGGAACATGTAGTGTAGGCACTAATAGCAACACCACTGTTAAGTACCACGAACACTCAAGAGGATAATTGAATGGTTTAAATTAATATACACAGAGTATAGCTACAAGCAAAGCTATGCTTTCACATATAATATTGCTCGTCAAAATTTTTAGCTGTTTTTTTTCCGAGGGTGTGGTTAGGCAGGATTCCACGAGACTAGTTGAATATTTTTGATAAGGACGATTATAAATTTCACTGCTGCGCAACATTGGGTTACCAGTTTGAATAACGAGCACTTTGACTTTTCCATAGAAAATTGCTTAAAAACTCACTTCGCACAGTTTTAAAGGATAAATACAGCTCATTCCATCGTTATTGCATAATTTGTAATATGTGAAAAAACTAAAATAAATATAAAAAACTAGCCTTGTGGGTTCAACTTCCTTAGTATACCAGAAAAATTTTAAATAATGATATATTCTGGTCCCAAAATTTTGTCGAGGGGCTGGTTCTGAGTGTTAAGTTTTGAATGAGAGTTTAACGCTGCATGATTAAAGAAGTTCGTTGCACTTTCTTACAACTCATCTTACAATTCATCTTGCATAATAGGAAATTTACTTTGAAATTAGCGTTTCTCAAACCACCATTAGGAATATTTTGCTGCTACCTTCTAGAAAAGTAAACACTTGTGACGTCATGCCGTTTGAAAGCAGTTCGTTGTTACAAAGTATTGCATAGTCTTCGTCCTAAGGCTTCTGATACATTTTGCTGTCGCAGACACTTTTGTGTGCATTGTGCTCTGTTATTGTAAGTGGCGGGTTTTCTTTGCAACCCAGTGCTTCTTAATTACAATAATTTTTAGGTAATACACTACTAATATACAAAACTCGAGTTTCATTTAACAAAGCTTATAAAATTTGCTCACAGAATTAATGCTCTCACGGTACTGTGTTCTGAGATTTTTAAATTTTATACATTTCTCGTAATTCCTAATTTCTTTGTCTGATCATTTTCATAGAAAGGAATAATAAAAAAATTAGTCCGTGGTCACTTTTTGCCTATCACACAAAAATAATGATTTTTTGCCACTTAATGTATGATCTGTCTGAGCTGATACTTTACAATATTTATAACTACGTAAATTTCTATTTCAAATGCTCAATAGCTGCCCACGTAAAACGCAGCTGCTGTTCGTCCGTACTTCACCGCAATTCAGCAACAGGCTGCTCCCACCAGGAAAGGACGCTCGATCATATCTGCAAACAATAAGTTTCCGCACAATTCGTTTATTTGACAAATGAAGAGCATTTGTCGCACATTTAACCCTCCATTGCTCGTGCGGAAGACACGCGACATCTACCTGATTTTGCCTCTCAGTTTTGTCCGACTGGGCTGGATTGAGGTCGCGCCATTTTCAGTGCCTTTAGCTCCAGCCATCATAGGATTTTCATTGCCTATGGTTGCAAGTTTGAGACATTACTATAGCTCGGAATATCCTGGTCATCGACTCGAGTACTACAGCTACAATCCGAAAGAGAGAAAGTGTACGCCATTTTACTGGTTTCCTAAATTCAATCCAACTTTCTTGTCTATAATTTTAGGTGTATCGAATGTAATTACAGTTCATTTGGTTTTTACGAGAATAGTACCTACCAGGAATAAATATTTCCTCTACTTTTAGTTTGTGGAATAAATTTCGAAGGTTAAAAAACCTGTGACAGGGTTTAGCAGATATCCTGGTGTATGGCTTGAATGTTACCGTGAATTTAATGATAAAGACCCTGCCTATGATATTGCTGACTAGGGGAGAGGCTGTGTACAGGAAGGTGGTCATAATTCAGGAACAGAGCGAGAAGTTCCAGAAAATCGGTACTATGAATCACAGGAAGAATTAATTCCACAAGACGTATTTTTTATGAAAAGATAGAATAGCTAAATATATGGAAAGTAAATATTTTTCAATTTAGAACAATATTTTGTAATATTGTTAATATACAGGGTGAGTCACTGGTCCAGTGTCCTATTCCCTTGCAGTCAGTCATCGCTGCACTCCAAAGGGAAGTGCATGGAGTTGTGGGAGGACGAATGGCTGGCCGTGACGGCCAATAAACTGCGGTTGATAAAGATAACCACTCGGCCGTGGCGTTCCTCCTGCCGGTTGCTCAGGCGGCAGGAGGTGGCCCTCACACGTCTTCGGATCGGGCACTGTCCTCTCACACGTAGCTTTTTATTACGGCGGGAGGATCCTCCGTTTTGTGATGCTTTTGGTGTGCACATCTCTGTCCGGCACATTTTAACAGACTGCACTTTATACCGTGATGCACGGGCAGAAGCACAATTTGAAGGGGATTTGCCTTCTGTTTTAGTTAATGATGAGACGGGTGTGTCTAGGGTTTTTAAGTTTTTCGATGTGTCTGGACTCTGGCCTAAACTTTTAGGCTGGAGGTTTTAGTGTATTGCAGCGTGGCTGGCTCCTCCCCTTTTTTCCTTGCTGTCAGCCAGCCACTTCCATCTGCTACATTGTTTTCGCTCCCTCTAACATTTTCTTCCTGTGTTGTCCATGTTTTACTGCTGACGCTGTGCTCCATACCACGCTTCGGTGTGGGTGAGCACATGTATTTCAACGATTGTTACCCATATTTTCTGTTCCGTTTTGTATTCCTGTTCTGGGATTTTTCTTGACACACGTCTCACTATGTTACTGAACGGGCGCTGAAGCCCTTGCTGTCGTGCAGGCAAAACCCCTCTACTACTACTACTACTACTACTACTAGCTATTTACACCTGGAATAACTCCGCGAGTATGATAGTAGTCGAAAAGTTTGTGGGACAAATGTTGCATGGGACAACGTGGGGTATAATGTGACGTTGGTTTTTTGTTGCTAGGTGGGGTCGCGTCAGAGATGTGAAGGTCAACTTTGTTTTTTTTATATAGGGTGCTATATTTTGGTACTTTCTTGATAGCAGATATCGAGACGAATCCAGTGATGTGTAACAGTAAGTTCTTTGAAGGTCAACGAAGGTCAAGAAGGTGACATAAACGTCCATCTACAGAAGGTGTTCGAAGTGATGACCATTGATATCAGTGCAGTGCTGCAATCTTATCACGGACTGAATGGTATTCCTTATCTCTTCGGCACTTATCACTTCGGCACATGCTCTGACAATTAAATATTCACCGAATACGGCGTATCCATCTAACGTGCCATTGACATGTAAACACCATTCGACCGGTTTCACAATACAACACTAATAGGAACGGTGAGACTAGTATCGTCGAATCAAGCGAATGTAAATGATGTATTCGTTCGAAGTACAAGTCGATATGCTTCTCATTTACGGAGAATGCCTACGAAATTCAGTGAGAGCTAGAGACGTATACGCTGAAAGATATCCTCAACGTACTCACCCTACACGTCGTACATTTAAATATGTGTATGATAAATTGAGAACAACTGGATATTTAAGGCATCGGAAACATATCCAGTAAAGGAAAGTAAGTAACGAGGAAACGGAAATTGGTACTCTTGTCACTGTGGTTCGAGATACTTGTGTTAGTTCGCGCCAAATCGCAAGGGAATCTGGAACGAGCCAGAGTAGTGTTGTTCACGTTCTGCATCGCCATAAATGTCAGTCTTACCATATCACTCTCCACCAAGAATTAACTGGTACGTATTGTATGCGTCACACTGAATTCTGCCGATGGGTTCAACTATACATTCAGGGGAATGACACATTTATTAATTTGATTTTATTTACTGGCGAGGCTACATTCACGAACCATGTAAATGTTAACTGGCATAACATACATTATTGGGCAACTGAAAATCCATGTTGGCTGCGGCAAGTTACACACCAAAAACCGTGGTTGATGAATCGATGGTGTGAGACTCTGGAGGACAGAATTATAGGCTCCTATTTCATCGAAGGAAATCTTAATGGTAGGAAGTACACCACATTCCTGTATCGAACATTAGGTATGTTATGGGAAGAAATAGCTTTAGGAACGAGGAACAGAATGTTGTATCAACACGATGGGTGTCCGGCACATTTTTCGCTGATGGCTAGAAATGAATTGCAGAGAAAATTCCCAGATCGTTGGATTGGACGCGGAGGAGATGTGTCGTGGCCGCCTCGTTCGCCAGACTTGATCCGTATGGATTTTTTCTTGTGAGTACTCGTAAAAGACTTTTTTATAAAGACGTTCCAACTATAGTTGAAGATATGCGAGAGATAATTGTCAGAGCATGTACTTCGATAAGTGCCGATGTAATAAGGAATACCACTCAATCCATGATAATGGTCATCACTTCGAACACCTTCTTTAAATGGACGATCCTGCCACATTAGTGACCTTCGTTGACCTTCAAGGACCTGACTGTTACTCATCATAGGATTCATATCGATATCTGCTATGAGAAAGTAAATACCGTACTATAGCATCCCATTTAAAAAAAAAAAGCACGATTGACGTTCATATCTCTGAAGCAGTTCCCACCTAGAAACAAAAAGCAACGTCGTATTACAGCTCCCGTTGTCCCATGAACTTTTGTCCCACAAACTTTTCAGCTCCTATTATACTTTCGGAGTTATTCCTGATGGCAATAGTTAGTGACTCACCCTGTATATTAGGAAGTTATTTTTGGGTGAATATACAATATTCATTATTGCAACATGTACTGATGTTTACATTAATGACTTTCATGATAACTTTCTAGAGAAAGGAATGCTAAAAAAACAGATACTATAGGGATCCGCACTTTCATTTGTTTGTGTTATCTCTATGGGCCTCGGAGATGTTCTGGAAAGACTTCATCAAAATGCTGGGATAACTCTAAGGGCAATGGACGTGACTCGTGCTGTTTACACATGAGTGGAAACTGATTCAGGTTGCACTTGAAATTTCTAAGGTTTAATTGCACCCTTGATAGAGGTGTTTGCCGGGAGAACGGCAAGATGGCTGTTATAAGGGAAGTACTGGACCTATTTACGAACAATTGCCAAAAACAATTTACATCTAGTGTTCTTTTTTCTTTATTGTTATTTTTATCACCTTAAACAGAGGCGGGCTGTCAGCAGCAGAGTACGCCGCTCTTCAGCCTTGAGTTTGACAATAAGTATTACATAAAGGAGGCACAGAGAAGACAATCATAACGGTGTGCAAAAAATGATGGCACTAAAAAACAAAAACATGGAGCCGTTCACGCTGGACGAGAAACATCACGAACACTAGTTGACACGGTGCACCTAACACGGATGACGGCGACGGTACACGTGAACAGTGGTGGTGTTACGGCGATGTGTTTAGACACATCGAAGGCACACACACGAGACACTGATGGTGATGATCTCTGGCGCGCGAATGTTCACTGAACGTGTGCGAGTACAGGGACCTGCTAAGGGAGGCGGAGGAGGAAGGGGAGTGGGACAGGGAGAGGGGAGGGCAGATGCCATGGGCAAGGGAGACAGGGGGAGGGGAGGAAAAAAGGGGGAGCCTGGGGGAAGAGGGGTGGAGGAAGGGGATGGGGGAAAAGGAAAGAGAAGGTGGGGAGGGTGCCTAGAGGAGAGGACACAGGAAGTGGGGGCAGAGAGGATCAAAGTTGATAGGAGGGGTAGGTGGAGGGGAGGAGGACATCATCAGGGAGGGGGGAGCTGGCGGAAGCCACCTTGGGAGAGGGTAAGGAGGGTGGAGAGATGGAGACCGGGTGGGACGTGGGAATACAGGTGCGGCAGTGGGCGGGGGTGGGAGAGGATGGGCGAGACAAGTGGGTGAGTAGGGTCGAGTTTGTGGGAGGTGTACAGGATCCGTATCCTTTCAAGGAAAAGGAGGAGATGGTGGAAAGGAATGAGATCGTACAGGATCCGCGTGGGGGAGGGGAGACGGATGTGATATGTGAGGTGGAGAGCATGGCGTTCAAGGATTTGAAGGGATTTATAAAAGGTAGGGGGGGCGGAGATCCAGGCTAGATGGGCGTAGCAAAGGATAGGGCGGATGAGGGATTTATAGGTGTGGAGGATGGTGGAGGGGTCCACACCCCACATACGGCCTGAAAGGAGCTTGAGGAGACGGAGGCGAGAGTTTACATCTAGTGTATATCTTACTGTATTTGTTTGTTAAGTGTATTACATTTTGCTTAAAATAAAACATTCCTAAAACTATTCATGTACGAGTACATCCTTCAAAGTATCCAAATACACCGTTTATATTGTGGAAGACATCTGTCGTCCCCGCTAGTGACCGTCTCAGGAATTATCGAGCGAGTAACGAAGGTTTAATGTTTAGTATGTAACATATTCTTCGTTTACCCTTAAATTATTCCTTGCGAGGTGCTGGTTCAGTTTATTCCTGAGTTTCCCACCGGATGTCTCGCCTTGCACTCTTATTCCAGATCGTGGACGCCTTAGCTCAATGAGGTGTCTCCTCTTGCTTTGGACGCCTCACCATCAAAAAACAAGTAATATAATAAAACACAAATAATTAAAAAGTACCAAATAGAATTCACGCATTAACCACTCTTAATAGCTTCACCTGTCGATGGCGCGACAAAAGATACTATCTGCGAAATATTTTGTGAATAGAGCAAAAGACATAAAAGCAATACAATAAAATTTCATGCATTATGCGGCTGTATTTCACGCATCTCAGAGTTTATGACGTAATATCTCCTTGAAGTATGGGTCGTACAATGATATATTTTTGTAGGTACTTTAGCGGCATATTTAAATACTGTCTGTCATAGGCGTTGCGAACATAGTAGCAAAAAGTAATAATTTTAAACGTTATGCCTAATGCGGCAGTGTTACTGTATGAACAGCGAAAATGCAGGGAGCGAGAAGCTTTTTGTTTCATACCACCTCGAAAAAGGTTCGTTGAGGTTTGAAATGATGTGTAATGTTTTTTGCAAATTAGTTCAAATGGTTCAAATGACTCTGAGCGCTATGGGACTTAACATCTGTGGTCATCAGTCCACTAGAACTTAGAACTACTTAAACCTAACTAACCTAAGGACATCACACACATCCATGCTCGAGGCAGAATTTGAACCTGCGACCGTAGCGGTCACGCGGTTCCAGACTGAAGGGCCTAGGACCGCACGGCAACACCGGCCAGCTGCAATTAATTAAGTGCGTCATTCTAAAATATTGGATGATAGTGCCCTGAAAATTATGTCGTTGTACGACACATAGTTCAGGAGGTACGACGTCATAAACAACGTCATAAACATTGAACTGCGTGATAATGAAACTGCAGGGCGAAAATCGCTAGATTCAGAGGTGAAATATCTGTGCAAATGCATGTGAAATATGTTAAATATATCAGATTTTTGCGTACATGCCTAAAACCACCGATAAAAATCTCATCTGAAATCCTTGGAACGATTTGAACCAAATTTGGAAAGACACATACTATGGAGGCACAGCACCAACCTCGTATTGGTGCTAGGCGGAGAGAGAAGGCGGAACGAGGATATGAACAGATCGAGACGGAGGAAGGAGGAGATGGACACAGAAAAATTGAGTCGGAAATGATAGAGAGAGGGTAGCTGTGGAGATGGACAGAGAAAGGAAAGACGAAGAGTTGGCTAGGGACAGAAGGAGGTCCTCCGTCGGATGTTCGAGTCACCTCCCACTCCCTAAGGCATGAGTGTGTGTTGTCCTTAGAGTAATTAATTTAGATTAAGTAGTGCCTAATCCTAGGGACCGATGACCTTAACCATTTGGTCCCACAGGAACTTACCACCATCACAAGAGGGTGAAGACATTGGCGGAAAGACAGAGACGGAGAACAAGAGAGGGGAGGAGGAAATAGATAGAGAAAGTGAAGAGGAGGGGTGGGCTGAGAGAGGAGAGAAGAGGTGATGGACAGAGAAAGGAAAGAGTAGGAGATGGAGAGGGAGAGGAGGAAGGAGGAGATGGAGTAGAAGATGTTTTGAGTGATATACACACGTGGGCGGCGCCGGGTACTCAGCTAATCAAGACATAAAAGAAATACTAATGGGTAACACGTAGGTGCTGAAAAAAAAGAAAAGAGACAGAGTCACCTCTGGCATGAACCACAATCCCCACACAATACGGTTGAAATGCACCATTGGACTGTTGGTGCACCTGTCGCACTTGAAGAGTGGTAAAACCACGAGTCGTTGGACCACAGTACGCGCATCCAGCAGTCGACTATATATGTCAATTTTGTTTACCGTTTGACACACGGGGCTCTCAGACTAGTTGAGAGTGACCAGCATTCACAAACAGCAGCAATTTCTGTCAGGTCACAAACTGACTTCACTGACAAGGTGTGGCACTCTTCTACGATCCCAGGCAGCTCTTTTTTCGACCACTGTTCTTACGTCGTATTACACGTTGGACAAATCGATTATCTTCATTCATGGTGTGGTCATTGACACGTCTAAAGGTGAAGCTCCTTTCTGCATCTCTGTCACATCTGCACGCCTGCACGCCTGCCCATCTTACTGCGCTTATACCATATGACAGACTTGGACATTCACAGCACATCTCTCCTACGACTCAGCGTCAACGGTGTAGGTTCGACAGCCTAGTACCAGTTCTAAGCCATCTACAGCGCCCCAGAGTGACCAGTTTGTTCTTTAATGGCGATGAAAAATATTTTGTGGGGTGATATTAAGTACACAGAAGAACCGAAACACTGTGAATACCTGCTTAGTAGCTTGTTGGTCCACTTTTGCAACGCAGTACTGCAATTATTTTTCGTTGCGCGTGTTCGACAAATGTCTCGTAGGCTTCCAGAGGTATCTGGCACCAGAGGCCTATACACGCGTCAGGCAGTTCTGATACGTTACAGGGATCCTTCAAGTTCAGATGAGGCGAACTTGAGGGCCTTTCATTAACACACTCTCAGAACCATTTTTGCGCTACTCAGGTCTTGTGTTACGAACAGCTATGAAGGGATTCAGTTGGTCCTAATAATGTTTGCGTAATCCACAGCTGTCATGGTGCAATATATAATTACGCCAACTGCAATTGAGGCCCAGGTGAATATCATGGTTGCATTATAATGGGTGCTTATAATTAAGCTTCCGCTACTCAAGCCAGTATTGGTGGAAAACTATTACCTCATGGATACGAAACTTTATAGAAATGATGTTCAGACTGTTCGCTGCAGGATTTTTGGGTTCCTGGTAGTGCTCGTGTCATGACTTACGAACTAGAAACGAAGGAGAGGCTACACCAACACCACCACTCGGAAACGTCTCACACCAGACGAGTATAACCTCAATATTTGCGTGGTAGAGTAATTATCGTGTAAGCGTACGTAGAGAAAGTGTTTGACAGCAATCGCCTACATAGTGTAACTGAGGCGGAATAAGGGGAACCAGCCGTGAAAACCATCCACAGGCTGGCCGGCACACCGGACCTCGACATTAATAATCCGCCGGGCGGATTCGTGCCATGGACCGGCAAGCTTTCCCGCTCGGAAAGCAATACGTTAGACCGCACGGCTAACTGGGCGGGCTTTAGGCGCCAATACTGGTAGAGCGACGCAGGTTTCTAATACAAGCATCAGTGTGCATTACAGTCTCAGACAATCAACATGGGTCTGAACAAGATGATCACGGCTTTACTCGTAAAGCTGTTTAAACAAAATAATAGCCGCAATGATGGCGCTTTTTTTGCAGTAGCGAAGCGTTAAAGGACTACGGAGAGATCTCTTAGCACAACGGGCTTGAAGAACATGATTCAGAGTCCTGGGAGAGCCTGACGGTCAGCTGCGGCACAGATTTTTGATGAATTTACTGTTATCATGGCTGAAACTGCTGGATGCAACGTGCCACCTTGAAGCAGTACACGAGCTGTATCGCGACAGCTGAACAGTCCGTGGTCCATCGTTCGAAAAAAAGGTGGGAACAGCTGTGAAATAGTTCCAGAATGCCATCCATACACATGGTCATCACACTGAACAACCTTTGTAACATGGAGCGTAAACATTGTACGCCATTACAAAATGTTACTCTGTCATGTGGAAATCAAAACTTTTTTTTCAATGGTTTATTCGTTATTTCTCTTCCGCATGTGATAACAAACGTTTCCACAAACTTTAATTGTCCTACTATATCTATTATTTAATTGGCGTCCTCTCCAGCAGCGAAAGTTTATGTACAGCCATACTGTACTGCCCCACGGACTTCCTCCGTGGTCTGTTCGCAGGGCTCACATCGTATCTGGATACGGTCATCGATGTGCTGTAATAATAAACGAGGTTCATCTGACCAGGCGATACATTTCAGCTTCGATTAACCCGTGCCTACTGCAGTCGTAAAAGACGACGTTTTTGTGTTAACGCGGGAGCATGTTCAACAATGGCCGGCGGCGGTGCCCGAGCGGTTCCAGGCGCTTCAGTCTGGAACAGTGCAACCTCTACGGTCGCATGTTCGAATTCTGCCTCCGGCATGGGTGTGTGTGATGTTCTTAGGTCAGTTAGGTTTAAGTAGTTCTAAGTTCTAAGAGACTGGTGACCTCAGATGTCAAATCCCATAGTGCTCAGAGCCATTTGAACATTTTTTCGGCAACAGTATGCTCTGAAACACTGCTTCCTTCAAGACTACTGAATTCTGTTGTCCGATGTACACTGTCCTATCTTGCTTAATAAATTCCTGTCGCCTACTCGCGGTTTGGCTGCCATTTGTTAAAGTCGTTTATATCAGTGGATTCCCCACGTGCAGCCCGTATAGTTGCTGAATACCGCCTCTCCCCCGCCCCCCCTCACATTTGTTTCTTGGGCTCTAGTATACTTTCCTCGCCATATCAAGTGTTCTCAACACTGCCACGTGGCCTTCAATCATTCCGTGGGCAGTGGTCATAATGACTTGATTCACCAGTGCATACTAGAGCCAAGAACTTAAAAATACTAAAAATCTGTGGTGCGGACCAGGCCACGAGATCAAAAAGACAGGGTTACTAAATGCTGTCTGTTTTTCGTGTGATGTGCTGTCGGTAACTGCGTCCCCAGCGGCTGTCGCTCGTACAGAGCCCGCGATAAACGGCTTCCGTGTTTGTAGAGGCATCTCCTGGGGTACACACACGTCAGCCCATCTAGGCAAACTTCCTGCCGCCCCCTAGGCGCCTGACAGGGCAGCCACGGGGGTTCCGGTCTGACAAATACCACCGCCTCAGACTGCCTCGGCGCCTAGCTGTGTAAACTGGAGCGCAGCGGGCAGCGAGATCACGGCGGGCAGTGGGGTCGGACCTGGAGTGTTGACAGACTCCACTAAGACACATACCAGGTACGCAATAAACGAGTCCTCCGTGTACTTTGTTTCCAGACGGAATGTAAATACCGTTCGAAGCGGCGCCGGACGTCGGATTTAGCACTTTCGCATTATACTTTGTAACGCGGGCGTCAGGTTCTAATATTTAAACATCTCTCCTAGTAAGAGGTAATGGCCATAGGAGAATCTGACAGCCAAGATCGCGTGACAATAAGCAATTTCAAGCACACGCAGTACGAATACTGTAGCACTGTATCTTCAAGTGTGTATTTTTCAGTTGAAATATTTCAGGGGAAATTACATACAGTGCTAAGGTCAGCCATTTCTAATAAGATCTATCAAATTAGCCGGCCGAAGTGGCCGAGCGGTTCTAGGCGCTACAGTCTGGAACCGCGCGATGGCTACGGTCGCACGTTCGAATCCTGCCTCGGGCATGGATGTGTGTACTGTCCTTATGTTAGTTAGGTTCAATTAGTTCTAAGTTCTAGGGGACTGATGACCTCAGAGGTTAAGTCGCATAGTGCTCAGAGCCATTTGAACCATCTATCACATTACGTACCAAATAACTTGATGTAGATGCAGAAAAACTTTCATACAACCCCCCCCCCCCCCCACACACACACACACACACACGCACGCACGCACAAACACACACACTATTTATTATAAGCGTGGCTAATTATAAGATTGCTAATTTTGAGAAAAAAATCGAAAATTTTGTGCAACTAACATAATACTGTGAAATGACTGTGATGAATACGAAATGCTGTCACAATTATTTCATATTAATTGATTCTTCCAATGCCTCTTGGTAGAACACTTCATAATGACACACTATCTTGTACGACGGACAACTGCAGCCATAAGTACACATCTAGAGTAATAACCGCATCACTGTTCTTCTAAGTAAAATATTTAACGACCGATTTCGTAGCTTCGAAGCCACATCATCAGCTTACATCTGTTAAATTAGAAAATACATTCTATACAATTGTGGTTCAACGCTTTTTTCTAATTTAACAGATACGAAACGGATCGTTAAATAAATTATTTACGAGAGCAGCCAAGCTCTAATTATTCAGCTTCATGGTTATGCGGGGTGTTCAAAAAGTCTCTCCGCAGTGCCGTATGATTGTTCGCCGTTCGTGCCGTATGCCGCAATGAATAAACCGAAATGGAACTCAGTGAAATAGAAGTTATTAATTTACTGATTATTAATTTTTAAATACAAATTTTCACATTATATGTTGAAAGTGTCCCCCCTGTTGTTGAACATACAATTCAATTCGTCTAGTCATAAAATACAAGCTGTAACATTTCTTCTGTAACATAACCAATAAAAGTGGATATTTTGCAGTTTTCAATTCATCAGTTTATTTTGGACTGTTTTTCTAGACAGTTGCTTTCGCTGCATTCCAGAAGAAAAAGCCAGGTGGTGTTAGGTCAGGCGATCGTGGAGGCCAAAGTCCCTGTGAAATTATGTGTTCAGATAAAACATTAGCAAGCAGTGATATTGAAACGCGAGCTGTATGCACAGTTGCACCAAGTTGGTAAAAGTTGCCGGTCAGTATTTCACTTAACACAAGTTCTCCTATGAATGTGTACAGAATGCCATTGCAGTATCATTGTGCGTATATTGTTTCGTTGAAAAATATGAGACCCACAATCCGACGCCTAGAAATTGCAATCCAAACTCCTATTTTCACAGAATGAAGTGGTTCCTCATGAATACACAATGGATTCGCAGTACTCCACATAACAGAATTTTGCGAGTTCATGTACCCGGATAAATGAAACCACGCCTCATCAGTGAAAAAGTTTTCATTAAGAATATCCCTTCCACTTCGTTGAACGAAATGTTTGAACCATTGACAACGCACTTTCTTCCCATGATCAGTATTTTTCAGTTCTTGCACGACTGTTGAGAGGTGACATGAGCCCCCTCTCATATTTCTATCTTAGTCTGCGTAATTCGATTTTCCTCTCTAATTCCACGAGGTGAAAAGTTGCTATTCCTTCACACGCGGACTTCCCATGCAACGTCTCTCGTCACTCGGGTGGTCCGGTGACAGGCGAGTTCTGCTGAGATTCAAAGGATTACGCCGACAGGTGTGAGGGAGTCGAGTGGATGCTTTCCAGACGCCGACATTGTCATAAGAGCGGGAGCGACACGCTGAAATGGGCCAGAAGAGGCGGCTGGGCTAGAGATTCCGTTACTTGGCATAATCTTAGCGAAAACACTTTCTGGCGGGCTACCAGCGAGGCGTGGGAATGACTTGTGTTCCCAGGCAGTCTTGGGGGGCAAACTGCCGCGTTTTCTACAAAATCGTAACTGTGATTGGCTTGCTCCGTGACGTAGCAAAATCGACACAGAAATTGGCGCCAAGAATCTCCATTGGTGGACTGGTAGCGCTTCTGCAATAGAGTGGGATATCCCGCCAGTTTTCGAGTTGCTGATTGGAACGTTTAACAACGGCCACTGTCGTGGGGGCGGGAATGTTCTGTGTTCAGCTTGTACGGGTGCTCTTGAAAGGGTCGGCTCTCGCCTTCGGTCGGAGTAGGTTACAAGACTGAGCTCTCGTTGCTCTGGACAGCCTGCCTCCTGTTGGCTGTCTAACATACTTTTATTTAATTGTAACTGTTTGACGAAGTTGCTGAAGTTCCGATTTCAACGTAACTTTCCGAGTACAGTTGGCAATTGAGCGTACTGCGTACAAGCGGCCTATGTTGTCTGTCTTGAGCAATTTTGGCTAAAGTTGAGTGTATTGGAGCTACTGTGTGACTTCGCTTGTTAAAATCAATCACTGTACCGCCAGTGATTGTGTGGCGAGCATTCTTCGTCTCCCTCAGAGGCGCATTTGTATTGCTAGGAAGTCTTTAGTCTGGAGCAACCAGACAAGGATAATTTATTTCGGGCTACACTCGCGACATTATCATCACCACGACGGGACGTCGAAGCAACCAGCCATCGCCTCCGATACGCCAGATCGTGTTCTTGAAGTTAAGAAGACAGCTTGGTAATGTATGTTCGCAGCACCGGCAGATTAGGGATTTTCCTAGGTGATAATCAGAGCTCAGCAGAGCGCACCTGTTCGTCTTTTTCTAACTTTGTTCTGTCTTGGGTGTTCATTGTCTCACTACTGTAGCAGCAATTAATGTTGGGTTGGCTGTGTGTCTCTTAAGATTTGAGTTGCAAGGAATTGGCTCCACATACCACTTCGTCATAAATGTCACAATCTAGTTTAGGGACAACTTCACCTTCACAGCATTTATTTGAGTATCCAGTTTGAGCCAATTTGATGTATTTTAAATGTTTCATGTGTTTTGTTTATTATGAGTTTAGTCATAATAAATCATATTGTTTAGCGGTTCTAGGCGCGCAGTCCGGAACCATGCGACTGCTACGGTCACAGGTTCGAATCCTGCCTTGGGCATGGATGTGTGTGATGTCCTTAGGTTAGTTAGGTTTAAGTAGTTCTAAGTTCTAGGGGACTGATGACCACAGCAGTTGAGACCCATAGTACTCAGAGCCGTTTGAACCATTTTTTTTCATATTGTTATTTTGGACAGAACTGTCATTCTGTTAATCGGTAGAGCAATTCTTTCATTTCTCACTACGTTAATGAAACTTTCCTTTATTTAACTTATTTATCAAATTAAATTATTGCAGGTGCCAAACTCTTTTCTACTCCACTTGCAGGGTCGATTACAGTCAGTTCGCGTTTCTTTTTAATCCATGTGCAACAACAAAAGTCGGAGTTAGAATAGGGGGGGGGGGGGGCTTAGAGCATCATTTATATATGAAGATTCTAGAAGAATTTAGTGTTAAATACACTGCTAGCCCCGGCACCTCGCACTGTCACTTTGTATGGAAAAGTTCTAATATTTTCTTACAGCTGTGTGGGCCCTTCCGACACTAACATCGATTTCCTTTGCGGTTTTTCTTACTGACGCGTTCGGATTCATGGAATTTTTATCGGAAATATCGAGTAGTTTATCCTCAGACAAAACGCTAGGACGACCACTTCTCGGTGCATCGGTCACTGAACCCGTACTTCGAAATTTGTTAATCAAATCTCGCACGGTATCGCGATGTGGGAGTGTTGTCTCCGGGAAAAGTGAACTAAATGTTTGACGAACTTAAACTGTGTATTTACCGCCAGCTGTGAACACTTGTTCGACTAAAAACACACGTTCTTCAATGGCTAGCATTTTAACAGTGACAAACACGAAACAAACGAACAAAGAAACTAAACTTTAACGTTCACGTCAACACGTAGCGACACACACCAACGATGCTACTGACGCTGTCTGAGATAAACGAAAAAGTGGAATGTTGGGAGAGTCCACTTGAGGGGAAGTAACCCAGGCAGGCGAACAAACATACGGCACGCGCAGCTAATAATCATACAGCAGTGCGGAGACCGTTTTTGAACACCCCGTAGATGTAAAGCACAGTATTGTGTGCGATCTACAGCGTTTATTTACTTTTGCTCACCGGTTTTCGGCTTACAAAGCCATCAGCAAACTTCAACTGTCGTCGGGGAACTTCGTACGAACAGGCCCAGGAAAGCCCAACGGCACCGACCGAGCGCTATGTCAACCTCGAACGATAGATGTCACTGGATGTGGGTACGGAGGTGCACGGTACAGCACATCGCACTTCCGGCCGTTGTCAGCTTTTGTGACCAGGGGCGCTACTTCTCAATCCAGTGGCTCCTCAATTGGCCTTACAAGGGCTGAGTGCTCCCCGTTTGCCAATAGCGCTCAGCAGATACGAACGGTCACATATCTCAGTGCTAGTCAAGCCTGACAGTGCTTAACTTCGGTGATGTGACGAGAAACGGTGTCACCATTGCGACAAGGCCGTTGGTGTCGTCAAAGATCGTACTGTAACTGTAACTGTGAAGAAGAAGTCACATCGAGAGGAAGGTATGAACATAGAATAAACTGGAATGAACAGTGTCTCTAGAAGAATTCACATTAAATTATAAGTCCAATGAAATAAAGTTAGTACCTGATAAGAGTGCTGAAGAATAGCTTTAAGAGGTACTACATGTGGAAGATGACACAAAAACAGAGTAAAATATAGAGCTCAGTTGTAGCAGTAGAATGTACAGAGTACGTAGACAATCCGAATAAAAGAAATTAATAGAGGAAGAACGGAGGCACAGAATGAAACAAAGGTTGGGAGGCACTGGAAAACTGTGAGCACTAAATGGAAGTACTGAGCTTTGTTTGGTCGCTTGTATTAAGTCAAGACTATGAGCCAAATGTTTGTTTATTTCCAAGAATTCCAACGCATCAAGTTTCTGACTTTGTTTTGTGGAGGACAGACGACTATAGCTGGTAATTGTGGCTCTCACTCAGTACCTGCTTAGCAAATCTGGAGTCATAATTCTATTACCTCCAGCTATGTTCATGTTCAGCCAACATACTTGCTATGTCTTTGTCTGATTGACCAGTATAAAATTTATCACAATCACAAAAGATCTTTTGTATACCCAACGGTTGGCTAGTAATTAGGACTTATCTTTACTGCTGACGATAGGTTCGACTGTAGTGTTCCGTACGTAATATGAAATCCTATAGTTGTACGATTTCATTCTTTCGACTGCGTTCCTGTCCTAGGTGTGGGAGTGTACACCACTTCCAGTAAATATTGGAAGGGACAGTAGTGAGGGCATAGACGAGAGATATAATTTGTGGTTTTTGTTTCCTAAGCAAGATGCGGTCAGTCAGGACCAGGTTACAGTCATTAATTGAGGCGATAAACTCGTGTCTAGCTCTGCTTTGAAAGCTTCTTTCAAAGTGGGAACAGATAAAAGACTGTACACCACTGAGAGGAAAGCTGCATGTTTCGTGTGTAACTGGGTGTAGTGAGAAAGAAGGTATCTGTAGTTCTAGTTTTCCTATTAATTTAAAAAAAATTTGTCTGTGTACTGATATCAGTGGTTAGATCTTGGAGATTTATTGACTTGTTGCCAATCTCCGTTCTGAACTGCAAATTTTTATTGTGACTAAGTTGTGAGAAGATGGGTTGCGTTGTCTTCTGCTGTCTACCCACATACACAGTACTTCATCTAAAAATCTGAATCAGTGTTTAATGCTTGGACTCAAAAGTTTATCATTCAAAAAATGTTGTTCAAAATTGCCCATAAATATTTCGGCCAAAAGTGGGTTAACAGGGGATCCCACAGCTATTGTAGAGCGGCCAATCTTAAGACATCCGATCCCACAAGGCTGAATTTAGACCTCGAAACACAACCGCTTTTGTGCGAGCGTCATTCATAACGCACATTACTACCCTCTACATCAATGTAATTCACTTATGGGCATGCGCAAGCTTTGACCTGTGCTGGCCAATCAAAGCACTGGTCTTTTACATATAGTGAGAAAGTCTCGAGCACCCGGATAAAGGACATTTACTCTTCTGCTTCCGTTACGACTTACTCTGAAGATACTTCTCGTGCTGAATAGACGTAGTTTTGACGCTTGTCTTGTGGTTTCGAGAAGTACGCATTCAACGAATAACTGCAAGGAATACGGCGAGATCACAGTAATCAATGTGTTTTCAGATTGCATTTCCGTTGTTGGAATTCTCACGTGCTTTACTTTGTGCAGAACTGTGTTCCTTTTCGTGTTATATTCGGCATTCGGACTTGCCAATGGGGAACGTCATACCTTTGTGTCGAGCTCATGAGACAGCATGATGATAAATATCCGTTTCTAATTATCCATCTATAGAGCCAGGTGATTTATGAACAGTTTCTCTCACAAGTAAGATCATATTTCAGAAGACTGTGACGGTTTGTTGTCTTCTTTGTGCTACGATGTGCGGAGGGGATGTTAAACGGTTCAGACTGATACCTCGTAATCTTCCATGAAAGATAAATTTGAATATCATGTCTCTCAAACATTACATTACATTTTTCATGCAATTGCCTTTCTTTAATTTATTATCTTGCAAACTTCCTTCTGTTCATGAGTTCCATCAAATGTCTCAAACATCTGCATGTGATTATTTGGGACATGCTTCACAAAAACGTGCGTCGTTCACTATCTTTGTATTTAGTTCAGGGATAACGAAGCAGAAATAAGCAACGCACGTAATGTTCTTGCGAGGGACCGGTCCAACACCAAATGTTGAAAACTGCACTCAATTTTTTTATACAGGAAGAATATACAGCACATACCCAACACTGCTGGCGCATATCCTTGGTTGATGACACATCTGTAAACAGACAAGATGGCACAACGCGATCGTAATTTATTAAGCGAATTTCACTTTCTGTTGAAGGTTTCTCTGACAATTGTTCACAGATCCCATTCACTCGAATTTGCAACTTATTTAAGATCCACAATAATTTTCAACTGCCATTACACTACCGTTAACTGTTAACAATTGAGATAAAAATTAATTAGCTTTCTATCTGATTTCTTCATATGTGCTTGTGTGGCGTCAGGGTCTCCTTAAGAGTTGACACGACTCGGTGGTGATGGTTGTCCCAGTCGGTATGGCGTGGAACGGCATCCGTCGCTCACGAGAACGCCACCCTGTAACTAGCAGAAAAACACAAACTCCTCGCGTGGTTTGTTCATATTTCAGATACCGTCTTTCATGATTAATGTCAATGTTTCGCTTCAGAATGTGTCAGCCGTTCTTGTTTCTTCACTGATAAACGCGGCAATTGCACCACTCGATGACGCGATGACGCCTTTGACCTAATTATGACCACCAGTTCTCTTGTGTTGTGGGTCCGTGACAGACTTTTCAGCTTGCTTGAACTGGCTAACCATAGTTCTTCTTTTTGTTATGCCCCGTTAGATAATATATGTTGAATATTAATGATATAAGGTCTTGAATCTTCAATGCATCACCCAAGTCGTGGCCAAATTATGGAATTGCGAGGATGTTAAGTTGATAAGTTGCTATTCTGTCATCAACACGTCGCTACGTCCCGTGTTCAATAACTACACGACTTAATTCCAGAGACAGCATATACTTAAGCAATGTTCAGAGTGCGTCGTAGTCTTGGGACAAATCGATAACTGTTCACTGTTAAATAATCATGAATTCACTTTTCACTTCACAATATTCTAATAGTCAATTAATGGTCACTAATACACATGATCATGTACATTCAGTTATGTAGGCGACCCGGAGAATTAGATTTTGAACCCAATTTTATTGTTCCTTGTAATTAATTGTCCCTACGCTGAGCACGCATGCCGACTTCTCACTCAGGGAATTTCTGCCGTTTGTATCACTAATCCTGTCGTTGAAGACAACTTCTGATAACTCGGCTCAGTTGTACGTTCCTCGTGTTTGCGTTTGTGTTACCTGCTCTAAACTAATAATTCTTTTTCTGTCGGCGATCTTTCTTTTTCAATGTCCTTGAATGTTCGTGTTTGTTCAGTATCACGAAGGCTAAGTCCCATCACAATTCTCACACGATTTAATTTCGTCTCTAAATCTCCGTATCCCGTTGTGTTGCTAACGATAAAGATGACTTTCCTTTAGTATGACTCCTGAATAATACTTCAGTCTATATCGCAAAACTTTCAAACTTCCGATAATCTTAAAACAATCTAGTAGAGCTTACATGCATGCTACTATCGCAATAGTACTAGAGAGCGACTTGACGGCAACTGAAGATAACATTTCCATTTCCGAGTTACGTTGTAATCACATCGAACTTCCTTTTCGATGCGGCTGAAACTCTCTCCTGTGGTAAATGTTATCTTTGGCCAACTTACCACCTGGGCTTTAACATTCGTTAATTATTTTGCAGTTCTTTCTTTGATATTTTTGTTGCGTATCTTATCAGATTCTTTCATTCAAATTGTTCAAATAGCTCTGAGCACTATGCGACTTAACTTCTGAGGTCATCAGTCGCCTAGAACGTAGAACTAATTAAACCTAACTAACCTAAGGACATGATACACATCCATGCCCGAGGCAGGATTTGAACCTGCGACCGTAGCGGACGCTCGGTTCCCGACTGTAGCGCCTAGAACCGCACGGCCACTCCGGCCGGCCTTCTTTCATTCAGTCTCTATTTCATTATAAGTATTATTATTCATATAACATTCCTGTTGATCAAATTATCAGAAGTGTAAATTTTGTCTTCAGTAGCAGCCCTTACTGTCAGGATGATTAATTTTCCTACTTTTTACAACAAAGGGTTGTTGATTAGAGTTTCTGTAATTGAGGTGCTATTCTTGCTAATCGCATATGTCTTTGCGCAGGTTCCAGAGATTTACAACAATGTGGAATCCATTTAATGTTTCCAACGTTGCAAATATCAGTAAACTTTCTTGCAAGAAGTGCGTGCAAATTCCACTTTATTATTTAATGCGAAAAATGGCAGTCTCTTATGCACTCGAGGAATACTACTACACATATGTTTTAAAGAATCTCAATGGTTACCTTTTCCACAGCTCCAAATTTATCTTTAGTAATCCCAAGGCAAATTAGGACCAAAAATTTTTTTAAAAAATGACTATTTACTTGCAAAAATGTTATAACTGCCGTATTAAAAATTGATAAAATAGGTGAGAATAAGTTTCAATGCTACATCCGAAACGTCTTAAACATTTTCTTTCCATTTACGGAAAATAATTTATTGCTTTTGTGGGATTCTTGGCCTGGAAATAACCTCTGTTATTAGGAGGACAACGAGAAGACTGTTAATATAATAAGGGTTCCATCTGGAACTTATAGTGTTATTCAGATTCTCAGTAAAAAGTATTTCAATAGTATAAAATAATTTTAAGTAAATTGTCGGACAATTATCAGCGGAGCAGCATTGTTAAACATCACTCATTTCTGCATTGTCCGTTTGCATCACCACATTCTACGAATTTGATCAAGTATGCCTGTACACAGCACAATATGCAGAACAATAACCACTACCATTTATTAACCCATTCCAGTTGTGTGTAAATAAAACTAGTAATGACTGAAGTGCCTGAATATTTTTTTTTAGCAGATTTGCCTGATGTAGGAGAAATGTTTGTTTTCGTCATTCAATAAACACCTCACATTTTTGTGATGAGTGCAGGGAATAAACAAGGAGCTCTTTTATTGTTAGTAAAATGAAAATTTGTCAAAAATTATCGTAAGGGCACGTTACAGGAATTATTAAAAAACATTTAATGTCAGCAAATTAAAGTCCCCACTATGGAAGTCGTCTGTAAGGTAACATCATACAGTGCCTTGATTTTCTTTCCGCTGGTAATTATCTGTGTAAACATTACATCTGCAACAGGTTATCTGTCGGTATGAATTGGAAATAGTTCAATTAATAAATGATATGACACATTTTTGGTATGATTTAAGTGCTTAAAATTCACGAGTGTGCACTTCGGAGTTAGCGCTACGAGACGCTACTTTATCTTGCCATCTCTGCATTCTGTTAGTCAGAATAGGCTCTGGAAACAGGTTCTTCGTGTTGTAAAACTGAGTAAGTTTAACATTAAAAATTTTGCAGTGGGCTTAAACAACCAAACTTTTGATTGGGAATTTCTTTCGGAGAATTTTTCCGGTGTAAAAAAATTCAGGATAGATTTCAACATGTCGGATTATACTATTCCCTTATGTAAGATTTTAAGCGCCAGAGGTAATGCCACGTAGTTCAGAACTGCTGAGAGGGCATTTTTTTGTCGTGTGACTAGGGCCCCCCCGTCGGGTAGACCGTTCGCCGGGTGCAAGTCTTTCTATTTGACGCCACTTCGGTGACTTACATGTCGATGGGGATAAAATGATGATAAGTAGGACAACACAACACCCAGTCCCTGAGCGGAGAAAATCTCCTACCCAGCAGTGAATCGAACCCGGGCATTTCGGATTGACATTCTTCCGCGCTCACCACTCAGCTACCGAGGGGGGAGGGGGGGCGACAGAGAGGGCATCATTGGGACATATTTTCTCCACCTTACCAGCTCAAAAATTTACAGGTTCTTCAACAATACAGTCCACAATTGACAAACGCATTTGCTCTGCAGAAGTTGATACTGTATGGCACAACTTATTACGTTTGAGGCAGTACATTGCTTGCTGACAATTTTCTAATTAAAAATACGACTGTGTTACTTCTGAGTAGCTTCTCCATTTGTTTTCCGTTACCAAAAATAATCGTCATTATCGTCAAACTGCGTTATTAATGGGCCATGTTTATCGTATGAGGGTATATTTCACAGCTGAAGCCAAATTCGTGGCCTTATACGAACACAAAGGCTCAATTTCAGAAGACGCTGTAGGCATTCAACCCACCAAAGTCTGAATACCAACACATCCCCCTACTGGTATGTCTGCAGTTACTTTTCCAACATACCACAAATAGATTGTGTTGATATTCTGATAGAGTTGGTGTACAGGTCTGGTCTCAGCCGTGTGGGAATGGGTGGCTTGAGACTGACAACACAGCTGTCCTTAGCACAAAATTACCTCCAATTCAGTTTCTATATTAACAGTTACATGGCTTACCTATTGCTTCCTTTGTTATCCTAATGACAATTACAGTTTTTCGCTGGTAATGCGAGGGTGGTCACGAAGTTTTATAGTCACCTCGAAAAAATAAAAATATGGCAGTAATTGTTGGCTGTGAAACTTTCCCTTTTGAATGTAAAGAATGACTGTGCTGGTAAAACTTCTACGTTACTTGATTTTCAAACTCCAGAGTGAAATTGAACGTACTGAGGCTGTTTTCTCTTTACTTAAATATTCTGATCGTTACTAAACTGACACATAATATTTTAGCCCAACGCTATTTCAATAATCCCTACAAAAGAATAGCCCTGACTAACAATAACCTATACCCATCATGAATCACTTACCTCACAAGAACCTTAGTTACTCGAATTACTGCAATACAGCGAGCGCCATTACTGCCAGCTAAATATAAGATTCTAATTACTGAAGGCACTAACTACATATAAGCAAATAGTTAGCAATTGAAACATTTTGATAGATAACGTGTTAAAAAGTCATAATATATACATATAAATTCGTGACATCCAGTTTCCCAGCGGGGTCAGGGATTTTCTCTGCCTCGCGATGACTGGGTGTTGTGTGATGTCCTTTGGTTAGTTAGGTTTAAGTAGTTCTAAGTTCTAGGTGACTGAAGACCATAGATGTTAAGTCCCATAGTGCTCAGAGCCATCCATTTTAACAAATATCCTTTTTCTGACGGACACATGTCCAGATCGTCCGCTCATATTAACATATCAGAACTCTGGCATCTCTCCCCCCATATCCACCACTGCTGGGCTCGCGATTCACCTCCAACTGTCCAACGTTAAGGGCTGTTCACATCCAACTACCCAACACTACAATAGCGAAAAACTTCCAACAATGAGTCCAACCAGCCACAGACTGCACACAGCGCAATCAGCGATTTTAATACAGAGCTCTGCGTGGCGTCACCAACATAAAATCCTAAACATTCTACTTACGGCTGGCACAAGTTCGCAGCAATGGTACACTTTGAAATACCTATCTTACAGTACTATAGCACGCCGTTTCCATCCTACATCTACATCAGTACTTCGCAAACCACCTAAAGATGTGTGGCGGAGGGTACTTCTGGTGCCACTAACAGATTCCCCCCCCCCCCCCCCCCCAATTCCTCTCTCCTGTTTCACTTGCCAATGGCGCGAGGGAAGTATGATTGTCGGCAAGCTTCTGTATTAGCTCTAATTTGTCGTTTTTTCTCGTCGTGGTCATTTCACGAGATGTATGTTGGGGGAAGTGATATTTTGTTAGGTTCTTCCCAGAAAGCGCTAGCTCAAAATTTCACTAGTAAACCTCTCCTTGATGCAAAAAGCCTCTGTTGTGACGCCTGCCACTAGAGTTTGTTGACCATCTCTCTAATGCTCTCTCGTCGACTAAACGATACCGTGACGAATCGCACCGCTCCTCGTTGGATCTGTTCATCTATATCATACTCCGCAAGCCGCCTAATGGTGTGTGACAGAGGGTACTTTCTGTACCACTATCTGATCCTTCCAACTCTGTTCCGCTCGCGAATAGTGCGTGGGCAGAAAGATTTTCGGTAAGCCTCTGTATTGGATCTAATTTCCCGAATTTTCTCCTCGTGGTCAGTACATGAGATGTATGTGGGAGGAAGTAATATCTTGTCTGACTCCTCCTGAAAAGTTCTATCCCGCAATTTCAGTAGTAAATCTCTTTTCTATGAGTCCTACCTGATAAAGATTCCATATTGATGAAAAATACTCAAGAATCGATCGAACAGGCACCTTCTAAAACATTCCTTTATTGGACGAGTGTGGCCTATGATTATTGCGTGGGTTTTGACTGAACGGGCCAACGGCCTTGCCGCAGTGGTAGTACCGGTTCCCGTCAGATCACCGAAGTTTAGCACGGTCGGGTCTGGCTAACACTTGGAGGGTGACCGTCTGGGTCTGCAGGACGTTGTTGGCATGCGCGGTGCACTCAGCCCTTGTGAGGACAACTCGGGAGCTACCTGACAGGGAAGTACCAGCTCCCGTCACGAAAACTGACAATGGCGGAAGCACGGTGTGCTGCCCACATGACCCTATACGCATCTAGTGAGGCTTTTGTCCGAGGATGACATGGTGGTCGATAGCGTTGAGATTCCTCTCTCTCTCTCTCTCTCTCTCTCTCTCTCTCTCTCTCTCTCTAACTCTTTTTCTTTCCTTTTTTTTGTCAGGATAGAATTCCAGATATCACAGTAGAAGGTAAAGTTATTGAGGTTGATCTAATCTGGACAGACTGTTGAGAAGCTTGGAAGTATGGGTGGAGGAAAAAGAGAGCGTCGTCGTCGGCATACTGGAGTAGCTGGGTGAGGTGGCTGGAGTAAATCAGCTGTGTAAGGGAGATAGAGGGATGGTTCTGGTCCTTGTGGCACTTCTGCATACGGAAGATGTGGGCTTAGTCGTGGGTGATGGTAACAAGAGAGGGTCACTCTGTCAGAAAAGAAGCTATAAGTCGGAGATAACTGATCGGAATCTCATATGTTTGTAAAGGAAACCTGAATGCCATAATCAGACAAAGGTTTCTTTGACTTCGAACTAGACGAAGATGGCGGGGTATCGTTTATTGAGTTTTTTTGTATAGAAGGCACATGAGTCAGAGGAGATAATCGTCTGTGGAGTATTTTGGACGGAAGCCGAACTTGGTGTCAGGGGCGTTTGGATGTGTTTCTAAATACAGGTGCGCTGGGCGCTGGGTAGAGATGAATTCCAGTACCCTTCTAAAGATGGACGTAAGGTTAATAGGTCAACAGGATTAGGTTTCAATAACATATTTAACAACATTACATTAACAGGGGTGTCTTGGAGGTCTTCTACGGCTTGGGATACAATATAGAGTATAGAAAGGTATTGTACAATAAAGTTTATAAGAAGGAGAAGGAACTTTAAGATGGCATTCAATAATGGAGCCATGATCAGACGCCGTGTTGCGTTTTCTGGAGTGTGTTGTTGTAATGATTTGTGCAGAAATTGTTGTGTTTAATTCGTTTTGCCGGCCGGTGCGGCCGAGCGGTTCTAGGCGCTACAGTCTGGAACCGCACGACCGCTACGGTCGCAGGTTCGAATCCTGTCTCGGGCATGGATGTGTGTGATCTCTTTGGGTTAGTTAGGTTTAAGTAGTTCTAAGTTCTAGGGGACTGATGACCTGAGAAGTTAAGTCCCATAGTGCGCAGAGCCATTTGAACGATTTGAATTCGTTTTGCCGCGCTATGTGGAAGTACTGAAATCTAGGAGGAAAGGGCGAACTGTGTGTATTGGTACGGTGGTAGAAGACTTGAAGGGACATTGGGAAACCGAATTTCGGATCGTCGGAAGGAGTCAGGATATCTCCAAGGTATTTGGTATGAAGATGTTGAATAATGGTTGGGTGTAGTGACGGAAAGATAAATGTGGCGACGGATTCGTACCAATGAGACGGTGTAATTGTAAAGCTTTCCAATACGTTATTGAGTTTATAGATTGTATAGTGTTGAGTTTTGTACATGTCTGTCGCCAGTCTCAATGCTTTTTTTTTTTGCCTGAAAAAGATTACAGATGTGTCGCTGTAGTTGCCAGTGATGTGTGAATGAGTCTGGTGTGAAGGGATGATCGATATAGTCAACAGAATTCTCTTAGGACGAGTAGATCACGCGAGGAGAGAGTGGCTGGTTGGGGAAAATGTGGTAGGTAGGGATATGAGTGTATATGGCTTGAGACACGGTGCTTCGATGCAGTGAATGGTATGTCGTCTGGGTTTTGCAGGATAATTGGGTGACTTTTGTTTTGGATATGGGCAGAGCCACAGTAGTCGTTCCAGTTGGCATTAGAGTACTTTGGTATCATTTTAGAGGGGATGAATGTTTCCTAAGATTACCTAGTTGGAATAGGATGCGAGGGAGTTCGTGAGCTAGTAGGAAGAAGTTGGCGACGACGAGACAATTTACTGGGATCGATCTAGTTATGCTGGGTTGACGTCAGTTTTGGACTCGGCGCACGGTGCATTTGCAGGTGACAGAGTTGAAGTTGCTAGTGCGGTGTTGCGTTTTGGTTGTTACGTGGTCGCTGGTGGCACAGGAGTGGCTGCTGAGAAGAGAAATTGCTGGGGTGGAGTGGTGTAAGTAATGAAGGTAGGGATATAAGTTCGGAGGCAATAAATTGATCCCTGTAGTCGGGGCACAGGAATTGCGTCAACCGGTGATGGTCGTGAAAGGAGCTTCCATTGTGTGAAAGACCTAAGCTGATGGCGGTGACCGACGAGATCGAAGGTAGAGAGCAGAGGATGGGTGGTGCGGTTGATGAGGGTCCAATAAAGTGGCCTACACTGCGGAACGTAGGCGTATGAGTCGCGGCGGCGGCATCGGCGAAGCAGTATCCGGTGGTAACGGTCGGGTGAAACGAAACTGAAAGTAAGCTAGACGGGCTATGTACAGTATAGCACAATAATGAATGTGTATGCGGTGAGGAGAGCTGAACTCAGTGAATGCGAACCCAGAGAGTTTATTCTAAAAAAGGAAGGAAGAAGATTAGAGTTTAACCTTCCGACGACCGCGAGCTCAATAGAGACGGAGCAGAAGCTCAGATTACGAAAGGATGGGAAAGAAAATCGTCCGTGCCCTTGCGACAGAAACCATCTCGGCATTTGACTGAAGCGATTCGGGGAATCAAGGAAAAACTAACTCTGGGTGTCTTGACTCAGCTGCGGACCGTCGTCCTCCTGAATGGGAGTACAGTGTGCTAACCACTGCCTCACCTCGCTGCGTTAGTTGCTTTAATAAACCACAGCTGCAATACGTGAGGGGTTCCAGCTCTCTGTGTACTAAGAGACTGGCACAAAAGGGGAATTTGTTGTAGGCCGCATCGAATCTTAACTTCGTCAACCTCGTTATCCACAACTTTGGTGTTATGTTTATATTAATCTCAATTCTGCTGCTTCTCATTACTTTCATCTTTCTTCGGATTACTTGCAACCTATTTTCTGTACTCATTAAGCAGTTCATTCCATTCGGTACGTCCTATAATTCTTCTTCGCTTCCACTCAGGATAGCAGTGTCATAGGCGAATAGTATCATTTGTAACCTTTCGCCCTGAATTTCAAATTATATTACTTATGTTCAGACTATTGGAGAACAGTGCACGACAAGCAACGCTCTCTAGCGATGAAACCGTAGTATCATTACATTGAAAGATTACCGTCAAACCTCCTTGCCTAGCGATGCCAGATGAAAGTTGATGTCGTCAAGCCCTGAATGAAAATTGCCCAACGGATAACTGGGCAGGGGAGCTTGAGAGCGCTACCTAGGGACCTTGCCCTTTTTGTACGATACTAGACAAGGGGCTGGAGGGCTCACACGCTGATGTATGGGTCCCTTCATTCTATGTCTTTTATTTTAAATGAATTCCTTTAACTTGACTCCTATGTGATTTTTGTGGTATGTTAAAGATTGATTACAATTGATTACGTATTCATTTTAAACATTATTACTCGTCTTTACAGCGATTGCAGCAGTTGTTCCAGTTTACAGATATTACAATTTTACAACTTATAGCTCAGGTATATTATATACGAATCTGCACGCACATTTCTACGGGCAAGACGGAACTGCTTTGGCCAAATGTATACGACCAAAGTCTCCCAATATTTAACATAGGGCGTTCACCATGTGAGGAGGATAACGTACAAACTGGGGACTAGATAATTATCACAGGGAGGTCAAATTTCCGAAATTAAACGAGAACATTCATTTCCTTACACAACCCGAAGCTGGAAATAAAAGAATTAGTGCAAATATTCAAATACCTATCTTCCACGCTTGAACATCGAGACAGACGCACTGAGAGCGTGTCTGCTCACTTACCCGTCTTCTGTAACACCTTCAAAATCTCGCGGGCACCCCGAGGTCTTCCTGGGCCCCGGTGGAGGGGATGGTCGAACCACTTGGCCGTGACCAACCTCCCCACGCCAGATCTTGTAACACTGGAACATCTTTGACTTTTACCTTCTGTACTGTCTCTCTGATCCCCTACCCAGGAGTAAGGTTGGCACTACTATACTACAGAACTACTTCCGAACTAAGATTTGGCCACGATTTATGGAAAGATGTGAGTAGGATTAGGGAAGTTCATGTGCAGATTCACATTCATATACTAGAAATGCATAATACACGACACATATAAATATGTATTATTAAGCCTGACACACTTCTTTCTACCCGTCCACATGGGTTCTGTTGCACCCACGGCCGGCCGCGTCGTTCAATAAAATTGGTGGCGGAGCCGCCTCCGTTTGTATTTCCCGGTGCGAGCGAGCAGCGAAATCTGCTGCATATGGAGCGGAAACTACTGTACCGTTTCCTTTGATTCTAAAAATACTAGATGAAACGAGATGAACAGTAAATAAATATCATCCACAGGTTCCGACAAAATGAAGCAAAAGGAAAGTCAGAACTGGAGAGCCGGACTGCCCGAGACACTTCGCGCGCCAAGCCAGCAAGGCGGGACCCGAACTCCATCGAACTGCATCGGCAGTGATATCGTCAGTCTTTTGTCTTAGTAAAATTACGATTTTAATAATTTTGAAATTACTGATTGATAGCTGGCTGTTTAGAGATGTTTATTTAAAAAATGAAGTAATTTGGATGACAGGTTTAATTAATAATAGCAACTAAAGTTTAACGTTTTGGCGCCCTACCGCAGAATACAGCAGTCAGTCACAGAGCAGCAGCATCATGCAGGCGGTCTTTCTCACGGGAATGGTACCGAATCTAACATCTGTTACTGGTACCTCATCCCACATTGCGTCATCTCTATGCTTCTTGCATATCCACTGCCCTGGGGATAGCTTCCTGGAGCCTAATATGATGCTGAATAAGCCAGAAATATTACAGGGCGAACGTCCACAAACTGATATTTTGTCATGAACTATTGTTTTGTACACCTACTTATAAGCTCTTATAAACGTTACCATAGACGTTATGGCAGAGGATGTATCTCATGACAGAGGATGTATCTCATCTCTTACAACGCTCTTCGTACAGTAAGTTCTGGTACGATACTTCCAATCCTTTCCTGTTGTAATGTATTTGTCGATTTGTCGTTCTTGCGCAGTTCGTTTTTCTTTGATTACAAATCACAAGATGACTGTATTTTCAGGGGAAATCAGTAATTTTATGACTAACGACGACGATTGTCGGAAATGAATAATTACATTACTCGCCAAAACGACAAATACCTTGTATTTTACAAAACTCTAACAGCAGTTGTCGGGTTCTCCACCTGCCATGACTTTTCACACAGAACAGCACAAACTTTTGTTGGTCGTGGAACATTCATGAATGCTGTAGTGATTTCTTTCATTGTTATGTTACTGAGAAAAAAGAAGTAGATTAACTGTGACACACTACTCAGACGATATCTGTCAAGCAAACGTGTGAATATTATTTAAAATACGTAACTGAGAAGACGGGAAATTAGTGAAACGAGAGCGATCCAGTAGCACGCCGTATTTGCAGACTCATCGGGCACGAATCGATGAGACTCTCTGCGATCGACTATCGATAGCACTGGCTACTTTCCCTGGCAGGATAAAACCAGCAGTCATTGACCCTAGCGCCAATTACGGTCCTCCACGCGCTGGCAACAGTATCTGAATTCTCTACATTGATCAGCATTCTTCGTGAGGATGCCACGTTGAAAAAACCCTGAAACTCAGTCCGTAAGCTCGTAACGAGCGCCGCTTTCGAGAGCCAGGGCCTCCAATTAAACTTATTAGGCCCTGGAGCACAGTAGTCAGAAAAAAATGGAGAAGCGAAGAAAAAATATGCCGAAGGTGAGCTTAATGAGGTTCGATTACTCTTCACTCCTCGTATAGAATTACCGTTCGTTCCTGGTAATGGTCTCTGTTAAAGGGTACACTTCATATTAATTACTGTAATTGGGTGTCTACTTTGCCAGCAGTTTATAGATTTCGTTGGATAATTTTGAAAGCGCTCGGCTATACGCATCGAGGTCAAGAAAATTATGTTCGCCTCCCCGAGAGAAAGCTACATCGAGACACCTCACTACTGTCATAATGGATGCACACTACACTACCTTTTTATCAAGTAAGTTTTTGCGTAGATTTTCCTCCTTGCACGTTGTAATACTTACTAATACTAACACATGTGAAACAATGCTAAAACATTGTGTGTTATATCCATATATCCATCTGCTCACCAAAAAATCTGTATAGTGTTGCCTATCAGTCAGGCCTCTCAGATCTGTGTTGTTCAAATATACGTAAATTGACACTATTTTCACAATTTACGATGTGAACCACTTTCAAAATATAATTACTTTCAAAATAATTTTACATTTTAAAGTTTACTTTTAAAAAACACGATGTTTGTACTTTTGTTGGTGGCTTTTATTCTTACTGCAAATTTCTGCAGGGTCTACACACAACAGCAGAATGTTTCCAGCATACAGGTCTGGTGCACTTATGTCATGTAATTTGACTTTTTCTTTCTTCGTCCTCTTCTTCGGCGATGATTTCACTGTCCTTCCTGGATCTGATGCTACTAATTCGTTGACTTCTTTACCCCTGCTGGTTACTTTCCTAAGTTTATGATGGAAGTTCAACGTCTAATTTTGTTACTGGTAGCCGAATCAAGCAAATTATGAATGCATTAATTGCACTTACAGGGTGTTTCAAAAATGACCGGTATATTTGAAACGGCAATAAAAACTAAACGAGCAGCGATAGAAATACACCGTTTGTTGCAATATGCTTGGGACAACAGTACATTTTCAGGGGGACAAACTTTCGAAATTACAGTAGTTACAATTTTCAACAACAGATGACGCTGCAAGTGATGTGAAAGATATAGAAGACAACGCAGTCTGTGGGTGCGCCATTCTGTACGTCGTCTTTCTGCTGTAAGCGTGTGCTGTTCACAACGTGCAAGTGTGCCGTGGACAACATGGTTTATTCCTTAGAACAGAGGATTTTTCTGGTGTTGGAATTCCACCGCCTAGAACACAGTGTTGTTGCAACAAGACGAAGTTTTCAACGGATGTTTAATGTAACCAAAGGACCGAAAAGCGATACAATAAAGGATCTGTTTGAAAAATTTCAACGGACTGGGAACGTGACAGATGAACGTGTTAGAAAGGTAGGGCGACCGCGTATGATTAGATTAGATTAGATTAGATTAATACTTGTTCCATAGATCATGAATACGACACTTCGTAATGATGTGGAACGTGTCAGGTTAATAAAAGATGTCTGTACAAGAAATTACATTACACAAAATATTGCATGACACTAATGATTAAGTTTTTTTTTTTTTTTTTTTTTTTTTTTTACTTACTTACTTACTTTATATCTAAAAATTCAGCCAATGAGTAGAAGGAGTTGTCATCTAGAAATTCTTTTAATTTATTTTTAAATGTTAGTTGGCTATCTGTCAGGCTTTTGATGCTGTTTGGTAGGTGCCCAAAGACTTTTGTGGCAGCATAATTTACCCCTTTCTGTGCCAAAGTCAGATTTAACCCTGCATAGTGAAGATCATCCTTTCTCCTGGTGTTATAGGTATGCACACTGCTATTACTTTTGAATTGGGTTGGATTATTATCAACAAATTTCATAAGGGAATATATATACTGTGAGGTTACTGTGAGGATCCCTAGATCCTTAAATAGATGTCTGCAGGATGACCGTGGGTGGGCTCCAGCAATTATTCTGATTACACGTTTTTGTGCAATGAATACTTTTCTACTCAACGATGAATTACCCCAGAATATGATGCCATACGAAAGCAGTGAATGAAAGTAGGCATAGTAAGCTAATTTACTGAGATTCTTATCACCAAAATTTGCAATAACCCTAATAGCATACGTAGCTGAACTCAGACGTTTCAGCAGACCATCAATGTGTTGCTTCCAGTTTAACCTCTCATCAATGGACACACCTAAAAATTTTGAAAATTCTACCTTAGCTACAGACTTCTGTTCAAATTCTATATTTATTACTGGAGTTTTGCCATTTACTGTACGGAACTGTATATACTGTGTTTTATCAAAATTTAAAGAGAGTCCGTTTGCTGAGAACCACTTAATAATTTTGTGAAAAACATCATTTACAATTACATCACTTAGTTCTTGGTTTTTGGATGTTATTACTATACTTGTATCATCAGCAAAAAGAACTAACTTTGCATCTTCATCAATGTGGAATGGTAAGTCATTAATGTATATCAAGAACAGTAAAGGACCTAAGACCGAACCCTGTGGGACCCCGTGCTTGATAGCACCCCAGTTTGAGGAATCAGCTGTTTTAACATTACACGAACCACTTATTTCAACTTTCTGCATTCTTCCAGTTAAGTATGAATTAAACCATTTGTGCACTGCCCCACTCAAACCATAATGATTTAGCTTATCTAAAAGAATTCCATGATTTACACAATCAAAGGCCTTTGAGAGATCACAAAAAATACCAATGGGTGATGTCCGGTTATTCAGAGCATTTAATATTTGATCAGTGAAAGCATATATAGCATTTTCTGTTGAAAAGCCTTTCTGAAAACCAAACTGACATTTTGTTAGTACTTTATTTTTACAAATATGGGAGGCTACTCTTGAATACATTACTTTCTCAAAAATTTTTGATAGAGCTGTCAGAAGAGAGATTGGGCGGTAGTTGTTGACATCCGACATATCCCCCTTTTTATGCAATGGTTTTACAATGGCATATTTCAGTCTATCAGGGAAAACACCCTGCTCCAAAGAGCTATTACATACGTGGCTGAGAATTCTACTTATCTGTGGGGAACAAGCTTTAAGTACTTTGCTGGAAATGCCATCAATTCCGTAAGAGCTTTTACTTTTCAGTGAGTTTATTATTTTACTGATTTCAGAGGGAGAGGTTGGTGGAATTACAGCTGTTTCAAACTGTGCAGGTATGGCCTCTTCTATTAATAGCCTTGCCTCTTCTAGTGAAGATCTAGATCCTATTTTCTCCACAACATTTAAAAAATGATTATTCAAAATATTTTCAATTTCTGATTGTTTGTTAGTGCACTTGTCATTCAATTTTATTGCACTAAAGTCTTCCTGTGCTCTTGGTTGCCCTGTTTCCCTTTCAATAATATTCCAAATTGCTTTAATTTTATTATCAGAGTTACTGATCTCAGACATGATACACATGCTTCTGGACTTTTTAATAACTTTTCTTAGTACCGCACAATAGTTTTTATAATATTGAACAATTTCGGGGTCAGTACTCCATCTTGCTGTTAGATACAGTTCTCTTTTGCGGTTGCAAGATATTCTTATTCCTTTAGTTAGCCAAGGTTTTTTATACGTTTTCTTGGAATTATGTTTAACTATTTTCTTGGGAAAACAATTTTCAAATAGCCTTAAAAATGTATTGTGAAATAAGTTATATTTCAAGTTTGCATCGGGTTCCTTATACACTTCATCCCAGTCTAGCTGCTGTAGGCTTTCCCTAAAGTTTGCAATATTTATATTGTTAATTGAACGCACTGCTTTGAAAGTCTGATTTATTATACTGCATGGAGCTATGTCATGTACTGTAACAAGCTGTGCACTATGATCTGAAAGACCATTCTCAACAGGATAAGCATTTATGTCCTTAAACTTATCTTGGTCTATAAAAAAGTTATCTATCAATGTACTGCTGTTCTTTGTTATCCGAGTAGGAAAATCAATGACGGAGCTCAAATTGAAAGAACTGAGTAATACTAAAAGGTCATTCTTCCTATTACACTCTTTCAGGGAATCAACATTGAAATCCCCACAAATGATAATTTGCTTCCCCCTGTCTGACAGATAGCACAACAAAGCATCCAAGTTTTCCAGAAATAGCTGGAAATTCCCTGAGGGGGACCTATACACTGTTACAATTATGAAAGTGCCATCCTTTAGTTTAAGTTCAGTGGCACATGCTTCCATATGTTGCTCTACACAAAATTTTTTAGTTTCTAAATTTTTTGCACTGTGGAAGCTTTTGACATATATGGCAACTCCTCCTCTCATCATATTATCTCTACTTACATGTGCAGCTAATTTGTACCCATTGATGCTAACCTTTTGCATATCAGTGACAATGTGATGCTCAGACAGGCATAGTACATCTATTACATTCTCAGTTTCTATATCTTGTAAACAAAGCAGAAGCTCATCAATTTTATTGTTCAATCCCCCAATATTTTGATGAAATATACTAACATTTTTCATTTTACTTTTGCAACTATCTTGAACTTTTTTGACATCTTTAGTACTTGCATGGCTGAGTTTCCCACTGGACACTGATCTTACACTAAAAAAGAGTTTCCACCATGAGATGTAGTTCCTCCCCCCTTTAAATTTCCTGCTATCAGCCCAGCCAGTTTACCCTTCCCTTTCCTGTTGAGGTGTAGGCCATGTCTAGTATAGTCCCACCTACAGAGTGAATCAACACGAACCACACCAATGTGTGACCCCGCACCAGATCCAAGTAGCCGTTCCAACTCCAAATTAACTCTCCTGACAGAAGAGGTCAAATGAGGTCGGTCGTGGCGCTCCAGAACCGACACAAACCCAACACTGGTATGATTCGATGCCGATGCAATCTTTGCCAGGTCACACTCTATGCTGTACCCCGGATCTCTGTCAATACTGTTGCCCGGCCCACCCACAATAACCACGGTGTCTTCCTTAGTAAAACCTTTACATAGTGAACCTAAATCCTCTGTAACCTGCCCAAGTTCAGCACTAGGTTTGAAAAAACTTGTGACCTGGTAATCCAACCCTAATTCATCCTGCAGAAGTTGGCCCACACCCCTAGCATGCGAACTACCTAGCAACAAGACTTTCTTTCTCTTTGCAGACTTCCCTACATTCTTAATCAATTTGCTGCTGAAAGCTTGTTGAGCCCTGTGTACATCTACTTCTGTGAGAGGCTCATCAGTTTCTGACTGAGGCAACAGGTCAAACCTATTTTGTACATTAATAACAAAGCGGTCAGAAGAATTTCTTGGCCTGTTCCTCATGCCTGTTGCCACTTCCCACCCCTGTTTACCCTTCTCCCCCCTTAACCTGCCCAGTTCTCGCCTAGCCTCATCTAACTCAGCCTGAAGGGCAGCAATTTTCCCCTCCTGTTCCACAATCTTCCTATCTCTACTGCATAGCCTACAGAACCACTGATGAGTCTCGCTCATTTTCCCAATTCCCACGCCACTACAGTCGCCCCAATGAAAAAAGTTACTACATCCATCACACCAGACCCCGGAGCTAACGATCCTACGGCACGTCAGGCACTTTACACGGCAACTTGCAGCTAGTGCAGCAGGTGATCCACAGCGGCCTCGGGTTTCCGTTCGCCGTGTTGCAGCTGCGGTCCAAATGACGCCAACGTCCACGTATCGTCTCATGCGCCAGAGTTTACACCTCTATCCATACAAAATTCAAACGCGGCAACCCCTCAGCGCCGCTACCATTGCTGCACGAGAGACATTTGCTAACGATATAGTGCACAGGATTGATGACGGCGATATGCATGTGGGCAGCATTTGGTTTACTGACGAAGCTTATTTTTACCTGGACGGCTTCGTCAATAAACAGAACTGGCGCATATGGGGAACCGAAAAGCCCCATGTTGCAGTCCCATCGTCCCTGCATCCTCAAAAAGTACTGGTCTGGGCCGCCATTTCTTCCGAAGGAATCATTGGCCCATTTTTCAGGTCCGAAACGATTACTGCACCACGCCATCTGGACATTCTTCGTGAATTTGTGGCGGTACAAACTGCCTTAGACGACACTGCGAACACCTCGTGGTTTATGAAAGATGGTGCCCGGCCACATCGCACGGCTGACGTCTTTAATTTCCTGAATGAATATTTCGATGATCGTGTGATTGCTTTGGGCTATCCGAAACATACAGGAGGCGGCGTGGATTGGCCTCCCTATTCGCCAGACATGAACCCCTGTGACTTCTTTCTGTGGGGACACTTGAAAGACCAGGTGTACCGCCAGAATCCAGAAACAATTGAACAGCTGAAGCAGTACATCTCATCTGTATGTGAAGCCATTCCGCCAGACACTTTGTCAAAGGTTTCGGGTAATTTCATTCAGAGACTACGCCATATTATTGCTACGCATGGTGGATATGTGGAAAATATCGTACTATAGAGTTTCCCAGACCGCAGCGCCATCTGTTGTTGACAATTGTAACTACTGTAATTTCGAAAGTTTGTCTGCCTGAAAATGTACTGTTGTCCCAAGCATATTGCAACAAACGGTGTATTTCTATCGCTGCTCGTTTAGTTTGTATTGCCGTTTCAAATATACCGGTCATTTTTGAAACACCCTGTATATCGACCATATTGGAAAAAAAACTACCAATGGCCAGTGTCTTGTTTTTCTTTTCCCACTGTAGCATCGCGTCTTCTGGTCCATGGTGTCAATGTCGCCTTTGCGGCATTTACTTACTGGCGTAACGAAGTTGCTGGCTTGCCCCCTTGAGTGGCAGCAGCAGCGCTTATCGATACTAGTACTGTTGTACTATCTTTGCTGCGGCCGCTAGTATTTCTGGGTGGTGGTGATGTGTGTGTGTTGTTCAGTCGGTTGGGACGGTGCAGTGAGGAAGTCTCCGCGGTACCAGGCCAGGACCACTGGCAGCGTGCACGCGCTGTCGGATCGTTAGGCGCTAGCGGCGAGAGCTACAAAGTTCGTTGCCCACCGAACCTGGACGATGAAGTTGAGTGATTAGTTAACGTGTTATAAAACCTCAACTACTGTGACATCTCTTCGTTCATTAGCGGGTTGTTGCTCCCTGGGCCGTTCGGCGTAGCAGCAACGTATGATGTGTTGGAGTTGGCGAAATCTTGCAGCAGTCTTCCAGTATTGTGATTAATTATTAAATTGACTGTTACTTGCCAGTGAAGTGCACCAGAGGTATTTTCTACCGTGTGGCTGTTAACGCCCCAGTTACCTGCCCTGGTCGTTAGCGTAGTTTCCTGGCAGTGTCCCTTTCCTCGTCATGTTGATGCTGTCCAGCACTGCGTGTAGTTCGACAGCCTTTTAAGTTGTTTGGTTCATATTTTGCTTAAGGTGTTTATTGTTCACTTGGCTGTCTTTAGATATAAATTTCTGAAGACGTAGTGCTGTTCGTATCCTCGTCCTCGGCCCATCGTTGTGCCATTGGCGGGACGGAAGGGAATTGGTTGAATTGTTGGTTGGTCCTTGGGCTGTCCATAGTTTGGGTTGCCATCCGATTATTTAAATTCAACTTTTGGCTGCATATCTCACCCCACCTTATGTTTGAGCTACCTTCTCAGGCCGGCCGTTGGAACACTTCAGAGCAACACTTGTTCTGTTTGTTTTAGATTGTGATTTTCATTTCAGTTTGAAGTATTGTGCGAGGCCTTCAGCTGTGTATTAATTCAGTTCTTCTTAAATTATACATCTATGCCTTCAGCTGTGTGCATTCTTTAAAGGAAAATTTTTTTCAATAGAAGGAAGGGGTTTATTTTAAATTGTTTGTCTGACTCGTTCTTCAGGCCTTCAGCCGTTGTTTCAAATTTATTTGTGGCCTTCAGCCGTCTAATGAGTTAATATTTCTTTAATTAGGCTTTTGGCCGTTCTGTTGTAAGATTAAAAAGAAATTTCTTGGTTAGAAAAAATTGTTTAGTAATGTTTTAATTATAGTTGTCCTTCAGACGTGTAGTTTAGGCCTTCAGCCGCTAATTCTTTTCAGTTGTATGTTCTTTTTTTTTTAAAAAAAAATACCTTCTCTTTTTAATTCCTTTTGATTTCTAAGACAGGCCTTCAGCTGTTCCTGTTTTTGGTGTGGTTTTGGGCCTTCATCCCAGAAAGCATCTCAAGTTTTCTTTAACTACGCCTTCAGCCATGTTGTCCAAGTGTGATCTTTTAAAGCAATGTGTAAATACGTGATTCTTAGAAAAATAAAGTTGTGTGTTTGATTGTGCAACTCACAGTAAACGTTTATGGTCCCATCCACAAGCATAACCTTATCCTGTGCTCTCTCTGAGTACCTACCAACCAGGTTTCGACGGTAACAGCTTTGTTTTTCTTAGGGACATAAGCGGATATCATCAGATGTGGTTGAAAACCAAATAATGTAGAGTATGCTTCACGTCCTTTACGTGAAATAAAATCTTCAAGAAGTTCATGTTTTTTTTTTTCAGACAGTACTGACTATTTTTTTTGTCAACAAATAATGATCTAAATCGAGAGGGGTAAAAATAAAAAAAAATCACAGGTGATGCTACGTCCAGACTTTTCATGTTCAATCAGCAGGGTTCTCACAACATTCTCTTCAAATCGCACGGCTCTGGTTTCTTCCTACCCTCCCAAACACAGTTCCATTTTCCAACAGTAGCTTGATGCACTGTGACAAATTGTACAGAAATTTATTGACGCATGACGTGTTGCAGGATGGAAGGGGCAGTTTGGGGGAAGAGAACAAACTGCGAAGTCATCGGTATCATCTGATTAGGGAAGGACGGGGAAGGAAGTCGGCCGTGCCCTTTCAAAGGAACCATCCCAGCATTTGCTTGGAGCGATTTAGGGAAATCACGGATGGCCGGACGAGTCTTTGAACCGTCCTCCCGGACGCGAGTCCAGTGTGCTAACCACTGCGCCAACTCTCTCGATCGAAATTTATTCTGTATCTGTCAGGTTTTGATGGGATGTATTGTCGAAATGGACAGCGACTTGAAATGTGACCAAGTGTTGGTCTATGGTCATGTACCAACCTGGAAAGTAAGTATCCCTAAGGGCAATTTCCCACATCTCAAAAACTTCGGTAACTGGTTGCGATTTGTCAAAGCGCAATACCTTCAGAATAGCTTGGGGGTGGTTGCGAGACATAATTTTGCTGAATAGCTGCCGACCATTCTCATTTCTTCAAAGCTGACTTATATCTTCGTTTCTTGACTTGTGGACTCCAGTCAAGATCATAATACCAAGAAACTTTTTCATTTCATAGATATCTATATCCATTCAGTTCTCGTAAACGATTCGATCTGCTTTGTGGTCCACAGACACACTATGTCAATGAGGGATACACGGAATAATTGCATAAACAAGATTCTTCATTGTAACAGATCCTAATAGAATAACTAACAGGTCACTGGTCTTCTTTCAATACATCCTTTTTGCTCCGCCTACCATAAATACCAGCTGGAGAAGCTATACCCCATATTTAATTCCCATTACGAAAAAACAATGTCGCACTCAATAGAATTTGCACTAAATTGTTCTTCTGCATTTTCGTAAAGGGATTCTTCGTGACCATCATCTTCGTGTAGTTCTGAAATTTCAGCGACATCTCCCTCATTATCATGACTGGAAGATTCGCATTCACTTCGTGGGTTTTCAGTATCAGAAGACTGCTCCAACTGTTTCCTTAACTCCTCATCTGATAGTCCTCCGCAACATTATCAGTTTGTAGAACGACAACTATCATGAAATAAGACACTAAAATAAACATAAACTTATCACAAGGACAACTACTGAACACTAAAAGACGTAACGGACTCTGCGCAGACAGACGTCTGGTTATTAAAAAACGGCTTCTAACCGCACAGAGCTCCGAGTCCGGTACTGGAGGAAACATGTGCCAACATTTCAACACAAAGCCATAGGTAAATTTTCATAAATTTTTTTCCAACATTATGACTAACTTGACAGATTAGAAGTCATAAAATTTCATTACGATAAAATATATTGTTACTAACAAAGAAAATATTAAACATCACTGATGAGCTCCTGAGGCCTGGTAATAGGTAAACTGAAATAACAATTCATATGCAACATTTAATCTGTTCTTGTATCTAGGTAACAGAGTAAAGGTTCGAAATGGCTCTGAGCACTATAGGACTTAACATCCGAGGTCATCAGTTCCCTAGAACTTAGAACTACTTAAACCTAACTAACCTAAGGACATCACACACATCCATGCCCGAGGCAGGTTTCGAACCTGCGATCGTAGCGGTCGCGCGGTTCCAGATTGAAGCGCGTAGAACCGCTCGGCCACACCGGCCGGTACAGAGTAAAGGAAAACAGCAAATAAATAAATAAGTAAATAACAAATTATACTACGCACTGTGCTTCGTATACCGATTCTTTTTCAGACAGGGAAGAGCTGCTAGTGTGACGTAAAGTTTTGCACAGGTATTCGACTTCCAATTGTGCGTCTTTATAATGAGTATCGTTGAAATGACGCGTTGTCAACTTCTGAATTTATAACACGTAGTTCTATATATTTGCAGGATACTACGACTGACCCTCCATACATCACATGCTTTATGCAGATAGACTCATATTTTACAGAAAGCTGAGGAGAACTTTTACTGGAGACTGCCTCTGAGCATTCCGAATTGCATACCTCTATCTGGTAAGTGACTCCGGCATTTCATACTAGTAGTCACGTTTAGTATGAACTACACACGAGATTTCACCGTGGCTGCATCATCCTTCCGACGTGTGAGGAGAGTTGCATGTCCAGACCTATGCAGACAGTGGACTATTAAAGGATCAACGTGTCACAAGGTTTACCGTGTGTTTTGATGAAATAACCTTCCCTATTGACATGTCTTACAAAAACGCAACGACCCAATTTATGGAGCAGCACATAATTTTTCTTTAACAGGTGACCAACAATTTTCTACAATTCTCCAAATATATCTAAATCTCCCACTGACTTTCCATACAACTGACTACACGTTTTCAATTTTACTGATTCTTCATAGTACTATGCAATAGAATGATTGAACAGGCTACGCACATAGAGACGTAATCCATTTCATTACACTTCACAGCCCGGTACAGATTAAAGAGCGGATGGTCTTCTTTAAAAGTGCAAATCTAGTGCTTAATTTGATTCTATTACATTATTTCTCTTCTTCACTGAAATTATCTTATATTTGCTATACATAAAGAGAGTTGCTGTTATTTCAGTTCCACATGATGGAATGGGCTGTCAACGGATAACAATTGGTTCAAATGGCTCTGAGCACTATGGGACTCAACATCGGAGGTCATCAGTACCCTAGAACTTAGAACTACTTAAACTTAACTAACCTACTTACATCACACACATCCATGCTTGAGGCAGGATTCGAACCTGCGACAGTAGCGGTCGCGCGGTTCCAGACGGAAGCGCCTAGAACCGCTCGGCCACACCGGCCGGCAATGGATAACAACCACAATTTAGCCAAACGTGTTACGCATTTGACAGAAGTTTTAAGATATATCAAAAGAAGATGAAAATAAATGACATTTTTGAAATACACTTTGTCGTACAAATTTTATGTTTCTATAACTTTTTAGATGACTTTATATTACAGTTAAAATATATATTGCAGTTAAAATACAGGATGCTCGAGAGGGCTTCCAGGAAAAACCAGCGATAGTAAGATAACGAAATTTCGTGGAACCATTTGTAAGGACGTGCGAAATATAAATATCAAATAAACTATTGAAAGAAATATATTTTAATTTCCACGTGAGAGGGGTAAAATTTGTTAATTGTGTCCATGTTTACGTTCGTAACTGTAAACGTCGCTCAGTGTCACGCCCACCTGCACCCACGACAACCAGGAACCGCACTAGAGATTGCTATGCTGCAGCCCGAAACATCTCCGGTGAAATGTTGACTACCTCACTCGTTATGCACACCTTCAATTTCCAACTTTCGTTACCGTCCTACTGATACGGTCTGTCCTTCAGGTAATTCCACAGCTAGAAATCACACGGTTTCAAATCTGCTGAGACTGGTGCCCACGCAGTGCAGAACGTTCTAAACATTCATGGTGGTGTCTGTTTGTTCTATGTCGTGTCTCCCTACCACTTTCGCGCAACGACGCTCTGAGCGTGTTTTTTAGGGAATTGACTAGTTTGAACCTGGGACCTGTTACTGGTAAGGAGACGCCAGATCACACATGACATGTAGAATTCAGAAGATTTCAGTGAGACTAGCGATGATATAACCAAATACTTAATGATCTCAGCGTCAGCTCCACTGCACTCCTTGTAAAAGAATCTTAATACTAACTAAATTTAGTGGAAGGGGTTCAAGGCTTTCCTATTTTTAGTTGGCTGGTAAAATAACGTCGAAAAAGCAGTTACGTTTACCATTGGAAATTTTATTCTACTCACAAAACATCGTTTATAAATTGCACTATTGATAAAAGGAAATGTTTTAATACAGGATAGTAAAAACCAATTGCGTTCAACAAAAATGTGAACGAGTATTCCCTGAAGGATGACCTATGCCATATCACATCTATAATCTAGGTTTAAATTAAGTTTCACAAAAGAGAAAACTATCAAAATGGTCTACAGTGACCCTGAATTATCTTTAATTACTTATATAACTGGTCGTAAATTACAACGGCTGATGTGGCTTCTCAATATCTATACAACAGAAAAATCATCGCGTTTCAGATTTTTACTTCAAGTGGCAAATGTGAACACCATGAGCTTTAATTTACGATCGACACTAGTATTACGCAAAAAGGGTGTGTAACAGATGAGACTTCTGCAGTTCTGAGTGAAGCTTTATGCGCTGTTATGCAGCATCGCGTGCGTTCAGTACCTTGTCGGTGTTTAGGCAGCGTCAGGGCAGCGGCGGGCAGCACAGCTCCGCTCACCTCGCCATCTCGGAAGCAACTCTTTCTCCTAACTTCTCCTTACTACAATTTACCGAATTGGTTAAAAAAACTATCTGGCTGTGTTTTCATCTGACCAATCAGGGTCTCAATGTTAACCTTAAGCTCCGCCTACAAAAATTCTGTCTATCCAATAGTATTACTTTTCGTGGTGGGGCAATGTTTTTAAAGTTTGCAACGTAACAGAGACACGAAAAAGTCTCACACTAAAACTTGTGGGTGGTGAGCCCTAGTGGTTAGCTGGCGACGTGGGTGTCCAGTCTGTCCCTTATCGTAGGGCCTTCTAGCTTAACACAGTTCTGCTCTCGGCTTCTGTTCTTGTTTCTACCCTCAGAACTGCGTCGGTCTCACGGTGGGAAGGTACAACATGCATTTAGGCATCTTGTGTTAGTCTGTGGTATTCCATTTGCTCACTCGTTACTCGTATTACTTTGGTTAATTTAATGTCACGATTTATTCGGAGCTATGTGACATACTACTGGATTTGCTTATCATGTCAGGGTTTTCATGGAAGGTGTTGGATTTGCCTGACACCTTACAACGTTCGACCAGTGATTCGGATTTCTTCAAACATTGATAAGGTATATTATAAATCCGTGGTTTCCGTTATGTCGTTGACCTTGTCAATGTTACATGTCCTACATTGGCCAGACGAGAGGGACTGTGGATACCAGATGCAAAGAACATCAGAGGCACACCTGATTAAGGCAGGTGACGAAGTCAGCCATTCCTGAAAACTGTCTAGAACTACATCATTCCATGAATTAGGATATAACCAAGACTCTAGCACAGATAGCCAAATTTTGGAATGGTGTTATAAGGGAATCGATTGACATAAATGTGACTGACAATCTCATGAACCGCAGCATGGAGTACCAGCTAAATAGAGCCTGGGATCCTGACCTGGAATTGTTATAGGAGCAACGGGAGCAGCTGCAGCACTCCACGAATAGAAGAACGGAAGGCTGACTAAAAGAAAACGATCACCAGACAGAATGCCAGGCGCAGCGGACCGAAGATGGAACTTGGAAGAGCGGGTCCGACGGGAGAATACCGCAGAGGGAACGCCTGCAACCGACCGTGGAAGGGAAGGCCACAGACGTAAATACTGGACCAGGTCCACTCGACTAAGCAGTCTCAGATCGCACCTGGTAAAGGATACGAGCTACATTACCGAAATATCCCGCAAGTACGACACTGATATACGGCAGAAAACCCGTCAAACCACAATGTTATTAGATTGCTGGGAAATCCTGCAGCGTAAAGTCTTAACATTACACAAAATTAGGTACCCATACGGTAAATAGTTTTCCGTCTAGAAGCGCTCAGTAGCGAAGTTTAATTATGATCAGCCTGCATAACTACTGATGGCAGTAGTATAATGACGATGCTGGGGGCTCATGAAATGATAGTATTAATGATGCAGATGGAATGCTATGACTATAGGGACCGTTATTAACGTCTAAAAGTCGTTGGTGGGGAGGAAGAGGGAGGGAGGAAAGTGGAAGCATAGTTTAGTTGAGGCGTTGGGAATCGGGGTAGAAAGGAAGATATATCTTGAAACAGATTTCATTGTTGAATATTGGGTATAAGTAGAAGTTCCAGTGGGAAAGGATGAATCAGGCATGATAGTGAATGGAAGGTGGGATATGGGCGTAGTGTTGCAGCAGGGTACTTAGATTGTTGCCTAGCAGATGGGATAATGGGTGCTGGTATTGATTTTATAGTTAATGTATAATCTCGAGAGGTGCTCCAAAAAGGAAAGATGTAGGAAGTGGAAGAGATGGTATAAGGTACAAGGTGGAGAGAGCAGACGGGTGTGGGAGGTGAAGTGGACTGAACGACTTTCTTGAATTTCAAGGGACATCTAGAATTTAGGAAAGGAAGATATCCAGGCACTGTTGACATATGCTACGATGGGATGGATGAAATAGGCGAGGAAAATGGTACACGAGTGTAGACCTAAGTGTAGCCTGTTAGCAGTTTTTAGTACCTTTAGTCAGTTTCGGGCTTCAAGTTTGGTGGTAAGGAGATGTGTATTCCATGTCAGTTTACTGTCGAATGTCAGTTCTTAAATGCTTTACTTTGTTAGATGGTTGGGTTGGTTACAGATGGAGAGGAGGAAATCTGGACGACTTAATCGGCGTGTGGTTAGATCAGAAAAGGTGGCTCGGCTTTTCTATGGATTTACTTAAAGCTTCCAGCTGTATGCAAACAACAAAGGGCTTCAAGTGGCACAGAAGGGAGACATGAGAGAACGGTAGGTTGTGATGAGTAGATAGAAAGGTTGTGTCGCCATTAGTGGATTAGTGGGCGTTCTAGACTTAAAGGGAAGCTTATTCCGAGGTCACTGATAAGAAACCCCTTCTCCCATCGCCATGTGTCAAGGTCACTGCCTGTAGGACAATTGTATGATCAAAAACTGGAGGGAAAAGGAAAGTGGCAAGTGCTTGCTGAAGGTCATCCTCATGCTTGTGGAGCAATTGCATCACCTAAAATTATTGGAAAAAGGAAACTGACAAATGTGAAGGTCATGTCACGCCTCTATGGCAGCAGTATAACTTAAAATTGGTGCGAAAATGAAGTTGGCATGTGGCAGCATTATGCCCACATCCCTAAGGCAGCTGTATGACTTTAAATGACAGAGAATGAACCTGGCATGTGCCAGCCTGGGTCACAAAATGGCAGGAACGCTTCCCCACCCGTCTCCTCTCTTTAGACCAGTAGAAATCAAGCTCCTCCCCTCCCTAGTTTTTGAATTATAGATCCGTCTGCATGAACATCGTCATTCGATGTGTGTACACAGTAGTGAAAGAACCATGAATCACCCACAGTAGCAGCAGAGCAGAGATCAGTCAGCGCTTCCAGCAGAATAGAAAGTAGAAGAAGCCTGTCTGTAAATATTAATCCATTCTTCTCTTTCACTGCGTGTGCATGTGTGCCTACCTGTGTGTGTGTGTGTGTGTGAGAGAGAGAGAGAGAGAGAGAGAGAGAGAGAGAGAGAGAGAGAGAGAGTAATTTCGCCAATAGTTATGATTTCAACAGTATAACAGCCCTGCGATGGAGACATGTTGGAATAGATAGCATCAACCTGATTTAACTTCCGAGTCTGCACCACCAGCACAGCAGCTTCCCACAATCGACCAACCTGAAATAAGGGAGCTGGAGTCTCACAGACTCGCCCTTTCGAGTTTCCCCCATCTGCACAGTTGGCATATTACTGTCAGTATACTACAGAGCACGACATACAAGAATCCTTTTATGTAATGTTAGCTCAGTTTAAGAAAAATTATGATAAACGTATGTGTATTTCTCCCCAAGCTGTGTTTCATTACAAGCAGCATGATGTGTACACATTTATAGATGCAATTTCAACTGTCAGTGTAATTGGATTTGTGGTACTTTGTGTATGAAAAAACATTCACAATATATTTTCATAGGTGACACTTTTTACACAATATATACATTTTCGTGTATAGGTCATATATTTTGTATGGTATGTACTGAAATAATTTTTCCGTTTTCCCCCACTAATAACAAAGACTAGAAGCACTGGATAATAAATTGAAATACTTGCATTACAAAGGAATCTATATACTATATGTTTTCCTTGGTATTATGTTTTAGTTCTCAGTAAAAACAATGTTAAAGAGAAATAGATTTCGTTTTCTTAGACAGAAATTGCAATGTGACATTATCTTGTTCTTCAAGACTTTATTTACACAATGTGCAATCAGTGAAGTGAGATATGAATATGCATACACACATTTTTGACAAACGGTCCATCCAACTAAAATACACACAAAGACACACACACACACTCCACACACTCAACCACTTAATTGCACAGTATGAGTATGGGAGGGGCCCAACCCCATTCTCGTAGCTGAACAATTTTTCGTCATAGTGCAGTATGCTAACTTTCAGCTGCATTGCAGTATGTACTACATGGCCTCACAACCAAAAGACCAATAGGTGCGCCATATGTGGAGGTCGACATGGGGTACCACCAATGCAGTCATCTAAACACTCCAGGTTATCTCTGATCATGGATCATTGTGCTGCCTTCAAGGTAGCACAATGTACATCCTTAGCTTGCCTTTGGGTGAAAACTGAATCTTTAAAGTATGTGTACGTTTTAGACATGAGTGACCCATTCACCTCATCTTTCATCAGACCGACAATCATCTTGTTTTGAGGTGTTATTCTGTAAAGAGTGTAGGCTCGGAAATCTAGGTGTGTCTAATTCTTTGGCATGGTACCTAATTACTTCACATGGATTGCAGCCTTTCACCCAGTAGATGAAACAATTTTTATCTAGATAAAGTAACTTGGTACAATAAAAGTTAGGTTCCGCAAGTACAAAGTGAAATCTGTACAAGTGGAGTTAGAAAAAGTCCAGAATACACGTACTGACACAGACTGGCTTCCAGCAGTGCACTGAGACCTTAGTCAACGCCATAGTGAATAGTCCTTTATTGAAAATAATTGCCCACTTAAAATTTTGCCTGACAATGTAATCTCTTGCACCACACGCCTATTACAATAATAATTTAAATGACTTTTGCTGTAGTAACTAAACTTTTCCATGATTTTGCAGAAAACAGAGTAATTCATTAATTTAAAAAGCCTTTTGAAAGTCACACATCATGAGAGCTTTCTTTTTGTTATTTACATCACTGTGCTTCTACAACCAGCATAACTGCTTGAAGGATGCAGTGTGGTGACACGGTAGCAGGTCAGAGTTTTGTGACATACGATATTGAGCGCCAATGGGATCAAAAGCCATTATTTTGTCAAAGAAGGCGGGAGGGAAAGTGACACCTTGTGGATGGTGGAATGTGTTCTTTCCTTGGCTCAGTGGGTGAAGTAAGAGTGAAGCATTGATGATTCCACTATCAGTCATTCACAGACACATAAGACTCTTTAAACAAACAGAGCAACACGTTTTGTTTTAACTCGGTGAATTCATCAACCTTCTGGTTCTAAGGTGATCCATTTGGTGAGGCCGCACTCCCTTTGTCCTCACTAACCACCTGGATAAGTCCCATATTAACTTCTTCCTGGTAAAAACTGGGATGGCATCTTCTGCACTGACCTACTGGTGCGGTACAAACATCATCTTCTGTCGAGCATCATAGCAGCTAAATCGTTGAAGTATGACGTCCACTGGCTAATCATCGGTCCGTCCGTCCAGGCGACGTTTCTTCGTCTCTTCTTTCTCCCCTCAAAGAACCACTTCATGTCCGTTTGTCGGAGGTATTTATTTGGTGTTTTTGCCAGCATCGCGAAGTTTATAGGGCGACGGCTGACTCTTTAGTCGTTAATCTATGCTTCTCACGTTGGGCGTGAACATGACAATGTCGACAATGATGTGCGAAGTGCGCTGTTCGTTGTTCTCCTTGGACGCATTGCCTACCTACTCGGTCGTTGATCTGACAAAGTGACCCTCCATGTTCGACTGCTGCCACTTCTGAATATTGTTGTTTAATGTATCATCGTCTCTAAAATGTTCACTTGACCTGTAGTAAATCTTTACGTATTTTTCTGCCATATCTCTGCTTTGAACAACCATAAATAACAAAAAATTATCATACACAGCCATAAACAACGCGTAATTATTATACATAATTATTATGCACCCTACAACACTAATAAGTTCCATCCACAAACTGACAAATTGCTGGAGATTTCTGTAATGCAACTGTAACTTTTCTTATTCCGCAGAGCTGTCATCAGCTTGGGACAAAACCATTACACAGACTAGGTGCTCTAGGTATGATGGCGTGTCGCTGTGTACATAATGAAAATCAGTAGAGCATGCCACGTCTGTCTACACAAAATATTCTTTCACACAGCCATATATTAATATTTTTTAAAGTCTGACGATATCCTCTTTGTACGAGGTGCATTCAAGTTCTAAGGCCTCCGATTTTTTTTTCTCCGGACTGGAAAGAGATAGAAACATGCGCATTGTTTTAATATGAGGCCGCGTTCATTGTCAATACGTCCCAGAGATGGCAGCACCGTACGGCAGATGGAATTTTACCGCCAACGGCGAGAATGAGAACTGTTTTAAATACTTAAAATGGCGACGTTTTCCTTACTTGAACAGCGTGAAATCATTCGTTTTCTGAATTTGCGTGGTGTGAAACCAATTGAAATTCATCGACAGTTGAAGGAGACATGTGGTGATGGAGTTATGGATGTGTCGAAAGTGCGTTCGTGGGTGCGACAGTTTAATGAAGGCAGAACATCGTGTGACAACAAACCGAAAAAACCTCAGGCTCGCACAAGCCGGTCTGAGGACATGATCGAGAAAGTGGAGAGAATAGTTTTGGGGGATCGCCGAATGACTGTTGAACAGATCGCCTCCAGAGTTGGCATTTCTGTGGGTTCTGTGCACACAATCCTGCATGACGACCTGAAAATGCGAAAAGTGTCATCCAGGTGGGTGCCACGAATGCTGACGGATGACCACACGGCTGCCCGGTGGCTTGTTGCCAAGCAATGTTGACGCCCAACGACAGCATGAATGGGACTTTCTTTTCGTCGGTTGTGACAATGGATGAGACGTGGATGCCATTTTTCAATCCAGAAACAAAGCGCCAGTGAGCTGAATGGAAGCACACAGATTCACCGACACCAAAAAAATTTCGGGTAACCGCAAGTGCTGAAAAAATGATGGTGTCCATGTTCTGGGACAGCGAGGGCGTAATCCTTACCCATTGCGTTCCAAAGGGCACTACGGTAACAGATGCATCCTACGAAAATGTTTTGAAGAACAAATTCCTTCCTGCACTGCAACAAAAACGTCCGGGAAGGGCTGCGCGTGTGCTGTTTCACCAAGACAACGCATCCACACATCGAGCTAACGTTACGCAACAGTTTCTTCCTGATAACAACTTTGAAGTGATTCCTCATGCTCCCTACTCACCTGACCTGGCTCCTAGTGACTTTTTGCTTTTTCCAACAATGAAAGACACTCTCCGTGGCCGCACATTCACTAGCCATGCTGCTATTGCCTCAGCGATTTTTCAGTAGTCAAAACAGACTCCTAAAGAAGCCTTCACCGCTGCGATGGAATCATGGCGTCAGCGTTGTGAAAACTGTGTACGTCTGCAGGGCGATTACGTCGAGAAGTAAGGCGAGTTTCATCGATTTCATGTGAGTAGTTAATTAGAAAAAAATCGGAGGCCTTAGAACATGAATCTACCTCGTACAGTCATCAAAACCCTCCAGTCGGCAGAGCCTGTTGCATGGTATGCCCATAGAGGTGTTTACATCCAAGTAAAGGAGGTAACTCAAATTGTTAGATGGCCTGTACTCCTTCTTGATCGTCCTTGCGTTATTCACTTTGGTTTTCCTATGAACACGGTGGCAAAGTCACTGTGTATCCCAAATTCGAAAAGGAACAACATGTTAACATCAGTCAACAGTTCGGTGCTGACACATGTTCTTTCTTAACATTGTGTCCCACAATATCCCTGGTGTGAAGTGGTAGAAGGAAGGATACAGAGTGCTTGTACCCATGCATACACTCCAGAATTTTTCAAATATATCTGCGAGCTGCCATATATCAATGTTCCTGAACAATCTCACATATTCCCTTACATTAGGGATGTTGAAATCCTGCCAAACGTTTATCACATCCTATGACCCACAACTGTTATGATAGTTGCTGTGAGTTTAGTGGAGAAAACAGTTATGTCAGGCAGCATGGTTTCGTGGAGTCTCCCCCTCAAACACAGGCATTTATAAGGTTAAACCACCTTGTTTGTTTCAAGATTAAGCTTTGCAACATCAGTATATGTGTGGCTCTGGTGGTGTGAATACCTTCCTGACACATTGTCTCAGGAAGAATCTGAAGAGATACATGCATCAAACGTAGCGAAATCTGTCTTTGGCTTGATTCTTTTGTAAAATGGAATATAGTTTCTGCATTGTCAAGTATAACAGACACCTGATCAGTTTATAAGGAAGATATAACCAAAGTGCTGAATAAGAGAGCAGCATATTCAAATTATGGAAGAGGCAGTTATGAATCTTTGCTGTTGTTGTGGTCATCAGTCCTGAGACTGGTTTGATGCAGCTCTCCATGCTACTCTATCCTGTGCAAGCTTCTTCATCTCCCAGTACCTACTGCAACCTACATCCTTCTGAATCTGCTTGGTGTATTCATCTCTTGTTCTCCCTCTACGATTTTTACCCTCCACACTGCCCTCCAATACTAAATTTGTGATCCCTTGATGCCTCAAAACATGTCCTACCAACCGATCCCTTCTTCTAGTCAAGTTGTGTCACAAACTTCTCTTCTCCCCAATCCTATTCAACACCTTCTCATTAGTTATGTGATCTACCAATCTAATCTTCAGCATTCTTCTGTAGCACCACATTTCAAAAGCTTCTATTCCCTTCATGTCGAAACTATTTATCGTCCATGTTTCACTTCCATACATGGCTACACCCCATACAAATACTTACAGATATTACTTCCTAACACTTAAATCAATATTCGATGTTAACAAATTTCTCTTCTTCAGGAACGCTTTCCTTCCCATTGCCAGTCTACATTTTATATCCTCTCTACTTGGACCATCATCAGGTATTTTAATCCCCAAATAGCAAAACTCCTTTACCACTTTAAGTGTCTCATTTCCTAATCTAATTCCCTCAGCATCACACGACTTAATTCGATTACATTCCATTACCCTCGTTTTGCTTTTGTTGATGTTCATCTTATATCCTCCTTTCAAGACACTATCCATTCCATTCAACTGCTCTTCCAAGTCCTTTGCTGTCTCTGACAGAATTACGATGTCATCGGCGAACCTCAAAGTTTTTATTTCTTCTCCATGGATTTTAATACCTACTCCGAATTTTTCTTTTGTTTCCTTTACTGCTTGCTCTATATAGAGATTGAACAACATCGGGGAAAGGCTAGAACCCTGTCTTACTCCCTTCCCAACCACTGCTTCCCTTTCATGTCCCTCGACTCTTATAACTGTTATCTGGTTTCTGTACAAATTGCAAATAGCCTTTCGCACCCTATATTTTACCCCTGCCACCTTCAGAATTCGAAAGAGAGTATTCCAGTCAACATTGCCAAAAGCTTTCTCTAAGTCTATAAATGCTAGAAACGTAGGTTTCCCTTCCCTTAGTCTAGCTTCTAAGATAAGCCGTAGGGTCAGTATGGCCTCAAGTGTTCCAATATTTCTATGGAATCCAAACTGATCTTCTCCAAGGTCGGCTTCTACTAGTTTTTCCATTCGTCTGTAAAGAATTCGCGGTAGTATTTTGCAGCCGTGACTTATTAAACTGATAGTTCGGTAATTTTCACATCTGTCAACACCTGCTTTCTTTGGGATTTGGATTATTATATTCTTCTTGAAGTCTGAGGGTATTTCGCCTGTCTCATACATCTTGCTCACCAGATGGTAGACTTATGTCAGGACTGGCTCTCCCAAGGCCGTCAGTAGTTCCAATGGAATGTTGTCTACTCCTTGGGCCTTGTTTCGACTCAGGTCTTTCAGAGCTCTGTCGAACTCTTCACACAGTATCAAATCTCCCATTACATCTTCATCTACATCGTCTCCCATTTCCATAATATTGTCCTCAAGTACATCGCCCTTGTATAGACCCTCTAAATACTCCTTCCACCTTTCTGCTTTCCCTTCTTTCCTTAGAACTGGCTTTCCATCTGAGCTCTTGACATTCATACAAGTGGTTCTCTTTTATCCAAAAGTCTCTTTAATGTTCCTGTAGGCAGTATCTATCTTACCCCTAGTGAGATAAGCCTCTACATCCTTACATTTATCCTCTAACCATCCCTGCTTAGCCATTTTGCACTTTCTGTCGATCTCATTTTTGAGACGTTTGTATTCCTTTTTGCCTGCTTCATTTACTGCATTTTTATATTTTCTCCTTTCGTCAATTAAATTCAATATTTCTTCTGTTACCCAAGGATTTCTACCAGCCCTCGTCTTTTTACCTACTTGATCCTTTGCTGCCTTCACTACTTCATTCCTCAAAGCTACCCATTATTCTTCTACTGTATGTCTTTCCCCCATTCCTGCCATTTGTTCTCTTACACTCTCCCTGAATCTCTGTACAACCTATAGTTTAGTCAGTTTATCCAGGTCTCATCTCCTTAAATTCCCATATTTTTGCAGTTTCTTCAGTTTCAATCTACATTTCATAACCAACAGATTTACAGGTCATAACCAATAGATTGTGGTCAGAGTCCACATCTGCCTCAGGAAATTTCTTACAATTTAAAACCTGGTTCCCAAATCTCTGTCTTACCATTATATAATCTATCTGATACCTATTAGTATCTCCAGGATTCTTCCATGTATACAACCTTCTTTCATGATTCTTGAACCAAGTGTTAGCTATGATTAAGTTATGCTCTGCACAAAATTCTACCAGGCGGCTTCGTCTTTCATTTCTTACCCCCAATCCATATTCACCTACTACGTTTCCTTCTCTCCCTTTTCCTACTATCGAATTCCAGTCACCCATGACTACCTGAATAATTTCTTTTATTTCATCATACATTTCGTCAATTTCATCATCATCTGCAGAGCTAGTTGGCATATAAACTTGTAAAACTTGTAGTACTGTAGTAATCATGGGCTTTGTGTCTTTCTTGGCCACATTAATCCGTTGACTGTTATGTTTGTAGTAGCCTACAAGCACTTCTATTTTCCTATTCATTATTAAACCTACTCCTGCATTACCCCTATTTGATTTTGTGTTTATAACCCTGTAGTCACTTGACCAAAAGTCTTGTTCCTCCTGTCACCGAACTTCACTAATTCCCACTATATCTAACTTTAACCTATCCATTTCCCTTTTAAATTTTCTAACGTACCTGCCCGATTAATGGATGTGACATTCCACGCTCCGATCCGCAGAACGCCAGTTTTTTTTTCTCCTAATAACGACGTCCTCTTGAGTAGTCCCTGCCCAGAGATCCGAATGGGGGACTATTTTACCTCCGGAATATTTTACCCAAGAGGACACAATCATCATTAACCATACAATAAAGCTGCATGCCCTGGGGAAAAATTACGACTGTAGTTTCCCCTTGCTTTCAACCGTTCGCAGTACCAGCACAGCAAAGCCGTTTTGGTTAGTGTTACAAGGCCAGATCAGTCAATAATCCAGACTGTTGCTCTTGCAACTGCTGAAAAGGCTGCTGCCCCTCTTCAGGAACCACGTGTTTGTCTGGCCTCTCAACAGATACCCCTCCGTTGTGGTTTCACCTACGATACGGCTATCTGTATCGCTGAGGCACGCAAGCCTCCCCACCAACGGCAAGGTCCATGGTTCATGGTATGAATCGTGGCAGTTGGTATTTCAAGTTGCACACACACACTGAGCTGACCGCAGAACTTCTCCTTTACATGACAGCTATCTCTACTCGGAGTTTCCGCTTATCTACCCGACAGCAGCCCACAAATATAACAGTCAACTGCCTAATCCTTTAGCGCATCATTACCCTGCGAATTGTTCATGAAAATGTCGTTGCTATAAAATTGAAAGTCTTTCGCACTCAGAGAGCAACCATCACTGAAGTATGACGTATGACTGTAACTAATTAAGGATAGTCACATGAGCATATGACATGATATGCCATGTTCCATTTAGAGAAATTAGTACGACACACAGAGCGGTTATCTTCACATTGCACGACAGGAACTAGGAGGCACTTGAAGTGAGCAGCCCCCATCTCGTGGTCGTGCGGTAGCGTTCTCGCTTGCCGCGCCCGGGTTCCCGGGTTCGATTCCCGGCGGGGTCAGGGATTGTCTCTGCCTCGTGATGAGTAGGTGTTGTGTGACGTCCTTAGGTTAGTTAGGTTTAAATAGTTCTAAGTTCTAGGGGACTAATGACCATAGATGTTAAGTCCCATAGTGCTCAGAGCTATTTGAGTATTTTTTTTTTTTTTAAGTCAGCATATGCAACGAAGAGGCAGTGCTCCTGACGGTGCACATTCTTAAACTTTAAGAGCTTGTTGCCTCGGTAGACATTTCCACATATACCAGTGTCTGGCTGGAGAAGTCAGATGTTTTTCTAAATAGCTGCTCTTAGTAAAAGAATTGAGGCATCTATGGGAAATTTCAGTGTACCATAATGATTTGACAATTAGGAGGATGGTAGGTGGGACATGTTTTTGATGTAGAAGTTGCTGCAAAAAAAAATGCTTCAAATGGCTCTGAGCACTATGGGACTTAACAGCTATGGTCATCAGTCCCCTAGAACTTAGAACTACTTAAACCTAACTAACTTAAGGACACCACACAACATCCAGTCATCACGACGCAGAAGTTGCTGCACCTCGACCTCAGAGAATAGCAACAAATCTATGTGTTACAGACGCTCATTGATTACTTTGAAGAAGTAGAGTGCCCAAAATCTTCATCGCCTTCTGACTAGCTACACCTGGCTAGCTACACCTAGGCTGCGAACACAAACTGCATTATCTCGATTCTGCCTCTCAAATTTTGCTAGGTGCTGGATTTTAACGGGGTATGAGAAGTCGTTGAAGTTATAATGCTCACAAACACTGGGTGTTTCGAGTGTTCTCATAAGCATCGCAGTCTTTGATTAATTTCTTTTGCGAGCCAGAAGCAATCATGTAAAATAATATTCATCTCCATTAGCAGTATTTTCGACATTAATAAATGCTTTTTTATACAGCGATATCTTTTAGAAGAGAGATGAAACTCGACCCCCATTTATTGGCTCATAGACATGTGAGTACACATAGAGATGGACACAATTGAGTGCCTTACCAGATCCTCTTTCCTGCATTTCGGAAAACTGACCTAGTGTGACATCTTTGGTAAAAGTTTGGAACAAATCTGTGATTGACTTGTCCCACAATATCACACCATTAATCCCTCACATGTAGACAATACTCTTCCTCGTACCGTTACTACCTAATTTAGTTGTGTGAGTGAGCACATAAAACTGCACAGCATTTAACGGCAGGATACCATCGGTTGTCGATGATTCAGCGAAGCTCCTTTTCCAAACCAGTTTCACATTCATTATGGAAAGTGGCAAGATCTTGTTAACCCACATTAGAGTTATCTATGTGGACTTGTGAGATCCCATCCCCAAAAGGGTCAGCCACCAGACAGTAGTCCAATGCTGCCGCGTGATTTACTTGGTGACCAGTAACAAGATAGGGTTGTTGGGTCGCCGCTCCTGTGAGGTCCTGGGCGCTTAAGAGCTGATCCCACAAAGCCCTGAAGAAAGAAAGCAGCGACGACAATTTGTGTCTGGATTGCTGACAACTGAGCATTGCGATTGGTCAGTTGAACATCACATGCTACAAGACAACCATTTTGAACCCAATCAGCAGATGAGAGCGAGTAGGGCCGGCCGCAGTGGCCGAGCGGTTCTAGACGCTACAGTCTGGAACCGCGCGCCGCTACGGTCGCAGGTTCGAATCCTGCCTCGGGCATGGATGTGTGTGATGTCCTTAGGTTAGTCAGATTTAAGTAGTTCTAAGTTCTAAGGGACTGATGACCACAGCAGTTAAGTCCCATAGTGCTCAGAGCCATTTGAACCATTTTTTTTTCAGCGAGTGGGAGAATTGACCCATTTAGCGGTTACATTAGTGTATAGGGGTGTGTGAAACAGACAGACACAACTTATCTTAAATTTAGTGCCTCTCAACTTTTCTGTGGTGCAGAATGTGGCAGTGTTGTGCAGTAAACTACGAGTCGAGGAAAGAGGGTGGTAACAGATTTTACCAAATTGCAGAAAGATGCAACATATGGCTGCATGGAATAAGAAGGGAAGATACATTTCTGTTCAAGTCTGCTAGATTAAGTGACATAAATAAACATTTTTTTATTATAGATTTTTTAAGACTGACATTGTATATCTCATTATTTGGTAAAAACAACTTATTATCATTTGATTCGTAATTGATAGCGTGTTGCACGTCTAATGCAATGTTTGCGAGATTGATCTTCATTCAGAACAAGTATCTCCCTTTTTCCTTTCTGTTCTTTTTGCTTAGTACTAACCTTTTCTTAAATTTATTTCATTCGTAATACTGTTATGTAAGAGCTTTAAATTCCGTATCATATTACATTTTAATATTTGTTTTCGTTTGTTACACCAGGCGAATTTGAGATAAATTGCAATGACGACGTTAAGAAACTGTATCTTATGCCTGATGTAGTTTTAATTTTGAAGAATCTGGGGACCATTTAACAGTTTCCAAACACATTATTCTTCCGAGACAGTAATTTGCCACTTTGCAATTACCTCCATTGACCCTGTTGTGAAGTACGATTTTGTCAAACAGGAAAAAGCTGAACATTCCTTAGAACCTACTGCACGAGACAATGTAAAAAGACAATTTAATAATTACGAGAAAATGAATGTTGGTCCTGTTGAAGCACTTTTAAAACATAGTGTTTCAGCAGCAGTTAAATATGCAGAACGAAAGTTACTTTGATTCTGCTGCATGTTATATAGACAACTTAACAGTGGTGTAATTTAATGACCCGGAGGAACAGAAAAGCTACAATGTTTAAAGCTGTTGAAGACAAATATGAATACAGTCTGCAGTTCCCCACATCTGTTATTAGGCTGTTTGAAAACTGGAAGAAGTGGTACCTGGAAAATGGTAGTACTTCTGGAAACGGATACAGCAATTAACAATCAGAATTAACTTCTGAATGAAAAAGGTTTCCACTGGGTTTTAATCGAGCCTTCTTCAGCAGGTATACGTAAACCCATAATTTGTGTAAGAAAGCATTTGTGTAAGAGGGCATGATCTAGAAATAAAACTAAAACAGCCTGAATAGGCGTAGAAACTTTTCAAAAACGCGGTACATAAGTACTAAGCTCTGGCGTGCGCCTCGTCTCCATGGAGACCGTGCGGTGGGCCTCGGGAGCTCACGTAAAACCGTAATAGAGCCATCACCAGTTTGCACAGTGTCTTGTTGACAACCTGGTTCCATGGCTTCGTGGGGTTTGCGCAACACTCGAACGCTACCATCAGTCTTACCAACTGAAATCTGGACTTATCTGACCACGCCTTGGTTTTCCAGTTGTCTAGGGTTCAACCGACATGGTCTAGAGACCAGGAGAGGGGCTGCAGGTGATGTCATGCTGTTAACAAAGGCACTCGCGTCGGCCATCTGCTGCCGTAGCCAATTAACGCAAAACCTCACCGCACTGCCCTAACAATACGTTCGTCGTACGTCCCAGATTGATTTCTGTGTTTATTTCCGCAGTGTCCCTTATCTGTTAGCACTGATAAATCTACACAAACCTCGCTGCTCTTCGTCGTTAAGTGAAGACCGCCAGTCACTGATTGGTCCATGGGGAGAGGTAACGCCTGAAACGTGTTATTCGCAGCTCTTGACACGGTGTGTCTCACAATACTGCATGCTCTAACAGATATCCGAAACGGAATGTCCCATGCGTATAGTTCCAACTACCATTTCGCATTCAATGTGTGTTAATTCCTGTCTTTATCACGTAGGAATCCTTTTCACATGACTCACCTGAGTGCAAATGACAGATCCGCAAGACACTTCTCTTTTATGCCTTGTGTGCACGATAATACCGCCATCTATATACCTGCATATAGCTATTCTACGATTTCTGTCATTCAGCGATACTCGATATAGAGCCCATTTTGTTCACACTTATTATAAACGGCTCTGCAGTGTTCATATAGATGTTACTGTATAGTAAACGTTTAGAGGATCCGCTAGTGAATAAATAAAACTCCACCGTCAGAATATATATTCGAAACAGTACTTTTGCACCTCGAAGCACTCGACAGTGACCTTTTTGGGATTAATAATCAACTAAAGAGCCCAATGTTGTACCGAGTATGACCAGTCTTAGCGACTAACCTTAGAATCCCATCTCTTCTCCCTACTTTGCTGCAAGAATTACATGACGCACTTCGAGAATAAACGTATGTAAATGCAGTTGTGATTTTTATGGCTGTACAAATCCCCACGGAGAGAATACACGATGTAAAACAAGCTAGACAGAACCATATTACTAATAAGGTGGAAGTATGAATCAAGTTGAAGAACTTGTACCTTTATCACTGTCCTCGGTAGCGACCACGCTTACAGGGAGGCTACGGACGGCTGCTAAGGAGGGAAATCGTGGAGGCGCTACAGTCTCTCCTCATACATTGCTGTCAGGTTAATGGTCTCGTTTGTAAGGGTAAATAATAGACCCTTTCCTGCAGGCCGGTCCCTCTATTAATAAACGTATTCTGGCTACGGGCCCGCATTGTGTTCGCTGTCCCCCATATAATTTCCTTTCTCTCGTACCCGTTATTCAGTAACATAGTTCCTCTTTACTTGAGGTGTTTGTTCTATTGGGAGGCATGTGGGAAAATCTTGTCATAACTGGCATAGTTATTATAAATCAACTGCGATTATTGGATACTGAACCTCCTGATTTCGAGTTCTACATCTACACGATCACTCTGGATTTCACAGTTAAGTGCTTGGCAGAGGGTTAATCGAACCACAATCATACTACCTCTCTACCATTCCACTGCCGAACAGCGCGCGGGAAAAACGAGCACCTAAATCTTTCTGTTCGAGCTCAGATTTCTCTTATTTTATTTTGATGATCATTCCTATCTATGTAGGTTGGGCTCAACAAAATATTTTCGCATTCGGAAAAGAGAGTTGGTGACTGAAATTTCGTAAATAGATCTCGTTGCGACGAAAAACTTCTTTGCTTTAATGACTTCCATCCCAACTCGCGTATCATATCTGCCACACTCTCTCCCCTATTACGTGATAATACAAAACGAGCTGCCCTTTTTTGCACCCTTTCGATGTACTCCGTCAATCCCACCTGATAAGTATCCCACACCGTGCAGCAATATTCTAACAGACGACGAACGAGTGTAGTGTAAGCTGTCTTTTTAGTGGACTTGTTGCATCTTCTAAGTGTCCTGCCAATGAAACGCAACCTTTGGCTCGCCTTCCCCATAATATTATCTATGTGGTCTTTCCAACTGAAGTTGTTCGTAATTTTAACACCCAGGTACTTAGTTGAATTGACAGCCTTGAGAATTAGACTATTTATCGAGTAATCGAATTCCAACGGATTTCTTTTGGAACTAATGTGGATCACCTCACACTTTTCGTTATTTAGCGTCAACTGCCACCTGTCACACCATACAGCAACCTTTTCTAAATCGCTTTGCAACTGATACTGGTCTTCGGATGACCTTACTAGACGGTAAATTACAGCATCATCTGCAAACATCCTAAGACAACTGCTCAGATTGTCACCCAGGTCATTTATATAGATCAGGAACAGCAGAGGTCCCAGGACGCTTCCCTGGAGAACACCTGATATCACTTCTGTTTTACTCGATGATTTGCGGTCTATTACTACGAACTGCGACCTTCCTGGCAGGAAATCATGAATCCAGTCGCACAACTGATATGATACCCCATAGGCCCGCAGCTTGATTAAAAGTCGCTTGTGAGGAACGGTGTCAAAAGCTTTCCGGAAATCTAGAAATACGGAATCAACTTGAGATCCCCTGTCGATAGCGGCCATTACTTCGTGCGAATAAAGAGCTAGCTGCGTTGTACAAGAACGATGTTTTCTGAAACCATGCTGATTGCGTATCAATAGATCGTTCCCTTCGAGGTGATTCATAATGTATGAACACAGTACATGCTCCAAAACGCTACTGCAAACCGACGTCAATGATATAGGTCTGTAGTTCGATGGATTACTCCTACTACCCTTCTGAAACATTGGTGCGACCTGCGCAATTTTCCAATCTGTAGGTACAGATCTATCGGTGAGCGAGCGGTTGTATATGATTGCTAAGTAGGGAGCTATTGTACCTACCCTCTCAGTGCTTTTTCTATAGTTAGTTTCAACTGGAGAAATTTCTCCTACATCAAACTTATCTCACTTATACAATACTGAATCCGAATGGATGGCCAGAGTGGCCGAGCGGTTCTAGGCGCTACAGTCTGGAACCGTGCGACCGCTATGCTCGCAGGTTCGAATCCTGCCTCGGGCATGGATGTGTATGATGTCCTTAGGTTAGTTAGGTTTAAGTAGTTGTAAGTTCTAGGGGTCTGATGACCTCAGAAGTTAAGTCCCATAGTGCTCAGAGCCATTTAAACCATTTTTTGAATAAAATGGAACAACAAGGGCCATTCTTTTCAACCTCCCATCGCTCGCGAAATGGAAACCACAGTGAGTATAGAGAATGTTTCATTTGCAACATTTAGTTACACTTTACAGCTACTTCTCTACGTAGTCGCTGCTCCGACTTTGAGTTTGTCGGCGAGTTGTACCAACTGTCCAATTCCTACCGGTGATTTCCGACAATTATCTGCTCTGGTGTGCACTGTTTGTGTTTGTCAACGTGCTCTACTTATAGCTAGCGGTTCAAGTGAGCGAACAGATGAAAATCAGAGGCAGCCAAGTCCAGCCTGTATGGTGATTGATCAAACACTTCCCAGCGAGAATGCTGCAGGACCGTCTGTGTTGCCTCCTGGAGATGGCGGGCGAGGACTGTCATGAAGAAGAAGCTGCACGACAGTTACGTTATGTGGGTTGCATGAAATTTGGCGCTCAGAACTGTAAAGTTCGACATGTCGCTATAGACTGGCCGTTTCGAGACACTATGCAACACACATGCACATGTTTGATTTGTTCTTCACTGTGATTTTAACTTCACAACTTACGGGGACTATTAAAAAATTGAAATAAATAAACAAACGTTTTGCATAGTATGAGGGGCAGTGAAATGACTGGCCAGATGGATAAAAAGTAAGTATATTGTTTATTATTTTTGAACTAATCGCTGTATCTGGTAATACATTTATCCCACTGTGAGAGGAGATTGTGACTGCTTTCATGGAAACAAGATTGTGGTCACCTTGAGAACCATGATTGCACCCTGGCGTGCACCTGATCGTCTGAAGATAATCGACATCAACGAAGATCTTTCTTCATTGCTTCAAAAATATGACAGTCGCATGTGGAGAGATCGGAACTTTATGGAGGATGTGTAAGGGTTTCCCAGAGAAACTTCTGCAGCGTAGTCGAAATATCCACATCCATTCTGAGAAACTCATGATCCTTTCTGTTTGACTGCCTAGGCACGCTACTCATTGAATTTCTGGAACACGGCGCTACAGGTAACGCACAGTTTTATGTGTATACTTTACAAAAATTGAAGCGCAACATCAGGTCCAAACGCCGAGATATGTGGACGGGTGGCATCATTTTGGTGCAGCATAAGCTCTCCCACATGTTGCCAAGATTGTTTCGACTACACTGCAAGAAGTGGCGCTGGAAAGCCCTTGCACATCCTCCGTACATCACGATCTCTCCCCATGTGATAGCTACACTTTTGGAATCCTGAAGAAAGACACGCGTGGCCGCCGATTTGCTTCGGACGTAGAGGTATACACCTGGATACAATCATGGCTCCGTGGGCAACCGCAAACATTTTTCGATGAAGGCATCACTGGGGATAAATGTATTAACAGTTATGGCAATCACTTTTGAAGTAATAAATAGTTTTCCATATGTCTCGTTTTCAATTGACTGTCCCTTACACAAAGGGTAACATCTTCCCCATCCTTCAGAAAATTCGTCTTGAAATTTTCCTTTTGGAGTGCCCGTAATAACTTCATCCTACATACTTTGCATCAATTGTTACACATTATACAAATTTACAGTTAGTTTACAGGATTTTCAACGGTTCATATGTATAAGCAATAACGTTGGTCTTTGCAGAAGTCATTTCACACACACTAACACACTAATTCATATACTTAAGGTTCATCTATTAGTTTCGGTGTAATTCCCTAACTATGTCTTAGTTCTATTTACAAACCAGTCAACTGGTGTCTGACGCATAGGTAACTCTGAGCGGTAAAATGACTTTCGTTTAAAACATACGTAGATTACATAAATAGCAATCAGATCCACTACAGCATAGATAGATGTGTAGCACACAGTCGTGACACTATGTCAATCACAGTATTCCTGTATGTGCTGGAACATTTGTTCGGCTGTAATTCTGCGTTTTGATTTGATTGCTACTATTTGGTATAGTGAGCATAGATTCAAGGTGTTGTTTAGGAAGGTTACGTGTAGGCAGCACCTGTAGCGGTTTCTCGGTCCAGTACAACATAGGTTAAACTTCCTGGCAGATTAAAACTGTGTGCTGGACCGAGACTTGAACTCGGGACCTTGTCTTTCACGGGCAAGTGCTTTACCATCTGAGCTACCCAAGCACGACTGATTACAGTACCATGTCTCCTACCTTCCAAACTTCACAGAAGCTCTTGTGCGAACCTTGCAGAACTAGCACTCCTGGAAGGAAGGATATTGCAGAGATATGGCTAAGCCACAGCCCGGGGGATGTTTCTCACAATTCCATTCTGTTCATAGCTGTTGGTTTCTCATGTTCGTAACAGTTTACTATGACTCCTTCTAGTGAGAAAACTGAGTAGACTATGTAGATGAATCTTCTCTGGAAATGTGGATATGGCATAACGCTTCTCTTTGACATTCTCTTGCTTCGATTTTTTCCCTGGAGTAATTGGGCTTTTCATGCTTGTAATCCAGTCTGTATAATGTTACTTGAGCAGATCGTAGCTGGCATATATGCAGGTCTTCCAACGACATTAGAATGTAGCATCTCTTTGCCCTGAAATTATTAATACATCTTCAGTCCATAGCTGTGTCCAATTCCATACACTACCTGAGAGAAAACAACTTAGATCACTGACTCCACCTCCCTTCAGAAAGCGAGATTACGTGGACAAAACTATACAATCCCCATATAAAAAGACAACATTGTATCGATCCCTCTATAGTAAAAAAAATCTTTGAAATGTTCTATAACTAGAAGAAAATAGAACTGGACGACTTTCTAATAATAAATCCTGTCTATTGACATAGCCTAACGGCATAATGCGTTGAAGACATTCTCTGGTAATGACACGTCTGTTTCCTCTTTGTTTCATCAGTCTTCACATTATGTACTGCTGATGCTGCTGGTATCTGTGAAAATGCATCAACAGCTGCCTTAAAAGGCTTAATGCATCCCACATGAATAATCGAAGTCTTCATTGGCACCTGTATTTTAAAACTAACAAATGACATCATTTCTACCCCTTGGGATGGTCTATGGTATCAGGTCAGGAATTTCTTTATTTTATCTTTCGGTGTACATGGATTCGTTACTAATACCCACTGGCCAGTCCTTTATTGCGGTAACTTCCCTATGCATTCTCCTATCTGCTCCTGTCGTTCTAAGGCTGTTGTATTTGCGCGTTTTACTAGTTGCCCAATATCTCGTAATTTCTTAGAAAACATTTTTACTGATTCGATGCCAGAGTCAAGCTTCAAGTTAATCACTTCGATAGGTGAAGGCATTTTTCTTCCCATATACTACCTCATAAGGCGAAAGGCTGGTGGTGATAAGGACTTTATAACTGTATGTGGCAGTTAGAAAATCTAAATGTATGTCCCAATTTTCATTACTATTGCTAATGTAACAGCCCAACATCTTCAAAATCGAATGATGATTTGTCTCTATTTTCCCATTGGCTTGAGGGTGGAAGTGGTTTTTCGGAACTTACGAATTAGGAGCAATTGACACAATTGCTTCAAAAAACGGTACGAGAAATTGGTATGTAACTGATGTGTCCTGAATGCTGAATGTGAGTAAATAATTATAAACTAAAGCTTAAACAACTGTACTCGATTTTTAGTCATGAATTGCAACAATTATCATACACGCGAAAAATGGTGAATTATAGTCAATATGTTTTTTTTCTGCTGGTGTTCTATTAAATGGGCCTAAAAAGTCCAATCCAAACATCTTAAACGGTTTGGATACTTTTGGTAGACGTTGTAGTGGGATCATCAGTGGCTAAGTTCAATTTATTGTACACAAAAATTGCAGTTCCAGACATATTGCTCGACACCTCGTTTTCTAGTCGTCAACCAATGTTTTTCGACAATTCGTCAGTCAGTTACTGTTTGCCCACCATGGCTTGTGTCAAGACTTCTTTCTGGGAAGCTGCAGGTACAATCACTCATAATCCACTATTTGTTGTTATTCATAGCAAGCTGTCACGCATCTGATACCGAGGTTATGATATGAATTGTTGAAAGCACCAGCAGCTTGAGCCTTTCGCCATTTAACAACACTTCTGCACAGTGATTGTAGAACTACAATTTTTCTACTCAAACTGTGGCATTGCCTTTTCCTTGGTTTGTGTTTTACCTTGTAATCAGATTCACTCTAATGGAGTGCCACTTTGTTAATAGGCTGCAAGGGTTCTTCAATCCTCATAACCACTTGAGAGCAGCACGATCCATCACTATCTTAACTTTTAGCCATATGAATGACATTGTAAGTACATAATACCGTAGCTTGCTGCTAGCATCTTCTTCTCAATAGGACGCTCATTAACATCTTTTATTCTGTCCTAGGACAAGCCGCAGAGCTGGAAAACAGAACTAATTCTTTTTCAAAATTGGGAAATATCAAACCACAGTCCAATATCAGTGCTCACTTCAAATTATTGAACACCATATGACATTCAGTAGACCATGCTGATTTTACTCCCTTCCATAACAAACAGTTTAAAGGTGAGACAATTTCAGTAAAGCATTTTAAGAATCGACGATGATAATTATGCGGACCAATCAAACATAACTGTCCTCAGTGGCGAAAAGTTCTTAAGTGGATCTTTTCTCATACCATCCTCGCTAACTATATGCCCAAGGTATTTTACTTCTGTTGATGCAAAATGACATTTTTCAATGCTTAGCATTAACCATACTGTTCTTAGTCTTTTGAATACTTCCTCCAACTGTCATACCTGCTCTTCCACGTCTTTTTAAAACACTATTATGTCATCCCGATAGATTAAACATTGTTTCAGTTGGAAATGGAAAATATGTGGTAAGTTCTATTGGACCAAACTGCTGAGGTCATTGGTCCCTAGGCTTACACACTACTTAATCTAACTTCAACTAAGGACAACACATACACATCCACACCTGAGGGAGGACTCGAACCATCAACGGGGTGGGGGTGGGGGGGGGAGGGTGGGAGCCCTGTGAACCGTGGCAAGGCACCTGAGAATGCACAGGTACCCCATGCAGCTGGTTTCAGTTCTCTAAGTACATCGTCCAGTAATCTCTGAAAGGTGGCGGATCTATTCTTTAGCCAGAATGGCATTCTGTAATATTGTATTGGAAATATTACAGAGGAGTTCTTTCACTTTCTCTTGAAAAGGCTAATTTCCCATGTTAAAACCAAACAGCTTTATACGCAGTGACTTCACGTCATTATCTCCTACTCCACATTACCTACACTGTGGAGACCTCAGTCTGTTTTCTGCACAGGAGATCCTGGCTGACTACTGACATGTGAGCCCCAGTGTGCACCACAAATTTATGTTATGCACCACTTAATTTGCCTAGCAGACAACACTCCGTCTCTGCATACGTTTCTGCGGTGTCGTGTTCTATTGGGTATGCCGTCCGACGGATGAAGCGCCCCTGCTCTTATTTAACAGCCAATTGTTAGGATGTTGATGTCGCATGCTTTTTTGCGATAACCACATGTTTTAATGCGCCACCTCCCCACTTTCAAGACATTTGGACTGACGACTGTTTTCTGATGTAATCCATGTACCTGCATCTAAAGCACTTCACTTCAGAAAAAAAAAAACAGCGCGATCGCTCTGTCTTCGTGCAACAATGTCGATTTCCTCCAATTGCACAGCAATGCTAATGGCAGCAGGTAAGTCACTTGGGTTCTCCATTCTGACGCTCCTTCACATCAGTGGAAAAACCTCTCACACACACATCCAGAGCCCCATTCTCTGCCTCACACAGAATCACTTAGGCAGTCTGGGCATCTGCGTTAGTTCATATATTTGCGAGTTCATTTCCCTACCCTGTCACAGAAGGATTCTCTAATTCGCTGTGCTTCTAAGATACTCCATTAAGTTTTTAGCTAAAGAACCTCGCCCTGTTCTTCTTTGGATAGCGCTGCATTGGACAGTTACCCAGTTCATGAAGCATTCGGATCTTACTGAGGTCCTCGTGGTACACAACGTACGTTTTCGTGTCACACACTGTGCCTAATCTAGATACATTCAAGGGTGTTTCTTCTGACCATTTTCGCAATTTGGTGGCAACTATTATTCAAGTAATGGAAATAGATGTATCCTTAGTTGCTTTCCCCGAAAGTGGTGCTATGCGATTAGCTTCTATGGGAGCGAAGGAATGAGGAGGTACACTCAACGTGGTTTTATTTTCTCCTGAATCAAGGAGTCCTTGGTCCTCAACAAATTCCCATTGCTCTGTTCTCTTAATTGTTTTGCCACTGATGCGCTGTAGTTTGTGAGAAAGTGGCTGTCTGCCTCTTCAAAGCATCCACCGTTTCATTCACAGTCGCTGCTCATGTTTCTCGCATTTGTATAAACTCCACCTAAACTACACACAATTGGCCAAAAAAGGAATTAAACTGTGCTTAATTTTTGTGCCATACTGTGGTCCAGCGAGATTTTGTGTGCTGGAATGCTTTATCCACAACCCTTCTAAACATACCCTCAGAGCTTGAATACATAACACTTCATGCCCAGATTTGTATAAACTCCACCTAAACTACACACACAATTGGCCAAAAAAGGAATTAAACTGTGCTTAATTTTTGTGCCGTACTGTGGTCCAGCGAGATTTTGTGTGCTGGAATGCTTTATCCACAACCCTTCTAAACATACCCTCAGAGCTTGAATACATAACACTTCATGCCCAGATAAATTACAATATGTACATATTCCTTCTGGCTGCTAGTAAACTTCTCTAGTGTTCCCAAGAAACTGAGACAGGTCTGTATATTATTGATGCCCACCAAAGACACTTCTAACGTACTGTGAAGGTCCCTAGGTTCAACATGGCCATAAGAAAACACAGAACAAGAAAACAAACAAGTATCAGTCACTTACCACACCGCACTGTTACGAACTTCAATCCATAGCTGTTGACCTCATGTTAGAGATACATAGATGGTTGGCTGCTTTTGTCCTATATATATATATATATATATATATATATATATATATATATATATATATATATATATGGGTGTGGCACCAGGCATACAAGTCTATTCCACCGGCAACTACTTGATCACATCCATCATCAGGAGAGAGTAAGGTGGGATGACGTGGTGAGGACCTAATTAATGTCGGGAATGCCAAGAAAGCATCATTGACAATAACACATTCATTAAGCAGTAATACAGAATTGCCTTCCAAACCACAGCACTAAGGAGTCTCACTCCAGACCCGCCATACGAGCTCGCTAGCTTGCACTCGGCTCTCAGTTTATGTTTAGGAAACAGGAGCCAGCAGCAGTGGTATCGACCTCAGGAATGAGATGGGCGGCAGCAGTGCTTCCCCTATCGAAAATGGACGATGGACACTGTCCAGGTCACAGGCCAAGCCTCCAGCAAATCCTGCAGGGTGATGAAGGCCCCTGCACCCTATCAGTGTTGAATCGGAAACTGGCAGTGCAGCTGGCCACATCAGCATCCATCTAACCAGACCAATGGTTCCATATATGGACGAAGACTGTTACGCATTCCGACTGTCGACCTCCACAACCTCACCTCTCACTGGGTAGCTGCAATTGATGCAAGAGCTGAGACTACATGCCGGGAATTCAGCAATCAGCACTCAGCATCAGCAATGAGACATTTGTTAAGAAGACACTATTAATTTGCACAATGACCTACAAAGGATTTATGAATGATACAGTCTTTGAAAGTTGACCCGAATGTAAATGAATGTAACCTGTGCGTATACACAGGAGAAGAAAGCCACTACTTCACATTACTGTTCAGAAACTGCTGGAAACAGTACCCATCGTAAAATCTCTGTATCTATCCACAGCGATACTAAGGGGAATAACCGCATAAAACAAATAGTACGAAAAGTCTGCGATCGTAGCGGTCACGCGGTTCTAGACTGAAGCGCCTAGAACCGCACGGGCACACTGGCCGGCCTTTACCATGAAGGACTGATAGGAAAGAAAAAGAATGTCGAACAAAGAGTGGCGCGTTACGTCATGGTATCGTTTAGTCGACGTGAGGGTGTTACGGGTATGCTCAACAAACTCCAGTTGTAGACCTTTCAAGAGAGAGGTTTACTATTAAAATTTCTAGAGAGCACGGTCTGGGAAGAGAGGAAAAAGGGTTGCTTCCTCGCGAAATGACAAAAAGAAATCTCTCCTCTGGAACAGGCCATGAAGGCCACACGGTACCGACCGGCCACTGGATTCTTAGACAGCTGATGTTCAATATGTCCTTCAATGTTACCATGGCAGGTGTGACAGTACGTAGACAAGCATTCAACATCAACAACTTTTCCATTCTCCAGAGAAGTAGCACTTACAACACAGGGCCATATACCTGCTGAAAAGAGTAAATGCAGCGGTGTTCAAGGCGCAAGTTACGAGCAGAAAGTGTCCACTGGCATACCTAGGTGTTATGAGTACATGACTCTGAGCAGCATGTTAGCAAAACAGTTTTTTTTTTTTAACGTGCAGCCCCTCCACGCCCACACCAGCATGATGGCCAGCACAATAGGTGTACTGCCATCTCTGCATAAGGGTTAGCATTCACTAAAGTGAAGTGTCGCAGGATGTGGGTACTGCGATGTTTGTGTACGTCTGGTTAAGGTTAACCATTAATACGCGCTCATCTGGAGATAGATTGGGTCGAAATCGAACAAAGGGTGGTGGTTTGAAGGGCAGAGGAAAAAAAGTGCCAAGGCAAGAGCCAAGGGAAAAACCCTCTGCGATAGTTATGTCGGGTGGTAAGAGCAGTAGCGGATGTCTTGCTGCCTGCGATAGATCGTGCAAGGCTAGGCGTTGTTAGTAGTGGGTATCATGCATGTTGACACCTTGACGTTGTGCGGTTGTGTTGCTCGGAGGCTGTCGATGGGTGCTGGTGTAGTGTCCTCGTTCAGCGTCAGCAACCTGCAACAGTTAGGTTTATTATCGTTTTTGTGTCCGATAGCTCATATATCGGGAGCACAGTGTAAGGTAATGTTGGCGGTTTGTTTGTGCGTCAGTGGGCGAGCTCGTCGGTTTCCCTGCTGTGGCCTGTTGGTCGGCTGTAATAGCAGCCGGTTATTACCAGTCAGTGATGCTGATATGTAGGGGCTTGTCGACTTTTTCACTTGTTTGCATCAGTTAGTTTACCATAGGTGGCTATGCCCTAGCTAGCAGTATCTTTGGCCGCATGTACTTCCACCTATGGTTGTCTGACAAAACAGAGGCACACAGCCACGTATAAATATGAGCTGGTTCACTAACAACGCATTCAAGTGTGGTAGCTTTCCCTGATGGCAGGGCGTGTCACACCTCTGACTACACACAGCAGCAGATGGGATGCCAGCATTGCAGTCCATGGTGGGTCACTGGTTCGACCCTCTGAGGGCAGTGCGAAAATTCAAGTGTGACAGCTCTCCTGGGTGGCAGGACGTGTCACAACACTGGCTACACACAGCTGCAGATGGGGCACCAGCGTTCCAGTCAATGGCAGTTGGCTTGTTCAACCATCCGAGACCAACGCGGGATCCGCAACCAGCCAGTGGCGGGCCACACCATTGCTCACTGCTGCGGGCAGTCTTGTTGGCGCCCAACACATACCAGAGGCATCCTGAGGCGAGGGCCGCGGATTCGGACACCATATCACAGGCACTTTTTATCGCCGTGATCTTAGGCACACCAGCGAGGAAGCACGCCACGGGCCACCTTGCGGCTCCCGTAAGTGGCTCTGAGACGATGGGGATGGAGGCTGCTGAGTCAGCTGCCAGCGTATCATGACGCTGTCAACTCCGCGGCCGTTCAATGCCGACACACAGCAGTGTGCTGCACGGGTCGCTGAGGCAGCCATCCCGCACCAAGCCATTTCATAGACAGCAAAGTGGTATCCACAGCACTGCAGGATCCGGTGACACAGACCATGAGGAATGGAGGCCCTGTAGCTGTAAATAATAAATCACTTAGGAAACTCAGACAAATTTTAATACGACACTTCCACACAGTTTCGATCCATGTCCAACATCCCTCTACATAACTTACTAATTTATTTCCAGTATCAATTAACATTATGATCGATACATATGTAGGCCGAGGTGTCGCCTCACAATGTAAATATTGGCTCTTTAGTGGATGAGAATAAAAAAGTTACACGACCACTTATTTAGAGACTAGAATAATAACTGTTGCCAGTCGCAACAGAAAGTCGTTTTATTCAACACGCGACCGGTTTGGGCTTTTGACCATCTTCATTTAGATGTTTTTGCAATCAGTTTTAAAGTTCACTGTGTAAATGAAAAGCACTTAATGTGATGATGACTAAAGAGACACAAGTGAAACAACTGGAACTGGTTAAGAGACATGTGTTGAGAATATTTGCCTACTTACATACGGCTGGAGTACCTATACCTATTCCACTTTACATATCACATTTTTACAAATAAATTTCAATTTTTCTCACAGTAATTGTATACTAATCACCATGGTAATTACTGGAACTTCCACACTATGCCTCTGAAACATTAGTAGCATTTTATATGTTAGTAACTGCAGAGGGACATGCATTTACAACATCCAACTACTTTACATTGGAAAAACAACTTAGATCTAAGATGTACAGACGTATTATACACACAGAAACATAACAGATATTACTAAATCTGAAAACAGAAGTGTTATGTGTTTGTGTCACCACACTGTTATATATAGTATACAGAGTGGTTGCTGGTAGATTACATTAGGCCAAATAGTCATTGTCAAATACCATATGTAAAATAAGTTGGGGCGTGACCTATTTTCATACTTTGGTTTGTGATAGGTTTAATACAAATCAGTTATTTAGACGAAATTATTTTATCTAAGGAATTTATTGATGTAGGTTTTTTAATTACAAGTTTTGTGGGGGTGATGAGCTACAGTCTCAGTTTTTAAATATTTCTTCAAAGATATGTAGAAATCACTTGTTTGTGAGATCTACTTGTTCACCGAGGATGAGGTGGTGAGCTGGACCTCTCGATGTAAATTTCGAGCTCTTCAAGAAGATTCGTTTTGTTTCCTTTGCTGACAGTGTATAGTATCTGAAGGTTGTCTTTAATGGCAGTGGCTGAGTGACCATGTACTTTTAGATATGTATTGTAAAAGATCATTTATTAAAGTTTAATCGGAGGGCATGCATGTGTTCACCGGTATCTTATAGTGAAACTCCTTCCTGCCTGACGATGTAGAACTGTGGGCAGTCGCAACAATGAAGTTTGTATGTGCTGTTGTAGCATATTGTTAGTTTTGAAGGATTTCTGAATACCGCCCTTACGAAAAAGATGTGCAACTTGAAACGTCTCGCTAGAGAAATTATGCGAGACTGTGCTTAAACTGACACACAGTATTTTTAGCGCAACGCAATCTAACTTTCAAAAATCCCTACAATACAATGGCCCTGACTGACATTAACCTATACCTTGCACAAATCACTTACCTCACAAGAAATCTTCGCTACTCGAACTACTGCAATACAGCGAGCGCCACTACTGCCAACTAAATAAAAGATTCAAACTACTGAAGGCACTAACTACTGATAGGCATAGTTAGCAAATGAAAGATTTTGATAGAGAACAAACAATGTATTTACCTTAGTAGTGTTCAAAAGTCATAATGTATATAGCAGTTCATGACATCCAGTCTTACAAATTTCTAAACTCTGCCATCTCTCTCCCCAAATCCACCACTGCTGGCGGCTCACCTCCAACTGCGCAACGCTACGCGCTGTTCACATCCAGCTGCCGCTGCCCACACTACAGTGGCAGACAACAATGCAAACTAGCCACAGACTGCACACAGCACAGCCAGTGATTTTTATACAGAGCGCTACGTGGCGTTACCAGTATAAAAACCTAACAGCCTACTTACAAACTTTGTACGTAATTTTTATCGTAAAGTGGATGGAAGTAACTGTGAGTATTTATTCTTGTGAATCCCATTTAAGAGGTGTGCAACGTTCCTTTTTGATTTTGTTGTGGAGTTTATCCATCATATCTCGGTTGTATCCATACCTGCGTGCAATTGCATTGATGATGTTAATTTCCTTTTACATTAATAGGACTGAATGAGCGTTTGTGTATACGATTAAACGTAGGACAGAAGACTGCCATTTTGTGTTGCATTGAATCCAGGAGGAGTTGTTTATGACATCATCCCTGGTGGTTAGTTCTCAGTAAATTTGAAAAGCCTTTTTTTAACATTGCATATTGTAAGGTCAACAAAATTATTCCTTTACCTACCTGATGTCCTACAGTAAAGTTAATATTGTTGTGCATGCTACTGAGGTTCATTTGACAGTGTCTTATTACCCATATACTTTTTATAATAAATTATTCTGTCTTAAAACAAACAATCTGACCAGAGGAATTAATTTTCTATGTGATTCATGCCAATTGCTTCCAATTTCAGGACCACCTCCTTGTTTGTAAATTTTGTTGTTAAAAGTGAAATAATTATGTGAAAGGAATCATTCTGTCAGTTCAGCGCGTCGTATATCTCAGCTTTGGATAATGTTTGTGTTTTAAAAGGTTTTTCTAATTATCTAAATGTATATTGGTATAAAAGTTTACTATGTCCATTGACTAAAATTTCGCGCTTCCTGGTATTAGTTAGTCTCAGATATCCTCTGTAAGATCATAGGTATACTTAACTGATAAACTCTTCTAATAAGCCTAAAGACTGCTAAGAATGTTTTTTGGCTTGTTGGTGATAAAATATGCTTGCCTATTTCTTGCACAGATCGCGAAATTCCCATTAATTAAGTGCCAGTAGCACTGAGTTGGTGTCTGGTAGCATCCCACTTAGTTCCATTGGATTCAGATCAGCTGGATTTGATGGTCAATACATTCATTATAAATCTCCTCAAACCGTTACACTACGATCCAGGCCTTGTTATAAGGACAGTTATACTGTTAATAGAAGCATCACTGTCATGAAGGGATGCAGGTTGTCCATAATAATGTACATGAACTCCACAGCTGTCCACTCTATCTTCGATTACTACCATAGGTCCACTGGATGCCAGTTTAACTATCCCAATAGCGTAATATTGCACTCACTAGCCAGCATCTGTGGCGTGGTGCAGGTTTGCAGCAGCTGTACGTACGGATGACTGTGCCTCAGGACATGACCAACGACATGGTGCAACGACGAAAGCGCTTCATCAGACCAGGCGACACATTTCCGTTGATCTAAGTCCAATCTCGATGGTCTCATACTTGCTGTAGTTGTATTTGACGATGTCGTGGCGCCAACATGAGAATACGGAGTTGTCTGCTTTGGAACTACACATTGGAAAAAGCGCTCTGGATGGTGTGCTTCGAGTCTAGTATCAGATGTGCCACGCACCACAACATGTGCTACTTCTCGGGTGAGACACTGGCGTATCAAACCTTGCCGCCCGTTCATTGTTTGCACTCCCTCAACCACTTTCCATAGACGCTCACCATATCACGCGAACAGCCGATCAGGTTCACTGTTTTCTAGGTACTCATTCTCAGGCGGTGGGCCATGACTGTCTGGCCTCCGTCAGAGTCGCTTATTTCGTTGGATTTCCGCATCTGCATAACGGCTCTATAATGATGTCCCACTCCACTCCGCTTATTTGCTTTTCTTGCCGTGTTATGTACCAGACAACATCGAATCATGTGGCGGGCAAGTCCTAATGTTCTGGCTTGTTAGTTTACATCTTCGTATGCGATCTTGTTACGTTCCAGACTCACACAACAGGTTCGAAACTATGTCCCTGGACACTGATGTGCAAAACGTTAGGGTAATACTAACTTTAACATGGTGTGTCACTACCAAGTAACAGAGCTCGATGAAACGTGGACCACAGATACAAAGAACTGCTACGCAATGATACAAAAGGTAACGGTAAGAAATGTACATCTACATCTACATCTACATCCGTACTCCGCAAGCCACCTGACGGTGTGTGGCGGAGGGTACCCTGAGTACCTCTATCGGTTCTCCCTTCTATTCCAGTCTCGTATTGTACGTGGAAAGAAGGATTGTCGGTATGCTTCTGTGTGGGCTCTAATCTCTCTGATTTTATCCTCATGGTCTCTTCGCGAGATATACGTAGGAGGGAGCAATATACTGCTTGACTCCTCGGTGAAGGTATGTTCTCGAAACTTTAACAAAAGCCCGTACCGAGCTACTGAGCGTCTCTCCTGCAGAGTCTTCCACTGGAGTTTATCTATCATCTCCGTAACGCTTTCGCAATTACTAAATGATCCTGTAACGAAGCGCGCTGCTCTCCGTTGGATCCTCTCTATCTCCTCTATCAACCCCACCTGGTGCGGATCCCACACTGCTGAGCAGTATTCAAGAATTGGGCGAACAAGCGTACTGTAACCTACTTCCTTTGTTGTCGGATTGCATTTCCTTAGGATTCTTCCAATGAATCTCAGTCTGGCATCTGCTTTACCGACGATCAACTTTATATGATCATTCCATTTTAAATCACTCCTAATGCGTACTCCCAGATAATTTATGGAATTAACTGCTTCCAGTTGCTGACCTGCTATTTTGTAGCTAAATTATAAGGGACCTATCTTTCTATGTATTCGCATCACATTACACTTCGCTACATTGAGATTCAATTGCCATTCCGTGCACCATGCGTCAATTCGCTGCAGATCCTCCTGCATTTCAGTACAATTTTCCATTGTTGCAACCTCTCGATACACCACAGCATCATCTGCAAAAAGCATCAGTGAACTTCCGATGTCATCCACCAGGTCATTTATGTATATTGTGAATAGCAACGGTCCTATGACACTCCCCTGCGGCACACCTGAAATCACTCTTACTTCGGAAGACTTCTCTCCATTGAGAATGACGTGCTGCGTTCTGTTATCTAGGAACTCCTCAATCCAATCACACAATTGATCTGATAGTCCGTATGCTCTTACTTTGTTCATTAAACGACTGTGGGGAACTGTGTCAAACGCCTTGCGGAAGTCAAGAAACACGGCATCTACCTGTGAACCCGTGTCTAAGACCCTCTGAGTCTCGTGGACGAATAGCGCGAGCTGGGTTTCACACGATCGTCTTTTTCGAAACCCATGCTGATTCCTACAGAGTAGATTCCTAGTCTCCAGAAAAGACATTATACTCGAACACAACACGTGTTCCAAAATTCTACAACTGATCGACGTCAGAGATATAGGTCTATAGTTCTGCACATCCGTTCGACGTCCCTTCTTGAGAACGGAGATGACCTGTGCCCTTTTCCAATCCTTTGGAACGCTTCGCTCTTCTAGAGACCTACGGTACACCGCTGCAAGAAGGGGGGCAAGTTCCTTCGCGTACTCTGTGTAAAATCGAACTGGTATCCCATCAGGACCAGCGGCCTTTCCTCTTTTGAGCGATTTTAATTGTTTCTCTATCCCTCTGTCGTCTACTTCGATATCTACCATTTTGTCAACTGTGCGACAATCTAGAGAAGGAAGCACAGTGCAGTCTTCCTCTGTGAAACAGCTTTGGAAGAAGACATTTAGTAATTCGGCCTTTAGTCTGTCATCCTCTGTTTCAGTACCATTTTGGTCACAGAGTGTCTGGACATTTTGTTTTGATCCACCTACCGCTTTGACATAGGACCAAAATTTCTTAGGATTTTCTGCCAAGTCAGTACATAGAACTTTACTTTCGAATTCATTGAAAGCCTCTCGCATAGCCCTCCTCACACTACATTTCGCTTCGCGTAATTTTTGTTTGTCTGCAAGGCTTTGGCTATGTTTATGTTTGCTGTGAAGTTCCCTTTGCTTCCGCAGCAGTTTTCTAACTCGGTTGTTGTACCACGGTGGCTCTTTTCCATCTCTTACGATCTTGCTTGGCACATACTCATCTAACGCATATTGTACCATGGTTTTGAACTTTGTCCACTGATCCTCAACACTATCTGCACTTGAGACAAAACTTTTGTGTTGAGCCGTCAGGTTCTCTGTAATCTGCTTTTTGTCACTTTTGCTAAACAGAAAAATCTTCCTACCTTTTTTAATATTTCTATTTACGGCTTTATGATCGCTGATTCCCTGTTCTGCATTAACTGATTCAAATAGTTCGGGTCTGTTTGTCACCAGAAGGTCTAATATATTATCGCCACGAGTCGGTTTTCTGTTTAACTGCTCAAGGTAGTTTTCAGATAAAGCACTTAAAAATATTTCACTGGATTCTTTGTCCCTGCCACCCGTTATGAACGTTTGAGTCTCCCAGTCTATATCCGGCAAATTAAAATCTCCACCCAGAACTATAACATGGTGGGGAAATCTACTCGAAATATTTTCCAAATCAGCTGCTGAGCCCGGGGGCCTATAGAGACATCCAATTACCATGTCTGAGCCTGCTTTAACCGTGACCTTCACCCAAATCATTTCACAATTCGAATCTCCGTCAATTTCCTTCGATACTATTGCACTTCTTATCGCTATAAACACGCCTCCCCCTTCACTGTCCAGCCTATCTCTGCGGTATACATTCCAATCCGAGTTTAGGATTTCATTACTGTTTACGTCAGGTTTCAGCCAAGTTTCTGTTCCTAGTACTATATGGGCGTTGTGACCGTTTATTAATGAGAGCAGTTCTGGGACCTTTCTATAGACGCTCCTGCAGTTTACTATAAGCACATTAATATTGTTATTCCTTGTTGCATTTTGCCTACTCCTGCCCTGCCGCGTCTCAGGAGGCGTCTTGTCGGGCCTAGGGAGGGAATTCTCTAACCTAAAAAAACCCCATGTGCACTCCACACGTACTCCGCTACCCTCGTAGCCGCTTCCGGCGTGTAGTGCACGCCGGACCTATTCAGGGGGACCCTACATTTCTCCACCCGATACAATGAGAGGAACAGAAATTCCTCCACCAGTGAAGCTGACAACTAATGGGTGGCTGTCGGTGCATTTCGAGGTGCTACAATGCATCTCCCGAAAGCATGCCACACGGACTCGATGGAATTTAAGTCTGGGGTACTGGTCAGTCAGTCGATTCGCCAAATTCCTCTCATTCCAAGAGTTCCTCCACCTGCGCAGTTCGGTGGCACATTGTCCTCCACAGAAATGAAGTCTGTTCCGAATAGATCCCTGAACATGGGGAAGAAGTACACCACCACAGTTATGTTGATTGGTTAGTGTGCTGTGTTCAAAAATTTGGAGACCAGTATGCCCATGCAATATTCCGTCTCCCCACACCATAACAGCTGGACCAACAAAACAATCATGTTAGAGAATGTTCTTGGGCCCATTTCGTGTTCCTGCATCTCGCCACATGAGGGTATCTCCAGAATCATTACTCGTCCGAGAAGGGCACGCGAGTCCACTCCACATTGGTCCACTCCCTATGACCGTAAACGGTGCCGCCGATGTGCAGGTGTCAATGGACCACAACTTCCTGGTCATCGGGAAGAGAAATATCCCCATAGAGCTGCCGTACCACTGTGGAGAATAAGATTCCATGCCCCATAGTCCTGTTAAGTGTGATTTCAATTGCATCCGCTCTTTGAGGTGTGTCCCGTACTGCCTTTTGTACAATGTAGAGGTCATCTGGTGCCGTAGATACTGTGGTCGACAACTTCCTCTCCTGTGGGCATGAATGCCTGAGGTTCAGAGAGCTCCCCATCCACGTGAAATAACGCCGTTAGCAACACTAAACCCCTGGGCTACACTTCTTCCATTTTTCCGATTCGCCGGCCATTCTGGCCGAGGGGTTCTAGGAGCTTCAGTCTGGAACCGCGTGATCGCTACGGTCGCAACTTCGAATGCTGCCTCAGGCATGGATGTGTGTGATGTCCTTAGGTTAGTTAGGTTTAAGTAGTTCTAAGTTCTAGGGGACTGATGACCTCAGATGTTAAGTCCCTTAGTGCTCAGAGCCATTTTTTCAGATTATTTTTTCCCGATGGGAACTTATCCAAATGTTGTCTCCGGGCCATGCTGTAATGAAGAACACCACCACAGTTTCACCGTAACTGCTCACTGATTGACACACACTGTCTTCTCCAGTTCCTTCAACTGCCCCATATTGCGTGGCCGGTCTAATTTGGCACGATAGTCACGCCGTTTTCTGTGCACGACTAAGATACATCTGGCAACATGCTCCCACCTTTCATTCATTTCCACCTAGTGGTTAATACGTAATTTTATTTTATCTCGTCCTTAATGTTTTGCAGAGCATTGTTTTATCCAAATGAAACTTACATTCGAATGATTAGCTACCATCATTCATCACATGGCCAGAGATTCGATTCCAGAGCCATAAAGGCGATGTCTTGGCCTGAATTCTGCTTTACGACTCCCAGCAGAAATGGGGCGCTGCGGAACGCCCGGCCTGCACCACCACAGCTGTCGACAGAGGAAGCTATCTCCACCTCCACCGCCGCCCCCGCAGTCCGGCGACGCCCTGGAGACCCGCTGCTGGAATTGAGGAGCCGAGAGGCGTGGACGGAAGGTGCAGCAGGACGAGGCGCGACGCGCTTTGAATGCGGAACGCTGCGCTGAGCTGCGCCAATGGAGACTGATGGCGCGCGGCAAGTGAAAACGGCGCCCGCCGTGCGCGCCGATAAACGACTCACCTGTGGCGTCCCGACAGGTCTCCATAGAACGGTGAACAGTGCCAACCGCTCGCGTTCCATTGTACGGGGGCGACTTGAAAGTGAGGATAATATTTTAAAGCCCAACTTCCTTTTACAAAGAAAGCAGCATTGCAACTAGCACATTATTCTATTGTAACACCCCACCCGTCACTTATCTGGTTTTGGTGTGTGTTCACCCCAGGTAATTGACTACCAGATCAACAGAGAGTGCAAAACTGCCGCAATATCGGATAACGCAAAAAAATAATAAGGCCCTATGACTCCTGATTGAACTGCAGTGGAAGTGTTAACGTTAATTTATTCAGAATTGATCACTTTTAATTAAAAAGGGGTGCACATTGATGTTATATTCAGCTATTGAACACCAGATGCAAATGTTGAATATAAAATTAATTAAGAAAGTGACTTGGGATTTCAACTACTTGATTGAAAACAGATGCAGTCCATTAGCACAGATTTATTTTAACTCACGACCTTCAATCATCACATTACATGACTCTCCTAACAGGCAGTGATAATAAATTGCGTTTGCGTGGAGTAAAGTGCGACAAATCAAAAGTAATTCCTATCGACTGACCCAGTCGTAATGCGAAGTTCGAGAAGAATTGTACAATAGACAGCCCATGAAACCCTCTTGGAAACTTTGCCGACGTGATCCAACAAATTAATCAGCAGCCGGAGCGGGCGCAATATAACCGAATTCAGTGTGGCAGAGCAGTGTCGTTGTGCGGACGTCGGCCGACCTCGTGGTGCTGCAAGGCTGCAATCGTCTATTCACTCCTAGCTATCTTGCTCAGGACATAGCTGAACTAAAACTTTCTATCTCCATGCTCAATCGTTCCATTTGCTAAATCCTAAACTCCAGAGATGCTCACTGTTTCTCAGGCAAGCTGAGTCAAGAACGCCACATCAGCACTCTAGGCAAGCTGTGAACAGAAGACCCCTATGGAGACTTCTCCGAGTCCGCTCTTCGCCTCGGTTTCCCCTCCAGCAAAATCACTTATGCCAATTGCAGTGCAAGTCGCATTAATTATGTGTCGCTTCCCAGCACCGACCAAAGCCTGCTCTGGGAAGTGTACAAATTCCCACAAAATTTCCCTTCCTCTCAACTTCTGCTATTTAGCTTCTCCCAGGACACCCATCAAGGTAAGCGTCTGCACAAACACCAATGTTTTCGAAATTCTGACTTCCAGGATAGTACTTCAAATTCCTTGGTCCTACGTTCCCATCGGAGGCTGGCGTATTTCATGCTGTCGCTCTTCACCTGATTTACTTCAGACTCTGCAGACTGTGAATTCAGCGTGAAGTAGCTATAGCCATGAACATGCATATTTTGACTTCTGTTGACCGCTCCACTGTAGCTTTGCGCGGCTTTGTCGCATGTTTCACTGAAAATGGGATGACGGACATTTATCAACAGGCATACAAGTTCTCCATCTGCTTCCTGGTACACCAGCATGGGGTCAACCACCCACTCACTGTCAATCATCTTCAGGCAGCTGGAGGCCACACCCGTTATCGCTTTCTCAGAGCTTGAGCCACCCTAAGCTACCTATTTTGCTTCCCTTTGCCGCTCCCCTGCCGCCCACGGTGGTTAACTCGAATACTTCCCTGGGATAAACTATCCTCGATACATTTCCACCAAGTTTTAATGTCATGTGAATTACTTTAAAACCATCACTCGACATTAATTATTTCAATACGTCCATACTATACCCTCTACAAGATGCATTGTGCCTTGTCAGTCATTTTTGTTCAGCCCTACTGTTCGCTCAAAGTGAGTTAGGTGATCTTTAATGACTTCATGTAAGGGGCATAGTTCTTGCCATCTTACACTACATCAGTGATTCTGAAACTGAGGAGTAATTATCCCCTTAGAGGTAAAATAATTTTATGAAGGATTAAAAACAGAAAGGTTTAATTGTGTTTAGGTAAATAAATTAAATCATTTCTAAAAGAACACTATTCACTGATTACTTAAAGTATTATTTATTTCAGGTCCTAGTATTAAAGTGTGAGACAATTCTTCGGGGCTTACAGCTTGTGGGACGAAAGTAGGAACATCTTCCTCATTGTCAACTCACTACACACATGCTTTGTACTACACATCTGTGACAGTAAAAATGAGACATATATCTCTCGTGCTTAAATATCTCATGAAAACACATTCTCCGTGTTACAGGCAGTTCCTAAAATGGCCAAAAAATTGCTTCATTATTCACTTTGCAACAATAAACGAAGTAATTGACAGTATAGTAGTAACTACGTAATGGCTACTACACTGCTATAGGGCCTACAAAATACACACATCGAAAAACGTTTTGCATCACTTCAGTTCCGATAGTTCCAGAACCTGTACAGAAAACTGGAATAGAGATCAACATAAACATCATTTACACCCATTTTATTGCTCATGAAAACCACACGTTGCAAGTTGTACCACCATACAGCGAGACCGTCAGAGGTGGTGGTCCAGACTGCTGTACACGCCGGTACTTCTAATACCTGGCAGCACGTCCTCTAGCATTGATGCATGCCTGTATTTGTCGTGGCATACTATCCACATGTTCACCAAGGCACTGTTGGTCCAAATTGTTCCACTCCACAACGGCGATTCGGCGTAGATCCCTCAGAGTAGTTGGTGAGTCACGTCGTCCATAGATAGCCCTTTTCAATCTATCCAAGGCATATTCGATAGGGTTCATGTCTGGAGAACATGCTGGCCACTCTGGTCGAGCGACGTCGTTATCCTGAACGAAGTCATTCAGAAGATGTGCACGATGGGGGCACGAATTGTTGTCCATGAAGACAAATGCCTCATCAATATGCTGCGTATATGGTTGCAAAATACTCACGTATAGTACAGTAGTTACGGCGCCTTCCATGACCACCAGCGGCGTACGTCGGCCCCACATAGTGCCACACCAAATCGGTAGGGGTACTTCCACCTTGTTGTACTCGCCGGACAGTGTGTCTAAGGCGTTCAGCCTGATCGGGTTGCCTCCGACGATTGTCTAGTTGAAGGCATATGTAACACTCATCAGCGAAGAGAACGTGATGCCAATCCCGAGCGGTCCATTCGGCATGTTGTTGGACCCACCTTTACCACCTGTACCACGCTGCATGGTGTCGTGTTTGCAAAGATGGACCTCGCCATGGACGTCGGGAGTGAAGTTTCGCAGCCTATTCCTGTGGCTGCACGAAAAACATTATTCAACATGGTGCCGTTGCTGTGAGGGTTCCTCCGAGCCATAATCTGTAGGTAGCGGTCATTGACTGCAGTAGTAGCCCATGGGCGGCCGGAGTGAGGCATGTCATGGACAGTTCTTGTCTCTCTGTATTTGCTCCATGTCCGAACAACATCGCTTTGGTTCACTCCGAGACGCCTGGACACTTTCGTTGTTGAGAGCCCTTCCTGGCATAAGGTAACAATGCGGACTCGATCTAACCGCGGTATTGACCATCTAGGTATGGATGAACTACAGACAACACGAGCGGTGTGCCTCCTCCCTGGTGGAATGACTGGAACTGATCGGCTGTCGGACCCCCTCCGTATAATAGCATCTCTGAACAGTCTAAGAGAACTTTTCCGTGATACAATGTCCACAGTCAACGTCTATCTTCAGAAGTTCTGCGAACCGGGTTGATGCAAAACTTTTTTTGATGTGTGTATCATCACAACTGTAAGAAAAATAGTTATTATAACTAGTGGCAGTCGTCAGGCACAAAGCGTTGGCAGCCTCAAGTCTTCGAGTTTCTGCCATTTCATAAGTAAGGAATGAAGTAATGGAATGATTTTGCAGACAGTGGAGGGAGTAACGCTAGGGAGTGGAGTGCTGCAGAGGAAGCATGTTTTGTCTACCGATAACGGTACTTTGTAAGGTACATTCGCTGTGGTATGGGGCGATCGGTATGGTAGAAAATGAACACATTTCATACTTTTATCGCTCGAGGATGACCGATTTCAACAGTCTTAAGTTTGGCCGGCGACATAGTGCCGTGCAGCAAGGCTTTGAGAATCATGTTCGCTTACAGCATGCTTGGATGATACAAGGATCTGTGTGCATTTTACCAACTCCATGTATTTAATAAACTGTATTTTTATCAAGGTATGTCTACGTGTCGAGTGTCTTTTATGCTTTGACTTCATGCAACGTAAAATGACAATTTTATTGCAAGTTCCATACGACCAGATGTTGGTAGCATAAGACGGTTTAAACCAGTCATCTTGGAGCAATAAAAGTGGCTACACTGCGACCATAGCGTATGAAGTGTGTTAATTTTCATGAACAGGTAGTTTACATTCCTGAGAAGGGTTGTAGATAGCACACGTAATGCGCTGCGAATTGCTTCATTATTAAATGGAAAATAATTGTTTGAAATAAGAAGTACCAATTGTTATATTGATCATGAGTTCATGATTTAATAAAACACTAAAAAAACATCGTTTAACTGTCACCATTTTAAAAATAAAAGTGTTGAAAGAAATATCTTGTTTATCGCAATATTTAATGGGGCGCAAGTGTTGATGATAAGGAGGGGCGGGAGCTATTAGCTGTTATCTGATTTAAGAATAAAATTCAGTCGTCAGTTGCACTGATATTTTTATTTCACTTTACCGGTTGCAACAAATTAATTTGTCATCTTCAGAAGCCTACAAAAGTAGGGATATTATAAACAACTAGACCTTGTCTGTAAATTATGTAAATATAAGAAGAGTATGACAGAAACTTACTTAGTATTGGTTTATCAGATATCAATGTCTTCTTCACAGAACTTAATGCCATGACATGCCGAAAACTGCACTAATTGTGTGCCATTATTGTAAACACATGTTGACAGATTGATAAACTTACAGTAAATGAAATATATCTATCTACATGTCAAAGAGACCTTTGATTCTTGTAATTCTGTCTTCCATTCCAAATACCATGCTAATTACTACACATGAGTCCTGACACACCAACTTTATGTTCACAAGTCAAGATTCATTAAAATAATTGCTCTATTCGTCCAGTCGTTAATGGAATTGGTAACCCTGGGAATTTTCTGTCCAAGAAATTACTGTTTCTTCTCAAGAAATACTAATACAACAACATTCTAGGTGAAAAATGGAGAAGATATTTTTAACTTCTTAAATAATGATACTTTTCCTCCTGGCCATATACTCACACCATTTCATGTCACAAATTTTCACACCAACATTCCAATACAAGAATATATCCATATTAATGAAGACTATTTCAGTACAGAAAATAAACTGAATTCAGATGAAATTAAAAAATTTATAAGATTTCTGAGAATCACTCTGAAGTACAACTACTTCTAAAAAAATAAGGCCTTTGTCAGGGAACTGCCTCGCTGGATTTCTAGCTGACATCTTGATTAATAATTTTGAAATGCTATTTTTAATTCCCACCCCACTCTAGCTACTAGGATTTATTTCTACAGACGATATGTAGATGATACCGCCATTGTATTAAAAGGAGATGTAAATGACATCAAACCACTCTGTAGGTACCTGAATTCCTTCCACCCTTAAATTAAATTTACATATGAAATTGAAAATCAAAAAAACTAATTTAGCTTCCTGGACCTGACACTGCGTGTAGCAGAAGAAAAAATTGACTTTGACAAAACCTACTACAAGAGATAACATAATTCATGCTTCTTCTTGTCATTCTTTTAAGCATTAATTTGCATTCTTTCCCGCTATGATCGACCCTGTTGTTGTGATGCCCCTGATCCCTTTGATGTTGCTAGCAAACTTAGTAAGTTTAAATACATTCCAATCAAAAGCGGTTATCAAGCAAGCCTTGTACAAAAACTTAATAAAAGTAAAGCCAATAAGAATGTAAATTCCCCCGCACACAAATAAAAATGGCCTTACTGTTAAGAAATACACTACAATCCCATTTCTAGGTCATAGTTCATATTGTGTAGCTAATTTGTGTAAAATGTCTGATATCATTATGTCCTTCACCAGAAACACTGTCACCAAGGTGCTCTTTATGCACAATGAGAAACTTCCAACTGACAAATTTGTCAAATCTCTGTTATACAAAATAATGTAATGTATATCCGAGTTTCATTATAGGACAGGGAGGACATTTCACTGCCGTGAGCAGAAGATGAGAAATCGTGTAAGTCAACTTTCGCAGAATGTATAAAAATCTAGAAACACACTCTTTTTCTTCTGTGCTTGTTTAACATGATAATTTTGCATACATTTGAAAAGGGCTACAAAATGAGCACGTTGAAGAATCTGAAGTACATAAAGTTCCTACCTAAATTCAAAATATTTGCTGAATGATCAACTTGCACAGAGAAACAGATACTGTTTTGATTGTATAGCGTCTCTTACGAAATGTGAAAATCATCCCATTCCTCTTAGACAGAAGATTATGTGGCATGTTTTTCAAATGGATTATGCCAGAGCATTATGACCACCAACCTACCATCCAAATAATCGTGTCCAGGAGATAGCAGCGTCATCTGGTGAGGAATGACTGCTAGGCGGACAGACGCACGGTGTGTGTAGTATCAATGAGCGTGTGGTCCTCGTATAGAGAGACGGAGGGGCGCGATATGTCAAAGTTTGACTGAGTGCAGATTGTGGACGACCGGAGGCTCAGTACGAGCATTTTGGAAACTGCATTACTTGTCGGGTGTTCGAGGAGCGCTGTGGTGAGTGCTCTCAACACGTGGTGAAACCACTTCCAGAAGTCGTGGGGTTGAGCGGCCATCCCTCATTCTAGACGTCGGACGCCAAGTCTGTGAAGACTAGGCAGTGAACTGTGCCGGAACTAACATCAGACTTTAATACTGGGCAGAGTACAAGTGTGTCTAAACACAAGCGACGACCCATGCTTGTGCCAATGTTAGCAGTACGACGTCGGCAGCTACGACTGAAATCGGCATATAACCAATAGCAATGGATGTTTGGGCAGTGTCAGAACGTTGCATTGTCTGATGGATTCCGACACCTTCTTCATCCCGTCGATGGGAGGGCGCGAATCCGTCGTCTTCCATGTACGGCTGGACAGAGACAAGATGGTGGCGGTCCCATTATGCCCTAGAGAACATTCACGTGTGCATTCATGGGTCCAGTGGAACTCGTGCAAGGCACCATTAAGGCCAAGGAGTATCGTACTCAGATTTCAGATCACCCCCTCGTGACGATCATGTTTCCTGGCAGCAGTGGCATTTTTCAGAAAGATAATACGCCACTTCGCAAGGTCAGGCGTGTGATGGAGTGTTTCGACAAACATAGTGGCGAGTTCCAATTGACGTTGTGGCCCCCCCAACTCGCCAGACCTGAACCCAGTCGACCACATCTGGGATGTGATTGAATGTAAGTTCAGAGCTCATCGTCCTTATCACCGGGATTTGCGGGAATTAGGTGACGTGTGTGTAGATGTGGTGCTTACACCCTCCAGCGACCTACCAAGGCCTAATTGCTTCCATACCACGACGTGTTGCCGCTGTTATCAGTGCCAAATGTTGGCATAGCGGCTATTAGGTAGGTGGTTATAATGTTTTAGCTAATCAGTGTATATAACTTCCATTTATATATATATATGTTGACAGTTGATAATTAAAGTACATAAATATGATATACTTTAATTATCAACTGTCAACTAGTGTTTACAATAGTCAAATACAATATGTATACTTCTGGACATGTCCTGGAATTATACTTTGTAAAAAAGGTATTGATATCTACTAAACAAGTACTAAATAATTTTCTGTAATATATTTCTAATACTTCACCAAGACTTGGTTTAAGAATCATGAAAGAAGGTTGTATACGTGGAAGAGGCGTAGAGACACTGGAAGTTTTATATAGATTATATAATGGTAAGACAATGGTAAGAGAAAGCTTTTGACAATGTTGACTGGAATACTCTCTTTCAAATTCTGAAGGTGGCAGGGGTCAAATACAGGGAACGAAAGGCTGTTTACAATCTGTACACAAAGCAGATGGCAACTTTAAGAACCGAGGGGCATGAAAGGGAAGCAGTGGTTGAGAAGGGAGTGAGACAGGGTTGTAGCCTATCTTCGATGTTATTCAACCTGTATATTGAGCAAGCAGTAAAGGAAACAAAAGAAAAATTTGGAGTATGAATTAAAACCAATGGATAAGAAATACAAACTCTGAGGTTTGCCGACGACATTGTAATTCTGTCAGAGACACCAAATGACCTGGTAGAGCAGTTGAACGGAATTGACAGTATTTTGAAAGGAGGATAAAACATGAACATCAACGAAAGCAAAACGGGATAATGGAAAGTAGTCGAATTAAATCAGGTGATGCTAAGGGAATTAGATTAAGGAATAGGACACTTAAAATAGTAGATGAGTTTTGTTATTTGGGGAGCAAAATAACTGATGATAGTCGAAATTGAGAGGATATATAATGCAGACTGGCAATGACAAGGAAAGCGTGTCTGAAGATGAGAAATTTTTTAACACTGAGTGGGGGTTAAGTGTGAGGAAATCTTTTCTGAAAGTATTTGTATGGAGTGTGATCATGTATGGAAGTGAAACATGGGCGATAAATAGTTTAGACAAGAAGAGAATAGAAGCTTTGGAAATGTGGTGCTATAGAAGAATGCTGAAGATTAGATGGGTAGATCACGTAACTAATGAGGATGTACTAAATAGAATTTGGGAGAAGAGGAATGTGGCACAACTTGACTAAAAGAAGGTATCGGTTGGTAGGACAGGTTCTGAGGCATCAGGGGTTCATCAGTTAAGTACTGGAGGTAAGCACAAAGGGCAAAAGTCGTAGAGGGAGGCCAAGGCATGAATACATTAAACAGACTCAGAAGGATGTAGGTTGCAGCAGTTACTCGGATATGAAGAAGCTTGGACACAATAGAGTAGCATGGAGTGCTGTATCAAACCAGTCTCAGGACTGAAGACCACAACAACAACAATATAATTCACATAAACCTACGGTCAAAGTCTAATCATTCGTAATATCCATAATTTCATTGGCTTCTGAAGGCGAAAAATAAATTTGTTGAAAACAGTAAAAATATCTGTGAATCTGATGGCTGGAATTTTATTCTGAAATATATACCACAGCTGCTGAAAAATTAATAACTATGAACAAAATAATAACTGTGATTTCATTCAGGAGTAATAGTTTCAGAAAGAGTAAGGACCAATTTTCTGCATATTCTGTTCTCTGGGAGAAACGAGGCAGAGCCGTACATGGATGACCGCCGAGCTGCCAATTCAAGCAGCACCACTCTCCTTGGCAGAAACGATTGCGAGTTAATGCCTGCTTCGGCGATATGGCACTGAAATAGTTCCAAAGTGGACTTTTGTACGACTTCGTTCAGGTCAGTACCAGTGTCAGTATCAAAAGCGCTGCAAAGTATCAACAGCACCAGTAGACGGCACCGGGAAGATACCTACAGTCGCCGCCAAGAAATACCAACTGGACATTCTATGAGTGTACTTAGTTATCGTTCACTGCATTCAGGACTAGAACAACATTAAAGACAGATCGTTGTAAGTGATCGTAGAACTAGTGTCACTTAGTATCTGCATACTACAGTTAAGTTTCTGAACAGTTTCCATGAATCAGTTATTGTAAATTGTTCCTGATGTACGTCGCCATCATTTCTGTCGTAGTGCTGTCTAACCCTGTTTGTCTGCGTTATGAGGCTATTTAGTTGCTATGTGCAAGTGAGCCAGTTCATAACAGAAACTAATTTCGGGGATAGGGGATTCTCTTCCTGCCACTTATTTATGTTTGATACCATGTGCTTTTGTCTGGACACAGCACTACGTTCCCATCCCTAAAACCTCGATGCATTTGGGTTATCTGCCAAAAAAACTTCGTAACTCCGTCATGGAAGAAGAAATGTGGTACTGTGCACATCGCCGCCACAAACTTGTCATACGACAAAAATTTGAGTTCACGCAGATGCTCCTTCATAGGATAAAAAAGACGAAAATCGCTTGCACGTAACTCAGTAACGTACAGTGGTAGTGGCTTCAGTAGCTCAGCCATAATATTTTGAATGAACTGGATTGTTTTCCACACTGCGTAAGAGCCAGCACTATCCTGAAGCAGCTGTACATCTACATCCATGCGCTGCATGATGAGATGTAATTTCTAATAAAGCTTATTTAGCGCAGTACCTGTGGTCTAGAGGTAGCGTCTTTGATTCATAATCAAAACGTCTTCGGTCCCTGGTTCGATCCCCGCCACTGCCTAAATCTTGATATATAATCAGCATTGGCGGCCGAAGACTTCCGGCATAAGAAGTCAGCCTCATTCTGCCAACGGCCTTTTCAAAGAGGGCGGAGGAGCGGATAGAGGTTAAGGCCCTCTCTTGTCCTAGGGGTGGGAAATTGCCCCTAAAGGCGGAAGAATCAGCAATGATCAACGACATGAGGATGCAGAAGGCAATGGAAACCACTGCATTAAAGACACGTAATGTGTATCCACAGGACATGTGGCCTGTAATTGAAGAAGTGTCATGATGATCTCTCCATTGGCAAAAGATTCCGGAATAGTCCCCCATTCGGATCACCGGGAGGGGACTGCCAAGGGGGAGGTTACCATGAGAAAATGATTGAATAATCAACGAAAGGATAATGTTCTACGAGTCGGGGCGTGGAATGTCAGAAGCTTGAACGTGGTAGGGAAACTAGAAAATCTGAAAAGGGAAATGCAAAGGCTCAATCTAGATATAGTAGGGGTCAGTGAAGTGAAGTGAAAAGAAGACAAGGATTTCTGGTCAGATGAGTATCGGGTAACATCAACAGCAGCAGAAAATGGTATAACAGGTGTAGGATTCGTTAAGAATAGGAAGGTGGGGCAGAGGGTGTGTTACTGTGAACAGTTCAGTGACTGGGTTTTTCTAATCAGAATCGGCAGCAGACCAACACCGACAACGATAGTTCAGGTATACATGCCGACGTCGCAAGCTGAAGATGAACAGATAGAGATAGTGTATGAGGATATTGAAAGGGTAATGCAGTATGTAAAGAGAGACGAAAATCTAACAGTCATGGGCGACTGGAATGCAGTTGTAGGGGAAGGAATAGAAGAAAAGGTTACAGGAGAGTATGGGCTTCGGACAAGGAATGAATGAGGAGAAAGACTAATTGAGTTCTGTAACAAGTTTCAGCTAGTAATAGCGAATACCCTGTTCAAGAATCACAAGAGGAGGAGGTATACTTGGAAAAGGTCGGGAGATACGGGAAGATTTCAATTAGATTACATCATGGTCAGACAGAGATTCCGAAATCAAGTACTGGATTGTAAGGCGTACCCAGGAGCAGATATAGACTCAGATCACAATATAGTAGGCTGAAGTTCAAGACATTAGTTAGGAAGAATCAAAACGCAAAGAAGTGGGATACAGAAGTTCTAAGGAATGACGAGATACGTTTGAAATTCTCTAACGCTATAGGTACAGCAATAAGGAATAGCGCAGTAGGCAGCACAGTTGAAGAGGAATGGACATCTCTAAAAAGGGCCATCACAGAAGTTCGGAAGGAAAACATAGGTACAAAGAAGGTAGCTGCGAAGAAACCATGGGTAACAGAAGAAATACTTCAGTTGATTGATGAAAGGAGGAAGTACAAACATGTTCTGGGAAAATCAGGAATACAGAAATACAAGTCGCTGAGGAATGAAATAAATAGAAAGTGCAGGGAAGCTAAGACGAAATGGCTGCAGGAAAAATGTGAAGACATCGAAAAAGATATGATTGTCGGAAGGACAGACTCAGCATACAGGAAAGTCAAAACAACCTCTGGTGACATTAAAAGCAAGGGTGGTAACATTAAGAGTGCAACGGTAATTTCACTGTTAAATGCAGAGGAGAGAGCAGATAGGTGGAAAGAATACATTGAAAGCCTCTATGAGAGTGAAGATTTGTCTGATGTGATAGAAGAAGAAACAGGAGTCGATTTAGAAGAGATAGGGGATCCAGTATTAGAATCGGAATTTAAAGGAGCTTTGGAGAACTTACGGTCAAATAAGGCAGAAGGGATAGATAACATTCCATCATTAGGGGAAGTGGCAACAAGACGACTGTTCACGTTAGTGTGTAGAATATATGAGTCTGGCGACATACCATCTGACTTTCGGAAAAGCATCATCCACACAATTCCGAAGACGGCAAGAGCTGACAAGTGCGAGAATTATGGCACAATCAGCTTAACAGCTCATGCATCTAAGCTGCTTACAAGAGTAATACACAGAAGAATGGAAAAGAAAATTGAGAATGTGCTAGGTGACGACCAGTTTGGCTTTAGGAAAAGTAAAGGCACTAGATAGGCAATTCTGACGTTACGGCTAATAATGGAAGCAAGGCTAAAGAAAAATCAAGACACGTTCATAGGATTTGTCGACCTGGAAAAAGCGTTCGACAATATAAAATGGTGCAAGCTGTTCGAGATTCTGAAGAAAGTAGGGGTAAGCTATAGGGAGAGACGGGTCATATACAATATGTACAATAACCAAGAGGGAATAATAAGAGTGGACGATCAAGAACGAAGTGCTCGTATTAAGAAGGGTGTAAGACAAGCCTTTCGCCCCTACTCTCCAATCTGTACATCGAGGAAGCAATGATGGAAATAAAAGAAAGGTTCAGGAGTGGAATTAAAATACAAGGTGAAAGGATATCAATGATACGATTCACTGATGACATTGATATCCTGAGTGAAAGGGAAGAAGAATTAAATGATCTACTGAACGGAATGAACAGTCTAATGAGTACACAGCATGGTTTGAGAGTAAATCGGAGAAAGACGAAGGTAATGAGAAGTAGTAGAAATGAAAACAGCGAGAAACTTAACATCAGGATTAATGGTCACGATGTCAATGAAGTTAAGGAATTCTGCTACCCCGGCAGTAAAATAACCAATGACGGACGGAGCAAGGAGGACATCAAAAGCAGACTCACTATGGCAAAAAAGGCATTTCTGGCCAAGAGAAGTCTACTCATATCAAATACCGGCCTTAATTTGAGGAAGAAATTTCTGAAGATGTACTTCTGGAATACAGCATTCTATGGTAGTTAAATATGGACTGTGGGAGAACCGGAACAGAAGAGAATCGAAGCATTTGAGATGTGGTGCTACAGACGAATGTTGAAAATTAGGTGGACTGATAAGGTAAGGAATGAGGAAATTCTACGCAGAATCGTAGAGGAAAGGAATACGTGGAAAACACTGATAAGGAGAAGGGACAGGGTGATGAGACATCTGCTAAGACATGAGGGAATGACTTCCATGGTACCAGAGGGAGCTGTAGAGGGCAAAAACTGTAGAGGAAGACAGAGATCGGAATACGTCAAGCAAATAATTGAGGACGTAGGTTGCAAGTGCTACTCTGAGATGAAGAGGATAGCACAGGAAAGGAATTCGTGGCAGGCCGCATCAAACCAGTCAGTAGACTGATGACAAAACAAAAAAAAAAAGCGAAGTCAATCCCGATAACTATCAACAGGCGTAAGACATGTGTGTAACAATAAACCTACGTTGGAGATTGCCTTCTGATTCCATAGACAACATACAATTCCTCTGAAATTCTATTTTAGAATTCATATAAGCAGTCCATATTTCGAATGTTGAAACGACTTAAATTCAGCAGTCCCAAACGGCTAAAGATCATAACTGGGTAACAAGTTTCATGAGGCACCTTTCATAACGATTTAAATTCAGCGGTCCAAAACGGCTAAAGATCATAACTGGGTAACAAGTTTCATGCGAGACCTTTCCTTTGGGTAACTCCAAAAGCGATGCAATCTTTTAATTTAATTAAACGACTGCTTTTAGAAGTTACCTTCATCCAATTGAAGCTACAAAACGGAAGATCTTGTTTTACACACAGAACTGTAACACAAGTGCATCAGGTGAATTAATATTAACAAAATATTAATCATTACTTTGATTTCTATATAACTTTGTTGATAACACAGAGACATAAAATTTAATACCACTTTTAGAATGACCATCAAATTTCCTTTACGATGGGACATTTTTCGCGTCATTTCACCGTCTTTTTAAAGCTCGTAAAAATTACAATTATTTCGTGTGCCTAAGGAGAAGCAATAGTCGACTCAGATTTCGTTGTTACAACATTAACATACTTTATGATTAATTCAGTGTACAAAGGACAAACTCTTTTATGTGAAACACATACATTAAGAGTACGAGCCATCAGGGAGCTTAATCGATATATGTTCCACATCGTTTTCTAAAACACTGGATTGATTTCAATGAAACTTGTAACTTTCTGTCCCGAAAGAACCACTGTAGTGGTAAAAACCGCCTCCCTCTTAATTAAACCGTCTCTCCACATAAATGACTCACACCTTTCCCAGCCCGGTCAAATATGCTATTGTTTCTAAATTCTTGGCCACCTAGCGTTCCCCCTTCTGTCACTTCCATTTATGACCAAGCCCTGCACAAAGCAACATCTGGACGAATCGATGTGTAATTGCGCTCTGCTTGTTAGTCGAAAAAAATTGTTTTTGGCTACAGGAAAGTTCCTTGTCCTTCGGAGGCAAAATAATTAAGTCTGGCAGTTCTCCGCAAAGCGGTGCATCGCCTGACTACGCTCAGTATACGGCGGCTGCATAGATAGCGCCCTCAGCCTAACGTGCAGCAACTACGGCTTAAATTAACAACGATGAATCGCGTTACGAGGGAGTCTAATGGGGGTGATTACCATACAAAGTAGAATCCTTGACAAGGTCGCGGCGCAACAACGTCGTTACACGGCGACAGTGAGCAACTAAATTGCCGTTAACAAGAGCCCGTCGCCACCGCCGCCGCGCCAACGCGACCCGCTTTCCTCTGCTCTGGCATAAGCGGCCCCCAGCTATGGTACCAGCTGTCGGCAGTGCCCCACCTCGACAACAGCTGCCGTGTCTGCTTCCACCTTCCGTCGGACACCTGCACCTCACTCATCTGTTCAGCAACAAGATGACACACCACCTGTTTCACTAAATACACTGTCCAGTCGCATTAATGGGACCATCCGCTAAAAGCCTCAATAACCATCATTTCACCTATTTCCAAAGCTGTTTCACAGACGAAGACCGCACTGCAGTTCCTTCTCTAAATCCTCGCACAAACGAAAAAATGGCTGACATCGAAATAAGTGTCCAAGGAATAGAAAAGCAACTGAAATCACTCGACAGAGGAAAGTCCACTGGACCTGACGGGATACCACCTCGATTCTACACAGAGTACGCGAAAGAACTTGCCTCCCTTCTAACATCCGTGTACCGCAAGTCTCTAGAGGAATGGAAGGTTCCAAACGATTGGAAAAGAGCACAGGTAGTCCCAGTCTTCAAGAAGGGTCGTCGAGCACATGCGCAAATCTATAGACCTATATCTCTGACATCGATCTGTTGTAGAATTTTAGAACATGTTTTTTGCTCGCGTATCATGTCATTCCTGGAAACCCAGAATCTACTCTGTATGAATCAACATGGATTCCGGAAACAGCGATCGTGTGAGACCCAACTCGCTTTATTTGTTCAAGAGACCTAGAAAATGTTAGATACAGGCTCCCAGGTAGATGCCATTTTCCTTGACTTCCGGAAAGCGTTCGATACAGTTCCCCACTGTCGCCTGATAAACAAAGTAAGAGCCTACGGAATATCAGACCAGCTATGTGGCTGGATTGAAGAGTTTTTAGCAAACAGAACACAGCATGTTGTTCTCAATGGAGAGATGTCTACAGATGTTATAGGCTATATAAATGACCTAGTAGTGTCGGAAGCTCCATGCGGCTTTTCGCGGATGATGCTGTAGTATACAGAGAAGTTGCAGCATTAGAAAATTACAGCGAAATGCTGGAAGATCTGCAGCGGATACGCACTTGGTGCAGGGAGTGGCAACTGACCCTTAACATAGACAAATGCAATGTATTGTGAATACATAGAAAGAAGGTACCTTTATGGTATGATTATTTGATAGCGGAACAAACACTGGTAGCAGTTACTTCTGTAAAATATCTGGGAGTATGCGTGCGGAACGATTTGAAGTGGAATGATTATATAAAATTAATTGTTGGTAAGGCGGGTGCCAGGTTGAGATTCATTGAGAGAGTCCTTAGAAAAAAATGTAGTCCATCAACAAAGGGGGTGACCTACAAAACACTCGTTCGACCTATACTTAAGTATTGCTCATCAGTGTGGGATCCTCACCAGGTCGAGTTGACAGAGAAAATAGAGAAGATCCAAAGAAGAGCGGTGCGTTTCGTCACAGTGTTATTTGGTAAGCGTGACAGCGTTACGGAGATGTTCAGCAAACTCAAGTGGCAGACTGTGCAAGAGAGGCGCTCTGCATCGCGGTGTAGCTTGCTGTCCACGTTTCGGGAGGGTACGTTTCTGGATGAGGTATCGAATATATTGCTTCCCCCTACTTGTATCTCCCGAGGAGATCACGAATGTAAAATTACAGAGATTCGAGCGAGCACGGTGGCTTTCCGGCAGTCGTTCTTCCCGCGAACCATACGCGACTGGAAAAGGAAAGTGAGGTAATGACAGTGGCACGAAAGTGCCCTCCGCCACACACCGTTGGGTGGCTTGCGGTGTATATTTGTGGATGTAGATGTAGCGCGGACCACTGCGTGACGCGAAGGAAGAGAGTCACTCAGGTTCTTGGCGGTACTGACAGGGATTCGAAGCCGTGTCTACTACAGTGACATGGCGAACTGAGCTAAGTTTCTCGGATGAGGATCCGTGGCGAAAACAGCCCGATCGAAACGTTCCTACAGATTCACGATTGGGTTTTAATACGGAGAGTTTCGTGGTCAGCAGAGTCCCCCAGACTCATCCCAGAGATCTTTGAATCAAGCTTGTACACTGTGAACTGTGCTACACGCTGATTTGTCCTGCTGGCAGATGCTACCGTACCGAGGAAAAACAAACTGCATTTGGGAGTGGGCGTGGTCCCCAACGGCAGATCCATTGTGCCTCCTGAAATGACGAAATCACGCAGGGATGGTACTCCGGCGTGGACCCATCCGGCGACTGTGGTCCATTCAGACTTTTCACGCCATACGAGCCAACGACCATCAATCCAGTGGAGTACAAAAGGAGAATCATCTACTAATTGCACATCCAGCTGCAATACTGGCTTGCAAATTCCAGTCTTCGTCGTCGGTGACCAAGTTAGGATGGGCATATCAACTAGGCGCCTGACGCCAGTTTTGGATGGCGTCATTATTTTGATTTTACACGGCACACGGACGGTTTACAAGCTTATCAATTTAGGAAATGCTTCTACATCTACATCTACATCCATACTCTGTAAGCCACCTGACGGTGTGTGGCGGAGGGTACTTTGAGTACCTCTATCGTTTCTCGCTTCTATTCCAGTCTCGTACTGTTCGTGTAAAGAAAGACTGTCGGTATGCCTCTGTGTGACCTCTAATCTCTCTGATTTTATCCTCAGGGTCTCTTCGCGAGATATACGTAGGAGAAAGCAATATACTGCTTGACGCCTCGGTGAAGGTATGTTCTCGAAACTTTAACAAAAGCCCATACCGAGCTACTGAGCGTCTCTCTTGCGGAGTCTTCCACTGGAGTTTATCTATAATCTCCATTTTCAATTACTCCTAATGCGTGCTCGCAGATAATTTATGGAATTAACTGCTTCCAATTGCTGACCTGCTGTCGCGATTACTAAATGATCCTGTAACAAAGCGCGATGATCTCCGTTGGATCCTCTCTATCTCTTCTATCAACCCTATCTGGAAAGTATCCCACACCGGTGAGCAGTATTTAAGCAGTGGGCGAACAAGTGTACTGTAACCTACTTCCTTTGTTTTCGGAATGCATTTTCTTAGGATTCTTCCAATGAATCTCAGTCTGGCATCTGCTTTCTCGACGATTAATTTTATATGGTCATTCCATTTTAAAGTACTCGTAATGCCTACTCCCAGGTAATTTATGGAATTAACTGAATCCAGTTGCTGACCTGCTATATTTTAGCTAAATGATAAAGGACCTTTCTTTCTATATATTCGCAGCACATTACACTGGTCCGCATTGAGACTTAAATGCCATTCCCTGCAGCGTGCGTCAGTTCATTGCAAATCCTCCTGCATTTCAGTACAATTTTCCATTGTTACAAACTCTCGATATACTACAGCATACAGCATCATCCGCAAAAGCCTCAGTGAACTTTCGATGTTATCCACAAGGTCATTTATATATATATTGTGAATAGCAACGGTCGTACGACACTCCCCTGCGGCACACCTGAAATCACTCTTACTTCGGAAGACTTCTCTCCATTGAGAATGACATGCTTCTGTTATCTAGGAACTCTTCAGTCCAATCACATAATTGGTCTGATATACTTTGTTCATTAAACGACTGTGGGGAACTATATCAAACACGTTGTGGAAGCCAAGAAACACGGCATCTACCTGGGAACCTGCGTCTATGGCCCTCTGAGTAACGTGGACGAATAGCGCGAGATGGGTTTCACACGATCGTCTTTTTCGAAAGCCATGCTGATTCCTAGAGAGTAGATTTCTAGTCTCCAGAAAAGTCATTATACTCGAGCATAATATGTGTTCCAAAATTCTACAACTGGTCGATGTTAGAGATATAGGTCCATTCTTGGCACGAAAGTCAATGGTTATACTCTTTTGGACGTTGCATAAATCGCTGTGATTGTGCTTCACGACCATAACTACACTGTTTTCCAAGTCCCCATAGTGTGGTTTTGGGTACCTTCCTCTGTTAGTGCTGCAACCTGCTGACTGAGTGGTTATTGCACGTTGGCATCCAACATTGGCAGTGATCAAATCAATGTGATTGGACAGCGTACTTCCCTTGATATGATATGAAACAGAAAACTTCATAAACTCCTACCTCGTTATTTGTGATGAGTTCCCGTTCTATTTATATTTATCTCAGTTGAAAGCTGGTTTACAAGAGCAATTTGAAAAGAAAGTTGGTCACATTTTACTCCATTATTGCAGCTCCACATTATGACACTGTTTACATTCGCAACGTCCAAAAGAAGATAAGAAAGGTGATGCCACCGTTTCAGTGACACTGCCAGAAGCACTCTTTGCTATGGACGCAAGGCAGGATATAACGGAGATTGTAACACTGCACCATCACATGTGGTGGCGTATTATATAAAATGGAAAACGTTTCTACTCAGGTAAGGATATGTTTTATTGTTGTTTTAGTGTGCTTTGTATTTTACATTCGTATAGTTTGCAGTGCGTTTGTAAATTAGGCTACTTCTATGTATTTATATGTTTTCTGGGTCTGAAATGCTATGTATTTATATGTTTTCTGGGTCTGAATTGGTCAATACTGACTGAAATTAATACCCAGATTAAAAACAGACATTCTGATTTAAGACTGGAATTATAATGTAGCAATCTTGGCTCGCTGAAAACTTCTCCGTGTCTGCGCCACAACTTTTCATAACTTTCTGGTTGGGGGCAATTGAGAAAAATTGTAACTAGCTAATTATCTCGCAATTTTAGTGCTGATACACAATGTTTTGTACGGATGTCCGTTTGTTTGTAGCTGGAAAACTACTTTCAGCAAGGAGTGCAAGGAGGCAATGCAGACAATGCTGCACACGGAAGTAAGGCACAAGTTCTAATTTCATACGTACCTACTGAAGAGTAGCAGTATGTATTCAGCCATGTTTTGAAAAATGTCATGAAAAATTGAGCTTTCAACAAATAAATTTGTTTGCCGTAATAATGATACTTCGTTTCCTTTTACAGATCCTAATCCCTAGTGATAATAAGAATATTTTCAGTAGAACGTATACGCCCCATTGAACTCACGGAGGAATAAATTTGGAGGAATATTTATTCATCCTCGAGTCCAGTGGCACAAATGTACGTCCCACTTGCAACAATTGTAAAACTATAAACAACAGTCTAAATTTAGCAGCATGACTGAATATCCGTTCAAAATGCAAGAAACCATTTTTTTACAGTAATATGCAAAATTTTAATTAATTCACTCACGAAATGATTAGCGATAACGCAGAAAATGGAAATTTCGTGCACCTTCCCCGTGGTAACGTTCGCCCTCGGAGATCCCGCTGAAAGTGCGAAACAAACAGCAGGACACGGAAGAGGGCCCTCCAGGGATGAGGGCGCGGCCTTTGCGGCGGATCCCCAGCCGCTGGAAATCCCCGAAGCGTTCTCGACACGTGTACAAAGTTCGCCACCTCGCTACAGCTCCGCAACTTTGCTCCGCCGAGTCATGGCGACAACTCATCCCAAACTGTCGCGCGAAATGTCAGGAGGCGGCCCGAGGCGGCGTCGGCGTCGTCGGCGGCGGCGGCGGTGGAGGCGGAAGCGGAGGTGCCGTGGGCGAAACCGCCCTCGCAGCAGCGGCACAACTTCTCCACTCAGTCCGGTGGGCGCCGTTCTCATCTTTTTCGAACGTGCCACGGTGCAGTGCTCGTCCACATATAGTATCAGGTTAGATCGGTGGTTCCCAACCTTTCAGAGACCATTAACCCAGAACATAGCCAGACAACAGTTATTAACCCCCGTCCCCCCCCCTCTCTCTGACCATCTCCTCTCTCTCTCTCTCTCCTCTGCCCATCTGCTCCTACCCCTCTCTCTGTCAATCTCTTCATTTTCTCTTTCCCTCTTCATTTCCGAATCCCTCTCACTGTGTCCATCTCCTCCTTCCTCGCTGTCTGCCCATGGCTTCCTCCCCCACCCCTTCCCTTTTTACAATTTGTCACCCCACCCAAATAAATTGTTGCTAGTATTTATTTGCAGATAGTAATGTGTGTATCATATTTGGTAGAAACCGATCCAGGACTTGAGGTGGAGATTTTTAGGCGCAGATTTGCCAGAGTACGCACATGCCGCATATATTTCACATACTTTTTAACATGTTCCACACATATTTTAGAGGCAACGGCCTTGCCACGGTGGCTACACCAGTTCCCGTGAGATCATCGAAGTTAAGCGCTGTCGGGCCTGGTCGGCACTTGGATGGGTGACCATCCGGGTCGCCATTCGCTGTTGCCATTTTTCGGGGTGCACTCAGCCTCGTGATGCCAATTGAAGAGCTACTCGACCGAATAGTAGCGGCTTCGGTCAAGAATACTATCGCAACGACCGGGAGAGTGGTGCGCTGACCCCACGCCCCTCCTATCCGCATCCTCCACTGAGGATGACACGGCTGTCGGATGGTCCTGATAGGCCACTCGTGGCCTGAAGGCAGAGTGCTTTTCACACATATTTCAATATATATTTCACATGCATCATTGGCGACTTTCGTCCTGCAGTTTCTATTTCACGCAATTCAGTTTCTGTGGCCTCGTATTTCCTGAGCTACGTGTCGTACAATGACATAATTTTGCAGGTACATTCACTGGTATATGTGAATACTGTTGGTTGCAAAGAAGCAATAAATTAAAACGTCATAGCTGACACGACAGCTTTATTGGATGAACTGCGAAATTGTAGTAAACGAAAAACATTTTTCCTTTCTTTTTTTTTGTATTTGTCAGTGGCAAAGGTTTCAAATTATGTGTAAAGTCTTTTTCAAGTCACTAAGTACTCTCAGCACCGTATGAAGCCTGTGAATTCGAGCGTCGTGGTCTACACTAATTTTTCACCCACACCGCGCCCGTTTCATTGCCCCAACAGCGATACTGCCCGGACAGTAAGTGATACGTGTATCAAGTTTGGGTTAAACCGGCTCAGTAGTTAAGGAGGATATGTGGGACATATCGTCATGTGTGTATTAAACTTCGCCCGAACAGGCCCTGAATGCCCAACGATACCGACCGGCTGCCGTGTCATCCTCAGTCCACAGGGGTCACTGGATTTGGATATGGAAGGACATGTGCTTAGCACATCGCTCTCGCGGCCATATGTCAGTTTACGAGACCGGAACCGCTACTTCTCAATGAAGTATCTTCTCAGTTCCCCTCACACGGGCTGAGTGCACCCCACTTGCCAACAGCGCTTGGCACACTGGATGGTCATCCATCCAACTGCTAACCCAGCCCGACAGAGCTTAACTTCGGTGATCTGACGGGAACCGGTATACGTGTATATATACGTACAAAAATAGTTCAAATGGCTCTGAGCACTATGGGACTTAACTTCTGAGGTCATCAGTCCCCTAGATCTTAGAACTATTTAAACCTAACTAACCTAAGGACATCACAAACGATGCCCGAGACAGGATTCAAAGCTGCAACCGTAGCGGTCGCACGGTTCCACCCGCTCGGCCACCCCATCCGGCATCTACGTACACGTATATGCACAACCATTTTATGATATGGACCGACGAAGCAATTCTCAGTGCATCTGGAGGGCTATCTATAACACCTTCTCCGAAAAGAAAGCTGACTAACCACGTTGGGAGTAGACACTCGTTATAAAACATGCTCTCTCTGCAGCACTACTCTCCCTAGCGACACTTGCTTCACTCGTTTCCCGAACCCCGATTTAAAATCGACGATTTAAAATGCGTGCGCCATGCTTATTATTTGCAAACCACTTGATTACGGGACTACTTACTTCTGAAATGACAGAAACTGGAAGACTTTATGCTGCCAACGCATTTTCTGACCACTGCCAGTAACGATAACAAGAACAACAATAATAATATTAATAATAATAATAATAATAATAATGACTAAGCCTTACAGCTATGCAGTTAGAACCAATTCCACAGTTACTGTTTTGTAATGCCATCAGTTCTTTTATCTGTTGCGAAGTGAATAATGAATCAGTTTCTCATCCATTTTGGGAACTACCTACGTAAAATAGTTTCGTGGACATATTTTTATGACATGTTTAAGGATATGCAATGTATAAGTCTCGATTTTACTGTCACAGACGCATGGTATGAAAGTATATAGTATGTGTGCAGTGGCTATCAGGACGTGGATCGGGAAGATGTTGTTCTTATATCCGTTTCACAGGCACAAAACGTGCAACACAGACAGATAAAAAATTAACACACGCATAAAAACATACGCACACACACACTCACTCACTCACACACACACACACACACACACACACACACACACACACACAGAGAGAGAGAGAGAGAGAGAGAGAGAGAGAGAGAGAGAGAGAGAGAGAGAGAGAGACAGAGAGAGAGAGATAGAGAGCAAATAAAGTTCAAATGAGGGGCCAGTGCACATCAACAGGGATGTGTCACACAACAGGAATACAAAACATTGTGTTTTCTGAAATTTGTTCTAACTTGCGATTATTGTGAATTAAAAAAATACACCGTCTTTCTGCGCATATTTCTATGAGAGATTACATGCAGACAAGGAAAATTCTGTGCGTAATCACAAAATATTGTAACGAAACATTTTCACGCAAAAAAATTGTGCCTAAAGATAAAATGACTTGCTAACTCGGCAACCAAACTCACAAAAAAATCATTCCATTGCAAATGGCAAACTACGTAGGGTATTTAAAAAAAGGTCATTCATTCCTACAGGAGGTAGTGTCGATAAAAACTGGAAAAAAAGTTCGTACAGCTATATGGACGGTAACCAATATCATTTTAGATACATGCACTCTCCCCTTCATTCCCATCTCTCACTTACGTAGAAGTAGACGCTATAGGCAATGCCGCTTATGGCTACTACGCATTCTGACGCATCCTGCAGCCCTTCTTCACAGGGAATTACGCACTCTTTCAAATAAACCTGACTCCAGTAGCATTACGTCGCATGCATTCGTCGCACGCTCCTGTAACGACTGCACTCTCGATGGGAAGTTGAAAAATGATCCTGTAAGGATAGGCGCTGCTCTTCCCCGCCGGCCGCGGTGGTCTCGCGGTTCTAGGCGCACAGTCCGGAACCGTGCGACTGCTACGGTCGCAGGTTCGAATCCTGCCTCGGGCATGTATGTGTGTGATGTCCTTAGGTTAGTTAGGTTTAAGTAGTTCTAAGTTCTAGGGGACTGATGACCACAGCAGTTGAGTCGCATAGTGCTCAGAGATATTCTCTATGTCATTTATCAACTCTCGCTGGTACGGATCCCAGACTGAAAAAAAATTCAAGTATTCGTCGAAACTAGGCCTCCCTGCATTTATTTACAACTTTATAGTGTTGTCACTTCAGTGTATACAACAGCATCATCCGCGAAAAGACTCATACAGCATCTGACCTTATCCATCACGTTATTAAGTCAAAAGTAATGGCCCTATGACACTCTCTTGAGCTATGCCCGTAGCTTTTTTCCGTTAAGAATAACATGCCGTTTTCTGTTTTCTAGGAACTCTTCAGTCCAGTTACACAGCTGGTCTCATATTGCAGAGATGTAGCGAAAGCCTTCTGGGAGTCACGGAACACGGCGTCAGCCTGGGAGCCGGTGTCCACTGCTTTCTTCTCGTGGAAGATCAGAGAAATTCGCGATTACTGCTGTAGGCGTTAGTCCTCCCAACACCGATGCTTTGTAGCAGTATTGATTGACGATTCTGTATATGGATCGCCATCCTCAATTTGTTCCTCAAGACAACGTTTCCAACCTCCCCAAGTGTGTCGGTACTGTTTTGCTTCAGCTTGTAAACTAAAGTACTTAAGGTAAGTCCTAGTTTATCATACCTAATCGTCACAATAAAAAAGACTAAATCAATCGTTTCCATACACTGATCACTTTACTTCCCCAAAGTTGTGCAGAAAATTTTATTTCATAGCGTTCCTGTTATATGGTATTGATGATAACATACATATTAACTGGTTCTTCGTGAAAAGTACTTCGTTAGTAGTTTTATCTTTTGTGGTTGACACCATTTTATTGAACATGTGTGGTCTTGAGTTTCTTGACTACTTACTTAGTGTATGCTCAAATACCAACTATGCCACACGATATGAAGCAACGTATAATCGAAGAGTGCTCTGATATCTCACGTAACACCCTCGGAGCCGCTCACAAATCATTCGAACAGCGACTGCAAATGTGCCTTGCAGCAGAGGGGAAGCATTTTGAGCACATGCTTCAGGAAATGTTTGTATCATGTACAGTATGTATTTTGCATCTTTGTGTGTATTTGCTTCATACTGTGATTAATAGTAAATATTTTCATATAAAAACAAATACGTACGAAATAATTGTGACCAATAAGGGCCTCCTCATTTACATATGTACTTCTGTTACTTAAAATGTATTAACATCTTGTAGTATTTTAATACTGTATATTGTCTGCTATTTTGGTATCACAGCTGTCAAATAACTGAATAATATTATCGCTACATCATCAGTTAATTTTTGCGCGAAGTATCGCAGTATCTGTTACTATTGTCTGGTAAATGGGCGTATTTGTGTAAGGACGGACTCGCGGCGTTTACCATGCACTCTATACAACAGGAAAGGTCGCATTGGACAACGCCGCTTCGAAGGGCGAATACGATACGGGTACATATCAGTGTCTCGAAAACTATTCGCCTAAATATTACGATACACACACATTTGAAACCGTCATTTTAAGCCCACCATGTTTCGCTAAAATTTAACATAGGGTTCCATTTAAAAAAAACAAAGAAGGCCTCATATCTCTCTTATAAAAAATAGCACAAACATGAAATGTGATGTATTCAAGTAATCCCTGTCCCTGCAATTCACTGTCGAAACGGCATCTTTGTATCTATTATGGTTGGGGAGACACAAGGGGTGTTATGACTTAGCTGACCTGTATATATATGAATATTTGTTTTTTCATGTCGAGAGAAGGGCCTTTTTCTTCTTTTTAGTCTGCACAGTCTGATGGTTTGTGTTGACTGTTTCATAACGTCAGCTGTCATAGTCTATCTACTACAGATACAAATACAAAAGCGGAAGTAATAATGATTTTTCAATGTCATGCTGACCTCCTTCCACACTATTTTGTGATTCACAGTGAATACTATCAGGTAGTTGACTTCTACTTTTATTGTATTAATAATTTTATCCTTGATGACTGAAAGTTGTAATAAAGACATTCCCATCTCGATAAGGCGCTCCCTACCTGAGGTTTCCCAGTGCAAGTGGAAGTAGACTATCAGTTATAAATTCACGACTAAATTAGATTTTGTTACACGTGTATGTATAGTCTTGACATGATTTATATGCTATTTCGGAAAACATTGTTTAACCTGTCTAGTCTATACATCCCGATGCGATACGTTCTGTATCTTGTTACATGCACCCAATAATTTTTGGAACAGTTTATTGGATAAACGGTAATTTTGACTTTTTCAGGATGATTTGGAAATGGGTTCAGATAACCCGGATCTAGACCTCAGTTAAATAAAAAGGAATTATTGCAAATGTGGCTCTTCCTTTATCGAATTGGTTAACACAAGTTGCTGTCCTGTAATTAATCCAGCGCGTTAGAAATCCACACATAATTTCGTCTATTGTTTCAGATAAAACATTGCATCTTCTCCAGTTTTCATTTTTGAGGAAAAGTTTCACGATAAACTCAGTTGGGAGGTCGGAAACATACCATCGCTCAGATTACTTGCTCAGGCTATGACACTCAGACTTATAGCAAATTCTCCTGTTGTTTTCAAGGCTTTTTTCGAACCTTGTTGTGTCTGGAATATAAAGTTGTACACAATGAACTAGTAACACATTTCTTAGCCACAGCAAATCCAAGGTACGATTTTAGAATTTTCAGTCTGTCTAATTTTTATGAGACTTACCGTCAGTTTCATACAACTGACTTTGCCAAATGACTATTTTTATAAATGAAAAAATCTGTCGAAGATCTACCCACAACCCTGGTTTCATTTCCGTTCCACAAACAACAGTATGTGATACATTCACTATTTTCTAGCTGCGTAGTGAATCATACTATTAGAAACAACTAGCCATACACAGAAGGAACACCATTTAAAGAGCGAAAACTGCTTCAATAGGACGATGATGAGTGGACGCTATCAGCAATGGTTCCCACAGATGCTAAAGAGTACATGATTGATGATAAGATAAAGAAGTGTGTGAAATACAAAATTAGTGAACTGGATCCGAAGCTTGGCTTGCAAGAAACATACGAACTAAATAACAGTGAGTGATTAAAATTGTGTAACGTTTATCAAAAAGGAGGGCGAAAGACACAGAAAGGAAAACATATCATCGGCCAATGTGGCCCAGGCGTTTCCCACTGCGTCATTGCTATCATTGGATCATGGGAGAAACCTCACCTGTTCAGTGGTCTGCAGGGTTAGTGATAGTACAGAATGTACGAGCCAGAGCTGTGACCTTAGAACTTAAAGATACTGCAGGACAGAGAGTTTCGCAAAGTCTATCAGAGATGTCTGCAAACTAATAATTACTGTGGAATGATTTTAATAGTGTCATTTGTGGTAAACATGTCTTCACAGAGTAGAGGAAGAAGGAGTTACTCTGGGGAAACGGAAGCTGCTAATAAAGAATTCATCTGGGGGAATTGCAAACATGAGTTGGCCAATGAAAGAAAGGATGAGCACAGGGCGAATTCTGTGGGCGCAACAGGCTTTGATAAACTTCCGTTGTGCAGAACTCTAAATTATCATTAACAGACTGCGTATTTAGTATATAAACTACGTGTGGCACCATTACAGGAAACAGTCTAAAAGCGTTATCACCAACTATTCGTTCTTATTCAGATATTTGTTTTAATTAGATGCAGCAACAACAGAATTCTAGACAATCATAGTGAATATTTGCCTTTTGCGAAGATATTTTTAAGCATTTGTATTCCACATTCTTAGATTTGCCGAGAGCATATGATAGGGTGCCTCGAACACGCCTTGAGCAATAGAATCCAGTACGCTGTCCTCGGGGGCGAGTGTTCATCAAAGACAAGGATACCGTCAGAAGTGCCCCAGGGCAATATGACAGGACCTATACACATAAACGACCTGACGTATAGGATGAGCAGAAATCTGCGACTCATTGCTGATGACGTAATAGTGAAAGGGAAACTGTTGTTGTTGAGTGACTGCAGGATACAAAATGACATAGCTGGTGTGAGAAATGGCAGATTGCTTCATATGTACAAAAATCCTATATAATGTGCGAATACAACAATAGTGGTATGCTGTTCGAAGCAGTCACCTCTATAAAATATTTTTAATGTAGGGTTGTTGCTGTTGTTGTTGTTGTTGTTATCTTCAGTCCTGAGACTGGTTTGATGCAGCTCTCCATGCTACTCTATCCTGTGCAAGCTTCTTCATCTCCCAGTACCTACTGCAACCTACATCCTTCTGAATGTGCTTAGTGTATTCATCTCTTGGTCTCCCTCTACGATTTTTACCCTCCACGCTGCCCTCCAATGCTAAATTTGTGATCCCTTGATGCCTCAAAACATGTCCTACTAACAGATCCCTTCTTCTAGTCAAGTTGTGCCACAAACTTCTCTTCTCCCCAAACCTATTCAATACCTCCTCATTAGTTACGTGATCTATCCACCTTATCTTCAGCATTCTTCTGTAGCACCACATTTCGAAAGCTTCTATTCTCTTCTTGTCCAAACTAGTTATCTTCCATGTTTCACTTCCATACATGGCTACACTCCAAACAAATACTTTCAGAAACAACTTCCTGATACATAAATCTATATTCGATGTTAACAAATTTCTCTTCTTCAGAAACGCTTTCCTTGCCATTGCCAGTCTACATTTTATATCCTCTCTACTTCGACCATCATCGGTTATTTTACTTCCTAAATAGCAAAACTCCTTTACTACTTTAAGTGTCTCATTTCCTAATTCCCTCAGCATCACCCGATTTAATTTGACTACATTCCATTATCCTCGTTTTGCTTTTGTTGATGTTCATCTTATATCCTCCTTTCAAGACACTGTCCATTCCGCTCAACTGCTCTTCCAAGTCCTTTGCCGTCTCTGGCAGAATTACAATGTCATCGGCGATCCTCAAAGTTTTTACTTCTTCTCCATGAATTTTAATACCTACTCCAAATTTTTCTTTTGTTTCCTTTACTGCTTGCTCAATATACAGATTGAATAACATCGGGGAGAGGCTACAACCCTGTCTCACTCCTTTCCCAACCACTGCCTCCCTTCCATGCCCCTCGACTCTAATAACTGCCATCTGGTTTCTGTACAAATTGTAAATAGCCTTTCGCTCCCTGTATTTTACCCCTGCCACTTTCAGAATTTGAAAGAGAGTATTCCAGTCAACATTGTCAAAAGCTTTCTCTAAGTCTACAAATGCTAGAAACGTAGGTTTGCCTTTTGTTAATCTTTCTTCTAAGATAAGTTGTAAGGTCAGTATTGCCTCAGGTGTTCCAACATTTCTACGGAATCCAAACTGATCCTCCCCAAGGTCCGCATCTACCAGTTTTTCCATTCGTCTGTAAAGAATTCGCGTTAGTATTTTGCAGCTGTGAGCTACTAATGTAGGGTTATATGGCAAATTATCAAATAAGGGCGGCAGTAGGGAAGGCGAATGGTCGATTTCGGTTTATTAAGGAAATTTTATGAAACTATTGCTCATCTATCAAAAGGACGTCGTGTAGAACACTAATGTGACCCATTCTTGTGTCGAATTAAAGACAGACGTCGAAACAGTTGAGTAGCGTGCTGCTAGATTTGTTGCCGAGGGCTCGATGAACGCGCAGTTATTACGGGAATGCCTCGTGAACTCAAGTGACAACCACTGAATGGAAACAGTATTGAGAATTTTAGTATTGCCAACTTACTTTCGCGCAAGAACAGTGAATAAAAGATAAGAGAAATGGGGGTTGTACGGAGGCATATGGATAGTCATTTTTGTCTCGCTCCATTTGCAAGTGGAGCAGGAAATGAAATGACTATCAGTGAGACAAGATACTCTCCCCCTCACTCTATACGGTGGCTTGCAGAGGCCAAAGGCATTACAGAACTGTTTCAGAGGACTTTTTCTCGTTCCAATAGAGAAATAAAATTCGCGTATTGGAGATGCCGCGGCTGACTCGGGAAATGGAATGGGAAAAGAATCTGCGAATCCTTCTATACAGTATTACCAGCGAGCCGTAGTACTAGGCTATAATACTAGTGTTGCAATCGGCATCGAATTTAAATCTTAGTTTGTAAAACGAAATATGCCAGCAACATCAGTTTAAACATTCCGTAACAACATATTAAGTAATTTAGTAATAAACAGACAAAAAGGTAAATTTCATCCAGAGATAACAGCCATTATGATGTCCTACGATGACATACTTCCAGCTAAGGCACATATTCCATATTCCTTTAATTTTATTGACAGCGATTGTCGTACATAAGTGGATTATTATACATATATATGAAAAATGTAGCTGCCGTAAATTTCATGAATCCAACACCATATAAATGGTACACCACGAAATCGATTCAACAAACGTCAGTGCTGAAGAACAGCTTCCCAGTCTGTACCTAAAAAATCGTTCACCACAAAATGACCTCAGAAATAGCTGTCACTGAAATACTTCGCGAGATCCACGTTGAAAATCGAGTTTCTTATTTCGTTACTATGTTAACGGTCCCTAATGGTCAATGTTATTGCTCAATATTTCCGGTTGCATAATAACAAGCCGGCCGCTGTGGTCTCGCGGTTCTAGGCGCTCAGTCCGGAACCGTGCGACTGCTACGGTCGCAGGTTCGAATTCTGCCTCGGGCATGGATGTGTGTGATGTCCTTAGGTTAGTTAGGTTTAAGTAGTTCTAAGTTCTAGGGGACTAATGACCACAGCAGTTGAGTCCCATAGTGCTCAGAGCCATTTTTTTTAAAACCATAATAACACTCAATTTGTGTGTGTTAGGCTGAGGAGCTGCGCAGTGAAAAGCTTTTGAAATATACTGCACTAAGACAAATACTGTACCGTCTAGAGTCAATACAGACAATTTCCTTTTCCCACTCTACGTCCTTCCTTGTATCTGGGCTTGTGTTTGCCTACTACAATAAATTCAAGAGAAGAAGAAAAGTCATTCAAATTAGAATACTACTTCTTCTTTTTCCTGTCCCTATCCCGTGTTCTTTTCGGGGTCGGCATATTATTTTGGACTTGGCATAGTTAGCGGTAGAGGGTGACACGATTCCCTTCCTGTCACCAACTGTTGCTACTTCTATCAACGAAGGAAAATTGGAGGAAAAAAATCGTATTGTCACAAATTTTTGTGTAGTGGTAGGAGGGAGTCTCATGAACAACATACTGAAAGTTTCCATGGATAGGGTGTGAGCGTGGAAATGGGGAGGTATGGAAAGTTTTAAGGTCACTTTTGTACGTTTTTCTTCAATAACTCGAAAATCGCGGGTTCTAACGAAACTGTTTCTCCGTACTAAAATAAACTACATTAAATTTCCTATAAAAAAGGTCCTACTTATTGTTTATCAGTGGTAATTGCCGCGTTTCAGGTGATGAAATAATCGCTGATTTTAAAATTAGTGTTTTAATGGTATAAAATGAATGTTTACTTTTAAAGAAAGTAGGTTAATAATAGATAGTAAACGTGTTTACCACAGCCCGTAGAGCCGGATTAAGAAAAAAATTGTAATCAGGAAGTGTAAGAGGATGGGTCACAAGAAGGATACGACAGGGAGTTTGACGAAGTTGTACCGGCTTTCCAACGCTAGCCTTATGAATCACTGGTGACGCAGTGCGCAAACATGTCTGGGGGTATTTTTTTCCCACAAAGTGCACTAACACTTCATGGAATACAGATATAAGTTACTAATAGTACCAACGAAACAAACGCATTTGTATAGCTTCTACGTAAACCTCTGCACACTGTAGTACACTTATGGAAGGGAAATTGATTTTTATTCTTGTAATAATTTCAAAAATTGATTCTTATCATCCCGTCCGGCAGCTGTGGCGTTCTTACGAGAAAGGCAACAACCGCTGCTCCCTTTTAATTTTGCAGACAGCTTATATCTTCCTCGCATGTCATATCCAGTTACGTAAATAGGCAAAATAATTTCGTGGAAGTCGTGCTTATATAGTCGAGTTGTTTTCAGTTTATTAAATGAGTGCTTATTTGCAATTCTTAAGTGTCCACATTTGGTAGGATTAAAGGAAGACATCGAAGCAATTCAGAGGCAAAGTGTTAATAATGGCAGGTTCAAGGAACACACAAGTTATAGAAATGCTTCGGGAACTAAAATGGGAATTCCTGAAGAGGAGGAGACGTTTATTTTGAGAAAATTTAAAGAATCATCAACAGAAACTGACTGCAGAACAATTCTTCTGCCTCCAACATACATTTCGCGTCAAGACCGCGACGATAAGATACCAGAAATTAGGATTCATGTGGAGGCATGTAGATGGTCGTTTTTCCAACGCTCTATTTAACAGTGAGACAGAAGGAAAATGACTAGCTGTGGCACAGGACTGCGCAAAGCGCAGTACGGTGGCTTGCGGAGCATGTATGTAGATGTAGATAATGAAATCACCGTTGTCGGAAACATGCTTGCATCACGTTACATCTGTCACAGGCTCTTCAGTGTGGTAGACAATTCACAACTCCACTACTGAATTTTTTTACATGACAGCTCACCTGATAACTGCAAATAAACTGAAAATTAATCCACTGTCTAAACACGAGCTCAGTGGAGTTATATTGTCTGCTCAGTTAAGGGAATTTGACAGGAAACGTTAGGGATATACAGTCTTTGTGTAAACAGGAAAGCGAGCAGCAATCGCGGTGGGGAATTTGCCTTTTCCGGAAGAACGCCGATGTTGTGTTTACGTACTTTGCGCAAGATAAAGACCCCCGGGAATGCTTGTGTGCTGCATCGCCGGTGATTCATAAGGCGAGCTGCAGATGCGGTGGTATAAGTTTTTGAAACACTCTCTGGCTGCTTCTCGTGACATAGACAGGGTGAGAAATCAGCTGCTCCCTCTTCAGTTTGCTACCTCTGTTAGAGAGAATTGTATAACCCCGTTCCACTGACCTACGTTCCCTTGCGTTTCTATCTCACATCCCCTAACCCGGCACCCTATTACACAATCAAAACACAATTTACTCCGCAATACGGCTATACTGAAGTTGGATGTGGTACACACATTTAACACTTGTTCTTAACCCACTTCATTTAACAGCATATATTGACTTTGTAGGCTTTCCCGGCGTAATAAGTCCTGAAAGTCTCTTCGAATTTGCTGCTGGATCCTAAATTAAACTCGATTCTATATTTCTGTGTAGGATCCTACGGTCTTGGCGTGCATCCGTGCGTCGCTGCGGTCCGGTCCCAGGTCCCAGGTCGACGGGCACGTGCACCTTCCGCCGACCACTGGCGACAACATCGATGTACTGTGGACACCTCACGCCCCACGTGTTGAGCAATTCGGCGGTACGTCCATCCGGCCTCCCGCATGCCCACTATACGCCCTCGCTCAAAGTCCGTCAACTGCACATACGGTTCACGTCCACACTGTCGCGGCATGCTACCAGTGTTAAAGACTGCGATGGAGCTCCGTATGCCACGGCAAACTGGCTGACACTGACGGCGGCGGTGCACAAATGCTGCGCAGCTAGCGCCATTCGACGGCCAACACCGCGGTTCCTGGTGTGTCCGCTGTGCCGTGAGTGTGATCATTGCTTGTACAGCCCTCTCGCAGTGTCCGGAGCAAGTATGGTGGGTCTGACACACCGGTGTCAATGTGTTCTTTTTTCCATTTCCAGGAGTGTATATATACCTGTGCGTGGCCGTTTGTACCATGAGGCGGCGACGACCGAGTGGCGCCGGCACGGTAGCTCAGCGTGTTCGGTCAGAGGGTTAGCAGCCCTCTGTAATTAAAAAAAAACTGAGTTAATCGATCAACAACGAACTTAAACCGGATGTCTTACGACGTCCGCACCGAGCAGATGCAATCAACGAAAGCGAACAAAATGAGATTTAAAAAAAAAAAAAAGAAAGAAAGAGAGTGGTTAGCGTTCAAGTCCCGTAATCGCTGGATCGAGTCCCGTTCGTCAGTTTTTTTATTTCTAACACAGTCATTTTCTTTACTATTTATATTACTATTGATCTAATGGAAAAAATACGTGTAATTGGATGAACTTTTATTAAATTTACAGTGTTATTTGGCAGTCAAAAAATTTTTATTATCACATATAATATAATATTCATAACTATAACTAGTAAACGACCAAACGCATAAAGTTATACTGAAAGTGTGTGCTTGTCCCTGTCTTCAAAATTGTTCATATTTAATCGAAAGAGAACGAAAAATTGCTTCTCGTGAAGACGCTATTAATATACACTCGATACTGCGTGACCAATTATCAGCGCCGATATTTAAGGAAATGCTGCGTTAAGCATCGTTTGCTTCCAAATTATCGGCTGAAAGAGAGGTCTTCGAAAATTTTAACGAGGTTTGGTTTTCCACGGAACACCTCAAGAGACCTTGCGTATGTGGTAACACAGCACTTATTCAGAGCCGCTGGTGCCGTTTAACTTTTATGTTTTCCATTTTTTAACGAAAAATACCATACTGCAACTTGTACTCGCAATGACGAAAGCGACGATTAATTGTAAATCTTTCGAAAGCTGCCTGTGCCGGCCAAAAGTTGGAGATCGCAAGTCGTTTCGGGCTCCTTCCAGGTATAAGGGATTTCTCAAATCGCGAACTAGCATACATTTTCAGTATCCAGTTTGGTCGTTTATTAGTCGGTAGTTATGAATATTATATTATTTGTAGTAATAAAATTTGTAGAATGCCAAATAACATTGTAAATTTAATAAAAGTTCATCCGATTATACGTATTTTTCCCATTAGATCAATTGTAATGTAAATAGTAAAGAAAATGAGTGTATTAGAAACTAAAAAAAAAAAACTGTCGAACGGGACTCAATCCTGCGATCCAGCAATTACGGGGCTTGAGCGCTCGGCTGCCAACGTTTCATGGTAAAAGTGGCCACACACAGGTATATATTTGAAGACCGAAATAATCTTGTGATTTTCTCAATAACACTTGAAAGGTACGCGCAACTGCTTACACATGTTGTTGGCCTCGTGGAATCCTAAGAGTGTACGAAATTTGCAGTAAATCCGCGTTCCAAACGTCGTGGCTTCCCCTTGTTAGTAGAACACTGCCGGCAACTATAAATCGCACTCAGGCACGATTTTCGAACACTCGGACTGGTCGCACTGAAGAGCGTTCTGTTTTGATGCGGGATAGTAAAGGACTCCGCGTCCTGCTAAGAGGAAATCCATTGTCTCTGTTAATTAAATTATCCACCAACTTAATTTCAACTGCCTCTTTATAGACACTGTTCAAAAATCGGAAGTGTTGACAACTACCACGATTTCGTCGATTTTCATACCGTGGCCCTCATTTGAGCAGTGATCTGCTACTGCCGATTTTTCTGGCTGTTGTAGCCTCGTATGACGGTGATGTTCCATACATTTCTCATGAACTGTACGAATCGAACGGCCGTTGCAAGGCTTCCGACACTGAAACGGAATTTTGTATACACCGGGTTTTCTAAGCCCCAAATCATCTTTCACAGAGCCGAGTAATGTCCTAATCTTAGAAGGTGGACGGAACACACTCTTAATGTTAAAATTCCTTAAAGTTCTTCCAATTTTAAACGACATGCCCACAGCATAAGGAATAAAGCCCACCGATCTGTGTTGCCCTTCATGCATCTCAAGCGATGGTCCTAACTCCACAGCCCGACGAATCTACTTTTCCAAGTATCCATTTTCCTTAAAATCAGCCATCAGATGCGGAAGTTCTTGGGTTACGCTTTCCGCTTCGTAAATGGTATATTCTCTGCGTACCAAAGTCCTAAGGGCGCCACTGCGTTTGTGTGGTGGATGACAACTCTTAGAACGCAGGAACCGATCTGTGTGCGTCAGCTTTCGTTGAACACTATGTTCCAAAGTACCATCTGGTTTTTAGACACCACCGAAACTATTAGTCCCTGGAAAAACTGAAAAGGACCTTTTTTGTAGGAAAGTTAATGCATTTTATTCTTATATTAGCAAACGTTTTCTCTAGAAGCTGTTGTTTTAAAGTATTCAAGGCAAACATAAAAATGTGGACCTTAAACCCCCTACCACCCAATGCTCACACCTTCAACCACCGCACAAAAATTTTAAATTGCACGATTGTTCTTCTATTCGACATTTCTTGGTCTTGGTTGACTGGGCTTTGCCAATGACAAGAAATTTGCATAGCCCATCTGCCTGCGTCTTTTGTTATACATTCCAAAAGTATGAGAACGGCTTAGAAATGTTTGTGAATCGTTGAACTGATTCCAGACATGCGTACCAGTCCTAGATTCATCTACTCGGATGTGGAAAGTAGCATAAAAACCACATCCAAGCTGGACTACACAACACTTCTCGTCATTAATCCGCTGGGAGGATTTGGTGCGGGTTCAGTGAGTCTCTGAATCGCGGAATCGACGAGCAAATGCACGCACCTATCAGGGTGGGTCTCACAGTACACAGAAATGTACAAATCATTGTTGACATTTATGGATGCTAGGACAGATTAACGTTTTGTTTTTTTGTCATCAGTCCTCCGACTGGTTTGATGCGGCACTCCACGAATTCCTCTCTTGTGATACCTTTTCATCTCAGAGTAGCACTTTCAACCTACGTCCTCAGTTATTTCCTGGATGTATTCCTATCTCTGTCTTCCTCTAATTGTTTGCCCTCTAGAGCTCCCTCTAGTACCATGGAAGTCATCCCCACATGTCTTAACAGGTCCTATCATCCTATCCCTTCTCTTTATCTCCTTATCTCCTTTCACATGTTCCTTTCTTCTCCAATTCTGCACAGAACCTCCTCATTCCTTACTTATCAGTTCACCTAATTTTCAACATTTGTCTCTAACATTACATCTCAAATCCTTCGATTCTCTTCTGTTCCGGTTTTCCCACAGTCTGTGTTTCACTAACATACAATGCTGTACTCCAGACGTACGTTCTCAGAAATTCTTTCTCAAATTAGGGCCGATCTTTGATATTAGTAGACTTCTCTTGGCCAGGAAATCCCTTTTTCCCATTGCTAGTCTGCTTTTGATGTCCTCCTTGCTCCGTCCGTCCTTGATTATTTTACTGCCTAGGTAGCAGAATGCCTTCCTCTACTTCGTGACCATCAATCCTGATGTTAAGTTCCTCGCTGTTCTCATTTCTACTGCTTCTCATTACCTTCGTCTTTCTTCGATTTGCTCTCAATCCATACTCTGTACCCGCTAGACTGTTCATTTTGTTCAGCAGGTCATGCAATTCTTCTTCACTTTCATTGAAGATGGCAATGTCATGAATGAATCGTATCATTGATATCCTTTCACCTCGAATTTTAATTCCACTCCAGCACTTTTATTTTATTTGCCTAATTGCTTTCTCCATGTAAAGACGGAACAGCAGGGACGAAAGGCTACATCCTTGTCCCCTTTTTAATACGAGCACTTCGTTCTTGATCGTCCACTCTTATTATTCCCTCTTGGTTGTTGTACATATTGTATATAACCCGTCTCTCCCTATAGCTTACCTCTACTGTTTTCAGAATTTCGAACATCTTGCATCATTTTACATTGTCGAACGCTGTTTCCAGGTCGATAAATCCCGTGAACTTGTCTTGATTTTTATTTAGTCTTGCTTCCATGTTTAACCATAACGTTGGAATTGCGTCTCTCGTGCTTTTACCTTTCTTGAAGCCAAACTGATCGTCATCTAGTGCGTCCTCAATTTTCTTTCCATCCTTCTGTATATTATTCTTGTAAGCAACTTGGATGCATGAGCTGTTAGCTGATTGTGCGGTGATTCTCGCACTAGTCAGCCATCTTCGGAATTCTGTGGATGATGCTTTCCGAAAGTCTGATGGTATGTCGGCACTCATACATTCTACACCCCAATGTGAATAGTCGTATTGTTGCTACTGTCCCCATTGATTTTAGAAATTGTGATAGAATGTTATCTATCCCTTCCACCTTCATTGATCTTAAGTCCTCCAAAGCTCTTTTAAATTCTGATTCTAACACTGGATCCCCTATTTCTTCTAAATCGGCTCCTGTTTCTTCTTCTATTACATCAGACAAATCTTCCCCCTCACAGACGCTTTCAATGTATCCCATCCGCTCTCTTCTTAACAGTGGAATTTCCATTGCACTATTAATGTTATCATCCTTCCTTTTAATGTCTCCGAAGGATGTTCTGACTTTCCTGTAGGCCGAGTCTGTCCTTCCGGCAATAATTTCTTTTTCGATGTCTTCACATTTTTCCTGCAGCCATTTCGTCTTAGCTTCCCTGTACTTCCTATTTATTTCGTTCCTCAGTGACCTGGTTTTCTGTATTCCTGAGTTTCCCGGAACATTTTTATACTTCCTCCTTTCAGCGATCAATTGACATATTTCTTCTGTTACCCATGGTTTCTTCGCAGTTACTTTCTTTGTACCTATGCTTTCCTTCCCAACTTCTGTGATAGCCCTTTTTAGGGATGTTCATTCCTCTTCAACTGTACTGCCTACTGAGCTATTCCTTATTGCTTTATCTATAGTCTTAGAGAGCTTCAGCCATACGTCATTATTCCTTATGACTTCCGTATCCCATTTCTTTGGGTATTGATTCTTCCTGACTAATGTCTTAAACTTCAGCCTGTTCTTCATCACTACTATATTGTGATCTAAGTCCATATCTGCTCCTGGGTACGCCTTACAATCCAGTACCTGATTTCGGAATCTCTGTCTGACCATGATGTAATCTAACTGAAATCGTCCCGTGTCACCCGGCCTTTCCCAAGTATACCTCCTCCTCTTGTGATTCCTGAACAGAGTATTCGCTATTACTAGCTGAAACTTCTTACAGAACTGAATTAGTCATTCTCCTCTCTCATTCCTTAGCCCAAGCCCATGTTCTCCTTCCCCTACAACTGCACTGTTAGATTTTCGTCCCTCTTTACATACTGTATTACCCTTTCAATATCCTCTTACGCTTTCTCTATGTCTTCATCTTCAGCTTGCGACGTCGGCATGTATAACTGAACTATCGTTGTCGGTGTTGGTTTACTGTCGATTCTGGTAACAACAACGCTGTCACTAAACAGTTCACAGTAACACACTCTGTGTTCTACCTCCCGAACCCTGCTCCCGTTATACCATTTTATGCTGCTATTGACATTACCCTATATTCATCTGACCAAAAATCCTTGTCTTCTTTCCACTTCGCTTCAATGACCCATACTATATCTAGATTGAGCCTTTGCATTTCCCTTTTCAGATTTTGTAGTTTCACTACCACGTTCAAGCTTCTGACATTCCACGCGCCGAATCGTAGAACATTATCCATTCGTTGGTTATTCAATCTTTTCCTCATGGTAACCTCCCCCTTGGCAGTCCCCTCCCAGAGATCCGAATGGGGGACTATTCCGGAATCTTTTGCCAATGGAGAGATCGTCATGACACTTCTTCAGTTACAGGCCACATGTCCTGCGGATAAACGTTACATGTCTTTAATGCAGTGGTTTCCATTGCCTTCTGCATCCTCATGTCGTTGATCATTGCTGATTCTTCAGCCTTTAGGGGCAATTTCCCACCCCTAGGACAAGAGAGTGCCCTGAACCTTTATCCGCTCCTCCGCCCTCTTTGACAAGGCCGTTGGCTGAATGAGGGTGACTGATTATGCCGGAAGTCTTCTGCCGCCAATGCTGATTGTTAATCAAAATTTAAGCACCGGCAAGATTGGAACCCGCGACCGAAGATGTTTTTGATTACGGATTAAAGACGCTACCCATAAGCCACCGAGTATAGGCCAGATGGACTTAAAACGCCCAAAATGAAGAATTATTCTTACGCATTGCTACACACCAAATACAGAATGCTGTAGCCTATAGCTACGAGAAACGATCTTTTCTCCAATAATAATAATAATAATTCTTTAAGAGCCATAGTAGGAGCGACCATTTCCAGTAATGTATCAAGTGCTGGTTGGACCTTAGCACGTAAAAAGTTCTGATAGTTTTTTATGTACTTCAACATCAATGTCCTCTATAAGTATCCGTTTGAAAGAAAGTACAGTAATTACCACGCCAGCACCGTCTTGATCACCCAAAATATCGGACCAGACTAATTATTAAAACATCCCCCTGGTTGTGGCTAAGCCATGTCTTAGCAATATCCTTTCTTACACGAGTGTTAGTCTTTCAAGTTTCTGAGCAGAGCGTGAAGACACAAATGGCATGGTCAGTCGCATCCTAGATGACGCTCGCTAACACCAGTAACTATTTTGTGCTTCCGCACAACACATTCCAATAGGCCATTCATCCGTCAATAGTCTGCCAACTCAGAGGATACTGAAACCTGGAACTACTTGATGCAACCGTCAATGTGCTGCGAATACATACAAAAAGATCCTTTATCATTTAGCTACAATATAGCAGGATTTGTCGACCTGGAAAAAGCGTTCGACAATATAAAATGGTGCAAGCTGTTCGAGATTCTGAAAAAAGTAGGGGTAAGCTATAGGGAGAGACGGGTCATATACAATATGTACAACAACCAAGAGGGAATAATAAGAGTGGACGACCAAGAACGAAGTGCTCGTATTAAAAAGGGGACAAGGATGTAGCCTTTCGTCCCTGCTGTTCCGTCTTTACATGGAGAAAGCAATTATGCAAATAAAAGAAAAGTGCTGGAGTGGAATTAAAATTCGAGGTGAAAGGATATCAATGATACGATTCGCTGATGACATTGCTATCCTGAGTAAAAGTGAAGAAGAATTAAATGATCTGCTGAACGGAATGAACAGTCTAATGAGTACACAGTATGGTTTGAGAGTAAATCGGAGAAAGACGAAGGTCATGAGAAGTAGTAGAAATGAGAACAGAGAGAAACTTAACATCAGGATTGATGGTAACGAAGTCAATGAAGTTAAGGAATTCTGCTACCTAGGCAGTAAAATAACCAATGACGGACGGAGCAAGGAGGACATCAAAAGCAGACTCGCTATGCCAAAAAAGGCATTTCTGGCCAAGAGAAGTCTACTAATATCAAATACCGCCCTTAATTTGAGGAAGAAATTTCTGAGGATGTACGTCTGGAGTACAGCATTGTATGGTAGTGAAACATGGACTGTGGGAAAACCGGAACAGAAGAGAATCGAAGCATTTGAGATGTGGTGCTATAGACGAACGTTATAAATTAGGACTGATAAGGTAAGGAAAGAGGAGGTTCTACGCAGAATCGGAGAGAAAAGGAATACATGGAAAACACTGATAAGGATAGGGGACAGGATGATAGGACATCTGCTAAGACATGAGGGAATGACTTCCATGGTACTAGAGGGAGCTGTAAAGGGCAAAAACTGTAGAGGAAGACAGAGATTGGAATACGTCAAGCAAATAATTGAGGACATAGGTTGCAAGTGGTACTCTGAGATGAAGAGGTTGGCACAGGAAAGGAATTCGTGGCGGGCCGCATCAAACCAGTCAGTAGACTCATGACCAAAAAAATTAGCAGATAGCAGGTCAGCAAGTGGAAGCAGTTAATTCCATAAATTATCTGGGAGTACGCATTAGGAGTGATTTAAAATGGAATGATCATATAAAGTTGATCGTCGGTAAATCAGATGCCAGACTGAGATTTATTGGGAGAATCCTAAGGAAATGCAATCCGAAAACAAAGGAAGTAGGTTACAGTACACTTGTTCGCCCACTGCTTGATTATTGCTCACCATTGTGGGATCCATACCAGATCTATTGACACGTAATCAGCATGGCTTCAGAAAACATCGCTCTTGTGCAACGCAGCTAGCTCTTTATTCGCACGAAGTAATGGCCGCTATCGACAGGGGATCTCAAGTTGATTCCGTATTTCTAGATTTCCGGAAAGCTTTTGACACCGTTCCTCACAAGCGACTTCTAATCAAGCTGCGGAGCTATGGGGTATCGTCTCAGTTGTGCGACTGGATTCGTGATTTCCTGTCAGGAAGGTCGCAGTTCGTAGTAATAGACGGCAAATCATCGAGTAAAACTGAAGTGATATCAGGTGTTCCCCAGGGAAGCGTCCTGGGACCTCTACTGTTCCTGATCTATATAAATGACCTGGGTGACAATCTGAGCAGTTCTCTTAGGTTGTTCGCAGATGATGCTGTAATTTACCGTCTAGTAAGGTCATCCGAAGACCAGTATCAGCTGCAAAGCGATTTAGAAAAGATTGCTGTATGGTGTGTCAGGTGGCAGTTGACGCTAAATAACGAAAAGTGTGAGATGATCCACATGAGTTCCAAAAGAAATCCGTTGGAATTCGATTACTCGATAAATAGTACAATTCTCAAGGCTGTCAATTCAACTAAGTACCTGGGTGTTAAAATTACAAACAACTTCAGTTGGAAGGACCACATAGATAATATTGTCGGGAAGGCGAGCCAAAGGTTGCGTTTCATTGGCAGGACACTTAGAAGATGCAACAAGTCCACTAAAGAGACAGCTTACACTACACTCGTTCGTCCTCTGTTAGAATATTGCTGCGCGGTGTGGGATCCTTACCAGGTGGGATTGACGGAGGACATCGAGAGGGTGCAAAGAAGGGCAGCTCGTTTTGTATTATCGCGTTATAGGGGAGAGAGTGTGGCAGATATGATACACGAGTTGGGATGGAAGTCATTACAGCATAGACGTTTTTCGTCGCGGCGAGACCTTTTTACGAAATTTCAGTCACCAACTTTCTCTTCCGAATGCGAAAATATTTTGTTGAGCCCAACCTACATAGGTAGGAATGATCATCAAAATAAAATAAGAGAAATCAGAGCTCGAACAGAAAGGTTTAGGTGTTCGTTTTTCCCGCTCGCTGTTCGGGAGTGGAATAGTAGAGAGATAGTATGATTGTGGTTCGATGAACCCTCTGCCAAGCACTTAAATGTGAATTGCAGAGTAGTCATGTAGATGTAGACAAGATTGATAGAAGAGATAGAGAAGATCCAACTGAGAGCAGCGCGCTTCGTTACAGGATCATTTAGTAATCGCGAAAGCGTTACAGAGATGATAGATAAACTCCAGTGGAAGACTTTGCAGGAGACACGCTCAGTATCTCGGTACGGGCTTTTGTTGAAGTTTCGAGAACATGCCTTCACCGAGGAGTCAAGCTGTATATTGCTCCCTCCTACGTATATCTCGCGAAGAGACCATGAGGATAAAATCAGAGAGATTAGAGCCCAATTCCGAGACAATCAGAGGATCAAGCTAGAGCGTCCCATGGACAGTCAATGTTACTGTATAATAATATTGTGCAATATTACTGAAGCCCTCCTTCGTCTGTTCAATAAAGAAAGGCAATTGCTGTTAACACTCAACTTCTTCTCTACTGGACCCGCAGCGTACATAAGCCCAAAATAATACATTTTCTTTAAACTGGTGCAAGGTTAGTTGCAAATTGTTTTATTTAACTCGTGTTAATTACAATGATTCGCAAACAGGTATGTTTTTCGGAATTGCAGTTCTTAGGTGTTTGTTTCGAGATGTTGTAATTGGCACAATGTACTTATGTTAAGTGTTTTCTGTATAATATTACATTATACTTTACTTACATCTAGATGGAGTGACGTCCGTAATGTGTCGTGGAAGGAGTTTTCGTCTGGTAATATGTCATTATTATAAATCATGTAGTTACTTTTGCAGCGGACTTTAAGTGATCTTGTACAGCACTTATTAGTTATTTAACAGTTTCAGTTCCATCGCTGCTTTACGTTTACAGAGTAAACAGTGAAAGGACAAAATCATAAGACAGAATAAATCTGAAATTCTCTCCAAATCCGTCACAAAATACTTAACGGTCATGTTGTGAACATCTTAGAAGAATGTGAACATCTTAGAAGAAGAATAATAAACTTACACACATACGAAAAAATATCGAAAGGACATCCGTAACGAGGGGACAGATCTGAAACATGAAACTTACTTGGAAAACTGTATTGAAATAATAGAAAAAGGATAAAAATTACACTACATATAAAGAACAATACATAACCCTAATCTTCGCATTATTAATTTACAACACAAACAAGATCTCTGAACTTCCTCGATATAATTTACGCTATAAACATCAAGCATTGCTGGAGCGAAAACCGTCAAACTACCGTGAAAAAGTACCGTATAAAATCATCAAAACTTCACTAAAAAAGAAACTGCGTGATTTCAAATATTACCAGGTACAAAACCCGCTCCAAAATGCATTATGGACGTCATTCCACCTGGATGTGGGTAAAATACACTACTGGCCATTAAAAATGCTATACCACGAAGATGACGTGCTACAGTCGCGAAATTTCACCGACAGGAAGAAGATGCTGTGATATGCAAATGATTAGCTTTTCAGAACATTCACACAAGGTTGGCGCCGGTGACGACACCTACAAACAGCAGTTGACCGGCGTTGCCTGGTGAAACGTTGTTGTGATGTCTCGTGTAAGGAGGAGAAATGCGTGGCATTACGTTTCCGACTTTGGTAAAGATCGGATTGTAGCCTATCGCGATTGCGGTTTATCGTATCGCGACACTGTTGCTCTTGTTGGTCGAGATCCAATGACTGTTACCAGAACATGGAATCGGTGGGTTCAGGAGGCTAATACGGAACGCCGTGCTGGATCCCAACGGCCTCGTATCACTAGCAGTCAAGATGACATGCATCTTATCCGCATGGCTGTAACGGATCGTGCAGCCACGTCTAGATCCCTGAGTCAACAGATGGGGATGTTTGCAAGACAACAACCATGTGCACGAACAGTTCGACGACGTTTGCAGCAGCATGGACTGCCAGCTCGGAGAGCGTGTCTGCGAATAATTATGAAACGGTGCATCACTGACAGGAGCGCCTTCGATGGCTTACTCAACGACGAATCTGGGTGCACGAATGGAAATACGTCATTTTTTCGGATGAATCCAGGTTCTGTTTACAGCATCATGATGTTCGCATCCGTGTTTGGTGACATCGCGGTGGAAGCGTGTATTCGTCATCACCATACTGGCGTATCACTCGGCTTGATGGTGTGGGGTGCCATTGGTAACACGTCTCGGTCACCTCTTGTTCGCATTGACGGAACTTTGAACAGTGGACGTTACATTTCAGATGTGTTACGACCCGTGGCTCTACCTTTCATTCGATCCCTGCGAAATCCTACATTTCAGCAGGATAATGCACGACTGCATGTTGCAGGGCCTGGACGGGCCTTTTTGGATACAGAAAATGTTCGACTGATGCCCTGGCGAGCACATTCTCCAGATCTTTCACCAATTGAAAACGTCTGCTCAATGGTGGCCGAGCAACTGGCTCGTCACAATACGGCAGTCACTACTCTTGATGAACTGTGGTATCGTGTTGAAGCTGCATGGGCAGCTGTATCTGTACACGCCATCCCAGCTCTGTTTCACTCAATGCCCAGGTGTTATCAAGGCCGTTATTAGAGCCAGAGGTGGTTGTTCTGGGTACTGATTTCTCAAGATCTATGCACCAAAATTTTGTGAAAATGTACTCACATGTCAGTTCTAGTATAATATATTTGTCCAATGAATACCCGTTTATCATATGCATTTCTTCTTGGTGTAGTAATTTTAATGGCCAGCAGTGTATAATGTAATATTACATAGAAAATACACGGTGCATCACTGACAGGAGCGCCTTCAATGGCTTACTCAACGACGAATCTGGGTGCACGAATGGAAATACGTCATTTTTTTCGGATGAATCCAGGTTCTGTTTACAGCATCATGATGTTCGCATCCGTGTTTGGTGACATCGCGGTGGAAGCGTGTATTCGTCATCACCATACTGGCGTATCACCAGTAAGTACAACGATTATAACAAGCAACAGGAACACTTGAAAACCGCAATTGTGCCGAAACGAGCTCTTTGTGAATTAGTGTAATCAACACGAGTTAAATCAAACAGTTTCGAGCTAACCCTGTACCAGCTGAAAGAAAATGCAGTTGTGTTCACAAAAGGTAGCTGCAACATAAAGATAACATCCATAGCTATAGGGAAGTGACGTTCTTGCATGCTGGTTACAAATTCTTCAAAGGGAATTATCTCAAACAAATCATAACGGAGCTCACGAGTCCAATAATAATCATTTATTAAAATAATGTACCTGAAGATATACTCAGGTAGAGGAATTGTGGCACTGATGCAACGGTCTACATAAAGGTAACATAACAAAGTCGATGACTTCCAACTCATTGAATGGAAGTTCCTTGTGAACTACAGTTTTAGAGAATTTAAGCTTAGTCATTCAGTAAGTAACCACTATATCATTTCGAATAATTATGAAACCATTACTTCTACACACCATGAGCTGCACTAGAAATGTTTTAGTTGATAAAACCGGTTTTAGAGTTTATAATCCATCACCAGTGACATCTGATTCAGAAGAACAAACAACTGTATGTGCATCTATTTCCACAAAATAAAAATTGTACGTATATAACAGTAATGTAACTCTACTTATATTATGCTCTTCCATAGCATGACATGCTTGTCAGATAATACGACAGAATCTGAAATGTTACCTACAACATAGCACTTAGTTTGTCGTGTATGTTACTGCTGTCAAATTTTAGGCAGTGACAATTCTTGATAATGTTTGACATAACTGTCATATGGAGTAAATATGCAACTGACAGGTCAAGGAGTCCACAGTACCTGTCTCGTTATTTCTAATACTATATTTATATAAGTCTGTCACACTTATTCATATAATTACGTAAATTAAAATTTTTGACAATTGACTTGTGAAGGCAGAATATACTAAAGGTATACGATTGCTAAACAATCCAACACACCACGTCAAATTAGACAATTTTTACGTGCAGGACACAGACTTCAAGCCAAAATTATTCGGTTAAAACACTGTTGAAATTTTCTATATGTATCTTATTCTGTACGACTGTTTGTTAATTCTTATACGCAATGTCGACAAAAGCCAAACATATAACATATCAAGGGCTTATAACGTAACACACAGTGATTGTGATAAATCTTATGTTGGGCAAACAGGGAGAAACTTCAAAACGAGATTTAGAGATCATAGCAATGTTAGTGAAGCCAATCCCTCAGCATGTAGTACTCATTTAAGAGAAAACAAGCATTCTGCTAATGATATTAACAGCAAGCATTAAAAAAAACATCACCATTCACCACAAAATAGGAAAAGACATATTATTAAATGTTCTAGAAGAAGTTGAAATATAGACCCATATCACAAAACATCCAGAAAACATACTTAACGAACAAAGAGAGTTACAGAATAAGATGTATATATAACATTTCAGCAGTGTTCTAACCGAATAATTTTAGTTTGGAGTCGATGTCTTTCACGTACGAATTGTGTGATTTGAAGTAATATGTTGGATTATTTTGCGATCGTATACTTTTTGTATATTCCATCTTCACATGTCAGTTGTTAAAATTGTAATTTTTTTAGCCCAATTATCTTTTCAGCACTAACCTGATGCCCATTTTGTCTCACCGTTCACTGTGCAAGAAGGCACTAGTCTCTCCATGTTGAGTTGGATTATATTCTAACCCAATGGATGAGAAACGAGTAGCCAAGGGCGAGCAGGAAATTTTGGCGCGGTGCGACGTGTGGAGTTTCTGGAAAAACAGAAAGGACGAGCGAACGCCTTTGAACGTAGCCATTCGTGCGTAGACAAAGGTAAATGTTCCTCCATGCATGAGACGGCTTCTTTGTCATCCCGTGCTATGTGTGGGGAACAGGAGAACAAGCACTCAGACGCGTATTCTCGCACAGCCGGCACCGCCCACCGAATCTTGTTTCTCTCATTATTTCATCGCGTAATATAAGTAACACTGACACCCAGCCGCAAACAACAAGAAAAGAGGCGCTGTAGGAGGACTTGCTGGAGCGACCAACAGTGACAGAGGAATAGCGGCAGTGGTGAAGCACATTCGTATGCAGGAAATTAAAGCTTCAGACTCAAGGATGACAATATATTGATTTCTTCTATGTGAATGACCGCGTCGTAATGCAAAAGAAATCCAATGCTTTAGCAGCTGTTGCAGAGAAGGTCTTCATTAGGTGATCGTAATTGGAGCAGACTCATGGTATGAAATCCTAGGTTCAAATAGTAAATTAGCTTCTCTCCCCTATCTAATAAACCACCTCGCAATAATACAGTTAATGGAAACTTTCGAGATAAAGCCACAGCACTGGAACACTTAGGCCACTAACAGTCCTCACACTGTCTTCACATGGCTTTTAGCAACTTCTGCTGATAGTATCAATAAGAAAGCAACAGGAATATAGTTCAGAGTCAGTTGGTCAAAACTCTCAGAGGAACACAAACCTCTTTGTTCCCACTGAAACAAAATGAGTGCGTTGGCTTCAATTAAATCTCTCCAAATCCGTCCCTTTTATTTAACACCACTCCCAGCCAGCTACCAGTTCTGCGATCTGATGTAAGTCCTCTGGCCACTTAGCATGTGCTTGTTCACGAAGAAAACTGTAAATGTCTATCAGTATTCTTCTTCTAAATACGAGATTGACTTTCTGTATTTCAAAAAATGATCATAAATAAACTGCTGAACACTAAGGGTCACTAACTGCTGACTTCAGGAATACACCTGGAATACCCCGCTCCAGCAACGCAAGAGTTTTCACACACCTGTGAAGGCTCGCAACCTCCCCCTTGGTTTTACAAGCTCCGAAGATCTCCACGTCTTTTGTTTAACGTTTATCACTGCGGCCAACCAGCCACGAGAAGAGTATTCAGTCTTCCCCATTGGCTATTTTCTGTTACCACTAACACCAATTCTCTGCAATGAGCTGCTGCTTGCCTGGGCTCCTCGATATTCATTTCGGGCTGTTGCTAGATAACAGTGGCTTTCCTGGGAAAATCACTCAGCTGTTCCCGGCAAGAAACCTATAACAGAGATTACAAAGTCCAACCGTCCCCCGCATAGTGAAAACTGATCAGAGGATCAGCTGCCGGGCGCGGCTACTTAATATGAGTAATGGTATCAGTGGGTGTACGAGACAAGATGTTGCTGTTGTGGTCTTCAGTTCAGAGAGTGGTCTGATGCAGCTCTCCATACTACTCTATCCTGTGCAAGCTTCTTCATTTCCCAGTACCTACCGCAACCTACATCCTTCTGAAACTGCTTAGTGTATTCATCTGTTGGTCTCCCTCTACGATTTTTACCCTCCAATAGTAAATTGATGATCCCTTGATGCCTGAGAACAGGTCCTACCAACCGATCCCTTCTTCTAGTCAAGTTCTGCCAGAAATTTCTCTTCTCCCCATTTCTATTCAATACCTCCTCATTAGTTAGGTGATCCACCCATCTAATGTTCAGCATTCTTCTGTAGCACCACATTTCGAAAGCTTCTATTCTCTTCTTGTACAAACTATTTATCTCCATGTTTCACTTCCATACATGGCTACACTCCACAGAAATACTTTCAGAAACGACTTCCTCACATTTGAATCTATACTCGATGTTAACAAATTTCTCTTCTCCAGAAACGATTTCCTTGCCATTACCAGTCTACATTATATATCCTCTCTACTTCGACCATCATCAGTTATTTTGCTCCCCAAATAGCAATACTCCTTTACTACTTTAAGTGTCTCATTTCCTTATCTAATTCCCTCAGCATCTCCCGCCTTGATTTGACTACATTCCATTATCCTCGTTTTGCTTTTGTTGATGTTCATCTTATATCCTTCTTTCAAGACACTGTCCATTCCGTTCAACTGCTCTTCCAGGTCCTTTGCTGTCTCTGACAGAATTACAATGTCATCGGCGAACCGAATGTTTTTACTTCTTCTCCATTAATTTTAATACCTACTCCGAATTTTTCTTTTGTTTCCTTTACTGCTTGCTCAAGATACAGATTGAATAACATTGGGGGAAGGCTACAACCCTGTCTCACTCCTTTCCCAACCACTACTTCCCTTTCATGTCCCTCGACTCTTATGACTGCCATCTGGTTTCTGTACATATTGTAAATAGCCTTTCGCTCCCTGTATTTTACCCTTGCCACCTTCAGAATTTGAAAGAGAGTATTCCAGTCAACATTGTCAAAAGCTTTCTCTAAGTCTCCAAGTGCTGGAAACGTAGGTTTGCCTTTCCGTAATATATCTTCTAAGATAAGTCTTAGGGTAAAAACAAAATGACTCTGACCACTGTGGGACTTAACATCTGAGGTCATCAGTTCCATAGAACTTAGAATTACTTAAACATAACTAACGTAAGGACATCACGAACACCCATGCCCGAAGGAGGATTCGAACCTGCGACCGTAGCGGTCGCGCGGTTCCATACTATAGCGTCTAGAACCACTCAGCCACCCCAGCCGGATCGTAGGGTCAGTATTGCCTCATGTGTCCCAATATTTCTACGGAATCCAAACTGATCTTCCCCGACGTCGGCTTCCATTCGTCTGTAAAGAATTCGCGTTAGTATTTTGTAGTCGTGACTTATTAAACTGATAGTGCGGTAATTTTCTTATCTGTCAACTCCTGTTTTCTTTGGGATTGGAATTATTATATTCTTCTTGAAGTCTGAAGCTATTTCGTCTGTCTCATATATCTTGCTCACCAATTGGTAGAGTTTTCTCCGGACTGGCTCTCCCAAGGCCGTCAGTAGTTCTAATGGAATGTTGTCTACTCCCGGGGCCTTGTGTAGGTAGGCTGTGTAGGTTTTTTTTTTTTTTATTGGTAACGCCACGTAGCGCTCTGTATGAAAATCACTGGCTGTGCTGTGTGCTGTCTGTGGCTGGTTTGCATTGTTGTTGGCTATTGTAGAGTTGGGCTGTCGGCTGTTAACAGCGCGTAGCGTTGCGCTGTTGGAGGTGAGCCGCCAGCAGTGGTGAACGTGGGGAAAGAAATGGCGGAGTTTTGAAATTTGTAAGACTGGATGCTATATATATATTATAACTTTTGAACACTATTAAGGTAAATACATTGTTTGTTCTCTATTAAAATCTTTCATTTGCTAACTATGCCTATCAGTAGCTCGTGCCTTCCGTAGTTTGAATCTTTTATTTAGCTGGCAGTAGTGGCGCTCGCTGTATTGCAGTAGTTCGAGTAACCAAGATTTTTGTGAGGTAAGTGATTTATGAAGCGTATAGGTCAATGTTAGTCAGGGTCATTCTTCTGTAGGGATTTTTGAAAGTCAGATTGCGTTGCGCTAAAAATATCGTGAGTCAGTTTAAGCACAGTCTTGTATAATTGTTCTAAGGGGACGTTTCATATGTCGACCCTTAGCCAAGGACACCTCACTGGAATCTTCTGATTTTGTTCTTGTAGTTTGTGTAACTAGTGTAGCTATTGTTTATTGCTAGCGCTTAATCATAGAAAGAATTTCCTTTGTAGTTGTAGTTTTTCATTCTTGTACAGTAAAACAGTTGGGGCATGCATGTAGATTTGCACCAAGTATTTCGCAGCTGCGCTTGCAATTAACGAGATATTATTTTCAATGTTATGTTAATATGTTTTCTTGTTTTGCTCTTCAAATTGTGTTTTTCTGTGTTATCTTGCGAAATATTGTGACAATAATGGCGTGTGAAAAACGTAACACTAGGTTCCAAAGTAAACTGAGAAATAATAGTGACAACGAGCGTAGCTTACCAGCACCACTGTGTAATGAATTAACAGATATTCAAAGTAGTAATTTGGTAATTGTGCATAGGGAAATGGAGCGGGCGTCAAATAATGGTGTAGGCAGTGAAACAGGTAGTGAACAGGGAAGCATTATCGATCGATCGGTCGGCAACACCTCGCCTCAGGAATCGGGAATGACAGAACACAATATTGCAAATACTGTAGACTCAGGTATTGGGTTCTCACTGTTTTCTCAAATGAGTCAAGACACATTTTCCGCTTGTCAAAATGTGAATGTTGCCGGTGCAAAATCACTGCCGAAAAGCACTGAGGAACATGTTTCAGACACCAGTGCATTGTTATTACAATTAATGCAACAAATGGGACAAAAGCTTCAAAAGTTAGACACAATAGAACAAAATCAGAGACAAACACAGCAATAGCTTCAAAAGTTAGACACAATGGAACAAAATCTTCAAAAGTTAGACACAATGGAACAACACCAGAGACAAACACAGCAACAGTTAGACACAATGGAACAACACCTAAGACAAACACAGCAACAGTTAGACACAATGGAACAAAATCAGAGACAAACACATTAAAAGCTTCAAAAGTTAGACACCACACTTGAACAAACACTTGAAGATTTAACTACTGAGTTACATAACATTGAATCGAAATGTCAAAAAGTCTGTAATAACGTAAAAACACAAATTTGTGAGCATTTTCAACCTATTTTTTCGCGGCATGAAAATGCATTACAGAATAACGAAGCAGCCATAAAAGACCTGCAAACCATTGTTCATGAAAATCATGAGACCTTGTGGGCTAAAATTGACTCAGTTGCATCTACCGATTCGGTTACGCTACTTTCAAAAACTCAGGAAAACTTAAAGGGCACAGTAGATACGATTTCAACACAAATGGACACACTGAAACTTGGTTCAGAAAAACACACTGAGGAAATAAGTACAATGTCAGAGAAAGTAGCAGAACTTTCGGATCAGTTCACTAATTTATCTGCAAAGGTAGATGATGATCTGAATGACACAAGACCTGTAACCATCACTGACACAGAAGAGTATGAACAAATTAAGAAATTCAAACAAAATCAGAATCAAATTAATACGCAATACAAAAGAGAAATCCTGGAAGTACAAGATCAGTTGGCACAAATAATACAAAAATTACATATTTCAGAGGTCACTCGCGCTCCAACATGGGAAGAGGAAATTAGAAAAACAGAAAAGCCACAAAATAATAACACAGGGCATTTCGGAAATTATGAAAGAAATTGGCAAGGTGCACCAAATTTTGAGATGGAACCGCCGACACGACATAACAATGACCGCCGATATGCTACTCGCCGACACGATGATTTTGACTATAAGTTGTTCATTACTACACGTAAATTCAAAACATTTAAGAATTCTGGCACCGACATTCATCCAAAAGCGTGGCTCCATCAATTCTCTCATTGTTTACCTCCCAATTGGTCATTAGAACACAGATTAGAATTTATGTGTAGCTACTCAGAGAATGAACCAACTGAAGAATGCGATCGGTCATTCACGATTGTCACAGTGAAGAAGAATTTTATCATGCCTTCCTCTCAGCATATTGGTCTCAAGCTACACAAGACCGAGTAAAGCATAGCATCATAATGATGAAACATTTCGAACAATCTGAATTTTCCAGTCTTGTGAAATATTTTGAAGACATGTTGGACAAGAATCAGTACCTGTCAAACCGATACAGCCCCTCAGAATTCATCCGCATTTGCTTAATTAAACTACCTGGACAGTTACGACATATTATTTTGGCAGGACGTTGCAAAGATGACATTGAAGCCTTTCAGAGACTGTTACAAGAACTGGAAATTAACGCTGACAATCGCGGAACGCGAAAACAGGAACACAACAATTACAGGTCACATCCGTCGCAATTCCGCGATGAAGGAAATAATAACTGGACACGACAAGGCAATTCTCACAACACAAATCGTGACCAAAACAGACACCACCCATATGACAACCGTTGGCAGAGTAGTAATAATTAAAGGGAAAGATCGCCTCTCCGCGGTAGTGACTATCACAGAGACAATCAGAGAAACAGACAATATGGGAACCAAAATAATTATTATCAAGGGAGACAGAATAACTTTAGACGCAACGGTCCAGCGCGCAGTTACGATTCAGGGAGAAATTCTCCACCACTTAACCGACAAGAAAGAAACTATGGAGTCTACCGACACGACGACAGACGATATGATCGTAACGACAGACCTGAATTGCAGCAGAACTGGCGGGAATCAAACAGAGCAGGGCCCTCTCGACAAGGTGAATTTGTAGAAGTTAGGTCTCCAAATCCCAATAACGACGCGCGCCAACAAAGAGACAATAGGCAATGACTCATACCGCTGGCAGCCAAAAAACGTACTTCTGAAAATGACGACGCAGCTGCCGTAGCTAGTAATTACGTAAAAATGGAAGACATTAGGGACATCTTACTCCAGGGACACGACGTAAAATTGCATATCCTGTGATTCACATTACAGTAAATGACGTAAAATTTACGGCAGTACTTGACTCTGGCAGTCCCATTTCAGCAGTTAGTGAAACAACCTTTAGCAAATGCAACAAATCGAACGATTGTCCCACACTTCTGTTACATAAGATTAAATTACAAGGTGCAATCTTTGGAAAAAGTGTAGATGTACGCCAACAAACCAACTTAGAATTCTTTTGTCAAAGTCACAGCTTCTCTATGAACTTTCTTATTGTTCCATTATTGTCGACGGAAATTATATTGGGAGTAGACTTTTTGAATCAATACAAAGCAATCTTAAACTTTCACGATGCTGAAATAAGTTTAGAGAAACAAGGTAAGTCAATAGCTTTGATATTTGAGGATTGGTTCTCAAACCATGACGAAGAAATTAATCGGCTTTACCTCCTGTTAGACAACAGTTCGGAATTTTCGACGGAACTAGACACTAACAATCACTCTGCAAGTACTGACAAGGATGATATCGACGGCATATTTGAAACTATGAGTTAATTCAGAATAAAATTCAAACAATTGAGAATTGTAATGACACTGATAGGCAGGACCTTTATGAGATTTTACAAGCACATTCCACAGTTTTTACTCACAAAACAGGAACAATCAAGGGATTTCAATACCAATTTCGTGTTCGTGAGGATACTAAATTTTGTGTTAGACCATACGTAAATCCGGCGCAATATAGGGACCGTGTTACAACAGAAATACAATCTATGCTTGACGAGGGCATTATTGAGCCTGCTGTAAGCTCATACAACAATCCATTACATGTTATTGAGAAGGAAAATGGATCGATCAGGCTTGTCTTAGATTCGAGGCAAATCAATACTATCATCATTTCTGAAACAGACAGGCCGCAAACGTTGGAAGAACTTCTTCAAAATTTTAATGGTGTAAAAGTGTTGTTTTCTATTGATCTCAGATGCAGCTTTTATCAGATCGAACTTCATCCAGAGTGTAGAAAATACACAGCTTTCCTTTGTTTCGGCGTTTGTTATCAGTTTCGGAAACTTCCTTTTGGTTTGTACATTTCTTCGGCAGCAGTCATTCGTGGGCTAAATTCCATATTACCTAACTTATTAAAACGTCACACCACCTTATATGTGGACGATATTCTGAGAGCAGAAGCCTCATGGGAGCAACACAATCGCATCCTCAACAGCGTGTTACATATTTTTGCAGAATCTGGAATTACAGTTAACTTGGAAAAGTCTGAATTCGGTAGGACAAAGGTGAAGTTTTTGGACATATTATTTCTTCTGAAGGCATTCAGCCGGATCCTGAAAAGTTAGAAGCAATCAGAGCCATTCTAGTTCCATCCACAAAAAAAAAAAAAAAAAAAAAAAAAAAAAAAAAAAAATCCGTATTTTTCTAGGTCTCGTAAATTTTTATCGTCGTTTTCTGAATATTCAAATTCTAGTTACACCAAAACTTTGTTCTCTCACTGAAAAAAATACTATTTCGAACTGGGACGAACAAGCGCAGTTGGAATTCAATTCGTTGAAAGCAGCGTTACTTAAGGCGCCAATACTAGCTCATCCAGATCTGTCACAAGATATTTGCCTTTACACAGATTCTTCTAAAGTCCGTCATGGTGCCCATTTATTTCACGAAGCCGTAGAAGTTGACACTACTGTTCAGAAAACCATTGCTTTTGCTAGCAGAGTGCTAACAAAATCTGAAAAAAAATTACTCCGTTACTGAATTAGAAGCTTTAGCTATCGTTTGGGCATTTAACAAATTCCGTTTCTTTCTTTCTGGTAAGCATGTAAAAGTATGCAGTGATCATCGTGCATTACAATTTCTTATGTCTTCAAAATTAAATCATGACAGGTTAAAACGTTCGGCATTGTTTCTGCAAGAATTCCACTTCACAATAGTCTACATTTCCGGCAAGGAAAACATTGTTGCGGACGCACTGTCACGCGCACCGGCTGGGCTTGAGAAAAGTAACACAGAAAGCAACCTCGAGAAAAATTTCAGGATTCCTTACATTCAGAAAGTTGCCTTTGAAATCTTGATCACCACATCTTTAAAGGACATTGGTCATGGACAAAATAAAGATCCGATTTGGAAAGACGTCAAAAGCAAATGGCATGAAAAGACACACACACAGATTCGGCATTATTATCTGCTTAGAAACAACATACTGTTCAAACGCTGCACTGTTGATGGCAAGCTATGGGTACTTTGCATTCCTGAAGATTTTGTTAATAAGCTCATTTGGTACATTCATTTCAGCTATGGACATTTTGGCCCACGAAAATGTTATCATATTCTTCGGACGACTTGTTATTTTAACAATATGGAAAAGAAAATTCGAAGAGTCTTGTATATTTGTAAACTTTGTCAAAAGGCAAAACCATCTACTATCTCACATCGTGCTCTGTTGTTTCTTATCATTCCTTCTAAATTAAAAGAATTTGCTGCTGTTGATCTCTTGGGACCCCTTGTCAGAACATCGAATCGATTTTCGTACGTTCTAGTCGCTGTTGAACTTACTTCAAAATTTGTTTCTTTCACTCCGTTACGTGAAGCCACTGGACGGTCTGTATCCAACGCCTTTGTTAAAAATTTCTTATGAAATTGACCACGTTGCTAAAGTCATTTCAGATAACGGACCGCAATTCAGATCTGCTGTTTGGTCACGCATGCTTCGGAATCATAAAATCAAACCTGTTTTTATTTCATTGTACTTACCACATTGTAATCCCTCCGAACGGATTATGAAAGAAATCAATAAGCTTTGCAGACTTTATTGACACAGAAAGCATCAGAATTGGGACAGATATTTACACTTATTTCAAAACGTGCTGAATGAAATGCCTCATGACTTTACTGCTTTACCACCTACTCTTGTACTGAAGAATGAAGAACCACCGAACAGAATCAGAGAGCTTGTACATTTCCCGAATACACGTAAACTACGGCACAAAGACATAATTGATTTGGCTATTATAAATATAAAATCTGCAGCAGACAAAAGGAGAAAACTACACGGTAAAGCAAATGTAAAGAAATTATATATTGGTCAGAAAGTTCTCATTAAAGCTCATACATTGTCACATAAGAAGAAACACTTGAGTCACAAATTCTTTCTAGTTTATAATGGACCTTACAGAATCCGACGTATACCACATGATAATTGCGTTGAAGTTGAAACTCTGCGTACTAGGAAGAGTAAAGGTTTACACCACATTTCACATGTAAAACCGTTTATTGAAAGATAATCTGCTTTTTAACTTTGTCTTTGCCATAAAATTTCTCACTTCACGCTACTAGTACAATTTGTCACACTGAGAAACTGTTAACATGCAGCAGTGTTTGAAGTTAAATATCCAGTCAAGAACCAAGAGAACTTATTTAAACAGAAATTACGAATGCATTGTTATTGTGAACAAACGACACAGTGTTATTGTGTGTGTACATTCTTGCTTGTTAGTTGCACGATTACGTAACGTCTATAAGGCTCAAATACTTAGAACATTTACCAGTACTGCTAATGAGATTTTAATGCAACATTTTGGTTTACTTGAAAATACATTCTGGATTTAAAGTACTTTCTGTGAAATATCAGATGACTCAGTGGTTAGTTTATGTGACACCTGCACGATTTTATCACGACGCTATTAATGAGTGACAATTTACAATGTTGCTTTTGCAGTGTTTCTGTTTTATATCTGCACAGTTTTTCTGAATTATTCTGGAAAGTACAACATGGTTTAGTAGTAACTTTTGTGGTATAGCTACAATGAGACAGCCTTTTCTGTAGCACAACAATACGTTACAGCACAGTACTTTCTTCATCACGGCAATACGCGTAGTAACTAAGATATCTATACGCAAAGCATTTCACTTTTGTTTATCAGGAGGTAAGTACATTGACTTTTGCAGAACTTAGCTTTCGGAGGACGATAACTACGACATTTCCACAGAGATTATCTTACAATACGACGCACAGTTTAGCGCTACAGTACACGTATTTGAGTGATTAATTTTGTACTTAAAACATTTATTTTTAAAGATATTTCAAGTACAAAGATACAAAGGTTTTTCGTGATACATTTCATTCCATTGCTGTAATCTGTAACACCTGAGAGTATTATTCATTAATCCTCAGGGGGGTACACACTTACTCTGTGTACCATGTGTTTGGCAAGCACAAGGAGCCCTAGCTAATATGGTATTTGCTTATACAACTTTGCACTTCTGTACCATATTTCTGATTATTTAACAGAGAAACAAACATTTTTTTTTTACTACATCACTGACAGATGTTTACGTAATTACACAGTTGGATAACTTCACACTTACTAAATTGTATTTTGTCTGTACTTTGTGAACTGTTCATATTTTTTCGGAACCATTGCGATATTATGACAGCTTTGAATGATGTATCTGGTATGGGATCATGATTTTTAAAGTACGTTTGAGGTAGCTGGCACTTTTGACATGAGAAGAGAATTTTTTTTTAGGTTTTGAAATTATTTGTGGAAGCTACGACGATTTTGAGATTTGGCTGAGGTTTTATGATGTTGTGATGACGATGTGTATTACGCTGTTGCGGTATGTTTATGATCAATAAGCCGATGCTATATGAGGAACTTGATTATGCTACATATTTAATATGGTGAAATATTGAAGAAGTGTCTAAGAATATGTATATGTGTAATAAAGCAAGGAATAATGAGTAGTGGTTAGGGACTCTGGTTTCTGAAACAGAATGCTGGAAACCGAGAATCGTACTTTAAGAGTTATGAAATGTGTGTATATGCATGAATGTATCACTATGCTGGCGAAAATTTTTTGGACACTGTTATATTTACAGGATTTTGTTTCTACAGATTTGAAACGCAAATTCTCAACCTGTGATATTTTTATATGAGACTGTCACTGTAGCGGAAACTGCTGTCGTAAATATTTCAGTAAGAAAGATAAGTGACCACCTGCACGTAATGCGTCGTGGGCACCCAGCTGCGTGACAGTCGCCTGGAAAAAAACATTAGTGTGTGCCTTTCAGAGGCACAGGTGGAGAAAAAAAAGAGGCCATTATCCTCGCTATTGACATTCCTTTGTTGAAAGCATCGCAAATACGACACGCTCAAACTTGAAAACATATGATTATACTGTGGAGCTCTTAATTTATGATATTTATTTAAATGAAATGATGAGAAACATTTCAAATCTATTGTCTTGCTAGTTGAGGGATTGTTTACTGCATTATGAAATGCCATATGGCCAGTGAATGACGTTTCACGCCTTGCTTTGCCTATTTTGTTTAATATCTAGTTTCTAGCTGCACTGCAGCATTGGTTAAAGCAAAATTTAATAGATGTACTAATATAAATATTTTCTGTCTACAGATCCAGTAAATAATAATTTTGTGATATACTTCCAAGAAAATGAGGGAGCACAAAAAGACATTTCCCTTCACAGGAACTGCATACGTAATTTTCTTTTCAACTATTTGGTAATATTTCTCATAGTATAAGTTTTTGTGGTGCACCACTTTAATTAGACAGACATTAAGATGTGAATATACATTTCCCTTAACTGCATTGTTGCCTTAGTGTACTATTTTTTCTGCTTCAGCTTGGTCATATTTAGGTATAAGTTATTACATTTGCTGCTGCTGTGCTACTAAATTTCACTTTTTATTACTCTGTTAAGCCAGTTTTACTACTGATTTATTTTTCTTGTTTGCTGCACAGTGCCTTATATTAGTTGTAATATTGCAATTGCAATTGCTTTTGTTGAGCCCAACCTTCATAGGTAGGAATGATCATCAAAATAAAATAAGAGAAATCAGAGCTCGAACAGAAAGGTTTAGATGTTCGTTTTTCCCGCTCGCTGTTCGGGAGTGGAATAGTAGAGAGATAGTATGATTGTGGTTCGATGAACCCTCTGCCAAGCACTTAAATGTGAATTGCAGAGTAGTCATGTAGATGTAGATGCTTTGCCAACTTAGATTTACTGCTGCTAGCTTGGCCAATTTGCATTTTTTTGTGATGGCTGTTTGTGTTTATTGTTATGTGCTGCTGCATTGCCTCGTCCCTTGGTATATGTATCTGAGCTCAGTAGGTTTAAGTTAGCTTAAGAGGGGCTAGACTATATGAGAAACTATGATGAATAGGAATAAATGCATTGAGAATCTATAAGAAAATGGTTTGGCCAAAAAAAGTAGTGTACAGCGGAGAAAAACTATTTTTGAAAGACGATGTGAACAGAATACAGAAAGCAGGCTTAGATATGACTTTTTGGGAATAATGATGAACGAAGGGAGATCTCCATGTAAAATACTGCTTTGAAACAAAACCCTGTCCTTTCCTTTTGTGTTATCCCTCTATTTGTTTGTTTTCCTTTGTGTATTTATGTTTTTCCTGTATTTATGTGTTTAGCTGATGTTATGTTGCAGAATTTTTCTAATACTATGTCATTTACTTTGTAAAGATGTTTAGACATTATTTGTTCTGTTTTATTTTAATGCTCATGTGTGAAGTTGATGTTTCGAAAGTTATTCAGACCTTTTATGTATTTACTTATGTCATGATTCCTGTAACACTGATGTATATGTTTATTTCTATTCTTTTGTAAAGCCTGTTTTACTAAAAATGTTATCTGTACTGTTATGTTCTTTAATGATGTATTTTGTACTTTTGTTATTGTACTCTTATGTTATAAAATTGTAATTGACAACAGTTCATCAAATTAAGTAACTTGTAAGTTACATTTCACTGCACACGTTTCTGTTGGTCATAGTCTATGGACAATATGTGAGAAGTAGGGACTGTTAGTGTTTGGACATGTGTTCATAAGTGAGCAAGGGACTGATTAACAGCACTGTTGTTTCTAAGGATATTTCTACATTTTTTTTTTTTTTTTAGTGCACAAGTGGTGGTTCATGGACTTGCTATATTCTCTGCAAGACTATTCGATAGTGGTTGTGCAACTGCACAATCACAACAGATGGCTGCTGACCGTCTCTACATGGACTACAGTGGGTCTGCTCTGTGATGACCTACCTACCAATATCCTTCAACTTCGACTGACTCTGCTGTGGGTTTGCTCTGTTGTGGCCCAATACCTGTCTGCATGTCAAGAGTCAGCACCGTCTTTATATTGGAAGGACAACACTACTTCTTCAAGACTGCAAGGAAATCCACTACTTCCGAGTGCATTTTATTTTACTGCTCAGACTTTGAGAAAAAAACACTGCAATTTCACTTTGATGAATGATCAGGACTGCCTTTAGGGACTATGAGAAAATTTCACCTTTTGACGAAAATTGTATCAGTAAGTGTGTGCATTTGACTTCTTTGTTATTGCAATTATGAATTTTTTTTCAAATTTGTATTGGCCACTGCCCAAAACAATTTGTAAAATTTTTTGTGGGGAGCATGGGGGCTATGTAAGTAGGCTGTGTAGGTTTCTTTTATTGGTAACGCCACGTAGCGCTCTGTATGAAAATCACTGGCTGTGCTGTGTGCAGTCTGTGGCGGGTTTGCATTGTTGTTGTCTATTGTAGTGTTGGGCTGTCGGCTGTTAACAGCGCATAGCGTTGCGCAGTTGGAGGTGAGCCGCCTACAGTGGTGGATGGGGGGAGAGAAATGGTGGAGTTTTGACATTTGTAAGACTGGGTGTCATGAACTGCTATATGACTTTTGAACACTATTAAGGTAAATACATTGTTTGTTCTCTATTAAAATCTTTCATTTGCTAACTATGCCTATCAGTAGTTAGTGCCTTCCGTAGTTTTAATCTTGTATTTAGCTACCAGTAGTGGCGCTTGCTGTATTGCAGTAGTTCGAGTAACCAAGATTTTTGTGAGGTAAGTGATTTGTGAAACGTATAGATTAATGTTAGTCAGGGCCATTCTTTTGTAGGGATTTTTGAAAGTCAGATTGCGTTGCGCTATAAATTTTGTGAGTCAGTTTAAGCACAGTCTTGTATAATTGTTCTAAGGGGACGTTTCACTTGTTTCGACTCAGGTCTTTCAGTGCTCTGTCAAACTCTTCACCAAGTATCATGTCTCCCATTTCATCTTCACCTACATTCTCTTCCATTTCAATAATACTGTCCTCAAGTACATCGCCCTTGTATAGACCCTCTATATGTTCCTTCCACCTTTCTGCTTTCCCTTATTTGCTTAGAACTGGGTTTCCATCTGAGCTCCTGATATTCATACAACTGGCTCTCTTTCCTTCAAAGGTCTCTTTAATTTTCCTGTAGGCAGCATCTTCTTTCCCCTACTGATATATGCTTCTAACTCCTTACTTGTGTTCTCTAGTCATCCCCGCTTAGCCATTTTGTACTTCCTGTGGATCTAATTTTTGAGACGTTTGTATTCCTTTTGCCTGCTTCATTTACTGCATTTTTATATTTTCTCTTTCATCTACTAAATTCAGCATTTCTTCAATTACCCAAGGATTTCTGCTAGCCCTCGTCTTATTACCTACTTGATCCTCTACTGCCTTCACTACTTCATCCCTCAAAGCTACCCATTCTTCTTCTACTGTATTTCTTTGCCCCATTCTTGTCAATTGTTCCCTTATGCTCTACCTGAAACTCTGTAAAACCTCTGGTTTAGTCAGTTTATTCAGGTCCCATCTTATTAAATTTCCACCTTTTTGTATTTTCTACAGTTTTAATCTACAATTCATAACCAATAGCTTGTGGTCAGAATCCACATCTGCCCCTGGTAATATCTTACAATTTAAAACATGGTTCCTAAATCTCTGTCTTACCATTATATAATCTATCTGATACCTTCTAGTATCTCCAGGCTTCTTCCATGTATACAACCTTCTTTCATGATTCTTGAAACAAGTGTTAGTTACGATTAAGTTATGCTCTGTGCAAAATTCTACCAGGTGGCTTCCTCTTTTCTTTCTTACCTCTAATCCATATTCACCTACTACATTTCCTTCTCTCTTTTTTCCTACTACCGAATTCCAGGCACACATGATTATTAAATTTTCGTCTCCCTTCACTATCTGAATAATTTCTTTTATCACATCATACATTTCACCAATTTCTTCGTCATCAAATCAAATAGTTCAAATGGCTCTGAGCACTATGGGACTTAACTTCTTAGGTCATCAGTCCCCTAGAACTTTGAACTACTTAAACCTAAATAACCTAAGGACATCACACACATCCTTGCCCGAGGCAGTATTCGAACCTGCGACCGTAGGTGTCGTATGAATCCGGACTGTAGCGCCTAGAGCCGCTCGGCCACATTCGGCCGGCTTTTTCGTCATCTGCAGAGCTAGTTGGCATATAAACTTATACCACTGTAGTAGGCGTGGGCTTCGTGTCTACCTTGACCACAATAATGCGTTCACTATGCTGTTTGCAGTAGCTTACCCACATTCCTATTTTTTTATTCATTATTAAACCTACTCCTGCATTACCCCTATTTTATTCTGTTTTTACAACCCTGTATTCACCTGACCAAAAGGCTTGTTCCTCGTGCCACCGAACTTCACCTATTCCCAACACATCTGACTTGAACCTATCTATTTCCCTTTTTAAATTTTCTAACCTACCTGCCCGATTAAGAGATCTGACATTCCACGCTCTGATCTGTAGAACGTCAGTTTTCTTTCTCCTAATAACGACGTCCTCTTTAGCAGTCCCCGCCCGGAGATCCGAATGGGGGACTATCTTACCTCCGGAATATTTTACGCAAGAGGACACCATCATCATTTAACCGTACAGTAAAGGTGCATGCCCTCGCGAAAAATTACGGCTGCGGTTTCCCCTTGCTTTCGGCCGTTCGCAGTTCCAGCACGGCAAAGCCGTTTTGGTTTGTGTTAGAAGGCCAGATCAGTCAATTACCCAGACTGTTGCCCCTGCAACTACTGAAAAGGCTGCTGCCCCTCTTCAGGAATCACACGTTTGTCTGGCCTCTCAACAGATACCGCTCCATTGTGGTTGCACCTGCAGTATGGTTATCTGTATCGCTCCCCACCACTGGCAAGGTTCAAGTTCATGGGGGGAGAGACAAGATAAGTGGGTATCCATTGTCAGGTTTCACACTCGAGCTAATGATATTCGAAGTCAACCCCAACTCCCCTCTCACCCGTGGAATTACTGGTGATCTACATGACTACTCTGCAATTCACATTTAAGTGCTTGGCAGAGGGTTCATCGAACCACAATCATGCTATCTCTCTACTATTCCACTCCCGAACAGCGAGCGGGAAAAACGAACACCTAAACCTTTTTGTTCGAGCTCTGATTTCTCTTATTTTATTTTTATAATCATTCCTACCTATGTAGGTTGGGCTCAACAAAATATTTTCGCATTCGGAAGAGAAAGTTGGTGACTGAAATTTCGTAAAAAGGTCTCGCCGCGACGAAAAACGTCTATGCTGTAATGGCTTCCATCCCAACTCGTGTATCATATCTGCCACACTCTCTCCTCTATTATGTGATAATACAAAACGAGCTGCCCTTTTTGGCACCCTTTCGATGTCCTCCGTCAATCCCACCTGGTAAGGATCCCACACTGCGCAGCAATATTCTAACAGAGGACGAACGAGTGTAGTGTAAGCTGTTTCTTTAGTGGACTTGTTGCATCTTCTAAGTGTCCTGCCAATGAAACGCAACCTTTGGCTAGCCTTCCCGACAATATTATCTATGTGGTCCTTCCAACTGAAGTTGTTCGTAATTTTAACACTCAGGTACTTAGTTGAATTGACAGCCTTGAGAATTGTACTATTTATCGAGTAATCGAATTCCAACGGATTTCTTTTGGAACTCATGTGGATCATCTCACACTTTTCGTTATTTAGCGTCAACTGCCACCTGCCACACCATACAGCAATCTTCTCTAAATCGCTTTGCAACTGATACTGGTCTTCGGATGACCTTACTAGACGGTAAATTACAGCCTCATCTGCCAACAATCTAAGAGAACTGCTCAGATTGTCACCCAGGTCTTTTATATAGATTAGGAAAAGCAGAGGTCCCACCTGATATCACTTCAATTTTACTCGATGCTTTGCCGTCTATTACTACGAACTGCGACCTTCCTGACAGGAAATCACTAATCCAGTCGCACAACTGAGACGATACCCCATAGCTCCGCAGTTTGATTAGAAGTCGGTAGTGAGGAACGGTGTCAAAAGCTTTTCGGAAATCTAGAAATACGGAATCAACTTGAGATCCCCTGTCGACAGCGGCCATTACTTCGTGCAAATAAAGAGCTAGCTGCGTTGCACAAGAGTGATGTTTCCTGAAGCCATACTGATTACGTGTCAATAGATCGTTCTCTTTGAGGTGATTCATAATGTTTGAATACAGTATATGCTCCAAAGCTCTACTGCAAACCGACGTCAATGATATAGGTCTGTAGTTAAATGGATTACTCCTACTACCCTTCTTGAACACTGGTGCGACCTGCGCAATTTTCCAATCTGTAGGTACAGATCTATCGGTGAGCGAGCGGTTGTGTATGAGTGCTAAGTAGGGAGCTATAGTATCAGCGTAATCTGAAAGGAACCTAATCGGTATACAATATGGACCTGAAGACTTGCCCGTATCAAGCGATTTGAGTTGCTTCGCAACCCCTAAGGTATCTACACTCCTGGAAATGGAAAAAAGAACACATTGACACCGGTGTGTCAGACCCACCATACTTGCTCCGGACACTGCGAGAGGGCTGTACAAGCAATGATCACACGCACGGCACAGCGGACACACCAGGAACCGCGGTGTTGGCCGTCGAATGGCGCTAGCTGCGCAGCATTTGTGCACCGCCGCCGTCAGTGTCAGCCAGTTTGCCGTGGCATACGGAGCTCCATCGCAGTCTTTAACACTGGTAGCATGCCGCGACAGCGTGGACGTGAACCGTATGTGCAGTTGACGGACTTTGAGCGAGGGCGTATAGTGGGCATGCGGGAGGCCGGGTGGACGTACCGCCGAATTGCTCAACACGTGGGGCGTGAGGTCTCCACAGTACATCGATGTTGTCGCCAGTGGTCGGCGGAAGGTGCACGTGCCCGTCGACCTGGGACCGGACCGCAGCGACGCACGGATGCACGCCAAGACCGTAGGGTCCTACGCAGTGCCGTAGGGGACCGCACCGCCACTTCCCAGCAAATTAGGGACACTGTTGCTCCTGGGGTATCGTCGAGGACCGTTCGCAACCGTCTCCATGAAGCTGGGCTACGGTCCCGCACACCGTTAGGCCGTCTTCCGCTCACGCCCCAACATCGTGCAGCCCGCCTCCAGTGGTGTCGCGACAGGCGTGAATGGAGGGACGAATGGAGACGTGTCGTCTTCAGCGATGAGAGTCGCTTCTGCCTTGGTGCCAATGATGGTCGTGTGCGTGTTTGGCGCCGTGCAGGTGAGAGCCACAATCAGGACTGCATACGACCGAGGCACATGGTGTGGGGAGCGATCTCCTACACTGGCCGTACACCTCTGATGATCGTCGAGGGGACACTGAATAGTGCACGGTACATCCAAACCGTCATTGAACCCATCGTTCTACCATTCCTAGACCGGCAAGGGAACTTGCTGTTCCAATAGGACAATGCACGTCCGCATGTATCCCGTGCCACCCAACGTGCTCTAGAAGGTGTAAGTCAACTACCCTGGCCAGCAAGATCTCCGGATCTGTCCCCCATTGAGCATGTTTGGGACTGGATGAAGCGTCGTCTCACGCGGTCTGCACGTCCAGCACGAACGCTGGTCCAACTGAGGCGCCAGGTGGAAATGGCATGGCAAGCCGTTCCACAGGACTACATCCAGCATCTCTACGATCGTCTCCATGGGAGAATAGCAGCCTGCATTGCTGCGAAAGGTGGATATACACTGTACTAGTGCCGACATTGTGCATGCTCTGTTGCCTGTGTGTATGTGCCTGTGGTTCTGTCAGTGTGATCATGTGATGTATCTGACTCCAGGAATGTGTCAATAAAGTTTCCCCTTCCTGGGACAATGAATTCACGGTGTTCTTATTTCAATTTCCAGGAGTGTACTTCTAAGAAACTCATGCTAGCAGATGTTCGTGTTTCAAATTCTGTAATATTCCATCCATCTTCCCTGGTGAAGGAATTTCGGAAAACTGCGTTCAATAACTCCGCTTTAGCGGCACAGTCGTCGATAACAGTACCATCGGTACTGCGCAGCGAATGTATTGACTGCGTCTTGCCGCTTGTGTACTTTACATACGACCAGAATTTCTTCGGATTTTCTACCAAATTTCGAGACAATGTTTCGTTGTGGAACCTATTAAAGGCATCTCGCATCGAAGTACGTGCCAAATTTCGCGCGTCTGTAAATTTTAGCCCATCTTCGGGATTTCGCGTTCTTCTGAACTTCGCATGCTTTTTCTGTCGCCTCTGCAACAGCGTTCGGACCTTTTTTGTGTACCACGGGGGATCCGTTCCATCTCTTACCAATTTATGAGGTATGAATATCTCAATTGCTGTTGCTACTATATCTTTGAATTTGAGCCACATCTCGTCTACATTCGCATAGTCAGTTCGGAAGGAATGGAAATGGTCTTTTAGGAAGGCTTCTAGTGACACTTTATCCGCTTTTTTAAATAAAATTATTTTGCGTTTGTTTCTGATGGATTTGGAAGAAATGGTATTGAGCCTAGCTACAACGACCTTGTGATCACTAATCCCTGTATCAGTCATGATGCTCTCTATCAGCTCTGGATTGTTTGTGGCTAAGAGGTCAAGTGTGTTTTCGCAACCATTTACAATTTGAGTGGGTTCGTGGACTAACTGCTCGAAATAATTTTCGGAGAAAGCATTTAGGACAATCTCGGAAGACGTTTTCTGCCTACCACCGGTTTTGAACAAGTATTTTTGCCAACATACCGAGGGTAGGTTGAAGTCCCCACCAACTATAACCGTATGAGTGGGGTATTTATTTGTTACGAGACTCAAACTTTCTCTGATCTGTTCCGCAACTGTATCATCGGAGTCTGGGGGTCGGTAGAAGGAGCCAATTATTAACTTAATTCGGCTGTTAAGTATAACCTCCACCCATACCAATTAGCACGGAGTATCTACTTCGACTTCACTACAAGATAAACCACTACTGACAGACACAAACACTCCACCACCAATTCTGCCTAATCTATCTTTCCTGAACACCATCTGAGACTTCGTAAAAATTTCTGCAGAACTTATTTCAGGCTTTAGCCAGCTTTCTGTACCTATAACGATATCAGCTTCTGTGCTTTCTAGTAGCGCTTGAAGCTCATTGACTTTTCCAGCGCAACTACAACAATTTACAACTACAATTCCGACTGTTCCTTGATCCAAGCACGTCCTGTAATTGCCATGCACCCTTTGACATTGCAGCCCAGCCCGTACTTTCCCGAGGCCTTCTAACCTAAAAAACCGCCCAGTCCACGCCACACAGCCTCCGCTACCCGTGTAGCCGCCAGCTGAGAGTAGTGATCACCCAGGGGAGCTTCTGTCCTACCCATGCACCTGAGGCAATTTGACTAATTATGTTCATGGTCTTGAAATAATTCGGTACTGATCATGTGGCCATGTGTGATATAAAATTGGCAGCAAACCCGTCCTATCTCTCAGTCAACGCTTGCACATTATATCCCTCGTCTCCCCCCATGGGTCACCCAAATTGGAGCTGCCTCTCTCCCTCAGCATCCTTTATAACTATTTCAGTTGCACATGCCTCTTCATTCGCGGTCTGTGCACCACAGGGAGAGATACACATTTTTATAACCAAATTATTATAGTATTAATTGTAGGGTTTCAAAATAATAACAGTGACATAACGAATTAACTAACCTTTTATTAACAACTTCATTTTTGCTGGACAGTTCTTAGTAGCATTGTTTGATTTTCTTTATTAGTTTTTTTCTTTTGTCACTTTATTTACAAAACAATTTTTTTCTGATAACAAATTTTACAAGGTAATTTATGTATTTACTGTGTGTGTTGGTTTATTTACAAAGCTATTTTTCTTACCACTTTTTTCTCATGATTTGTGCACAATACTAATACTATCAGGTACACTAAAACTAGAAGACATTGTATACTACATGTCTCATTTTGACGAAATAAATGTCGGGCGAACAGCCCGGTATGGGTGTGCATAGGGCACAACATTTCGGCAATTTACCACGTCGCCATCATCAGATGCGCTGATGTACTGACCACCAGTGGGCCGGCGCCATGTATATATAGGACAATCCCCTCCCGCTCCTCCCTCAGGCGCTTCCTATGAGTCTGTGCGGTACGCGCCCCGCTCGCGGTCCTGCTACAGCGTCCGTTCTCCCGCCGTCTGGGCGCTGCGACCTAGGTCTTCACGTTCAGGAGGGTCTGCCGGCACCGCTCTCGTTATTGTTCCCTCCTCCCCCAAAGTTCGTACACTCCGTGAAATATCCTTTTTCTTCTTAATGTGGGTGATCGCGGGTGCCCACGCCTTGCTAAGGATGTAACCGCTGTCACGATTTAGTTGTGGCTCCCTTACTCTGATCTCTATGTCTTTGATGACACAGTCCCAGTGTTTGGAAGTCTCTTTCAGGACTTTGGTTTGCTCATAATTCATGCTGTGGGGTTCCGACAGGCAATGCTCAGCGATTGCCGACTTACTTGGCTCTTGCAGTCTAGTGTGCCGTTGACGTTCTCGCCATCGGTCTTCAATGGTACGAATGGTGTGCCCTGTGTCTACACTACCGCACTGGCAAGGTATCTGATAAACCCCTGATTTACGAAGACCAAGGTTCTCCTTGACACTACTAAGAAGGCTCTTGGTTTTGCTTGGAGGACGGAAGATGGTTTTCACGTGGTGTTTAGGCAAAATGCGTCCAATTTTTCCGGATAAGGCTCCACAAAACGGAATAATAGCCAAGGCTGCCTCCTCCTGAGGTTCATCCTCAGTTTCCGCTGGTGCTGCAGGTGTGGGATGTAGAGCCTTCCGAATTTGCCCTTCCTTGTAACCGTTCCTCCGAAACACGGTCTTCAGATGGTCCAATTCTTGTTGGAGACTGTCCCTGTTGGAGATGGTGTGAGCTCTGTGAACAAGAGTTTTGTGCACGCCATTCTTTTGTGCCGGGTGGTGGCAACTATCCGCACGTAGGTACAAATTGGTGTGCGTCTTCTTTCTATATACGCTGTGGCCCAAAGTGGCGTCAGCTCGTCTTCTAATCAAAATATCTAGGAAAGGGGGCATCCCATCCGTTTCGATCTCCATGGTGAACATAATATTCTCGTGTCTGGAGTTGAGATGTGTGAGGAAGTCCGCCAGTTTATCTATTCCATGTGGTCAGATAACGAAGGTATCATCCACATATCTAAAGAAACAGGTGGGTTTTAGATGTGCCGATTCAAGAGCTCCCTCATCGAAATGTTCCATGTATATATCTGCGACAACGGGTGAGAGTGGACTCCCCATGGCTACTCCTTCTGTCTGCTCTTAGTATTCACCTTCAAATAAGAAGTAAGTTGATGTCAGAACATGTCTGAAAAGGTTGGTGGTCTCTTCGTCAAATTTCTGGCTGATGAGTTCCAAGGATTCTTGTAACGGAACTTTAGTGAATAGAGATACCACGTCGAAGCTCACCAGTATGACAGATTCCTTAAGCGCAAGGTTGCTGATGCGTCTCAGGAAATCCACGGAGTTACGGATATGGTGAGTACATCTCCCAGTGTAAGGGCTAAGCAGTTGTTTGAGGTGGTTGGCGAGAGGGTACGTTTGGGCACCAATATTGCTGACAATGGGACGTAACGGAATCGATTCCTTGTGCACCTTAGGCAGTCTAGGAGAAACAGTAGCCCTCGGGTGTAGTTTCTTGGTAATCTTGTCAGGGAAGCCGAAATTCCTGAGAAGCGCCTGAGTCTTCCTCTCGACCCTCTTGGTAGGACCGGTGTCAGTCTTACGGTATGCGCTGTCACTAAATATGCCCCGCATCTTCTCAGCATCGTCCTGTCGGGATAGGATTACTGTTGCACTGCCCTTGTCTGCACGTATCTGCACATATCTTTAGATATGTGGATGATACCTTTTTATTTACAAAAATGATATCCATCTCTGTAGTATTTGACATCCATTACATCATTATCACTAAAAAATAAAAGAACAGGTAGGAAGAAAAAAAATGGCAATGCAGGGAGTGGCAGAGAGAGGGAAAACTGCATAAGGTGGTTAATACTGGAATTTGGAACAAAAACTTGAGAATAGTTGTATCAAACATGGAGAGATGAAGAAACCAGCAGAAAATATATATAAATGAAAGGAAGAGTCAGTTCACCTGAATGACGAAAACGTAACGTATCATTTAAAGTGCCAGATGAACGGCTATGAATTTTAATAATTGAATAAAATAGCATGTGCTGAAACTGTTGTTTTTTACTGTCCTTTTGACTTACTTGTCAATACCATTCTGGTATTGACATGTAAGTCAAAACGACAGTAACGACAGCACAGGCTATGCGAAATGTGGAATGGAAAAGAGTCATCCCAATTGGCTGTTCGGAACAGGTGTGCACTACATTCTGAACAAGAGATTTTGATACCAATTTGTTAATGTGATTAATACGTTATTAAGGCCCACGCCCATCAGAGACTGTAGCAAAGGCAATAGAAATACTTAAATAACTGTAAAACTTTAACCAGTATGTTTTATTAATTTTTCCTTTTCGGAAAATTATACATATATCCTCTAGTGCACTCGTTGAAATTAAAGAGATATATGTAGAGCTTCGTTCTTAATAAAAATTGTTGCATGAAAAAAGAGAAGTTCGTGGCATGGTGCAGTTCTGTGTCGGACCTGCTAACTGTGCAAGCTGTTGTTTTTAGAACGCTGCATGTGGAGAGGTGTGCTGAATGAACCACCAAGGCATATCCCAGGAAACAGCAATCGATTCTTTCCTAAATAACTAAGTGGAACCTTGGTTATCTCATATCTTCTAAGGCTGTCTCGATATCCCCATTGAATTTTTTGCATGGGCCATAGCTTCTAAGACGCCATTTGAAACAGTGAAGTTTGGAGTGGATTTTGGGAACCCTACAACAACGCTACTATAATGTCTCAACAAGTGGGATGCCACACCAGTTACAGATATAAAAAACGAGGAGAACCTCCTTTGCCACAGAGAGTCCTATATGACAACCAATCTCAACTTTGAAACTCATGAAAACAGTAAATATCGTGGAATCTGATTATCATCGAGCACCACAATATTCACAAATAATGCACATTATCTGTTTCCATGTTTCAGGAGTTCAGTGTACCGTTCCATTAGCCAAAGTCAAACATTGAAACAGTTTCTTAAGTGAAGTGAAGCATTCGCGATTAATACGTGTTCACACCACCATCAATAGAACTAGACTGCGTTAGACAGTGCCTCACGGTTTCCCGTTTTCTCGTGCAGGTTGCACTTTCGTGATCCGTTCGCAACATTAAATTAACTCTTTTGTTAAATACTGTGCGTCAGTTTTTAATAATTGAAATTATAATTATATAGGGTAAGGTTAAGGGCAATGCTTCCAGCATTGTCAGATTGGTTACATATCATTTAAGCATTAATATTAATACTGGACGAACGATCTTGGTGCCAAATCCGATATGTGATTTCCTACGTCGTCGCTCGAGGACAACTTAGCGCACTCGTGTCGCTTTTCCACACTCCCAGTCCATATCGCATAACCATCTGTCACTTGTGGAGTATGCAACTTGACTTTTATACCGTCTCGTATCGCTGCAACAGCGTATCATGAACGAAACGATACCTCATTGCCAGAAATGTTGCATAAACTCCACACATAGATAATGTAGAAAGTGAGTGTTTACACGACAAGAAGAACAGCCTGTTATTATGGAAACAAAGAGCAACAGGTTGCCAAAAAGAAGTATGAACAAATTTTCTATATCTCGTTAATCTGGATTGTACTTGATGATAGAGGCATTATGCCACGAAAGGTGGAGTGGGAAAATCAGCAAAAATTACTGCTTGCAGTTACTTGAGTCACGGTATACTTGCTGAAGTCGAACCTGGTGCCTCTAGATATTTTAACTCACTGGACTTGCATTCAGGAGGACGAAGGTTGAAAATTCCCATCCGGCCATCCAGATTTACGTTTCCCGTGAATTCTCTAAATCGCTCCAGGCTGGTTTCGGGATGGTTCCTTTGAAAGGGCACGGCTGTTTTCCTTCCCCAACCTTGAAGCAATCTGTGCTTGTGCTCCGCGTCTAATGACCCTGCTATCGACGGGACGCTGAACTCTGATCTTGCTTCCTTATAGGTACAGACAGGTCGCTGCATGACAGACAGGCACGTGCACAGAAAGAGAGAGAGAGAAAGGGAGGAGGGATGTACTGTGGCAGAGAAAAGGGTAGCGCAGATGAAATGAGGCAGAAGACGTGGAGACAAGAGAGCAACGCAGTCCTGCAAAGTAACAAAGACAAAGTGCTTCCCCGAGGGTTTTCGACGTCAAAGAGACAGAAAATAGGAACACGACATAACACCATTTCCTTTGTGGCTGGAGCGCTCAGGAGTGTCAGGTGAACTTCAGCAGATTTTCCACTGGTTCTGACAGCAGAGGTTTAAAACGACGTCCTAGGTTACTAAGGTCGCTCTGTGCCTACTTGTCGACATGGCGTGGGGGCCTTAAAAGTGATAAATGTTATTAATCGAGGGTACCATACACACATCTTACCCGATTTTAAAAGCAGTGTGCCACATACAACGTTCATTCAGAAATGTCCGAGACTGATTTCATTCTTCACGTACTGTAAGCAACAACACAGCAATATCTACATGACAGCTTTAAATGATAACGGTGAACAACACATGTCGAATCCCGCACAAAAATAACAATGATTGGACGCCTGTCGTGACTTCAATGAAATAGAAAACGCAGCCGTTATTCTCCTGGGAAAAAAGTCATCACGGGTGACGAGATTTGGTGTTATCAACACGAACCTACCACAAAACGACAAAGTGCAGAAACTGACATGAAAGACCAACGCTTTGACGATATAACATCTGTTCAAGACAATGTGATACACGAATTGAAGAATATACCAAAGGAGGACGTCTCTAACGACCAAGATAATTTGTAAGCAATCGATAGTTTGTGATAACACCGATATCGACACTCTTATTTCGATTTTAACATTTCTATAAAATTTTATGTTGGTATCGACACCAAATACCATATCGAGTCTGATAATTAGCCTAGGGCAAGATGTGGTAACGTGGCCAGTGTCGAAAAAAGTGGCCGTTGCATATTTCTTGCCTGAACAGTGATGCTGCCCGCGAAGATGTGATCAGACGTTATTCACGCGTTATTTTTCAATAAAAATTTCTCTGATCTTCAATCGGCAGATAGAAGATAAGTCACTTATATTATTCCCGATACCTCACTTGAACGTAGACTAATATTTACTTACATTGTCAGTGTTTGAACAACATGTTTTTGTTTACAAATGTAGTTTCTTGTTGTTTATTTCGGCCAGAGGCTAATCTGTGAACCACTAATCTCGATATGGCGTCTGATACAGAAAAATGGCCACACTACTCGTAGGGAAAAGTGAGCAAGGTGGCCACTTTTCTCAACAGTTAATTTTTAATCTATTTCCCCAATACGAGTTACGTACTTCTATACATCACACATAATACTACAAACTAATTTCTAAGCCCTTTTTTTAATTTTTTAATTTTATGGTGTGGCCTTCATTGCACTGGATCGCTATAGTCAGTTATACAAAGGTTTATATGAGTTGTTGTTATTCAGTTATACAATAAAGTACAATAATAATTCAAGAAGACAATTCAACATTATAGTGGTTATACAAGGATTATTATTATTTATTATTATATGAAGGATGTTTTGCTCTTCTGTCAACTCAATACCTCATTCTTTCATATACTTCCTTTCATTCTTCGTCTGAGATCACTCTTCATGTAGCCGTTTTACTGATCTTTGTTGGTAATCTGGTTTGTGCGTCTTGCAGTACTCTGGTTTATTCTCTTTTGTTTTTAGCTCATCTACTGCAATTTGGAGTTTCTGTGATCTGTTTAATATTGCACTTACTGTTCCATATTTATTCTTCTGCTCCCTCACTAATTCTGTTTTTTTTTTTTTTTTTTGTGTGTGTTCTCATCCGATGTCCAAAGAATGAGATATGTTCCATCCTGATCGTGCTCATTTCTGGTTTTATTTTCTAATACACTGTTTCATTTCAAGCTATTCTTCAATGCCTATTTAGTCATATTGTTTATTTACACCAGTCCTAATCATTATCCTTTCTATCTCTAGTATTTTGACAACTTCTGCTGTATTTCTGGTTGTTTAGCCGTTTTTATCGTTCTGATTTTGGATCTATGGATAGCCTTTCTTTGTTGCATGTGTTTTCGTTAACGTAATTTTGCTTTGTTTAGTTTTTTTATTCCGTCTTTCTGGTATGGTTTCACATTTAGATCATAAGTTACGATTTCATCTAAATATTTAAATCTAGCAATAATTTGATTTCCTCATCTCCTGTAGTACATTTGTTTGCAAATGGGTAGCCAGTTAGCATAATCTCTTTTTTGCAAATGATATACTGAGAACAATTTTCTGTGCTATTTCTTGTAGTGATTTAACTTGGTGGCTGGTTTCTTGAACATTATTAGTTGGTAGAGCAAGATCATCAGCAGATCCCAATCAGTTCAAACTTACATCATTCTTATATTTTTCTGTTATCCTTGTACCATTCTCTCTTTATGTGTTCCAGTTCACAGTTGAACAATAATTGTAATAGACAGTCATCTTTTTGTAAGCTTATTTTCTCGTCGAAACTTGGTGCTTGTTAGAGTAAGTCCTGTTAATTTATTTTGGATGAAGTCTCAGATACTTTATAATTTTTAGTACTGAAGGTCTATAAAGACAGTCATATGTCTACTTAGAATACAAAAGTTTTACTGTCGGACATTTGTTACGTTTCTTGTAGTAAGGCATAATCAAATTTAGACCAATGATCTGCACAGGTTCTCCATGGTCTGAAACCTCCCTGAAATTTCCCTAACTCCTGTTCTAGTTGAAAGCTGATTCTTCCATATACGATCTTGGATAAAATCTTGTATGTGCAGTCTAGGAGGGAGATTACTCTGTGGTTGTTTGAACTGCTCTTATCCTCCATCATTTGTAGTGGATGGATGGTAGCCATGGTTCAATGTTCAGGGAATTGTTCCATTATTCACTTTTTGGTTGAGCCTTGGGTAAGGAGGTCTTGACTGTGTCACTTGAATATTACAAAATTTGAACAAAAACCTTATCTTCTCCACATCCTTTATAATATTTTTATTCTCTGAGGACTCTTCTACTTCTTGGAAAGTTTGGGGGGAGGGGGAATATAATTTGTTACATTTGGCTTTAATTGGGCTATTTACCTCGATTTGTAAATGGTCTTTGGATTCTTCACAATTCAAAAGTTTACTAAATGGTTTTACCATGATTTCAGCATTTTCTTTGTTGCTATGTGCCACTCTTCCATCTTCAGCTTTCCATACCTCTCTTAATTTTTCTAATGTTTTGTTTGACACTTTTCCTTTCATTTTTGAGGTTTATGTTATTTTCTTCTGTTTTGTGTGTTGGAAATTTTAAGTTTGCTTGGTGTTTTTCTTCATGGATTTGTCACATTTTGGAATCCACTATGCATGTTTTCTTCGTGGGTTCAAAGGAGCTAGATTCTCGGCTTGTTTTTTGAGAGTTGGTACCAGTTCTTATAGATCATCTGCTAATTTTATGGTTTGTGGTATTTATTAGTGTTTGTCATTTCTAATTATCTGATGTGAGTCATAGTAGCTACTTGATGTTTTATTATTTTTTCCATTCTTTTTGTTTAAAGGAGTGAATTTCATTTTAATTTTAACACTGTACTGATCTGAGCCCATGTCTACTCTCAATACTTGAACATTATAGTTTTACTTGCGAAAATTTTAGTTTACACAGACATGGCCTATCTGCCAGCCCCTCCTCCTCCACTCTGGATGTTGCCATGTTTTCAGTTTATTTGCCTTCCTCTTGAAGTATGTTGATTTAGATGTAAGGCTGTGCTTTCTGCAGAGTTCTGCAAATGTTTGTCCATTCTTGTTTGTAAGGTTATGTCGACTTCATTTTCTAATTATATCTTTATATTTCCTTTCTTTTCCCAACTGGGTTTAAAGATTCCCAATAAGATTTTTACTTGCCTTTTATTTCTTCTCTTCACAATTTGTTCCAGAAGGTATCACAATATACCCACTTTTTCCTTCATTTTTATTAGAGATTTTTTCATTCGTAGGATCAAGCGCGTTTTTATTGTTTAGGTCTTATCCATTCTTTTAAAAGTCAGAATTGCAGTTCTTGGTGGTATTTCTTCAAAATCAGTTACGGAATTTGTTATTTTTATATACACTATAAATCCTGTTCCAAATTGGGGACATTGATTCATAACCCTCTGTTCTGTTTTTCCATTATAAATTCTATATCCTTGTGATTCTGGCGGTTTCTCATTCCCTGGAGTCCAGCTACAAAATTTTTTTGTTTATTTAATTCATTTGTGGAACTTTTGAGGTTTCCGGTCGTAATTAGTAAGTTTATGTTGTTTGTTGCTGTATAATTTATTTGCTTAAGTTGAATCTTCTTTTTGTGTGCCATTGTGCATTTGGGTGATTGAAAATGCTTCAGTTCATTGCTGTCTTGTATTTGAATAGACACCGAATGCGATGTAGCCTTTTTGGGCAGGACGGTGCTATATTTTCCCCTAAAAGATCTTTCCATTTTTGACTTTCAAAGATAATTAACCTTATCTGGAGCAAGCGATGATTTACAAGTGCTATTGTTAACAGCAGAAGGTCTGTTTGGTCCGTGAGAGCTGTTTTATTCCGCACAAGTCCGCCGCCACTTGGGACGCGGCACGAAGAAGTAAGACCTCTTCTCCTGCTACTACGGCGTTGTGGGTTCGTGGTCTAAATATTTTTACATACATAGCTTTCTTCCGTCAGTCTGTCCCTCTGTGACGATTTTGAATTAATTAATTGATATTAAATAAAACCATCTCTGTTCTGGTACGTTTGGCCTAATAGAAAAATCCGGTATGCTACGTCCGCTTGGTATTTCTTCAGATATTAGGGCATGAAAATTTCTAGAAAATATCCCCAGAAATCAGAGCAAGAAACGTGGAATCCTGAGGCAATGGAACATGCGATTGATGCGATAAAGAATGATAAGATAGCTTCTTTTATAGCAGCAAAGCAATTTTGTGTCCCACATAGCACGGTGAAATCATGAGTTCTAGGGGGGGGGGAAAAAGGCAAAACGATTACAGAGTGCTTTAAATAAAGAGTAAAAAAAATTCCTCAATTATGTTTTCGCAACTTAAAAGAGATTTTATGGATTCTCAGTGAAGGGCTTATGGTGATTAGCAGTCCAGTTTGCAGAGCGGAAGGAAATATCTCGTTTTAACAAAAAGTTGAGGTGGCAGGCAAAGACATCATCCTAATACATTAGTCTTAGAAAACCCACCTCCATGGCTAAAAGACAAGCTTTTAATAAGGTCAACCTAAACATTTTTTTTATATCCTTAAAACAGTTCAATCTAAACAGTTTCATCCTACTCAGCATACTTATAATGTGGATGAAACCGTTCATAGTTCAGTCCAAGAACAGCAAAGTGTTTGCACTTAACGGAAAATGTCAAGCCGGTGACATTACTGCGGCCGAAAGAGTGTTGCCATCCGCTTCTGAGTATGTACTTCAGATCTGGTCCCTTTACCCCATTAGGTTGGGAAAAGTGGCAACTATGTAAGTCTCTAAAAAAGAACAATTATACGTTCTATTCAACATATCTTTTACTTGTAAATAGTCAATGTGACACCTTGTAATATGTAGATTCAAAATAAGCGAATGTTAAGCTTCTATCAATAAGCACGGTTTGGTGAAAATTCCATTTCCCTTAGAGTGTCCCCGTCACTCTAGCTTTCTCTGCCTACCCACAAATGACGTATTTCAAGCAAACGCGTTAGATAATGGAGTATTTACTCGTTACAATATTCCAGCCTGATATTGAACAGTGATACAAGCTGAATGATAATGTTTTCAAGAATTTGTATATCAGTCGTTAGCCAAGAATAATGACGCTTTTCAGGTGTACCCGCAAGAATAAGCTGGAAAAATGAAATTTCAGTAAACTCTAGGATAATCTAATAGATTATTGTCGATGTACAAGATGAAAGTGATCTTGTTCTCAATCAAGTAACATTAACGGGTATTTCTGTCAATGGGACAACCTTAAGCACAAGACACCGGGTGTCCTGCAGGATTTCTAGATGTATTTGTTAAAGTATGAGTGAAGAAGATTAATTACATGTAGATGTACTTCAGTAAAGTCTGCCCAGATCTTAGTACTGAGTCTTAGTACGACAAATCAACAAATAAGTGCGTACTTACCGTAGAATACAGAAAAACTTTGCACAGATTGAGGATATTGCTACATCATTGTAAATGACTAACGGCAAGAATCCAAAATTGATGGTGGTTTATTATCAAAGTGGTTAATGTCACACGACAAATGCAGAGGTCCGACGTTTGTTGTTCACTTTGTCACTGAATTATCTCTTGTCCCTTGTCACTCCTCTTGCCTCTGCCAATGATTTTTAACATGAAAATTGAGCAACTGCTTTGTAGTTGGGAATCCTCATAAAATTCTAAGTGCACTCTAAAAGAAACTAAATTTTCACCAAAAAGAGGTTGCTGATAGAAGCTTGCAATTACGTATTTTTAGAATCACAATGAATATTTATAAGTAAAAATATGTATAGTAACCATAAAAGTTTTCCGAAGCGCGTTAACTAACCGATACATAGATAGTAAGTCAGTGCAAAGCTCGGGGAAGGCAACGGCTTGCAGAAGATAGACAATGCTCTGGCTTAGGCGTAATCGTTCCCTGTAAGAAAACCCTGTCCTCTCGATTAACTGTGTGTACTTACTGACCACTCGCTTCCGCCGTAATAGTTGTAGAATCATTCACAAAAATGTCTATCCTCAGTATAAATGTCCAGATCATGCAGTATTAGTTGGAAGTGACCTTAAACTATTAAGTATAAACAGGGACGTCTGTGGATTCGTTGCGGGTACTACGGAAATACAATCTTGTGAAGCACTTTTGAATACGTTTTCGGAATCCTTGACGGCTAGTTCGAAATCTCACACGAAATGTAAATATCTTAGAATTATAACTACAAACAAGCCTGAAGTTATCTACAGTGCCAGTTCATATACAGAGATTGTGATCGTGATGTCATCATAAACCCATCAAGAAGAATAGGAGAGTATATATGTTGGAAAGATCAGATGAGCAGTTATTATCATCCCGCTTGAACAATGAATGAACATCATTTAGTTCCAATATGATCGACTTATGGGCAAATTTTAAACTGATCGTAAATCGCGCCATGGATAAATAGATCCTATTTGCAAATAAAAAAAAAAAAAAAAAAAAAAAAAGGAGTTGAGGGCGGCTATAATAATGAAATTTAGAAACTACCGAGGAAGCAGGTGTTGACAGATGTGAAAATTACCGATCTATCAGTTTAATAAGTCACAGCTGCAAAATACTAACGCGAATTGTTTACAGACGAATGGAAAAACTGGTAGGAGCCGACCTCGGGGAAGATCAGTTTGGATTCCGTAGAAATGTTGGAACACGTGAGGCAATACTGAACTTACGACTTACCTTAGAAGAAAGATTAAGGAAAGACAAACCTACGTTTCTAGCATTTGTAGATTTAGAGAAAGATTTTGACAATGTTGACTGGAATACTCTCTTTCAAATTCTAAAGGTGGCAGGGGTAAAATACAGGGAGCGAAAGGCTATTTACAATTTGTACAGAAACCAGATTGCAGTTATAAGAGTCGAGGGGCATGAAAGGGAAGGAGTGGTTGGAAAGGGGGTGAGACAGGGTTGTAACCTCTCCCCAATGTTATTCAATCTGTATATTGCGCAAGCAGTAAAGGAAACAAAAGAAAAATTCGGAGTAGATATTAACATCCATGGAGAACAAATAAAAACTTTGAGGTTCGCCGATGACATTGTAATTCTCTCAGAGACAGCAAAGGGCTTGGAAGAGCAGTTGAACGGAATGGACAGTGTCTTGAAAGGAGGATATAAGATGAACATCAATAAAAGCAAAACGAGAATAATGGAATGTAGTCGAATGAAGTCGGGTGATGCTGAGGGAATTAGATTAGGAAATGAGACACTTAAAGTAGTAAAGGAGTTTTGCTATTTGGGGGGTAAAATAACTGATGATGGTCAAAGTAGAGAAGATATAAAATGTAGACTGGCAATGGTAAGGAAAGCGTTTTTGAAGAAGAGAAATTTGTTAACATCGAGTATAGATTTAAGTATCAGGAAGTCGTTTCCGAAAGTATTTGTATGGAGTGTATCCACGTATGGAAACTTTCGAAATGTGGTGATACAGAAGAATGTTGAAGATTAGATGGGTATATCACATAACTAATGAGGAGGTATTGAATAGAATTGGGGAGAAGAGGAGTTTGTGGCACAACTTGACGAGAAGAAGGGACCGGATGGTAGGACATGTTCTGAGGCATCAAGGGATCACAAGTTTAGCATTGGAGGGAAGGGTGGAGGGTAGAAATCGTAGAGGGAGACCAAGACATGAATACACTAAGCAGATTCAGAAGGATGTAGGTTGCAGTAGGTACTGGAAGATGAAGAAACTTGCACAGGATAGGGTAGCATGGAGAGCTGCATCAAACCAGTCTCAGGGCTGAAGACCACAACAACAACACCGAGGAAGCAGAGACTGTTGCAGTCTTTTCAGTACAGAATGCACAAATGATGAAGGTAAAAATTTTTAGATATTCGGGCGTCTGTAAGATGATGGATGCGCGAAAGATACAGCCACTTTTATCGTCATACATAAGCAGAAGGTCTTCCTGAGAACTCGAGAAATTTAGGGTCCTACAAAAAATTGCTGAGTTAGTCAAAAGCTTTTTTCCATACACTCGCCAGCCAGTTCGGTGTGTAAATAGAAGACAGCAAAAAGAAAGCTGAAGTTTTGAATTTCTGGTTCAAGAAATCATTCACATTGGAGGTTTGTACAAACACACCGTCACACAGACACGAGTACGGAGGACATAGTAAAAGTCATCCCTGGCGTGGAGAAGCAGCTGAAAGACTAGAAAAGAAGTAAGGCACCAGGTCCGTAAGGAATACAAAGTTTACAGAGAGTAGTTTGTGGCACTGGCCCCTTACTCAGCTTGCATTTATCGCAAATCGCTTGCCCAGCGACAAGCCCCAAGCGAATGGAGAAAAGCACAGGTGACTCCCGTACGTATAAGGTAAAGAGAATGAAAGCGCATAACTGTAGTCCAATATACACTCCTGGAAATGGAAAAAAGAACACATTGACACCGGTGTGTCAGACCCACCATACTTGCTCCGGACACTGCAAGAGGGCTGTACAAGCAATGATCACACGCACGGCACAGCGGACACACCAGGAACCGCGGTGTTGGCCGTCGAATGGCGCTAGCTGCGCAGCATTTGTGCACCGCCGCCGTCAGTGTCAGCCAGTTTGCCGTGGCATACGGAGCTCCATCGCAGTCTTTAACACTGGTAGCATGCCGCGACAGCGTGGACGTGAACCGTATGTGCAGTTGACGGACTTTGAGCGAGGGCGTATAGTGGGCATGCGGGAGGCCGGGTGGACGTATCGCCGAATTGCTCAACACGTGGGGCGTGAGGTCTCCACAGTACATCGATGTTGTCGCCAGTGGTCGGCGGAAGGTGCACGTGCCCGTCGACCTGGGACCGGACCGCAGCGACGCACAGATGCACGCCAAGACCGTAGGATCCTACGCAGTGCCGTAGGGGACCGCACAGCCACTTCCCAGCAAATTAGGGACACTGTTGCTCCTGGGGTATCGGCGAGAACCATTCGCAACCGTCTCCATGAAGCTGGGCTACGGTCCCGCACACCGTTAGGCCGTCTTCCGCTCACGCCCCAACATCGTGCAGCCCGCCTCCAGTGGTGTCGCGACAGGTGTGAATGGATGGACGAATGGAGACGTGTCGTCTTCAGCGATGAGAGTCGCTTCTGCCTTGGTACCAATGATGGTCGTATGAGTGTTTGGCGCCGTTCAGGTGAGCGCCACAATCAGGACTGCATACGAGCGAGGTACACAGGGCCAACACCCGGCGTCATGGTGTAGGGAGCGATCTCCTACACTGGCCGCACACCTCTGGTGATCGTCGAGGGGACACTGAATAGTGCACGGTACATCCAAACCGTCATCGAACCCATCGTTCTACCATTCCTAGGCCGGCAAGGGAACTTGCTGTTCCAACAGGACAATGCACGTTCGCATGTATCCCGTGCCACCCAACGTGCTCTAGAAGGTGTAAGTCAACTACCCTGGCCAGCAAGATCTCCGGATCTGTTCCCCATTGAGCATGTTTGGGGCTGGATGAAGCGTCGTCTCAGCCGGTCTGCACGTCCAGCACGAACGCTGGTCCAACTGAGGCGCCAGGTGGAAATGGCATGGCAAGCCGTTCCACAGGACTACATCCAGCATCTCTAGGATCGTCTCCATGGGAGAATAGCAGCCTGCATTGCTGCGAAAGGTGGATATACACTGTACTAGTGCCGACATTGTGCATGCTCTGTTGCCTGTGTGTATGTGCCTGTGGTTCTGTCAGTGTGATCATGTGATGTATCTGACCCCAGGAATGTGTCAATAAAGTTTCCCCTTCCTGGGACAATGAATTCACGGTGTTCTTATTTCAATTTCCAGGAGTGTATTTAATACCGGTTTGCTACAAAATTCTACAACATATCCTCAGTTCGAATATAATAAATCTCCTTCAGACAAGAAAGCTTCTGTCCACAAATCAGCATGGATTTAAAAAGCGTCGCTCATGCGAAACTCATCTATCCTTTTTCTCATACGATATCCTGTAAACCCTGAATGGAGGGCAACTGGTAGATTCCATATTACTGCATTTCGGGTCCCTGTGTCGCATTGCACACTGTTCGCGAAGGTTCGAGTATACAATTAGGTTTCGAGCGATGTGAGTGTTTGGAAGACTTCTTAAGTAATACAACCCAGTACGTTGTCCTACGTGGCCAGTGTTCATAGGAGTCTTTGGTACTCTCAGGAGCGCCCCAGACAACTGTGATACCACTGCTCTTATTCTCTATATACATAAATGATTTAATGGACTTGGTGGGCAGCAATTAACGGCTGACCTGCTGGTGACGCTATGGCGTGCGGGAGGGTGTCATCGTAGGACGACACAGGATGAATTCGACAGAATTTCTAGTTGAGTGATGTCTGTGGAAAAATGTAACTTAATGCAGATACACTATGTGATCAGAAGTATCCGGACACCTGGGTGAAAATGACTTACAAGTTAGTGGCGCCCTCCATCGGTACTGCTGGAATTCAGTATGGTGTTAGCCCACCCTTAGCCTTGATGACAGCTTTCACTCTAGCAGGCATACGTTGAATCAGGTGCTGGAAGGTTTCCTTGGGAATCGCAGCCCGATCTTCACGGAGTGTTGCACTGAGGAGAGGTATGGATGTCGGTCGGTGAGGCCTAGGACGAAGTCGGCTTTTTAAAACATTCAAAAGTGTTCTATAGAATTCAGGTCAAGACTCCGTGCAGGCCAGTCCATTACAAGAATGTTATTATCGTGTAACCCCTCCGCCACAAGTCGTGTATTGTGAACAGTTGCTCGAGCGCCATCCTCTAATTTCTCTTCAGCAGTGTGAATCAAGAAGATGCTTAAAACATCAATGTAGCCCCCCCCCCCCCCCCCCCCGTGAAAAACACGAACACACCGTAATACCATCGCCACCGAATTTTACTGATGGCACTACCCACGCTGGCAGATGACGTTCACAGGTCATTAGCGATACCACATCCTGCCATCAGATCGCCACATTGTGTACCGTGATTCGTCACTCCACACAGACGTATGACACAAGTGACACCCAGTCACCTGACCACGTTCGAAGTCCGTGAGTTCCGCGGAGCGCCCCATTCTGCTCTCTCACGTTGTCTATGACTACTAGGTTTGCTGATATGAAGTACCTGACAGTAGGTGGCAGCACAATGCAGCTAATATGAAAAAATTATGGTGTTTTTGTGTATGGGGGGAGGGGGGGGTCCAGATGCTTTTGATCACATAGTGAAAGTAGGGAAAACAGTCATCTAATGTTCAAACACAGTATTAGTGGTGTGTTGCATAAGCGACACGAAATAAATCGAGCACGTAAAGTCCTGATTGAAGATATGTGAAGTGACTGTGTTCCTGAGCGTCTGAAGCGAAGAATATTTCTGTCATCTTAGGCATTAGCCGCGTGGAGCTGTTAAGAACCTGCAAGACGTTGTGTATTGTCTTTCTGAACGTATTAGTCCTATATCTGCATGCCAGTCAGGGAATCCCAACCAATGCTAGCTGCAGTTTCGCGGAACTATAAACGGCAGTTTAGTTAGGACGCGATCTTGCCGCTGTCCAATTTGCAATTTAGGATTCAGGAATTCTGTCTAATGTTCATGGCTATCGTCTTTGCTGTAATTACCATTAACCTAAATTGTTTGCTAAGTAACCCGTTCAAATCATTCAACAGTTCTTCCAAGACTTTCCTTCTTACAGCTGGGACCGTAATCCTTTTTTCGCGCTATGACACTAATATCTCTCTCTCTTTGCACGTGTTTATCCGTTTTTTATGGTTTGGCTAAATTATTTTGCTTTAATGTTTGTGGCCCGGTGCCATTCATGACAACAGTTGAATTAAGGGAGGGAATCGTGTGAAGTTTACTGTTTGTGTTATCGTATTTTAACCATTTGTGTATCGGATTTTCTGAGGCAGACTTTGGGAACTAGGTCGGAATATGTTTAAACAAGCATGGAAACCGTCTGAAAACCATACTCGGCCTGGCCGTTGTACGATATCGACTTTCGTTTATCCGCTAGCACCATCTCGATTTCGGTCAGGCTCACCTCATAGTTGGAACTGTAGCACTAGTATATGTCCCATTGGATTTTCATTCCTCCTCTATACCTTTTTCTCCTCTTTCATGAATTGTTCGACGTCGAAGTTAAATAACAACGACGTCATGTGCGTGACTGTTATAATGTATCCAGAGGTCAATAAATAAATAATAAAAACTTATATATCTTGTTTTCTGGTTTAGTTATTGCTGCGTTTTGTGTATATTGAAGATTATTCATTTGTGTTTGGACTTCATCAACATTCTCCTCAGGGTTTTTCCACCTTACATCTTAAGTTTCTCCTTTTTTTTGTTTTTTAGGCTGTAAATGCAGACAAGCTTTTTCCCCTTTTGTTCTTCCTTTCTAAACTACGTTCAAGGTCACTACTGTTTTTGTGGTACCTCTGTCATACAAGTCCAGTACATCTTCACAGTGTTTCTGTTTTTCTGTACATTATTATAGTAAAAAATTTATAAATGTGGGATGTCAAAATGATCGCTACAGCTCATGTACGCCGCCCGGGGTGGCCTAGCGGTTCTAGGCGCTGCAGTCTGGAACCGCACCACCGCTGCGGTCGCAGGTTAGAATCCTGCCTCGGGCATGGATGTGTGTGATGTCCTTAGGTTAGTTAGGTTTAAGTAGTTCTAAGTTGTAGGGGACTGATGACCTCAGAACTTAAGTCCCATAGTGCTCAGAGCCATTTGAACCATTTTTTTGAAAGCTCATGTACATTTTCCGTTCGTTTCCAGACGGACAGTGTAATTCTTATTATTTGGTGATAAGTCTCCTTTTCGTAGCTTGTGATACTACATTGAATACGCTTTTATCTATAAGCCGCGCATTCTTTTTAACAACTTCAAACGTGTCTCGGTGGTTATTTCTGTGGCGTAAGAGGAATGAATTCATTCATCTGACACATTTTCATAGTTCCTCTCCTTCCTTCAGCACTACGTACAGCTTTTCAAACTACACCTTGCAGATTAATGATACATTTCTTACTTGAAAATTACATTTAATCAACTTGTATCCACCGTTAATTATCCTCATATTAAAGCTTTTCAGGACTTACTTCCACCCCTCCTTTAATCCATTAAGAGTCTGAGTCTTTTCATGTGTCGTATTTTCTCTTGATTTCTCTCCAAAATTATATATAGGAGTAATTCATCAATTTCCAGAACAGATATATCAAGTAATATGTCCATTTTATTTTCTACATTGTTCGAATCTTAAATCAAATAGTTCGTTTCCCTCTTTGAATTTTTCATGCTCACCGACTTAGGTATTCCTTTCGGGGTGGAGGATTTGTTCTCATGTCGTTAAGAGGAGAGGGTGATATTAAGACGTAGGCCTAACGCAGATTTTTGACACTACGTTTTGAAAATCAGAAACATACACATTATGCGCCAGATCTTCTAACTGTTGTTGTAGTGGTCTTCAGTCCTGAGACTGGTTTGATGCAGCTCTCTATGCTACTCTATCCTGTGCAAGCTTCTTCATCTCCCAGTACCTACTGCAGCTTACATCCTTCTAAATCTGCTTAGTGTATTCATCTCTTGGTCTCCCTCTACGATTCTTACCCTCCACGCTGGCCTCCAATACTAAATTGGTGATCCCTTGATGCCTCAGAACATGTCCTACCAACCGATCCCTTCTTCTAGTCAAGTTGTGCCACAAACTCCTCTTCTCTCCAATTCTATTCAATACTTTATCATTAGTTATGTGATCTACCCATCTAATCTTCAGCATTCTTCTGTAGCACCACATTTCGAAAGCTTCTATTCTCTTTTTGTCCAAACTATTTATCGTCCATGTTTCACTTCCATACATGGCTACACTCCATACAAATACTTTCAGAAACGTCTTCCTGAACCTTAAATCCATACTTGATGTTAACAAATTTCTCTTCTTCAGAAACGCTTTCCTTGCTATTGCCAGTCTACATTTTATATCCTCTCTACTTCGACCATCATCAGTTATTTTGCTCCCCAAATAGCAAAACTCCTTTACTACTTTAAGCATCTCATTTCCCAACCTAATTCCCTCAGCATCACCCGACTTGTTGATGTTCATCTTATATCCTCCTTTCAAGACACTGTCCATTCCATTCAACTGCTCTTCCAAGTCCTTTACTGTCTGTGACAGAATTACGATGTCATCAGCGAACCTCAAAGTTTTTATTTCTTCTCCATGGATTTTAATACCTACTCCGAATTTTTCTTTTGTTGCTTTAACTGCTTGCTCAATATAGAGATTGAACAACGTCGGGGTGAGGCTACAACCCTGTCTCACTCCCTTCCCAACCACTGCTTCCCTTTCATGCCCCTCGACTCTGCCATCTGGTTTCTGTGCAAATTGTAAATAGCCTTTCGCTCCCTGTATTTTACACCTGCCATCTTCAGAATTTGAAAGAGAGTATTATAGTCAACATTGTCAAAAGCTTTCTCTAAGTCTACAAATGCTACAAACGTAGGTTCGCATTTTCTTAATCTAGCTTCTAAAATAAGTCGTATGGTCAGTATTGCCTCACGTGTTCCCATATTTCTACGGAATCCAAACTGATCTCCCCCGAGGTCGGCTTCTACCAGTTTTTCCATTCGTCTGTAAACGATTCGCGTTAGTATTTTGCAGCTGTGACTTATTAAACTGATAATTCGGTAATTTTCACATCAGTCAACACCTGCTTTCTTTGGGATTGGAATTAATATATTCTTCTTGAAGTATCTTGTACCTATTAAATCAGCATTAAATCTTCTAACTATTAAATGCTTAAAGTATCCTACGATATTGTCTATGTACACAAAGTTAAGTGAAGATTATCGAAGCTAAAGCGTGGTAATGAAATTTACTTTAAATTCGGTTGAATCCTTATTTGGACAGGAGGACTTGGCGCTTGTCGAAAGTGCGTCCGCTTGCCATACTTGCGCAAGCCCTCTTTCGGATGGCAGCTGTGTGTCCACCGGGATTTCTACAATATAAACGCTGTGACCGCTGCGGTGTTTCATGGAAAGGCCACATTGCTGCAGCTGTTTATGATAACTATGTTAACATAAACGAATTGTCTCCACTAAAATATTAAATTCAGATGATCCTGTCACGACACGAAACGCCATGGAACAGAGCGTCATGACGTTCTGTGTAGCACTTCAAGTGGTGGCATTCACTCATGCCAAAACGTTGACGTCACGCCATCCCGGGAAGCAATTCGGCTGGATTGCATTGTGAACTTACGGGAGGGTAGGTCCGTCAGAGATGAGGCTCCTGACGGTGCCGGACGGTGCCGGACCAGGACTCGGAGCTGGAACCTTTCCTTTTTTAGGTTCTTCTCGATTTAACCATCCTGGCACTATTCGCGTTCCGCCTCCACAGCTAACTTAAGATAGTATCTCTTCCTATTTACCCAACACCACAGAAGCTTAATCGCATACTGAAATTTTCACTGCCAGAACTGTCTTGCTACATTTTTCCAAGCTATTACGATATGATTAATTTGTATCCATGGCAGAATAACACGCCAAATTTGACTACGTTGTAACGTATAACCAGCGCGAAGTTGCTGCATCGTGCGACATAAATCGGTGAGTGTGTGTGGGATGACTTTTGGACACGGCTGCCTGAGCTGTAGATAGCGGCCAGTTCGATGACCGACCCTTGCGATGACCGGCGCCAAATGGTGCAAGGCCGACCCACATTCCAGGGCGGCAGATGGGGCGTGCGGAGGAGATGAGGCGTGCTCCGGAAACTGACAGGCGGCTTCCCGATGCCATCTCTACAGCCCACTGCAAGGCGCAGTTTGCCTCCACGTTCTCAGCCACTGTGAGCTGTGGAACGAACGTTGCGCAGTCTCCGACAATTTCATTTGTATAGGAGATGTCGGAAATTACAGACTTAGCTGAAGCAGTTGATTGTTACGAGCAAGAAAAATAGCTGTTTACTTCCTTGCCTTGGATCATTTTCGACGTTAGCTTTTTTCTCTGCGAAGCCATCCTGTTCCGAGTAGTACACTATTTTCAATTCAAATACGCAAATAACTGAAACCAATCACTTTTTTCTTATCTTGATTCATTCCTCTATCATCAGGTGAATTCATATACGGTTCAGTCAGTGCTGTGAAGAACGAAGGAGCTTTGCATAGTTTGTCTTGACAACACACACTGCAATATCTTATTTATCCACCGATACCGGGCAGCGACTTTCAATTAAAATGTCCTCCGCCGTATGAGAATTACGTAATGTATGTACAGGTACAGGTTGTGACGCAGGAATGACGACATATGGAGGTTTGCGTCGGGCCGTGGGTCGCGCGCGGTTAGTCAAAGCAGTTACGGCAACCGATCCCGTAAACCGCGAAATCAGGGTTCGAGTCACGGTCTGGCACAAGATTCCATTGTTGTCTTCCCTATTTAGGCTGATGGTTGCTCGTATACATTTCATGAATTCAATCAAACTATCGTAACGTAGATGGCTTGCACGTACGATTTTATGGGCAACATATTGCACTGTCGTAGATTAATCACAGACGGCTATTCAGGATCGCATTTACGTTATACGCTTCCGAAAATAATAAAGTTTCTAACATAAGTAACACAAAAGGTAGTTCCAGTTTTCAAGAAGGGTCGTCTAACAGATGCGCAAAACTATAGGCTTTATCTCTGACATCGATCTGTTGTAGATTTATAGAACATGTTTTTGCTCGAGTATCGTGACATTTCTGGAAACCCAGAATCTATTCGGTAGTAATCAACATGGATTCCGGAAACAGCGATCGTGTGAGACCCAATTCGCTTTATTTGTTCATGAGACTCAGAAAATATTAGATATAGGCTCCCAGGTAGATGCCATTTTCCTTGACTTCCGGTAGGCGTTCGGTACAGTTACGCACTGTCGCCTGATAAACAAAGCAAGAGCCTACGGAATATCAGACCAGCTGTGTGGCTGGATTGAAGAGGTTTTAGCAGACAGCATGTTGTTCTCAATGGAGAGGCGTCTACAGACGTTAAAGTATCCTCTGGCGTGCCACAGGGGAGTGTTAGGGACCATTGCTTTTCACAATGTATATAAATGCCCTAGTAGATAGTGTCGGAAGTACCATGCGGCTTTTGGTGGAAAACGCTGTAGTACACAGAGAAGTTGCAGCATTAGAAAATTGCAGCGAAATGCAGGAAGATCTACAGCGAATAGGCACTTGGTGCAGGGAGTGGCAACTGACCTTTAACATAGACAAATGTAATGTATTGCGAATACATAGAAAGAAGTATTCTTTATTGTATGATTATATGATAGCGGAACAAACACTGGTAGCAGTTACTTTTGTCAAATATCTGGGAGTATGGGTGCGGAATGATTTGAAGTGGAATGATCATATAAAATTAATTGTTGTTAAGGCGGGTACCAGGTTGTCATTCATTGGAAGAGTCCTTAGAAAATGTACTCCATCAACAAAGGAGGTGGCTTACAAAAGACTCAGTGTGGGATCCGTACCAGGTCGGGTTGACAGAGGAGATAGAGAAGATCCAAAGAAGAACGGCGCGTTTCGTCACAGGGTTATTTGGTAAGCGTGATGGCGTTACGGGGATGTTTAGCAAACTCAAGTGGCAGACTGCAAGAGAGGGGCTCTGCATCGCGGTGTAGCTTGCTGTGCAGGGTTCGAGAGTGTGCGTTTCTGGATGAGGTATCGAATATATTGCTTCCGCCTACTTATACCTCCCGAAGAGATCACGAATGTAAAATTAGAGATATTCGAGCTCGCACGGAGGCTTTCCAGCAGTCGCTCTTCCCGCGAACAATACGCGCCTGGAACAGGAATGGGAGGTAATAACAGGGGCAAGTAAAGTGCCCTCCGCCACATACCGTTGGGTGGCTTGCGGAGTATAAATATAAATGTAGATGTAGTTAAACACGACTCGGGAAAGTATGCGCTTAACTTAAGAAAAATGTAGTATATGCAAATCATCTATGATGATCATTTAAGTGAATCCACTTGCGACGGTTGCATAATGCGCCAAAACGTTTAACAAATCTTCGAGGTAAGATAGTTGATGGGAGATATTTGCGATTTTACTTTAATGTGCAGTAGAGTCACGGTTAAGTCAAACTTAAAATGTTGGCCTCCAAAGTAATCAGTATAAAGTTATACCAGGCAACCTATGTGCAAGTAAAATTATTACAATTTGATACAGCAACTTTGAGACATATAGAAATTAGGAATCACCTTATCACACAGGAGTGGAGAAACACATTACTATACCTAATATGGCGTAGGAAACAAGATTGTATTCAAGACAGCTTCAAGTAGGTTTGGTTTTCAAGGAAAAACAGTAGTACATCCAGATAACGATGGTGGAGGTCGATAGTGATCAGACACCTTTCTCTCAAAAGTAGACCAAGAACGCACAATAATTTTGATATAAGGCGACTGTGGTGACCAGGGAAGATGCGACAACTCATCCTCGCGCTCACATAAATAGACCATTGCTCCATAGTCCCGGTTTTATGGTTTCGGCAGCACGTTTTCGTGTTACGAATATTTGCAGCACTCATGTGTGGCTTTGCAATTCCAGCTCGCCATACAAGTCCCTGATCATGGAGCTCCCTTCGTGTTGTTTTGGTGTGACAAGGTTCCCGACAGAAAGATTCAGTTCTGTACTGGTTTTTGCAGTTACCGTCCTCTTATACACTCCTGGAAATTGAAATAAGAACACCGTGAATTCATTGTCCCAGGAAGGGGAAACTTTATTGACACATTCCTGGGGTCAGATACATCACATGATCACACTGACAGAACCACAGGCACATACACACAGGCAAGAGAGCATGCACAATGTCGGCACTAGTACAGTGTATATCCACCTTTCGCAGCAATGCAGGCTGCTATTCTCCCATGGAGACGATCGTAGAGATGCTGGATGTAGACCTGTGGAACGGCTTGCCATGCCATTTCCACCTGGCTCCTCAGTTGGACCAGCGTTCGTGCTGGACATGCAGACCGCGTGAGACGACGCTTCATCCAGTCCCAAACATGCTCAATGGGGAACAGATCCGGAGATCTTGCTGGCCAGGGTAGTTGACTTACACCTTCCAGAGCACGTTGGGTGGCACGGGATACATGCGGACGTGCATTGACCTCTTGGAACAGCAAGTTCCCTTGCCGGTCTAGGAATGGTAGAACGATGGGTTCGATGACGGTTTGGATGTTCCGTGCACTATTCAGTGTCCCCTCGACGATCACCAGAGGTGTACGGCCAGTGTAGGAGATCGCTCCCCACACCATGATGCCGAGTGTTGGCCCTGTGTTCCTCGGTCGTATGCAGTCCTGACTGTGGCGCTCACCTGCACGGCGCAAACACGCATACGACCATCATTGGCACCAAGGCAGAAGCGACTCTCATCGCTGAAGACGACACGTCTCCATTCGTCCCTCCATTCACGCCTGTCGCGACACCACTGGAGGCGGGCTGCACGATGTTGGGGCGTGAGCGGAAGACGGCCTAACGGTGTGCGGGACCGTAGCCCAGCTTCATGGAGACGGTTGCGACTGGTCCTCGCCGATACCCCAGGAGCAACAGTGTCCCTAATTTGCTGGGAAGTGGCGGTGCGGTCCCCTACGGCACTGCGTAGAATGCTACGGTCTTGGCGTGCATCCGTGCGTCGCTGCGGTCCAGTCCCAGGTCGACGGGCACGTGCACCTTCCGCCGACCACTGGCGACAACATCGATGTACTGTGGAGACCTCACGCCTCACGCGTTGAGCAATGCGGCTTTACGTCTACCTGGCCTCCCGCATGCCCACTATACGCCCTCGCTCAAAGTCCGTCAACTGCACATACGGTTCACGTCCACGCTGTCGCGGTATGCTATCAGTGTTAAAGATTGCGATGGAGCTCCGTATGCCACGGCAAACTGGCTGACACTGACGGCGGCGGTGCACAAATGCTGCGCAGCTAGCGCCATTCGACGGCCAACACCGCGGTTCCTGGTGTGTCCGCTGTGCTGTGCGTGTGATCATTGCTTGTACAGCCCTCTCGCAGTGTCCGGAGCAAGTATGGTGGGTCTGACACACCGGTGTCAATTTGTTCTTTTTTCCATTTCCAGGAGTGTATTTCGTTACAAACCTCTTCATTCACGATCACTCAACATGTACTTCATCTCGCATTGTAACTTAGTGGATGTTTTTCCGCTTTCACTGTATACGGTAATAACCTTTAATCTGTGCCTCTCGAAAAATCGAACACTTTTGCTACCTTGGTTACGGAATCACCCGCCATAAGAGCGGGTTCGAATTACTTATGTCAGATATAATGTACACAGAACTACACAGAACATTCTTCTGATCACGGTTGAAACAAATATCTTATTGAGGACACCGCATACGTAGCGTCCGTGGTCAAATACAACAGCAAAAAATGGTTCAAATAGCTCTGAGCACTATGGGACTTAACATCTATGGTCATCAGTCCCCTAGAACTTAGAACTACTTAAACCTAACAACACCCAGTAAAATGAAATGTTGTGTGACGAGGTCCTCCTGTTCGCCTGGTGCAAGTCTTTCGATTTGACGCCACTTCGGCGACTTGCGCGTCGATGGGGATGAAATGATGATGATTAGGGCAACACAACACCCAGTCCCTGAGCGGAAAAAGTCTCCGAGCCAGCCGGGAATCGAACCCAGGCCCTTTGGATTAACAGTCTGTCGCGCTGACCATTTTTTTTTTAAATCTCATTTTGGTCGCTTTTGTTCTTTGCATCTGCTCGGGGCGGACGTCGTAAGGCATCCATTTATGTTCGTTGTTGATCGATTGACAGTTTTTTTATTACAGAGGGCACGTAACCCTCTGACCGAACACGCTGAGCTACCGTGCCGGCTATACCACTCAGCTACCGGGGGCGGACACAACACCCAGTCATCACGAGGCAGAGAAAATCCTTAACCCCGCCGGGAATCGAAGCCGGGAACCCGGGTGCTGGAAGAGAGAACGCTACCGCACGACCACGAGCAAATACAACAGCACAACCCGCAGGCTTGGTAAGCATCTTCATTTATGTTCAAGTCTACATTTGTCACGTTGCCGGCCGCGATGGTCGAGCGGTTGAAGGCGCTACAGTCTGGAACCGAACGACTACTACGGTGGCAGGTTCGAATCCTGCCTCGGGCATGGATGTGTTGATGTCCTTACGTTAGTTAGGTTTAAGTAGTTGGGGACTGATGACTTCAGATGTTAAGCCCCATAGTGCTCAAAGTCATTTGAACCATTTGCCACATTGTTTACACATTTTTCTCCAACCACTTTACGCTGTTGACCATTGAAACTGTAACACCAGGAAACATAGCTAATAACGAAATTGGTAGGAGGGATGAATGATAAAATCTGCAGGTGATTTGGAGGTATCCAGAATGTGAAATTTAGTACACCGAGCTCCCACCTCCGCTAGTAACAGTGGCTCTAATCCGCTTGGACGTCTATTGGAACTGAGCTTGGATGACAGTTTCGGATACGTCATTCCACGCTGCTTCGGCTCTGTATCAGAGTTAATCAATAGTAGTGGGTAACGAGCGGCGGTGCGACACCCTCGGCAAAGAGTGGGGATTTGGAAAATGTTATCCTCTCTGTATCGCGTCAGCTCATAACAGAACGGCCCACATGTGGTTTTACGAGGGGCGCTTAAGAACCAACGTATTTTTTATGAAAGAAGGTTGGTTTTATTCCCAGGATCCCAACAAACCTTATTATCTCCCATTCTTTTGGCTACCGAACTCTCTATTTTTTTTCTTTTTTTTATCATAATCTCCGTTCAGTGCGACGGAACCAACGTCTTGCTGCGTCAATAATCTAATATCCTGCTCATCATACACACACTGCTGGCTGTGGAGTGCATACCTCATTGGGCACACAGATGGAAGTCGGTAGGTGCGAGATCTTGGGTGAAGGGTGGATTAGATTAGATTAGATTAGATTAGATTAGATTAATACTTGTTCCATAGATCATGAATACGACACTTCGTAATGATGTGGAACGTGTCAGGTTAATGAAAGATGTCTCTACAAGATATTACATTACACAAAATATTGCTTGACACTAATGCTTAAGTTAGTTTTTTTCCGTCCCTTAATTTATATCTAAAAATTCAGCCAATGAGTAGAAGGAGTTGTCATTTAGAAATTCTTTTAATTTATTTTTAAATGTTGGTTGACTATCTGTCAGGCTTTTGATGCTGTTTGGTAGGGGACCAAAGACTTTTGTGGCAGCATAATTTACCCCCTTCTGTTCCAAAGTCAGATTTAACCCTGCATGGTGAAGATCATCCTTTCTCCTGGTGTTATAGCTATGCACACTTCTATTACTTTTGAACTGGGCTGGATTATTAACAACAAATTTCGTAAGTGAATATATATACTGTGAGGATCCCTAGATCCTTAAATAGATGTCTGCAAGATGACCATGGGTGGGCTCCAGCGATTATTCTGATTACACGTTTTTGAGCAATGAATACTTTTCTACTCAACTATGAATTACCCCAGAATATGATACCATACGAAAGCAGTGAATGAAAGTAGGCATAGTAAGCTAATTTACTGAGATTCTTATCACCAAAATTGGCAATAACGCTATTAGCATACGTAGCCGAACTCAGACGTTTCAGCAGACCATCAATGTGTTGCTTCCAGTTTAACCTCTCATCAATGGACACACCTAAAAATTTTGAAAATTCTACCTTAGCTACAGACTTCTGTTCAAAGTCTATATTTATTACTGGAGTTGTGCCATTTACTGTACGGAACTGTATATACTGTGTTTTATCAAAATTTAAAGAGAGTCCGTTTGCTGAGAACCACTTAATAATTTTGTGAAAAACATCATTTACAATTACATCACTTAGTTCTTGGTTTTTGGATGTTATTACTATACTTGTATCATCAGCAAAAAGAACTAACTTTGCATCTTCATCAATATGGAATGGTAAGTCATTAATGTATATCAATAACAGTAAAGGACCTAAGACCGAACCCTGTGGGACCCCGTGCTTGATAGCCCCCCCCCCAAGTTTGAGGAAGAACAGTCCAATGACGTTTTGTGAGCTTCTGTTGGATGGGCGGACTTGAGTGAGGCCTTGTGTTGTCATGGAGAAGGAGAGATTCGTTTGCATTTTTAGTGGCAACGAACACGCTGAAGTGGTTTCTTGAATTTCCTGGCAATGGCACAATACATTCAGAGTTGATCATTGCACCACGAGGGAGGACATCAAACGGAGTAACCCCTTCATACTCCCAGAAGACCATCGACATGAGTTTACCGGATGTGGGTGCGGCTTTGAATTTCTTTTTCGGACGGGAAATAGTGTGGTACCGTAGCATGGATTTCCATTTTGTTTCCGGTTTGAAGTTATGATCCGTATTTCATCGTCTGTGGCAATATTCGACAAAACTTGTCACGATAAACCTCGTAGTGCGCAAGCAGTTCCACCCAGATGGTCCTTCGTTGCTCTTTATGGTCTTCTGTTAGATGCGGAGGCAGCCAACGGGCACGCGCCTTTGACTATTCCATACTGTGGACGAGTATGTGAGCACAACCAACAGAGACGTCCACTTCTGCATCGAAGTGTCTATGATTTGTCGATCACCTCGAATGAAAGTGTCCGCACGTTCCAACATTGCACCTATAAAACACCTTCGATGCTCTGGTTTTCCGAGAAAAGAACTTTAATGACACATCTCTGGCAGGAACGCACCACAGTTACCGACACCATTTTGAGGGCTATGTATAGCACCGCCAACAATTGGAACCTCATGAAACTATAGGGGCTGAAGCGGAAATGTTCTATGATGTTCCGAAACAAAGTTAGCATTTTTTCAGTCTATAATGGCCGAACGAAAAAAATGTGTTGCATTACTTTTTGAACGGCCCTCGTGTTTGTCCTGTTGAGTGTCAGGTCATGAAGATGTCAAACGCACCTCACAGCCACCGGGCTTCACAAGTTAGACATCGAACAGCTGGTGTCCAAATGACCGGTTATGTGAACCACCCGTGATAGTGTTTTGTACCTAACCAACGCCATGCCCATACCATCACGCCAAGCATTGGGCTTACATGACGACTGCTACATCCACAACTACATGGTTACACTCTGCCAGGCACTGTGATTTGCAGAGTATCCACGTAGATGTTACTCGATGATGTCTGGCAGATGGTTCATCGAATCACCTTCAAGCTGTATCTCTACCGTTCCACACTCGAACGGAGAACGGGAAAACAGAACACTTGTATCTCTCCGTGCGATCTGTGATTTCTCTTATTTTTGTTATGATGATCGTGAGCTGTGCGCGGCTCGTGTTCATGCCGTTTATTCCTTGGCATCTTGTCACTGCAGTTATGGCATCTCGTGTCTTATTCGATTTACTGGCGTCACTAATTGCTTGCTTGCCAGCCCGTGAGTGGCAGCAGCAGCTCTTAGCTATACGAGTACTGTGGCACTATCTTTGGAGCTACCGCTAGTATTTACAGGTCGCGTTGTGTGGAGTAGGCCCGCATCTCGTGGTCGTGCGGTAGCGTTCTCGCTTCCCACGCCCGGGTTCCCGGGTTCGATTCCCGGGGGGGGGGGGGGGGGGTAAGGGTTTTCTCTGCCTCGTGATGGCTGGGTGTTGTGTGATGTCCTTAGGTTAGTTAGGTTTAAGTAGTTCTAAGTTCTAGAGGACTGATAACCTAAGATGTTAAGTCCCATAGTGCTCAGAGCCATTCTTTTGTGTCGAGTAGGCTGTTGCGAACTGACATCAGTTCGGATGGGGCATAGCGGCGAGCAAGTCCGTGCAGTGCAAGGGCAAGATGGGGCCGCTGGTGGCGTGATGCTTCTGCCGGATCGAGGAGTAGCTACGAGACCGACGACTTCGTTGCACACCGAACCCTGGTCGTTTAAGTTGCTAATGCAACCTCGACTATTCTGAGATCTCGCCTTTGGTCGGCAGCTTGTTGCTCCCAGGGCCGCTGAGCCTGGCGGCAACGAATGATGAAGTCGTCGAGCTGTCTTTCTCTATGTCTTATTCATCACTGAATTTGGTATTATTCATATTAGTGAAGTGCAACCAGCGGTACTTTATGCCTTGTGGCCGCTAACGCCCCAGTTGTCTGCCCTGGTGGATAGCGTACTTTTTCGGTAGTGTACCTTTCGTCGTCATGTTGATGCTGTCCGACACGGCGTGTAGTTCGACAGCCTCTTGTATTGTACTGTGCATATATTCGGGAGGTCTACCTGGGTTCTAGTGTTTCCTTCGGCCTTGTTGTTTTCTGAAGACATAATGCTGTCTGTCTCTTCGCCCTTGTCTAAAAATTTTCGTTGAGCATTTAAGCTACAAGAAAATGGTTAGCTGTCACTTTCTTGAACGTAACAGCAGTAACTGCCGAAAAGGACTTACTGACAAACTAATTCCTATTTTGACAAAGAGGAAGGGAAGTGGCGTGGAAAAAGTAACAATTTCTCTGATGTATGAAATACAAATGAATGGAAAAGTCTTAGTAAACAGTTAAATTGTTTTTGGATCTGAGGTGAGTTTGAAAGTGAGACCCTATTTTGAGTGCTGTTTCTGTCACGCAGGTGATGACACAGGAAACGCTCAAGTATGCAGTTGACTTGCTATCAAATCCTGAAACCAGTGACGAAAGGAAATTACACTCCTGGAAATTGAAATAAGAACACCGTGAATTCATTGTCTCAGGAAGGGGAAACTTTATTGACACATTCCTGGGGTCAGATACATCACATGATCACACTGACAGAACCACAGGCACATACACACAGGCAACAGAGCATGCACAATGTCGGCACTAGTGCAGTGTATATCCACCTTTCACAGCAATGCAGGCTGCTATTCTCCCATGGAGACGATCGTAGAGATGCTGGATGTAGTCCTGTGGAACGGCTTGCCATGCCATTTCCACCTGGCGCCTCAGTTGGACCAGCGTTCGTGCTGGACGTGCATACAGCGCAAGACGACGCTTCATCCAGTCCCAAACATGCTCAAGGAGGGACAGATCCGGAGATCTAGATCTTGCTGGCCAGGGTAGTTGACTTACACCTTCTAGAGCACGTTGGGTGGCACGGGATACATGCGGACGTGCATTGTCCTGTTGGAACAGCAAGTTCCCTTCCCGGTCTAGGAATGGTAGAACGATGGGTACAATGACGGTTTGGATGTACCGTGCACTATTCAGTGTCCCCTCGACGATCACCAGAAGTGTACGGCCAGTGTAGGAGATCGCTCCCCACACCATGATGCTGGGTGTTGGCCCTGTGTGCCTCGGTCGTATGCAGTCCTGATTGTGGCGCTCACCTGCACGGCGCCAAACACGCATACGACCATCATTGGCACCAAGGCAGAAGCGACTCTCATCGCCGAAGACGACACGTCTCCATTCGTCCCTCCATTCACGCCTGTCGCGACACCACTGGAGGCGGGCTGCACGATGTTGGGGCGTGAGCGGAAGACGGCCTAACGGTGTGCGGGACCGTAGCCCAGCTTCATGGAGACGGTTGCGAATGGTCCTCGCCGATACCCCAGGAGCAACAGTGTCCCTAATTTGCTGGGAAGTGGCGGTGCGGTCCCCTACGGCACTGCGTAGGATCCTACGGTCTTGGCGTGCATCCGTGCGTCGCTGCGGTCCGGTCCCAGGTCGACGGGCACGTGCACCTTCCGCCGACCACTGGCGACAACATCGATGTACTGTGGAGACCTCACGCCCCAAGTGTTTAGTAATTCGGCGGTACGTCCACCCGGCCTCCCGTATGCCCACTATACGCCCTCGCTCAAAGTCCGTCAACTGCACATACGGTTCACGTCCACGCTGTCGCGGCATGCTATCAGTGTTAAAGACTGCGATGGAGCTCCGTATGCCACGGCAAACTGGCTGACACTGACGGCGGAGGTGCACGAATGCTGCGCAGCTAGCGCCATTCGACGGCCAACACCGCGGTTCCTGGTGTGTCCGCTGTGCTGTGCGTGTGATCATTGCTTGTACAGCCCTCTCGCAGTGTCCGGAGCAAGTATGGTGGGTCTGACACACCGGTGTCAATGTGTTCTTTTTTCCATTTCCAGGAGTGTAGATGGGGTGGAATCAGCATGGAGAACCTTCTGACATTTCATTCCTTTTCTCTTTCGTCAGAGGTCAGCATGAGCATTCTATGAGTGCATTAACGTCTATAGCATAAACGACTGGGGTAAGGAGTGCACACTTATTCTATGACAGAGCAGAACAATGTTTAAGACGTATACAGACTTTTTTCACAGAAATTTGCACAGTTCGTAAAGTGACACTGTTAGGACAGTTGTCAATATAACGCATCTCTCCTGAGTACGTGAAAAACTCTAAACACAACAATATTAAATTTTAACTAGAAAGTTCTTTACAACATTGTATTTACTACTACATTATTAAGTTGGACAATAATACGATAAATAATCCGATTCCGGTTCTAAGTTCGGCACTATTTAGGATGACAGTCAAGTCTGCAGAGGATGGTTAGTTTTGTGACAAGCTGAGCAAAAGATTACCCAAGGTTGCTCGAGTTTACTGTGCTCGCAAGCTGGCGAGCCAACAAGTTACGCATCTGCTCGCTGTATTCACCTTAGCTATTACGTGCTGTCGTCTGCATGCCTGCCCTTGTCGTCTGAAATTCCTATAAAAGCTAATCAAAACCTTTGCTGATTTTGTCAGCAGAAACTCTCCTATGTTTCTCGTGAGGCAAGATAACATGCACTCACCCCTAGTCTTGGAATATGGCGATATGCATGCGCGTGTGGAGCAGCATGCATATTAGAATTTCCTCTCAGTCCTTGCAAGAAAAGTTAACTAAGTGGATTGTTTGTTTCTCCGCAGTTGGAGCTCAGCGACACTACAGCTAATATTTAGCTGAATGTTTACACAAATTTCTCCTGTTCGTAGTACGAGCGCCCTGTTCTGTCCTTGACGCCAGTTCAGAGAAGAGTGTCCACTGTCGGTCTTGTCTTTCTTGTAGCAAAACTGTGCCGCACCTGTAGCCTTTTGTGCTCCATATCGCAGCTTTTTCTGACAAATATGAGCGTTCCTCTTATTTTGTGGAAACTCCCTCTGCCACTCGCAAAGGCCCTACAATGAAACTCCATAAAAATCTCGGCACTTAATACATTCCTAGTACGTTTCTGCCAATCGGACATTTTATGCCTGCTCCATGCGTACAGCGTGAGCGTCCCGTGTACTGGTCACATGATCAACTGCATCACTGGTTTGTTCGTATCCATTTGGAAATTCCGAAATGCAGTTTTAGGTAAAGCTTCTTTCCATCCCAGATTCGTGGCCCGCTACTTGCTCTCGTGCATGAGTCACATGCCGCCCGTCCATTTACTCTCGGCACGGACACCCTCTAAGAGCTTTCTGTTGTACTGCCCGTGGTCCGCACTCCGCGCCTGCTCACACCTGCTTCCAAACAAAAAGTTTTCTCTAGCTGCTTGTTTCATCTCTTGCTCACTGACATGATGTATACAGGATTCGTGTGTTAATACCGTCGATTGACTGTCATCCCTTTGCATTACATACTTATAGGCAAGTCTGCTCATTTTCGCCAAGGTAAGTTAGGTGTCCGCCTTTCAGACTAAAGCCTAAATATGTAGACTAAAGTATAAATACACTACTGGCCATTAAAAGTGCTACACAAAGAAGAAACGCAGATGATGAACGGGTATTCATTGGGCAAATACATTATACTAGAACTGACATGTGATTACATTTTCACGGAATTTGGGTGCATAGACACAGAACAACAACCTCTAGCCGTAAGAACGGCCTTATTACGCCTGGGCACTGAGTCAAACAGAGCTTGGATGGCGTGTACAGATATAGTAGCTGCCCATGCAGCTTCAACTCGATACAACAGCTCATCAAGAGTAGTGACTGGCGTATCGTGACGAGCCAGTTGCTCGGGCACCATTGACTGTTTTCAATTGGTGAGAGATTTGGAGAATGTGCTGGCCAGGGCAGCAGTCGAACATTTTCTGTATCCAGAAAGGCCTGTACAGGACCAGCAACATGCGGTCGTGCATTATTCTGACGAAATGTAGGGTTTCACAGGGATCGAATGAAGGGTAGAGCCACGTGTCGTAACACATCTGAAATGTAGCGTCCACTATTCAAAGTGCCGTCAATCCGAACAAGAGGTGACCGAGACGTGTAACCAATGGCACCCCATACTATCACGCCGGGTGATACGCCAGTATGGCGATGATGAATACACGCTTCCAATGGGCGTTCACTGCGATGACGCCAAACACGGATGCCTCATGATGCTGTAAACAGAACCTTGATTCATCCGAAAAAATGACGTTTTGCCATTCGTGTACCCAGGTTCGTCGTTGAGTACACCATCGCAGGCGCTCCTGTCTGTGATGCAGCATCAAGGAGAACCGCAGCCATGGTCTCCGAGCTGATAACAAACGTGTCGAACTGTTCGTGCAGATGGTTGTTGTCTTCCAAACGTCCCCATTTGTTAACTCAGGGTTCGAGACGTGGCTGCACGATCCGTTACAGCCTTGCTGATAAGATGCCTGTCATCTCCACTGCTAGTGATACTAGGCCGTTGGATACCAGCACGGCGTTCCGTATTACCCTCCTGAACCCACCGATTCCATATTCTGCTAACAGTCATTGGATCTCGACCAACGCGAGCAACAATGTCGCGATGCGATAAACCGCAATCGTGGTAGGCTACAATCCGACCTTTATCAAAGTCGGGAACGTGGTGGTACGCATTTTTCCTCCTTACAGGGGGCATCGCAAAAACGTTTCACCAGGCAACGCCTGTCAACTGCTGTTTCTGTATGATAAATCGGTTGGAATCTTTCCTCATATCAGCACGTTGTAGGTGTCGCCACGGGCTCCAACCTTGTGTGAATGCTCTGAAAAGCTAATCATTTACGTATCACAGCATCTTCTACCTGTAGGTTAAATTTCCCGTCTGTAGCACGTCATCTTCGTGGTGTAGCAATTTTAATGGCCAGCAGTGTATGATACATGCTAAGTGATAATTTATAAGTTAATTTTCTATCAACAACTTTGATTTTGTTTCTTACTGTCTGTCCCGCAGCAGATAAACGCTATTATTTTATATTTAGTGTTAGCAAACCTGAAACGTGAATGTTCACTGCATCATTCTACATTTACTTTAACAATGCCAGAGTCAATGTCAGTGATACTGAACTTTTGATAGTGGCAAATTAACATGGCGAGAAAAATGGGAATGCTACAGCACTATTAATATTGATAAATTCTCACTTTCAAAAATATTCAAAAATTTATTTTGTAAAGGATTTATCTAGCTCCTAACATTTTTATTACTGGCATTGCAGTTCACCATTTTCTGCCTTTATGTCACGCAATCCAAAGCGTCCATGCTCAAATATGATTCACTAAGATATTGCACGACGTGAAGCTCCCACAATGTATCAAAGACATTTTCCTAACTTTATTCATTTATTTAGTCCTAATGTTAACTATCGTCCTTTTTTAATTCTGAAATCAATGTGCATGTAGGACAGGATATGAGTCTGCCCTCACAATCTTAGACTTTAACTACTTTCAACAACCCACATATCGAATCATTTACACTCATGCACCAATCAGAAACATATCTGGACAATAAAAATATGGTTATGCAATAAGCAACTGCTCAACTGACTATAAAATGGTCTCCACATGCCATACAGGAAATGATGATGGCAAAACTACTTGAAACAATTCTGTTACTTAGAAAAGAAATCTGCGCACGCCATTTTCTAGCATTTAAATTAAATTCTTGGGATCGGTGAAGTATATCGTTCAACGGACCATGAGGCTTTTAGCGGACCCGTGGGTCGATGGCATGTTTACTCACCATGTACCGACCCCAATTTTCTTCCACTGTTCATTGGCTAATTGTAAAATGCGTCACTGCCTATACTGACAACAACACGTTCCATGGTCATCGTCGTGCAATTCCAGCCATGAATGACAAGGAGACGATTATGTTGATTGGCGGCTCCATGGAGTGTCCTGCGCACCGCGACCAGATAATGGATATACTTAGAATGAGAGACAGCATTGGTCGAATTTTTTTTGTTTAATTCACCGCAAAATCGATTTTCGGTCACTTAGTGATCATCGTCAGTGCTGTAATATACAATTTAAATTGATATGCACAGGTGTCAACAAGCTTAGAGCGATCACATAAACTTCTTCGGTTTATGTGATCGCTTTAAGCTTGTTGGCACCAGTGCATACCAATTTAAATTGTATATTGCAGTACTGAGGATGGTCACTAAGTGACCGAAAATCGATTTTGCGGTGAATCAAACAAAAAAATACGATCAATGCTGTCTCTCCTTCTAAGGAGACGATTAACGGGTATTTACCAATTCCAACTTAATTTCTTCACTCGCATTTCCTGAACTTATCATTTGGCTCGAGCCCGTTATATTCTCCTTGTTGGCATCTCAGTGCAAATGTCGTACACACCCTGCGCCATTGGCACTAATGCTACTCACCAGAACACATGTTTGGTCACTGAACAAAGAATCACACGCAGAATGAAAGAGTTTCTCAGATTGATGTATTGGATTTATTTTATAGCAACTCAAACTTAACACACACTGTTAAATATTTCGATTACCTCTAACACACGCTGTCCTAAAACTTATTCCTGGAACATGAAGAAAGAAATGGGTCGTAACCTGAGCTAAGAACCAAAGTATCGCCCAGCTCTAAATATTGAATTAACACGTCATCAAACTGAAGTGTCCCCCTTTCAATTAACATAAAATATTATCTGCTAAAAGAAGCGTTTTGATTATTATTCCAAGTTACATATTTCACACGCCTACAATGTTGGGAATGGATTCTCATTTTATAGCAGTAAACAAACTATAGCTGCTCCGTTATACTACTAGCGCCTCCTCTCCAGCAGACGCGATCCGCAATGCACTAATCTCCAGTTCCTTCAACTTCCGGACCGTGGTGGGGAGGTCCGCCGAAACGAGACTGGCCATCTGCCGCTGGGCGAACCTCGCCACCCAGTTCTTCGGTTTCTTTCATCAGGTTGCAGGTTATCGACCTAGTAAACTTCCAAATACACCTGTACTATGTTTGCCAGACACCGACCCACTAACAGAAAGCTCTCTTACACATCCGAAAAATTAAATTACTGACTGCGGGCCAGCAGGGGATATTTTAGGGAGTACACGCATACACAAGAATAAAAAATGAAACACAATCCTTACAGTAGTACCAAATATGACTCGCTGCCACCTCTACTTTATGTTACTTGAAATAGTTGAAAGGGTACATACAGTACCCTTTAACATTAGTTAAGGAATTATGACGCAGCAATTCTCTTTTACATTCTATTTCTTTTCCATTTTCTCCCTTGTCTCTACCTTTCTTTCTTTGTTATTATTTTAGCTTTTGCGTTAGTGGAAGGCGTACTCATATTAACAGAATCTTCCGTCGGTTCTTGGTAGAACAACATTATAATAAATGAAAAGCACCAGTTTTCTTTCGTTCTGCAATATTCCCGTATTCATTAAGTTGTTTGGTTTTGTTGAAGTTGTCTCCGTATTCCACATAGACTGTAGTTTCAATAGTTAAGGCTTTCTTTTAGCTGGTACTTGTATTACTGCCCATGTTTAACACCCCTTGTAGTTGCCTCATCAAATACTGTTCATATTTTACTTTGCTCATTTATTTAATGAAAACTGGTACACAGTCACTGCTTTGATTATAATGTTAATGTTAAAATGCAGTACCACCACACTCTCAAACTGTAGGTTCCCTCAAACACCTCAATTTTCCTGGATTTATTTATTTCTGTTTATCTTATTGACTTTGCTTAAGTTCCTTATGTATTCCATATTTACATTGATGACTGTCTCTTCTTTTAATTGGTTGTGTATCACTCTCCATGTTTCATACCTCCTGATGCAGCCTTGTCTAGTGCTAATTTTATTTTATTTTATTAGTTTTGTTTATTAATATAAACTGTTATGTAGGCATGCTATTCCTATTTTGTGCTAAAGGTTTTGCTGTCTACTCCATTGTTATTTATGTACTGTTCAGTTTTTACTTTTTCATTGCAAAGATGTTACTTACTGTATATTTCTACTTCAGTCTAGATGTGTTACATCTCTTCCAATTTTGTCTCCTAACATTTAACTTCTTTGGTGATATACTCAGTAGGTGTACAGTTTAAGACTTATTAGACAATTTTTGATATGGAATCTTAGATTAAACTATGTCCACAGACAAACAAGCGGTCTATTCGCACTAACGACTGTCAGAACGCATGTTCAATGACAGGTAACGAGAACATAATATTAATATAGTAGTTCAAGAATCCACATTATCAATGTAAATATGAAGGTCGGCCAAAAAGTTTCCGTTCTAAGGCCATACACTCCAGAAATTGTGTAACAGTCATGTAATATCGCCGTGAGCATTGAGGAAATCTTCCTACTGATGGCTCAAGTTGAAGATACCCGTACGGCAAAGCATCGTGTCCTGCTGCGTGAAGAAGAACATAACTACATGGTGCACATCCTCGTCAGAAAGGAACCGTTGACCGTTCACCTGCTTTTTTAAGGGACCGAAGATTTGATAATCCCTTGGAGAGAGATGAGAACCATAGGGCGAGTGCTCAGGTGTCTACCACTAGAGGTGGCAAAACTTCTCCTGGACTCCGAGACCGACTGGCGTTTTGTGTCGAATCACAATCAGCACGGAACTTGGCGCACCGTTCTACAGAGTCTTCATTCTCCGTTGGATATCCACCGGTGTTGTTCCTTTGGCAGCCAAGAAAAGAATAACAGCACGTTGATACTGTTTGAACACATTTGGTAGACACGTTTCCGGATTTTCGATCGCCCCTTACACATATCAAATTCTTTGTTTCTGAAAAATTCTGTGTAGTAGGCTACAGTCCAGATTCATTATCAAAGTGACGAGCCACCCATAAAGATAAATGAATGAGCATTAGACTATGTATAAGCTGTATACAGTGGCGGAAGGGGTTAATGATAGTATTCTGGCACGAGTTTCAAGCGAACCTATGCATCCAGCCAAGGCTAAAACATCTAGCCGGCTCGGTGCTGCGATAGACCTGTAGCAAGACACTGCAATATTAATGTCCAGTTGTCAGTGGCTGATTTAGTAACCACACAGTGTAGCACAATTCGGGCTTATACAGCCAAGAACGTTATATTAACCTACCTCTCGTCGTAACACACCACTCTGGACGGATTATAAATGCCCATCCCCCCCCCCCCCCCCCTCCCCCAGCGCATCTGGTAGCGGCATTCCTTCGCCGGCAGTGTCAATTCGACTGATGCAGTCTATGTGCCAGTCAGATACGTGGGTACCCTACTCATCAAGCAACTATAACAACCACTGATTTATGAGCCATCACCTAGCCCTGATTCTTCCTGAATACGCACTGGACCCGCCGTGACGTACCACCCAGTGGGTGCGTTTGCCTGACACGCTAGCCAGTCTCCAAGGGTCCACGGCTCAACGTGTGGCCCGTGCACTTCTCACCAGCGTCACAGAACGCCAATGGCATTCCACAACTTGCTTGGCTTGGCTTTGCACCAATGCTCAGAAGACGATTTGCGCCAGCAAGGTCGATGCAGGCTACCACCCGCCACTGTATCAGCGGTGAGCTAGTGGTAACAATGAGTGGCTCTGGGCTGCTATCATCAAAGGACACAATGGAAAGCTGCAAGTAATAAAGAACGTTCCTGTCGAGTAAACATTATTGAGTCCCTGTTCGCTGTGGAGAATCCATACCACAACTCGCCGCTAATGCATCTCTACAGGCAGAAGCTATTGGCAGGTAATACACATGTAATAAGCCGCTGTGGTGAACAATGTGTTGAAAAGACTACTGCACACTCTTTGAGTTCAGTGATGTAATACTAGCGACTTAACCATTAATGAACTGCTACATCAAAGGGTGGTGTTAGTGGGGATATTCATATTTAATATCGCCTTTTATGTCAAGCGGTAAGAATGCTACTAGATGATGCCGCCAGCTGCCTGTTATATTTGTTGTTGTCGCTATCGTTCTGGCACTGATGTCGAGTGATGTACGTTACAGTCTTGAACAGTACCCGTGTTGCTCCTGCCTGTTGTCTGATGTCATGCAAAAACACCTTCCTTCTCTTGTAACCCAGCGAACAACTGGCCTGGCCCAACTATTACCCGTTAGCTTGGATACATATCGCTCCCACATCTTTTTAGTGTTCGCTACACTCCCAGCTGCACCTTCCATAATAATCTGTTCCCTAATCATTATGGTTGTTTTGTTGTCTTTCTCATTCATTACCAACATTTATCACTCCGTTGCTTGCTAAGAAATTTTAAGTTTTTGATTATCTGTCACAGTAGAGGTGCATATCTCCCAGCCCTAGATAAAAAGCACTAACACGTATAAATTGTAAATTTTTAGTGCAGGTGCATCGGAGCCCTAGAGTTCAAAACGCTGTTTAGTTTACTAAAGGATCCCAAGACATTTTTGCTTCTCTGTTCACTTCTTTTCCTACGCACGCAGTCCATATCCCGAAAGCCCTAAATTCATAATTTCATCAATTGGATGGCCTTACGCCAGAGTGAACTAACTACAAATTTGGCGAAATCCAGTTTTTAACCTATTTGATATAATCGATACTCTATGCCAGAGTGACATAATGTTCCAGGCATTGCAGGCCACAATATACTAGGTTGGTACTACTTGTGCCTGAACAACTAACGAACACTTCATTCAGCAAAGTGAACTAAGTCAGTTGTCAAAATGGCGGCCCAAAGTGTTGATTTTGTGTCAGATGTGCTCAAAACAGTGATTTGGATGTAGAAAGTGGTTCAAGTGATGATTTTTTGCCCTCGTCTAGTAGTGATAGTATGTAAATTCGTAGAATTTCTTGAAATTTTGTTACTAAATAATGAAATATAGGTTGTAACCTATACTCGTAATTTTCACTTAATTTAATAAACCAACTACTCGAAGCATTGAGATGCTGCCATCTATGTCTTAAGCATACAACTAAGTACTAATCTACGAACTATGCTAAACAGAGGGCATTATGTGATTGATGTACACTGAAATCTAGCGTATTTGGACAGACGCGCTAATGGAGTTGATTCGGTCTGGCATATGAGAAATCTTATTAATTATCTTCTGGGATAGCGTGAATGAAACATTAAGCTTTAACTAATAACACAGAGCTGCGCATTGTTAACTCGCTTATATGTGACTTGAGCTGTTCTCATCAATGATCTGTCACGAAATATAAGTACTAGAATAACATTAACAAAAATTTGTTTAATTTTTCAATTTTTTTGTTTCAGGAGGTGTAAGTAAATCCAGAAAAAGAACTTTCAAGAAGAATGGTAAACCTGGGAAACTGGAGAAGAATGAAAGAAAAACACGAAGAAAGAGTGGGAAATCGTATGTTTCAACAACAGGGGGAAATACACATGGAAAAAGTTTTAAAGAATACTCCTACAGTTGCAAAAATAAATGTTTTGAAAAAGTTTCTGTGGAAGAGCGAAGACGATTTTTCGATCTGTATTACGAAGAGGGATCTTTCGAAAGATAAAGTACAATACTTGGACGGTCTATGAAATCAATGCCAGTGATGGACAGAAGGGTTAGTTCTGAAAACTTCAAAAGACATTGATCTAGAAATTACTTTATTCCTACAGATTTAGTTAATGTTAAAGTGTGTAAAGATATGTTGCTGAAGACACTGTGTATTGATAGTGCTGAAGTACACAGATCCATTCAAAAAGTTCAAACGGGTGATGTACAGGATAAAAGGGATAGACACAAACCACATAACAAACTCCCAGAGTAAAAGATCCAGCATGTCAAGAACCACATACAGTAAATAAATTCCATCGACATAAAAGTCACTACTGCAGGAAGGAGAGTTCAAATAAACTATTTCCGCAGAGTTTAAATTTAAGCTTGACGTACAGACTCCACAAACGAAAGATGCAAGAAGACAATTTAGAGACAAATTGTGTCTCATTCTTTTTATGAAAAAGTTTTTAGAAGAGAATTCAACTTGGGATTCAAGCCTCCTCGTAAAGATACTTGCAAGAAGTGTGATATGTTTGAAATAAAATCAAGATCACTTATGACCGAAGAAAAACTCCTGAAATCTTAAAAACACTTCAGGATGTGCAAACAGAAAAAGAATATCATCAGCGGCAGGTTGATCTTGCACAAGAAATCATGAAAAGAGACATAGAAACGGCAAAGGATGGAGAATGTACTATGCTTTCTTTTGACCCCCAGAAGACTTTTTCTCTTCCAAGCGTGCCAACTGGTAATGTATACTATAAATGACAGCTATCTTGTTTCAACCTCGGCATACATGACTTGGAAACATCCAAAGACACAATGAATGTTTGTCATGAGGGTATAGCAGGACGGGGAACCGATGAAATAGGTTCCTGTATTCTGATGTATGTAAATGAGCATCATGTGAAGGAAATGGTTATACTTTGGTCTGACTCATGGGAGGGTCAAAATATAAGTATAAAATAAGTAAGTCGATTGATGCATTTCATACAAGATCTCAACGAGATTGTTCAAAAATTTAAAATTCCAGGACATAGTTATTTGCCCAACGATACTGACTTTGGCCATATTGAGAAGCATCAACATATTTACCACCATAGTTAACTCCAAAATACAATAAAACTTGCAGAATTAAAAAATAAGCTTTTGAAGTAGTAGGGATGGAAACAAAAGACTTATTCTTCAGAAAACGTTACATCGACATTAATCATCAGAAAAAAGGTTGAAGGTCACCGTGTGTCATAGATGAATATGAGATATATCCATGTCTGTAAAGAAAATCCAAATATTATGGAATTCAATATACTCACAGTGAGGAAATGAAGTTTCACTAGGTCAGCTTTACAAAAAGTATTAGAGACCGAGTAACTGAGCTTCATAACATATTTCTAAAATTGAAATATCCTACAGGAAAATCATTGACTGCTACAAAGCTAGAAGACCTTAACTCTATACTTCGTCTAATTCCTCCAATATCCCATCAATTTTATAATAGTTTACCAAGCAGCAACCAAGAAGCAGGAGACTCTAGTAAAGATGTCTATGTGGATGAAGTGTAACATCATGTTTAACGAATAATTCAATATAATACTCAATGCATGTAAATAAATTACTATTGGTTTGAAAAGTTCAAAAATCAACATATTTTGAAGACGTTGTGATTATTTAATATTTTTTTTTTTTAATATTTATTTATTTCAAGGCAGATCCGAAACCCGAACGTTTTGAAGAATATAGAAAGCTACGGAACAGAGTGAAACAATGCATTCGCAATGCCAAAATCAGGCACGCTCGCTCCCTCGTATGCAGCGATCTGACACCCACGACTCTATGGAAGAATCTCCGTAGCTTGGGGGTCGGAAAGGCAAAATCGGAAACTACTTTTCATGTGTCAGCTAACGAATTAAATGAATTCTTCTCTGCACCTCTGAATACCAGCACGGCTGATGATTTCCGTCCACAAGAATCCCCAAACAGGATAACTAACAACTATACCTTTCATCTAAAACATGTAACAACAAATACGGCAAGAAAAGCAATAATGAGAATCTCTTCTGATGCAATAGGCAACGACAGTATCGGTATAACCATGATTAAGAATGTTGCTGATATCTTAGTACCTGTCTTAACTGACATATTTAATTTTTCCCTCGTGAACGGAATATACCCCACTGCATGGAAAAGAAGCATAATTCGACCCATCCCTAAGGTCGAAAACCCGCAACTGCCTAGTGATTACCGACCAATTAGCATACTGAATGCTGTTTCCAAAGCACTGGAATATATTGTTCATGACCAAATCACTGAACACTTGCATGAATTCAGTCTATATGACAAATTTCAATCCGGTTTCCGTAAACATCACAGCACAAACACTGCTCTAATTAAAGTAACTGATGACCTGAAATATGCCATCGACAATCGAAAGGCAACAATATTGACGCTACTGGACTTCAGCAAAGCTTTTGACACTGTTAACTTTGACATATTACTCAGAAAAATGCAACAGCTTAATTTCTCTGATAGTGCAATGAGATGGTTTGAAAGCTACTTAAAAGACAGACAGCAATGTGTTGTCTGCGCAAATGAAAAATCTTCCTGGAAACATGTTTCTTCGGGAGTGCCACAAGGATCAGTCTTAGGACCACTTTTGTTTTCTTTATATGTCAACGATATTTCGTCGGTTTTGTCCTCCTGTAAACATCATTTCTATGCCGACGACCTCCAGCTCTATCTCAGCGTCAGACCTGAAGACGTAAACACTGCAATCGCTCTGATGAATGATGATCTGTCTTCAGTAGTGACATGGGCGAAAAACCTGGGGCTTAAATTAAATGCAAAAAAGACGCAAGTAATCTTAATAGCCCATCAGAAATTAATAAGTTCAGATTTCCGCGAACGGCTACCTCCTATTCTGCTCGAAGGTACTCCAATACCATATCAGAAAACAGTGAAGAACTTGGGTGTAACTTTGGACGAGCATCTCAACTGGGCGGAGAATACAGTCGCAGTGTGCCGAAAAACGTCTGCTTGTCTCTATGCTCTCAAAAAGTTTCGGAACATATTCCCACAGGACTTGAAACGCCAGCTCGTGCAAGCACTCGTTCTACCGAACCTCCACTATTGTGATGTGATTCAACAAGGCATGAGTAGTGAAAACAAAAGACGGCTAGAGCTAACCATGAATGCCTGTGTGCGTTACACCTGCAACATTCGCCGATATGATCATGTTAGTGCTTCATACTCCGAGCTAGGGTGGCTGCGGCCGGACAAACTGCGTGACTACCACACTCTATGTCTACTTCACCGACTCCTCATCGCGCAAGCACCCCAGTACCTAGCTTCAGAGATTAAAATCCTGTCATACCATCATAATCGAAACACGAGGTCACTCTTATCTGGTATCCTAACTGTGCCCACTCACAAAACAAAAACTTTTGCAAACTCCTTCTCAGTTGCCGCTGTCCGCCTCTGGAACAAACTGCCCCTTACCTTGAGGAAAATTCAATCTCCTGTTGCTTTTAAGAAGAAGTTGAAGCATTTCCTACTATCATCCGCATAAAATTCTCCACAAAATTAATGTGCAAGGCAAATCCTCTCATCTGTCAAATAGCAAAGCTAGTGTCTCCTATCTTGCTATCTTGCTCCTCTTCATCTATCTCTATTAGACACGCAGTCTCCTTTTCCTTTATATTTTCCTTAATTATGTTTCATCATGTCTCTCTATTCTTCTCCTCGCTTCACCATGAGTCTCCCTCATACTCCCTGCTGCCAGCACTCCTATCTTAAATCTTTCTCTTCCATAATGTATTTTTCGAGGTGTACCTTTCTAATTGTTTATCTCACTTTTTGTATTAGATGTAGTTTAACATGCCTACTGAAACATATGACTGTAAAATAAGTAGAATGTCTGGTTAGATGTAAGAGAGGGCCTGATGGCCCTAATCTTGCCAGGTTAAATAAATAAATAAATAAATAAATAAAAAAGTTCAAAAATCAACATATTTTGAAGACGTTGTGATTACTTAAAGTTGTAAAAGGTTAGTATTAAGACAGTTCCCTAAGGAAACAAAACTTTAAAAATGTGTACCAAATGCTGTTTATGACCTACAATAACAGTTATATTTGCAATTAATATTTGTGAATCATGTTTGAAAAAGCAACAAATATTGAGAAGTGTGTATAATGAATGTAATTTACTCCAACTGGAATCCCAAAGTAAATTATCCGATATACAGTACTGTCGGGAATTTAAGACTCAGTTATCCCAAATCGTGAATTTTGTAGTTGCCTCACTCTGAGGTAATACCGTCCTATTCGTTTGAAAACAGTTCGAATTCGACCCATTAACTCACAGTCCTCCATTTTCCCAGTTTAACATTCCGAAAGTATTCCTCCACAACTGCTGAGAACAGCTGTGGCGTAGTGAATCTCCTTGTATGGTTTATGTTTCAGTTCTGAATTACTCATTATCCTGATGAAATCTAATGGAAGCAATAGCAGTGTAGGTATAATTCTGTTGAATTATCCGTATTTTTTGTAAACCAAAGATCAAGCACTCAAGCTCTATCTGAATGATTGCTATAAATCGTTCCGAATATAACTAACATTTTGCAGTCAGAACAGCATTTTATTCAGTAAACATATCATAAAGCTGATTTCAAAGCGAACAGAATGGCGATCTGTAAGCGCTTCCGAATTCTGTTTTGATCCACCGAATTTTACCGAAAATTGGCCTTCAGTATCATTGGAATTGCTTCTAGTGATAATTTGATTTACAAGAAACTTTTGTAATTTATTAACGCTATAAGATTGTCGTTACAAGCTATCAAAGGAAAGTTCAGGAGAAGGTGGCCAGTTCTGGAGAGTTTATCAGCGGCAGAGCAGTTACTAGCTCAGTGGCGGTAGCTTGGAATGACAGTTTCGGGTGTTGCTGTACATTTTCGTTTCTGATAATTAGCATGGTCTCAACACTAAGAACGATCATATTCACATTGCACACGTTTATTTTGTGTTTAATAATAATATTAACGTTATGTAAGATTTCTGTATATTATTGAAACCATTCAAATTAGCTCAGATAGAGATTTGCATCTGTAATACTGGATAAAAGGACTACAAGTGGATTTGAGAGATAGCTTGATTCCTGTTCGACTTTATGCTAACAGCTAACCATAGATACAGCTCAAGTGATTATATATATATATATATATATATATATATATATATATATATATATATATATATATATATTACTCCTGGAAATTGAAATAAGAACACCGTGAATTCATTGTCCCAGGAAGGGGAAACTTTATTGACACATTCCTGGGGTCAGATACATCACATGATCACACTGACAGAACCACAGGCACATACACACAGGCAACAGAGCATGCACAATGTCGGCACTAGTACAGTGTATATCCACCTTTCGCAGCAATGTAGGCTGCTATTCTCCCATGGAGACGATCGTAGAGATGCTGGATGTAGTCCTGTGGAACGGCTTGCCATGCCATTTCCACCTGGCGCCTCAGTTGGACCAGCGTTCGTGCTGGACGTGCAGACCGCGTGAGACGACGCTTCATCCAGTCCCAAACATGTTCAATGGGGGACAGATCCGGAGATCTTGCTGGCCAGGGTAGTTGACTTACACCTTCTAGAGCACGTTGGGTGGCAGGGATACATGCGGACGTGCATTGTCCTGTTGGAACAGCAAGTTCCCTTGCCGGTCTAGGAATGGTAGAACGATGGGTTCGATGACGGTTTGGATGTACCGTGCACTATTCAGTGTCCCCTCGACGATCACCAGAGGTGTACGGCCAGTGTAGGAGATCGCTCCCCACACCATGATGCTGGGTGTTGGCCCTGTGTGCCTCGGTCGTATGCAGTCCTGATTGTGGCGCTCACCTGCACGGCGCCAAACACGCATACGACCATCATTGGCACCAAGGCGGAAGCAACTCTCATTGCCGAAGACGACACGTCTCCATTCGTCCCTCCATTCACGCCTGTCGCGACACCACTGGAGGCGGGCTGCACGATGTTGGGGGCGTGAGCGGAAGACGGCCTAACGGTGTGCGGGACCGTAGCCCAGCTTCCTGGAGACGGTTGTGAATGGTCCTCGCCGATACCCCAGGAGCAACAGTGTCCCTAATTTGCTGGGAAGTGGCAGTGCGGTCCCCTACGGCACTGCGTAGGATCCTACGGTCTTGGCGTGCATCCGTGCGTCGCTGCGGTCCGGTCCCAGGTCGACGGGCACGTGCACCTTCCGCCGACCACTGGCGACAACATCGATGTACTGTGGAGACCTCACGCCCCAAGTGTTTAGTAATTCGGCGGTACGTCCACCCGGCCTCCCGTATGCCCACTATACGCCCTCGCTCAAAGTCCGTCAACTGCACATACAGTTCACGTCCACGCTCTCGCGGCATGCTACCAGTGTTAAAGACTGCGATGGAGCTCCGTATGCCACGGCAAACTGGCTGACACTGACGGCGGCGGTGCACAAATGCTGCGCAGCTAGCGCCATTCGACGGCCAACACCGCCGTTCCTGGTGTGTCCGCTGTGCCGTGCGTGTGATCATTGCTTGTACAAGTATGGTGGGTCTGACACACCGGTGTCAATGTGTTCTTTTTTCCATTTCCAGGAGTATATATTATATCTGTGCCTTTATCATTGTTGCGTACTCAACTTAGTTTCCCGCTTCTAGAGGGTCAAAAATTCGTTAGTTTGAGTGACATGTTAGCGTAAATAACTACAACCTACCAGTCGTCCGCCGATAAGCTTAACAAGCATAGTCTCTCAATCATGATCCTCGTTTTGACCGGTAATCAGTCCCTGGACGTCCTAGTACACGATGGAGGAACCGGGCCACGTGCCACCATCTCAGAGGCGCCTGGCTCATCGGCTATTCCCGTGCAAGCGTCGGTCGTGGGAAGTGCGGAGGCCTTGCCCTCCTTATAAGGTTTCCTTCCGAAACTCGCACTGCCGGAGCTGTCTGCCCGTGGCTAACCGGCCATCGGTGCTCTCACACGTCTCCTGTGGCCAATTCACTGCTAGCAAATCAGAGAGAAATCTCTCCGCTCTTCATTCTGGCCGATGTGTCCATACAAACCTGATAGTTGTGTGTACATCCACACCAACGGTAGCGGTGCAGTAAGGCAGTATGCTTCGCTACATGTATGTCTGCAACTACATGACTGCCCTGCAGTTCATTCGTGATGACTGGGTGTTGTCCTTAGGTTAGTTAGGTTTAAGTAGGTCTACGTTCTGGGGGACTGATGACCATAGATGCTAAGTCCCATAGTGCTCAGAGCCATTTGAAACTTTTTTTTCTGCATTTCATTATTAAGTGCCGGGCAGGGGGATCACGGCCCAACTTGTCTTGGGGTCCACTCTCGAATAGCATGGGAAAAACGATCACTTAAATCTTTACGTGTGAGCTCTGATTTCTGTTAATCCCTGTATGGTTCGGACTCAGCATGCATGCAAGTCTAAAAGAACAGGCACTGCTCTGAACATTGTAGCTCTGGTAAATATTATGAAATGGAATCGCATTTTGTGAATCTGTATTGACGTCAGCTGTTTACAACACATGAAAATTTATGCAGGACTCGAAACCGGATTTCCCACTTAACAAGCACATCCGAGCACATCCCCTATAAGGATCCAAACTTCCATATGTCATGGAGTCCACAACCCTTACGCTCACACATCGCCTGTTTGTCTGACAGGGAGAGACAAATATTTTGTGATCATTTCAGCACGTCGTGGTTACAATGTTTGTGGTTATACAGTGTCGGTATCTTCATATTAGTCATGTCCTTCAGAAATGTGCGAGCGTATGTGCTACAGACTCCCCGACACATGGAAGTTTGGCTCGGTCCTGGAAGAGTGCTCGGATAGCTGAAGGGGTTAAAACGATCGTTCACGATAAGCGAAAACTCCGGTTTCGAGTCCCGGCCTGCACAAATTTTCATATGACATCAGTCCAGATTTGAAAAATGCAAATCCATTTCGTAAGATTTGCATATCCCTGCATGTCCACGTTACATACACAGCAGTCTCCTCCTGGGCAGGAACCTAATTTATTCATTGTCTTTTCCTACGCTGTACATCCATGCCTAGACACAACGTTACAAGGTCCCTTTTGCTTAGTTCTCATCGCATTTTAATTTTCTCCCGTACTCTCAGTTTCGAAATATCACATATTCTTTTTTATAGATATTCTCTTTGATAACAGTCCTATATCTCATAAATACACTGCTGGACATTGAACAAAGAACAAAAAAAGGTTACGTCTTCTGCCTACACAGTATAGTAGGAGGAATATATAATTTAATGTGAAGGTGATCAGGGTTTAAGAATGTCCTAAGTTTTGTACACAGAGCTTTCATGCGTGATTCCATTGTGCTCCAACTGTGCACAGTTTATCAATTGTGATGCGCTTGTCAGCTCTACGAGCGCCGCTCCAGATTCTGCCCATTTGATTCCGAGCAGACGGCCAACCAACATTGTTTCATCTTCATAGTGGGCGAGCCACTATAGATGTTGCCTTCCTACATTCAGCCTACCCTTCAGTTTACAGGAGCACACCCACGCGCCACCTATCCAGATGGGATACAAAACAGTCTGACCTCTCTGTCGCTTGTCGCGTGGCGTTGACTTTGGCCTCTTGGGAGTCCAATTCACTGGAGCAGCCGTCTAACGGAACGGTACACAGCTGTCCTATTACGCCCACGATCCTGCACCTGTCGAATTCCGACACATATTGGTAGCAGCTTCCCTTTCTTACACGAGGCATAACACGACCCTCTCATAAACAAACAACACAAAATGTTATTTCTCAATCAGAAATTCGCTACATAAATTTAGACAATGCACAGGGTGGGCCAGAAGCCCCAGCACCTTTGTTATCCCTGTTTAGCATCAACAAGTCAAATGTTATTATGCACGCTGGTAGTTAGTCGAGATTTATTTTATAGCCATGGTAGGCGTCAGCTGTCACAATTACACTATCATGGAGCGCTTAGTGACAAGTGTATGGGTGTACAAACGGCAAAACATTTGGCAGACAATGAGACAGATTAAGGGAGCATTTCAGGAAAGATTTTATAACCTCAACCGCTAAAGGCAACACTCCTGGATTGGAAAAGACATGTTTTTGTTTTTGGCAATGATAAAGACGGGCTGTGGAGTGGAAGGAAGGAGACACGAGGAGAAACATGTGCCGGAGTCTCTGTTTCATTCGAACAATCTCCTATGAAGTAAACACGTAAACGCGCTTCGGGATTCGGCATACCGAGGACACGAATGCGAGATTACATGAAAAAACACCTTAACATAAGATTATTTCGACCGACGTTCGTAAACGAGTTTTCGGGTACAGACCGAAATGGGCGCGGTTTGGCATGCCGTGTTTGTTAACTCAATTTCCAAATGCAGTGAACCGTGCCAAGATTATGTTTGCAGATGAATGTGCCATTTATCGCAGCTCATGTACTACAAATATCGTCGTTTGGACCAAAGAGAATCCTCACTACACAGCAGAGTTAGAAAGGAACCTTGTTCACGTAATGATATGTGCAGCGATGGCCTAACATCTGCTTGGACCGTACGCTTTTAAAGGGGCTGTGAATGGCGCAGATTATTTACACAAGATAAGAACATGGTTAATACCCCATCTTGAGGAGATGGGCCTCGCAGAACGCTTGTGGTAGTAGCAAGACGGAACATCTCCTCACTACGCTCTTGCAGTGCACGAGTTCCTAAATGCGGGTAGGCAGTAACACCAACCTTCCTTGAAATGGCTACCAAGAAGTCCTGACCAGACCACACACAACAACTTGTTATGCAACAAACGAAGAACTGCGCAGTGCTGTTCAGAATACATTTCGCGCTCAACACCAGACATGCTGAAAAATATGTCAAGAACAACATGGAGGCGTATGAAAATGATTTTACAGCATGACGGGAACATATCGATATACTGGACACTTAATATGCAAGTAAGTACATGTACTAAAACAAATCAATTAGCATTCGATATTCGGAGGTACGGGGACTTCTCGTCGGCGCACATGTCATTTTGTTACTGTTACTTGCTTTGGACTCTTGCATATCCACGACTATAGTAGTACATTTCATGCCAATTGAACATCTGTTTCGTATCCCGTTACACTATTACTTTTTAATCCCATGCGGATTTTGCACGTCTGAATTTCTGTTTTCTGTAGACGCGTCAAAAAGCCAAAAAGTATAAAATAAACTTCGATCCTATCAACTTCTAAAGTAACCCTGTCTTGCCGTATAATTAAAATTGCTGAATAACTGTCGTAATAACAGAACAGTCCCAAATCTGTCTGTGCACATAAGACGTAGAGTCATTTTAAGATATTGCAGACGACAGGTGCTAGATATATTATCTTAAGTTTTTCGCTGCAGTAGTTAATGTTGTTCGCTGTCCTGAAAATAAACAACGTGTGATGTCGCCGACTCGCTGTTCACGAACAATATGTTAATCTTCCTCATGGTCTCACATTTCTGGAATAATTCATCATCAAAGAAAATGGACAGTAATAAGGTATAAACGAAATTCTTTCAAAATGGAAAACCAACTGAAATCACCACAGTATATATTCTTTCACTCCTGAATTAGAGTACAACAGTTTTTCGAATATCTTCCTACATCGACAACATTTCCACGGAGACAAGTTACAGTCTTGCCTGCTCTCGACCGATCATCAACACGGTTACAATAAAACTTCTCTCCTCCGCCGCTCACTACCAACTACTCTCAGCGAAAGTAACGTAGACCGAACATACAAAACTCTTACATCATATCGATATTTGTTCACGGATAACAAGTATGTAGAATACACTATATCGAATAATAACTGCATTTTTGTTAGGTTCTAATAACTACTTAGCTTCAGAAATAATAAATTATAATGGGTTTTTGACAGTTTTGGATGTTGATAAGGCCAAAATTCTCTGCTCACAACTAGTAAGTGGAAACATAACTAGTCACATACTGGGTTTCACTCTGGTAACTCGAAAATACAAAGACGTAGGCTTTTGGAAGTAAAAGAAGTATGGGTCCCTAAATATCGAAATAAATCAATAATCCCAGACTGAGAAAATATGCTTTGCCAATGTCACAAAATATTATAAGAACGAAAGGTGTATCATGTTGTACATTATTTACAGCCGTATCGCCGTCCACTACACTCCACAATTACACAGGTAGAAGCAACATGTAAGTGTAACGTATTCCTGATTACGCAGGAAGAATTTAAATATGAGGTATCCAGCTGTGTTTTGTTTAGTAGTATTAGATGAAATACTTTTTCTCGATAACATTTTGGATTATATATGCTATCTGTAATTTTCATAAGCCGTGACCTAGAGTATTGGAACTAGGTTTCTCAATGACCAAACGAACCTCACTCATCATCTATTGTTAACTTTTCCCTTTGGCGCTATAAAATATGATGCATGCTAGTTTTTTCTTAATTTTTGCCTTTTTCAGTGTCGCGTACCAGAAGCGTATTTCCTTAAAAAAAAAATAAAAAAATGAAAAACTCTAACAAGAGACATTTCAAAACCCGTGGTGCTGCAGTTGTAACGTCTAGCAATTGTAATATCGTATATCACACCTCCCCCGGCTGCGACATAACTGCTTCCGTCCTGTTTCGTAGTTTTATGACGTGTTTTCATTTTTATTTTTTTCGTTAGATATCCCTTACCATCGATTAGGTACTCATTCCAGCACCAGTATTTTTAATGCTTTCTCGTTTTACGTTGTCTACTGGCCATTAAAACTGCTACACCAAGAAGAAATGCAGAAGATAAACGGGAATTCATTGCACAAATATATTATACTGGAGCTGACATGTGATTACATCTTCACGCTGTTTGGGTACATAGATCCTGAGAAATCAGTACCCAGAACCACCACCATTGCCCGTAATAACGGCCTTGATAGGCCTGGGCATTGAGTCAAACAGAGCTTTGATGGCGTGTATAGGTACAGCTGCCCATGCAGCTTCAACACGATACCACAGTTCATCATGAGTAGTGACTGGCGTATTGTGACGAGCCAGTTGGTCGGCCACCATTGACAAGACGTTTTCAATTGGTGAGAGATCTGGAGAATGTGCTGGCCAGGGCAGCAGTCGAACATTTTCTGCAACCAGAAAGGCCCGTACAGGACCTGCAACATGCGGTCGTGTATTATCCTGCTGAAATGTAGGGTTTCGCAGGGATGAAATGGAGGGTAGAGCCACGGGTCGTAAAACATCTGAAATGTAACGTCCACTGTTCAAAGTGCCGTCAATGCGAACAAGAGGTGACCGAGATGTGTAACCAAATGGCACCCCATACCATCACGCCGCGTGATACGCCAGTAAGGCGATGACGAATACACACTTCCAATGTGCGTTCACCGCGATGACGCCAAACACGGATGCGATCATCATGATACTGTAAACAGAACCTAGATTCATCCGAATAAATGGCGTTTTGCCATTCGTGCACCCAGGTTCGTCGTTCAGTACACCATCGCAGGCGCTTCTGCCTGCGATGCAGCGTCAAGGGTAACCGCAGCCGTGGTCTCCTAGCTGAAAGTCCATGCTGCTGCAAACGTCGTCGAACTGTTCGTGCAGATGGTCTTGCAACCGTCCCAATCTGTTTACTCAGGGATCGAGACAGCCATGCTGATAAGATGCCTGTCTTCTCGACTGTAGTGATACGAGGCCGTTGGGATTTTTTTTTTTTTTAAAGTATATGTATATGTGAACAAAATATTTTGACTAACTAATCGTGACACTGCGAACAAGAATAACTTAGAGCATTACATACACGTGTCTCGTAATTAGTTGACGTACTATACAGCACCTGTTTAGAAATGGAAACAATTACATTCGCTTGCTTCATTTGCAACATGTCATAAACAGGTCAAAGTAAATGAAAAATGATTAAACTCCTGTACACAGACTTACACCCATTTAACTAATATGAAAACGTCGGCGCCAATGTCCAGACTTATCACCGTTTTCACGCTGGCGTAGAACATTTGGTGATGCGGAGACTGGCGTGTTCAGTAAAATACACCAGATGTACTCTGAATCAGTTCTGCTCCTGCGCTAACGGTAACCACCAAGTCCTGTTCATCCTCCGTTGATGTTGCATACACGCTGTCTTTCGTGGCACCCCAAAGGAAAAAATCGGGCAGTGTGAAGTCTGGCGAACGTGGAGGCCACCGCGTTGGTACGTCTCCCAGGAAACGTCCTGCCTAGGTTACCTCGGACAGCGTGTGCAAAATGTGGAGTTACATTATCATGTTGGAACCAAAGGTTGTGCTTAATTCCAAGCGATATATCGTCCATGAAAAAAAAAATGATCCTATGGCATTGATGGCCGGGAGGCCCCATTCGGGGAAGTTCAGCTGCCGAGTTACCAGTGTTATTTCAGGTGACGGCACACTGGGTGACTTGCGTGTCGTTGATGATCAATGATGATGTGCACAGCACAACACTCAGTCCACGAGCGGAAAAAGTCTGCAACCCAGCCGGGAATCGAAACCGGGACAGCTGCATGATAGGCAAACTAGTTACCACTCAGCTACGCAGGCGGACATCCTTCAGGACTGGAGGCAATACTTGCTACAAAAAGATAAAGTACATGGAGCATCCAATGATAAAATTTGGGGGCCAATTAAAGAGAAATTCACAGTTCCTGCCCACATGTTTACAGCATGTTTTATGAGCGTGTCGTACGTTGCATGAGTTTTTCATAATGACTAAACTCGGCTGTTGTGTGAATTGGAAAATACCTTCACGGGTAAAAAAAGCCTCGTCTGTAAACAACACACGTTCACGGAAATGCGTCTGTTGTGCTTCTCGCTGTAGAAACCAGTTAAAAAATTCCAAAGGCCTAGAGAAGTCGTCGGGACTCACACCTTGTACCTGTCGTCGCTGGAAAAGATATGCACCAATCTAATGAACGATATTCCAGACTTGACGTTGGTCCACGTCGAGTTCATGCAGTGATTCATCTGGCACTTGTCGTTGGATCTAGCTGTATGCGATATGACACGTCTTCGTCAAACTGAACTGTACGAACAATGCGTCTCCTACCTGTGCCATGTTTATTACCCAGCAAAGAACTTTTCGCTCTCACCTGCCTGTCAACTGACACAGAAGTATATTTGTGAGGCATTATTGAGTAAAGAGCAGTGTGTTTACATCTGGCAAACATAAGCAAATTTCAAACTTGAAAACCGCCACACAACTGGACTGATGATGCATGACCGTAGTGGTCGCGCGGCTCCAGATTGTAGCGCCTAAAAACCGGTCGGACACTCTGGCCGGCCATCGTTTCTATATTCGAATTCCCTTATTCGATGCTGCTTTTCTGCTCTGAACGTTTGGTGAAATTGTTTTCCGTAGCCTGTAGACGCATTTTGTGCAAGCCAAACGTTTTTGCCGTCTGTGCCCTACAGTACTTAATTATCTAAAAAACGCTGAGCTTGTGTCCGTATCCGCCGGAAGGTGACCCGAAGTTCCTCAGCGACATACACTTGCCTATATATCTGACAATTCCTAAATAATATAATTTTAATCGCTAGTTATGCCCATCCTATTTCATCCGGCCTCTGTGACCCAGCGGTTCTAGGTGTTTCAGTCCGGAACCGCGCTTTGCTACGGTCTCAGGTTCGAATCCTGCCTCGGTCATGGATCTGTGTGATGTTTTTAGGTTAGTTGTGTTTAAGTGGTTCTAAGCCGAGGGAACTGATGACCTCAGATATTAAGACTCATAGCGCTTAGAGCCATTTGAACCATTTTTTTGCAATTAAAAAGGTATACAGCACGTTTTGAAAATGTGGTTGTTCAGTGAACCCAGGTGGAGGTATGGAACATGTGAAAAGTTTCGTTAAAGTAGGACTAGTGAGGAGTATGGTTGGTTGGTTGGTTGGTTGATTTGGGGGACGGGACCAAACAGCGAGGTCATTGGCACCATTGGGTCTGGGAAGGACGGGGAAGGAAGTCGGTCGTGCCTTTTCAGAGGAACCATCCCGGCATTTGCCGGAAGCGATTTAGGGAAATCACGGAAAACCAAAATCAGGATGGCGGGAAGCGGGTTTAAACCATCGTCCTCCCAAATGCGAATCCTGTGCGCTAGCCACTGCGGCACCCCGCTTGGAAGGAGGATGATGGATTTGAAAAACCCCAACTGTATTCAGATGAAATATACGCAGGATAACGATCACCGTGGAAAAATACAATCAATCGACCATTTGCTTTTACATACCAAACGGATACGACAGACAAAATAAAATTACAAAATATTGTTGTTACTTACTGAAGCAAAGTCTTATGAGTGGAAGAGCACTGAGATAAGTCACTTACAACTTGGCTGATTAAGTTAGAAATGGATGCTGATATCCACTCGCTCTAAAGAAGTCGAAAGGGTGAACAAAGGCCTAACATTCCTCACGACAAATAGGCTACAAATGCTAATGTGTAATGCAGGAACTCTGTATTTGCGGAAGGTCTTTGACACAGTTCCTCGCATGGAGTATAGTATCAGTTGTGAGACTGGATTCGCGATTTCCTGTTAGCAAGGTCACAGTACAAGTAACAGACGGAAAACAGAGTAAAAGAGAAGTGTTATTTGTCGTTCCCCAAGTAAGTGTAACAGGCCCTCAGCTGTTCCTGACCTACATCAACGATTTAAGCAGCAGTTTGCTCAGTCTGCTTACATACATCTACATGACTACTCTGCAATTCACATTTAAGTGCTTGGCAGAGGGTTCATCGAACCACAATCATACTATCTCTCTACTATTCCACTCCCGAACAGCGAGCGGGAAAAACGAACACCTAAACCTTTCTGTTCGAGCTCTGATTTCTCTTATTTTATTTTGATGATCATTCCTACCTATGTAGGTTGGGCTCAACAAAATATTTTCGCATTCGGAAGAGAAAGTTGGTGACTGAAATTTCGTAAAAAGCTCTCGCCGCGACGAAAAAGTCTATGCTGTAATGACTTCCATCCCAACTCGTGTATCATATCTGCCACACTCTCTCCCCTATAACGCGATAATACAAAACGAGCTGCCCTTCTTTGCACCCTCTCGATGTCCTCCGTCAATCCCACCTGGTAAGGATCCCACACCGCGCAGATGATGTCATTCACCGTTTAGTAAACTCATTAAGAAATCAAGACCAATTGCAAAATGATCTAGACACCACATCTGTTTGGTGCTAAAAGTGGCAATTGTGGCTGAATAAGGAAAAGTGTGAGATCATCCACATGAGTAGCAAAATAAATCCTTTAAATTTAGTTTAGGCATAAAGCACACACATTTAAATACTGTCAGTTTAATTAAATACTTGAGAATTACAATTATGAACGACTCAAATTCGAACGTCACATAGATAAAGTTGTGGGGAAGGCAAAACAAAGACTACGTTTTATTGGCTTACTACTTCCAGTTAGAAGGTGCAACAAGTCTATTAAAGAGATTGCCTGCACTTCGCTTGTCTGTCCTCGATTACAGGATTGCTATGGGGTACGGGATCCTTACCAGATAGGGTTGACAGAAGACATAGAAAAAGTTCAGAGAACGGCACCTCGTTTTGTGTTATGGAGAAATAAGGGAGAGTGTCTCATGAATATGATACGTAAGGTGGTGAGGCAATCATTAAAACAGAGACATTTTCTTTTCGACAAGATCGCTTCACAAAATTTCAATCAACGACTTTCTCTTCTGAGTGCGAAACAGTTTTACTGTCGACAGCCTATATAGGGAGAAATGAATATCTTAATGAAATAAGAGAAATAGGAGCTAGCACAGAAAGTCTTAACAGTTCGTTCTTCGCAAGCACTGTTAGAGAGTGGAACAGTAGAGAAATAATCAGAAGGGGATATAAATAACCCTATGGTAGGTACTTAGGAGTGAATTGCATAGCAATAATGTAGATGTAGATGAATACATAGAAACCTAATTCTTCCATACCTGCAGTGCCATGCAATTTAAAATCATGTAAATGCAGTGCAAATAAGCCAGCAACAAACCCAGTGCCAAGTCGGTTCAGTGTTTCTATATCATTATCACAACACAAAGCACCTCTACTAACAGGCAAATTGGCTAGTCCGCTAGTCAGAGCAGCAGGAAGAAGGGTAGGTGGGCCTTTGTGTTTTGCCCAAAAGGCTTCCAAATCGAAATGCGCTGTGGAGAATTTTGTTTGGCCGAAAACTGACAAAGCTCTGTTATCCCGTCAAGATTTTCCTTGCAGTTCATACCCAGAGAGGCATCTTGCTAAAAGACAGGTAGGTTGACTGCTGATATTTGAGGCTAAAAAGTGAATGTCGTAGCGTACACAAATAGATGACATAAAAGCTATTTCGCATAAAAGCATGGGTGTTTCAAAATAAAAAATGCCGATGTAGATATAGGAGTAATTTGTCTATTCTTGGTGGATTTTGAGTACAGCAGACTTAGAGACGCCCTCAAATTTTTGTTCCAGATTTGCTTAAATAAAAGGTGAGTTTCAAAAGACGAGGGTTGGTACTTTAATAGTGGCAACTATTTGTTTGCAGATCGTACAAAATAGATACGTCTCAAAGTTTTACTGACCTTCAAAGTAGTCACCAGCATTGTATATAACCCGTTGCCAGCAACGTGGAAGTCGTAGGATACTCTTTGCAGTGCCAGTTGTGTTGACAGTTCGAGCGGCGCGGTGTATCCTTCCCGACGAATTTGTAGCAGTTCTGAAGCGAATGCCGTAAAGTGTTCCCTTCAGTTTAGATATCGAGTTGAACTCACGAGGGCTTGAGTCAGGGGAGTGCAGTAGGTCGTTGTTAATTGTAGGCATCAGTGATTTTATCCTTATGTTGCTGGAAGGGGAACGCAGAAAGAGAGTTATTCATAAACCAAAGAGAAGACTTTTTGAGGCAGTTACATGAGAAGGTGTACATTTCCGCCATTATACAGCGTTGTACGAAGACAACATTTTGCTCTTTTCACGTTGCAGGTACGTAACGCCGCGTCGTATTGCAGTTGTGTCAAGGTACTCGGCCATGTATAGTAGCAATACACTGATTGCGCTGTAATAAGGCTGTGACTGTAATACCCGTCTTTGATACATATACCTGTCCCAAAATGAATTGATTTTATTTGAATATTCCAATTAGGAAACTTGTGGGAGAGGATGACTGCATCGAATAAGTGCCTCAAAATAACTTGCGTCCGTCTTTATAGCAGAGAAACTGCTAAACAAAACAGAGGTCGATCAAGAACCAATTTCGTCACTGTAACCAAAATTACAAGAAAAAAATTGAAGATATGTGTTAAACCCATTCCACATTAAAATTCGCACACAGCAGTATACAAAAGACATGACGAAAATACACTCTTCCTAGTAAACTCGCACATTATCTTTTACATATTTTTCGTACTCAAACGGACCAAACTTAATCAATCAATCAGTAACAATTGATAATTTGTTGCTAATTAGCTACACGCACCAGTGTACGTGGAAACTATAGTGCGAATCAACACGCGGAACTGCGCTGGTGGTACCATCTCTTTTCCTCTGACGCAATGGATACAACAGATGCCGATAGAGAGTTATGGTCGGAATTAGACTTTAAACTTTTCGTACAGAGATTTTTTTATCACTAGTAATTTCAGGTAAGCCATTACCAACATAATTGAGTTGTTTATCTTTTGTATTACCAATAGGCGCCTACCCATTAATTTTAACTCATCTACATGTGATTCTAAGTGAGTAATAAACGAAGAAGAAAAAATTCCCTTCTTGAAGAATGTAGTCTCTGGTACGTCGCTGATTGATAGTGTCTACTCAGTACCATATTAAGCCACTTAAGAGAAAACGTTTTCATCTGTTACTGTTCGCCAATCAATTCGTACACCATTATTGCAATCAAAAAGATAATTCCGGTAAGAGCTCATTTAGAGTTGCACCGAAGTCCTTTATCCTTTTCTGATGCGATTTTGGAGTACCTTAGGTAAGCAACTTATGACTGCACTGATGATTAAAAGGCTATTAACTCAAATTTATTCTTAATTTTTCAGTACAGCGTGTTCAGTGACCATGGACGATCATCTACTCATTCATTCTCTCTTGAAATTTGCATAATGATTTTCCTATGTTTGCCGTACTTCTGAAATTTTCGTAATAAACAGAAGTGAGAAGCAATGAATCGCAACAGGTACTTCCCATCTAGCACGTGCATGTACTCTCAGTCAACGGAGTATGGTACTGGCATGGACATTTCAACTTAATTTAAAAAAAAAAGCCTTTGAGCTATGATGAAGTGTGGTACGTCATATAAATAACAGAGCTAATGGGAAAAGTAACAAATGTAAAAAAAAAAGGTAGCTCTCCCTCCATTTCCGTTACACTTGTTTTTCTTCCCAGGTTGATGGGATTTGCCACAAATTCCAGAAAATGGATGATCCTACCATCGGCCTGTAAAAGTAATAAACTAAAGTTTCGTTTTTCACTTGCAAGTCAAATGGCGAGATATTGATGATTATTATTTCCTGTTCGACGGTAGTATGAAAATAAAGGAACATTTATAAGTCTTGCGTGCATCTACCAAATGTCTTTTTTTGCGACGCCGATCCTTAATCAACTGTCGTCCTCGTTTCGACACTCGTTCCTCTCCTGCGCGACTTGTTTGGGACCGAGGTGGTATTATTCAAATTTATGCAGGCGCTGGGGAAGCCGGGCGGAACGACACCATAAATAAGGATGCGGAGCGCAGAACTGGACGGCTGCTCCATCGAATTTCTTCTCATGACGCTTCTGCCCGTTCATAAAGCTGACGTTCTTTACCAGAAAAAGGTAAAGGGCGGGTCGGCGCAGGTAGAGTAGAAGAAGTAGGGCCTGCCGTTTAGGCGAAATGAGATGAATAAATCAGGAACGGCGGCGCCGCTTAGGCATATATAGTCGCCCCAGAAAAACAGTGAGCCAATGTAAGGGAAACCGTACGAAACCAATAAGTTTAGATTGCCCCATTTTTAAGAGACTAAAACGAAATACATCTCTTTTTCTCGATATTTAATGTAGATTTACGTGTAAAAATCTCCTTTAAGAAATTCATATTTTAAAATATAACGCCACAGAATCTTCGCACAAACGGAGGCTAAATTACTCGAAATACTTGATAACTCAAATAAATGAAGGTATAATTGAAGATATAGCTTAATGTAGAAGCAATAAAGTACATTGAGCGAAAGGCTACTTACAATTTGTACAAGAACCAGACGGCAATTATAAGAGTAAAGGGGCATGAAAAGGTGTTGACAATAGAGTGAGACAGGGCTGTAGCCTAACCCCCACGTTATTCAATATGTACAATGAACAAGCTATAACGAAAACCAAAGAAAAATTTAGAGTTGGAATTACAGTTCAGAGAGACAAAAAAAAACTCTTTAGATTTGCCAATGACATTGTAATTCTCTCAGAGACAGCAAAGGATTCGTAAGAGTATTGAACGCAATTAACAGTGTGTCGAAGGGGGATGTAGTACGAACAGCGACAAGTATTAAAACAAGGTTAATGGAATGCGTTCGAATTAAATCAGGTGATGTTGATGGAATCTGATTAGGAAACGAGACATTTAAAGTAGTGTATGAGTTTTGCTATTTGAGCAAAGAAATACCTGATGATAGATAATAGAGAGCATATCAAACGTAGACTGGCAGTGGCAAGAAAAGCGTTGCTAAAGAAGAGAAATTTGTTAACATCGGGTATAGGTTTAAGGTTTAGGAAGTCTTTTGCGAAGGTATTTGCACGGAGTGTACCTATGTATGACAGTGACATACTGCTGATAAAGAGTTAACGCAAGAAGAGAATTGAAGCTTATTGAACGTGGCGCTACAGAAAAATGCTGAAGACTGGATAGCTTAACTAATGAGGAGGTACAGAATAGAACTGGAGAGAAAGGAAATCTGTGGCACTGCTTGTCTAAAAGAAGGTATCGTTTGATAGGACATAGTCTGAGACATAAAGGGATCACCAACTTAATACTGAAGCCATCTGGAAATAACTGAAAGTAAGGCTGTTTGTTTGTTGTTATTTCAATTCCGCAAGAAGAGGCGGTGAGGCAGAAATAAGACCTCTCTTTAGCCAAATGTTATTCAGAATCATAAGAACATTTAGAAAATATAAAAGCAGATGACAATAAATGATGTCTTTCAAAAAATATCTTGTATACAATTTTTACTAATATTGAAACTGAAAATGGTTCATACTGTAGATAAAACGTACTCATCGATGATAACGTTAGTGCTGCCATGGTATAATGATGTCGCTGGTGATGCACGGAAATCATTATGTAATAATATGTAACAATTGCTAGTCAACAGCAAGATCACAATTTTTACATTTACAGAAGGGCAACTTACGCTGATATAGCAATACATGAATCATTACACCGTTCAAAGACACACAAGTATGCTGCATTTAAGATCTATGCTAAACAGGGCATGAAAATCCAAAGCGCCTAGACAAGAAATTGATAGCATCAAAACAGTTCCAAGATATAATGCATACTCTGAAAAATCAATTGACAAACTATCAAAGAAAATACAGGCCAAGATCATTAATAGAAGCACTACAGGAAAAACATCTGAGACTGCATATATATTCAGAAGTATTCATTATTCAGGCACACCATCCAAAAAATTGCAAACTTATTTAGAAACGTCAATATCAAAATTTATTTCTCCATAAACAACAAACTGAGACACCAACTGAAGCCTTTAGACTTAACCACTTTGACAAATCTGCAATAGCTAACCACATGTACCTTAACAACACAGGCTAAGTGAAATCCATAAGAGCTTAACTGTACTCCATACAGATAACAATGGTAAAAAGCTTGATCTGCTAGAACAATTAGAAATAATGTTATATAAAGAAAAAGCTTCTGAAAATTTTTTGAATGAACAAACTGAGTTTAGCAGTCACAATTTCTTCAATGATTTTAAAAGTTTATTTTTTCCCCCAAAAACAAATATTTAATAATGTAACCACTTTACAAGATTTAGGCACATTTACCAAACACACAAATATTTTTATTATTGAGGACATCTATGTAAATAATAATGTAACATCTTGTAAACAGTATCTGTGTATTTGTAAAAACGCAGCATCTTCACAGCCGAAATTCATTGACTTATTTTGAAACGTGTTCGAGAATATACTGCGTCAAAATATTTCTGCAAATAGGCTGTTTAATAGGAAGTGTGTATTTGTATATAAACATTCTTTAGAGCTATACACCTACTACTACAAACAGTAACTTACTTTTCGATTTGTCTTAGTTTTATACACTTATATTTCATAATTTGGCATTTTGTAATGTAACAATGTAATCTTACCAAGCCCAGAATTAAACGAAATATTAGGTTGATACATACGTTCAAAGGACCTGAAGACGAGCCCCCAGACCTCTAAATACATCGTGCATTTTTAATAAAATCACGATTTGTGATCGAAGGCGGTTCTTCTTTATTTTTACTAAAGTAATACAGTCACGGAAGAAAACTACATAATTGGACAAAATTAAGTTAAAATGAGTATGATCATGATGGAAAGGGAATTATGAGTTTGGCGTGGCACTGTGGAACCACATATAGCAACTAAGACTCATGGAGGTGGAGGAAAGGAGAGTGAGGAAAATGGAGGGATGGTGTAAGACGAAACGTTGTGACTGGGGTTGGAAATATGTGTCTGTCTTGGGACTGGTTTCATCGTAGGGTAGCGGGAGATAGTTGAAGTTCCTGTGGAGAGGATGGGCAAGACATGAAGCTGCATGAAAGGTAATGTATGGATGTACTAGAGCAAGAGGGATTTGGATTGATGACCTGTGTGTAGTATACTGTATACTAGTACTGGGTTTTTCGATTAATGTATTGTGTCTGAAGGCGCTGCAGAAAGTGAAGAAGGCATGGGTTGGTATAGATTGTGAGATGGAGAATTTTGGAAGATGCAGAAGGTGAGTCTTAGTGCACATCATTCCAGGATTTCGAGGAACTTGTAGAATTGTTGGCTTAGGTTGCGATGGTGGTTGATGAATTTATGGGTGCAGAAATTGGTTGAATGATGTAGAACAGAAGTGCGCCATGATAGTGGTTGATTCATAATTTCGGTTGATTTCGGGCTTCGTGTAGGACGGTAAGCAAGTGTGGACTCCATCCTAATTTTCTGTCAAGGATTGGTCCTAAATACTTGGCTGTGTTAGTCAGAGGGATGGGTTGACTGAAGATGGACGTGGGGGAAGGTTTGGGTAAGGGGGTAATCTAGACTACAGAAACGTCGAATGATGTTATGGAAGACGCTGACGAATTTTCTGAGGAGTTACTTGAAGTCTGTACATATTATGCCACTCGACGAGCCCATTCATGTTGCAGGGAGGTACTTGAGAGTTGGAGGGTATTGTAGGCGCCATACGCGTATTGCAAAACGTGAGTGTATGGTGGTGGTTTGGAAATGTACCACGCACAGCAATAGGGTAAACGTAGTGGCAGGCATGGTTGACTGTAACTTATGTAAGACAGTGCTGAAGGAATGAGGGAGGGTATAGTTACCAGGAGTGCAATAGTTTGTAGACTGTAGAGCAATCCAGGATAATATACCTTCTTTTTAATATGAAGGGATATAAATATGTCGGACTTCGTTAACTTGGTTGGTGCGCAATAAGGTAGGTTAAGTAAAGAAATTCGTCGTCAGTGAAATGGTTGAGTCGAAAGCCATGATGAGTAAATGTGTGATGCAAGGTCTGAAGGATTCCTCGGTGGCGGTTACCAGAATTTTGGTCAAAACTGACGTGAGGCTAATAGTTCGATATGAGATTTCAAAAAGGGTGGTTTATAAACTTTTAAAAGAGTAGGACTTGGAATGTTTTTCATCGCTCTGCGTAGTAACCAGGGTGGAGAATCGTATTGTAAAGAATGACCAGGGTTTCATGGCAGATTCTGGGATATTCCTTGAGGTGGTGGCAGGCAATTTTATCATGACTGGGAGAAGGGTTAAGCTTTTTAGCGAGTGTTTGTGTTGTGTCTTCAGCTATCAGTGGTGTGTTTAGCCCTGTTCGTGAAGTGCTTTGTAAGTGCTGGAAGTTTGCTGCAACAGGTGGGCTATGTGCGTTTGTTCATTCATAGATATTGTGATGCACAGAGTTATCAAAGTTGAGATCTTGAGGAATGGTGAAAGTGTTTTCCAGGAATAATAGTATTTCGGTTTGGTGAGGTTGCCACCAGAGTGGAGTCTGTTGCTTTGTAGCATGGCATATGAGGAATGGATATTTTTTATTCTCGAGAGCCGATGGAATGTTTTCCGGTACATTATAGAGTTTATAGGTGATTCTTTTAATTTAACGCTTGTCATGTGTCAGTTCCGATGTCGTTTGACTTGTAAGTAGCTGGGAACATGTTCCTGTAGCTTTCAACCGTGTGTGAGCGTGTTTTGGTCATGAGTACTATGGGACTCAACGGTTAAGTCCCCTAGAACTTAGAACTAATTAAACCTAACTAACCTAAGGACATCACACACATCCATGCCCGAGGCACGATTCGAACCTGCGACCTTAGCGGTCGCGCGATTCCAGACTATAGCGCCTAGAACCACTCGGCCACTCCAGCCGGCGTCATGAGTACAAAGGAGTTATCTGTAGAGAAGACAGGATTCGTGGAGTACAGCAAGAGTACCTGGAGGGAGAGTGGATCAGTTGTAGTAGATAGTTCGGTATGCGATTTGTTGGGTACGTGCATTGTAGAAAACCACATTCACACTGCATGTCGTTAGGACTTGAAAGTTGGAGTCATGCCTTTCGATTATGAAATGGATTTGGGCATGGTACACACTCCAGTGTGGCGGTATTAGCCCTCTGTTTGTCATGGTGGATAATTAGGAGATGGTTGGGTTCAGTCTGGTGTATGGTACGAGATCCGTACAAGGACAGGTAGACGATCAATTCATTTTGGTGCAGGACTAACCTCAAGAGGTTATGGGTAGCAGTAATGGCATTAGGAGCAGCATCTGGATCAGGGATGTGGATTTCATGGCCAATGAGGATATTTCTCAATGCCACCGCTGTTTTGCGGCAGGAGTGCAGCTTAAGGCCAGCAGCAGTTACATACACATTAGAGGTCTGATCTATGTGGGTTAGGGAATCGTAAGGATTGTACGGTTAGCGCTGATGTAGATAGCGGCAAGGGTTGATGTGGGTTTTGGGAGAAAGATCAGCAGGCCATCCCAGAGGTACTTATCTGAAAATGGCACCCGAATTTCGGGAACTATACATTCTTGCCAAAATTCTGCAGAATTATTCAAATTTTCCTCAAAGAATTCTAGAACTATACACGTAGCTTCCGATAGGCATACAAATTGTCGATAATCCAAGGGCTATTCAGAGCACTTGACCTCTCATCTTTGTGATCAATAGAATCCGACATGTGACCCCAGAAAAATCGTATTTTCGCGCGCGGCCTTTTGGATCATATTGGTACCGTGCATTCTCGTGCACGGACCGATGAAATACTGAAAATCAAATTTTTGTTGCCTCCAGAAAGCAACTTGCAATTGGGACTGGATTACGAGGCGAGTGTTTCACAGTTTAATAATATAGATAGCACAGGTTTATATGTATATGCCTGTGAAGGATATTCCTTTGTAAAATAGTATGACTCTTTCGAAAATGAAAGCTTTATAGTTCTACACGTAAGTCAATATTCACAGTGTATTATTCCCAACTGCTTCATCGTATCATGGGTGAAAGCGATATTTTGCGCCGGATATAACGCGAAACTGCCTGCTCCACAGCTTCTCCCACGCTTCTTGTGGGAAGGCCACACGCAGCTGCCGCCCTCCTGCCTGGAGATATCCCAGCAGATGTGTGGCGCGATGACAGGGAAGGAGCAAACGACCCCCTAAAACCACAAGGCGCTGCCGACAGAGATGGCTGTTTCCGCTCCGATAGCTGCCACCTTCTCGTGGCGGTCAGGCGGCGGTAGTCAGCTCGTGGAAGCGTCGTGGGGCTAAACAGAACATTTTTCTAGTGCGTGCTCTGCACAAACTTCTTACTTCCATTTCATTAGACCAATATCAGACCAACTGTGTGATTGTATAGAAGACTTTCTAGTAAACAGAACACAACATGTCATTCTGGACGAAAACAAGTCTTCAGACGTAAAATTAATTTCAGGCCTGCTCAGCTGTAGTGTTACAGGACATTACATTTCGTAAAAATCTATATAAACGAACTATTAGATGATGTCGGAAATTCCAGGAGGCTTTTCATGGATAATGCTGTTGTATATAGAGGAATCGCGTCGCTAGAAAACTGAAGCAAAATGCAGGAAGACCTGCAGAGGATCGACGCTTGGTGCAGAGAATGGCAACTGACACTCAACATAAAGAAATGTAACATACATAGTGAGAAAGGTCCTTCACTGTGTGAACAAAAAACTGCAGAATTATCACTGGAAGCAACTACTTATAAAACAGTCTAAAAGTATGCCTACGGAACGATGTGAAGTGGAACGGCCACATAACATTAATCGTGAGTAGGCAGACAGATTCACTGGAAGAATCCTCACGAAATATAGTCAATCAACAAAATAAGTAGATTGCGAAAGACTCGTTCGACCAAATACTTCAATATTGCACGTCAGTCCGGGATACGTACAAGATAGGATTGATAGAGGAGATAGAGAAGACCCAAAGAAGAGCAGTGCCTTTTGTTACAGCTTCGTTTAGCAAGCGAGAAAGCTTCATGGAGATGCTCAGTCACCTCCAGTAGCAGGCGTTGCAAGAGAATACTGTATCACGGTTGGTCTATTGTTAAAATGCCGAGAGCGTTCATTAGTAGAAGAGTCAACCAATATATTGCTTTCTCCTACGTATACATCTCGCGAAAAACCATGATTATAAAATTAGAGAGATTCGACCCCACATAGAAGCTTACCTGTAATTGTTCTCCCCGCGAACCATACGCGACTGCAACTGGAAACGGGCGAAGTGGCACGGCCACAGAAGTACCCTCCGCCACATACCTTAATGTGGTTTTAGGATTATAGATGTGGATGTGCTGTACATATACTAACAGGTATTTTTTCGAATAAATCACTTCCGGTGGATAATACAGGTACAGTCAGGGTACAGCGTATTTTATAAGACTCGAAAGGCATGAAATGGAAGAAGTAGCTGAGAAGGAAGTGCAACAGAGTTGTAGCCTATCCTCGATATTATTCACTTTGCATGCTGGGCAGGCTGTAAAGGAAGCCAAGGAGGAAAACGGAAAGGAAAGTAGAGTTCAAAGAGGAGAAATAAAAATTTTTAGTTTTGCCAGAGACATTGTAATTCTGTCAGAGACGGCAAAGTACTTGACGGATCAATTCTACAACAGCAATAGAGTCTGGAAAAGTAGTGATAAATGGTTGTTATATCCTTATCCGAATGATGTACCAAGGGCGTGACTGACGATAATGCATTGAAATAACAACTGTTTATCAATCGTGAGTTAAACTCAGTACAGCTGCTGAGGAGGAATCCCCATTCAACTTGATTACAATTGAAATGTCAATCTTTTTCCATACCTAGAAGGTGCTCACTGTGACAAAGACCATGAAAGTCGATGTGGCAATGAGTAGGAAGGTGGAGTAGCGACACGGTCGCACGAGCAGCTGGCTTGCAGAAAGTCCAGACGCAGGTCCAGCGAAGCGGGCTCCTCGGGAGTGACTTACGCAGTCTGATGAAGTTAGCACCCGACTTTCGAGAAAAACAAGGTGAACCCATTGTAACCCAAAACTCTATCCACTGCACAGACTGCAAACCAAAACTCCTAAATGCTGACAGAGGTAGTTACCGTGCATACAACTACAGTGTTGCCAGATTGCCGATCTTAAAAGTCAGTTTACTGCCGCAGAAATTTTCAGGACGAAATAGTTTGAGAGACATTTTTGTATAGCTAGTATGTCAGGAATCGCGCTTCAAAGTCTGTGTTCCTTAAATTTTCTTCGCCCTGTAGCTATCCTACGGTGCAGGGTAAAAGTTTAAACCTTACACTCTTTCCTTTGCCCATGCAAATTGAGAACATCCGTTGGTTCTTTTGCTTTAGACGTGGTCTAGGTAGACCTTCGGCGGCTTTGAGAAGCACCATTTGTTCAATGGCAGTCCCTGAGATAATCCCGAAAACCCATGATTTTTCCATACGGGAAGTATCAGTTGTGGAAATGGCCACTTCTAATATTTGTATACCTGGAAAATCGTCGAAACGTTTACCGTATGTTCTTAAGATGACATTCCCAGGGAAACTTGAAACTTGTTTTAGTATCATTGTTCATTACCGATAACCAGAGGTTCAAAGTAACCGTACTTACGCACCCAAAATACCCACGTCTCAGGCGTAAATGTTTCAACTGTTGTAGTTAACAGATGGCAAGGGTTGTAGGTCATCGCAAGGGTTATGTGGCCACCAAACAATATCAGATTGTTTTCACCAACAAAACTTTATGATGAACTGTCTCTGTACATCGGGCACTTCACACCTATACGAATATGCCCAAAGTGGTATTGCGGCGACCAAAAACTGGCTTAACATGCCTGTAAAGAAATTAAAATTACTGACAAAAATTATGTAAAACTGAAAAGCTTGCGAATTCAGAAAAATATTTCTGATAATATTGTCACTCGTTTAAGACATAAATCATAAGCCTGGCGTTTCCGATTAACTGCTATCGATGAACAAACTACACAGAAGAGTATATAAGGCAAACGATTTTATGACAATCTTGTAATATAAGTGCTTATTCGTTGTTCATATGTCTCAAAGTATATAAATGTGTCGAAAAATATAAATAAACTCTTAAAATTTACTCACCAATAGAATTCGTTTAATGGAAGCAGCATAGCCTACCGTAGCAAGGAAAAGAGGGGAAAAACCTGAAAAATGCTCCTGTCGGAGCACAAAAAAGGCGAAAACAATCCTCTGTAAAAGACTCTGACAGAATAGTGGGAAACTAGCTACGCCTACCACACCAAAAATTTTGGCATCCAAAAATATTCAGCGTTTTTGTCCTGAAAGAGAGTAGCGGAGAAACGGCAGAAGAGATAGGAGATGTGGCAGTGCGAGAGAAAAATAGATGGTGGGAGAGAAAAAGTGGCTCTGAAGGAAAGATGGATGAAGACAATAGCTGTGGGAGCCAAACAGGGAAGGGATATTCATGGTCAGTCAGAGAGAGTGGCAGTAAAACAATAACAGACATGGATGGAGATGGAAGCGGTGGGAGAAAAAGAGAGAGTGGACAGTGAAAATCAAAAATACAGATGAGTGGGGACCATATATGGGCTACGGGGGTGGGGGTTTGGAGAGAGACAGAGCAGACAATGGAAATCAAAATACAGATGAGTGGAGGGTATACGTAGTGTTGGGGACTCTGGACCCTTCCATACTGGCAAACTAGAGCGCAGATATAGGAGAGGGCGAATTTGGACCGAAAATTTATTTATGTGGCTATAGGGAAAAAATAAGTTGGATCCTCTCAGAATTTTTGAGCTTCTTAAGTATGGTGCAGACAGTGGTAATGAGAAAGAAAGACAAAATGAGCCACTGTGAGAGGAGGCAATGGCAATGGGAGAAAAAGGAAACAATCTGACAGATATATATATATAAACATTGGGACTGAGATGGAGAGATTAATATGAATGCTTAACTACAAAGAGACTGGAGAAAATGATTTAGAACATTCCATATTTTTTTTTTAAATCGCCGATAAGCTCGCATTACAAAATGTTTGGTGAGTAAAGCGGAATGAGGATTGAGATAGGCGTTTCCCCACTTCTCTGTCAGAGTCCATTAAAGAGGAGCATATTCGCCTTTTTTGCGGTCCGACAGGACCATTTTCCACTGATACAATTATTGATCGAATTTATACTTTTGAAATGCTGTCATAGCTCACTGATTAAGAGAAGTACCCTATGTTAAAGGTGTAACACAGTAAGTCAGATACTAAACATATGAACTGTTTGTATCTCTTAAGGCAGCATATATCACGACACGGAAATCACCCAAATTCCATTCATCCAATGTATGAGAATGAGTGCACTTAGTGACTTCCAACGAATTTAACATATAATTCCCAACCTTTTTGAAACTTTATGTCTCTGACAACGCAAAAAATAACAGGAAAGAAGTTTATCGCTTACTACAATTTTGGTATTTATACAATAAAACTTCAGCTCCAGACATGACATCTTAATTTATTAACCTATTGCTTTATTACTCGTTCTACTTGCAACAGATTTCGCTGGCAGTATCCATATATACCACCTGCAAAATTATATCACCTCACGGCATGTAATTCAGAAGAAATGACATAATAAACATCGGTATGCGTGGGAAACAAGCTATTCTTAAAATGGAGCTGTTTTGTACATGAGATGTCGATTCTTTACAGAATCGACGGTAGTGCTAGTGGGGAGACGTTGGGGTTGGTGCCATCGTAAGGCAAGTGCTGACAGCAAAGATTATTACCGAACGAAATTGTCTGGTAGGCCATGGTTGCAAAATACTAGTCCTTAGATCTGCTGCGACTGGCTGCCTGCTGCCTGCATGGCAGTACGAGGAATGATCTACCATCATGGTGCATTGGATCAGCATGTCGATAATCCCTACAGCAGTCACTGCCAGTAGATGAATTCTGACGATGCCGCTGATTCTTTATTCAAGCTGCAAACTGCTCTTCATTTGGCCTCTCAATGGACGCGTGCACCCCAAACCAGACGTCCTTATTTCAGAAAACGTCTGAGGACGTACCCAGAATCGAACCCGCGTTTTGCCCCACACAAGACAGAGAAGCTAGCTGTTTCGCTGCGGAAGTAGTCGAAACGAAATATAGTTATATTGTATTTGTTGGCAGGTACATATCTGCAGTCCTGGTGCACACTGAAACCCTCGCGCACAGTTCTAGGTGAAAAAAAAAAAAAAAAAAAAAAAGGCTGAGTATCAGACACTAATAAGTTTCTTTCATTTGAAGGAAAACAACGCTACAAGAGTCTATGCTGAGCTTGTGCACATGTACGGCAACAGTGCACCATCGTAGGGGAATTTGGGGTATATTCAGGTAGCTAACGAGAAAGCTAGATAACAGTGACAGTATTCATTGTTGGAGCTTCAAATTTATCTCAGTGAAAAACAAACAAGAAAGGAACAAGATATATGAAAAATGAGGACTTATTTTTAATAATTTAAATTGTATTTAATATACCTCAGCACTGTGCAGTATACGGTTGTACTCCATATCTTGGGGTAAAAGCACGTTCTCAGTGGGGTACAAACGCGTAATGCTATATTTTCCGTCTGAGGCATGGGACACACCGAGACTCATGCAAGTAATCTCCATTTCACACTTTACAATCCTCATGGGCCCACTTCTCACATTTTAAATATTTCACCCAATCATCTGATTTTATTGTTTACAAGTAGGTCTGTTCCCAAGAAAGACAAGGCGTTTCATTCTCATCTTCAGAATAGCTGTTTGCCTCATTCGTCTTCAGACTCTTCTGACTTTTTTTAGTGGTCTAAACCTGTAGAGCTTCAACAATATTTTTTAATCTGTCAAGAAGATTCTTTTGTTGCACTGAGTTCATTTTTCTAGGAAGACTCCATAAACAAGGCGAATTTTCCTCTTCATCTGGTTCAAGACGTTCTTTCGTAACGAGGAATTAGCTTGACACTCTCCGCTGACTCAGTGAATGAAGACAGTGTTTGCACATCAATCGACGGACCAGGATGTGGAGAAGAAGCAGCATCTGATTCTGTTGTGTTCCGGGAATCTGGAATTATTCTTTCTGATGGTGCAAATTCCTCTTCGCCAAATGAATTTGCGTCAATTGGGAAAGTACCAGTGTTTTAAACGCAGATATATCATCTCGCATTGTTGCTTTTCAAGTACATGCAAGTCCGAACAACTGAGCTGTTTGGTACTGCGCTATCACTCTTCCTGAATGGCTGTTAAAGCATGTCTTTATTTCCTGATCGTATAGTCTAATAGTCCCGTCTCAAATGAAATATAGCTCTTCAATAATCCCCATTGCTTCTGCCCACTTTTACCCAAACTGTACCTTATCTATAAAATTACTTTTGCATCAGAAAGAAGGTGAAGTATCTTTTAATACGGCATATGCTCATAAAGCCTATTAAAACACTACTTTTTGTATTACAACTTTGAAATTGTAATAAGACGGCGTAAGGTCTTTACTGAGGACGAAATATCAAAAAGTAAGGTACACAACACAAAATCTATAAAATCAGTTCGCTGAACAACAACGCATTTGACACAATCAAGCCTCATGGTGAAACTGAAGTTGCCGGCTGTCTTCATAGTCTAACGGCCAAAACAAGAACGTCACAACTCGTAAAGACAAATATGAGGGCTCTCGGTTTCACCTCCATACCCAATTATACCCCGACTTCCCATCTATAGGGCCGGTCTTCGGCATGTGCAAACGGTGCAAACGTACGGGACGCAGTGCAAAGAAGTAGATGATAATTTTAAAACTATCACCTAAAATTGTGGTATTACAGATAAATTGGAAAATTAAAGTACGGTTTTCTGAAACAACTTTCAAATTTAATACGATTGTAATGTAACTGAAATATGTACTCAATCTGACGTGACTACATGCCTGCTGGTGTATGTAACAGAGAACTATCACTGCAATTTGGATATGCAAGTGACTACGTAGGTGGCAAGGCACAACATATGGAGGAGATATACAAAACTGATTTTTATACCCTGTCTTTGACACAGTATTAAAAAGTTTGAAACAAAGTTTTGGGCCTCTGGGTAAGATTTCCGAAATATTCGGCTCTTTGTTTTCTTCAGAAAGTTTAAAACACATACAGGAAGAGGAACTGAAAACGCTATGTAAAAACCTTGAGAAAGAGCTAAGTGTAAACATACACGGTGAATGTTCAAAAGACATTCTTGCATCAGAAATTCTGACAGAAATCAGACTTCTCAGAAAAATGTTGCCCATGCATGTGAAAAACGTCAGTGCTATTATTGGAATACTTAAAAGAAGCTGGAAACAAATTTACCAATATTTATATTGCCTATAAAATTTTGCTAAACATGCCAGTGACCGTCACCTCCAGTGAAAGGAGCTTTCCACGTCTGAAGCTGCTCAAGAATAATCTCAGGATCAATACGTCGCAAGAACGCCTGCCTTCCATTGCTGTGTTGTCAGTTGGCGTGTTTTAAAAATTCAGTATTTATGATATTGTTGATGAAACAGTTCGTCAAAAAGCAGGGAAAAGGTAGTTTACGAAAATTAGAAAACCCTTATTGTCCATAACATGAACTTAATTTAATTTCATGTGAATATAGAGCACACTGAAGTGATGAATACACTTAAAAGTGCATCCTAAGCAGTATCTGTAAACCTTATCTGAATTTCGATTTCATTAAATTCCAGTGGTTCCCATAGGTAAGTTAGTTTTTATTATTAACATTTTATTAATTCCCACACCTATTAAGATTCCTTCTCTCATGAATCGTTTTCCTATCACAGCAGGCCTGCTGTAGTAGTCTTTAGATATATTGGTAGTACGTCGACGACGAATCTTACAAGTCTCTTAAACGTGAAAAGGGGTATCATCTATATTAGAGGAGGGATCAGGAGAGAGAGAGGAGGAGGGAGGGAGTAAATGACAGATACGCAAGTGCGTAGCGGAGAAGTCTTTCATGGGGCCCCGTGCAAGCTAATGCTGGTTGTTACCATATGACCCAGTGATTAGGTGGCGCAGATGCTTCTGTCTTTTTCACACGAGTCTGAATTGGTGAATAATCGCTCTGTATGGCAAAAGGAACCTCCACCGTGGCAACAGTAGAAAAAATAAAAATTAATCACGGGTCAGTGTTTAACATCTCGCACAATATTTTGAACATGAGAAAGCTCGCTCTTTGGTATTCGCACTTGCTCACATTCCTCAAAAAATTTCGCCGAGCAGAGGAAGCAACAATCTCACGCCAATCATTATGACTTCCTTAGCCCCCTAATGATAATCAACGACTGCTGTGTGTCTCACTATCATCCTGATAGAAAGGGGTAAAGCAAGAATTATAGACATGTGGATTCAACACTGCCTCAAAATTCGAAGATGTAGTTACCCGGATCACCAGCCAAAGTGATACAAGCCGCAACCTGGTGCCAAGATAAGACGGATGTCATAGGCGCCCAAATGCAAAATTTGAATACGTGCTGTATCAAAACCAGTAGTGATAACTGCTACCCGTGAAACTATATAATGATAAAAGGAAAAACTTTCGAGTAAACACTGGTTTGAGAATGAGTCGTTTGTAAGATCACTGTTAATTTGTGGCTACAAGTAGATACTGACATACGTAACCAATATTGTCCTAATTGCCATAAATGTATTTGGAACATAAATTTTACGATTTAATCTCCCTGTAACTGAGTTCAAATTTTACCAGGCAGTGAAGAGAGAAACGTAAGTGGTATTTTTCACAATATACAATCCAATGAATCCTCCAGAGTTTACTTATATCTGTAGCTAGTGGTGAAAGGATTTTTTCAAAACTCAACTTTATAAAGACTTACCATATATCAACATTTTCTAAAAGACTATTTTGTGGATTGTCAATTTTAGCCAATAGATTTAGCTTCTATTTTGAAACATTTTACTAATTTAACAACTAGAAAAATATCAATACATTCAATAGGAAAATTGCGAACAGATATACTAATAATTGTTGGTTAGTTTCTTAACAGAATATTTCTCTTTCATTTCGCACATACATTTGTGTTTTCATTCTCAGTTCAGAACATGAAAACTTTGTGCATATTCATCAGTTTTAAACTACTTCCACCACAAATTTTCTGAAATTTAGCTGCTTACTTGTGAGCTTTCTATATACGTAAAATAAAGCTTATCAGTTTTACATAGCTAAATAAAATACCTTTTTTATTTATGTCTGACTTTCCTAATGTAATGTGAAACAATTTGTAAATTATTGAATTAAAAAGCTCCATTATGAAACTAAAAGTGTTGTTGAACATTAAAACCATCTGATGCCAAAAAGTGCTCACTGGCTGTCAAGTAGATGGTACTGTTGGGTGGCTCCGATGGTTCAACAGTGGCACCAGTTACCTACCACAATGTGATGTGATAGATACAGATGGTATTTGCTTGGAGTGCATTTTTGTGCGTCTCCAAGGTCCTGACATTAGAATCTGCGAAAGTGTATCTCTAACATAAGATAAACTACGCATAATATTGAAATCAGTCAGTTGTATATATGTCAAAAACACTGATACTGCTCAATAAAGTTTCCAAAAACATGGCTAAACTCATGATAATTGACTTAAAATTATAAAAATACCGAACAATAGTATTAGTTATTAATCTAAATCATGGATATGGCTGTAGACAAAATGTGTTCACTCATTACAGTATAGCCAGTTAAAGGGATGTTAACCTAAAATTTGTCTTAATTCATTTGAAGCTATAGCTGTCAGTTGCAGTACTGTAACAAAGGTAATTTTTTTGCGTTACAATCTAGTATCATACCAACTGAGTTATAACTTATGCAAATCTTTATAGTCCATAGGGATTGTGAACAGCATTGTTTTTTTTTTTCATGGTAATCTTCCTCTTGCTCACAGAAGTCGTGATTTCGTGATCTGATGTTACATTGTCACCCATCTCCATTTTTTTTAGAATCCCAGTAAATTCTTGCATTATAGCTTCTTTCAAAAGGAGGTAATCGTCTGCGTCAAGCTAATGTAATAGTTCAGGCACTTGATCCATTAGAATATGCACTCTAACACTGGCCAATTCCATTTTATATGAAATAGCTACAGGCTTTTTATATTTTGTCAAAGTGGTTTCCAGCAGTTCCCCATTAAATGTTTTTCGATATGCCTACTGCTGATGAAGTATGACCCATGTGTAGAAGAATATGGCAGTTTCGTACTGACACCATGTGTCTAGGATGACCTGTCTTTCCACTATTGAAGAATATATATGTGGTGTCATCCCCTCCTGTATCCAGTGGTTACATTAAAGACGTACCACAAATTCCGATTACTCCCTCTGTATAACTTTTTTTCTTAATAAGTATACGATTCCTGCCATCCACCACCTATATATCTAGTGCCTACATTGAAGGCGTGCAGTTTATGTTGCAAATTTAGATTATACCCTCTGTAGAAATACAGGCATCTTATATTCCCATTTCATATTCCTATTTTAACCATGTTTTATTTGTTTTTCCAAATTTTCTTCATATTATGTGCATAAATGTACAAGAATATTTGAGTTCTTATTGCCCATTACTCTGCGGTAACTTCGATCCTCCCCATCGAGCCAGACATAATCTCCTTTGCAAATGTCAACCCAGAAGAAATCTTTTGCTATATACAATGCTAATTGCTAAAGCCAATCATTATGTACACTCAAAAACACACATCATTCCAGTGCAGGAGGCATGCTAACATTAGGTCTCTTAAATAGAAGTTACAGTTAACTGATTTTCCTTTCTATCTCTCTCTTTCTCTTTCCTTTTTTTTTTTTTTTTTTTTGCAAAATCTGTGATGACATCCAATTGATCTTTTAATATTATATATTTAATATATATCTAGAAAATTCTGACACAGTATGTGCTATTTGTAGTGTGAAAGCATTAAATTTTTGTCAATATATTTAGGATTTTCTATCTTTTCCACTACATTAAAAGCACAAACAGAGGATAAAATTGCAACCAAACTTTGCTACATTCGCATTTAGCTTGTCCGTTATAGAGAATAACTCAGTTTCAGTAGGTAAGCTAACCGATGGTGGCAATCTGATGAGTGGCGGTAATGTTGGCAACAGCAGAAACTCAAAGTCTGGGAATAGTTACAGTATATTAAACATGCTGCTGCCGGCTTGCATACGCCGATTGCGTTTCCTGATCCCGTGATTTAGTCTTCTGTTGTGGCTGTGGTGGTGCAGGATACTGGATCGGAAGATCCGATAAATCAGGAAGGCTCAGCATGCTATACCGCTGTGGTGATGCAGAATATATTATCTGGAACACATGCATATCCTGGACCAACATTTCATCTAATGTTACACTGTTAGAAAAAACACACGGAACATTAAAAGATAATTCATTTCCAGAGACAGGAAAATTGTATGCTTCTCCAAACACATACACAATATTAATAAGTAAATACTCATTTATGAAAACAAATCGAAGTATTTAAAAAAACACATATATTATTAATGACTGATTAAAATGAGAGAGATACAGTCCTGGAAATTGAAATAAGAACACCGTGAATTCATTGTCCCAGGAAGGGGAAACTTTATTGACACATTCCTGGGGTCAGATACATCACATGATCACACTGACAGAACCACAGGCACATAGACACAGGCAACAGAGCATGCACAATGTCGGCACTAGTACAGTGTATATCCACCTTTCGCAGCAATGCAGGCTGCTATTCTCCCATGGAGACGATCGTAGAGATGCTGGATGTAGTCCTGTGGAACGGCTTGCCATGCCATTTCCACCTGGCGCCTCAGTTGGACCAGCGTTCGTGCTGGACGTGCAGACCGCGTGAGACGACGCTTCATCCAGTCCCAAACATGCTCAATGGGGGACAGATCCGGAGATCTTGCTGGCCAGGGTAGTTGACTTACACCTTCTGGAGCACGTTGGGTGGCACGGGATACATGCGGACGTGCATTGTCCTGTTGGAACAGCAAGTTCCCTTGCCGGTGTAGGAATGGTAGAACGATGGGTTAGATGACGGTTTGGATGTACCGTGCAATATTCAGTGTCCCCTCGACGATCACCAGAGGTGTATGGCCAGTGTAGGAGATCGCTCCCCACACCATGATGCCGTGTGTTGGCCCTGTGTGCCTCGGTCGTATGCAGTCCTGATTGTGGCGCTCACCCGCACGGCGCCAAACACGCATACGACCATCATTGGCACCAAGGCAGAAGCGACTCTCATCACTGAAGACGACACGTCTCCATTCGTCCCTCCATTCACGCCTGTCGCGACACCACTGGAGGCGGGCTGCACGATGTTGGGGCGTGAGCGGAAGACGGCCTAACGGTGTGTGGGACCGTAGCCCAGCTTCATGGAGACGGTTACGAATGGTCCTCGCCGATACCCCAGGAGCAACAGTGTCCCTAATTTGCTGGGAAGTGGCGGTGCGGTCCCCTACGGCACTGCGTAGGATCCTACGGTCTTGGCGTGCATCCGTGCGTCGCTGCGGTCCGGTCCCAGGTCGACGGGCACGTGCACCTTCCGCCGACCACTGGTGACAACATCGATGTACTGTGGAGACCTCACGCCCCACGTGTTGAGCAATTCGGTGGTACGTCCACCCGGCCTCCCGTATGCCCACTATATGCCCTCGATCAAAGTCCGTCAACTGCACATACGGTTCACGTCCACGCTGTCGCGGCATGCTACCAATGTTAAAGACTGCGATGGAGCTCCGTATGCCACGGCAAACTGGCTGACACTGACGGCGGCGGTGCAAAAATGCTGCGCAGCTAGCGCCATTCGACGGCCAACACCGCGGTTCCTGGTGTGTCCGCTGTGCCGTGCGTGTGATCATTGCTTGTACAGCCCTCTCGCAGTGTCCGGAGCAAGTATGGTGGGTCTGACACACCGGTGTCAATGTGTTCTTTTTTCCATTTGCAGGAGTGTATATGGATTAATACTTGACTTTCGAATGTGACAGTCTCCCTTTTCTTTTTGTTACGGTAGGATGTGGTTGCGGATCACTGCTGTTGCTGGCGCTTCATAATATTTTCACTATAGTGTACAGACCTCAAATGACGAAATTCACGTAATTGAAATAATAAGAAAAGGAGAGGAGAGGGAGAGTCTTTTCCGATTCTTTAATGTTTTCCTATAGACTTTGATTATTTGGGGAAGGGAGGGAAAATTTCCCATCGTTTTAACCCATCTTATTGGCCAGATCTAGAATATACCACACACAAGCGCACTACAGGCATGGGTGGCGGAAGGAGGTACACGTGGCATTTATCAGGTTACATCCTGACCAAAGTAGCTCGTGTAATTGCCTGAGAGACGTGGACAGAGGGGGAGGGGGGCGGATTCTCTGGATATGTGTGCATGACCTTGAGATAAGATTGTTATTTGTCTTAGAACTCATCTTGATCTAGTACTTACTACTACTACTATTTATCAGGTGTGGCAATACAGGCATGAATCTATTATAATTTCAGCCTGAAGCCTTAACACGAGCCTCTCTTGGACTATATTGAGGCCCCCCAAAAGTCATTTTTTAAATAACGGAATAGAGAATTTGAATTATTAGGAGGCATTTCACATTCGAATAATGGGTCAACATTTTACAAGTGTATTTTCAAAAAGGCAATAGGTAGCCTTAACGCTGCACCTTGGACTGCCAATTAGTTCCTTTTAGCAGAGGTTTGGGGGCGTGGCTTATATGGACTACTTTTCCTATAGTCTTCTGCAGAGCTCATCAAGCTATGGGAGTAGTATCAGCCTCATCATTGTTGTTACATCTCGCTGCTTACTACGGAGGGTAATCAACAGATTGACTGAATATTAACTTTCAGATACTTGTCTGTATTTCTCTTTCATGTTTTGATCTGTCATTAATCGTCGCCTAATATTAATCTATTGACAAACATACTTTTTTGCTTCTGTCATTTTCTATTCTTTCCACTGTAGTAGGGGAATACTAAATCTATAAATATCTCGCTAGGGAACGGTAATTTTAAGCCATCTAACGAAAATTTCACCGAGGATTAGATGAAATGAGAGCGCGAAACATGTGTCGTTACTTTCGGTTGCTAACACCTGCGTTTAGTTGTTAACAGGTGTTACTTGAAAGTTCCTTCTTTTGCACTAAGATGTATTTTGACGGTTTTCGCATCATGAGTGTCAGAAATAAATTCCAAAACCAGATATTTTGATTGATATTTGATTGGTAGGATTCTAAAGCACCGTATAATTTGACCACATTGGTAAAAGATACTCAGCCTTTGTTATTATTACTCTGTCTTCTAACGAAGTGAAAAAATATTATGTGCGTTTACTTTGTTTTAAGGCTCCCCTCACCGAAACTGAAAGAAATGTGAGATAAAAGTTTAACTATTATCTTTTGTACACACTATGTAAACGTTTTTGTACATTGTGGTTTCAGGATAACTGTTGTTAGCGATGGGCTTGCATATAGAGAAGATCAGATTTAATTCTGCATTTCGTAGTATTTCAGTTCCTTTGAATACATGGTGGTCCGCCTAATACATCTTTTATTGTTTTCGAGTAGCCTGGATTCAAAGATTTAGCGACTGTTGTACATCTATGCAGACCAACACCGACAACGATACTGCAGGTAGACATGCTTACGTCGCAAGCTGAAGAAGAACAGATAGAGAAAGTGTATGAGGATATTGAAAGGGTAATGCAGTATGTAAAGGGGGACGAAAATCTAATAGTCATGGGCGACTGGGGAAGGAGTAGAAGAAAAGGTTACAGGAGAATATGGGCTTGGTACAAGGAGTGAAAGAGGAGAAAGACTAATTGAGTTCTGTAACAAGTTTGAGCTAGTAATAGCGAATACCCTGTTCAAGAATGACAAGAGGAGGAGGTATATTTAGAAAAGGCCTGGAGATACGGGAAGATTTCAATAAGATTACATCATGGTCAGACAGAGATTCCGAAATCAGATACTGGATTGTAAGGCGTACCCAGGAGCAGATATAGACTCAGATCACGATATAGTAGTGATGAAGAGTAGGCTGAAGTTCAAGACATTAGTCAGGAAGAATCAATACGCTAAGAATCGGGATACGGAAATTCTAAGGAATGACGAGATACGTTTGAAGTTCTCTAACGCTATAGATACAGCAATAAGGAATAGAGCAGTAGGCAACACAGTTGAAGAGGAATGTACGTCTCTAAAAAGGGCCATCACAGAAGTTGGGAAGGAACCATGGGTAACAGAAGAAATACTTCACCTGATGATGGCGACATGTTTGATCGCCGAAATATTGTGCCCGTTGGACACTATAGACCGGCAGTACACCCGTGGATATTTTGATTATCAAATACGCCGGGAGAAACTCAATAATCACATAATACTTCAGTTGATCGATGAAAGGAGGAAGTACAAACATGTTCCCGGAAAATCAGCAATACAGAAATACAAGCCGCTGAGGAATGAAATAAATAGGAAGTTCAGGGAAGCCAAGACGAAATGTCTGCAGGAAAACTGTGAAGACATCGAAAAAGATATGATTGTCGGAAGGACAGACTCAGCATACAGGAAAGTCAAAACAACCTTTGGTGACATTAAAAGCAACGGTGGTAACATTAAGAGTGCAACGGGAATTCCACTGTTAAATGCGGAGTAGAGAGCAGATAGGTGGAAAGAATACATTGAAAGCCACTATGAGGGTGAAGATTTGTCTGATAAGATAGAAGAAGAAGTCTATTTAGAAGAGGTAGGGAATCCAGTATTAGAATCGGAGAGCTTTGGAGGACTTACGGTCAAATAAGGCAGAAGGGACAGATAACATTCCATCAGAATTTCTAAAATCATTAGGGGAAGTGGCAACAAGACGACTGTTCACGTTGGTGTGTAGAATATATGAGGTTGGCGACATACCATCTGACTTTCGGAAAAGCATCACACAATTCCGAAGACGGCAAGAGCTGACAAGTGCGAGAATTATCGCACAATTAGCTTAACAGCTCATGCATCGAAGCTGCTTACAAGAATAATATACAGAAGAATGGAAAAGAAAATTGAGAATGCGCTAGGTGACGATCAGTTTGGCTTTAGGAAAAGTAAAGGCACGAGAGAGGCAATTCTGACGTTACGGCTAATAATGGAAGCAAGGCTAAAGAAAACTCAAGACACGTTCATAGGATTTGTCGACCTGGAAAAAGCGTTCGACAATATAAAATGGTTCAAGCTGTTCAAGATTCTGAAAAAAGTAGGGGTAAGCTATAGGGAGAGACGGGTCATATACAATATGTACAACAACCAAGAGGGAATAATAAGAGTGGACGATCAAGAACGAAGTGCTCGTATTAAGAAGGGAGTAAGACAAGGCTGTAGCCTTTCGCCCCTACTCTTCAATCTGTACATCGAGGAAGCAATGACGGAAATAAAAGAAAGTTTCAGCAGTGGAATTAAAATACAAGGTGAAAGGATATCAGTGATACTATTCGCTGATGACATTGCTATTCTGAGTGAAAGTGAAGAAGAATTAAATGATCTGCTGAAAGGAATGAACAGTCTAATGAGTACACAGTATGGTTTGAGAGAAAATCGGAGAAAGACGAAGGTAATGAGAAGTAGTAGAAATGAGAACAGCGAGAAACTTAACATCAGGATTGATGGTCACGAAGTCAGTGAAGTTAAGGAATTCTGCTACCTAGGCAGTAAAATAACAAATGACGGACGGAGCAAGGAGGACATCAAAAGCAGACTCGCTATGGCAAAAAAGGCATTTTTGGACAAGAGAAGTCTACTAATATCAAATACCGGCCTTAATTTGAGGAAGAAATTTCTGAGTATGTTCGTCTGGAGTACAGCATTGTATGGTAGTGAAACATGGACTGTGGGAAAACCGGAACAGAAGAGAATCGAAGAATTTGAGATGTGGTGCTACAGACGCATGTTGAAAATTAGGTGGACTGATAAGGTAAGGAATGAGGAGGTTCTACACAGAACTGGAGATGAAAGGAATATGTGGAAAACACTGATAAGGAGAAGGGACAGGATGATAGGACATTTGCTAAGACATGAGGGAATGACTTCCATGGTACTAGAGGGAGCTGTAGAGGGCAAGAACTGTAGAGGAAGACAGAGATTGGAATACGTCAAATAATTGAGGACATAGGTTGCAAGTGCTACTCTGAGATGAAGATGTTAGCACAGAAAAGGAATTCGTGGCGGGTCGCATCAAACCAGTCAGTAGACTGATGACCAAAAAAAAGTACATCTACACTCCTGGAAATAGAAATAAGAACACCGTGAATTCATTGTCCCAGGAAGGGGAAACTTTATTGACATATTCCTGGGGTCAGATACATCACATGATCACACTGACAGAACCACAGGCACATAGACACAGGCAACAGAGCATGCACAATGTCGGCACTAGTACAATGTATATCCACCTTTCACAGCAATGCAGGCTGCTATTCTCCCATGGAGACGATCGTAGAGATGCTGGATGTAGTCCTGTGGAACGGCTTGTCATGCCATTTCCACCTGGCGCCTCAGTTGGACCAGCGTTCGTGCTGGACGTGCAGACCGCGTGAGACGACGCTTCATCCAGTCCCAAACATGCTCAATGGGGGACAGATCTGGAGATCTTGCTGGCCAGGGTAGTTGACTTACACCTTCTAGAGCACGTTGGGTGGCAGGGATACATGCGGACGTGCATTGTCCTGTTGGAACAGCAAGTTCCCTTGACGGTCTAGGAATGGTAGAACGATGGATTCGATAACGGTTTGGATGTACCGTGCACTATTCAGTGTCCCCTCGACGATCACCCGAGGTGTACGGCCAGTGTTGGAGATCGCTCCCCACACCATGATGCCGGGTGTTGGCCCTGTGTGCCTCGGTCGTATGCAGTCCTGATTGTGGCGCTCACCTGCACGGCGCCAAACACGCATACGACCATCATTGGCACCTAGGCAGAAGCGACTCTCATCACTGAAGACGACAAGTCTCCATTCGTCCCTCCATTCACGCCTGTCGCGACACCACTGGAGGCGGGCTGCACGATGTTGGGGCGTGAGCGGAAGACGGCCTAACGGTGTGCGGGACCGTAGCCCAGCTTCATGGAGACAGTTGCGAATGGTCCTCGCCGATACCCCAGGAGCAACAGTGTCCCTAATTTGCTGGGAAGTGGCGGTGCGGTCCCCTACGGCATTGCGTAGGATCCTACGGTCTTGGCGTGCATCCGTGCGTCGCTGCGGTCCGGTCCCAGGTCGACGGGCACGTGCACCTTCCGCCGACCACTGGCGACAACATCGATGTACTGTGGAGACTTCACGCGCTACGTGTTGAGCAATTCGGTGGTACGTCCACCCTGCCTCCCGCATGCCCACCATACGCCCTCGCTCAAAGTCCGTCAACTGCACATACGGTTCACGTCCACGCTGTCGCGGCATGCTACCAGTGTTAAAGACTGCGATGGAGCTCCGTATGCCACGGCAAACTGGCTGACACTGACGGCGGCGGTGCACAAATGCTGCGCAGCTAGCGCCATTCGACGGCCAACACCGCGGTTCCTGGTGTGTCCGGTGTGCCGTTCGTGTGGTCATTGCTTGTATAGCCCTCTCGCAGTGTCCGGAGCAAGTATGGTGGGTCTGACACACCGGTGTCAATGTGTTCTTTTTTCCATTTCCAGGAGTGTATATGTCTTCCTTCATAGTCTCACAGAGAACTACGTAAAAACTTTTCTTTTAACAAAGTTAACAATTAAAACTTTTCTCCTGTGCATTTTATTATGCAGCTCTGCTGTGTCTGCTCCGTACAGTCAGATCTCTTAACCTCTCGTCACAGATAGAACAAGCTAATTGAAAAAATTTCATTTGCAATTTCACAAAAATTATTTCTTTCGTTCTTATTTCTCTGTACTGTTTACCGTAAGCTGTTACAAGATAATGAACTTTATACATGAAATGTATTCGTAGTTACGAATACGGACAACCATCAGTTGTTTAATTGAATGACGACGATGAAAATTTGTGCCAGACAGGGACTCGAACATGCGTGCATGTCCGAAGAAACAGGCACTGTGGCGACTACAGCCGTTATGAAATACATGAAATGTATTCGCACTTGTGAGTAAGGACAATCATCAGCTGCATAATGGAATGACGACAATAAAAACTGTGCCGGACCGGCACTCGAATCGGCATTTCCAGCTTATCGCGAGCGCTCACCTAACGATTTGGCTATCGAAGCACCACTAACAGCCAGACCCAAACTTCCATATGTCGTCAACCATGTGTTTACAACCTGTACTCTTACATCCATTATGTACACTCATGCTCATAAATTAAGGATAATTGCAGAATGTAGTGCCACACGACGTCGCACCAAGAAAAACTGGCGCTAATAGCATAGGCACATAGGGAACACACACGACACAGATTTGTAAGTCCACTGTATTTGTGATAAGTTGAGAAAACCGTCCCAAAACACATGTGCTGCAAAACGCCACTGTTTCCTGCACATGTACCCCGACATCAATATGGGATATGATTACCATGCACACGTACACAGACTGCACAACGGGTTGGCATACTCCTGATCAGGTTGTCTAGCAGATGCAGGGGTATAGCCTTACATTCTGGCACCAATGCCTGTCAGAGCTCCTGAAATGTCCTAAAGGTTTGAAGACGGGCAGCGATACGTCGACCGAGAGCTGCTCTAGTTCTGAAGAACAGGCAGGCCACTCCATTCTCCTGATGTCTTCTGTTTCAAGGTACTCCTCCACGACGGCAGTTCGGTGGGGCCGTGCGTTATCATCCGTCAGGAGGAAGTTGGGAGCCAGTGCACCCCTGAAAAGGCAGACGTGCTGGTGCAAAATGACGTCCCGAAACAACTGACCTGTTACAGTTCCTCTGTCAAAGACATGCAGAGGTGTACGTGCACCAATCATAGTCCCACCCCACACCATCAAACCACGACTCCATAAAGCTGCTTTTCATGGACATTAAGAAGCTGGTATCTGGTTTCTGGTTCACGCCAGATGAAAACCCGGCGAGAATCACTGTTGTGACAATACCTGGACATGTCTCTGAACATAACCTGGGACCACTGTTCCAATGACCATGTACTGTGTTCTTGACACCAGGCTTTACGGGCTCTCCTGTGACCAGGGATCAGTGAAATGCACCTTGCAGGTCTCCAGGCGAATGAACCATGTCTGTTCAGTCTTCTGTAGACTGTGTGTTTGGACAACTGCTCCAGTGGCTGCAGTAAGGTCCTGAGCAAAGCTACCTGCAGTACTCCGTGGCCGTCTGCGGGCACTAATAGTAAGATATCGGTCTTCTTGTGGTGTTGTACACTGTGGACGTCCCGTACTGTAGCGCCAGACGCGTTTCCTGTCTGTTGGAATCGTTGCCATAATCCTATCACTTTGTGGCACAGGAAGGGCCTGTGCTACGACCTGCTGTGTTCGACCAGCCTCCAGTCGCCATGGTATACTACCCCTAATAACGTCATCAACATGTGTTCTTTGAGCCATTTTCAACACACAGTCACCGTTAGCACGTCGGAAAACGTCTGCACACTTACTCGCTCCACCGTACTCTGACAAAGCACCAACACACCTCTGCGTATGTCTTCTGCTGCCACCGCCACCTTGCGACGACCGCAGGTCAGATGCATCGCATGGTCACACCCCGAGGTGATTTAAACCCGCAAACCGTCCACCTGAGCTTTGTTTCACCATGTATCAGCATTGTCCTTAACTCATTTTACTTAAAAGTTGCTTGCCCGGTGTCGACGGATAAATATGGTACTGCAGTCCCTCTGTGACTCCGAATTACGATGCAATGATATATTTACCCGCAGGCACCGGGAAAGCGACTTTCAAGCAAACTGTCTACCCTGTACGGGAATATACATGATGGATGCACGAGTACAGATTGTAGACACATTGCTGACGGCATATGGAATTTTGGGTGGTGCAAGTGAGTCGTGCTCGGATAGCCAAATCGTAAAGCGACCCGCGATAAACGGGAAATCCGGATTCGAGTCGCGGTCCGGCACAGTTTTCATTGTCGTCATTCCATTATACACCTGATGGTTGTCCAAACTCCCAAGTGCGAATACATTTCATGTATTTCATGACGGCTGTACTCGCCACAGTGCCTGTTGTTTCGGACATGCATGTTTGTCCGATTGAACATTCCATCACAAATCGGAATGAAACAGGCAATGCAATATCATATTTATCAACCGACTCTGGGAAAGGAATTTTCAAGTAAAATGTCTCCCCTATACGGGAATATTCGTAATGGATGTAAGAGCGCAGGTTGTTGACGCATGGTTGACGACGTATAGAAGTTTGGGTCTGGCCGTGAGTCATGCCCGGATAGCCAAATGGTAAGGCGACCGCTTCCGAAAAGCGGCAAATCCGGATTCGGGTCCCAGTCTGGCACAAATTTCCGTCGTTATTCCATTATACAGCTGATGGTTGTGCATATTCAAAACTGCGAATATGCTTCATGTATTTCGTGCGTTTGTAGTTGCCGCAGTACCTGAAGTAATATCGTAATTCGGAATAGCATAGGCATTGCAATATCACATCATCACAACAACAGTAAAGTTTATCGTCAAAACAAAAAGGAATAAGAATATGATGACTCTTTCTTGTTTCGGGGTGTTTAGGTACATCACAGTCTATCATAGATGATAATTGGTGACCAATGACAGGATCCTTTTAACAATGTTTCCATTGTTCCCAGTCTTCTGCACCACAGAGTAGCTTCCCAGTGTTTGATTTGTCTTCTCCTTTATCTAGCCCGTCCATTGCATCTGTGTTCTTCACTGCAATCACTCCAGCTTTTCCTTGAATGATCATCTTTTCCACGTTATCTTCCTGTCGCCAAACAACGTTTAAGAACTGCAGGATTCGCTGGAAACAAATACTGGACAACCTGTTCTCCACCCTGTGTTCTTGAAGGACTGATTTTTTGGTTCATTTGAACATCTATGACATTCTCTATGGGGTCCTGCCCACTAGTCTCTTATAGGGTGCCTAAAGGATGCTGCTGTCTCGGATATTTGTACAACAATTCAAGCAAATCACATCAATAGTTTTTATTACAATGTACGAGGTGTGATTGGAAAGTCTTAAGAATGGGCTTGTAAATGCACACTGGTGATACTTAGATGATACTCTGATGGATCTTCTTCAAAATAGTCCCCTTCTGACTCGACACACCGACTCTAACGGTGTTTCCACGTTTGGAAACATTCCTGGAATTTTTTTCTCCTGAAATGTTTTAAGGACGCTCTCCTATTTGCCTGGGTGTCTTCAGTCGAATCAAATCGCTTTCCTTTTAGTGAAAATTTCAGTTTAGGAAACAGGAAGGAAGTCCACAGGGGCCAAATCAGGGGAATATTGCGGTTGTGGGAGCAAAGGAGTTTTGAATTTGGTCAAAAATTAAACGATGGAGAAGGCACGATGAGCTGGAGCATTGTCATGGTGTAGCACCCAACTCCTGTCTTTACACAATGCAGGCCTTGTCTTCCACACCTTTCCGTACAAAAACTCAAGGACACATTTGTAGTATTCCCGATTAATTGTCTGTCCTCCAGGGGTAAATTAATGGTGCACAATCGAGAAAAGTAACCAACATTGTCTTCACCTTTGACCGACTTTGCCGTGCTTTTTTCGGTCGTGGTGAACCTGATGTCTTACACTGCGAAAACTGCATTTTGGTTTGAGGACCATATCCATATACCCACGATCCGTCATCTGTAATTAACCAGTTAAAAAAAAATCTGGGTCATTTTAGTCCAATTATTCAGTTCTTGGCACACTTCAAGTCGGTATTGTCTCTGGTCACTTGCAACGCTTTTGGAATGAATTTTGCGGACGCTCGATGCATGTTCAAATCTTCAGTTAAAATTGACTGAACTACATAGAAACTTAAATTAAGTTCATCAGCCATCTCATTAATTGTAATTCTACGATCGGAGTGCATTAAGTCGCGAACTTTACAACATTTTCATTCGTTTTTTAGCTGGAAGGACGGCCAGACAATGGTTCATCTTCAAATGATTCGCGGCCATTTTTAAATCTGTTGAACCAGACAAAAACATCTAACTGGCGCATCCAATTATCTCTAAAAACTGTTTTAATAGTTCGTAAGTCTCAGAAGCAGATTTCTCGGTTTTAAAACAAATTTGTTGCTCCGTTTTTGCACCCATTTTCACGCAGGCAACTAGCTCTAACAGATCCACACTCTACCAGCTGCCACAACGAACTTAATAAAGGAAATACAGTTTCCTGTCAGAGGACGCTCAAGGACCTACCCTACGTGTACCTGCCCAAAAAACCAGTAAGCAGTAGCGGACCCATTCTTAAAACTTTCCAACCACACCTCGTAAACTGACAGCACTTAACTTTGGTTTACAATGGTGTCGCAAGCGATGTGCGACTTGTAAACAGTCAAAGTCCTTCGCTATATACAATATCCATGCAAGTTACACTCGTTCATAAGTCACTGCTATCGTTAATATCACTGCTCTTCTGATCCTCTCTGCTATTGATGGTCTACTGCTGTCTGGACGAGAGTAGCAGGAGCTGCACTAATATTCTCTTCGTATAGAGGCCGCTGCTATCGTGGTGCGGTCCTAGTCAGTGGGATATTAGCTGACATCGTCTCACAACCTTCTGTGCTCTTACGTGCTACATCTTCGTGCCAGCGTTTGTCATTACGCCTCAATATTCTCAGCAGTATCCTTCTGTCCATATCTCTAAAGTATCAGTTCTTTTGGGTTCTCGTTCAGTTTTTGTCCAGTCTTCAGCCCCATAAATAGAAACTGGAAACACCAGAGATTTCAGCATTCTCTATTTAGTATGCCTAGTTGCTGTTCGGTAGTACCAAATGTCACTCAGATTCGATGCAGCTTCCTTACCTAGAATAATCCTACGCTATATTGTCTGTCTAGGGCAAGTTACCCGTGGTCTAGGGGCCAGTCCGGCTTTCGCCGCCGTGCAGTGCGGACGTGTTGTTGTTTCCGCCTGCGGAGCGCGCGCGCTCGCTGTTGTTTACATTTCAGCGGCCGTCACTTACGTGTCGCTTACGTGCACTAGAGCCATGGCCAATCGTTTTCGAAAATCAACTTTACGATTCAACTTCTGCAACGAATACGCACGACCAAAGGCCTTGGAAGTGGAACGCTTCCTACGCGACGTTGCTAAGATCCCAGCTTCCGACATCTTGGGCATCCATTTGTTCATATTAAGCAGTACTGTGTACGTGAAAGTTGTCAACGACGCGGTGTGTGAAAGAATACTTCGTGACACCAACCATGGATTACGCTTTTGCCACGTCGATGACAATGTCGGAGCGGTCACCGTCGACCATGCCGGCTTAGGAATGCGCACCATACGAGTTTTCGAACTCCCGTTCGAGCTACCGGCGGAAGACGTTATCGCGGCTTTCCGCCCCTATGGTACTGTACATGGCCACACTGCCGAACGCTGGGCGCAATTCCAAACGTACCCCGTTCTTAACGGTGTACGGCAGATCACCATCGACCTCCATCGCCACGTGCCATCTTACCTGCAAATTAGCGGGTGCCGAGCGGTTGTCACATACGACGGCCAACCCAAGACCTGTTCCGGGTGCGGAAAAGAAGGCCACCTCAGATCTGAGTGTCTTCAGCGACGGACCACCCAATTGCCAGGCGCTACCGTGGCACCTACGGCTCCGACGACGATTTTACCGATCACCTACGCATCGGCACTCTCTTCTCCTCCCACCGGCCGCCGCCCATCGGACCACGTACCGGTGACCCTTCCAGCTGCTATGGATACCGCCGGGGCCGACACGTCGCGCTCAAAGCCAGACGCTACTATGGCGCCACTACCAACAGCGACGACTTCCGACACCCACCAGCCTGAACATATGGACACCCCTTCATTTGACGTTCCCGCGACGGCCTTCCGTCTTCCGACACAGAGGGACGAACCCGCAAACAACGTTCACCTAAGAGGCGCAAGAGGAGGCGTCGTACGGTCTCGGAACGAGACGGATCACCTCCCCCAGATGCTCCAGAGGCCGTCCGACACGACGAGGCCTCAGAGAACCTACACGACGATACGAATGACGACAACATGACGCCGACTGTGGATGTTTCGATGCCAACTCTACTGGCTCGCTCAGGTGCTCCTGAACCAATGGACTCCACCGATGCGACTGCCGCCGAGATGTCCTCCGCCCCTACGACCGAAGTGGAACGTACGACCATCACAACGACAGCGCCCTCAATGGTGTGGAGTGAGGACGTCGATGAGGACCCGGACCACACGCTGGGGACAGAGTTACCCCAGACGGAAGCATCGTTACGCCGCTGATAACGCCGTCAGGTGGCGCACGGCACGACTCGCCGTTGCCTCGCCCCTCTTCATCCTCCGCCCCCTTCACGGCGAGGGACGACTCCAAACCTACCGAATAGCGACGATCAACACTAACACCACCAGCTCACCCGTGAAACTTCAACTGCTGCGAGAGATGATATGGGCGTCAGACGTCGATATAGCACTACTACAGGAAGTACACTTGGCCACACTTCCAGACGCCGCGGGATATAATAACTTATCCTTCTCCTGGTGACCACCTGGGAAGCTGCGTAGCCATCTACGCCAGAGAAGGCATTCCAGTGACCGATATCACATACCTTCCATCTGCCAGAGGCATGGCCGTCACCGTCATGGGGACGCGTATCGTCAACATTTACGCTCCGTCAGGCTCCGCCCGCAGACGCAACAGGGCACTCTTCTACTCAGAAGAAATCGCTCCTTTGTTTCTTGGACGCTGCGACCATTACTTGTTTGGGGGTGATTTTAATTGTGTCTTGCACCCTAAACATCAAGTGCGCCACTACAACACCTGTCAAGAACTGCGTCTTGTCGTCCGAGATCTGTTGCTCCGCGACACTTGGGAAGTTCAGCACGGTGACGCCCCTGGACGTACTTACCAGACGAGTCACTCCGCGAGCCGCCTGGACAGAATTTACGTGTCTCGGGAACTCACACCTGCAGTCCAAGGTGCAGAACTTTGGCCCCTGGCCTTTTCGGACCACATCTGCAACATTCTCTTCCCCAAGCAATTGGTCTGGCGTAGTCGTGCACCGTGGAAGCTAAACACCTCCCATCTTCGTGATCCCGAATGTCTTCAACGTGTTAGCGAGACATGGACCACCTGTGAACGTCGCTTACCTAAATACTGCACGACCTTGACCTGGTGGCTGGAATGTGCCAAACCTGCCATTCGACGTACTTTGATTCAGTATGGAAAGGAAGTTGCTATGTGGCGCCGGCACACTACCGACTATTTCTACGCCGTTCTCCGCGACCTGGACGCCCAACCGCCCACATCCGACACCCAGAGGGAACGCAGCAGGATTAAGGCCCAAATTGTAACTTTGACACGCCGTCGATTGCAGGGGGCTATGGTGCGAACCCGATATCAAGATTCGGCGGAACAGGAACATCCGACCATGCATCATATCGCCTCCGATAGGAAACATCGGCGACAACAACTCATCACCGAGATCACAACCTGTCGCGGCCAGCACGTCACTTGCCAGGCCGAAATCGTCAGTGCCTTTGTCTATCACTACCGCACAATGTACCAGGAGGAGACTACCAACAACCACGCTGAGGAGTCTGTGTTACCACACGTAACTCGCACCCTCACCAGCGACGAAGCGGATGAGCTGATGGAGCCCATTACGCGTGACGAAATCCACGATGCAATCAAAAAAGGTGCTCTGAATAAGTCACCTGGTGTCGACGGATTGCCGATAGAATTTTATTGCGCTTTCTTCACACTAATGGCGTCAAGGTGGACAACGATGTTTCATGAACTACTGACGATGGAGAACGCCGTACCGCCGTCCTTCGTCACGGGAATTATTATACCCATCCACAAACGGACACCAGGTGTGACGACAGCTTAACGCAGACTGCAAAATTTTTACACGCCTCCTGCCAACGCGATGCCGCAAGGTCCTGCCTAGCATTCTATCCCCGGAACAGACAACTCCGGGCGGCTCAGTTAATATACAAACGGCCGCAGGAGAATGTTGCGATTTAATTGCTGTGGCAGCGGCGTGCAGATTCCGCCCCTCAGTGGTTGCCATTGATTTTGACAGCGCATTCGACAAAGTGCGGAATCCTTTTCTGTTCTCCGTGATGAACCGCATGGGTTTTCCACCAGCCTTTATCGACGTAATCCGGCGCCTGTACGGCACCTCCGAATCGCTGATTCAGGTTAATGGCCGTGTGGCGGGACCAGTGGCGATCCGACGTTCCGTACGGCAAGGCTGCCCACTTTCGACCCTACTCTATGCCATCAGCCTGGAGCCACTCATCGGGAGTCTGACGAGCCACCTTTCTGGTCTCACTTTGCGACAGCACAATTTTCGATGTCGTGCGTATGCGGACGACCTCCTTCTCTTGATCCGCTCACGGAGTGAAACACACACGATACTTGATTTGATATCAACGTACGGCACTGCAGCGGGCAGTAACATGAATGTGACTAAATCCGCGGCGATGCCCATTGGACGCGGCCTCTCACACGACGAATTAGCACCTCTCCCGTGTGTACAGAAACTACAATACCTTGGTATCATTTTCACCTCGACCGTGCGCCGCTCCGCTGCCATCAATTTTCGGCGTGCGCTCCAAACCATCCGCACAACGGTGCGACAAAATCTTCTCCGACGACTCGATTCTTTACAACGTGTCCAATACCTCAATCAACATGTGGCGTCCAGAATGGTCCACATTGCACAGGTCCTCCCGCTGCCATCAACTATTGGACGCAGCCTCCAGGCTGCCTTCGGATACTTCCTTACGGCCGGTACGCTCTTTAAGGTCCGCTACGACCGCACTCACTCTTCCCCCGCGAGCGGGTGGCCTCGGTCTTGTCAATGTGCGACTCCGCGCGGCGTACATGTCCACCATGCACAAGCAGTGGCACGGGGGCACCTCCCTTACGCGCAGCTTGCTGGAAATTCTTGTGCTCGCGACCATAACACCACCAGTACCAGTCGGCCACATCAAGCACCATCTGACGCACATTTCTGATTTCATCGTCGACTTCAGTTATGCTCACACACACTTACCGACCACGCGTTCTCCTCGACCTAAAGATTTTTACACCCCACTCCTTCGTTCCATATCCAGCAACAATATCGAACTGAGACATCCGTCCACGCGGTGGCCCACGGTTTGGCGTCACATCCACCAGTCTTCTCTTCCCTCCAACGCCCGGGCAACATGGTACCAGGTCGCAAATGAAAAATTCGCGACAAATCAGCGCCTTCACGCCACCGGACTAAAGGACTCTCCACTCTGCTCCATCTGCCACCTCATGGATGACGATGTCCATCAACTGACTTGTGCTGCCACCAGTGACGTCTGGAAACTTGCCCGACAGTTCGTTGCCTGTTACCTCCGTGTTCCGCCGGACTTGATTGACCCATGGACTTTTATCCATCCTGAGAATACTTATTTCCCCGCCACAAAAAATCATGCGATTGTATGGGTCAAGGGATGGACCATCACCTACATGTATAATGATGGCGACAAATCACGCCTTGATTTCTGGAAGTACTTACAAACCGCCCACAGTGAAGTCGAACAGCGACCGCGCTACCGCGCCTTCTTCGCTAATTACCTACACCCGATCTTTACGTCACCCCCGCTCAGTTGGATGGTACCACACGCCGACAGCACTCCCGCCTCGCCTGTTGACATCTGAGACCCCTCGCGCTGCTTTCCACATTGTAACTCATAGTGGAGTAGGCGCATGGACACGCGCCTCCTTTTATGCACTACACCAGACAAACACTGGTTTTTCCCTCACTCCACTGTAAATTGCTTTACACGTCTTAGCTTCCATCAGTATTATTAGTTTTTTTTTCCTACACCTTGTTCATACTAAAAAACTTGCTCACCTTGTACGAGTATCATGTCTTGTGTTATTTTCGCCGGAAGGATGGCATTTTTCTTGTATTTAAGTTTGTACCAATAAAGATCTTTTTTTCATTTACACTGTAAATAAAAAATAAAAAAGGGGTAGCGTCTTTGATTCGTAATCAAAACGTCTTCAGTCCCGAGTTCGATCCCCGCCACTGCCTAAATTTTGATAAATAATCAACATTGGCAACCGAAAACTTCCGGCATAAGAAGTCAGCCTCATTCTGCCAACGGCCTTGTCAAAGAGGGTGGAGGAGCGGATAGAGGTTCAGGGCACTCTCTTGTCCTAGGGGTGAGAAATTGCCCCCAAAAGGCGGAAGATTCAGCAATGATCAACGACATGAAGATGCAGAAGGCAATGGAAACCACTGCATTAAAGACACGTAACGTATATCCACGGGACATATGACATGTAGTTGAAGAAGTGTCATGATGATCTTTCCATTGGCAAAAGATTTCGGAATAGTCCCCCATTCGGATCTCTGGGAGCGGACTGCCAAGGGGGTGGTTACCATGAGAAAAGGATTGAATAATCAACGAAAGGATAACGTTCTACGAGTCGGGACTTGGAATGTCAGAAGCTTGAACTTGGTAGGGAAACTAGAAAATCTGAAAAGGGAAATGCAAAGGCTCAATCTAGATATAGTAGGGGTCAGTGAAGTGAAGTGGAAGAAAGACAAGGATTTCTGGTCAGATGAGTATCGGGTTATAGCAACAGCAGCAGAAAATGGTATAACAGGTGTAGGATTCGTTATGAATAGGAAGGTAGGGGAGAGGGTGTGTTACTGTGAACAGTTCAGTGACTGGGTTGTTCTAATCAGAATCGACAGCAGACCAACACCGACAACGATAGTTCAGGTATACATGCGGACGTCGCAAGCTGAAGATGAACAGATAAAGAAAGTGTATGAGGATATTGAAAGGGTAATGCAGCATGTAAAAGGGGACGAAAATCTAATAGTCATGAGCGACTGGAATGCAGTTGTGTGAGAAGGAGTAGAAGAAAAGGGTACAGCAGAATATGGGCTTGGGACAAGGAATGAAAGAGGAGAAAGACTAATTGAGTTCTGTAAGAAGTTTCAGCTAGTAATAGCGAATACCCTGTTCAAGAATCACAAGAGGAGGAGGTATACCTGGAAAAGGCCGGGAGATACGGGAAGATTTCAAGTAGATTACATCATGGTCAGGCAGAGATTCCGAAATCAGATACTGGATTGTAAGGCGTACCCAGGAGCAGATATAGACTCAGATCACAATACAGTAGTGATGAAGAGTAGGCTGAAGTTCAAGACATTAATCAGGAAGAATCAATACGCTAAGTAGTGGGATACGGAAGTTCTAAGGAATGACGAGATACGTTTGAAGTTCTCTAAAGCTGTATATACAGCAATAAGGATTAGCGCAGTAGGCAGTACAGTTGAAGAGGTATGGACATTTCTAAAAAGGGCCATCACAGAATTTAGGGAGGAAAACATAGGTACAAAGAAGGTAGCTGCGAAGAAACCATGGGTAACAGAAGAAATACACTCCTGGAAATTGAAATAAGAACACCGTGAATTCATTGTCCCAGGAAGGGGAAACTTTATTGACACATTCCTGGGGTCAGATACATCACATGATCACACTGACAGAACCACAGGCACATAGACACAGACAACAGAGCATGCACAATGTCGGGACTAGTACAGTGTATATCCACCTTTCACAGCAATCCAGGCTGCTATTCTCCCATGGAGACGATCGTAGAGATGCTGGATGTAGTCCTGTGGAACGGCTTGCCATGCCATTTCCACCTGGCGCCTCAGTTGGTCCAGCGTTCGTGCTGGACGTGCAGACCGCGTGAGACGACGCTTCATCCAGTCCCAAACATGCTCAATGGGGGACAGATCTGGAGATGTTGCTGGCCAGGGTAGTTGACTTACACCTTCTAGAACACGTTGGGTGGCACGGGATACATGCGGACGTGCATTGTCCGGTTGGAACAGCAAGTTACCTTGCCGGTCTAGGAATGGTAGAACGATGGGTTCGATGACGGTTTGGATGTACCGTGCACTATTCAGTGTCCTCTCGACGATCAACGGAGGTGTACGGCCAGTGTAGGAGATCGCTCCCCACATCATGATGCCGGGTGTTGGTCCTGTGTGCCTCGGTCATATGCGGTCCTGATTGTGGCGCTCACCTGCACGTATGCCACGGAAAACTTGCTGACACTGACGGCGGCGGTGCACAAATGCTGCGCAGCTAGCGCCATTCGACGGCCAACACCGCGGTTCCTGGTGTGTCCACTGTGCCGTGCGTGTGATCATTGCTTGTACAGCCCTCTCGCAGTGTCCGGAGCAAGTATGGTGGGTCTGCCACACCGGTGTCAATGTGTTCTTTTTTCCATTTCCAGGAGTGTACTTCAGTTGATTGATGAAAGGAGGAAGTACAAACATGTTCCGGGAAAATCAGGAATACAGAAATACAAGTCGCTGAGGAATGAAATAAATAGGAAGTGCAGGGAAGCTAAGACGAAATGGCTGCAGGAAAAATGTGAAGAGATGGAAAAAGATATGATTGTCGGAAGGACAGACTCAGCATACAGGAAAGTCAAAACAACCTTTGGTGACATTAAAAGCAACGGTGGTAACATTAAGAGTGCAACGGGAATTCCACTGTTAAATGCACAGAAGAGAGCAGATAGGTGGAAAGAATACATTGAAAGCCTCTATGAGGGTGAAGATTCGTCTGATAAGATAGAAGAAGAAGTCGATTTAGAAGAGGTAGGGAATCCAGTATTAGAATCGGAATTTAAAAGAGCTTTGGAGGACTTACGGTCAAATAAGGCAGAAGGGATAGATAACATTCCATCAGAATTTCTAAAATCATTAGGGGAAGTGGAAACAAAATGACTATTCACGTTTGTGTGTAGAATATATGAGTCTGGCGACATACCATCTGACTTTCGGAAAAGCATCATCCACACAATTCCGAAGACGGCAAGAGCTGACAAGTGCGAGAACTATCGCACAATCAGCTTAACAGCTCATGCATCGAAGCTGCTTACAAGAATAATATACAGAAGAATGGAAAAGAAAATTGAGAATGCGCTGGTTGACGATCAGTTTGGCTTTAGGAAAAGTATAGGTACGAGAGAGGCAATTCTGAAGTTACGACTAATAATGGAAGCAAGGCTAAAGAAAAATCAAGACACGTTCATAGGATTCGTCGACCTGGAAAAAGCGTTCGACAATATAAAATGGTGCAAACTGTTCAAGATTCTGAAAAAAGTAGGGGTAAGCTATAGGGAGAGACGGGTCATATACAATATGTACAACGACCAAGAGTGAATAATAAGAGTGGACGATCAAGAACTAAGTGCTAGTATTAAGAAGGGAGTAAGACAAGGCTGCAGCCTTTCGCCCCTACTCTTCAATCTGTACATCGAGGAAGCAATGACGGAAATAAAAGAAAAATTCAGGAGTGGAATTAAAATACAAGGTGAAAGGATATCAATGATACGATTCGCTGATGACATTGCTATCCTGAGTGAAAATTAAGAAGAATTAAATGATCTGCTGAACGGAATAAACAGTCTAATGAGTGCACAGTTTGGTTTGAGAGTAAATCGGAGAAAGACGAAGGTAATGAGAAGTAGTAGAAATGAGAACAGCGAGAAATTTAACATCAGGATTGATGGTCACGAAGACAATGAAGTTAAGGAATTCTGCTGCCTACGCAGTAAAATAACCAATGACGGACGGAGTAAGGAAGACATCAAAAGCAGACTCGCTATGGCAAAAAAGGCATTTCTGGACAAGAGAAGTCTACTAATGTCAAATACCGGCCTTAATTTGAGGAAGAAATTTCTGAGGATGTACGTCTGGAGTACAGCATTGTATGGTAGTGAAACATGGACTGTGGGAATACCGGAACAGAAGAGAATCGAAGCATTTGAGATGTGGTGCTATAGACGAATGTTGAAAATTAGGTGGACTGATAAGGTAAGGAATGAGGAGGTCCTACGCAGAATCATAGAGGAAAATTAATATGTGGAAAACACTGATAAGGAGAAGGGACAGGATGATAGGACATCTGCTAAGACATGAGGGAATGATTTCCATGGTACTAGAGGGAGCTGTATAGTTCAAAAACTGTAGAGGAAGACAGAGGTTGGAATACGTCAAGCTAATAATTGAGGACGTAGGTTGCAAGTGCTACTCTGAGATGAAGAGGTTAGCATAGGAAAGGAATTCGTGGCGGGCCGCATCAAACCAGTCTGTAGACAGATGACAAAAAAGAAAAGGGCAACCTTTTTGTGAATCAGTGAACCCTGGTAGACAAAGAGATCCTCATATTCTGATACTACACTACTAGCCACTAAAATTTCTACACCAAGAAGAAATGTAAATGATAAACGGGTATTGAGTCAAACAGAGCTTGGATGGTGTGTACAGGTATAGCTGCCCATGCTGCTTCAACACGACACCACAGTTCATCAAGAGTAGTGACTGGTGTATGGTGACGAGCCAGTTGCTCGGCCACCATTGACCAGACGTTTTCAATTGGTAAGAGATCTGGAGAATGTGCTGGGCGGGGAAGGAGTCGAACATTTTCTGTATCCAGAAAGCCCCGTACAGAACCTGCAACATGCGGTCGTGCATTATCCTGCTGAAATGTAGGGTTTAGCAGGGATCGAATGAAGGGTAGAGCCACGGGTCGTAACACATCTGAAATGTAGCGTCCACTGCTCAAAGTGCCATCAATGCGAACAAGACGTGACCGAGAGTTGTCACCAATGGCACCCCTTACCATGGCGCAGGGTGATACGCCAGTATGGCGATGACGAATACACGCTTCAGATGTGCGTTCACCGCGATGTCGCCAAACACGGGTGCGACCATTATGATGCCGTAAATATAACCTGGATTCATCCGAAAAAACGACGTTTTGCCATTCGTGCACCCAGGTTCGTCGTTGAGTACACCATCGCAGGCACTCCTGTCTGTGACGCAGCGCCAAGGGTAACCGCAACCATGGTCTCCGAGCTGATGATAGTTCGTGCTGCTGCAAACGTCGTCGAACTGTTCGTGCAGATGGTTGTTGTCTTCCAAACGTCCCCATCTGTTGACTCAGGGATTGAGACGTTGCTTCACGATCCGTTACAGCCATGCGGATAAGGTGCCTGTCATCTCGACTGCTAGTGATACTAGGCCGTTGGGATCCAGCACGGCGTTCCGTATTAGCCTCCTGAACCCACCGATACCATATTCTGCTAACAGTCATGGGATCTCGACCAACGCGAGCAGCAATGTCTCGATACGATAAACCGAAATCGCGATAGGCTACAAACTGACCTTTATCAAAGTCGGAAACGTGATGGTACGCATTTCTCCTCCTTACACGAGGCATCACAACAACGTTTCACCAGGCAACGCCGGTCAACTGTAGTTTGTGTATGAGAACTCGTTTGGAAACTTTCCTCATGTCAGCACGTTGTAGGAGTTGCCACCGGCGCTCTGAAAAGCGTCTTCTTCCTGTCGGTTAAATTTCGCGTCTATAGCACGTCATCTTCGTGGTGTAGCAATCTTAATGGCCAGTAGTGTACCGTAATGGGTGGTAGTGACCTACTTCTTTAAATTATTATGATCTTCGGCTACTTATCATTCACAGACTACCTAAGACCTTTTCTTCTTTCTTCCCCTACCCAGCAATTCCTTCATTTCCACTTGTGTTTCAGTGCATATCGTGGTGTCGTCAGTGCATCTTCAGTTACTGATTTTTCAGCCTTCAGTTCGGATGTCGACAGGACAGCCACGAAGGTTTTTTCCAATAACATTTTTTCTACAGATGTTAATTAGAACTGGCGATAGAAAACACCCCTGTATAACTCCTTCCATTGTTCAAAAGCGTTTTTAACTATTTTGTTTAGCCTGATTACTGCCTTGCTATCGAGTAGAGATTTATGATAAGGGTAACAAGGTGAACAGGAGCACCCGTATCTGGTAGCACATTCATTAGTTCATTCTACGGAACACAATCGAAAGCCTTGGTATACTCCAAGAACTAAAGTGGTACTGAATTCTCTTCATTTCTCAATTAGCTATTTGGCATTGAGAATCTGCTCTCGTGTTCATTTATTATGCACACGCACAGTTTGCTCTGATGGCATTTCTTTGTCTCTGTAGACTCTCAAGCGTTCATGGATGACATTTACAAGGATTTTACCGACTTGTAAAATCTATGAAATAATTCTGTAGTTCTCACAAGCTGTGTGTGTCCCTCGTGAAAATGAATCATTATCGATGTAGTCCAGTCTTCTATCGATGTTCCGTTATTTCGTACGCTGCTAAAGATTTCATGAAGGATTTCCAAATCCGCTTTTCCAGATGCTTTGATGATTTCGGTGGTAATAAGGTCAGGTCCATTGTTATTTTACATATTAGCTACAGCTTTCCGTACTTTTGTTTTAAGAAGTGAGGGGGTCTTCTCCGCTGAAATGTTGGCACGAGCAAGTTTTTCAGGCTTACTGCAATACGACAGGTTATTCCGCTATAACGATGAGAATCTGATCACAGCAACGACATATGGCAAGTAAAGGTAATTGCCTAGCAATAAATTAAATGTTTCTTTAATTAAAGTTAAAATTTTACATAAAACCAACAAATGTGTGCATTTTTTTGGTTTCCTGTTTCCATGAAGGGGGGACAACAACTAAGTGGCAGCCGAAAGTGATCTTACCCTTACGAGCCCATGGCCACGGGAAAGAAGATGCCGGGAGCTACACTTATTTTAATGACATCGTTTGTTGTTGTTGTCTTCAGTCCTGAGACTGGTTTGATGCAGCTCTCCATGCTACTCTATCCTGTGCAAGTTTCTTCATCTCCCAGTACCTACTGAAACCTACATCCTTCAGAATCTGTTTAGTGTATTCATCTCTTGGTCTCCCGCTACGATTTTTACCCTCCACGCTGCCCTTCATTGCTAAATTTATGATCCCTTGATGCCTCAGAACATCTCCTACCAACCGGTCCCTTCTTCTTGTCAAGTTGTGCCAATTCTATTCAATACCTCCTCATTAATTGTGTGATCTACCCATGTAATCTTCAGCATGCTTCTGTAGCACCACATTTCTAAAGCTTCTATTCTCTTACGGATGAAAGCAAGGGGAACTACGGCCGTAATTTTTCCCGAGAGCATGCAGCTTTACTGTATGATTAAATGATGACGGCGTCCTCTTGGGTAAAATATTCCGGAGGTAAAATAGTCCCTCATTCGGATCTCCGGGCGGGGACTACTCAAGAGGATGTCGTTATCAGGAGAAAGGAAACTGGCGTTCTACGGATCGGAGCGTGGAATATCAGATCCTTTAATCGGGCAGGTAGGTTAGAAAATTAAAAAGGGAAATGGATAAGTTAAAGTTAGATATAGTGGGAATTAGTGAAGTTCGGTGGCAGGAGGAACAAGACTTTTGGTCAGGTGACTACAGGGTTATAAACACAAAATCAAATAGGGGTAATGCAGGAGTTGGTTTAATAATGAATAGGAAAATAGGAATGCGGGTAAGCTACTTCAAACATCATAGTGAACGCATTATTGTGGCCAAGATAGATACGAAGCCCACACCTACTACAGTACTACAAGTTTATATGCCAACTAGCTCTGCAGATGACGAAGAAATTGAAGAAATGTATGATCAAATAAAAGAAATTATTCAGATAGTGAAGGGAGATGAAAATTTAATAGTCATGGGTGACTGGAATTCGGTAGTAGGAAAAGGAAGAGAAGGAAACATATTAGGTGAATATGGACTGGGGCTAAGAAATGAAAGAGGAAGCCGCCTGATAGAATTTTGCACAGAGCACAACTTAATCATAGCTAACACTTGGTTCAAGAATCATAAAAGAAGGCTGTATACATGGAAGAAGCCTGGAGATACTAAAAGGTATCAGATTATATAATAGTAAGACAGAGATTTAGGAACCAGGTTTTAAATTGTAAGACATTTCCAGGGGCAGATGTGGACTCTGACCATAATCTATTGGCTATGATCTGTAGATTAAAACTGCAGAAACTGCAAAAGGGTGGGAATTTAAGGAGATGGGACATGGATAAACTAAAAGAACCAGAGGTTGTACAGAGTTTCAGGGAGAGCATAAGGGAGCAATTGACAGGAATGGGGGAAAGAAATACAGTAGAAGAAGAATGGGTAGCTTTGAGGGATGAAGTAGTGAAGGCAGCAGAGGATCAAGTAGGTAAAAAGACGAGGGCTAGTAGAAATCCTTGGCTAACAGAAGAAATATTGAATTTAATTGATGAAAGGAAAAAATATAAAAATGCAGTAAATGAAGCAGGCAAAAAGGAATACAAACGCCTTAAAAATGAGATCGACAGGAAGTGCAAAATGGCTAAGCAGGGATGGCTAGAGGACAAATGTAAGGATGTGGAGGCTTATCTCACTAGGGGTAATATAGATACTGCCTACAGGAAAATTAAAGAGACCTTTGGAGAGAAGAGAACCACTTGTATGAACATAAAGATCTCAGATGGAAACCCAGTTCTAAGCAAAGAAGAGAAAGCAGAAAGGTGGAAGGAGTATATAGAGGGTCTATACAAGGGGGATGTACTTGAGGGCAATATTATGGAAATGGAAGAGGATGTAGATGAAGATGAAATGGGAGATATGATACTGCGTGTAGAGTTTGACAGAGCACTGAAAGACCTGAGTCGAAACATGGCCCCCGGAGTAGACAACATTCCATTCGAACTACTGACGCCTTGTAAGAGCCAGTCCTGACAAAACTCTACCATCTGGTGAGCAAGATGTATGAGACAGGCGAAATACCCTCAGACTTCAAGAAGAATATAATAATTCCAATCCCAAAGAAAGCAGGTGTTGACAGATGTGAAAATTACCGAACTATCAGTTTAATAAGTCACAGTTGCAAAATACTAACGCGAATTCTTTACAGACGAATGGAAAAACTAGTAGAAGCCGACCTCGGGGAAGATCAGTTTCGATTCCGTAGAAATGTTGGAACACGTTAGGCAGTACTGACCCTACGACTTATCTTAGAAGCTAGATTCATGAAGGGCAAACCCACGTTTCTAGCATTTGTAGACTTAGAGAAAGCTTTTGAAAATGTTGACTGGAATGCTCTCTTTCAAATTCTGAAGGTGGCAGGGGTAAAATACAGGGAGCGAAAGGCTATTTAAAATTTGTACAGAAACCAGATGGCAGTTATAAGAGTCGAGGGACATGAAAGAGAAGCAGTGGTTGGGAAGGGAGTGAGACAGGGTTGTAGCCTCTCCCCGATGTTATTCAATCTGTATATTGAGCAAGCAGTAAAGGAAACAAAAGAAAAATTTGGAGTAGGTATTAAAATCCATGGTCAAGAAATCAAAACATTGAGGTTCGCCGATGACTTCGTAATTCTGTCAGAGACAGCAAAGGACTTGGAAGAGCAGTTGAATGGCATGAATAGTGTCTTGAAAAGAGGATGTAAGATGAACATCAACAAAAGCAAAACGAGGATAATGGAATGCAGTCGAATTAAGTCGGGTGATGCTGAGGGAATTAGATGAGGAAATGAGACACTTAAAGTAGTAAAGGAGTTTTGCTGTTTAAGGAGCAAAATAACTGATGATGGTCGAAGTAGAGAGGCTATAAAATGTAGACTGGCAATGGCAAGGAAAGCGTTTCTGAAGAAGAGAAATTTGTTAACATCGAGTATAGATTTAAGTGTCAGGAAGTCATTTCTGAAAGTATTTGTATGGAGTGTGGCCATGTATGGAAGTGAAACATGGACAATAAATAGTTTGGACAAGAAGAGAATAGAAGCTTTCGAAATGTGGTGCTACAGAAGAATGCTGAATATTAGATGGGTTGATCACATAACTAATGAGGAAGTATTGAATAGGATTGGGGAGAAGAGAAGTTTGTGGCACAACTTAACCAGAAGAAGGGATCGGTTGGTAGAACATGTTCTGAGGCATCAAGGAATCACCAATTTAGTATTGGAGGGCAGCGTAGAGAGGAAAAATCGTAGAGGGAGACCAAGAGATGACTACACTACGCATATTCAGAAGGATGTGGGTTGCAGTGGGTACTGGGAGATGAAGAAGCTTGCACAGGATAGAGTAGCATGGAGAGCTGCATCAAACCAGTCTCAGGACTGAAGACCACAACAACAACTATTCTCTTCTTGTCCAAACCATTTCTCGTCCACGTTTCACTTTCGCACATGGCCGCACTCCATACAAATAATTACAGAAACGACTTCCTTACACTTAAATCTATACTCGATGTTAACAAATTCCTCTTCTTCAGAAACGCTTTCCTTGCCATTGCCAGTCTACATTTTATATCCTCTCAACTTCGACCATCATCAGTTATTTTGCTCCCCAAATAGCAAAACTCCTTTACTACTTTAAGTGTCTCACTTTCTGATCTAATTCCCTCAGCATCACCCGACTTAATTCGACTACATTCCATTGTCCTAGTTTTGCTTTTGTTGATGTTTATCTTATATCCTCCTTTCAAGACACTGTCCATTCCGTTCAACTGATTTTCCAAGTCCTTTGCTATCTCTGACAGAATTACGACGTCATCGGCGAACGTCAACGTTTTTATTTCTTCTCAATGGATATTAATACTTACTCCGAATTTTTCTTTTGTTTCCTTTACTGTTTGCTCAATATACAGATTGAATAATATCGGGGAGAGGCTACAACCCTGTCTCACTCCCTTCCCAACCGCTGCATCCCTTTCATGCCCCTCGACTCTTGTAACTGCCATCTGGTTTCTGCACAAATTGTAAGTAGCCTTACGTAAACTTACGAAAAAATATTATATGAAACGATTTATATTCAGAACTGACTGAGCTTTGTATCGATCGATATTAGTTGGAGCCACGAATAGCTCGTTTACTAGATAATTGTTTTCAAGTTTTAAATAACAAACAACGTGTAATGTTCTCAGTAATATAACTGTTAAAAGTTTTTAAGTGAACGTAAAGGTGTACGTGAAGTGATTTTATGGCAAATTTATGACCGTTGATATGTACTTCCTGGCAGCTTAAAACTGCGTATTAGTCCGAGACTCGAACCCAGTACGTTGTCTTTCGCGGGCAAGCACCATACCGTATTTTGTAAATTTTTTTCGTCATTGTTCTCGTCATCGGTCAGGGCGGACGTAACAGGACACCCCTTCAAGTCCATCGTTGATTGTTTCACTCAATTTTTTTTTAGCAGAGGAGTCAGCCTTCGCTGTCAGCAAAGACGGTGAGCTACTGTGCCTACAAATGAACTACACATGCACGATCACGACCCCTCCACACAGCTTTACTTCCACCATTACTCCATCTTCTATCTTCCAAACTTTACAGAAGTTTTCCTGCGAAACCTGAAGAACTAGCACTCGTGGAGGAAAAGAAAAAAAAAATGGTTCAAATGGCTCTGAGCACTATGGGACATAAAAGATATGTTCATCAGTCCCCTAGAACTTAGAACTACTTAAACCTTACTAACCTAAGGACATCATACAACACCCGGCCATCAAGAGGCAGAGAAAATCCCTGCCCTGCCGGGAGGAAAAGATACTGTGTAGACATGGCTTAGCCATAGCCTTCGAGGGTGTAGGAACTTGTCCGCTAATAGGAAATCTGTCGAGTCTCGGTCCGGCACACAGTTTTAATCTGCCAGAAAGTTTCATTTTTAACATCTATCAAGCGTTTCAAGTCAAAATACACTGAAGAGCCAAAGAAACTGGTATACCTGTCTAATATCGTCTAGGACCCCCGCGAGCACGCAGAAGTGCCACAACACGACGTGGCATGGGCTCGGCTAATGTCTGCAGTAGTGCTGGAGCGAGTCGACACCATGAATCCTGCAGGGCTGTCAATGAATCCGGAGGAGTACGAAGGATGGAGACCAGTTATGAACAACACGTTACAAGGCATCCCAGATATGCTCAGTAATGTCAAGGTCCGGGAAGTCTGGTGGCCAGCGGAAGTATTTAAATTCAGAAGAATATACCTGGAATCCATCTGTAGCAATTCCGGACGTGTGGGATGTCGCATTGTTCTGCTGGAATCGCCCACGTCTTCCGGAATACACAATGGACATGAATGGGTGCAGGTGATCAGGCAGGATGCTTTCGTACGTATCATCTAAGTCATATCTAGATGTATAAGGTGTCACATATCACTCCAACTGCAAGCGCCACACACCATTATAGAGCCTTCACCGGCTTGAACATTCTCCTGCTGACATGCAGGGTCCATGGATTCATGAGTTTGTCTCCATACGCATAGACGTCCATCCGCTCGATACAATTTGAAACGAGCCTCGTCCGACCAGCTTTACTGCAACATGTTTGCAGTCATTAACAGTGCAATGTCGGTGTTGACAAGCCCAGGCGAGGCGTAAAGTTTTGTGTCGTGCAGTCATCAAGGGTACGCGAATGGGCCTTCATCTCTGAAAACACATATCGTTGATGTTTCCTTGAATAGGTCGCACGCTGACACTTGTTGATGGCCCAGCATTGAAATCTGCAGCAACTTGCGGAAGGATTCCACTTGTCTCGCGTTGAACGATTCTCTTCAGTCGTCGTTGGTCACGTCCTTGCACGATCTTTTTCCGGCCGCAGCGATATCGGAGATTTGATGTTTCACCGGATTCCTGATATTCACGGTACATTCGTGAAATGATCGTACGGAAAAATCCCCCTACGTCGCTACCTCGGAGATGCTGTGCCCCTTACCTCGTGCGCCGACTACAACGCCACATTCAAACTCACTTCCAGGTTATCAAGATTTAAGTGAGTTTGAATCTTGATAACCTGCCATAGTAGCAGCAGCAGTACGATCTAACAACTGCGACAGACATCTGTTGCCCTATATAGGCATTGTCGAGTGCAGCGCTGTATTCTGCCTGTTTACATATGTCTGTGCTTGAATACGCATGCCTATACCAGTTTTTTTGGCGCTTCAGTGTAACTATTAATGATGACGCTCAAGAATTGGTAGACTACTGTCTCTGGCCATCCGAAATTAGGACGTCAAGAGGTACTATGTGACAGTGCAGAGTGACTGAAGTACATTTCCTGTGAAGTGATTATACTGCGAGAAGGATTAAATTCAAAAAGTGCATTTACTCAGATAGCCTTATTGACTTTATCAAAGAGTGTGGTGAGTGATAAACTGCAGTTACGAATTATCTGTGGTTCTTTAACGTTACGACAGCTGGGATTAATAACTGAAAAATGTGCAGTCTGTACTCTGTACTTTGCCTGTCAACGATAAACGATAAGATTTAACGATCAGAACGAGGTCATACTAAAATAAGAGACTTAAGATTATAACTTTATCTTAAATGAACTTCAACATTTCACGTTGAGGGACTTAATGCAAACAAATAAGGACAACGGTCTTCATTCTCAGCTTGAAATGATAATACACTCCTGGAAATTGAAATAATAACACCATGAATTCATTATCCCAAAAAGGAGAAACTTTATTGACACATTCCTGGGGTCAGATACATCACATGTTCACACTGACAGAACCACAGGCACATTGACACAGGCAACAGAGCATGAACAATGTCGGCACTAGTACAGTGTATATCCACCTTTCGCAGCAATGCAGGCTGCTATTCTCCCATGGAGACGATCGTAGAGATGCTGGATGTAGTCCTGTGGAACGGCTTGCCATGCCATTTCCACCTGGCGCCTCAGTTGGACCAGCGTTCGTGCTGGACGTGCAGACCGCGTGAGACGACGCTTCATCCAGTCCCAAACATGCTCAATGGGGGACAGATCCGGACATCTTGCTGGCCAGGGTAGTTGACTTACACCTTCTAGAGCACGTTGGGTGGCACGGGATACATGCGGACGTGCATTGTCTGGTTGGAACAGCAAGTTACCTCGCCGGTCTAGGAATGGTAGAACGATGGGTTCGATGACGGTTTGGATGTACCGTGCACTATTCAGTGTCCCCTCGACGATCACCAGAGGTGTACGGCCAGTGTAGGAGATCGCTCCCCACACCATGATACCGGGTGTTGGCCCTGTGTGCCCCGGTCGTATGCAGACCTGATTGTGGCGCTCACCTGCACGGCGCCAAACACGCATACGACCATCATTGGCACCAAGGCAGAAGCGACTCTCATCGCTGAAGACGACACATCTCCATTCGTCCCTCCATTCACGCCTGTCGCGACACCACTGGAGGCGGGCTGCACGATGTTGGGGCGTGAGCGGAAGACGGCCTAACGGTGTGCGGGACAGTAGCCCAGCTTCATGGAGACGGTTGCGAATGGTCCTCGCCGATACCCCAGGAGCAACAGTGTCCCTAATTTGCTGGGAAGTGGCGGTGCGGTCCCCTACGGCATTGCGTAGGATCCTACGGTCTTGGCGTGCATCCGTGCGTCGCTGCGGTCCGGTCCCAGGTCGACGGGCACGTGCACCTTCCGCCGACCACTGGCGACAACATAGATGTACTGTGGAGACCTCACGCCCCACGTGTTGAGCAATTCGGCGGTACGTCCACCCGGCCTCCCACATGCCCACTATACGCCCTCGCTTAAAGTCCGTCAAGTGCACATACGGTTCACGTCCACGCTGTCGCGGCATGCTACCAGTGTTAAAGACTGCGATGGGGCTCCGTATGCCACGGAAAACTTTCTGACACTGACGGCGGCGGTGCACAAATGCTGCGCAGCTAGCGCCATTTGACAGCCAACACCGCGGTTCCTGGTGTGTCCGCTGTGCCGTGCGTGTGATCATTGCTTGTACAGCCCTCTCGCAGTGTCCGGAGCAAATATGGTGGGTCTGACAAACCGGTGTCAATGTGTTCTTTTTTCCATTTCCAGGAGTGTAGAATCAACCGCAATTATTAATCGGTGCATGTTACATGATCTAATTGTATATAGTCCCCTAGTAGGGATACGAATACAGTCCCCTAGTAGAGATACCAATAACTGTCCTATAAATCGGCTGATAAAGAGCAAAGCACCTGCTGTAACATGTATTTCAGCTGCCCCTACCGATGTTGTTTTATGCAACCCGCACTACATCTGTATCAGGAGCAGTATCCAGGCAGGCGACAGCCACGTAATCTCAGAGCTTTGGGTGACTGTTAGTGAATGGAATTATATTGTAAAAAATATAGGTGAGAGTATTTTTAATGGACCATGCGGCTGGTCCCGGCGGAGGTTCGAATCCTCCCTCGGGCATGGGTGTGTGTGTGTGTGTGTGTGTCCTTAGGATAATTTAGGTTAAGTAGTGTGTAAGCTTAGCAGTTAAGTCCCATAAGATTTCACACACATTTGAACATTTTTTGAGTATTACTTCTGTAATACTTATCCAAGTGTCACTATTTTTCTTTTTTTCATAGAGCTCATGTCTCTGAAAAGTTACTCCGTTTATGGAGTTAATCTTTCGTAAATGGTTAAATGGTTCAGAAATGTTGCCTTATAAAGTGTGATTCACCATCGGAGACAAGGAATTTACCGAAGATATCAAAATTGGAAGCATGGAACTGACAACTTTCCGGTATGCCAGCGACTGAAAAGACTAATATATGACTCGTCGAGTTAATGTGCTAAAGTAGTTTCATAAGAAATATTGTAATATAGGCCTAAGACATTATTCCGCGACATTTTGAGAATTTTTTTCACATCTCCGGAGAGGGCTGGGCAACAACATTGTTCTGTCAGGTGAGGTTGCATAAAACGTCATTGGTAGGGGCAACTGAATCATCCAATAATTCTTCGCAGGTAGGTTAGGTACAGTCCTCAGCACCAAGTAGCGAAATGAAATCCGGATAAGTAGGACACGTGCCGACAAATAATTAAATACGCTACCGTCCTACAAATCCGAGGTCACGCCTCAGCATGACACTATTTGTGTTCAACCACGTACAGTATTCGCCAGCCAGGACTGGACTGATCTTAGACGCAGTCATTGTGAATCTCCAGGAGCGGCAGCCCGGCCGTTGTCCTAGAGCGCACCTGGAGCCGACATGACAGGTGGGGGTCTCCTCTTCTGCTGGATGAGGATGCGGCGAGCGCCGGCTCCCTTTTAATGAGACGCCCGCGGCGGACAGCGACAATGGCGGCTCCTTTGTATGCGCAGGGAGTGCCGCCGCTGGCGCGCGATGCCTCCCAACAGCGGGATCTCCGTCACCAATAACGTCCCGAGACCAGTCAGCCGTCCTAGCCATACCTGCTCGCTGTACACCGTCCGGCAAATGAGGAGCCCTGACGGCTGGCGTGGCTTTAGGGCGGCTGCTTTACACGTCTATTACAACCAAAGACGTAAGCCGATTTTCTGTACATAACATGCAGAACTTAAGAAAGAAAGTAAATTTCACATCACGTGTCACTGCCAAGTAGTACAGCTCGCTGAAACTTGGACGATACACAGAAAGAACTGCTACTGTATAGTAAATGAAAGATAACATTTAGACAAACAGAAATTACACTGTCACAAAATTCATGGAACACCTCCTAACATCAGGTCGCACCTCCTCCTGCCCGATGTAGTGCAACAATTCAACGTCGTATGGACTCAAGAAGTCGTTGGACGTCCTTGTAGAACTATTGAGGCATTGTGCTTCCATAGCCGTCCGTAACTGCGAAAGCGTTGTCAGTGTAGGATTTTCAGCGCTAGCTGACCTCTCCATTTTTTTCTATTCTATCGCTTGAGTCTTGTTCCGCAGTTACTCAGGGTCAGCCATCGTTAATCGGATTTGGCACGTTAATGGTTAAGGGGTGGCCGGATGTCCTTCCTGCCACCGCTCTGTACCCCCCGGGATGGAATTAGTGTACCCCAACTGTCTCCGTCGAGTGTGTAGTGCGAGTGGAATAGTGCGAAAGTGGTCAGATGCCTGCGAGCCGTGTCACTGAGGCGGAACATGGGGACCAGCCCGGTATTCACCTAGCAGGATGTGGAAAACCGCCTAAAATCCACATCCAGGCTACGGGCACATCAGCCCTCGTCGTTAATCCTCCGGGCGCATTCGAACCAAGGCCGGCGCGCCTACCCGACACCCAGTCTACTAGTGGAGAAAACTCCAATCCTGTCGGGAATCGAACCCAGGCACACTGCATGGGAGACAAACTGGAATTAAGCAGGCATGTTACCACCCATCTAAGCAGGCGGACCATTTTTACGCTTGACAATGCGTCATGTCGCCGGTTATTGTGACACTGTACTTTTATGTGCATGGAGATGCATTTGACCCTGACGTCACTTTTATCGATCACATTGGGTGACCGCATCGAACCAGCCCGAGAAGCTCTTGGGAATGAGAGAATATTCGGGGAATGTACTAGCGTCGCCGTTTCCCCTAATTGAAGCCCGTCGAAGACGTGTCGAATATTTTGTTCAGACGTTTAGTAGCACTCTTACCAATTGAAATCGGGGCTCATCTGACCAGGCCATGGTTTTCCAGTCGTTAATCCGCCGGGCGGATTCGAACCAGGGCCGGCGCGCCTACCCGAGTCCAGGAAGCAGCGCGTTAGCGCTCTCGGCTACCCTGTCGGGTCGAGCTGTTCTCTACATTATGTCCCATAAATGTTCGATAAGATTCATTTCGGACGATCTGTGTGGCCAAATTATTCGCTCGAATTGAAGAGAATGTTTTTCAAACCAATAGCAAAAAATTGTGGACCAAGGATTTGGAGGTCACTACTGCCATGCAACATTATACTTTCAAAATACGTGTTTTGCGGCATTATTTGTTGGTGTGGCGTGTCGGGAAAATGTGCTAGTCATATAGATGCTTTATCCCTTATAGATTACAGTGCATTTTCAATCGGGAGGAAATCTGTTCAAATCCGCGCCCGGCCATCCAGATTTAGATGCTGCGTGATTTCCCTAAATCACTCCAGGTAAATACCTAGGTGCTTTCTATGAAAGGGCACGGTCGATTTCCTTCCAGTCCTCGAAACACTCCCAGCATGAGCTCATCTCCAAAGAGCTCGATGTCGAAGGGACGTTAACCCTTAATGTTCCTTTTTTTCTCATAAAGATTAAACTGACAGACACTATAGTTTTGGGTTTATGCGCTAGGAACGTTGTTGTCGCAACATGACGAGACAGCTTGCGAACTGAAGTAAGTGTGTGTGTGTGGCTCGTCGGTCACCAAAGGTTACCCATGCCTGCGCTAGTCCATTCTGGAAGGTCATTTAACTGTCCACAGTCACAACTGGGAAAATCGCGCTCTGCCCGTGTTGGCAGGCAGCTCCCTGCTGTCTGGCAAGAGGACCGCACCTACTCGTCATCACCAATTTCGTCCACAGTTATGTTATATGGGGCGCTTGGCCAGAAATGAAAGTTGGACTTCTAGATGGCCAAGACTTTGGATAAAATAACGTTTTTGGAGCGGGTCTGGCAGAATTTGAGCCTCTTACTTTCGCTTAGTCTTCATCAGTGTTTGACGCAAGAAAAAGAGTACAGACCGGAAATCCGACGGTCATGGGCTAGAGTCCATAAGTGGAACCTTCTCTTTATTGGCAATTTTTACGTTACTTACACTATAAATAAAAAATATAAATAAAGAAACCAGCTCGCATAATGTGTGAGATGCTATACCCTCTCGCTAAGGTTATTGGAAACTGTATATGCACACTCATTACAATGTACAGATTCTTTTTGGCCGAAGAACTAAAAAAAAAAGGAAGTGAGTGAGTAAACGGCGAAATATAGTAACGTTCTTTCTTCGTAATATTCTGAGAAATTTCCAACATATATATTTTGACTGATGTCATGGAGCTCTACGTGCGCCGGCCGCGGTGGTCTAGCGGTTAAGGCGCTCGGTCCGGAACCGCGCGACTGCTACGGTCGCAGGTTCCAATCTTGCGTCGGGCATGGATGTGTGTGATGTCCTTAGGTTAGTTAGGTTTAAATAGTTCTAAGTTCTAGGGGACTGATGACCACAGCAGTTGAGTCCCATAGTGCTCAGAGCCATTTGAATCATTTGAACCAGCTGAAAGTGCAGGAGAACAATTTTCTTACTTTAATTGACTAGTGTGGGAGGCAAACAAGTCCACAATTATAAGACCATATTTTTCAAGATGAAGAAGTACTGCCTTCGTGAAGTATTAAAATGATTTCCTCCAAATGGACTCCGCCACTGCAGCTATGCGGTGTCTAAAGAATCTGATCAAAATGCATCAAAACTGCTCTTGCCACAGAGAGAGAGAAAAAGAAATGACATCCCGATAAGGCTGCATCAAAACACATTCCATTGTACATCACCTGCTATCCTAGTCAATATTTGGAAAAAGTGAGATGTTACACGTGGTTTGCTGCCAATCTGTGCGACGGCACCAAATTTTTTTATAAATGTAAATTGAGTTTTCTTTCCTCCAGCTTGAAAACTACCACGTAATTTCTAAAATGCGGCGTAATTAAGGTGTCCAAGACGTCGACAAAATTACTGCATTCCCTGTTTTTTCGACGGATATCAGTCCACTACGTGAATATAATCTACTGTAAAATAACAAAAGTATCTAATTTTTTATACGAAGTTCTGATGTACGCCTCATAACTGTTCCCTGGAAATTTATTTCCGATGTCACATTTTCCTTTGCCTTTTCTTTCAATGCCTTTTATGAAATTACAGGGTGTTTCAAAAAGAACGACTTGATTTCGAAACTCCATACGTATTAATCAAAACATACTACAAATATGGAATGAACTGCACAATACCTACTAGTTCTTAAAGTTTTATCTATGATAGTACAATTGCTCAGTGTATCCACCTGCAGGAGCACGAGAAACATCTATACGATAGCTGAATTCGTCATAAAGTTTACACAACGTATCTTCTTTTCTACATCTACTTAGATACTCCGCAAGCGACCGTACGGTGCATGGCGGAGGGCACCCTGTACCACTACTAATCGTTTCCTTTCCTGTTCCACTCGCGAATAGAGCAGTGAAGAAACAACGGTCTGTGTGCTCTGTATGAGCCCTACTTTCTCGTATCTTATCTTCGTGGTCCTTATGCTCAATGTATGTTGGCGGCAGTAGAATCCTTCTCCATTCACCTTCAAATGCCGGTTCTCTAAATCATCTCAGTACTGTCTCTCGAAAATAACGTCGCCTTCCCTCCAGGGATTCACATTTGAGTTCCCGAAGCATCTCCGTAACACTTGCGTATTGTTCCAATCTACCGGTAACAAACCTAGCAGCCTGCCCCTAAATTGCTTCGATGTTTTCAGACAGTGCTTGGAACAGGGAGAAGAATGCAGCCCGGAAATCCGAGAGTCGTGTTCTTTTCAGTTTTTACATTACAAATGAAAAATATAAACGAAAAAAACTCACGCGTATACAGCGCAGTATGCTATACATTTTCTATAAGTTATTGGCAAGTTACTTACAGAATTTATGGCAGCTGTTATTTTGTCCTCCACTCCTATGTCACGAGGTAAAGGAGAAATGAAAGCACTTTATTTCACATCTTTTCACAAGAAAACATCGCAAAGGGGCGTATCTGGCGACCTTGAAGGCCAAGAATGCAGGGCGGTGTCTTGGAGTCCCGTGTATGCACTCTATCCACCGTCGAGGCAGAGTGTCATTGAGAAACTGACGTACATTGTTGTGCCAGTGTGGTGTAACTTCTTCCCATTGCAAACCGAAGTTATCGAAGTCCACCTGAGTTTGTGGAAAAAGCCAGTTCTGTAGAATTTGAATATATCTCATTCCAGTTATTGTGTTTCCCTCAAAAAAGAAGAGACCATACTCTTTTCCACCAGGAATGGCAAAAAAAAATCTATTTAGGCGAGTCTCTTTCGCACTCATTAACGTGGTGAGAGTTGCCATATGTGTACTTAATGTGGGTTTACTTTACCACTAACATGAAATGTTGCTTCATCACCGAAAATTAACTGTGGTAAAACTATATTGCCTTCCATGTCTTCTAGCAGAGCATTGCTAATGTCAGTCCGTTCCCTTTTATCACCAAACAGAAGACTTTTCACTAATTGTAGTCTGTGCTGTTTATAGACGCTTTAAAATTCGCAAGGTAGTCGTATGAGGCATTGTCAGTTCTCTGCTTGAGCGGCAAGTCGAGTTTCTCAAACATTATACGAAGTTTTTCCACCATGTCATCAGTAGTGAAAGATGGACCTTTGCACAAGCATCCTATCTCCTCAGATTGTTGATACCAACTACAAATGTTTTTCGGTGGAAGTGTATCAATACCAAAACGCCGATGAAACCATGTTGTACAAAAATTGCTGAATCACTCTTTTCAAACTTCAGCCCACAAAACGCCTTCTGTTGAGCAGACGCCATCTTACTTCTGACTGACTGGAAACTGATGTCTGAAAAACTAGACCACGGACATTCCAACAACACACATTTCCTTGCCTGCCCGTCCCATGTATCGTAAGTATTGCCGCCAAAAACAGCCTTCATTCTTCCCACGACCATCCGCTAACCATTCTCTTACTCTCCGCTGCGCGAAGCGCTGACTGGAACCTACTCTAAAATAAATGTCTTATGCAAATGGTTCAAATCGCTCTGAGCACTATGGGACTTAACATCTTAGGTCATTAGTCCCCTAGAACTTAGAACTACGTAAACCTAACTAACCTAAGGACATCACACACGTCCATGCCCGAGGCAGGATTAGAACCTGCGACCGTAGCAGTCCCGCGGTTCCAGACTGCAGCGCCTAGAACCGCGAGGCCACCGCGGCCGGCAAATGTGTGGTGCCTCACCTGTCAAAAATGCTATATTCGATACACACTTGGACACGTGGAGTTCCCACTACTGTCACTTTATTTTATAGCCAAGTCCTGCATACGTGTATACCGCAAATTTGAACGATATCGCCCTCCTGTGAGTCTTACCTAAGACGCAAATGACGAGTTTCACCACGTTATATAGCAGCACGTGACGAATTCCAAATAATAAATACACTGCAGATCAATAATAAGGAAGAACTGAAAATATCGAAATTTTGATTATTATGCGTATATACACTACTGGCCATTAAAGTTGCTGCACCAAGAAGAAATGCAGATGATAAACGGGTATTCATTGGTCAAGTATATTATACTAGAACTGACATGTGATTATATTTTCACGCAATTTGGGTGCATATATCCTGAGAAATCAGTACCCAGAACAACCACCTCTGGCCGGAATAACGGCCTTGATACGCCTGGGCATTTAGTCAAACAAAGCTTGGATGGCGTATACAGGTACAGTTGCCCATGCAGCTTCAACACGATACCACAGTTCATCAAGATTAGTGATTGGCATATTGTGACGAGCCAGTTGCTCGACCATCATTGACCTGACGTTTTCCATTCCATTGGTGAGAGATCTGGAGAATGTCGAACATTTTCTGTATCCAAAAAGGCCCGAACAGGACCTGCGACATACGGTCGTGCATTATCCTGCTGAAATGTAGGGTTTCGCAGAGATCGAATGAAGGGTGGAGCTACGGGTCGTAACACATCTGGACTGTAACGTCCACTGTTCAAAGTGCCCTCAATGCGAACAAGAGGTAACCGAGATGTGTAACCAGTGGCGATGACGAACACACTCTTCCAATGTGCGTTCACCGCGATGACGCCAAACACGGATGCGACCATCATGATGCTCTAAACAGAACCTGGATTCATCCGAAAAAAATGGCGTTTTGCCATTCGTGCACCCAGGTTCGTCGTTGAGTACACCACCGCAGGCGCTCCTGTGTGTGATGCAGCATCAACGATAACCGTGGCCATGGTCTCCGAGATGGTCCATGCTGCTACAAACGTCGTCGAACTGTTCGTGCACATGGTTGTTGTTTTGCAAAAGTCCCCATCTGCTGACTCAGGGATCGAGACGTGGCAGCACACTCCGTTACATCCATGCGGATAAGATGCCTGTCATCTTGACTGCTAGTCTTACGAGGCCGTTGGAATCCAGCACGGCGATCTGTATTAGCCTCCTGTACACACCGATTCCATATTCTGCTAACAGTCATTGGATCTCAACCAAGGTGAGCGGCTGTGTTGCGATACGATAAACCGCAATCGCGATAGGGTGCAATCCGCCCTTTATCAAAGTCGGGAAAGTGATGGTACGCATTTTTCCTCTTTACAGGGGGCATCACAACAACGTTTCACCAGGCAACGCTGGTCAACTGCTGTTTGTATGTGAGTAATCGGCTGGAAAGTTTCCTCATGTCAGCACGTTGCAAGTGTCGCCACCGGCGCCAACCTTGTGTGAATGCTCTGAAAAGCTAATCATTTGCATATCACAGAATCTTCTTCCTGTCGGTAGCATATCTTCTTCGTGGTGTAGCAATTTTAATGGCCAGTAGTGTAGAATAACAGCATGTGTACACAGTAACAGAAGTAAATCTCACCACCAACTATGAGTTGGGCGAAATTAACGAAATTTGGTATACTTGTTTCTCCGTCTGAAAGATGATGTCTGTCCAGATTTCACGCCAGTCCAGTGAGAGTGGCGCTAATAGCGCCAATGTGAGGATGCAAATCCGGTTCGTTTTAAATGTACGCTGTAACGGTCATAGGCGTTAGTTACTTTTGAGATTCGACATGGTGCGTTAATTTTAGTCAAGAATGTCTCAAAGGTGACAAAGAAGCCATTATCAGCAACTCACTAAGTTTGAATGAGGTCGTCTATTAGAGTTACGAGAAGCTACACTGCATAAAGGATTGGCAGGAATGTACCACTGTACATGATTGCTGGCAGCAGTCGCCACGAGAACGTACCGCTGAGAGAAGATCGGACTGGGAGTGTCGCATGGCACTACCGAGGGGAAGACCATCGTGTTCGTGTGGCTCTGGTGCATCTTACTGCACTTGCAGCAGCAATTTGAGCAGCAGTTGGCACCGAAGTGACACAAACAACTGTTGCTAATCGGTTAATTCAAGGACAGCTCCGAGAAGGACGCCCTGTAGCGTGCGTTCCATTGATCACAAACCACCGTCATTGCATGTCAAACGAGAGCTAATTGGATAGGAGGATCTGGGTTTGTTGTGTTTTCTGATGGTCGTTGGTTCTTGCTCTGTGCTAGTGATGGTTGTGGTGTGGTCAGAAGGAGACCAGTTGAGGTTTTGCAACAAACCTCTCTGCGTGCTAGATACACTGGACCTTCACCTGGGGGTATGGTCTGGAGTGCGATTTCCTTTGACAACAGGATTAATCTCTTGGTTATCCTGTACATCTTGACCACAAATTTGTTCGTCGGTCTGGTGATACGACCTGTTGTTCTGCCACTCATGAACAGCATTCCTGAGTGTGTTTTCCCACTGGATAATGCACGCCCACATGCCGCTCTTGTAACCCAACACGCTCTCCAAAGTTGCCTTGGTCTGCTCAATCACCAGATTTGTTTCCAGTCGAGCACATACGGGACATCATAGAACAAGAACACCAGTGGCATCTGTAAACAGCATTAACTGTCTCTGTATTGACCAACCGAGTGGAACAGGCATGGAACTCCATCCCTCAAACTGACATCCGGCACCTGTATAACACAAGGCATCACGTTTGCATGCTAGCATTCAACATTCTGCCAACTTCGTCGGTTGTTAAAAAATGGCTCTGAGCACTATGGGACTTAACATCTTAGGTCATCAGTCCCCTAGGACTTAGAACTACTTAAACCTAACTAATCGAAGGACATCACACACATCCATGCCCGAGGCAGGATTCGAACCTGCGACCATAGTAGTCACGCGGTTCCGGACTGTAGCGCCTAGAACGAACGGCCACCGCGGCCGGTTCGTCGGTTGTTATTGTACCAGAATTTCATACTTGCAATGGTCTATCTCGCGCTTGCATTAACCTTTGATCTTGCAATGTTAATCACTTACATGGGTTGCAAAGACAAATGTATTTCAGAAATTTCATTACTCTACATTTATTATTTTTTGGTGTTTCTGTTTTTTTCCGTCATTGTATGGTAAAATGTATTGGATATTTTGACATTTAGAACAAAGCGTTACCACCTCGGGCTCGAACTTCGCTGAGCATTCAGATGAACTTAGCCCAGTCATTCCACGCTACTTCAACTCTATTCCAAGACTGATCAGTTGTAGTTGCGTAACAGTGTCGGCAGCCCTTGACCTTATGTTTCAAATGTGTGAGTGAGTTCACCGGGAAAGTGTTAGAACACACTCTGTATAGAGTTGGATCGGAGCAACTTGGACAACCTGGCGTTCTGTGCTATCTTGTCGAAACATAATCATGGAGACTTTGAAGATACATCTACATCTACATCTACATCCATACTCCGCAAGCCACGTGACGGTGTGTGGCGGAGGGTACCCTGAGTACCTCTATCGGTTCCCCCTCTATTCCAGTCTCGTATTGTTCGTGGAAAGAAGGATTGTCGGTATGCTTCTGTGTGGGCTCTAATCTCTCTGATTTTATCCTCATGGCCTCTTCACGAGATATACGTAGAAGGGAGCAATATACTGCTTGACTCCTCCGTGAAGGTATATTTAACAAACGCCCATACCGAGCTACTGAGCGTCTCTCCTGCAGAGTCTTACACTGGAGTTTATCTATCATCTCCGTAAAAAGCCCATACCGAGTTACTGAGCGTCTCTCCTGTAGAGTTTTCCACTGGAGTTTATCTATCATCTCCGTAACGCTTTCGCGATTACTAAATGATCCTGTAACGAAGCGCGCTGCTCTCCGTTGGATCTTCTCTATCTCTTCTATCAACCCTCTCTGGTACAGATCCCACACTGCTGAGCAGTACTAAGCAGTGGGCGAACAAGCGAACTGTAACCTACTTCCTTTGTTTTCGGATTGCATTTACTTAGGATTCTTCCAATGAATCTCAGTCTGGCATCTGCTTTACCGACTATCAACTTTATCTGATCATTCCATTTTAAATCACTCCTAGTGCGTACTCCCAGATAATTTATGGAATTAACTGCTTCCAGTTGCTGACCTGCTATTTTGTAGCTAAATGATAAGGGATCTATCTTTCTATGTATTCGCAGCACATTACACTTGTCTACATTTAGATTCAATTGCCATTCCCTGCATTTCAGTACAATTTTCCATTGTTACAACCTCTGCAAAAAGCCTTAGTGAACTTCCGATGTCATCCACAAGGTCATTTATGTATATTGTGAATAGCAACGGTCCTATGACACTCCCCTGCACCACACCTGAAATCACTCTCACTTCGGAAGACTTCTCTCCATTGAGAATGACATGCTGCGTTCTGTTATCTAGGAACTCTTCAATCCAATCACACAATTGGTCTGATAGTCCATATGCTCTTACTTTTTTCATCAAACCACTATGGGGAACTGTATCGAACGCCTTGTGGAAGTGAAGAAACACGGCATCTACCTGTGAACCCGTGTCTATGGCCCTCTGAGTCTCGTGGACGAATAGTGCAAGCTGGGTTTCAAACGACCGCCTTTTTCGAAACCCATGCTGATTCCTACAGAGTAGATTTCTAGTCTCCAGAAAAGTCATTATACTCGAACATAATACGTGTTCCAAAATTCTACAACTGATCGACGTTAGAGATGTAGGTCTATAGTTCTGCAGATCTGTTCGACGTCCCTTCTTGAAAACCTAGGTGACCTGTGCCGTTTTTCAATCCTTTGTAACGCTACGCTCTTCTAGAGACTTACGGTACACCGCTGCAAGAAGGGGGGCAAGTTCCTTCGCGTACTCTGTGTAAAATCGAACTGGTATCCCATCAGGTCCAGTGGCCTTTCCTGTTCTGAGCGACTTTAATTGTTTCTCTATCCCTCTGTCGTCTATTTCGGTATCTACCATTTTGTCATCTGTGCGACAATCTAGAGAAGGAACTACAGTGCAGTCTTCCTCTGTGAAACAGCTTTGGAAAAACACATTTAGTATTAGGGCCTTTACTCTGTCATCCTCTGTTTCAGTACCATTTTGGTCATAGGTACCTTTTTTAATATTTCTATTTGCTCGTCAGAAACGTAATACCCGCTGTCAAAATTACCAACTATGCTAATAAGAGATGATCGTGTCGTATACTCACTGATAAATGACGCCAGAACACCATGGCTGAGGGCATTGGACGGGAAAGATTGCAATGTGGCAACGTTCCGTCGTGAAAACATCTATCTACGCTATGTGATCAAAAGTATCCAGACACACCGAAAAACATACGTTTTTCGTATAAGGTGCATTGTGCTGTCACCTACTGCCAGGTACTCCGTATCAGCAACCTCAGTAGTCATTATACATCGTGAGAGAGCAGAATAGGGCGCTCCGCGGGACTTCGAATGTGGTCAGATGATTGGGTGTCACTTGTATCATACGTCTGTATGCGAGATTTCCACACTCCTAAACATCCCAAGGTCCACTGTTTCCGATCTGGTAGTGACGTGGAAACGTGAAGGCACACGTACAGCACAAAAGTGAGTAGGCCAACCTCGTCTGTTGACTGATAGAGACCGCAGACAGTTGAAGAGGGTCGTAATGTGTAATAGGCAAACATCTATCCAGGCCATCAGAAAGAAATTCCAAACTGCATCAGGATCCACTGCAAGTACTATGACAGTTTGGTGTGAAGTAATAAAACTCGAATTTCAAGATCGAGCGTCTGCTCATCACGCCGGTAAATGCCAAACAACGCCTCGAATTGTGTAAGGAGCGTTAAATGGTTCAAATGGCCCTGAGCACTATGCGACTTAACTTCTGAGGTCACCAGTCGCCTAGAACTTAGAACTTATTTAACCTAACTAACCTAAGGACATCACACACATCCATGCCCGAGGCAGGATTCGAACCTGCGACCATAGCGGTCGCTCGGCTCCAGACTGTAGCGCCTAGAACCGCACGGCCACTCCGGCCGGCAGGAGCGTTAACATTGGACAAATGAACAGTGGAAAAACATTGTGGGGACTACCGAATCGCGGAACACAATGTAGCGATCCGATGGCATTGTGTGGGTATGACAAATGCCCGGTGAACGTCATCTGCCAGCGTGTGTAGTGCCAACAGTAAAATTCGGAGACGGTGGTATTATGGTGTGGTCGTATTTTTCATGGAAGGGGGTTGCACCTCTTGTTGTTTTGTGTGCCACTATCACAGCACAGGCCTACGTTGATGTTTTAAGTACCTTCTTGCTTCCCACTGTAGAAGAGCAATTCGGGGATGGGAACAGCAACTTTCAAGACGATTGAGCAAATGTTCATAATGTACGGCCTGTGGCGGTATGGTTACACTACAGTAACATCCCTGTAATGGTCTGGCCTTCACCGAGTCCTAATGTGAATCCTATAGAACACCTTTGGGATGTTTTGGAACGCCGACTTCTCCTCAGTGCAGCACTTCGTGGAAACTGGGCTGCCAGTCCCCAAGAAACATTCCAGCACCTGACTGAAAGTATGTCTGCCAGAGCGGAAGCTGTCATCAAAGCTAACGCTGGACCGACACCATACTGAATTCCAGCATTACCTATGGAGGACGCCACGAACTTGTAAGTCATTTTCAGCCAGGTGTCCGGACACTTTTGATGACATAGTGCATATGATGACATAAAAACTGGTCTCGTCTGCAACGACGGAACGGTGCTATTTCTGTGCCAAGTATTGGAGTTGGGTGCACCATTGTCAGCACGCCTCTCCCTCTGCTGCCACGTCCAGAGAAGCCGCAGAAGTGGTTGTCCATTCGTGGTCGCATTGTCAGCGTGGATAGTCGTCTTGCTGCCATCACCCTCACTGCTTGAGTCAAGGTACGTCACGGGGTTGTATGACCATGCACAGTCAAACGAACGATCTACTGTGCGAGCTATATACATACTCTGCCAGCAACCATACGGTGTGTGGCAGAGGGTACTCTGTGCCACTAACAGGTCTGTCGTCTCGAGCACTAGTCAGCTGGTACCAATGAGATCTTGCACATCGTTGAGTACGGATGTGCTGATCCCAAAAATTCCGTATTCGATTGCCAGTCTTGGTATCAGGACCAATCCGAGTGACACAGTCTCGAGAGGCAACCATTTTGTTGCTGCAGAATTGCAGCAGGTACTGGTAGATGTTCCTCCTTCTTATATGAGGCATAACTCTGTCTTCTTATAAACAAACAACATTGAAATACGATTCATGAGTGTAAAACTCATTCCCCTTATACAGAATGTATATGGCGTTACTCCAAACTACGAGGGGTGTTCAGTAAGAAACATAACTTTTTTTCTGAAAGCTGGTTGGTTTTATTCAGGCTTTCGATACACCAAATTCTTCCCCACACTTTTGGCTACAAAACCCTGTATGCCCACATGGTACCACTCTACTGGTCAACGTCGCAGCCAACACCTTGCTACATGAATAACTCCCTCATCATCCACATACTTGTTACGTCTGCCACAGACGGCCCCTGCAAGGCGGACTACACTCAAGACAATCCTGTGTACCATATAACATACACAAGCACTTTCAGGCGCAACCAAGAGGAAAACAATTCTTCAAAACAAACGGAACTGCTAGAGACTAATAGGAATCTTTTTCTACCAAGGTCGCCTCACAGATACAGGGAAAATTGGAGTACTCTGCTGACTTTATAAGGCCAGTGCAGCAGCAGTACAGCCAGTTCCTCGTCGAGCTAGGACCAGCTCCAACGGACCTCACTGATGCTCTTGATGAATGGTCATCTACAAGTTCGAGAAGTGTAGTTCAGTTTCAATAAACAACGTTATACCGAGTATTCTACAATATTCTACAATATCCTCGTCGCCACTGGGGGATACACTTCTCGAACAATCACTATAAACACACACAAAAAAAACAAATAACTTGTAGACGACCATTCATTAAGAGCATCGGTGAGGTCTGTTGGAGCTGGTCCTAGCTCGACAGGGGATTGGCGGTACTGCTGCTGCGCTGGCCTTATAAACGCGGCGGATGCCGGCGGAGTACTTTCCCTGTATCTGTGAGGCGACCTTTGCAGAAAAAGGTTCGCATTAGTCTCCAGCAAGTTCTGTTTGTTTCGAAGAATTGTTTTTCTCTTTGTTGCGCCTACAAGTGCTTGTGTATGTTATATGGTACACAGGGGCGTCTTGAGTGTAGTCTGCCTGGCGCGGGCCGTCTGAGGCAGACGTAACAATACTGTTTCCCACAGAATGCATCCTTCATTGGCCCAAGCAGATGGAAGTCGAAAGGTCCAAGTTCCGCGCTGCAGAGTGGATCAGGAAGAACAGTCCAATGACGTTTTGTGAGCTCCTCTCTGGTGTGCTCACTTGTGTGATGGATTGCATTGTCATGGAGAAGGAGAAGTTGTGCAGCGCAGCGAGGTGGTTGACTGTGATTCGTCGATCACCTCGAATGAGAGTGTCTGCAGGTTCCAAAATTGCAGGAGTCACTGCTGTGTGTGGTCGGCCGACACGCCGAAGATTGGATAGTTTTGCGCCATTTTGTTGTGATGATGACAGATGCTTCGCCCAACGAATTACCGCGCTTTCATTCGCTGTCAGGTCTCCATAACAATTCTACAAGCGCCTATGAATATCTGCAGTGCTCTAGTTTTCAGCCAAAAGAAACTCACTGAGAACTGTCTCTTTGGATCGCACATCCGTTACAGACTCCATTTTAGAGGATAGCATAGCGCCACCTCCGGTCGGAAGTTCATGAAACTACATGGGCTGAAGCGGAAATGTTGCACAATGTCCTACATCAAATTCCGCGTGTTTCCAGCTGAAATTCGCCGAGAAAAAAAAGTGTTGCATTACTTATTGAAAACCCCTCGGTAATTTGTGCATTTGTAGTCAAATGTTTATTACTTGCATACCCAAGCACGTAGTATACTTAATGCCAGTTTGACATTCATAGCCACCCGCCGAGATGGCCGATCGGTTCTAGGCGCTTCAGTCTGGAACCGCGCTACTGCTACGGTCGCAGGTTCGCATCCTCCCGCGGACATGGATGTGTGTGATGTCGTTAGGTTAGTTAGGCTTAAGTAGTTCTTAGTTCTCCTTAGGTTAGTTAGGTTCAAGTAGTTCTTAGTTCTAGGGGACTGATGACCTCAGATGTTAAGTCCCTTAGTGCTCAGAGTCGTATGAATCATTTGAACATACATAGCCTGTCGCCGCCATTGTGTTGCATTTTAACGGCCAACAGTGCAACTTTCATCAGACTGTACAAAATATTTTGTTCCGCTATAATATAAGAAAGCAATCTATGTCCTTCTTTACCAGCTCTGTAGAGGAGACGGAGTGTCATGAACTCACTAGTTGTGTCTCGTTACGGAGGCAAAAGTACCTACTAACTTTTTAAAACTCCAGCACTGACTTGTAAAAACGTACTGACAGTCGTGTACGATAATAGAGTGAATACTAGTCTGGTTGTTCTTCCAATAGAAAACATTGTAAACTGTAAACGAATAGTTTTCTGCAAAATCCAGCAGCACCACTACTTCATTTGGTAAGAGGTTTCGTGAAAACCACAGGGTAATGAATTTGTATGATTTCCCTCAAAAGGGTCGAATGAAATATCTATAATTCTTATTGACAATTCATAAATAAAGTACTCAGCTAATAGCAACTATACAGTTAATATATCGTGATGAATTTGAAGTCAATGAGTAAACTCAATGATTTTCTCGGAATCCACACCAATCAGTCAATTGATAATGATCATCTGCCTAATAGCACTTTCATCCACCTTTGGAACGTAATATAGCAGCTGTTATTTGTGGAATGAATTCAGCAAGTCCTTCCAAAGTTTCTGGAGTTGTGTGGCATAAGACGCCTACTCAGAGGTCACGCAGTTCCCGTAAATTATGAGTCAGTGGCTTCTGAAGGCCGACCCAGATTCTCAGAGAATCCCAATATGTGTTCCATCAGGTTCAAATCGGACGAATTTAGCGACAAAGTCATTAACATGAATTGACAGCCATGCAGTGAGAGTCAGCCATTGTAACAAGGCTGATTATCCTACCGGAAGATGCCATCTTTGTCAGTGGAAGATAAGAGTTGGCGTGTCACTCTCAACACTGTTAGGTAGATAAACGTTCATATTTGAGGTCACGATTCCCCAGTACTACACTACTGGCCATTAATATTGCTACACTAAGAAGAAATGCAGATTCTAAACGGCAATTCATTGGGCAAATATATTATAGTAGAACTGACATGTGATTACATTTTCACGCAATTTGGGTGCATAGATCCTGAGAAATTAGTACCCAGAACAACCACCTCTGGCCGTAATAACGGCCTTGATACCCCCGGGCATTCATTGAGTCAAACAGAGCTTGGATGGCGTGTATAGCTTCTACACGTGTGTAGCTTCAACACGATACCACAGTTCATCAAGAGTAGTGACTGGTGTATTGTGACGAGCCAGTTGCTCGGCCACCATTGACCAGACGTTTTCAATTGGTGACGGAACTGGAGAATGTGCTCGCCAGAACAGCAATCGACTATTTTCTGTATCCAGAATGGGCCGTACAGGACCTGCAACATTCGGTCGTGCATTCCTGCTGAAATGCAGGGTTTCGCAGGGATCGAATGAAGGCTAGAGCCACGGGTCGTAACACATCGAAATGTAACGCCCACTGTTCAAAGTGCCGTCAATGCTAACGAGAGCTGACCGAGACGTGTAAGCAATGGCACCCTATACCATCACGCCGGGTGATACGCCAGTATGGCGATGACGAATACACGCTTCCGATGTGCGTTCACCGCGATGTCGCCAAACACGGATACGACCATGATGAAGCTGTAAACAGAACCTGGATTCATCCGAAAAAATGACGTTTTGTCATTGGTGCACCCAGGTTCGTCGTTGAGTACACAATCGCAGGAGCTCCTGTCTGTGATACAGCGTCAAGGGTAACCGCAGCAATGGTCTCCGAGCTGATAGTCCATGCTGCTGCAAACGTCGTCGAACTGTCGTCCTCCTTACACGAGGCATCACAACAACGTTTCACCAGGCAACGCCAGTCAACTGCTGTTTGTGCATGAGAAATCAGTTGGAAACTTTCCTCTTGTCAGCAGGTTGTAGGTGTCGCCACTGGCGTCAACCTTGTGTGAATGCTCTGAAAAGCTAATCATTTGCATATCACAGCATCTTCTTCTTGTCGGTTAAATTTCGCTTCTATAGCACGTCATCTTCGTGGTTTAACAATTTTAATGGCCAGTAGTGTACATTCCGCGGATGATCACTACAGTAGCACGCTGACAATCGATTAGCTTCACCGTTTCCGAGATGCTTACTTCCAGGAGCTGGCCGATAAAAATCTGTCCTTCGTCAAAGTAGTTTATTTCAGTTATTTCTCCCTTTGCGGCCCGTGTCTTCGGTAGAATGAGTATCCACTCATATCTGCTTTGGTTATGAATTTTCCTGACAACATCAAGTGCCCATCAGGCAACCACACACAGTTTGTAGCCCCATAATATGTTCGGTCGTCTGTATATATTTTTAAGATGGTGTAAACTGCATACCTGCGATGTATAATTGCTCGTAGAAAGAAGATATGTTCAGGAGAAACATGGCCCAGTCGCATTTCTGTGATAACCTGTCGAAAGTCTGAATAACCCCCTCCTTCAGCATAGACGTGCAGGAAGAGAGTCAATACGATTTTGGAAGGTATCTGCAGGGATTTTCAGCCATGCCGAGTCGAGTGCCGTGGCCAGCTGTGGTAGGTCTCATGGTTCAGGATCGATGGGCGAATGTCTGTTCGAGGTGATCCCACAGACTCTAGCGTGGCTTTGGCAGCCAGGGGAGTGTGGTAAACACATCGTGCTGCTCTTCAAACCACGCATGTACAGTGCGAGCTGTGTGACACATTGAGCCTCTTACTGGGAGATACCGGTCGGTGTGGCCGTGCGGTTCTAGGCGCTTCAGTCTGGAACCGCGCTACCGCCACGGTCGCAGGTTCGAATCCTGTCTCGGGCATGGATGTGTGTGATGTCCTTTGGTTAGTCAGGTTTAATTTGTTCTAAGTTCTAGGGGATTGATGACCTCAGAATTTAAGTCCCACAGTGCTCAGAGCCATTTGAACCAATTTTTTTGCTGGTAGATGTCACTGTCCCGAGGAAAAGCTGGACATAGTCCCCAAGGGTAGATGCACACATTATCCATTGTTCCTTCCAGACATAGATCATCCAAGGAATGCCAGGAAAATATTCCCGCCTGGAGACTCTTAACGTTGTTGCAGAGCCATACACGCCAGCGGCCATCTGTCGGATGAAGTACAAAATTTGATTCATTTAAAATGGCCACCTGTCGCAACTCATTGGATGTCCAGTTGCGTTATTGCCGTGCAGCTTCCAGCCTTCATCACCAATGAACAGCAGTCAGTACAGATGCAAGAACCTGGTGTCTGCTGGCAGCAACGTTCGCTGAACGTTTGCTGAGGAAACACTGTTGGCAGCCCCTTGGTTTATCAGGGCCATCAGTTGCTCAACAGTCGCAGGTCCAGTCACCCGAACGCATCTCCACAGCCGCCGTTCACCCCTGTCGTCCAAGACCTTCGGTGCATCACAGTTGCCTCGTCACCTATTTCGGATAGCATCATTTTGCCATCCTCATTATACTTTAACCACTGCAGAACACGAGCAGTTTACAGCTTAGTCATTTCAGAAATGACTCCATCGTTGGACCACAAGCCAATGATCATGCTCTTTTGGACTTCAGATAAATCGCTCCGCTTATGACAACAACAGCCCTGTTTTCACGTCGCCACGAAACGCTTTGCTTTACGCTGTTAGTGCTGCCAGGTGGTTATTGTAGGAGGACGTCGGTCGTATACGATGGCCCCATCAATGACTGAACCGTGTACTAGGCTGACAGCGTTTTTGCGGTAGAACTGTAAAGAAATTTGAGACTATAAATTTATTTAAACAAATTTAACAGCTTTTACTTGACTGTTGGGACTACTGAACCGTCGTCTCTGGTGAAATTAGAGTGATCTGAGAAAATTATGTAGGTATGTGAAGACCGAGCACATAGCATAGCAGTGTATATTACTTCAACAAAACGATGTGTCGTATGTTAGCAGGAGTTGTAAGTAGGCTGTTTAGGTTTTTATGTTGGTAACGCCACGTAGCGCTCTGTATGAAAATCACTGACTGTGCTGTGTGCAAACTGTGGCTGGTTTGCATTGTTGGAATTTTTGCTATTGTAATGTTGGGCAGTTGGATGTGAATAGAGCGTAGCGTTGCGCAGTTGGAGGTGAGCCGCCAGCTGTGGTGGATGTTGGGAGAGAGTATTGAGAGAGGACGATCTGGACCTGTGTCCATTAGAAAGAGTAAATTTGTAATACTGTATATCATGAACTGATATAAATATGATGACTTTTGAATATTATTAAGGTAAATAAATTGTTTGTTCTCTATCAAAATCTTTCATTTGCTAACTATGCCTATCAGTACTTAGTGCCCTCAGTAGTTGCAATCTTTTATGTAGCTGGCAGTACTGGTGCACGCTGTATTGCTGTAGTTCCAGTAACGAAGATTGTTGTGAGGTAAGTGATTCATGAAAGGTATAGGTTATTGTTAGTCAGGGCCATTCTTTTGTAGGGATTATTGAAAGTCACATTGCGTTGCGCTAAAAATATTGTGTGTCAGTTTAGTGTTGATCAGAATAAGTAAAGAGAGAAATGTCTGAGTACGTTCAGTTCTGCTCAGCTATTTGAAAATTAAATAATGTAAGCACAGTAATTCAATAATTTTTCCAAGGGGATGTTTCAGAGTTAAGTCTGCACCTTCTATGAGTGGTACAGTGTAGGTGCTGTTTTCGTATTACTTCTCACGCAATACTGGCCCCAGCATATATTGTCTGCAACGACGGACGTAACAAAACCAGTTAATTATAGAGAACAAACACCGATTCCTGGGTGCTCTTGTTCCACTGACGAACTTGTTCCCACACTTTTCGCTGTGTAACTTAGGATTCATTTACTCGTTTTTAGACCGATATTCCTCGGCAAATATTGATACATTTGCCGTTATTCGCCATACCCTAACGTTTGTCTGTTCATCGCTTTGTATAGGTTACAACCTAAAAGACTTCCTGGCACACGTTTTGTGGAAGTTCGCAGAGTAGGTGAGCAGGTGTTAGAAGTCCATGACTTATTTTCTATGTATAAGCTGATGAAACCAAAAACCCGACAGAGATTTTCCAAGCTGCCTTCTGGTGCCATACCGATGTCACAACAACCAATGCCAGGCAATGTCCTGCAATTTCCAGTCCTTACCGCAACTGTGCTAAGATCGTTTCAGTCCCTCGATGTTTCCCTCAGTAGATTGCTAGTATTTTTTCTCTTTCACTGTCTTACGTACTCTTTTTCTAGAAGAAAAAGTACCGCAGCTGCAAGATGTGATTACGGAAAGATGAGCTGGCACTGAGCTAACCGCTCCGGTCTGCGGTTTTGTGGTGCAGGGAATACTGTGGCCTTGCGTAATCAGAGAGAAATTTAAGCTCCCATGCTGAAGCCAGTGTATCACGTTTCTGCGTGGTGACACTATTCGGCGCAGAGAAACTCAGATTGATTCTCAGAATAGCGGCGAATATGTTCTTCCTTCACGTTTGAGACACTTTCGTGGCTGACTGCTCTTGCAACGTACCGAGGAAGATGGCAGAATGGTAAGAGTCTCGACTTCCGTTCGGAAAGACAACGTCTCAAATACCACCTTGGCCATCCAGATTTAGATTTTCCACTGTTTCCGTAAATCAATTAAACCAACGACCGCGACGGTTTATTTGAAAGTGCGAGGTCTGTTCCCTTCCCTGCCCTCCCCCAATCTCAGCCTTTGCTCTAATAACCTCGGTGCCGACTGCGTGTTAAATTCCCTCCCTCTTATTTCTACATTAACATTTGACACACGTACAATATTTTTTAAAGAATCCTATGTCGCCGGTCGCTGTGGCCGAGAGGTTCTATGCGCTTCAGTCCGAAACCACGGGGCTGCTACGGTTGCGGGTTCGAATACTGCCTCTGGCATGGATTTGTGTGATATCCATAGGTTAGTTAGGTTTAAGCAGTTCTAAGTATAGCAGACTGATGACCTCAGAGGTTAAGTCCTATAGTGCTTAGAGCCATTTTGAATCCTAAGTCAAACCAATATCTCTTGTTTTCCATTTTACTTCAGCGTAATCGTGCTTCCTTAGCAAATATAATTTTACCTCTGTTTCAGTTTCGACAATTAGCAGGTTAACATTCTCATTTGTGCTGTTTTTCATCGTTTTCTAGTCGAACCGATGTGGTAATCTGTATTAAACATGGTGCGAGCTGTACGGGATATAATCATCAATGAATTACCTCAGCTGTAAACGGGATACCTGATGAAATTTGTGAACTCTTTTCCTCCCCGAGTTGAGGCCATTACCAGAGCTAAAGGTGGTATTGAGAGATATTATAGTGATGTCTCCTGGGAATGACCAATTGTGTATTTGGTGCGCTTATAAAATAGAGTAAAATCAGATAAATGAGCTGGCCACACTAGGGATGACACGTTACAGAAACGAAATCGCAAGTACCAGCCGAAACAACAGAAAAATGCAGCTGAGGGTTCTTAGTGGGGTAAAGAGTGACTTTGCAATGCGGAAGAAAATAAAAATGACATAGAGATGTCGCTGAAAGAAATCGAAAATTTCCGTAGTATTGTTGGTGTAAACGAACATTTACTGAGTTGTCGCTATTTTCCTGCAGCTCACAAACGATCAGCCAGAAAAACAAAACAAAAATAACTAATTTAAAAGTTAAAATGAGTGCATTATAATGATTTCATGGATCTGCTTGGTCTAAACGAAGCACATTGCCACCAAGATTCTCATTAAACTTCAGTGGTGAACCAAGTGAAAATACGTCGTTACTTCGGAGACACCATACTTTCTCTGGGCTTGGCTCGAAGTGTTGAGAGGCGATTGTCTTCGAGCGAATGTGAAATACTGCCCGACCATGATACTGTTGCACTTGACCTTCCGTGCCGGCCGCAGTGGCCGAGCGGTTCTAGGCGCATCAGTCTGGAACCGCGCGACCGCTACGGTCGCGGGTTCAAATCCTGCGTCGGGCATGGACGTGTGTGATGTCGTTAGGTTAGTTTGGTTTAAGTAGTTCTGCGTTCTAGGATACTGATGACCTCAGCATTTAAGTCCCATAGTACTCAGAGCCATTTGAACCATTATTTTTTTGACCTTCCGTGGCTGTTCTCTGAAAGACTAAACAAGTACAGTAAACAAAAATGGCTCTGAGCATTATAGGACTTAACATCTATGGTCATCATTCAGTACGGTAAACAAGTACAGGGTGACGCGTGGCAGTGTGATTGATTTCAAGACAGTTGTGCATAACTAACAAGTGGCTCAACGTGTCCTCGTGAAATATCACGATAAAGCCCTCACTCCCAGTTGCAATAATAATGCAGTTTTCCTTGTATATATCCGCCGCATCTTGTCAACACAAGCAAAGAATTCTCAGGAGTCACTCGCGCGCAGCTGCACGTTCCTTCACAGGCGATATCCACACATGATTACTGTAAACAAAACACTTCGAAACTTCCTGGCAAATTAAAACTATGAGCTAGACCAAGACTCGACCAAGGGACCTTTGTCTTTCGCGGACAAGTGCTCTACCAGCCGTGCTACCCGTATACGACTCCGGACCCGTCCTCATACCTTTATTTTCGCCGGTACCTCATCTCCTACCTTGCTAACTTCCATGACTAGAACTAATTTGGAACTTAGGAGATGAGGTACGGCTAGAGGTTATCACTGAAACTATCAGTTTGCGGTTATGCCGGTCTTTTTTCACGCCAGTTTAACCGGACAGTAAAACCCCTCAAAAAACCAGTTTTTGAAATAACCGATTTCCGGTATTTTATTCCTGTTATTTCCTGTAATAAATGTAGAAATCAAGCAAAGACTGAACAATTTTGTCTCTCTCTGCTTCAAGATATGTAAAGTCAAAATAATAAATAAAATATGAAAATATAAGAAAATTTAGTCCGTCCATGTTTTGCTGCTTTTTTCGAAAAGCGATAAGTGTTTGAACTCTATAAAAAAATCAACAGTTTGCCCTACTGATACAGATTTTTTTGAAATTCTCCTCAAAAATCATGTAGTAGAGAGATCATACCACTCTTGGGGCATTACGAACAGCCACTGCCAACAGGTGAAAGGTGAAAGGTTGAAAAACACACTTTTTATGTTAATTGGCCCGTTTTCAAGGCTACAAACAGATGAAGGCAGATTATGTAGACACCAGCAGCAGATCAGTTACTTTCTACTTTTAATTGTACATTTTTGTTACATTTTTAACTAATTATTGTTACCATTATTTCACTCCTCTTTCTTAGGAATGGCAGAGAAATCTTTAATCTTTTAAAACAAATGAAGTATTGTACCTCATTGCTACGTCACTTCTAAACGTAATTCCCAGCTGGTGCGATTGTATAATACAAACCTACAAAAAAGGGCAACTGATTGCTGCGATCTATAATTTATAAATGATACTACAGTCGCTGAGTGCAGCAACTTTCTAATGAAAGGTAACCTGATAAAAAATACCTGTTACAACCGAGGCCACATAAACACCTAAAAATACCGATTGTTCCGGCGGAGGTTCGAGTCCTCCCTCGGGCATGGATGTGTGTAATGTCCTTAGGTTAGTTAGGTTTAAGTAGTTCTAAGTTCTAGGTGACTGATGACCTCAGATGTTAAGTCCCATAGTGCTCAGAGCCATTTGAACCACTTTGTGATTAAATATCTACACTGCTCAAGAGAATAAAAGCAACAAAAACCCGGGATTTTGACAGGGGGGGGGGGCTGATTTGTTAAAGAGTACCATAAAAAGGCTCATATTTTTCATTCTATTCTGAAAACACATTTATTATTAATTTATTGTACATATTTTGCTTCTGGGAAATCTTCAAAAAATTAAGTTAGAAAAGCTTCTCTTGAAAAGTACAACATATAATAAGAAATACCCAAAGTAGTAGGGTACTGGGCTCCTGGTGCGTTTTTGATATCAAATTGGTATGAAAATTAATTACATTGATCGATTAATTACCCCTACCCTGTCCCAGATGACGTCATGTGTTTTCGTCAGCCGGTATGTGAGTCCCTGCCTTCTCATCCTCTCCACCTTTCCCCCTCCCCAACTACCCTATTCGCATGAATTTTGGCCGGAATTTCTAATTTTGGCGGAATTTCGAATTTCATGTGAATTCAGAATTTTGACAGAAATTTCGCTGTCCCAGGGCTGTGACGACGTCCCACCACACCATCACCTGAGAATTGGCGGGAAATTAAAAATGATGGTGCCCTTTCCAGGATGGAAAGCCCAAGTGCACCCCCGAACACATGGAAACTGTCCAGATGCAGGAGAGGAAGGCTGGGTCAGAGTACTTTATTTCTTTTGGATGGGAAACTGAATTATGTAATTAGTTAAAAATCTCAGTCCCAGTTATACACTTATACGTATAGTGCTACACAAGGAGCATCAAAAATCGCAGTACAGCTCAAAAATTGGCGATGCCATACAACTGGTGTTATTCTGCTGGGAAAAAAAGTTCACAGCACGACTCGAAATTAGCAGCAGATTGTTGTAACCAGGAATAACACAGTAAATATACCACTGTTGTATGTTTTATTAACACAATACTGAGACACTAGTTCAGTGACAAAGCGTCAAGTTGTAGGTTAACACTTTACGGCAAATTACATAAATTAGCCGTGGTTATACCAACATTCAGAAAGTGCATGTGAAATGCAGAACTTTGGCAAAAAACATCAGTCCGTTGACATACTAAGCCCAGTACACGTTGAAGCCCAAGTTCCAGTATAGCATTTCGATTCTAAGTTCAGATCGCAGCCAAATCAATGTCGAGCAGCACGTCGATTGCAGTGTAGCACTTCCCCGAGTTCGGGAGTAAAAACACAGCACGATGAGAACTGGCTTGTAGAAATCAAGAGTGGCGTTGAATAAGGTTCCATGGTCAATAGAGCCAGCAACTAGATCGATTTATATTGTGGGCAACTAATCACTGAGTGTTATTGGTGGCCAATCGCTGCATTTTGAAGAGTGCATGCGTGAAGGCAGCCTGCGATGGTTAGAAGCGAACCACACACAGAGAAGCAGGCCCAACGATGCATTTCTCAGCCGCCACAATGGAGACCGCTGCTGCTCAGCGAGTGGTGGAAACGACACAGTCATATTCAAAATCTACCCCTAAACTACAAGCAGGCGGGAAGAACGCTGGAGTGGAAGTGTTTTCTTTACTTTTTGGTGGGAATTGAGTTCAACTGACAAGGTGCTGGTGTCAGACAGTGCATCAACTGCAAGTATACAGCTGAGGACTGTATCTATCACTTTTTGAGGTCAGAGAATGCTACATGTGCCTCCCCGTGCATTGCTCGAGAATCACTCTGCAGCCCAGGTAATTGAAGCCAATACACGGTGCAACAACTGATGGAATATGTTGTTCTAACTACACATCGAAATTATCATGAAAATAAATAACAGCACACGTAATCTATGGGTTATAATACAAAAAATCGCCGTGCCAAAAGACTGAGGCAGGAGAGAGGTGTGGCTGCTGAACGTGTATTCTCCTCGATGTGCGGCAGGAATTAGAGCTAGTCTTACCTCCTCTCATCCCTCCCTCTGCCTATGGTAAGGATACGGGCTGTTTCAAATTGCAATGTGCCACTGCCTATGCCAGCCACAGACCCTGCTGTATCTGAGAGCATACTCTTCACCCAACTGTTATCAGAGCAGCCTCTGGGGTGGGGCACATGGCTGACTGTTTGAGGCAGCATCTCTTTGTAAACACAGAAGGTCATAACGCCAGCTACCTGCAGAAAAAAGCGAGATAAATTATGCAAAAATTTAGCCACGTCCTGGTCAGTGTACAGCTGTATTGAGTGACCGCATGTGCACACACAACACACACACACACACACACACACACACACACACAACACACACACACACACACACACACACACACACACTGGACCATGGCTCACACTGCCCCCATAAGCGCCCACCAATATGAAATGGAGAATACTTGTCAATATACTCGCTATAATCAAGCATCTGTTTTTTTTTTAAAAAAAAGAAAACATAATTGCAATGATAATAACTGTCCTGCTCCACAAAAATAGGCGCAATCCATTTTCTTTTAGTTTTATAAGCAAAATCGGCATAGATATTACGTTTGACTGCAGGATACAATTTTCATCTCTCTTCCCCTTCCTCCTGTTACTCTCCGACATCCAAAGAAGTGAAAGAAAAAAACTATATCACTGCTCCTGATTACAAATGACTAAACTGCAGAGGTTGGGCTACACATCTCTTATACCTGTCCACCCTGCAAAAAACCGAAAAATCTTTCACTATTTTGCTGTGAAAGCTGATGATCAGTACAGAATGTCCTCATTATTTCTAAACTGTCATCTGATTAAAGAAACAGAGAAAATTTAAATTTTAAAGAAAAAAAACATGTATGTTAAGCAATTTCTTTGAGGTTGGTGGAGAAATTACATGGTCAGAGCGTCCCTCGCATTCAAATCAGTATCTGTAAATAAACTGTCATGCATATGTGTATTACAAACATTTCAGACACATGAAATAACATTACAGAATACAGCCTTTCATACCATTTGCTCAAATGTTAAAAAAGACCACAATAATTTTATGTTTGACAACAAGAAGCTATAATTCAAGAGGACATCTCTGTTTTGTAAACTATGACAGGTTCCTTTTTCCAAGTATGGTGCTATATATCACACTGGCATTTACGAAACAAATCGTGAGAGCATATCTTGTAAGAGCAAATATTAATGTCACCTACTGGAGAATCCCATAAGATTCCTCTGATACATCGAAAACAAATACCATATGTACAATGACATCTGACTTTGTTGCTCCCTAACTCGCCTCTGTCGACCTGTTTGTAAAGTTTCTGTCATCCAGCAGCCAGTCATTCACAATAGCAGCAGATTCTTGCATTCTACTTTTGTAAGCAATTTGATCATCACAGTATGTTTCACACAATCTATTCACGTATCAGGAAAAATACTGTCATTTCTAGGTTCCAGAATGAGCTATAATTGAAGTGGTGTCTTCTTTATAATTAAAGTTTATGAAGTATGAAATAACACAGGGCTTGCAGTAACACCTATTTTTAACACGCAATCATGACGATAATAATAAAAACAGTCGTGATTCAACGAAAATAGATACAGCCGATTTCCAATAGTTTTCTAAGCAAAATTGGTGAAGCTTGAGAGCAAATTACAAATTATCATGCATGTGAGCATTACATGCATTTCATATGTATGAAATCTCGATACAAGTCAGCACTATACAGTTTGAAGTCACTCCTCATTGTTATTTTGTAACATCCACAGTAGGTAATAAACTATAAATTATGTGCATCCAAACTTTAGCCAGTCATACCACTCCTTTTAATAGAACATCCTATAAGATTTCGCTGCACTCTTGCAATATGTCGAAAAACAGATGCCATCTGTATGCTGACATCGAGCATATTACATAAACACGTATCACTCCATTGGAGCAGTTGGCCAGTGGTCAAAGTTGCTTGCACAGACCTATGTAAAGTTTTGTCACCTGTCCTGGTGGAAGACCCTATCCCACCAACTATCAATTACAAGAGATGGTTCCAGTGTTGTGCTTTCATTAGCAGTTTAATACTTTATTTTTCAGCTGTAACACATCCAAGCCACTGTACAACTATGGCTTTGTACACTGTCATACGTTTTGTTTTTCTATCATGACTTCGAGATCTGTGTCAGGTGCTAAACAAACATTAACATTTTCGATCCATTGGCTGTCACACAAAGCTGAAACTTACATGATGTGGACTATACAGCTCTCACAATACACATATGTTAGAAATAAAGCACAGAGGCGATGCTTTTAACTTACAAAAATGTGGTGGACGTCACAACGTATGGAAACAAGTTGAGTTTGCGGCATTGTAGAGCGTTTCCAAACAGCTATCCAAAAGTGATGATCTACGCAGCTAATCTCATCTTCTACAGTGATGGGGTAGCAGATGCCTCAGTATTCCATTTAGAGGGGCATTGTTTTAACATTTTGCAGTCAAGCACATGATTACTGTTCTGGTGACGACCACTGCCAGAAGGTGCTGTTCACAACATGGGTGAGTAGAGGAAATCTTACTGGTGAAAAAAATGTGGAGGGCATCGTAGCATATAGATATAGGACGAGTCCGAAGCATTGAGGAATGCTTTGGGTTTATGGCAGCCATCCAAGAGACACAGATGGACGCAGACATACACAGAATAGAGCAAACGCAATGCAACTTTTGAATAATTGATTGTAAGTGACTGGATGCATTCGATTACAGTGCTATACTATACAGTCAAACTAATGTGCTGCTCTGTCTTATACATAAGAATAATGCCCATGAAGAACTGTTTCCCTACTTCCAATGGACATCTAGTGCACAAAACAGCATAATTTGGATGAGCATGTGATATCGTCATGGATCTTTAAGAGTATAGAAGGAGGTGTGACAGGTGCAATAGGATGAATTGGTTTGTTGTTATTACTAGAAAATTTAGACAATACTGTTATGAAATATGGGTAACACGACTTGCATCGAAGATATTATGGTCTTTCGCAGGATTAATTTACATGTGCTTACATCTGTTACAAAATTGTTTTGTGAAGAGTTTTTCGCTATTTGTGAAACTGTATCACTGTCGAAAATAACATACGAGTGGTTCAAATCTAGATTTCACGATTGGTAATATGAATGCATATGTTCTATATGTATGTGTGTAGAGCTGTTGAATGTGTAACTTGCTAACTGTTTCTTCTATAAAGGATAAAAAATTACCTGAAGTCTACAGTTTGTTGATGTCCTGACAGGGGTGTGGAAATTTATCATAGTTGGAAGGTATAAACAAAACTAACAAAGCTCATCTGGTAAGCAATAATAGCATATACTTATGGGGAAAATATCGGAGCAGCAGCAGAAACCAGCTCTGTACACATGTCAGCTCCCTATTTCTGATCTCTACACAGCAGAGCGGAAGTCAAATGTACATGTAGAACTATGTAAGACTTTGAGTTTCGAAAGTGCATCGCTACATGACTTCTTTGATGTATCATAGCAATACATATATTTGCTTCTAGGTTTCGAGTTTCCAATCAGCATCACTCGTTGTGTCTCATCTAGGTATGAGGCGAGTGTTACTGTACTTTTCATGATCTCCCTATCCAAAATGCTTGCGGGTAGATCATCGGGACGAAGAGAATTCTTAGGATTTTGTAGCAGGTTGATATACAGCACACGCAAAAATATACTTGTATAAAATCAAACAACACAGGGGTATGCCCGCAGTTTGACCATATATATACAGAAAAATATCGAAAATATGAAAAAGTTATATGAAATCGGTAAAAACCGAGGAAAACCTGGTATAGTTAAGACAAATTGATGGGAAATAAGTAAAATTGGGACTATGATAAAATATGTAAAATCGCGAAAAACTTGCAAAATTACATAACTTAACTGTAAACACATAAAATTAGAGACAAAGTACCATGAAATGCAGGGAATTGTGGATTGGGGTACCAAGACACTCGTTACCGAGAAAATTTTAAAAATTGTACTCTGTATGTATTCAGTTTTAACCCTCCCCCTGCCACTGTAAACTATGTGGGTTTCCATAAGACATGCATCAACAAAGGTGATATAAGTATTACACAGAGGTGCTATATTAAAGCACCAAAACAGATATATCTCAGTACAGAACTGTTCTCTCACACAAAGTCGGATATAGATATTACTTAATTACAGTTGGTTGTCACAAGTAATGTTATTCCTTGAGTATTAAGGAGAAGAATCAATGCTTTTATCAGACATAACACGTTCTCCAGAGTGTTCTGTAGGAGAGTGGACTGATGCCACATATATAAGCACTAATTCTCTGAGGAGGGTGTACACTAGAGACATGGTGTTATGACGAAATTGCTATATTATGCTACACATGAGCAGAAATTACCTAACATCAGACCAGGACTTCTGTGTGCAAGAGGGATGCTACCAGAGCCATGGCGAAGCTGCTGCAAACAGTAATAAGACTGTTACATCTCCTAAGGCTACCGATCGTAGTGCTTATTAACTCATAAGAAGTTGCTGCTTCTTCATGCGCATTTTCATGCAACAGGGCGTGGGTTGTAACCCAATGTATCAGCTATCGAAAATATTCATTTCAGTTTTTTCTCGCTCTATTTCCTAGTGAGGCATAGCCACATCCATCGTAACTGTTAATATAATAATGTGCGGAATGTTGGAAGGGTGATTGATGGTATGTACATTTCCAACTTAAAAAGACATATAAAATCCATTAGTTTCCTAAGAGACAGATCATCAGTCTTCTGAATTTGTTCTAGTTGGTTTATAAGCAGCTAGAGCAGCGGATATACACTGGCGATGCCTTTCTAGGACACCAGAATAGTGTAGAAGGAAGTAGTTTTATCATTTTAAAGTTTATCAATGTAGTGAGTGATTGGGATAGAAAAATTACACGGTACTTGTATGACCGATGTTGGACAAATATATCCTGCAGTACAGTATTAACAGTTTTACATTCCGCTCAACTAATACTTTTGAAACCATGTTGATTTAACAATATAGAATATTTAGGTGCAGAACAGTGTAGCCATAGGAGTGTATGTCATGCCAGTACCTTCCTGGTACTGACTCCAGACACTGGAATAATACTTCAGAAAGATAGCACAGTTGATATACGTGAAATGTTTCAAGCTTCATCCATTTGGAGTTCCATCATGTATAAACCACAGGTTTCTTGTTAACTGCCTGTTACATCACTGCAAAACTGTCATATCTACTATACAGCGAAAATGGGTGCTAAGATCATCAACATGCATGCATCTGGAGAGGTCTTATACACTTCGATTGGTGCCATGGGTAAGTCTGGTGGAGAACAATGTTCGCTGAACAGCAGTTATAGACACAGCTCACCCTGCTCTTTCATGAGACGTAGAATGCAGTAGGTGTAAGGCCCTCATACTTCTGCTCAGTTGCATATGAAATTGATGACAGTGCCGTGGGTAGATTTGTCAAGCACAATGTTGGGGGGAGGGGGGATTTATGAATCTGACTTCATCCAACAATTGCAAGAATACTCTGTGACACCCATCTAGAAAGGAAAACCTGGCCAGGCATAATCGTAAATTCTGCTCATGACTGACGAGCTGGAAACATATAGACAACATAACGGCACCAGTATGGGTTGCTGTCTAGCATACTTTGGTGTGTATGACCCAATAGATGAACTGCACAGTCATCTACCTGCTTTACAGTCTAGTATATGGTACCTGCAAAGTATTGGAGGGGTTATTTAGCGACGAAAAAGAAACTGGGAAGCATTCTGCTGTGCCATTAGCTAATGTTGAAATTGGAGAACAATAGGTAATACTGCTAAAATTGATCACGCCATTAATTGCAGAGTATGTTACAGTAAATTGTCCTTATAACACTTGCATCTGCTACCGCTGCACCATAACCTTAAAGCTTGAAGCAGGTTATGAAATAAAACTATCTGGTCAAAGCAATTATGGTATAAAGCAACAGAGCAGTGTTACCCTCTGAGAAGAATTCTGTTATGTTGACCGTGTTGTACCTAATGGAGGTGGCTTATCGGAAATGAAAGTCAGAATTACGTAAATATTTGAACAGTGACAAACAAAATTTTGCCTATCTGCACTGTTCAACGGATAAAGAAAACGGTCGCCAGCCTAACTAGGCAAGAGAATGATTAACATTCTCGTTCCAGAATATAGTTATTAATAACGTTAATGGATAAACACAAGCTATACTTTGTCACACGCGAGTGCAGTGAACTCTTGACACATACATATATTTACTGTAAGACTGAAACTAACAGCTAGAGCAGCACAAACTATTTGCAAAATTATAATGGATACCGAAACACACTATTACTTTCAGGGCTTACACGAACTGAATGGTCTTTATAACGTTATTATTACTGTTCACTACAGAATCATTAACTGGATATAGGTTAAGTCTCTCTCAGTCAAATACTTTACTATTTAAAATGAAAGTTAATTGGAATCCACTAACAGGTTGCTTCTCACTATCATTTTAATAAAGAAATAATGTTTTTCATAAGTAGTGGTCTTCCCATTACTTGTTACCTAGCATTAACACAATCGGCAAACTGTGGATCCTGTTATATTATTAAAATGCACTTCCAATACACAAGAGAGACAAACACTTAGCAAACATGAGTATATAACGTTACACACTGCAGTTTTCCACTTTTACTACATTGAAAGACAAAATTAACATATATGTAAGATACTGACTCACCTTCTGCGATTTACAACAGGCAGTAATGTGATCATTTACTAAGCAAAACTTTATAAGCCTCAGTCTTACGAACTCTTAATTTGAAGTTGGCAACAATACATTAATAAGCAGTTTTATTAGGAAAATTACTTTCAGCAAGTATTATTAACTTTAATTTTCTTTTTACTATGTTCAAGAGGCATTAATTAGCAAAAACACTGGTCTTTAATGTTATTTCAGTAGGGACACTCGGTAATCACTTTAGTTCAAACGGAGAGGAACCTGAGAGGTGTTATGATAAGGAAAAAATCAAGGTAGGTACACAAATTCAGTTATAAGTTACCTTATATTTGACCACACTGACACATCCATTTAGCTGATCCTTTACTGTACATTATTATAGTACTCCTTTACAGTGATTGCGCAATGTGAAGGCAACTGCAAGTCGCTAGGCGGATTTGCAGACAGAATTGCTGGATTCTGGCCTTTGGTGGTGGCGATGATGAATACCAGTTCCAGAGTCGTTCCAGCTATTATTCCATCCATCCAAGGCATTGGAAAGTAGCAGAAAATATCCTCTCTCGGAACCAGCACAATATGCATCTTTTACATGGCAATGCACAGTTTGGTAGCTCGTCCCCGACTGGTGGCTCACCCCCGACTGACTCTTGTTCCACCTTTTCTACCTATGCCAACCACAATTTGCGCGCGCTACACAGTTCCGTTCCCGAGGGGAACCACTACACCTTTTATATATTAAAGAACTAAGAACCCTAAGTGAGAATCAGCAGTTTACATAACAATAATCAAATACATTAAATAAAACAAAACATTTGCACATATTGACATTTCTACAAAAAATTATCCACACATAAATTACAATTATGTACAGTAAGTTTTGTTCCCTCCAAATGGGACAAAGAATTTAAATGACAGATACATAACATTGCATAGAATCATATCATGACATTGAAGTTCTTACAAAGAAAGGGGTATACAATTGTGTGTTCGATTCAAACACATTTACAGATACTCAGTGATATAACATTAAATGAAACAAAAGCAAAATAAATCATTTGAGTATTAGATCTATGGTGTTACATCCTCTATCCATGGTGTCTTTGTCATCCATGGTGTCCCCTGATATGGTGTTGATTACCAGCTAACTATTGCCTGACACCACTTAGTTCAGATGGAGAGAGCTCCGGGAGAAGACTGAATGTCTGCTACATGTCTCTGTGCAACATGGGCTTAAACGTAGATGTCATCACCTTCAGACAGTTGTCAGGGAGTGTTACTCAATGCTTCAGGATTGTTGTATTTTCATATGCCTTGATGACCTCCACATTTTTTTCTTTCACCAATAAAAAATAACGGTATGTCTTTTTACTTCTACTACCTTGTGTGTGTTGTGAACAGCACATTCCAGTGACGGTCAACACTAGAACAGTAATCATATGCATGACTGCAAAATGAGAAAACAATTCTCCTTGAAATGAACACTGAGACATCTGCTACTCCATGACTGTGGAAGACAAGACTAACTCTACAGGTCATCACCTTCAGACAGCTGTTTGGAAATGCTCTACGAGGCTGCAGACTCATCCAGTTTCCATATGTTCTGGCGTCTTCCACATTTTTGTCAATGAGAAACATCACTTCTGTGTTTTATTTTTACCATCCTGTGTGTTGTGGGGGCTGCATCGTTTAACCATGCTATGTCAAGCTTTGTGTGAGAGCCAATGGATTGAAACATGGTAATGTCAGTTTAGCACCTGACACAGACTTCGAAGTCATGGTAGAAAAACAAAGGGTATGGCGGTGTACAAAGCTGTAGCTGTACACTGCTTGGAAGTATTACAGCTGAGATGTATTAAACTGCTTATGAAAGAGCAACACAGGAACCATGTCTTAAGCTTGATAATTTGTAGGAAATGATCTTCCTCCAGTATAGGCGACAAAACTTTACACTGGTCTGTGCAAACGACTTCGACCTCTGGCCACCTGTTCCAATGGAGCAATATGTGCACATGTAATACGCTCGATTAACACACAGTATTTGTTTTTCAATATATTGGATGAGATAGATGCGGTAAAATCTTATAAGACATTCCATTACGAGGCCTATGACTGGTTAAAGTTTGGATTCAGATAGTTCATAGTTTTTTACCCACTATGGATGTTATAAATAAGATGAGGAGTCCCCTCGAATGTACTAAATCACTGTATAGCTACTGATCTGTATCAGTATTTCTCAAGTCTTTTAATGTCACCACATGCTACTTGGCGTTTAATTAATTTCTTGCAACTCATATGGAAGACAATTTCGTGTTGTGAACTACTTTTATATTAAAATGAAAAGAATGGCACCAATGCTAATAGAAACTTGGGCATCTTTCATTAAATAACTGACTTGATTCTGAATTATCACGAAATTTAATGCAATTTCTTCTGAAAGTAGCAATAGCCGATAGTTTTGGCTTGGAGAGCAAATCTTCTGGTAAAATTTGTTACTGACCGTGAGTTTAAATATGTTTACCTGCAGAAATTAGCATTAAACTGATTATCAGACTTTGTAATATTAAAATGATTGCAAGTTCTATCGTATTTCCCAGACTACAGCACATGAAATACCACATGGAAACTATAATAACGAAAACATATGCTTCTGTACTTAAGGAAATACAACTATTTTATGTGGCTGTAAAGGAAAGACAGGTTGAACTTTAGCAGTGTGTTTTAAAGGAATAAAAACCAGCTTCCACTATTTCACACCGCAAACATTTTATGCCTGATATTTAAAACAAAACATCCTCTAATTGTAACACATGATATTCAAATGAACGCACTTGATATTTTGATTTCCAGTAACAGTTCCGGTTGCAAATAATTAAGTAAAGTCCAAGAAAGATCTCGTATTAACGTTTCATCGAATCCATAGAATTAATTGCGTAACATGAATCAAGCTCACTGAGAGAGAGAACCAGAATGGTAAAAAGGAAAGAGCAAAAAAGAGCAGAGCAAAGAATATAACAGTGCACATGTTTCATTGCTATCTATACTAATTACACATTATGATGTTTGTATGATTGTCAATATATAATCCAGAGGTGTCTTGCATAGTTACATTGCTTTGGGTATATTTCGTATAAACGTTGGGAACGTTATAGAATGCCCACTAAATGATGAGGTCACACTGTTTTGACTGTTGGAGATCAATATTTAACTAACGTCACTTCATTTGTTGTTTTCGCAATTCATGAGAATAAGTTCACGGTTTTACATATAACATAGATACTTCTTTCATTTTAGAAAAAGGGGAATTATCTGAGTACATTATATTTCCATTCCGATATCAAAGTACAATAATGTTTTACATATTATAAGGCACTACAAATATTGTAGACATTCATAGGCACTTTGTCATGTCAGTCTGAAAACGCTTTAAATTCTGAAGTCCATAAAATGTTCATGATAACACATTTCAGCGGGATTATTAGATAAAATGTTCAGTTTTGAAACCATTCTTTTGTATGAGAGTCTGTTATATAGCTTTTCCATTTAAAGGTCTCATTATGTGAGTTTGCCATAAATGTTCTCGCTCACAAATCAAAATCGTAAGTCTTTACAAACTGATTTCGATTAAGAATTATTCACGATTTGACAAGATCGAAAACAATGATTTGTAAATGCAATGATACATCTTGCGATGGATTGTCGCTACGAGGGTTATCGCTGGTAGGGGGTAGTCGATGCCAGGACACTCAGGTGTGGACAGGAACATGGGAAGACATGACAATTTGCAGTTGGTTACGGGATACAGGTGGCTAGGTATTCCTCTTCCACAGGAGAGGCATCTCGGGTATGTGCAACATGGAAAACTATCGATTAAGCATTAATATACACACATACAATTATGTGGTTCGGCTGAAAGAGGTTATGTTAGTACACATATTGTCCTATGGAAGCATATAAAGTTTGTATATTCTGTTCATGGTGATAGTTTACATTTCATTCTGTTCATTTATTTCTTTTGTTTGCGTTTTGTTTGTCACGATGAAGTTTTGCTATCTCTACTCTTGTCCACATTATTGTTTCTTTCTGACTGCATCCTGATTGTTATTTGTTTATTTTTGGCATATTACGTTAGCACTATTTGCACTGAAAGAGCGTTCATAGGTTAGCGGTGACAAATCTCCGTGTTTTGGAATACTGCAAGTACTGGGCGATCACGTGGCTCACAATCCACTGCGACAATCCAGAGCTTCACGCGGAACACTGCCGAGGTGCAGTTTACGTTGCACGCTATGTACACTCCGGTTCAAAGCAGTGCGAGTTTCCTAGAACGGTTACTTGTGCTTTTCCTAAGAGTTTCTACACAGGATGCTGCACCTGCACACGTGAGTAAACACTTCACTGAAGGTAAATGTCAATGTTATTATGTACTTTGTAACACTAGTACGTTTGTTGTTCTAACATACTAGTTCAGTTGTACAGTTTTGTTTATTTGTACACAAAGATCACCTACTACGGCTTTCTCTGAAAGTCTTTAACAAAACTGACTTTGGCATTCGTTATGTTACTCATTACCAATTAATACAGTCTTTTGAGTCAAATTACTATGCTACTCAAGCTGTGCGTTTCATCTAACGTCCAGATTAGCTTGCTTGTTCGCTGTGTGGAGAATCGTTGGATACAACAATACTTTACACTACTTGTTTAATATTTACATTGGAACATGGCTGTACATGAACATTAATTATATCAGTTTTTTTAATATTTTTTAAAATTCGAGATGCAAACTGTGTTTAGTCATTATTTTACGTGCTGTGCGGCCGTGCTTTACACATATGTGTTTTGTTCCTGTTGTGGCTTACCAACAGTAGTGTAACGACGTAAGTTTTGTATAAATGATTTTCTTTTGACATGTGCACACTTCGGCACCAACGTCAGTTTCAAAACAATTCAAAATTATTTAAACTCTTTTTAAAGTTGTCGCTGAATGGTTCTTGAACGAAACTGTAATTAAAATATAATCGTTTGAGTCGTATGCGCAGAATTACGTCACTCAGTCCAATTGGTTTGCGCAAACATTTTTTTCAGTTTAGATATCGTTTGTTTCTCCTCATAAATTATATTAATGCAAGTTATCTGCTTTAATAAATATTAAAACTACATTGAATAAACTTTCAAGACTCAAACTCGCGATGAACGTTGTCAAAAATTAATAATCTTGTCAAATAAATTAATAATACTTCTTCCTTAACATAATTCTTCATAATTAAATTCTCGGAACACGTATTTAAACTTTTGTAGTATACACTAGTTTATTATCTTCCTATATACTATATACAGACGTGAACCTGAGCCTTGACAAGATAGGACTGAACATTTACAACATGATTAGACTTTCTATGACGTCATTGTTGTAGAAACATTACAAATTTTCATTTTTTCAGTTTTTTAGAAGCACGACGCAACAACACTGTTTCAGGATCTTCTGTTGCTCTTTGGCTGTCGACCCGAGACGTATAGTGGCCAGCAATTTTCTCTCTCGTCCTGGCAGTGAAGATGCTGTCTCTGTTTGTTGCACCGCCCTCTCCGTATATGAAACATAAAAATAACTACAAAACTTTAGATATTTCACAACCATTACAAATATTACAAAATACATAAACAAAACACTAAATTAAACTTATATTCATCTGCAAACTGGGCTGACACTGGTGGATGGGTGATGCTTCAATTTCGTGCCCCACTACACAACACAAGTACAAGGATAGCGTACCAATAGAGACAAGAAAGGAGGCAAGAAGGGCGCCAAAAAACAAATAACAACCATCCATTTATTGCACCATTACACACGCACACCATGATATATGAGACATTATAATTGCCATACTCAAATCTATTATGACAAACAATATGTATCACGAAACTTCCTGGCAGTTTAAAACTGTGTGCCCGACCGAGACTCGAACTCGGGAACTTTGCCTTTCGCGGGCAAGTGCTCTACCAACTGAGCTACCGAAGCACTACTCACGCCCGGTACTCACAGTTTTACTTCTGCCAGTATCCGTCTCCTACCTTCCACTTGCCCGCGAAAGGCAAAGTTCCCGAGTTCGAGTCTCGGTCGGGCACACAGTTTTAAACTGCCAGGAAGTTTCATATCAGCGCACACTCCGCTGCAGAGTGAAAATATCATTCTGGAAACATCCCCCAGGCTGTGGCTAAGCCATGTCTCCACAGTATCCTTTCTTTCAGGAGTGCTAGTTCTGCATGTTTCGCAGAAGAGCTTCTGTAAAGTTTGGAAGGTAGGAGACGGATACTGGCAGAAGTAAAGCTGTGAGTACCGGGCGTGAGTCGTGCTTCGGTAGATCAGTTGGTAGAGCACTTGCCCGCGAAAGGCAAAGTTCCCGAGTTCGAGTCTCGGTCGGGCACACAGTTTTAAACTGCCAGGAAGTTTCATATCAGCGCACACTCCGCTGCAAAGTGAAAATATCATTCTGGAATATGTATCACGATGGGCACACACAATCGAGTTAAAGAAATTACAATGGCACATCAACTCCGCTATGACAAACAGTGTGCATTATGAAGGCCGCACAATTTTACCAATGTAAGAAATTAAAATAATACTGGCATAAAATTAACTAAAATGCCTTGAAGAAAATGCTCATGAGAAGAACACGACGGTGCCGCAAGGGAGGAGGCAACACAATACTTAACTCAGGTGCACCAAAACAAAAACGGACACCAGGCCGCGCCAACAATGGACACGTAAGGCACTCAACTACTCTCTCCGTTGCGGTTCCGCGCGTTTCACCCAAGTAATAGCTACCTGAAACATTTTAATACTTGGATCGGTACACCAGTGATCAGAAAATTAAAAAAAGCAATAACATGACAAAAAATACAATAATTTAAGAAAATCACACTATATGACTATGAGCTTAACGTCTTTCGGTAATTAACAGATTACGAAACAGGTAAAGGGGCATGTGCCACTATTAAATCTTCCGTAATTACGCTACTAAATTTCTCAGTACCCAAGTTGCAATTAACGCAACGAGAATTAAATCATTTAAGTGATAATGTTACTTTAAAATAATAATAAGATGATTTCATACAGCAGAGGACCAAGAATGGCCCGATCAATACTCCCCAGTGAAGCAGTTCACACAAATGGTACTCCACGGCTCCGAGCACGCAGCCCCATACAAAATGCAACACAACCACAGCGACCCGGCGTACTACCAGAACCACCAGACAGTAAGGTGTCAGGCAAATCCAACACCTTCCATGAAAACCCTGACATGATAAGCAAATCCAGTAGTATGTCACATAGCTCCGAATAAATCGCGACATTAAATTAACCAAAGTAATACAAGTAACGAGTGAGCAAATGGAATGGCACAGACTAACACAAGAATGCCTAAATGCATGTCGTACCTTCCCACCTTGAGGCAGACGCAGTTCCAAGGGGAGAAACGAGAACAGAAGCCGAGAGCAGAACCGTGTTAAGCTAGAAGGCCCTACGATAAGGGAAGGTCTGGACACCTACGGCGCCAGCTAACCACTAGGGCCACACAACCCGCACGTTTTAGCGTGAGACATTTTCGTGTCTCAGGTATGTCAAGGACCACCCCCCAGCCCATGTTAAAAGCTAGAGCCCTCCAGAAAAACAGTATAGATCTTACGATAACACAAAAAGGGACACTACCACCCGCAAGTTTAAGCGTGAGACTTTTTCGCATCTCAGGTACGTCAAGGACCACCCCCCAGCCCATGTTAAAAGATAAAGCCCTCCAGAAGAACAGTATAGTTCTTACGATAACGCTAAAAGGACCACACCAGCTTCAGGTTTTAGCGTGAGACTTTTTAGCGTCTCTGTTACGTTGGAAACTTTAAAAACATTGCCCAACCACGAAAAGTATAACGTTTCTCATTGGATAGACAGAATTTTTGTAGGCGGAGCTTAAGGTTAACATTGAGACCCTGATTGGTCAGATGAAAACACAGACAGATAGTTTTTTTTTAAACCAACTTCGGTAAATTGTAGTAAGGAGAAGTTAGAGGAGAGTCAGTTCCGAGACGGCGAGCTGGATGGCTGGTGCGCCGGCCGCTGTCGCCCTGACGCTGCCTAAACACCGACAAGGTAATGAATGCACGCGATGCCGCATTTTTGAGCGCATAAGGCTTCACTCAGAACTGCAGAAGACTCATCCGTTACACCCCTTTTTTGCGTAATACTAGTGTCGATCGTTAATTAAAACTCATGGTGTTCACATTTGCCAGTTGAAGTAAAGATCTGAAACGCGATGATTTTTCTATTTCATAGTTATTGAGAAGCCACATCAACCACTGTAATTTACGACAGGTTAGATAAGTAATTAAAGATAATTGAGGGTCACTGTAGACCATTTTGATAGTTTTCTCTTTTGTGAAACTTAAACCTAGATTATAGATGTGATATGGCATAGGTCATCCTTCGATCGATTGTAGAGCTTGGAAACCCATTCAGGGAATATTCGTTCACATTTTTGTTGAACGCAGTTGGTTTTTACCATCCTGTATTGAAACATTTCCTTTTATCTATATTGCAATTTATAAACGATGTTTTGTGAGTAGAATAAAATTATCAATGGTAAACTTAACTGCTTTTTCTTTGTTATTTTACCAGCTAACTAAAAATAGGAAAGCCTTGAACGCTTTCCACTATATTTTGTTAGTATTAAGATTCTTTTACAGGGAGTGCAGTGGAGCTGACGCTGAGATCATTTAGTATTTAGTTATATCATCGCTAGTCTCACTGAACTCTTCTGAATCCTACATGTCATGTGTGGTCTGGCGTCTCCTTACCAGCAACAGGTCCCAGGTTCCAACTAGTTAATTCCCTAAAAAACACTCAGAGCGTCGTTGCGCGAAAGTGGTAGGGAGACACGATATAGAACAATGAGACACCACCATGAATGTTTAGAAGACAGTAAACCAAAATCGTTCTAAGCCAAAACAAGGACCGACTTCTAAAATAACGACACCTAGCCCGGATCGGACGACTCTCCAAATGCCGGGTAATCCATAAGAAACCTCAGCCAACTTAATACCAAAACAACAATTTATGAACAACATGCAAAACACAAGACCTCTCAGTCCAAAGGCTCCGAGCCGCCTGCTGAGGTGCCAAGCGTCTTACGGAGTACCGAATCAAGCTTAACCTTCGTTAACGGAAAGCGGAAGCGCCACAAGTCAAAATAAACTGCAGTCTAACTGCGCAAGGCAAACTCTAAGGAGTGCCACTCGCTCGAAGACTACGCAGTTGAAGCTCAAACATAATGCACGCAGTCTAATGTGCCGCTGAACGACGCAGGTCCATCACCAGCGTCTAGTAGAGAACGGAGAGCAGCGTACCTCATCGATATACATCCATGGGACGGTAAAAGAGGATAGCAATCCCAGTGGCGGAGAGACAGGAGGACGAAATCACATCCCGCCGCACATGGAAGGTATTTCAAACTCAGGCTCGACAAACTACAACAGACGAGATTTTGCTCCCCTTGCGAATCAAGGTAAACGGCACACCACGCCGCTGTCCACACTATTGACAGTAAACTCACGGTCCGGTCTTCCCATCGGGCCTACTCGGCGTCCAGACGCAAACAACTCCAGCCGAGCCGAACTGTCTCCACGCCAAGGCAGCCACCTCTTTGCTCCTCACACGCCTCCAGCTAAGCTCCGGCCAGCGATCACAGACGGAAACAACCGACTAACGCCAAAGCGCCGTCTGAGTGAAAACTCAGCACTACGATCGATACGGACTTGCAAATAAGACAGCACCGTAACAGTTCCTATATGGCATCGAAGGTAAACCCAGTTGAAGGGCCACTCTCAATCTTCTACCATAGAGATAAGACAGCACACAAAAAACTCTAAAACGCAAAACTAATGCGTGACATCAGTAAGTGCTTAATTTAAGCACATAGTTGAATTGCAAGATAGATGACCTGAGCCGCTTGCCTGCTGGCTAAAGCACTGAGTCAGGACATCATCCTATAGAAAATATGTCCTTTAGTATTTATGAATGTGAGTACATACACTATTACTCAAAACGCTTATCTTAAGCTTGCTGGACATGTACTTCTGACAAGAAAAGTGCGTGGTTATTTACAACTAATCACATACTTTGAAGCCAAAGGATAAATAAATTATCTTAAAATTAACGCACTATCTACAAATTCTGTTTAGTAAACTATAATCCTATTTACATTTTACTACTTAAGCTGTCTTTATAAAGGTTTAGGCTTCACAAGTAAAACAGTTTTGGAGAAGTCAGTTTTTAGCGTCCTTTAAAGGTTTTTCAGCTTCTCTTTACAATATCCATCAAACTGCTTTGAGGTTTTTTTTTCACAACTGCTGGTACATGAAAATAGAAATTAAATATTTACACACATATATACAATACAAATGTCATATTTATAAATTAAATTTTTTGACTTGTTTGTATGGGTATAAACCAATAATTGTACACGAAATTGGTAGCTTCTGCTGTTGAAAATGAATGCGGTATAGTTTCTTGAATCCTCGGACAGCACATCTGCCAGTACGAATTTCGTAAATATGTCGAAGATAGATAATGCACACCATAAAATCTCTGTATTTGTTGTTCTAGGTTTTTTGGCCTTGTTTGAAAAATATTATCATCTTATTGACTGCTCGTGCATCCAGCACTAAGAGTAAACTACTGATCTGGCTACAGGTAATAGAGGGCTACTATATGAAGATAAGGATGTTTGTACCATTCCCAATTCTAGCATTTTCTTGATTTCTTTTTTTACAGCCTCTCTCTTGGTCCAGGGAATCGAGTAGGTTGTGTGACAAAACATTTCATGGGGCTTAACATGCATGTGATATATCCTTTTTATTATGCCTGGTTTTTCTGCAGAGACATGTAGATATCTATACAAGAGATTGCATCGTTGATTTCTCTGCTGCTCACTTAAGTAATCTGATTCTAAAATATTGCCCCTGGATCTTGCTTGTTGTTTTCAACATTAGCAGACTTGGTTACATCAGTTAGAGCAACTGAACTATGACCTGTCAGTGGTGATTCAGTACCCACAGACTTGATTTGCACTCGCTTGCAGAATTTTCTATGACGAGCCCTTGTGTTGAGCAAATCCAGATTTATATTTTTTCCATTAGCTGTAATATAGGTCAAGCATTTGTCTACTCAGAAGACGATTTTTGCAGATATGCAACCCCAATAATACAGTCGGCTGACAAATTCTCAGCCACCAGGAACGTGCAGTGTGAGGCTCCATTTCCTGTCAATATTTCCAGCTTAGCCTGCCAACTAATATTTCTTCGGCCTGGTGCCTATCACACCAATAATTCTACAATTCTGGACTGGTAATGTGGGTGGTGTACCCTTCTCACATATTTGTTTAAACAGATTATAAGAAATAGCGTTCGCCGATGCACCGTTCTCAGTTATTACTACTGTAGGTACTCTAGCTACTTCAGCTTCAAAGGCAGCCTGTACTACTGTATTGTACTTTACTCACAGAACAATTCATCACATATAACAGCACCGTTATTGTAATGGATCAGACTGATCTGTTTTCGCTCATTGATCCCTACACTATTCCCGATCACTATTAGTTTGTTGCCAGGCTATTTGAAGGTTGATTACTTTCAATCACTTCAATTGGCCTCAAGGGTTGGTTTTGTACCCGCCAGTTCGCAGTATTATTACTGTTCTTCTTATTACTTTGGTTCGGGTTGATGTTCTGCATCGAACGCTGTTGCCCACTGTTTCGAGGTGTAGTATTCGATTCCCAGTTCGTTTGTTCGTTGTTTGGCCATGTTTGTGGAATAACGGTGTTACCTTGATTATTCCTGTGATTGTCATTCCGGTAAACGATTATTATACCTTCTTTTCTTTCCGAAATGGTGTCGGTTATTACCTTCCCGTGCATGGCTATTTCCATAAAATTGATGGGATGTATTTCGGTTATTTCTACTCCCACTACCGTTACCGTTACTGCATTGGTTTCGGCTCGGTTCCCTTTACCACTGTTATTGTGGTATGCGTTGTACTGTAATTACCCTACCCGTTGTCTTGAATCCACTGCTTCGTGTCTGAGCTCGGGTAAGGCCAACATTGTACAATATTTTTTCTTGGCTTAAGTAGGGAAGGTCAGAAGCTGATAGTGCTATCGATAGTTTAAATCTGTTAAACCTATCGATAGCATTGTCAAATATTGATATTGAATATCTCTTTTCCGTTATGCTATTGGATCAAAATCTGAGATGCGATCATAAGTATTGGTTCGAAGGTCTACAGTTAGAATCGGTGTGTTAGTCAGGCAAAATCGCCGTGGGCACTGAGATAATCATCCCACCGACGAACCTGTTTGAAGATTCCCGTTTGGTAAAACACCGCGTTCTGCTTCTTGAAGCGGTCCGTAATTGCCTCCTGCACATGCTTATCCTACAGGAATCCTCGAATCTTTAAGGTCTGTTTTAAGGGACTCGAGGCGTGATAATCGCATGAGGAGAGCTGAGGACTACAGGGAGAGCGCTCGAGTGTCTCCCACATCAATTTCTTCGCTACGGTGTTTGCGACATTGGGACTGGCTTTATCATGAAGCTGCAGCACTTCTTGTCTCGCCATTTCACAACGGTGGTTTTCAACAGACATGCTGTTCCATACACATTCGTCACTCTCCGATGAATGTCTACCACTATCTGACCTTCAGCAGCCAAGATCAGATTCACGTTGGTCCTGTTTGGACGTGTTTGGTAATAACGTCGCCATAGTCCTCGTTTCCGCATTTACCTCGTGCTCACCGAAAAGATACGAATGCCAGACTGATCCCTTGCTGACATGTCGGTGCTTACATATCCGCACCAAAATCACGTAACGTTGCAGATATACTGCAGCAACGTCCTCAAACCCAAAATTCCAAATGCATTACACGGCAGCTAGGTCGTATGTACACTATTTGCCATTAAAATTGCTACACCACGAAGATGACGTGTTACAGACGCTTAACTTAACCCACAGGAAGAAGATGCTGACTTAACTCTTCAGAGCATTCACAGAAGGTTGGCCCCGGTGGCGACACCTACAACGTGCTGACATGAGGAAAGTTTCCAACCGATTTCTCATACACACACAGCAGTTGACCGGCGTTGCCTGGTGAAACGTTGTTGTGGTGCCTCGTGTAAGGAGGAGAAATGCGTACCATCACGTTTCCGACTATGATAAAGGTCGGATTGTAGCCTATTGCGATTGCGGTTTGTCGTATCGCGACATTACTACTCGCATTGGTCGAGATCCAAGACTATTAGTAGAATATGGAATCGATGGGTTCAGGAGGGTAATACGGAACGCCGTGCTGGATGCCAACGGCCTCGTACCACTAGCAGTCGAGATGACAGGCATCTTATCCGCACGGCTTTAACGGATCGTACAGCCACGTCTCGATCTCTGAGTCAACAGATGAGGATGTTTGCAAGACAACAACTATCTGCACGAACAGTTCGACGACGTTTGAAGCACCATGGACTATCAGCTCGGAGACCATGGTTGCGGTTACCCTTGACGCTGCATCACAGACAGGAGTGCCTGCGATGATGTACTCGACGACGAACCTGGGTGCACGAATGGCAAAACGTCATTTTTTCGGGTGAACCCAGGTTCTGTTTACAGCATCATGATGGTCATATCCGTGTTTAGTGACATCGCGGTGAACGCACATTGGAAGCGTGTATTCGTCATCGCCATACTGGCGTATCGACCCAGCGTGATGCGTCATGGTATGGGGTGTTATTGGTTACACGTCTGGTCACCTCTTGTTCGCTTGACGGCACTTTGAACAGTGGAAGTTCCATTTTAGATATGTTTCGACCCATAGCTGTACCCTTCATTCGATCCCTGCGAAACCCTGCATTTCAGCAGGATAATGCACGACCGCATGTTGCAGGTCCTGTATCGGCCTTACTGCATACAGAAAATGTTCGACTGCTGCCCTGGATAGCACATTCTCCTGATCTCTCACCAACTGAAAACGTCTTGTCAATGGTGGCCGAGCAACTGGCTCGTCACAATACGCCGGTCACTACTCTTGATGAAATGTGGTATCGTGTTGAAGCTGCATGGGCAGCTGTACCTGTATACGCCATCCAAGCTCGGTTTGAATCAATGCCCAGGCGTATCAAGGCCGTTATACGGCCAGAGGTGGTTGCAATCACATGTCAATTGTAGTATAATATATTTGTCCAATGAATACCCGATTATCATATGCATTTCTTCTTGGTGTTGTAATTTTAGTGACCAGTAGTGTACTTTCATTTAGATGATAGGGGGGAGGGGGGTTCTGACACCCCGCTCCCCCCCCCCCCTACCCCCTCTGCCTGTATCCTTTATTAAAAGGTCTCTTTTTCGAAACCCTGTAGTTACCATCCGTTGCGTCACTTTGAAATATGTCTCAGAGGTGCCTTCAACCTTCCATTGTAATGGTGCAAGACAAAAGTATAGCACGCGACGAAGTCATCCTAAGGCTCGACAGTGTTTCAAGCAGCAAGGTGTCGATGCTGGCGGAAAAGAAAAGAAAAGCCACACCTCTGAAGTTCATGTAACAAATGAGATCGGTTAATGGTATCACATTGGCACGAAATTTCATCACATCTCTGCCCAGCCGTGGGGCACCGTGGCCGTGTCACGTGATCGGAAGGTCGTCACAACCCCTTCCACCCACCTTACACCACTTCTTTTGACGCCCCTGTAATGGACCTCTGTCCGAACCGCGACGCCCAGCGTTGAATTCACGCGGTTTTCTTATGAGTGGTTGAGGAAATTATTGCAGATTCGCCGTCGCTTGGGATCAGCACAAAAAGGTCGCAGGAAGTGGTACAAAGGGCGTAAATCAAACCACCCGTTTCCCTGTGGCGTTGATTCCCACATATTCTGCGGTCAAACAACAGGAAGACCTCCTTTAAATCTTTTGCAATGCTAACTCCCTCCCCCGGGTGTTTCCATAAGAACACTGTGGGGCTGCAATATCAAACGTGACCGCAATATTTGCTCTCATGTAGAGTCTGGTATCGCTAGGTACAGTTCAGATGCATTCGACGAAATGTGAACATGATCTGTAGTACCTAATCATGCTTATGCTTTTTGCAGCGCTCCTATCTTCTGTCCTGTGACGTGAGCATGAGGGATGCGATATTGCCACATGCAGGAATAAAATGGGGAAGAGTCCCTCACCTCTACCGAGAATTTTAAATATATAGTTGTGTAGACCGTGTCCGTGACGTTGTCTTAGGCACTTGGAGACTGGCAATCCCTTTGACATTCTCAGATTCCGGACGGGCTCCTATCAGGCGGAAGAGCAGCACCGCAGCGACAAAAGGGCAGTAACAAAGCCTTCCTGCAGGCATTTGGGACTCTTGTTACTTGACGTATCGAAGAAGTGTATATGTAGTAGTGTATATCAACATGGAATGGAATGAGCATGTGAGATAAAGTGAATAGTCGACTCTGTTTTATTGGCACATTTCTGCGACAGCGTAACTCAACTATGAAGGATACCTTATACCGAAAACTTGGGTGATCCTTTCTTGAGTAGTGGTCGAGTCTTTGGGATTCCCATCACGTCAGATTAGAAGAATACATTGAAACAACTAAGAGACTACTGCTAGAAAAGTCAGTACTAAGTATGATCAACTGATGAAATACTCCGTGCGCTCAAACGGGATTCGTTGAAGAAGAGCTATAGCACGAGAGGCTGCCACTCACCATGCATCTCCTCAGTTCCGAGCAGTCAACTCCAGATGACGCCATTTATTCAGGACCACTTTTTGCTTTCAGTCACGCCCATCAGCGTGTCGTATTACCCCGCTGATAGTGTTTCCAGCCACCAGAGAGGACGTTTTCAACTGGGGACTACCTTTCTGCGGAGGAGATGGAAATCCTTCCGGTGATAGCTAGAAAATACATACGAAATCTGGGCTCGTACGGAAACATGTACACAGCCCACTGACATTAATGTGACCGCTGCCTATACTCGTTGTCAACGTGTAATAACAACTTACAGACGCCAGATGGAAGCACTAGCAGTGCAGGGTGTATAACTCGTGTCGGGGGACAGGGGAACAGTGGAGTCGTTGTCGTATTGTGTAAACAGTGTGATTTATCTGAGATCCAAAACGGAATGATCATTGGCTTTCGGAGCAAGGCTGCAATCATTTGCGAAATGGCTAACTTTGTAAACTGCTTATTTGTTGCTGTGGTTAAAGAAGCAAAATGGCGCTGTCCAATACTGGCGTCTAGGTAGCTATTGTGAACCACGGGCCATACATGACAGGAATGAATGACGGCTATGATGAACAGGCGAACAGACGTGGAATTGTTGAGCAGCTGACCGAACCAAGAGCGACCAACAGTGTCTCCTCAACGACAATTCAGTACAAAAATGTTCAAATGTGTGTGAGGTCTTATGAGACTTAACTGCTAAGATCGTCAGTCCCTAAGCTTACACACTACTTAACCTAAAGTATCCTAAGGACAAACACAAACACCCATGCCCGAGGGAGGACTCGAACCTCCTCCGGGACCAGCCGCACAGTCCATGACTGCAGCGCCTTAGACCGCACCATTCAGTAATCGTTGCTGTTTATGTGTCTGTGGAGCACAGACATGGTTCATGCACCGATGTTGACTGCTCTTTATCGGTGACGAAGGCTCGAATTTTCACGCCAATACCTCAATTGGACCTCTGGTGATTGGCGACAGGTTTACTTTTCAGTGGAGTAACGTTTTATGCTCCATCGGACATATGGCCGTTGGCTTTTACGGCATGAAACGTCTGAAAGAAAAGGGTCCAGGCCAGAGGTGGCAGTGTTACGGCCTGGGAAATTTTTATAGCATTCCCTTGAAAACTCACAACGTATCAACACAAGTACACATCTATCGTTGGGGATCATGTTCACTGCTACACTACTGGCCATTAAAATTGCTACACCAAGAAGAAATGCAGATGACAAACCAGTATACATTGGATAAATATATTATACTAGAACTGACATGTGATTACATTTTCACGCAACTTGGGTCCATATATCCTGAGAATTTAGTACCCAGAACAACCGCCTCGAGCCATAATAACGGCCTTGATACGCCTGGCATTGAGTCAAACAGAGCTTGGATGGCCTGTACAGGTGCAGCTTCAACACGATACCACAGTTCATCAAGAGTAGTGACTGACCAGACGTTTTCAGTTGGTGAGAGATCTGGAGAATGTGCCGGCCAGGGCAGCAGTCGAACATTTTCTGAATTCAGAGAGGCCCGTACAGGACCTTCAACATGCGGTCGTGCAGTATCCTGCTGAAATGTAGGGTTTCGCAGGGATCGAATAAAGGGTAGAGCCTCGGGTCGTAACACATCTCAACAAGTGACCGAGACGTGTAACCAGTGGCACCCCATACCATCACGCCGGGTGATACTCCAGTACGGTGATGACGAATACACGCTCCCAATGTGCGTTCACCGCGATGTCGCCAGACACGGATGCGACCATCATGATGCTGTAAACAGAACCTAGATTCATCCGAAAAAAATGTCGTTTTGCCATTCGTGCACACAGGTCCTCGTTGAGGACACCATCGCAGGCGCTCCTGTCTGTAATGCAGCCTCAAGGGTAACCGCAGCCAGGGTCTCAGAGCTGATAGTCTATGCGGCTGCAAACGTCGTCGAACTGTTCGTGTAGGTGGTTGTTGTCTTGCAAACGTCCCCATCTGTTGACTCAGGGATCGAGACGTGGCTGCACTATCCGTTACAGCCATGCGGATAAGATGCCTGTCATCTCGGCTGCTAGTAATACGAGGCCGTTTGGATCTAGCACGGCGTCCCGTATTACCCTCCTGGACCCATCGATTCCATATTCTGCTAACAGTCATTCGCGTTGGCTACAATCCGACCTTTATGAAAGTCGGAAACGTGATGGTACGCATTTCTCCTCCTTACACGAGGCAGCACAACAACGTTTCACCAGGCAACGCCGGTCAACTTCTGTTTGTTTATGAGAACGGTTTGTAACTTTCCTCATGTCCGCACGTTGTAGGTGTCGCCACCGGCGCCAACCTTGTATGAATGCTCTGAAAAGCTAATCATTTGCATAACTCAGCATCTTCTTCCTGTCGGTTAAATTTCACGTTCGTAGCGCGTCATCTTCGTGCTGTAGCAATTTTAATGGCCAGTAATGTACATGAATACTGTTTTTCTTCGGCACGATAGCATGTAACAGCAGTACAGTGTAACAAGTCACACGTTTTCAGTGTACTTGCGTAGTTCGAAGAGCATCAGAATGAGTATATCCACAAAGCTCCCAGGATTTTAACGCGGTCGAGTATCTGTGGTATCACCACGATCGGGGATTTTTGCGCCATGGATCCTCAGCCGAGAAACCTCGTAGAGTTGTACACGGCACTGGAGTCCGCATGTCTCCATATCCCAGTCGGTACCTTCCTGAATCTTAGTGACTCTCTTCCTGTACGATGGCGCTGCGAAAGGTGGTTACTGAGGCTTCTGACAGATGGTCACGTTAATGTGACTGGGCCATGTAGAAAGTCGTTTTTCACTCGCTCCATTTGCGGATGGAACAGAAAAGGGACGAATGGAACTAATACAAGGTACCCTCGAACATTCACCATCTGATGACATTGACAGTATGTGTGTATATCCAAAGAATGTTACGTAGTTCGCAGATAAAACACCCGTCCTTCGTAAACTAACGCGACAAACCAAAACGCGTCGTTCTGTAGAGGCAATCCGGCCGGATCCCACAGCCTCCGACCCGTCCGCAGTGAAAGTTTTAACAAGCACCCCGCGCCCGCAGTCGCACCCCACACAGCCAACTAATTAGTCGCTCAATAATTAATCACGTCCGCGGCGGGCTCCCCGCGGATTTCCATCAGCGTCGCACTTGTGTGACGCTAGCGCCGTTGCACTGCAGACGGTCGGCTGGGGCAAGCGAGGCCCATTCAACAGCCTCTCCGCTTCAGCAGTCGCGCCGGATTAACGGGCCCACTAGACCAAGTGTACATACTCGCTGATGCTGCTGCTGCCGCAATAGGGGTTAAACAATGCACGCGATGCGATACTGCAGGGAAACTGCTGTTTGCGCAGCAGCGTTATCTGGCACGACTCCGAGCTTCAACTGTCAGTTCCTGAACCCTGTTAGTCTTATCTGTTGTACTGCTCAGCTTTCCGGAGCTATTTAGAATTCTGTCTGCATTGGCTTAAAACGGGCAGTGAGCTAGTGCATCCGCTTGGGGTGTCTGAACAATGTAAATGTTTCTTATTTCATAACATATATGCTGAACCTAAACGTATGAGCCGAAGAGGTCTCATGTTTATTAATATACAGGTTGTATCAGAAATATGGTCTCCCCTTCCACCGACTTCTCTCCATTTTTAGCGGACTACATATTTATACAGAAGTACTAGCAATTTCACAAGGGGAATTAATATAACCTGTCTCTTGAACCGAAATGAATCAGCAGCAGAGAATGTTAATTTATTATAGGGATCCAAAACTTCCACATTTGTGATAAATCGAATATAAATGCCAATTCTACCTCAAATTGCGAAAGGTGAGGCACCTAATAAATGCTGTTTCATAAACTATTCCATTTGTGGTATCACACATCGATACTAACCCACGGGTGTCACAGCTGACAGCTGAACTGAACGACTCCGTCACACGCCAATAGCGATCGTGCAAGACTGCGTGCTCGTCCGCTGAGTCACCCTTCCATGGGCTCCGTACAATAGCGCCCTCTGTAGCTGCAATATATATTCATGCCCATAAATTGACGACTGAACAAAAAAATGGCTCTGAGCACTACGGGACTTAACATCTGTCATCAGTCCCCTAGAACTTAGAACTACTTAAACCTAACTAACCTAAGCACATCACACACATCCATGCCCGAGGCAGGGTTCGAATCTGAGACTGTAGCGGTCGCTCGGTTCCAAGACTGAAGTGCCTAGAACTGCTCGGCCACACTGGCTGTCAGATGACTGAACAGACATGGCTTATTCGCTCAGAGATCTGCAAGGTGCATTCCACTGATCCCTGGTCAGAGTGGTCACAGGAGAGTCCTTAAAGCCTGGTCTCAAGAACACAGTACATCGTCATTGTAACAGTGGTCCCAGGTTATGTTCACGGACGAGTCCAGGTATAGCCTCAACAGTGATTCTCGCTGGGTTTTCATCTGTCGTGAACCAGAAACCAGAAACCAACCCCTTAATGTCCTTGAAAGGGACCTGTATGGACGTGTTGGTTTGATGGTGTGGGGTGGGATTATGATTGGTGTAAGTATACCCCTTCATGTCTTTGACAGAACAACTGTAACAGGTCAGGTGTATCGGGACGTCTTTTTGCGCCAGTATGTCGACCTTTTGAGGGGTGCAGTGGGTCCCACCTTCCTCCTGATGGATGAAAATGCACGCCCCACCGAGCTGCCATCGTAGAGGAGTACCTTGAAGATATCAGGCGAATAGCGTGGGCTGCCTGTTCTCCAGACCTAAACCCCATCGGGCGCACTTCTGGGATGCTCTCGGTCGACGTACCTCTGCAGGTCTTCAAACTCCTACGACACTTCAGGAACTCTGACAGGCACTTTTGCAAGAATAGAAGGCTATACCCCAGCAGCTGCTCGACCACCTGACCCAGAGTACACCAACCCATTGTGCGGCCTATGTAAGTGTGCATGGTGATCATATCCCAAATTAATATCGGGATACATACGCAGGAAACAGTGGCGTTTGGTAGAATATGTATTACGGGACGGTTTTCTCAAAGTATCACCAATACCGTGGACTTACAGATCTGTGTCGTGTGTGTTGCCTATGTGCCTATGCTATTAGCGAGAGTTTTGTGTAGTGCCACGTTGTGTGGCACCACATTCTGCAGTTATCCTTAATTTATGACCATGAGTGTAGAACGGCCGGCAGCAGACAGATATTCCACTTTCACTTGAAGCCTTTTCGCTACGATACCTTTGTTTGTGCTTTGTTCACAGACCCTCTTCCTTTGTTGACATCGAGAGATAGACTCTTCTAGCTGCATTACAGTAATGAGCCTTCATACGTTCCGAGAAATACAATTTAAATAAATCTTCTGTTTACTGTTTTAACTTGTTCGCTAACCAGCTTTCCTACAAAAACAGTTGCTGCACCACTCTGCCCCACATCTCCTTACTGTTGTGTGAGAAGTCGTACACAGCTTCATCAGAGAGAGTTGGAAATAGCTTTATCTTCGGCATATAAACGTTTTCGGTTACTAGTACTGGACATCAACTGGCGACAACCAATTAGGAAACACAATGTGCATAAGAAAGTGTTTGTAAAATAAAAACTGCTATAGGCAGTTACGTCTTAGTTCCATCGATGCCCTGGTGCCATGCCGATTGTGGATGTGGGTGGCTGAAAGGTCTGTATGAAACACGTGATATGTAATGCAACGTAGGGCTTAGATGTGCAACCTAGCATATTACAACAAAGAAATGCTTGGATTCATCTGCTAGATCAAGCTCAAAAGTTGGTATTACATGGACATTTTACTTTGGCAGTTCATAACGGTGGGTGTTTTGAAATGCGGTTGCATCAAATATCGATAGAGGTAGGGTTTGAACTACATCGTCTGTGACATTGTAAACCTCAGCAAGCAATTGTGCAGTAGTCATCAACGAAGTAAGATCAGAATCTTAAGTCCTGTCGACAATGAGATCATTAGAGACTAACTGCAAGGGTGAACTGGTTAAGAATGGGAAAAGGTATTCACTCTGGTCATTCAAAGGAATCAATCTGGAATTTGACTTAAGCGATTTATATGAATAATGAAAAATTTAAATGTAGATGTTTGGACCCAGATTTAAAACGTCGTCCTCCTGAATATGAGCCAGTGCACTGATCGTTACCTAACATTTAGTGTTGTGTGTTGCTTATTGCTTTCTTTTCTTATTTTGCAATGAGTGACGAGACTAATCCTGTCCCAACATGGCGTTCGATTACGACCCACATAACTCCAGAAGCGGTAGGCAACTCCTATGACAATATGTGATTTCCACTTTCGCAGAAATACAGAACATGGGTGTAGGCTGCTTGCCCTGCGTGAGGGACGTAGCGTTTCTCTCCCCTCTGGCTGTCATAATTCTAGTTTGCCTACATTAGTAGCTAACTGTCAATTTACAGTGTCTACTCTCTGCACTACAGTGACCAGAAAATAAAACCTGTCAACGTAATTTGTCCCCAGCATAAGTCTTCCCCTAATGTATGAACAGAGTTGTTTTTGGTGCGACACTATGCTATGTACCTCGTTAGTTCTATCTTTGCAGTTGTCAAGTATGCATCACATGGCTATGAATGTCCAAGATGAGTCAAAACCAATATTCTGCGATTTTGTAAGCATCGAATTGGGTAGAGACAGAAAAATAATGTTGAGAAACACCTTAAATCAGATAATCATTCTGCACATCAACAGGAGAATGTTGCTGCTTCGTAACAGAAACAATCATTCGTTGAAATCATAAACAGAACGAAAAGAATACAACAACCAAAGTTCATTTTGGAACGATACTGTAGACAGTTTTGCAAAACCAAACATTCTAGTCAGAAATCTCCACAATCACCACTTTTTTGTTAATAAAGCACTAGTGCATTCTTTTCAGGCACATAGCCTGAACCATCTTTTAAATTTATACCTCTAATCATTTACAAACAAAAAAGTATTTGCTAATTTCCACAAAAACAGATGTGAATTTTGCCAAAAATTAATGCTACATCTTCAGGTTATCTGTTTCACATGTATAAATCAAATTTGGCACTACAACAGGTGTCATGTCTATCAGCACTTTGGTGTTCATGACATCCTAACTCCAAAAGGAGCGAAGATACAGGAAAAATCGAGCATTTCTAGGCTGCTCTGCATGACAAACAAGTTTTATCAGAACAATATTGGCCTGACTAATCAACCAGCTTTGCAGGGCAGCCTACAAGTCAGGGGCAACAAACAGTTCGCCAGGCCCCAACAGGTAGGCTGTTCTGCATGACAGGTATAGGATGTTGAAGTAGTATTGGCCTACTTTATCAACGTGCCCTGTATAGAAACCTCCAAAGGAGGAGAAAATGAATGAGTTTTCAAGCCCCTGATGTGTAGCCTACTGTTTGTGACAGGTGTAAGTGGGAGGGAGTAGTACTGGCTTGCTTTATTGAGATATACTGCAGATGTTGACGCACATGGATGGGGACAAACTGAGATGAACAGAGGAAGGGGTAGACAGAGTGAGGGGAGGAGGAAATGAACATAGATGGAGATGGAGGGTAGATGTACGAAGCAAGTGAAAGGTAACAGAGAGATAGTGGGTAGGTGGAAGAGAAAGGGGGAGAGGTGGGTTTGGGAAAAGAGAGGGGGAAGAGAATGTTGTCAGTTTGGGGGGTAGGGAGAAAGACATGGTCAGAAAGAGGTTGGAGGAAATGTACAAAGAGAGGACGGAGATGAAGAGACAGAGTTAATGTGGAGAAGGTAACAGACAGATAGTAGTTGGCCTATGAGATAGACAGGCAGAGCAGGGAAGAGATGGACACAGAGGAGGAAGCGTGTTCAGTATATGTTCCAAACGCAAAACTGGTTGTAGATGAGAGGAAAATGCTAGTTTCTCAATATAAAAAGTGTATTCAAGATACCATCTACCCATCACACGGACCCAGAACATTTTTAGTGGAGAACCTGTATAACACCTCATATAAAATGAGGTTCCGCCACGCTCGCCACAGTCTTTCTCAGCATAGTTTTTAGAGAAATGCCAGCCTTCCTAGACACCTAAATCTTGCCAGTACTGGCAGATTAGAACTGTGCGCCGGACCGAGACTCGAACTCGCTACCTTTGCCTTTCGCGGGCAAGTGCTCTACCAACTCAGCTACCCAAACACGACTCATGCTCCGCCCTTTCATTCTTGCCAGTATTGTTTTCTGTAATGCCTTACTCCAACAGGCTCACGTAGCGAGTTTTGAAAGAGAATGCTATCATCAGGATATAAATCTTAGCTCTTGAGTTTAAAACTCTAAAATGTATACCATCATAATTGCCACAATCACAAGGAATGTAAACACATTGGACAATGTGACTTCGTCAGGTACTGAAAAAGCTTTTCGACATAACGCTATTCGTGCTAGGGCTCACCTGAACTATTGTAGTACAAAAAGAAGGACTAAAATCCCAATCTCTAGCGTTACTTTATTCCCTTAAAACAGTATCACAATTGTATAATGTGTAATTAACTATATGTACAAAATGTGAATTCATATTCACGTACTTATACCTCAAACGATTTCTTATTTGCAGCACAAAGAAATTTATCTACTTTCTAAAATAAATTTAGTTTTGAAATTTAAGTCCACAACAGAATGCACGCTGATGTGTTCATAAGAAAAATAAATTATTGCTTAGTCGATCTCATCCAGGTACAGCACGTACTGTTAACGACAGGTTGATATTCCAAACGTTATGGAAGATTGGTACGGAAATGTGATTCGCTTTCCAAATCTGCGCAGATCGCAAATGCAATTTAAGAACGGATAGAAGATTGCAATAAGCCAAATTAATGAATAAGCAACCCAAGTTGCGGAATAGACCTGGCAAATTGTGAACTGCTCATAGCAAAGGCAGCGCAACCGCTAAATAGCTGCACTTACTCAAAGAAGTACGCTAGGCAGAATCCTGGCGCCTTTGTCTCTCGATATGACCTCAGGGCCGCATGTTTACACCGCGTCTCCTATGTCTTCCCTACGTTTCTGTCCCCTCCTCGAAATCCACGGCTTGACTTGGAGGATTCACAGCTTCTTACACACCGATGAGCAAAAATTTATTTAAATTCACCGAAACGCGGAGGAAGCGTGCCCAACTTCTCCAACATATCTTACTGTTGAACAGAGGTTGGTACACAGTATTTTTTGTGTCGCTATTCATTGGTCGGACATTCACGCCACAATCCCTATGCTAATGAGCCATGTGTCTGACTGACAACAATGTCAGATTGTGATTTTGTCACACTGTAGATGGCAAAACTGCTGAGTCGCGTGTTCGCATCAACCCACACTATGTGCAGATTCGTCACGCCGGCAATAATGAGGAGACCAGTGGTCGCTAAGCCATAAATTCTACGGATCGTGGCACCTTGCAGACAACATGACCTGGCCGGTTGGCGTCCGAGTAGTTCTGCGAACCAGTAGTCCGACAGCGAGTTATCGCAAAGCTATATGTGACTATACTGACACAACGTTTTTAACACGTGCCAAAAGAATTTAAAATAATTTCTTCTAGCCCGTAGGGATTAGAGACTGAACGTTTTAATTACAAGTAATATGAACCTCATTCAATACTGACAAATGATTTAAAAAGTAGTCCTACGCAAAGATACATCTTACAACAGAGTTCCAAAATCAAATTCCATATACAGAAGCTGCTTTCGTGTGTCGAAGTAACTAAGGCTTCATTACGAAATAAGTTGGGATCGATCCTCCTTTTTGTATTACTTTTCATTCATTTCTCTTAATAACAGAAGAACTGTCCCAGTTGTAACCCACTTTGAGTCTGGGTCTATACACGAAACATGAAAGATAGCTGTTTTCTGTTGGTTATAGAATTTAGTAGATCCTGAGTTCTATGGCTTAGTGAAACATACCGTTTGACTAATCTCATTCAACTGAAGTTTATTTCTGAGCTATGTAACATCTACTGTGAGTATTGGGAGACAAACGCACTCTCTTTGGCCATAAATCAAGCTTTATCAGTATTCAGATTTACTTTATGTAACAGAAAGGCAAAATTTTCAACTTTAGGCGCCCCTTTGGGACTTGGCTGACAAGAAGGGTAAGAAAATTAATGTGCTCTCCGTGTGCATACCGGGCGGAGTCATCTCAGATGTGGAAAGGGTCCTCCCAGATGCCATTAAGAGCACAAGGTGCAGCCAGCTGCAGGTGGTCGCTCACTTCGGTACCAATGATGTTTGTCACTTTGGATCAGAAAAGATTCTCTCTGGTTTCGAACGGCTAACAGAAGTGGTGATGGCTGCCAGACTTGCTTGCCAGATGAAAGAAGAGCTGACCATTTGCAGCATAGTCGTCAGGACAGATTGTACACCTCTGGTACAGAGCCGAGTGGAGGGTCTGAATCAGAGACTGAGATGTTTGTGCGACCATGTAGCAAACAGATTCCTCGACTTGCGCCATAGGGTGGTTGGGACTGTGGTTCCGCTGAATAGATCAGGAGTCCAATATGCAGGACGCGACTACACGTATATGTGTGTCGTGGACTGGGCAGGTTTTTAGGTTAGAGGATCTCTAGAAAACACAAAAAGGGTTTCACTCACAAAGGATGCAGGCCGAACAAAGGAAGAACGTAGATACAGGAACCATTGGTATAACAGTTGTAAATTGTCGTAGCTGTGTTGGGAAAGTACCATAGTTCCAACCGTTAATAGAAAGCACTGACGCTCAAATCGTTAAAGGCAGTGAAAGCTGGGTAAAGCCGGAGAGTAAGTTCAGCAGAAATTATTGCGAAGAACCAAACGGTGTTCCGAAAGGATAGGCTAAACACATTAGGCGGGGCGTGTTTGTTCCAGTTAGAAGTGGTTTATCTTGTCGCGAAATTGAAGTAGATAGTTCCTATGAGTTAGTGAGGGCAGAGGTCATTGTTGGCAAGCGGAATGAAATAACAATTGGATCCTTCTACTGACCTCCTAATTCAGATGAAACAATTGCTAAAAGGTTCAAAGAAAAGTTGAGTCACGTAATTGACTCATACAGTTATAGTTGGCGGTGACTTTAATTTACCCTCGATATTTTGGCGTAAATACATGTTCAAATCCAGAGGTACGCAAAAACATCATCCAAAATTTTGCTTGACGCCTTCTCTGAAAATTATTTCGATCAGTTAGTTCATGAGCCCACGTGGATAGAAAACGGTTGCGAAAACACACTTGATCTCTTAGCAACAAATAATACTGAGATAATAACGAGCATCAAAGCGGATACAGGGATTAGTGAACAGATGATTTCGGTTGCGAGATTGAATATTTCAACCCCAAAATCCTATAAAAATAAACGAAAAATATACCTGCTCAAAAACGCAGATAAAAATTCACTTGGCGCCTTGCTGAGAGACAATCTCCACTCCTTCTAAATTAACAATGTAAGTGTCGACTAGATGAGTATTGAATTCACAGAAACACTATCACTATAGTTTATGTTTTTGACACGATTAAATAAATGCAGCAAATTAACGGATTTATACCAACTAGATTAACGATGGAGCTGATCCGCCTTGGTACACAAAAGGGGTCAGAACACTGTTGCAGAAACAACTAAAACAGCATGCCAAATTTTAACAGGCGCTTAGCCTCCAATATTGGCGATCTTTTGCAGCAGCTCGAAATTTAGAACGGACTTCAGTGCGATTTGCTTATAATAGTTTACATAACAAAACTTTGTCTCGAAATCTGGCAGAAAACCCAAAGAGGTCATGGTCGCCTTCTCTGAGCGATAGCAATGGACATGGTATGGAAGACAGTGCTGCCAAAGCAGTTACTAAACACGGCTTTCCGAAATGCCTTCACAGAAGCAGACGAAGTAAACATCCCAGAATTAGAATCAAGAACAGCTGCCAGCGTGAGTAACGTAAAAGTAAACATCCTCGGAGTAGTGAAGCAACTTAAATCACTTAATAAGAGCAAGTCTTCTGTTTCAGACTGTATTACCAATTAGGTTCCTTCAGAGTATGCTGATACAGTAGCTCCATACTTAACAGATATATCCATTCATTCGTCAAAAAATCCGTACCCAAAGACTGGAAAGTTGTACAGGTCACACCAATATTCAAGAAAGGTAGTAGGAATAATCCACTAAATTACAGGCCCATATCATTAACGTCGATATGCAGCAGGATTTTAGAACATACACTCCTGGAAATGGAAAAAAGGACACATTGACACCGGTGTGTCAGACCCACCATACTTGCTCCAGACACTGCGAGAGGGCTGTACAAGCAATGATCACACGCACGGCACAGCGGACACACCAGGAACCGCGGTGTTGGCCGTCGAATGGCGCTAGCTGCGCAGCATTTGTGCACCTCCGCCGTCAGTGTCAGCCAGTTTGCCGTGGCATACGGAGCTCTATCGCAGTCTTTAACGCTGGTAGAATGCCGCGACAGCGTGGACGTGAACCGTATGTGCAGTTGACGGACTTTGAGCTAGGGCGTATAGTGGGCATGCGGGAGGCCGGGTGGACGTACCGCCGAATTGCTCAACACGTGGGGCGTGAGGTCTCCACAGTTCATCGACGTTGTCGCCAGTGGTCGGTGGAAGGTGCACGTGCCCGTTGACCTGGGACCGGACCGCAGCGACGCACGGATGCACGCCAAGACCGTACGATCCTACGCAGTGCCGTAGGGGACCGCACCGCCACTTCCCAGCAAATTAGGGACACTGTTGCTCCTGGGGTATCGGCGAGGACCATTCGCAACCGTCTCCATGAAGCTGGGCTTCGGTCCCGCACACCGTTAGGCCGTCTTGCGCTCACGCCCCAACATCGTGCAGCCCGCCTCCAGTGGTGTCGCGACAGGCGTGAATGGAGGGACGAATGGAGATGTGTCGTCTTCAGCGATGAGAGTCGCTTCTGCCTTGGTGCCAATGATGGTCGTATGCGCGTTTGGCGCCGTGCAGGTGAGCACCATAATCAGGACTACATACGACCGAGGCACACAGGGCCAACACCCGGCATCATGGTGTGGGGAGCGATCTCCTACACTGGCCGTACACCTCTGGTGATCGTCGAGGGGACACTGAATAGTGCACGGTACATCCAAACCGTCATCGAACCCATCGTTCTACCATTCCTAGACCGGCAAGGGAACTTGCTGTTCCAACAGGACAATGCACGTCCGCATGTATCCCGTGCCATCCAACGTGCTCTAGAGGGTGTAAGTCAACTCCCCTGGCCAGCAAGATCTCCGGATCTGTGCCCCATTGAGCATGTTTGGGACTGGATGAAGCGTCGTCTCACGCGGTCTGCACGTCCAGCACGAACGCTGGTCCAACTGAGGCGCCAGGTGGAAATGGCATGGCAAGCCGTTCCACAGGACTACATCCAGCATCTCTACGATCGTCTCCATGGGAGAATAGCAGCCTGCATTGCAGCGAAAGGTGGATATACACTGTACTAGTGCCGACATTGTGCATGCTCTGTTGCCTGTGTCTATGTGCCTGTGGTTCTGTCAGTGTGATCATGTGATGTATCTGACCCCAGGAATGTGTCAATAAAGTTTCCCCTTCCTGGGACAATGAATTCACGGTGTTCTTATTTCAATTTCCAGGAGTGTATATTGTATTGGAACATTATGAATTATCTCGAAGAAAACGGTCTACTGACAGACGGTCAACACGGATTCAGAAAACATCGTTCTTGTGAAATACAAATAGCTCTTTACTCGCACGAAGTTTTGAGTGCTACTGACAAGGGATTTGGAATTGATTCAGTATTTCTGGATTTTCGGAAGGCTTTTGACACTGTACCACACAAGCAGCTTGAAGTAAAATTGCGTGCTTATGGAATATAGTCACAGTTATGTGACTGCATTCGTGATTTCTCGTCAGAGAGGTCACAGCTTGTAGTAACTGACAGAAAGTCTTCGAGTGAAACTGAAATGATTCCTGGCGTTCCCCTTGGTAGTTTTGTAGGCCCTTTGCTGTTCCTCATCTATATAAACAATTTGCCAGACAATCTGAGCAGCCGTCTTAAGGTGTTTTTGCAGATGACGCTGTCATTTATCGACTAGTAGAGTTATCAGAAGATCATAACAAATTACAAAACGACTTAGAAAAGATATCTGTATGGTGCGAAAATTGGCAGTTGTTCCTAAATAATGAAACGAGTGACGTAATCCACATGAGTGGTAAGAGGAATCAGATAAACTTCGGTTACACAATAAATTAGTCAAATCTAAAGGACAGAAATTCAACTAAATATCTAGGAACTACAATTACGAACAGTTTAAATTGGAAGGAACACAGAAAATTTTGTGGGGAAAGCTAACCAAAGACTGAGTTTTATTGGCAGGATACTTAGAAAATGCCTACACTATGCTTGTCCGCCCTCTCTCCTTACCAGCTGCAATTGCTGGAGTACATCGAAAAAGTTCGAAGAACAGCAACACGAAATAGGGGAGAAAGTAACACTGAAATGATACAGGATTTGAGACTGACGTAATTAAAAGAAAGGCGTTTTTCATTTGCGGAAGAATCTTCTGACGAAATTCCAATCACCAACTTTCTCCTCCAAATGCGAAAATATTTTGTTGGCACCCACCTACTTAGGGAGAAACGAACACCATGATAAAATAGGGAAATCAGAGCTCGTACGGAAATATATAGCTGTTCGCTTTTTACGCCCGCTTTACGGGACTGGAATAACAAAATTGTGAGGGTGGTTCGATGAACGATTTGTCAGGCAGAGTATCGATGTAAATGTAGATGTAAATTTAGGTCAGATCCCTTATTAATTAATGGTATCTGAATGGATCAGTAAAGGGCGTAGTTTACAAAGTGTAAGACTTAGCATTTGTTTCACGAATGAAATTTATTTTCTGTTCCAACAGAAACCAAAACCGACATGAGGCAATCAGTGTTCTACATAAGACGGTAATCTACGCTCATAATAAGACTAACCGTCAACGTTCACTTATGGGATATGTACTTGAGTTTAATTCAACCATAACCTGGGATAACTGCATAGTAATGTGAGAGCTGGGTAGGAAACACGTGAATTCATAAGGAAAACTGATCAAACACGGAATCAAGTCCACGATCACTCATACTAAAACAGATTTAGCAAGAGCAAAGTTACCACACCACTATATCTACTGAAACTACTGCAGACTGGGCAGAAAAGCAAGTCATCACAATGAACAAGCACAAAATCCACAAAAATTTACTGAGAAAAATAATGAGTAATATTATCCCGCTACACACTTAGATACCCACTAGGCATCAAAGAAAGAGGATTACAGCATAATGCTATGACTGCATGGCCAGACAGAAACAATCGTATGTGAATTCATGAAAAGTCGTAAAACTGGAAGTCATAAAAACAGACAAAATTTAGCTTCACATATAGATAGCCATTCCACGTAATAGAAAGAGAACAAGCTAATGCTGAAAGTCATAGCATCTAACGTGAGTTAATGAACACATCTGTCTACTGAAAACAATCACTCCTTCATCAGAACACGACCCCCGTGTCATCCTCAGATGTGGATGCGGATAGGAGGAGCGTGAGGTCAGCACATCACCCTCCCGGTCGTTATGATGGTATTCATGACCGAAGCCGCTACTATTCGGTCGAGTAGCTCCTCGATTGGCATCACGAGGCTGAGTGCACCCCGAAAAATGGCAACAGCGCACGGCGGCCCGGATGGTCATCCATCCAAGCGCCGACCGCGCCCGACAGCGCTTAACTCCGGTGATCTCACGGGAACCGGTGTATCCACTGCGGCAAGGCCGTTGACAGAAAACAATCATGCAAGAAAATTACGAAATGACATTAATTCGGAAATCAGAAAACAGACAAAATTTAATTACATGACTAGGTATTTATTTTAGGAATTAAATTAAGCATAATTCAGTGGTGAATATGAATAAGTACCCCAGTATAATCTAGAGAACATGTGGCAGAAGCTGATGAATAATCAAAGTACGAAACCCGACTATTCAGCCACAAGAACATCTTATTGAAAAATGACATACATTCTACACAAGCACTAAAGGTGCGAACCTTCATGAAAGACTACAGAAGCAAAAGGACATCGATCCAATCACAATATCACACGAAAAAGTAGTTGAAACAAAGACCCAATTACAAAGTCCGTTAAGGATAGTGGAGTTTAAACTTCCAAAATTTTATTTTAAGTGCAAGTAGATCCCATTAACGTACCTAATAAGTCAATCAGCTTGATAAAATACCTAACAAAGCGTGGTTCCTTTGTCTTACCACCCCGCGTAATAGCCAAACGATCTATTGACAACATACTATCTCTAAGACTGGAACCTCGCTATAACAAAATTAAAGTATTCCAATACCAGCATCTACATCCCCGAGTACCAACAACTAACACAATCCGACTTAAGAAAAGCTCAAACAAGAGCGTTTGGTGATTCAACTAACCAGTGAACGCCTGCTCCAGAAACCAGTGACGGGGAACTAAGCCAAAACCCACTGCTACGTGGTGCCAACCCTTCTGCAAACTCTCACACAAAAGCACTTCTCTCTACCTGTTGTTAAATCGCCCTTCCCTCCTGCCTAACTACCCCATGTTGGCAAAACTGCCTCCCTTCAACCACGAGAAAACAAAATCGCCTCACACACTCAAATTAGGTACACACACTCAACACACAGGGTTTGGAGAGAGGGAAAAGTAATAGGATAACTAAACACAGCTGTGGTGACCGAAAGAAAAAGAAGACAGCTGTTTTCCTTCCCTGAGTTTCGCTTTCGTCACATACAGGATGCTAGAGGCTTCGAAAAGCAAGAAACAGCACCACTAAGTGACATAAACTCACGAAATGAGTCTGATTGATCCCTTTCAAACGTAACCAGATGGAATAACTTCACCTGTTGTAATGCCACTCCTAAGATGAATAACTTTTTCGTTTTCTGCTCTCTATTCTATACATAACGCATACTGCATTCACATGTGAAATCTACAAATTATTTAATAAAATGCGTTTATCAAAACTTTATCATCCTGTGTATAGTTTACGATCTGTTGTTAAAAATTGGTGTAAATAGTTCATGTAGAAACTATTTAAAGAAATATTCAAAATTTACCTTTTATGAAAATCAAGTCGTGGAATTACAAAGATTTCCTTTGCGATTTTGTGTTTGTGTCATGTATTCTCCTTCATGGTGTGAGCTCGTTTATTAACTTAGCAATTCCATTCCACTTCCACATTGTACCACAGCTTGTGCATGTTAATACTGTAAAGTTTCTGCTTTGTTTTAACATCGGTTTTCTAGCTCAAGGTAAATCCAACATGCCCTGATCAGAACTAATTATAATAGATAAAGTAATGACCTCTGTGGTCTTTTGTCACACATATGAAGCAGAGTGTATGTGTGTATATCCTGGATCTCCTCCCAAACACTTGGATCAATTCCAACGAATCTGACACAAAACAGCAGTTCTCATATCAGCACTGTGGGGTTCACAACTCTCCTAGTTCCAGCAGAAGCAGAGATACAGACAAAAACGTGTTTATTCCAGTCCCTGGCGTATAGGCTGCCCTGTGCAACAGGCATATTGTGTGGGAACAGAATTGGCATGCCGAATCTGCCTGCTTTGCAGGGAAGTCCGTATGCCAGGAGGAAGAAGCTGTTTTCTAGTCTCCAACATGTAGCTTGGAGGATATGGTCAGAGGGGTCAGGGGGGATGAAGATTTGGTCAGATAGACGGGTTGTAAATAATGGACAAGCAGGTGGAGGTGGAGATGGAGGAACAGAGAGAGTGGGGAGGAAGAGACAGACAGATAGAGATGTGCAGAAGAAGTGGACAGACAGAGAGAGACGAAGAAGTGGACACTTAGTAGGAGGAGGTGCATTCAATATATGTGTTAAACATATAACCAGACGAAGCTGCAGGTAAATTACTAGTATGTTGATTAACACAATCAGATTCAGTCAAGCGCAAATTAACTAAACAAAACACATTAATGATCATCGTAACACAGGAAAGCACCAGGCATAGGACCAGTAGGTTGAACACCAGTTAGTAAGAGCATCAATTCTAAAACTTCAGTAATCGTGAACATATGTTAGCAACCCAATGTATAGCCAGTTGCGGTACAGTGATGTTTATCTCGGTTTGTGTGATTATGACAGTCAGATATGGAACTGTACAAATACGCCTCTTCAAGCAGCATTAGCCCATCTCTTACCTGGTTTGGTGTATATGTATGCAGTACAACGGGAATGTGTAATTCTTAGAAAAGGGAATGCCATGCATGACTTGAAATGTCAGACAAAAGAGCTAATGCTTCACTTATGTCTGATAAGGTTGCGTTTCGTAATAGACAGTCATGTGACGGTGACAGAATCAAAGTTATGCAAGCAGACTTAAAAAATATTCAAATGTGTGTGAAATCCTATGGGACTTAACTGCTAAGTCATCAGTCCCTAAGCTTACACACTACGTAACCTAAATTATCCTAAGGACAAACACACACACCCATGCACGAGGGAGGACTCGAACCTCCGCCGGGACCAACGGCAAACAGACTTGAATATCAAATCAATGACCATGGAAGTTTAAATCAGAAAATATTGTTGAGGTCCAAATTGTACATTAATTCAAAACATAGGAAATAGAGCGGGACATCTTCACTTACCAACAAATTCTGTTGGCAAGTAAACCACTTATGCAAGCATATCTGACAAATTCCATACATTACATAAAACTTTTATTAAACCAAACAGAATGGGACAGTGACTGAACTACTCTTCGGACTTTTTACCAGGTTTTGTATCAAGGCTCGGAACTACTGATCATATAAGAGAATGAGCCAATAACGGGACCCTGAGTGTGCTTCCGCTCGCAGTGGTCACAGGAGCCTCGCTATATAAATCAGTGAAAATTTTACTGTGAAATATAAGTACCACACAAACACTTAATGCAACGGATCACCTCAATAACACGAGCATCCACACCCAGTAGTAAACACAGCTACCGCCACTAATAACACAATACGTCTCACTTGCTCGAAGACAGCACATGACAACCCTTTCAAAAGCTTGACCCATATCTCACTTTAGCTCCCGTTTCAGGAAGCTATGCATATATCTTCTCGTGAGTGTCAAAGACTAACTAACCAAACGGTCTGCAATCGACTCTTGGCAGAGAGTGTACCATCTTTGGATTATTTCAGCGGTAATTGGTTCCCGAAATAAAGTAACAAAACAGAGGATCCACTCACATGTTCAACGCACTATAAGCACTCATAGACCGAAGGTGGCCGTGAACGATATACAAATAATTTCGGGAGAGACGCGGTCATCAATGTGGTCGTTGTCGTATTGAGGAAAAGGAGCAGTTTATCCGACGTCCAAAAGGGAATGATCATTGGCCAAAGATGGAAGCATTTCCAAAACGGCTAAGTCCGTAAACTGTTCGCGTGCTCCCGTGGTTTAAGAATACCGTGGCCGGCAAAATGGTGCTATTCAAAACTGGCCCCGAGGCAATGGGCCGTAGACGACCGTGGTGAACGATGACTGCGGAGACGTGTACGAGCGAACAGATGTGCAACTGCAGAGCAACTGACAGCCCCAAATGAACCAAAGGGTACCAACAGTGTCTCCTCAGCAATTGCTTAGCTCATGTTGCTGCGGATGGGCTGATGCCTCGTTCAAGCATTCATGCCAATTGCTTCTCACTGCCTTCGAAGGCTGACGTTTACACGCCAATACAAGAACTACACGTCCACTGAGTGGTGACAGTTGGCCTATCCAGATGAATCAAGTTTTATGCTCCATTTGACTGAAAGAAAACACCCTACAACAATCGTTGGAAGGGTTCAGTCCGAAGGAGGGAGCATTGCGGTTTGTGGTACGTTTTTGTTGCATTCCTTGGGTGATCTCGTCATTCTGAAAGACATAGTCGATCAACAATGGTGTGCATCTATCCTTGGGGACCATTTCCACTCGTTCATAGAGATTGTTTCTCCTTGACACGATAGCATCTACCAGCACGAAAATGCAACGTGTGACACAGCGCGAAGTGGTTTGAAGAGCACCACCAAACTCACCAGGCTTAAACCACCTAGATCGGGCTTTTCTCGCCATGGATCCTCAGTCGAGAAATCTAGCGCACATGGCCAAGGCAGTGAAATCGGCATGCTTCTACATACCTGTTGGTACCTTCCAGAACCTCACTTGTATTGTACTGTATTGTATGTTAACTGTGGGCCTAGAAATGACGGAGAGGCTGCGGCCCTTCTGCAGCCGCAGTGGTCCACAACCCCACGACGACCACAACACTCCACTTCACCCCTCCACCGCCCAGCACCGATCCACTCTTTCATGGTTATTATGATGTTCGGCCACCGGTGGACCCCCCCAGGGAACGTCTCGCACCAGACGAGTGTAACCCCTATGTTTGTGTGGTTGAGTAATGGTGGTGTACACGCACGTGGAAAACTTGATTGCACAGCAATCGCTGACATAGTGTAGCTGAGGTGGAATAAGTGGAACCAGCCAGCATTCGCTGAGGCAGATGGAAAACCGCCTAAAAACCATCCACAGAGTGGCCGGCTTACCGGACCTCGACACAAGTCTACCGGACGGATTCGTGCCGGGTACCAGGCGCTCCTTTCCAATTCGGAAAGCCGTGCATTAGACCGCACAACTAACTGGGCGGATTAGAACCTCACTCACCCTCGTCTTGCATATGTCGCAGCGATCCACGCTGCGAAAGGTGGGAATTCGGCTTTTGACAGGTGCTCACGTTAGTGTGTCTGGATTGCGTAATTGAAAATTGACTACAGGTATAGCTATATAACAGGCAACAAAGGCCCTGATGCAAGGGAGCTTATAACTCCATAATATTTAGTTATTTATTTCCGCTGACGCGATTAGCGACATCAGCCCCTCTATTATGTGTAAAACTGACACGTCTTCAGCTAGTTGTAAAGACTTGATAATGGTTCAAAAATGATTCAAATGGCTTTGAGCACTATGAGACGTAACATCTAAGGTCATCAGTCCCCTAGAACTTATAACTACTTAAACCTAACTAACCTAAGGACACCACACACATCCATGCCCGAGGCAGGATTCGAGCCTGCGACCCTAGCGCTCGTACGGTTCCTGACTGAAGCGCCTAGAACCGCTCGGCAACACCGGCCACTAGGTAGTGTGGATGTACGATGCACTAGAGTAGTTCCTCAGTAAGATCTTTCTTTTTCTGTTTTATGGGAACTTTCCCATTACACGCTTCTGTTTCGGTAAGCAAAATTTTCTTGTTGCGAAAATGTATCTTGGCTTTCACTTATGTAAAGGTATGAGTTTATCAATTACTAGCCCTTTCTTCCCTGAACTGTACTCATAGTACGGAAACTGCAGGGGTAGAGTGCAAATTCCTTTTCGAATGCCTTTTCATTTAATTTGACGAACTACTTGTTTGAACGCATACTCCATGAATAAAATCGACTATTTCGACTGTTTTTCTGTGTAAAATGTAAAGCAAACAAGACGGCTGGATTCAGTAACAAGTTATATGCTGATCTGCAATAAGCACTCACAACTCTGTTTTCACAACACCAAAGTCGCAGTCAGTTGGTGGATAACAGTGCCCACTAATGGGTAAATAGTATAATTCGTCATATGTGCCACTCTGTGTTGAGATCAATAAAAATCTTATAATCATATGATTGCAAATTTGGCCTCTGCATGCACTGCGGTACAAGTGAAGTTTTCTTAAGTTTTGGGGGACATAGTTCTCGATGTACAGTTCTGCTCAAAAGTATCCGAACGACCTGAATTGCATTTCGCCTGATTCGCAAGCAACCCGCATAACGCAGCTGTCTAGCTGGTCCTCTAATCGTCCCTTGGTGCAGTCGTTTGACTATTGTAAATGCTTCCAACAAGTCACCACTAGAAAACACTACTCTGTATCGCAATAACTCAAGATGTGAAGTAATACTACGATACTACAAATATCAGGGAACACCTTATAACAGGTAAGACTGTTCTTAAGGCTTGTAAGTTCACATTTATTACAATAAATGACATACCTGAAATGTCACCGCTCTCATTATTACGTAATGCACGTAGTAAGTTCGTCGTATTCATGATTTCCTCTTCAAAGTAACATACCGTACTTATTATTTAACAAGAAATGACATTAAAAATTTAAGTTATACTGAGCAGCTAGTTGAGAATATGTATGAACTTCAAATGACACGACGAACCGACTCGTTCTGCATACGGATTCAAACCCAGGTCATGCAGACTAAGCAATGATTTCATGACTGACGGAAACTAACAGTCATTCCTGATTAGGCATACAGAAAGTGATACACCTCGATTTTAGACAGTATCAGTTAGCAAATATCAACCTTAAATTGCATAACGCAAACATTTTTAACGGACGCGAGTTCCTACCCAGCACCTATTGTCCCTGTTAACGAACTACGAGAGATGTTAAATATTGCTTCTTAACAAGTAACTTTCTTGAAATGCCGTGAGGTAAAGCTATGTGTTGGACAGGGATTCGAACCCAGAACCTAATCGGATAGATATCGAAGCACAATCAACTTTGACATATCACATTTTCTCGACAATAACTAGATGTTTCAACTGAAATGACGAGACGAAACATTAATTTTTTCCTTCCCAGGACTCTAATCCAGCATCCATCGCTGTTTTATTCTAGAGAAAACGTTAAATACGGGTTTGTTGCACCAGCAGCGACATGTGAGCATGTTTGAAGTAGAAATAATATGACGAAGAGTTCAGTGGGGACTGGGTATAGAGCCCCACACATATCGTTGTTGACTGCACACAAATAGACGTCAGCTACCGAATGTTTCTCCACCAGCAGCACGGAATAATATCCTGAACTTACAGTGATGTCGCAAATAGAATTGTGTCTCACTGGAAGTCAAAAACGACAAATATCGTTCGTGTTGATAACGAATGAAAATACATTAAAAATCGAAATTATTATCCACCAGCAGATAGGTGTTCTCATGGTAGATCTTGATAATTCATAATGAAATCTTTAGTGCCGGGCCAGGATTCGAATCCATTGACGCGCAATATGTGGAGATGTTGAGGAATCAGCAGTTTTGAACAAATAACAAATTGTAGACGAGCTGTACTGTCACGAAGGGGACAAATTCCACGTTAAGGGCTTTCTGAGTTGCATTCCCAGTTTAGAACCAATTTTATCGACATACAGAAGCTCAGATAAAAGATGGAATAAGAGTCCTGTGATCCTACATAGCGTTTGTTTCGTCGCTAGAAATATATAACTAGTGTAAAAAAGGTTGCTGGTGATAGTGTTTCTACATGTCGCCACTCTAGACTTTATTGTGGCTCAACCTAACGTCTACTTAGTAGAGAAGGAATATCATTTTTAATGTGAATTTCTGACCACAATGCCATTATATCTTCTTCACATGGTGTAGCCAGAAGAGAATGGAATGTGTCACTCCCTATCTAAAATCACTGACCGAAGTTGGAAACGAACCCAGACCATAGATATATGAACCTATCATCAGCACAACAGAAAACCAAATCCTGTGATGAGTGGCTCATTTTTCTATCATAACGCCGTTGTGCCACACTGGCTGAGAATTCTGACACACAGGCTCCCTGTATCAATTTGTAGCACGTTAAGTAAATTCATTTACTTGGTTGATCGAATCACCATGAACTAGTTGCCTCGGCCACCCAGTGCATACATTCAACTTTATTTTGTAATCACCAAAATAAAATCACGTAACTGATACCAACACAGAACTACAATCACTGTAGGATGCAGAAATTAAATAGGAAGTGTTCCTTTCCGCTTGAGCTACTCTATTGCGCTATCTGTTTGTTGAAAACAGAAAAGGTTTAACTGTTTGACTTTCAGAATTCTAGGCACGGCCACATGATTATCTCACAGCGCTGTGGAATGCAAAAGTTCTGGAGGAATTGTTTTTGAGTTCTGTGGCTGTTGTGCCTATGAGTCAGGTGGTAATGTAATGGTAAGTGTCGTGACCCATAGAAAAGATGTCGCGATTTCGAGTACATTCATTGCTACTTTTTTTAAAACGCAATTCTACTGTCTGCTTAATTTATCAACTTACTGAACTTGTAACATAATTCTCTTCACTTCTCAGCCCAAAATAGTCGCATGTGTGAAAAAGGGCTAACTTCTGCGACATTTTATCCTATTCAGGTTTAATAGACAACCAGGCAGCAGACGCATCTCGAAACTTTTGTATTATGTATGGGGAGAGCGCATCATGCCAAAATAATTCAGAAAAGTATTTTCTACATTAGCCGTCGTCTGGTAGTGGCATTTTATTCTTCTTCGAACCTTGTTTGACAGCTTTAACTCAGAACAAGTTTTCTACATGCGTGTAATCAATAAACCGCATGTGCGTTTTCAGACTGTTATCTATAACATCAGAGAATTCGCATATATCGTTGGTGATTAATTTCTCTGTCATGTTTACTATTGTTTTAACAACACTAAAGGAAACCTTAGGAGAATTGTGAGCTGTATTATAAGAAATGTAATAAAACTACCCACAATAACCTTATGACGGAAGTCTGTTTTAATAAAACTGAGTATCTATCGACACGAATTGGTAAAATACTACTCACTTAGATTTTGATTGGGTCTGTGTTTAATTGGTATGCTGTTTCATACTCAAGATCTATGCAAATGTGGCATTTCACAAATAAAGTTATGTATTCCTAGAAACTCAAAATTTGCTTGTCAGCAGCGTAAAGGGGCGTTACCTACTGTGCAACATTGTAAGTTTTTCACCATTGTACTATAAGCCGTAAGTATTTTTTTTATCGATGTTTGATCTGACCGTTTGTAGCTCTTTCACAGAAGGGATAAAAACGATATACTCAGTGAGACTGGAACTGCGAACAATAACAAACGCTTTTTCACAGGTCAGCACGTTACCACAGAGCTGGCGAAGAAGTATGTGTATTTGCTTCCTCTTACGAGACTAGTAGCTGCTAGAACTCGTAAACCGCTATTTGGAGGACGTGATTAGTTGCGATTTCCACGTGCAACGTCTTTCCTGTTCTTAAAACCGTAAATTTAAAATCTTTTGATACACCTCAAGCGATAATAACTCCGATTATTCCATTGGAAATGACAGGAAAAATCAAGTGAACTTTGAGGCTTAATTCCGTACCCACCAGGAAGTAACTCGTCGATCACAGAGTTGCCAAACATACATTGCCTTGTTGCCAAATCTCAGTTACAATACAAGCAGGAACCAATGTGATCTTACAGCAGGCTGGGAATTGACCATAGCTGGTGTCTCCAAGTCGCGGCTGCTACGGCCTGGAATACGTAATGCGTCTGATTCGCTTTTCTGTAACTAGGTTTAGGGACTGGAGCGTAGTTACTAATAATACTCGGAACTGACAGGAACTCTCATTGTTGTTTTTATATTTCTTTCGTAAGTGTACTCAAAACAAAGAAACTCATTCAGACATATTCGTGCCTCGCCGGTAGTCGAGCACAACAAACAAATAAAAAAAAATGTGTGTGTGTGTGTATGTGTGTGTGTGTGTGTGTGTGTGTGTGTATGTGTGGGTGTGACAGAGAGAGAGAGAGAAATCAAAAAGAATAAGAGAGAAAGAGAGTAAAAAATTCTAAAGAAATTGAATCATGGTATGTAAAGAAATCTCTCATTAAAATGACACGTTTCACATCATTACGAAATATCGTATTAATGATCTATGAAACAAGAATTTATATAATGTAATCTAATTTAATCATATCATATTGATGACTAGCCATGAAGAGTCAAGAATTACCGAAGTTTTTACCAATACTAGTAACCAAATCTAAACTTGAAAATAAAAGACGACAGTTTTTGTAATAAACCGGGACTTCCGTCAAGACCCTTTCGTCCCTGTTAATTAACCACGAAAGATGTCTGATATACCTCTATTTCGAAATAACAAAGTGTGCATGCATTTATAGATGAAGTGCATGAAGTGAAGTTCTGTGACAGAGGTACGAACCCAACACGGTTTTTTCCCTGTCTACGGTTCAAATGGTTCAAATGGCTCTGAGCACTATGGGACTTAACATCTTACGTCATCAGTCCCCTAGAACTTAGAACTAGTTAATCCTAACTAACCTAAGGACATCACACACATCTATGCCCGAGGCAGGATTTGAACCTGCGACCGTGGCAGTCGCGCGGTTCCAGACTGCGCGCATAGAACCGTGAGACCACCGCGGCCGGCCCTGTCTACGAAATTCTTTTCATGTTAATATCAAACATCAACAATTACTAGTAGATTACATTAAAACTAAAGTAATTGATGAAGACGTTACTTGAGAACAAAAATGCGCTGCCTCTCTTCATTTACTTGCGCCTAGAAATGGCTATAGAGTACTGCCAAACCCAAAGGCGAGAGATCTTACTGCCTTCCGATATACGTCGCTGTCAGTTCTTCCATATGATTTGGTCGACATGACCTGTTTCAGTTTGTGTATGACAGACAATGTTTTAGAAAATCAATTGTTTTCCTTTGCAATAAACGGAAAGATTTTCATTCTAAGCTATCCAGGTACAAATTTTTCGCAATATTAGTTCAAATTTAATATTCGCTTCTATAGTGTAGGAAAGTATTTCACAGTTGCAAAAGTCGCATCCGACTCATTGACCTTACACTTAGTCGCTGACCATAAATTCTAGCTCAGAGTGACACCAGTTTAAGTAACCAAATGTAGCGAAGACTGTTTGCCACGGCTCTTTCTCACCGGAAAAAACGCAATTTACTCATTGGGCTCCACAAGTACACTGTAACAGTCATTTCTGTGTGTATGCAATGCATACGCATTAGAATTTAGTTGTGCTCTCTCTTCCACTTCTTTATACAATATGCCTAACCTAAACGGGCCTTGCATCACAGGCCCTGGACAGTGCAACATCATACTGACAACAGTAATGTGCTTATACCGACAACCTGACTGTTCGTTTTACCTGTTTTTGTAATCATTTAAATAAAACAACATGACCTTCCAGTGGGAGACATTTCGTCCCCCTTTTCTTTCTATGAAATTTGTCAGTAAGCTTTTTGCCTTCCAGCCAGAGAAATGCGGCAGATTACCGCCGGTAAATAACAAACCATGATTTACTGCCGTTAAGACGATTTATTTAAAGGTCACAAGACTGCACATAGGTGCAATCGATTTCGACGTCCAAAGTGTTTGTTATCTTACTTTTGTGACAGGTGAGCATAAGTGGTTTCCAAAGACTTTTTATTGTACTGAAATAATCTTTTGTCACAAAGTAATAATGTAAGTGTTTTATTCGTATATATTTTGTAGGAGACTGTAATCGTAATGGAAGATTATACACCTGAATGTTTGACACAACTGGTAGGAGAAAACGCTGCATATTAACCAAACCACGCGCCTCCTGTCCATACCTTCTTATGACACGAGCACGGGATTGTCCTCGCATACCGCTACAGAGCTGTCTAGCACAGCTGAGAAATTGGCAACATCGTCACAAACATTTGGCAACACTGTGACAGTGCAATCACTTCCGCGTATGGTTCTGAATTGACTCGCTAAATTCACTTGATATTCCCTTTCCATTTGAATGACTCGTGCTATATAATCCTCATGTAAACTAAGACAGAAAATTCAATTTTTTGCCTAAAGGAATGCTATTCTTCACATAAGTGACAACTTTTATTATCTTTCACGATGCGTTATGAGGCTGAGCGACAAATACCGTTATGAGTGTGGCGTACAGGAAGCAATGTGTCCGTAGCCCCGACTCGGCCCTCGGCGGCCGTGGCGAGCGGACGCGCGCTGGTGTTTACGTCTCTGCTGGTGCCGGCTGAGCGCTGTTTACGGTGAGTTGACGTTATTGTAGCGTACACAGTTAAGCGTTATTGTGTGAAAAATGTCACGGATTGACTATGAATGAACTAGCACGACAAGATACTTTGAAATTAAGTTTCGATCAGAAATATGCACGACCTAAAGCTTACGAACTCGAAGCATGGATTGAGAATGTTTTGAAACGATCTTTTGACGTAATAATTGGTGTACATCTTTCGATCGTTAGCAGTACTCCGCACATAAAGTTTAAAACTGCTGAAATATGTGATCAAATTGTTCAGTCATGCGGTGGTAGCCTTAAATTTACTCACAGCGATGGTAATACTGGCGAAGTTCATGTATCTCGTGCAGGATTTAGTGTCCGCACAGTTAGAATTTTCGAACTACCTTTTGAAGTTCCTTCCAACGAAATAAATGTAGTTTTGAAAAATTGTGGCACGATTATCAGCAATATTGCGGAAATGTTGATGTCCTTCAAAGTTCCTGTCTTGAACGGTCTTCGACAGGTGAAAATAGAACTGGAGAAACACATTCCATCATATATTACGATCTGTGGATACAGGGCAATTGCTATAAGGGATGGAAAGCCTCGCACTTGCTCTGGGTGTGGTGCAACTGATCATGTTGGCGCACATTGCGTACAGAGACGAGTGACACAGTTGCCACCAGACGAAAGTGTACCTAGTAACAAGATGTCGTCAATGCCTCTAACTTATGTGGTGGCAATCCGTTCGACCATGGCAGCACGGAGGTCACTCACATGGACACAACTGTCAACACCACCGAAGTTGACCAGACACCAATGGAGACTGCCACCCCAGAGGGCAACGCTAACACCACCCCCAACGTGACGATGAAACTGAACGATCCGGATGCTACGTGTTTGGTCAGCGCCCAGGTTGGCGAGAAACCCAAGATGTTGAAAATGATCCACGCACCGACAAAGGATCGGATTCTAAATCAATGGGAGCGACAACACCGGATTACCAATCTGCAGCTCTTCCTCAGTGACTGTGCCAAATGAAAGGGCTGACGTTTCTCCTTTTTTTTAAAAAAAAAAAAAAAAGCGACGGATCGCTCGCAAGGATGCTGAGAAAGCAGCTCCACTGCTGTCCGAGAAAGGTGCGCAAATTGCCCGAGAATTAGCGGACGCAACTCTTGGCAGGACAGATGCGAAGCAATCGAGTGGCCACGACTAGGCGATAACAGTGACCACGCCGAACTCTGGGGTTGGAAATCAAGCTGCAGCAGACGAGGATCGGGTCTCTCAGCAGCTCCTGAGAGAGGGGCGAAAAGAACAGTGTCCAACGGGAAAGGGCTCAGATCAGAAGATGGACATGTCAAATGCAGGCAGCTGGGCTGATGATATCGAGGACATGTCGGTGGATCGAGGACTGACTACGTCCGAACCACCAAAGGAGGCTATGCCAGCCGGGAGAGCAGAATTACTTGTGACACGACAGCTTTCAACGAACCTGAGAAAAGATGATGATTCGGATGCGTATTAATTTCCGCACCGACACCATGCTTTTGCTGACTGGTCAGCGACTTTTAACATAGAGAACTTCATGCCTCCTTTTCAGGACTACAAGATAGTCACTGTGAACATAAACAAAATAACTTCAGAGAAGAAGAGACACAGTCTCCGCGATTATTTGCATAGCTGTGGTGCAGACATCGCGATGGTGCAAGAGGTGGCTCACCATTTCCTACCTGACTCTTCTGGGTATGACGTACTGACAAATACCATCCCAGATTGCTCCTCAGGCACAGCTCTGTTATTCAAAGAGAGTATTATTGTCTCGGACGTGGAAAGACCAGAGTCTGGCAGAGGAATTTCGTGTCTCATTAATAGAGTTCGATTGATAAACATCTATGATCCCTCGGGGAATCAAAATAGAGCTGCCAGAGCACATTTTTACGCTACTGACTTATTGTATCTTTTACGGAGGAATGAGGAGGACGTGATCGTCGGCGGGGATTTTAATTGTGTTTTAAAGCCTAAAGACCAATGGCCGAACTTTAACGGTTGTGCGACACTTGCCGAAACTGTTCGAATGACGGACCTAGAAGACACCTGGGAGATCCTGAACGGGGACCGACAGTGTTTCACGTATTTTATCGCTCAAACTGCCAGCCGACTAGACAGAATTTATGTAGGAAAACGCCTGCGGGACAAGATCTCTGCAACGGAGATGTGGCCGTTGTACTTCTCCGACCACGAGGCTCATCACTGTACAATCCGAATGGTACGACAGAGAACGTACCGTGACAGAGCAGGTTGGAAGCTGAATGTTTCAATACTCAATCATCAAGGTTTAAGAGAACGGGTGCAGGAAGTATGGGATCTCCACTCACGGCGCCAACAAATTTTCCCGTCGGTCACGCTGTGGTGGTGCCGCTGCCAAAAGGCCAAACTTATTAATTGCTTGAAAGGTTACAGCTATGAAAGGAGCCGGGAGCAGAAAGAGCTTTTCGAATTTTATTTTCGATGTCTCCAGACAACTGGAAGGAATTAAAATACGTTCTCGCGATGGTAACAGCGCCTATGACGAAAGCCCATCCTCCTTCCATCTTGCGAAAGAGAAACGCCACGCTAGACAGAAACTGATTCACAGATTAAAAACAGAAGATGGTAGTGTCACCACACCCAGAATGAGATAAAGGAATATATAACCGACTATTACCGACGGCTGTACATGTCAGAGCCCACGAATGACGAGGCAATTACGACCATGAAAAACTGCCTTACTGCGACCCTCGACGAGACGGACAGACAACTATCACTAAGTGATGTCACTGAGGAAGAACTTTGGGAGGCTTTGAGGAAGGCTCAGGGTAATAAATCGCCCGGGGCAGATGGCCTATCCATTGAATTCTACAAACAATTCTGTGATTTACTCGAACATTGCTTTCTGAACATATGTAATGAAATTGAAGCAGGTCGGCAACTACGAGAAGGATTCAGTGATACTAATTTTTTTTTTTTTTTTTGTGTCGTCGGTCTACTGACTGGTTTGATGCAGCCAGCCACGAATTCCTTTCCTGTGCTAACCTCTTCATCTCAGAGTAGAACTTGCAACCTACGTCCTTAATTATTTGTTTGACGTATACCAATCTCTGTCTCCCTCTACAGTTTTTGCCCTCTACTGTTCCCTCTAGTACCATGGAAGTCATTCCCTCATGTCCTAGCAGATGTCCTATCATCCTGTCCCTTCTCCTTATCAGTGTTTTCCACATATTCCTTTCCTCTCCGATTCTGCGTAGAATTTCCTCATTCCTTACCTTATCAGTCCACCTAATTTTCAACATTCGTCTATAGCACCACATCTCAAATGCTTCGATTCTCTTCTGTTCCGGTTTTCCCACAGTCCATGTTTCACTACCATACAATGCTGTACTCCAGACGTACACACTCAGAAATTTCTTCCTCAAATTAAGGTCGGTATTTGATATTAGTAGACTTCTCTTGGCCAGAAATGCCTTTTTTGCCATAGCGAGTCTGCTTTTGATGTCCTCCTTGCCTCATCCGTCATTGGTTATTTTACTGCCTAGGTAGCAGAATTCCTTAACTTCATTGACTTCGTGACCATCAATCCTGATGTTAAGTTTATCGCTGTTCTCTTTTCTATTACTTCTCATTACCTTCGTCTTTCTCCGATTTACTCTCAAACGATACTGTGTACTCATTAGACTGTTCATTCCTTTCAGCAGATCATTTAATTCTTCTTCACTTTCACTCAGGATAGCAATGTCATCAGCGAATCGTATCATTGATATCCTTTCACCTTGTATTTTAATTCCACTCCTGAACCTTTCTTTTATTTCCATCATTGCTTCCTCGATGTACAGATTGAAGAGTAGGGGCGAAAGGCTACAGCCTTGTCTTACTCCCCTCTTAATACGAGCACTTCGTTCTTGATGGTCCACTCTCATTATTCCCTCTTCGTCGTTGTACATATTGTGTATGACCCGTCTCTCCCTATAGCTTACCCCTACTTTTTTCAGAATCTTGAAGAGCTTGCACCATTTTATATTGTCGAACGCTTTTTCCAGGTCGACAAACGCTATGAATGTGTCTTGATTTTTCTTTAGCCTTGCTTCCATTATTAGCCGTAACGTCAGAATTGCCTCTCTCGTTCCTTTACCTTTCCTAAAGCCAAACTGATCGTCACCCAGCGCATTCTCAATTTTCTTTTCCATTCTTCTGTATATTATTCTTCTGTATATTATTCTTCACCCTCATAGAGGCTTTCAATGTATTCTTTCCACCTATCTGCTGTCTCCTCTGCATTTAACAGTGGAATTCCCGTTGCACTCTTAATGTTACCACCGTTGCTTTTAATGTTACCAAAGGCTGTTTTGACTTACCTGTATGCTGAGTCTGTCCTTCCGACAACCATATCTTTTTCGATGTCTTCACATTTTTCCTGCAGCCATTTCATCTTAGTTTCCCTGCACTTCCTATTTATTTCATTCCTCAGAGACTTGTATTTCTGTATTCCTGATTCTCCCGGAACATGTTTGTACTTCCTCCTTTCATCAATCAACTGAAGTATTTCTTCTGTTACCCATGGTTTCTTCGCAGCTACCTTCTTTGTACCTATGTTTTCCTTCCCAACTTCTGTGATGGCCCTTTTTAGAGATGTCCATACCACTTCAACTGTACTGCCTACTGCGCTATTCCTTATTGCTGTATCTATAGCGTTAGAGAACTTCAAACGTATCTCGTCATTCCTTAGAACTTCCGTGTCCCACTTCTTTGCGTATTGATTTTTCCTGACTAATGTCTTGAACTTCAGCCTACACTTCATCACTACTATATTGTTATCTGAGTCTATATCTGCTCCTGGGTACGCCTTACAATCCAGTATCTGATTTCGGAATCTCTGTCTGACCATGATGTAATCTAATTGAAATCTTCCCGTATCTCCCGGCCTTTTCCAAATATACCTCCTCCTCTTGTGATTCCTGAACAGGGTATTCGCTATTACTAGCTGAAACTTGTTACAGAACTCAATTAATCTTTCTCCTCTGTCATTCCTCGTCCCAAGTCCATATTCTCCTGTCTTCTTCTCTTCTACTCCTTCCCCTACAACTGCATTCCAGTCGCCCATGACTATTAGATTTTCGTCCCCCTTTACATACTGCATTACCCTTTAAATATCCTCATACACTTTCTCTATCTGTTCCTCTTCAGCTTGCGACGTCGGCATGTATACCTGAACTATCGTTGTCGGTGTTGGTATGCTGTCGATTCTGATTAGAACAACCCGGTCACTGAACTGTTCACAGTAACACACCCTCTGCCCTACCTTCATATTCACAACGAATCCTACACCTGTTATACCATTTTCTGCTGCTGTTGATATTACCCAATACTCATCTGACCAGAAATCCTTGTCTTCCTTCTACTTCACTTCACTGACCCCTCCTACATCTAGATTGAGCCTTTGCATTTCCCTTTTCAGATTTTCTAGTTTCCCTACCACGTTCAAGCTTCTGACATTCCACGTCCCGACTCGTAGAACGTTATCCTTTCGTTGATTATTCAATCTTATTCTTATGGTAACCTCCCCCTTGGCAGTCCCCTCCCGAAGATCCGAATGGGGGACTATTCCGGAATCTTTTGCCAATGGAGAGATCATCATTACACTTCTTCAACTACAGGCCACATGTCCTGTGGATACACGTTACGTGTCTTTAATGCAGTGGTTTCCATTGCCTTCTGCATCCTCATGTCGTTGATCATTGCTGATTCTTCCGTGCTTAGGGGAAATTTCCCACCCCTAGGACAAGAGAGTGCCTTGAACTTCTATCCGCTCCTCCGCCCTCTTTCACAAGGCCGTTGGCAGAATGAGGCTGACTTCTTATGCCGGAAGTCTTCGACCGCCAATGCTGATTATTTATCAAGATTTAGGCCGTGGCGGGAATCGAACCCGGGACCGAAGACGTTTTGGTTATGAATCAAAGACGCAACCCCTAGACCACGGGTCTAATTCAACTCGTCCACAATGAATACCCACCAGATGATTTCAATAAATTTCATCCTATTTCCCTCCTCAACTCCGATTACAAAATTGTGCCCCGCGTTCTAGCAGCGAGAATTAAACATGTTTTACATAAAATCATACATGATAGCCAGGCAGCAGCCGTCCCTGGTCGAACGATCTTTAGAAGTCTCGCAGATTTTAGGGAGATCATCTCCGTTAGTGCTATTACCCAACCGGAGGCTGCAATTTTAGCTCTAGATCAATGCAAAGCCTTTGAAAGAATCTCGGACAGCTTTTTCAAATTATGAACCGCTTAGGGTTTGGTGACTGTTTCATTACAATGGTCAAAAATATGTACACCTCTGCTTGCTCTAGGATCGTCATCAATGGGCAACTCTCCCGGCAAATAACTATTGAGCGATCTGTACGACAAGGATGCCCCATGTCAATGCCTCTTTTTGTCATTGCCATTGAGCCACTTGTTCGTTTGCTGAACCGTAAACTTGACGGCTTAACCCTGTATTTGACGACTGTAAAATGTGTGGCATACGCGGATGACGTAAGTGTCATCGTACGTTCGGAGCGAGACCTACAAGAAGTCACAGTGTACGGGAGTATGAAAGAGCCTCATACTCAAAGCTCAACTATCGCAAGACTAAACTAATGCCGATCAGTAGACGGTTTAGAATCGATGATAACTGCTCATATGTAGTTCACGAGAGTATCAAGCTGTTGGAAATACGAATGAGCCGCTGCCCTCTGAAAACTACTACGGGCAACTGGCAAGAGCTTCTGGCTATGACGAGAGGTTGTCTCCAGCAAAATAAAGGCAGAGAACAGGACGTCATGCAAAGAGTGCACTTTAACAATCAAATGATACTTTCGAAAATCTGGTAGGTAGGGCAGATAATCCCTGTGGTCAACAGCATTTCCAAGCAAATAATGACGGCAAGTGGTTGGTATATTTGGAGGGGCGAAATATTCAAAGTGGGAATTAATGTTTTTACTCTCCCACCGGAGAAAGGGGGCCTAGGGCTAATAGATGTTGAAATTAAATGCAAGGCTCTTCTTATACGGAGAACTATTCAGCTGTTTCAAGACTACCCAGACAGCGCGCTCCATATGGCCCTACGGATGTATACACCTACTAATATGGCAATACCGATAAACCTGGGGGAGACCCACTACAATGCCCACCACATCAGGATGTTTCTGCTCGAAGTTAGTTACCTCCGAGCGAAACTGAACGCACCAATACAGGACCTTACAACCACTCAACTATACCGGATAATGAATACTAGTGGAAGAGTAAACCGCATGGAAACGAAATATCCCCTACGGGATTGGGCTCAGATCTGGAAGAATATCCACAACAAAGTGCTCGGAACAAATATCAGATCAACGTGGTATGAAGTAGTTAATGAGACCATACCTACGAAAGAAAAATTACACAGAATACGATTGTCGGAAACTCACAGATGTGGAGAGTGTGCCCTCATAGACAACTTGCTACACAGATGTGTCTGCGGAGAAAATAAATTGGTCTGGGAATGGTGCAGAATGAACCTTGCCTCTATCTGCAGGACAGCTAGACAATCTCCATCACATCGGTGTCGCAAACTGATGGCACATACTACTCCATCACGAAGAAAAATATATCGACATGGCTGACAGGACATACTCTGCGTTACCTAATTCCAGCCGAAGATGCGCCATCTTACCAGGGCTACAGAGTATATCTAGCCACACAAGCGCAACTGCTGATGAAGGATGACAAATACAGATAAAAGTTCGCGAACTATATACCAGCATTGAGAATAACGACACTATGAACGACAACGACGTTGAGCAAAAACAAACAAGGAACGACGAAGTAGATGTATGCACTGCGTCCGACTGTTAATAACGTTGATGGCGGTGCTTTTTTTTCCCACATCACAACCAGTGTGTGGCGTCCGGCATTTGGGCACTCAGTGCTAAGAGAAGAAAACTGCCGACATAGGAGATCACATACAAACGGGGAGAAAGATATGAGACCAAGCTATATGCTTGGGGTACACCATAATAGGCAACCCTCGAGAAGACGAGCGTTGAGTGCCGTCAACAAGCCGAAACGTCTCACGTAAAGAATATTGGAAACAAACAATTAAAAAAAAACTTTTTTGTATATTAAAGAAGTTAAAAAAACACAAAAGGAAAAAAAAACACGATGAAAATAAAAGTTTTGCAGCAAAGAGTCATCAACAAGGAATAAAACGTTTCCTTTGCTGCAGAAGGAACGCACCTTGAGCATTCCACTGCAGTGACGTTTTCCTTACTTGATACAGAAGGAGCTTTCTATGTGTTAAACGTCCTTTAATGGCATAGAAGCCAGGCCGAGAAGGCAGAAATTGGCGAGCGCAAGAATGGGTTGAAGGGGCGGAAGGAGACGCAAAATTAAGATAAAATAAAAATAAAAAAGAGAAGAAAAAAAGGTGGTACCACCCGTGTCTCGGGTCAGAACGGCTCAATCAGTCTTCGCTACATTTGGTTACTTAAACTGGTGTCACTCTGAGCTAGAATTTATGGTCAGCGACCAAGTGTAAGGTCAATGAGTCGGATGCGAGTTTTGCAATTGTGAAATACTTTCCTACATTATAGAAGCAAATATTAAATTTGAACTAATATTGCGAAAATTTTGTACCTGGACAGCTTAGAATGAAAATCTTTCCATTTATTGCAAAGGAAAACAATTGATGTTCTAAAACATTCTCTGCCATACACAACTTGAAGCAGGTCATGTCGACCAAATCATACGGGAAAACGGACAGCGACGTATAACGGAAGGCAGTAAGACCTCTTGCCTTTTGGTTTGGCAGTACTCTATAGCCATTTCATAGGCGCAAGTAAATGAAGAGAGGCAGTGCGTTTTTGTTCTCAAGCAACGTCTTCATCAATTACTTTAGTTTTAATGTAATTCATGAGTAATAGCTGATGTTTGATATTAACATGAAAAGGATTCCGTAGACAGGGAAAAAACCGTGTTGGCTTCGTACCACTGTCACAGAACTTCACATCATGCACTTCATCTATAAATGCAGGCACACTTTGTTTCTTCGAAATAGAGGTATATCAGACATCTTTCGTGATTAATTAACAGGGACAAAAGGGTATTGACGGAAGTCCCCGTTTTTTACAAAAACAGTCGTCTTTAAATTTCAAGTTTACATTTGGTTACTGGTATTGGCAAAAACTTAGTTAATTCATGACTCTTCTTGGCTAGTCATCAATATGTTATGATTAAATTAGATTACATTATATAAATCTTGTTTCATTGATCATGAATACGATTTTTCGTAATGATGTGGAACGTGTCATTTTAATGAGAGATTTTTTTACGCACCATGATTCAAATTTTTTACAATTTTTTACTCTCTCTCTCTCTCATTCTTTTTTATTTCTCTCTCTCTCTCTCTCTCTCTCTCTCTCTCTCTCTCTCTGTGTGTGTGTGTGTGTGTGTCACACACACACACACACATTCTTTTTTTATTTTTATTTGTTTGTTGTGCTCGACTATCGGCGAGGCACGAAAACGCCTGTGAATGAGTTTCTTAGTTTTGAGTACACTTACGAAAGAAATATAAAAACAACAATGAGAGTTACTGATTTATTATGCCTCGTTTGCAGTCAGTTCCGAGTATTATTAGTAACTACGCTCCAGTCCCTAAACCTAGTTACAGAAATGCGGATCAGACGCATTACGTATTCCAGGCCGTAGCAGCCGCGACTTGGAGACACTAGCTATGGTCAATTCCCAGCCCGCTGTAAGATCACATCGGTTCGTCTTCTTCCTGCTTGTATTGTAACTGAGATTTGGCAACAAGGCAATGTATGTTTGGCAACTCTGTGATCGACGAGTTACTTCCTGGTGTGTACGGAATTAAGCCTCAAAGCTCACTTGATTTTTCCTGACATTTCCATTGAATAAAATGAGTTATTATCGCTTGAGGTGTATCACAAGATTTTAAATTTACGGTTTTAAGCCCAGGAAAGTCGTTGCACGTGGAAATCCCAACTAATCTCGTCCTCCAAATAGCGGTTTACGAGTTCTAGCCACTACTGGTCTCTTAAGAGGAAGCTAATACACATACTTCTTCGCATGCTCTGTGGTAACGTGCTGACCAGTGAAAAAGCGTCTGTTATTGTTCCAGTCTCACTGAGTGTATAGTTTTTATCCCTTCTGTTAAAGACCTGCAAACGGTCAGATCAAACATCGATAAAAAAATACTTACGGCTCATAGTGCAATGGTGAAAAACTTACAATGTTGCACAGTAGGTAACGCCCCTTTCCGCTGCTGACAAGCAAATTTTGGGTTTCTGGGAATACATAACTTTATTTACGAAATGCCACATTTGCATAGATCTTGAGTATGAAACAGCATACCAATTAAACACAGACCCAATTAAAATCTAAGTGAGTAGTATTTTACCAATTCGTGTCGATAGATACTCAGTTTTATTAAAACAGACTTCTGTCATAAGGTTATTGTGGGTAGTTTTATTACATTTCTTATAATACAGCTCACAATTCTCCTAAGGTTTCCTTTAGTGTTGTTAAAACAATAGTAAACATGACAGAGAAATTAATCACCAACGATATATGCCAATTCTCTGATGTTATCTATAAGTCTGAAAACGCACATGCGGTTTATTGATTACACGCATGTAGAAAACTTGTTCTGAGTTAAAGCTGTCAAACAAGGTTTGAAGAAGAATAAAATGCCACTACCAGACGACAGCTAATGTAGAAAATACTTTTCTGAATTATTTTGGCATGATGCGCTCTCCCCATACATAATACAAAAGTTTAGAGATGCGTCTGCTGCCTGGTTGTCTATTAAACCTGAATAGGATAAAATGTCGCAGAAATTAGCCCTTTTCCACACATGCGACTATTTTGGGCTGAGAAGTGAAGAGAATTATGTTACAAGTTCCATTACGTTGATAAATTAAGCAGACAGTAGAATTGCGTTTTAAAAATGTAGCAATGAATGTACCCGAAATCGCGACATATTTTCTATAGGTCACGTCACTTACCATTACATTACCACCTGACTCATAGGCACAACAGCTACAGAACTCAAAAACATTTCCCCCAGAACTTTTGCATTCCACAGCGCTGTGAGATAATGCATGTGGCCGTGTCTAGAATTCTGAAAGACAAACTGTTACACCTTTTCTGTTTTCAACAAACAGACAGCGCAATAGAGTAGCTCAAGTGGAAAGGAACACTTCCTATTTAAATTTCTGCATCCTACAGTGATTGTAGTTCTGTGTTGGTATCAGTTACGTGATTTTATTTTGGTGATTACAAAATAAAGTTGAATGTATGCACTGGGTAGCAGAGACAGCTAGTTCATGGTGATTCGGTCAACCAAGTAAATGAATTTACTGATCATGCTGCAAATTGATACAGGGAGCCTGTGTGTCAGAATTCCCAGCCAGTGTGTCACAATGGCGTTATGATAGAAAAATTAGCCACTCAGCAGAGGATTTGGTGGTCTGTTTTGCTGATAATAGGTTCATATATCTATGGTCTTGGTACGTTTCCAACTTCGACCAGTGATTTTAGATAGGGAGTGACAGATTCCATTCTCTTCTGGCTACACCATGTGAAGAAGATATAATGGCATTGTGGTCAGAAATTTACATTAAAAATGATATTCCTTCTCTACCAAGTAGACGTTAGGTTGAACCACAATAAAGTCTAGAGTGGCGACATGTAGAAACACTATCACCAGCAACCTTTTTTACACTAGTTATATATTTCTAGTGACGAAACAAACGCTATGTAGGATCACAGGACTCTTATTCCATCTTTTATCTGAGCTTCTGTATGTCGATAAAATTGGTTCTGAACTGGGAATGCAACCCAGACCGCCCTTAACGCGTTATTTGTCCCCTTCGTGACAATACAGCTCGGCTACAATTTGCTGTTTGTTCAAAACTGCTGATTCCTCAACATCTCCACATATTGCGCGTGAATGGGTTCGAATCCTGGCCCGGCACTAAAGATTTCATTATGAATTATCAGGATCTACCATGAGAACACCTATCTGCTGGTGGATAATAATTTCGATTTTTAATTTATTTTCATTCGTTATCAACACTAACGATATTTGTCGTTTTTTACTTTCAGTGAGACACAGAACTATTTGCGAGGACACTGTAAGTTCAGTATATTATTCCGAGCTGCTGGTGGAGAAACATTCGGTAGCTGATGTCTATTTGTGTGCAGACAACAGCGATGTGTGTGGGGCTCTATACCCAGTCCGCACTGAACTCTTCGTCATATTATTTCTATTTAAAACATGCTCACATGTCGCTGCTGGTGCAACAAACCAGTATTTAACGTTTTCTCTAGAATAAAACAGCGATGGATGCTGGATTAGAGTCCTGGGAAGGAAAAAATTAATGCTTCGTCTCGTCATTTCAGTTGAAACATCTAGTTATTGTCGAGAAAATGCGATATGTCACAGTTTATTGTGCTTCCATATCTATCTGATTAGGCTCTGGGTTCGAATCCCTGTCCAACACATAGCTTTACCTCACGGCATTTCAAGGAAGTTACTTGTTAAGAAGCAATATTTAACATCTCTCGTAGTTCGTTAACAGGGACAATAGGTGCTGGGTAGGAACTCGCGTCCGTTAAAAATGTTTGCGTTATTCAATTTAAGGTTGATGTTTGCTAACTGATACTGTCTAAAATCGAAGTGTATCACTCTCTGTATGCCTAATCAGGAATGACTGTTAGTTTCCGTCAGTCATGAAATCATTGCTTAGTCTGCATGACCTGGGTTTGAATCCGTATGCAGAACGAGTCGGTTCGTCGTGTCATTTGAAGTTCATACATATTCTCAACTAGCTGCTCATGTATAACTTAAATTTTTAATGTCATTTCTTGTTAAATAATAAGTACGGTATGTTACTTTGGAGAGGAAATCATGAATACGACGAATTTACTACGTGCATTACGTAATAATGAGAGCGGTGACATTTCAGGTATGTCATTTATTGTAATAAATGTGAACTTACAAGCCTTAAGAACAGTCTTACCTGTGATAAGGTGTTCCCTGATATTTATAGTATCGTAGTATTACTTTACATCCTGAGTTATTGCGATACAGAGTAGTATTTTCTAGTGGTGACTTGTTGGAAGCATTTACAATAGTCAAACGACTGTACCAAGGAGCAATTAGAGGACCAGCTAGACAGCTGCGTTATGCGGGTTGCTTGCGAATCAGGCGAAATGCAATTCAGGTCGTTCGGATACTTTTGAGCACAACTGTACCTCGAGAACTATGTCCCCCAAAACATAAGAAAACTTCACTTGTACCGCAGTGCATGCAGAGGCCAAATTTGTAATCATATGATTATAAGATTCTTATTGATCTCAACACAGAGTGGCACATATGACGAATTATACTATTTACCCATTAGTGGGCACTGTTATCCTCCAACTGACTGCGACTTTGGTGCTGTGAAAACAGAGTTGTGAGTGCTTATTGCAGATGATCATATAACTTGTTACTGAATCCAGCCGTCTTGGTTGCTTTACATTTTACACAGAAAAACAGTCGAAATAGTCGATTTTATTCATGGAGTATGCGTTCACACAAATAGATCGTCAAATTAAATGAAAAGGCATTCGAAAAGGAATTTGCACTCTACCCCTCCAGTTTCTGTACTATGAGTACAGTTCAGGGAAGAAAGGGCTAGTAATTGATAAACTCATACATTTACATAAGTGAAAGCCAAGATACATTTTCCCAACAAGAAACTTTTGCTTACCGAAACAGAAGCATGTAATGGGAAAGTTCCCATAGAACAGAAAAAGGAAGATCTTACTGAGGAACTACTGTAGTGCATCGTACATCCACGCTACCTAGTGGCCGGTGTTGCCGAGCGGTTCTAGACGCTTCAGTCAGGAACCGTACGAGCACTAGGTCGCAGGTTCGAATCCTGCCTCGGGCATGGATGTGTGTGGTGTCCTTAGGTTAGTTAGGTTTAAGTAGTTATAAGTTCTAGGGGACTGATGACCTTAGATGTTACGTCTCATAGTGCTCAAAGCTATTTGAATCATTTTTGAACCATTATCAAGTCTTTAAAACTAGCTGAAGACGTGTCAGTAGACAGTTTGCTGTTTATGTGTTTACCTGTGGTACCATTTCTAAGATATATCTTTTGTGTCAGTTCACGATAATAAATATATTCAAATTAAATGGCGATAAATGTTTACTGTTCCTCATGGTGCGAAAGGATCATCAAAACGTGTAAGTTCCACCAGTTAATAATATTAGGGAAATTGAAACGCTGCTCTGAAGTAGAAATGAAAAACAGAAGAACTTACTTCTTAAATTTCCACGTATTGAGGGCTACTGGCGCCCTGTTATTATTAATTTTACACATATAGAGGGGCTGATGTCGCTAATCGCGTCAGCGTAAATATATAACTAAATGTTATGGAGTTTTAAGCTCCCTTGCATCAGGGCCTTTGTTGCCTGTTATATAGCTATACCTGTAGTCAATTTTCAATTACGCTATCCTGACACACTAACGTGAGCACCTGTCAAAAGCCGAATTCCCACCTTTCGCAGCGTGGATCGTTTCGCCATATGCAAGACGAGGGTGAGTGAGGTTCTAATCCGTCCAGTTAGTTGTGCGGTCTAATGCACGGCTTTCCGAAATGGAAAGGAGCGCCTGGTACCCGGCACGAATCCGTCCGGTAGACTTGTGTCGAGGTCCGGTAAGGCGGCCAGTCTGTGGATGGTTTTTAGGCAGTTTTCCATCTGCCTCAGCGAATGCTGGCTGGTTCCACTTATTCCACCTCAGCTACACTATGTCAGCGATTGCTGTGCAATCAAGTTTTCCACGTGCGTGTACACTACCATTACTCAACCACGCAAACGATTTTAGATAGGGCTATACCATGAGAAGAAGATATAATGGCATTGTGGTCAGAAATTCACATTAAAGTGATATTCCTTCTCTACCAAGTAGACGTTAGCTTGAGACACATTAAAGTCTTGAGTGGCGACATGTAGAAACTTTATCACCAGCAACCTTTCTTATACTAGTTATTTATATCTAGTGACGAAGCAAACGCTATGTAGGATCACAGGACTCTTATTCCATCTTTTATCTGAGCTTCTGTATGTCGATAAAATTGGTTCTGAACTGGGAATGCAACTCAGACCGCCCTTAACGCGGAATTTGTTCCCTTCGTGACAATACAGCTCGGCTACAATTTGTTATTTGTTCAAAACTGATGATTCCTCAACATCTCCACATATTGCGCGTGAATGAGTTCGTATCCTGGCCCGGCACTAAAGATTTCATTATGAATTATCAGGATCTACCATGAGAACACCTATCTGCTGGTGGATAAAAATTTCGATTTTTAATGTATTTTCGTTCGTTATCAACACGAACGATATTTGTCGTTTTTGACTCCCAGTGAGACACAGAACTATTTGCGACATCACTGTAAGTTCAGGATATTATTCCGAGCTGCTGGTGGAGAAACATTCGGTAGTTGACGTCTATTTGTGTGCAGTCAACAACGATATGTGTGGGGCTCTATACCCAGTCCCCACTGAACTCTTCGTCATATTATTTCTACTTCAAACATGCTCACATGTCGCTGCTGGTGCAACAAACCAGTATTTAACGTTTTCTCTAGAATAAAACAACGATGGATGCTGGATTAGAGTCCTGGGAAGGAAAAAATTAATGTTTCGTCTCGTCATTTCAGTTGAAACATCTAGTTATTGTCGAGAAAATGCGATATGTCAAAGTTGATTGTGCTTCCATATCTATCCGATTAGGTTCTGGGTTCGAATCCCTCTCCAACACATAGCTTTACCTCACGGCATTTCAAGGAAGTTACTTGTAAAGAAGCAATATTTAACATCTCTCGTAGTTCGTTAACAGGGACAATAGGTGCTGGGTAGGAATTCGGTCCGTTATCAATGTTTACGTTATGCAATTTAAGGTTGATATTTGCTAACTGATACTGTCTAAAATCGCGGCGTATCACTCTCTGTATGCCTAATCAGGAATGACTGTTAGTTTCCGACAGTCACGAAATCATTCCTTAGTCTGCATAACCTGGGTTTGAATCCGTATGCAGAACGAGACGGTTCGTCGTGTCATTTGAAGTTCATACATATTCTCAACTAGCTGCTCATGTATAACTTAAATTTTTAATGTCATTTCTTGTTAAATAATAAGTACGGTATGTTACTTTGAAGAGGAAATCATGAATACGACGAACTTACTACGTGCATTATCTATCTGACGTAATAATGAGAGCGGTAACATTTCAGGTATGTCATTTATTGTAATAAATGGGAACTTACAAGCCTTAAGGATAGTCTTACCTGTGATAAGGTGTTCCCTGATATTTGTAGTATCGTAGTATTACTTTACATCTTGAGTTATTGCGATACAGAGTAGTGTTTTCTAGTGGTGAATTGTTGGAACCATTTTCAATAGTGAAACGACTGTACCAAGGAGCGATTAGAGAACCTGCTAGACAGCTGCGTCGTGTGGGTTGCATGCGAATCTGGCGAAATGCAATTCAGGTCGTTTGGATACTTTTGAGCATGACTGTACATAGCATAAAAAGGTGTACATTTCATTAGGACCTTTCTTACATCGGCTTACGTGATAATATCAAAGTATACACTCATCTGTATTGTATCTCAATATTAAAAACCCACAACTGCCCGATATAAGAAATTTCTTACACTGGCAAATATGGAAGTGTGGGGTTCTGCATGTGACACAGCCCAACAGACGTCATTCTCTTTGGAAATTTTGCCCATTTTTTACACCGCAATGTAATACTTACAGGCCAATCTTTCATGTACAAACAGTCCTTACTATAACTCAATGAAAGTGTTTGTGATACACGAAATACAACAATATAGCATACTAACAAGTAATGAAGCTGATATTTCTTTCGTTGGCTTGCTTTTCTCCCATTATTCACCGAAACTTCAATCTCTGAGCTGCTCATCTTAACGTTACTGTGTAATAGTTAATCATAGTTTACAATGAACATCACCTGTTGTTTCAGTATGATTCCAGGCCCGTCACACTTTTATTTCTTAAACGTGACAACTCCTGGAATAGTCCCCTATTACGAATAGTCCCCTATTACGAACATATCAAAATTTCAGTTAGCTCTTTACAAGCGGCAAGGCAGTGATGGTGTTCCTTTTCGGTCCAAACGATGCATCTATGTCTCACTAAACCGAAAACAGCAAAATCTACGTTTTCAGTTCTTGGGGAGTTATTCCCTTTTAGCAATAAGCGATTCAATTTATTTTAAATTTTATTTTTCATTCCTTATCAACAATGTTGAGGTTACGGATATGAAAGTAGCTAGGATGATTGCAGGTACGAGTAGATGGGAACAATGGCAGGAGGGTGTCCACAATGAGGAAATCAAAGAAAAACTGGTAATGAACTCTATAGATGTAGCAGTCAGGATGAACAGGCTTAGATGGTGGGGTCATGTTACACGCATGAGAGAAGCAAGGTCACCCAAGAGACTCATGGGTTCAGCAGTAGAGAGTAGGAGGAGTCGGGGCAGACCAATGAGAAGGTACCTGGATTCGGTTAATAGTGATTTTGAAGTAATAGGCTTAACATCAGAAGAGGCACCAATGTTAGCACTGAATAGTGGATCATGGAGGAATTTGATACGCGGGCTATGCTCCAGACTGAACGCTGAAAGGCATAATCAGTCTTAAATGATGATGATGATGATGATGATGATGATGTAAATATCGTAAAGAATATTATTTCTTTCGTTGAACAGTTATGAAAGGAGGTCATAAACTGCATGTAATTGTGACAAACAGGAGACCTACATCTATGCATATTGTCAAATCATGAACAGTATTGTCGATTTCTGATACTATGATGTTTATAAATAAGAGGGTAAGAAAACACAAAGATCAAAATATTTCGTTCGCGCGATAACGTATTCACTAAGTGTGTATTTGTCACACATGCCGTTTTCATTGCACCTCGCTGATTACCATACTTCGTCGGTATCCCTCCACGACGAGAAGGGTCGAGTCGACTCGCTTGTGAGCGCCTGTGCTCAACATACCAGCTACTCTCTGCCTACACCTGAGGAGCTGCTGAGGTCTAGCGAAACGAATGAAATTGATGAGCCTGCTGATCGCCTATAGTGTCAAGTATTTATTTCTGGTAGACGACCAACAACCATAACCAGGTGTCTTCGTTGCCACGACTCCTGGATTTGCGGGTACTGAAAGTGGGGCAAATAGATCCATTGCCAAATTTATATGCTATTCCATTCGTATTTGTGAAAGGGAAGGAGATATAGCTTTAAAAAGCTTGAGGGTAAGTGTTTCATTATGTGCGTATATAACTGGATTTTATGTTAAGATTTCGTGGCTTTTATTGCAATGGAGCATTCACATGTATGTACTTTAGTATTTTATCCATAATAAGCAGCCGTATTTCTATTTGTTGAAACAATCAGTATCCAGCTGCCCAGTGTACTTTGTTGACTCCTTATCTCGTTTAATATGTTCTACGTTTCCTAATGAAATCATACCAATGACTTGTTTGTGTTATTGCGTTTAATAATTGTAACTGGTGAAATGAGCAATGCCTGAAACCAAGTTAAAAATAAAAAGGCAGATAATATTGTCGCCACTTCTTGTCTGTATATCACTGATATACAGGATATTATAGGTACCATCTAGGTAACCTTTAAATAGGTGCTACTGGAGCACAGTTCTGCATCTTCACCACAAGCTCCTTGAACGGCGATAGAACAAATATTGCTTTAGTCACCAAGTCATGTACTATATTTTTGAAATAGGACGTAAACATGCGGATTTGCCGAAGCTTATAGCATTATACTTCTTCAAAATGTCTCTCGTCTCTTGGGAAACCTCACTCGATTAGGCCCTCAATGGGAGCCGATGTTACACAGTTCTGAAGCCAAAACTTATAACAAAAATTCAGGGTTTCCTAATTATACTCCTGCAAGACTCTGAAAGTATAGTAAAGGTTTTGTTATTACCGCTACCAGTCACAAACTTTGTCAACTATTTTATTTCTTATTTATTTAGCGACATGTTTCGAGGTAATACCTCATCTTCAGGCTAAATGACATTACAAAAACAACTTAACAACAAGGCCATACTGATGTTACGTAGTCTTTTCGTAAATGCTGTGGTCGTCCTGTGGACGAAGACAAAACTTAGTAATAGGTGATGTCACTTTGGAAGCTGGACTGATGTTTGCACTTTTTTCTTCTGGCGTGGCAGTCTCGTTGTGGGTCGCAGGGGTGCCTCCATTTCCGTGGCTCTCTTGGTCATTGTTCACAAATTGTCATTAACATGGCAGTAACTTGGAAACACGATCACAAACAGTTCTGTAGTGCAGTGAACAAGATGGCGGTCGAAGTACAGATGGTTTCGATTTGCCTATCGATTTGTCGATCTACAGGTATGTGGTGTCAGATGTTCACCTGTCTTCTGCACGTCTTGTTATCGTATTAGAGATGTAGGTCGACGAAATGGCTTCAAATTCTGAAAGTGTTATCTAAATTGGACTCTAATAGGACGAGTGTTTAAAGTGGAAAAAATTTGCTCTCATTACCAGCTACCTTATTAAAAACAACAGTTTTCTTTCTCTCTTCCTTTTTTTTCACGATACTTTAAGCGAACACAGATAAAACCAGATACAGCTGTTTCCCAACAGAAATCCACTTAAGATATATGTTGTTGTTGTGGTCTTTAGTCCGATGACGGTTTTATGCAGTTCTCCGTGCATGTGTCTGCTGTGCAAACCTCTTCATAGCTGCACAACCATTTCAACATTGAATTTGCCTACTGTAATTAACTCTCGGTCCCTCTATACAAATTTTTAGCCCCACACTTCCCTCCATCATCAACCAGTTGATTCCTTGCTTCGTCAGTGTATGTCTAATCAACCAATGCCTTTTTTTTTTTTAAAGCAAGTTGTTGACTATATTTCCTTTCTTCCCATTTTCATTCAGTACTTCCTCATTAGTTACGCGATCTCTCCACCTAATCTTCTGCATTCCTCAGTAGCACCACATTTCAAAACTTCTTTTCCGCTCTTGTATGAACTATTTATCGGCAACGTTTCACTTCAGTATCAGGTTACACTCCAAACACATACTTTGAGAAAACACATCCTAACACAGAAGTGAAATTTCAATGTTACAAGTTCCTCTTTTTCAAAAATGCTTTTTTTAACATTTGCCGGATTTTCTCCACCTTGCCGTACCCTCTCTATTTCTGCTGTCGTCAGTTATTTTTCTTCCTAAATGCCGAACTCAGGTACAACTTTTAGTATTTCATTTCCCTGTCCAATACCGCAAGCATCGCCTGATTTGGTTTGAAGGCCCTGCCCATAATGCTCCAAACGTTCTAAACTACGGAGGGATCCGGGGAATTTGCTGGTCAAGGTAGGGTGTAGCCATCACGGAGACAAGCAGTAAAAACTGTCACTGTTTGTGGGTGGGTGTTACTTTGCTGATATGAGTATGCAAGCCTAGAACGGCTGGCCATGGATGGCAACAAAACGGGGAGTAGAATATCGTCGACGTACCACAATGATGTAAGGGTACCACAGATGTTAACCAAAGGGGTCCTGCTATGAAAATAAATGACATCCCAGACCATCACTCCTGGTTGTATGGCGCTTGGCGAGTCACAGTCAAGTTGGTATCCCATTGCTTTCTGGGGCGTCTCCAGACACGTCTTCTCTGCTCATCGGGGCTCATTTGGAAGCGGGTCTCATTCAGGCCCAATACGTCTGGGGACGCTCCCGACAGCAGAGAGATACCAACCTGATTGTCGCCCGTCAGTCGACCCCACAGCCAGGAGTGATGGTTTAGGAGTGCCATTTCTTTTCATAGCAGGCCCCCTTGGTTGTCATCCTGTGCATCTATACGGCACAGTGGCACGTCGACGATATTTTACGCCCTGTTTTGTTGCCCTTCACGGCAAGCCATACTGTGGTCCCATTTCAGAACGATAACGCCAGCCCGCACGTGGGGAGAGTTTCTACTGCTTGTCTTTGTGCTTTCCAAACCCTTCCTTGGCCAGCAAGGTAGCCGCATATCTACCCAGTTGAGAACGTTTGGAGCATTATGGGCAGGGCCCTCCTACCAGTTGGACATTTTGACGATTTAACGATAATCGGACAGAAATCGGCACGATATTCAAGAAAGGTAGTAGGAGTAATCCAATAAATTACAGGCCCATGTCGCTAACGTAAATATGCAGCAGGATTTTGGAACATATATTGTGTTCGAACATTATGAATTACCTCGAAGAAAACGGTATATTGACATATTGTCAACATGAGTTTATAGAACTACAACTAGAACACAATTACCTCTTTATCATATGAAGTGTTGGGTGCTATTGACAAGGGATTTCAGATCGATTCCATATTTCTGGATTCGCGGAAGGATTTTGACACTGTACCATACAGGTGGCTCGTAGTGAAATTGCGTACTTATGGAATATCGTCTCAGTTATGTGACTGGGTTTGTGATTTCCTGTCAGAGAGGTCACCGTTCGTAGTAACTGACGGAAAGTCATCGAGTAAAACAGAAGTGATTTCTGGCGTTCCCCAATGTAGTGTTATAGACTCTTTGCTGTTCCTTACCTATATAAACGATTTGGGAGACAATCTGAGCAGATGACATTGTCTTTTATCGACTAATAAAGTCATCAGAAGCTCAAAACAAACCGCAAAACGATTTAGAAGAAATATCGGAAGGTGCGAAAATTGGCAGTTGACCCCAAATAAAGAAAAATGTAAGGTAATAAACATGAGTGCTAAAGGGAATCAGATAAACGTCGGTTACATGATAAATCAGTCAAATGTAAAGGCCGTAAATTCAACTAAATACATAGAAACTACAATTACGAACAACTTAAATTGGAAGGAACATATATAAAATGTTGTGGGGAAGGCTAACCAAAGACTGCGTTGTATTGGCAGGACACTTGGAAAATGTAACATACCTACTAAGGAGACTGACTACCTATGCTTGTCCGTCAGTGCAAAAATTAAGTTCGAAGGGTGGTGATATGTAAGGTGTCAGGCAAATCCAACACCTTCCATGACAACCCTGATATGATAAGCAAATCCAGTAGTATGTCACATAGCTCCGAATAAATCGTGACATTAAATTAACCAAAGTAATACGTGTAACGAGTGAGCAAATGGAATACCACAGACTAACACAAGAATGCCTAAATGCATGTCGTACCTCCCCACCGTGAGGCAGACGCAGTTCCGAGGGGAGAAACGAGGACAGAAGCCGAGAGCAGAACCGTGTTAAGCTAGAAGGCCCTATGATAAGGGACGGACTGGACACCCACGTCGCCAGCTAAGCACTAGAGCCACACAACCCGCACGTTTTAGCGTGAGACTTTTTTCGCGTCGCAGGTACGTCAAGTTCCACCCCCCAGCCCATGTTAAAAGATAGAGCCCTCCAGAAGAACAGTATAGATCTTACGATAATGCTAAAAGGACCACACCAGCTGCAGTTTTTAGCGTGAGACTTTTTCGCATCTCTGTTACGTTGCAAACTTTAAAAACATTGCTCCACCACGAAAAGTATAACGTCCCTCATTGGATAGACAAAATTTTTGTAGGTGGAGCTTAAGGTTAACATTGAGACCCTGATTGGTCATATGAAAACACAGACAGATAGTTTTTTTAAAAACCAACTTCGGTAAATCGTAGTAAGGAGAAGTTAAGAGAGTAGCTTCCGAGATGGCGAGGTGAGCGTTGCTGTGCTGTCCGCCGCTGCCCTGACGCTGCCTAAACACCGACAAGGTAATGAACGCACGCAATGCCGCATTTTTGAGCGCATAAGGCTTCACTCAGAACTGCAGAAATCTCATCTGTTACACCTTCTTTTTGCGTAATACTAGTGTCGATCGTTAATTCAAATTCATGGTGTTCACATTTGCCACTTGAAGAACAGATCTGAAACGCGATGATTTTTCTTTATATAGTTATTGAGAAGCCACATCAGCCAGTGTAATTTACGACAAGTTAGATAAGTAATTAAAGATTGAGGGTCACTGTAGACCATTTTGATAGTTTTCTCTTTTGTGAAACTTAAACCTAGATTATAGATGTGATATGGCATAGGTCATCCTTCGATCGATTGTAGAACTTGGAAACCCATTCAGGGAATGTTCGTTCACATTTTTGTTGAACGCAGTTTGTTTTTACCATCCTGTATTAAAACATTTCCTTTTATCAATAGTGCAATTTATAAACAATGTTTTGTGAATAGAATAAAATTTCCAATGGTAAACTTAACTGCTTTTTCGACGTTATTTTACCAGCTAACTAAAAACAGGAAAGCCTTGAACCCCTTCCACTAAATTTAGTTAGTATTAAGATTCTTTTACAGGGAGTGCAGTGTAGCTGATGCTGAGATCATTTAGTATTTGGTTATATCATCGCTAGTCTCACAGAGCTCGTTTGAATTCTACATGTCATGTGTGGTCTGTCGTCTCCTTACCAGCAACAGGTCACAGGTTCAAACTAGTCAATTCCCTAAAAAACACGCTCAGAGCGTCATTGCACGAAAGTGGTAGGGAGACACGATATAGAACAAACAGACACCACCATGAATGTTTAGAAAATGGCGACCCTGCCAGGATGGTAAAATACCATGATTGAAGGTCGACCACATGCATAACTAGGTCAGAAAAATGTCTGGTTGAAATTTTTTTTAAAAAAATTCCCTATAGTTATACTTTGTCGATAAGCAGCGATAGATAATACAAATGTTCAAGAAAGTATTCAATAACATTCTAGGAGGGACAACAGAATAATTAAGTTATGAATTTTAAAAATTGTTGGAATTAAGTTTTCTCTTTAATGCAAGCGCACAGGTGGCGGATACATCGTTAACAAGTTGGTTCTGATCCAACAAGTAAGTGAATGGTTTGTCAAGTCGTGTGAACAAAAAGTTTATGAAATTCGTGAGATTGTATGAGCGCATGTTGACTCGAAGTAGGGCGCGTGAATTGCTTTTAAAACAGAAAATAAGGGATTCGGAAAGATTAGCAATGGCAGATCGAGTCCTTGCCGAATTGAGGTAGAGACCCAGCATGAAAATGGATAGAGAATAGAGGATAGTACAACAGACGATGCACTATCGCGAGAAATAGGACATATAACGCACAATAACGAGGATAATGTATGCCTGGGCACAGAAAACCTAGGTCAACATACGACAGAGGAGCAGGAAAGTAGAGAGACAGTCGATGAGGATTCTAACTTGCGTCTAGAATACGTAGAACCCATAGCATAAGTAATCAGAGCTCCCTCGCTACAGATTACAAGGAATGCGAGCAGAAACGTGTCACAGCACAGTTCAATGCAATCGGTTGCGAACCAACACTTGGGCGAAAACACAGAGCGTAGGACGTCGGAAGAATCCGCAATGGGACCCATCAATCTGGCAGAATTATTACCAATTAATTACTGAAACCATGACAAGGCATTGTAAAGAAATTGCGAACCAAATTAAAATTCAAAATGCAGAAACGATGAAACAAATTCCAGAAACCACGAGACAAATGCTTGAGATTAAAGAACAAAACAAAAAAATTCAGTTACACCTAAGTCATATTGAAGACGAGGCAAAAGAATCTCGAGAAGTGATAGGAAACTTAATAACATGTTACAATCAATTGAGAACAGACATTGGACAAGGTACAAGTGGACGTACAAACATTGCGTAATGACACTCAGGACGAGATCAAAAAATTACGTAAAAACACCCAGGGAGAAGTCTAGAAACTAAAGAAACAAATAAACGTAATTACTAGACAAGCAGCAGGTACAGCGCGTGAAATTGTTGAAAACAGTGTGTTACACAAACGTATACAAAAGCAGCGCTGAAAAGATATAATAATCGCATAGTCAAAATAGAAGCGCAAACGAAGCGACAATTTCAGAAATTGCGAACAGAATTGTTGCAAACCATTGAAGAGCGTAGTGAACAGGATCGAACAAGCACAGAATCTGCAGCCATATCCGTATCTGTAACAGCACCGGAAAAACAAGCAATTAACGAAGATATTACGCATTTGCGATTCTAATCACAGGCGGAAAGTAACATACGTGACAATGAAAAACCAGGTCGCGAAAAGTACAGTGCAATGCATTCAGCTACACGTTCACATCCGTCGGAAGAAAATTATTGCGTACCACTCCAACGATACTACGCAAGGGTAGGCGAAAGTTACAGCGGACTATATCCAATGGATCTACCACAACCGGAAAGAACGAGGGGAGAATGATCAGATACAAAAGTGGCGAAGAATCGCGAATTTCATATGGTACTATGACGAAATACGACAACGATCATTTCCTCACAGTCAGAAAATTTCAACACTTTCGCGAAGGAAACTCATTACATCCACGAACTTTTATTGATCAGTTCCGAGTAGGATTACCAGAACACTGGACGCTAGCACACAAATTAGACTTTATATGTGCACACATGTCAGGAACAGTCGCAGAAACTATTCAGAATATTGCAGCGACATGCCGATCGTACGAAGATTTCAGAGAGAAGTTTCTCTCACGTATTGGTCAAGGGAAGCACAGAACAGAGTGAAGTACGAATTATTACAGAACCCATATTTTGAAATTTAAGGAGAGAAGAGTCCCGTGAAATTTTTCGAAATAATGGCAAACAAAAATCAATGTTTAGATGTACCATACAGTGACGGAAAGTTGATTAAATTATGCGCGATGAAGCTACCATTGAAATACCAGCAATCACTAGTAGGTCGCGGAGGAAATGACTTCGAAGCATTTAAAGGTATTCTAAAGGAACTAGAGTTCATATTTTCGGAAGATGACGCAAGAAAAAGACGAAGCGCACGTGAAAACGAAAGCAAAAAGCAGTGGAATCCACAAGACACAGTACGAAGAAACAATAATTACGAACCACGTGATAACTACGCACCAAGAAACGACAATAGATTTCAACAAAGAACCGGTTATGGATTTAGAAGAGAATATGGTAATAACTATAATTCACCCACGAAGGGTAACAACTATTACAGAGGGAATAACGACAACTGGAATGGGTACTGGAGAACCAATAGACCGACAAATTATCAACAAAGAAACCACTATCAACATGCTGAACAAGAAAAGTGAATACAGACAGAAAAGGTGGAGGTAAGCCAACCAAACTCCGATAAACGTTCAAATTGACAGCTAAGTGCCCATGCCAAAGAGAATGACGCACCGACTCAGGACAATTGCAGCAGCTTGAACAGAGAAGTAAAAATTTTATCACGAGAAGATAAGAAGGAAGAAACAAATCCGCAGGTACCAGATGGAAACGAAGACAAGAGAATAACACTATCGTGTCGGGACGAAATAAATTGGGAGAATACTGACGAGGAAGATGAATTACCAGAGGATGCACAACGAATGTAGGAGGAAAGGACGAAGTAATGAGTATTGCAGAGCTATTTGAGATTGAAACCAGGGGAAGCGAATTCAATGAGGATAATGCGCAGTCGACAGACGTTGAAAATAAGTTACGAGTGGGCACACAAACTAACGTATATAATGAAGGAAGTTATGAAGCGATAATTAGAGCATTTAGATGCGATTGTGTGGAAGTAGCGACGAAGAAGGAGAAGATAGACGAGGATGAGGAAAAAGTAGAGGATGTAGAAGAAAGCGTAAATGAAAGAATAAATAGAGATGAGGAAATAAAAGAGAGAGAAGTAGCAGTCGAAGCTTATCCTACAGAAAGTTCGAATTCACAAGGGAAATTCCTAAAAAGACTCAAGTATGATTCAGTGGAGGATTCGTTGATGCAAGAAGAAGAAGAACAGAACCAACCCTTTCAACTTCAACCAATTGTGAAGGCCATGGTAAAGCATATCCCAGTCAATATTGTAATTGATAGTGGAAGTGAACTGACTGCGATCTCAGAAAATTTATTCATGCAGTGCAATGCCAATGAGGAATTTCCAGTTCTGAAGACATGTAAGATTAAAGTAAGAGGTCCTATTAGAAACAATGCTGCGGAAGTTACGAGACAAACAAGGTTAACTCTTTCGTGCGAAGGTCAAAATATCGAAGCCAACTTCGTTGTTATACCTAAACTAGCTGTAGATTTAGTTATAGGTGCAGATTTTTTAAATGATAGACGAGCGATAATAGATATGGGGAAAGGTAGCGTAACATTCGGGAATGTCACACTTCTCTTTGAGCAAAACCTAAAGCTAGAAGTGATACCAGTTATAAACAAACAATTAAGAATGACTCGAGATAAAGAGGATGAAAAATTAGAATGGTATGCACAAAAGAAGGAATCGCCTCAACTAATGTGAGAAGTCCATAAAGGAATCGACGAAAAACTGCAAGAAGTTCAAGGTATTTCGGAATACAGTAAAAAAGAATCAGAGGGTATTTATCGAGATAAAGCAGAGGTACATTTACCTAAGACTGGCAGTATTAAACACTTTCAGTACAAGTTTGAAGATTACTGGTAAATAATCAGCACAATATTTCAAGATTATGTTGCAGACAAGATCGTCAGGACAAAGAAGAATGAAGAGAGAGGAAGGTGGGAAAAAAGAGAGTAGTTTCAATAATAACACCAATAGTACCATAGATTAAGGTGAAGGGATAAAGCGTAGATAGTCTAACAGCATGAAATACTAAAATGCTATACACCACGACACTACACAAAAATAAAAAACAAATTTGAGGATTCTTGAGTAGATGTTAAGACTTTGTAAAGCTTTTTAAGGAGGCGTAAAACAATGTACCTACTAAACATATGTTAGATGATTATAAGTAAAACTTTTTGTAAGAACCATTGTAAAAACACCAGCAAGGAAAAGATGCAACGACCCACAAGTTGCAATGCGGGAAGTATCAAGAAAGAAAAGGACGTAATTAGCAAGACATGATTCCTACATAGCAGGAGCATTGAGAGAAGGGAAGGGACAGCGAAACTAACAGAAGGCCTTTGTAGCGAAAGTGGGCAATAAATTTGCGCGCTAGGTGGAACCCTGCTGGGATGGACAGTGAGAGAGCCCTGCAGAAACGTCGGGACGCCGAACGTCAGAAGGGTGCATGGACAGACAAGCAGACACCCGACTTTCGCCGCTCGTAAATCCCGGGGCACCCCTGACACAGCGGAGCGAGCAAAAAACGGCCTGACGAGAATACCTCTTGGGCAAGCCACCACTGGCAAAAAATATGCGTAAAAGTCACACTACTGCTGTCAAACAGCACGCTGATGCACAAAACTGAAGAACTTCCACAAGTTAAAAATGACACACCCAAACAATTTATCAAACTGTTACTAGGAGTAGAACTTCAAAGCGACTAGTTATCAATAGATATTTCCATATCCTGCCCAGAGAAGAACCAAGAAGCAAGTAAGAAGCAGAGAAAACGCAGGAAGAAGTTGAAGATTCGCAAGATTGAGACCAAGAAACAAGATGGTTGAAGAATAGACGACATACCTACCCAAATCCCTATCCTATTGTAAACTAGTCGTCTGCGAAGTATTACAACAAAAAACGACCGCATTCAGCGACACCTAACGATGACTTTCACGCATACAAAGCCAGTAAACCACGAGATTCTGCACACACAGCTCCATTCCATTATGGGACCTACACAACAGCAACACACACTTGCAAAGCTGACAAGGAACGACGAACGAAGCTGTACATCAAATATCTGCCCACAATCATCTCGCTAAAGTCCATCACCTTCGTGCAAAAACATTCGCCAACCACATGCTTAAACATTCATAGGATTGTGTCAACATGTGAAGTCAAATTATGTGATGTAGGAATTATGCAAAAGAAACGTGTGAAAAACTAAATAAGCTAAGCACACCAGACAGCTAATAAACTACAAAATAACAGTCATTGACTATGGACTTAAGTAAAAGATAGACTATCGATAAAAACAAGTCATTAGTTCTGAAATGGACAGTATGTAATGAAACAATATGCCACTTATTTTCTTCTCATAAAAAGAAAAGAATAACTATATTTTACTTATTTTCTCCTTATAAAAAGAAAGAATAAAATTTATCTTGTTGGATGTTTCCCCTTTTTTTTACATTTGTACCATTTGTTAAGATAATATCTCAATACTTGTGTATGAATAGTTCTTTGTCAAAGCAATTCTTGGAAATAATTATTATTTGTTAGTGTAACAATGTTGAAATGAGTGTCTAGAAACAAAAACATTTTACTTGTACATGATATTTAGAAAACGTGTTAGGAATAGTTTTTACTTAATTACTACATTTATAAATACAATATTTCTAAGACAATCGATGTGAAAGACTCCTCACTTTCGATAACAAACTTCTTAAAAAACAAACTACACACTTAAATAAATAAAGAAAATAATTAAAAGTTAATAATAGCACAAAAATATTCTTCTCTTGCCATTTTTAATTATAATTTGGAAGAATATAAAAATATAAATTAATAATACAAACTAGCATAGAACAGAATAACGTGGCTGAACCGCGAACAACAAAATTTAGATAAATTAGAAAATTTTCGACTGACTTAGAGAACGATTCAATCATTGCCTAAATTCAGTGCAAAAATTAAGTTCGAAGGGTGGTGATATGTAAGGTGTCAGGCAAATCCAACACCTTCCATGAAAACCCTGACATGATAAGCAAATCCAGTAGTATGTCACATAGCTCCGAATAAATCGTGACATTAAATTAACCAAAGTAATACGTGTAACAAGTGAGCAAATGGAATACCACAGACTAACACAAGAATGCCTAAATGCATGTCGTACCTTCCCACCGTGAGGCAGACGCAGTTCCGAGGGGAGAAACGAGGACAGAAGCCGAGAGCAGAACCGTGTTAAGCTAGAAGGCCCTACGATAAGGGACGGACTGGACACCCACGTCGCCAGCTAAGCACTAGAGCCACACAACCCGCACGTTTTAGCGTGAGACTTTTTTCGCGTCGCATGTACGTCAAGGTCCACCCCCCAGCCCATGTTAAAAGATAGAGCTCTCCAGAAGAACAGTATAGATCTTACGATAACGCTAAAAGGACCACACAAGCTGCAGGTTTTAGCGTGAGACTTTATCGCGTCTCTGTTACGTTGCAACTTTAGAAACATTGCCCCACCACGAAAAGTATAACGTTTCTCATTGGATAGATAGAATTTTTGTAGGTGGAGCTTAAGGTTAACATTGAGACCGTGATTGGTCAGATGAAAACAAAGACAGATAGTTTTTTTTTAAACCACCTTCGGTAAATTGTAGTAAGGAGAAGTTAAGAGAGTGGCTTCCGAGATGGCGAGGTGAGCGTAGCTGTGCTGCCCGCCGCTGCCCTGACGCTGCCTAAACACCGACAAGGTAATGAACGCACACGATGCCGCATTTTTGAGCGCGTAAGGCTTCACTCAGAACTGCAGAAGTCTCATCTGTTACACCTCCTTTTTGTGTAATACTAGTGTCGATCTTTAATTAAAACTCATGGTGTTCACATTTGCCACTTGAAGAACAGATCTGAAACGCGATGATTTTTCTTTTATATAGTTATTGAGAAGCCACATCAGCCACTGTAATCTACGACAATTTAGATAAGTAATTAAAGATAATTGAGGGTCACTGTAGACCATTTTGATAGTTTTCTCTTTTGTGAAACTTAAACCTAGATTATAGATGTGATATGGCATAGGTCATCCTTCGATCGATTGTCGAACTTGGAAACCCATTCAGGGAATATTCGTTCACATTTTTGTTGAACGCAGTTTGTTTTTACCATCCTGCATTAAAACATTTCCTTTTATCAATAGTGCAATATGTAAACGATGTTTTGAGAGTAGAATAAAATTTCCAATGGTAAACTTAACTGCTTTTTCGACGTTATTTTACCAGCTAACTAAAAATAGGAAAGCCTTGAACCCTTTCCACTAAATTTAGTTAGTATTAAGATTCTTTTACAGGGTGTGCAGTGGAGCTGACGCTGAGATCATTTAGTATTTGGTTATATCATCGCTAGTCTCACAGAACTCTTTTGAATTCTACATGTCATGTGTGGTCTGACGTCTCCTTACCAGCAACAGGTCTCAGGTTCAAACTAGTCAATTCCCTAAAAAACACGCTCAGAGCGTCATTGCACGAAAGTGGTAGGGAGACAAGATATAGAACAAACAGACACCACCATGAATGTTTAAAAGAGCTCGTACGGAAAGATATAGATGTTCATTCTTTCCGCGCGCTATACGAGATTGGAATAATAGAGAATTGTGAAGGTGGTTCGATGTACCCTCTGCCAGGCAGTTAAACGTGATTTTCAGAGTATCCAAGTAGATGTAGATGATATGCCTCAATGGGACATCCAACAACTATGTCAGTCAACATCAATCCTAATAACTGCATGCATAAAGGCCGGAGGTAGACTCACTTGTTACTGACATGCTCAGTTTGTGAAGCCCTTTTTCTTGAATTTTTCTGAAACTGTAATCGTTTGTTTGTCTGCGCATATACGTAACATCTATCGATTTCCATCCCATTTGGATAATTCCTTCGTTCCACGTACTTTTTTGTCTTAGAGTGTGCTCAAAGCTCAGCCACCCACACAGTTTTCCTATTATAGCTCGCTCTAGCGCCACGGGAGTTATTCCAGTTCCTTTTTCTAGTCAGTGATTTTTTTATATTGATTTCCTCTCCGATTCTGCACAGGACCTCCCCGCTTCATTTCTTAGCACTCCATTTAAGTTTTAACATCCTTTTGCGGCACCACATCAATTCTCTACTTCTCCAGTTTTTGCCACAGTCCAAATGATTTACTTTCGTACAATGCTGTGTTCCAGACGCTCATCCTGAAAAATTCGTTCCCGAGTTTGGTACTGGCAGACTTGCTTTAACGATAAATGTCTTTTTTGTCTGTTCTGGTGTGCTTTTTAGTCCTCCTTGCTTTGGTATTTTGCTTCCATGTTAGAACAAGTCTTTCACTTCATCTACTACATGTGGTCAACTTTGATGTTAAGTTTACCGCTGATCTCAATTCTGATACTCCTCATTACTTTCGTCTTTCTCTGACCTACTCTTTTTTGTAGTGTGTGTTCATTAGACTATTCATTCCATTCTGTAGATCCTGTGGAAAACGGAAATTAGCGTTTGCCGTCATTGCCCGGGAGGCCCCTTTCGGGGCAGGTCCGTCACATTGGGCGACCTGCGCGCCGGATGGGGATGAAATGATGATGAAGACAGCACAAAATCCAGTCCCTGAGCGGAGAAAAACCCCGACACATCCGGGAATCGAACCCGGGCCCGTAGGATGGCACTCCTTCACGCTGACCACTCAGCTATCGGGGCGGACAGTAGATTCTATAATTCTTTGTCAGTTTCACTTTCTTTCCTCAGTAATTTCATCAGCTAATCTTATCGTTAACATCTTTTCAATCCTTCCTCCATCCTTCTTCAATCTACGTTTCAACAGTAATACAGGAAGCCTGTATAAATGGTTTACTCCATTTTTATTATGAGTGTTTATTTATGTATTGGTCCTGTTACTCCCTCTTCGGTATTATACATTTTGAATATTAGCAATCTTCCTCTATAGATTACACTTATTTTTTCCCAAAAATTTCGTACATTTTGTATTATTTTACATTGTTTAACGCATTTTTTAAGCTAACAAATAGTGTGAAATAGCCACGATCAGCTCCGAAGAAAAGCATCTACAGCTGCTACAAACAGAAAAATTTGGGGATATGAACAGTTGGTCTTTCCGTTTTTATCTCCCCTTTCTTCGGCTTCTCCGCCTTTGGTTGCAGTTTCCTAAATTTCTGCGACGTGGTATGAGATTTACAGAATGTTGTGTGGTTTTCGATGATGGTGCAAGCTCCGAGGTGGGCGCTGACATCACTCAAGCCTGTTGTCAGCAAATGCGTGACTCCCGCAATTCGTATCAAACACGTGCCGCGACTGAGAAAAGAAGACAGCTCAGAAAAATTCCCGCACAACCGCTGCAACTCTGTTTACTTAAGGCTTCTTGGGAAAGCGGTGACGTCACTAGCACTGGGAAGTCCGCGGCCAACACACAAGCTCCACTGACCCAGCAAGCGGTATTCTTTTCGCTAAGGTTCGCCACTTCGGTCTCTGATACGCTTGTCCCCTTCCCAATGTTAACTGGGGGGGGGGGGGGGGGGGGGCACGACCAGTCATCGCCGAACAAAATCTCTGCCTGTTACGTCTTTCGAGCCGCGTGGACTGGCCGTGCGGTCTGGGGCGCTACGTCACGGACTGCGAGGCCCCTCCCCCTGTAGGTTCGAGTCCTCCCTCGGGCGTGGGTGTGTGTGTTGTTCTTAGCATAAGTTAGCTTAAGTTACTTTAAGTAGTGTGTAAGTCTAGGGACCGATGACTTCAGCAGTTTGGTCCCTTAGGAATACACAAACATTTGAACATTTTTGAACGTCTTTCGACATTCGTTTCTAAGGCGGTAATCAGTGAAATATTGAGTCGGAAGTTTTAAGTCCACAAAATGTAGTGTTCACGTACTCATGGGCGAGGCACGAACATAACCTGAGAGTATAAAAGCAAAAGCAGAAATGGTGAACTTCGTTTTCAAATGTTCTTTTACTAAGGAAGATACGAAAAACTTGCCCCAACTTACTACTGCAAGGGCAACGATATAGCTATTAGTCTCAGTGGTGTTGAGAACCAGCTGAAAAGATCATGCAGAACGTTATCTTGGGTGACGAGGTAACGATAAACAATTTCAGGCGTGCTCCAGGAAGGTGTACTGGGACCCTTGCTGTTCACGTTCAATATTAACAACTTGGCAGACCATGGAACACTAATAGTAGCCTCAAGACCCTTTATGGATGATGCAGCTGCATATAATCAAGAGCTATCTCAAAAAAACCTTCAGAAATATTCCGGCTGATCTGAATTTCACAGTAGCGCAAAGACTGAAAATTTACTTTAAATATCAGTAATGAACCCTTGTGCACTTCAGCAAAGGTAAACGTCTATGTCTTCAATTTTGTGGCACAACCGGAATCAGTCAACTCATACAAATACGTGGATGCAACAATTTTTGGGGACGTACAATGTAATCATTTCGTAGGCTCAAGTGTAGATGAAGCAAGTGACTGGCTTCGGTTGTTTTTTGTAGGATACTGGGAAATACATCGCGTCTACGAAAGAGATTGTTTATAAAATACTCCTCCGACCCATCTTAGAATAATGCCCACGTTTGTTGGACTCATACCATATGGAACTAATATTGGCTGCTGTACAAAATTTCAAGATCAATGCAAGCGAAGCGTCCAGGAATAAACTATTGTCTGTTACGTATGGCTGCTTTAGGGACCAGGAGATCAGATGGAACTAGTTATGGTGCGCAAATAGAATATAAACATTCTTGTCTGTCCATACGCGATTGGAAAGGGAATAAACCACAAAAAGTTGTACAACGGGAAGTACCCTCTGCCAAGCACTCCACAGTGGTTTCCAGCATATGGATATAAATATAGCATTAAATTTTCGCTATGATTACAAATTGGCACGGTACAAAAATACATGTCGTTCAGGTATTCAGAAAGGCCCGTGAATTCGGTTTATTAACAAGTATGTTAAAAAGAATATGGAGATTTTAGTCCTGCCGCTACAAGTACCACACATTGATCGCTCCCTTTTTCCACTCTTCCATTGCAGCCTATTTACTCTTTGCACCAAACTTCTTCCAAATCCTTCAACGCCATATACTCTGTCTTGAATTCTGCAGCCATTTAGCCTCCCCTGTAAGAATCATTCACAAGCTCATCACTTTCCTCAGCCCTCCTCACACGTATTGAACACCTGTGCCCTGGACTTAAACCCCAATAACCCAATTATTTCCCCTCTTATTTCAAAGCCTAGTGTGATTCCGCACTTATACCGTACTAAAACTACACCTTCGTTCACTCCGTATCCTTTCCCTACGTAAGTTTAACAGGGTTCCGAAACCAGACAACGAAATTCTCACTGGTATTTACCATTCCTACCAGACCTAAACCACAATATTTCCTCCTCCTCAATAGAGCTCATTCTTCCCTTCCCTCCTACACATTCCTCGTCCAGACTAGGGTGTGGTCTCCAACCCAGTTTCGCCTATCCCTAATCCCACTATAACTTTTGTAGTGAAACTGACTTTAAATTCAGAATCTGGTAATACAAAGCATTGACTATCACTTAAGTTTCCTTTCGGAAGAACTGTACTTGGAAATGCTATTGGACCTCGTGAAAATAAATAACAGCAGATTCTAATGAAAGTCATCAGGAAATGATAATTACACGAAAAATTGCCTTTGTAATGATCATGAACCAAACGAAAAGCTTCCACACTTAATTATTTCACCTTCACTCCAAGTACTTAACACAGTCATTACATAGTCATCTGGACAACGAGGGAATTTTCTTTGAATATGATTGCTACGCAAAATAACGGCTCAGCAAAAATAGGTACCGAGCAAACGATACAGAAGAAGATTTGATGTGGATACTCACCAGAGCCAATCTTCCTTGATGGTAACAAATGCTGTTGTACAGGCATGTGAGTCTTATTTTCGAGTATAGATCAAGTACGCATTAAAAAGTCTACAAGTATTTCATGCATCACGACTACATATAAATAAGAGACCTTACATTGCCGATCAGAATAAAGTGACCTGATTGCTATCAAAAGCGAATAATTTGGAAGTTGCTGTGACGTAACATAAGTTACACCTTACCTGCTGCCTCATGGGATTTACAGCTTCCTGTTTGCTACCCCTCCTTTTAAGGTACCTTTGAGATCACAGTCAACGCATTGGCCAACTGTTTCTAAAAAATAGAACCAATGGTCTACATTACTCCTCACGTTTAATGCTTGATGAGTGTCTTGAAATTTCGACAGTGGCTCTAATTTTGATCTTGATGGTAAGAGACAGAAAGAAAATTATGTAGATTTCTCTTAATTATAGTGGATAGTCACAAGTATTTTGTTCTTTTGTGTATTTAGCCAGTAGAAAATAAAACATCTGTGCCAAAGGACCAACAAAATCGACATTTCCTTGAACTTCACTGAAGATGTTACCGTTCAACAATACACATCACGAGCTCTGATTCCAAGTTCAGCTTTGGACTGCCACATATTTCGTACATAGATCTATTACTTACATTCTTGGTAGAGTAGGAGCGTTATATACGGCTTGGTCATTATTACGTTCAGCCTGTCGACCTAATAATAGAGGCAGAAACAATCAACAAGAAGATTATATGTGTGTCTGAGATCGCATAGCACATCTGAAACATGCAGTACAATGCCAGGATTACAAACTGTCACAGCCCTAGTTGCAAGCGATAGCTCAAATATGGACCCATTGTACTTGAAGAAGTGTTCCACTGAACGTAGTAACAAATAACATTAAATACGGTATAGCTGTTGTAGTTCCTAACTACGTCATTAAACACCAGTTTGGCGTTTCAGATGCGAGAAATGTCCTAACGCATTTGAAATGGCACGATATCCTCTGAAACTACATGGCCTTGCAAACTTAATCTGGTACGTACGTTTCTTAGTTATGGATTGTGTTTCGTTATTGTATGCTAACCCTCCAAACAAATAAATAGGTAAATGTATGAACAGTATAAGCTATGAATTTATTTTTGAAGGAGCTAGGCAATCTGAAATAATTGTCACATATCACGCCGAATATGAATAACGAAGTGGCCTCAGCATATAATGGGATAACGATATTTACTTCTGTACGTATTTCTTATTTACACTTCCCGACAATAATGTGAAGCATCCAGAATGGGAGGAGGAAACGAAATGAAAATTCACAGGTTGAGAGAGTGTTTGATGTCCTTTCAGTGATTACAATTTTCAAAGAACTTTGCAGTAAGAGCCCACTTATAAGTGTGACGTTGTCCGCACCCGGTAGCTGAATGGTCAGCGTAACGGATTGTCAGTTCTCTGGGCCCGAGTTCGATTCTGGACTGGCTGTTGTGCTGTCCTCACCGTCATCCTATCAGCCTCATCTACTGCAGGTCGCCGAAGTGGCGTCAAATTGAAAGACCGGCACCCGGCGAACGGCCTGCGCGACGGAAGGCCTCAGTCATACGATTAAATAAATAAAGTGGCGCGTTGCACCCTCTCTGGATACATGGAATGATTCGACTGGGAAGTGTGTCATATCTCTTGAGGCAAACTGGTCCACAGCTGATGTAACTGGACCTTGGAATCCTGATTCTGGCACTGGGATGGTCTTGATATTCAGACTGGTGTTGTGCGACCTTTTTTCAGAAACAATTAGGAAATGGATGCAAATTCATAACGGAAACCCCGTTTTGATGGAATATTGAATTGACGACAAGGAATACGATAAACAGCAGTACCAGTTATTGTCGGTAACTGACTAATCTAACCTTATTCTTCGTTTACCCTTGTTTTGGATTTTCATGCCTTGTACATGTGACACAATGTAGTAAGCATTCTGAACGGTGCAAAAAGAACGTGGACTGCCAAGGAGAGTAAGAGTTGGCCACCACCTTTGGGGTCATTTTGCAGAAGGCCTCTCGAGGGAGAGCAAGGATCAATAGCCCGTCATCAGGCAGTTCCTTGTGACGCCGCCCTGCAGTGTCTAAAGCTTTGTGAACATGCACGGATAGGATCTCCTGTGGTGTAAGCTTCAGCCACCATAATTTTTTATACTGGAATGAGAGAAATGTTTTAACAAAATATAGTATTGTGCACGAAAACAGAAAGTGCAACCTCCAGACAGCATCGGATGCTGAATTGTGTTGGTCAGCCGTGGACCACCAGAGACTTGACGACGAGTATGCATGCCCTCATACTTCCATAAACCCAACATCAGACCCATGTTACATCCGAATGCCCCACGAATCTAGCTATCGAACAATTCGACGAGTTCTCCAAATCGAGGCCCACAATGTAGCTCCTTTGAAAGGCTGTCAGCAGCAGGTAAAGCTGTCTCTCACGAATAAGGGGCAAAACCCTACCAAACTTAGTAACCATCCAGAACATGACCAATATTAATGCACTGTGGTAGTTGTTCTATAGGTCATAGAGAATTGCAACTCCCATCATTTACATATCTCCTGGTGTGTACGTGTCCTTCAGGATATTTTACTTTTTTGTCATGTAGTACACACCGAGGTGACAAAAGTCATGGAATTTCTTCTAATAATGTGTCAGTCCTCTTTTTATCTGCCGTAGCAAAAAAAAAGTACTCCGTCTTAAGGCCACAAGTGGCCCATCGGGACCATCCGACAGCCATATCATCCTCAGTTGAGGATACGGATAGGAGGGGCGTGTGGTCAGCCCACCGCTCTCCCGATCGTTATGATGGTTTTCTTTGACCGGAGCCGCTACTATTCGGTCGAGTAGCTCCTCCGCCGGCTACGCCCGACAGCGCGTAACTTCGCTGATCTCACGGGAAACGGTGTATCCACTGTGGCAAGGCCGTTGCGCTGGCGTAGCAAAGCAGCTCGACAAATCATGGACTCAACAAATCGTTGCAAGTCCCCTGCATAAATATTGAGTCCTGCTGCCTCTATAGCCATCAGCAATTGCGGAAGTGTCCCCAGTGCAGAATTTTGTGCACGAATGGACCTCTCGATTATGTCTTATAAATGTTCGATGGAATTCATGTCGGGCGACCTGGGTGGTCAGATCATTTGCTCCAACTATCCAGAGAGATCTTCAAAGCAGCCGCTAACAATTGTGGCCCGATGACACGGCGCATTGTGATCCAGAAAAATTCCATCGTTTTTTGGGAACAAGAAAACGAACAGTCAACGATGGGTTCAGTTTGACCAGAGGACCCAGCCCATTGCATGTAAACACAGCCCACACTGTTATGGAGCGACCACCACCTCGCACAGTGCCTTGTTGACAACTTGGGTCCATTGCGTCGTGGGGTCTGCACCACATTCAAACCGTACCATCATTTCTCACCAGCTGAAATCAGGTCTCATTTGACCAGGCCACGGTTTCACAGTCGTTTAGGGTCCAAGAGAGGGACTGCAGGCGATGTCGTACTGTTAACAAAGGCATTCACGTCAGTCGTCTTTTGCCATAACACATTAACGCCAGATTTCGCAGCACTGTGCTAACGGGTACTTTCGTCGTACTTCCCACATCGATTTCTGCGGTTGTTTCGCGCAGTGTTGCTTGTCTGTTACATCTGACAATTCTACCCAAACGCGGCTGCTCTCACTCGTTATGTGGTGCATTGTATATGTGGTGAGAGTTAATGCCTGAAATTTGATATTATGGGCACACCCTTGATACTGTGGATCTCGGACTGATGAATTCGCTAATGGTTTCCGAAATGAGACATCCTCTCCTTCTGGCTCCAGCTAACTTTTCGCCCCAAAGTCTGTTAATTCCCGTCACGTGGCTATAATCACGTAGGAAACATTTCCACACGAATCACCCGAGTACAAATGGCAGCTTCGTTAAAGCACTGCCCCTTAATACCTTGTGCACGCGGGGCTACTGCCATCTGTATATGAGTATACAGCTACCCCATGAGTTTCGTCATCTCAAGTGTATATTCAATATAGAGCTTGATGAACACACTTGGATAGTAAAAGACAATGTGCATGCAAGATATTACACTGTATTTTAAAGCTTTCAGCATTATAGCTGTAAAATTTCTCTTGGACATTTCTATGCATACCCTGTGTTGTTAAGAAGTGTTCTGATCAGACTTGATGGATTTAATAGTTAACCGCTTTCCAGTTGAACGAGTCATCATTAGAACAAGTGTACTGAAGTGAAAGAAACACATATAGTTCTGATATTTAGAGTGGGAGTAACCACGACGGCAACTTGACGTGTTGCTTTCTTAACCAGACGTAAATACAATAAAGACAGTCAAGACGATTGTGCACAAAAAAATGTATTCTAATACATTGCATGCTCTAGTTTGACAGTCTCAGATTTCATTTGTCAGCATGTATTCTGCGAAACACGTCATACTGTCGAATCAAATTTGTCTGCTGTTATCCAGCCGGTGCAGCACCCAGATGTCGAAGTGCTGGGACTAGTGTGTAGGCTGCCTGCTGCCTACTAGTACAAAGCCCGAGTTGCGACTGCGTTAATTAATCTGCTACAAGTACGGGGAACGAATGATGAGCTCAGTTGGATGGGGGAAGAGTCACACAATAATCTTCACTTCACTGTGAAGTAGAAGCAACTCCGGTTCAACGGGTTTCAATTAGAACTGTAAGGGCCTGCACTCGTTGCACTCTACAGCAGCTTTAGAAACATAAAAATTCAATATTGCTTAATCGGTTAAGTCGTTAACTTGAGTAAATATTACAGTCCCCCTTTTCGCCATGAATTAATGAAGCGCTGTCTTATTTACACTACTGGCCATTAAAATTTCTACACCAAGAAGAAATGCAGATGATAAACGGGTTTTCATTGGTCAATATATTATGCTAGAACTGACATGTGATTACATTTTCACGCAGTTTGGATACATAGATCCTGAGAAATCACTACCCAGAATAACCACCTCTAGCCGTAATAACGGCCTTGATACGCCTGGGCATTGAGTCAGAGCTTGGATGGCGTGTACAGGTACAACTGCCCATGCAGCTTCAACACAATACCACAGATCATCGAGAGTAGTGACTGACGTATTGTGACGAGCCAGTTGCTCCGCCACCATTGACCAGCCGTTTTCAATTGGTGAGACATCTGGAGAACGTGCTGGCCAGGGCAGCAGTCTAACATTTTCTGTATGAAGAAAAGCCTGTAGAGGATCTGCAACATTCGGTCGTGCATTATCCTGCTGAAATGTAGCGTATCGCAGGAATCGAATGAAGGGTAGAGCCACGGATCGTAACACATCTGAAATGTAGCGTCTACCGTTGAAAGTGCCGTCAATGCGAACAAGAGGTGACCGAGACGTGTAACCAATGGCACCCCATACCATCACTCAGGGTAATACGCCACTATGGCGATGAAGAATACACGCTTCCAATGTGCGTTCACCGCGATGTTACCAAACACGAATGATGCTGTAAGCAGAACCTGGATTCATCCGAAGAAAATGACGCTTTGCCATTCGTTGAGTACACCATCGAAGGCGATCCTGTCTTTGATGCAGCGTCAAGAGTAACCGCAGCCATGGTCTCCAAGCTGAAAGTCCATGCTGCTGCATACGTCGTCGAATTGTTCGTCGAGATGGTTGTTGTCTTCCAAACGTACCCATCTATTGACTCAGGGATCGAAGACGTGGTTGCACTATCCGCTACAGCCATGCGGATAAGATGCCTGTCATCTCGACTGCTAGTGATCCGAGGCCGTTGGGATCCAGCACGGCGTTCCGTATTACCCCCCTGAACTCACCGATTCCATATTCTGCTACCAGTCATTTTATCTCGACCAACGAGAGCAGCAATTTCACGATACGATAAACCGCAATCGCGATAGGCTACGATCCGAAATTTATCAAAGTTGGAAACGTGATGGTACGCATTTCTCCTCCTTGCACGAGGCATCACAACAACGTTTCACCAGCCAACGCCGATCAACTGCTGTTTGTATATGAGAAATAGGTTGGTAACGTTCCTCATGTCAGCACGTTGTAGATGTCGCCATCGGCACCAACCTTGTGTGAATGCTCTGAAAAACTAATCATTTGCGTATCATAGCATCTTCCTCCAGTCGTCTTCGTGGTGTAGTAATTTTAAAGGTCAGTAGTGTAATAAAATTGCTTAATCTCTAACTGACAATAATATTTACCTGTTTAATATCTCATGACTGATCTACATGTAGATGTACATTCTTCTGAATTTAAACATTTCCGCTGGCCACCAAACTCCTCGGACATGAACATTATTGCGCATATCTGGTATGCCTCGCAATGTGCTGTTGACATGAGATCTCCACCCCCTCGTCCTCTTACGGATTTATGGACAACCGTGCAGGATTCATGGTGTCAGTTCCCTCCAGCACTACTTTAGACATTAGTCTAATCCATGCCACGTCGTGTTGCGGCACTTCTGAGTGCTTGCGGGAAGCTGCAAGATATAAGGCAGGTGTACCAGTTTCTTTGACTCTTCAGTGTATATTAATGAGCTACTGGATAATGTCGGAATTTGCATTAGCTTTTCGCTAGCGGTAGATAATTTTTGTGACGTGCGGGAAAAGTTGAAAAGAGTCGAAGCTTGTGCAGGAACGGGCAATTATCCCACAATATAAGGAAATGTAACGTATTGAGATTACATAGGCAGAAAGGCCCATCACTGAGTCATTTCAAAATTGCAGAAGAATTACTGGAAGCAGTCATATCCATAAAATATCTATGAGTATTCATATAGAGCGATATAAAGTGGAACGGTCACATAAAACTAATCGCGGTCAAGTCAGATGCAAGACAGATTCATTGGTAGAATCGATCAACTAAAGAGGTAGCTTGCAAAACCCTCGTTCGACCAATATTTGAAAATAGATCTTTAGTCTGGGATCGTAACCAGATAGTATTGATAGAATAGCGGAGAAGATCCAAAGAAGAGCACCGCGTTTCATTACAGGTTTATGAAGTAAGCGTGAAAGCGTCACGGAGATGCTCAGCAAGTCCAGAGATAGATGCTGCAAGAGAGGCGTTTTGCATCACAGCGTGGTTTATTGTTAAAATTCGGAGGGCGTAGTCCCTAGAGTAATCAATCAATATACTGCTTCGTCTTACATATATCTCGCGGAAAGATCAGAAGATAAAATTAGAGAGATTCGAGCTAGCTCAGAGGCTGATCAGGCGTCGTTCTGCCCGCGAATCATTCGCGACTGGAAATGAAAAGCGGGCAGTGACAGCAGTAAGAGAACTCCGGGTGGAATGAAATACCTAATGTTAAATTTTTTTAAAAAAAATTGAAAGAACGCAACGAAACAGTTGTTAGAGGTAAGAAAATCACCTTTCAATATAAACTATCGTACCCTAATTGGAAGTCAAATAAAACTGTATGTTGGTGAATAACGCAACCAGCCACAAATAATTTTAAAAGTCCTTTTCTAAACATTCATGGTGGTGTCTGTTTGTTCTATATCGTGTCTCCCTACCAATTTCGCGCAACGACGCTCTGAGCATGTTTTTTAGGGAATTAACTAGTTTGAACCTGGGACTTGTTGCTAGTAAGGAGACGCCAGACCACACATGACATGTAGAATTGAGAAGAGTTCAGTGAGACTAGCGATGATATAGCCAAATACTTAATGATCACAGTGTCAGCTCCACTACACTCTCCCTGTAAAAGAATCTTAATACTAACTAAATTTAGTGGGAGGGGTTCAAGGCTTTCCTATTTTTAGTTTAAGTTTACCATTGGAAATTTTATTCTACTCACAAAACATTGTTTATAAATTGCACTATTGATAAAAGGAGATGTTTTAATACAGGATGGTGAAAACCAACTGCGTTCAACAAAAATGTGAACGAATATTCCCTGAATGGGTTTCCAAGTTCTTCAATCGATCGAAGGATGACCTATGCCATATCACATCTATAATCTAGGTTTAATTTAAGTTTCTCAAAAGAGAAAACTATCAAAATGGTCTACAGTGACCCTCAATTATCTTTAATTACTTATCTAACTTGTCGTAAATTACACTGGCTGATGTGGCTTCTCAATAACTACATAACAGAAAAATTATCGCGTTTCAGATTTTTACTTCTAGTGGCAAATGTGAACACCATGAGTTTTAATTAACGATCGACACTAGTGATACGCAAAAAAGGGGGTGTAACAGATGAGACTTCTGCAGTTCTGAGTGAAGCCTTATGCGCTCAAAAATGCGGCATCGCGTGCGTTCATTACCTTGTCGGTGTTTAGGCAGCGTCAGAGCGGCACCGGCCGCCGTAGCACCCATCCAGTTCGCCGTCTCGGAACTAACTCTCCTCCTAACTTCTCCTTACTACAATTTACCGAAGTTGGTTTAATAAAAAACTATCTGGCTGTGTTTTCATCTGACCAATCAGGGTCTCAATGTTAACCTTAAGCTCCGCCTACAAAAATTCTGTCTATCCAATGAGAAACGTTATACTTTTCGTGGTGGGCAATGTTTTTAAAGTTTGCAACGTAACAGAGACGCGAAAAAGTCTCACGCTAAAACCTGCAGCTGGTGTGGTCCTTTTAGCGTTATCGTAAGATCTATACTGTTCTTCTGGAGGGCTCTATCTTTTACCATGGGCTGGGGAGTGGTCCTAATGTAACAGACATGCGAAAAGGCTCACGGAAAAACTTGCGGGTGGTAGTGACCCTTTTTGTGTTATCGTAAGATCTATACTGTTTTTCTGGAGGGCTCTAGCTTTTAACATGGGCTGGGGGGTGGTCCTTGACGTAACAGAGACGCGAAACAGTCTCACGCTATAACGTGCGGGTTGTGTGGCCCTAGTGGTTATCTGACGACGTGGGTGTCCAGTCCGTCCCCTATCGTAGGGCCTTCTAGCTAAACACGGTTCTGCTCTCGTCTTCTGTTCTCGTTTCTCCCCTCGGAACTGCGTCGGTCTCACGGTGGGAAGGTACGACATGCATTTAGGCATTCTTGTGTTAGTCTGTGGTATTCCATTTGCTCACTCGTTACTGGTATTACTTTTAATGTCACGGTTTATTCAGAGCTATGTGACATACTACTAGATTTGCTTATTATGTCGGGGATTTCATGGAGGGTGTTGGAATTACCTGACACCTTACAAATCACCACCCTTCGAACTTAATTTTTGCACTGAATTTAGGCAATGATTGAATCGTTGTCTAAGTCAGTCAAAAATTTTCTAATTTATCTAAACGTTGTTGCATACTGTTCAGCCATGTTATTCTATTCTATGCTAGTTTGTATTACTAATTTATATTTTTATATTCTTCCACATTATAATTAAAAATGTCAACAGAAGAATATTTTTATGCTATTATTAATTTTTAATTATTTTCTTTCTTTGTTTAAGTGTGAAGTTTGTTTTTTTAAGAAGTTTGTTATCGAAAGTCAGGAGTCTTTCACATCGATTTTCTTAGAAATATTGTTTTTATAAATGTAGTAATTAAGTAAAAACTATTCCTAACACATTTTCTAAATATCATGTACAAGTAAAAGGTTTTTGTTTCTAGACACTCATTTCAACATTGTTACAAATAAGAATTATTTCCAAGAATTGCTTTGACAAAGAAATATACATACACAAGTATTGAGATACTATCCTAATAAATGGCACAAATGTTAAAAAATTGCTTTGACAAAGAAATATACATACACTAGTATTGAGGTATTATTCTAATAAATGGTACAAATGTTTAAAAAAAGGGAAAACATCCAACAAAATTATTTTTTATTCTTTGTTTTTATAAGGAGAAAATAAGTAGAATATAGTTATTCTTTTATTTTTTTGAGAAGAAAATAAGTGGCATATTGTTTCTTTATATACTTTCCATTTCAGAACTAATGACTTATTTTTATCGATAGTCTATTTTTCACGTAAGTCCATAGTCAATGACTGTTATTTTGTAGTTTGTTAGCTGTCTGGTGTGCTTAACATATTTAGTTTTTCACATGTTTCTGTTGCACAATTCCTACATCACATAATTTGATTTAACACATTCACACAATCCTATGAATGTTCAAGCATGAGGTTGGCGAATGTTTTGTTTTTGCACGAAGGTGATGGACTTGAGCGAGATGGATGTGGGCAAGTATTTGATGTATAGCTTCGTTCGTCGTTCCTTGTTGGCTTTGCAAGTGTATGTTGCTGTTGTGGAGGTCCCATAATGGAAAGGAGCTGTTAGTGCAGAATCTCGTGGTTTACTGGCTTTGTATGCATGAAAGTCATCGTTATATGTCGCTGAAAGCTGTCGTTTTTCGTTGTAATACTTCGCGGACGACTAGTTTACAATAGGATAGGGATTTGGGAAGGTATGTCGTCTATTCTTCACCCATCTTCATTCTTGGTCTCAATCTTGCGAATCTTCAACTTCTGTTCTTCCTGCTTTTCTCTGCTTCTTACTTGCTTCTTGGTTCTTCTCTGGGCAGGATATGGAAATATTTATTGACAACTAGTCGCTTTGAAGCTCTCCTCCTAGAAACAGTTTGATAAATTGTTTGGGCGTATCATTTTTACTTTGTGGAAGTTTTCTTCAGTTTCGTGCATCAGCGTGCTCTTTAATAGCAGTAGTATGACTTTTACACACATTTTTTTGCCAGCGGTGGCTTGCCCAAGCGGTCTTCTCGTCTGGCCGTTTTTTGCTCGCTCCGCTGGGTTGGGGGCGCCCCTGGGTTTACGAGCGGTGAAAATCCGGTGTCTGCTTGTCTGTCCGTGCAACCAGCCCCTTCTGACGTTCAGCTCGTCTCTGCAGGGCTCTGTCACTGTCCATCCCAGCAGGGTTCCACCTAGCGCGCAAATTTATTGCCCACTTTCGCTACAAGGGCCTTCTGTTGGTCTCGCTGTCCTCGTGTCTTGCTGATTAGGTCCTTTTCTTTCTTGATACTTCTCGCGTTGCAACTTGTGGGTCGTTGCATCTCTTCCTTGCTGGAGTTTTTACAATGATTCTTACAAAAAGTTTTACTTATAATCATCTAACATATACCTCGTACCTGCTTGTTTTACGCCTTCTTAAAAAGCTTTGCAAATTTCGGCACCCTTTCCATGTTACAATTCTAAGATATTTGGAGTCTTAACATCTACTCAAGAATCCTCAAATTCGTTTTTTATTTTTGTGTAGTGTCGTGGTGTATAGCATTTTAGTATTTCATGCTGTTAGACTATCTATGCTTTACCCCTTCACCTTAATCTATCGTACTATTGGTGTTATTATTGAAACTATTTTCTTTTTCCCACCTTCCTCCCTCTTCATTCTTCTTTCTCCTGACGATCTTATCTGCAACATATTGAAATATTGTGCTGATTATTTACCAGTAATAAAATTAATCTTCAAACTTTTTGATATGGCTCACATGGTGAAGTCCTAAGGTTTTGTCTGTTTTTGGGTTCATTAGTTCCACAGCATTATCAAGAGCAATTTGGCTAATTATGACAGGTCCTTTGTATGCAGCGTAAAACTTATGTATTTTGTGTTTCTGTTTTCTGGAGAGATGGTGTGTTTTTACAAATACTTTCTGGTCTACTGAGAATGTTCTTTTAATTGCTGTTCTATCTCCTCTTTCTTTTCTTTTAATGGCTGCCTTTCTGATGTTGGAGAGTGCTGTTGCTATGATTTGTTTGTGCTGTCTATGTGGTACAATAGGAAATCTAACATTTTCTCTGGTTATGTTTGGGGGTTCAATATTTTTAAGTACAGTAACTGGAGGTGGTAGTGTAGTGCTATGTGGCATTTCATTTATTATTTCTTGAAAATCTTTAAGGTATATATCCCAAGTGTTGTGTCTTTTGCCTGCATATAATCGGCATAAAGTGCCTATGTCCTTCATAGATCATACTGCTGGATTTACACTAGGTTTGTACTTAGATATGTAGATGGGTTTTATTTTGTGTTGTTTTAACGTGTTCTGCCATTGCACTGGTTTGTATTGTGGGCCATTATCAGAAATTATTCGTTCCACTCGACCTACTTGTCTGAGAAAATCTTGTCTAAATGCTTTACTTATAGCAAGTCTTGTTGCTCGTTTTAATGGTGTCAAGGTAACATATTTAGAAGTAAGTTCCAAAACGACAAATATGAAAATATATCCATTTTTGTGCGTGGGAGGGGCCCCATCAAATCTGTTGCAGCTATTTGTTTTTATCTTTCAGGGATTATTGGAAACATAGGTGGTTTGCTTTGGAAAGTGACGTGTTTAGCCCTCATACATTTTTTGCATTTAACTAATACTGTTCTAATTCGTCTTTCCATATTAGGAAAGTGGCTTGTTTGCTTTCTTTAAAAAAAGTATTTCTTTGGTCCAACGTGGCCATTACTTAAATGTGTATACCATATGTACTTATTAATTAGTTCATCTGGGATATAAATTAACCATTCATTCGTTGCAACATTTCGTCTAAAAAATAAAACATTGTTTTTTTTACGAGATAGTGCTGTCGAAAGTCTGGAAAATCCTTACTTCTCCACTTGCGTTTGATTCCTACTATTTCTGGACCCTTGCCCTGTTCTTTGCCTATGTTTTTCAATGCTGTCGTAATGTAGTTTTCGAAAGGTACTTGTTTCATATAGTACATGGTAAACTGGTCTTCTGCTGCTTCCAAACCTATGTTATTGGATGCACCCTGTGGACATCGTGATAAAGCATCTACTAATACATTCGCTGGTCCTGGTATATGTGTAATAGTGAAGTCAAATTCTTGTAGTATTAACATCCATCTGGCTAACCTCCCATGTGTTAGTTTGGCGGATAACAGAAATTCTAATGCTTTGTGGTCAGTATATACTTTTGTTTTTCTTCCGAATAGGAAGTATCGAAAACGATGGAAGCCCCATACAATGGCCAATGCTTCCAGCTCTGTGACTGAATAGTTTTTCTCGCTTTCTGTGAGTACCCGACTGGCAAAGACAATTGTACTATATGATCTTAGCCCTGCCTGTTCGTATTCTTGGAATAAAACAACTCCTAAACCTGTTTTCGCGCTATCAGTGGCCATACAGAAATTTTGTGTTAGATCAAGATGTGCTAAAATAGGTGCTGTTGTTAGTGCGTCTATCACTTTTAAAAATTCTTCATTGGCTTGTTGATACCATACCCATGGCATGTTTTTTCCAGTCAATGCACATAGGCGTGGTGTTGCGAGAGAGTCGATCCGAATAAAAGTTTTATAGAATCCGGTGAGACCTAGAAATCCTCTGAGAGTTTTCTTATTATATGGAGTACAGAATTCTTTGATTGCCATTAGTTTTTCTGGGTCGGGCATTACCCCTTTCTCGGAAATTATGTGTCCTAGAAATTTGACCTCTCGCCTTCCAAATTTGGATTTTGTTATATTTACTGTGACCCCATGCTCTTTCATGATCTGTAAAAACTGATTTAATGTGTCGTTGTGATGTTCCCAAGAGGGTTCTGCTATAATCACATCATCAACATAACAAGTAATTTTTTGTAAAATTTCAGGACTGAGTATAGTATTAAATCCCCTAATAAACGCTGCTGATGATATGTTTAAACCAAATGGAAGTGGTTTAAACTGGTAACATCTACCGAATACGATAAATACTGTAAATTTTCTACATTCTGGGGCCAATTCTATTTGCCAGAAACTACTCAGTAAATCAATTGATGAAAATATCTTAGCACCGTGGAAGTTTTGTATCAAATCCTCTAATTTTTCTGGGCGACCTGTCTCAGTGATTATGATTATGTTGATCTGTCTGGAATCAAGCACTAACCTGATGCTCCCATCTCGTTTTTGTACAATATGGAGCGGGCTGTTATATGTGGAGACAGCTGGTTCAATAATCTCGTCATCTAACATTTTGGATATCTCCTGGAATACTTTATTCCTGTAGCTTAATGGGATTGTATAGGGTGGCACTCTAAATGGTTTGTGCTGTTTTACTTCAAACTTATACTGAAAGTGTTTAATACTGCCAGTCTTAGGTAAAAATACCTCTGCTTTACCTCGTAAAATATCCTCTAATTCTCTTTTACTGTGTTCCGAAATACCTTGAACTTCTTGTAATTTTTCGTCGATTTCTTTATGGACTTCTAACATGAGTTGAGGCGATTCCCCCTTTTGTGCATACCATTCTAATTCTTCATCCTCTTTATCTCGCATCATTCTCAATTGTTTGTTTATAACTGGTATTTCTTCTAATTTTAGCTTTTGCTCAAAGACAAGTGTGACATTCCCGAATGTTACGCTACCTTTCCCCATATCTATTATCGCTCGTCTCTCATTTAAAAAATCTGCACCTATAATAAAATCTACTGTTAGTTTAGGTATAATCACGAAGTTGGCTTCGATCTTTTGACCTTGGCACGAAAGAGTTAACCTTGTTTGTCTCCTAACTTCCGCAGCATTGTTTCTAATAGTACCTCTTACTTTAATCTTACGTGTTTTTCAGAACTGGCAATTCCTTATTGGCATTACACCGCATGAATAAATTTTCTGAGATCGCAGTCAGTTCACTTCCGCTATCAATTACAATATTGACTGGGATATGCTTTACCATGGCCTTCACAATTGGTTGAATTTGAAAGGGTTGGTTCTGTTCTTATTCTTCTTGCATCAACGAATCCTCTACTGAATCATACATGAGTCTTTTCAGGAATTTCCCTTGTGAATTCGAACTTTCTGTAGGATAAGCTTCGACTTCTACTTCTCTCTCTTTTATTTCCTCATCTCTATTTCTTCTTTCATTTACGCTTTCTTCTACATCCTCTACTTTTTCCTCATCCTCGCCTATCTTCTCCTTCTTCGTCGCTACTTCCACATAATCGCATCTAAATGCTCTAATTATCGCTTCATAACTTCCTTCATTATATACGTTGGGTTGTGTGCCCACTCGTAACTTATTTTCAACATCTGTCTACTGCGCATTATCCTCATTGAATTCGATTTCCCTGGTTTCCATCTCAAATAGCTCTGCAATACTCATTACTTCGTCCTTTCCTCCTACATTCGTTGTGCATGCCTCTGGTAATTCATCTTCCTCGTCAGTATTCTCCCAATTAATTTCGTCCCAACACGATATTGTTATTTTCCTGTCTTCGTTTTCATCTGGTCCCTGCGGATTTGTTTCTTCCTTCTTCTCTCCTCGTGATAAGATTTTGATTTCTCTGTTCAAGGTGCTGCAATTGTCCTGGGTCGGTGCGTCGTTCTCTTTGGCATGGGCGCTTAGCTGTCAAATCGAACGGTTATCGGGTTTTGGTGGTCTTACCTCAACCTCTTCTATCTGTATTCGCTTTTCTTGTTCAGCTTGTTGATAGTGGTTTCTTTGTTGATAATTTGTCGGTCTATTGGTTCACCAGTACCTGTTCCGGTTGTCGTTATTCCCTCTGTAATAGTTGTTGCCGTTCCTGGATGAATTATAGTTATTGCCATATTCTCTTCTAAATCCATAACCGGTTCTTTGTTGAAATCTATTGTCGTTTCTTGGTGCGAAGTTATCACGTGGTTCGTAATTATTGTTTCTTCGCACTGTGTCTTGTGGATTCCACTGCTTTTTGCTTTCGTTTTCACGTGCGCTTCGTCTTTTTCTTGCGTCATCTTCCGAAAATATGAACTCTAGTTCACTTAGAATACCTTTAAATGCTTCGACGTCATCACCTCCGCGACCTACTAATGATTGCTGGTATTTCAATGGTAGCTTCATCGCGCATAATTTAATCAACTCTCCGTCACTGTATGGTACATCTAAGCATTGATTTTTGTTTGCCATTAATTCGAAAAAATTCACGGGACTCTTCTCTCCTGAATTTTCAAAATATGGGTTCTGTAATAATTAGTACTTCACTCTGTTCTGTGCTTCGCTGGACCAATATCGTGAGAGATACTTCTCTCTGAAATCTTCGTACGATCGGCATGTCGCTGCAACATTCTGCATGGTTTCTGCGACTCTTCCTGACATGTGTGCACATATAAAGTCTAATTTGTGTGCTAGCGTCCAGTGTTCTGGTAATCCTACTCGGAATTGACCAATAAAAGATCGTGGATGTAATGAGTTTCCTTCTCGAAAGTGTTGAAATTTTCTGACTGTGAGGAAATGATCATTGTCGTACTTCATCATAGTTCCATATGAAATTCGCGATTCTTCGGCACTTTTGTTTCTGATCATTTCTCCCCTCGTTCTTCCCTGTTGTGGTAGATCCATTGGATATTGTCCACTGTAACTTTCGCCTATCCTTGCGTAGTATCGTTGGAGTGGTACGCAATAATTATCTTCCACCGGTTGTGAACGTGTAGCTGAATGCATTGCACTGTACTCTTCGCGACCTGGCTTTCCATTGTCACGTATGTTACTTTCTGTCTGTGATTGGAATTGCAAATGCGTAATATCTTCGTTAATCGCTTGTTTCTCCGGTGCTGTTACAGATACGGATGTGGTTGCAGACTCTGTGCTTGTTCGATCATGTTGACTACGCTCTTCAATGGTTTGCAACAACTCTGTTCGCAATTTCTGAAATTGTCGCTTCGTTTGCGCCTCTATTTTGACTATGCGGTTATCATATCTTTTCAGCGCTGCTTTTGTGATACGTTTGTGTAACACACTGTTTACAACAATTTCAAGCGCTGTACCTGCTGCCTGTCTAGTAATTTCGTTTATCTGCTTCTCTACTTTCTTGACATCTCCGTGGGTGTTGTTACGTAATGTTTTGATCTCGTCCTCAGTGTCATTACGCAATGTTTGTACGTCCGCTTGTACCATGTCAATGTCTGTTCTCAATTGATTGAAACCTGTTATTAAGTTTCCTATCACTTCTCGAGATCCTTTTGCCTCGTCTTCAATAGGACTTAGGTGTAACTGAATTTTTTTGTTTTGTTCTTTAATCTCACGCATTTGTCTCGTGGTTTCTGCATTCTGAATTTGAATTTTTTCACTATGTCTTTATTTTGCCTTGTCATGGTTTCCGTAATTTGTTGTAATAATTCTGCCAGATTGATGGGTCCTACTGTGTTTTCGTCCGACGTCCTACGCTCTGTGTTTTCGCCCAAGCGTTGGTTCGCAGGCGATTGCATTGACCTCTACTGTGACACGTTTCTGATCACATGTTGGTGAGGGAGCTCTAATTACTTGTACTATGGGTTCTACGTATTCAAGACGCAAGTTAAAATCTTCACCGACTGTCTCTCTACTTTCCTGCTCCTCTGTCGTATGCTGACCTAGGTTTTCTATGCCTCGACGTACATTATCCTCGTTATGGTGCGTTATCTGTCCTATTTCTCGCGATACTGCATCGTCTGTTGTACTGTCCTCTATTCTCTGTTCATTTTCATGCTGGGTCTCTACCTCAAGTCGGTCAAGGTCTCGATCTGCCATAGCTAATCTTTCCGAATCCCTTATTTTCTGTTTTAAAAGCAATTCACGCGCCCTACTTCGCGTCAACATGCGCTCATACGATCTCACGCGTTTCATAAACTTTTTGTTCACACGACTTTACACTACCAAGACTGACAATCCATTCACTTACTTGTTGGGTCAGAACCAACTTGTCAACGACGTATCCGCCACCTGTGCGCTTGCATTGGAGAGAAAACTTAATTCTAACAATATTAAAATTCATAACTTAATTATGCTATTGCCTCTGATAGAATTCTCACTTTTTCTTGAATACTTTTACTATCTATCACTGCGGCTACTGTCTTTGACTATCTATAACGTAAGAAAAAAAAATTTTTTACTACGAAAATTTTTCAGCAGGATATTTTTATGACCTAGTTAGGCATGTGGTCGACCTTCTATCATGGTATTTTACCATCCTGACAGGGTCGCCATTCATGGTGGTGTCTGTTTGTTCTATATCGTGTCCCCTACCACTTTAGCGCAACGACGCTCTGAGCGTGTTTTTTAGGGAAGTAACTAGTTTGAACCTGGGACCTGTTGCTGTTAAGGAGACGCCAGACCACACCTGACATGGGGAGAATTCAGAAGAGTTCAGTGAGACTAGCGATGATATAACCAAATACTTAATGATCACAGCGTCAGCTCCACTGCACTCCCTGTAAAAGAATCTTAATACTAACTAAATTTAGTGGAAGGGGTTCAAGGCTTTCCTATTTTTAGTTAGCTGGTAAACTAACGTCGAAACAGCAGTTAAGTTGACCATTGGAAATTTTATTCTACTCACAAAACATTGTTTATAAATTGCACTATTGATAAAAGGAGATGTTTTAATACAGGATGGTAAAAACCAATTGCGTTCAACAAAAATGTGAACGAATATTCCCTGAATGGGTTTCCAAGTTCTACAATCGATCGAAGGATGACCTATGCCATATCACATCTATAATCTAGGTTTAATTTAAGTTTCACAAAATAGAAAACTATCAAAATGGTCTACAGTGACCCTCAATTATCTTTAATTACTTATCTAACTTGTCGTAAATTACACTGGCTGATGTGGCTTCTCAATAACTATATAAAAGAAAAATCATCGCGTTTCAGATGTGTTCTTCAGGTGGCAAATGTGAACACCATGAGTTTTAATTAACGATCGACACTAGTATTACGCAAAAAAGGGGGTGTAACAGATGAGACTTCTGCAGTTCTGAGTGAAGCCTTATGCTCTCAAAAATGCGGCATCGCGTGCGTTCATTACCTTGTCGGTGCGTAGGCAGCGTCAGGGCAGCGGCCGGCGCAGCACAGCTCCGCTCACCTCGCCGTCTCGGAAGCAACTCTCCCCTAACTTCTCCTTACTACAATTTACCGAAGTTGGTTTAAAAAAAACTATCTGGCTGTGTTTTCATCTGACCAATCAGGGTCTCAATGTTAACCTTAAGCTCCGCCTACAAAACGTCTGTCTATCCAATGAGAAACGTTATACTTTTCGTGGTGGAGCAATGTTTTTAAAGTTTGCAACGTAACAGAGACGCAAAAAAGTCTCACGCTAAAACCTGCAGCTGGTGTGGTCCTTTTAGCGTTATCGTAAGATCTATACTGTTCATCTGGAGGGCTCTATCTTTTATCATGGGCTGGGGAGTGGTCCTAATGTAACAGACACACGAAAAGGCTCACGGTAAAACTTGCGGGTGGTAGTGGTCCTTTTTGTGTTATCTTAAGATCTATACTGTTTTTCTGGAGGGCTCTAGCTTTTAACATGGGCTGGGGGGTGGTCCTTGACGTAACAGAGACACGAAAATGTCTCACGCTAAAACGTGCGGGTTGTGTGGCCCTAGTGGTTAGTTGGCGCCGTAGGTGTCCAGACCTTCCCTTATCGTAGGGCCTTCTAGCTTAACACGGTTCTGCTCTCGGCTTCTGTTCTCGTTTCTCCCCTTGGAACTGCATCTGCCTCAAGGTGGGAAGGTACGACATGCATTTAGGCATTCTTGTGTTAGTCTGTGGCATTCCATTTGCTCACTCGTTACTTGTATTACTTTGGTTAATTTAATGTCACGATTTATTCGGAGCTATGTGACATACTAGTAGATTTGCTTATTATGTCAGGGTTTTCATGGAAGGTGTTGGGTTTACCTGACACCTTACACTTTGTGTTTTTTTTTTTTAGAGCTACAACCGGTTTAGAGTATTTAGGCCTATCTTCAGGTGTCTAATGTTCCTAGTTACACAAGTGTTGTCAGCAGCAGCATGTCGTCAGGTCCAGCACTGTACTAGAATATTTGTATGTTTAGTGCCACTTTCATGCTGTTTCAATGGTAAAAAAACAGGCTATTATGCCTTCATTTATTTATATGTTAAGTGTTACAGCACTATACACATATTTATGTTCCCATGGACGATGGTTCGTTTTGCATGCAAGAGTACAGGCACCATGGCAAGACGAAACACTGGCCACTGGAACATATGTGAGTGCATACTACTGTATCACCTTATATCTGAATAAATGCAGACATAATACCGTGTTTTTTACCATCCAAACAACGTAAAAGTGGCACTAAATATTCTAATATTCATGTGCAGAGCTGTAACTGCTGAAATGTTGCTGCTGATATCAATAACGTAACTGGAAACATCTTCTATCTGAAGATGAGCTTGAATGTTCGAGACTGGATATGGTCCTGAAGTAGAAGCTTTTTAGAATCTTTTTTGACTGGTCTTTTGTGACGTTATTCACCAACATTAATTATGGACTGCGGAGTTCAGAAAACCCGGGGAAAATACAGATGTTTATGTAACTTTTACATCTTTTCGAAAAAAATGTATGCGTATTTCCCGCTCTGCCGCACTCATTGAGCAAAATTGGAAGAAGGTATTTTTTGTGACATTATTGCATAAATACTGAAATTATTAGGAATATCATCTTAAAATTAACAAAACAAGCCGATAAGTGATAAATACAAAATTTCTGATTACTTCCAAAACAGATTGCGAGGAAGAGAAAAACAGTACCAAGTTCATTACACAATTATTGTTTAACATTATACGTACGATAAAGAATATAAACGGCAGAAGCAATCTGTCTTATGTGTATATGCGCTGCTGTCACAGGTAAAGCTGACTGCGAGAAAGAAAATGAAATCGCAGTTCTTTTTCGTTTTTTTTTTTTTTTTTTTTTTTTTGAGAAGATCATTTTCTTTCTCACAGTCAGTTTTAACAGAAAAGCTGTACATTGTTGTTTAAAAGAGTATAGATGTCGGAGTATATATCAGACCATCGTGTAAAAATTTGAAGCAAGTCGATCAAGAAATTTCGATATTTCTGCAGAAAACTTTTGAACATTGTACACAACAAGGAGTTGTGGGACATAAACGAAAAGTTGGTAGGCGCGTTTCTACATCTGAAAGATGATATCTATTCAGATCTCCTGCGATTCGCACAAGAGTGCTAGTAGCACCAATATGAGGATGCAAATCAGGATTGCTTTAAATACACGCTGTAACTGTCGTGAGCGTTAGTTACCTCGAAGATTCGACGTTGTGAGCTGATGTTAGTCAAGAATGCACTCAAGGCGACAAAGAAGCCGTTATCAACACATCAGTGAGGGCTACTAGAAGGTGGATGATGCGCCTGCAATACTGCAGAGAGAATTGGCAACGATGTACCTACTGAACATGATTCCTAGAACGGTGGGTACGAGAATGTACGGTCGCAACATGACCGGGCTGCGAATGGCCACGTGGCTCTACAGAGAGGAAAGAAAGTGTTCGGCGTTTGGCTCTGGCGCATCGTAGTTGGTATGCAGCAGCAATTTGACCAGCAGCTGGCACCACAGTGGCACGTTCTTTTTACTTTTTTGCGTTAAGGTGCATTCCCTTATTACGATTAATGGACCGTATTGCAATGATACACAGTGACACAACGGACTGCTACAAATCGGTTACTTCAATGACGTCTCCGAGCGTGGGTGCCACTGACCCCAGGCCACCGCTGCAGCGTGAAGATCTGTTGTGTTTTATGACGAAAGCTTGTTCTGCCGCGGTACCAGTGATGGCAGTGTGTTGGTTAGAATGTGCCCAGTTGAGAGCCTGCAAACAACCTGTCTGTGTGTTAGATACACTGGACCTTCACCTGGAGTTACGGTCTTGGATGCGATTTTGTACAACAGCAGGAGCATCCATGCACCTTGATTGCAAAACTGCAAGTCAGTCCGATGATTGGACCTGCTATGCTGCCATTCGTACCAGGGTGTGTTTTCCAACAGGATAACGTTCACCCACATACCGATGTTGTGACGCGACATGCTCTACAGGTTGTCGACATGTTGCCTTGGCCTGCACCATGACATTTGTCTCTGGTCGACTACATATGGGCTATCATTGGACGACAACTCTAGCGTCATCCTCAAACAGCATTAACCACTCCTGTACTAACCGACCAAGTACGGCAGGCATGGAACTCCATCCTACAGACAAACATACGATACCTGTACAACACAATGCATGCATTTTGCACCCTTGCATTCTACACATTGTAGATTACAGCGATTGTTAATGTACCAGTGTGGGGTTCGCTGAGTTATTCAGTGGTTTGATATTTAACTAATTTGTAAATGAAAATGATAATCAAACTTTATTACATTGACTAATTCCTAAATAATTTTTCTCCCGGCTAAAGATTTGGTCAAGTTGCTAAAGAAATCCAAGTTAACGTTGTTTTAAAGTGTTGCCTGTAAGCTGTGTAAGTGTCACTAAATCACAGTTGATACAACATATTCTATACAACTATGGATTGTGATGGAAACAGTTATCTTCCGCAGAATGATCATTAAAACCACCGAATATCAGCCGCGCACAACACTGAAGTGCTACCTGAAACAGTATTCTTCGCAACTCGTGCGTAATTAATTTCGGCTTCGTACATCAGCTAGAAAAGTTTGTTATAACGATCGTGCTATGAGAACTGTTTTTAAAGAACCAACCTGATTCGAATTATTGTCAATAAAATGAGTTCGGAACCACTGGTGCACATTTATTTTTACACATTTGTATTACCTTCAACATTTATGTCTGCAGAATTGCGTAATTTGAATTTGCCGCTGTGATAATTGATAAGATGGCGGCAGACAATTGATAGAGACTTCCCATTGTTAGTCGCAAATACGATAAGTATCTGAAATGCTTGTTAAACTTTACTTTCGCATTGTGCACTATTTAGGCTTCATCACGAAAACATTTAATTTTTTCTAAGGAAAACACAGACAAAAACGAGATACAAATCTCTATCATCAATGGCTGCGCTCCTTGCAGCGGAAAGAAATAATTAACACGGATAATGCTTACTGAGAGAGAAACTAAAGTTACAAATAATTATTCACTCGTATTTATAATAATAATGAACTCTATTCTCAAGTAATAACTAACAAATAATTACAATTTCTTAACAGACCTCCCTTTGATGTGCGTCCGCACCCTACAAAAGCCATCCAACAAAAGGTAAAAACAAAGGAAGACAAACGTAGATCATAAAAGGAATTTACAATTATCATTGTCTTTGTGTGATACACATCGATATGTCCAATTACATCATAAAATATTTTATAAATAATTAATATTTATCATCGTTTTCACTGTTTTTATATGTCGAATACATAATGTTTATAACTGTTAGAGGCATCATTTCCTCTCGTCGATCTGTAGCTAAAATTTATCTCGTGGATGTTACACCAGCCTTTCACATTTGTAATGGTTTATCTCACTCTTACAATGTTAATCACTCAAATATGTTATGTAGACATATGTATTCACGAAATCTGATTCTCTCTTTTCAAGCAATTATCTCGACTGGTGGGTCTGCTGTTATGGGTGACCGTATTTGGCGTGTTAATTTTAATGGATGGCCGGATGCCCTTCCTGACGCCACCCCTTACCCTCTTCCCCCCCCCCCCCCCCCCCCGAAACAGAATGTGTGTACCCCGACTGTCTGCATCTCGTGTAGTCCATGGAATAGTGAGTATGTGTCACAAATGTCTGCAAGTCGTGGAACTGAGCGGAACGTGGGGACCAGCCCTGTATTCACCTAGCAGGATGTGGAAAACCGCCTAAAAACCACATCCTGGCTGGCTTGCACACTGGCCCTCGTCGTTACTGCACCGTCGCGCCTACCCGAGCCCAGGAAGCAGCGCATTAGTGCTCTCGGCTAGCCTGGCGGTTATTCAAAAATGGTTCAAATGGCTCTGAGCACTATGGGAATCAACATCTATGGTCATTAGTCCCCTAGAACTTGAGCTACTTAAACCTAACTAACCTAAGGACATCACACAACACCCAGTCATCACGAGGCAGAGAAGGCCCTGACCCCGCCGGGAATCGAACCCGGGAACCCGGGCGCGGGAAGCGAGAACGCTACCGCACGACCACGAGCTGCGGACGCTGGCGGGTACTCACGAAATTTTTATTATTCTACATTAATTATTTTTGGTGATGCGATCTTTTCGTCAGTGTATGTACATGCGATCCATTACATTTGATCTCAGGGCACATGATATAGAGGTATCTGCCTCGCACCCGCTATACCGTGCCAGACTGCAAGCAGCATACGGCTAGACTCTTCGAGACCGCAGAGGCTGAATGTGGTTCCAGCCGGTGGCCGCGTGCTTCGCCGCCCCTCACTGGAATACAGGCGGGCCGCACCTGCTGCCGGCGCAGCCCGTAAATCAGAGCCAGCCGGCCATCGCCCAACGCCCACTCGCCGCGTCGATATTCTATTATCCGCACCTGGCCCGCCGCTCGCCGCCCACCACGTGGTCACTGCACGTGGCCCCCTCTCCCAGAGGGGAGGACGAGAGCTCTTTGTGGAGAAAAGTCACACTGCCCAGCGCGCTCGCGCTTCAAGGACGGCTGCTGTTTTTTCCATTCTATTTTCATTGTTGTGCCGGGTACACATACACCTACATGTTAGTGTGTCTGTTCGTGTGGCGTATGTACGAGGGATACACATAAAGTTGTTAGCGGTCACTTCTTTTAAAAGTAGTCCTGGGGCTTCGTACAACATTATGAGCACGGTTTATGCCTTGAAATATACCACAAGACTGTGAGTGCTACCCAAGCATGCACTTCCGAATGAACACACCCTCTTTCTTCTCAGCACTGCAGGCGCTGTAATATCATACTTTTCCACCTACACCAGGCGGCAACTTTCAAATAAAATGTCTTCCCCCCTACATGAATTACATAATGGGTGTACGCCAGCCGATGTGACCGAGCGGTTCTAGGCGCTTCATTCTGGAACCGCACGACCGCTACGGTTGCAGGTTCGAATCCTGCCTCGGGCATGGATGTGTGTGACGTTCTTAGATTAGTTAGGTTTAAGTAGTTCTAAGTTCTAGGGGACTGATGACCTCAGATGTTAAGTCCCATAGAGCTCAGAGCCATTTGAACCATTTGAATGGGTGCACGAGTGCAGGTCGTGTGTGCGGGAAATCCGGGTTCGGGCCCCAGTCCGAGACAAATTATCATTGTCGTCATTCATTATACAGCAGATGGTTGTTCGCATTCGCAATTGCGAATACATTTCATGTATTTCATAACGGCTGCAGTCGCTGCAATGCCTGTTGTTTCCGACATGCTGCATGCTCGAACGAACATTCCATCGTTCTTCTTTACAACACAGATACTGCAATATCCACGTTTATATTCAATCGATTTCTTATCCGTCTGCTCGGTACAAGTTTCCCAATTTATTTTAAGTTAACTTGCCGATGAACTAGAGACCTGAAGTTTAAACGAGGCTCAGAAGTGGGTGACAATGCAATACTTGCAATTAGGAGAACAGGTCGAGACGAAAAAGGAGTGGCAGAAAAGCAAACGCCAGTCATCGTCTGTGCAATTGGAGTTTCCGCACGATGGCTGTGCTTAACAGACTTCGCCACAGCCCCTACAGCAGTAGTTCCCAGCCTTTCGTAGACCGTTACCCCTGAGTGCAATTAGACATTACCTAGTACCCCGTTTAAAATCAACAGGTCCGGATGTGTGCACTGTACTTGACTGTTTATAAATCACTTAATTCCTGCACTCTTCCTCCCCACCGCTTTTGTCTGTCGCCCCCAGCCCCACATTATCACCAACTTCAGCACCTAACCGAAGTCAAAGACTTCTTTCGAACATGTTTATTTTTAAAATGATTGAAGATTAATATATCTAGTATTTTCGTGTGTGCGTGCGAGCGCGCGCTGTGTGTGTATGTGTGTGTGTGTGTGTGTGTGTGTGTGTGTGTGTGTGTGTGTGTGTGTGTGTCTATGGTTGTGTGTGTCTGTGTGTTTTTTGTGTGTGGGTGTGTGTCAGAATGAATAATGAAGGAATTCGTGGTTTATCGCAAGTGGTACCTTGTAGTTCTTCCCAGAAAAGCAACCTTACTATCCCCAGTGATGTTGGACACTTGTAATAAAACGTACTTCCGCTGCAATACTCGTCTCCATTGCGGCACTTGTTTGACCTCCATACCGCAACCTAATTTACAGTCAATCAGGTTCAGATGTGTGCACTATACTTTACTCCTTATAAATCACTTAATATCTGCACTCTTTACTTCTGAACTGTCAGAAATTGGGCGACTTCAAGCTGTTAATGGTTTGAGTCTAACCACTCTAATAACAATAATGATACAACGTGTGCAGCACTGTAGTGCACCTTACGAAGTTATTGCTGTGTCGTGCTGTCAATTAATTCATTTATCTGTCTGCAACCTACATCCTTTTGAATCTGTTTACTGTATTCATCTCTTAGTCTCCCTCTACGATCTTTACACTCCACGCTCCCCTCCAATGCTAAATTTGTGGTCCCTTGATGCCTCAGAGCATGTGCTACCAACCGGTCCCTTCTTCTAGTCAAGTTGTGCCACAAACTCCTCTTCTCTCCAATTCTATTCAATACCTCGTTAGTTATGTGATGTACCCAACTAACCTTAAGCGTTCTTCTGTAGCACCACATTTCGAAAGCTTCCATTCTCTTCTTCGAAGCGTGTACTGAAGCAATTACTGGACTCCTACAGTTACTAACTACAACTTGGAGAAGACAAATTCTTGAGACATTTAGCATTTTTTACGTATATGCCTCACTTTTATCATCAGCAATGTACGGCACAAAGCACAACAAATGTGTGTTGTGTGTGGACTATGTGAGGAAAGTATATTCTCCACAATATTAATGCTACTAAATGAGAAAAAGTAATTATTGATGACTTATACACTACTGGCCATTAAAATTGATACACCAAGAAGAAATGCAGATGATAAACGGGTATTCATTGGACAAATATATTATACTAGAACTGACATGTGATTACATTTTCACGCAATTTGCGTGCATAGATCCTGACAAATCAGTACCCAGAATAGCCATCTCTGGCCGTAATAATGGCCTTGATACGCCTGGGCTTTGAGTCAAACAGAGGTTGGATGGCGTGTACAGGTACAGCTGCCCATGCAGCTTCAACACGATACCACAGTTCCTCAAGAGTAGTGACTGGCGTATTGTGACGAGACAGTTGCTCCGCCACCATTGACCAGCCGTTTTCAATTGGTGACAGACCTGGAGAATGTGCTGGCCAGGGCAGCAGTCGAACATTTTCTGTATCCAGAAACGCCCGTACAGGACCTGCAAAAGTGCGGTCGTGCATTATCCTGCTGAAATATAGGGTTTCGCAGGGATCGAATGAAGGGTAGAGGCACGGGTCGTAACACATCTGAAATGTAACGTCCACTGTTCAAAGTGCCGTCAATGCGAACAAGAGGTCACCGCGACGTGTAACCAATGGCACCCCATACCATCACACCGGGTGATACGCCAGTATGGCGATGATGAATATACGCTTCGAATGTGCGCTCACCGCGATGTCTCCAAACACAACAACCTGGATTCGTCCGAGAAAATGACGTATTGCAATTCGTGCACCCAGGCTCGTCGTCGAGTACACCATCGCAGGCGCCCCTGTCTGTGATGTAGCGTCAAGGTTAACGGAAGCCATAGTCTCCCAGCCGATAGTCCATGCTGCTGCAAACGTCGTCGAACTGTTCGCGCAGATAGTTGCTGTCTTGCAAACTTCCCCGTGTGTTGACTTAGGGATCGAGACGTGGCTGCACGATACGTTACAGCCATGCGGATAAGATGCCTGTCATCTCGACTGCTAGTGATACGAAGCCGTTGTGGTCCATCACGACGTTCCGTATTACCCTCCTGAACCCACCGATTCTATATTCTGCTAACGGTAATTGGATCTGGACCAACGCGAGCAGCAATGTCGCGATACGATAAACCGCATTCGCGTTGGCTACAATCCGACCTTTATTAAAGTCGAAAACTTGATGGTACGCATTTCTCCTCCTTACACGAGGCATCACAACAACGTTTCACCAGGCAACGCCGGTCAACTGCTGTTTGTGTATGAGAAATCGGTTGGAAACCTTCCTCATGTCAGCACGTTGTAGGTGTCGCCACCGGCGCCAGCCTTGTGTGAATGCTCTGTAAAGCTAAGCATTTGCATATCACAGCATCTTCTTCCTGTCGGTTAAATTTCGCGTCTGTAGCACGTCATCTTCGTGGTGTAGCAATTTTAATGGCCAGTAGTGCATAATGAGTATTACAGTCTTAGAAAAGTTTGATAATAGTAATGATCTTTTGAAAATATTTTAATTTCAGGACTGAAACAGAATCATATTGCTTATTTTTTACCCCTCAGAAAATTTCATTTTACCCCACATGTTGGGAACCAGTGCCCTACAGGCCTTAACTGCGTGAACCATCAGCTGCAGAAACAGTCTGCGGCACTCATTGGGTTTGTAGTGAACCTCTGTAATGTCTGAAGCGATTTCTACAGAACTTGGCACGCGTATCACTTGCAACCTGGAAAAAAATTAACGTGACAATATAACCCTGCAGCTGACTGTGTTTGTGAAAATGGGTAATATAATTCAGAGACGACTGGAACAGTTTCATCCGAATCTAGGAAAATATTGTCTGTTTGTGAGAAAACTGAATAAATTGATTCGAAAAACTTTCTCCTCGTGTAACGTATACCTTAGGTATCGTATTCAACTGCTGAGCAAAACTGTCTGTTGGTTGGTCCTGTGTTGCACATGTCAAAAGTGTCGTGAAATAAAACATTAAGCTTCATGAAACGCAAAATTTGAAATAAAGAAAATGAATCTAATTAAATTTCAAAAGAAACCGTGTGCTCAATGAAAACTATATAAATGAACCTCAGTAACGAACTACATTATGAATGTTGCGCGATATCAAGTGCAGTATCAGATTTGGAAAATCCATAAAAAATAAATTACTGCTCTACACGGAAGAAGGCAATTGTTAAAAGTTACTAACACTATACACTGAAAATGAATGCACCTGCTAGCACGAACCTGATATCCCGACTACACACTGTTTACTTAAGAATGCAAGGTGAGATCTACCCTGAAATAAAAGTTACTTACTTCTTGCTCAGCAGGTTGTTTTTGTGTCTGGAGTACTGACGCTCTCGAAAGCAAATACAAATCAGCAGACACAGCAGGTAAAGATAAGAAAAAGTACTCTAAATGTGTTTGTCAGAAACAATCTGTTGCTACGTATGCCGTAAGGTGCAATGCACACACTATAAAAATTCAGAACTTTACTATGAGTCACGGAGGAAGGTTTTACATTAAAGAAAATCGTTTTGGAGAAATCTAGCTCTAAATTTTGAGAAACAATTACAAAATTCTCTCAATGCAACGAAGCTACAAATATACCTTTAAAACTCCTCAAAAATCTTCTCTATTAACATGAGTAACAAGAAAATATTAAATGAATTTTCATCCCAAGTATTCGAGATAGCTTCTCCCAGATTCCCCATAACAGATCTCAATGTCTGAAAACTAAAGTGCGCGCTACTATGCCTCAAATAAGGATGTTCCAGCGTTGGACAAGAGACTGACTAAAAAGTCAGCCACAGATAAAACTAAACACAGAGTCAAGAATCTCATTCGCTACTCATACAGTGCTGTCCTACATCTTTGTCCCAGTACAGAAAAGTTAGATTATTTACAATATCAGGAATATGAGAACGTGACTACATGGCTCGTTTTTATGCGTTTTTAGTTACTTGCTCTCTTGCCTGTCTCTCCATCTGTTCAATACAAATTTTGCAACTGATTTTAAGCTACGTAATTTCTCGACGAGTTACAGACTTGAAACTTTCAATATAGTTCATAAATGGAGACAATGTAAAACTGACTCAATTTCTTGTGTGGTATGGGATGGAGGATAATTCTGCTACCACTCTCGTTTCCCTAGGAGCTAGAGACTAGAAACTTCCAACATAGCTCAGAACTGGACGACACTGCAACAGTAACTCGCTTTATTGTCTGGTGTGTGGCGAGGGGTACTTGGTCTACCACTGCTATTTCCCCGTTTTCATGTTCCAGTTGCGAATGGCTCGCTGAAAGAACAGACTAAAAAGCAAAAAAATAAGCAAGACTAAGAAGAAAAAATAATCATTTAAATAAAAATAATTTCGTAACATAATACATTTTATATAACACTAAAAAGTGTGAAATGATGTCTCCTAGTGCTATACAGATTCCGAACTGTACCCAGATAATTCTTAAAATTTGTGGTTCTGAATTTTTAATGACTACGAAAATTCTTGTAAGATTTACAATAAAAAACGTGGCGTGCATGCAGTACGTAATTGCTGCATGAATATTTCACTTCCTAACTTTTTTATGTTGCATGTACCCCATATTTTTCGTAGCCATTAAAAGTTCCCAATCACAAATTTCCAAAGCTATCTGTATGGAATTAGGTACTTGTTTGGGGCAAGAATATTTAAACAAAATCTACAGTCTTTTCGCATTATTTACTTGCTGCCGCAGGACTTAGATTAAACATTTACGTTCTATGAATGATAGGACTCCATTCATTTAAACAGTTGTAAGATTTATAACGTAAACGGAAACCATGTGGTGCATGCAGTACAAAACGATGCATGAAAAGTTCTCGTCCTAACAGTTATCTGTTTGCATCCATCCCACATTTTTCGTTTAAATGTTACAAACATTTCCATAAGCATTAATAATTCGTGATCACAATTTTTTATAACTATTTGCATATATTAGGAACCTTTGGGAGGCTAGGAGGAATTATTTTATACTTTCTTGTTCCACATGCAAAGGTGATATATTAAAAATTTACTGTTATTTCATTATTATTTCCTCTGTGTGTATGTCTTTTTCTCTCTGAAAGTATAGCTTTATTTCCTATTGGCCCAAAGATAATGAATATTAGAGGCTTCGTTTTGCAGAAAGTGTTCGTTTTCCACTTACCTGGCATAATCACCGAAAAGCGTAAAAAATGCAGCATCAGGCACGAAAATTTAATACATTTATTCATTACTACTAAGACACTAGTTATGTCGAGGAATTTTAAGACAGATTTCAATTATGAAGCGTAAACAGCTGCAGGCGAAATCAATATGAAGATGTGTTGCGATAGCGACGTTTACAAAATCGCGTTGTATACAAGCAAAGCAACTGCGCCCAGCGTATAGCAACTGTTTCATAATTTCAGAAGTGTTTCCAAGAACACATGGACATGAAATTTTCTTTCTATATTTCACCTACAAACACAGTTAATTTTTGTTTTCGTTTTTAACATAAAGTTGGCCAAATGAATGCCCAGGTAATGTCAGGGTTGCCAGGGGTTGCCAGTTTATATTATATACAAATGTACAGGAAACTTGTTGCAAATGGTGGCAACGTCTGTACATTGACCACGTAGATGTTTCTGAAAGACTTTTAATCAGTTATGCTGTTAGCGCCGACTTATTTAACTACCTACGTACTATACTTAATTTTCTGTTATACAGGCATAGGTGGTATCGCTTCGATAGTCTCGAAACTGATTAGCACGAAACTGCGATCCTAACATGACATATTCTTAACGTGACAGGTGGGGTTACCTTATTACAAACATTTCTTAGTGGCTAACTTTTTATGTGTTCCATAACTTCGGCGACCCCACTGTATTACGTATTTCAGATTTTTCCGTTAGGGAACCAAGGAAGGAAGAAAGATTAGGTTTTAACATCCCGTCGGGTACGATGTCTTAGAGACGGAGCACAGGATGAGGTGCTCCTTAGTCATCTATGTATAGGCCACAGCCCTATGACGCATTGCTTCTTGCCCCGGAGAGACAACACTTCAATGCGTGGTACTTGTGGCGTAAAAATCAATTTTCTCCGCGTTTCATTACATTATGTTTCATTTTTATATCAGTGAGCAATGGCAGATTTGCGGACAGACCTGCCCTCTATTTTAAGTCACTTTCAAAACATAGTGGTTAGAGTTTTAATGTTTGGTGAATTGTCCAACATGTTTCCTAAGACTTTAGGGAGATGGTGTTAATGTGTTAACAGAGTGACTGGATCACCTACGTTTTTTGTAAATGATCAGTCGATCACGTTTCCCTGTGTCATTGTTTTAGCTCCGCTGTCGTTGTGTTTTAAACCCTGGCACAGCACTTTTCACCCATTCTCCGTTGTCTTAGTGCTTGTGAGACTGAGTGATTGTGTGAGTCAACGAGAGTGAGGTGGGTGTGAGGGCACGAATGTAATTTTGTACGTTTCATCCTTACTGTGAGCAACAATTTTGACGATTTTTATCCACATTCGTTTTTTTATATACGTCAGGGCGCTGATAGTGCAGCTGTTGCGAGTCTGTAAACCAGAAACATGTATAAACATACACGCGCACGGATTAGGAAAGCATGAAAAAAGTCGACATATTCAGAGGAACAAACCGACATTTTCCTCACGCAGGTTACGAAAACCGCGGACTGGGATTTGAACCGCCGTTCTCTCGAACGCGAGTTCATTGTGCTCTCTACTGAGCCAACTCCCGCGATGGAGAACAAGTAGGCCCAGTCTGGAGTACTGCTCGAGGTTCTGGGATCCAGTTCAGTTTTAGACATGGAAGCAATTTGGACACGTGCTGCTAGATTTGTTACCGGTAGGCAAGTCAGTGTTGCAGAGATGCTTCACGACCTCAAATAGGAATCCCTCGAGGGAAGATAAAGTCTTCTTTGGTGAAACACAAGTGAGAGAATTTAGAGAACCGCCATTTGCGGCTGTTTGCATAACGTCTCTACTGCTGCCAATGTACATTTCGCGTAAGGACCGTTGAGACAAGACAACGGAAATTGGGGTTCGTGCAGAGTCATATATACAGTTGTTTTCCCTCGTTCCATTTGGGAGTGGAACAGAAAAGGGAACGACCAGTAGTGGTACAAGGTACCCTCCGCCATGCGCCGTATGGAGGCTTGTGGACTATGTATGTAGATGTAGAAACGCTTTTAAGTATATGTTTCAACTGACCGGTTCATTCTGCCTCTTTCTTGATGTGCTTCGCATCTTCACAACTTAACAGTTACTACAGCTCACTGTCACTGTGTAAGGTGTCAGGCAAATCCAGCACCTTCCATGAAAACCCTGACATGATAAGCAAATCCAGTAGTATGTCACATACCTCCGAACAAATCATGACATTAAATTAACCAAAGTAATACGAGCAACGAGTGAGCAAATGGAATACCACAGGCTAACACAAGAGTGTCTAAATGCATGTCATACTTTCCCGCCGTGAGACAGACGCAGTTCTGAGGGGAGAAACGAGAAGCCGAGAGCAGAACCGTGTTGAGCTGGGAGGCCCTACGATAAGGGACGGACTCCCACGTCACCAGCTAACCACTAGGACCACCCCAGCCGCAAGGTTTAGCGTGAGACTTTTTCGCATCTCTGTTACGTCAGGACCACCCCCAGCCCATGTTAAAAGATAGAGCTCTCCAGAAGAACACTATAGATGTTACGATAACACTTAAAGGTCCTCACCAGCTGCAAGTTTTAGCGTGAGACTTTTTCGCCTCCCTGTTACGTCAAGGACCACCCCTCAGCCCATGTTAAAAGCCTAAAAGCTAGAGCCCTCCAGAAAAACAGTATAGATCTTACGATAACACAAAAAGGGCCCCTACCACCCGCAAGTTTTAGCGTGAGACTTTTTCGTGTCTCAGGTACATCAAGGACCACCCCCCCCCCCCCCCCCCCCAGCCCATGTTAAAAGATAAAGCCCTCCAGAAGAACAGTATAGATCTTACGATAACGCTAAAAGGACCACACTAGCTGCAGGTTTTAGCGTGAGACTTTTTAGCGTCTGTTACGTTGCAAACGTTAAAAACATTGCCCCATCACGAAAAGTATAACGTTTCTCATTGGATAGACAGAATTTTTGTAGGCGGAGCTTAAGGTTAACATTGAGACTGCGGCGGCCGCTGCCGCCCTGACGCTGCCTAAACACCGACAAGGTAATGAACGCACGCGATGCCGCATTTTTGAGCGCATAAGGCTTCACTCAGAACTGCAGAAGTCTCATCTGTTACACCCCCTTTTTACGGAATACTAGTGTCGATCGTTAAATTAAAACTCATGGTGTTCACATTTGCCACTTGAAGTAAAAATCTGAAATGCGATGATTTTTCTGTTATTTAGTTATTGAGAAGCCACATCAGCCACTGTAATTTACGACAAGTTAGATAAGTAATTAAAGATAATTGACGGTCACTGTAGATCATTTTGATAGTTTTCTCTTTTGTGAAACTTAATTTAAACCTAGATTATAGATGTGATATGGCATAGGTCATCCTTCGATCCATTGTAGAACTTGGAAACTCACTCAGGGTATATTCGTTCACATTTTTGTTGAACGCTATTGGTTTTTATCATCCTGTATTAAAACATTTCCTTTTATCAATAGTGCAATTTATAAACAATGTTTTGTGAGTAGAATAAAATTTCCAATGGTAAACTTAACTGCTTTTTCGACGTTATTTTACCAGCTAACTAAGAATAGGAAAGCCTTGAACCTCTTCCACTAAATTTAGTTAGTATTAAGATTCTTTTACAGCGAGTGCAGTGGATCTGACGCTGAAATCATTAAGTATTTGGTTATATCATCGCTAGTCTCACTGAACTCTTCTGAAATCTACATGTCATGTGTGGTCTGGCGACTCCTTACCAGCAACAAGTCACAGGTTCAAACTAGTCAATTCCCTAAGAAACACGCTCAGAGCGTCGTTGCGCGAAAGTGGTAGGGAGGCACGATATAGAACAGACAGACACCACGCAGAATGTTAGAACTGGAAAGAAAAAGAGCAGAGCAAAATTATTAACTTTAATCTACATGCTCTACTACAAGCAAGGTTTAGTGTTGGACGGATCCAGTACTTTGGATTTAGCCATTCAACTACACGCGCAAAGAAATTCCCGAGCGGCTTGACTCGTGTTGCGATGAAATAGTGTCGCAGGTTGCCACGCTGTGCCCACGAGTTTCCTCGCTCGGTCTCTCGGTCCCACTCGCTGTGCAGGACGCAGGCGCCTCTGCTCCGCTATTCAGCAGATTACGTGGCCGCTTGTTTGTTTGGACAGCCAGCAACAACATTGCCGCCCGTCAGCTGGATGCCGGCTCAGTCTCACATTAGCTCACGGGTCCAGCCAGCATAGTTCTCCCGCAAAAACACAGCACGACACACTTTCTCCCATTCGGATACCATTTCCGCTGACATTCCTTCACGCTGGAGACCACAATTGCACTGCGTTGTAGAAATGTCAACACTAACGTGCCATTTTTTTAATCAATGATAAACATAAAATGTAGATGCCGTAGAGTATTAACTTATTTCATCAAGCGGTTTTCAGAGTTACTAGGCAGTCCGCTAGACAACAGCTCTGTGTTCCGTGACCGGTGCACCGCGGTGCACTGTTGTTCCTCTATAAAATGAGGGGTGTGACGTAGACATATAAAAATTATTGTAATAAATTAAGGGATTTCGATTTTAGACAAATCGTGATTTTTTATGTTTTTAAATAAAAATTGCAACTTAGTTTCTTTGATTTTAACTAACAACATACTCATTTATTCTTTGATTATGTACTACATGCTGATAACCGTTTTATTTTCGTAGAAATTAAATATAATTTATGTACTCAATATTGTTGTTATACTTCGGCATCTTTAGTACATTGTATTCCCTCTCATATATACTTCGGCATCTTTAGTACATTGTATTCCCTCCCATCCCACAATACCGGCTACTCCGCTAGGCGAAGGCTACTTTGTAACACCGCTTCTGCAGTGTACAGTTGGCTGTACAGGCTGTTCCCTAAACCTCCAAGGATTAGCAAAAATGTCCCTCTTCCATTATTTTTTTTGCTTTGTTTTGATGTTTGCTGCAGGTAGTAGCTGCTTTCTAAACTTTATTGCTCTTTTCGTTTGCCGCTAAGGACCCAAACATTGTCTGACAACAATACAGTGCTCTAGTTCGAAAATACTGTTGTTATTCTATACTGAACTTCCCATTGTTTGAGAATTTCAGTTTAGCTTTACCACAGCTGTGCTCTGCAATTGTGCAAATATTGTTATTGCTGCATCAGTATTTTCGTTACAATGTTACTAAACTATCATTTTAGATGTGGTCATTATACTGAGTGGTCCGTTCGCGACGGCAAGTAACGAAACTATCGGGCCCGAAAAATAAAGAGCCAGGAAGTTGTTCAAAAGCCATGTAGTGATAATTATTTATCTTATGTGTGTTGTGTGTGGTGAAAAACTTGGTAATGCTGCCATTATTGCTAGTAAATTGAACCGACGTTCATCAACACAACATTTCTCTCTGTTACGTAAAGATACGAATTATTTTCGTCTGTTATTGGAACAAAATAAGAAGCAAGTGAAGCTCCTGACTACGTCAGTACATGTTTCTCAAACAGTACAGATAGCCGAACTTGTCGTAAAGGCCAAACAACCACACACAACAACAAAAACGTTGTTAATTGCCGTATGTAAAGTAATAGCAAAAATAATCCTTGATTCAGACGCTACTACCGAAATTTCAAAAATTCCTCTCCCTGATGACACAATCATCCGCCGAGTTAGTGAAATGTCCAGTTGCATCGAAGACAAAAAAAAAAAATGCTCTGAGCACTATGGGACTAAACATCTGAGGTCATCAGTCCCCTAGAACTTAGTACTACTTAAACCTAACTAACCTAAGGACATCACACATATCCATGCCCGAGGCAGGATTCGAACCTGCGACCGTAGCGGTCGCGCGGTTACAGACTGTAGCGCCTAGAACCGCTCGGCCACTCCGGCCGGCAGTCATGCACAACTTCTTTCCTACTTAAGGTATTTTAATGTAAATGTAAATTCAAGTAACCTTTTTTTCCAAAGAATTATCCGAAGGAGCAATCAGTAGATAAATATTTCGTGCAGTTAATCAATGTTCGCTCCATAATGAATTAAAGTGGGAGAATAGCCTTAGCGTTTGTACAGACAAAGCCACTTCTATGACAGGCCTTCTGAAAGTATTCATGGGTGAAGTACGCAAAGTGAATCCTAATTTACGAATCGACTATTGTCTCAATTAACGCGAAACCATTGTTGCTAAGTCCTTCCCATCTCCTCCAAAAATTGAGATAGGCGAAGCAGCAATAGCTGCGAACTTCATTAAATCGTGGACCCTAAATATGCGACTCTATAACGTTGTGTGTCAAGAAATGGATCATAGCACACAGCACTTTAGCTACAAACAGAAGTACTAAGGTTATATGGAGGTAAAGTGTTAACGTGAATGTTTTAACTTAGAGATGAGAGGCTTAAGTTCATTTTGGTCCATTCAGGGACATTAGTATGTGGATTTATCTGCAGATGATGAGTGAATATCTAAGGTAGCATACACTGCGTTGCTGGTATTTTCCTACACTGAAATTAACTAAAAAGAAATTGGAAGGTGCAAGTGACTAGCATGGGTAATTTTCAAGGATATATTAATGTGTTAAATTTGTGGATGCAGGCACCTGTAAAGAGACTGTGTGAAAAGTTCCGAACTGTATGGTCCCTTACTGCCATAAAAAAAGATGTTGATGGATTTAATTGAAGAACATTTAGTGATCTTGTAGCAGAATTTTAAAAAATATTTAGGAGAGGGTGTTGAAGATTTTGACTCCGTTCGTGGTCCATTTGTGGATTCGAAACATCTATTCAATTCGAGTTTAGGGTTACAAGAGGAAATGGCAGGGCTTAAAGCATGTAGATCATTGGCATAATTATTTTTCCAAGTGCCTTTCGACAAGTTTTGGTTGTCAATAAACAGTTAATGTATTGCTATCATTTTCAACCAAATATTTCTGTAAACTGTGCTTTTGGAAGATGACCAAAATTAAAACATCAAACAGAGTGGCATGCAGGTCAGTCAATGAAGAAATGAGAGACCTTGTTAACGATTCCCCGATGGATCAGCCATCTGCGTGCAACTAAACAGGCACAAGTTCACAGAGAAGGAATAAGTAGAATTATTTACTTTAAAGTTCATATTACAACTGTCTGTTTTCTGCAAAAAAATTGAAGTTAATAAGTTTTTAATAAATTTGTGAGTCTATTCCTGCTTAATAATAATAATAGTAATAATAATAACTGATTACATAATGACATAATAATTCGTTACTGTATTAAGAGTCACACGATTTTCAGGAGACAGACATTTTGGTGTATCATGTTGAGTCTAGGTCAGTCTGGATATACCGTGAGTGATAAAATAATGGGAAACACTGAAATAGTTGAACATCATCAGGAAAAATATCTTTCACAAAGATGTTACACATAGAGAATGTAATGTAAGAGCACAGAAAGCGTCATCTTTCTCAGCATAACACACTCGAAAACTTATAAGCTAAATAACAAGTAAATCTAAAGATAATAAATGGTTCAAATGGCACTGATCGCTATGGGACTTAACTTCTGAGGTCATCAGTCCCCTAGAACTTAGAACTAATTAAACCTAACTAACCTAAGGACGTCACACACATCCATGCTCGAGGCAGGATTCGAACCGGCGACCGTAGCGGTCCCGCGGTTCCAGACTGTAGCGGCTAGAACTGCGTGGCCACAATGGCCGGCTCTAAAGATAATACAGTACCTGTATATCAGAAAACAATTAAGCCCATAAGCTGAAAAAACAGTGTGTGTGTGTGTGTGTGTGTGTGTGTGTGTGTGTGTGTGTGTGTTTGTGTGTTTGTTTGTGTGATGGATAGATGGGGTGAAATGGAAGAACAACACGAGACAAAAATCGTGCACACCTAAATCTAAATTAGTAACTGTTGCAGGTACTATAGAGGGTTAACTGTAAATAAGTAAGTACGAAGAATTATACGTACCTGTGGAGAAGAAGTGCAAGTGGGAAAAGTGAGAATATACACCAATTTACATTACTGTATCAATTATGAAGAAACAAAAACAAGTCATGTGCTGTAGCATAATTGAGAATAACTTTCAAAATGTTGTCACATACGAGAGTCGTTATGCAAAAATTGTTGGAGATAACTTTATGCTCGGCTTTTGCTCACTTCGTACATAGACTGATGAGCCAAGACTTTGCGACTACGGACCGATGTGAGATTGAACACCGTCTGGTGGTGATATGGGCATGTGCTGTTCTAGGAAAAAATGTGCAAATGAACAGAGGCCAATGGGGGATTGTTCTCTGTATCTCCACCTACATGATTACTCTGTAATTCACAACTAAATGCCTGGCAAAGGGTTTGTTGAATCATTGAACCATCTTCGTGCTATTTCTTTACCATTCCACTCTTGAACGGCATGCGGGAAAAATGAACACTTAATCTTCCAGTGTGAGCTCCAGTTTCTGTTATTTTATTATGATGATCATTTTTCCTTGGCTAGATGAATGCCAACAAAATATTTTCACATTCTGGGCAGAAACTAGGTGACTGAAATATAATGATAAGATCCCGCCACAACGAAAAACGCTTTTGTTTTACTGATTGCCGCCCCAATTCGGAGTCACATCTGTGGCACTCTCTTATTTCGTGGTAATACTAGAAGAACTGCCCTTCTTTGAACTTTTGCGATGTCCTCCGTGAGTCCTATCTGATGTGGATTATAATGTCACGTGTATGTAGGCGATATAATCGGCCGCCCCGTAGAGGTACGACGTAGGTTGAACTTGTACGCCTGAGCGCTAGGGGGGCCAGGCGTCGGGTTGCCCCGCGGCAATTCCGACTTCCGGCTATGCGGCCATGGCTCAGTCAAGTATGTCAGAAAAGGATCAGATGTGGGCTAATCCCAGTACAAGGATTCTGGCGACGGACGGTTGCTTAGGAGGACAGTCAATGCTCCAAGAAATGGTAGAACATAACACAATCTTAAAGATCGCTAAGTTAAAGCTTTTTGAACTTCACTATAAATCGCAGTTAAATATTAATCGGAATCTTAACATGGGACGATCCCAGAAAAATGATGCACATCCAATGACACAACAATATGTCAATATCTTTAAAACTACAGAAGTTAATAGACCAACCGCTTCATACGATTTCAACAAACGTTATCTAAGATGATAGCATTGCACTGTAGCTTCATCCTTGAAAGCTACGTATCTTTATCTATTTTATTCATAGATTTGCGATACCATATCTTTTTTATTACGCAAATGTTTATCAGAGCATTGTATTCTTCACATTTAAACAGTTACTGAATACGACGTGAGTAACTCCCGTACCGTATTGACATACTTATGTAGTTATTTAATGAACAGTTTACCACTTTGCAAGTAAATTTATTTAAATGTTGATTTAAATAAGTGGAGATTGTCTCTTAGGAAGACGTCAAGTTAATTTTTATCTGATTTTTTGGACAGTTATATTTTTCGCTTATTTTTCGAGGATTTTGGGATTACAATATTCAATACTGCTACGACAATCCTGTGTTCACTAATCCCTGAATCGGTTTTGATGCTCGTTATTAACTCAGGATTATTTCTTGTTAAGAGGTCAAGTGTGTTTTCACAGCCGTTTACTACTCACGTGGGCTCATGAACTAATCGGTCGAAATAATTTTCAGAGAATGCGTTTAGCACAATTTCGAATAATATTTTATGGTTATCTCCGGAATTAAACATGTATTTTCGCCAACATATCGAGGGTAAATTAAAGTCACTCCCAACTCTTATTGTTTGAGTCGGGTACGCGTTTGAAATAAAACTCAAGTTTTCTTTTAACCTTTCAGCGAATGTACCATCTGAATTGGGAGGTCGGTAAAAGGGTCCAATTATTATTTTATTTCGGTTTCCAACAATGACCTCTGCCTATACAAAGTATCTACTTCAATTTCACGACGAGATAAATTACTTCTCACAGCAACAAACACGCCACCGCCAACTGCGTTTAGCATATCCCTTCAGAACACCGTTAGGTTCTTCACAAAAATTGCGACTGAGCTTATCTCCAGCTTTAACCAGTTTTCAGTGCTTATAACGATTTAAGCATCAGTACTCTGAAATTTTTTGAGCTGGTGAATATTTTGTGTATTGTGCTTACAAAATGGACTTACATTTTGTGCATCATTGATGACTATTTAGTTTGGGGATTTTTCTACCATTCTTGTAACTGTCTCAATGTACTGTAAGTTTATTACATTTGATAAGGATATTTTCCTTCTGTATTTCAACTGAATATCATAGGACAACTTCCAGTTTATTTGAGACACCCTTTCTTGCATATACATTATTCAACACAATTCTCTCTCGTCTACATGATTAGATTAGATTAATATTTGTTCCATAGATCATGAATACGACACTTCGTAATGATGTGGAACGTGTCAGGTTAATAAAAGATGTCTGTACAAGAAATTAAATTACACAAAATATTGCATGACACTAATGATTAAGTTTTTTTTTTTTTTACTTAGTTTGGTTCAAATGGCTCTGAGCACTATGGGACTCAACTGCTGAGGTCATTAGTCCCCTAGAACTTAGAACTGCTTAAACCTAACTAACCTAAGCACATCACACACATCCATGCCCGAGGCAGGATTCGAACCTGCGACCGTAGCAGTCGGACGGTTCCGGACTGTGCGCCTAGAACCGCGGGACCACCGCGGCCGGCTTACTTAGTTTATTTCTAAAAATTCAGCCAATGAGTAGAAGGAGTTGTTATCTAGAAATTCTTTTAATTTATTTTTAAATGTTAGTTGGCTATCTGTCAGGCTTTTGATGCTGTTTGGTAGGTGCCCAAAGACTTTTGTGGCAGCATAATTTACCCCTTTCTGTGCCAAAGTCAGATTTAACCCTGCATAGTGAAGATCATCCTTTCTCCTGGTGTTATAGGTATGCACACTGCTATTACTTTTGAATTGGGTTGGATTATTATCAACAAATTTCATAAGGGAATATATATACTGTTAGGTTACTGTGAGGATCCCTAGATCCTTAAATAGATGTCTGCAGGATGACCGTGGGTGGGCTCCAGCAATTATTCTGATTACACGTTTTTGTGCAATGAATACTTTTCTACTCAACGATGAATTACCCCAGAATATGATGCCATACGAAAGCAGTGAATGAAAGTAGGCATAGTAAGCTAATTTACTGAGATTCTTATCACCAAAATTTGCAATAACCCTAATAGCATACGTAGCTGAACTCAGACGTTTCAGCAGACCATCAATGTGTTGCTTCCAGTTTAACCTCTCATCAATGGACACACCTAAAAATTTTGAAAATTCTACCTTAGCTACAGACTTCTGTTCAAATTCTATATTTATTACTGGAGTTGTGCCATTTACTGTACGGAACTGTATATACTGTGTTTTATCAAAATTTAAAGAGAGTCCGTTTGCTGAGAACCACTTAATAATTTTGTGAAAAACATCATTTACAATTACATCACTTAGTTCTTGGTTTTTAGATGTTATTACTATACTTGTATCATCAGCAATTACAGACATTAAAATAGGACCCTTGCAATTTAATTATTCGCTTAATGTTTATTTTGTATTCCTGTGCACTCTATTAACTCTCTATTCTAGTGAACACCCAGGCTATTTCCCTGCAGGATCCCAGATGGAGATTATTATTTGCAGAGAATTAACTGTGGGACATGAAACCTGATGTGTAGCTCGACCCTATGTCTACATCGAGCTATTATTTTTAAACAGAGATGCGCATAGCCCAAGTACTTGAAATACGGGTAACCATAGGTAAAGACCCAACTGGTTTGCTAGCATGGGATGCTGTTTGGAAGAGCAACTATGCCAGTAGTAATCTTTACATATTGTCACAGGATGCAGAATTGTAGGTCTGCACAGCTATAATAGGCCAGTCTCTTTAGTGCACCTGTTTCATGTAACCGAATTTTAATGGATTCTTTTTACCTCTCATGTGGGTGACCACACACTTTCAATTATTTAGGGACAATTGCCAATTTTCGCACTGTACAGATATCTTACTTTAATGTTTTGCAATTGGTTTTGGTCTTCTGATGATTCTGATAAATGACAGCATCATTTGAAAACAACCTAAGACGGCAGCTAAGAATATTTCCTAAATCTTCTATACAGGTAAGGGACAGCAGAGGGCCTATGACACTACCTAAGAGGACAGAAATCATTTGTGTTTTACTAGATGATTTTCCATTAATTACTACCAAATGTGATCTCTCTGGCAGGAAATCACGAATCCAGTCACACAACTGAGACAATAGTCCATAGACACAATTCTAGTGGCAATATGAGCAGCAAATGAGGGAACCTGCTGAGAAAAACGACTTTAACGAATTTTTATGGTCCTACAGTGGGTAACAAACGTATTTTAAATGGCTTAATTGGTTCACTGTTCTCATGCTGCTGTCTAATGATCATCAATGAAAAGTGGCTGAAGGTTGACAAAACTGCAAGTAGTCAACAGGATGTTAGATATCGACATTAAATCACAAAATGTGTAAAATCAGAGACTTGCCTTGTCTGTAAAGTAGAGCAATCAGTGATTTGTCACAGGTATTGTGATACAGTACAATGCTAATGCAGCAACAAATTCTCTGGAGCTTAACATTGTTGAATGTGGGACACCACACCAGCTGACCGATTAATTTCTCAGTTTGGACCAACATCTTCATCACTTATGACTGAAGTGGGAATATGGTCATCAACACTGCACTGTGGAGCAGTGGAAATATGAAGAGTATCTTTACGAGTATTCTAGTGCAAAGCTCATTTTTTAAAAAAAATTCTCGATTTAAAAATCAAAATTTTAGATTTGCTGTAGTCTACAATCGAAAATTTTGTATTCCATAATCGTATTTTTTACTTTAGAAATAAAGCTATTAATTCTTTTAATAAATTAAAATGAAAAATGGTAAAGACATGCAATGGATTTCCTTTTGATAAAAGTATTTCTAATCATCCAAGTGAGGAAAAGGACAAATTTAAAGTTTGCAAAAAAATTTAAACCATCATTAATTTTATAACACTTGATAATGAATACAATAATGGAGCTATTGATCATTTATAAGCACTTATGGGTATTTTATGTTGATCAGAAACCAGAAATCATACTTTGTTTAATATAACTGGAAAGGATATAGCTAATTGTTAATAAGAAGATATACAGATATTTTGAAAGTAATTAAAAATCCAAACTGTCTTTTATCTGTTACTGCAAGAAATATATAAGATTATTATTATTATTATGAAAGATATATAGAGTTATGAATTTTATTTATTAACAAAAATAATTTAAATATTAAATTTGTGCTTCTGTATTACTTTTGAATAATTTTCAAACAGTAATCAAAATATCAAATAATATTTTAATAACAAAGTTTTTCACTATTTTTTTCTCTATCTGTAAGAAAATATTTCAAAAAGGTAATGTAAATATGAGGTTAACAATTCTACAACTTTTTCTAATTTCATATTAATTATGTAATTCCAAATTTTCAGTTAGAATTCTATGTTGTAAATGATAAGTTATATTATTTTTGCCATATGTAGTGGCATCATTAGGTATATTTTCATTAAAAAATGCAGATAATTTTGGTGTTGCTTTTGACCAGTGAAAACATTCATTCTTCTAGAGCAATTTATTACACAAAGAGAACTATTTTGAATAAAACTGAATTTACATTTATATCTGGATATACATTTACATTGTTATTTAATTGTGTCGTTCTTTTAAATTTCTGGAACCATCATAGGCTTTTAAAAAGTCATTTTGTGGATCAATAGTCCATAAATATTGAGGAGTACCTTCATTTCTTTCGTTTTTACATAGATATTTTATATTTAACTTGATTAGATAAAGAATGATCATTTAACTGATTATTTTTCCAATTGGTTTGAAAAACTACGAAAACATAGTAAGGCTTATCAGATTTAACAGAATAATAATTTTTATTAATATCTAGTTCAATATTTAATATTCTATTTAATACTGAAAATTCAATTGTTTGTCATTCAAACAAAGGGATTTACATTATTTAATTCTTCAGTATTTCTTGAATTAGTTCAAGTGAATATTTTGGTTCATATTTAACAACAGGAATATGAATTCTTATATTTTTACTACAATTTTACCTTTTTTGGAAGTGTACTACTCTAAGTATTAGGAGTCTGAACAATCTTGAACTTTTCTGGAGCTCCAAGTAAGTTCAATCTTCTTCCCAACTAATGTCTTTCAAATCGTTAAAAAATTCTTCGAAAAATTTCATGAATAGAGTACTTCATTTTGTTTGATTTTAATTTGATCATTGTTAAGAATACATCTTTCCACAGTTAATTCATTTGAAATAGATAAAGTTAACTGAATAAGAGTTGATGAAAAAATGAATGGATATTCTATCCTAGATAAAATATCGTTTTCTTTTTCAGTTATAATAACATTAAACAATTTTATCACATAATTAACAATTAGTTTAATATTCGATCATATTTGTTCAATCTCTATGAATAACATCAAATGTCATATAAAGTTGTGGTGGTGAACCCATCCATCACCAATAGTAATGTTAATTTCTGTTTCATTGTTAAAAAGATTCAGATTAGTTTTTGGTTTCTCATTAACAGGATATGAATAAAGGCATAAATTCTCAATTTTTTTACATAATTTAATTAGAAAAAAATAATTCCTTCATTTTTTAAAATTACTGTTACACCACCACCTCTGAAGTCAATCGAATTATCATTTTCATCAGTGACAGTAAATATTATAATTTGGACACTACCAAAAATTGAAATGTTTATAGAACAATTTTGTTAAAAAATTATTGGTCCTCCAAATCCAGCATTAGGTTTAATTGAAGAATTAATATTAATTTTTTAAAATATTTATAATCTGATTAAAAAAACTTCAGTTAGTTCCAAAAGAAAGAAATTATGCTTCAGATACCAAATGGATGAAAAACTTCAACTGCAGTTACAGGATTAATGTACGGAAATCGAAAATTAGGACTTGCTTTAAATATTGAAGGTAACAGATGCATATTTAAAAAATTCGTAACTGATTTTTAATCCATATAATAGTAATGTTGTATTGATTATACTAAACTTCCAAATAGTGAAATTCACACCAACATCAATGAAAGTTAACTAATGAACAATTGAATAGTACTGACTCATTTTAACTGATGCACAAAATACAAAAAAGATTAAAAAGTGGTTTCAACATGCCTATGACATTTGGTATTCCTATTCTGAAAAAAATTTATTTAATATTTAATGAACAAAAAAGAAACAAAACACGAAGCTAGATTTTATCATTATATTTCCAGCTCTACCTTTTTTTATTTGGTGCTACTTCAGCATCTGCATCTATTACAAATGCAGTTATGAAGAGGAAAAAAACACAAATCAAGCTATGGAATATATAGGATGTGGTTTACGAAAAGAGAAATAATCACAAAATTTAATATTGCTTTATGTAATTTTGACATTGAAGAATTAATAACAAAACTAAAAATTATTTCTGTTGCTTTTTTATCATTCATGAATTACTTATTTAACCAAAAACTTGATAATGTGTGATAGTAAATTTATATACTTCTCACTATGTTGATACTTATTAGATCTGTTATTATATGAATATAAAATTAGATTTTATTCATTTAGAGGAAATATACCAAAACAAATAGTAAATTAATTAGGAAAAATCTTTTATATTATAATATGGAAAGGATACAAAATTTTAAATAATTTATTTGTGGCCATTTGTGTCTGTTCATTTTAAAGCTATTAAGCTTAAATTATAAGTTTAATCATAGTTTATATTTAATAAACACACATTTTTTGAAATAACATAAATAAAGAAAATAATGGAAAATCAAGCAATGAACTAGCTTTAGTCAAAGTTGTTAATCATTAATTGATCCAACAACAGAAATTATAATTAAACAGCTTCATGGAGAATTCTGTAACATTTTTAAAGGAAATAAAGGTTACATAGAATTTAAAAATACAAGAATAGTCTAGATGAAAGATCCAGTAAATGGTGATGATGCTTTTATTAAACAGTACTTTGAAAAAACTTGAATATACATGTACTTTAATGTAGCTTAATAATTATGTTAATACAATCGACTTCAATGAGAAGATTAATCATCTTAATAAAACTAATCTATCAAATGACTTTACAAAAAACAAAATTGAAAAATGTTTATCAGATAATTTTACAAAAACAGATCTAACTAAATTATTAAATGATTTAAATAATCTTAAAGACAAAGTATATGACAGACAAAGAATCAAATTTACTTTTATGACTGGAGGCAAACAAAAAATATTCAGTTTTGAGTACAGACTCATTTTTAAGAAATTTTTCTTATTGGTCAAAACATAAAAAATTATCATTAATGATTTTGCTATATCACTAAGTGTCTGTGATAATGTTCATGTAATAAGTCCCACCAACTTATCAATAACAGCAAATTTATCAAGTTTTCAAACTATAGAACTATCCTAGTTGATTTTTAATCTGTATGAATGGAGACATATAATCCTAGTCTTTTGTTTGAAGTGTTATATGAATACTGAAACACATAATTTCATAGATTAAAAACTAAAAATGGAAAACAAAGAAACTAAAAAAATTACAGTTGTTAAATTAATTTGTAGGTAAAGGATTATATTTTCATGAAGAATTTATTAACGAGTTACATAAACCATTGGGAAAAAAATTAAAAGAAAAAATGAAATTTGTTGTGGAATATAAATTAATGGCAAGCTGATTTAGTTGATATAGTTTCTCGAAAAGTAAAAGAAATTTTAAAAATGAACATAGATTATAACTATTTATTGCCACTTACTTTACTTTTTTCTAAATTTTCTTAGGCTATTCCAATGAAAGATAAAACAGGTAAAAATATAATTTGAGAAAAAGAAAATATTTGCCAGCAGATAAACTAAAGGATTTTATAGATAAGAATTTAAACCATTAATGAAAAATTTATATAGTAATCGTTATTGAACTTTTAGGGAATTAAAACAATAGTTGCAGAACGATTTAATAGGGAATTTAAAAAAAAGGGTACCAATTTGCTCTTTCAGAAAATTATAAATGGGTTGATTTAGGTAAGGTCTTGTTGATGAATAAAACAACACAGAGCATTCAACAATAAAAATAAAACCAAAACATGCAAACAAATAAAATGAAATAAATTTATTGAAAACTGTTTATGTAACAAATTTGTGATAAAGTAGTATATGCAGTAAATTGGTCAACAGAAATTGTTGAATTGAACATATTATTCACTCTAGTCCAATCATATACAAAATGAAATATTCAAATGGTCAAGGAATGAAAGGAAATTTTTATAAACAAGAATTATTAAAAACGCATGTCCCAGATGTTTATCTGGTATAAAAATGTTTAAATAAGAAAGTTGAATAAACAGAAGTACTGTTAAGTTCTTAAAACATTAATAAAAAAATATTATAAATATATATAGTTTGTTTTGAAAATTTAAAAATGTCTAGTATTGAATATATCATTATGTTTATTGTTTTATTAAAGAAAATAATTATATGTAAAAAATGACTCAATGTCAAAATTATAAAATCATATCAAGAAATAAAATCATGAAATTCTTAACATAGTACCTGAAAATAATCCAGATGGGTCGACTTTGTAACATTTAATATGAGGAACTCTGAAATTTTCAAAAAGTCTCCTAGTATTAAATAGCCAGATTCGTTATATAATTTTATAAACACATCCCAGAACTCCTGAAGATAGAAGCTCACTGTGGATATTGTGTCAAAGATACAACCATGCAGTGCCCATTAGACAGAGGGGGTCCAAAAGCCGATCAGTTCCAGTCATTCCACCATGAATAAGTTATTCATCTTGCGTAGTCTGTAGTTCAACCATGTGTAGACGGTCAATAACTCGATTCGATAGCATCCTCATTGTTCCTTTTTTGCCAGGAAGGGCTCTCAACAAGGAGAGTCTCCAGGAGTCACAGAATGAAACAAAGTGGGATTGTTCAGACATGGAGGAGATACAGAGAGACAGGAACTGTCGGTGACATGCTTCCCTCAAGCCGCCCAAGGGCTACTATTGCAGTGGATGACCGTTACCTACAGATTGTGGCTTGGAGGAACCCTGACAGCAACACCACCATGTTCAGTAATGCTTTTCGTGCAGTCATATGATGTCCTGTTATGACTCAAACTATGCACAATAGGCTGCATGATGTGCAACTACACTCCTGACGTCCATGGCGAGGTCCATTTTTGCAACCACAACACCATGCATCACGGTACAGATGGGCCCAACAACATGCTGAATGGACTGCTCAGAATTAGCATCATGTTCTCTTCACATATGCCTTCAACCAGAGAATCGTCGGAGACGTGTTTAGAGGCAAACTGTTCAGGCTGATTGCCTTAAACACACTGTCCAACGAGTGTAGCAATGTGGAGGTTCCCTGCTCTTTTGGGGTGGCATTATGGGTGCCTGACGGACACCTTTCATGGTAATGGAAGGGGCCATAATGGCTGTACGATACGTGAATGGATCCTCCAACTCATAGTGCAACCATATTGGCAGCATATTGGCAAGACATTTATCTTCATGAACGACAATTCGCGCCCCGATCATTCACATCTTGTGAATGATTTCTTTCAGGATAACAACATTGCTCGACTAGAGTAGCCAGCATGTTCTCCACACATGAACCTTTCCAAACATGCCTGGGACAGATTGAAAAGGGCTGTTTATGGATGACATTACCCACCAACCACTCTGAGGGATCTAAGCCGAATCGCCGTTGAGGTATAGCACAATTTGGACCTACAGTACGTTAGAAGTAGTGGTGTATATAGCAATCTGGACCACCACATCTGAAGATCTTGCTGTATGGTAGTACAACATGCAATGTATGGTTTTTATGAGCAATAAAAAGGGTAGAAGTGATGTTTATGTTGATCTCTATTCTAATTTTCTGTACATGTTCCAGAACTGAGGTCATGCAAAACATTTTTTTTATATTTATATATTCATCTAACTTTTTAATGTTAATTTTTTTCCATTCTTCATGATTACAATCTTCATCAGAATTGTTTGATTTATTGAGTCTAGCATAAAAATATTCTCTATTAGGTAATCTTTCTTATTTTAATTTACCTTTACAATTACCATATTCATAATGATATGCTCCTTTTTTAATCATTAAATCTAATTGTTCATCTTTAATAATTTTCCTATATCTCTAAATTGGTCTTTCCTAGGATTAGATGATGATTTATCAGTTGTTAATCCTATTACTGTATATGTATTTCAAACTTGTAACGTTAATCCATCTTCGACGTTTTTATGAAAAGAAATATATTTTATTTCATTATTTGGCCTAGCATTAACATCTCAGTTATCTATTGATAATTTTTTGTTAACCAAATGAACATCATAATTTGCTAAATTATGAATATAAACTGCAATAATATTGAAATTTTAATGATTATGATTACAATCTGCTTGTGCAGCTCCTGGATATTTTCCTGTTAAATAACTATGATGTCTTACTTTTTTCTCTTTTAGTAAACTTTTTTCACAATTGAAATAGGTTCTTCAATTTTTAAAATTTATTTTATCTTTTTTGTCATTATCATTGATACATTTCGTTCATACATTTCAACAATTTCCCTAGATTCTTGTTTTAACATTTCAACAAACTTTTTTGCTGCATCTTTGCTAGTATACATTACAGGTTCCTTATAATCACTGTTAGAATATTTATTCTAATAACTAAATGCAATTGGAATATGGTTTTGATAATTATTAATATAAGCTTTGTCTGGATTTAGTTGACAAGTGTTAACACCTTTTAAGGAACTTTCGAAAATATGTATAAATTACAGAAGTTATCCATAATGAATTATTATAATTATTAAATTCAATTTTTGCGTCTTCTGCAGGCATATATATTTTTACTTCTTTATGTTCCATACAGTCTTTCTTGGGACTGTTTAATATTTCTTGCGAATGAAAGTGTTTTAAACATCTACCACATGAATAAGTTTTGCCATTGCATTCACTTGTTTGTGAACTAATTAATCTGGATAATTTTTTTATCCAATGATACTGAGAATTATTGTATGTGAAATTAAAAGAAAATTAAAGTACTTTTCTAGTTTATTTTTTTCGTATGAGGAGGATGTGCAATAAATATTTCTTGTTTATAATTTTACTCATATGCATAAACATTAACTCAAATATTTGACTTTTTTCCAATTTTGCAATATCTGTTAGTTAACAAGAAAATTAATTTTCTCTTCTTCCAACATATCATCTAATTCTTTTCCAACAGTTTTATATTTACTTAGGTTCTCCTACACAATCTACTGGATATAAAGCTGATTTTAATCACTAATGAGAACGTTTTTTATCTTTGTTTTTACATTAATAACAGCTTGTTTCCTTTTAATTCCTTTTTTTAAACATATATAAGAAGAATCTGAAACTGGTTTCTGTCTATACACATAATTCTTAACTATTTATATAAATTTTTTTCTTTGTATTTAATCCATTTCAGCTAGTAATTTATTTGTTTATTCTTGGTAATAAAATTCTAAATTAGTAATTCACTATTTGTTTTAAAATTAAATTCTTGTGTTTTGTATTGTCTTTTAATATTACAGTAAAATTTCTCTGTGTTTTAATTGCTCTTCTTTGAATTAAAAAATTCTTAAATTTAGTGATTACTTATTCATTAATTTGATTAAAGAATTCTTGTGGTTCAACTGTATTATCGACATTATTAATTTTTTAGCTACTATTCTAGATTTAAAAGCAGAAGCTTTTCTGTTCATTCATTTAGGTAATTAAAAAACCATCACCATCTAGAAAATTGTAACCTGAAGAACTTTTGAGGCATTTTTTATTTGATTTCCTGATATTTATCTACTAGAAGCTTTTGAAAATAACTCTCATTATCGGTAATGTTAATATTAGCCTCAGATGTATTGATAAGATTGGTAATTGTTGTTTATGAAGTTAAGAATAATTTCTTAAATTTTTCATTTTACAAACTGCCTAAAGTTCTTTAATAGTTTTATATCTTAATTCTCCCTTCTTCATTTCTTTCATATAAAAATAATCAATAAATTCCAGTAGATCCTGCTAGTTACATTTGAATAAACGTAATTTCCTAAATCAGCAGTTTCCTTTACAATAAGTTTTGAAATAGCTCACCTTTTAAGTGCATTTTGTTTTTCTATTAGTTAAAGAGAAAAAATTTAGATTTTTAAAAACTAAAATACATACAGCTGAAAAGTACCTTTTGAAAATTTCAGTTGCCTGTGTGGATGAACTTGATCTTAGAGAACTTATTTATAGAGAAAAAATTTATTAGATGTCTTATTTTTAAAATAAAAAATTCGTTTGCTGGACTATATAACTTCTTGATTGTGTGAGATAGCAAAACTAAAACCTTACTTTTATTTAGAGAATTTTTTAAAGAAATATGGTCTTTGTGCCAGAGTTCTCATAAATATATCACTAATGGGTCGCCTGGTCAGATGAATGGCTTTAGTTTTTATATCAAATCGTGTCTGGATATGCCATACTACAGCCGAAAGACTGCTCAAAAGGAGCACCGTACCACAGATAGAGGCCTACGGGGGTGATAAACACAAGGGAAGCGGTAAAGCAGTGCATGCAGAGGTGAGGTTGTGGCTCCACTCTTATGATCTGATGAACTGTGGTTTGAATGGTGATTGTTATGCTAATTCAATACCAGAACAGAAATGAAGGACTTTCCAAAACACAAAGAAAATTTTTATAGCAATAGCTTTCATTGATATAGAAAATGCAGTAAATGTTTTGGTTAAACGAAGAATGTAGAAAATGCTTAAACCTAAGCAATGTGCAAAGGCAGATTAGTTTTGTAAAATCTAAACATGAATTGCTTAAATGAAAGCAATATTTACACATATTAGGAAATATGCACCCAAATGAAATTCGAATTACGCCTCATGTAACATGTAGAGGAGGTGTCATTAAATGGTAATACCATAGAGAAACTTGTACCTTACATGAAGATGAAGCTTCTTGTAATCCCCTACAAATGATGCTGGTCAGTCAGATTTCATGCAAGAACTGCATACAAACAGCACTTAATCATTTTTAGCACAAGAAAGATAGAGTCGCTAGTATAGTCGATGACACATTCCTACACAACACTGCCAGTGATAAGTATTAGTAGCTTACCATTTCGTAGATAACCATTTTCGCAGTTTTATATCTGTCTTCAGGATCATCAACGCAAATTAGGGCCAAAAATTTTAAAAAAGGAGTATTTACTTGCAAAAATCTTGTAATCAACTTACAAAAATCTGGAAAAATCGGACAGAATAATTTACTGTATAACATCTGAAGCGTCTTCGTAGCATTTGCAGAAAATAATTCAATGCTTTCGTTGGACTCCTGGCCTGGACATAACGACACCTCTGTTTTTAGGACGGCGAATACACTGCTAATGTAATTCGGCTTCTACCGGCGACTAATAGCATAATTCAGCCCCTCGAATAAAAAAGTTCAACAGTGTGCAGCATTATTCAGACAATTGTCATGCGATGTAATTTCCTCTAGCTATTTGTTATTTCAGGTTTATCAGCAGAATGGTGTTATTAAATTTCAGTCCACTCTAAATTATCAGTTTGCAACGCCACATTTGACGAATTTGGTCAAATATGCATCGTACATAGCACAATACGCAGAGCAGCGGCCACGATCATTTCTTACCGCAGTCCATTTTTGTGTAAACAAACCTAGTAACGACTGTGATGTGCCGGAATGAATTAACTTTTATTTTACCAGGTTTGCCTGGAGTAACGAAAATGTTTGTTTCCATCGACTAGTAGACACTTTGCATTTTTGAGGTTACTATACTGTAGTGCAAGGTATCAAAAAAAATCATGGTTTGGGACTTTTTACATGGTTTTTACCCAAAAATTCTCGAGTGTGTACTTTACCCTTGCGCGCTATGCAGGAAGGGCTGTACTAACACATGTTATAAACGGTTCATCATGTGGGGAAAAGGGCAACTTTAACATTTTTAAAAATGTACTTGCATTGCGGCTTAGCAGCTAAAATTTTGACAATGCCTCTCTTTCGTTGTATTCTTCCTGTGTAAAAAATTTCAGGGTAGGTTTCGAAGTGCTAGTCAGGACCATTCCCTTGGGAGACTCTATCGAGCGCCACCTCTGTGCCCACAAACCACAGGCCCATAACTCAAGGGAATTGTGTGGCTTGTGTAAAGACATTTGCGGCGACGTACCTACGAAAACTTACCAAGTAGTTTTCGAATCCTTGCGAAGCAGAACCAATTCCAGTTTTTAAATAGGAGTGATAATGTTTCGACTCATCATTGTAATATAAACGATGTACGCTAGAATATTACAGAACGACGTAAAAAGTTATTGGATTTGCTGTATATCTACTTGTACATATTGTGTATCTTTCTTTGTACAGAAATTCTCTCTCTCTCTCTCTCTCTCTCTCTCTCTCACACACACACACACACACACACACACACACACACACACACACACACAAACAAACAAACAAACCATCATTCATGCTAGCTGTTTATGCAAAATCAACAAGTAGTATATCTACATCTACATTCCGCAGGTCACCTGTTGGTGTGCTGGAGGGTACATTTGGTACCACTATCCCAACCCTCCTTCCATATTCCATTCCGCTAATTACGCGTGGGAAAATTACTGTCGGTAGGCCGCTGTTTGCACTAATTTTTCGAATTTCCTCGTTCTGGTGATATCGCGAGGCACATTTCATAGGAAGTAATACGTTGTCCGACTCTTCCTTGAACATACCCTTTCAGAGTTTCAGCCGACGGTGTGACCGTGCGGTTCTAGGCGCTTCAGTCTGGAACAGCGTGACCGCTACGGTCGCAGGTTCGAATCATGCCTCGGGCATGGATGTGTGTGATGTCGTTAGGTTAGTTAGGTTTAAGTAGTTCTAAGTTCTAGGGGACTGATGACCACAGATGTTAAGTCCCACAGTGCTCAGAGCCATTTGAACCATTATTTCAGAGTTTCATTAGAAAACCTTACCATGATGCACAATGCATTTTGCGTCTGGTATTGGAATTAGTTAAGAATTTCTGTAATGCTTCTCACACAAATTAAATGACCTTGTGACGAAAAGTGTCGGTCTTGGAGTATCTTGTCTATCTCTCCTGTTAATCCAACCAGGTAAAGGATGCACGATATTCAACGATCAATCAAACAAGTGTGTTTTAAGCCACACTTTCATGGATCAATTACATTTCCTCAAGATTATTCCTGCATGTTGTGTACGATTTCGTATGCAATGATAGGAGAGGTGAGCTACAGAGTGGTGTGGCAATTATCATAGGAATGCTGGACACAAACAGAAATGATTAGCGTGGAAGTTAAGCACAGTAAACAGAAGATTTACTTATCTTGCACTTCTCCACACATATGAAGATTCGTTACTAATAACAGAGCAAGAAAGACAATCCAGCTATCAAAGTGTCAATTAGGATGAGCCTCCCTCAAGCAAGCTCAAAAGATAGTATTACTGTGATAAGGCTCCAAGTGCAAGTGCCTGTTCACTGCCAACACCACTTCTGTATTGCGGCAGCAGAGGGTGTTCGTGGTTCAGATCCACTGGTTGTGTGGCTTTTAGGGTGCTTACTACTGGATCCCCCAGATCCTGACGACCGCTATTAACCTCAGATGGAAACTAGCAATTCCATTGCTATGATGCCAGTATGGTGTTATCCATTTGTGATACCACGCTATGTGTATCAATCTGGCATATGCAAAAAAAATGGTTCAAATGGCTCTGAGCACTATGGGACAAAACTGCTGTGATCATCAGTCCCCTAGAACTTAGAACTACTTAAACCTAACTAACCTAAGGACATCACACACATCCATGCCCGAGGCAGGATTCGAACCTGCGACCGTAGCAGTGGCACGGTTCCGGACTGCGCGCCTAGAACCGCGAGACCACCGCGGCCGGCTCGCATATTCCTTTCTTACTATAAGTATTACTATTAATTTCTCTGCAGTTTCACCCACCTATGAGATGTACTGAGCATATCTCATCCTTCCCCTCTTTATGTTCACCTCTTCCTCTGTCTGCCCACCTCATCAGCCCTGAGCAAGGTGGTGCAGTGGTTGTTCACACTGGACTCGCATTCAGGAGGACGACAGTTAAAACCCAAGTCAGTCGATCCTCATTTAGGTTTTCCATGATTTCCCTAAAACGGTTTTGGCATATTCTGAGAAAGTTCCTTTGAAAGCGCCATACGTCCCTAATCCGATGGTACCAATAAACTAATCACTCATCCTCCCATCTCTATCTATCTCCTCCACTGTCTTTTCTCTTCATCTCTTCCTCCACTCCCTTATTCCCTTTCGTACCCCCACCCATCTCTCTCTCTCTCTCCCTCTCTCTCTCTCTCTCTCTCTCTCTCTCTCTCTCTCTCTCTCTCTCTCTCTCTCTCTCTCTCTCTCTGACCATATCTTTCTTCCCCTCCCTCTGACAATATTGTTCCCCACCTTTCTATCTCCCCCTCTTCCTTTCCACCTGCCCATCATCTCTCTATACCTTCTATCCTTCGTCATGCATCTCCCTCTTCTCCTCTCTGCCATTTCCTCCTGGAAAAAACACGTTTTGTATGACAACTACTTGAAATTTTAGAGTAGTTAGTGTTTTCAGTAATTTGTCACCAATAGTGTAACTGTATGGTAGTTGATTTCTTGTCTCATGTGTACACAAAATGTTACTTTTCTATATACATGGCCAACTGCAATTTCCTGCACCACTCACCAATCTTCTGTAGGTCGTCCTGCAGACTTCTGTGGTCGCCCACCTTCTTACAGACAACTTAATCAGCTGCATAAAGCCTCATGGATTTTCCGGCGTTATGCACTAGATCGTTTGCATATATTTTACTAATGGTCCAATGACATTTCCTTGAGGAATTTCTAAAATTACTTTTAGATATATCGATATTGTTCCGTTAAGTCAACGGATTATATTTTCTGCGCTGCGGTTCTTTTTTTATGGCGGGGCAATGGGGCTGCTATACCCAAAGAGTCTTAGTTATGACAGACGGCAGTGCTGTTGGCTGCAGCCTATCGATAACCGTATCGATATAGGCACTGTTCATATCGAAAGTTTATAGGGGGTCTCGCATGGGCCAGGCTGAGGTGCTCGAGAGACCTTGTTACCGTCACGTGACCAAGAGTCCTAGAAACAAACGTGTCAGGGTGTGGCATGCTAACAGCAAAGCAGCTGACTCGTGTGAGACGAAAGACGAATGATTGCCTGGTCGAGGGCCAATAGCCATTGCACGCTCTTCGACAGGCGGCCTCAGTCGATGCCAGAACCGATACGGCCGGGCGGTGCCCTGGAGAACCGCGCTGCGTGGAGTTGTCTCAAGGCGGAGGAACGGGCAGAGCCGATTTCCAGAAATCCAATAAACAAACAGGCGGGGGCGGTCCAGATCTGCAATTCTGATGCTCTGGGGGCGAGCGGCGGCTGCTGGCGACGTCAGCGCCGTGCTCCAGAGAGTCGAGGGGCAGCTGCCGGCCACGGGCGTGCCGTATATTTGCTCTGCTGATGTTTTATTCGTTGCTATAGCAAACGAGCACAAGGCGGCAGCGTTTCAGACGCCAAAACGGGAGACTAGATTGGACTTTGGTAAAAGGATAAATTTTGAATAAAATTTCACACAACACTTGTGTAATATTTTACTGTGTTTACTGTTTAAGTAATCGGCTTGTACCTTATGATGGCTTAACAGCCGAAAACCGGTTAGTACTATAGCAAAATCATCTACCTCTACCTGCTTTTTGATATTCATTGCTGATGTTACATGTGAAAAGAAGTCGTCGAAAATTATAGGAAGGGCTTGCGTAAAATACGCCGGGAAATCATTATTTTAAATATTATTAGAGGTGGAAAGTTTTTGAATCAATACGAACTACTATGTTTACATCCAGTCTGAATATCATTTTCGTCGTCTGCCATTATATCACCACTTAGCATAGAGGAAATCAAGCCCATCGTCATTCACAGGCCAAGTAAACGAAGAACAGTTCCAAAGAATAACAATGAAACTAGTTGTAGAGAAACTTAAATACTTGATTCTTCTCGTTGTAAATCAACTTTTCAAGTGTTCAGTAATTTTTGTACTTTCCGTTTTGCGTTCTGCAAACTAAGCTTTCGAGAACTGATCCTCATTTTCATTTAAGGATTTATGTTTCAACTTCAGGCCGGAAATTCTTGTATCTATACCCACGATATAAATTCCAGTTTGTGTCGAGTATTAATATTATTATGAAATGAAAATAAATGTATGTGCGCTGTCAAAACATCAGTAAGTGCGCAGCTACAAATGTGACTACTAAATTAAAAAAAAAAAGGTTTTCTTGCGGTGCTAGATTTAACTCGAGCATACAGCTATTAAAAATTTAAATTTTGCACAAAACAAATGGACATTCTTGAGATTATATACCTGTTACTGATGCTTTTTTCGTAGATTTGACATTAATTATACAGTAGATTTTACATGGGTTTATATAAAATTATTGATATAAAAAATAAAATATGTAAAAGAGCTCTAAGAAGAATTAGAGATAAACCAGAAAGTAATGTACATAATGACCCCTCACTAAGTAAATCGATAAAAATTGTGAAAATTTTATTAGATAAAATTTTAACAATTAAAGGTTTTTTTCCTCAAGTGATTCTGCTATGACATCATACTCTGAATTGACGCAAAAAGGAATGAGAAATGTTTGTTTCTAAAAAGCAGTTTATCAAGTGACTGAAAAATTGACAGGGGCTAGAGATATAACCACTCCATAAATTTCTATTCGCAAAACATTCACGATCAACCAAAAGCCATTTCAAGGGTCAGTGACTAATTTACTTCTTCGACAGATGTGGTCGGTGCCAATAAATAAAGAAAGACCCGATAAGCGGTTTCTGTATTTCGTTTGGCTCCGCAAAGAGACATAATAACTGGGATTCACTCGGTGCATATTGGTCTATTGTGATTCAAACCTCATCGATACCGACTACTATATGTTACAAATAATCTACTTTCTCTCTATCTTCCTCTCTCATATAAATATGTACAATCTTTCCCATTGAAAATTCCGTAAGCCTGCACTATCGCATACAGTTAACATAAAGACATGCTTTACCTACCCTGCATGACAAAAAACGTGAAGTACAGAGACGAGGAGGAGGAAACGAGATGAAACTTGACGAGTTAGAAGTTTATGTGATGTTATTTCGGCGTTTACTAAATCGAATAAAATCTACAATGAACTTGGGAGGATGAGCACAGTTGTCAGTATGACTTAGTGTCCCCTCTGGCATGGGTGCATGCACTGATTCACTTAAAAAAGGGTGTATCCTTTCTTGAGGCAATCTGTCCCACAACAGGTCCTTCATGTGCTGGGCACTGGCTTTTGGACAAGTTGACATCCCAGCTGATCTCATACAATTTCCATTGCTGGCCTCAGGAAAACCTCAGTATCACGCAAGGCAGTTCACAGAGACCAGTTCCATTTGGCGATAGACATTGCCCTATTTGGAAATGGCACCACGATACTGTCACATGAGAGGTAGAATGTCCCTGACCTATCGTTCTGCCATCAGAGTTTCCTTGGTCACTACTATCTTTGGCCTGACATCATGCCCGATGATTCCTAACACCATAACACTAGAAGTAACACCGTTATACCTCCAAAAGTTTGGAAGACAGGGAGCTCTCTCCAAATCGCCACCACACTCGCTGATGACAGTCATCCAGTGTGGCGTCGAACCGCGATGCATCGCTGAACACAGTGCGACGCCATTCAGGAGCAGCCCATGCTTCCCGGTAGCGACATCAGACGCAGCCATTTGTGTTATTGTGCTAACGACAGCCTACGCATAGGACGGTAATTCCCTGGGCTAGTTACTGCTAGTCTCCGACCAAAAGTGCACGATGACACAGAACCTTGCAGGGAGTCTTATTTCTTGTTGTTACCGGAGGTGCAGTATGAAAAGGATGCGATATGATTGGTGCACAATAAACAATCCTTCCTTGTGGTGGTAAGATGTGGTCGAGTAGGACTTTGACGACGAGTATGCCTGCTGTCACGGTCCCATGCAGTCCACCATCGAGTCGCTGTTCACATCTGAATGCCCCACAAAACTGGACACTACACAATTCAACCAACAGATCAAATGGAGGCCCACATTGAGGCCCCTTTAAAAATCTATCAGAAGCTGACAACGGTTTCAACCACATCTACATGTTACCTCCGTGTCCTTCATAGTGTTCAGTCAACATCTGACGCTGTTCGTTGCCCTTATATATTCTGCCATGTCTGGTAAAAATTCAAAGAACAAACGATGCTAATCCACTCTGGTTACCGTTCTGTCACAACAGTTACATACACGCTGGTGGACTCTGCGTGTGCGAAGTTACATTGGCGTCTGACCATGTCTTCTGGGTGCTTCACATTTTAAGTCGGGCTGTGTACTTCACGATGCTTATGACGCCAGTGCTGTCTGTTACATAAACCATTAGAGTATAATCCATTCATCATAAGAATAAACCTGATGTAAACAAACACAAACGCAATGATTGGTCAGAAGTAGAAGCAGACGTACACAAGCTTACGCCCTTGGACGTAGGTCCTACTTATGTATTAGGTATCGTATTAACAAGTTACGTTAAATGAAACTTTAAGATTTTCTTAATCATGCTATAGCTACGTAGATTTTCTTTCAAAAATTGTGTACAAATGGCTCTGAGCACTATGGGACTTAACATCTTAGGTCGTCAGTCAATCGTGTACAGTCACAGCCTCTGCACGGTTGTGCTCTGATTGTCGCGCTGTTAATGCGCAGTATGCAAATGGTTGAGGCTGAATTCTGTTCCACAGTGAAACAAGCGCGTGGAACACAGTTAAAAAGTGCTGAGAAGTGGGCTGTTCTCAATGTTTCTCATGGGAAAAAAAATGATTGTATGGCATGTTGGCCGGGAGGCCCCATTCGGGAGAGTTCGTCCGCTGTATTGCAATAAAAACTAAACGAGCAGCGATAGAAATACACCATTTGTTGCAATATGCTTGGGACAACAGTACATTTTCAGGCGGACAAACTTTGGAAATTACAGTAGTTACAATTTTCAACAACAGATGGCGCTGCAAGTGATGTGAAAGATATAGAAGACAACGACATCTGTGTGTGCGCCATTCTGTACGTCGTCTTTCTGCTGTAAGCGTGTGCTGTTCACAACGTGCAAGTGTGCTGTGGACAACATGGTTTATTCCTTAGAACAGAGGATTTTTCTGGTGTTGGAATTCCACCGCCTAGAACACAGTGTTGTTGCAACAAGACGAAGTTTTCAACGGAGGTTTAATGTAACCAAAGGACCGAAAAGCGATACAATAAAGGATCTGTTTGAAAAATTTCAACGGACTGGGAACGTGAAGGATGAACATGTTGGAGAGGTAGTGCGACCGCGTACGGCAACCACAGAGGGCAACACGCAGCTAGTGCAGCAGTTGATCCAACAGCGGCCTCGGGTTTCCATTCGCCGTGTTGCAGCTGCGGTCCAAATGACGCCAACGTCCACGTATCGTCTCATGCGCCAGAGTTTACACCTCTATCCATACAAAATTCAAACGCGGCAACCCCTCAGCGCCGCTACCATTGCTGCACGAGAGACATTCGCTAACGATATAGTGCACAGGATTGATGACGGCGATATGCATGTGGGCAGTATTTGGTTTACTGACGAAGCTTATTTTTACCTGGACGGCTTCGTCAATAAACAGAACTGGCGCGTAAGCCCCATGTTGCAGTCCCATCGTCCCTGCATCCTCAAAAAGTACTGGTCTGGCCCGCCATTTCTTCCAAAGGAATCGTTGGCCCATTTTTCAGATCCGAAACGATTACTGCATCACGCTATCTGGACATTCTTCGTGAATTTGTGGCGGTACAAATTGCCTTAGACGACACTGCGAACACCTCGTGGTTTATGCAAGATGGTGCCCGGCCACATCGCAAGGCCGACGTCTTTAATTTCCTGAATGAATATTTCGATGATCGTGTGATTGCTTTGGGCTATCCGAAACATACAGGAGGCGGCGTGGATTGGCCTCCCTATTCGCCAGACATGAACCCCTGTGACTTATTTCTGTGGGGACACTTGAAAGACCAGGTGTACCGCCAAAATCCAGAAACAAATCAACAGCTGAAACAGTACATCTCATCTGCATGTGAAGCCATTCCGCCAGACACGTTGTCAAAGGGTTCGGGTAATTTCATTCAGAGACTACGCCATATTATTGCTACGCATGGTGGATATGTGGAAAATATCATACTATAGAGTTTCCCAGACCGCAGCGCCATCTGTTGTTGACAATTGTAACTACTGTAATTTCGAAAGTTTGTCTGCCTGAAAATGTACTGTTGTCCCAAGCATATTGCAACAAACGGTGTATTTCTATCGCTGCTCGTTTAGTTTGTATTGCCGTTTCAAATATACCGGTCATTTTTGAAACACCCTGTAACAGTTGTTTAAACTGATGAAACACAACAATTTAATTTTCAAGGCAAGAATGGAAAACCAAATCCTCTTTATTGGACTATATCCATAGTTTTGTACCACAGATGTAGATAAGTATCGTAGAAACATGAAAAACAATCATGCTCACAGCATCGACCACATCATACAAATGCTGCATTTTTACGTTTTGCTACTGTACCATTACAATATGAACCCAACAGCACTGATCTGAAGCCAAGCTGCGAGATTTGGCCCGAGAAGTAACAAGACTGTTAAGTTGCTAAACGTACTGGTACGCACGCAGATTTTTCACTCGTCACTGCCGAACGCTGGCGGGATATAGAACGGCTCGTCATAAAAGAAAAAGAGAAAATGCTGCGCCTGGTTGGCTTCGTGGATTCTGTTGCTGATAGGCTCGTTATCAACGTAGCAGGTGACAGGAGCTAAGAGATTACCAGACGACTGACCATAAGCAGTACCTTCAGTGGCTTCAATATTTAACTATACAGTGAAATCCTTCAATACTCCCTTACGCTATACACAGCTTATTCAGAAAAATTCCCCTGTGGTTAAGTCAGGAATTTTCATCGTTCTTGTTTTTAATTACAGTAGCACCGTAGCTAGCAACGATAACGTGTTGCTGTTTTCGTCTAGTCGTCTAAGGAGTGTATTGTGCGAAATTTGCAGTGTATTATTTGATTCTACTGAAAACTTAAATGACATTCGAAGCTGTATTGCTCCTCTGCTCGTCTCTTTTTACGTGTGAACTGCAGCGGGCCATGTCACTGCAGGCTAGCTGCACCAGCTGAATGGCCAGTGTTGTCCAAGTTAAATGTGCCGGTAGAGCTGTTGTCCAGTATTATCGCTAAGTCGACGTGCGCTAAACGCACAGCACAAAATGTACCCTTATTATCGACCTTGACAGTACTCGAGGCAGCTTGGCTGCGGTCCCACGTGAAACGGAAACCCAATGAGGTCCCTGAAAACGCGGAAGAATACATAGTGAAATGTTTGCATTAGATTTATTCTTATGATGAATAGATTATACCAACGGGACGCATGTGTCTCATGAAGGAGAATGTTGAGATCAGTGGCACAAAAGTGAATCCAGAAGCGACAGGCTGTCATCCCATCAGTTCAGAGCGCAACTCAAGACTTTTGGTTTGAAACAGTACCCACAGATGTAAATACCTGCGTTGTTTTGAGGAGGAAAACAGCTTTTTACACGTGTGGGTTAACTATTGTCGTTTTCCTTGTACACAGATTTACGTACGTTTCGTGCTTCTTTGTGTTTATTTATTTACTATTAAGCTTTATGCATCATCACATAGCACAATCGAAACCCAGTAACTAAGATATCTTGTGATGCTGTAACTGGATACACGTATGATCTCAACGTTTATGTGGGTCAACAATCAGGACAAATCCTTCCATAGTAGAACACACTTAGGGAGAGTGCTGTCTTGATACTGTCAAATACAATCAGAAACCAAGATGCCATACTTGTTTCTGACAGATTCACTTTTCAGTTTACTAAATACTATCAGATTTCCTTCGGTGGACATTGTCATCAGGTCCTTAAAAAAACATGTCAATGTCCAAAGGGAAACTGATAAGAGAAGAGTTGAATTTCTTGCGAACTCACAACAAGCATCAGTAGCAAGATAGCACTGTTATTTCTGACCGGTAAATTGATGTGTATGACACTGATCGACGCTTCAACAAATAGTTGAAGACCCTATTCTACAAATTAGTGGGGTCTGTTATCAGTGCCTAGATGCTGTTTGCTGAAATCTCCAAAAATAATCACAAATTGCTGCGGTTTGTAGTCACACTTTTTGGAAAAATGACGACAATTGGGAACACATTCTTCAAGTGAAACGAAATAGGAGTATAGGTAGGCCATCAAAGATAGAAAAACGTATTCTAAATGTAGATGATCACTTGTGAATCCAGGGTTGTATTAGCAGACAGTGTTCAAGATGTGCACCAAATAAGATTGAAAAAAAAAGTTTATACAGTGCGGCAGAAACGATTGTAGAAACAATGTGTTACGTCCCGTCACACATAAATAAGATGTAATTTGTATTTACGTTCGTTGTTTGTATCCATTTTTCTTCAATATAAACTATTGTGTGCACATTCCCTAGCTAGAATAGCGATGGGACATATAGTCACCCCCTCTCAGGAAGAACAATGGGACATGTATGTCCCACCTGCCCAAAATTGAACCCCCCCCCCCCCCCCCCCCCAATTTTCATCTGACTTTAACGAAGACGAAACTCTAGAAAGACTATCAAACGTGTATGCAATGAAAAGAAATCCTGAATAAGAAATTGAAGAATAGTGGTTCAAGCTATAAATGCTTACCTACGAGGTAATGGTGTGTAGGTCCAATTTGCGCTCACAACTTAACAGCAGAAAGGCCAACGAGAAATTAAGTCCCACAATGAAGTTTTAAACTGTCCCTCACCGCCAATTGTTCTAGGATGCGGATGAGTGTTCGTGACTTTTAATATTTCTTGGCTTAGCTCATGTTGACTTAAAAGCCACTTCCGACAGTTCCATAGCTTTCAAGGAAAAAACAAGAAATACCGGGAACCACCGACCTGACACTTTCGTCCCGTTGTATTAACTATGCGCCACCCATTGCTGCTGCAGCGCAGATCTGAAACTGTAACTGCGCTGTCTTTCACGGAATAAAACTTCATAGAGACAGTGCAAACAAGTGCTGTGAAGTAGTGGAACATCGCTCATTGCCGCGCTCTCACGGATGAGCAAATGTTAGTTTTGGTAAATGACACTGAAGAAGTAGAATCCAAAGAAGAATATGTACATTACGTCGTATTTCAACTTATTCTGGTTATGATGTAAAACTAAGTACAGCAGGGAGCCCGGATGAACCAGATGTGAGCGACTAAGATGCTGATGAATCTACATGTATACATAGTAATGGAAATGATAAGAAAGAAAACGTTTCTGAGGCAGTATATTTTTTTGTGTTTTCATTGTAGCTGTGTTCTTTCCATGAATAACGCTCATTTCACTCCTCATCCGAAGTGCAACCACGACCTCGCGGTAATACAAAAGACAGTAGAGAGGGTTCTACCACAATGATTCGTTGTACAACCAGAGCCGCTACAGTTGACATTTTTCAAAATCACAATAATGTACAGAGTATAATTAGAGCTAAATGATGCCAAATTTAGCCATTCAGGTGCTAAACGTCGTCGTAATTCAGCTAAAAGATGTTTTCTGAGTAATCTGGTTCTGGGCACAGACTGACGCTCGTGATGGGCTAAAATGGAAGTAGTTCCTATTAATATTAGAGCTCGTAGGTGAAGCGGAAAGTAAAGTTTTCTTCTGGAGGATTTTGGTCCTTCTCTATATGCATAAAGGGTCGTCAGAGATTTTTCCGTAGGATTCTTGGCGCTTGTATAGTGAGACATTTGTTCTCAAAAACAGTCAAAAATGCTCTTAGACAAAGTCCCTTACAGTGCTAGAAGATGAAGAATGTTCCTTACTGCTGGAAAAGCTGGATGCATTTCTTGCTATTCTGTGTGTTAGGATTACCACTGAATCCAAAGGAATAGACGTGGACCTTCTTTGGTTACACAAGAGGAGAATACAATTTTATAAGCCTGAGATGTCACATAATAGCTTCAGGAAAAACATGATTTTCCTAGTTTTTGGTAGGCACGGTCTGAACGATTAAAAAATGAAAGTTTGGTTTCATGCCGCATGTATAGGAGAGAATGGCGACAAACTGTCAAATTATTCATGGCCCATACATCTGGATCAATAAGCAGTTCCTTCCTAGTTTTAAATGTCGGTTCACTCACATCATTGCTACAAAGCCTAATAAGTAAGGGCATAATATGGGATGGCTGTCAATAAAGATTGTCAGTATACGCTGAATGATGGCAAAGATGAAACTCATCCTGGTGGTGAACGTAATTATCTAGTATGACTGTACTTAATGTCTTGAACTAAAACAAGATACCTAACCATTAGAGTGACTGCCTATTACAGGAAACTCGTCCTCTAGAAAGATAAAGGCTAAGAGTTAGCTCAGAACGCATCGAATAGAGATGGGACGCGGTTTTAGGGGTTTCGAAAAATGTGGTGGTTCTAGTGATCAGACAGCATCTGTAATATTGAGACATTGCTTCTTTTGTAGCAGAAGGCTGCAGTGACGAATACTTCTAGCATTCGTGGCTGGTCTCTGTCCAACCCACGGCCGATTTACGCAGTGTTAAAAAGACGTATGTAGGTAACTTATTTAGACGTAATTGAGAGGAAGTGGAGCTGCCTTCTTTTTTTCGCAACTGGATACCGTCAGTTTACCTTCTTCCACAGTATGCATGTGGCACTCATGCTCTTGTGCTTTCAAACATATACTTCTAACGCGTGCTCAACTTAACAATCGGTTAATACTAAGAAAAAATCAAGGCTCCAGTCATTGTTGTGTATGGTGAAAGTACGATCATGTTATTCATAGAGGTTATTTATTGTTAGTAATCCCATTTCATAGTTGCTGGACTCTTTTAATGCTCTCTGACATAGCATAATTAGATTTATTTACTACTCACCTGCCCTAGTACAATATAATCGCGAGAAGCTGCTGGAGAAGATTTACCTGGCAAAAAATGTCAAATGTCAACTCACTCACGTCAGAATATGGTATATTTATTTGTATCAAAATTTTCGAACCTAGGTGTAGCCTATGGAACATAAAGCGACAGCAATTCAGAAGGACTGTTTACATAGAATGTATTATAATACAATTTGATAGTAACAATTACGAGCGACTTATTTACATCTTTTTCATTCGGTTAGCACGTACCAGAAACCCACATCCTGATTCTTTAATGAATGAGACTCCCACTTATTAAATACCGAAAGAATGTGGTAAGCGATAAGCGATAAGCGTTTTCCTTTCATTACTTTGTGGATGGTGTCAGCGAGACTAAGCTTTGAAAACGTTTCGTATTATGTGTACAGTTTGTTGGAAGTTGCTATGTGCCTATATTTGCAAGTACTGGATGAATATAGTCTGGGTGATTTGCGCACTGACCTATTTACAGTCTCTAATTTTAGTACTTCACCTATTATACTAAATGTTTAATGTAGGATTATATATCTTGTTGTTGTTGTGGTCTTCATTCCGGAGACTGGTTTGATGCAGCTCATCATGCTACTCTATCCTGTGCAAGCTTCTTCATCTCCAAGTAACTACTGCACCACACATCCTTGGGAATTTGCTTAGTGTATTCATCTCTTGGTCTCCCTCTACGATTTTTACCCTCCCCGCTGCCCTCCAATACTAAATTGGTAATCCCTTAATTCCTCAGAACATGTCCTACCAAACGATCCCTTCTTTTAGTCAAGTTGTGCCACAGATTACCCTTCTCCCCAATTCTGTTCAGCACCTCCTCATTAGTTACGTGATCTACCCAAGTAATATATCTTACTGAGCAGTTTACGACAGTATTTCAAATTTTTCAATTCGATCAGTAATTATATGACGTATTTAAAATGAAATTTTTGTTGCCCATGAAAGCCGTTAGATGGGCATTTGGCAACTGGAATTCGATGACCAGCTGACTATTTGGGACACAACACTGCATTTTTTTTTTCAGTATGCTTCAGTGCTGCAGAGCGTCTCGTATCGCCACAATTGCTCAACAAGACTGACGCAGATTACAGTTGCCTTCATACGCCTGAATAACTCACCAACTATTTGTCGTACGTCCAATGAACTCTTATCCAGGTTCCAACGTATAAAAAAAATTCAAATATGTCCTTCCGATAAAACTAATTTTCGGCCCCACTCCCTACAAAATTCAATACATGGAAATCCAGACAACTATTAAATTAGCTTTCAATCTTCATTAAACATTTATAAACTTTGCACATTAAAAAGAAGAAGCGAATTTGATGACCTGAACTCCACTCACAATCAGTTCAGTTTCATTAATATAAGTTTACGAATCATCGGTACAATAAAGGTCTCACAGAACGAACTGGAACAATATGTGGAAGTTGCTCTAAGAGTGGATGGCCTTCGGCGCGATATGGCTTGCGACGAGATATTTGACAGCGCAACCCATCTTCGAAGGCGTCACACATTCTCCCCGTGACCAGTCGTAACGTGAACATAGAATAATTTCTATAGCCACATAAAATACACATATACAACTCAAACCGTAATAACTTGAGTAAAATGTGTCTAACACATATTAGGTATGTTATAGGTTTCGAATTTAACCTATCACACTGGGCCAGAGTCTGGTGACCAGGAATCTTAAGGCATCAACTCTTCGGCCTCTTTGCTGGCAAAATGTTAACGGTGAAAATGTCATCCACCACCAGGATTCGAATCGCCAACTTCTAAATCGAAATCCAGCACACATGGGTGGGTTAGTAACCACGGCTCCGGCAGATTGTACTGATTGCTTAAGAAATGAGGACAGGTGGCTCACTACATAAGTCGCAAATAAGTGGTGAAGAAATGGATCCTCGTTCTTCAAACCACCATGTGCTTCTCCAATCAAGTGCAACACGAAGAGAGCCGAAAATGAAAGACAGTCATCTTTGGAACATGTGTGTTTTGGGTCAAAAACGTTCAGTAATTGTGACCCTAGTGAAATAAACACCCAAAAAATAGTTATAAAGCTGGAAGAGAAATTAAAAATATAAGAACAACGACCGGGCTACACAATTTGGGGATTGAATGTAAAACGATGACCGGGTGAGATGAGGTGGGGTTGTCAGGAATTCATTTCAAAAGAACATTCATGGAACTGTGATCTATGATCAAAGAGGATAATCTAAACCAGCGTACAAAATAACCAAGTCAGTAACCGACACTGTGGAAGCTCGTATTCCGAAATACACTCAGTACGACAGCAACTGTTCCACAAAAAGGTCACAGAAAAAGTATCCCGGTCCCCTGCCTTAAGACAACAATTGTGTGTACAGCGTATGTTAACAGACTTTAAGAAATATAATACTGGTTATGAGAGCATAGCAAGGGAACACCTCTTCTGAAAGATGTTCACTGAAGAGCTCAATCATTCTTTCTATTTCCCAAGTAAAGACACATGTAACGACTGTGAATAATTTAGAAGTGTCTGGACGATGTCTCATTCGGAAGAGGCTGTACAAAAGAATGGTGACAAGAAAGGAGCCAAATCAGATAATACAAAGATGGCAATCAGTACGGCCCTCGAGAAATACATTCTGAGACCGTGTCTCACTAAGCCCAGTCCTATCATATGCACTAGCTCCTGACTTTTAACTTAACTACTCACAATGCAGCATCCAACCGTGACTGTTCCATGATTTGAGACTGGTGGAAGAGTTGGCAATAAAATAGCTCCCTAGTGTTCATATTGGCTGAAGATCATCTTGAACACAAAACAAAGAATCTAATGATTTGGTCTAATGATTGCACTGACCAAACTGGAAAAATATAAACTGCAACCTTGTAAGCTTATTCTTGCTCAATCTCATAACCTGAAACTACTTCTTGATAAATATCTCCTCGAAGGCAACATACGTGAAGGGAAAAGTAAATGGTCAAGATAATATCATCATAAATATACATTGTCATGCTCCATTATGACATTGCATTGAAGAATATAAATTAAACGGGTAGAGGCACTCTGTTAGAATAACGTTTTATTACATACAGGACCGATCTGAAAAGCAGAGTCTAGTATCAATTAGGATAACCAGTATCATTATATTTTCAGTGCAGATAGTCAACAGGGCCATTAGGAATTTTGTTTGTTTCAACGTATTTTCGTTTTATTTTAATTGTTTGATGTTCGTTGTACATATACAGCCAACACGTCACGACGTTTAAGGAAAACGCCAATAAATTAAAAGAAAATAAAAATACATTGAAGCAGATTTAAATTTCAATACAGTTTCAGTGTAATTTATTTCAACGCATTTTATTAAATGAAAACCGGTATATAGCTTACGTTCTACACCATTTATTTATTGAGTTAACCGGTTTTGGGCTTACAAGGTCATCATCAGATTTTAATCTAAGTCCGTCTACAAAGAAGTTCGGATTTTTGTAAACAACTTGGGAATAGATATTACACATCTAGACTGAGGCACAAACACACAGAATGTTATCTTTGACAGTGTGGTGGTAATGCAATTTAAAGGTGAAAAGTCGAACAAAATATAAATATAAAGGGAGCAAACAGGAAAGACATTAACACCATGTTCGAAAACTGTGCCTACATAACAGTTTACAATGAATGAATACAGGAACATGTAGGAATATGAAGTAACAAAAAGTGAATGTCATCTTTGACAGTGCCATGGTTATGCAACTTAAAAGGCAAAAAGTTGAACAATAAATAAATATGAAGGGAGCAAACAGGAAAAACATTTAACCGATATTCGAAAACCGTGTCTATATAACAGATTACATTAAATAAACGAACCATATAAAATTAATACATGACGAGATTACTTCAACAGTTATTAAACATGTAAAATGATAGAGAAACCAATTAAGAAAAGAATTAATAGTTGTTAAAAACAGAATACATGGAGTACGTAAAGAACTGCAATAAAATAAACAGAAATAAATAAATACAGGAAAACGGAAGAATATGAAAGAACAGACAGTGTGCGAAGTAATGTGATGTTTAGAAGAGCAGAAATTTTAAGCTGCGTTTGATCATATAAGATTAAATCAAAACTATGGGCTAAATGTTTGTTGATTCCCACGGTACTCCAACAGATTGAGTTTTTCGCTTGTTGTTTGCTAACTGAAGGACACTGTAGATCCAAAATAAAAATGTTCCTGTGTTTAAAGTCATTATAAAACACAAATATTCTCTATCAGTTTCACTTGGATCGGAAGATTATAAAAACAATTTTTTACAGTATGAACGTAAACCACTGCTGATAGAAGGAGCTGCCCATAGCTTAACACACATTGTAGACTTAGAAAAGAACAAGTGTTATTCTAGGAGACATAAGTAAATGAACGAAATGGACAAGTTATGAGAAGAGAAGCAATCTGTAGCGTACTCATGCTGTTAACACAGCACACAGAGAAATGTGTGCCCATGAAACAAGCGCAAAAAGACGTTTTCCAAAGCGTAAACACTGAGGCACATTTCTCAAAGTACACAGAAAACGCATTAAGCCTCACTGCCATTAATTCTGATATGAAAGTATTTGTTGCTGCCGCTCCACGCTAGGCCCATTCATTTTTTGTATTTTCTTTTCCATTATCATCTCCGTTTATTTGAAATAAAGCCAGTTCGAATCAATATGAACTTCTGTCGTAACAAAGAGGCTACTGTTTGCAATGCTGCAGACATCGCAGTTCCCTCCAAAACTCGGCGCAGGAACCAGACGTTTCTTTGGCCGGAACGTTAACTGACGTACCCACTCAGTGAGATCGGCACGCAGCTGCAAAAAGAACATTAATTGCTTCTTTACGCTATTTCCTTCCGTTATCAATCTTCAGAAGTATGGAAAAAATGGAAGAAACCGATCTCGGGGAATATCCCTTTGGATTACCGTATATGAAATCTTTAAGAAATTACAATGATACAAAACAAAAACGATAATTAATGATGTTTTGGTGTTATCTATGATAACAGAAACCGGTCACCACCAAAAGGAAGAAACCAGTTGCTATTTACATTGACAAATTTGTTCGAACACAAAGAATAGTCGCTGAAATTCTACAGTGTTTGCAAAATTTGTACCAAATTGATCCACTTCAAATCCTAGTTCTATTTTATATTTTAATCCTTTTTATTGTTCCGTATCTTAATCGATGGAAACGCCACCCTAACAGGAGCGTTTCATTGCCCGTCTGTCTGTCTGTCTGTGTGTCTTGACTGTTGAGACCACTTTTTCTCGGGAACGGGTTTGCGTATGAAGTGTAAATTAATGTCAGTTACTAAGGTCTATGGTCTCTTGGCGCTAAAAAAATTTGAGCTTCTAAATCAATGTAGCAAAAAACTAAGGCTATTTATACCACATATTTTGACACTTCCCATTGACCTAGAATCATGAAATTTGACGAAAAATTCGGTTTCACAATACAGCTAAGGGGAAAATCCAAAAGTTGTTAATCTGTAACCGTTACACACGAAAAAAATATTTTTTGTCACTTGTTATCCGCCTGTCCGTCTGTCCGTCTGTTAACATACCTTCCTCTCAGAAATTACAATAGTAAATGGGAAATTATACACAAAATTTAAACTTAATATATTCCTTTAATTCCTAGGATCAATGTCTTGCCAATATCGATAACGGTAACTGCCAAAAATCGTCGAGTTTGTCGACTCCTGAGTTGGATGAACTTCCTATATACATAATAAAATTAGTACACAACTTTCAAAGAGCGAATCCTACTCACGCTTGTCCATTTTTAAAAAAATTAAGGATGACGTAAAAAGAGTGTGAAAAAACCTATACAGTTGAATTTCTGACTGGCTGAGAAAGACAAATATTGTCCAAAGTAGTTTGAGGCTTGCTGCTGGTCGTCAGTCATGTGACATTATTTCTACTGGCCATCTGTCAGTAACATTGAGGTGAGCCATCAAAGGCTGCAGAAGATATTTCCCCGTCTCGAGGCAAAATACAGAACTGTATGTATCCTGTGCACGGAAGGAACCAATTCTGCTATTGTCGAACATTGTATCTCCATCGGAAATTTAGTGGAGTACGATAGAACAACCGTTTTGCCCACAACAACGTTTTGGTATCGCGTTGTTAAAGACTCTGAGAAATTCGCAAGGCGGAAAATCTGATGACCCGTCGTAGCAGGTAACGTTTGGGAAATGCATGGAACTCCGCCATTTGCACGACTTGCTCCAAACAAAGACGCCGATGGACACGGCGAGAAATAGCCTCGCGGAGAACAGCTGACTACCAGCGACTGAGATGCCCGCCAGATGGTGTGGTCAGTCGGCGACCACCATCAAGGGAAGTCTTAGGCGTCATTGAATACGTACACCGTATATACTGTGCATGCCATCGAGTTTATTTTGTATTCACTCAAACATTTACTCACTCACTCACACTAGGATTCATTTTTTTGCCTAGGGCATACCCCCTTAATACCAAAATAAATATCTACTTGAGAAAATAATAAAAAATACATGTTGTAGCCCGTAATGAAGAATTATAGAGAACACAGGTCAAATATAATAATAACAGTGTAATATGTAAGGTGCGATCAAAAAAATCATTCAGCCCACAGTCAGTATGCCTGTCAAGCACAATCGCCGTGAGCATCGATGTACCAGTTGGAGATACCCGTTTGGTAAAACACGGTGTCCTGCTGCGTCAAGAAATCCGTAATTGCTGCTGCACAGCCTCATCTGACAGAAATCGTCGACCCTTCAAGGCCTTCGTTAAGGAACCGAAGGCTTGATAATGGCACAGAGCGGATCAGGACTATAGGTGGGGTGTGCCTGTATCTTCCTCATGAAATACCTAATTTCTGCTTCGCCACACTTGTGATACGGGGATGCGCGTTTTCATGCAACAGCGGCACCCCTTGGCACCCCATTCCACAGTGGTGGTTTTCGACAGTGTTGTGTACATACAGGGTGTTTCAAAAATGACCGGTATATTTGAAACGGCAATACAAACTAAACGAGCAGCGATAGAAATACACCGTTTGTTGCAATATGCTTGGGACAACAGTACATTTTCAGGCAGACAAACTTTCGAAATTACAGTAGTTACAATTGTCAACAACAGATGGCGCTGCGGTCTGGGAAACTTTATAGTATGATATTTTCCACATATCCACCATGCGTAGCAATAATATGGCGTAGTCTCTGAATGAAATTATCCGAAACCTTTGACAACGTGTCTGGCGGAATGGCTTCACATGCAGATGAGATGTACTGCTTCAGCTGTTCAATTGTTTCTGGATTCTGGCAGTACACCTGGTCTTTCAAGTGTCCCCACAGAAAGAAGTCACAGGGGCTCGTGTCTGGCGAATAGGGAGGCCAGTCCACACCGCCTCCTGTATGTTTCGGATAGCCCAAAGCAATCACACGATCATCGAAATATTCATTCAGGAAATTAATGACGTCGCCCATGCGATGTGGCCGGGCACCATCTTGCATAAACCACGAGGTGTTCGCAGTGTCGTCTAAGGCAATTTGTACCGCCACAAATTCACGAAGAATGTCCAGATAGCGTGATGCAGTAATCGTTTCGGATCTGAAAAATGGGCCAACGATTCCTTTGGAAGAAATGGCGGGCCAGACCAGTACTTTTTGAGGATGCAGGGACGATGGGACTGCAACATGGGGCTTACGCGCCAGTTCTGTTTATTGACGAAGCCGTCCAGGTGAAAATAAGCTTCGTCAGTAAACCAAATACTGCCCACATGCATAACGCCGTCATCAATCCTGTGCACTACATCGTTAGCGAATGTCTCTCGTGCAGCAATGGTAGCGGCGCTGAGGGGTTGCCGTGTTTGAATTTTGTATGGATAGAAGTGTAAACTCTGGCGCATGAGACGATACGTGGACGTTGGCGTCATTTGGACCGCAGCTGCAACATAGCGAACAGAAACCCGAGGCCCGCTGTTGGATCACCTGCTGCACTAGCTGCGTGTTGCCCTCTGTGGTTGCCGTACGCGGTCGCCCTACCTTTCCAGCACGTTCATCCGTCACGTTTCCAGTCCATTGAAATTTTTCAAACAGATCCTTTATTGTATCGCTTTTCGGTCGTTTGGTTACATTAAACCTCCGTTGAAAACTTCGTCTTGTTACAACAACACTGTGTTCTAGGCAGTGGAAATTCCAACACCAGAAAAATCCTCTGTTCTAAGGAATAAACCATGTTGTCCACAGCACACTTGCACGTTGTGAACAGCACACGCTTACAGCAGAAAGACGACGTACAGAATGGCGCACCCACAGACTGCGTTGTCTTCTGTATCTTTCACATCACTTGCAGCACCATCTGTTGTTGAAAATTGTAACTACTGTAATTTCGAAAGTTTGTCCGCCTGAAAATGTACTGCTGTCCCAAGTATATTGCAACAAACGGTGTATTTCTATCGCTCATCGTTTAGTTTTTATTGCCGTTTCAAATATACCGGTCATTTTTGAAACACCCTGTAGTTCCACGTAGTCAGTGCGTACACAACTTCACACTAGAGCGCGCCCCGCTAAGCACAACAACACAGACGCAGCGCTCGTCCGTCTCCGCACTACGAGATGGCCTGACATAGAGACGGACCAAATTCTGCTTCCGCCGATCCGCGTATTAATATGTAATGCAGCCAATGAGATTGCTGCTAATGTAGAACCTTTTCTCCTCGCGGATCACACTCGTGCAGTGCTTCATTAACGTGCGAGGTATTATAACGAGTGTACAGACATCTGCAATTGTCTGCACCTGTCTGTAAGAGCTCTACATTTGTCTTTACCAGTCTGCAGTCACGTTACAGTGTGCGCCTAATAAGATTACTATATTCCTGTTCATAGCCATGAAGATAAATGTATAGACACTTTTGTCAAGTATCAGAGATATATGTAAGAATAAGATTAAATTATCAATACCGAAGGAAATTCGGATTGTCAATTGTAAACAGCATCCAGAATCAGGTTACGAATGTCTATCCTTGTTATTATTTTTTTTAATAAATGTATGTGAAAATTAATCAAGTTCTGTTTAAAGTTGGTCACCGTCAATCTGCTACTCTATGCGTGCTAGTGTTATTTCTATCGTCTGACCTAACGGCAGAAGATAAACACGCCACGATAAGTCCACGAGACATATTGCTGACACTCGCCTACTTCGTTAGAGCGACAAGTCAAATAATCTGATGGTCTATGTACTGAAGATCTTACAGTACGCACACCACAGACAGATATGCTCTTCTACAGATATTCTTTATTCTCTGATGGATGTCTAGCGGTGTTTGACCTCCGGCAGCCATGAACAGAACAACAGCACGTTGGTCCTGTTTCGACGCATCTGGTAATACGTCACCATAGTTTACGTTTCCGCATTTACCGCATGCACATCGAAAAGACTCGAATGGCACCGTAATCCCCTGCCTACATGTCGATGCTTATACATCCGAATCGGAGTTGCACTATGTTGCATATAGGTTGTAGCAAAACCCTCAAACGGAAGCTTCTTGACACGCCTTATAGTATAATGGGGTATGTCGCATATTTGCGACAACAGGCACTAGGAACTCGAATGCTTACAACAGTTACTTTAGAAAACCTCCTTATTTGATACTTTAACTATACATAGGATTTTCATCATTAAAAATGAAAAATACGCGTAGCACATATTTTAAATAATTATATGTGATACAGTACAACCTTATTTACGAAATTCTCGGAAATAGTTTATTCTCTTGTTTAGGCACGTTACACTTACTACACATTAATACTGTTTGTCTATTACAGTTTGGTCTTTCACACCTTTGCCTTCTGCCTGTTACATGAGGCCAATGATCTACTGTGTCAAATCCAGCATAGATATATGGAAGCCTGACGCTTCTTGTGCAGTAGCTCTGAATCCATACTGGCTGTCATGTTCTTTCCCTGCTTGCAGAGTGCCTCTGTTCTTCTGGATTTCAATGCGAGTAGGTCACGTAGTTTATTACGGACAGTTATGAAATTACAATGAAATGAATACCCTTAACTGCTTACAGGCGTTGATATAAGTCAACGGGGACAATTGAAAATGAGTGCCCCGACTGGATCTCGAACCTGGGATCTCCTTCTAACATGGCAGACGCTCTATCCATCTGAGCCACCTAGGACACAGAGGATAATGCGACTGCAGGGAGTTATCTCTGTCACGCCTCCCGCCAGACCCACATTCGCAACTTATTGGCCCGCATTATATTCATAGTGCCCCTGCTCATCATACACATTACTCGCGGCATTTTGCCGATTCCCGTAAGAGTTCGGGCACTGTTTGTGCATCTGCGCGAAGAAGATGGTCAAATGGCCGGTTAGAGTTAACCACATATATATGTAATTACGAAATTGCCACAGTCCCTCTCTGCGGATGGTATACGAATTTAGAAATTTCCATTTTTACTTCAAGAAATATAAGACCTCGGGAGTCCATCGCTAATTTTAAAAAAAAGCTTGAGAGCTTTAGCAATTCATCAGAATTTCCTTATCACGATAGAAGTGAAATGTAATCTGTCAAATCACCGTTACGGTTTTGGGACCTTGTAAGAAATTGCTCTATATATACATCGATAATGAATACAATTGGCAACTGAAGTATTCTGGGGCTAAAAATCAACGGAAAGGTTTATTTTACTTCACTTGATTTCACGTCTTGTATTCGTCCACAAAGGTACTCAAACGCATGATGGTGTGTACTTTACACAGGCAGTATCTCCGAATTCACTTGCGCTTGCAGTTGGTTCATTACATCAACGTAAGTTTTGCGTCAAGTCACAAATTCTACAGAACAAACAAATAATTTTCAGAATCGAACTTACCTCTGTACCTAGATGTGATTTTCCAAATAGTGACGCCAATTTCTCGTATGCATGTTATGAACAAAGGTGTGAACAGCAAGTCACTCTAGAAGTATCCGAAACACTCGGGAGACGAAAGCACAAGTCATAAGCGTTGGTAACTGCATTTGGAATTTACACATACCGTCACTGGCACTGAAAAATAATTAACTTTCCATTTACTGGAGTTGCTTCGGTACGATGCGATTTTACGAGGTTCGGCATGAAGAGAATATTGTCCCTGAATTAAATTAAAAGTAGTTCCCATCCCCCGGCTGCGATCAGGTTTTCGGAAGGTTTTCCTTGGCTACAAGCCAAATAATGGAAATGGTCTCACAAATGTTCCCACTTGTCAGTCGCTTTGTCCCACAACGATCTAGCCTGGAGGTAGTAAATGTGTGAAACAGTAGAGAATTTTGTTCTGATGTCTGTTTGTTCATTCAGCATGGGTGATGCTTGTTCTCTGAAGGCGCTATGAACTTCAGTTTCTTCTAGAGCGTCCATTAATCTGCCTTTCTCTACCCTAGAGATTCCTGAATGCTGCTTGTTTTGTGACTGTAGTTTCGTAGCTGTGCACTGAATGGAGGTTTACAGTGATCACTTTTATTTTATTGGAGATTTACAGTGTTCGCTTATGTTTGTGTCTGTCTGAATCTAGTGGAGACACGTCTAGCTGTTTGCCCCATATTGAAACTTTCCATTCACGACATTTCACTTTATACATTGGTCTGTTTTGAAGGTGGTGCGTCTTACGATTGCCCCGACTTTGTTGCTCGTGCAGAATCCGATTCGTACATTAGTTTTACGAAAATTATCGGCTGTTCTGTCTGTTCTTTGACGTATGTATTACGAAGTTATCTCTGTCTAACGTAAATCTAGATGTCAAAATTTACGAATGTTACCAAACTACAAAACTGGTTGTATTTACTGCAATTCCCACTTTACATTGTTCTCATTAGGTTCTATTATGGCTTCTAGATGCTTGAAAATGGAATAAAGCCGGAATCACAATCGCAATGTAAAACACTAACAGCTGAAAGGGAAATGACTTCATTTAAAAAAGAAATTATTGAAGCTATGGACCCATATTACAAGAAATTAATAAAAAAATTACTGTCTGGAAGACCAGAGAGCAAAATTCTGCAGTGTGTAACGTTAGAGAGACGTGTTACACGAGATTAAAAGTTGTGGTCTACAGCGGGACGACGCTTGCATTGGAAGAGGATTGCTGCTGAAGGCCATTCGGAGGCTCAAAGCTCGCCATGCAATGGCAGGTAGGCGGCGAGCTGACTCATAAGTGTTGCCCGGGACTGCCGATCTGCTCAGCGTCCTCGGCTATATGGGTGCGGTGAATCACGGCCCACTGAGATGCCCTACGATGCCGTCAGCACCGTCGTGTGGAAAGGAGGCAGTGGCAGACACTGACAAGGCTACTACAACGAGGCAGCAGCGGTTTTTAACATACCTTGACTCATCCGAACCTCCAAACAGAATAGCACTCACGGCGCCACGTGTTGTTCTTCAACTACACTGAAGTGCCTCGCCAAGTGTTCTCCCTGTCATCGAGAGAGGTGGTGCCGTGACTGATTGGCTCACTGGACTTGCATCTGGCTGGACGATGGGTCAAATCCGTGTACGGCCATCCATGTTTTGGTGTTCTGTGATTTCCCTAAATTACTCCAGGTGGATGCCGGGGTGTCTGCAGTGTCTTTCCTTCCCCATTCTTTTGAAATCAAAGCTTGTGTGCCGTCCTAAGGACCTCACTGTTGATGGGGCTTTAATCTTCCATCCTTTTATCTCTTGTTATGCTTTCCATGTGCGTTTTCCAGCCAATATAGTATTATCCAAGAAAACTCAAGGCTTAACAATGGTCAACAGATACCACAGCAGTAGTCAACAGACTTCACAGGAATCATAATTACACAGTCCCGTCACATTAATGTGACCTCCTGTCAAAAGTGTGAATAGCTACCTCCCACAGGGCAGACGTGCAGGAAGAGAGTGATTGACGTTCTGGAAGGTACCAGCAGACATATGGAGTCATGCCGACTCCAGCGCTGTGGCCAGCTGCACTAGATTTCTCGGTTGAGGATATGTGGAGTGAACAGCCCCATCGAGAGAGTCCGAAACATTTTCCATGATGTTTAAATTCTTTGTGTTTGGTGCCCAGGTTCTATTGGGTTTCAATTCTGCATGTTTGGTGCCCAGGGTGCTCCTTGAACACTGCGAGGTGTAAGACATGTAGCACAGTCCTGCTAGTTGGTGCCATCATGCCAAGGAAAAAAAACAGACTGCTTGTAGCAGCAGACATGGTTCTCAAGCATAGATGCGTACTCGTGTTGATCCACTGTGACTTCCAGAATAACGAGATTACTCTGGGAATGCCAGGCCACGAAAGCATTCCCCAACCCCTAACGCTCCCTCCTCCTGTCTGGACCCTTCCGACGACTGTTGCAGGGGCGTGCATGCCAACGGCCATCTGTCCGATGGACCATAAAACATGAAACACCTGAAAAGGTCCGGATAGTGCATGTTCTGTCTACTTATCTGACAATCATGCTAAGACACTGCTTTGACCATATGCCCCACGGATCGGAACAAAACTATGTTAGGTTAAGCAAATGACTCAATTCTGAAGAACTGATTCACTACGGTTGTTATACGCACCATGGAGAGAAATTAATATAGACAAATAAAAATCGTAGACGTCACAAACATGTGTGATTAACAAAAATAACTGAAAAAAACTTTAAAAGTAGCCGAATTACAAGTTTATTTTATTCGTAGCTGTTTATCGAGTTAATTCGTCAAAAGTAGCACATTACGCTGCATCCTTGTTGAGAGAGTAAATACTGTGTCGTGTACATTTGTGAATTTCATTACGTTTCGCAGGCAGGCATCAATGCGAGTGATTAAATAAACCAACACAAAAAATTGTTCTGTGAAATAAAACAACACGCTGAATTTGCGTAAACAGTCGTTTCTGCTACACAGCCTGATTGGCTATGCTGAAATGTAATCACATTTTCGCAGTTCATTCACAAACAAAGCTGGACGTGCACCAATAGTAATCTGGTCTGGCAGCCGTTCCTTCAAAGCCGAAGAGATGAAAACCCCCCTCAGTCACTGCACTATGTCGCACACTCTCTTGCTGCGTGTTGTGTTGACAGTGTGACGCGCTATTCTAGAAGCTTTGAGTTATTTATCTTTCTTAAAAACAGAAACCTGGTTGGAGGACAGTAAAAAAAGTTCACTTTTCCGATTTCACTTGTTTGTGCCGTTGGTTTATTACAGCAACAAGTGATTTGCTTTTTCCGCCATGAGAGCTGACTGAACAAGAATTTTACTAGGACGAACATCACCGGATGGTAATTATTCCTTCCTATTCATGTTACTGGCTGCCTGCGCCACGCTTCGGTCCGGAACCGCGCGGCTGCTACCGTCGCAGGTTCGAATTCTGCCTCTAGCACGGATGTGTGTGATTTCCTTAGCTTGGTTAGGTTTAAGTCTGAAACGTCCCCTTAGAAAAATTATAAAATGACTGTGCTAGTAAACTTTTAAGTTATTTCATACGAAGACAGCTGAGTAAAACTGTACTCAGGTATTTCTCTCTTTACTTATTCTGATCATCACTAAACTGACACACAATATTTTTTTTAGCGCGACGCAGTCTGACTTTCAATAATCACTACAAAAGAATGGCCCTGACTGACAATAACCTATACCTTTCATGAATCACTTACCTCAAAAAATTCTTCGTTACTCGAACTACTGCAATACAGCGAGAGCCAATACTGCCAGCTAAATAAAAGATTCTAACTACTGAAGGCACTAACTACTGATAGGCATAGTTAGCAAATGAAAGATTTTGATAGAAAACTAACAATGTATTTACCTTAATAACGTTCAAAAGTCATCATGTATCTATATCCATCAGTTCATGACATCCATCTTTACAAATTTCCTTTTTCTGGCGGACACACGTCCAGATTGTCCGTTTATAGCAACCTCTCAAAACTCTGGCATCTATCTCTTCACATCCACCACAGATGGCGGCTCACCTCCACCTGCCCAACGCTACGCGCTGTTCACATCCAACTGCCCAACACTACACAAGCGAATATTCCAACAATGAGTCCAACCAGCCACAGATTGCACACAGCACAGTCAGTGATTTTCATACAGAGCACTACGTGGCGTTACCAACATAAAAACCTAAGCAGTCTACTTACAAGTCTATGGGACTGATGACCTCTGATGTTAAGTCCCATAGTGCTTAGAGCAATTTCAACCATTTGCCTGTGCGATCCTGATTTTCATCTTTACATTACACTAAACATAAAATTCTAGTTCCATTAACTTGTTTTTCTCTGGCGATATTTACCGTTTTTCTTTTATTTCTCTATTCTAACTTGTCGATCGCTCTTAAAAACTGAAAAATAAAGGAAAACAGGATATGAACTGACTATTACTTCTGTAGTCTCCACTTGTGGTGTTCGAATGAACAAAGAAGTTGATGACTGGTCTGCATTAGACTACATGTAATACAAGGCGTATTCGTAAAATATTGGGAAATTTTTATTTCTGGATACAATTTTATATTTTCGTCTACGTCGATGTTACCTCTGTGGTGTCATGCGAAGAACAAGGTCTCATGTCAAAGTTGGTACCTCACAGCGCAACCACAAATAAGGACGTGGCTGTCTGACGCAGCAACAAATGAGAAACGCTAGCGTAGACAGGCCCTCAAGAGTTTCCATACGCCGCCGCCTCTGGAAGCGTACTTTAGTCAGTGCGCAGTGTCGCTCTACTCGACTCTTCCCGTCTTCCTTCAGGTCCAACAGCTCCAGTTAGTTGTATTGGAAAGAATTGTATTGAAGTTTATAGTCAACTGTATATTGGGACATGGCCATCATTCTGTATTGTGTCTGGCGATAAGTTATGGAGTACAGAGACAGTAACAAATACATATGGTACATTCTTGTGAACATGGATTGTTTCCAAGTTAAGTATTTCAGATTGTATTAGGTTCAATAAAGGGATTTAATATCTTGTATGTGTTGTAATATTGACCTCTTTCAGAAATAAGTCTACGCTTGCTAAGCTTACTATAGTGCCGTCGCGAATGTCCGAAGTGTTTTTTAAATCGGCACTACAGTCCCTTTCAAAATAGCCTCCATTAGGAATTATACACTCGCAAGGGCTTTCCCGATCACAGAAACACTTCTCGAACTCTGTTACTGGGATTACGTCTAACTCTCTCAGCACTGCGTATTTAATTTCATCTACACTTGTAAATGGTTTTCTTTACTTTGAGAGGAAGAAAAAAACCACTTTGGGCCATATCTGGCGAATACGGAGGGTGGAACGTCATTGTCATTGGCCAAAAATTCACGAAAAAGTAAAGAAGTGAGCGCAGGTGCATTATCGTGGTGCAAAAGAATGGTTTCATATGGGAATGCAAGCTGTCGGTGGTGAAGTCTTCTTGGGTTATCAGCCGAATCGAGGTATCGTTCTGCTGCAACTTATCGACACGTTTCCCACTAACAATCTTCAGGTGGAGCGTCGGGTTCATGTCCATGTCATATACTTATGACGCTGCACGTCGCACGGCTACGGAAGGGTCGTCGAAGGTTGTGTTGCGGACTCTCGGCATGTTGGAGGATACTGACCTAGCGACTTGGTGCTGTTTGTCTATTCCATCCGCTGCCTTCGCCGCTTTGGCATCAGAGCGCTCGTGACATATTCTTGCTAGCGCTACAGCCTATGCAGAGCTCATCTGAAAACCGCTACCTCGGCTGCCAAGATCATCTGGACCCATATTTCCAGTACCTCTTTGATGTTCAAGTCCCAGAACCCGTTCGTACCGCAAAACACATCTGTTCAAAACCAAACATATGGCTTTCGTTGAGGCTTTTCTGCACATTTGTTTTTCTGGCCTCGGCGAATGCTTCACACCTGAGCGACGCTGCGAAACTCACCTTTGCGCCTGGCCGATATTTTGTTTACCACATTTGCAACTCATGCTGCGGACTCCAGCCGTCCGTAGTCTTAAATCTTCTTACATTGAGCAAAGCATATTTTTGATTTTAGCAGATGCGCCAAAAATGGTTTTAATGTTGTTCTTCCAAAAGTGTCGCAGTTTTGTTCTTGGGTGACCCAGCATGTGGAAGGAACGCCAGACGCTTTATGCCTCCTGCCGAATCATCTTCTTTCTTTTCCTTGCTTGGCTGGGGAGCACGTCTTATCTGTGTCTCCGGGTAGTCGTTCTTGCGAAAGATTTTCATGAGATGTTGCAACTGGGTCGGTGGACTCTTCTTGTCACATATGTCTCGTGCTCTGTACAGTGGGATGGTGACCATAGATTTTCCTGAAGTTTAGGTACAGGTCCGTGAGTGTCTTTCTTCCATATGACAGAATGTTCCAGCGTGCATTCAGTTCTCTTCCCTATCAGGATATCGAGGAAAGAGAGGCACGTGCTTTCTTCTACCTCCATGACTTTATATTGTCCTGTACGTTGTAAAGGAGGTCAAGAAATTCCTGCAGGTTTTCTTTGTCATTCTGCCACATCACGAATATGTTGTTCACGTATCGATAGAGCGCATTTAGCTTCAAACGTGTGGGTTTGAGTGCCGTTTCCTCAAAGTGATTCACATGTAGATCCGCTATGTGAGGCGCAAGGAGGCATCCGATAGCGACTCAGTATAACTGCTAGTAGTGAGCGCTTGGCGGATCATTTCTACAGTGTCTTCGTCAAAGTGGCTCCTTAGTAACGTCAAGGAGTCCTCTAGTCGTACCCGTGTGAAGAGAGACATGACATCAAAACTGACAACGAAGTCTCCGTTGTCAAGATGTATCCTCTGAAACAACTTCACAACTCAGTTCAGTTTTTGACTTAGTGTTTCCAGTGACCCATGGGAGGCCTTAGTAACTGCTCCAAGTGTTTAGCTATTCCAAATGTTGGCGAATTTATCGTGACCACTATAGGACGTAGTGCAACTCCATTCTTGTGTATTTTGGGGAGCCCATATAGCCGTGGTGGTATCAGTGCTCTCGGTAAAGCCTTCTGACCATTTCATTATTCATTCCTGAGTTGTTTAGGAGTCACAGTTGTAGGATCCTTTCCTACTGGCTTGTAAGCTGGGTCTTGTAATAGCATCTCAATCTTCTGCCAGCACAGTCGCGCTGCCTTTGTCAGCTGCTAGGATGAGGGTGTCTTCGTCTTCTCGGAGGTCGCATATAGCCCTGCGGTCTACCGAGGAGACGTTAGTTTCCGGTATTTTTGCTTTGTCAAGGACCCTGCAGGTCTCCCTTGTCACCTTTTCGGCGATCTCAGAAGGAAGCCTCCGAATGGCTTGCCCAACGCTGCTGATGATCTCCTGTTCGGGTAATGCGTATGGAACCTGTGCAAAATTTAATCCTTTTGACACCAGCTCATTTTCAGTCAAACTGGTGATGGTCCTAACATCCTTGGTGTCGATATTCTGCTTGTCCGCCCCTGGAAGCTTTACACTTGTAGAGTTCACTGGATGCGAAAGTATACCATCTACCACTACCACATGCAGGAAGAGTGACTGGATGCCACTCGTAGGTGGCACGCGAGTATAGTACATCCGATTTTCTCCTGAGCAACTTGAATTCACTGCTGCTTTTGTTTCAACTATTTCGCAACATTTTTGCTGTTATTTGTGTCATACCCAACACATCCAAAAAAATTCATGTGACGAGCCAACTGATATGCCAACATCACCAGCGAAGTGTGATTGCGATTCGGCGATCGTTCTTTCACTTTTTCCACAATTTTGTAGTTTGTGACGTGCTAGCGAGTACTGGGTGCTTGCCGTCCACAGTAGGCAATATACGACATTTCTATAGGTTTTTTTACATTTTATGCCATTCTTATAGAAAAAGTAACACAAATCCTCTGGTTCATTTTAGACGACATAAATAATAGCCGATTCTACCAAAGCTCATGTAATGTTTTTGACAGCTGTCCGTTATGGGCACATACATTTCAGATATATTTACGAACCCAACAACGAAAATTCGCGCGAGTCTGCCTAAAGCAACACGCGAAATTACAACTTCTCGTCACTTTTTGAGCACATCTCGTAGTCTTGATGCCAAATCGTAAATCCTTATTGTACTCACAACAAAAGAAATAGATGACGTTTGTAAAACTTTTTACACTTATTCCACTTTTATAGAAAGATGTAATACAAATGCTGTGATCTAGATTAGACAAAATAAATTATGCTGGCGGCAGACTAAACATCCTACATGGCTAACACAGTAAAAATACTTTCCAGACATCATTACCAACCAAACGACGGAAAAATCGCACAAATGTACCTAATAAAACACGTGAAAGCACTACATTCTTGTTACTTATTCAACACACCTCGTATTCTTGATACCATGAAAACTGGTTATTTGAGCATAAATAACCCAACAAAAAAGTACCACAGCCGGTAACTGGCGTTAGCTTTTGGTGATAGAGAATCAAACTTTTTCATTATCTGCAGATGCATGGTTTTAATAATTTTATCTACAACCTGATGACCAATTGATTCAGCAGCGTTCCCAATCCCAAATTATTAGTCATTGCTTTCAGTATATATATAAATGTGGTGACTTTGGCTGCTAAAACAATATGTCAGCTACCATACCTTACAGCAGCACTTATTTTTGTAATCTTTCTTTCTCGGTACACAATAAACACATAATTCGTACTTAACAGAAACGTATTACCTCAAAGACAACTGCGAGACTTATACAAATTCAAACAATGAGTTATAGATAACCCAGAACGAAAACGAGCTTTACTTGCTAGGAAGATTACACAGTATTCTTCATGTATGTATCACTCCTACTCTAGATTTATATAATATATTTAAAATCCTCAATGATTTTTACGTAAATTCAGGGTTATTACGTTGTTAGGTATGTATTACGAGTACTTTACAGGTCAGACGCCGATAGCACAAGGAGGAAGCATCGCCAGGACTTGTGGAGACGAAAACCAAGCAAAAATGAAGTTGGTAACGCGAGTTTCAGAATTAATCAACAACCGCCGCTGCCGTATAGAAACCTCGTTTGTTTCGAAGAGGTAAATATCCGCACAGCGAACGGTCAACTGTTATCTTTCCAATTCTTTTATCGAAACAGTTGTGTACATTCAGCCTTCCGTTCAATCAGAATACATTCGGCCGAAGAACAAAGCTAGATTGCTTCTTTGCTGATTCAACACTGGGTCCAATTAACAGAACGCCATTTGGGTCGCCGGTGGTATAACCCAGAAGATAAAAGCCACTTCATATTGACATTTTTAGAACGCTCGCTTTCAGTACGTTTTCAAAGGAATTTAATATGGAATCGAAAACTGTCGTTCCCCCGTAAACAGCAGTATGTCGTTCTGCGACACCCAAGTGCTGGTCTGAACAGGAGGATACAGAATTATTTGGTCACCCGTCAGCAATGTTTTTACCGTAAAACCTGTACTGCACTTATGCTTGACTCATACGTTAGGTTATTTTCCATTTTGAAAGTGGAGGTGGACTAGATTCTGTAGTCTCAATGGCTACGTAAAGAACCGGGAACAGTAATCTTACAACCAGAGAAATGGCCAAAGAACTTGATTTTCATAAAGGGCAATTCAAAATAAATATAGCGACCACAAATAGCTGTAACTATTTAACTGATACCGATACATCGATAAGAACTACAGAGACTGGCAAAGAAAGGTCAGTATTTCGCTCGTTCAATAAGTGCAGTGAATCGGAAACCAGCGCGTGGGCTGTACAGCATTAGTGATAATAGCGGATCCCGTACATAAGGTATTTTGCGTGTTAGAATTTAACAATGGTAGTTCTGCCATCGAAGTTAAGAAAAGATCTCATCATCTATACAATTAACCATTTCCATAAGGCAACAATATTTGAAAATGGCATGGGCAATTTGGACCCAACAGCCGGGGTGGCCGAGCGGTCCTAGGCGCTACAGTCTGGAACCACGCGACCGCTACGGTCGCAGGTTCGAATCCGAACTCGGGCATGGATGTGTGTGATGTCCTTAGGTTAGTTAGGTTTAAGTAGTTATAAGTTCTAGGGGATTGATGACCTCAGCAGTTAAGCCCCATTGTGCTCAGAGCCATTTGAACCATTTGCACCCAACAGGATGTTTATGCAAAGGAAAATGTTCCGGCAAAGTGTGTCACCAAAAAGCGTTCAAGCATTTCGTCTTTGCTTTGAACGTAGTCCACTGAATACGAGGTATGACGCTAACAAAGAGCTACAAATGTCACAAACGACGGGTGGGTGCGTTCTCAAGATGAAGCTGGAAATGGAGCAGGAACACTATGTCAAGCGCACTAATTATGCCATGGCAATGCCTGAAGCCACAGCCATTTGTAAACATGTTGGTAACAAGACCATTTTAGACGAGTAACTGATTAAGTGTGACCCAGTAAGTCGCTTATTTTACGAGTCCAGTTATTAATAGCCAAAGAAATTGCTCGTGTACTGGTTGACTGGTTCTCTCCAACGTGATACACTATGTCCCCTTCCAACTCGTGTGTACGTCCTCTCCTTGGAGCATCACAGTGACGCCTGCTGATGTTTAAGGTACTCTTTCTCGACGTCGTTGCGGTATTGTGGCGAAAACGGCATGCAATGGAGATGGATGTTGTGGAGAAAGCCGAAGGGGCTGTTCTTCCATTACCGTGAGCTTCACCATTCGGAAGGATCAAGTCAGAGTATTCTGCGAACATGTACTCAACCATGTTACTCTAACATTCACACACACATGAATAAGGCTCCAACCTGGTCACAGAGTTAAGATAGACGTAAAATGACATCATCGGCTCCGATGTAAGCACGCCCCAGAATGACTACACTGTTGCATACCTGCCTAGCAAACATTTCTTCAAACGGCTGTAGCACGGAACAGTCCATTTCCGCACATGAGTTCCTGCTCAAAAGATTATGTACTCACTCCCCTCTACAAGTCCTACAAGTACGTAACGGGAATTTCCGAACAGCTTGTATAATTACGGAACATGAAACTTCCTGGGCCGTGCGGGATTAGCCGAGCGGTCTGAGGCGTTACAGTCATGGACTGTGCGGCTGGTCGCGGCGGAGGTTAGAATCCTCCCTCGAGCATGGGTGTGTGTGTTTGTCCTTAGGATAATTTAGGTTAAGTAGTGTGTAAGCTTAGGGACTGATGACCTTAGCAGTTAAGTACCATAAGATTTCACACACATTTAAACTTCCTGGCAGACTCGAATTCGGGACATTTGCCATTCGCGGGCAAGTGCTCCACCATCTGTACCATCTGAGCTACCCCAGCACGACTCACGCCCCGTCCTCACAGCTTCTGCCAGTATCTCGTCTCCTACCTTCCAAACTTCACAGAAGCTCTCCTGCGAACCTTGCAGAACTAGGTCTCCTGGAAGAAAGGATGGTAGAGCACTTGCCAGCGAAAGGCAAAGGTCCCGAGTTCGAGTCTCGAGTCTTGGTCTGGCACACAGTTTTAATCTGCTAGGAAGTTTCGTATCAGCGCACACTCCGTTGCAGAGTGAAAATCTCATTCTGGAAACACCCCCCAGGCTAAGCCATGTCTCTGCAATATCCTTTCTTGCAGGAGTGCTAGTCCTGTAAGGTTCCCAGGCGAGCTTCTGTGAAGTTTGAAAGGTAGGAGATGAGATACTGGCAGAAGTAAAGCTGTGAGGACGGGGCGTGAGTCGTGCTGGGGTAGCTCAGATGGTACAGATGGTAGAGCACTGGCTGGCGAAAGGCAAAGGTCCCGTGTTCGAGTCTCGATCCGGCACACAGTTTTCATCCTATCAGTGCACACTCCGCTGCTGAGTGAAAATCTCATTCTGTAACATGATTTATGCTCATTCATTATGACGTTCTCTATAAATGTCAACATGGGTTCCACAGACAGAGTTGTTGCGAAACTTGTTGTTTGGCTTCCATAAGGGCTTCCACTCAACTCCGCAATGTACGCAGGATACCAGTTTGTCATGAATTGGAACATATTTGTAGATTTCAATACAAAATTGCCTATCAGAACTCAGCAGAGACTAATGTACGCGTCCGTCCGCTCAATACAATCTGAAACGACTCGTCCGACCAGGCACCATGTTCCCAGTCATCAAGAGTCCCATGTCGGCGTTGACAGGTGCCGGCCGAGGCTTAAAAATCAAATCACATGGCTCTGAGCACTATGGGACTCAACTTCTGAGATCATTAGCTCCCTAGAACTTAGAACTACTTAAACCTAACCAGCCTATCACACACATCCATGCCCGAGGCAGGAATCGAACCTGCGACCGTAGCGGTCTGGCGGTTCCAGACTGCAGCGCCTAGAACCGCACGACCACTTCGGCCGGCCCGAGCCTTAAAGCTTTGTGTCATGCAGTCATCAAGGCTATACGACTGGGCCTTCAGCTCCGAAAGGCCATATCGATAATTTTCTGTTGAATGGTTCGCTCTCTGAAAGTTGTTGATGGCCCAGCACTGAAACCTGCTGCAATTTGCGGAAGGGTTGCACTTCTGTCACGTTGAACGATTCTCGTCATTCGTCTTTGGTCCCGTTATTCCAGGATCTTTTTCCATCCGCAGCGATGACGCAGTTTTGATATTTTACCGGATACATACATGGGGTGGTCGTACGGGAAAATCCCCACTTCACCGCTACCTTGAAGATGGTGAGCCGAATATAAGAAGACGTTAAAACTCACTTAAATCTTAATGACCTGTCACTGTAACAAAAGTAAGCGATTTAATAACTGCGCCAGACGCTTTTTGTCTTATATAGGCGTTGCCGACCGCAGCGCCGTACTGTGCCTGCTTACATATCTCTGTATTTGAATACGCATACCTATACCAATTTGTTTGGCGCTTCAGTGTGTTTCGTAAGAGGAAGTTCTTGCTTTCTGTAACCATCGTTAAATCTGGGCGGGTTTTATTTTGGTGGCACGTGGCCACGCACTGGCATTTCTCCAAGTGCGTACTTACTTTGTGATTGGAACCGCCATTGTGTTTATCTTGACATCAACATAGATTAATTTGTAATTGTGGTTTCTGTTTTTGCATAACCTCCTCCTAATCCGGCAATCATAGGACCACCTTCCCCATGGTCGCGATGTCGCCATTTCGTAACTGATATGTGCCATTGCACATGCCTGATATTTAAATGTTCTATCGTTGAATAAGATTCAAAATGGTTCAAATGGCTTTGAGCACTATGGGACTTAACATCTGAGGTCATCAGTCCCCTAGAACTTAGAACTACTTAAACCTAACTAACCTAAAGATATCACACACATCCATGCCCGAGGCAGGATTCGAACCTGCCACCGTAGCGGTCGCGCGGTTCCAGGCTGTAGCGCCTAGAACCGCTCGGCCACACCGGCGGCTGAGCATAAGAGGTAAAATGGTCGGTACAAGAGTCTACGAGTTGTGTGACAAGTGCTCAATGGCGACAAGAGAGATTCCATTGCGCAAATTAACTGCTGATTCGTTTCAGCGCTTGATGAGAATTGTTAATACATACCAGCTGTAGGCCTCATTCAGTACTAGAATCAGTCAAAGACTTGTCGATTGAGCAGTTCACAAGTGTACTGTCGGTCCATGATGTCCAACGGGCATAATATGTTGGTTACCAGTCATTCCCGTCATCGTCAGATGCGTTGACGAAGTGAGCTCCTGAGGGGCTTTTTTTTCACTTTTCTGTCCTTTCTCTTACGATGACAGGCGAGCTGTTTGAGAACTTAGTTGTTCTTTGCACCCATTGGAAGGGGAAATTTTTTGCTGTTTTGCTTCTTTATTTTGCTTAATCATTGGTGCCTTGGGTACGAGGTAGAAGAACTGATATCTCCTGAGCTTTCTCTCTTTTTTTTTCTAGCCTTTCGTTCCCAACCCTAAGGAGGATGGGCAGGCTGAGTGAGAGTTCTCAGAATCCTTGCGGCCACTGTCCTGTGGTTGTTCTGTTGCATTTGTGACAACTGGACTGGGAAAGCATTTCTTCTAATTAGGAATTTTGCAGAGGGCATTTGAAGGACAGTTCTGACATTCACCTTACAGCTGAGGGGAAATCTCAAAAGTCACTGGTTGAAGCAGCTGATGTTGGCACCTTCAGTATTATGCCAGGGCTGAGTCCACCTGTTGCTGTTTTCTTGCTTCCAGCGGTAATACGCGTCTTTCCGATTAAATTCTTTCAGCTCTTGAGGGCTCATCAGGGCATTGAACCTGTTGAACAACTCGTAGATCTGTGCTGCTGTGATTGTCTTCGCTGGACGGTCCTCGTGTGTGTCAGTTGTTGTATGAGTCACTTGGTGCTGAGGTTGGCCCTCCATTTGGGAGGATAATGAGACTAGGTGGCGAATGCCATTTCGGCACGCCCACTACTCCATTTGTGGACACTAGTAGTAAGCCTCCCTCACCAGGAAGCAAGAAACCTCCTTCTCAACATGGAGCGCCGTCCTGCATCAGGACTCGGCCTCTTCTAGAACAGGGTCGATGCTGATGTGCCAGTCCTATGCTGGAATGAGATTTTCACTCTGCAGCGGAGTGTGCGCTGATATGCTCCTTCCTGGCAGATTAGAACTGCGTACCGGTTCGAGACTCGAACTCGGGACCTTTTCCTTCCGCAGGCAAGTGCTCTACCAACTGAAGGTAGGAGACAAATACTGACAGAATAAAGCTGTGAGGACTGGGCATGAGTCGTGCTTGGGTAGCTCAGTTGGTAGAGCACTTGCCCGTGAAAGGCAAAGGTCCCGAGGTCGAGTCTCGGTCTGGCACACAGTTTTAATCTGCCAGTCGGCCAGAAAGTTTCCTATGCTGGTGGCTGTTGCACTGTCTGCTGCCACTGCGACATCTTGATCCTTGAAGTATGTCAGGGCTGACTACCTCGTGTAGAGAAGCTGGCTTCCTGCCCCCCCCCCCCCCTCCCGTCGCCCTCGCCCAGTCTCTCTCTCACTGGTGATGTGGTCTGCCATCCCCGCGGCGCAACCACCGAGGTAATGTAAGAAGGCAGCTAATGTCATCTTCAGTTGCACAAGCTGTTCGGCTTTCACATACAAGTCGAACTTCTCCTTGAGGGACCAGACAACAAGCTGCAATAATTTAGGTGTCAAGAAGGAGGACACTTGGCAAAATATTGGTGCAATCAGCTGAAATTTGTGAAGTATGCTGGCAAACACACGAGCCACAATGATTGGCAGACAAGTGCTCATTAGGGCAGGCCTCATGTTGCAAGAAACCGTGGCTGCAAATCCATCACAGGCCCTAGATATGCCGCCATGAATATGCCCAGTGCTACCCAGGCGAAATCAGTGGAAGCCAGTCGAACGAGGCGAAAACGCCGCCAAAGAGCAAGAAGATGTGGTAAGGGCACAGCTTCACCCCTGACGAGCTGTAGCAAGCAAGCAGCGGCCCACGCAGCTGGCAACCCCTTAATCAATGAGAGATGTGGAGGGGGAATCAAGTGAAGGCAGAGTCGAGGCACTGAGCACTGGAACATTGTGAGGGTCAAGATATTGCACTGATACTGTCTACGACAAGTAGAGGACAACTGGCGCATCAGCGTCGATGCCGCCCTAGAAGCGGCCAAGTCACAGTCAGGGATGGCGCTCCACATGGAGGTCTCCTACCGAGGAAAAAAAACATCGCAGTCTGTAAATGGAGACGTGAGCGTGCCTAACTGAGCTCACCAGATGGCCTGGTCGTCCTCCAAAATGGGGGGTCACCACAGAGAGATACAGGCAACACTGGATGACCACAAGAAACGTCCAGCAAAAGGCATACACAGTTGTGCAATCGTTTGAGGTCTTCAGCTGATTCAGTATTCTGATGAGCAGAGCTGGAAGAATTTAACCATAAGACCGTGTTTTATCGCTAGAAACAAGAAAGCAATCACAGCCGGAGTTGGCGAATGCCAAATCTGTCCCCAAAATGCGCTCTGCTAGATTCTTGATTAGGTGACATGCCCTCCCAGTCCAGATGCCCCAAACAATACATAGAGTCCCAACAGAACAACCATAGGACAAGGGCGACAAAGAGTCTGAGAACTCTCGCTAGGCCCACATTACTCCTCAGTGTGTGTGTGTGTGTGTGTGGAACACACTATTGTTCTAGGCTGAAAAGTCTCTGGCCAGTGCTGTGCACGTGACTCACCAAATTTGTCATGTTGCTATTTAACAGCTACTAGTAAAAAGTTGTGTTTGTGATGTGCACACCACAATGGGCAAAGACAAACACAGCGTGGAGATGGATGGATATGTTGGTATGGGTGTATGACAGCAAGATCTTCAGCGACCATGCGAAAACAGTTGGTGACGAGTGTCGCTATAATGCAATAAACAAGAGCATAAAACAACACGCAAAATAAAGGTAGCAAAAGTTGGGAAACTTTGCATTTACCCACACAGAAGCATGGAACGAAGTATCGCGTCAGTATTAACTAAACAGGACATGTGCAAAGACATGTGAGGGTCACTTCATCCCACCTGAGTAACTGGCGAGAGTAACATCTCGGCTTTATAGCTGATGTCACCAGACACAGCTATTTGTCCGTTACCGCCTGTCATTCTTCATCCTACAACTGCATGCACTTCATCTGTAGTGCAGAAAAGACAGCTACAAGCGTATAGGACAATGTGCCACATCCTGTCTTCTGTAGGCCTCCTTGGCAAACCGAGCAGCCTGTTCATTTCCCTATATCCTTACATGAACTGGTACCCAGCAACTAGATGTCACGAAATGTGAAGTGGTGATTCAGCAGCGACTACAAAGAGGCTTGTTCTGAGTGCTCGAGAAGCGAACACAATCCCTTCGTGGTGAACCACGTCCTACGTCTTCAAGTGGGACGGTTTCACAGACGCTTACACTGTGACCCATTCGGGTGCGATCGCACAAATGTCCTGTAAAACTGGAGTAGACAGTCCTGTCTGCTCCCCATGTATTGTGGCAAAGGCATTTTACAACACTTAGAGCTTTAAGAGACCGTTTCTTCAGGTCCTCAAGATGTGGCAAGCGTGTAAGCTTAGAGTCAAATATGAGTCCCAAAACCCACACGCCGGCCGCTGTGGCCAAGTGGTTGTAGATGCTTCAGTCTGGAACAGCGCTGCTGCTACGGTCGCAGGTTCGAATCCTGCCTCAGGCATGGATGTGTGATGTCCTTAGGTTAGTTAGGTTTAAGTAGTTCTAAGTCTAGGGGACTGATGACGTCAGATGTTAAATCCCATAGTGCTTAGAGCCATTTGAATTTAAAGAAACCTCACTTACTTCTTTTTAATTTCATAAATAAGTAATAAACATTAATTATTGTATTATTTAATTCGAAACTTCATCTAAAATGTTATTTTTGCAGGTTAATTATCACAAAATTTGCCCAAATAATGCCGGTATTATAGATTCAGCCTAGGAATCCACATCGAGGAGTATATAAATGATTAAACTTGCATTTCTCTGTGACAGGCAGCAGAATGCATTAGTGTTTCCTGTATATAGCGTTGTTACAAGGCCTGGTAGACAAAATAAGATCGTCAGATGTTGAATGATCAAGTAACTATATGAGGATGCGGCGTACACAGGTGAAGCAGTATTATCCACATGTGACAGAGATTTAAAGGGGCCTCATTGTGGATTTCAATTTGTCCAGCAGTTGAAAGTTTCAATACTGCGATTAGTGAGACATATGGATTTGACAGTAGTTTAGACAACAAGAGAATAGAGGCTTTCGAAATGTGGTGCTACAGAAGAACGCTGAAGATTAGATGGGTAGATCACGTAACTAATGAGGAGGTACTGAATAGAACTGGAGAGAAGAGAAATTTTTGGCACAATTTAACTAGAAGAAAGGATCGGTTGGTAGGACATGTTCTGAGGCATCAAAGGATCACCAATTTAGTACTGGAGGGCAGCGTGGAGGCTAAAACTCGTAGAGGGAGACCAAGAGATGCATACGCTTAGCAGATTCAGAAGGATGTAGGTGGCAGTAGTTACTTGGAGATGAAGAAGCTTGCACGGGATAGAGTAGCATGGAGAGGTGCATCAAACCAGTCTCTTTGGATAAAGACCACAAGAACAACAATTTCATTTCCTCCTTTACTTCGTTTTTTTAAGCAGTGTATATAATATTACAGCACTACGTGACAGAGTACTTCCTCGAAAAGTATTCTTTCTCTGTTCGGTTGCACCACGCTGAGCTACTTTCGCATCTTTCTCTCGAAGAGCGCCCTCTGCCGCGGCAGAGTCTCGGGGAACTATTTGACGCGAGAGGAGGCAGCCCTCGGCAAAAGCTCAAAGTGGCGGGCGTTAGTGCGCTCGCGGGACACTGCAGCTAAAAGCCCGCCCCGGAATGAGAGTACCTGGCCCTCATTTCGGAAAGCGTCCGGGCCGCGCTATCGATCGGCGAGAGGGCGCGTTTTTCGCCGCCGCCCCCTGGGAACAGCTCGGCGACAGGCGCCAGCCGTCCAACCCCCTCCAGCGCGACAGGCCAGCTACCACACACCCGCTGCACTCACCGCCCAAGGCAGCCCGCAGCCGGCCACACCACTTGCCTTTCGGGGAAGAACGATAACGACTCGGCTTACTGGCTAACGTTCATAACGCTGTAAGAAAGGCAGTTCGGTCGTTCAGTACGAATAGATAGATGTATAAGCAATCTTCGCAGTTTTCTCATACTACTGTCCTTTTGTGGTGATCGTACTGTGGCGCCCCTCTTCCTTTAAAAAAAAAAAAAAAAAAAATAGAGAAAAAGTCTTAACAGGCCAAAAGGCTGTTAGTCAGATAAAAAAATTTTTTTCACTGTCACATAATTATAGATTAACAAATTTCGGATTGTTTTCTTCGCTTGTACTTATAACGGTACTTTGCGGGCACACGTGTCAATTAGCATCATATTATGTGATTACGTAGGCTTTCCCGGCTTAATAAGTCATTAAAGTCTCTTCGGGTTTGCTGCCGGATCCTAAAATCAACTTGACTCGATATTTCGGCGATCCAACTGTTCGCCATCTTCAGGACAATGCTGCATCTCGTGATGAGTCCCGCTGAGAACTGACGCCAGGCTGCAAATCGACGGCCTATACAGGCCACCGTTCAGTACACGGCGCATGCGCCGCCCATCACGGTTTCTGCCTTCCAAAGCAGGGAGGTGGCGCCGCCCTTAGTGAAACACTGCTGGCAACGATATATCGCAATCAAGGCCGCACCAAAGAACGTTCAGTTTTGATGCGAGATGATACAGGATTCCACGTTTTTCTAAGAGGAAACCCATTGTCTCTGTTGATTAATACATCAGCCAACCTAATTTCAATCGCCTCTTTATAGACACTGTTCCAAAAACCGGAAATGTTGGCAACCAAAACAGTTTCCTCAAATTTAATTTCGTGTCCCTCATTTAGGCAGTGTTCTGCTACCGACGATTTTCCCGGCTGTTGTAGCCTCGTATGACGGCGATGTTCCACATCTTTCATGCACGGTGCGAATAGAACGGCCAACGTAAGATTTCCCACACTGACACGGAATTATGTAGACTCCGGGTTTCCTAAGCCCCAAATCATCCTTCACAGAGCCGAACATAGCCCTAATCTTAGAAGGTGGACGGAACACACTGTTAATGTTAAAATTCCTTAAAATTCGTCCAATCTTAAACGATAAGCCTCCAGCATAAGGAAGAAAGACCACAGATCTATGTTCCTCTTCGTACACCTCCGGAGAAGGTCCAAACTCCATAGCCCGACGAATCTGATTCTCGGTGTATCCATTTTCCTTAAAAACAGTCATCAAATGCTCAAGTTCTTGGGTTAAGCTGTCTGCGTCGGAAATGGCATATGCTCTCCTCACCAAAGTCCTAAGGACGCCACTACCTTGGTGTGGTGGATGACAAGTCTTAGGATGCAGATACCAATTTGTGTGTGTCGGCTTTCGGTGAACACTGTGTCCCAAAGTTCCATCTGGTTTTTTATAAACCAAGGCGTCTAAAAATGGAAGCATCCCATCATTTTCAACCTCCATAGTAAATTTGATACAGGGATGAAGACAGTTGAAGTGGTCCAAAAATCTGTTAAGAGCATCACGTCCATGCGGCCAGACGAAGAAGGTATCGTCCACGTATCTCTAGAAGCACGATGGTTGCAAAGCTAAAGCCCTCAGTGCCATGTCGTCTAAGTCTTCCATAAATAAACTGGCGACTATGGGTGACGAAGGACTACCCATAGACACTCAATCATTCACTAAGGGTGGCGCCACCTCCCTGTTTTGGAAGGCAGAAACCGTGATGGGCGGCGCATGCGCCGTGTACTGAACGGAGGCCTATATAGGACGTCGATTTGCAACCTGGCGGCAGTTCTCAGCGGGACTCATCAGCAGAACCAGCATTTTCCTGGAGATGGCGACCAGTTGGATCGCCGAAATATCGAGTCAAGTTGATTTTAGGATCCGGCAGCAAACCCGAAGAGACTTTAATGAGCATCATATTAATTAAAATCGGGGAAGAATTAAAAAGGGGAAAGTAATACGAAATTTTAATAACTGCACAGTATTACAGTATTACTGAGAAGCAATACAATGAAAAGTAATAACAAGCAAAGTAGCAAAGACCAAGCGGGACAGAAAGATATAGGGGCGCGTTTGTTTTTTAATACATATAAAAGAACATGTAACACATTATTGAGCTCTCTACCTTCAGTTATCGCGATCGGGCTAGTCGATGAAAAAGTGGTACGCAACTGCGAAATTCGTTAGGGAGATTATTTAAAGACTCTTCAAGCACGTTTAAAATACATTACGAGTGACGAAGTGATCAGAGACGTTTATTGTCGGGTGGAGTGAAAGTGAATCCAACAACATAATTCGAACTCTGTGTTAGCTGGGAAAAATACTCTTGGGAAACTATTATGGTTGTGGAACCCACGAAAGTTTTGCGCAACGGAAAGATATAGTTTACGTAATTCTGCATTTTATAAAATGGTGAAACGCGTGTGCTCAGAGCATTAATAGAATATTATCCTTGGACGGTTGCGGGGGTAACTGATACAAACAACGCGCCAGCATAAAAAATATTTCGCTTATTACCTACCAGATATTAATTAACGGGGGACCTAAAATACTAAAAATGAAGGATAGGATCATCACCTCCAATCCCGATTCATACTTCATATAATTAGTGAAAAGAGAATTGTTAATAAACAAACTACATTTCAATTTTATCCACGATTTTGGCTTCATTACGTAGTCTTGACTACATGATAAACAATATCTGTGGAAGTTGTATGCAACGTATCGTCATAATATTTAGGCAACCAATATAGTGAGACACCAAAACTGTAAATGCATCAAATTGTTCTTACAGCGGATATATAATGTGTGAGTGCGACGAACTATATTGAGAAACTGAACATCCATTACGTACTTGCACGTTTATCTGCGAAAATGGTCCTTGTCGGTACATCAGCATAGAGTTCGAATAGAATTGCTGGAACATTGCAAACCATTCAGATTAATCGAACATTTAAATACGCATAATGCTGGTACCACCAGGATGTGTTCTTTCTCCTCACCCCCCTGGCAGCAACTCAATTAAGAGTCAGCCGGGAAATACATTTAAATCAACTGACGATCATTGAGCTAGCGTCACGAATTTTCAAACGTCCACTGCCGTGTATGAAGGCGAGTGACACCACGAGTGTTAACGTCGATTGAGAGGTGTCGTCGTGATAGTATTGAATAACATTGAGCAGTTAGATACTGTGTAGCTATACCGCCAAATTTCAAGAATTTAGGTCAACGGTAAGTGCCCTACACATTTTTGGAAAGTCACGGTACGTTCTTAAGGGATCAAACTGCTGAGGTCATCGTCACTAGGTCTACACACTACTTAAACTAACTTACGCTAAGGACAACACACACACTCATGCCCGAGGAAGGACTCGAACGTCCGACGGGAAGAGCCGTGCGAACCGCGGCAAGGCGCTAAAGACCGCACAGCTAACCCATGCTGCACAGATTTTGATAAATGAATTTAGGAGCACCAAAATAGAAGTATGTGGCAGAAACAGCAGTCTCTTTTGCTCGCATTTACTTACAAGGTTACTTTTCTTAAACCGCTAAGAGACCATGTACCATAGTTTGTGATATAACTTTCAACTTGACAAGTCTATCATTCCATAGGTAAGGTGTCTTACCAGGCGGAGGGAGACAGACAATTGGATAAAATGACAAAAATTCTTGTGATATGATTACAAATTAACAATTTTCAGATTGTATTTTCCTTTGCTTATACTGTGAAGCCTTGCATCTTGTGCTATGGTCACAGGTTCGAATCCTGCCTCGGGCATGGATGTGTGTGATATCCTTAGGTTAGTAAGGTTTAATTAGTTCTAAGTTCTAGGCGACTGATGACCACAGATGTCAAGTCGCATAGTGCTCAGAGCCATTTGAACCATTTGAACCTTGCATCTTGACAGATTTGATGATTCGATGACAACGTGTGTTTGCGAGTATCAAAATATAAGAGATAAAGCGCCGTATAATCTGAATACACTGACTTTGAAGCTTAGATTTCTTACACCACCAAGGGACTGTAGACCTTAGCATGTGACACAAATTTTAGCTTTTCAAGTCTACCGATTACTGAGAAATAGGGGGCATAATAGACGGAAGGACTGATAACTGGCCAAAAAATGACAAAGAAATATTTTATCGTGTTATGTAATTACAAAGTCACAACTTTCGGATTTTTTTTCCTTTGCTAGTACTGTGAAAGCTTTGTTCTTGACAAATGTCATAGTTGTAGTCAAACAGGAACCGCCCCATAGTTTCTGATGAGTGAATTGGCGATTGTCAAAATATGTGACGTAATTGGCCGTACCTTTCATTGCATTAAGTTAGAAGCTTCAATTTCTTACACCGCTGACGAGCCCTAGACTTTAGTTCAAATGGCTCTGAGCACTATGGGACTTAACATCTGTGGTCATCAGTCCCCTAGAACTTAGAACTACTTTAACCTAACTAACCTAAGCACATCACACACATCCATGCCCGAGGCAGGATTGAACCTGTGACCGCAGCGGTCGCGCGGTTCCAGACTGTAGCGCCTAGAACGGCTCGGCCACCCCTGCCAGCCTATACTTTAGTATCTCACACAAATTTCAAATTGATACGCCTGCCTGATCCTGAGAAAAAGGGTCAAACAGACAAACGTAAAGATAGACTGATTCCAAAGTGATCCTATAAGCGTTGTGTTTTTACCGATTTAGGTACGAAACCCTAAAAATGAGCGTTGAATTTTATTAAATATTATTCAGTCCCGAGGGCTAATGGTCCACCTAAGTTCGTTTTATAATGTAACTCGGGAGAACCACCGTTAAAAGGGGTGCAAAATAAAAATCCCAAGGAATACTTAAGTTACCAGTACAAAAATCATAGCCGGAGCCGTAGATTTAGCTTCTGCCTAAATTTAAAAAGAAGATCCTTCTCCATCTTCGGCTCCAACAAACAACATCAAATTTTAAATCAAAGAGTAAGAGTTTGTCTCACATTCATGCAGCGATTCTAAAAAACTGTACGTTGTGCGATATTATTGAAAATTAAATAGTTGAAGAAGTTGTACAAATATGGAATTTTGTGACTGATATTTAGCAATTTTTCACAAACACAACTTTTATTGATGTAAGTTAACAAGGTTGATGACTGAACATACAAAGTATAGGTAACAATAACGAAAAAAAGTCTCCCAATTAAGTTAAACAAAAGCTCACTTCTAATTTTCCACAAAGGTTCGTGGGAACACATTCATACACTAGTAACAGTCCAATTCCGAGACGAAGATGTAATCTTCAGCGGTCTCAGTGCTGAGGTTGGCATTCGGCGTGAACTGAACTTCGGGCCTAGTTCTAGGCCCCAAATAGCTGTCTGCAGCCAATCAGGTTACGGCCTACTTCCTGCACGTCGTGGCTCGAACTCCCGCTGCAGGAAGTAGTGCTCGGAATGTCTTTTTCCATTATCTTGTATGTAAATAGCCGGTGTTTGCCACTGTGCTTTTGGGTACGCCTTGGGTATAGACAACCTTGTCCTCTGTGGTGTTATGTAGGTTGCCGCCCCTCAGAGGCTACCTTGGCTCCGCTATAACAGGAATACCATTATGTTTTTCGTCCATAAATTTCTCAGTTACTCACATTAAGCAAACAAAATATCTGTAGCATATACTCTGGGATTTTAAAGCTTCCTATGTTTTCGAATGCATACTTCGTTAGGAACATTTCTAAATTAGGTTTAACACAAAGTTTGACATTTTTGGCTCTTCAGAGCATGGGGTAAAAAGAGGAATAGACCATTCGTTTAAAGTTTCTTAAAGTTAAAACAAATAATGGAAGATCTAATAATTCATTATCAAAGAAAATCCTAAAAAATGTAATAATACAATAGAAAAGTACACGAAATATACCATTTTCACTTACTGAATTCTTTAGTCTAAGTAGTTCCACTTGGAGAAGTCACACTCATATCGTACTTTATCGTAGCCGGCACATTTTGTGTTCCCGTTTTTCCCCTGCCATGTCCTGCGAAAATTTATCTGAGCAAAAGGGACAATGTGTATCTTCGTTAGTGGATACACTGTTGTCCGGAGGGCGGACGAATCATCTCTCACACTACAAACATCATCCTCAGAATCAGATAATTCTTGGTTCCTAGGCTTTGATAGCCTCTGCTTCTTTGTCTGTGGTTTATTTGTTGCTGACGTCGATACTTCTAGAGATCTCTTGCAAGGAGACGAGGTTAGGGCTGCCGAAGAACCTGCTTGTCTTCTCCTGGTCCTGGGCTTTTCTTTATCTGTGGAACCGGTGATATCTACAAATGTAGAATTTCAGATATAGCGGAAGATGTTTCTTCCTCGACTTCAACATTAGCCAGGATGTCAAATTAAACATCTTTCAGCCGACAATTTTCAACCTTATTTTATTAGGCAATAAATTTCGGCGCTTTATTACGCCATCTTCAGGCCCATAACCGACGTGTAGGAATAAACTACCTCGCTAGTGATCGAAGTAAAGGCCACCAATAGTGGTATTAGTAGATATCTACTTGCTACAGTTGAAACGTCCCCTTGGAAAAATTATACACGACTGTGCTTAAACTGACACACAATATTTTTAGCGCAACGCAATCTGACTTTCAATAATCCCTACAAAAGAATGGCCCTGGCTAACATTAACCTATACCTTTCACAAATCACTTACCTCACAAAAAATCTTCGTTACTTGAACTACTACAATACAGCGAGCACCACTACTGCCAGCTAAATAAAAGATTCAAACTACGGAAGGCACTAACTACTGATAGGGATAGTTAGCAAATGAAAGATTTTAATAGAGAACAAACAATGTATTTACCTTAATATACTCAAAAGCCATTATATATATAGCAGTTCATGACACCAATTCTTACAAATTTCAAAACTCCGCCATCTCTCTCCCCACGTCCACCACTGCTGGCGGCTCACCTCCAACTGCGCAACGCTACCGCTGTTAGCATCCAGCTGCCGCTGCCCAACACTACAATGGCAGACAACAATGCAAACCAGCCACAAACTGCACACGGCACAGCCAGTGATTTTCATACAGAGCGCTATGTGGCGTCGGCGTTACCAATAAATAAACCTAAACAGCCTACTTACACAGTGACCACTACAAACGTCAGCCTCCAACTAGATCACAAGTGAGGTAGATTATTCCTACATGTCAGTCAGGGGCCTGAAGTGGCTTACTAAAGCACCGAAACAGGTTGCCTAATAAAATAAGTGAGCCATGCTGGCTTTGCGGTTATCGATATTTGTTCAGAGATGCTAACTTTTCGAGGTTTAAGAGTCGGTCGCGAGGTGGCGCGGCATGGAGCGGATCGAAGGGCGAATGTTTCAAATGGCTCTAAGTACTATGGGACTTTACATCTGAGGTCATCAGTCCCCTAGAACATAGAACTACTTAAACCTAACTAACCTCAGGACATCACACATATCCATGCCCGAGGCAGGATTCGAACCTGCGACCGTAGCTTCGGCGTGCTTACGGACTGAAGCGCCTTCAGCCGTTCGGCCATTACGGCCAGCTCGACGGGCGAGTGAGTTTTAGTTGGGAGGTGGAGAGAGGAAGGTGTGATTGCCCAAGGAGGGGGGAAGTAACCCGATCGGTGAAGAGTATTTTGAAAAGGCTTAGTACAGGCGACAGTTGCAACGGCTGTCTTGAGATGGGCAGTGCAGCCAAGCAGTTGGTTGCCGTTACCCGATGACATCTCATTGGGAGACCGTAATGGCGACCTACTTCTCTGACGCTGTTGGATCATTATTTCGCTTACCTGATAAGGTGACATCATTGTATTTGTCTTTGATTGGCCATGCACTTTCTGCCTTCCGTATTGCAAGTGTGCCTCACCTGAGACAAACTATTAGCGAGTGCTGAGTTACAAAAATCTGTTAGTAATCCATGTTGTGGTCGGACCCTACGCAATCTGTTGCACAATGTTGATGGAACTCTTGTTGCTTGGTGTCTAGTAGCGTTGGAGTTCTGCCTTACCATCCCAGCCGTGGGGCTCATTGTGTATAATATATTAAAACAGAGTGTTTAGTTTGTTCCAGACAATCTGGTGGATCTTGAACTGTATGATCTACCAAAGTACGCTAAATCCGTGAGATACTTGTGCGGAAGTTTGAATGTCGGCATCCACCAAGGACTCGATTATCGTAAGGAAAAAATATATATTGGTGTGGAAGTGAGCTCAGTAGGTTACTTAAAATATCTCAACCCAGGGTGTGTTTAAATGTTATTTGTAAGCTAAGTTTAGCAGTAGCAATTTGTTGTAACTCTTGCGATACTGCTGCTATGCCTTTTAGTTAAAGTTGTTTAAGTGATTGAGTTTGGTTTCATGAACATAGCGCTGTTTGAGACATTTGGTTGTAGTGTGTTGTTGCTGCATCAGCACACGCAATTTGTTGGACTAAAATTGTTGACAATTTGTTCTACATCTGTGCCTAGGTGGTGGGTCTCGGCTACACCTTCGGGTTCTCGCTTGTTCTTGAAGCTGACGGAATTGAACGTTCGGTTAAGACCCAGGTGCACCCAAAGACAGTCCTCTGAATTAACCGTTTGGGGGAGAGAAGTACCCGGGAAGTTAAGTCGGACACACCTACTGTACTCCTCGCCTTCGGTCGGGCCGACAAATCGGGCCCGAATGATACAACCAGGTGTGGCCCTTGTTGGCCGCTCCGCAGGACGCTCATGTCCGCACTTGGCAAATACTGTGAGCTGAGAACTACACTACTGGCCATTAAAACTGCTACACAACAAAGAAGACGTGCTACAGACGCGAAATTTAACCATGAAGAAGATGCTGTGATATGCCAATGATTAGCTTTTCAGAGCATTAACACAAGGTTGGCGCCGGTCACGACACACACAACGTGCTGACATGAGAAAAAATTCCAACCGATTTCTCTTACACAAACAGCAGTTGACCGGCGTTGCCTGGTAAAACGTTGTTGTGATGCCTCGTGTAAGGAGGAGAAATGCGTACCATCACGTTTCCGACTTTGATAAAGGTCGGATTGTAGTCTATCGCGGATTGTGGTTTATCGTATCGCGACATTGCTGGTCGCGTTGTTCGAGATCCAATGACTGTTAGCAGAATATGGAATCGGTTGGTTCAGGAGGGTAATATGGAACGCCGTGCTGGATCTCAACGGCCTCGTGGCACTAGCAGTCGAGATGACAGGCATCTTATCCGCATGGCTGTAACGGATCGTGCAGCCACGTCTCGATCCCTGAGTCAACAGACGGGGACGTTTGCAAGACAACAACCATCTGCACGAACAGTTCGAAGACGTTTGTAGCAACATCGACTATTAACTCGGAGACCATGGCTGCGGTTACCCTTGACGCTGCATCACAGACAGGAGCGCTTGCGATGGTGTACTCAACGACGAACCTGGGTGCACGAATGGCAAAACGTCATTTTTTCGGGTGAATCCAGGTTCTGTTTACAGCATCATGATGGTCGCATCCGTGTTTGGCGACATCGTGGTGAACGCACATTGGAAGCGTGTATTCGTCATCGCCATACTGGCGTATCACCCGGCGTTATGGTATGGGGTTTCACTTCTTACACGTCTCGGTCACCTCTTGTTCGCATTGACGGCACTTTGAACAGTGGACGTTACGTTTCAGATGTGTTACGACCCTTGGCTCTACCCTTTATTCGATCCCTCCGTAACCCTACATTTCAGCAGGATAATGCACGACCGCATGTTTCATGTCCTGTACGGGCCTTTCTGGATACAGAAAATATTCGACTGCTGCCCTGGCCAGCACATTCTCCAGATCTCTCACCAACTGAAAACGTCTGGTCAATGACGGCCGAGCAAGTGGCTCGTCACAATACGCCAGTCACTAATCTTGATGAACTGTGGTATCGTGTTGAAGCTACATGGGCAGCTGTACCTATACACGCCATCCAAGCTCTGTTTGACTCAATGACCAGGTGTCATTACGGCCAGAGGTGGTTGTTCTGTGTACTGATTTCTCAGGACTATGCTCCCAAATTACGTGAAAATGTAATCACATGTCAGTTCTAGTATAATATATTTGTCCAATGAATACCCGTTTATCATCTGTATTTCTTCTTGTTGTAGCAATTTTATTGGCCAGTAGTGTATTTGTAAGAGAAGTGTCTGATGTAGATTATTGCTTGTCTAGTTGAGAGTCCGTATGTAAGGTTACCCTTTCTTTTAAATGAAAGTTGTTATACATTCCCTAGTAACTAAAGCCAAAATTCTCCCTGACTGAGAGTTTATTATTATAAATGTTATTTCTTCACTATTTGTTAATACAAAATTCAGTTATTCACGATACATGTGTAAAGTTACCCCTTTTTTAAGGTTATCTTTCTCATTTGAAAAGCTGTTTACTTTGGAAGCTAACTGATGGGCTTCAGGTACAAATGCTCTCTCGCTTGAAGTTTATGACAGTTGTCATTTCTGTTGATTGACTTCAGTTAATATTGTGAACAGTAAAATGGGAATGCTCCCATTCCCTAAGGTCCAGTCCTTCCACTTTGTCCTTTGACCGTTTTGTGATACGCCGAGGTAATATCGGTTTCAATAAGGTTAAAAATTGACGGCTGAAAGGTGTTTAATTTAACATCCTCAATGGAACAGCCTAGTTCCGCGACCATCGCTAAAAAGATGGACTTACAGAGAGTCAACATTAGCCTTTCCATTTTCAGAAGCCACAATTCCTGCAGACAGTGGGTTGACTGGGTCATTGGGCAGATCCTCACTGATTCCTTCAGTGTTAAAAGTAAGAAATACATCCCTGCAAATATGAGGGTTCAATGGGTATATTCCTGTCACCCTAAACCCGTTTCCTGGTATTTCCCCTGCCTGGCACTTGAGGTAGGCTACCCAAACAGTTCCGCGACGTCCATATTTGTTATAGAACTTTCATTTTCCCTCAAATATATATATATATATATATATATATATATATATATATATATATATATATATATATATATATATTTCCTGCTCAGAGTAATCGGCTTTCAAATTTCAAAGCATTTTTGACTGCTATTTGCTTAATAGACTTATCCCACTGCTTTCAAGCTCTTGAATTCATTTCTCAAGCAATGCCTATAAATATAAGAGTTTGTGAAATTACGAAATACTATGGTACAAATATGGAATACTGGTATTTCATATTAGTGACACAGCCATCCTGAAATTCAGAGATGCAAATGAAATGTTAAAGTAAATTTAAATAGGCAACAAACAAGCAATTTTTATACCTTAATGTATTACCTAAATGTCTGCTTAGGAAATATTTTAATATTTTATGTATTGTGACAAGAATGAAACTGAAAACCACCAACTTGCAACAATTATTCCTCCTGACGAAATTGTTAAAACAGCTTCACTTACTCGCAATAGCTGCCAACTGCAATATTAATACATCCCGAAGCAGTCAACAGTTGCTGAACGTAGTTTTCAGGCAGTACTTAGAAAACGAGAAACCATAGTATTTCACATTACTACCAGTATTCCACATTTGTACCCTTTATTCTACCAGTTCATTGTAGAAAATGAACCATTGATTAGTGAACTAAATTCGGAATATGTTCTTCAAATAATATCACAGGCACTGCGCCTCATAGAAGTAACTGCCTAATTGTCTCCCGAAAGTATCAATCATAACTGCAACAGCCCTGACACAATTACTCTGTCCAGTTACATTAATGTTAAAAGTTTCAACAACCACCTTTTGCCTCGCTGAATGCTGCGATATGTGCAGCAGGTCGGTCATTGGAGCTCTAGAAGGTACCATCAGGCATGTGGAGCCATGCAGTCTCCAGTGCCATGCTAGGTTTCTCGGTTGAGAATTAATGGCACATACAGCCCGGTATGGTTGTAATCCTGGGAGTTTGGTGGCCAGGAGAGTACTGTAAACTCATCCCCACGCTCTTCGAACCACACACGTACACTGTGAGCTGCGTAGCGGGCTGCGATATCCTGCTGGTAGATACATAATTGATTTGTTCCATTGCGCCTTCCAGAATGCCGAGATCACCCACAAATGCCACAAAAGGTTCCCCAGACCACAATGCCCCCTACTCCGGCCAAGGCCTTCGTACGATTGTTGCAAGGTGTTTGATTTCATGGCCATTGCCTTCTGTCCGATGCCTGTGTTTGTTATTTGTCTTTTTTTATTGTAATGTGTATGAGAGACCACAGCCATGCCCTTTGATATCAGTTATAGGATTAAAACTTTGCTGTCTTACAGCCGAATGTAATAAGTGTATTTCGAGATCTAATTGTTGTGATCAGCTAGCTTGTATTCGCTGTTGCAATGAGTGTAAAACTCATTTTTCCTTTCTATTAATACACGATAAGGATAAATTTGTCCCGTGAAACTACCAGCACCTTCCATTCACGACACTCCCACGCTCGCTGTCCATTTCAAATTCCTTTCATATTTACTAATAAAAGAGCCATAGAGACCCATTTAGTACTCATGGATTTGAAAAGACCAATGAAGAGGTACCTCAAAACAGTTTGCAGAGAACTATGAAGAATAGTGTACTGCTGAGTACGTACTTCAAAGCAGTGTAACTGTTCTATAGGGACTGTGCTGTCAAAGTGGAAAATTCTGTGCTGTTAGAGATGTTTGTTACAAAAGGGCAAAGCCAGGGTTGTGCTGTAATACCGACGTTATTTAAAATCTACGTAGGGGAAGCACTTAAAGTCTGGGGGAGCAAATGTGATGGTATGGCAGTCCCTATGGGGAAAGAAATCTTGTACACAGTTCTCTTCGCCGATGACCAGGTCATCGTGACAAGGATAATGTTTCGGATGTTCAAAGAGGAACATTAAAGATGGGGCCTCAGACCTAGCTTAACAAAAACCGAATATCTGAAAAGAAATGTAAGTCTTTTAAGTACATGGATATTATTTGTTTTTTTCTCTTTATTTATTTAAATTGATCTGATTAAAGCTGTCAGACTCTCTTTCATATCAGATCAGCGTTTCATACATACAGCAGCCTTATTACATGATAGTTATCGAAGAAATAACAATTTAATTATTAGAAATGATTTTTCAATGGAGATAGTGCTAGTAAATTACACTATCACTTAATAAAGTTAAGACTAGCAATACTTCTTCTATTAACAACAACAACAATAATGACACTAATGACAATACTGAGAGTGAAAAAACGAGAGATTGCAAGGCGCTCTCACTTCTGATTTGGTGTTATGCTACTTCACTGCGATTTGACTTCATACATTATGATGAAATGGTGCGCAGTAGTTAATGGTCTTGTTTGTGTACTCTAGGGAAGAAAATACGGTCTTTACCTGCATTCAAAGGAACAGGGTGCTGACTTAAACGACTGCAAAGGTGCACGTGCCCGTCGACCTGGGACCGGACCGCAGTGACGCACGGATGCACGCCAAGACCGTAGGATCGTACGCAGTGCCAGGGGACCGCACCGCCACTTCCCAGAAAATTAGGGACACTGTTGCTCCTGGGGTATCGGCGAGGACCATTCGCAACCGTCTCCATGAAGCTGGGCTACGGTCCCGCACACCGTTAGGCCGTCTTCCGCTCACGCCCCAATATCGTGCAGCCCGCCTCCAGTGGTGTCGCGACAGGCGTGAATGGAGGGACGAATGGAGACGTGTCGTCTTCAGCGATGAGAGTCGCTTCTGCCTTGGTGCCAATGATGGTCGTATGCGTGTTTGGCGCCGTGCAGGTGAGCGCCACAATCAGGACGACCGAGGCACACAGGGCCAACACCCGGCATCATGGTGTGGGGAGCGATCTCCTACACTGGCCGTACACCTCTGGTGATCGTCGAGGGGACACTGAATAGTGCACGGTACATCCAAACCGTCATCGAACCCATCGTTCTATCATTCCTAGACCGGCAAGGGAACTTGCTGTTCCAACAGGAGAATGCACGTCCGCATGTATCCCGTGCCACCCAACGTGCTCTAGAAGGTGTAAGTCAACTACCCTGGCCAGCAAGATCTCCGGATCTGTCCCCCATTGAGCATGTTTGGGACTGGATGAAGCGTCGTCTCACGCGGTCTGCACGTCCAGCACGAACGCTGGTCCAACTGAGGCGCCAGGTGGAAATGGCATGGCAAGCCGTTCCACAGGACTACATCCAGCATCTCTACGATCGTCTCCATGGGAGAATAGCAGCCTGCATTGCTGCGAAAGGTGGATATACACTGTACTAGTGCCTACATTGTGCATGCTCTGTTGCCTGTGTCTATGTGCCTGTGGTTCTGTCAGTGTGATCATGTGATGTATCTGACCCCAGGAATGTGTCAATAAAGTTTCCTCTTCCTGGGACAATGAATTCACGGTGTTCTTACTTCAATTTCCAGGAGTGTATTACAAAAGATACAGTAGGTTGTCCGCTATGGCCGATTCTATTGCGTAACTAACTAGTTATCCTTGTATGGTTCTCGTAATTTCGATGTACACACACATTTCCTGTTATATAAATTCACCACTAACAAAAAAAAAAAAAAAGATTTCTGTTAGACTAAAAAGCGAGTCAAATGACATTTTAAAGTAACACACATCTCTCAGAATTTGGAAGAAAACGTAGTTTCATAATGTTTATTGTAATTACAGAGACACAAATAACATATACACGGCAATATAAGCGCTTCGTGACACAGTATTGCCCACCAAAACAAAATTGCATTGTCTAATGTGCCCAAAACTATTAAATTTGTTTGTAACACGAAAGATAGTTTTGCACTCAGGATAATAAAAAACACCGGAATACTGCATTTGATGTCAAACCAGGTCAGTTAAATCAAAACACAAGTACATTAAGTAATTTCATGAAGCGTTTACTAACATTCCGTCGCAGTGGCAGTCCATATGTTTGGCAACTACTTCAGTATCATTTGGTTCATTCGCAAGACTGGCCTGATTCTGACTTGTTACGAACGCACATGTTAATTTCCGCCGTTATCTGCAAACATTGTATAAAGCAAGTGTTGCCATTTTGATGTTTGCTATTAAGATCAGGCAATTTCAGTGCAGCCTCAGCAGGCCAGCCTTGAGAATGAACCAGCTGGTTCGAAACTAGCCACTGAACATACGTGCTGCAACTATGGCAGATTCTTAATAAACGCCCCATGAAACATTAAAATGGCAGCTGCTCTTGTGTCAACAAAATTTTGGAACTTAAAAAAGTATTTTTTTTAAATAATGCCAAAATAATTTCCAGAAAATTAACTAATGTTATTTTAATGACACTAATAACTTTCCAAATTTAAGATGAAGGTCTTTAGTATACATTTTAAATGTTGAGCCAATTCAACGAGTAAAAATGTTACTCTTTTAAATTACCGTTGCAAACAAATGTAGTAACTCATGTATATAAATATGTGTTTTTTCATCATCCCAATTACACTCGGTTGTAATTAGGAATAGGATTCTATACCATGTAATAATGGAGAGACAGTAACAATAAATTCAAAATTACGTTGACACTACTGCGTTACTATTGTTACAGCAACGAAAACATACACTTCAACTCCGTTTTACATGCTAAACTGTCTAAACGGTGTTCTTCACAAATGGCATAGCAGGATTGCTATTTTCTGTAAGTTTCTCAGTAGCGTTACTCGTGGCAACAAAATTATCTTGGCTGACTAAAGCAACATTATAGTAACACAAAAATTTAAAGGACTCATTGTAGAAAAAGCAAATGAATATCTTAAGGAAGGTTACAATCAGTCAACATACGACTGCAATAACGTTTTACAGACCGTACAGAAAACGATCCCTATGAATTTGAGTTTAAAGAGCGAAAATGACGGCGGTTAATTAAATGTTTTTTACAATCTGCCTAAAAAACACAGAATTTCTTGGACTGAACAGCGATTCTCAGTCGAAGTGATGTGAACACACCAAGATATTTGCAAACAGAGTATGATCAGCAGGTGGTTACCTGCGATTCCGGAAAGATCCTGTCTAGGCACTCAGATGGACATATCGGCTCTTTATCGTTCAACATGGCCTAGGCATGAGGACCCTCCAGGTTTTCGAGCTACCTTTTGAAGTACTTACCACTCCCGCCGGAGGTTCGAGTCCTCCCTCGTGCACGGGTGTGTGTGTGTTGTTCTTAGCATGAGTTAGTCTACCTTAGTTTAAGTATTGCGTATGTCTAAGGACCGATGACCTATGCAGTTTGGTCCAGTAGGGATTCACACACACACACACACACACACACACACACACACACACACACACACACACACACGCACATTTGAAGTTCGAAATTGCTCTGAGCACTATGGGACTTAACTTCTAAGGTCATCAGTCCCCTAGATCTTAGAACTACTTAAACCTAACTAAGCTAAGGCCAACACACACATACATGACCGAGGCAGGATTCGAATCTGCGACAGAAACGGTCGCGCGGTTCCAGACTGTAGCGCCTAGAACCGCTCGGCCACCCAGGCCGGCACATTTGAAGTACCTGCCGATTCCTTTAACTTCGCTCTTAAGCCGCACTGGATTGTCATTAACTAAAAAGTGACTGACTTTCGCGTTGCATCCCGTCCTCAATGATGTAAGACACGTCAAATCCGAACTCACGATGCACGTTCTTTCATAGTTAAACATCACCACTGGCTGTGTAATTAGTGTGTAGGACGGCCAACCACGCACGTGCTCAGGATGTGGACAGGAGAGACATGTTGCTACGATTGTATACAGCGCCGGATCACCTATAGTCTATAAGGCGAAGCGGTGTACGACAGTCCTCCTTCGATTCTGCCACTTACTTACTCACAAGTGAAGGCACCTACGACGTTTGGCGGTGGGGATCGTGATAGGTTACCATCGTAGACAGACGAGGCTCATACCGCACGCTCGCTGCAGAGGGCATCGCCAGATAGCCCCGAACAGTAAATGCCACTGCAGGGGGATGGCTCCGAACACAACGAGCGGATGGGAGTTGATTCACGGGTCGTGCCAACCCAAGATTGCTTCACTGTTTGGTTGGTTGGTCTGGGGCAGGGGACCAAACGGCGAGTCATAGGTCCCAGCGGACTAGGGAAGGATGAGGAAAGAAGTCGGCCGTGCCCTCCAAAAACCACCATCCCGGCATTTGCCTGAAGCGATTTAGGGATATCACAGAAAATCTAAATTAGGATGGCCAGACTCGGGTTTGAAACGTCGTTCTCCGGAATGCGAGTCCAGTGTGCTAACCACTGCACCACCTTCCTCGGTGCCATCCCAAGCTTTCCTCTCGGAAGACGCTAAAAAGTCAGGTCTACACCCTATTCTGATACGGAGACACGCGGCTGGGAGCAGCGTTCACCCAGCAAGCACAAGAAACGCAGACAGACGCTGTCTGACGACTGTCTCTTGCGGACAAGTACACAGGATCATACTTACCTTTACCAGGTCGTGGACGCACCTGCTACGGAGGCGTCGACCGACACTGCTCACCCTTTCGGAACTGAGACGACGAATTTTTCTCCTGGACATCCGTTCACAGAGGGAGAGGACGATAGAAAACTGTCGCAGCCGCGAGGAAACATGACAAGAGCCTCTCTCTAGTGACTCATGGGTGGGCGACGTGGAGGACTACTCTTTGGCGGGCAGAGAACTGGAATAAGGGGAAGAGTTATAACCACCCGCTAATCTCCCGCCGATGGCATAATAATAGGGGCGGCATGGTGGCGTTGGGGTGACATAAATCGTCGACACTGCTCACACTGACAACTGTCCACTGCCTTAGAGGTCGAACGACAGTCATACCGATTAACGACTGTCAACATTAACGACAACCGATCATGCGCGAAGCTGTCATTGTTGTGGGGTACATCTTACGCGGACAACATTGACGTGATCCTATTGCAAGAAATATACGTTCCTGGTTTCCGTGGTCATCTCTGGATATACGACGTGCATATCTCACTTGTCGGTTACGGACAGTGGCGACACAGTTCTTCTCAAAGAATGTTTAATAGCCACCGATGTACGTTACCTACCGAGTGCCAGGGGTATGGAGTTTACGGTCCAAAGACGTGGACGATCGCTATTCTTTGTAGAGGAATTAGCGCAGTTATGACACGGCAGGATAGATGATATGATCGAAGGTGATTTTAATTGTACACGATCTCCAAAGGACAGAATTCCTCACCGTTTAGCATGACCAGCACTTGATGCTGTCATTCACGAGCTCGGTTTCACAAATTCCACGGAACATGCATCTAGCAGAACTCATGGGAGATATATCTCCCTCTCTCTCAGGGATGCGGTCATGGCAGCCAAAAAAATAAATTAATTAATTAATTAAAAAATAAAGGAATACGCATGGTGTTCTTGGCCGAAAGACCCCATTCAGGTAGGTTGGGCCACCGTGTTGCAAGACTTCTTTCAGGTGACGCCTCACCGTTCATCGGGCGACTTGCGTCTCGATGATGATGAAATGATGATGAGGACAACAGAACACCCAGTCCACGAGGGGAGAAAATCTCCATACAGGCCGGGAAGCGAATCCAGACCCGCTGCTTGATAGGCAAACACCTTACCACTTAGCTAGTAGGTGGACACGGCAGGTGGCCGAAAGCGTTAACTGACCACACAGCTTATATCTGAACCCTCATATTTGGATGCCAACGGATGTGGCGCAGCCGTAATCCGTGGAAATTTAACATCGCTCACCTGGTCTCACCAGGATGTCATGCAGCGGTGGCGACACATAGAGATTGTTCCTATGACGGCTAGTTGCGTATAGCTCAGATTTACACTGGTGGCTGGACTGTGCCAGGACGAGCCTTCGACGCATCTTTAAGATGTTTAGTAGCGAAGCTGTGGCGTGTAGGTGCAGCACTACAGAGTCCTACTACGGCATCAAAATGGTTCAAATGGCTCTGAGCACTATGGGACTTAACTTCTGAGATCATCAGTCCCCTAGAACTTAGAACTACTTAAACCTAACTAATCTAAGGACATCACACACATCCAAGCCCGAGGCAGGATTCGAACCTGCGACGTAGCGGTCATGCGGTTCCAGACTGTAGCGCCTAGAACCGCTCGGCCACTCCGGCCGATTCTACTACGGCATCCTCAGGAAGTACCCCCATCATCAGACCGCCAAGTGACTGTCAATCGAGCGAAAATGAAGACTGTGATGTTGACGAGTATGCCTCTGGGAAGGAAGACCATTCGTCCATGTGATACGGTCGAAATCGCAAACGAACGGTGTCCATGTGCGATATAGCCATGGAACGAGAGCAGAGGCATAGGACTTATCCACGAAGTGACGACAGAAGACTGCGTATTCCACGTCACGCATAGTGATAAGCAATGCATACTTTACCCATTTTTCTCAGCTGTACAAGGGGAAGAGATCAGGTCCAGAGGTCGGTGCTGCTGTCGCTGTTTGACGCACGCAACAGTTACTCTGGAATTCCAACAGGAACTGCTAGAACCGCTAAATGAAGAAGAAGTGTTGGATACCATAGCAAAAGGGGCACCCAATAAGGCACCGGGACCGGATGGGCTACCCCTGGAACTTTATAGGACGTTTTGGAGGCTATTAGTACTTTGTTGGACGACGATACGTCAAGAGCTCATGATGCCTGATCTGCAACTTTCGGCTGCCTTTGTGGAAGGTGTCGTCATCCCAATCTATACCTCGCGGGATCAAGTATTACCGACTACCGACCACTAACTTTGTTGAATAGTGATATGAACATTTTCACGCTCCTGTTTGGCAGCTCGAATTCGGCGTGCGACCTCTCGTGTCCTCTCAATGGATCAGGCATCAATGGGTGGAACGCATAATATTGGCGCCGTTCTGCTTCGTTCCATTTATCTGATTGCTAAGGTGCGTCGCGTATCGGAAACACTGGAGGCGATAGACTTCGGTCAGTCATTACATCGTGTGGAAGAGATGTACTACTGTTGAAACGTCCCCTTAGAACAATTTATACACGACTGTGCTTAATCTGACACACAATATTTTTAGCGCAAAGCAATCTGACTTTCAATAATCCCTACAAAAGAATGGCCCTGACTAACATTAACCTATACCTTTCACAACTCACTTACCTCACAAAAAATCTTCGTTACTCGAACTACTGCAATACAGCGAGCACCTCTATTGCCAGCTAAATAAAAGATTCTAACTACGGAAGGCACTAACTACTGATAGGTATAGTTAGCAAATGAAAGATTTTAATAGAGTACAAACAGTGTATTTACCTTAATAGTCAAAATATATATGATAGTTCATGACATCCAGTCTTACAAATTACAAAACTCCGCCATCTCTCTCCCCACGTCCACCACTGCTGGCGGCTCACCTCCAACTGCGCAACGCTATGCACTGTTAGCATCCAGCTGCCGCTGCCCAACACTACAATGGCAGACAAAAATGCAGACTAAACACAGACTGCACACGGCACAGCCAGTGATTTTTTCATACCGAGCGCTATGTAGCGTTACCAACAAGAAAACCTAAACAGCCTACTTACATAGCCCCCATGCTTCCCACAAAAAATTTTCACAAATTGTTTTGGGCAGTGGCCAATAATGATTTGATAAAATTTTTCATAATTACTATAACAAAGATATCAAATACACACACTCATTGATACAATGTTGGTCAGAAGCTAAAATTTTCTCACAGTCCATAAAGACAGTCCTGATCGTTCATCACAGTAAAATTGCAGTGTTTTTTTCAAAGTCTGAGCAATAAAAGAAATTGCACTTGGAAGTAGTGGATTTCTAAGCAGTCTTGAAGAAGTAGTGTTGTCCTTCCAACGAAAGACAGTGCTGACTCTTGACATGCAGACAGGTAATGGGCCACAACAGAGCAAACCCACAGCAGAGTCAGTCGAAGTTTTGAAGAATATTGGTAGGTAGGTCATCACAGAGTAGACCCCTTGTAGTCCTGGTAGAGATTACGGTATTGGTGGGCCACCAGAGGTGCAGACCCATTGCAGTCCTTGTAGAAATAATGGTACCGGTGGGTCGTCAAAGGTGTAGACCCACTGTAGTCTTTGTAGAGATGGCCAGCAGCCATCTGTTTGACTGTGCAGGCGCACAATCACCATTGAAGAGTCTTGCAGATAACATAGCAAGTCCATAACCCACCACTTGTCCACTCACAAAGTTTTTGGAATTGTCCTTAGAACCAGCAATGCTGTTAACCAGTCCCTTGCTGAGTTATTAACACATGTGCAAACACTATCAGTCCCTACTTCTCACATATTGTCCATATACTATGACCAACAGAAACGTGTGCAGTGAAATGTAATTTACAAGTTACTTAATTTGATGAACTGGTGTCAATTACAATTTTATAACATAAGAATGCAATAACAAAGGTATAAAATACATCTTTAAAGAACATAACACTACAGATAACATTTGCAGTAGTACAGGCTTTACAAAAGAATCGAAATAGCAAATACATCAGTGTTACGAAAATTACGACATAAGTACATACATAAAAAATCAGAATAACTTTTGAAACATCAACTTCACACATGAGCATTAGAACAAAACAGAATAAATAATGTGTCAACATCTTTACAAAGTAAATAACATGTTATTAATGCAAATTATATTTGAGGATAACAGTATTCCTCATCATAGTAAATGTAGCTTAGTATTAGAAAAATTCTGCAACATAAGTCTTATCAGATAAACATATAAAGACAGGAAGAACATAAATACACAAGGGTACACAAACACATAGTGGGATAACACAAGGAAAGGACAGGGTTTGTTTTACTGCAGTATTTTGCAAACAAAACTTTCTTTACTTCTCGGAGATCTCCCTTCGTTCTTCATTATTTCCAAAAAGTCCTATCTATACCTGCTTTCTGTACTTTTCTCATCCTCTTTCAAAAATAGTTTTTCTCCACTATACACTACTTTTTTTGGCCAAATCATTTTCATATAGCTTCTCAATGCTTCTCTTCCAATTCATCATAGTTAGTTTCTTATATAGTCTACCCCCTCTTAAGCTAACTTAAAATCTACTGAGCTCAGATGCTAAACTAAGGGACGACGCAATGCAGCAGCACAAAACGATTAACACAAACAGCAATGAATAAAAAGTGCAAGTAAGCATAGCAAGCAGCAATAAGTGTAATAACTTATACCTAAACATGACAAACCCACAAGCAGAAAAAGTAGTACACTAAAGACAACAATACAGATAAGGGAAAGTTATAATCACATCTTAATGACTATGTAATTAAAGTGGTGCACCACAACTTATTCTATTAAATAAATTACCAAGTACTTGAAAAGAAAATTATGTATGCAGTTCCTGTTACTAGTCCCTTCTTATTGTTCTTTCCTTTCCAAGTGCTCCTTTTTTTTAAGAATGTGGATCATAAAATTATTATTTAACAGATCTGTTGAAAGAAAGTTTTCACATTAGCAAATGCATTTACTTTTATTTTATAAAATCAATGATGCAACACAGCTGGAAAACAGATATCAAATGAAATAAGCTACTATGGACAAAGCATAAAAATATCATTCAATAGTCATGTGACATTTCATAAGTTAGTAGAATTCTCTCAACTCTCGTAGAAAGACGTTTGTTATAATCAGGTGTCAGATGTAAGTATCTTTCTCAGTAATGAGCGTGTCGTATTTGCGGTGCTTTCTACAAAGGAATGTCAATAGAGAGGATAATGGCCTCTTTTTTTTTACCTGATGCTCTGAAAGGCACACAGTAATGGCTTTCTTTTGTCAGGTAGTTGTCGCGCAGCTGGGTGCCCACGACGCATTACGTGCAGGTGGTCACTTAACTGTCTTAACGAAATATTTACGACACCAGTTTCCGCTACAGTGGCAGTCTCATGTAAAAAATTTCACAGGTCAAGAATTTGCGTTACACATCTGTAGAAACAAAATTCTATTAATATAACAGTGTCCAAAAATTTTTGGCGGCCTTGTGATACATTCACGCGTATACACACATTTCATAACTCTTAAAGTACGATTCTTGGTTTCCAACATCCTTTTTCACAAACCAGAGTCCCTAACCACTACTCATTATTCCTTACCTTATTACACATATGTATATTCGTCGACACTTCTTCAATATGTCATCATAACAGATACGTAGCATAACCAAATAACTCATATAGCATCAGCTTAAGCATACTTCAGCAGCATAATTCACATCGTCGACGTAATAATAATATCATAACACCACAGTCAAATTCTCAAAATCTCCGTAGCTTCCTCCAATAATTTCAAAACCTAAAAAAAAATTCTCTGCTTATGTCAAAAGTGTCATCTGCCTCAAACGTACTTTAAAAATCGTGATCCCATACCAAATATGTCATTCAAAGCTCTCATAGTATCACAATGGTTCCGAAAAAATATGAACAGTTCACAAAATACAACTTCGTAAGTGTGAAGTTATCCAATGGTGTAATTACGTAAACATCTGTCACTGATGTAGTAAAGTAAATGTTTGTCTCTCTCAGTTAAATGATCAGATAGCTGTGTAATTTATGTGTTAGAGAAATATGGTACCGACGTGTAAAGTTGTATAAACAAATACCATATTAGCTAGGGCTCCTTGTGCTTGCCAAACACATGGTACACAAAGTAAGCGTGTACCCCCCTGAGGATTAACGTAATTATATCGTCAGGTGTTACAGATTACAGCAATGGAATGAAATGTATCACGCAAAACTTTCTTTGTAATTCAAATATGTTGAAAAATAAATAGTTTAATGCGTGTCCTGTAGCGCTAAATGTGCGTCTTGCTGTAAGACAATCTCTGTGGAAGTGTCGTAGTTATTGTTCTCCGAAAGCTACGTTCTGCAGAAGTCAATGTACTTACCTCATAATAAATAAAAGTGAAATGCTTTGCATATAGATATCGTATTACTACGCTTATTGCTGTGATGAAGTAAGTACTGTACTGTAACGTATTGTTGTGCTACAGAAAAGGCTGTCTCATTGTAGCTATACCACAAACGTTACTACTAAAACATGTTTTACTTTTCAGAATAATACAGAAAAACTGTGCAGATATAAAACAGATACACCGCAAAAGCAACAATGTAAATCATGTCACATATTAGTAGCGTCGTGATATAATCGTGTAGCTATCAAAGAAACCAAATGCTAAGTCATCTTTAATCTCACAGAAAGAACTTTAAATCCAGAATTTATTTTCAAGTAAACCAAAATGTTGCATTAAAATCTCATTAGCAATACTGGTAAATGTTCTAAGTATGTGAGCCTTATAGTCGTTACGTAATCGTGCAACTAACAAGCAAGAAAGTACACACGCAATAACACAGTGATGTCTGTTCACTATAACAATGCACTCGTAAATACTGTCTAAATATGTTCCGTAGGTTCTAGACTGGATAGTAAACTTCAAACATTGTTGCATGTTAACAGTTTCGCAGTGTGACAAAGCATACTAGAAATGTGAAGTGAAATGTTTTATGGCAAAGACAAAGTTAAAAATCAGATTATCTTTCAATAAACGGTTTTACATGTGAAATGTGGTGTAAACCTTTACTCTTCCTCAGTATGCAGCAAATCAACTTGAAGTCAATCATCATGTGGTATACGGCAGTAAAGAACACTGGAATTTTTCTCAAGGTTAGCGTCTATGTTATTTTTCTCTGAGCCAGCCGGCGCACGCGGCTGCCTGCGGTGCGAGTCATTGTCTGTTTCTTTGTTAGCGCGCGTCGTTATTGGGATTAGGAGACCTAACTTCTACAAATTCACCTTGTCGAGAGGGCCCTGCTCTGTTTGATTCCCGCCAGTTCTGCTGCTATTCAGGTCTGTCGTTACGATCATATCGTGTGTCGTCATGTCGGTAGATTCCATAGTTTCTTTCTTGTCGGTCACGTGGTGGAGAATTTCTCCCTGAATCGTAACTGCGCGCTGGACCATTGCGTCTTAAGTTATTCCGTCTCCCTTGATAATAATTATTTTGGTTTCCATATTGTCTGTTTCTCTGATTGTCTCTGTGATAGTCATTACCGCGGAGAGGTGATCCTTCCCTGTAATAATTACTACTCTGCCAACGGTTGTCATACGGGTGGTGTCCGTTTTGGTCACGATTTACGTTGTACGAATAGCCTTGTCGTGTATTATTTCTGTCATCGCGGAATTGTGACAGGTGTGACCTGTAATTGTTGTGTTCCTGTTTTCGCGTTCGATTGTCAGTGTCAATGTCCAGTTCTTGTAACAGTCAATGAAAAGCTTCAATGTCGTCTTTGCATCGTCCTGCTAAAATAATCTGTCGTAAATGTTCAGGTAATTTGATTAAGCAAATGCGGATGAGTTCTGAGGTGCTGTATGGGTTTGAAAGATACTGATTCATATGTAACATGCCTTCAAAATATTTGACAAGACTGGAAAATTCAGATTGTTCGAAATGTTTCATCATTATGATTGTATGTTTTACTCGGTCTTGTGTAGCTTGAGACCAATATGCTGAGAGGAAGGCATGATAAAATTCTCCTTCACTGTGACAATCGTGAATGACCGATCGCATTCTTACAGCTGGTTCATTCTCTAAATAGCCACACATAAATTCTAATCTGTGTTCTAATGACCAGTTAGGAGGAAAACAATGAGAGAATTGATGAAGCCACGCTTGTGGATGAATGTCGTTGCCAGAATTCTTAAATGTTTTGAATTTACGTGTAGTAATTAACATCTTATAGTCAAAATCTTCATGTCGGCGAGTCGCATGTCGGTCATTGTTATGTCGTTTCTCTGGTTCCATCTCAAAATTCGGTGTACCTTGCCAATTTCTTTCATGATTTCCGAAATGTCCTGTGTCATTATTTTGTGGTTGTTCTGTATTTCTATGTCCCTCTTCCCATACTGGGGCGCGAGTGTCCTCTGAAATATGTAATTCTTGTATTACTTGAGCCAACTGATCTTGTACTTCCCGCATTTCTCTTTTGTACTGTGTGTTGATTTGATTTTGATTCTGTTTGAATTTTCTAATTTGTTCATACTCTTCAGTGTCAGTGAAGGCTACAGGTTTTGTGTCATTCAGATCATCATCTACCTTCGTAGATAAGTTAGTGAACTGATCTGAAAGTTCGGCTACTTTATCCGACAGTGAAATTATTTCCTCTGTGTGTCTTTCTGAACCAATTTTCAGAGTATCTACTGTGTCCTTTAAGTTCGCTTGAGTTTTTGCAAGTTGCGTAACCGAATCGGTAGATGCAACTGAGTCAATTTTAGCTTGCAAGGTCTCATGATTTTCATGAACAATAGTTTGCAGTTCTTTTATGGCTGCTTCGTGATTCTGTAATGCATTTTCATGCCGCGAAAAAATAGGTTGGAAATGCTCACAAATTTGTGTTTTTACGTCATTAAAGACTTTTTGACATTTCGATTCAATGTTATGTAACTCATTAGTTAAATCTTCACGTGTTTGTTCAAGCGTGGTGTCTAACTTTTGAAGCTTTTGTTCCATTGTGTCTAACTTTTGAAGCTTTTGCTGTGTTTGTCTCTGATTTTGTTCCATTGTGTCTAACTTTTGAAGATTTTGTTCCATTGTGTCTAACTTTTGAAGCTTTTGCTGTGTTTGTCTCTGATTTTGTTCCATTGTGTCTAACTTTTGAAGATTTTGTTCCATTGTGTCTAACTTTTGAAGCTTTTGTCCCATTTGTTGCATTAATTGTAATAACAATGCACTGGTGTCTGAAACATGTTCCTTAGTCCTATTCGGCAATGCATTTGCACCGGCAATATTCGCAGTTTGAAAAACAGAAAATGTGTCTTGACTTATTTGAGAAAACGGTGAGGACGCAAAACCTGAATGTACAGTATTTGCAAGATTGTGTCCTGTCATTTCGGAATCCTGAGGCGAACTGTTGCCGACCGATCGATCGATAACGCTTTCCTGTTCACTAATTGTTTCACTGCCTACACCATTATTTGCAACCTGCTCCATTTCCCTATGCACAATTACCAAATTACTACTTTGAACATTAGTTAATTCATTACATGGTGGCGCTAACACACTGCTTTCGTCTTCACTGTCATTTCTCAGTTTACTTTGGAGCCTAGTATTACGTTTTCACACGCCATTATTGTCACAATATTTCACACGACAACACAAAAAAAGCACAATTTGAAAAGCAAAAATAAGAGAACACATTAACATATCACTGAAAATAATATCTAGTTAATTGCAAGCGCAGCTGCGAAATACTTTGTGCAAAACTACATGCATGCCACAACTGTTTTACTGTACAACAATGAAAGACTGCAACTACGCGCTAGCAATAAACAAAAGCTACACTAATTACACAAACTACAATAAAAAAATCAGAAGATTCCAGTGAGGTATCCTTGGCTAAGGGTCGACATATGAAACGTCCCCTTAGAACAATTTATACACGACTGTGCTCAATCTGACACACAATATTTATAGCGCAAAGCAATCTGACTTTCAATAATCCCTACAAAAGAATGGCCCTGACTAACATTAACCTATACCTTTCACAAATCACTTACCTCACAAAAAATCTTCGTTACTCGAACTACTGCAATACAGCGAGCACCACTACTGCCAGCTAAATAAAAGATTCTAACTACGGAAGGCACTAACTACTGATAGGTATAGTTAGCAAATGAAAGATTTTAATAGAGAACAAACAGTGTATGTACCTTAATAGTCAAAATATATATGATAGTTCATGACATCCAGTCTTACAAATTACAAAACTCCGCCATCTCTCTCCCCACGTCCACCACTGCTGGCGGCTCACCTCCAACTGCGCAACGCTACGCGCTGTTAGCATCCAGCTGCCGCTGCCCAACACTACAATGGCAGACAAAAATGCAGACTAAACACAGACTGCACACGGCACAGCCAGTGATTTTTTCATACCGAGCGCTATGTGGCGTTACCAACAAGAAAACCTAAACAGCCTACTTACACTGTATGCGTTACCTTTGGAATTGTTGCCGTGCGGTCTGCGACACAGTGCACTGCGCAATCAGATGATCTGATGTTTACACTTCGTGACGAATATTATGCCCGCAGAGCCATGGATTAGTCAGATACTAATGGTGAAGCTTCGAAGAGCCGTGCAAATGTACATAAATCGTTGGCCTTGAATAATGGACAGGTATGGTACGACTCCCTCACTCTTCCTAAACAATGTTCATGATCGAGCGGTGTCTCTATATGTTGGCGGCGATGCCCTATCAGCCTTATGGACTTGCTGATCGAAGCCGTGACGATATCTTCCCTTCACCCTCCAGTGGCTCTTACGAGATACCGGTGCCATTTTCCTATTTTGGAAGGATTTATCTGGATTATACCTGCTTACGGGACGATCTCCCATTCTCTCCCTTACCTACGCCCTGTGAACCTATGGTACCCTACGTTGCCGCCGGTTGCCAAATCCAGTGGAACAGACGTATCTTAGCATGCGTTGGAAGGTAATATGCCGCAGCGTCAACGCAGTAACGCTAGATTCAGACGTACGTTCGACCTGGTACTTGACGGCGAACAAAAACTAGTTTACTCGAGACAGATTCCATAGGATCCATCTTGCCGATGCCTCCTTTATGCGTTCAGAATACAGACCAACTACCACTATATAGTAGCCCGCCGGAAGAGCCCTGGTAATTTGTGCGCCAAATTTTAGCTCTCTTTTTACAGGTGTCACCCGCATCTGGTGTCGAGTTACACACTCTCCTCTACGCTTTCTATTACCCGAGGATGAAACGAACCCGTCACATGGATCAAAGGCCATACCAGTCATTATTTTTTGCAGATGATGTCATAGGTTTCATGAATCCTTGTAACTACACTCCTGGAAATAGAAAAAAGAACACATTGACACCGGTGTGTCAGACCCAACATACTTGCTCCGGACACTGCGAGAGGGCTGTACAAGCAATGATCACACGCACGGCACAGCGGACACACCAGGAACCGCGGTGTTGGCCGTCGAATGGCGCTAGCTGCGCAGCATTTGTGCACCGCCGCTCAGTGTCAGCCAGTTTGCCGTGGCATACGGAGCTCCATCGCAGTCTTTAACACTGGTAGCATGCCGCGACAGTGTGGACGTGAACTGTATGTGCAGTTGACGGACTTTGAGAGAGGGCGTATAGTGGGCATGCGGGAGGCCGGGTGGACGTACCACCGAATTGCTCAACACGTGGGGCGTGAGGTCTCCACAGTACATCGATGTTGTTGCCAGTGGTCGGCGGAAGGTGCACGTGCCCGTCGACCTGGGACCGGACTGCAGCGAAGCACGGATGCACGCCAAGACCGTAGGATCCTACGCAGTGCCGTATGGGACCGCACCGCCACTTCCCAGCAAATTAGGAACACTGTTGCTCCTGGGGTATCGGCGAGGACCATTCGCAACCGTCTCCATGAAGCTGGGCTACGGTCCCGCACACCGTTAGGCCGTCTTCCGCTCACGCCCCAACATCGTGCAGCCCGCCTCCAGTGGTGTTGCGACAGGCGTGAATGGAGGGACGAATGGAGACGTGTCGTCTTCAGCGATGAGAGTCGCTTCTGCCTTGGTGCCAATGATGGTCGTATGCGTGTTTGGCGCCGTGCTGGTGAGCGCCACAATCAGGTCTGCATACGACCGGGGCACACAGGGCCAACACCCGGTATCATGGTGTGGGGAGCGATCTCCTACACTGGCCGTACACCTCTGGTGATCGTCGAGAGGACACTGAATAGGGCACGGTACATCCAAACTGTCATCGAACCTATCGTTCTACCATTCCTAGACCGGCAAGGGAACTTGCTGTTCCAACAGGACAATGCACGTCCGCATGTATCCCGTGCCACCCAACGTGCTCTAGAAGGTATAAGTCAACTACCCTGGCCAGCAAGATCTCCGGATCTGTCCCCCATTGAGCATGTTTGGGACTGGATGAAGCGTCGTCTCACGCGGTCTGCACGTCGAGCACGAACGCTGGTCCAACTGAGGCGCCAGGTGGAAATGGCATGGCAAGCTGTTCCACAGGACTACATCCAGCATCTCTACGATCGTCTCCATGGGAGAATAGCAGTCTGCATTGCTGCGAAAGGTGTATATACACTGTACTAGTGCCGACATTGTGCATGCTCTGTTGCCTATGTCTATGTGCCTGTGGTTCTGTCAGTGTGATCATGTGATGTATCTGACCCCAGGAATGTGTCAATAAAGTTTCCCCTTCCTGGGACAATGAATTTACGGTGTTCTTATTTCAATTTCCAGGAGTGTATTTAAACGATCGTCATTGTGCTATTGCGAAGAAGCCAAAGTAAACCCAGTACTTTTCTAACTCCTTGCACAACATCTTCCGCGATGCGCCCCGTTGCTGGATCATTCATGGCGCGAGATAAATTTGATTCGTCCACATATAGGTGACTGAACATAACGTTATGAAAAAACATATCACTGTGAAGGGGAGGCCGAGTTCGTAGTGTATAGACGCCTCATATCCGATTTCCAGAAGTGTTACTATGTGTTTATTTACCTTTTTTTTAGACACATGTAGTACGTATTTCTTCTTTTGAAATCGTGGCAACAGAGACACATATGTAAAAAGCGGATTTATTTTTTGTCAGTATATAAATTTCTTCTGTGCCCATTAAACCTCCACTTCTTCCTGTTCAGCGATGCATGTATTATGGCCAGACCTTGTAAAATGACCCCTGCCCATTTTGTGCCTGGGACCACTCAACATTAAAAAAAGGGGGGCGGCAGAGAAAAGAAACAGAACAGGTACAATGTGGAACGAAAGTAAGCAGGAGATCCCTAGTTCCAATCATGGTCCAGAAAGAAAGGGGGTAACATCTTTAACTAGTAATCAAAACGTCCAGGGTCCCAAGTTCGAATCTCGTCACTACTTAAATTTTGGATGAAAATCATCAGCAATGGCGCCGAAGACTTATGGCATAAGGTCACCCTCGGTCTGCCAATGGACTTGTCAAAGAGGACGGCGGAGAAGCGGACAGAGGTTCAGAACACTTTCTCATGCTTGGGGTGGGAAACTGCCACTAAAAGGCTGAAGTACCAGTAATAATAAATGGCATGAGGATGCAGAAGGCGATGGAAACCACTGCATTAAAGACACATAATTTGTATCCATAACCGAAAAAATGTCATGACGATCTCTCCACCGGAAAAAGTTTCCGGACCAGTCTCCCACTCGGATCTCCGGGACGAGACTGTCAAGGGGTAGGTGACCGTGAGAAAAAGACTGAATAACCAACGGAATTCTACGAATCGGGGCGCCTAATGTCAAATGTTTGAACGTCGTAGGGAAGCTAGAAAATCTGAAAAGGGAATGCTAAGGCTCAGTTTAATATAGTGGGGGTCAGTGAAGTGAAATGGAAAGAAGACAAGGATTTCTGGTCAGAAGTGTGTAGGGTCGCAACAGAGAATTGTATAACGGGAGTATGATTCTTTATGTGCTGGAAGGTACGGCATGGAGTGAGTTACTATGAAAACTGCAGTGATAGTTGTTCTCACAGAATCGACAGCAAACCAAAACCGACAACAAGACTTCAGGAACACATGCCGACGTCGCAAGCGCTAGATGAAGAGATTGAAAATGTATGTGAACATATTGAACGGATAATTCAGTACGCAAAGGCACATGAAAATCTAATAATTAGGGGGGTTGGAATGTAGTTGTAGGGGAGGGAGTAGTAGGAGTGGAGAAAGACTAATTGAGTTCTGTAATACACTTCAGCAAGTAATAGCGATTAATCTGTTCAGGAATCATAAGAGCTGGAGAGATAGTTGAAGAAGGCCAGGAGATTCGGGAAGATTCCAGTTAGGTTATGTTATATTGTCAGGCAGAGATCACGAAATCAATATTGGATTTTGAGACGTACCCAAGAGCAGATACCGAGTAATGATGGAGAATAGGCTGCAGTTTAAAGACAAGTCAGGAAGAATCATTGCGCAAAAAAGTGGGATATGAAAGTACTAACGAATGGACAGATACACTCTAAATTCGCTGAGGCGGTAGATTTGCGATAACGTATAGCTCAGGAATGGACAGCTCTATAAAAGGGAATCATAGAAGTGCGAAGGAAAAATATAGATGCAGGGAAGGTAACCACGAATAAACCACGTCTAACTGAAGAAACACTTCGGTTGATCGACGGAAGATTGAAGCACAAAAACAGGGAAATGCAGGAACGCAGAAATATAAGTCACTTAGGAATGAAGTAAAATAGGAAGTGCAGGCAGGCTAAGGCGAAATGCTGTAGAAAACAAATGAAGAAATCGAATAACTCAGCATACAGAAAATCCAAAAAAACCTCCGGTGAAAATAAAAGCCAGGGCGATGACATTAAATGTGCAATGGGAATTCCACTGTTAAATACAGAGGAGAGAGCAGATAGGTGGAAAGAGTAAGTTGAACTCCTTGTCTAATGACATGACGGAAGAAACAGGAGTTGAGAGGGAAGAGATAGGAGATCCAGTATCAGAATCAGAATTTAAGAGCTTTGGACGACTTAAGATCAAAAAAGGCAGAAGGGATAGATACCATTCAATCGGAATTCTTAAACTCATTGGGGGAAGTGTTAGCATAACGGCTATTAAAGTTGGTGTGCAGAATGTGTGAGACTGGCGATACACCATCGCTTATGTTCTCGGAAAAACGTCGTCCACTCAATTCCGAAGACAGCAAGAGCTGACAAGTGCGAGAATTATCGCAGATTCACCTCGACAGCTCATACATCCAAGTTGGCGACAAGAATAATATACAGAAGAATGGATAAGAAAATTGAGGATCTGTTAGAAGACGATCAGTTTGGCTTTAGGAAAGGTAAAGGTACCAGAGAGGCATTTATGATGCGATTGGTAATGGAAGCAAGACTGAAGAATAATCGTTCGTAGACCTGGAAAAAGTGTTCGACAATGTGAAATGGCGTAAGATGTTCGAAGTTCTGAGAAAAACCGTGTAAGCTATAGGGAAAGACGGGAAATACGCAATATGTACAAAAACCAGGAGAGGACAATAAGACTGGAAAGCCAAGAACTAAAAAGGGCATAAGACAGAGATGTCCTTCGCCCCTAATGTTCAATCAACAGATCGAAGAAGAAATAAAGCAAATAAAACAAAGGTTCAAGGTTGGGATTAAAGTTCAAGATGAAAGGGTTTCAATTTTCTGATGGTATTGCTATCCTCAGTAAAAGGGAAGAAGAATTACAGGATCTGTTCAGTGGAATGAACAGTCTAATGAGTACAGAAAATGGACTGAAAGTAAACAGAAGAAAGGCAAAAGTAATGGCAAATAGTAGAAATGAGAGAAGCGAATTGGGGATCTAGAAGTAGACGAAGTTAAGGAATTCTGCTACCAAGGCAGAAAATGGCAGATGATGAACGGAGCAAGGAGGTTGTAAAAAGCAGACTATCACTGGTAAAAAGGCATACCTGGCCAAGAGAAGTCTGCTAGAATCAACAATACCCTTTAATCTGAGGAAGAAATTTCTGAGAATGTACGTTTGGAGTACAGAATTGCTTGGTAGTGAAACATGGACGCTGGGAGAACCGGAACTGAAGAGAATAGTAGCATTTGAGATGGGGTGCTACAGAAGAATGTTAAAAATTAGGTCAGCTGATGAGGTAAGGATTCATGAGGTTCTCCGCAGAATCGTTGAGGAAAGGAATACATGGAAAACACTGAGAAGGGACAGGATGATATGATATCTGTTAAGATTTCAGGGAATAACTTTCCATGGTGCTAGGGGGGCTGCAGAGGGCAAAACTGTAAAGGAGGACAGATATTGAAATACATCCGGCAAATAATTGAGAAAGTAAGCTGCAGGTGCTACTCTGAAATGAAAAAGGTAGCACAGGAGAGGAACTTGTGGTGGGCTGCATCAAATGAGTCAGAGGACTGATGACTTGAAAAGAATGGCTGTCGAGATACTTATCATCGCATAATCTACGAATAGAGATTCTGAATTAAAAAACCGGAGTTCCAAAGTTCTGCTTCTGCTTTCCTACTCTCCTTTCGTGTCTTTTATCAGCTGTGAATGCCTTGACCCTAAAATTGCTCAATATTTATTCCTTCCTTCCGTGGCTTCCTGTTATAATACCCAAAGGTGTTATAATCTCTTTCGGAAACATTGTCTGGGAAGCCTCTACTCCGTCTTCCTTGCTGCCTTTCTAAAGGATACCTCCTAAGAACGAACACGTGGTTGAGGATGTTGAAGGATGGATGTACGCACGTGTGGGAAACCAGAAATACAAACTTCCGCTTGGGGTGAACGGGGCCAAAGTCAACACCGTTCCGGAGACACCAGGGGGCCTCAACACGTGATCAGCTGGTCCACTATTACACTGTCTCACCCTCACCTTATTTTCTTCATGAGAGAACAGAAAATATTTCCAGCCGAGGAATTCATCGCGAAATGCAGTTATACCGACAAACCCTTCCGCACTTTAGCTTAGGCACAAAGCTGTGATAGAAAACAGTTTAACATCAGAAATATAATAAGCTTGTGATATAGTCAGATGTTACTGGTTCACTTGAGACTGTAATATGTTATTTCAGCTCGCTTTAAAATCATGAGCTCTTTAATAGCGCACTGTCAACGAGGGAGTGTATTACTACCCTTCATAATTTATTTTACTTCCTAGCTAGTGTTCACCCGCTACCTTTCATTTGGTGACAAAATTGCATTCAAGAGGTAAATATAAAACTCATGCAGATCCACAGTACTGGAAATCTGTAACCTTTAGGAACCATGATAATTTCTACTGACTAAAATTGTAACATTTCATGCCGTTAATCAGGTTATAACGGTTCCAAATATTTTATATTTTATCACACCGCTGGCTTCAGGTTATTGTACAAGCAATTAACTATGAAAAAGATTATTAGTAGAAACCTTTGCTGATGGGCAACCACATCAACATATCAACTGTCCAGCTGATGCGAGTCTGTTTATAAACAAATAATTTTGATTTTATTGCATAATAAAAAGAAGTCTTTCAATTTATGTTGGTTCTTGCTATGTACGCCTGATTTAGTTCACTTTCGCTGTCAGCAAACTACCTTTGTCAGTGTTTTGACATATCCGAAGATATATGCAAAGAAGTTTCTCCTACCAGACGTCGTGTGCAGGTCGCGGCTGATGTCATCTCTGCCTTTATTGATTCGGCTACGACGGCATGGAGCCTTTTTTGACTTTACGTGAATACACACTCAAACAATTACTGACGCTCTTAGGCGACTTGAATGAAACAGGTTTTCTGAAAATGGTAATATAATTCAAAGCAATGTATGAAGGAATATCTAGGTGGGACCGGTATGATCGATTCACTCACAATCGCTGATTTTTAGTCATATCTGGTGGATGGGTCTGAAATTTTTGGGCGCTTAACTACTTTGTAAACAGCAGGACCTAGATTTTAACTACCTGAAACCAGCGAAATAAGCAAACATTAATGTCCTACGACTTATTTAAATATGACCTTAAAAATAAGGTATGACTTTATATAAGACTATTTAAAAATATGCTGTTGATTTTTTATGCATCATGCAATACAAAATTCGCCGTGCGGTCTAAGCCACTGCTTCCCGAGCGGTAAGGCGTACCGGTCCCCGGCACGAATCCGCCCGGCGGATAATGTCGAGGTCCTGTGTGCCGGCCAGTCTGTGGATGGTTTTTAAGGCGGCTTTCCGTCTGCCTCGGCGAATGCTGGCTGGTTCCCCTTATTTCGCCTCAGTTGCACTATGTCGGCGATTGTTGCGCGAACACTTTCTCCACGTACGCATACGCCATAATTACTCTACAACTCCAACACTGGGGCTACGCCTCGTCTTGTGGGAAACGTTCCCGGGAGGGGGGGGGGGGGGGGGGGGGGGGGAGAGCTCCATTGAGGTCTGAACCGCACAATGACACTGGGTTCGATGTGTGGTGGCGGTGGGGTGAGTGGACTGCTGTAGCCTGTTGTGAGTTTGTGTACCGCTGAGGACTATTGCTAGGACGAAGCCTCTCCGTCGTTTCTATGTACCCGGTTCCATACAATGAAATACAATACAATACAAAATTCACTTCTGAACAAACTGTGAATATAATACTTACTTTTTGAAATGTTTGAAATTAACTTGCACTTGCTTTTTAAATGTCTGCACGTATCTGAAAAAATAGGAGCTTAGTAAAAACAATAACATCAGTCCAAACAATAAAACTATATTTTTACTACTGCACACAACTTGTTTAAAGTATTCGAAATTAGTTAACGCGTCCTGTCAATCTTCAGTATCGGCATAGTTGCATTGCATCACAAGGTGCATTTTCAGGTTTTCCATTTTCAAAGATCTACGGTTGACCCCGAGGATTGTTTTATGTCTGAAAAAGCTCCTCTCCTCATCGCAGGGTGTCACAGGAGCTATTTGAATGTGGCGAGGTCACTGCGGGCCAGCTTTGGTTCCTTGCCTTGACATGTAGTGGCATTCCGAGAATTTTGCACATTGTAGAATATTCAGGATTCCACTTTAAAACGCTTTACACAATATCCAGAACGTCCCACAGTTGATTACTAGCAGCTTCCAGTCGTATGATTGCTTTTGGTAGCACTGAAAAGTTAGATAACTTAACGTCTCGTTCACACATAAATAAATGGTGACAGGATTATTGCTCAGCTGGTCAAAGACAGAGAAAGAAATGCGTTAGACCACAAATCTCAGTGTTCACTACCGGGGTTGGAGAAAAATATGAAAACACGGCGAGAAAAACGTGCTTCAACATAAATTCAGGTGCTAGCTAAGCCTGCAGATTGCGCTGTTGTATTTGACTATTAATGGCACTGTTGTCCCGGAGCCAAGATAGTCCCTGAGAGCCGGCAACCCATATTACGCCACAGAGGACGAGGTTGTCTATGTCCAAGGCGTACCAAAAGCACCATCGTAAACACTGGCTAATTACATACAAGATCATGAAAACAGACATTCCGAGCACTACTTCCTGCCGGGGGAGCTCGATCCACGGCCTGCAGAAAGTATCACTACGCCAAAACCTGATTGGCTGGAGACAGCAATTTAGGGGCAAGAATCAGCCTCAAAGTTCAGTCCACTCGGGATGTCGATTTCGTGGACTGCGACTGCTGAAGATTACGTCTTGGTCTCTGAATTAGAGTTATACTAGTGTGTGTGTGTGTGTGTGTGTGTGTGTGTGTGTGTGTGTGTGTGTGTTACCACGAACTTTTGTGGAAAATTAGAAGTGAACTTTCGTTTGCCTCAATTAAGAGACTTTTACTGGCATCGTTATTGTTACTTTTCTTTTGTTGTGAAGTCATCAACATGGTAAATGTACATAAATAAAAGTTGTGTTTGTAAAAAGTTGCGAATTGTCAGTCACTACAGGTACCTATGCGATGTCTTCATACATTTCAGGTGTCAGTCATAGTCAGAGCAGTGTTATTGTACACTACTGGCCATTAAAATTGCTACACCACCAAGATGACGTGCTACAGACGCGAAATTTACCGACAGGAAGAAGATACTGTGATATACAAATGATTAGCTTTTCAGAGCATTCACACAAGATTGGCGCCAGTGGCGACACCTACAAAGCACTGACATGAGGAAAGTTTCCAACCGATTTCTCATACACAAACAGCAGTTGACCGGCGTTGCCTGGAGAAACGTTGTTGTGATGCCTCGTGTAAGCAGAAGAAATGCGTACCATCACGTTTCCCACTTTGATATAGGTCGGATTGTAGCCTATCGTGATTGCGATTTATCATATCGCGACATTGCTGCTCACGTTGATCGACATCCAAGGATTGTTAGCATAAATGGAATCGGTGGGTTTAGGAGGGTAATACGGAACACCGTGCTGGATCCCAACGGCCTCGTATCACTGGCAGTCGAGATGACAGGCATCTTATCCGCATGGCTATAACGGATCGTGCAGCCACGTCTCGATTTCTGAGTCAAGAGATGGGGACATTTGCGAGACAGCAACCATCTGCACGAACAGTTCGACGACGTTTGCAGCAGCATGGACTATCAGCTCGGAGGACATGGCTGCGGTTACCCTCGAAGCTGCATCACAGACAGGAGCGCTTGCGATGGTGTACTCATTGACGAACCTGGGTGCACGAATGGCAAAACGTCATTTTTTCCGTTGAATCCAGGTTCTGTTTACAGCATCATGATGGTCGCGTAAGTGTTTGGCGACACCGCGGTGAACGAACATTGGAAGCGTGAATTCGTCATCAACCATACTGTCGTATCACCTGGCGCGATGGTATGGGGTGCCATTGGTTACACGTCTCGGTCACCTCTTGTTCGCATTGACGGCACTTTGAGCAGTGGGCGTTACATTTCAGATGTGTTACGACCCGTGGCTCTGCCCTTCATTCGATCCCTGCGAAACCCTACATTTCAGCAGGATAATGCACGACCGCGTGTTGCAGGTCCTGTACGGGCCTTTCTGAAAACAGAAGATGTTCGACTGGTGCTTTGGCCAGCACATTCTCCACATCTCTCACCTATTGAAAACGTCTGATCAATGGTGGCCGAGCAACTGACTCGTCACAATACGGTAGTCACTACTCTTGATGAACTGTGGTATCGTGTTGAAGCTGCATGGGCAGCTGTACCTGTACACGCCATCCAAGCTCTGTTTGACTGAATGCCTGGGCGTATTAAGGCCGTTATTACGGCCAGAGGCGGTTGTTCTGGCTACTGATTTCTCAGGATCTGTGCACCCAAATTGCGTGAAAATGTAATCACATATCAGTTCCAGTATAATATATTTGTCCAATGAATACCCGTTTATCATCTGCATTTCTTCATTGTGTAGCAATTTTAATGGCCAGTAGTGTAGTTGTAGGTGCATTCTGGCGGACCAAAGGAAATTCGAACGTGGGCAAATTATTGGTGCTTGTTCGTTGGGTGCTTTTCTAACCAAGTTTGCTGAAGAGTTTGGTGTTTCAATAAGTACCATATCGAAGATTTCTACCGTAACATGGGAGGCGGAAAACCTTATCCGCTTAGTCACAACGCTGACGAAAATGTATGCTGAGTGGTCGTGACAGACGGCCATTGAAGAGCGCTGTGACGAAATTAGCTGCAGAAGTCACTGGAGAAATGAATGACGCCCTCGATAACCTGTCAGTACCAGAACAACACAAAAGGTGCTCCAGAAGGAGAGAAATTTCAAAACTGCTCAACGCTATTGCAAATGCCCATAAAAGGAATTCGTCGTGCCAAAACCCTAAAACCTAGACTATGGAACAGTGGCATAAGTGACCATTTTTGGTGATCAGGTCCATCTCATGGCACAATTTTGTTCCCCAGTAGTACACTCTGTTCCAAGGCGGCAGGGCCCCTGCTCACGCGGCTTGTGTTGTCCAGGACTGGTTTTCTGAGTACGAGGATGAATCGTCGCATCACCCACGGGTACGACACACCATATTCCAGTACTACTGAGCCTTTGTAGTCAACTTTGGAGAAAAGGTGCGTGATCGCTATACACCACCATCACCATTAACTGAAATTGCCACTATTTTGTAGGAAACCTTTAAAACCTTTTTGAAACCTTATAGAACCTGTATTTATCCATTCCGAGACGACTGTAAACTGTTTTGAATACCAATGGTTTCCCTACATCGTATCAGGCATGATAATGTGTCGTGTCTTTTCACACAATGAAGGCTTTCACGACCGGATGTTTCAGCTGCTGAGAATTCTTCCGGATTGTATGGCCGTGGTCCATATAACTCTTCAATCTCTGACGTTATCCAAGGCTACGTTGAACATCTTCGGAGGTGCTCCTGGTTTTGCTGACTCAAAACAACCAGGAGCACCTCTGAAGATGTCCGACGTAGCCTTGGACGGAGCGTCAGGGATTGAAGAGTTCCATGGACCACGGCCATACAACCTGGAAGAATTCTCAGCAGCTGTCGTATCTTTGCTGTTTCCATATTTTTGTGCGCCCGTTTTATGTCAGAAAGTCAACCCAGCCTTCCCATTTGAGAACTGAATGTCATAACAAGTACGCCACCTCTCTCACTGAGGCGCCAGGCCACAACCTACGCTGGAGGGTAAATGCCGTCTTCCCGTAGGCTGACACCAGCGTACCAAAAACAAGAAAAAATCCAGTAATTGCCAGTCGGAGGAAGTAGGAATGTCGTTATTTTCTTTCTTTTTTTAAGCCATTTTCTGAGTGAGCACGCAAAACTGAGTTTCGTGGTATCGTCAAGAGGCTGCTTTTAATCGGATTTGCTCCTACTCTCTAACCTTAATGCAGCAAACTGGTAAGCGCGGCCGGTTAATTGGTTGGCTCTGGCTTAATACGATATTCACGTTACGAGCGCTCGTCCCATTACGATAGAACCTATTTGTGCAGATGAGAGGAACTTAATTCCCTCCTCTTTCCGAATAGCCAGGACAGCAGTTTCCCGCATAACCAAGTAGCTTTGAATCAGCGAAGTTCTTATGTTCCGTTGCTTTTCTTCAGTATACAATGAAAGTTGTTTAATGAGAACTACAGGAAAGACGAAACCGAAATTAAGCTTAGTGGCACTTGTAACTTCCCATTCTCTGATAAATAAAACTAATTGAAGTTGTTAAATAATAACTCATAACGAGTGCACACAATCATTTTCAGAGAGTTGATGCATGTATCGCATTCACCATTAAGGTGTAGTCCCTAAGAAAGTGTATTAACGGCCAATGTAAAGCTCAAGTTGTTCAAGCATGCCCTTGTACCATGTCACAAAAGTTTACCGTCTTTTGTTCAATTTCTATTTCTTCTATGAACAATGGTTGTAATGTGTCATGTATTTCATTTATTCACTGTGTTGTGTGTTTCAGGCAACTAGGAGAGTGTACGACCTTTCCATAGCCGATTTGATTCATATTATCAGGCTGTGTAGGCCGCGTCTAAGATTTCAGCACACTGTACGTAAATACCAAGATGAAACATTCAACCGTTTTCCAGGAAATCAAATCTGAACATTTTACCAGTGTTTAAATGCCTCGTGTTGTCGCTAGTAACCAAGCATTCTGCAGCCAAGCGAGTGAGCGCTTAGTTTCGTTAGAGCGATGTCTGTTGGTCTTCCGTCACTCTTTTTTTCTTATTTCAATCCCACGTAATTCTAACAACAGAATGCGTGGTGTGCTGCGAAGTTTTAGTGATGACCGAGAACCGCTTACGAATGCAACCCAAGTTTGTTCTGCAATAGACGCGTGCACAAGCAAAAGATTCGGCGTGCTTTACTAGTGCTATAGGTCGCAAAATATATCGTTCCCATGTTTCTGCTATCAGTATTATTCTGATTCGTATGATGCTCCATAGGTTACACATTATACTTGCCACACACGTAGATACAACAAAATAAATACAATGGCTATACTGATCCGATTGAAAGTTATTGTGTACCTATCTTCTCCAATCTCATTTCTAATTTCTTTTTTCATTTTTCCAGAATGAAAGTTGTGAAAATAACACATGAATCATTCAATAATGACAGTCTGCACGGTCATAATAATTTCGTGGGAAGAAAACAGAAAGGAGAGCAGACAAGGGTATTCGTTGTCCGGACCTTGCACTCATTAAATTATCAGCTTAACACGATCCTCTACGGACTTCTTGAATACTAAAGACCATAAAAAAATACATAAACACGCGTAAAATTTTCAAACATGGTTATCTCGGAAACGGTTGAGAGTTGCGTCTTCCTGTATACAGATGTTGAATCTTAGTCGTGTCCTACACAATCTCTCAAAATGAATCACATCGATGAAGGGAAGTTCGCACGGTCCACTTGCAAGCATTATGGTTTTTATTTCACCTTTCATCGAAACAATTCTTCTCGTTTCAGTGTTGTAACAAATGTTAATCATTTCCATCTTTGACAATCAATTGAGATATACTTTGGAAGCATGTACCGGGTGATCAAAAAGGCAGTATAAATTTGAAATCTTAATAAACCTCGGAATAATGTATACAGAGAGGTAAAAATTGACACACATGCTTAGAATGACATGGGGTTTTATTAGAACCAAAGAAACAAAGTATTGCTAGACGCGTGAAAGATCTCTTGAGCGCGTCGTTTGGTGATGATCGTGTGCTCAGTCGCCACTTTCGTCATGCTTGGCCTCCCATGTCCCCAGACCTCAGTCCGTGCGATTATTGGCTTTGAGGGTTACCTGAAGTCGCAAGTGTATCGTGATCGACCGACATCTCTAGGGATGCTGAAAGACAACATCCGACCCCAATGCCTCACCATATCTCCGGACATGCTTTACAGTACTGTTCACAACATTATTTCTCGAGTACGGCTATTGTTGAGGAATAATGGTGTACATATTGAGCATTTCCTGTAAAGAACATCATCTTTGCTTTGTCTTACTTTGTTATGATAATTATTGCTATTCTGATTAGATGAAGGGCCATCTGTCGGACATTTTTCGAACGTTTGCATTTTTTTTCTAGTAAAATACCATATCATTCCAAGCATGTGTGTCAATTTGTACCTCTCTATCTACATTATTCCGTGATTTATTCAGTTTTCAAATTAATACTGACAATTGATCACCCGGTAGTTTCAAATCTTTGATCGCACAAAATTCACAGCCACAAATCTTCTTAGCTGGCCTAACAGCCAAAAACCAGTTACTTAAGTAGTAAATGTAGTAGAATATTACACAAATATCGTGTGATTTTCATTCATTAGGTATAAAATATTCTACCAAGAATTAACGGAACAGTCAATATAATATAACTGTTTCTATCAATTTTATTTTAAGTTTTTCCCACCAAAATTATAATATTTGTTGCTGTCGTACTCTTTAGTCCAAATAATGGCCGATGCAACTCTTCATGTTAAACCTATTCAGTCCAAGCCTCTTCGCCCCTGTACAACTCCTGCAGTCTTCAGATGGTTCAAATGGCTCTAACCACTATGGGACTTAACATCTAAGATCATTAGTCCCCTAGACTTGGAACTACTTAAACATGGCTAACCTAAGGACATCACACACATCCATGCCGGAGGCAGGATTCGAACCTACGACCGTAGCAGCAGCGCGGTTCCGGACTGAAGCGCCTAGACCCGTTCGGCCACAGCGACCGGCTCCTGTAGTCTTCGTCCACTTGACTATGCTTCAGAGTTTCGCCTCTAGCCGACCCTACGACAGAAGGTCAATATATTTTCTTATTTCATTTCGAAGTGATAATATCCCTGTATGTGTGCCGTAGTCTCTTGCTTAAACTACAGAAATTATTCCGGAAAAGAATGTTTTTCCGAGCGTGAAAAATGTTCAGGTAAAACATGGTCGTGTTCCAAATAAAAAAAATTATTCTGATTTAAAATTGTTGCAATCGAGCTAATCTTGTTACAATCTATGTGATACATTATTACTGTACTACTTACCAATAAACAGTAAGTGAAATCAGGTTACGCAGAAGTACCATCTGAAATCAGTTACAAGTTAAAACATTTTGACATAGAAGTTATTGGGAAATAACACAAATTTCCGTTTTCAAGAGAAAGGAAAATTACTAAAACGTTAAAGAAACGCAGTTACTTTGCAAATTTCACGTGTTCCATGGTAGAGTATGGCTAAGCCACCGACATGTTATCTAACTGGATACTGGGTCAGACTGTTTTTCTATATTTCGATAGTACTTTGGAGTTTTATATTTATTGTAAATGGGTCGTATGTGTCCCATTGCACTCGAGGACAAATAAAAGGTTCCATAAATTAATCCCTCCACGAGTCCAGCGAGGCTTATAGCCCGCACGTAAAATAACTTTTTTGCTAGGAATTTGGATTGGAAGAACGAAGGTAGTAAATACCATTATTATGTCAAACAATTACATTTATTCGCAACGTAACATTGTTATCAAATTTTTCAAAACATGGCTGAATATACTGTGGTACTTTGAAATAGATACATATGAAAGTAATCCTTATCTCTTGCTTCTGTGGGCTGCATTTTTTTCCGTTGCCTTCTTGTACTCCTTATTGGGCAATGTTTTCCAATTCCATGTAAATGCACATCCTGATTTGTACAAAAGCGTGTGTCCAATAAAATGGCAAGATAATATGCCAGTTACTACTTTCTCAGCTGCTACCACCTGAAAGGTATGGGATTCGAACAAGACAAAAATACTGATGGAACAAACCTTAGCTACATTCAGCCTTGAATCCATAGCGGAGTACACAGCTGTAGTAGGTGCTGTAGATCGATTTGACCAATGGAGAGAAAGACATACTATTGGCAGCTGATCACTGTAATGTTGGCATCGTCTTTCTTTTCGGCGTAGCGATGGTAAATGGTTTCCTCATGTAGAATAGTCACAATAGAGATTGTGTGACGAATTTTCTTTTCATCTTGCTCTTGTTAGGCAGCTGGGAGAGATATAAAGCGAAGAGGAAGGCAAGCATTCATCACAAAGAAACAAACCAGGAGTTTCAAGAGATTTCCTTTTTATATTCAATCAAGAGAAATAAAATAAGCTGCAGTTGCGAATAAAATACAATATAAAAATTTTGACGAAAATATGAACAAAAAACACAAATAGAAATTCTCTAGACACTATGGTCACAAGGCAAAACCATTCTGTCGAATCCTGCCTAGTCGTCGAATGTGAGGTGTCGAGGATACCTGCTTTCTCGGATCGCTGGCCAACAATTCAAGCAATATTAATGTTTTATTACGAAAAATAAATTACAATACTTAACTTTGAGAACTACACAGATGTGTCGCAAGCAATGGGTGACAGACAAAATAAACAAGGTTCTTCAGTAAAACATGCCTAAGTGTTGAGCTACATAGAATGTACGAGCAAAGTAATTAACTTTGACTCTTCTATTCAGGTCGCTATTCTTGAAGCTTCTGTAGAACTGGGCGCGACCAGCCGCCGCTCGACGCGTGTGTTCTCTTTGTATAGAGGCCGCTGTTGTCACGTTGTAGTCCCAAAGAGGGATCGATCAGCGGGCAATTTGGCTGACGTCTTCTTCACAGTCCTCTCTGGTTTCTCGTTCCTGACTAACGTGCCGCTGCTTGACTTTCGCTGTAACACATTAAACGAATTTAAATGTGTTTTATCAATTAATTTGTGCACAAATGTGCATATTGCTAGCAACCAATGAAAAAAAGACAATAAATGTCTTTATTGAGCTTATCACCTGCAGACGGGAAAAATACAAAAAACCGCCAAAACACAAGGTCACAATGCATAAATGAAACAATTAAACGATATCTCGCGCAGTAGATGTGTAAGGTGTCAGGCAAATCCAACACCTTACATGAAAACCCTGACATGATAAGCAAATCCAGTAGTATGTCACATAGCTCCGAATAAATCGTGACATTAAATTAACCAAAGTAATACGAGTAACGAGTGAGCAAATGGAATACCACAGACTAACACAAGAATGCGTAAATGCATGTCGTACCTTCCCACCGTGAGGCAGACGCAGTTCCGAGGGGAGAAACGAGGACAGAAGCCGAGAGCAGAACCGTGTTAAGCTAGATAAGAGAGGGGCTGGGCACCCACGCCGCGAGCCTACCTGTACAACTATACAACCCGCACGTTTTAGCGTGAGGCTTTTTCGCGTCTCAGGTATGTCAAGGACAACCCCCAGCCCATGTTAAAAGCTAGAGCCCTCCAGAAAAGCAGTATAGATCTTACGATAACACAAAAAGGGCCACTACCACCCGCAAGTTTTAGCGTGAGACTTTTTCGCGTGTCTGTTACATTAGGATCACTCCCCAGTCCTCCAGAAGAGCAGTATAGATCTCACGATAACGCTAAAAGGACCACACTAGCTGCAGGTTTTAGCGTGAGACTTTTTAGCGTCTCTGTTACGTTGCAAACTTTAAAAACATTGCCCCACCACGAAAAGTATAACGTTTCCCATTGGATAGACAGAATTTTTGTAGGCGGATCGTAAGGTTAACATTGAGACCCTGATTGGTCAGATGAAAACACAGCCAGATAGCTTTTTTAAACTAACTTCTGTAAATTGTAGTAAGGAGAAGTTCGAGAGTTAGTTCCGAGACGGCGGGCTGGATGGCTGCTGCGCCGGCCGCTGCCGCCCTGACGCTGCCTAAACACCGACAAGGTAATGAACGCACGCGATGCCGCACTTTTGAGCGCATAAGGCTTCACTCAGAACTGCCGAAGTCTCATCTGTTACACCCCCTTCCTGGGTAATACTAGTGTCGATCGTTAATTAAAACTCATGGTGTTCACAATTGCCACTTGAAGTAAAGATCTGAAACGCGATGATTTTTCTTTTATATAGTTATTGAGAAGCCACATCAGCCACTGTAATTTACGACAAGTTAGATAAGTAATTAATGATAATTGAGGGTCACTGTAGACCATTTTGATAGTTTTCTCTTTTGTGAAACTTAAATTAAACCTAGATTATAGATGTGATATGGCATAGGTCATCCTTCGATCGCTTGTAGAACTTGGAAACCCATTTAGGGAATATTCGTTCACATTTTTGTTGAACGCTGTTGGTTTTTACCATCCTGTATTAAAACATTTCCTTTTATCAATAGTGCAATTTGTAAACGATGTTTTGTGATTAGAATAAATTTCCAATGGTAAACTTAACTGCTTTTTCGACGTTATTTTACCAGCTAACTAAAAATAGGAAAGCCTTGAACCCTTTCCACTAAATTTAGTTAGTATTAAGATTCTTTTACAGGGAGTGCAGTGGAGCTGACGCTGAGATCATTTAGTATTTGGTTATATCATCGCTAGTCTCACTGAACTCTTCTGAATTCTACATGTCATGTGTGGTCTGGCGTCTCCATACCAGCAGCAGGTCCCAGGTTCAAGCTAGTTAATTCCCTAAAAAAATACGCTCAGAGCGTCGTTGCGCGAAAGTGGTAGGGAGACACGATATAGTACAATCAGACACCACCATGAATGTTTAGAGATGCTAAACAGTGAAATTGTTGGCTCCAAACAATCGATAAATTCAATGCTAGATCGCAGCACCACACAAATGTGGTACTTATATATCCCTATCAACACAAGGTCATAGAGGCGTTAAATATGTAGAACTCGTAATATGTACAAAAGCTACACAAAACACAACCTCATGTATCACAACAACAAAAATAACAGAAAATGCCAGAAAATGCTAATGGCGGTCTCTAGCGTGCATTCGTTCCTGGGATTCTCAGACAGGCCACTAAATTAAAGCACCGATCAGGACTCGGCATCTGTTCCTGGGTGCACTATCCTCCACGTAAAATACTCTCCGCTACCCAAGATCTAGGTCTCCTTTTATATCATGTTTACGAAGCCCGTTCCACACACTTCCCTCTAGTACGAAATTGGCACTTCCTTAACGCTTCTGGATGTCCTCTCAACAGATCCTGTCTCTTACGTTGTGCCATAACGCTCATTCCTCCCGAGTTTGATTAACTTATTCCTAGTTACTCGATCGACTCGTCTAATCTTCAGCGTTCTTCTGAAGCACTACATTTCAAAATCATCTATTTTCTTCTTTTCTTCTCGTCCACTACACTCCAGACAAGTAATTTCGCGAAAACCCTCCTTACACATAAACTCATATTACATCATAGTGCGAACTTCGAAATGGCGAAATAATCGCTTTGTATTGGAAAGACATCTTGAGATAATGAGGTACCTGTAAGATTCTACAGATTGTGTGAAAGAACTTCCTCCCCATTTAGCAGCAGTTCATCGTAGGTCACAGGAGCAACAAAGGCTGCCCAGCGACTGGACAAAAGCGCAGGTCATTCCTGTTTTCAAGAACGATCGAAGGACAGATGCACGAAATTATAGGCCTATATTGTTGAGATCGAGCCGTTTTAGAATTATGGAAGATGTTTTGTGCTCAAGAATTTATGACGGTTTTTGTGAGTGAAAATCTCCTGTATAAATATTAATAAGGATTCCGCAAACAGAGATCTTGTGAAATTCAGCTTGCTCTGTTCCTCTGTGAGATCCACGGCGCCGCACACAACGGCGTTCACGTTGCTGCCGTGTTCCTTGACTTCAGGAAAGAATGTGATGTCGCTTCGCAGTGGTGCTTAGTGAAAGAAATCCGAGCTTACCGAGTATCGGACCAGGATTTTGATTGAACTCAAGACTTCGTTGCAGATAGAAGTCTCTTTTCCTTTCGTTTTTTTCAGTCTCTTGATTGTTTAAGGATGCGGTCCGCCACGAATTACTCTACTGTACCAACCTCTTCATCTCAGAGTAGCACTTGCAACCTATGTGCCGGCCGGTGTGGCCGAGCGTTTCTAGGTGCTTCAGTCTGAGACCTCGCGACCGTTACGGTCGCAGGTTCGAATCCTGCCTCGGGAATGGACGTGTGTGATGTCCTTAGGTTAGTTAGGTTTAGGTAGTTCTAAGTTCTAGGGGACTGATGACCTCAGATGTTAAGTCCCATAGTGCTCAGAGGCATTTGAACCATTTGAGCAACCTAAGTCCTCAAATATCTACTGGGTGTATTCCAGTCTCTGTCTTCATCTACTGGTTTTGCCCTCTGCAGCTCCCTATAGTATCATGGAAGTAGTTCCCTGATGTCTTAACAGATGTTCTATCATCCTGTCCCTTCTCTTTGTCAGCGTTTACCACATATTCATTTCCTCTCCGATTCTGTGCAAAACCTCCTCATTGGTTACCTCATCAATCCGGTTTTCTCACAGTCAATGTTTCACTACTCCATGTTTCACTACAATACAATGCTGCAGTCCAAACGTACATTCTCAGAAATTTCTTCTTCAGATTACAGCCCATGTTTGATACTAGCAGGTTTCTCTTGGCCAGGAATGACCTTCTTACCATGGCTAGTCTGCTTTTTGATGTCCACCTTGCTCTGTCCGTCACTGGTTGTTTTGCAACCAAGGTAGCAGAATTCCTTAACTTCATCTACTTCACGGCCATCAACCTGATGTAAAGTTTCTCGCTGTTCACATTTCTGCTAATTGTCATCACTTTCGTCTTTCTTTGATTTACTCTCAATCTGTTCAGCAGGTCATGTAATTCTTCTTCACTTTCACTCAGGATAGCAATGTCATCAACGAACTGTGTCACTGACATCTTTTCACATTGAATTTTAATTCCACTCCTGAACCTTTCTTTTATTTCCATCATTGCTTCCTCGATGTCCATATTGAACAGTAGAGGATAAAGACTTCATATATGCCTTACACCCTTTTTAGTCCGAGCACTTCGTTCTTCGTCGTCCACACTTATTATTCCCTGTTGGCGTTTCTACATAATGTGTATTACCCTACTCTCCCTGCAGTACCCTCAATTTTCTCAGGATTCCGAACACCTTACATCATTCTTCAACGTCGAACGCTTTTTCCAGGTCGATAAATCCTATGAACGTGTGTCCATTTTTCTTCAGTCTTGCTTCCATTATCAACCGCAACGTCAGAAATGCCTCTCTGGTGTTCGTGGCAAAGCCAAACTGATCGTCATCTCCTAAACCCAAGATCGTCATTTAACACCTCCTCAAATTTCTGCTCCATTTTCTGTATACTATTCTTTTTCCACTTCCCCCAACGATTTTAGGAATTCTGATGGGATGTTGCCTTATTTGACCTTAAGTCCTCCAAAGCTCTCTTAAATTCTGTTTCTAATACTGGATCCCCAATATCTTCTAAATCGACTCTCGTTTCTTCTTCTATCACGTCACACAAATCTTCCACCTGAAAGAGGCCTTCAATGTACTCTTTCCACCTATCTGCTCTCTCCTCTGCATTTAGCAGTAGAATTCCCGTTACGCTTTTAATGTTATCACCCTTGCTTTTAATTTCACCTAAGGTTCTTTTCACTTTCCTATATACTAGGTCAGTCCATCCGACAGACATTTATTTTACGATTTCTTCACATTTTTCCTGCAACCATATCGTCTTAGCTTCCCTGCACTTCCTATTTACTTCATTCCTCATTGACTTGTATTTCTGTATTGATGAATTTCCCTGAACATTTTGGTACGTCCTTCTTTCATCATTAAACTGAAGTATTTCCTCTGTTACCCACGGTTTCTTCGCAGTTACCTTCGTGTGTGCCTATGTTTCTTTTCCAACGTCTGTGATTGCCCCCTTTTATATATATATATATATATATATATATATATATATATATATATAGAGAGAGAGAGAGAGAGAGAGAGAGAGAGAGAGAGAGAGAGATATCCATTCCTCTTCCACTGTGCTGGCTACTGAGCTATTCCCTACTGCTGTATCCATAGTCTTAGATAACTTCAAGCGTATCTCGCCATTCTTTAGTTGTTTCATATCCCGCTTCTTTGCATATTGATTCTCCTTGACTAATCTCTTAAATTTCAGCCTACTCTTCATCACTACGACGTTTTGATCTGAGTCTGTATATGCTCCTGGGCACACCTTACAATCCAGTACCTAATTTTGGAGTTTGACCATGATGTAATCTAACTGAAACCTTCCCGTTATCACCCGGCCTTTTCCCAGTATACACTACGTGATCAAAAGTATCCGGACACCTCAGAACATACGTTTTTCATATTAGGTGCGTTGTGCTATCACCTACTGCCAGGTACTCCATATCGGCGACCTCAGTAGTCATTAGACAACGTGAGAGAGCAAAATGGAGCGTTCTGTGGAACTCACAGACTTTGAACGGGTCAGGTGATTTGGTGTTACGTGGGTCATACGTCTGTATGCGAGATTTCCACACTCGTAAACATCCTATGTCCACTGTTTCCGATGTGATAGTGAAGTGGAAACGTGGTGGGACACGTACAGCACAAAAGCGTACAAGTCGATCTCGTCTGTTGACTGAGAGACCGCCGAAAGTTGAAGAGGGTCATAATGTGTAATAGGCAGACATCGATTAAGACCACCACACGCGAATTCTGAACTGCATCAGGATTCACTGCAAGTACTATAACAGTTAGGCAGGAGGTGAGAAAACTTGGCTTCCATGGTCCAGCGTCTGCTCATAAGCCACGCACCACTCCGCTAAATGCCAAACGACGCCTCGCTTGGCGTAAGAAGCGTAACCACTGGACGATTGAACAGTGCAAAATGTTGTGTGGAGTGACGAATCACGGTACACAATGTGGAGATCCGATGGCAGGGTGTGGGTATGGCGAATGCCCGGTGAACGGTGCCGACAGCAAAATTCAGAGACGGTGGTGTGGTCGTGTTCTTCATGGAGGGGGCTTGCACCCCTTGTTGTTTTGAGTGTCACTGTCGCAGCACAGGCCTACATTGATGTTTTAATTACCTTCTTCCTTCCCATTGTTGAAGAGAAATTCGGGGATGGCGATTCCATCTTTCAACACGTACGAGCACGGTCTGTGGCGGAGTGGTTATACGAAAATAACATATCTGTGATGCACTGGCGTGTACATAGCCCTATAGAACACTTTTGGGATGTTTCGGAAAGCTGACTTCGTGCCAGGCCTCACCGACCGACATAGATACCTCTCCACAGTGAAGGGCTCCGTGAAGAATGGGCTGCTATTTCCCAAGATACCTTCCTGCACCTGACTGAATGTATGCCTGCGAGAGTGGAAGCTGTCACCAAGACTAAGGGTAGGTCAATACCACATTAAATTCCTGCGTTACCGATGGGGGGCGCCACGAACTTGTAAGTCATTTACAGTCAGGTGTCCGGATACTTTTTTTCACATAGTGTACCGCCTCCTCTTGTGATTCTTGAACAGAGTATTCGCTTGAAATTTATTGGAGAACTTAATTAGTCTTTTTCCTCTCTCATTCCCACTACCAAGCCCATATTCTATTATAAGCTTTTCTTCTATTCCTTCCCGTACAACTGCATTCCAGTCCCCCATGACTATTAAATATTCATCTCCCTTTACGTACTGTATTACCATTCCATTATCCTCATATATTTTCTCTATCTCTTCATCTTCAGTTTGTGACGTCGCCATGTATACCTGAACTATCGTTACGGTGTTGTTCCCGTATATCTAGACTGAACCTTTGCATTTCCCTTTTCAGATTTTCTAGCTTCCCTACCAAGTTGAAGATTCTGACATTCCACGCTCCAGTTCGTAGATCGTTATCCTTTCGTTGGTTATTCAATCTTTTTGTCATGGTCACTCCCCCTTGGCTGTCTCCTCCCGGAAATCCGAATGAGGGACTATTCCGGAATCTTTTCCCAAAGGAGAGATTATCATGACACACTTTTTCAATTACAGGCCGCATGTCCTGTGGATACACCTTATGTGTCTTTAACGCAATGGTTTCCTTTGCCTTCTGCATCCTCATGCCGTTGGCCATTGCTGATTCTTCCGCTTTTAGGGAGAGTTCCCACCCTAAGGACAAGAGAGTGCTCTGAACCTCTGTCTGCTCCTCCGCCCTCTTTGACAACGCCGTTGACAGAATGAAGGTGACTTCTAATGCTGGAACTCTTCGTTAGCCAGTGCTGATTATTAATCAAATTTTAAGCGGTGGTGAGTTTCGAAGTCTACGAATGTGCAACTCCACTACTGATGACGAATTGCTGGAATCGGTAACCACTGTAAAATACAAATAGCATGGAAAGCAGTTGCCAGACTGAAATTCAAAAGAAGATTCTTAAGGAAACTTAATTCATCCACTAAAGAAGTAGCTTACAAGGCACTTGTTCCATAGATTCTTGAGCATTGTTCGTAATTTTGGGACCCTTACTGGTGGAGGACTGATAGAAGGGGTAACGAAGTTCCAACGAAGAGTTGCGTGTTTCGACACGAGATCGGTTACACGACGTGAGAGCGTTGCAGATATGCTTAACAAACACCAGTGAAGGACGTTAGAAGTTAGACGTTGTCCATCACGGAGAGGCTCACTGCTGCAATCTCGAGACTGTACTTTCCGGGAAGAGTCAGACTACAAATTACTCCCTCACATATACGTCCCGCAAAAAGACCACTACGTGAAAATTTGAGAACGAAGAGCTAATACAGAGGCTCACTGATAATCATTCTTGCCTCGCGTCAATCGCGAGTGGAACTGAGAAGAGGGGACCAGTTAGTTGTACCAGAAGGAGCGTCAACCGTACACCGGCGGGAGGCTTGCGGAGTATTGATGAAGATGTAGATACATTAGATTTTACAATACGAATGTTTTTCTGAGACTATCTACTTGCTATTGCCAGTTCATTTTACGTGTACGCTATTTTTTCATGGTCGGTTTTTGCTGCGCAAATCGCAAAACTCATCTACTACTTTTAGTGTTTAATTTCCTAGTCTAATTCTCTCAGCATCGTGTGATTTAATTCTAAGACATTCCTTTACCTTTGTTTTACTGTTGTTGATTAACGCATTAGCGTATCTACCAAGTTTCACTCTCATACAATAATTACTGTCCACATTGGACCTCCGTGAGCAGCTGCACATCAGGTATAACCAAACGGTATCTTATCCCTATCCCTGCTTCCGTCAGAATTTCAAAGGCTACATTCCAGTCGACAATGTGAAAAGTTTTTATAAGTTTACACCCTCTGTATTCGTAAGTTAAACTACCTTCAGTCTCTCTTCGAAGATAAATCGTAAGATTTGTATGACCTTGCGAGTTCCTTCGTTTCCCCTGAAACCCAAATTATCAATTTTCGGTTCCTTTGCAAATAATTCGTGTTTCTATTGTGGAACCATGACATTAAGTTGATGGTTCGCTATTATTCGTTTCAGTCAGCTCCTACCTTCTTTGGAACTGGAATTATCATATTCTCCTTGAAGTATACGGCTGTTTCTCCTGATGACTTGGTTACCTGGCTATTTCTCCTGATTTCTTGTATACTAGCTGGTTCATCCAAGGATCTCAATAATTCAGAGGGAATATCGTACACTCCAAGTCCATAGCTCCGACTTAAGCCTTTCGGTAGTTGAGAAGATGGCAAGAAAATGTTGTAGCCTATCCTCGATGTTATTCAGTCTGTATAGTGAACATACACTATAGGAATCCAGCGCTACATTTCCCATCTCATCTTCATCCTGACCGTCGTCCCTTTCCATAATATTATATTCATGTTTCTTTCCTTTTGTATAGCTCTTTTGTACATTCCATCAACCTTTCAGCCTTCCCTACGTCCCTTACTAGTGGGCCGACATCTCAACTCTCGATATTCATATAATTACTTCTCTTTACTGCAAAAGTTACTTTAATTTTTCTTTAGGAGATATCTACGTTTCTCGCAGTCGTGCATGTTTCTACAGCTTTGCCTTTCTTCTTTAGCCGTTTCTGTTCCACATAATGCACTTCCTGTCAGTCTCATTTTTAAGCGTATGTATTCCCTACTGCCTAAATCATTTCTTCCATTTTGTCCTTTCATTAACTAAATTCAGTATCTCACGTGTTATCCAAGAGTTTCTACTGGGCCACATCTTTTTGTCTACTATCTTTCTATCTCTTAACACGAGGATTATACTTATCCCTGCTGAAACTCGAAATGATGCTGTCTCTGAGTGAAGATACTACTTCAGAATCCGGAGACGGATTCGAATAAAAAAATTTGCGGAGTATGGTCTTTTAATTATTAACAATTGCTTGAAATATTTTCGACATTTGCAGTGTTACCAACACAAATTCCGACAAAATATTATCCAACTCTAACGCCCAACTAGAAACTTCTCTACTACTCAACACGCCTTGAATTTGCCAGACTGCTTGTTGTTATTGTCACACACCTGCCGCTGCTTAAACAATATCATAGAAGTTTCTCGTACATTTTTATTTTCATTTGCATGTTACTTACGTAATACGTCGATTAAGATATGATACTTTATTTCCTCGACATAAACAAAAAGTTTTAAAAGTTACGGATTTGTAAAGAGCAGAAAATTTTACGAAACTTATTTTGACTACTGTTTTCTCAATGAAAGATGTGCAAAATTTGTTTGTCTAACTTTAAACAATATTAATAAAAAACAAAAATAGACAATTTTATGTTACATTCCTTATCAAATTACCATAATCTGCTCACAAATACATAAATGAATATTTCTCAAATGCTACCTATTTATACATTTAGTAAATAATTTATAACAAAGCTCTCTGGTTTCCTTATAATACTCAGTTTTAAATTGCAAGTCATTTGATTACCTATTTGTTTTATTAGCACATAAGCGCGGTACCTCATTTTGAATGTCTGAAGTAGGAATACGCAATTTTAATCTATTAAATAACTATTTTCAAAAACAGATCTCCCAGCTACATGAACATCTTTACATACACTTTTTGTGACCAGCATCAGGCGCAAGAACGAAACACAGCCGATTATCTGTGTGACATTATCCAGCAAATGAGAACAATTACATCGCACACTGTATATTTAAGAAAAAAAACAGAACCAGTCGCTCTTGTAGATGCCCTTTTACTATTGTTTATTGTTTTTCTACACAAAGTCTAAAAGTAAAACGATTGCAAATATTGTAATTAAAACAGTTCACTGAATTTTTATTAATTATAATACTTACTCTCTTACTAAAATGACTTAATGCACTGAAAGGGAACACAAGTTCTACATTTTGATGTACTGAGATAATTTTTTGCGCTAAGTTTCTGGTGGTTCTATACAATAGCTCATCGGCGCAGCGCATTGGTATTCCTGCGGAGAGCTATTTAAAAACCACGGCCCAGCAATGCTCACAAATCAGTAACTGTCTGGTTTCAAACACAGAAATCCCGCCATTAATCTTTGCTGCGGACAGTGAAGCGACTTATCGAAGCATCCCTGGACACTGGTAATAGAGAAAATTTTATATTTGACATGACAACTATGAACACGCCTACCTTCATCAGCAGCACTATAAAATACGTACTGGTACCTGCAGATCAGGCCTACCCATGATATAGCATTGTTTTGCTTTCCTTCGATAAAAGCATAAGAAGCTTGAAATAGGAAGGCAAAGAGGATATTTTAAAAGTTCTGCATAAAAGCTTTTTTCATGTTTTTACTGACGTAGGAAACACGTGTCAGAGGGCTATAGAACTGGATGAGTTACTGATGTAAAGGTATACCCTGCTTATGAAGTTCTCACGCTCAATCTACCCTTCCATTTATCAATATACTGGGTGATCAAAAAGTCAGTATAAATTTGAAAACGTAATAAACCACGGAATAATGTAGATAGAGATGTAAAAATTGACACACATGCTTGGAATGACATGGAATTTTATTAGAACCAAAAGAAAAAAATCAAAGTTCACAAAATGTCCGACAGATGGCGCTTGAGAGCAAAACGTCAGTGACTGCGCATGACAATCGTGTATAAAAGGAGCTGTAATGAGAGAATCAGATGCGCCAGCAGTCGCAGCGTGTTGACGTGCTACAGCAATGCCTCTGCGACGTGCATGGCGTCGTCGCTGGCGGCGCAGCGTACCTCTCTATCGCAGTTTGAAAGACATTGATATTGACCTTGCTGGTCAATTTAATAAACAGCAATTGATTGGAGGTCCAAATGTTTTTCGTGGACTCCATCTCAACTTTACCTGTGATGTACAAGCAGTGTTCGGAGGTAGTACTTGGCTCACACTTGCTGTTGTATGGGGCAATCAAGCTGATTATGGTGGCCTAGAAGCTTTTCCTGATGCTAACATTCTGACTTGGAAGACATGGAGTATTTCTGAGACTACAGGACTGTTGGCTAAACAGCCTTATGGAACTCTGGTTCCAAGTATGCTATTTGTTTTGAGTACGAGAAAGAAGAAGAAATTAAATGCTGATGAGTACCTTTTTATATGGACCAAAGTTGGTAATGGAAATTGTAAAATAAAGATCAACGGAGATTGTATGATTTATTATAGACAATAAAGATCCAATGTATGCACGCTTGCGAAAACACTCTTAATCATAAAAGCATTCTCCTTGTCTAGAAATAGATCACTGTCTAAGCACAGATGGGGGTATTTCAGAACAATTGCGCAAACAGGATTCGAAGTGCTGTCATACTGAAGAGAAACAAAATGTCATCAATTTATGGTATCCTACAGCTACAGGTCTGGAAATGTCCTAATGCAACAGAAGCGGATGAGTGATGGCATCCCCACCAGAGATGGATGGTATGCTTCGACTTGTCTTCGTACACTTGCTTTCTCAGAACTTTCTGTACATACCTTGCCTCCATCATGTTCGAATCAGTTTGTAGACACTCCTACATCCTGGTACTAGGCTGTGAATGAATCTAGCATTATGATTGTCTCTTATCGAATTTACCAGCCGAATTCCTGATGACAGGGGTGTGGAAGCACTGTCAGCCTTTCTTCATCTTTCTGCAGATAAGGCTTTCAGCGACAAAAAAACTATTTTACACAGACCAACATATTTCATCGACTATTAAACCCTGCAATGTGCCCTACATGTTGTCAAATACGGAAAGACTGTTACTCAATTACATTATAATGGTCGCCCACTGAGTACAAGAGCTTGAATATTAGAACGTCAAACCAATCTGCAGCCAATCAATACATCACCGTGTACCTTACATATCGTAAAATACGGAAAGACACCTACTCAATTGCACTGTCCTTCCACTGGGGACAGGAGCCTTAATATTAGAGCATGAAATCGATCTCTAACTCAGCAATATATCACCGCGTACCGTGTCGATGTACACTCCTGGAAATTGAAATAAGAACACCGTGAATTCATTGTCCCAGGAAGGGGAAACTTTATTGACACATTCCTGGGCTCAGATACATCACATGATCACACTGACAGAACCACAGGTACATAGACACAGGCAACAGAGCATCTACATCTACATCTACATCCGTACTCCGCAAGCCACCTGACGGTGTGTGGCGGAGGGTACCCTGAGTACCTCTATCGGTTCTCCCTTCTATTCCAGTCTCGTATTGTACGTGGAAAGAAGGATTGTCGGTATGCTTCTGTGTGGGCTCTAATCTCTCTGATTTTATCCTCATGGTCTCTTCGCGAGATATACGTAGGAGGGAGCAATATACTGCTTGACTCTTCGGTGAAGGTATGTTCTCGAAACTTTAACAAAAGCCCGTACCGAGCTACTGAGCGTCTCTCCTGCAGAGTCTTCCACTGGAGTTTATCTATCATCTCCGTAACGCTTTCGCAATTACTAAATGATCCTGTAACGAAGCGCGCTACTCTCCGTTGGATCTTCTCTATCTCTTCTGTCAATCCTACCTGGTGCGGATCCCACACTGCTGAGCAGTATTCAAGCATTGGGCGAACAAGCGTACTGTAACCTACTTCCTTTGTTGTCGGATTGCATTTCCTTAGGATTCTTCCAATGAATCTCAGTCTGGCATCTGCTTTACCGACGAGCAACTTTATATGATCATTCCATTTTAAATCACTCCTAATGCGTACTCCCAGATAATTTATGGAATTAACTACTTCCAGTTGCTGACCTGCTATTTTGTAACTAAATGATACGGGATCTATCTTTCTATGTATTCGCATCACATTACACTTCGCTACATTGAGATTCAATTGCCATTCCGTGCAGCATGTGTCAATTCGCTGCAGATCCTCCTGCATTTCAGTACAATTTTCCATTGTTGCAACCTCTCGATACACCACAGCATCATCTGCAAAAAGCCTCAGTGAACTTCCGATGTCATCCACCAGGTCATTTATGTATATTGTGAATAGCAACGGTCCTATGACACTCCCCTGCGGCACACCTGAAATCACTCTCACTTCGGAAGACTTCTCTCCATTGAGAATGACGTGCTGCGTTCTGTTATCTAGGAACTCCTCAATCCAATCACACAATTGATCTGATAGTCCGTATGCTCTTACTTTGTTCATTAAACGACTGTGGGAAACTGTGTCAAACGCCTTGCGGCAGTCAAGAAACACGACATCTACCTGTGAACACGTGTCTAAGGCCCTCTGAGTCTCGTGGACGAATAGCGCGAGCTGGGTTTCACACGATCGTCTTTTTCGAAACCCATGCTGATTCCTACAGAGTAGATTTCTAGTCTCCAGAAAAGACATTATACTCGAACATAATACGTGTTCCAAAATTCTACAACTGATCGACGTTAGAGATATAGGTCTATAGTTCTGCACATCTGTTAGACGTCCCTTCTTGAGAACGGGGATGACCTGTGCCCTTTTCCAATCCTTTGGAACGCTTCGCTCTTCTAGAGACCTACGGTACACCGCTGCAAGAAGGGGGGCAAGTTCCTTTGCGTACTCTGTGTAAAATCGAACTGGTATCCCATCAGGACCACAATGTCGGCACTAGTACAGTGTATATCCACCTTTCGCAGCAATGCAGGCTGCTATTCTCCCATGGAGACGATCGTAGAGATGCTGGATGTAGTCCTGTGGAACGGCTTGCCATGCCATTTCCACCTGGCGCCTCAGTTGGACCAGCGTTCGTGCTGGACGTGCAGACCGCGTGAGACGACGCTTCATCCAGTCCCAAACATGCTCAATGGGAGACAGATCCGGAGATCTTGCTGGCCAGGGTAGTTGACTTACACCTTCTAGAGCACGTTGGGTGGCACGGGATACATGCGGACGTGCATTGTCCTGTTGGAACAGCAAGTTCCCTTGCCGGTCTAGGAATGGTAGAACGATGGGTTCGATGACGGTTTGGATGTACCGTGCACTATTCAGTGTCCCCTCGACGATCACCAGAGGTGTACGGCCAGTGTAGGAGATCGCTCCCCACACCATTATGCCGGGGGTTGGCCCTGTGTGCCTCAGTCGTATGCAGTCCTGATTGTGGCGCTCACCTGCACGGCGCCAAACACGCATACGACCATCATTGGCACCAAGGCAGAAGCGACTCTCATCGCTGAAGACGACACGTCTCCATTCGTCCCTCCATTCACGCCTGTCGCGACACCATTGGAGGCGGGCTGCACGATGTTGGGGCGTGAGCGGAAAACGGCTTAACGGTGTGTGGGACCGTAGCCCATCTTCATGGAGACGGTTGCGAATGGTCCTCGCCGATACCCCAGGAGCAACAGTGTCCCTAATTTGCTGGGAAGTGGCGGTACGGTCCCCTACGGCACTGCGTAGGATCCTACGGTCTTGGCGTGCATCCGTGCATCGCTGCGGTCCGGTCCCAGGTCGATGGGCACGTGCACCTTCCGCCGACCACTGGCGACAACATCGATGTACTGTGGAGACCTCACGCCCCACGTGTTGAGCAATTCGGCGGTACGTCCACCCGGCCTCCCGCATGCCCACTATACGCCCTCGCTCAAAGTCCGTCAACTGCACATACGGTTCACGTCCACGCTGTCGCGGCATGCTACCAGTGTTAAAGACTGCGATGGAGCTCCGTATGCCACTGCAAACTGGCTGACACTGACGGTGGCGGTGCACAAATGCTGCGCAGCTAGCGCCATTCGACGGCCAATACTGCGGTTTCTGGTGTGTCCGCTGTGCCGTGCGTGTGATCATTGCTTGTACAGCCCTCTCGCAGTGTCCGGAGCTAGTATGGTGGGTCTGACACACCGGTGTCAATGTGTTCTTTTTTCCATTTCCAGGAGTGTAGTTAACATACAATTCATATCCTACACCATACAAAATCATTCCTTTTACACCACAAAGCCTTCAATTAATCGAAACCACTCTCAGAACTGATGTGCAAAAACTGGCCCATATCCCCCTTGCTACAAATGCACTTCTGTTTCTGGTCCAGACCAGCCTGTTTGCTTGTGTTTCTTCACCCATCTCAAAACTCTGAGATTACACAAACACAAGTATTTCTGCATCGTTTGCCATAGTATTATACTATTTTTGATGTACTTCTAGATATCAAGTACACAGCAGTAGCCTACCGATCGCTCGTGCAACGTAATTCTGTAGATATAGACTAGAAATGATTTCTCTACAAACCTGAAACTTTAGCGCTTATCTCGTCTACGGGGACCTTTACATGAGAACTAGAAACAAACAGAAGAAACTGATATTTCCACTATTAAATACTGATGTTTGTGATGTAACAGATTTCTAATCATCCCTACAATTTACAAAGTCAAATAACCTGTTTCTCGTGTCTAGAGAACTGGCAAACTTGTCTTCCACATGCTAGATGCACACACCACAATCGATGTTCTCTCAACTAAATAAAGACGAGAAATGTGAAGACGCAATCAACCAAACAATTTACATGGGCGAGAATAATGACCCAGCGCAAACACATGTCCATATTGAATCTCGTAAAATTTCCATGCAATCACGAAAGTTATCAAATACATAATAAGTATTACTTCGCTATTCGATCGTCTAGAGGGCAATCCGGTTAAGACTTCTACATTCCTGCACTCCAGCTGGTCTCTCCATTCCGAGGGCGTTCACTGTTAATAGGAAACATGTAACGTTCCTGCACAGGTCACCAGCACTGCACGCCAAGCACACACAGGTAGAATCATCACCCTAGGAAAAAGGGCACATATATATTTCATCTATGTACTTACAACTAAATGTTATGATTGACGTCTCAGTTGAACGACATTCAACAATGAGCGAAGTATCAGAAATACACCCTGTTGATGGCTGTGGCTCTGGAAATAGAAATATCTGTCCCATTCTCATGACTTGACATACTCTTCCCTTTGTTATCACAGCACTCGACGTCAAATCTATACCTTCGTTACAATTGGACATAGTCATTCCCTTTTGCGCACGTTGGAACACAAAAACATACGTTATAAGCCTGATACTCAAGGCAAACGTATCACGCATCCCCTACTTCTACTAAGTGTAATACTTGACCACTAAATGATTCCACATGATGAAAAATAATACTGACCCAAAGTAAACGATGGGTGGGAATGTCTCATAAGGTTTTCTTCTGAGTGCAACCACTGTGTCCTAGAAAGAGAGACGTAATTGGCCAGATGTTAAAAAAAACGATTGCAGCAAATACTGTATGTTACAGTCACAAGCGGTCTTAGTTCTACAGGTGCACACAAGTAACCAAGTTAAAAGCTATACTAGCCTTATAAATCAAATGGTTCAAATGGCTCTGAGCACTATGGGACTCAACTGCTGTTGTCACTAGTCCCCTAGAACTTAGAACTACTTAAACCTAACTAACCTAAGGACATCACACACATCCATGCCCGAGGCAGGATTCGAACCTGCGACCGTAGCAGTCGCACAGTTCCGGACTGCGCGCCTCTAACTTCAAGACTACCGCGGCCGGCCCTTATAAATCAAGGTACGATATTACCTCTGAATGAGGTAGTTTTCTCTGGACAAATAGCGAGACGGTGATCACAGAATTGTGTACTATCTGACCAACATGTAGCCCACAATGCAACCTAGTGATAAAATTACCGCATTTTGAAAGTGATTTGGATAAGGAACGTGGTATGTAAGCGGTATTTGCGACTCCCTCGCACCACCCCAGCTAGATAATTCTACAGTATTGTAACGCATTATGTCTTGATGTAATGTCAGAGGGTCAGTGATATATCCACTGGGCTACCGGCAATGGTTGATTGAGAAAGACCACAAACAGTAGTAGATGGTGTGACGATTGTGTTCATAATAAATGTTCTCAAGCTTTGAAGGTCTCTAATGCCACGCTATCCGTTAGAAATGCTGTCAGGGATTTGGAATCAAGTCTTTCCATTCAAGCGCATACCTGCAATGGGTCTTTTAATGATTACAACCACTACTCAATCATATTTCTGGTACTCTCATATCTCGAAACGATCCAATTTTCTCGAATCTATCTGCTACAGTAAAATTACCACATCATTTTAGGTAGCCCCTATGCATCCTGCAAATGCCTTCTCACACTCTACACTACCATCTCAGCAACTCTTCTCACGTGATCGTTCCAGTGTAAGTCGGAACTTAGTAGGGGTCAGAGGAAACTATATCTACCACCTCCTGCAATCTGTGCAGAAACAGGCAAAGCTGAGTTACTGCGACAGAAATGTGTTTTGTCCATTTAATGGAAACGAAACCTGCTCCTGGAACATGAAGTAGTATAAAAGACAGTATGGGAACTGGGGGAAGTGCTTTAAGCGCTATGAGCCTTAGAGATGCAATGTGGTTTGAGGATTTAGTAGTTGTTTTGGTGTTTGTTGTATTATTTTGTGAACAGATGCGCAGTGCATGAGTTCGAAAGTTGACTATTAGTGTGCGTGTTTGAAGAGCCTTTTAGATGGAGTCAATGTGTGCTCCCGTCCGGTTGTGTCAGCAGCAGTGTCTGGGTGAACACGTATTTCAAGAGGAATTTCTCAGGTGTCAAGTATGAAAGGAATGTCGCTGCTTTATGCTTCAGAGCATCTGTGCATGGTCTGAGAGCTGATGGCCACGTCACTTTGCGGGGACTGTTGCTGGTAACCTCCTGTGCAGTGCAGTGGACAGGGGGTGGGGGTGGGGGGTGGGGGGGGGTGCTTGTGCACGTTGATTGTGTGTCTGTTGCATCATTTTATGAATGGGACTCAACCTGTGGTATGCGCTATTTGGACAGTTTACGAACACTGAGTGCATCTACACATCAATGTGCTGCATTATTTAGAAGCAGTTTGTTGGTCTGTACTTAAATTATTTCGGTTTAGTTGTTTGCATATGTTTAGGCCGTGGAATGCTTTATTTTGACAGTTTGCAATTAGCAGGCATGATGGGATCAGTGTGAGTGCTTCTTGAACTTCTGTGGATAGGTGGACATGGGAGGTGTGCTGTACCACACACGGTTGGCGCGGACGTGACGGCGAAGGACGTGGCGATGAGGTATCGGGCCGCTGGGATCAGGCTGGTTGCTACAGCCATTACCCTTTAGCCTGAGGGCGGATGACCCATGGATGCCAGAGCGATGCTGTGGCAGGGTTTGGGACTCGGCTCACATGTTCCATTTGAATCGTGAGCAGATTTCTAGTGCACGATCTGTGATGTCTGTATACATATGTGGGCTATACACTGTGACGTCACTATGAGCGTGCTGGCTACACACATCACATGAGTACCGTTACAGTTGTGAGCAGATTTCTATTGCATAATCTGTGATGTCAGTATGCATGTTACACACTCATGTCGCGAATGGCTGAACAGTTTTTCTATAGCGTCTGCAAGGGTGAGTCTCTCTGCAAATTGGTCTTCGCTGGAATGCTGGTATAGATGGGAATGACATCAGCAGCAGTGAACAATCAGGTGCGTAGCCCAGAGGACGACTTGTCGCTTATTTAGATAGCGATGTGACGTCCATATGCAAATGCGGGCTATATGCCGTGACATCACTATGAGCACATGCAGGCTAGGCACGTCAGACGTGTCCCATTAGAAATGCAGGAGAGAGAAAGCGGTCGAACAGATGAGAGGGATGACAGTGCTCTCTGGTGGTGATACTGTGTACTAGGTCAGTTGAGCTCTGGGCCTTGTGGGGAATACACCAGATGGTGGTGGTGGCTCAAATTGTTGGTGCATGATTTCGACAGTCACGTTTTCAGAGTCTTTTAGTGGTTCATATGTCTGTACGCTGTGTGACATGACCCCAAGCATGTCAGAGACTGTGTTTTGTATTGGTGTAATAAACATACTCCATCCCTAAATAAATTGTTCCAAAATAAATAAAGTATACTCCTTCCTCTCTCCACCGGACCAGTGCAGGCTGAATCCATTTCTCACTAATTCCTAGGAAGAGGTGGCGGACGGTGACTTAGATTAGTGGAGGTAGTCCAAGTGTCCCTTCTTTAGCGCCATTTGCTTAGCAGAGAAAACCCAAGTGACCTTTCTTTACTGCCAAAATTCAAACTTGGCATCAGTTTCTAGGTTGAGGTGGCGGTCGGGTGACTTAGGTTAGTGGAGATAGTCCAAACGTCCTTTCTTTCACGCCATTTTCTTAGCTTGGTAGAAAAACCCCAAGTGACCTTTCTTTACTGTCAAAATTCAAACTTGAGGCCAGTTCCTAGGATGAGATGGCGGTTGGATGAGTTAGGTTAATGGAGGTAGCCCAAGTGACTTATCTTCCTGCGATTTTATTAGGTTAGTGGAGGTTGCATTGTCATGATGGAATTTGAACTTCCCGCCAGGGGTGGCGTGGTAGGAGGGCGTGGCACTTTCCCGCCATCTTGGATAAAGGTAGTTTGGCACAGAAACCGCCTTGGGGTTGGATCATGTCACGGACGCCATCTTGGATGACGTCATCAACTGACACCATGAACGCCACCTTGACTGACGCCATCAGCTGACGTCAGTTGATGACGTCATCGCCGCCATCTTCTATAACGGCACTTTGGCGCAGAACATAGTTTGTCCCAATCCTCTAGCATTACTGGAAGAAAGGATGTTGCAGAGACATGGCTTAGCCACAGCCTTGGAGATGTTTCCAGAACGAGATTTTCACTCTGCCGCGGAGTGTGCACTTCCTGGCAGATTAAAACTTTGTGCCGGACCGAGACTCAAACTTGGGACCTTTGCATTTCGCGGCAAGTACTTATTATTCGCAAGAAGTAATAAGTGGTATCGAAACGGAATTTCTTACTGAGTACATATTTCTAGATTTACAGAATACTTCAGACACCATTTCTTACGAGACACTTCTAATCGAATTGCGATTGGGTTCACTTGTGCGATTGGGTTTGTGATTTCCTGTTAGAAACGCAACAGTACGTAGTAACCGATAGAAAATCATTGAATAAAATAGATCACGCGATTCCCAATGTAGTGTTATAGGCTCTCTGTTAATCCTTATCGATGTGAACGACTTTCGAGACAAACTGAGAAGCTCTCTCAGATAGTTTACAGATGATGTTCATATTTACCGTGTAGTAAAGTCATCATGAGGCCTAAGCCTTTGCAAGATGACGTGAGACACGGTATCTGTGTAGTACCAAAAATGGCTGGCAATTGTCTCTGAATAATGAAAAGTGATCCACATTGTACAAACAGAAATCCGTTGAATTTTGGTTATAGGATTAATAACACGAATTTAAAGATTGTCATTTCAACTAAATGCTGACAACTACAATTTCGAAAAACTTACATTGGAACGATGACATAGGTAATGTTGTGAGGAAGGCAAATCAAAGAGTGGTCTTTATTGACAGAACACTTGGGAGATACAACACATCAACTAGAGAGACTATCTACACTATGTATGTCCGTTTTCTGCTAGAGTATTGCTGTGCAGTATGAGGCCCTTACGTGATAGGACTGCCGGCCGGTGTGGCCGTGCGGTTCTAGGCGCTTCAGTCTGGAACTGTGTGACCACTACAATCGCAGGTTCGAATCCTGCCTCGGGCATGGATGTGTGTGATGTCCTTAAGTTAGTTAGGTTTAAGTAGTTCTATGTTCTAGGGGACTGATGATCACAGATGTTAAGTCCCATAGTGCTCCGAGCTATTTGAACCATTTTTGAACCTGGTAGGACTGACGGAAGACGTCGAAAAAGTTCAAAGAAGGGCAGATCGTTTTAAATTATCGCGAATAGGAGAGAGAGTGTCACTGATACGACACACGAGTTGGAGTGGCACTCATTAAAACAAAGGTCATTCTCGTTGCACCGAGATATTGTCACGAAATTTCAATCACCAACTTTTTCCTCTGAAAGTTGCTGGCCTCCACCAACATAGGCAGAAATGATAACCGTAATAAAATCAAAGATCGTACATAAGGTTTTACATGCTTGCTTTTTCCAGTGCGTTGCTAGAGAGAGGAACGGTAGAGAAATAGCGTGAAAGTGGTTGGAAGAAGCCTGTGACAAGCACTTGAGTGTGAATTCCAGAAGCAGTGATGTAGATGTAGGTGTTGGTGCTGTGGTGTTCGGATTTTATTGTGTACCCGCACTAAAGAGATGTTTCTGCATAGAAACAAAAAATTAATTACGAAAATTTAATGTTTCCGAAGTGATAACTAAAATTTTATGAGAACCCCTTGTAGTTTATTTTTAAGTACACTGTGCACAGCGACACTGGTCGTGACTGGCTGGAATATGTGTGCTCTGCAACAATAAACACCTGAAGACAAAATTAAAAGAAAAAAAGCGGTGGATTTCCACTGGCACAGTAAGCGCTTTATCTCCCGATGTATGGCCATGCAACATTTAACATTGCGTCATACATCACAGGCGTAGTGACAAGTGGACGTGGCGTGCATATGTAAACATCAGAGGCACAGGCCGCTGTGAGCTTTCATTCTCTTTTGCGGACTGAATTAGAATGTCACGTTTTGTGGAAGCTTTTCGATTAAATTCTTTGAAAGTAAGCGTACGTGGAAAGAGACTAAGTTTTTGAGCTTTTGTAAACGTAAGCTCAGGGCCGGGTGATGGACTCGACTTTTCCGTGCCTACCCGGTGCAAAGAATAACGGCCCTTCACTAAAGACGCGGAATCGGGTCTGTGTTCTGGATGTTTCTTATTTCATCCACCTGTTCCTCCTTCATCCTCTTCAACGTAATTAGCTGTCAATATTTCTTTTAACGTACCGTAGAGCCCTAGAAACTTAATCATAGTAACTAGGCTACGATTTTTGTGATACGGCATATATTTTCCAGTAATACTGAAATGTTTATCAAATACATATAACTGCTTGTTAATTAATGTAATTTCTTAAGACATGTTCAAAGCACATATTCTTTTTTTTCACCGAAACAGTACATTTTAGGAGGAAAATGGTTATATTCATTGTATGTTCACTCTTCGAAGATGTAAAGAACTTCTCTAGTGCAGTTTGTTTCTTTCGTGTTACAGTTCTCAAAACTGCACGTCTCATTTGTTTCGTGAAAAGCGGCAAATACACTCTAAGGAAAAAACGACGGCGCATGAATGAATTATCCGATGTAATGTACAAGTACAGGCAAACAAATGATTAGAATATTACCTGCTTCTTCTGTCAGTTCCTGGCAATCATAACAATAAACGAAAAGCATTGTATTGCTTGTGTTCTATAGGATAAGTCGTATATGTAATAACCAGTGTAGTCCTGAGGGATATAGTGCCAAATCCTGTCCAATTGTGTAGTCAGATTATAAAAATCCCTAGCTAGTTGTAGGGCTATTCCCGATAATGCTCCAAATGTTCTCACTTGGGGAAGATGCGGTGACCTTACTGGCCAAGGTAGGGTTTGGAAAGCACAAAGACAAGGAGGACTCGGTGTATGGGGGAGGGTATTATCTTGCTGAAATGTAAGTCCAATGTTGCTCGGAATGATGGACATCAAAACAGGGAGTAGAGTACCGTCGACGAACCGCTGTGCTGTAAGGGCGCCAAGGATGGCAACCAAGAAAAGAATGGCCAGTCCATACGATCACTCTGCTTGTCGTGTATCTTGTGGCGGGCGACAGTCACGTTGGTATCCCACTGCTGTCCGAGGTGTCTCCAGACACGTCTTCGCTGATTATCGGGGCACAGTTCGAAGTGGGACTCATTACTGAAGACATACTCCAGTCAATGAGATCCAAGGCCGAATGTGTCCGACACCACTGCAAACGAGTTTGTTAGTATACGGAGGTCAATGGTAGTCGGTACAGCTTGACTGTCGCTTGCTACAGCATGGGCGCCACTTCATATCACAGTAGGCCCCCTTTGGTTGTTATCCGCGACATCCCTACAGCATAGCGGTACGTCGACGATATTCCACCTGCTGTTTTATTGCCCTTCATGACAAGCCACCCTGGGCTTACATTCCAGTTCAGAAAAATAATGGCCGCCCACACACGGCAGGCTTTCTACGATTTGTCATCGTGCTTGCCAAATCCTACCTTGGCGAGCGAGATCGCCGGATCTCTTCCCAATTGAGAGCGATTGGGGCATTATCAGCATGGCCCTCCAATCAGCTCGAGATTTTGACGATCTAACGTGCCAATTGGACAGAATTTGGCATATCATTGAAGAGGAAATCCAACAACTCTGTTAATCAGTGTCAAGCTGAATAGCTGCTTGCAAAGAGTCAGAGGTGGACCAACATGTTATTGACTTGCTCAATTTATGAAGCTCATTCTCTTGAATAAGTTATCCAATTTTTTTCTGAAACTGTAATCATTTGTTCGTCTGAACATTTACGTCACGTCTAACGATTTCCGCCCATTCGAATAATTCCTTCGTTGCAACATATTTTTTTAAGTTTTTATCTGTCTTTCTCCCCCTATATCGTTTGAATTCACAGTTAGTGCATTCTACTGTTACTCTATGAGCAGGTAGTTGCCTAATTCTGTCTCCTGAACCCCAGAAAAGGGTCTAACTGTGTTATTTAGTCCTGTTGAAATAGGAAGTGTGTGCAGTATACTTCAGAAAAAAAGTCTGACGCGAAGCAAAGCATTCAAGTGAGACTAAATTTGGTATGTCAATGTGGTGAGAAAGATTTTTTCAGTGCTGCAGCTCTTTATTTGTTACTCAAGGTATCTATTATTTTTAACTGCAGCTAGTATTGCCAAGACAAACTTTCCGAAATGTGTCATTGATTCCATCAATAGCAGTGAAACTGCTTTAGTTGGACTAACCCAAGAATTAATTTGTAATACTGAAATAGCAAGCAAACTTTCGTATGTAAAATCAAATTTTGGACTTATTCCTCCTGCCGCTGCTTAGAAAAGAAGTGTCAAAGAAAATGAAAAACGTTGTAGAAGAAAAGGAAGCTCATCATACACTGCGTTCCATTTCATTGATTTTGTTGAGCGGTAAGTTCTCTCTTATATACTTACATTTAGATTCAAATGATATTGTCAAGACTGGGATGTTTCTTAGGTTAGAGGGTCTCGCGGAAGCGAAGAAAGCGTTTCAAAGGGTGCAAGACGTACACAGGAAGAGGATAAACATAGCAGCAATCAGCACCGTAGATATAAATTATCGCAGTTGTGTTGAGAATGAACCAGAGCTCCAAGCGCAACTAGAAAGCACTGCAGCTCAAATCGTTACATGTTCTGAACGTTGGCTAAGGCTGGAGGTAAGATCAGCTGAAATTTTTGCACACTGTTTAATGGTGTTCAGAAAGGATAGGTTAAACACAGATAGTGGTGGCGTGTTTGTCGCTGTTAGAAGTAGTTTATCTTGTAGCGAAATTGGAGTAGACAGATATGTGTGCTAGTATGGATAGAGATCTACTTGACAACCAGAATTAATTAATAATTGGGTCTTTTAACTGACTCCCTGACTCAGATGATTCAGTTGCTGAACAGTTCAAAGAAATCATTTCAAAGAGGTACCCTACTCAAACAACTACAGTTTGTGTTAACATCAATCTACTCTCGATATATTGGCGGAAATACATGTTCAGATCGGGCGGGAAGTACAAACCATGGTTAGAAAGTGAATTACATGATTTATCCAATTGTTTTGAACAGTTAATTCAGGAGCCCACTCGAAGTGTAAATGGTTGCGAAGACATACTTGACCTATTAGCAACAAATACTCGTAAGCAAATAGGGAGCATGATGACGTATACAGGAATTTACGTTGTTAATTAACAATATCAAATCGGAAGACAGGCGATCTGTCGTGTTAAAATGTGTGGGTAAAAATACTATGCCAAAATCGCTAAAAGTTCTGTATTGATTACTAGTTTCAGATCATTGACAAGAAAATCTTTAGATCAGTAAAAATTATTGCGGAATCCAGTGTGTATCAGTCACCAGGCATTACATATCGTCATAATCTGTTGAAATGAATCGCTCTTGTTGTCAGGTCCATGAAACAAAACACACAAGAAACCGGGAAAACCACAGTCTATGTTAACAAGGTATATACACTCCTGGAAATGGAAAAAAGAACACATTGACACCGGTGTGTCAGACCCACCATACTTGCTCCGGACACTGCGAGAGGGCTGTACAAGTAATGATCACACGCACGGCACAGCGGACACACCAGGAACCGCGCTGTTGGCCGTCGAATGGCGCTAGCTGCGCAGCATTTGTGCACCGCCGCCGTCAGTGTCAGCCAGTTTGCAGTGGCATACGGAGCTCCATCGCAGTCTTTAACACTGGTAGCATGCCGCGACAGCGTGGACGTGAACCGTATGTGCAGTTGACGGACTTTGAGAGAGGGCGTATGTGGGCATGCGGGAGGCCGGGTGGACGTACCGCCGAATTGCTCAACACGTGGGGCGTGAGGTCTCCACAGTACATCGATGTTGTCGCCAGTGGTCGGCGGAAGGTGCACGTGCCCGTCGACCTGGGACCGGACCGCAGCGACGCACGGATGCACGCCAAGACCGTAGGATCCTACGCAGCGCCGTAGGGGACCGCACCGCCACTTCCCAGCAAATTAGGGACACTGTTGCTCCTGGGGTATCGGCGAGGACCATTCGCAACCGTCACCATGAAGCTGGGCAACGGTCCCGCACACCGTTAGGCCGTCTTCCGCTCACGCCCCAACTTCGTGCAGCCCGCCTCCAGTGGTGTCGCGACAGGCGTGAATGGAGGGACGAATGGAGACATGTCGTCTTCAGCGATGAGAGTCGCTTCTGCCTTGGTGCCAATGATGGTCGTATGCGTGTTTGGCGCCGTGCAGGTGAGCGCCACAATCAGGACTGCATACGACCGAGGCACACAGGGCCAACACCCGGCATCATGGTGTGGGGAGCGATCTCCTACACCTCTGGTGATCGTCGAGGGGACACTGAATAGTGCACGGTACATCCAAACCGTCATCGAACCCATCGTTCTACTATTCCTAGACCGGCAAGGGAACTTGCTGTTCCAACAGAACAATGCACGTCCGCATGTATCCCGTGCCACCCAACGTGCTCTAGAAGGTGTAAGTCAACTACCCTGGCCAGCAAGATCTCCGGATCTGTCCCCCATTGAGCATGTTTGGGACTGGATGAAGCGTCGTCTCAAGCGGTCTGCACGTCCAGCACGAACGCTGGTCCAACTGAGGCGCCAGGTGGAAATGGCATGGCAAGCCGTTCCACAGGACTACATCCAGCATCTCTACGATCGTCTCCATGGGAGAATAGCAGCCTGCATTGCTGCGAAAGGTGGATATACACTGTACTAGTGCCGACATTGTGCATGCTCTGTTGCCTGTGTCTATGTGCCTGTGGTTCTGTCAGTGTGATCATGTGATGTATCTGACCCCAGGAATGTGTCAATAAAGTTTCCACTTCCTGGGACAATGAATTCACGGTGTTCTTATTTCAATTTCCAGGAGTGTATTTAAATAGGCAATATTGCGAAATACCTCTTGTAAATCTTTAGCCAAAATCAGCAAATTGACACAACAGGTCGTAAGGTACTTGAACCTGGCTATACATATATTGAATATAACAAAGTTTTGTTTTGTCTGAAAATACAAAAGAAAAACACTTCAAACATGGATTTGTTCCCCAAGACAGGACTGAAGCACTAAAGGAGGCCAACAGAAAGTTTTCGGTAGTGGACGTGAAATTTCTTTCAATTAAAGCCATGGATGCCATATGAAAGGAAAAAATTACCAAAGACACAGAAGGAAACAAAATTCTGCAGAGGAATATGAAATGAACGGCGTTTCATTGACCTTAGTGTCAATGAATTCTCTCGCACATGAAATAGCAATTCTATATCATATATACATATGTATATTCTAGACCGGTAATGCTGTATTGTATCATATTGTATCTCGTGAGGGTGTCGATTTGTACTCCGCACTAAAGAACAGTCTTTTTCCCAATTTTAACTAAATTAGAAGAAAGGCTTACTATATATGAATAATCATCTAAGTGCACTAAGCCACAGAGTGTGGGACGAGTTCAAATCTAGTTAATTCCTACAGTCAGTGAACATCAGCATGGATTAAAGAACGAATTAGAAACAAGAATTACGATGCTGGCTCCTTTCTGAAAAACAAACAGAGGGAAGTCAAACAACCTGTGTAACCGCCGTAAACATGGGAAACGCCTTTAGTAATGTTGTTTGGTAAGTGGTATTCACACAAGTTGAAGAAACCGAATGTAAAGTAAATGTACATAGCTGTTATATACGAGACGTGAGAAAACGCTGTGCTATTTTCTCTCTTATATTAAATGCTCACAGCTGGCAAGCGATAGAAAAAGTTCGCAAAATAACTGTGCTGGAGACCAAAGTTAATGCTCAGATTTGCAGAAGGCTTTTGAAACCGTTTCTCACAAGTGACTTCTAAACGAATTGCCTACCTATCGACTATCATCTCAGTTCTATGACTGGATTCGTGATTTCACGTTAGAAAGGTGACAGTTCATACGAACTGACGGAAAGATATCGATAAAAACATTAAGTGATATCTGGCGTTACCCAAGCAAGTGTTATGGGCCCTCTGCGTTCCTAATCTATGTAAACGATTTAGAAGATTATCTGAGCAGCCCTTTTAGATTGTTTTCAGATGAGGCTGTCATTTACCGTCTAGTAAAGCTTCCAGAAGATCAAATCAAGTGCAAAGTGATAAAGATAAAATATCTGTATGGAACAAAAAGTGGCAATTGACCCTGAATAATGAACAGTGTGTGATCAACTAAATGAGTACTAAAAGTAATTCTATTACTTTACATGGTCAAATTTGGAGACACGCGAGCTGTTGTGTTAAAGCTGTAGATTCAGAGAAACATAACTTCAGCAGAACAGATTACTCATCTCCATTTTTGACCATGTCAGATAATAAGATAAATATGCCAAGTCGGGAAAATGGAGACTACAGAAATCTTTTTAAGATCTGAAGACAACGTGTCGATAAGCTGAAACTAGTAAGCAATAACATTATATTTGCGATCTTGACTATTCAGGGTTTTCAGTACCCACAGTTTTAAAAGAAATCCATCAAATTTCGGTTCCATAATAAAACACGCAGATCTAAAGTTTGTCAATTCAGCTAGGGATTACAGTTACTAATAACGTAAATAGAAACGACAATCTTGCATGGAAAGCAGAGCACTTGGGAGACGCAGTAGGTCTACAAAAGAGACTTCCTACACTACGTTTGCCGGATGTCTCCCGCAGTATTGCTGTGCGGTGTGGTATCCGTATCAGACTGGATTGAAGGAGGACACCGAAAAAGTTTAAAGAAGGGTAGCTCGCTTTGTGTTATCCTGAAAGAATGGGAGAAAGAGTCACGGATAGGATACCCGGGTTGGGGTGGCAATCACTAGAGGAAAGGCGTTTTCCGTTGCGGCGAGATCTTTCCACGAAATTCCCATCACCAACTTCCTCCTGCAAGTGCTTAAATACTTTGTTGTCGCCCACCTACATTGGGTGAAATGGTTATCGCGATAAAACAAGAAGCGTCAGAGGTCGCACGGAAAAATTTAAGTGTTCGTTTTTCCCACGCGGTATTCGAGAGTGGAACAGAAAAGAAATAATTAACCCTCTACCAGGCACTTAAGTGTAAATTGCATAATCGCGTAGATGTAGATGTATACAGAAGAGATGTATGTTATCTCTGTGGATACGAAGTCGAAATAAGATCTAGAGAACATTCTCAGCAGATGGTGATGATTTTCTGTAACCATTATGGTATGAGAATAAATAAGATGAAGATGGTCTGCAGCGCTGAAAGAGGACCTGAGTCTCCAAGACTGATAACTGGAGGAGATGAGTCAGAACACTTAGAGGAATTTACCTATTTCACAAGCGAGAATTACAAAAAGGCGAGACTGTATTCTCGTCTTAATCTCTTTCCTGCTCCTATACCCTCTTGAGGCAATGATGAGAAAGGCAGACGGAAGTGTGGAGAAGCGTACTGCTGCTCTGTGATGGCCGCTAACAAGACAGAGAAAGAAATCACAGTCAGATCGACACTTACTTTTTCTGTGGGAGGAATGTCGTCGAACATATTGGTACGTTGTTTAAGAAACTGAAATCACTTTTGGCCTCTTGCGTGTGACCATCTAGATTCAGGTTTCCCAACGTGGTAAAGGGAAAATACGTGGGTGGTTCCTTTGCAAAGGACACGACTGATTTGCTTACACATCCAGCTATAATCCAGAACAGTACTGCGCCCCTAAGGACGTAGACGCAAACGGGGCGCTAAGCTCTAATCCGCTTTAGCCGGCCGCGTTGGTCTCGCGGTTCTAGGCGCGCAGTCCGGAACCGTGCGACTGCTACGGTCGTACGTTCGAATCCTGCCTCGGGCATGGATGTGTGTGATGTCTTTAGATTAATTAGGTTTAAGTAGTTCTAAGTTCTAGGGGACTGATGACCACAGCAGTTGAGTCCCATAGTGCTCAGAGCCATTTGAACCATTTTTTTTTTTTTTCTAATCCGCTTTATGAATGTTTAGCTAGAATCATCAGTTTCTCTTCGATTTTCATGGTGTCACCTATCCTGCAAGATGACTAATTCGTTGGCTTTTCCACTACCGTCGCTTTTAAGACCTTGTAAACGATACAGGGGAATACAAAGCGTTTTCTTCCAGAAGCATCATATGTAACAAATTTTGTCACTCAAATGGTTCAAATGGCTCTGATCACTATGGGACTTAACTTCTAAGGTCATCAGTCCCCTAGAACTTAGAACTAATTAAACCTAACTAACCTAAGGACATCACACACATCCATGCTCGAGGCAGGATTCGAACCTGCGACGGTAGCGGTCGCGTGGTTCCAGACTGTAGTGCCTAAAACAGCTCGGCCACCCCGGCCGGCTATGTCACTCATATATAATTTGTAGAAACTCCTAATCTTTTTTTTTAACACCAAACATGTTTCGGTCAAGTGTTACCATCACAATGGGCTCATTCATTTTCTCCGTAGACTTACTGATGTTCATGTGGCTGGCTGTCATTTGAAGGACAGCTCGTATTTTGCTCCAGTTTGTCATAATTATATTATTGATTTCGCTTTTTCATGTGTCTGTTGTGTACGTAAACTGTGCTTTCTAACACACACTATGTCACGACTTTTTGAGAGAGTGAGCTTCAAGCACGAGATGAAGTAATAGCACATGTTCCACAGCGTTTATATTTAGTAACCCGTAGTTAGAAAAGACAACGTGTTGTACTTACAATACATATTCGTTAACCTTTCCTTGTCGTGATTTGCTGTCATTAGTTAACTAATAGATCTATCATTTCCGCCTGCGAGAGAAAACTTTTTTCGATTAAGAAATAAACATATACAGCTGAGACAAGAGCGGAATCATCAGAAACAAAGAGGCTTATGGAAACAAATAAAATGAAAATTCTGAGAAGGATTACCGGGAAGATAGAAAGACAAGTGAAAGCATTGGAATGGGATATAAAGTGGATTCCATTAATGAGTGGGTACGAACGAAAAAGCTGAAAGGAACGAACACATAGGCAGGGTGGATGAAAGAAAGATTGTGAAAACCATAATAAATAAATCATAACTTTCCAGATATGTCCCCCGCTTGGCTGCCAAGTGTTCGGTTTTTTACCGAACTGTTCGATATTTCAGAGCCGTTTCGGTGTCCGGTATCGAAGTATGAATGGTTCGGTATTTTTAGAATCCCATACATATCACTTATTTATTTACCGATTTGCAAATTCATGTAAATAAATACTTGGTGCACCGTTGCCAAACGGCGCGAGCTGCATACGTCGACTTAATTGATCACTGTCTCTCTCTTAGCCATGTTTCGCCACATAACAGTTACTTGGGCACCTTTACTGTCAGCTGTGGAAAGGTTTTTGCCCAACTTGAAAACGGTCAAAATGTTTTTCCCCCAGAAGGATGAGAGTGAGCGCTTAGTTGGTCTTTTGTAGTTAATGAATACAGTACATTGCACGAGAGCTACATTTATTTTGAATATCGCTTATTAAATTTATTAAGGAAACTTATTAACGTTCTGTAATCTGAATACATAAATCTTGTAGAACTAGGTAATATTATGATCAAATTAAAAGAGGTTACTGTAGCATTTAAGAACGATTGTTTCTTTGGAGCGAAAGCTAACGAAGAAATGTTAAAATTAAATGGAGTAGAGCGAAATAAATTCAAGAATTAAGCTCTCGTAACGTAGCATAGAGCCGATGATTATGTCAAAAAGTGGTGTGACTCTCCTTTTAACATTTGCGTTTATATGGTTGTAGGAAAAGTAGCTCCCACATGTGAAAATATCCACAAGCATTGAAGGTCTTGGGTTTGGAGAAGACGTTGATGAGGATAGGTCATACGAAGAGATTTGTATACTAAATCAAACTTTGGAACAATTACTGACTCAAGTTTCTATGGCCACAAAACTCGTTCTCGTGGGAAACGTTTTTAAGTGGAGAAGAAACGCCAAACATAGAAAATAATATCAAACGGATAATGGCTGTTGCACGCAGCAATACCGATGTGCAAAGAGTCTCGACTCACATGAGTCATTTGTGGTCTGGCGCTAGAAACAAACTGAGTGTCGATGTGCTAAAAGCAGAAGTATTTATTCGTTGCAATTTGAAGGTTGCAACATACAACGACTTTTCCCAAAAAATTAAAATAATGATAATTTGTTGAAAGCTGTAACTAGCAATAAAAAATGTTTACTAGGAGCCAGAGTCCTGAGCGCGCACCTCTGTAGTCGGGGCGAATGCATGCTTTTGTCTCACAACAGAAGCTGCCTTCAGGTGGACATACAATACAGAATTACGGAGCGTATTAAAAACAGAACGGTATTGTTTTGTTCGGTTTACGGGTTTGTGAAACGTGTATGAAAGTGTGTGAAGCTCCCAGACAGCATCCAGTAATATAACACAGAACAAGTCTACATGTACTACAAATGAGTTTTTGTCCAAGCCGTTTTCTGTGCATTCTTTTTGTGAATCAAGGAAATGATCAAATATTGATGGCCAACAGCAGAAATGTCCAAACTGTTTCGAAAAACAGGGAATTCACTAGGTATTTTCAGTGTAATGTACACCCAGATATGACTGGCTAGCGGGCAGTGGTGACCTAAATGCTGTGTTTTGCTCGTATTGTCTGTTGTACTGAAAGGATAGAAATACTAGCTGGACCTAAACTGGGTACACACATTTGGAAAATTTACTGAAGTCGATAACCGAGCACACGCTGCCTCTTAATCGCCTACTGTCGTCTGTAGATATAGTTGCTTTCGGGAAAAATAAAACAGAAACTATATTTGATGTGCAGATTAAAGAAGAAATACATTTACACGTAACAGGGACATCCTTAAAAGACTTATTAATGCAGTGCATTTTCTGGGAAAACAAGAGTTGATGTTTCGTGGACACGATGCAAAAACAAATTCTGTTAAACAACTTCACAAATTGGGAAAGTCACTAACACATTGGTTCACCTATGACCTTTATGCAAGTAGTTACTCGCCTGGTCATTGATTGATGGAGTTGTCGGATATCCTCCTGAAGCATATCGCACAAAACTCTATCCAACAGGAGCGTTACATCGTCAAAAACTCTTGATGGTTAGAGGGCCCTGTCTATAATGCTCCAAACGTTCTCAGTTGGGAAGTGATCTGGCGACCTTGTTAGCGAAAGGAGTGTTTGGCAAACAAGAGGACAAGCAGTAGAAACTCTCGTCGTGTGCAGACTGGGATTTTCTTTCTGAAATATTTATGCCAGAATACTTTGACATACACACCAATCAGTGTAATTTCAGGCTGAAGACGTGTGTGAAGATTCTCCGGACAGTTGTGCGATACCAACCAGACAGTCGCTCCCCACGGCCCGATAACTAGGACTAATGGTCTGCGATGTCATTTTTTTATTGCAGGATCTCTTTTTCATCTGCGGCACCCTTACAGCACGGTGGTATTGTCGTGTCCTGACATAGGTGGCAGAGGGAGAAAAGGGGTTACTGGTGAGTCTGCGCTCCCAATCGGTACAGAGCAGAAGGCAAAAGGACAATACACAGTGAAGGCATTTGATAGTTTTCTTCTATCTGAGGCAACACTGGTAGCCAATCTTTCTAAATCTGTAACTATTTATTGGTCTGTACATGAACATCATATGTACAGATTGCTGTCCATTTCGGACAGTTCCTTCGTGGTGCGTCTTTTTTTGTCTTAGAATGTATAAATTGGTATTAGATCTAATTATTTTAATACTGATTCTTTCTTTTTATTTGTCTTAGAATGTATAAATTGGTATTAGATCTAATTATTTTAATACTGATTCTTTCTTTTTAAACTATTGTCTTCTGTTATTTCAATCTTCTTCAGTATTTATTTTTTTAGTTTAAAATATTTTCAAGTGTGAGTGTTATCAAGATGAGCCTGTCGTTTGATTTACTATTTTTTACTTAAAATTATAGTATTAATATTATCAGTTACTATAATTATAATTATTAATTAATAATATAATAACATAAATATAATATTCAGTGTTTAACCTATCTACATGATCACTGCATGCCACTGAGGGAAGTCTGGTTTTGCCTCAAACCATTAGAGAATCTACAGTCTTATCATTGCACCGCCTTGCTCTGTTACTGGATTTTAGTTCTGTTTCAAGTCTGGTATATATTCTATGTTAAATAAATACATGTGAATCTACCCGACAATCTATTTCATTAAGGTAATCTCACAATATCACCTGCGTTTCTAAACTTTTGCCATCTGCTGATGGGTACTACTCAAGTAGGAATTAGCAAGAGAATGACGGAAAAGGCCACAGTTCTGTAAATAAGAATCGAAAAAATCTGAAGAAAGAGGCCTGAAATAGTAAATATAAGTGAAGTAACATATTAGAGACTTTTGGGTAACAATAACTATAGTGCATGATGTGACAAGTGTTTGAATAGTTATGAATACGATGGTGGATAATAGAGCGAGTCACTACACTGAAGAGAATTAATACCGTGACCAAACGCTACCAAACCGATAGTCCTGTATTTAGAGTCCTGTGGGATGTGTTACGTGAGGTCATTCCTAGAGATGAAGAATATCACTGGTACATGATGGCTATTTGGTGTGTCTACGATACTGAAACTTTTCAGATGGAGATCTCAACAGGGCATTTCTAGAGGAGCGGCTGCAGCTTATTGCCATACTTCAGACTTTGCGAAAGGCTGAATTATTGGTGTGAGAGTATGGGAGCACGAGACCGACACATCGCACATGCAGTTCAGTGTGGCAAGAAGAGTAGGCACAGGTCCTTCCAGAAAGACTACATCACCAAAAGATTGTAGGATTGTTCTACTGGTTCTGAAGAATATATGGATGACAACATATGAATACCTAGAAGAGGTTGCAGGAAGAGGATCACCACGAACCGTCGGGAACAGATTACTGGAAGCTCGGTTGTGATCTGAGTTATCATGCATGTATAGAGCGAAAGACTACTGGGACACTGAGTGGCATTCCACGGCGCTCAGCGATGAGTTTCGCTTGTTTGAAGCTGTCAGATCAATGCCAATGGCTCTGTAGACGACCTGGTGGACGGTCTCAGGAAGCAGCGACTCTCGAGATACACACCTCTCCAGCGCCTGTTGTCTAGGAGTGGGAGGATATTGAATATGACCACAGGACGGATTTGGTCATTGTTGAAGAGAGGCTGAATGCTCGCCAGTATGTGGCAATATGGCAGGAGTATTAAATCATGTTGTCTTATCATTCGTGACCCAACACGACGTGACATGCACTCAACTCTTCCGAATAGCATGCTGCAAGGAATCCCAGATATGCTCAATAATCTTCATGTCTAGGGAGTTTGGTAGCCAGCGGAAGTGTTTAAACTCAGGAGAGTCTTGCTGGAGCCACCTATAGCAATTCTGAACATGTGGGATGTCGCATTGTCCTACTGGAATTGCCCAAGTCTGTCGGAATGCACAATGGACATGAATGGGTGCAGGTGATCAGACAGGATCCTTACTTACGTATCACCTATCAGAGTCGTATCTAGACATACCAGGGGCCCCATATCACTTCATCTATTCCCTGTTCACATTTAGGGTCCATGGATTCATGAGGTTGTCTCCATCCGCTCGATACAATTTGAAACGAAAGTTGTCCTACCAGGCAATATGTTTCCAGTCAACAGTCAAATGTCGGTGCTGACGGGCCCAAGCGAGGCGTAAAGCTTTGTGTAGTGCATTCATCAATGGTACACTAGTGGACCTTCAGCTCTGAAATACATATCGATGGTGTTTCGTCAAATGGTTCCACGCTGACACTTGTTGATGGCCTAGCATTGAAATCTGCAGCAGTTTGCGAAGAGTTGGGCTTCTTTCACGTTGAGCGATTCTCTTCAGTCGTCATTGGTCCCGGTCTTGCAGGATCTTTTTCCGGCCGCAGCGATGTCGGAGATTCGATATTTTACCGGATTCCTCATATTCACGGTAGACTTGTGAAATTGTCGTGCGTGAAAATCCCCACTTCATCACTACCTCGGCGATGCTGTGTCTACACACTACAACACCACACTCAAACTCACTTAAAACTTGATAACCTGCCATTGTAGCAGCAGTAACCGATCTAACAACTGCGCCAGACACTAACTGTCTTATATAGGCGTTGCCGACTGTAACGCTGGATTCTGCATGTTTACGAACCTCTGTATTTGAATACGCATGACTATACCAGTTTCTTTGGCACTTCAGTGTATTTTCAGTTTATTGAATATGTTCGAAGACCCAAAACAAGTAAACCCTATAAATCGTAACTTTGAAGAATGTCCACTAACATGAATTAAGGAATGTGATGCTGAGTTTTCAGACCGAGATGGCGATTGCGAGAGCTACATTATCACCGAGATCACAATTCCAAGTGATCACGAAACAGCGGGTGAACTATTTGACGACGAATCTGATGACAACGATGAGATGCAGCTTACTGAAAGTAAAAACGATAGGAACACAGGTGAGTCAACTAAAAACTGTTTCTATGAGGAAACTGCATATGAATTTGCTGCTATCGAACCAACCCGAAATGTAAAAACACCATCCCACAGTTTATTGAAGTTTTCGGGAGAGCTTTACCAAAGCTGTGACCTTTGAAACATGGCAGAAAATCTTCTCACAAAATATGCAAGATATAGTTGTGCGCTATGCAAATTTTAAAATTCAGGAAATTCGTAATAAGCCAGGCAGTCAGAATGGAACAGACCAGAGGGAAACAAATTCCACTGAAATAAATGATTAATTGGGCCATTTGCTATTAATCACTGTCTTCAAGTCTAACAGCGAAGTATCTGAATTAACCTTCCAACAGAAAGAACTGGCCACGAATTTTTTTCACCTAGTAAATCCAGCATAAAAGTTTGCTGTTTTATTAGCTGTACCTGAGATATCAGCAGATGATCGGGACTTCTGCATCTAGTCAGAGGAAGCATTGTTCTATATGTGACCCAGAGTTAAAAAGAAAAACTTTTTTTACGTGTTTCCACGCAGAAAAGCCATTTGTTTACAGTGTTACAAAAAATTGTGTGTTCAATCCATTGCAAATCTACAAGCCTAAATATTACCTCTTTTAATGTGCGTATTTTACAGGTTTCGTAGAGAAGAATATTTTTTAATATCCTTAGCTTCAGATTTTTTTTGAGACTCCCTAGGACTCCGCTACTCATTTAGTGTTATAATTTCCGACCACGAGGGTTAAGGGTTAAAGTGACAGCTGCATTCCATTGCTTACTTCACCCCATAGGAATCGAATATCCTTCTCGCTGTGTACACAAGTTGGAAACCGCATACATAAGAGCAGGTGAACCAGTGCCTGTCCGCCATTATCATGGATTGCGTGGTGGACCATCAAGTGAGCAGTGATGGAAATCAACGCATCCGGTTATCAAGAGAACAATTTTTTTTCCGACGCCTTGTGGCTCCCAGTTAATGGTGGCGATATCACGCCAGTGCTCTTGTATTTTAATGATAGGGTGCGCCGTATCATTTTCGAAACGGGCTGCAGCGCATCTGGTGATGAACGTTCTTCTGCAGGGCTCCCCATTAACGGTAGAAGATCGATCCACAGGCAAGATGGAGATATACGACTGCCGCCGTGAAGGGGCTGTTACCTGCAGAACACTGTTGACGCTGCTGGAGACTACCTGGAGAGACGGGACCACCACTGTCATAGTGATTCTGTGCCGGCGGGAACTGCAGCAGCTCAGTGCAGGCATTTGCCATGACGTGCTGTGATGTCATTAGATTCATCTGTATATAAAAAGGATTGTGACATAGACGTCGCTGTGATGATGAAGAAAGTTCGCTTTCCAGATGAGATGTGTACTTCAGTATTAAATGTTTCGCCATTTGCCCACATGGCACTTGGATAAAGGCGGCTGTGGGCAGGCGGCACTTCCAGAAATGTGTTGAGCAGGCCTCTAAAATTATATTTCACGATGGCACATCAAAGTGTTAACATCATCATGGATGTGCAGGGCATTTACAATGAGAGTGGACAATATTTGTTTAAAGACAATGCAATGATTGCACTGGCAACAATGGACGAGTACTGACGATGTTCTCCACTACTGTCGCTTCACTCAGACCATTTACAGTAGAGTGCTAGCATTCGGACAGCTGCTTGGTTGACTCACTTTCATCATGGGAGCCTCAGTCAGCTGTACAGGTAGTATACAGGGTGGTCCATTGATAGTGACCGGGCAAAATATCTCACGAAATAAGCGTCAAACGAAAAAACTACAAAGAACGAAACTCGTCTAGCTTGAAGGGGGAAACCAGATGGCGCTATGATTGGCCCGCTAGATGGCACTGTCATAGCTCAAACGGATATCAACTGCGGTTTTTTTTTTTAATAGAAACCCCATTTTTATTACATATTCGTGTAGAACGTAAAGAAATATGAATGTTTTAGTTGGACCACTTTTTTCGCTTTGTAATAGATGGCGCTGCAATAGTCACAAACATATGGCTCACAATTTTAGACGAACAGTTGGTAACAGGTATTTTTTTAATTAAAATACAGCACGTAGGTATGTTTGAACATTTTATTTCGGTTGTTCAAATGTGATTCATGTACCTTTGTGAACTTATCATTTCTGAGAATGCATGCTGTTACAGCGTGATTACCTGTTAATACCACATTAACGCAATAAACGCTCAAAATGATGTCGGTCAACCTCAATGCATTTCGCAATACTTGTAACGACATTCCTCTCAACAGCGAGTCGTTCGCCTCCGTAATGTTCGCATATGCATTGACAATGTGCTGACGCATGTTGTTCGGTGTTGTCGGTGGATCATGGAAGCAAATATCCTTCAACTTTCTCCACAGACAGAACTCCTGGGACGTCAGATCCGGTGAACGTGCAGGTCATGGTACGGTGCTTCGACGACCAATCCACCTGCCATGAAATATGCTATTCAATACCGTTTCAACCGCACGCGACCTAGGTGCCGGACATCCATCACGTTGGAAGTATATCGCCATTCTGTCATGCAGTGAAACATCTTGTAGTAACATCGGTAGAACATTACGTAGGAAATCAGCATCCATTGCACCATTTCTTTTGCCATCGATAAAATGGGGGCCAATTATCCTTCCTTTCATAAGGCCGCACCATACGTTAACCTGCCAAGGTCGCTGATGTTCGACTTGTCGCAGCCATCGTGGATTTTCTTTTGCCCAATAGTGCATATTATGCCGGTTTACGTTACCTCTGATGGTGAATGACGCTTCGTCGCTAAATAGAACGCGTGCAAAATATCTGTCATCGTCCCGTAATTTCTTTTGTGCCCAGTGGCAGAACTGTACACGACGTTCAAAGTCGTCGCCATGCAATTCCTGGTGCACAGAAATATGGTACCGGTGCAATCGATGTTGATGTAGCATTCTCAACACCGACGTTTCTGAGATTCCCGATTCTCGCGCAATTTGTCTGCTACTGATGTGCGGATTAGCCGTGACAGCAGCTAAAACATCTACTTGGGCATAATCATTTGTTGCAGGTCCTGGTTGACGTTTCACATGTGGCTGAACACTTCCTGTTTCCTTAAATAACGTAACTATCCGGCGAACGGTGTGGACACTTGGATGATGTCGTCCAGGATACCGAGCAGCATACATAGCACACGCTCATTGGGCATTTTGATCACAATAGCCATACATCAACACGATATCGACATTTTCCGCAATTGGTAAACGGTCCATTATAACACGGGTAATGTATGAGGAAGCAAATACTGTGCGCACTGGCGGAATGTTACGTGATACCACGTACTTATACGTTTGTGACTATTACAGCGCCATCTATCACAAAGCGAAAAAAGTGGTCCAACTAAAACGTTCATATTTATTTACGTGCTACACGAATATGTTATAAAAAATGGGCGTTCCTATTTTAAAAAAACGCAGTTGACCTCCGTTTGATCTATGGCAGCGCCATCTAGCGGGCCAACCATAGCGCCATCTGGTTCCTCCCTTCAAGCTAGACGAGTTTCGTTCTTTGTAGTTTTTTCGTTTGATGCTTATTTCGTGAGATATTTGGCACAGAATAAATGGACCACGCTATATAATGAATACTTTCGTGTAAGAGGTGTAGAAGGATGTGAATAAATAAAAATATACATTTTTAAGGAAAAGACAATATCATTTATTGGTCATAATCATCATCATCATTTAAGACTGATTATGCCTTTCAGCGTTCAGTCTGGAGCATAGCCCCCTTATAAAATTCCTCCATGATCCCCTATTCAGTGCTAACATTGGTGCCTCTTCTGATGTTAAACCTATTACTTCAAAATCATTCTTAATCGAATCCCGGTACCTTCTCCTTGGTCTGCCCCGACTCCTCCTACCCTCCACTGCTGAACCCATGAGTCACTTGGGTAACCTTGCTTCTCCCATGCGTGTAACATGACCTCACCATCTAAGCCTGATCGCCCTGACTGCTACATCTATAGAGTTCATTCCCAGTTTTTCTTTGATTTCCTCATTGTGGGCACCCTCCTGCCATTGTTCCCATCTACTAGTACCTGCAATCATCCTAGCTACTTTCATATCCGTAACCTCAACCTTGTTGATAAGGTAACCTGAATCCACCCAGCTTTCGCTCCCATACAACAAAGTTGGTCGAAAAATTGAAAGGCGCACAGATAACTTAGCCTTGGTACTGACTGCCTTCTTGCAGAAGAGAGTAGATCGTAGCTGAGCGCTCACTGCAGTACCTTTGCTACACCTCGCTTCCAGTTCTTTCACTATGTTGCCTTCCTGTGAGAATATGCATCCTAAGTACTTGAAACCGTCCACCTGTCCTAACATTGTTCCTCCTATTTGGCACTCAATACGTTTATATTTCTTTCCCACTGACATTACTTTCGTTTTGGAGATGCTAATCTTCATACCACAGTCCTTACATTTCTGATCTAGCTCTGAAATATTACTCTGCAAACTTTCAATCGAATCTGCCATCACAACTAAGTCATCCACATATGCAAGACTGCTTATTTTGTGTTCACATATCTTAATCTCACCCAGACAGTTTATTGTTTTCAACATATGATCCATAAATAATATGAACAACAGTGGAGACAGGTTGCAGCCTTGTCTTACCCCTGAAACTACTCTGAACCATGAACTCAATTTACTGTCAACTCTAACTACTGCCTGACTATTCATGTTAAGAGCTTTAATTGCTTGCACAAGTTTGCCTCCTATTCCATAATCTCGTGGAACAGACAATAACTTCCTCCTAGGAACCCGGTCATATGCCTTTTCTAGATCTATAAAGCATAGATACAATTCCCTGTTCCACTCGTAACACTTCTCCATTATTTGCCGTAAGCTAAAGATCTGGTCCTGACAACCTCTAAGAGGCCTAAACCCTCACTGATTTTCATCCAATTGGTCCTCAACTAATACTCGCACTTTCCTTTCAACAATACCTGACAAGATTTTACCAACAACGCTGATTAAAGAGATACCTCTGTAGTTGTTACAATCTTTTCTGTTTCCATGTTTAAAGATTGATGTGATTACTGCTTTTGTCCAGTCTGATGGAATCTGTCCCGTCTCCCAGGCCATTTCATTTATCCTGTGTATCCATTTAAGACCTGACATTCCACTGTATTTGATGAGTTCCGACTTAATTTAATCCACCCCAGCTGCTTTTATGCACTGCAATCTATAATGTTACTTAAAAACCGTCTTGATTGCAAATTTTTTTATTCATATGACCAGTTTCGGTTCATTCAGAACCGTCTTCAGATCTGTAAAAATAATGATACTAATTTACTATTTCACGGAAGCAAATCTTTTTCATCCTATCTAATCAACATCAAATGTACCAGAGCGTACCTGATATTTCAGTTACAGGAGTAACCCGTCCAAATCCAGCAATTTTCACATGCTATGTCACATAAAATTGGTTGGCAGAGTGCACGTCATTTATATTAATTATAACACTATTACCGACAGGTGGCGTCTGGTACATTTGTTACATTCCATTTGCACATACTGTATTCAGTAGATCTTTTTTTAAATTAAAAATACGTAATTAAAATATGTAGATGTCAAGGTTAAAATCTGTACTTGTCAGCATTAATAGAAAAAACTGTAAAATTATCATTTTTATACGATCTAAAAAACATAGGGCAATTTATATATCTATGGTATGAACTTGTTTTCCTCTACGGTCTGCTACCGTATTTCCCGCCATTTCGGTGTTGTGCCGCGGTCCGCTCAGTCGACTGATGGCCATCGCCGCGGGCAAGAGGGCCGCGCAGGAGGGCCCCGTCAACGACGCCAGGCACCGCACGCGTCCTCCGGCTTCTCCACCGCGCACCATCTCTCATCCCTCGGCCTGGATCTCCACACGCAACAGTTGTCATCTTAGTAGGTCGTCATAAATGCTAAAATAGGCGTTATGATTGAATTCGCTTTGCTCGTTGAGGATTAAATCCGGATCTTTATTTTTGTGGGTGTATATTTCAAATTCTTCCAAAATGTTAAGAAACCGTCCCTTATGAGCTCTATGCAGGATGTCTAAATTGTGTTCAATGTTTGTGACTAAGTGCTTTGTCGCAGCCATATGCGCCCCAAAAGCTGTTTTGTTTTCAGAGTAGGTGTGCTCCCTGAATCTGGTTTCACAGTTCCTACCAGTCTGCCCTATATATTGTTTACAGCAGTCATTACATTTGATCTTATATACACCTGAATCCTGAAATTTATTCCTACTATTACATATTCTGTGCTGGAGCTTCAATTTTAACGTGTTATTTGTTCGAAACCCTATTTTAACGTCGGATTTACGAAAGCATCTTTCAATTTTATCTGTAATTCTTCCTTTGTAAGTGAGAGCTACATATTTTTTCTTGTTGTTCCTCTTAACTGCTACTTGACTTCCTTTTATTTGTTCCATTTGCCTCTTCTTTATCTTCCTATAAATATTCATCGCCTGCTTACACGGATATCCGTTCGCTACGGCCACTTGTTTTAAAACACTTAACTCCTTTTCTACTTCCTGTTGGCTTAGTGGCAATCTTAGTAGCCTGTGTACCATCGAAGTAAAATATGCCCATTTGTATTGCGGTGGGTGACAAGAGCGCTCATTGATAACGAGATCTGTACACGTAGGTTTTCTGAATATGCTAAATTCATGCTTGCCATCTTTCTTTGTTAGTGTTAAATCTAAGTAATCTATATGGTTGTTTTCTTCAAATTCCATGGTGAATCTAATTTTCGGGTGTTGAGAGCTCATTTTTTGTGCTAAGTTTTCGATATCATTTTTATCTCCTTTGTATAATAAAATGGAGTCGTCAACATATCTCCTGTAATATACAATTTTCTCAGCGATATTAGGATTTTCATCAAAGAATTTTTTTCTAAGTGATTTACAAATATGTCAGCCAGCGTCCCAGCTAAACTGTTCCCCATTGCCAGCCCGTCTTTCTGTTGATAAATTTTACCATTGAAAGTAAAGTAATTGAACAACAAGACTTGTTCCTACATTTCCACTAGTGCAATCACTTCCCCCAGTGCCAATTTACCATGAGTGAGAAGATTGTCCTTAATGATCTCAATCGTTTCTTTTACGGGAATGTTTGTGTACAGATTGGTGATATCCAATGAAGCTAATGACGCATTCTGAAGTATAAGTACGTCTTTAATTTGCTCGGCAAATTCGTAACTGTTGCTAGTGTTGAAAGTCCGACGATATGTATATGCCGCCTTCAATCTGTTATTTAGCTCTTTATTTAATTTATAACTTGGGCTGCTGGTGTTATTAACGATTGGGCGAATCGATTTTTCAACTTTATGGAGCTTTATTTGTGACCGCAATTCGGGGATTCGAGGATTCATTACTTTCAGTTTAAACTTTTCCTCCTCTGTGAATAGAAACACACTGTTATCTATTTGTTTCCTTAGTTGAAAGGATGTCTCCGCAATATCCTTTCTTTCAGGAGTGCTAGTTCTGCAAGGTTCGCAGGAGACCTTCTGTTAAGTTTGGAAGGTAGGAGACGAGGTACTGGCAGAAGTAAAGCTGTGAGTACGTGGCGTGAGTCGTACTTGGGTAACTCAGTTGGTAGAGCATTTGCCCGCGTAAGGCAAAGGTCCCGAGTTCGAGTCTCGGTTCGGGACACAGTTTTAATCTGCCAGGAAGTTTCATTAACCGATATAAATACCACATCATGTGGCTGCTGCGATAACATCACCTCACCTGTTACGTGCCTTAACATCTTCACACTCTGTTGGTTCTCCCACAACTTGCTGAACTATTTTTTGGCTGCTGATAATCTACATTGTTTGCAAGAATGGATGAAACTTTTTAAAAGAATTAATGCCTTTGTTTTGTGGTATAAAAGACGAATACGCTGGGCTACACTATCAATTCATCATCAGAATGAACAAGGAAATGATACTTTTTAGTGCAATGTTGCTAATTGTTAACTTGGATTAGCTAGTTATGTCTACTGATGCATCAGCCATTATGTTCTTAATAATGGAAAACAGTGACTGCACACTTTAATGTACTGAAAAAAAGATTTAACCCAGACCTTCTGTACATTCCTGAATATGTTATGATGCTTCAGATCGAGGTCCATTGTTTCCAAGAAGAAGATGAAGATCGTGCTACTGGCTATTCCGTGTTTGAGAGGCTGACATCGTGAAATATTTGTAAAGTGCTTTTTTAGATTTATAGGAAACTTACTGAAACACACTGTAGTTTGATTGGTGTAGACTTTTATTTGTTTCTCACATAGCTTATACCATTACTTTGTGGTTCTTCACACAGATTTCACTTGTAGCCTCAAGTGTTTAAAAATAATGTGCTTCTTTCTATGTATGAGACCTGCTATAAAAATTGTGATATGAAAGCATAATGCCAGGCTGATGGCATCCTCCTATTAAACTGCACTTCTATTAACTGTACAACGGACAATTAATGACTTTTTTACTCAGCGTTTTGTTTTTAATAGTGGACACTGCAGCTTACCAAGTACGTTGGATTATGGTAATGTTTACGAATCAAACACACTACTCACTGCCTGTCTACATCCATTCACGAACTCTTATTCCGTACTGTGTGTCAGTCTGTACATTGCACAGCTCTGTGCCCGTGGGCAGCTGCTTATCAGGCCCCAGTAAGCAGTGGGCCTGTCTCTCTCGATGTAGGCATATTAAACACTCACTCACAGGTGGTCTATCAGACTGGACACAATGCCAGCGGTGGCAGTACAGCATCTTGAAAAAATCTGCCTACTATAAGCCTTAAATTCTGTCTGTACTGCATTCAGTCCTATAGGCTGGATAAGATACACAGGTATTCGTCAGCCTCTACAGATTCGAGAGGTTCTACATTTACACACTTTAGCACAAGGAGAATACATGCATTGGTACACTGTTCTAACTGGTACATAGTTACAGTATATTTGCTCAGATAGTCGATAACCTCATAGTGCAACCCTCTTACATATGGACTCTAGCAGCGAAGTCTATGTATGACGATCGATAATGCACGATATAAGTCATTCAGTTTTAGTGCAGTGGAACGTTTTATGTATGTGCTCATATCCCGTGAGGTTAACTCAAACATTGTTTCAGTGTACATACTAACTATGGAGATTTTATTACCATACATATTAACGTCTGTACGAGTACAGGAAGGATCATGTTCGTTCGCCATCTTTCTCTCTATAAACTCCATGATACTGCACAGGTATTAAAACTCGTACCGTGAATACTGCACTTTGGCACTAGTACATTGCACGTTTTCAACTCCAGTCAGCACACCAAGGTCACTATCGAGTGCTACACCTATATTAAGGGACATAAATCTGGTCAGAGTCACAAGTGTTGGCAAACAGCAGTACTATTATGGGAGTTGGCTGTGGATCAGTGAACTATGGTGGTTCGAACAGCAGTGGTGCTGCTGTTACAGTGGTATAGTATAGTAGAATGCTACCCGTCCAAGAAATCAGGAAGACCACCTGAGGACTGCTGTGGTAGTGCTGTGAATAGTATGAGGGTGTCCTCTTCCAACAATTCTAATATGGGGTGCACTGCTGGACGAAATAACGATATCTAAATATAATCTAATGTACTTATTAATAACAGCATTAATAATCATAATGTTATTATTTACAGATACTTAATTTCTATTCTTATTATTATTACGCCTCAGAGTGTTGACTGGTCCTCGCTGGCACTTCATCCTTTCTCTATGAAGATCATACCTCGAGTTTTGGAAGTTCCAGCAGCAGGATTCACAAAGTAATAAAGGTGAGGGGAGGGGAGAACTCGATTCTTATTTTACCATGAGTTTCCAGCCTTTCTATTGGGTGCAAGGGGGATGTAAGGGAGGGTGTGGGGTGGGGGATAGGGGTTCCCGCTGGTGACCTCCACCAATTGACGGTGATTACTCGAGAAGTAGTAGGGTTCCCCTTGAATATAACTAGCACAAATGTGTAACCTAACACTGAAATTCACTTAACTTGATATAAGGTTGTTATCTGTCCCAGAACTCTTCCTGGACGACTACTCCAATGTCTTAAACTAATAATGTTGAAAGAACAAATATTGAAATTGAAGAATTGATAAAATATGGAAAGAACGACGAGAATTTAATTATTGTAGCGATTACCAGAGGTGTTGCTGGGCCGTTTGAGAGTCACCAACAGGATTAGGTACACCATCGAGTCCGCAGCTCGTGGTCGTGCGGTAGCGTTCTCGCTACCCGAGTCCGGGTTCCCGGGTTCGATTCCCGCGGAGTCAGGGATTTTCTCTGCCTCGTGATGACTGGGTGTTGTGTGATGTCCTTCGGTTAGTTATGTTTAAGTAGTTCTAAGTTCTAGGGGACTGATGACCATAGATGTTGAGTCCCAAGTGCTCAGAGCCATTTTACACCATCGAGTTGACCAATAAGTGGCCAGGCCGTCAGATTTCCTATCGTTTACCTCCATCTAAAACGAGGATACTGAGGAAGCTTGTAGACAAAATGCTCGCAGGAGTAATTGGACAATTCACACTTCCCAATGTCTCACCAATGTTTTTGGTGGCGAAACGCAAAGGGCAAGGCTACCGGCAAGTATTGGATTATATGATACTCAACCAAAAGATTGTTCCCGAATCTCTTCTGCTTCCTGATCTGCATAATTTTTTTGTTTGGTTTTCTGGGGCTAAGTATTTTTCCGTCTTTGGTATAAACCAAGCATATCACCAAATCCCTTCGGGGATGAATCTAAGCAATAACTGCATTTACTATAGACTGGAATTTTTTCGGATGCAACCAAGTCCCCTTCGGCATTTCCGTTTGTTGGATGCAGTACTGTGACTTCTCAAGTCTAAGTCTCTGTTCACCTGTCTCGATGATGTTATCTATAGTAGTAACCTTGAAGATCATTTGTTTCGTGTTGCCCAGGTTCTTCAGCAATTACGTGAGGTTGGACTTGCTGTTATGGCCTCGAAAGTTAATTTAGTGCACACAAAGATTTCATTCCTGGGTCACACAGTTCCTGCTGAGGGAGTGCGTACTGATCAGCAACGTCAACTAACAGTACGGATGTTCCCAGTTCCCAGAAGTAAAAAAGGTATTGCAAGTCCGTGGGCTTGGAGATTTTTTTCGCAAATTCAATCCGAATTTTGCACGATTAGTCGCCCCCCTCCCCCTTAAATAGCAGCGACAGAAAAGCGAAGCATTTATTTCAGGAGCAACGCAGCAGCTTTGATTTGACATACTAAAGACTGCTCTAGCCAATGCGCCTGTTTTGGGGGTTTCGAATTATGATAACCAATTCATATTGCAAACTGATGCATCGAATGCAGGTATTGCCTGTGGACATAGACAGTGAAGCGTGAATTTACTTTCAAAACTTTTTCTAAGAATTTACTTCATCTACTAGCGATTCATCAAGAACATTAACACATTTAATCACACTATGTGAGCGTGTAAGTAGTTGCCAGTGGGTAACTGATGAAAACAAGCCAAATTTCTTTCAACAAATTGAATTTTTATTCCTAAAAACCCTTTTTCCTTTTTTTAAACAGATTTAAAACTATAATCATAAAGCATCCTCTAAATATCAAGTTACAATCTATTCAAAGCCAGAAAGAACAAATTTTTGACAGTATGAGCTTTCGGGCTGAGAACCTTGCCGCTCCCTTTTGACACGGCAGTAGTCACGACCGCTCACAACAACCTCTGAAAGACTACACTGGTGCAAAGCTGCAACACACCAGATTACTTTAAACTAAAAATTTAAACAGCTCACACAAGCACATACCTATCCACCCCGTAGGAGGGATGTAAATGGTACAAAACACTAACATTAAAAGACTAACTTACCACCGAATATGCAACTTCATTTTAAACCAAAAAAAAAAGAAAACCTCTTACGGTGGAAGGTTGGCAACTTTATATACTAAAATGACCATTTAAATAATAACCCATGAAATGCAGTCTTACATAAAATATAAAAGGTTGGCCAAAGATGCTCTACCATACACACCTACCGCCTCTCAAAATGATAGGCAAGATAAAAACATATTTCAGGAATTCGTCCATTACACATCAAGCAATAAATTCGTTAGCACTGAATCCGACAAACATGACAGGGGCGGCTATTAACGTACGGCAGACCGACAGACCGACAGACAGACAGACACTAACTGCCTAACAAATGCGGACGGGAGACAAACGAGAAAGCTGGGGACGAGAGACTGACCAAGAAAACAAGTAGAATTTAACAAGTAAATGAAACAACATGTCACGAATCACTTAACTGCGGTGAACTGCGGTGTCTGGCGAAGACCTGGCACAGCACCCCCAAATCGCTCTCCCTAACCGTCCGTTGCGAGCCGCTTCAACGGACGCAGGAAGGCGCGCCGATCTCCCGCCTCGCGGCGTCGCAGCTCGCACCGACCAGACCGATGTCGTGGGTTGGCTCCTGTTGCTCTCGTGTCGGCCGCGAACCACACTACCCCTCGCTATACGGCGCTGCCCACTGGACTGATATGGCGACCTCACATGCGCCGACGCTCAAGACGGACAAGTCATCTTGTGTCCCAGTTCGCGACCGACCAACCGATGGACCCAACCGACAGTGACCATTGTCTGAACAAACTCTAGCAGACTGGCGGCCTAACACATACTAGCACTCCAGACAACAGACAGACACTGACCGCCGCACACTGACCTGGCTGACCAACTGACCGACTGGCGAGCTCATAGCCAAATTAAATGCACGTGAACAGGCAACCTTTCCCCTTTTCCACCAGAGGGAGACACCAAGGCTGCGATTGCCGCAGCGGCGCCACAGCCAGAAACGGAGGGCGACTGCTTCCAAACTGAGACCCAAGCGATATCCTGGGTGTTGGTACATCCTCGTCAGACAGTGAAAGTAGCGATATGGCCAGTTCAAATATCTGCTTTTCGTTTTGAGGTTCAGCACATTGGGGAAAAAGAGAACCAAGTTCCCGATGCACTTAGCCACATGTTTCAGCCTGAGGAGGAATGCGAGGAATTGTCGTCCGTTGTATTCAGTGAATTCTGTGTTGGGGCTATCCTCGGAGAAGCCCCCGAGCTGTGTGATAATCTTGGTGTCACGCAAGACAATGATCCTTAGTTGGGCGTTATTAAAAGGCAACTGGAGGTAGGAGAGGTGGTTCCAGGTTAGCTGCTGTACAAGGGAACTTTATCTTACAAAACCCGGTATGATGAAATGCATAAGATTTGTTCACTCTGTTATTTAATTCCAGCTATATTTAAGTATTTTCATGAGTCTCTTTGTGGTGGGCACCTGGGTACCTTTAAAACTATTATACAAATTAAAGAGCGTTTAATACGGCCAACCTTAAACAAGGATGTTACACGGTTGGTCAGCAAATGACAGGAATGTTTCAGAGCTAAGCCTAATCCAAATTCCAAGAATGGTGACCTAATTTCAGACAGAGTGGAGCACCGCATGGAAAACATTTTCATTGATTACGTGGGTACCTTTCACGTATTAACCAGGAAAATAGGCACTTATTGGTGCTTGCAGACACTTTTTGCCGATTTATGTGGTTGTTTCCTAGTAAATCGAGTATTTCCAGCACCACCACACGGCATTAATTTAAAGTTTTCTTTATCTTTGGAGCTTCCTGCGTGTGAGAGGGTGACAATGCTGAACAACTTTTGTCGAGAGAATTCAGGAAGCTTTTTTCAGCAATGCCACCCGCGAGGAAGCTACGACGCCGTACCATTCGCAGCCGTCGTTTGCAGAATACGTTAATCACAACCTGAAGTCTGCACTTATTATATTTCATTGCAGTGCACAGACTTGGTGAGACTAGTCGATAGGGTGGCTGACCTTTGGCTATGAAAACTGTGCGCCGATGAAGCCCATCGCTCAACACCTGTCAGTTTGATGTTTACCTTTCCTGTCAATTCAACATTATCTAATGTCTCGTTTATTAATGATATTTTGCCAGTTGATGGTAGACCAGACCAGAAACAATTAAGACTTCCTGTGGCTGCATAGCTCTGAAACAGTTCGACATAACATGAGTAGGCATCCCATGACTATGCGCATTGGTGGTTTGGCTTATTTAAATAAATTTTGGACACGGAATAAAGTTTGCCACAGTTTGTTAAGTTTTAAATCGGTAGTTATTGGATGTAAGTTATTTAGTTGTAATTATTACTTCCCTATTCAAATTATGTGTGGGGGCTATTAGTTACATATATCTGCAATAAGTTCCAAGCTGACATTATTGTTTTCTCAACTGTCTAGTTTAATTGATTAAGTTGTAATACAGTTATTTGACTCCTACGGGTAGGTACCTCTTTGAAAGAGCTGTGATTAGTGTTATTTCGTAAGTTATGTAACTACTGTTGTGTTCTTTTCTTTTTAATCTGTTCACTGCATTGAACTTCGGCAGAATGCCTTTTATGAAGTTTAAAAATCTGTATTATAGCTGTAAGTTCATGATACTTGATCAGGTAGAAAAATTGTAATTGTATTGCGTCCATATCTCGTAAGCACAGTTGCTTTGCTCAACTCATGGTTCCTGTATCAAGTGGATCTGTCATTTTATACTTGTTATCGTGAGCTATAGTCAGTGTCTACAATTTGTAGTAGGATGTCATTAGAAATTGTTATTTGAAGTATGGAGCGTGTATTATTCATTCTGTGAAACTTCGAGTTTTAATGTAAGTTTAGTTTCTGTGTGATAAATTATTTTAAGCAAAATTTGTAATGTAATTTCGGCCTAGCACCTTATCATTTCCTCCCCGCTCCTACCACTTCAGTAGCTTTGTGGGATGCCACATGGGACAGCACAGCAACGCTTCCTTCATTTCTGGAACACCTGAATTTCCTCAGTTCGAGCATTTGTTTCACCATGGAAGTGGAAAAAAATAAAGACCTCCCATTTTTAGATGTCTTGGCCGATAGAAAGTAACACAAATCCTTGGATAACACTGTGATTCGGAAACCAATTCACAATCACCTATATCTACGAGCTACGAGCTGCAATCAGCCATATCATTGCAATGATGTATTAAGGACTCTCGTTCTTAGAGATAGAGTAATCTCAGATCGAGAGAGATTATTAGCAGAGCTTAGGTCTGTGTTTGGCCAGAACCGGTACTCTGATAAGTAGATTATAAGCGAATTCAGCTACAAGCAACGGAGGACTGTACGAGTATGCTTTTTCTACATTTTGTTGATGTTGTGTCCTTTAAAATCGGCAGATTATTCAATAAACACCACATAAAATATGTTTCCGTTATCTAGAGCAAGTACAAGCGATGCTGGGTTCTGCTAAAGGCAATTTAGGTGTAAGGAGACCAGGATTATAAAAAATACCATGCCAGTCTGGAAAATTATAAAGAAGCCAGACGTGTCGCAGTGTTAAAGATAGATGCGATGAATACAGACATCACGCCGGATTAGGACAGCTAAACGTCTGCTGTTGCTGAACACTGTTTTGACATGGGACATAGTGTGAACTGCAGAGAGACCAAGATCTTTTCGCCCATCTCGACGTACTACGAATCATTAAAGAAGCATGTATATGACGGTAGCATCTGTTTCCGAAAGAACAGTTACCGTTGATGACCTATGCAGCTTTGCTAGAATGAAATGATAATTAAATGGACACCCTAGCTGCAAACAGGCGTTGATATACTTCATTGGGGACATGTTGACAATGTGTGCCCCAACCGGGACTCGAACATGACCCCAATGAAGTATATCAACGCCTGTTTGCAGCTAGGATGTCCATTTAACTATCATTTCATCAAAGAAGCTGCCGAAACACGGGATTTCAACTTTTTAAGGCATAGGACCAGCACTTGTTGCATTAAGACGTCGTCGGCTGCAGACGAACGAATCCAAGAGTCAACACAGACAGGGAATCGAAGTCAGAACATTTAAACTGGACAGCAACACACTGCCGCCGCTCACGATGGTGAGTACCTGTCACACTGAAATATTCTGGAGCTTTCATATTACCCGACGCAACACCCTCGAACCACTGAAACAAAATGTACAATGATGGAGTAATAGAGCATGCCTTATAACAACCCCTTGCATGTTGTAATACTGAAAGACGAATCAGTCCACCTTGTATTAGTTTCTCGGCAGATCGAATCTAGACTTGTGTCTGAGACAGACAGGCCAGAAAAGCTCGAACATTTACTGCAAAGATTTCATGATGTGCCAGTCTTTACCTCAATAGACCTGTGGTCGAACTTCTGGCACATTTGAGCTACACCCATCTTGCTGAGAATGAATTATTTGGGTTTGGCAGATGTTTTCTGTGAAGATGCTTACCGTTTGGTCTGAAGATCTCTTCAGCCGCCTTCACTGGCAGCTTTTCTGGTATCCTCAACAAGTCATTAAAGCGGCATGTTACCGTCTTCTTGGATGATGGATGATCTGCTGATAGGAGAGACCTCGTGGGAAGATCACAATCATGTATTGAACGCGCTGCTCACCACATTAAATGTCCATGGTGTCACATTGAACGGCACACGTGAAACTCGTAGGGCACATAGTTACAGTGAAGGGGCTAGCGCCTGAGCAGAATAAAAATCTTGTTGTTGCTCACCTCGCACTACCCAGGACATGGAAGGGTCTGAGAAGCTTCTTAGCACTCACCCACTTCAATAAAAATTCTTGACTATAGAGACATTAGAGTGAAGGTATCAGTAGGCATTGATCCAATATTTTCACATCTGGGTTTGTCACGGGACTTGAGCATGACCACAGACAGCGCCAAGAAAACATCGGAAGTTGAAATTTTTAAAAAGAAGGGGCAAAATTGGAGGACTGTGAGAAAGACAATAGAAATCAGTAACTGTGTTCTATAAAAATGTGAAAGGAATTATTTGGTAACCGAATTACAGACACTGACAGTACCGTGGGCTTTCCAGAAGTTCCATTACTTCCTGTGTGGGAGGAAGACTGTTTCCACATCAACCACGTGTGGTCATCGAACATAGTAGCAGATGCATTTCCGCAATCTCCCATTGGGTTAACAGAGGATGTAAATGAAGGTCTTGAGGATAACTACTTCAATCTGTTTTGCCTCAAGAGGGCAGCGTTTGAATATTTCATAACCACAGCCTGCCGCTGTGACCGAGCGGTTCTAGGCGCTTCAGTCCGGAACCGCGCTGCTGCTACGGTCGCAGATTCGAATCCTGCCTTGGGCTTGGATGTGTGTGCTATCCTTAGGTTAGTTCGGTTTAAGTACTTCTAAGTCTAGGGGATTGATGACCTGAGATGTTAAGTCACATAGTTTTTGGAGCCATTTGAATCCATCACCACATCTATGAGAAATATTGTGAAGCAGTGAGATAAAGACCAAACGCTTCTTATTATAAAGAACAAATGGAGAGACAAAAGTGAAGCAGCTATGAGATAGTATTAGTTAGTAAGGAAAGGAAATTTTTTAATGAAGGATATATAAAGGTCAGTCAAATGAAAATCAAACATCCATCACAAAGGGACCATGGAACGGTTCCATTCAAAAGTAATCACCACGTGCCTTACGATATTTATCCCAACGCAAGACAACACAATTAATTTCTGTTTCGTAGAATGCTGTCAATCCCTGATGGATCCACAGCTGTACCCACTCTTGCACTTACTCATCCAGATGAAACCGACGTCCACGCACTTCTTCCTTCAGGTCAACAAAGTTGTGTAAAACCCATGGTGAAAGATCTGGGCTGTATAGAGATTGTTGCCGTGTTTCCCAACCAAAGTGCTGAAGCATAGCCTTTGTCCAGCTGGCAGTGTAGTGGCGGGCATTGTTGTGCAACATAATGATCCCGTGCGAGAGCATTCTTGTGTCTTTCGACTTTATGGCAAGTCACAGTTTCTGGAAAGTGTCTTCATAGCACTGCCCACTGATTGTGAGTCCACACTCGAGGAATCTGATGAGCAGAAGGTCCCTACTGTCGAATAACAAGGTCATCATGACCTTTCTTGAACACACAATTTTATCTCATTTTTATTTATTGTTATTATTATTACCTTAGATCTGATAAATAGAAAATTATTTCCGATGGTTTATTTTCTCTTTAGTATAAATGTTTTGTCTGTTTTCATGTAATGCAAATTATGTTGTTGTTTTTTCTCTAGTGCAAATTATATATTCTGAAATGTCATGACCATGTACTGATATGCACCAGTGCATTTACAAATGCACTGACAATGTTTCATATTCCAACTTCTGATGTCTATAACTCATGCGTTTCACAAACTTTTCTTTCGTCACAAAAACTATTCTCGGTGTAAGGGACATATGTATGTGTGGGCATTATGTCAGTTATTATTTTAACTTTTTTTCATGTAAACCTCTTATTAATGGAGCTACTCATTATTTCTAGGAAGAGTGGTTAGCTAACTATCTTATGCAAGTGTACGCTCTGAACCAAGTACAGATATGAATGTTTCCATGGTTTGCGAGTTGAACGGAATTGTTATTGTAATCAGTTTCACCTTTGAAGTTGTTTGCACGAATTAATAATTAGCGATGTAGTTCAAATTGAATAGCTTTGGATTCCCTTGTTGGGACAGATGTGGGATGTTTCCACTGTTGGCTTTGCCTTCTGCCCTCAGGATTTTGGAATGTTGCCAGATGGAATCATCCAGTAGCACAGCAATGCCTGCCCCCACCCTGCCAATTGGACGAAACCTACGTTTCAGCGATTTGATCGATAAGCAGTGCAACCTGCTCCATACAGCCTGGACATTCACCATGTGAGTTTCACAACTTTGGCGATCTGAAGAAAGATATGTGTGGACATCACTTGAGTTGGATGAGGAAGAGGAAGAGTGAGTTCAGCTGGAGATACAAACAGCAGACAACTGTGTTCTATGATATAGGAATTGGTCTTGTTAACTGAATCTTCCGTCGCTTCTTGGTAAAACAAAAAGCGCTAGTTTTTTTTCTACAGTTTTACTTTTATTACATTAACCGGTGTCTGAAGATGGCCTTGTAAGCCGTAAACCAATTATCACAATAAAACTGATACTGTAGAACAAAAGCAAACTATCACTTTTCATTTATTAGAAATTGATCATCTCATATCCAATGGGATAGATGTCTTAACACATTTGGTGATTATTTTTGAATGGAACTATTCTGAGGTCTCGTTGTTGGTTGGTGTCCAGTTGTCATATAACTGCTCCTCATAGATGTAGTTCAAATTGCTTCCCAGAGAGGTAACGTCACTGCTGGCATTTATTGTCAACATCAGGAGCAACAACCAGAAGACTACTTGAAGTAATGCTATTCCACGATAACGCCGGTCTGCACTACGGCAGACTGACAAAAACCACTGTATAGGAGCTGGGTTGAGAAGTATTCTGCACACACCTGCTCTTGTGCCCTCACATTTTCGGCTTTCCCGCTCTCTATCAAACAATCTTCAAGCAACTTTCTTTCCGGCTGAATATGCACTCCGAACATGGATCGACAGGTTCTTCGCCTCAAAACAACGTGATTTCTACAGTCGCGGAATCGAAAAGTTATTCTAGCGTTGCAAATAGTTAAGGATAATATATCATTGATAACTGAAGTCTCTCTTATGTGTATCTGTTGTGTTTATTACATTTATGGAAAAACGTCACGAACTTATGCACCAACCGGACAGAAAAAAAATTCTGCACGACGAGAACGCACTAGGCTTCACAATGTGTACCATCGGACACACTAGACTTTAGAAAGTGTATCATCGGACACACTAGGCTTCACAGAGTGTATCATCGAATATACAAATTTTTTTAATACATGCAGAAAACGATGAAAACTGTCAAAGCAATAGCATTGACACCTTTCATTTGGCAATAAACCATTCTGCAAAATAGCACATTTTTCCATGCAAATTATTCTCAGTCCGATATGTATATCAATTACATTTCAGACTAAGTCGAATCCAAAATGAGGAGACTGCAGAAAAGCACGTTTATTTTCAATTACAATACAACAACAGTGATTGTGTAGGTGAGTTCTTCCTTTTCTTCCATCTAGACACTTACAGATATTCCAACGCATTTACTGGGTATGGGATAAGACGATTTTGCGCGCTATGTAGCCAATAGAGCAATAAGGACAGTTGAACATAGGAACCGTTGCAGTCACCACTGGTTTAGTAGGCAGGGAAAGCTTTGGCATCTGGCGCCGTACTCAGCAGATAGGTAGAGGACATATGCTGGAGACAGCCATTCATTGTGCTCTATCTGCTCCCTCCCCAGGCCAGGCTCGCTTTGTAACTTTTTATAGGTAAGAAATCGGGAAATGCCCCTGAATCATACTTAGGAGAAAATTTTCTAGGGAGATACCAAACTCGGAAGCTTTCTAAAAGACGCACGCAGTGACTGGGAATGACAGCCACACGCTTTCGCTGCGTGTCAGTCATCTAGCCCAACGTTTTCCCTTTCTTTCTTTAAAGGTGCCAAAAAATAAGATATCTGGACTAGCTGCAGTATCGTCACTAAAATTTTATTAGAAGTAACTTTTTGGAAGACGAGTTTCAGTACACTTGACTGTAAGGGCCGCCTTTTTGCTACAATGGTTAGGGAACAGCTACGCCTGCTTAATTTTTTCGTTGGTGGAAATGTCACTTCCTGATTGGCAGTTGCTGCCTGAGACACTGGAAAAGTCATTAGAACTGACGTGCTCTGTGCTTTTAACTTCACTTTGGGATCTGCTCTGATTAGGGTGACTCCAGGCTCTGCTTGCAGAGACGATACTTCGGCCTCGGGTTGCAGCAGTCACTTCGCGTTTTTACACTCGGTAGAGACACTTCGTGTTCCGGACTCTGTTGAGACAATCGTCGGCCATGGCGCTGTAGCCCACGTTTGCCCAACTCACTCCTGGGTCAGGCCTCGGCTGAGGACGAAGCAGCAGCGGCACGCATGCAAGGACACTGTGCGAGGTTTCAGCACCAGCCACAGCCAGCGCACTCACACTCCAATGATGGTGAGATTTACGGCCAGCACACGCTATGTAGGTCGCGATGAACTTCAAAAGAATGGTTCAGATGGCTCTGAGCACTGTGGGACTTAACTTCTGACAGTCTCCTAGAACTTAGAACTACTCAAACCTAACTAACCTAAGGACATCACACACTGCCATGCCCGAGGCAGGATTCGAACCTGCGACCGTAGCGGTCTCGCGGCTCCAGACTGTAGCGCCTAGAACCTCTCGGCCACTCCGGCCGGCGATGAGCTTCAGAACCATTCAATAATTTCATGGTTAGGGTCTACGTGATAATACAACAACGTCACTTATATTCCAGACACTCATGCAATCACTGTTCTCGAGTCACGGATTTGAGTCAGTTAAAATTTAGAGCTAGAGTTTTCATCACGTGCTTCCCTTCTTGAACTCTGCGAACCGCAAGTCACTTCAATTTTATCTTTTTTGTGTTTATTATTATCGTCGTTGCATATGGAGTAAATTTTACTGAATTGGGTAACTTTGTTAACGGAATCACCTCGTGCTAATAAACTCAGGGATTTATCGTAACTCTGAATTTCATTTCATAGATAGTCATCCTTGTGCATAATTGATGCACTATGTGATTACCCTTACTCTTTGACCCACTGCTTGGTTGAATATTAGCGTCCATCAACTTTGTTGCACACAGCTTTATTAATGCGGTCCATTGGGCGAGAGATCTAGATGGTTAACTAACTAGCATCATTTCTCACTCTCCTTAATAGCGAGGAGAGTTACAGTAATTCGTAAATTAGCAAATTATGTACTTCGTCAATTTCAGTGTTGCTTTCATTATGCAGTGATTTTGATGGTCATTTACGAATTGTGATCAGTAACAGGTTAAATTGGAAACCATGGTGATTTAATTTGCCTCAAAATTTACTAGTTGTGATTGTTTGCGTATATTCAGACATGGTAATAATTTTGACTTGTAAACAAACATTGCTACTCAGGAGAAAATTGGTAGACTCTTACGACGTAAAATAAATATAAGTATCATAGACAGCATATAGAAAATTATTTGAATTGTAAATGTTATCCGCCAAACTACAGCGTAAAAATGTAAACCGAAAGGAACAGTTCCCAGAAGCAACCTATGCTGTGCTGTTCGACAGTAGACGAGATTACAAAGTTAACTGACTGATACCAGACGTGAAATGTTACAAACTGCAAATAAACCAAAATGAACTACATAAGTTTATGTTCCCAAACCGATAATTAAATCTTTTTACTACCTCGTGTATTTTATACCAGGCGTGACTAGGTGCTAGGATAGTTGTTAGTTAATGAAACAATAAAATTTGGCTAAAGAAAGCATTATAAGGCAAATGGTCACATCATCGACAGAAAGTATATATTGACAACCATTTATCAGCTGCTTCAACGCACTGTTTATCTCAAGAAGATACCAATAGTGTTTCTTGAAATCTGTCTAAATCTAACGTGGATAATACCGTATTGAGTGAATGTGTGACTGGCGTAGAGACACAAGGTGCTAGCGCGCAGTGCTACACTAAATACCTCGGCCCAGATTCTCTTAGTGGGCGTGGACGCAGAAAGCACGCACCTGTCGACCTTTCGCTGACAGTTGTTCTGACAGCAGCGATTAATTACCTCTTTGGCCGTGACCGTTCACAAGTGTCTGTTGGTCCGCATCAACATCAAGCCAATTAGGAAAATGGCCCATTAAAGTTTCTTACACACGTGGCATACAAGGCTCAACACGTTGACGACAGCTGATCGATATACATTGACGGAAAAAAATTGTCGCGCCAAGGAGTTGTGCGATATAAACGACTGTTGGTAGGCTGTTTCTACCGATTGGCGTTAGCAGCGCCATTCTGAGGATGTAAATGAGGTTTGCTTTAAATACAGGCTGTAACGGTCGTCAACGTTAGTTACCTTTAAGATTGGACGTGTTCTACATCTACATCTACATGACTACTCTGCTATTCACATTTAAGTGCTTGGCAGAGGGTTCATCGAACCACAATCATACTATCTCTCTACTATTCCACTCCCGAACAGCGAGCGGGAAAAACGAACACCTAAACCTTTCTGTTCGAGCTCTGATTTCTCTTATTTTATTTTGATGATCATTCCTACCTATGTAGGTTGCGCTCAACAAAATATTTTCGCATTCGGAAGAGAAAGTTGGTGACTGAAATTTCGTAAAAAGGTCTCGCCGCGACGAAAAACGTCTATGCTGTAATGACTTCCATCCCAACTCGTGTATCATATCTGCCACACTCTCTCCCCTATAACGTGATAATACAAAACGAGCTGCCCTTTTTGCACCCTTTCGATGTCCTCCGTCAATCCCACCTGGTAAGGATCCCACACCGCGCAGCAATATTCTAACAGAGGACGAACGAGTGTAGTGTAAGCTGTCTCTTTAGTGGACTTGTTGCAACTTCTAAGTGTCCTGCCAATGAAACGCAACCTTTGGCTCGCCTTCCCGACAATATTATCTATGTGGTCCTTCCAACTGAAGTTGTTCGTAATTTTAACACCCAGGTACTTAGTTGAATTGACAGCCTTGAGAATTGTACTATTTATCGAGTAATCGAATTCCAACGGATTTCTTTTGGAACTCATGTGAATCATCTCACACTTTTCGTTATTTAGCGTCAACTGCCACCTGACACACCATACAGCAAACTTTTCTAAATCGCTTTGCAACTGATACTGGTCTTCGGATGACCTTACTAGACGGTAAATTACAGCATCATCTGCGAACAGTCTAAGAGAACTGCTCAGATTGTCACCCAGGTCATTTATATAGATCAGGAACAGTAGAGGTCCCAGGACGCTTCCTTGGGGAACACCTGATATCACTTCAGTTTTACTCGATGATTTGCCGTCTATTAATACGAACTGCGACCTTCCTGACAGTCGCACAACTGAGACGATACCCCATAGCTCCGCAGCTTGATTAGAAGTCGCTTGTGAGGAACGGTGTCAAAAGCTTTCCGGAAATCTAGAAATACGGAATCAACTTGAGATCCCCTGTCCCCTGATGTAAGTCAAGAATGCCCTTAAGACGACAAAGATGCCATTATGAACACCTCACAAATTTAGAACGAGGTCGTGTGATAGGTCTACGAGAAGCTGGATGTTCCTTCTGCGATATTGCAGAAGAATTGGCAGGTATGAAGCCACTGTACATGGCTGCTGTCAACGGTGGTCACGAGAACGTACGGTCGTAAGAAGACATCTCCGGACGGCCACATGGCATTATCGAGAGGAAAGTTTTGTTGTTTTGATTTTGGGACGTACGGGCGCTCAACGTTGAGGTTGTCAGCGCCCCCAAGAGGGAAAACCATCGTGTCCGGCGTAAGACTCTGGCGCGTCATACTGCATCAGCAGCAGCAATTTGAGAAGCTGTTCGCACCACTGTGACACAACGAACTGTTGCAGACCAGTTACTTCGATGACATCTCCGAGCCAGACGCCCTGCAGCGGGCATTCCAGCGACCCCAAACCACCGCCATTCGCGACTTCAGCAGTGTGAAACGACAGTCCACTGGAACACAAGGTGGAGATCTGTTGTATTTTCTAATGACAATAGGTTCTGCCTCGGTGACTTACATTGGAGGAGGCCAGCTGAAAGCCTGAACCTACCTGTCTGCATGCTAAACACACTGGACCTACACATGGAGTTATGGTCTGGGGTGCGATTTCGTATGACAGCAGGAGCAATCTCTCTGTCATCACACGCCCCCTGACTGCAAATTTGTAAGTCAATCTGGTGATTTGACATGTTGTGCTGCCATTCATGAACAGCATTCCAGGGGGTGTTTTACACTTACCGCACACATGTATGCAACACGCTCTATAGGGTGTCGACATTTTGCCTTGTCCTGTTCGATCACCAGATCCGTCTCCAGTCGAGCGCATATGGAACATCATTGGACGACAACTCCAGCATGAATCGTCCTAGTACTGACCTACCAATTGCAATAGGTATGGAACTACACCCCACAAACTGACATTCGGCACTATACAACACAATTCATGCACGTTTGCATGCTTGTCTTCAACATTCTGGCAGTCCCAATGTTTATTAACGTACCAGCAATTCACGTTTGCAGTGGCTTATCTCGCGCTTACATTAACCTGTGCTCTTGCAGTATTAATCACTTAAATGTGAAGGGCTTATTTCAATAGTGGTACAAGTCCACATTCGTTCATTCTGAGATACAGAGTGCTAAAGTTAAATGAGCGCTGAAAAATCTGCAGCTGAGATATCAGACATATTCAAGCATATGGCTTCTTGCTAGTGATGAACATTTCTTTCTGTTTGTTTGGACCATTAATGTTAGAAGCGTTATAGACAGAAACATGGAGGTAATGAACTTGTACCACTATTGCAATAAGCCCTTCATATGTTACCTAGACAAATATATTCCCGAAATTTCATTACTCCAAATTAGTATTTTTTTGGTTTTGTGACTTTTTCCGTCAGTGTATTGTAGTACTCTACATGCCCGCCGATGTAATTTTCGCAAGAGACTAAGATTTAAGATCTGTAAACTTCTATCAACATTTACAGTAATTTCCATTTTTATTGTTGCAATTACCTACAGGGAGTGTAAGTGCTGTAACAGTTAAGGGGTATTACAATGCTCAGAAGATGATGATTATATTTGGATTGTTGGTCACTCAACTGTGCAGTCATCAGCGCCCGTACAAAGTCCCAATTCTGACGCGGTCCAATTATTTACACAGTCAGATCTAGGCACTGTCACGAATGATGGTGATGATGAAATGATGAGGACAACACAAACATCCAGTCCTCAGGCAGAGATAATCCTCAACCTGGCCGGGATTCGAAGCTGGGACCCTGTGATCCAGAGGCAGCAATGATAGCCACTAGACCTCGAGCTGCAGACTACATTGCTCACTGGGAGAAGTAGATACAGTTCCATAATGATGTTGCCACCGTTTTTAGTCTTCGTATTTAACACGTTTTCTGCTTTTTGTTGTTCAAGTTTCACTGGGAACTATAACCAGCATCATATCAGTCTGCTGCTTTTTACAAACAAATCGTAGTTGCTTCAGTATTTTTGTTATTATTAAAAGTTTAGACTGTTAACTATACAGTGAAGTATATTCCACTTTTAACTTGTCAAAGATTTCTATATCTTCAATGACAATGGAAATACCTCCTTGACAATTGCTAAGGAACAAAAACATTCTTAGCCAGGAAGAATCACAGGCAATAACTGACGCCACAAAACAAAATTTGTATAGCCTTTACGGTAAGGAAACAGGGCAGAGGATGTTGTTAAGAGTGGCTGGTATCCTCTTTCCACAATACAAATTCACACATGGATTAATACAGTTCATTATTTACATGAACTGGAATAGAGTCTGTGTTCTATGGTACAAGCTCATCAGTAATAGTCGTCTTGCAGACAGTATCGGTAATCTTGGTATTACAAATTTTAGCCTAGCTGCTGGTAAGGTACAAGTCCCACTTGAAAGGTATGTGCTGAGATTCGATCAGGATAGAGCCAGTGAAAAATGTCGATGGTTCCCAACCGCAAGGTTGGACGAGTAGTACATCTTCGAGTAGTAAGATCTTTGACAGCTAACAGAGCTAGGTGCACGCAGTAAAAGTTGGAGTAGTGGTGAGGAGATGCGCAGAGACAGCAGAGTGTTTCGAGTCGGAGCTAGATGCCTGCAGGAGGCAGCCGGGTCGTGACAGCATCAAAGTAAGAATTGGCACTACGCACATAATAAGCTATATATTGAGCTAAACTCGGCACATACCTTGGGAAACTAGAAAAAGTTCAGTCTAGTTTAAATAGAGATGTAGTTGGCTCCAACAATCAATTTCTCTTGCAAAATCCTTCTACAGATAGAGAAATTGTTTCATCTGAGAGTTTTAAAAGTGTTGTTAATAAAAATTCTCTATTTAAACTAGACTGAACTGCATGTGACTGCTTTAGTCTTTAATAAAACTTGCATACGACTGCATATCTAACTGAACTGAACTTTATCTGACTGCATGAAAATATTGTTGGAAAATTAATACTCAAAATACACATCTGACTGCATGGAAGTTTAGTGGTAAAAATAAATGAAAGTCACCAACCTGCATCTGACTGCGTCTGAGGACTTAGCTCGTGCACTCCGTCCCATTTAGCCGATAATAAAACATATATTCAACTCAGTTGTAGTGCAATGACATAAAATTGTCATTCTAGATAAGTTTACTCATTTTGGCCCTGTTTGTTACTTAATAAAAATTCTGTCCTGACCTGACTAATTTGCCAACTGTGCAATGGCATATAGATTATTTTACTCTGACAAATGAAATTATTTGCTTTACTCATGGGAACTTTACTTTAAAGTACCTTTTGGTTCAATGCAAGCACAGGATGCAGAGAACGACATAAGGTGTAAGATGAAACTCTAATTTTATCTAGAAAATATTTATTGTTCAAACTTTTAAGGCAAACGTGAAAAACTAAAAAAACTTCTATAGCATGGATTTACGAGAAAGTTTCACAAAACGCTTATTGCATCGACAATAGGATTTCTATCTAGCATTTAGACATTATTTAACCAAAGGAAACCTATTTTATTAATTATTCTTTCTAGTTTCACAAGGTATGTGCTGAGTTTCGCTCAATATATAGCTTATTATGTGCCTAGCGCCAATTCTTACTTTGATGCTGTCACAACCCAGCTGCCTCCTGCAGGCATCTAGCACCTACTCGAAACACGTCTGCTGTCTCTGCACACCTCCTCACCACTACTCCAACTTTTACCGTGTGCACCTAGCTCTGTTAGCTGTCAAAGATCTTACTACTTGAAGATGTACTACTCATCCAACCTTGAGATTGGGAACTATTGACATTTTTCACCGACTCTATACTGATCGAATCTCAGCGCATACCTTTCACACTAAAGTTACTAATCTGGTCACTGTGTACTGTCAAAGCCTTAGTGAGTCAGTGAGACCCTCCAGTCAGTGGCGGCGGCCTAAATACATGCTTTCGAGAGGGAATTGGCGGCGTGTTGCTTGTCAGTGTGTCTCTGGCCTCTCTTGTGATAGGTGTGCTTGATCCAGCACCTACTATCAATGTTTGCGCTTTATCTTTGCTGACCAATGTGCTGGCGACAGCTTACTGCACACACAGTACGTGCATAATAGAAGTGGAGAGGTATAGTTACAACGGAAACTGACACAGATTTCACTACATGAAAAAACAAGATGACAAATATACAGGTAAATAACGGTCATGTTTGGCACAGGTCAGAATCTCAGTAAGAAACATACCCTCCTTGGGCAGCAATGCACAATTTGTACCTGTTATCCATGCTGGCTATCATACTGTTGAGAAGTCCTTTGAGGATATTGTCCCATTCTTCTCACATGCAGACATGTTATCATGCCACATGGAATGTCGCAGTAATCGGTACTAGAAGAACTTACAGGAAACTCATTAAACAAACTTAGGTCAAAGAGCCCCAGTCAGAAGCCAACAGAATTGTTTCAAGTTATATGTAGTAGAATTTGTGAAGTGCGGTGCAGGAAGAACAAAACTTCTATTTACATGAATACAGAGCTACAAACACAAGGGACTGTCAAATGAAAACGATACAGATGGAAAAAATAAGTAAACTGTTCATTATTTTAATTCGTCATAGCTGTGAATACATTTATCCTGCTGAGAGAAAGATGGTCAACGCCTTCCTGAAAAAATGTTAGCAGCCGCCTGTGTAACCATGATTGAACCACTGCATGCACCTCTTCGACTGAAATAAATCGATAGACACAAATTATTTTCTTCAGGGCTCCGAAAATATGGAAATTGCATGGTGAGAGATCAGGACTGTATGGAGAACGTGTAAGGACTTCTGTGCGAAATTTTTGCAGCATATTTGAAACAACAGGCTCCTGGAGAACTTTTGCTTTGACTGCAAGACCCTGCTGCTCAGTGACTTTCTGGAACACAACACCACAATTAATGCACAGTGGTATGTGGACGCTTTGCTCAAAATCAAGTGTGCCATCAAGTCAAAATGCTCAGAAATGTTGTAGGATAATGCCACCCATGTGTCAGCAAAGTTGTTTCAACCATGCTGCAGAAGTATCGCTGGGAAGCCCTTACACACCCTCCATACAGTCCTGATCTCTCTCCATGTGGTTTCCATATTTTTGGTACCCTGAAGAAAAACCTTGGTGGCGTCGATTTGCTTCAGACAAATAGGTGCATACCTGGATACAATCATTGTTCTGTAGGCAACTGCAGACAGTTTTCCAAGTTGACATTGACTACCTTGTCTCATAGTGGTATAAATGTATTAAAAGTTGTGGAGATTACTATTGAAATAATAAACAGTTTACTTACTTTTTACCATGTCTCTCTGCCTGTACATGAAATGGAACAGTGGCAATACGAGAGTTGGTCTAGTAGTTAGGTTAGGTTCTATGAGGGGCATAGTGAACACATTATTGTAGCCAAGATGGACACGAACTCAACATCACCATAGTGGTACAAGTTTATATGCCCACTAGCTCAACAGGTGATGAAGAGATTTGAAGAAATGTGAAATAAATACAATTAATCAGATAATTATGAGAGAAGAAAACTGATGTGCCAGACGAAAGTACACTCGGTGGTACAAATGTGGGTTCTTTGGTTTTATCCATGCGGTGACCGAGTGGCTACTATAACACCTGAAATATTACTAACCCAATTTTTCGCCGGTGCTTGGCAGGAAAGAATAGTTTTAAAAAGGAAAACACTTACTCAATTTCTGAAAAATTATATTTGTTTGGTCATGAACCAGCTTTCACCTTCTAAGGGCATCTTCAAGTGACAAATGAATGTCGCAAACATAGATAAACATAATGTGTGACCTACAAAGATATTATTTGTACAGAAGATACAAAAATAATAGAATGTTTACATATGTAAACATCCTGCATTTTTCACCACATAGAAATAATTACATTTACTGAAAAATGAGAAATGACCAAAGTTTTTATGTAGAGGAACATTTAAAATAGATGAGAAATCAGATCAATTTACAGTTTGAATTTACTATTTCTAACGAAAACGTAATTTAACAAAGGGAAAAAATGGAAACTGTGTCTGGTCATTTAATAGTAACCTGACATTCTGGTCATGTGTTTATTGATTTCCAGTATTTCCAGTAGAGCTATAGCAGACCTACACCTCTGGCTAATTACGATTTTTAAATGACATGTGCACTCTCCATTCTTTGGGAGAGGCATCTGTTTCAAAGAATACTGAATATCAGGATAGGTGCAGACACAGTTGTAACTGAATCATTATCGCATGACGACGTTTTGACAAGAAAGGTAAAAATAAGAAATGGTTGGTTATAACACAAAAACGGACAATTTTTTTATGTCATAGGCATTGCTTGTAGTTTTTCTGTATGGCACCATCATTACTGATAATTAATGAAAAGTAAGAATTTATTAGTCATTAATTCTTTATTATTACTTACATGTAGTATAAACATTAATTATTTTTGCTCTGACAAGGTTTCAATCCACAACGCTATGTACATCGAGTATTTTACCTGACTGAAGGTATATCAAACAGAAAGCGTTAGGGAGAGAAAGACTTTCAAATCACTGCACAAAACGACATTTCGTTCAAACAATTTGTCTAGGGTATTTTTCTATCTTTCCCTTCCTTCTTTTGACGCCAAAATTATTGTTTTCCACGTATTTCACTGATTGTCAGGTTCACTTTCCTCATCGCCATCATCTGAGTGAAATGAATCTACCTTGACTACGTACACATTGCAATCATCTGCTTCGCTCACTAATTTCATTTGGCTATCAGAAGCTACATATTCTTGCCATGTACTACGTTCCGGCTGCACATTCAAATCTGTCGATTTCGGCTCAACAAAACTGCTATTCACCTGCACTTTCCATGCTCCATCCTGCTCACTGTATTCATTAATATCATCAACATTAATCATTACACATTCATTAACTTCCTCTATGTTGTGCAGCATTTCTCTCACACTGCTAGCCCCTTTCATCTCACACTCTTCATAATTATCATTGCTGTTCCTATTCTGAGTTCTCTTCCCACCAAAACATAATTTCCTATTTCTTTTCCATTCTTCTAACCCATCATACATATTACGTTATTGAATCAGCCGTTCCCTATCATTACCTACTGTTTCGACTTCATTGACAGAGGCGATTTCCTTCTTCATGCCTGAACGCTATGCTGTTATCAGTGTCACAATACTACCTGCCCAAGCTGCACCCGGTGTTGCTTAAACAACACTCACAATGTCATTCACTACTGAATCTGATTTACCATGTACATGAAGCACACTTTTCTGTATGTGAACCTGTCCGTATTCAGACACTTTAGTACTCACTACATAGCATCAATCCTCTGTCTGTATTTTTATTTCATTTTTTGCCAGTTTCTTAAAAGTCCCCATTTTACTGTCAAATTTACTGTCTAGCTCCTTTATCTTCACAATTATTTTTCCGTCCATTTGTTGGGCTACAGTTTTTATCTGTCCATTCATCTATTTTGTCATCCAAGTCGTTACATATTGACTGGTTCAAAGAGCTTATTTTATTGTCCAGTGACTGGTTTGAAGCAGGTATTTCATTTCTTAACGAATCCATATCACTCCTCAAGCACTGTTTTGAAGAAGATATTGCATCCATTATCATTTGAGTGAACACCTTCAAACTGTTTGATACCGAACTTCATGAGTGACATAATCTTTGTTCCCTTTTGTTTTCTACTTTATTCATATGTCTTCGGAAATCTCCTGATAAGAATCAATGAACTCTTGATATGCGGTCACGTTATTTACATCTTTCCAGTCTACTGTACTATTTACTTCACTATCGTTAGCCAGCTTGGCCTCAAGCAATTCTGATCCCGGCTCAAGCCTTAGAAGCTGTCACTCTACCTGCATTGTTGAATTCAACATTTTTGCTTTCTCTGTTGGTTACCAAAAACTTTATTAGCTAGTATTAATTCAGAATCGGATTTTAATTTTGCTAGGCTCAGGACAGAGCTAGTTACCATCCTGGCCACTGAGGTCGTCACATGTAATGGACCTATACTTCCGATTAAATAGGATCTTTAAATGATATCTAATATTCCCTGTTATTTGGGAAAGGTATCTGTTTCGAAGAATAACGAATATCTGTATAAGTGCACATACAGCTATAACTGAATTGTTATCAAGAGACTTATTTTGCACAATAACGATCGAAAGAAATTTTGACAAAAAAGCTAAAAATAAGAAATAGTTAGTAGAAGTTGGCGTAAATAAACCGAAACTGTTATAATTTTAAATTGCAAATTACTTAAGAACGATCGCCAACTCACTGTGTGACCAGAAATTACTGTATGCTTATTAAATGTTTAGACTTTAACTACGAGCTAATAAATGAATTATAACCAGGCGAAAACAGAACCAAAAACACAGACTTGAGCCCAGATGCAAAAATACAGCTAAAACTATGACTTAAAATTAACCAGAAAACCAGTAGAATTATTTGTACTTGACACATGCACGAAAAGTTAATTGTTTGCAAAACAGTTCGCGTAATTTGCATATGTGAACAGTTTTCAGCGCACACAGAAAAATGAAATGTATTATTCTGAAGTAAAATTTCGTCAACATTTATTTAAATTATGCTTTTATCCTTTGTTGTTACTCATTATTCATTACCTAGTTGTTCTACCAAGCAACGAAGTTCACTGCTGTTAAATGACAGTTTTGATAGTTCTCAGTTTTGTAAATTGCGCATTTTTATCTTAATTGCTGAAATAAAACAAGCTCATCACTTTCAGTATTTTACTATGCTTTCGCTGGTGGTATTATCAGAATCAGCAATTGTGATAGGATAGGACCATGTTAGGTAAATGATTGAGGTAAAGTTCTTTTACACTGTAACAGTTGTATTGTATTCTATTGTATGTTAACAGGGGACCTAGAAAAGTTGAAGAGGTTCTGTCCCCGCCACAGCCGCAGTGGTCCAGAACCCCACGACGACTACCGCAGTCCACCTCACCCCTCCGCCATCCCACACCGAACCCAGGGCTATACTGTAACAGTCACCGAAAAAATACTTCGTTATTCAATTAAAAAAGACTACTACGCTGGCTATCGTTGTACAATCTAACGACAGAACAGGTCAGATCTTACTTTGATGAGTTGCTGGTAATCTGATGTAAGGCATTATTCGTCGAGAATGTATGGTAACAAGCTCTTCTTTATCGTCACCCCACATAGCAAGTTTGGACTAACAATACTCTTCTAGAATATTAATCCCTCTTGAGGACAGTGTACCGTGCTCATGCCTTTCCATATACTAAAAATCTCGCAGTTTATTCTTACAATTCAGCGTATCGTGTCTGCGTTTTTTCCACCAACTACTTCTGCCCGACTTAACACTTATGCCCCCAGCGACAATTCTTGTAACTGCAAATGTGTCCTTTGGCTCGATACGATAGCAGACTTCCCTGACTCGGCCAACGTTTTTACTACATCATAATCACAATATTCTTTTGTAATTAGTTCGAGTTATTTCCTTGGCATTTAATTATATGACAATATTAGTAAAGTAATAAAATGCACAAATGACAGAAGTAGATTATTGTTACAGAGTTAATTATTCGAAAAGTTAATATAGACTGGTCTGTTGTTTTTCAGAGCCATCTTTCTAATAGAATGTAAAACTTCAAGTTCTAAATAATGTGAACGGTTCTTTTGCTAAAAGATGTTAAGCAAAGATTGCATCTTTCTTTCTTAATCACCAGAATGTATAATGTTCACGTAGCCCAATCGCCATAGTTCGGCCTGACTGACCAGTATACACTTTTTCACACTGATAATGTTTTTCTATACACCACTCTGTACCAAGGGTTGAAATTTGTCTTAATTATTGAATAAAAAATTTGATATGCTATTGGTATTATAAAATGTAAGTCTATAATTGCGAGCCTTCAATTGTTTTGCAAGATTGTCTGAGATGCTGCCAATATATGGGATTATGCACCAGGCTTTGTAACTACTGAGTGATTGATATTGGCTAGCGTACAGAAGAGTTGTAATTTTATGCATTTTCTTTTTTCGTAGGATATTATCAATGAGGGCAGTTATAGCCATTGCTGGGAGTGATACGTGTGATGGTATGCAGTTCTGTTCTGTGGAAGTCGCACAGTCTATTTTTGCATCATTCTGTTCTCGCCTGAAAATGGACAGTGAATTCAGAGGTTGGATCACAACCAAATAAACATAATTTTGTAGAACTTTAGAAATGTTTTCCTTTTTAATGTCATAAAATATTACTTCACCTTATTACAACATAGATAAGAAGAATAATGTAATTTTGTATATATATTGTAATTTTAAATATGTACACACACACACACACACATATATATATATATATATATATATATATATATATATATATATATATATATATATAAATAGAATAATATATATATTCTCATATATATATATATATATATATATATATATATATATATATATATATATATATATATATATATATATATATATATATATGATGTGTCAAGACAGTTTTAACAGTTGTAAATGGTGATGACATTCCTGTGGAAATGGAGTGAACAAAATTACATTATTCTTCTTATCTATATATATATACAGGGTGGTCCATTGATCAGACCAAAAAATATCTCACGAAATAAGTGTCAGACGAAAAAACTGCAAAGAACGAAACTTGTCTAGCTTGAAGGGGGAAACCAGATGGCGATATGGTTGGCCTGCTAGATGGCGCTGCCATAGGTCAAACGGATATCAACTGCATTTTCGAATAGAAACCCCCATTTTTTATTACATATTCGTGTATGAATGTTTTACTTGGACCACTTTCTTGGCTTTGTGATAGATGGCGTGTAATAGTCACAAACATATGGCTCACAATTTTAGGCGAACAGTTGGTAACAGGTAGGTTTTTTAAATTACAATACAGAACGTAGGTACGTTTGAACATTTTATTTTGGTTGTTCCAATGTGATACATGTACCTTTGTCAAAATTTCTTTCGATCGTTATTGTGCAAAATTAGTCTCTCGATAACGATTCGGTTATAGCTGTATGTGCACTTGTACAGATATTCATTATTCTTCGAAACTGATACCTTTCCCAAATAACAGGGAATATTAGGTATCATTTAAAGATCCTATTTAATCGAAAGTGTAGGTCCATTACATGTGACGGCCTTATTGGCCAGGATTATAACTAGCTCTGTCCTGAGCCTAGCAAAATTAAAATCCGATTTTGAATTAATACTAGCTAATGAAGTGTTTGGTAACCAACAGAGAAAGCAAAAAATGTTGAAATTTTTTTAAGGTAAATGGATGAGTTTTGCTGTGTTGTGGAGCGTTTCCAAACAGCTGGCCAAAGGTGACTGACGACCTCTGCATTTAAACTCATCTGTCTCAGTGACACGATGGCTGATGACTCTGTGTTCGGTTTCGATTGATTCCTCATTGTTGCGCACTTGCCCGTAAAAGGCAAAGGGCCCGAGTTCGAGTCTCAGTCCGCCACACAGTTTTAATCTGCCAGGAAGTTTCATATCAGCGCACCCTCCGCTGCAGGGTAAAAATTTCATTCTGGAAGAAACCTGTTGAAAGATTCCGTTCCTCTGAAAATGACAATGATAGGACGGCATGTGGGCTTAATGCCGTTCTAAAAAGAATTTGGGAGCCTTTCAGTGTTCAATATAAACTCATTAGTCAGGTACATAAGAGCGCGCCAGTAATGAGTGGAAATCATGGGGGTCAGACTCTGATGCAGAGTACTGTCCCATATGCCATGTCCACTGTTATGTGCACCAAATGAATTTGGTTATTCAGGATGATTGTAGTAAAAACATAAAGTCTGTTAGGTTATTCTTCGCAAATATTTCAGAATTTACTATGTTTTTCTCTTCATTCGCTCATCAAAGTGATTTGTTATAGATACTGTGCAACAAGAGAATTCCCTCAGATGGAACTTCTAGTCAAATGTAGTAAATTACGTTCAAGAAAACAAACTTACTGGAATGTTTTAATACGATGAGGAAGAAGATTCCTGGGACGACATTACAATAAGAGATGCATTTGCATAAGGAATTTACTTCACACTCCAGACTTCTTTTTCCTTCTGAATTTTTTCTACAAGATTATGAAACATGTAGATATACTGTATAACACAGTTCAAATACTGAGTGCAAATACCATAGCTATATCCAGTACATTGTGTCATTTTGAGTCAGTTGTTTCTGAAACAATTATAGGTATCGAATTTATGAAGATGATTGTTTTGCTCCTGCACGAAAACTTTCCAAAAACGTTTATGATATGAAAGGAAGATTCCAAAATTCTCCTGTGTTCTGTGGTTTCTAGATTATTGATCCAAAAAATTTTGCTTTCCTAAAAAAATATTTCACATCCACCTTAGCCAATTCTTTTTCATAAGTTACAGTCCCTTTACTTGTTACAATAAATTGAAAACTGAACTATCAGTTATTTATCACGGTGATACGTTTAAAGTCATTCATTGGTTTGTGAGCTGTTCACCTTTCTTGTGGGACGTTCCTTTAAGGAATCGTTCACTGAGTGCATAAGACTTTTAAAATGGCACTGACTATGTTTCAAAAGCAGAAGCAGAGCTCAGTTTCAGCACTTTAAAAAGAATTAAGACCTTCCTTGGGAACAGTATGGTACAGGAAAGGCTGAATTTACTGGCTGTTTGTTCCATTCATAAGTAGAAAACCAGTGAACTCTCTAACTTCAACAACGGAGTAATCTATATGTTTATCAGTCATAAGAATAGACGTGCACAACTACTGTATGAGAAACCTGCCACGATAGGAGCCTCATTAGTTAACGTGCTAGTTGGGTAAAATATGTATGAACCCACTCATAGCCTTGGTTTTTACTGGAGTTATTGTCCTTGGCTCTAAGGTAAAATGCTTGGGGTCTCTTTTTTTTTTTTTTTTTTTGCTCTCTGGTGCATTCCCAATGGGGAAGAAGTTACATGTTTCTTCCCACAATTATACAAAACTCCAACTAGAATATGCGCATCGAGCAGAAGGCGAGCCGGCGAAATTCGGTTTGAACCAAAACAGCTCCAAGCACCTATAGGTATTCACCACACGACCTCACACATTAACAAAAGTACCTGGAAAACCAGTGAAGCTGATGGACCAGACCAACTACAATATTACACGCACACACACAAATGGTGAGTTCACATCTCTGTATATGTTATTATTAGCTGCAGTATTTCATGGATTATATTTCTAACTCCATATTTACCATATTTACTATCTTTAGAATATGCATAAGCTGCATGTCATAAATGAAGGTTACATAATGAAATTTCAAAACAATTTCATCATAAAGTTTAATAACTTTTCATCAGGAACACACAAACGAAAGCGAGCATGAACCGCCATTGACTATAACTGAAGTTTAACTGAAAAATTTTGGAAGTAATAACAAATACATCTGACTATTTCTTTTACCAGTTTCCTATTTGTAAAGAAAGTTACTATAGTGATCGCCCCTCCTTTTGCTATTTGTGATCATAATGTTACATATCCAGCAGCATTTGCGACTGTGTATGCCAAACATCTGGAACACTGAGCAAACGAAATAGGTAATTCTGTCTGTTTTTAATTTCCATAGTTTTAGAGGGTGAAAGATGCGAAATGGTGCACCACGCCGCGTTTTAATAATAAACAAGAGTCCTGGCGGTGTGCTAATCCATGGCCGCCGCCATTGGCAGCCAAGGTCGTGAAGCTGACTATGTCGCAGTTCGTGATGTCAGTCGGCCAGCTAGGCCTATGCAGCGGCATAGGGTTAGGCTTTGATTTCGACCAATTTGGACGACGTAACAGCTATTCTAAAATTGTAACCAGTTACTTTTTTAGATATGTTTCCAACAAATAACACTGTAACTTCGAAACGCTAATTTCCTACAATAATATGCAGTCTTTATGTTGACATCACACTTTTTATTCTCGTTTCGTCGCAACGATAAACTTTTCACTGAGTCACACCTACTTCATAACAGCATGTTATGACATTTCTCATTCGAAGTTTACAGATACAATTTCAGCTATCAGGCAGTCTTGTGAGATGCATATGTACAGTACATCGAGGCTTGTAGTTTTCTTTTTTTTTCAGTCTACTGTTGTTTGAAAGCTTCAATTATGTTTTTTTCTGTGTATATTGCATTAAACTAGCATAACAGTCCCTACGAAAGTGCATAACAGTATCGATTACAGTTTTATATGTCTGCCTCCTTAACTGAGGGACAAGCGCAGCTGATTGTCATACATTGCGCCTGGAATCAATTCTCGCTCAGGCCAGAGATTTTGTGTTGTCCTCCTCATCATTTGATGATCATAGACACGAAAGTCGCCCAATGTGATGTGAACTTAAAAGACTTGCAATTCGGCGGCCGAACCTCCCAGGCAGGGGACTCCTGGCCACAGCATTATACATGACAGTGTAGTAATAATAATTATTTTTAACAAACTTTTACATATTATTCATCAGCAAGTTGAATGTGGATTTTATCACAAACCAAACACAATATATTTAAAAGCTTTTACACACCTTTTCGAGAAAGAGTGAACTGGGTACTTTTGTGTTATTTATACAAGAAGCGTATTGATCCATTAATTTTTAAACTTAAATTTGTCTATGTGTTATAGATTATTTCATGGTTCTCACTCATTATTCATAATATGAAAGATTTCAGGTCATGGAGAGAAAAATATACTATAGGCTCCTTGCGCCCTGCAACAACATTGTACATTAAAAACGAGAGAAATATTTTTTAACCTGTGGTTAATACACACTCTAAGACAAAAAAACAACGCACCACAAGGGAATTACCCGAATTGATCGGAAATCAGTAGGTTTGACATGAATGTATAGACAAATAAATGATTACAGTTTCAAAAAAATGGATGATTTATTCAGGAGAAACAGCTTCACAAACTGAGAAGATCAACAACACACTGGTTCACCTCTGACCTGACCTTTATGCAAGCAGTTATTCAACTTGGTGTTGATTGACAGAGTTGTTGGATGTCCTCCTGAGAGATATCGTACCAAATTCTGTGTAATTTGAGCTTTGGATCGTCAAAACCCGAAGCTCCTTGGAGTGCCCTGCCTATTTTGCTTTAAACGTCCTCAGATGTGGAGAGATGTGGGGACTTTGCTGGCCAATGTAGGGTTTAGCAAGCATGAAGACATGCTGTTGAACCTCCCAACATGTGCCGGGTGGACGGGTGGGGGTGGGGGGGATGGGGGGAGGGGGCATTAGCCTGCTGAAGTATAAGCCAGGGTGGCTTGCCATGAAGAGCAACAAAAGGGGGCATAGAATATTGTCAGTGTACCGCTGTGCGTTAAGAGTGCTGTGGATGAGCACGAAAGTGGTCCTGCTATGAAATAAAATGGAGCCCAAGACCATTTGTTCTGGTTGTTAGAGTGTATGATGGGCGGAATTCTCATTTCTGCCTGTGGCATGTCCAAACACATCTTCAGTTGTCATTGGAGCACTGTTCAAACCGCGACTCACCAATGAAGAGAATTCTACTTCAATTAATGAGATTCCAGACTGAATGTGCTCAACGCCATTGAAAATTGGCTTCTTAGTGTACAGAGATCATCGGTAGTCTACACAAGGGGGCACTGTTGTAATCACTGAAGCACCAATTGCGCGTCAAATCGACGATAATGATGAATCCAGGGCTCAGTATGCCTCTCTGACGACGCTCAGGTCTCAAGTTCTGTCATTCCTTCTAGATGGACAGCTTCCTTCTTGACACTGTGTTCGGCCATGGTTCGCTCATTCCTGCCAACATTGTTGTATAGTGGCATCGCTCTTCCTCAGATATCGAGAGATTCTTCGATTACTCCTGCTGGCGTCTTTGAGCCCAACTACATGTCCTCTCTCAAGTCCTAAAATCTGCATGTATCGTTCATGAGGCTGTCTGTGAGGCATAGTTACAGCCCAACTTAGTATACAGAACAAAATTTGCAAAGCCTTTATGCCCTGGTATCGACAGGTCCCCTGTTTACTACCCTTGCCAGCTGTGGAGTGAAGCTGTGCTGCAACATCACACATTCATCCATCGACCCTGTAAGTTTACAGTTTTCGTTTTCCATCGACGCCTGTATGAATATTAGTTTGTGATCCATCTGCATAATTCCTTCGTGGTGTGTCGTTTTTATGTTATAGTGTATAAAACTACTTATTTTAGTCTGCAATACGCAGTTTCAAACGGTAGAACATGTTGCAAACATGCCAGAGACTGGTCTATGGCATACTGTGTACCTATATGTACATTTGAGATCTACTGCACAATTTGAAGCACTTATCTACTGAAAACGATTTATCAGCTCAACAAGGTGTCCACGTTTTTCATAAACTATTTGTATCAGTGTACAATATGGAACAGTAGTAGATCAAAAAATATTTCACTATGTTTTGTGTGTGCAGCATGGCCATATGAAGGTTCAGCCAGCGCACAGTACATGTATGTCAGCTGTTGGGTGTGGTTGTGTGAGGTGGGCATTTTAGTCCCAGTGGAATAAGGATGATTTCCAGCTCAAAACTGCTTGTTCCACTAGCATATAGCTTTTGGTCTTCACTCCAGTCATATAGTAATGTACAGGGTGAATCAAAGAAAATCATCCAATTTTGCATGTCTATATTTCTGAAACTAATAAACATATACTATGTATTTTGTTTTTTGATGAACAGCAAACTCAAAAAGTTTTTTTTCATACCTTCTCATAGGTTTTCAATAAGTTCCCTTGAGATGCATGGTATATGTCAACGCATTATTCAAATTGTTCCCACAATGCAGCGAGTATGTCTTGAGTTACAGCATCTACTGCTGCTGTTATGTGATGTCTGAGTTCATTCATTTTTGTTGGTAATGAAAGCACATAAAGAGAGTCTTTCATAAACCCCCACAAGAAATAATCACATAGAAAGTCGGGTCTGGTGACCTTGAAGGCCAGTAACATAAGGCTGAATCATTTGATCCAGTGTGATTGATCTATCATCCAGAAATTCTTTGATTTAAAAATTCATTCACTTCCAGATGCCAGTCTTGTGGTGCTCTTCCTGTTGGTAAATGAAGTCGTTAGAATCTCCAACTGTGAGAAAAGAAATTTCTCAAGCATATCGAGATATGTGCTTCCTGTAACAGTGTTCTCAGTAAAGAAAAATGGACCAAACGCTTTTTCCCATAAAACACCTTAGATTTTGGAGAGTCTCATATTGTAAAACTTCATATAGTTGTTCCATAGCCCATATTCTCACATTATGACAGTTCACCTTTCCATGTAAAGGGAATGCTGGTACGTCACAAAACACTAAGCATGGAAGAAAACTGTCATCTTCCATTTTGTTAAGAACGAAATTACAGAAATCCAAACGTTGTTGTTTGTCACCTTCATGAAGAGCTTGCTGTAGCTAAATTTTTTATGGTTTCATGAGTACACGTCTACGCAACACACGCCAGACGGAGGCATGTTGAGCTACCGAGCTGCATAGTGAACGGTTTTTTGTGGACTCTTTGTGAAACTATGGTGGATGCATTCGAAGTTTGTGTCAGACACTCGGGGACAGCCTGGCGATTAGCCTGTCCACAACAACCTGTTTCTCAGAAATGTTCACGCCATCTAATGTTCAAATGTGTGTGAATTGCTAATGGACCAAACTGCTGAGGTCATCGGTCCCTGGACTTACACACTACTTAAACTAACTTATGCGAAGAACAACACACACACCAATGCCCAAGGAAGTACTCGAACCTACGGCGGGAGGGGCCAAGCAGTCAGTGACATGGTTCACGCCATCGTCTAATGCATTGTGCTGTAGGAGGATCCACACCATATCTAGTACGGAAGTTACACTGAACACGAACAGTCACACTGACATGCACTGCGCAAAATGTACATCACAAAACGCTTTCTGTTGTCCTTTTTTACTAGAACTGAAGTGGGCACACATTGCTGCTACCTAGCAGGAACCATGTAAAACTCTAAAGTTTGCTCTTTCTAACAGTAGGTTGTTCATACACATATTTCAAATAACATAACATGATTTTTTTTAAATCGGATAATTCTTTTTGATATGTCCTGAGTATATAAACATACAACAACAATAAAGGTGTCGCTACAATTTTCTTAACTCATAACAATGAACGAAGTTAAAAGGAGGGATTTGTGGCATGACGAAACAGAAATATGAAATCACATTTGAATAATAGATTGCAGAAACAACACTTGTGTAATTTTGTAGATGTCATAGAAACTGCTTTGGAAGAATTTCTAAAGAGGAAAGAATGAAGTATTTTCACTTTTCTACAACATGACCTCAAAGGACGCGCAAGATTCTTATCTCCAAGAGCTGGTTACTGTAGGTAATACTTCCAGAAGACGAAGAAGAGTACCAGAAGGAGGCAACTGCAAACCAAGATGCAACAACTTTCAGTATTTTATTAATTCTGTCACTGGACGATCAGAGGTATGCAAGAAAGCTTTCTTAAGTATCCATGGTGTCACAAACCAAAGGGTAAGGAGGATAAGCAATCTGCTTGCTTGTAGAAAGTCGCCTAGTGACCAGAGGGGTAAAAACGCATCAGGAAATACAATCGGTCGCGCAGAAATAAGTTTGATAATTGATCACATAAATTCCTATCCCCAAAAAATTACTCACTATGGCACAAGAGAACAGCGTTGTTTAAATGGCCAAATTAATGTGAAAATCATGCATGAGAAGTTCAGATTCCGACATCCTCAAGCAAGTAATATTGAGTACAAATTTTATTTTAAAAAAATCGAAGAACGTTTTTCACTTACATTTGGTCGACGACAAATTCACACATGTGGTACTTGTGAAGCGCTTCAAAATAAATTACGAAACAAAACACTGAATGAAAAGGCTAAGAGGGTTGCCGCTGCAGAATGATGGTTCATAAACGCAGGGCTGCAGAGTTTTCTGCTCGTATTCGTGAAGTACAAGTATTGTGTCAAAAAGGCGAGGATGTTGCAGGTATTGCCATAGGTTTTGTGCAAAATGTGTCCCTTCCTACCATTCCAGTTCAGGAAGTTTTCTGCCTTCGGCAACTCAATGTTAATGTATTCAATATCCACAAACTGAAGACAGTATATGCAACATTCTACATTAATCACGAAGGTGTAGCAAAGAAGTCTGCACCTTTCTGCTGGATTACGTACGAAATGAGTTGCCCCCAAACATAAAATACCTGCATATATTTTCAGATGGCTGCCCAGGGCAGAATAAGAATAATACTATGGTCAGGTTCCTCATGGTAGTTGCAGCATCTCAGCGTTTACTCAGAATTTATCATTATTTCCCTGTCAGAGGCCATTCATTCTTATCCTGTGACTGGAACTTTGCAGTGATTAAGAGGAAAATTCGAACTGTCGATAGGATTTATAGCATCATGCAGCTTGTAGAACTTATTGTTGCTGCAAGTACCTTTAACAAATACCATGTTAAAGTTGTTTCAACATAGTTTGTAGTGGCTTTCAAACAATGGTGGCCTAAATTTTACAAACGCAGTGCCTTGTCTTTGGAAACAATGAACAGCAAACTGCTCACAAGGAATGAGAAACAATCCTTCACCGTTTCAGAATTCATGGAATTTGAATACAACAGTGAGTGTAGTGGGAACATCATTACAAAACCATTCATTGGAAGCCCGATGACCCACACTTTTCGTTTACTTCTTGATTTAAAAACAACAGTAACTCTACTGACGGCTGCAACATACAAAAAATGTGTACCACTAAGTGAGAAGAAAATAGCTGACCTCAAGAAATTTGAGCTGTATATCCCTGAAGAGCACCTATCCTTTTAGAGAGATCTCCACAACTGGCCTTCAATAGACAGCAGAGGGCCTGGCAGTGAATAATAACATGGGTAAAAGCAATATTTGACTAATCTTGCTATTTACCTGATTGTAATTTGTAGTTAAAAGTAGTTGTTCAGAACCTGTTATGTAGATATAAAATAAGAATTTCGGTAATGAGAAACAATATAGCTGATCTTCAGAAACTGTTATGTAGCCTAATAATAACAATTATTGTACTGAAAATAATAAATTTACAAATAAACTGCTGACTAACACAGACTTACATTTCTGGCAACCACCTGATTTCAGAAACAGCACATGTCCACAAACTTTGCATATTTAAATAATTGTATAATCTTATCATTCCATCATTGAAATTATTGTGTCTAGACACCAACAGGAACTGTGCCACTCAAAGTAAAATAGAGCTGTCAAAGAAAATAGAATACTTGGGACCACAAACTTATTTTTCCATTTTTCACAAAATCAACATGCATGGATTAATGCTGTTTCTGCAATCAGTGATTCATTTGCAGTAAACCGTTAACTACAATACAAGCTTTTGTCTGATAACAGTTCTCATTCTGACTGAACATTTATAAATTACATTCCATCTGGCAGGCAAAAGGATATAGCAACAAACGTTGAATAGGAGATAATAAGGAGTACTATGGAAAAATAAGGAAATATGCAGTGTTCACAAGAGAGATTGAGAGCAAAAAGTTCATGAAACATAACAGGAAGGTTTTCCTTTCCCAGTCAATGTAATGGTAGTGTTATAATTTTTTGTAAACTGTTATGTTTTATTTTTAATTTCTATTACTTACTCATTCTGTGAATATCTTAAATATTTGTTTTCGAGTTTGGTGTAATTGTTTAGCTATATGTTATGGATAATGAAAACCAGCTTCTTGTAGGTAATAGTAAATGGTCTCGCTTACCAATATTTTACACATCATGGAATACGACTTCTTGTAGACATCAGTAAACGATCTTCCACAGACACTTGAATCTGTACAAATGTTTGTAGACAAACATGTATACATACTGCTTGGTTCACAACAATGTGATTAAAAGCTGCATAACAGAATATGTAAAAATAGCAACTTCCACTACAATATCTGATGGCAAAGCACTACAGACAAGATTTTAAAAATATTTATCTGTACAGTTGTGCCAAATATAAAATAAGTGCATGTGTTACAATTGAGCAATTACATTGTTTTCTTTCCTGGAGAACCACAAACCTTCAGAATCCCAGACTGGTCAACATTAACATTTTCTACCCTTTAAATGTTCAAAACACTTACAGACTGAGTCATGTTAACATCCAGAAACATTTTATCAGTGGCGCTCACATCATTAATTACTAACTAACTTTCAGACAATAAAGTAACACAGAAACTGGAAGTCTTGAGCATGACAAGAAATTCTAGTGATAATGAGCTGTCTTACACATAGGACACTCTTACATTGTCTGTATGAAGCCTAGCCTATGTGCATGGGCTTACGGCTGAACCATCTACAAAGAATGTTCCAGCAGACAAAGGCGAATGTTCACAGGCTTACCATACCTGCTGTCAACAACATATTTGACATGATATGTGACTCCATAGGTAAGACTGGCAAACTGCTGGAAAATTAGTAATGTAAGACAGAAAGAGGAAGATATTACTAAGAATAAAACAACAGAAAATCGAACTTCCTAATTAAGCAGAAATGAACAAACACAACACAATTTCCTTCATTTCTACATTTACACAGTTACATATGTATAGTCTGTAGATAAGTGTTCACAATCACGAAATACTGATAATGGTTCATGCATACAGTGATTTTACATGGTGTAAATTATGAAATTGTCCAAGTTGCTAGAGTTTGTTACTATTATTGTTCATATATCAATTGCAACACACATGTATTTCTCTAATTTTCAGACAAATGCATCTCATATAGTGTACTTCCCTGAACTGTAATTTCTTGAAGGTGATGTATTAAGCACTGATTATACAAAACTATTATCGCCTTGTATTAAAACATTTCATGTAATTGATTGTAATTAAACAATTTATTATGTAACACCCTACCTGTCACTTATCTGGTTTTGCTGTGTGTTCAACCCAGCTAATTGACTAACAGATCAACAGAGAGTGCAAAACTGCTGCAGTATCGGATAATGCAAAGAAAGTAATAAGGCCCTGTGACTCCTGATTGAACTGCGGTGGCAGTGTTGACGTTAACTGATTCAGAATTGAACACTTTAAATTAAAAAGGGGTACACATTGATGTTATATTCAGCTACTGAACACCAGATACAAATGTTGAACATAAAATTAATTCAGAAAGTGACTTGGGATTTCAACTACTTGATTGAAAACAGATGCAGTCGTTTAGCACAAATTTATTTTAACTCCCAACCTTCAATAATTACATTACATGACCCTCCTAACAGGCAGTGTTAATAAATTGCTTTTATGTGGAGTAAAGTGTGATAAATCAAATTTAATTCCTATCGACTCACCCAGGCATAATGCAAAGTGCGAGAAGAATTCCCCAGTACACAGCCCATGAAACCCTCATGGAAACTTCACCAACGTGATCCACCAAATTAATCAATAGCTTAATGTACAAAATAACTCGTTCAGTGTGGTGGGGCGTCGTCGTTGTGCTGCAAGGCTGCGCTCGTCTATTCACCCCTAGCTATCTTGCTCAGTACATAGCTAAACCAAAACTTTGTATCTCCAAGCTCCATCGTTCCATTTGCTAAGTCCTAAACTGCAGAGACGCTCACCCTTTCTCAGGCAAGTTGAGTAAAGAACGCAACGTCCGCACTCTAGACAAGGTGGGAATGGAAGACATCTATGAAGACTTCTCCCAGTCTGTTCTTTGCCTCGGTTTCCCCTCCAGCAAATTCACTTACGCCAATTGCAGCACAAGTCACGTTAATTATGTGTCGCTTCCCAGCGCTGACCAATGCCTGCTCTGGAAGTGAACAAATTCCCACAAAATTTCTCTTCCTCTCAACTTCTGATATATAGCTCCTCCCAAGCCACCCATCAAGATTAGCGTCTGCACAAAACTCCAATTTTTCAGGAATTCTGACTCCCAGGAGAGTACTTCAAATTCCTTGGTCCTACGTTCCCATCGGAGGCCACCATATTTCATTCTGTCGCTCTTCACCTGATTTACTTCAGACTCTGTGGACCGTAAATTCAGCGTGAAGTTGCTATAATCACGAACAAGCATATTTTGGCCTCTGTTGACCACTCCACTGTAGCTTTGCGTGGCTTTCTCGCATATTTCACTGAAAACGGGATGACAGACGTTTATCAACTGGTGTACAAGTTCACCGTTTGCTTCCCAGTGCACCAGCATGGGGTCAACCACCCACTCACTGTCACTCATCTTAAGGCAGATTAAGGCTGCGCCCCTTTACCACTTTCTCAGAGCTTGAGCCGCTCTAAGCTGCCTACTGTCGCTTCTGTTTGCCGCTCCCCAGCCAGCCACGGTCAACTCTGAATACTTCCCTGGGATAAACTAGCCTCCAGTAAATTGACGCGTTTCCACAAAGTTTTCATGTCATGTGAATTACTCTAAAACCATCAGCCGACATTTATTATTCGAATATGTTCATACTATACCCTCTACAAGATGCATTGTGCCTTGTCAGTCATTTTTGTTCAGCCCTACTGTTCACTCAAGGTGAGTTAGGTGATCTTTAATGACTTCATGTAAGGGGCATAGTTCTTGCCAACTTACAATTATCACAAAATTAAAACATTTTTGCATTTTATCTTGTTATTATAATCATAGTAACCTGTGGCATGTTAAAAGTGTGGATGATGGTAGCTAAATTTAAGAAGGGGAAGCAGCTACAAAAATGGTTCAAATGGCTCTGAGCACTATGGGACTCAACATCTATGGTCATCAGTCCCCTAGAACTTAGAACTACTTAAACCTAACTAACCTAAGGACTTCACACAACACCCACTCATCACGAGGCAGAGAAAATCCCTGACCCCACCAGGAATCGAACCTGGGAACCCAGGGGAAACAGTAACAACTGTGACTCCTCCCCAGAACAGAAGTCTGTATCTTCCCCTTCTATTGTTGTGAGAAGCATAGAATAACTGCTCAGTCATCTCTGTGCACATTGTAGTTAGCGTAATTTCATCTTTACAGTCCCCATGGGAATGATATGTAGGATCTGTAACACATTCCTAGATTTCTTACTTAACTGTGAATCTTGGAACTTTTGTGATTAGTATTTAATTGGATAGTCGCCATCTATCTTCAAGTGCTGCCAATTCAAGTTTTTTTGCAGTATCGTGATGCTCTTCAATAGGTCAAACAAACATACAGCCATTCATAAAGCGCTTCTTTCTTACTTCCATTTGGCACCAGTCCTATGAAATATGAGCAATATTCTATGATGACTTGTACAAGTGTTTTGTAAATAATATCTTTTGTAGTCTCGTTTTATTTTCCCATTATCCTACCAATGAACAGAAGTCTGCCACCTGCTTCACCTACATGAGTAATTATACCCAGGTAGTTGTAAGAGTTGAATGATTGGAAAGTGTCTCATTAATGCTGTAGTCATAGAATACCACATTTCTGCATTTTTTGAAGTACACAGTTTCACACTTTTGAACACTTAAAACAAGTTTCTAATCCTTGTATTAAATTGAAATCTTCTTCAGTTCTGACTGAATATTTGAACAGCAGTTTTGAGTGGGACTTAGATAAAGTATCGTTTGCAAAAGGTCTGATGTTACTATTGTATCAACCGCCAGGTCATTTACATACAGTATGAACAACAATGGTCCTAATGAGTAGTGGGACATGAGCACATTTCGTTAGTGTCAGCTGCATATGTTCAGGGGCAAAATTGATTGATTTATGACCCACCTCCCACCCCTTAATCTATTGTTCTGCTAAGTGAATTACAGCCTCCTAGGCATAATCTATCCTTCTGAGAAACCCCCGCCCCTCCTCGTCCTCCCCATACCGCTGGAAACATCCAACCCTCCTTGATACATGTCCACTCCCACTCTATCAATTTGATTGACTAATTAATTACATCAGTAAATGAATTAACTCATCTCCAACAGGGAAATCCCCCAGCCCTCCCCCTCCCACTCATCTCTGGAAACTGGCGGGCATCTGATGGAGAGCACGGACCTCGTGGCAGGAAATTCAATTACACAGTGAAGGATGTATTGCTTATTCATAAAATTCAATTTGCAGTGGCTGTATCTCTTGATCATCATTCTCTACTGTTTGAGAAGACTGGTCTAGTAAAATACATAGTAAAGGAGTAATTAAAACGATCGCTTTTTTCATTCCAATCGCTCAAGGAATATCGTCAGTATAGCTCACTGCACATCATTACACTGTTAAAATTTTTCAGGTGTGAAGCACATGCGTCCACTGTCCACTGGGCTGCAGCATGCGCTGGTGTGCAAGAGACCACACAATGCTCACTTGGACCCCAATGACTGCTGCAGCCACGCCACACATGAGTTGCCTCATGCAGCACATAGACTGAATGTCACACTAACCCTTCTACAAAAGCATCAGGTGGCAGCAGACCTTTTTATATTTGGTACCCAAGAAATTCCTGTTGAAACACATGCCCTCTCTCTGTCTCTGTCTCTCTCTCTCTCTCTCTCTCTCTCTCTCTCTCTCTCTCTCTCTCTCTCTCTCTCTCTCTCAAGTGGATTCTTCTTGTTTGTATGAACCAACATATGAAAACACATACAGAGCAAGATGCCTCCCATCCCCCTCCCTACCATTCCCCTCCCTGCTCCCCCTTACCTCATGCAGACCTGGCATTGGTAGTTAATACACCCCTTTGTTCTCACACCTTCACTGCTATGGAAACCTGTAACGGTTGGAACAAAGACATTCAAGAAGGAGTTAGTAGCACCTGTCGTATACCACACTAACCCCACCTTCACCCTGAACAAAGTAGTGGGTACCTGTTAAACTATACCCAGCTGTGAATGTCTTAGAAATAGTCACTCATCCTATCAGATTTACCGATGAATTAATTAAATCGATACAATTCGTGTGCAACTAGTTTTTCCTTGCATCCAATTAGTGGATACTAGGAGTGGTATATTTGATAGGATGTGATCCCACAACTGCCCAGTTTCCAAACCGTATTAGATTTTTCCCCTTGCCTCCTATCTGTGGATACTGATACAGCTAGTGTCATACCTCCTACCTCCACTACCTTCCCTCCTCGCTCCCTCTCCTTCTCCTGTAGGTAGTGATACCAGTTTTCCAGGCCCTTTCTAGCCTGACACCTATGGTTCACAAAGAGATAAATCTGCCACCAGTGACATACTGTTTCTCGTCTGCAGAAAACCGTCTCAGACTCAATAACAGGACGCTTCCTGCAAGTCATTAAACGTGTTACTCGGACAGACAGAGCCCTCTGGAACAATAGCGAAATGGATGAAGAACTGAATGGTCAGTAGCAGAGTGCTTTTAAATGTTCTGGATGTTCCGACACTGACTGAAAGTGAGCTTTGGCTAAGTGAAATTAGTCTTATGTAGGAAAAATATTGAAATAATACAACCCATGTAAATGAGACAGACATGAATCTTTATACTAGTCGTCTCATACTGTGATGATCCACCTTCCCTGCCACCTAACAGCTGGAGAGCAGTGTCCACACTTGCTAGTGTCCACTCCTGAATGTGGTTATAACTCATCATCGCATGTGTTTATTCTAATTCTTTAGTAAACCATCTGAAGTCTGTTTGGCAGACATTTCAGATGTTCCATTGTGCCGAATAACAGCTTTGAGCTTTGTGTGAGTTTTTATATAGAGTGGAAGGATGAGATTCGTACTGTACAGACAGCAGAGGAATGGACACTGTAAGAATTTTACACAGATCACTTGCTCCTCTTGGACTAACATACTGTGTATCTGCTGAAAGTGTTGCCATTCCTAACAGCTCAATTGCAATAATGTTATCTCATTTATTTATTTTTTTAAAAGGTGACTGAATAAAGAGGAACACTCATTTGCTGCATGAATTATAATCATCACATATTCTCCTGGTTTGATTCTTATGCTTTGCTGCAACAACTATTGTACTGACAGATCTCACCACACATCGTATAACAGGTGTAGTCTTATACTTTTAAAACGAATACTGTGACAGTGCAAATAGTGGATGTGATACTAAATCAATGGAAACTCCAGGTAAATAGTGTAAACTCCCTCTCCAGGTGTGATTCTTATGCTTGCTACAATGAAATACTGTACCAACAAACTTCACATCATGTAAAGGGTGTAATCTAACACTTTTAAAATTAATGCTGTGATGGGAACAGTACAAACAGCGGATATAGTTCTAAACCCAAGGAATCCCCAGCTAAATTAGTGTATACTCACAGTCGTGATATGAACTTATGCTTGCTACAATGATTATTGAACTGAGAACATTTAATCTTGCATTGAATTTACTACAAAACAAGCATCTAAGTAAACCCAGCAGTCCTTAAACATACATTCAGCTAGCTATTTCCAAACACTTTGGTGAGTAAAAGACTTTACGAATAATGGAATGCTGGCAGGACCAAACAACAACATAATAATAAATATTGAGCGAACATTTCAGGATAGATAGATGTGGTTTTCTTGTAAGTGGTGCCAGAGTGTAACGTAATCCTCCTACAAGTGAGCAACTATTTAAAAAAAATAGGAACTTCTCTGTTCACTATGAGTGCAATCTACCCTTGGTTCTGCAGGAAGACAAAACATACACTGGTGCTACTGGAATAAGTGGGGACAGGGGACAGTGAAAAGTGGGAGTAGGGTGGATGGTTGAGTGTGAAGGACAACCCAACACCCTCAAAAATAAATAGAGTATGTAAATAAAGACTCTACCTTACGTCCTTCTCAAACAGATCACCACAGACTGCGTCTTTTTCTCGCCAATTCACAAGTGGGGGAGGATAAGGGAAGTGGGGGAAGGGGTAGTGGGGGAGGGAAGGGAAGGGCTGGGGAATTTCCCAGGAGGGGGAAAAGTAGTTCAAAACTGAACAAGTGTCCCTTTTCCCAGAGGGTTGGGGGAGGGGGAAGGGGGAGGAGTGGGGAAAACCACTTAGCAGAACAAAATGTTAAGGGACCCTTGCGCCTAGGAGGAGTGGGGTTTACATGAGAACCAGTCAGAAGAACAATAGTTTAAGGTTATAAATCGATCAGCCACCACAATTTAATTAATTTGCTTATAAGTTTGATATCAAAAGTGACCTCATACCCCCCACTGCCCCAATACTTTCATCCAGTGACCCTCTTCAAAAAGATGTTACGCAACCACAGATTTTTCATCTTGTTGTTGGTTTGTGTACCAGTGATGATCCTTGCACGTGTCCTGTACTGTGTGAATTGAATAGCTGATGTAAACCTTCTGACATTTTGTATATACTCTGCCTTGAAAGTCCCAAGTCTTCTTTGACAGAAACGAGAAGTGTCCTAATCTTGAGGGGCAGAGAAACACAATCTTAATGTTAAAAATCTTTCAAATTCTTCCAGTTTTAAGCTATGTGCTCCAAACAGGAAGAATAAATGCCACAATCTATTATCCTCTTCATGGGTCCTTGGAAACGATCCAAACACCATAGCCCAATAGATTTTCCTTAATTAAGCCATCAAATGTGAAGGTGCATGGGTTAAACTTACCGCATCTGAAATAGCATATGCTCTGTGTACGACACTCCCCAAGCTGCCATTGTGTTCATATAGTGAATGGCAGCTCTTAGCATGCAGATACCTCTCAGTGTGTGTCGGCTTTTGGTGCATCCTTTGTCCAAGAACCACCTCGTTTTTTGTAAACCATGACATCCAAACATGGAAGCCTTCCACCACTTTTGACCTCTCCAATAAATTTAATGCTCAAATGAAGACAGCTAAAGTGGTCCCAAAATCAGTTAAGGTTAGAATGACCGAGACCAGACAGATAAGTTTTTGTCAATGTGTCTCAAGAACCACGTTGGTTGCCAAGACCAGATTGTATGGTTTACCACAGATACATAAGGAAAGGGTACACTTACGCCCTACAATTAGTAATTTGGTTACATTCACTTACAACCTGGCGAAATACTTAATATCTGTCGTTAGCCTGTGTGGTAAATGTGAGCAACATATCTCCAGTCTTGTGGATTTTATTCACAGCTAAAATATTTCAGGCTGGATCCTTTAGATTTACTAGTGAAGTCTTATGAAATATCTCTATTCGCATGAGTCCCACTGGAACAGTCTTTGAGTTTGATTAGTGAAAAACTGGATGAGGGATTAGTGAAGCTTTGTCATCATCTGCTGAGACCCATATATTTTTTATTTAATGACAACATTTTTGACAGAGTGTTGGAGAAACTGTGAATAGCCCTTTGTCACTCACAGTCGCCAATTTATTTATGGACGACTTTGAGGCTAGGGCTTTGAGAACTTCATCTCTGCAACCAATGCACTTTTTGACATGTACTGATGATACCCTTTACCTTTTATGATACTTCACATCATGACTTCATCCTTGCATTAAATTTACCATGGAAGTCGACAGTGATGAGATGCTTCCAATTTTGGACATCATGGCACTCTGGGATATGGTGTCCATCGAAAGCTGGCATGTACTGACTGGTATCTGCATGCTATGAGCTGCCATGCACCATACGAAAACAATAGCGCCCTTCAGACTGTGGTATGCATGACATATGCTATTTTCGACACATGTAGTTTAACACAGGAACTTGCACATTTTATTTCTGTGTTTAAGAGAAGATACTCTGGGAAGCAGATTCATCGGACTGTGGAGTTCGAACCATCTCTGCAGGTGCACAAAAAGGAGCATAGATCTGTGGCCTTTAGTCCTTATGAAGGCATTGTATCGTTTAAAATTAAGAATATCGCCGCACCATGAGGCTACAACAATCTGAAAATCTGGCAGTAGTGGAACATTATTTAAACATGGAAGAGTAGATAAAATTTTATGAGACACTGATAGCTGCTAGTTTTTCTTGTTTTTGGAAGAGTACAGTTTGAATCTTGTAAATAAGAAAACAGCAACCAGCTGCAATTCTAATGTTTGTTGTCTACACAAATAGCGCAACTGCTGGTTTCTAACTGACGGGAACACCACCAGACTGCTGTTAATATCTATATGCACATTTGATGAACTTTACATAAGTTGTTGGGTCTTCATTCCCCATTGTGGTGAAAGTTTCTTAGTATGGTGGAGCCCTATAGTAAAAGAGATGTTAGAAACAACCTATTAAAACGTAACTACCATCAATAATGATTGACCACGATGTAAACAAATATTTGAGGTTGAATTGTTGTAGTTATATTTTACTTACATTAAAGATCCTGTGCCATTTTGTTGCAGTGTTGTTTGCTAGTGTTCACGAAACACTGTAAAGTACTGTATACAAAGAACTTGTTCGATTTTATATATATCACATAAAATTCCACATACACAACAAAAACTTTTTGCCACATGAGAAAATGTATACAAAGATGGCGATATCACAAATACAACACTGCCAAATAAATTTTCTCTCAGAGGCAATAGGTATATTGATTTACAATAGAAATTTACAAAGAATAAACGTTAAATTATAATATTTTACATCAAATAAGCATTAATTATAAACAAAGTAAATAAATGTAGAAACCAGTATGGTGGAAAATGTTACTTAAATGATATTTTATAAATACTGTGGTATACATAGGAACAAAATAAAGGATGAGGAATAAGTCTAAGTAACTAAATAAATATTACATTAGTCGATACTGTACTAACATATTATACCAAGTTGAAAGTTTAAATTTATTTAATATTTGTGTTAACATATGACTGACCAAGCTGTTATATTTTGGTGTAGTGGTTCAGTCTGAGTTACTATCTATGTATTGTTGTCAAAGGAGTAGTGTTTATTTCTGTTTCAGATACGAAAGTATGTGAAGAAATTTTGTAGAAAGGCAGCATTGGCTATCTAAGTCTGTTCACTGAGAATACGATGTAATTTCCTTCAGTGGAAATATATTCGTATGTCTCTGAGTAGATTGGAAATGCTATCTTTCTCAGCATAATGCCACACCTGAATGTGATCTTTAGTGTGTTTTACTCCATGTCTGTTAAGAGTTATGTACACACATCAAAAAAGTTTTGCAACACCTCAGTTCAAAAATTCCGGAACTTGCACAGAAAATTGGAATAGAGATCAACATAAACATCGTTTCTGTCATTTTATTGCTCATGAAAACCACACATTGCATGTTGTACCACCACACAGCGAGACCTTCAGAGGTGGTGGTCCAGATTGCTGTACACACCGGCACCTCTGATACCCAGTAGCACGTCCTCTTCCATTGATGCTTGCCTGTATTCATCGTGGCATACTATCCACAAGTTCATCAAAGCCCTATTGGTCCAGATTGTCCCACTCCTCAACTGCTACTCGGCGCACATCCCTCAGAGTGGTTGGTGGGTCACGTCGTCCATAAACAGTCCTTTTCAAACTGTCCCAGGCATGTTCGATAGGGTTCATGTCTGGAGAACATGCTGGCCACTCTAGTCGAGCAATGTCGTTATACTGAATGAAGTCATTCACAAGAATGTGCACGATGGGGGTGCGAATTGTCGTCCATCATGACGAATGCCTCGTTAATATGCTGCTGATATGGTTGTACTATCGGTTAGACTCTGGCATTCACTTATAGTACAGCCGTTACGGCGTACGTCGGCATCCCATGATGCCACCGAAAAACATCAAGGTGCCTCCACCTCTCCACCTTGCTGCACTCGCTGGACAGTATGTCTAAGGCGTTCAGCTTGACCGAGTTGCCTCCAAACACATCTCTGACGACTGTCTGGTTGAAGGTATATGCGACACTCAACAGTGAAGAGAACTTGATGCCAATTCCAAGCGGTCCATTCAGCATGTTGTTGGGCCCATCTGTACCGCGCTGCTTGGTGTTGTCGTTGCAAAGATGGACCTCGCCATGGACGTGGGGAGTGAAATTGCACATCAAGCAGTCTATTGCACTCGGTTTGAGTCATAACACGATGTCCTGTGACTGCACGAAAAGCGTTATTCAACATGGTGGCTTTGCTGTCAGGGTTCTTCAGAGCCACAATTCATAGGTAGCGGTCATCCACTACAGTAGTAGCCCTTGGGCGGCCTGAGCGATGCATGTCATCAACAGTTCCTGTCTCTCTGTATCTCCTCCATGTCCGAACAACATCGCTTTGGTTCAAAATTGTTAAGGCTTTCGTGGCCACTTGTTAACAAACTGCCTATTGGCTTCTGTTTCGGGTTCTTCGGCCGACGTTCATCTAATGATTTTTCTGACGATTCGCCAGCACGAGTGGCTGGCATTGTCAAAGCTTCACCCTCCATTGCCGGTGGTGAACTGGAGCTGAGCTCGCGGCCGCAGACTATATGTACCTAGCGCGACAACGTTCGAGGGCTTCTCCTCGGTCATTTCCGGTGCGGTTCTCCTGTTGCTACCTGCGACGGTCGTTCGCTGCAGTACGGGAAGCCAGGATACGTTTACCTTCAGGCTTTCCTCTTGTTAAAACTGTTCGCGTGTTTTTGTATTTCTACAGCTTCTCTGAACAAGCGCGTCTGATAGTGGCAGAGCACGTACTGAATGAGACCGACCACGTAATAAAATTCGCCGGCGCGGAAGTTCTGACTGTAGAGAAGCACTATCACACGCGCTTGTTCAGAGAAGCTGTAGAAATACAAAAACACGAGAGCAGTTTGAACAAGAAAGAGGAAAGCCTTAAGGTAAACGGATCCTGGCTTCCCGTACTGCAGCGAACGACGGTTGCAGGTAGCAAGAGGAGAACGGAACCGGAAATGACCGCGGAGAAGCCTTCGAACGTTGGCGCGCCAGGTACATATACACTCCTGGAAATTGAAATAAGAACACCGTGAATTCATTGTCCCAGGAAGGGGAAACTTTATTGACACATTCCTGGGGTCAGATACATCACATGATCACACTGACAGAACCACAGGCACATAGACACAGGCAACAGAGCATGCACAATGTCGGCGCTAGTACAGTATATATCCACCTTTCGCAGCAATGCAGGCTGCTATTCTCCCATGGAGACGATCGTAGAGATGCTGGATGTAGTCCTGTGGAACGGCTTGCCATGCCATTTCCACCTGGTGCCTCAGTTGGACCAGCGTTCGTGCTGGACGTGCAGCCCGCGTGAGACGACGCTTCATCCAGTCCCAAACATGCTCAATGGGGGACAGATCTGGAAATCTTGCTGGCCAGGGTAGTTGCCTTACACCTACGACCATCATTGGCACCAAGGCAGAAGCGACTCTCATCGCTGAAGACGACACGTCTCCAATCGTCCCTCCATTCACGCCTGTCGCGACACCACTGGAGGCGGGCTGCACTATGTTGGGGCGTGAGTGGAAGACGGCCTAACGGTGTGCGAGACCGTAGCCCAGCTTCATGGAGACGGTTGCGAATGGTCCTCGCCGATACCCCAGGAGCAACAGTGTCCCTAATTTGCTGGGAAGTGGCGGTGCGGTCCCCTACGGCACTGCGTAGGATCGTACGGTCTTGGCGTGCATCCGTGCGTCGCTGCGGTCCGGTCCCAGGTCGACGGGCACGTGCACCTTCCGCCGACCACTGGCGACAACATCGATGTACTGTGGAGAACTCACGCCCCACGTGTTGAGCAATTCGGCGGTACGTCCACCCGGCCTCCCGCATGCCCACTATACGCCCTCGCTCAAAGTCCGTCAACTGCACATACGGTTCACGTCCACACTGTCGCGGCATGCTACCAGTGTTAAAGACTGCGATGGAGCTCCGTATGCCACGGCAAACTGGCTGACACTGACGGCGGCGGTGCACAAATGCTGCGCAGCTAGCGCCATTCGACGGCCAACACCGCGGTTCCTGGTGTGTCCGCTGTGCCGTGCGTGTGATCATTGCTTGTACAGCTCTGTCGCAGTGCCCGGAGCAAGTATGGTGGGTCTGACACACCGGTGTCAATGTGTTCTTTTTTCCATTTCCAGGAGTGTAGTCTGCGGCTGCGAGCTCAGCTTCAGTTCACCACCGGCAATGGAGGGCGAAGCTTTGACAATGCCAGCCACTCGTGCTGGCGAAACGTCAGAAAAATCATTAGATGAACGTCGGCCGAAGAACCCGAGACAGAAGCCAATAGGCAGTTTGTCATCACTTTGGTTCACTGCCAGACGCCTGGACACTTCCCTTGTTGAGAGCCCTTCCTGGCACTAAGTAACAATGTGTAGGCGATCGAATCGCGGTATTGACCGTCTAGGCATGGTTGAAGTACAGACGACATGAGCCGTGTACCTCCTACCTGGTGGAGTGACTGGAACAGGTCGGCTGTCGGACGCTCTCCATCTAATTGGTGTTGCTCATGCGTGGTTATTTGAATCTTTGGGCAGATTTAGTGACATCTCCAAACAGTCAAAGGGATTGTGTCTGTGATACAATATCCACAAAGTCTAGCTTCAGCAGTTCTGGGAACTGGGTTGATGCAAAACTTTTTTTGGTGTGTAAACATTGAAAATGTAGATTTTGATGGGTGTTCCAAATATGTGGTACAAAAATGTTCTTTGAGCCAAATCTCGAAGCTTCTCCCAGTTTTTCCCATATAGTAGGAGTGGCAACTCTGGCATCATAGTTTATTTTTGATCTGTTGTATAGCAATTGTTATTCTTTGAATAATTAGTTGTTGAAGTTAGTGGCTTGAGTGGAAGCTTATATGAAGGGCATGCAGTAAGTAAGGCAATAAATTTTTTTCTGAAAACAGGGTCGTTTTATTTAGGATTCCAATAAACCATATTATTCCTTACCCTCTTGGCTACAAAACCCCATTTTTCCACACAATCTCCATTCAATGTGTCGGCCTTACACCACCTCCTGGGCGCTCCTGTATGCTGCATGATACCACTCTACTGGTCACGCCAGAGCCAACGCCTTGCTGCATCAATAACCTCCGCATCGTCCATATACTGCTGTCCTGCGGATTGTACCCTTCATGGGGCTATATACCACACAGAGGGTCCTTCGGTGCTCTTTATCATCTTTCGTTAGGCGGTGAGGAATCCAGTGAGCTCACATCTTTGAGTACCCAATTATTGGACGTCCAGTTAAGCATCGATGTGATTGTGATCCATCGATAACCTTGAATGAGAGTGTCCGCACATTTCAACATTGCAGGAGTCATAGGAGTGTGCAACTGGCCTACATGTTTGCGCGATCTTGTTGCGATAATGACAGACGCCTCATGCAACGACTCACAATGCTTTTGGTTCACTATCACGTCTCCACAGACATTTAGTGAGCGTCTGTAAAAGTCTGGGAAGCTCTGGTTTTCTGCAAAAAGAAATCTAATGACAGCCAGAAGATCTAAGACGGCTCTGGTAGAACAGTGTACTGATACTTCAGTCTCAGCTATAAAGCAGCTTTGTAGTATCTCATAATGTAAAGAATGCAAAGAAAAGTGTGATAAAAGGCATTCTGTGTGTGAAATGTAACTTCTGGTTATAAAATTTTTGAAAACATTATCAGCGATCTTTGAAATTAAAATTTAAAGATTAAAAATAGTCTTGATCGCAACTTTGGAATAACTGCTCCATTGTCGAGGGTCGGCGCAACTTGCACCACGGAGTCCACCCACCGTTCTGGATTCTGAAGATGGTTATTAAATAGAATCGAAACCGGTCACTTCAATAAAAATAAAAAGTTGTGATAAAGATTGTTTTTAATCTTATAACTTCTGGTCACATAAAGAGTATGCACATGTGAATCTCAAGTTCATAAATGATGATGTTAGGTGGTCATGTCGTAACTGTATTAGTGATGAATACAATAAATTCGAAAGACGAAATAATCATGTTACTGAATAGTAGCACTGAGGCTCTCAAAAAAAAATACTAATCTCGAAGCAAGAAAACACGAAACTATTTAATGAAAAACGTCTACGGATTCGTAGAAACAGTGAAACAGTGATGGAAAATGGCCACAAAAGAAATTCAAAGTGTTAAACGTTATATGCAAACCGAATAAGTAACAATAATGACGACGATCGTATAGAAAGAAATATAAAATACGTTGAAGCTAGAAATAAATATAAGGGGATTGCAGTAACGTACAAAAAGATAGGAAGAAAGCATCAAGCAAGTGACAAACAAAGCACCAGAAACGACTTCTTAATAACTGGCGATTCACTAATTAAAAACACTGCAGTACCGAATACTAAAATAAATGTCCACCCAGATATAAATATACCTCAATTAAATAATAACTTCAAGAACATGCAAACAAAATGCATTCCCGAGGGTAAACCACAATGAAAACTATAAAGCCGTTTTCATCCATATGGGGACGAAATCACTTTGAAACAGCAGTGAAGAAGAAATCTAATACGAAGCATGAAATATATACTTGTATACCTAGCATCAAAGCTAAGTTTTAGTAGTATCCTGCACGGGATATCGGTAACTGAAAAATACATAAACATGATAAACAATCGCATCAGAGAGCAGTGCAACTGACATGGTGCAGTTTTTGTGGATTCGAATGAACTTGTTAGTGATAAATGTTTCGGAAAAGATAGGGTACATCTAAACAGGCTATGTTCGGTTATATTCTGCAATATTTACAGTGATATTTGTAAGATCATACTTAGTTGGGAAATTAGTATGCATACATGAGGGTGTAAAAATTAATGTAAATACACAAACAGCATTGCAAAACAGATGCCTTCAAGAATATTCAAAAAAGTAACAATACATTATTAATGCACTTGAAAATTAGTGGGTTAAGTTCAAACTATACAAATGACAAGAAACAAAACTTAACGACTTGCAAATCATTTTCTCAGACATACCAACTATCAAAGTTGCATGCTTGAATGAACACTGGCTTACAAAGGACAGTATCAAAATCTTAAATAACATTGTTAATTTTAATGTTGCTAGCAGCTTTTGTAGGAGTAATTTAACTTGAGGGGGATCAAGCATAATTGTGGAAAGATCAGTGGAATATAAAGCAATCTATAATTTCGATTCACTTAATGAAGAATGTATATTTGGAAGTTGCTGTGTACAGAGTTCCAAGTGCTGAAATAAGGAAACAAGTTTTGTTCAAATTCCAGTGTTTAGATTTAGGACTTACCAATCATTGTGCTCTGTTTATGTAGCTACCAAAAACAATAGACCCTTGCTCCCAAATAACCTACACCATACCCCAGTTCAGCACAGAAAATATGAAGTTATTCCATCACAGATATAAAGGGCTACAACCCTGTCTCGCTCCCTTCCCAACCACTACTTCCCTTTCATGGCCCTTGACTCTTACAACTGCCATCTGGTTTCTGTACAAATTGTTCCCTTATTTGACCCCTGCCACATTCAGAATTTGAAAGAGAGTATTCCAGTCAACAGTGTCAAAAGCATTCTCTAAGTCTACAGATTGTAGAAATGTAGGTTTACTTTCCTTAATCTATCTTCTAAGATAAGGCAGTACTGCCTCACGTGTTCGAACATTTCTACAGAATCCAAACTGATCTTCCCCAAGGTCGTCTTATACCAGTTTTTACATTCGTCTATAAAGAATTCGTGTAAGTACTTTCCAGTTGTGATTTATTAAACTGATAGTTCAGTAAGTTTCACAATTGTCAGCACCACCTTCCTTTAGGATTGGAATTATAATATTCTTCTTGAATTCTGAGGGTATTGCGCCTGTCTTATACATCTTGCTCACGAGATGGAAGAGTATTGTCATGACTGGCCCTCTTAAGGCTATCAGTAGCTCTAATGGAATGTTGTCTACGACCAGGTCCCTGTTTCGACTTAGGTCTTTCACTGCTCTGACGAACTCTTCACGCAATATTAGATCTCCCGTGTTATCTTCATCTATGTCCTATTCGATTTCCATAATACTGCCCTCAAGTACATCGCCCTTGTATAAACCCTCTATATACTCTTTCTGCCATTTTTCTCTACCTTCTTTGCTTAGAACTGGTTTTCCATCTTAGCTCTTGATATTTATACAGGTGGTTCTCTTTTCTCCAGAGATCTCTTTAATTTTCCTGTAACCAGTGTCTATATTACCCCTAGTGACATATGCCTCTACACCTTACATTTTTCCTCTAGCCATCCCTGCTTAGCCACTTTGCACTTACTGTCGATCTCATTTTTGAGTCGTCTGTACTCCTTTTTCTGCTTCATTTACTGCCTTTTTATATTTTCTCCTTTCATCAATTAAATTCACTATCTCTTCTGTTACTCAAAGATTTCTACCAGCCCTCGTCTTTTTACCTACTTGATCCTCTGCTGCCTTCACTCTTTCATCCCTCAAAGCTACCCATCCTTCTACTGCTGTATTTCTTTACCCCGTATTTGTCAGCTGCACCCTAGTGCTCTCTCTGAAACTCTCTACAACGTCTGGTTCTTTCCGTTTACCCAGGTACCATCTCCTTAAATTCCTACTTTTTTGCACTTTCTTCAGTTTTAGTCTACAGTTCATAACCAATAAATTGTGGTCAGAGTCCACATGTGCCCCTGGAAATGTCCTCCAATTTAAAACCTGGTTCCTAAATCTGTCTTACCATTAACTAATCTATTTGAAGCCTTCCAGTGCCTCCAGGCCTCTTCCATGTATATAACCTTCTTTCATGATTCTTAAACCAACTGTTAGCTATGAATAAGTTGTGCTCTCTGAAAAATTCTACCAGTCAGCTTCCTCCTTCACCCATTACCCCCATTACATACTAACCCACTACTTTTCCATCTCTTCCTTTTCCTACTATCGAATTCCAGTACCCCATGACTATTAAATTTTAGTACCCTTCACTAGCTGACAAATTTCTTTTGTTGCAACATACATTTCTTCAGTCTCTTCATCATCTGTTGGAGCTAGTTGGCAAATAAATAATGCATTCACTACACTGTTCGTAGTAACTTAACTGCATTCCTATTTTTTATTCATGATTAAAACTACTCCGACATTACTCCTATTTGATTTTGTATTTATAGCCATGTATTCACCTGACCAGCCATCTTGTTCCTCCTGCCACTGAACTTCACAAATTCTCACTATATCTAACTTTAACTTACCAAATTTCCCTTTTTAAATTTTTAAACTGCTTGCTCAATTAAGGGATCTGACATTCCACAATCTGATCCATAGAACACCAGCTTTCTTTCTCCTGATAACAACGTCCTCCTGAATAGTCTCCATCCAGAGATCTGAATGGGGGACTATTTTACCTCCAAAATATTTTGCCCAAAGAACGCCATCATCATTTAACCATACAGTAAAGCTGCATGCCCTTGGAAAAGTTATGGCTGTAATTTCCCCTTGTTTTCAGCCATTTGCAGTACCACACAGCAAGGCTGCGGCACAATAGAAATTCAAAATTTCACAGAAAAATTTAAAATACCAGTAATCTCAAAAATTCAGTATAGATTTCAAAGAGGCAAAACCACAGTACATGGTATAAACAGTTTTGTACATAAAATTAGATCCTCTCTAGACAACTCAATGCATGCCACAGGAATTTTTGTGACCTATCAAAGGCCTTTGATAGTGTGAAACACTTCTTGCTACCCTGTAAACTGGAAACATATGGCATTAGGGGCACTGTATTAGGACCAATCGAAGACAAAAGTGGTTATACCATCTGAGAGAGGAACTTATACTTCAAAATGGAAAACTATTTCACGAAGAGTACCCCAAGAATCTCTGTCTTAGGTCCCATTCTTCTTCTGTTTCACATAAATGATTTAATACTTAATATTGAATGTCACTCAGTTTTATTTGAAAACAACACATTTGTAATCATCGAAAGTAACAGTACTGACAACATTTCTCAAAGATTATTAACTATTTCAGAAAAAGTATGTACCTGGTTTGAGTTAAATCTGTTAAACTAAACGTAGAAAAGACTCAGTTAATGCAATTTAAAACAAGCAAAATTAAATGATTTTCAAATCAGTCACAAGGACCAAGATTTGCAGGAAGTGTGAAATTCCTAGGGATGCAACTGGATAAAAATCTACCATGGGGCTCACATTAAATAGCTTAGCATTTGATGTGAGGATGTTGTACAGTGCTGCCAGTATGGACATAAGAAAGTAGTATATCACAACTATTACAAATCAGTATTAAGGTACAGAATTGTGTTTTGGAACAACTCAAGCCATATGTGTCTACTGAAATGTCAGAAAACCATCATTAGAAATATAGGGCAAAGAAACTCTTGTCACCCACTCCAAAGAAATCTAAGTATGTTAAGTGTTCGCTTACTGTACATCAATGAGCTGATTATCTCTGTACATACTAATCCTGATTTATTTGTAGCAAATTATTTTCAACATAGTTACAACTCCAGAAATCTAAATATTTTTGTACTGTCCACCCACTGTGTAAAACTTTATTCATAAACTCCACAGTATATGGGTATGAAGGACAACTTGAAAATTTCAACAGGAGAGAACAAGTACTTAGAGCTGTTGATTTTAAAGTTTGTTACTTTTTACGAAAAATCATTAGTTGCATGTGAATTACAGTGTATTAATGGTATTATAAGAAAAACTAAACCAGTTTTTGTGTTTTGGTGAGTTCCTATACATTAAGTCAACGATTTGAAATTATATCTTACAAGACAATGAACTTCTATTCTACTCTATTCTAAAGCTCTTTGATTAAACTGCACAGCCACTGCAGACGCCATTTTGAATGCTGTGTCCCCATCTAACTGAACTTCATGAAACTATAAGGGCTAAAGTGGGAATGTTCCACGATGTCTCACAATAAATTCCCCATTTTTCAACTGAAATTGCCAGCAAAAAAGTGTGTTTTATTACTTATTGAATGCACCTTGCATTATATTTGTATTTTTAAATATATCACTTATTTTCGAGAATGTGATCATTAATAAAGGAAGTGAGACATATTTTCTGCTGGTTTTTACTGTCTTTTGAATTAACAATATAGGTGTCTGGTGTGAAGCTTTGTTCTGTGAAGCCTCTTTGTGATATTCATCTATAATGTGCGGTTTATATCCATTTCTTGGAGCTATGGTTTCTTTATATTGATTTCTTTATGGTGTGGAATTTTATGTAGGATATTCATCGTGGATCTAAGATTCGCCATATGATGTTGGTTAGGATGGCGAGATGAGTTGTTGATGATATAGGTGGCTGTATGTTTTCTGTAAATTTGAGAATGATGTTAATAGTTTTTAAGGAGATCTTTAAGCCTGAGAAATTGATGCTATTACTGATCTCATGCTCAACAGTGAATTTTATGTTTTCATACATGCTGCTAATGTGTCAGTTTCCTCAGTGGTACCATCAAAAAGAATAATTTATCATCTAAACACTATTTATAGTAGATAATTTCGCTGCTGATGTGACTGTCAGCTTTGAGAAAAGTTTACTCTAAGTAGTTTATCTAAGTATCTGTTGCCTTCCCAGGTAAGCATTTCCTATTGACCGCACATCCCTCTGTTTGCATATTTTGTTATTAACAATATTTCACCCCAAGGGGGAATAAAGAGCCAAAAGCTCATGTTGACTTAAAAAAATGTGTATATAGGAATGAATAGCCATCTGATGATGAACCTGTTGGTTCGAAACCAATAACAGAGCTATTTGTGTAAATAAACAGCATTATCAGTGATTGCTTGGTGCTGTTTTCTTCTTTGCAAGAATCAACCTCTACTTTTGACGCAGCCACGGCCTCTAAATGTCAGTTTTTAACAAAATAGCATTTTGGGGCAGTGTTTACAAAGAGCAACACAAATTAGGTTGGCAGGCGATTTGATTACGCAGTAGGACATGGAAACCTGTACTAAATCACATAAAAATACAACCTTCTGTGGAGTGATCAAGCCATGTGTTTGAATATAGTCTCTGAGTGTGGTATATCGTTGGCCTGCGGTTCTACTATAGGTGGCACCACCAGCTCAGTCTTAGGAGTCGCAACAGTTGTGAGTGGTGGATGCACCATGTGCAGAACAGAGGCCTATGTAGGATGATGATTTGCAGCATTGGCATCAGTTTTTTCAGAGCAAATCAGCACCAGCGTTCTCCTGAACATAGTGAACAGATGGATCGCCGAAATATCGAGTCATGTTAAGTTTAGGATCTGGCAACAAACTTATGGAGATTATCAAGTGGAGAACGCCACAGAAAATTAGGGCCAGATGGAGGTCCTTTTCTAGCGCCCAGAAGAGAACAAAAAAAAAAAGGAAAGCAAAACTGGTTTCCTAAACAGAAATGGATGAAATTAAAAGATCTTGAACCTAGGATCTCCATAAGAAGACTGTCTCATAGTGAAGGAGGTATACAGACTCTTACCACCTCCAAGAAAGGGAACAAGAGAACGAGGCAGGAATCTAGTACTCCCACTTCTCAGGATTATCAGATGCAGAAAAAGCCACATCAAGAAATAGTGAAACAGACCCAAAGTGCAGCAGTCTCGATTTTTAGGGTGACAGTTATCCAACATGAATATCCATTGGTCAACATCACATCACAGCAGGAGGAGCTAGTTCAGATGGCTCTTTGAGAAGATTGGGTCTAGGTGGGAGGGTTACAAATCTAGGCCACAAATTCAGGAGGTTCTGTCTTGACCAAAATGCTCTAATCTTTGTCTGTGATGGAATGGGACTGGAACCTTGGGTTGGAGCCAAAAATATCCCTGTCAGAGGAGGTGAAGCTGCGAGTCAAGACAGTAGCTAAAGTGTTCAGGCAGAAACATATTAATTTCTGTACCAAAACTTCTTAAGGATGTTCCTCCAAAGACTCTGTTAGCGAAACAATGATTACATAATCAGAAAGTCTCGATGGAAGACTGGAGCGTAGTTAACCATAAGGCTGTATCTGATAGCCCAACCCTTGCACAGGAAGTCAGTAAAGGATCCCTGAGGGAAATGTGAGAACAAGACATGAGACAGTACTTCTGATTCTCACAGTTTACTGTGTGGATAATTAAGGATATTAGAAGAGAACATGCCAGTATGTTGTCAACTCGGAACCCACGGAACAGTAAGGGGCCAACTACGTCCTTAAGTCGTCTTCTGAGAAGCTGGGAAGTGGACATGGCCCTAATCCAGGAAATGTTTTAACTAATGGGGCTGCATCAGGGCTCAGAGGAACTGGAGGTAAGTTGATTTACGCTAGAAATCCAAAAAATTCCAAAACACGCATTTATGTAAAGAACTGAATTTCATTCATACCGATGGCAGACTTTCATTACTGGAAAGAAAGAGTGTGGCGTAGGGAGAATGAAGAAATGTTATTGACCTCAGCTTACCTTCCTCATGACAACATGTTTCTTCTTCACAGGAACTGAAGATATTGGTAGACAGCTGCCCACAGCTGAATGAACAGCTGTTGGCTGGTTGTGATATCAATACTCACAATCTAGTTACAGGAAGCAACGATACTATTAGGAGAGGTGAGTACCTACTCGAATACCTATTCATCAGCAACTCAGAGATCTTGAATAGGGGTTGGGAACCTACCTTCAAGAATAAAAGAAGAGAAGTAATTGACATAACTTCTGCACCCATCTTAATGGGTAATTACGTCTAATAATGGCATTTGGCGATGAAGCCCTCCTTATCTGTCCTCATGTACATTAATTTTGAGGTTGAACTCGGTGCTAAACAGAACATGGCCTGCAGGGATCCTAGTAAAACAGATGGAGACTCAAATAGTAAGGACCTAAACTCATGCTTACCAGAAGTCGAAAGTTCGATAATGAATCCAGTGGACTTCAAGTAAATGGCAGATGAAACTGTCATTATGAACTTATAATTAGAAAACTGCTTAAACAGCAAGAAATGCACAAACAGTAATGTACCTTGGTGGAATAATAACCTGAAATTGCAAAGGAAGCAAGTAAGAAGTCCGTTCAAATTCGCAAGATGGAAAGCACAATGGGCAAAATATCAGGAGGCACTTCACAAATACAGTCTTGCTATCAAGCAAACCAAATCCTGGAAGTTATTCTGTGAGCAACTGGAAGGTACAGTTACTAGGGCCAAACTTCATAAAATCTTCACAACAATATCAACTAATCTGGGAAACACTCTAAGGAAGGAGGATCGTCGGTGTGTGAGGCTATCCTATGAGTGCTGGATGTGCTCCTCATGAGTAACTTCCCTCAGTGCACTCTAGCAGACCAATATTCAGTCCCTGGGAGGTACAGAAAAATCAAGCAAAAATCACATGACGAACCTGAACTTATTTGGAAGCTGGAAAAAACTCTACACTCTCAGGAAATTGCTCTCCACATCTCCCTGGTATTGGGGCGCCTTTAGCAATATGACTTTCGAGTCCATGGCTAGAGCAGCAGAAGAGCATTTCATTTGAATTGAATCACCATGTGCAGGTGAATTAAGACCAAGCTGAGTAGATGAAAGGCAGAAGCCATCATGACAAAAGAGAAAATGGTGACCAACAACACCACAGGGTTCCACAATGAGTGTTTTATCCCCACTACTGTGGAGGCTAGTAAGGAATGAACACATCAGAGAATTAAACATTAGAGGTTACTTCTGCTGAGTTACAGTAATTCTTGGCAAATTTGCAAGTATTGTCAGTACAACAGGACAATGCACTCTGAACAGGAAACAGGATCTAGGGGTTAGTGGCAGGAATACTGTTGTAGTATCATTAACAAAGAAGCATTTCCAGGACAAGTACTGTAATATTAAGCTCTTCAACGAAACTCTAGCAGTAGAGGGGATAGTGCAAATCTGGGGTTAACCCTGAATGTGAAACTATCGTGAACTCCTCACACAAAGAACATATGTCCCAAGGCAAAAGGTGCGCAGTGCTGATGGTACTGTTACCGACAACTGTGGCGCTAAAGCGGAGTTATTGAACGCAGTTTTCCGAAATTCCTTCACCAGGGAAGACGAATGGAATATTCCAGAATTTGAAACACGAACAGCTGCTAGCATAAGTTTCTTAGAAGAAGATACCTTAGGGGTTGCGAAGCAACTCAAAATGCTTGATAGGGACAAGTCTTCAGGTCCAGATTGTATACCGATTAGGTTCCTTTCAGATTACGCTGATACAATAGCTCCGTACTTAACAATCATATACAACCGCTCGCTCACCGATAGATCTGTACCTACAGATTGGAAAATTGCACAGGTAGCACCAGTCTTTAAGAAGGGTAGTAGGAGTAATCCATCGAACTACAGACCTATATCATTGACGTCGGTTTGCAGTAGGGTTCTGGAGCATATACTGTATTCAAACATCATGAATCACCTCGAAGGGAACGATCTATTGATACGTAATCAGCATGGCTTCAGAAAACATCGCTCTTGTGCAACACAGGTAGCTCTTTACTCGCACTAAGTAATGGCTGCTATCGACAGGGGATCTCAAGTTGATTCTGTATTTCTAGATTTCTGGAAAGCTTTTGACACTGTTCCTCACAAGCGACTTCTAATCAAGCTGTGGGCCTATGGGATTCATCTCAGTTGTGCGACTGGATTCGTGATTTCCTGTCAGGAAGGTCGCAGTTCGTAGTAATAGATGGCAAATCATTGAGTAAAACTGAAGTGATATCAGGTGTTCCCCAGGGAAGCATCCTGGGACCTCTGCTGTTCCTGATCTATATAAATGACCTGGGTGAAAATCTGAGCACTTCTCTTAGGTTGTTCGCAGATGATGCTGTAATTTACCGTCTAGTAAGGTCATCCGAAGACCAGTATGAGTTGCAAACCGATTTAGAAAAGATTGCTGTATGGTGTGGCAGGTGGCAGTTGACGCTAAATAACGAAAAGTGTGAGGTGATCCACATGAGTTCCAAAAGAAATCCGTTGGAATTCGGTTACTCGATAAATAGCACAATTCTCAACGTTGTCAATTCAACTAAGTACCTGGATGTACAAATTACGAACAACTTCATTTGGAAAGACCACATAGATAATATTGTGGGGAAGGCGAGCCAAAGATTGCGTTTCATTGGCAGGACACTTAGAAGATGCAACAAGTCCACTAAAGAGACAGCTTACACTACACTATCTCGTCCTCTGTTAGAATGTTGCTGTGCAATGTGGGATCCTTACCAGGTGGGATTGACAGAGCACATCGAAAGGGTGCAAAAAAGGGCAGCTCGTTTTGTATTATCACAATAGGGGAGAGAGTGTGGCAGATATGATACACGAGTTGGGATGGAAGTCATTAAAGCAAAAGACGTTTTTTGTCGCAGCGAGATCTATTTACAAAATTTCAGTCACCAACTTTCTCTTCCAAATGCGAAAATATTTTGTTGAGCCCAACCTATATAGGTAGGAATGATCAGCAAAATAAAATAAGAGAAATCAGAGCTCGAGCAGAAAGGTTTAGGTGTTCGTTTCTCCCGCGCGCTGTTCGGGAGTGGAATGGTAGAGAGATAGTATGATTGTGGTTCGATGAACCCTCTGCCAAGCACTTAAATGTGAATTGCAGAGTAATCATGTAGATGTAGATGTGCACTGGAAGCGCTGCTAGTGTAAACTAACGTTGCAGCCCAGGGAGTATGAGCTGAATGTACACGTCTCTAATAATACCTATGCTAATTTATGTGGCAACAGTATGGTGCAATAAAGTAGAGCAGAAGGTCGCTACTAAGGAGCTTGAGAAATTGCAAAAACTGGCCTGCTTAGTCATGATAGGTGGAATTAAAAGGCACCCACTGCTGAGATGCAGACCATGCTGGACATGCCCCTATTAATCTTTGGGTTACAATGGAGGCAGCGATAGAGTAACCCAGCTTAAAAACTGAAAATCTTTAGTATATTATGACACGACGGAGCAGTGTTGTAATCAAAACGACACAGCTGGATCACTAGACAGTGTTTAGAGTATTGGACTAAGATCCAAAAACATAATTATCGCAAGCTGATGAAGCCAAAGCCATGCTTTAAGAGAAGTTCTGAAATCCTAGGATTGAACACGAGACATATTAAAATCATGGTCCTAGTGCCAGTGACTGGCCATGGGAAGTTTAAGAAACATTTGCACATGACATATAGAGAAAGAAGCCCCTTTGTGTAGACTACATGGCTAGGAGGTTGAAACCATATCACATTTAATCTTCAGACACAGAGCTTTGGAGCTCAAAAGACAAAAAAGATGTTGGTCATTAATTCCTGAAGAAACTGTGACTAATAAGGAACCAGTAAAAGGTCTCCATTACTCTTTGAGATAGTGGCTGGTCTTTCTAGAATCACAGGGAGAGAAGCTATCGCCAATACTAGACCACTATTGTCTTATCTCCCTGTACAATTCATATCCTAATCAAATTAACTTGTTAAACAATGTTCAGAAAGCGTACATACAACCTTCCCACCTTATCCATAGTATTTTTTTTCTTTCTGTGTATCAAGTAACGTCTGTAGAGCTGACTTCTTCAATCTTAAGGAACAGTTATTTAATGAGAATTGTTTTATCAATTTATGTTCTTATTTATGGACAGTGACAGCGTTTCTTCATCTAGGTACTGTGATACATAATCAATTTTTCATTTTAAGATATCTGACCTTCTTTGTTGAAGAACACTAATGAAAGAAAAAAATATCTAAATCCTCAGGGAATATGGTTAATATGTCACTTAAACAAAGTAAACAATACAATAAAGACAAATTATAATAACTGTAATTAGTTGCCTCTTTATCTCTATCACTATATTACTTACTCTTAACATTCCAAAAACATTTTTAGTACCACATATTTCGATAAATGAACTCTCTAGACAAATGGAGCATATATTTGTGACAATTTTTGTTTACGTGCTACAGTTTTTCTGATCAAATGTGATTTATGTACAACTCTGACTCATAGTTTAAGCACATCTCATATTTGCACAAATTTCTATTCCACACAGTACTATCTACCTGTGAGGATGAGATGCACACAGACTGATCATTGCATCTGAACCTGCGTTATTCTCGCCGTGCTCACCATTGTTTCTGATTACTGCTGACGTTACTTTACTTCACTACAATACGTGTTTCTATTTAGGGTCTTGGTATGTGCTCCTCCATTAAAATCATTCTTTCTTCTAGTTTTATAATTGTCAACTAGCTGTTTAAAAGTGGGAAAGAAGTAAGAACGATTTCGCACAATGCAATAAGTACGATTATTTTTAGGTATGAATTAAATGTCTCATCTAGTGTGTTCTTGGTAACTGGTCGATGAAATATTGACAAAATTAAGGCCAATTGCTAATGACCGTCACATCACATCATGTACCATCCCATCAAAACACTGTACAATGCATGTCAAATAGCAGCATCCACACTGGCTGTCCTGTCCCATCACGTCACGTCACTAAACCGTCAAGATTTCTCGGGAAGGAAGTTTTGCCAGCTGATGGCATATGTCTGTTTTTGATAACGTGATCCCATGTTTATTTCCTTTCGATACTGGGTCAGGATCAGATCTTTGTTGTGGTTTTCGTTGTTAATATCAGTTGATTTTTGCTCCTTATGCGTTATAAATTGTTTTGTTTCGTTATCCCATTTGTTGAACTATATAATAAATGAAGAAAGATTAATTGGACCAGTGAGGCAGCAGTCTGAATTGTACAACATGAGTGTACTAAATTACGTGCCATCTACTACTTTTGGGAAGTAGATTGTTATGCATACCAGTACAGTATTTAATATCTTATAGTAAAATGCATTGCAACATGGCTCCAACTTAAAGTGAAAAAAGTCCTATGGGTAGAATCATATTGACTAGTAGATGGAATTTCTTTTTTAGTCATTTGTACCGTTTCACAAAGAAATGGATTGAAACTGTTAGCCAATGTGGGTTGTTTCTTTAAATGTGTTTGTTGCAGGCTTATTTATTGTTAAGTAATTCCCTGGATTGTATGTGAAACAGCTTAGCTAGTGTCAGTGGTCAACAATATTTACATGGTCCACCGCCTAACCCCAAGACAACTAAGGCACTTGAACTATTAAAAGCCAAATGCAAGACGGAAAGGTAACCTACAAATCTCGAAGGTAAAGGTATTCAGGGATGTATGACTACTGCACAAAAATTTGCAGTAGACAAGCAGTTCAACCTCAAACCAATTTTTCGCAGGATGTGATGGCTACTCGTAACACAGTGCAACTTTTAGTAACTCTGGGTCCAGTTTGACGTAAAAAATGAAAAAAACTTATGCTTGAACTTCCTAAAATATAAAATTAAGATTACTCTTTCTCGAGTTCGTTGTTGAATGTGTGAAGTTCCCTTCTCTACCACTTAATGGTATTTTTTGGACCCATACTTTTTGTGTTGTTTTGCACTTCTGTCTTCCTTCTCTAATACAGAAGCTATCCCTGCAAGCTGCCAACAATTTGAATCGAACAAACGTCAATTTCGTACATATGTGGACTCTAACACCCACGTACATGAGCTACCACATTGTGTATGTGCACTTTGGGCGTAAAAACAGTTGACAACAATCTTTCAAAGATCGTCATTGCCGAGAAAACAATAAAAAAACAGTTGAGGACAGCCTTGCAAGTTGAGATCAAGTGACTTGAATTGATTAGAAGTGCCGTGACGTGACCGACCATAGAAAAATCTATGATCTACGTGACGGACAGTGTGAATACATCTTTTGACGGTACTGTGACATACGTCCAGTGTCAATTGGCCTTTAACTGTGATATCTGGTTAATATTTATTTTATTTGTTCATACATCTGTAGACACATTTCGTTGTACTATGTTGTTATTATACCTAGATATACATAATAAATTCATAAAACATGCATGTATACTGCTACGAGCAGTCAACATTCGAACTTTATAGATAGTAAATCATGGAACTGTAAACACTGTGAAGAGCAAAAAAGTGTTAAACTGCGTGCGAAAACTTGCGATATCTCTACTGCCACACACATCGACCTATATAAACATACACCTCTATGCCCATACAGCTGATACCAAAGATAGTAACACTAAGCTACTGCAGGTAGTATCGTTGCACAGGTTCTAGCAGAAATAACAGTAGGTGAAATAATACAATGATTTTAGCTTTCTGACTTATATTGTTTTTCCATGTGTTATTTGTAAATTTGAAATATCAGAAATTGGTTTTCCTTAGTAATGGGTGGAGATCATGGACATGGGCACGGACATGGAAAACCATATGAAGTACCGGATTGGCGAATATACAAGGTAGAAGATTGTCCTCAGTTGTTAGCTGTCCAAAAGGCTCTGGCACAGAAGGGACTTAAGGATCCCTGGCTCAGGTAATGCATACGGTATATTTTTTAAATGAAAATGTTCGATGAAAATAACCGAGCATAATATTCACGTATTTGGTGTAGACAAACTCACACTGCAGGCGACGAAAATATCGTTTTGTGAAGTGAAATGTATCCTTTTTTTTCTTGTAGTTGCTGGAGTCTTCCCTCCATAGGTGATAAAAGCATTTGTAAATTGAAATATTTACACTGTTTTAATAATTTCACAGCTTGTTATAATGGCTGTGATTGTATCTATAGAAAAAAATTAATAGGCTACTGTATCAGTTACGAAACGACGCTATTACGGTATATGTTTGACGTGTGAATGCTCCACTGTTGCTCGAACTTGTCTCTCTCTAACTTTTTTAAAAATACCCAATGCTCTAATTAGTCAGTTTGCCCATTTAATCACTCTCTCCCGTTTTTCAGTACAGCAGGTGGTGCAGTGGTATGGCACTGGCCTCTTTGTTTTTAGATGATGGCAGTTAAAAATCCCTGTCCAGGTATTTTAATTTAGATTTCTCATGATTTTTTTCCCCACATTGCTTAAGGCGAATGCTGGAAAGGTTCCATTGAATAGGCAGGGATTATTTCCTCTTGAATCCTTTAGAGGTGAAGCAATCCACCTCTAATGACTTCATTACTGATGGGACATTAAACTGTAATATTTATTTCTTCCTTCATGTTTTAAGTTTTGCCAGTATTTTTTAATATTTTAGAAATTGAATACAATACTGTTTTCACTTCTATTTAGTGAAAATCGTTATCTGGAGAACTGGTGTGTTGCCAACTGTATAAAGCTTCAGATTTTTTTTTCGCTATGTTGCCACACACGTGGACATCTCATCCTAGCAATTTAAGACATAGGTCTGCCTCAGTATCCCAGTTTTCTTCAACACTTAACTTTGTATTGTGTGTGATCCACATATATAATGAATTTTGCAGTTCCAGAAGCTCCAAGTTTTAACTTCATTGGTAAAATTTTTTGTTATTCACTACACTTTTTAATTTTGCTAAACTTTTCGTCGTTTCTTCCTGTTTCATAGTGCACATATATTCATGCATGTTAGCAAGTTACTGATGTGTACATCATTTTCATGTTTTTAATGATTTATTTCATATTTACTCATGATCCACTCAATATTGCATGTTGGTTATGTACCTCATTCTAATTAGTCTACTGCACAATCTGCGTGCAGCAGCTTATTCAGTACCTTTGCCCAAAGTACACAAATACACTCTGAACACAAGGAGGCAAAATATACGTTGAAATTATTTTTGTCTTGCACTGTGACTGTCCAAATCACATTTCAGAAGAAATCGATTTCCATGATCTACAACGTAAACCTTTAAAGAGTAAATGTACTGGAAAGTTGAGTGGGAGAATTGAAAGATTCTTGGGGACCTGTGCGAGATGTTCAGTTTAGTTTCTTACGTTGCATGTGTATGATGATTGTGGAACTCACAGATGTACATTTTTTGTCATATTGGCCATTTACATAATTGATTTCTATTTTCATCTTAATGTAAAACAAATTTCAATAAGTAAATAAAATAGAAAGAAACTTCCACATGGGAAAAATATATTAAAAACAAAGATTCCAAGACTTACCAAGCGGGAAAGCGCCGGCAGACAGGCACATGAACAAAACACACAAACACACACACAGAATTACTAGCTTTCGCAACCGATGGTTGCTTCTTCAGGAAGGAGAGGGAAAGACGAAAGGATGTGGGTTTTAAGGGAGAGGGTCAGGAGTCATTCCAATCCCGGGAGCGGAAAGACTTTCCTTAGGGGAAAAAAAAGGACAGGTGTACACTCGCACACACACACACATACACAGTGTATGTGCGGATGGATATGTGTGTGTGTGCGCGAGTGTACACCTGTCCTTTTTTTCCCCTAAGGAAAGTCTTTCCGCTCCCGGGATTGGAATGACTCCTTACCCTCTCCCTTAAAACCCACATCCTTTCGTCTTTCCCTCTCCTTCCTGAAGAAGCAACCATCGGTTGCGAAAGCTAGTAATTCTGTGTGTGTGTTTTGTTCATGTGCCTGTCTGCCGGCGCTTTCCCGCTTGGTAAATTTCAATAAGTGTAACATAACTATATGCATGTTGTCCATGAAGATTTTCTTTATGGAGTAGGTGTTGTCAACCATAAGTGTCTGGACGGCGACATGATCCAGCTGCAAACCTGTGAAGAATATCAGAAGTGATTAAAGTTCATTTTTAAAAGTTTCGTTATGTGGCATCACCTTTTATTCATGGGGTAGGTTGTCAAGGCTTGGTTATGGATAGTGAGGGCTAAATTTGTTCCTAATATTATATTACGAGTCTTGTTACTATAGAGATTTCTTCCGGGTTGTATGGCCATGGCCAATGGAGCTCTTCTATCCCTGACATTATGTCCAAAGCTGCGTTGTATATCTTAGGAGGTGCTCCTGGTTGTACTAAGTCTTGCTGTCAGGGATAGAAGAGTTCCATGGACTACGGCCATACAACCCGGAAGAATTCTCGGCACCTGAAACATCTGGTCATGAAAGCCTTCATTGTATGGTTGTTACTATCATTTACAAATCATGCCTGATCCTTTGTACAAAAAGCCCGTGTACTGAATGGTGGTTGTTAGCATGCTTAATTCTTTAAATAGTTGCTTGGATGTAATTTGAGGAAGGATACCAGATACTATTGTCAGAGCATGTTTGTTTGACATGAATAATTTTTGCCTGTACATAGAATTGACCCAGAAACTTGGGATACACTGAACTTATAGATACTGAGTGCTTGCTTCATCCAATTGAATAATGACGCGGCATGTGATATCCTGCAAGATATCCTGATAGAAAGAGAATACAACACTGACAATGTTTCCTGTATATCTATAATAGTTTTTAAAATGTAGGCGTGGGTGAGACTGATGTTAGGTTGGAAGGTATGACACTTAAGTTAATGTGAAAATTATTCTGCATGGTGTCAATGAATGGAAGTGGGGAAGTCACTTTTGAGTCATCAAATCACTGAAAACAATAATTGCACATGGAACAATTCTTACTGAACTAAGGTGTTTGAGAATATCATGTGATTAAAAGTTCTGATGGTTTGCAGACCCAAGACTTTTGAACGGTCTGCTTTACATATTTTTCTTCTTTGTGCTGTTGCTTTTGAAACTGTATCTTGCTTGTACAGAACTGAGTTAGACCTAAAACCCAACCATACATTGTGGTACCACCCATTTGCCTTCATCAATGACTGTTTTGTTCTGTGATGTCATGGTGGCTTGGTGTATTTTAAATGATTCTGATTTGCAGAGGGGTTTTACAGTATGTGACGGTGTTTTCTAGTGTGGGATGTTTGATTCTAAATTGTTTTTGAATGATGGTAATAACTCGCTGGAGTCTTTTGTACCATTGGTAAGAATGATATCGGAAGTGTTTGCAGCAGTGTGTTAGTGTTATATTCATGTTGGCAGTTAAGGGAGCAGATTAGTTTTCAGATTCAGAGCCCCCTGCGGGTTCGGAGGCAAGAATAGGCCCGCGGTACTCCTCCCTGTCGTAAGAGGTGACTGAAAGGATTCTCGAACGTTTTGGCCTTATGTGATGGTCCCCTCTCGGGTTTGACCTCCATCTTTCTAAATTCTTCCAAAGAGTTAGCCAATTGGGGAATGGCGCCTTGAATGGTGCACTGTATCAGTCATGCATTGAGACCTTTAGCCGGCTTTCTCGTTGTTGCAATGCTGTCTCACTCGTTTTCCATCTCTTGGGCGAGGATACATCCTTGGATGCGATTAACCACGCTGCACTGTGCAGTGTTGCTTTTGCTGCGACGACGACCTTGGACATTTTTGCACCTAAGATCCAGCACGGTAGCCAGTCCGTTGTGGTGGGGCCGCCGTGTACCCTGTTGGTTGTAGCCTCCTGACAACACAGGGATCGCTCTACTGATGCGTGCGCCATTCACTCCTCATGTATGCCAAGGAGTAGATGCCCATCTCCTTGGGCATCAGGACTCCCAGCAATGGCCATCCTGCCAGATTGCACTTGCTGTGGCTGGGTGGCGCCCATGGGGAGGGCCCTTGGTCGGAGTAGGTGGCATCAGGGTGGATGACACGCAGTGAAGTGTGGCACATCATCTCTTGCTGGTGGCCAGCCACCAGCAGTCTCTAAGCATTCGAGGGCTCATTTTAAAGCTAACGTTTATGACCCCAAATCGTTCCCATCCCTGGCCGCAAATTGGGTGGAACGAAAGGCAATGAACGACAGTGACATGTATTCGCTCAGGTATCTCGTCTGTACCAGAGCTGATGGGAATCCTTTGTATCAGTGAAGCCTCAGTTCTTTGTAGAGCATTTAGAGGACAAGTTTGGGGAGGTGGGTCAGTTTTGATAAAAACGGCATCCTCCACCCAGTCACGTAAGTTACTTGCTTCTGACAAGTTGGGGATGTTAACGTTACCATCACACCAAGTAAGAGTTTAAATATGGTCCAGGGTATTATTTTCCATGGGGACCTACTTTTGCAGTCTGATGATGAGCTGTGCGCCAACTTAGAGCGTAGAGGTGTTCATTTCGTCCGGCGCGTTCATCGGGGTCCGAAGAACAATCGGGTTGCTACCGGTGCCTTCATCTTGGACTTCAAGGGTGATACATTACCGGAAAAGGTCAAGGTGATGGTCTACCATTGTGACGTCAAGCCCTATATCCCTCCCCCGATGCGATGCTTTAAGTGCTGGAAGTTCGGGCATATGTCTTCCCGCTGTACTTCCAGCCTCACACGTCGAGATTGTGGGTGCCCATCTCATCCTGATACTCCATGTGCCCTGCCTGTCAACTGTGGAGAGCCTCATTCACCTTGCTCGCCAGACTGCAGGATCTTACAGAAAGAACGCCAAATCATGGAACACAAGACCCTGGACTGACTGACCTACACTGAGGCTAAGCGGAAATTTGAACGGCTACATCCCGTGTGCATGTTATCTTATGCTTCCACTGTCACTCCTGCTCCAGCCCCATCATTTGCACCACATATAGTCAGCTCTCAGAGTCAGAGGACCTTACCTGCCTCCTTGTCGATGGGGGCCACTTCTCTCGCTGTTGCTCCATCACCACCTACCTCGAGAGCAGGTCCCCCTCAACCACCGGGGACACCAGTCCCCACTTCTAAGCTGGAGAAGCGTAAGTCTTCTTCAGCTTCTCTCTCTCGGAAGGGATCCCTTGGATCACTCCCTTCCTAGGTTCCAACCAGTTGCTGAAGAAGCCACAGGTCGCTGGTCATCAAGCTTCGCGATTGTCTTCGGTCCTGGAGACTGACTCCAATAAGCCCTCTCAGCAACAGCAACCAAAGGAGCAGTGAGAGAAAACGACATTGAATAGCCGTAAGAACAAGGCACCTGCGGTGGCACCTACTCCACCGCTACCTACAAGCTCTCCGTCTGAGGATGAGGTGGAGATTCTTGTGTCCGCTAAGGACCTTGATCTCACCGGTCCCTCAGACGCAATGGATAGCACTTGCACAGGTGCTCTATCAGAGGCAGCAGGTGACCCAGCGGCGTAAACTGCCTCTCCAGTCCCTTCATGCCTTTCTCAGCCATGACAATATCATTGTCCAGTGGAACTGCAGCGGTTTCTTCCACTATCTAGCTGAGCTCCGACAACTTACCAGCCTTCACCCTTTGCTCTACAAGAAACTTGGTTTCCAGAGATGTGAACCCCCGCCCCCCATGGTTATTGGCATTATTATAGGAACCAGGTTGCTTATGAAAGGGTATCAGGTGGAATCTGCATCTATGTTCTTCACTCCCTTCACAACGAGTCTGTCCCTCTGCAAACACCTTTAGAGGCTGTCGCTGTTTGGGTGTGGACGCCACAGGCTTTTACCGGGCAGTCTTTACCTTCCACCTGATGGTGATGTCCTGCAGCATGCCCTGGCTGCGCTGATAGTGCAACTGCCGGCGCCTTTCCTGTTACTTGGCGACTTCAACGCCCATAACCCTCTGTGGGGTGGGTCAGTGGCAACAGGTCGAGGCGCCACTATTGAGAGTGTATTGACACAGCTAGACCTTTTGATTTTAAATGATGGTGCCTCCACACATTTCAGTGTGGCATACACGTACTCCGCCAGCTTTCGATCTGCAGCCCTAGCCTCTTACCTTCTGTCCAATGGAGTGTGCATGACGAGCTGTGTGGTGGTGACCACTTTCCGATCTTTCTGTCCCTGCCACAGCGACACTCTTCTGGGCGCCCTTGCAGATGGGCTATGAATAAGGCTGACTGGGACCTGTTTTCCTCCCTGTTTCTAAAGAAGCCATTGATACGGTGGTTCACTCGGTCACCACCAGCATCGTTACTGCCACAGAATCTGTCATTCCCAGTTCTTCTGGCTCCCCTCGACGGAGGACTGTGCCTTGGTGGTTGCCTGCGATCGCTGAAGCGATTAAAGATCGCCAGTGGGCATTCCAGCGTCGCAAGCGACATCCCTCCATAGAACTTCTCATCGTCTTCAAACGGCTGCGTGTGCAGGCCCGCTGCCTTATCCTCCAAGTGGGAGTGCTGGGAGCAGTGTGTGTCCACCATTGACCTCCATGTCTCTCCATCGCAGGTCTGGGCCAAGATTAGATGCCTCTATGACTATCGGACCCCTGTCAGCGTCCCTGCGCTCTCACTGAATGGAGCAGTTTGTACTAACTCGGACGTAATTGCTCTGAGTTCTGCTTCTGTGATTTACCCATTGGCCTTCTGCTCCATTAAAGAGCGGATTGAATGTCGGAGTCTTTCATTTTGCACCCACCATCCTGACTCCTACAATGTTCCCTTCAGTGAGTGGGAATTTCACAGTGCCCTAGCCACTTGCCCTGACATCGCTCCTGGGATGGATCGCATCCACTGTCAGATGCTGAAACACCTTTCAGTGGACTGCCAGTGATGCCTCCTCGACCTGTACAATCGTATTTGGGTCGAGGGTGAGTTTCCGTCACAATGGCGGGAAAGCATTGTCATCCCCGTTTTGAAACCTGGCAAGAACCCTTTGGAGGTGGACAGCTACCACCCCATTTGCCTCACCAATGTTCTTTGCAAGTTGCTTGAACGGATGGTGAGCCGGCAGTTGAGTTGGGTACTCGAGTCTTGGGGCCTTCTGGCTCCGTCTCAAGGTGGGTTCTGTAAAGGCCGCTCTGCCTCCTACAATCTGGTGAGCCGTGAGTCAGCCATCCGTACAGCCTTTGCCTGCCGTCAGCACCTGTTCGCTGTCTTTTTCGACATGCGGGAGGCGTATGATACGACATGGTGTCATCACATCCTCTCTACACTTCATGGTTGGGGTCTTCAGGGTCCACTGCCGATTTTCATCCAAAATGAAAATGAAAATGTTGACTGCCTTGTGAAAGAGGCCTCCAGTAAACCATCTCTGGAGATTGGCCTCCCGGTGACTGATTTGCAGGCAATCTTACGCTACAAAATTTTTGATTTATGGGACACTGAATGGCGCAACCTGTCTATGCCAAACAAACTCCGTCCTATCAAGGAGACGACGACTGTGTGGCGGTCACCCATGCGGGTCTCTCGCAAGGAGTCTGTTGTCCTCTGCCGGCTGCGCATTGGGCACACTTGGCTGATGCACGGCCACTTATTGTGCCGTGAGAGCCACCTTCTATGTCGCTGTGGCTAGTTTTGTCTGTGGTCCACATTTTGTTGGAGTGGCGCCTTTTAACTGTGCTCAGGTAGACGTTAGCGCTGCCTGATACGCTCCCTGCCCTTTTAACAGATGACTCTGCCATGGCGGACTTAGATTTGCATTTTATTTGGGCAGGGGGCTTTTATCACATGATCTAAGTGTTTGTCTATATTTTGTGTCGTGTCTGGCCTTTGGCCTACGGTTTTAGTCTGAATTTTTAATGTGTTTCTCGGTGGTTGGCTTTTCTTTTCTCTCTCTCACTCTCTCTCTCTCTCTCTCTCTCTCTCTCTCTCTCTCTCTCTCTCTCTCTCTCTCTCTTTTTCGGCCAACCGCTGTCACACACTGTGTGATTTTAATATGTTTTGTTAGGTCTTTGTCTCAGTTTCTCTTGTCCTGTGTCGTCTGTCATCTTTTCCTTGTTCGCTTTTATTCTCTGTGGGTGTTTTTAAGTTTTGGAAAAAGGAAACGATGACCGTAGCAGTCTGGTCCCTTTACTCCCCTCAAACCAACCAACCAATCAGATTCGGAATTATTGGCATGGCATATTGTTAGTGATCATAGGTTTAAATTTTATTTAATTTATTTTTATTGGTGTACAACAAATAATTTCACAAGTATGTTGCTGTGTGCCACAAAGGGGGATGACATGCTGACCACAATTAAATTCATACATTAGTTCAGTCTAATTGGTGAGAATGTGAAGTGTCATGTTGGCAGAAGATGTATGGGACTCACCATGTTTGCTGCGTCTTGGTCCGTGGGTAAGTGGGGTCAGTGTATGGCATTCAATCTGGAGGGGTTCCCGGTTTGAGTGACCATTTAACAGATTGTGTTGTTATTTTTGCTATCGGTAGTCAATTGAGTTTTGTGTTCAAGAGAAGGGCGTTGATGACCAAACTGTGTTGAAACAGGTAGCATTTATGGTTTCTCTCTTGTTTTGTTTTTTGTGCATATGGGTGTAGGTATGTCAGTTGCATTTGCTGGTAAATTTTTACATTCTTTCTTCTTTAGTATGCAGGTTGTTAATGCAATTTATGAATTTTTTAAAAGGTGTGTTGTCAGTTGTAGGTAAATATGCTGGATTTTGGGTGATAGGTATTGTGGAGTTAGTACCTTAATTGGTACTAATTACTAATGCTGTGTCCAGACATTGTGTGTTTGTTTTTCCTAGTAATTCTCATTAACCTACATTTTTCTACTTTTTGAGGCAGCTGCCATTCTCCACACCAACTATTTGTGTCTGTCATCTTGTCAGCCCCATCCCATGAACCATGGACCTTGCTGTTGGTGGGGAGGCTTGCGTGCTTTAGCAATACAGATAGCGGTACCGTAGGTGCAACCACAATGGAGGGGTCTGTTGAGAGGCCAGACAAACATGTGGTTCCTGGAGAGGGGCAGCAGCCTTCTCAGTAGTTGCAGGGGCAACAGTCTGGATGATTGATCAGGCCTTATAACATCAACCAAAGTGGCCTTGCTGTGCTGGTACTGCGAACGGCTGAAAGCGAGGGGCAACTACAGCCTACTTCTTCCCGAGGGCATGCAACTATACTGTATGGTCAAATGAGGATGGCATCCTCTTGGGTAAAATAGTCCTCCATTCAGATCTCCAGGTGGGGACTACTCAGTAGGATGTCATTATCAGGAGAAATAAAACTGGCATTCTACAGATCGGAACATGGAATGTCAGAGCCCTTAATTAGGCTGGTAGGTTAGAAAATTTAAAAAGGGAAATGGCTAGGTTACAGTTAGATATAGTGGGAATTAGTGAAGTTCGGTGGCAGGAGGAACAAGATTTCTGGTCAGGTAAATACAGTGTTATAAATACAAAATCAAATAGGGGTAATGCAGGAGTAGGTTTAATAATGAATAAAAAAAATTAGGAACAAAGTTGACAGGTTGAATTCTGCACATAGCATAACCTAATCATAGCTAACACTTGCTTTAACAACCCTGAAAGAATTTTGTATATGTGTAAGAGGCTTGTAGACATAGATAGATTATATAATGATAAGCCAGAGATTCAGGAACCAGGTTTTAAATTGTAAGGCATTTCCAGGGGTATATGTGTAAGAGGCTTGTAGACATAGATAGATTATATAATGATAAGCCAGAGATTCAGGAACCAGGTTTTAAATTGTAAGGCATTTCCAGGGGCAGATGTGGACTCTTGATGACAATTTGTTAGTTATGAACTGTAGATTAAAACTGAAGAAATTGCAAAAAGGCTGGAATTTAAGGATATCAGCCCTGGATAAACTTAAAGAACTAGAGGTTGTAGAGTGTTTCAGAGAGAGCATTAGGGTATGATTGACAAGAACATGGGAAAGAAATACAGTAGAAGAAGAATGGGTAGCTTTGAGCGATGAAAGGCAGTAGAGGATAAAGTAGGTGAAAAGGTGAGGCTAGTAGAAATCCTTGGGTAACAGAAGAGATATTGAATTTAATTGATGAAAGGAGAAAATATAAAAATACAATAAATGAAGCAGGTGAAAAGGAATACAAACGTCTCAAAAATTAGATCAACAGGAAGTGCAAAATGGCTAAGGAGGGGTGACTAGAGGACAGATGGATGTATAGGCATATACCACTCGGGGTATGATAGATACTGTTCACAGGAAAATTAAAGAGACCTTTGGAGAAAAGAGAACGACTTGTATGAATATCAGGAGCTCAGATGGAAACCCAGTTCTAAGCAAAGAAGGGAAAACAGAAAGGTGGAAGGAGTATGTAGAGGGTCTATACAAGGGCGATGTACTTGAGGGCAGCATTATGGAAATGGAAGAGGACGTAGATGAAGATAAGATGAGACTGATAAAATACTAGGTGAGGAATTTGACAGAGCACTGAAAGACTTAAGTCGAAACAAGGCCCCAAGTGTACACAACATTCTGTTAGAACTACTGACAGCTGTGACAGAGCCAGCAAGGACAAAACTCTTTGATCTGGTGAGCAAGATGTAGGAGGCAGGTGAAATACCTGCAGACTTAAAGAGGAATAGAGTAATTCCAATTCCAAAGAAAACATGTGCTGACAGTTGTGGAAATTACCAAACTCGCAGTTTAATGAGTCATGAATGCAAAATACTAACATAAATCCTTTGCAGAAGAATTGAAAACCTGTTAGAAGCCAACCTCAGGGAAGATCAGTTTGTATTCCAGAGAAATGTAGGAACACGGAAGGCAACATTGTCCCTACGACTTGTCTTAGAAGATAGGTTAGGAAAAGCATTTGTAGACTTACAATAGAAAGATTTTGACAATATTGACTGGAATACTCTCTTTCAAATTCTGGAGGTGGTAGGGGTAAAATAGGAGAAGCAAAAGGCCGTTTACAATTTGTACAGATACCAGATGGCAGCTATGAAAGTCGGGGGCATGGAAAGGTAGCAGTGGTTGAGAAGGGAGTGAGACAGGGTTGTAGCTTATCCCCAATGTTACTCAATCTGTGTATTGAGCAGACAGTAAAGGAAACAAAAGAAAAATGTTGTGTAGGAATTAAAATCCATAGAGAAGAAATAAAAACTTTGAGGTTTACCAGTGACATTGTAATTTTGTCAGAGGCAGCAGAGGTCTTGGAAGAGCAATTGAATGGAATGGACAGAAGATGAACAACAAAAGCAAAACGAGGATAATGGAATGTAGTCGAATTAAGTCGAGTGATGCTGAGGGAATTAGATTAGGAAATGAGACACAAAGTAGTAAAGGAGTTTTGCTATTTGGGGAGCAAAATAACTGATGATGGTCGAAGTAGAGAGGATATGGCAGGAAAACCCTTTCTGAAGAAGAGAAATTTGTTGACGTCTAGTATAGATTGAAGAGTCAGGAAGTCCCTTCTGAAAGTATTTTTATGGAGTGTAACCATGTGTCGAAGTGAAGCATGGATAATAAACAGTTTAGACAACAAGAGAATAGAAATTTTGAAATGTGGTGGTACAGAAGAATGCTGAAGATTAGATGGGTAGATCATGTAACTAATGAGGAGGTACTGAATTGAATTGGGGAGAAGAGAAAGCTGTTGTACAACCTGACTAAAAGAAGGGATCAGTTAGTAGAACACATTCTGAGGCATCAAGGAGTCACCAGTTTAGTACTGCAGGGAAATGGGGGGGGGGGGGGGGTACAAATCTTAGAGGGAGGCTAGGACAGTAAGCAGATTCAGAAGGATGTATGTTGCAGTAGTTCTCAGAGACGAAGAGGCATGCAGGGGGTGGAGTAGCATGGGGAGCTGCATCAAACCTGTTTTTGGACTGAAGATGATGACAACAGCAGCATTTAAACTGCATATTTGCAGAATAAGCAAGTATGAATACAAAATCCACATAGTACGGCGTGGTGGCCTCAGAAACTGTGGAACACAGTTTCATTGCTTCAGTGCATTAAAGATCTCTCAAACAGCTCTCTTGTTTTGTTGTGCTTCAGTGCCTGAAAGGGCGATACCGATATATAAAAATTCCACTTCCCCAGTGGTGGATTCCATGTAACAGAAAGTGAAGATGTACTAAATAAATCAATTAACTTGTCTTTGGTTCAACAAAATAGATTCATTTAGTGGCAAAATGTGCTGAACTGAGCTTCATTAGTTAATCGATGTGCGCCCCCCCCCCTTCTCTCTCTCTCTCTCTCTCTCTCTTTTTTTTTTTTTTTTTTTTTTTTTTTTTTTTTTTTTTTTTTTTCCCCAAGCTGGACCAAATGGAATTTTACACACAGTTTTTCATTTAGTGTATGACTATTAATGTCTATTTCTGTTTGTAGCAGGTCATTTTTGCTTTTATAAAATCACAAAATATTTGCCCTTATTAGGTTAAGACAACCTGTTCACTATGGACCAGTTGTAGGCCTGTGCAGCTGTCTACTGAGCTGTGTTGGTAAGGTTGAAGATTGACGTTTGATAAGTACATTTTTCTCATCAACAAACTTTAGCCATAGTTCACTCTGAGGTGATACGGTAAGACAAGATATGTGGTGCAACTTGGGGTATGATGCAGAACCAACCTGCATTGGCCATGTCAATAGGAATGTAGTTCAAGCAGCTCAACTGGTTCGCACTGGGGCAGCAGCCAACATATGTCTCAGTATCGCCCATAGCGATATAGAATGCTGACCATCCCATGCAACTTGTCTTAAGATGCATGACCAGGGAAATTCATGTCATCTGATGTGCCTAGAAAGCATTTGTTTTATGTATACGAAGCAAAGCTACACCCATCTCTGTAGTTACTTTCTCAATAAAACTTTTGCATAAAAAATTAAATACCACTGTCTCGGTATATCAGTGCATTCCCCACCACGCAGTACTTCACATTCATTTTTGAGGAAACTATTCAATAAATAATAATTTATTTATCCAAGTCTTATTGTCTGACATCATGGCTTTGTAATGAACTGGTTTTCTTCTCGTTATTACCAATAGTTACTGTCATTTCTCAGATAAGTAAATCACTAGGCATATTTTGGAAAGCTTGCAATGAAGTATGTAGTCATGGGGCAGTTTGTTTGATGGCTTTTAGGTCATGGCTGCATATGAACTATAGCTAATATATCAAAATTGTTTTTCCATTATTTGGAAAGTATGAGAAAGAGATATATATTTGAGGTTTTCTATGATAAGGTTGGTAGCTAGATGCCAAAAGCAATGTTATTGGCACCAGCATAAGTTCTCCTGTTTCCCCTTCTCATATGCTGTGATAGAAGCTGAAGTGGGATATGAAAAACTTACCGAAATGAAGAAACTAGGAGTCATCAGCTAATGATTCTGACTAGATATTTTTTGTCAATCTATGCTCCCTGATCTTAGGAAATTTTGTGCAATGCATAAGAGAACTAAAAAGTAAATTCACGTTACTTCTGGATGAGCAGCTGGACAAAGCCGATGAGGACATGTTGTGATTTTTCTTATTGTGGGCTTCTTCCAATTCTTCAGATAAACTGTCTATGCACAGTTCACCACCCACTGCTACACCATTAGTGGTGACAATATCACTTCAAATATGACGGCATTTCTTCTGAATACTCCCCAAGCTGAATCATGCACTACTGTGTGAAATTAAAACAGTTGTAAAAGTACTATCTTAGGTTGATTAAATTGTAACCACTATTTATGTATGTACCACATAAATAAAGTGCCGTACTAAGTGTTTTTTCAAAAAGTAAACTTCTCATGGTGGCATTTTTAATTTCATTCACACACTTTGACCAACTTACCTTATTGTAATGTGTAGCTACCTAGCAGGGAGAAATAGCAATAAGAAAGAATGTCATACTTTGTCAGAGGAGCTGATACCAGTTGCTACAAAAAACGGAAACTGTCTAGGCTCTGTAGAATTCAGAGTTCTGTAGAATGGAATTTTTCATATTGAGAGGCTTTAAGAGAAACCACACCCATACTATATTTGATATCTGTAGCACTGTATTGGAGCACACAGTACTAAATCTTCTCTTAAGAAGAGCTCAAGGTTGCAGCTAACCTGACCCCCAAAAACATTATAAAACCACGAATGAAACTATTAGAAACACTTCCACAGAAATACACAGCACCAGTAACTTAATAAGTCATCACCTGAACAACCAGCTCCTCCAATCTGTACCAATCCCCCCCCCCTTCCTCCCCAGGCTGCTCCCAACTCTTTTATGAATATGTACTCGGCTACTACATGGCTCCAGCCTTTGCAGCACTACTTCCCTTTCTGTGCTGCAAGCCTGTACTTCCATTATCCCTTTCCCCCTCTGCCTTTCCATTGAATAGTCTTTCTGGTGTAGAACTTAATTGAATGTGGTGCATCATTCAGGACACTGGTTTTTCCATTTCACTTCTGGTGCTCTCTACACGGTTTCATTAATAAACAGATAGTCCCTGTTGGGTTTGACTTGCCACCACTTTGCTAAATTTTTGAGAAGTGCGGATTGTGCAGCGAAGGTCACCAAATGCAGTGTCTGTTCCACCTCTGTGTTTTTGCACCTCCACATCCTACCTTTCCAATAAGGTAGTATGTCCAAAATCCAGCATGGTAGCCATCTGGTGGTGGTGGTGGTGGTGGTGGTGGTGGTGGTGGTGGTGAGGGGTCTTTGAGAACTTGCATAGTAGTAGCCCCTAACCTTGCAGGGATCGCACTGTTGGAGTCTGAGATACCTCCCCATTCATGCCGAGGAGTGTGTGTCCATTGTGACTGGGGCACAGGGACTCTGAGCAACAGGTTGCTGGCCAGGTAGGTGTTGCTGAGGCTGGGTGGTACCCATGGGGAGAGACCCCATTTGGAGTGGGTGGTACCATGGCAGATAATTTGCATATGAAGCTTGCTCCCACTGGTGGGCGCATGGCTCCAGCAGTCTCTTCAGAAGGAAAGAAATCCTTCAACACAGTGATATTACCCCGAAATGTTTCCCTCTATGGCTGTGTCATGGAAGGAACTTTGGGTTAAGCAATTAGCAGAGAAATACTCCTCTCCCCCCCCCCCCCCCCCCCCCCCCCACCACCACCACCACCAATACCTGGTTTCTACAAGAAACACAGATGGGGATTATTTTTTGGTCACAAAGGCTTGATTCTTTGTAGAGATTATAGAGGACAAGTTTGGGACAGTTGCTTCATCTCCAAATTGAAGAGTGGATCAATTTTGATCAAAACAACATCCCTGCCTAGTTATGGGTGTTGCTTGCTTGTGACAAGCTGGGTAACATTTTGGGGACTATCACTCCTCATAATAGTCTAAACATGATTCATGGCATCAGTCTTCATTGTGCCCTCCTCTTGCAGTATGGTGATGAGCTACATACCAACTATGAGCGATGGGATGTACACTTTGCCCATCGTGTCCATAGGTGGCCATAGGACAATAGGGTTGCTACCGGGGCCTTCATATTGGTCTTTCAGGGCAATTCATTGTCTATGCATTGTAGTGCCAGCACAATCTGTAGGGATTGCAGATGGACATTCCTTGTGCTCCTCACACTTTCTACATTAGCTGCGGAGAGCACTTCCCCTGACTCATGAGACTGCACTGTCCTTCAGAGATTAAAAAAAATACAAGAACATGGGACTCTGGACAGACTGACATACCAGGAGAACAAGAAAAGTATGAGCATCTACATCCTGCACACGACATTGTTGTGCACCACAGCTATGATGATGTTGCTGTCTCTGCTGACGGTACTCCCTTCATTATGAATCCTACAATGAGATCTCAGAGCCACTCGATTATGCCTGCCCCTTGATGGTTGAGGGTTCTCCTCCTGATGCCCCATACCCCCATACCCACTTTGGGAGTAATGCCTCTCCACCCACTGTGGATGCAGATTTCCATCCGTCAGCCAGACACACATCACCCTCATCTGGCTTCTCATGTCAGGAAGAGATCCCTCGGGATACTTTTCTCCAAGGTTTCTGCTGGCCTGTAACCAGATATATCAGCTAGTAGCTGAAGGAGTCACAGGATGCTGGTCGCCCCCCCCCCCCCCCCCCCAGGGGGTCCACAACTCTTTTGTGGATATGTGCATAGCAAGCTCGGGACCCCGTGCTAATGTGGCCCTCCTTCCTTTCCGGGCTGCATACCTTCCTTTTCCGCATCCTTTCCCAGCCCCCATCTTCGCCCCCCACCTCCGCCTCTTTCCTTCCCTTTCTCCCCCTCTGGGAGTATGTTTTGTGCCTACGTTCGGAGACGGACACTCGAAAATGTAACGCATTCTTCACTATCTCTGCTTGCAAGTCTTCATCCTTCCTTTGTCCTTCTCTTTTCCTTACCTCTTCTCTTTACCCTTTTCTCTGCTGCGGCGTTTGAGACCTGTCTTCTTTCCTTTCCCTTTCTTTGTTTTTCCCTTTCTCATTTTTCCTCCCTGTGCATTTCTGAAGGCCGGCCCACGCATTTGCATGCATAGCCGATGACGGGGTAACGCGTAATTCCCTGCCCCAGGTAGACAGGTAGGACAGGTACGTACCCCCTGGTAACGGCGAGGCCCAGGGAGGGGTGATTACCCGAGCTGATACCTTCCGAAAGTGCCGATTGGTCCCTCCGTCCGTTTCTCGGGAGGTGTGACCTGAGGTGTGAACAATCAATCACCTGAGGCGGGAGTGCCCTCAGAGAGGGCCCCCACAAGGGAGGAGTGCGCCATCGGAGACGCCGGTAATAATGGGGATACTTCAGCAATGGTTTCCTCATCTTCTAATATGTCTGCTCACAAGTGTAAGTTCAATGAGTCTCAGCCATAGACAGTTGCCACAATTCCTTGTTTCTCGGTCTGACGAAGGTCACGACCTCTCCACGGTCAACCCATTCATTATTGAGTAAGGTGTCGGTGCAATTGCAGGTCCTGTAAAGTCTTGTACCAGATTACGAAATGGCACCTTGCTGTTAGAAACAGTCAGTGCCCTCCAGGCACAAAAATTGGTGCGTACTTCACTGCTACACACCTTCCCTGTCCTGGTGGAAGCGCACCGCACTTTAAATTCCTCACGTGGAGTTGTTTATACACGCTCCCTGGACGGGTTGTCCGACGAGGAAATTCAACACTACATGTCTGACCAGGGCGTAACGGCTGTTCATCGAGTCATGAAAAGGGTTGACATGAACATCATTCCAACCCGTACTGTCTTCTTGACATTTGACAGAGTTCAACTTCCATTGAACATAAAAGTGGGCTATGAGATAATTTCCGTTCGCCCTTACATCCCAAACCCTACACATTGCTATCGATGTCAGCGGTTCAATCACACTAGCCAGTCCTGTTCCAGTCTGGCGAAATGTGTTACGTGTGGCAAGGATGCCCATGACTGTGCTTGTCCACCTTCATCCCCTCGTTGCATCAACTGTATGGGTGACCACTCCACTTCCTCTAGAGATTGCCCCATTTTTAAACACAAAAAACTCATTCAGGAAATCAGAGTGAAGGAAAAGGTATCGACCTTTGCTGCTCGAAAATTATTCGCCAGTTGAAAGCGCACTGTGCCTCAGATAGGGTAAATACAGCACTGTCCTTGCCTCTCCTCGGCCAACAAAGGAGGCGGCCACTCAGACTTGTAGTCTCACCTTTAGTGCCACAGTCATCAGATTGGCCAGCGCAAAGATCGCCCATTCAACCTCTCCACTATCGCCTGCTCATTCTATGGTTCACCAAATCGGGTTCTGCTATATCTCGAGCCCAAAAGTCAGACACCCGGACTTCCAAAAAAGAGCCTACTCCTGAAGATTTTTTATGTACCCCAACCTCCCAACCATTGGTTCCTCCTTCAGCTAAACATCCTGTTTCCAAAAAGGCTAATAAGAAACCCAGATCCTCTCCTTCTCTGCCACAGCGTGTCTCATTTACAGCACCACCTGGCGGTAGCCGCCCTTGGCCATCTTCTGTGTCGCCGAGGCGCACCGCTGGCGGCCGATCGCTGGTGGCAGGAGCTGCTCCTGAACAACCTATGGATCAGGAGCTTCTGCCTTCGGCTGAATGCCGTTCCATGCTATCGGTCGCAAGCTCTGAGCAGTCGTTGAGTTGATGGCAACCTTGGTCACATTCTTCCATTTTCTGTCCACCCTATGTCCAATATCCATTGGAATATCCACGGCATTTGAGCCAATCGGTATGAATATTCGATCCTCTTACGATCCTACTCGCTGGTCATCTTCTGTCTTCAGGAAACAAAGCTGCGTCCCCACAACCGCTTTGTTTTCCCCAATTTTCAGTCAGTACAATTTGATCTCTCCTCTGTTGAGGGCACTCCAGCACATGGAGGAGGAGTCATGATTCTTCTCCATGATACTCTCCATTTTCACCCAATCCCCTTAAAAACTTTCTTCCAAGCTGTTGCTGTCCGTCTTTCCCTTTCTGGATACACCTTCTCTCTTTGTACTGTATACATTCCATTGTCCACACCAATGGCACGAGCTGATCTCCTTCCTCTTCATGGTCAGCTTCCACCTTATTTGCTGGTTAGGAACTTCAATGCCCATCACCTGCTTTGGGGGTCTCCACATCCTTGTCCGCGTGGCTCACTACATCTTCCACCAAGCGGATCTTGTTTGCCTCAACACTGGGGACCCTACATTTTTGTCTGCCTCCACGACAAATTTCTCTTATTTGGACCTTTCGGTCAGTACTGTTCCGCTAGCTCGGCACTTCGAATAGTTTGCCCTTGCTGATACACACTTGAGTGACCACGTTCCGTGTGTCCTTCGATTGCAGCCACAACTGCCATATATGCGCCCACGACACTGGAAGTTTTCTGAAGCCGATTGGACACTTTTTTCGTCCCTAGCGACATTCGATGACCGTCACTTTTCTAGCGTCGACGATGAGGTCACTCGTATATTACAGACGTTATTCTTACAGCTGCGGAATGTTTAATACCTCGGACTTCGAATTGCGCCCCCCCCCCCCCCCCCCCCAAGTTCCTTGGTGGAACAAGGCCTGCCGTGACGCAATACGTGAGCGGCGACGTGCTCTTCGTGTTTTCAGACACCATCCTACTCTGGCCAACTGTATCCGCTATAAGCAGTTCCGTGCGCAATGCCGTCGCGTCATCCGCGATAGCAAGAAGGCAAGCTGGAACTTCTTTACTAGCTCATTTAACACCTTCACTCCCTCCTCGGAAGTTTGGAGTTCAATTCGACGGTTATCTGGCGCACCTAGTTTCTCCCCGGTCTCTGGGCTCACTGTCGCGCATGATACATTAGTGGACCCCGTCGCAATTTCTAACTCATTGGGTCAACAATTTGCTGAGATTTCGAGCTTTTCAAGTTACCTGCCAGCGTTTCTCCCGAAGAAACGTGCAGCGTTTCTCCCGAAGAAACGTGCAGTGGAAGTGCAACCTCTTGATTTCTCCTCTCAAAATCGCGAAAGCTATAATACTGTTTTCTCCATGCGGGAACTCCAACATGCACTCTCTTCTTGTCGCTCCTCTGCCCCAGGACCAGATGATATCCACATCCAAATGTTGCTGCATTTATCATACCATAGTCTGCGTTACCTCCTTTGCCTTTATAATCGAATTTGGACCAACATTACTTTTCCCAGACGTTGGCGGGAAGCTATCGTCGTTCCTGTTCCGAAACCTGGAAAGGACAAACATCTCCCCTCTAGCTATTGCCCCATTTCTCTCAAGAGTAGTGTACGTAAGGTTTTGGAGCGTATGGTGAATTGCCTGGTGCCTGGAGTACCGCAGTCATTTAACACCTGCCCAATGCGGTTTCCGAAAGCATTGTTCTGCAGTTGACCGTCTTGTTGCTGTCTCCACTTATAACATGAACAATATTCTCCAGAAGCGTCAGACAGCAGCAGTATTTTTTGATCTGGAGAGAGCATACAATACCTGTTGGAGGACAGGCATCCTTCGCACACTGTTCTTTTGGGGCTTTTGAGGTCAGCTGCCCCTTTTTCTTCGCGAATTTATGACAGAGCGCACATTTAGAGTGTGGGTGAACACTACTCTCTCCTGTACTTTCTCCCAAGAAAACGAGGTACCCCAGAGCTATGTGCTAAGTGTTGTACTGTCTGCGATTGCCATAAATCCAATTATGGATCGTCTCCTTCCTGATGTCTCGGGCTCCCTCTTTATGGATGATTTTGCGATCTACTACAGCTCTCAAGGGACCAGCCTTCTTGAATGACGTCTTCAAGGATGTCTCGATTGCCTCCACTCTTGGAGCGTTAAAACAGGCTTCCGCTTTTCTCCCAGTAAGACCGTTTGTGTTAATTTTTGGCGTTGTATGGAGTTTCTTCCACCTCCCTTACATCTAGGACATGTCAACCTTCCATTTTTGGACATTGCTAAATTCTTGGGTCTTACGTTTGACAGAAAACTGTGCTGATCCTCCCACGTTTCCTGTCTTTCGGCTCACTGTCTGCGATCCCTCAACACCCTCCGTGTCCTGGATGGTACCTCCTGGGGAGCAGGCAGAGTGATGCTTCTTCGCCTCTATCACGCCTTAGTGCGCTCGAAATTGGACTATGGAAGCATAGCTTACTCCTCTGCTTGGCCGTCTATTCTTCGGCGTCTCAACTCTGTCCACCACCGTGGATTACGTTTAGTGTCTGGAGCTTTTTACACCAGCCTTGTGGAAAGCCTTTATGCTGAGACTGCTAAACCTCTGCTGTCCAGTCGGCAAGCTGTCCTCCTGAGTCGTTATGCTAGCCGTCTGTCTTCCATGCCTGCAAATCCGGCCTACGACATTTTTTTTTTTGACGCCTCCTTGGATTTAGGGTCGCTGCCCTTCCTCCCTACTACCACTGGGAGTCCGCTTCCATCAACTTCTACATTCTATTTCCTTCGACTTTCCTAAAACTTTCTTGACAACTTGGGGTACAGCACTGCCTAGGTTCCGGCCCCAGACCTGCCTGCACCGTGACCTTTGTCAGTTCCCCAAGGATGGTACCCCTTCTCTTGTTTATCGTAGGGCATTTGCTGCGCTATGCGCACAAATGAAGGATGCCACATTCATTTACACTGATGATTCAAAAACACCGTTTGGTGTTGGACCGTGACCTTTGTCAGTTCCCCAAGGATGGTACCCCTTCTCTTGTTTATCGTAGGGCATTTGCTGCGCTATGCGCACAAATGAAGGATGCCACATTCATTTACACTGATGATTCAAAAACACCGTTTGGTGTTGGGAGTGCCTATATTGTTGGCGACACCCGAAATCGATTTCGGCTTCCTGACCAGTGTTCGGTTTATACTGCGGAGCTTTATGCTGTTCTCCAGGCTGTCCAATACATCAGTCGCCATCAGCGGATACAGTATGTTATCTGCTCAGACTCTCTCAGCACTCTCCTCAGTCTCCAAGCTCTCTACCCTGTGCACACTCTGGTCCACCGGATTCAGGACTGCCTCCACTTGCTCCACTTGAGGGGCGTCTCTGTGGTGTTCCTCTGGATTCCAGGACATGTTGGTATCTGTGAAAATGAGGCAGCTGATATAGCGGCCAAGACTGCCGTATCTCTTCTTCGGCCAGCTACTCACATGATTCCCTTCGCCGATCTACGGAGCGTTCTGTGGCGTCGTGTTGCTCTTTTATGGCACGGACATTGGTTGACACTTCCCAGTAATAAATTGCAGGACACGAAAGCTCTTCTCTGTGCTTGGACCTCTTCCTCCTAAACGCGTCGTCTGGAGGAGGTAATTTTAACTAGACTCCGGATAGGGCACTGTCTTTTTAGCCATCGACATCTTTTAAGCGGCGGTCTTCCCCCACTCTGTGCCCACTGATCTCAACTGTGGAAGGTGAGACCCCTTTTACTTGAGTGCCCCTATTTTACTCCCTTATGCACACGTCTACAGCTGTCGCCTGATATATCTTCCATTTTAGCGGATGATACGCAATCAGCCGATCGCGTTCTCGAGTTCATTAGTGCCAATGAGATGACGTCAGTAGTTTGAAGCTCGTTTTGGAGACAAACAACCCCCCTTCTATACTGGTGTTTTAAGCTTTCCTTCTGTTTTTGGTTTCCCCACTTTTTTTAGTTTTGCTCCCATTGCTGCTGGTTTCCAGTTTTATTTTTTAGTTTTTCCTAAGTCACAGACCGGGCGCTAATGACCATAGCAGTTTTACGCCCTAAAACCATAAAAAAAACCATAAAAGAAAAAAAGATGCTGGTCGTAGTGCTTGACAATCTTCTTCAGTCCCTGAAACTAATTTAGGGAAGCCCTCCTAGTCAGCAAACCCTCTAAACAAAAGACAAAAAGTTTTCCAAGATGAAGGAAATTACCATGACCCTCACACCATCAAAACCCATATGTTCTACTTCTGTGGCAGTGGCGACAATCCCAGTGGCCTCTGACATTCCCGATCACACCACACAACATGTCTCAGAATTTGTGTCCCAACCAGTGGTACCAAGTGACACTGGGACATAACCTGACCTCGTGGTCCATCCAAACCTTCACCTTATACTGACAGCATGATTCTCTAATAGAATTGTTTTTTTTTTCCACCACTTGGCTGAGCTACATCGTCTCTTAAGTTCCTCTCCTACTTTCGCATTGCTGTACAGGAAACTTGGTTTCCAGTAACATTTTAAGAATTGTGCTGATTGTGATAGGGTGTCAGGTGGAATTTACTTACATTATGAACTCTGTATCTAACGAACTTGAGCCTCTTGATACAACTTTGGAAGCTGTGGCTGTTTGGGTAAGGGCATTTCAGGATTTTACCATCTGTAATGTTTATCTCCCTCCCAATGGTGGAGTGTCTCAGAACGTACTGCCTGCATTGGTTTCTCAGCTCCCCCCACCTTATCTAATCATGGGCGTCTTCAGTGCCCATATCCATTTGTTTGGTGGAGCCAGGCTGGCTGGCCGTGGTAAAGACATCAAAAACATACTAGCAGTTCTTGACCTCTGTTTCTTGAATATTGATGCCTCCACATACTTCAGCATGGCACATGGAACTTACTCGGCCATTGATCTTGCAGCCCTGGTCTTCCGATCCATCCACTGGAGGGACTGCAGTGACCTGTGCGGTAGTGACCACTGCCCAGTCTTCCTGTCCCTCTCTGTGTCACTCCCCTAGGTGCCCACCTAGATTAGCTCTCCTCAGTGCCAACTGGTATGCTTTCACTTCCACTGCCCTTCTGGTCTACCAGGTAAATGGGGGCATTGACAAAGCTGCCCAGAATGTAACAATGGCCATTTTGTCAGCAGGAGACATAGCAATCCCTTATTCTTCATGGCCCCCAATAGGAAGGTAGTACCTTGGTGGACCACGGAAATTGCTGAGGCCATTAAAGATCGTAAGCAGGCTCTCAATGCCATAAATGGCATCCATCAGCCAAGTACCTCATTGCATTTGAACTGCTCCGTGTCTGGGTCCACCACTTAAACGACAGAAGCAATAATGCTGGGAATGGTAAATTTCAACCATTAGATCATGTACTCCTCCATCAAGGTTTTTGTGAAGATCTGGTGTTTCTATGGATACCAGACCTTTGCAGGTGTAATTGATATTTCCTTGAACAGTGCTGTTTTCACTGACCCAGACACCAGCTGAACATTTTGCTCAGCATTATGCTCAAGCCTCTGTGTCTGAGAACTATTAACCTGCCTGTGATGTCCTTAAACCATGGATAGCACTTATCTTTCACTATGTACCATCTGTGGCCCTGTAATACCCACTGCTGATAATTTGGTTTGCCTGGAGTTTGCCATCCGAACAGCTTTTGACCGGCGTCATCACCTTATTGCTGTCTTCTTTGACATACAAAAGTTTGATGACATCACATGGTGACACCACATCCTTGCTACCTTACATGAGTGGGGTGTGTGGGATCCAATTCCAGTTTTTGTCCAGAACTTCTTGTTACACCAAAACAATGCTTCACACAGTAACACCCCCTGCCCGCCCCCCCTCAGTATCCAAGAGAGGTGGGGTCCAGCAGAGCTGTGTATTAAGTGTACCTCTGTTTTTAGTGGCCATAAATGGTCTAGCAGCAGCTGTGTGGTCTTCAGTATCAACCTCCTTCTATGCCACCATTTTTTTGCTTTTACTATTTCTGCTCTGAAGCTGCCAAGCAATCACAACTAATCCAACTACTATCTCTCACCTTGAATATTGCTTTCCTTAAATAGAATGTACTTGGCAGACCTGCAGCTGCCGCTACGGTCACTATACCCAGCTGTCGTACCCCTGCAAGAAGTGAAAATATGGCCTCAAGACTGCTTTTACCTTTCACATTGGCACGTTACAATCTTCACTCTAACTCCTGGGGGGTGTAATGATGCCAGATTTCATGTATGCATGGGTCCGGCTTTATCAGACCTTTTATCCATGGGAATGGTATACCTCAGAGCTCAATATTGGGTATAACTTTATTTGCTGCAGTAATCGACTGTGTCCCACCAGGCCTGCCTCTCTCTCTCTCTCTCTCTCTCTCTCTCTCTCTCTCTCTCTCTCTCTCTCTCTCTCTCTCTCTCTCTAGAATTTCTGACACCAAAAGGAATTTCTCCCACCCCACTGTCCCTACATCATCAGTCCCACTGCTCTTTCGATCATCAAAACCACTTGGGGTTAATACTAGATAGAGATCTAAATCGATTGTCCCATACATCCTACTTGTCAGCTGGATATGTCCTTTCCTGAATGCCTTGCATGTTCTAAGTCCCACTACATGGAGAGTGGTCCAGATGGTCCTTCTTAATTTGTATCAGTCCTCTGTCTGATCGAAGCTGGACTATGGATGCATTACGTATTTGTCTGCACAATTGTCTTTTTTTACACCACCTGAATGTAATTCACCATCACAGAAACAGGTTGACCACTGATACATTCTCCACCAGTCCAGTTATGAGCCCCTATGTGGAATTGGCCAAATTACTGCTGTCATTCCAGCACAATGTCCTGCTCTGCAAATATGATTGCTGATTGTCCTCGGTGTCCAGCAACCAATCTAATGCTTACTTTTTTCATTATTTCCTTGACAGCCAATATGAGGCATACTCTGCTTCCATTTTGCTGCCAGAGTTCACTTTCATATCCTAATTTGAAAGCTTCATCTCACATCCTTACCTCTGTGCAGAGGTCCATGCCCATCTTTGACTTACTTTGCTTCCAAAGGAGGCAGCTCTGGCTGTGGTCATTTACTGGACATTTCTAGAATTTTGGATGCAGTTTGGGGACAGCAACTTAATTTACAGTGATGGTTCTAAGGATGACCATGGCACAGAATACACCTTTGTTGTAGGTGAAGAAATCTTCTGGTTTTATTGTTAGACCAGTGACCAATTTTTACTGCAAAGCTGTTTGCCATTTATCACACCATCTTGTACATTCATAGACATGAAATTTCTGAATGTACACATACTATCCTATAGTACAGCAGATCCAGAAGTGCCTTCACTTGCTCACTGATGCTAATACTAATGTATAATTCATATAGGTCTATAAAATATGTCGGGGGGAATGAGGCGGCGGCAGCTACTCCCGCTCCCACTAATAAGGCTGCAACTATACTACCAAAGCCTTTTAGCCACACTGCACCCTTGGGCAATACTGGTGTTGCCATACATAGAAGCAGTCTGTCATTCTGGCACAAACAGTCATCTCTATGTGAAAAAACTGAGAGATTAAACGCCTCCCTACAGTTCAAGCAACTCTCGTCCATCTTGTTGTAAGGAGAAATTTTAACTAGGCTGTGTATTGGGCAATGTCTTTCCTGCAGTCATCTGTTCAGCAGAGACACTGTCATAGTTTGCTGTCACTGTAATGAACCACTGGAGTGTGCCAATGTCAGTTTTTGGCACACCTTACACTATAATATGCATTTATCATCACAGCCATCCAAGGTTCTGTACAACACATTCTATGCTTTACTCACAACAACAACAACAACAACAACAACAACAACACCAAACATGGGAAAGCAAAATTAATTTTAGCCCTTGGACACTAGTTGTCCTAAAAATTCTTCCCAAATGACCTCTTTAAAAAAAGGGGGGGGGGACTAATTGAAACAGTTGATTTTAACTTCCATTATTTTTCATTGCCTTTTTCCTGGTTCACTGTCACTATTCATTGTAGTTTCATCCACCTACTAATGCCATTTACATTCCTACTGGCATGAATATCCACAGAGCACTTTCCCGCAATGAGCCATTTTAAGACAGTATCAGGACACTCATGACCCAACTGTTTTGCAACCTAAAGACACCCCCAACCTGCAGAAAAAAGGTCGCTAACTGACAAGCTATGCTCAAGAATGGGATGAAAGAGACTTAAGCATGCTACCTATTTTGTTAAGTGTTTTATATATTATATTTCATAATGACTTTTGCAGCTAACCTCTGTGATTTTCCTGCAGGTAATTTAATGTTACTGAACATCTACTTCAGGTCTATTCACATGCATGAATATAAATATTTCATAGTTGTGAGTTTCCAGTAAATGAAAGCCAATCTTGTTCTTCAACAACAATGAATCTCTTCACCTATTTATGCTCACTGAGCCATCTGTAGTCATAGACTTGAGCCTTGAGTCTTGATCATGTACAGGTATTTCTGCATTTCACAACAGTATTATGCTGGTGTGCCTTCCATATGCACATCACCGTCATTATTCCCAAAGAGCCAGGCCAATATTATCCACCAGCTCTTTCAGATGTTTGACTGCATCCTTATTGAACTAAGTCACAAATAATTTTGCTGTAAAGCAGATGCAACTAATCCATAATACAAACTTTTCACCTAGCATCATTATACTTCAATAAAACTGTGTATCTTCTTTTGAAATTGGTTGAGGGCAATCCAGTATTGACATACCTCAGAGTTGAAGCATTTGATCAAATGTAGTGCTCTTTTCATCTTGCTGAACCAACTGTAAACTTGAGTTATCACTTTCATCTAGTTGTTTGTGTTATCTTAAATCAACCTAGCTGGTCACTTTGAAATATGATTGGTATATAGAATGAGCAGAGTATGTAAACAGATTAAAAATATTGGTTGTCTGTAACCATCGTAGCTGGTGGACACACAAGCAGTCTAGACATTAGAATTTAATCACTGCACAATACCTCATGTTTTTCCATTTTCAACACCATGTGCATGACAACTGTTTCAAATGACTGTCTACAGTCATCTGCTACCTGAAATGACTTGCATGGCATGTATTAACACATGTACCAGTGAAGAACTGTGTGTGGGGTGGGGAATTGAGTGAATAGTGCTGCGATCTCTGGGCGAGATGAATTTCACCACCAATATTGAAGAAAAATGTGATACTACATGGTATTCTTTTTCAATAAAAGTGACTGACATATGGAGGCCCAGAGACATATATCATTCTACAGAATTTTTTACTCTAACTAGATGCTGATACCTTTGTATTATAAAACTGTGGAATTATGTACTTCTGAAATAAAACAAGCTTCACAACTACTGCTACAACTAAACATTACTATTGTTTACAGGAACGAAGTGTGGCGATTCCTTCCTCAAAATTACGGCACAGAAGGACAGAGGCTCAGAACACTTTTATTCAGGGGATTTAAATACGGTTTTGCAGCTTTCTTAGTAACAATTGCAGTTGAGAAAGCTTGGGAGAAGATGCATCCTGGAAGTGGACATGGGCATGGCCATGATCATCATTAAGAAGTATTTTGTGAAGTCTGCAGATACATGATGAACATTAGTGTACATAAGTAGCTTTGTTGCATTGTAGTACTGTGATGATTGTTGTCAGAGGCCTCGACACTGTTATAAAAACCCTAATACTGTGTTTCAAACAGGATCTCAGTTGTTTCATAGTAATTTTGTATGTGTAACAAGCAAAGCAGTGGCTGAGATCTACCATCGTGTGGTAGTGACGGTACAATAATAGTTACAAGTGACTAAAAGATACACTTGAAAACAAAATAAATACTGTCATGTAATTGTGGTAACATTGCTTTTTACAAATAATTACAAAAATCATTAGTTTTTATAAAATTCCTCAGACAAGATGAATATTTGTCATTGTCTGCCCCAAAGTGGCTTGATCTTTCTGGAAGAAAATCTTGAGTAACTATAGCTTAAACAGTCGTTGTTCCAATGTTTCTTTTTGGTTTTTCTTTTTTTTTTTTAATGAGGTAGTTGCCGCAGTATTATTGTCATTGCTCTTGTTTATCAACTAATTAGTGGCCATTTTGATCACCAAATATTTTTCTGATTCTTTCATTGTGTGGATTGGTTTCACCAAGTGCCTGAGGAAATTTTTTGCTGATGTCCCGCCACAGATTTTCAGCCATCAATGGTTGAGTAATCTGTAAAAACAAATGTTTATGGTGATGCATATTGTCACATTCTTTTGAAGAAAGGAAATAAGTTAAAAATTATAATTCAGGCAGAAATCGTGTAAGCACACTACACTTGCTGAAGATAATGGGTAGTCACTCAGATGAACACAAGGTACAAGTAGGAGAAATAAAGTTCCAGGATACATTTAATGAACACTGTATTCAGTTTCTTTGGGGATCATCCTTGTTGTTAATAAATGCTCAATGAACATCAGCAACAGGCAATGTCTACCACAGATGTACTTACATTCAATACAGAAGGTACTTTGTATGAATAGAGTTGGTAGAAACAAAGTACTTACCAGACATCAGTATTTCTAAAAAGTTATAACTCATGTCACAAAGATTTATTGGACACTAGAAACTACTGCAATTTCAGTTCAATATTTCATTTACCCCATTTTGAGGTCAAAATTCACTAATAAAATTAGTATCACCTCTCCAGCAATGATGAATACTGAACTATAACCATGGGTTGAATTACTTTCCATTTAATATCTACCCTCATGTTCATAATAGCATTCTACTTACCTTCTGTTGGAAGATATACCAGTACTCCTTGCATTCTAAGTAAACTTGTGCTACAGTGGCTGGTATTACAGAGTGTTTCTGTAATATGGTGATCAATGCCGTGTGCACACAGGTGATGACGCAAGACAATGAACCTTGGCAGCAGATTGGGGGATAAGACCATGTCAGTCAAGATGTGGATGGTACAGAGGAAAGTTCAGTGTGTTCTGTAGCTTGTTAAAGTAGAATCCATGACCAACTTTAAACATAAATATTGTTGTGTGTACCATGAAGAGCCATCACATAGAAGTAATGTTAATTGTTGAGATAAGCAATTTGTTCGACAAAACACATTCTGATGGGGTAAGTGCCAAGTCTGTAGAAGCTATACGGGATAGCTAAGGAGCCCCAAAAACCCTGTGTGCATGTGGTAAAGTGATACACGCAAATGATTGGGGTTTGTTACAGATATGCTTCATGAGATCAGCTAAAATATTTATGAAGAACATTTTGTTCATCACTGTCAAAAGACGAGCTTAATGTAACACACCTAAGGTGAACCTGTGATGTGCCATGATACAATTATAACCCCACTTTTTGCGGGGCAGACTGTGATGTCAAACTACCCCCTTGACATGTTGCAATTCTATGCACTGCCATAATTTGCAAAAGGTGTCACCCTTCAACAAGCCAGCACTCCTTCACACTGTGGCAACAATGTTCACATGTTTCTGGATACAAAATTTCCCCAGCAGTGGACAGAAATGAGTGATTTCAAGTCATGGACAGTAAGATTCCCAGACCTAACACCACTACACTTAAACTATTTGAGTTATTTGAAGTAATAAGTTTTTACACAAGATACCCTTACATTTGTGTGGGACGAAATACAATATCATTTAGTGGTGTGTAGGGCAAGAAATGGAACACACACTGAGCTGCATTGAACAGGTATGCACACTTGGAGTTTCCCTTTCATTTCCATCTTGTTTCAGGTACTTTCATTGCTTTTCTGTGAGAATTTAAAACTGCACCATTACTGTATGGGCACACTATACATCTGCAGTGGAGAGTAGTGCTACTTACAGAAAAGAACATAGTTTTACAAACTGTGAAGTAAAATTTGCCTCAGTTTGTGTTCTGTCAATGGGTTTTTGTTAAAGTGTTAACTCGTAATTTAAATGTTACTATTATTGTGCAGGGAAAAAATCACTTTACTTTGTGGCCAGTTTTGATGTTACCTTTTGACAGCTTATTTTTCGGTATTACATTAAAAATGAAAACATGTTAACTCATATTTACTAAATGTCATAGATCACATTTATATTATTGGAAAGAATAAAACTTCCAAATACCGTATTTACTCTAATTTAAGCCGCACTTTTTTCGGTTTTTGTAATCCAAAAAAACCGCCTGCGACTTAGGATCGAGTGCAAAGTAAGCAGAAGTTCTGAAAAATGTTGGTAGGTGCCGCCACAACTAACTTCTGCCGTCGAAAAAATGTAACGCTACACAGGCATGCTTTGGAGGCACAAAGATAAATACTGACGCCAAACCTTCTACGTCAGTAAATAAATTAAAAAAAAAAAAGTTGTAAGACTTGCTTTTTTCTCCACCCTGAGTTTCGACCACTGCATTTTCCTACATTATCCAACGAAGTAAATACAAATTCCGTGTTGTTCATCTTTGAATGTAGCAGCATTTCAATGTACTGCGAAAATCCGACTGACAAGACTGGAATGTTTGTCAATACGGCCAACTCTACGTTCTGAATTTTTTCCTACCTATGAGAAGAGATGGTTGCTAATAGGAAATTTTATGAATTGTGAATCACTTGCAGTATTCTCTTCGCCATAAGAATAATACGAATATAAACATTTTGCTATGTATTCTTTCGTGTTTGATGCTATCTCATTTAAATCCTGTCTGCATAATAAACTACGAAACTAAGGTGAGACAACAGCAAACGCGGAAGAATATACATATCATGTCATGTTTATACTCGTATTATTCCTATGCCTAATAGTGATACAGTCAGAAATGAAGCATGACAATTGACTAGATTTTTAAATCTACAATGACTCTAATTTCTGTGCAGAATGTAATGGACTAAAGAGGTGTTGGCAAGGATTTTCGAACGGAGAGAAATTTTCGCTAAACTCTCGTTCAGAACATCTTCTATCATACTCAGTCTCTTATTTGGTTCTTGTTGGTCGTAATCAAAGAAAGCAGCAGTGTAAGTAACAACAAATAGCAGTTTCTTGTCGCTGTTTCGCTAATGAGACGATTCCTAATTGTAAGCGGCGGTAGCGTGCACATAAGCAAGCCATGCCACGAGCGGCGACAGGCCGTAAAACACTCATTATCAGAATGAGACAAACAATGCATGACACAGTACAGTAACGCATTTTCAGCTTAAAGTGATGTAAACACCTAAAACAAAGAGAACGGAACTTATCAGATCAAAGAAAAATAATCAATTCAAACCAGACGAAGCACATGAAACAGGAAGGGTACTCGTATAAATATGGATGGAGTGCCTGACGCATAGCAGTGGCTACCTGGAAAAAGCTTAACTGCTAAGATTACGACTCGAACCAAACTACTATAGCTGTATCGTCATTCATTCAACCTGAATTGTCTCAAATTACAATGGACCAACTTTGTTTAGATTTGGAGGTGCGGCCTAAAACTTCTCTCCCCCCTTGACTTTAGAGTCTCAAATTTCAGGTGCGGCTTAGATTCGGTCAATTTTTTTCCCTTGATTCCGAGTCTCATTTTTCAGGTGCGGCTTAGATTCGAGTAAATGTGGTAAATCTAATCAATAAAAGAAAAAAATAGCTCTTCTACCTATGATAGTGAGTTTCTTAGAAGAAAGCTCACATCCAAGAGGTTATATAGCCATTTCGTCCACATATTGGTACTAGCTGAGAAACCCAGCATTGCCTATGTATTTACTCCAGTCTCCTGTTAGTCCATCTCCTGCTTTGGCCCCCTTCTCTTTTTCACCCCTTCTTTCCCCATCTCACTACCTATTCCCTTTCTCTGTACCCCCTTCCTCTCCCTCACCCCTCTTCCTTTGGGCGCTAATGACCGTAGCAGTTTTGCACTCTAAAACCATAACAAAAAAAACCTCTTTCTTTATCCACCTCTCCCCATCTCCTGCCTATCCACATTATCACTGGTGATTCGTGTCCAAAAGTATTTATTCCCAGATCATAACTGGCATGTGTGCTAAAATTTGACTATCATTTCAAGGCTTTTGCCAGTACCTTTGCTCACACATGCAGCACATGCCAAATATGAAACGTGTCCAAACGTGTGAAATATAAGTATGTCGTGTAAATTTTGCCCTGCAGTTAAAGTTCACATACAATGTGTCAAAATATAGAGGTTGAAGTCTATTCACAAAATCTTTATTATTGAAATATACAGTTTAGGGTTGTACTTAAATGTAATCCAGCATGCCTATGGCCCCATTTAACGACGAACAAAATTTTACATTACGCTCAGTATGTAGACACTGGGATGGCTACCACTTCGCTATGGATGTTTTCTTTCAGTTGCTACAGAAAAGTCTGATTATTGACATACACTTTACATTTGACATAACCTCATAAGAAAAAATGCAAGGGGGTAAATTTGTCACCCATCTTGCAGATCAATTTGCAGGGAAAATTTCACTAACTTGCAGTGTAAACACATTGGATGTGTTTGCTATGGCTCCGTCTTGCTGAACCATCAGGGTGTATACGGCCCCGGAGATCCGGGTAAAACACGAGAATTTTTTAGAATTCCGGGATTTTTCATTGTTTTAGATTTCAGTTAAATTTTTGTAGGTTTGACGTGTAAGATCTGATACGCTGACAAAGAACTTAAGCCCACTACTGCTGAATAATACTGCAGCAATGAAACATAAATCAGAGAATAACACCAAAATAGTTTTGTTACTTTCAAAGTAAATCTACACGCAAGATGATTTATGTTACTAGTGAGACAGTGCAGTGAATTTCTTAAATCACAAGGCGTCGTAACTCTCATTCAAAACGTAACACTTAGAGGATCAGCCATTTGAAACATTTTGGGCCCAGAAGATAAGTCATTTATGCCACACACATATGTATTTGATGTGACCTAACGTGTAACACACGCTAAACAAAAGACCGAGCTTCAAGTTAGTTTTCATATTTAATGTTGTTCTTTCATAGATAAAAATTTATGAAATTGATGGCAAAAAGTATAATTGACCTTAAAAAATAGTGCATAATGTATTACTGAGCAATGTCCCAAGTCTTTCCATGCCAGAACACTTAAGACTTTTCTATAGTATATAGAAGACGAAGTGTTCTGGCATGCAGAGCAATACCAGTTCACTTCTTTTCTACTTTCTTCACCGGTGAATTCTCTCTTCGTCTCCGAACAGCTCTAACTAATCCTATAAATGGACAACAGAAGGCAGCATCAGTCAAGCAGCGACAGGTAGCGGGACATCTGTACCTTGGTCTCGTAAGAAATTAGTCCAATTTTAGAGCGAAAACCTGTGTCAAGCACAGCTACGACTCTAAAATTTGCTTCCAGTAAGGACAAGTATGTCTTTTACTTCTTCCATTCCTCAATTTTTCTGATTTTATTATTGTTTTTGTTTAAATGCAAAAGCTTGTGATTTAATCATTGTTAAAGACCTTTTATTATTCTAAAACGAAAGAAAGTAATTAGAGATTTTTTCTGTAAAATATTGTGCATTTTTACAGTCTTTTCTTTTCGGATTTTGTTGCTAAATTTTAACTCTGGTCTTTATTTTAATACTTAATTAGTTAAATTAGGTTCATTTTTCAAATATTTTTGAATCACGAAAGTTATTGTATGAAATGTATATTTAAACATCAATGCGAGTCAGCAGCCCTAACCGCCGTCTGCTTCACATCTGCTGTGCAGCGAGCTAACTTAATTTAAGTATTATCTGTATTTTTCTTACTTGTCACTTCTTCTTCTGCGTGTGTTTTTGCTTTTAGGAAGCTTTAATAGTAGAGTGCTATTAAGTGTTCCATAGATCTCGTGTGTGTTTCGAATACAGTCAGTCCCTTTAGTCAGCCATAGTGCTCGTAGTGCTAGTGTTTGTTTTCAATACCGTCCAGAGACAGGTAGTGCTATTTTCCTTGTTTCTACAAGAAGTGGTTAGCAATCACAGTTTAGTCAATAATCAACCGCCTTTAGTGAATTAGCAGTCTAGTTAAAAGCTGATTAACACTCTATAGTAAATTGATTTCTTAGGATGGCTAGGATGTGTGGCTGCTGTGTACGGACGCAGGAGGAGCTGGCCACTCTTCGCGAACAGCTGAGCGTGTTGATGGCCGCGGTCAGCCGTCTTCAGGCTGCTGCCTCGGAGTGTAGCGGCAGTGGGGAGTCTGGTGCGTCGCATGGTGCACCCCAGGTGTTAGATGCTTCACCCACTGTCCCTGCTGTCGAGACATCTTCGCGGGTACCGGGCGCGGTTGGGCCACCCTCTCCCCAAGGGGAGTGGCGGGTTCAGCGGCGTTCGCGGCGCACGAGGCGGAGGGTCAATGTGGAGGCTGGCCGTGTGGCATCGCCCGCTCTGCCTGTGAGTGGACATGTGGCTGCTCCTTCAGCAAGGTCCGAGCAGGCACACGGGGGGAGGGGTTTATTAGTTATTGGGAGCTCCAACGTTAGGCGGGTGATGGAGCCCCTTAGGGAAATAGCGGAAAGGTCGGGGAAGAAGGCCAGTGTTCACTCTGTCTGCTTGCCGGGGGGTCTCATCCGAGATGTGGAGGAGGCCCTACCGGCGGCGATAGAGAGCACTGGGTGCACCCGACTGCAAATTGTTGCTCATGTCGGCACCAATGACTCTTGCCGTCTGGGTTCAGAGGTCATCCTCAGTTCGTACAGGCGGTTGGCGGAGTTGGTGAAGGTGGAAAGCCTCGCTCGCGGGGTGGAATCAGAGCTAACTATTTGTAGTATCGTTCCGAGAACCGATCGCGGTCCTCTGGTTTGGAGCCGAGTGGAAGGCTTAAACCAGAGGCTCAGACGATTCTGCGGAGAGCTGGGGTGCAAATTTCTCGACCTCCGCTATCCGGTGGAGAAATGTACGGTCCCCCTGAATAGGTCAGGCGTGCACTACACGCCGGAAGCGGCTACGAGGGTAGCGGAGTACGTGTGGAGTGCACATGGGGTTTTTTTAGGTTAGAGAATTCCCTCCCTAGGCCCGACAAGACGCCTCCTGAGACGCGGCAAGGCAGGAGTAGGCAAAATGCAACAAGGAATAACAATATTAATGTGCTAATAGTAAACTGCAGAAGCGTCTATAGAAAGGTCCCAGAACTGCTCTCATTAATAAACGGTCACAACGCCCATATAGTACTAGGAACAGAAAGTTGGCTGAAACCAGACGTAAACAGTAATGAAATCCTAAACTCTGATTGGAATGTATACCGCAGAGATAGGCTGGACAGTGAAGGGGGAGGCGTGTTTATAGCGATAAGAAGTGCAATAGTATCGAAGGAAATTGACGGAGATTCGAATTGTGAAATGATTTGGGTGAAGGTCACGGTTAAAGCAGGCTCAGACATGGTAATTGGATGTCTCTATAGGCCCCCGGGCTCAGCAGCTGTTGTGGCTCAGCACCTGAAGAATAATTTGGAGAATATTTCGAGTAGATTTCCCCACCATGTTATAGTTCTGGGTGGAGATTTTAATTTGCCGGATATAGACTGGGAGACTCAAACGTTCATAACGGGTGGCAGGGACAAAGAATCCAGTGAAATATTTTTAAGTGCTTTATCTGAAAACTACCTTGAGCAGTTAAACAGAAAACCGACTCGTGGCGATAATATATTAGACCTTCTGGTGACAAACAGACCCGAACTATTTGAATCAGTTAATGCAGAACAGGGAATCAGCGATCATAAAGCGGTTACTGCGTCGATGATTTCAGCCGTAAATAGAAATATTAAAAAAGGTAGGAAGATTTTTCTGTTTAGCAAAAGTGACAAAAAGCAGATTACAGAGTACCTGACGGCTCAACACAAAAGTTTTGTCTCAAGTGCAGATAGTGTTGAGGATCAGTGGACAAAGTTCAAAACCATGGTACAATATGCGTTAGATGAGTATGTGCCAAGCAAGATCGTAAGAGATGGAAAAGAGCCACCGTGGTACAACAACCGAGTTAGAAAACTGCTGCGGAAGCAAAGGGAACTTCACAGCAAACATAAACATAGCCAAAGCCTTGCAGACAAACAAAAATTACGCGAAGCGAAATGTAGTGTGAGGAGGGCTATGCGAGAGGCTTTCAATGAATTCGAAAGTAACGTTCTATGTACTGACTTGGCAGAAAATCCTAAGAAATTTTGGTCCTATGTCAAAGCGGTAGGTGGATCAAAACAAAATGTCCAGACACTCTGTGACCAAAATGGTACTGAAACAGAGGATGACAGACTAAAGGCCGAATTACTAAATGTCTTCTTCCAAAGCTGTTTCACAGAGGAAGACTGCACTGTGCTTCCTTCTCTAGATTGTCGCACAGTTGACAAAATGGTAGATATCGAAGTAGACGACAGAGGGATAGAGAAACAATTAAAATCGCTCAAAAGAGGAAAGGCCGCTGGTCCTGATGGGATACCAGTTCGATTTTACACAGAGTACGCGAAGGAACTTGCCCCCCTTCTTGCAGCGGTGTACCGTAGGTCTCTAGAAGAGCGAAGCGTTCCAAAGGATTGGAAAAGGGCACAGGTCATCCCCGTTCTCAAGAAGGGACGTCGAACAGATGTGCAGAACTATAGACCTATATCTCTAACGTCGATCAGTTGTAGAATTTTGGAACACGTATTATGTTCGAGTATAATGTCTTTTCTGGAGACTAGAAATCTACTCTGTAGGAATCAGCATGGGTTTCGAAAAAGACGATCGTGTGAAACCCAGCTCGCGCTATTCGTCCACGAGACTCAGAGGGCCTTAGACACGGGTTCACAGGTAGATGCCGTGTTTCTTGACTTCCGCAAGGCGTTTGACACAGTTCCCCATAGTCGTTTAATGAACAAAGTAACAGCATACGGACTATCAGATCAATTGTGTGATTGGATTGAGGAGTTCCTAGATAACAGAACGCAGCACGTCATTCTCAATGGAGAGAAGTCTTCCGAAGTAAGAGTGATTTCAGGTGTGCCGCAGGGGAGTGTCATAGGACCGTTGCTATTCACAATATACATAAATGACCTGGTGGATGACATCGGAAGTTCACTGAGGCTTTTTGCAGATGATGCTGTGGTGTATCGAGAGGTTGCAACAATGGAAAATTGTACTGAAATGCAGGAGGATCTGCAGCGAATTGACGCATGGTGCACGGAATGGCAATTGAATCTCAATGTAGCGAAGTGTAATGTGATGCGAATACATAGAAAGATAGGTCCCTTATCATTTAGCTACAAAATAGCAGGTCAGCAACTGGAAGCAGTTAATTCCATAAATTATCTGGGAGTACGCATTAGGAGTGATTTAAAATGGAATGATCATATAAAGTTGATCGTCGGTAAAGCAGATGCCAGACTGAGATTCATTGGAAGAATCCTAAGGAAATGCAATCCGACAACAAAGGAAGTAGGTTACAGTACGCTTGTTCGCCCAATGCTTGAATACTGCTCAGCAGTGTGGGATCCGCACCAGGTAGGGTTGATAGAAGAGATAGAGAAGATCCAACGGAGAGCAGCGCGCTTCGTTACAGGATCATTTAGTAATTGCGAAAGCGTTACGGAGATGATAGATAAACTCCAGTGGAAGACTCTGCAGGAGAGACGCTCAGTAGCTCGGTACGGGCTTTTGTTGAAGTTTCGAGAACATACCTTCACCGAAGAGTCAAGCAGTATATTGCTCCCTCCTACGTATATCTCGCGAAGAGACCATGAGGATAAAATCAGAGAGATTAGAGCCCACACAGAAGCATACCGACAATCCTTCTTTCCACGTACAATACGAGACTGGAATAGAAGGGAGAACCGATAGAGGTACTCAGGGTACCCTCCGCCACACACCGTCAGGTGGCTTGCGGAGTACGGATGTAGATGTAGATAAATAACACTATCATAATCATTTGTTTTAAAAAACATTTTATTAAAGAAACATTTTAATTATAATTAGACAATACAACAAATAATTTAGATTGAAATGCCATGTTTAACAACAAATACTGTAATTTAGTAGTTGACTTTGGAGAATACCTCACTAGGAGCTGTGTGCGAGAGCATTGATTTGTTCTGTATTAGATCCTTGCTCTATCTGAGCGTTTTGAATGGTCCCCCTCAAGTTTTGCCTTCTTCTCTTTAAGCAGTTTTATTTCTGCATCAACAATCTTCCTATTAGGCAGATGATCCATTTTTCTGGACAACTCATCATTTCGATTTTTGAGGTCTTCAGCATATCGATCTCGTGAGTTTCTTACAGAGTGCATAAGGGACTTTGTTGTAGGTGCACCATGGACTCCAGCATGTCTTGACTGTGTTGTACACCAGTCTTCTGCTCACTACAGATTGTTCCCTCCTATTCTCGAAGAGGTACTCTTTGTTCACCGAGAATCCTCGCTCCGCAGCTGCGTGACTGTGCAACAAAGTGAGCGCGATTTCCATTGCCTTCTGCAGCTTGTGGCACGTTGCATACTGGTTCTTGAGACATTTCATCCAGAACTTATCCAGCCGTTGCTCCTTTTTGTCGAATGTTTCGAATTTTGCTTTGCAGTTCTTCTTTAGAACACAAGCATATTGCGTTTCTGCTTTATTGGCACATCCATCCAATTGCTCTCCATCAAAATCTGTAGAAAGAAATGAAATCGTTTGGAACCAGAATCCCTGCACACTATTGTGGGATCAAAGCAGCTTACAGCTTTTGTCAACCTAAGATGTAGGGGAGATTTCTCCATAAACTTTGACATGAGCTTGATCATTCCTCTTCTGCATTCGTTCCAGAACTTTGTGATTTCAAGGGCTGTGAGAGACTTGCACTTCCTGAAATCATTCTTGACGGTGAACCCAATTTTGACGTGGTTCACACCCAAAAGATTGGATTCTTCGTCCAAATTAACTGATGACGAGGTCTTTGTTGGCTGGACACATCGTGTCATCGTTGTCTCCATTATATCTGTCAATGCAGAGTGGAGAAATGGTGCTAGCAGCCACTTGGATTGGAAATCCTTTAGGAAAGGTGTCAAGTCTCCAGCAAGAGTCTTGAAAAAGGCAATTTTCGGGCTGAGTAGCTTGTCCTTGAGGTGATTCTCCACTACTCTGTAGCTAGCACATTTTGGTTTGGTTTTTTCTTCCAGCTTAGCAACAAATATTTGTAGAAATGAAAGCATTACTAGAGCTCGCTCAGCAACTTCCACATTATACAGCCATCGGACCACGCAACTTTAAAGGAAACAGTTCCGATTCTGTTGTCGAAATATACAGAGCTCTTCTGGGAGGGACATCCTTAAAAAGATTGTACAAGGCATGTAAAAACTGAATTACCATCCACTGTTTTTCCTGCGGACATGAAGGCGCCGTGAACAACGTGAAGCCCACACGTTCCAACTCCCAATAAAATGGTGTCTACTCAAACAATTTCTTTAAAACTTTTTTTAAGTTCCCTTAAGAATGCGAAGTTGATGTTAGGACCGTCCATCGATACTTGTAAAAGTTTTTTCATTGCTTTGCTGGGAACTTTTTTCTTGAAGGACTCGAGTAGCTTAGCTGCCGTAGCACTGCCTAGAAAAGACAATGCGTAGTAACAGGTGCACACTAGATTTTTTTTAATGTCCCAATAATGCACTAAAATGTCAATTTTGGATTCTTTTGCACACCTTGTTCAACGATTCGTCAAAACAAACAACAATCTGTGATGCGTTTATGAGATGAGCTTTAATTTCAGACTCAAAGAAGGGAGCTAGTCCATATTGCACGATATAACTGTTTTTGTCCTTTTGTAAATGCATGCTCTTGGCCACTTCAGTGTCGGGGAACACCTGCGGGGAAAAGTAACATGTCGTTTGCAAATCTACGCAGTGACTTGTGTGAAACGATGCACTCCAAACACCACAATATTTCTGCCTTTGTTACTTCGTCCTTTGTCATCGGATCAATTCCTTTCAGTTTATCCCTGAGTTTTGACATTGCAGTGACATCCTTCTGCGGAGGTGCAACAATTCTAGCAGCCAACGCGATTGTCGTTGACCCAGCTGAGTCCGCAGATGTGGTGGTGGAAGTAGAATCTGTCTGCTGGGTTGAAGTGGTAACCACCGGTCGGGTGTAGATGTACAAACTTGTTGTGTTCCTATGGCAGCTGCTTTCACGATGTGCTTCTCCCCCTGCGGGTTCGGGGGTTAGAATAGGCCTGCGGTATTCCTGCCTGTCGTAAGAGGTGACTAAAAGGAGTCTCAAACTTTTCGGCCTTATATGATGGTCCCCTGTTGGGTTTGATCTCCATCTCTCAAAATTTTCTAAAGAGCGAGCCGATTGGGGAAGGGCGCCTTACTTGGTGCATTGTGTCCATCTTGTGATCAGACCTTTCGCCAGCTTATACACCGTTGAACTGCAGTCCTGTCTGCTCTCCATCTCTCGGGCATGACTCTTTTTCTGCGTGCAGATAACACCTTGCACTGTGCAGTGCCTCTTTCTGCACCGACGGCAACCATGGACCACATGTTACCTAACATCCAGCATGGTAGCCAGTCCGTTGTGGTGGGGCCGCCATGTACCCTGTTGGTTGTAGCCTCCTGACAGAGCAGGGATCGCTCTACTGATGCCTGCGCTGTTAACTCCCCACGTATGCCAAGGAGTAGATGCCTATCCTCCTGGGGTATCGGGACTCCCGGCAACGGCCATCCTGCCAGGTGGCTCTTGCCGTGGCTGGGTGGCACCCGTGGGGAGGGCCCTTGGTCGGAGTAGGTGGCATCAGGGCGGATGACCCGCAATGAAGCGTGGTACATCGTCTCTCGCTGGTGGCCAGCCGCCAGCAGCCAGCAGTCTCTAAGCGTTCTCGGGCTCAGTTTAACGCTCAGAAGTACGATCCGAAAACGTTCCCCTCCCTGGTCACACCGTGGGTGGAACGTAAGTCTCAGGATGGCAGTAGCAGTTATTCGCCCTGCTTCTTAGTTTGTATGAGGGTTGATGGGGAGTCTTTTCTCTCCACAAAGCCTCGGTTCTTCGTCGAGCATTTAGAGGACAAGTTTGGGGAGGTGGAGGGCTTGTCAAAAATGCGCTCTGGGTTAGTCCTGATACAAACGGCATCCTCTGCCCAGTCACGACGGTTAGTCACTTGTGACAAGTTGGGGATGTTGCCGTTACGGTCACACCCCATAAGAGTTTAAATATGGTCCAGGGAGTTATTTACCATAGGGATCTTCTTTTGCAGTCTGATGAAGAGCTGCGCACCAATTTAGAGCGCCGAGGTGTACATTTCGTCTGGCGCGTTTATCGGGGTCCGAAGGAAAATCAGATTGCTACCAGTGCCTTCATCTTGGCCTTCGAAGGGGATACATTACCGGAAAAAGTCAAGATGATGGTCTACCGATGTGACGTTAAGCCCTATATCCCTCCCCCGATGCGGTGCTTTAAGTGCTGGATGTTCGGCCATATGTCTTCTTGCTGCACTTCCAGCCTCACATGTCGAGATTGCGGACGCCCATCACATCCCAATACTCCATGTGCCCCACCTTCCATCTGTGTCAACTGCAGGGAGCACCATTCACCTTGCTCGCCAGACTGCCAAATTTTCCAGAAAGAGCGTAAAATCATGGAATACAAGACCCTGGACCGACTAACCTATACTGAGGCCAAGAGGAAATACGACCGACTCCATCCTGTGAGAATGACGTCTTCCTACGCTGCTGCTACAACACCTGTGCTAGCCCCGTCTGTTTCTCCAATTGTGGCCAGATCGACGAGTAGTAAAACTCCTCCTGCCCCCTCACCAGTGGGGGGCTCTACCCACCGGGTTGCTCCTGCGCCACCTACCTCTCGGGGACGGCCGTCTCCACTTCTAAGCTGGAGAAGTGTCCAACTTCTTCGGCTTTTCACGCTCCAAAGGGGTCCCTTGGGTCCCTCCCTTCCCAGGTTTCCGCCAGCGAGAAGCCTGACGACCAACAATGGCGTAAGTGCCTGCAATCAGCTGGTCGTAGGGCTTCATGATCCTCCTCCGTCCCGGAGACTGAATCAGTATAGCTCTCCCAGCCGGTGCGACCCAAGGAACGGCGTGAGAAACCCAAGAAGAGCTCTCAGCCCAAGGAACTCACGGTGGCAGCCATCCCACCGCAACCTTCCAGCTCTGCGTCTGAGGATGCGGTGGAGATTCTGGCGTCCACTGAGGACCTCCATCTCGCTGGTCCATCAGACGTCATGGAAAGCACTATCACAGGTGCTAAATCGGAGGCAGCAGGTGAACCAGCGGCGTAATCTCCCTTCCCAGTCCCGTCAAGCCTTTCTCAGCCATGGACAACACCATCCTCCAGTGGAACTGCAGCGGTTTCTTCCACCATCTAGCTGAGCTCCGCCAACTTATCAGCCTTCACCCTTTCCTCTGCATTGCTCTGCAGGAAACTTGGTTTCCAGCAATGCGAACCCCCGCCCTCCGTGGCTATCTGGGTTATTATACGAACTGGGCAGCTTATGAAAGGGTGTCTGGTGGCGTCTGCATCTATGTCCTGAACTCTCTTCACAGCGAGTCTGTACCTCTCCACACACCTTTAGAGGCTGTCGCTGTTCGGATGTGGACGCCACAGGCTGTTACCGTCTGCAGTCTTTACCTTCCACCGGATGGTGATGTCGCGCAGCATGTCCTGGCTGCTGTGATAGCTCAATTGCCTCCACCTTTCCTGTTACTGGGCGACTTTAATGCCCATAACCATCTGTGGGGAGGGTCAGTGGCAACAGGTCGGGGCGCCATCGTTGAGCATTTATTGGCGCAGCTCGATCTTAAATGATGGTGCCTTCACACACTTCAGTGTGGCGCATGGCACATACTCCGCCATTGACCTTTCCATCTGCAGCCCTAGCCTCTTACCGTCTGTACAATGGAGAGTGCATGACGATCTTTGTGGCAGTGACCACTTTCCGATCTTTCTGTCACTGCCACAGTGTCAGTCTTCTGGGCGCCCCAGCAGATGGGCTCTGAATAAGGCTGACTGGGACTTGTTCTCCTCAACTGCCGCTATTGAGCCTCTCTCTACCGCTGCCATTGATGCAGTGGTTCAATCGGTCACCACCGGCATCGTTACTGCCGCCAAATCTGCTATTGCCCGTTCTTCTGGGTCCCTTCGGCGGCGGACTGTGCCTTGGTGGTCGCCTGAGATCGCTGAAGCGATTAAAGCTCGCCGGCGGGCACTCCAGCGTCACAAGCAACATCCCTCAATCGACCACCTTATCGCCTTCAAACGGCTGCATGCGCGAGCTCGCTGCATTATCCGCCAACGCAAGCAGGAGTGCTGGGAGCGGTATGTGTCCACCTTTGGCCTCCATGTCACTCCATCGCAGGTCTAGGCCAAGATTCGCCGCCTCTATGGCTATCGGACCCCTGTCAGTGTCCCTGCGCTCTCACTGAATGGAGCAGTTTGTACTGACTCCGACGTCATTGCAAACCGCTTGGCAGAGCACTTTGCTCTGAATTCCGCTTCTGCCAACTACCCCTTGGGCTTCCGCTCCATTAAAGAGCGGATAGAACGTCGGAGTCTTCCTTTTCGCACTCACCATCCTGAATTGTATAATGTCCCATTCAGTGAGTGGGAATTTCGCAGTGCCCTCGCCGCTTGTCCTGATACTGCTCCTGGCCCAGATAACATCCACTCTCAGATGCTGAAACACCTTTCAGTGGACTGCCAGCGACACCTCCTCGATCTTTACAACCGCATTTGGGTCGAGGATGAGTTTCCGTCGCTATGGTGGGAAAGTCTTGTTGTCCCATTCTGAAACCAGGGAAGAACCCTTTGGAGGTGGACAGCTACCGTCCCATTAGCCTCACAAACGTTCTTTGCAAGTTGCTTGAACAGATGGTGAGCCGGCGCTTGAATTGGGTACTGGAGTCTCGAGGCCTTCTGACTCCGTCTCAGGGTGGGTTCCGTAAAGGCCGCTCTGCCGCCGACAATCTGGTGAGCCTGGAGTCGGCCATCTGTACTGCCTTCGCCCGCCGTCAGCATCTGGTTGCTATCTTTTTCGACATGTGGAAGGCGTATGATACGACATGGCGTCATCACATCCTTTCTACGCTTCATGGATGGGGTCTTCGGGGCCCTCTGCTGATCTCTATTCGCAATTTTCTGTCGTATCGTACCTTCCGCGTGCACGTCGCGGCCTCATATAGTTCCTCCCAAGTCCAGGAGAACGGTGTGCCACAGGGTTCTGTTCTCAGTGTGTGTCTGTTTTTAATAGCTATTAACGGGCTCGCTGCGGCCGTGGGAAATACTGTCTTCGCTTCCCTGTAAGCTGACGACTTCTGCCTTTACTACAGCTCTATTGGCATTGCAGCTGCTGAACGCCAGCTACAGGGCGCAATCCGCAAGGCACAGTCTTGGGCTGTAGCGCATGGTTTCCAGTTTTCCGCAGCCAAGACCGGCGTTATGCATTTCTGTCGGCAATGCACTGTTCACCCAGAGCCGCGGCTTTATCTTAACGGCGAGCTTCTTAAAGTGGTGGAGTCACATAGGTTTTTGGGGATGGTTTTTGATGCCCAGTTGACTTGGCTGCCTCATATTCGGCAGCTTAAACAGGCGTGTTGGCGGCATCTAAATGCTATGCGATGCCTGAGCCACACCAGGTGGGGCGCCGATCGATCTACTCTCCTACGGCTTTACCAGGCGTTAATCCAGTCCCATCTGGACTACGGGAGTCTGGCTTATGGCTCAGCATCCCCATCTGCGTTGCGGGTGCTGGACCCAATCCTCCACAGCGGGATACACCTTGCCACTGGTGCCTTCCAAACCAGCCCTGTGGACAGCATACTTGTGGCGGCAGGTGTCCCTCCACTGCGGTTACGACGCCAACAATTACTGGCTGCTTATGCTGCCCATGTTTTTAGCTTGCCCGGGGATCCAAATTATCGTGTCCTCTTCCCGCAGTCAGTCGTTCATCTGCCAGAACGTCGGCCCCGGTTGGGTTGTCCGATCGCCGTACGTGTCCAGCAGCTTCTTTCCGGGCCCCTTTGCATACACCGCCGTGGTGTGTGCCTCGCCCTTGCCTTCGGCTCGACTTAGCACATGGCCCGAAGGACTCAGTCCCTCCGGAGGCCTTCCGACGCCGCTTTTATTCCATCCTGGCCATGTATCAGGGCTCTGGCGTTGTCTACACCGACGGTTCGATGGTTGCTGGTCTCGTCGGTTATGCACTAACTCTAGGGGACCATTCTGAACAACGTTCGTTGCCGGCTGGCTGCAGTGTTTACACTGCTGAGCTGGTCGCCATCTTTTGTGCCCTAGAGTATATCCGCTCCTGCTCAGGTGAGTCCTTCGTTATCTGTAGCGATTCCCTGAGCGGTTTATGAGCTCTCAACCAGTGTTTCCCTCGTTCTCGTCTGGTGATGGCTATCCAGCAGTCCCTGCATACTCTCGCCCGTAGCGGCAGGTCTGTGGTCTTTGTTTGGACCCCAGGCCATGTTGGTATACCCAGCAATGAAACTGTTAACCGCCTGGCGAAAGAGGCCACCAGTGCGCCATCTCTGAAGATTGGCCTCCTGGCAGCTGATTTGTGGGCAGTCTTACGCCGCAAAGTTCTGTCGTTTTGGGATGCTGAATGCCGCGGTCTGACCACCCCTAACAAACTCCGTGCCGTCAAGGACACGACTACTGTGTGGCGGTCATCCATGCGAGCCAACCGCAGGGACTCAGTCGTCCTTTGTCGGCTCCGCATTGGCCACACCCGACTCACACACAGTTATTTACTGTGTCGTGAGGAGCCCCCTCTTTGTCGTGGGGCGTCCTTGACGGTGATCCATATTCTGTCGGAGTGCGCCCTTTTAACCGTGCTCCGGCAGACTTTTGCAATGCCTGACACGCTCTCTGCTCTTTTATCAGATGACTCTGCCATGGCGGACTTGGTTTTGTGTTTTATTCGGGCAGGGGTTTTTTATCCTTTAATCTGAGGTTTTTTTTTTAAAGTGTTGATTCTGGCTTTTAGCCTCTGATTTTAAACTGAGTTTTTAAAGTGTTCTTGGTGGTTGGCTTTTCCTCTTTTTCTCTACAGTCAGCCAACCACCGTCACACTGTTTTGTCTGGTCTCTGTCAGAGTACTTCATGTCCTGTTTTGTCTGCTGTCTTTCCTGTTGTTCGTTTTTTATTCTCTTCGGGTGGTTTTAGTTTTTATGGAACAAGGGACCGATGACCATAGTAGTCTGGTCCCTTTAATCCCACAAACCAACCAACCAACCACTATGTGCTTCTTGGATTTTGTTATGTCACTTGTAAGAGCCGATCTTCCCATAGTACGGATGTTAATGATGGTACCTGGACATAATACACATTTAGTACTATAAAGGCCTTTGAGTGCTTTCACCAACTAGTCCTTGAATGCTGGATCTGAAAGCCAGCTATCTTGAAAACCAATCAACATGGCACAGTCGCAGTGACTGTTGGTGGGCAACCTTTATTGGAAAAAGAGGAATGATGGATGTAAATAAGGCTGCGCATAATGAAATATGACACAATGAGTGTTACCTACCTTGTCAGTTAATAAAACTTTGCCCCACATGTGCGCAGAACTGAATTCAACAGATTAGCTGAGCACACTGACTACTGACAGACTGCGATTTGAAAAGCGAGTGAGGCACGTTTGACAACACTGCCTCTGCCAAGCAATAACCAGCGTTAATTATGATATTATTAATAGTGCTGCGTTTGTTGACCCTTTAAGAAACTATGAATGGCGAGACTTGTCAACCAGTCTTACACCAGTAATCTGTTGAAAGTTTCTAGCTGATTTCACTTGTACAAAGAGCACTTCCATTATAAAGACGAAAGATATTAAGGCCACCGCACTCATCGATCAAAGTTCTGAAGGCCTCACCACTTTTTCGTTCTAGCTTATTCCTTACCATAGGTTTCTCCTCTCTCTCTCTCTCTCTCTCTGTCGGCTGCTATTGTTTATTTGCTCTCATCTCCCATCCACGATTTATAAGTTATGATGTCTGCCAGTTACGAACGATCTGGCCTCCCAGTTTCTTTACAGCTGAGGCGCTCTACTGTATGTAAAATTTCCAAAGTGCTTTAGGACTTGGTATACCTTCTGTTGTACATATACCGAATTTAATTTAACCCCTAGATTGTGTACCAGCGTACATGTTCATTTACTTGTAGAGGAGTGATTTACCCGCTTAATTTTAAAATAGCTTTTACTTGACATCCAGTATATTGATAGTGTTGCTTTCTATGTATCCCTCCCTACCTAGAAATGTAATAAATGCTGTTCAGCTGTTATTGTTGTCTTCATGTTATATTTTCTTGCTGTTCTTTGATGTACTTGTAAGCCCCCTCTCCATATTTTTCTGTTAATCAAGTCCGCAGTAAAGGAAACGCTCTGGTTGATAATTCGTTTTATATATACCTTGTAAAACCTATTTAAGGATTTCCATTCCATTCTGTATATTTGGACCGCAGAATCGGATGGTTGCCCTTAAATTTCTGTGTCATCCGATGGCTGGAGAACTTAGTTGTTGCCGAGTGCACTCTAGTAACTGCTTCTGTATTTGTGAATGTCTGTTGCAAAGATAGAGCACAAAAACAACCTAAAATGTGCTAGCTACACAGTAGTCCATGATCATCTGAAGAACATGCTGCTTGGCTCAATAAACATATATTTCGAGACTCTTACTCCAGACTGTCCTTCTTTAATTATTGACCAACTTACGTAATGTTTTTGTTTACCACTTATCTGCCAGCTAGTATTTTCCTGTAATACTGTCTTGACATATACCAAGTTATCAGTGACTGTATTATTATGGCGATCCACGGTATTGGGATTTTGAGCAGGCATGTAATGATGTTAGCTGCTGAAAGCGATGGCTCGTCTTTCGTGTGATCGATTGCTTGCTTGGACATCTCTCCTCGCCTCCTCAGCTCACAGTCACTGGATCGCTTTGCATTGACCAGCTGACGCCATGGTGACTCCTATTCTGTCCCATCCTTCATTGCCACTCCCATCCCAGTCAGGCAGAATGCAGAATGCTCGCAAAGATCCCTAGACCATGGTGTGCGCTCGCAGCCTTACGTCAGTGGGTGTTTAAATAAAAACTAAATAAATTGTGTTATTGGAAAACAGCTTATGGAAAGCTTAGGGTTTTTATACTTCCGAGAACTTTAGGAAACAAAATCCAGCAAAAAACGTGTTTTGGGAAGATCTTTGATTCGCATTGGCATTTGAACTGCATGTTTGCGTAATAGGAAAGTAGATGTATGAAATACATCAAATACAGCAGTTTAGTTTCCAAAGCATTCTTAGGTTCCTGCCTAACCATGCCCTCCGGGGGGATGGGACGGGAGGAGGGGGAGGGGGGGGAGGGAACAGCAAAACATTGTTAATACCCAGTATTATATGTGAAAGTTCAGCTTTTTGTGAAGATATAGTGTACTTACATTACTTTAACCCATTAACCTTTCGTCTCTGTATGGTACCTTTTGTCTTTGTATGGTCGCGCTACTTAACAATGATGCTGCTAGTGGCTGATTACATAACATGTCTTATGCTCTGAACGAGGCCCACGAGAAAGGCAGGCAGCGCATACGTCATGAAGGACGGCCTGAGCTCACTCATTCCCTTAACTCAGTGGGCAAAATATGTTTTTAAATCTGTTACCTCACAACTGGGTATGTGCATACTAATGAGAATCGCATCTTGTACTGGAATCTGTTGTTAGGAAATCTTACGGATTACTGTTCATACAACAAAATTTAAAATAAATTCTCAATAGAAATGGTATAACTGCTCGTTTATAGCATTTAGTCTTTCCTTCTTAAGTTCTCCTTTCATAGAAGGTGTGGTGCCTTACGCAACTGACAATCATTTTGACATGATTTTAATTACCAATTTAAAGCCTGTTAGTAGGCCTATGGACTTCCTATCATTGTAGGACTAATAATAGTAGATTCCAATATACGATGCAATTCTCATTCATACATACACGTCTAGTTAGGAGTTAACCGGTGCTCAAACGCACTTTGCTGAGTTGAGCAAGCTGGGCCTACCTTAGTAACGTATGCACCGCGGCCTGTCTTTCTTGTAGGCCTTGTGCTCTGAATAACCGTCATAATTCGCTAGCGTGATTACGTGACATGAGGTATGACTGGATGACAAAAGTGCATCGCTCAATGCAATCTCTATTTTATAGCTTCGGAAGCTACCGTGCTGTAATTCGTGTATAGACTTTTGCAATACGAAAATAAACTCTGTGCATATTGTCTCGCATTGAACATCTTTCCAAACAATGAAATTTTCACTCTACAGCGGAGTGTGTGCTGATTAAAACTTCCTGGCAGATTAAAGCTGAAAGTTTCATCTTTGCAAACACATTGTTTTTCCTGGATTTCTTATCCTAAAGTGCTGGGACGTTCTCCGCCAGTATAAGACCTTTACGCTTCAGAGGACTGATAGGTTTTACAGCTCCGAGGGAAAGTACACTGTTGTTTAACATGGATGTATTTTCACCCACTTTATGTGTAATTTCATCTGTGAAAAATACGGGAATATTTTTTTCTTGTCTACGTGGACACCCTGTCCATGTTCTTTGGTTATAAGTAGGGAAGTTTTGCAATTCAGGCACCAAAGTTACCTGACATCATCACATAATGTTCTGAACTCACTGTAACTGCATGACCACTCTCATCTCAAAGTACAGGTCAGTTGTTCCTTGAGATGATGTCAAAGTAACTTTCGGCAAATGGATGGCTTTATCATGCTTCTGTTTACTTCCCCCACCCCCTCTCCCTCCAGTAGTGGCAGTTTTGCTAATTGACATGACTGTTCAGGTGAAAATGAGCCTTGTCAGAAAACAAGACATTTTAAATGAAGGGCAGTCAGTCACATCATTAAAAAACCACAGCTTATGTCTGGCATCCTGAGGTTTTAATTCCTGCACCAATTGGATTCTGTAAGGGTGCAGTTTAAGGTCTTTTTGAAAAAATTGGTGCAGTGATGATCTATGCACATTTAAAGAACTTGCATGCATATAAGTGGATAAGTTAGGATTGTCACAAACAGACCAATTCATACTCTGCGCTGATTTGCCCATTCTTGATCTTGATTGCAATTTGATTAGTGTTGAACCAGTCTCACCAAATGTTTTGATCCATTTCCAGATAAGAGGAATGGTTAGGTCATCATTTACATTATGAAATCCACAATCACTGCAAAATTTGCTCCATGCTATAGTCGCCAAATCAGTTTTTGTAAAATTCTCTCACACAGAATGTGCAGTGCAGTCTGCTCCTGAGAAGCAGTCTGTATAGACTAAATTCCTAAAAGCCACGCAAACAATGAATATACCCCCACTCTCCTCTGATTTGTTGTGCATGCACAGAGAGCTCTTACAAATGTCTGCTTGTGTCTGTGCATGTGCGGATGGATATGTGTGTGTATGCGAATGCATACCTGTCCTTTTTTCCCCCTAAGGTAAGTCTTTCCACTCCCGGGATTGGAATGACTCCTTACCCTCTCCCTTAAAACCCACATCCTTTCGTCTTTCCCTCTTTCCTGATGAAGCAACCGTGGGTTGCTAAAGCTTGAATGTTGTGTGTCTATCAACCTGCCAGCACTTTCGTTTGGTAAGTCACATCTTCTTTGTTTTTAGATATATTTTTCCCACGTGGAATGTTTCCCTATTTTTTGTATGATGCACTAGTTTTTCATGTATTCTGTGTTTATAGCAGTTAAAGAGATATACAAGTGCTGTTCTATGCATTAACAGAAAAAAATGCAATAAGCAATAAACATTTTTCCTTTCATCATTTTGTAGGGGTTGGCAGTGAGAAAAAGTTTTGAAATTATGTGCATAGTTTGTTGCAAATCTCAAAGTGCTCTCATTCTCAAATAATGGTAACTGAAGTGTGGATATTGCATTGGGAGCAACACTGCCTTTTCGCCTCCTACCTGTTTAATAGGAGGATGATTATTACCCCCACAGTGATTCTTCCATACATTTTTAAAATTCATATGGATATGGAAGACAATGCCTTCATCCCAACAACAGAGAATTTTGGGTTATAGAGTTCCACTACCTGCAGCCATATGGCGGTTTCAGCATTTCTGCAGACAAGGAAAGCTGCTTCTCCACTCAATTTGGAAAGAATTAGTATCCTTGCAGAATATCAACACCTCCTGAGACCTGCCATTTCAGGCATGTGTGTCACTCTTTCCCATGTTCTCACTGATAGGCTCTGTCATCCTAGGGTTGAAACCAGAACTTATGGCTGTACATGTGGTCTTGAATGGATCTATGTCCATGACAGTCGTCATCCTAATTTGAAGGTGAGACCCAGGGTGTTTACATAGTTCCTTCACCTGTGCCTATAGTATTCCTCTTCCTGTGGCTCAGAACTTGTTCATTTCATCAGCAAAAACTGAATTTCTTACACTAACGATGCCTTGTTCAAGCAATTTTAACTTGTAGTAGTTCACTGTACACACATTTTCAAAACAGTCCACTTCCATCATATTTATTACCTATGCTTTTTGACTTAACATTGCAGAGTTAAAGTTCTCCTGAAATTCAGCTCCCATGCCACTCCCAGCACTTAAATTTGTTGGTCTCCATAATCGTTCCTAAAGAGGTGACACATTTGTTGATATATTTACATTATCCATCAATGAAACAGTGTGGAATAACACTACAAAATGGTGTATTCATGCTATACGAATTGTCAACACAATTTCAGGTCACTCAGTTCAATACTGAACAGTGAAAGTCATGGTGAACGTATCAGTCTTACAAAAAGTGTGAATACAGTGTTAGCAGTTTCACTGGTGGAAGCAATTCTGAATGGACCTTTGTTGTGAAGGTAGTTCGGTAAAGTTTAGACACTGCTGGGAAACTGGAAGGCCAGGAATAATATCATATAAACAAAACATCAGAATTTATTTGCTTGAAAAAGTATATACGAACAGATAAAGTAGTTAGAAGGCAGTAAATATAATCTTGTTTTATGAATTGCATTTTGTTTTTTGTGTGAGGCCAAACAATGACAAAATATGGTGTTTTTCTCCCTCAGGACAGCTGATTTTTGCTTATTGAAAGTTTTCTTTTTAAAATAAAAACTGCTTCATCTATGCTGTTGTTGTTGTTGTTGTGGTCTTCAGTCCTGAGACGGGTTTGATGCGGCTCTCCATGCTACTCTATCCTATGCAAGCTTCTTCATCTCCCAGTACCTACTGCAACCTATATCCTTCTGAATCCACTTTGTGTATTCATCTCTTGGTCTCCCTCTACGATTTTTACCCTCCAAGCAGCCCTCCAATACTAAATTGGTGATCCCTTGATGCCTCAGAACATGTCCTACCAACCGATCCCTTCTTCCAGTCAAGCTGTGCCACAATCTCCTCTTCTTCCCAATCCTATTCAATACCTCCTCATTAGTTATGTGATCTACCCATCTAATATTCAGCGTTCTTCTGTAGCACCACATTTTGAAAGCTTCTATTCTCTTCTTGTCCAAAACTATATATTGTGAAACAAATACTAACAAAGAGATAGAGGGGCTGGCCAGTACTTACCTCAGCTCAGTACAGCCGATAAATACACAAAAAACAGAACCGAAAATTTATGTTCCTAGCTTTCGGAACAAATGTTCCTTCATCAGGGACGAGAGAGGGGAAAGAAAGGGAAGAAGGGAAAGTCGATTCAGTTATTCACAACACAGGTTATGAAGCAACAAGGAAAGGAAAACAGGGAGGGTAGCAAGGATGCAGGCATGGTTGTCAGAGGGAAGCCAACTGTGTAGGACGAAAATATGCATGAATGGCTAAAGAGGAAAGGGAAAGAGGAGAAGACTGAAAGTAAATGGGAGTGAGGTTGTTTAACGTAGGTTCTTTGTTAGTACACTCCTGGAAATGGAAAAAAGAACACATTGACACCGGTGTGTCAGACCCACCATACCTGATCCGGACACTGCGGGAGGGCTGTACAAGCAATGATCACAAGCACGGCACAGCGGACACACCAGGAACTGCGGTGTTGGCCGTCGAATGGCGCTAGCTGCGCAGCATTTGTGCACAGCAAATTAGGGACACTATTGCTCCTGGGGTATCGGCGAGGACCATTTGCAACAGTCTCCATGAAGCTGGGCTACGGTCCCGCACACCGTTAGGCCGTCATCCGCTCACGCCCCAACATCGTGCAGCCTGCCTCCAGTGGTGTCGCGACAGGCGTGAATGGAGGGACGAATGGAGACGTGTCATCTTCAGCGATGAGAGTCGCTTCTGCCTTGGTGCCAATGATGGTCGTATGTATGTTTGGTGCCATGCAGGTGAGCACCACAATCAGGACTGCATACGACCGAGGCACACAGGGCCAACACCCGGCATCATGGTGTGGGGAGCGATCTCCTACACTGGCCGTACACCTCTGGTGATCGTCGAGGGGACACTGAATAGTGCACGGTACATCCAAACCGTCATCGAACCCATCGTTCTACCATTCCTAGACCGGCAAGGGAACTTGCTGTTCCAACAGGACAATGCACGTCAGCATGTATCCCGTGCCACCCAACGTGCTCTAGAAGGTGTAAGTCAACTACCCTGGCCAGCAAGATCTCCGGATCTGTCCCCCATTGAGCATGTTTGGGACTGGATGAAGCGTTGTATCACGCAGTCTGCACGTCCAGCACGAACGCTGGTCCAACTGAGGCGCCAGGTGGAAATGGCATGGCAAGCCGTTCCACAGGACTACATCCAGCATCTCTACGATCGTCTCCATGGGAGAATAGCAGCCTGCATTGCTGCGAAAGGTGGATATACACTGTACTAGTGCCGACATTGTGCATGCTCTGTTGCCTGTGTCTCTGTCAGTGTGATCATGTGCAGTATCTGACCCCAGGAATGTGTCAATAAAGTTTCCCCTTCCTGGGACAATGAATTCACGGTGTTCTTATTTCAATTTCCAGGAGTGTATTTGTTTCACATCTTTATATGAGATTTTCCATTAATCATTAGATCGCCTGTATGGTCCACATCCTTCATTGTTTTGTCCCTTTTGTTAGCTATCACTTAAATCTGTCATCTAAAAACTTTCTCTTGTTCAGTGTTTTATATAAATAAATATTTTCGTCACCAACTGTGCTAGTTTCATTTTCCTCCTATTATCTTGTTCCGTTTATAGTTCACTTCTCTTTTTTATTTATTGATTCATTTATTTAACATTCATTATTCGCTGTTTTCCAGCCAACAATCTCATCCATTTCTGTAGTTTTCGTGTTGCTGGCGATATTTTTGTTCCATTGGCTATCTTTCTCTGCCACCCACGAACTTTTTTGCGGCACGCGCGATCCTTTTTTCCGCCACTCGCTATATCTGTTTTTGAGCAATGTGTGTTCTTTTCCCCTGATTTGGACATACTTGCTTGGTCTGATCAACTTTTTCCATGTTTTTATTATTTAGTGGTCTTCCTTTGGTATGGAACATTACCAACACAATTTCTTTCTTTCTTTCTCGTCCTTCCCTCCGTGTTTTATTCCTTCTATGATTACTATTTTAACTTTAGTTATTTAATTTCCCCACCAACCAGTCACCCACTATGTACCCTAATCCTATACCACATTATTTACATTCATTCTGGAAACATGCATTCACCGTAGCCAAACTGCAATCCCACATACTTTTCCTCCGGTCCTGCTTAACCTTTGGAATTACCCCTATAGGACTTACCTTAAAAGTTCCCATCTCTGGGTGCAATTCCTCCTTCCACCAGTCTCTCCTGGACTTCCAGAACCTTCAATCATTAGCCCTTACCCAACTTGTCCTGAATCTCTACACTACTTCATGTAGCCACCACCCCCCAACAGCTCCTCTCTCTCTTCAAAGTCCTTCACCTCTCAAACCCTTGCTTGGAGAACACACTCAGGAACATCATCCTAGAAGCCAGCTGAAAACTTAAGTTCCATACCACACACCAACTGAAAAAACTATCCACAGTGCTAGTGCAACACCTAAGAAGTGGGGTCCCTCTCCCTATGTCACAAACACCAACCACAACAGAACCTTCAACAAACCCCCCTTATAGCCAACAAACCTAGCATAGCCACCTTACTCAATCTCCCCATCCCAGCACATACCCCACACAGACCAAATCTCAACTATAACCACAGTCAAATGCCACATATCACCAGTCCCAATTCAGTTCTAAACCTCTCATCCAGATCCCTCTCTCCTCCAGACATCTGTTCTATCAAAAGGCTTAAACTTTAGCTCCATGTCTAAATTCAACCACACTGCCCTGGTTAAAGATCTCCTCTCATTCACCCGGAACCTCAATTGGAAATATCACTTCACTACCCAAACACAGCCCCCAAATACTAGACCCAGTGTTGAACCCTGTCTAGAACAGTTCCGACCACCTTCTCAAAGGGATCTTCCTCCCCTCCCCCCAAACCATCCCTTGCAGACATTTCAGGAATTCCTCACATCCAGTGTTGCCTCCCAGTCCTTCTTGAAGAACATCACCCCAGCTGAATCTCGTGCCATTAAGGAGCTGAAGACAGACCGCTCTATTGTCATCCTCCCGGCAGATAAAGGCTCCACAACTGTTGTACTTCACCATGTAGAGTACGTGGCAGAAGGACTGCGTCAACTCTCGGACACCTCAACGTACAAAGCTGTTACCCAGGATCCCATTCCCTCCATCCAGACTGAGCTGCAGAAAATCCTAAAAAAATTCAAGGTCCCTCACAACGCCTCACAACGGCTTCCATAGACTTACTCATTCCACCTGAGCTACGTACCCCTACCTTCTACCTATTACCCAAAATCCACAAAGAGAACCATCCTGGCCATCCCATTGTAGCATGCTTCAAAGCCCCAACAGAACGTATCTCAGCTCTGGTAGACCAACACCTCCAACCTATCACCCGCAGACTCCCATCCTAGATCAAAGACACAAACCACTTCCTAGAACGCCTCAAATCCATTCCCACTCCTCTCCCACCTGAAACCTTTCTTGTCACCATAGATGCTACATTCCTTTACACAAACATCCCACATACCCATGGTGTCTCTGCCCTTGACCACTACCTCTCCCAACGCCCACCCGAAGATCTTCCAAAAACCTCGTTCCTTATCACACTTACCAACTTCATCCTCACCCATAATTACTTCACTTTTGAAGGCCAGACCTACAAACAAATCAGGGGAACGGCCATGGGAACCAGGATGGCTCAGTCCTATGCCAACCTCTTCATGGGCCGCATGGAGGCGGCTTTCCTGAAGACCCAACAGCTGCTTCCCCTGGCCTGGTATAGGTTTATAGATGACATCTTTGTGGTCTGGACTCATGTTGAAGAAACACTCCTTAATTTCCTCCATAACCTCAACTCCTTTTCGAATCTGAATTTCACCTGGTCCTTCTCCAAAACCCAAGCCACCTTCCTGGATGTTGACCTTCATCTTGTTGAAGCTCACATCCACACCTCTGTCCACATCAAACCCACAAACAAACAACAGTACTTTTACTTTGATAGCTGCCATCCATTCCACATCAAACGCTCCCTTCCCTACAGCCTAGGTATTCATGGCAAACGTATCTGCTCCAGTGACGAATCCCTCAACAATTACACCAATAATCTGACCAGTGCTTTCCTCTCCCACAACTATCCTGCAGACTTTGTCCACAAACAGATCTCCCGAGCAATACATTCCTCCCCGTCCAACAACAATGTTCCTACCCCGGACCACATAAAAGCATCCCCCTTGTCACCCAATATTATCCTGGCCTCAAATACATCAACAAATTACTCCGCCAGGGATACGACTTTCTCAAAGCAACCCCTGAAATGAGATCATGCCTTGACAAAATTCTCCCCACACCACAGAGTTGCCTTTCGTCGCCCCCTCCCCCCCCCCCCCTTAACTCCGTAACATCCCTGTTAAACCCTACAATATTCCCAGACTACCTTCTCTACCCAGCAGTTCCTACCCCTGTAACCAACCCCATTGCAAAACCTGCCCCATGCATCCCCCCACAACCACCCACTACTGGTAAAACAATACACAATTCAAGGCAGGGCCACGTGTGAAACTACAAATGTCATTTATCAGCTGGCATGCCTGCACTGCACAGCCTTCTACATTGGTATGACAACAACTAAACTGGCTGAGCACATGAACGGACACAGACGAACTGTCCGCGTAGGAGATGTCCAATACCCAGTAGCGGAGCATGCCCTCCATCATAATTCTAGGGACCTAGGAACCTGCTACACCGTATGTGCCATTTGGCTTCTCCCACCCAACACCAGTCCCTCTGAACTGCGGAGATGGAAACTTGCACTCCAACACATCCTTTCATCCCGCCATCCCCCTGGACTGAACCTACGTTAAACCACCTCACTCCCATTTACTTTTCAGTCTTCTCCTCTTTCCCTTTCCTCTTTAGCCATTCATGCATCTTTTCATCCTACATCTTTATACTATACACCTCTTTACTTCTGTATGCATCCTCTTTGGTTTGAAGCTGGCACAGTACCTACAGTAGAATATCTTTGGCTTCCCTCTGACAACCATACCTCCATCCTTGCTACCCTCCCTGTTTTCCTTTCCCTGTTGCTTCATAACCTGGGTTGTGAGTAACTGAATCCACTTTCCCTTCTTCCCTTTCTTTCCACTCTCTCCTCCCTGATTAAGGAACATTTGTTCTGAAATCTAGGAATGTAAATTTTCGGTTCTGTTTTTTGTGTATCTATCGGCTGTACTGAGCTGAGGTAAGTACTGGCCAGCCCCTCTATCTATTTGTTAGTATTTGTTTCACATCTTTATATGAGATGTTCCATTGATCATTTAAACAATATATTGTCCATGTTTCACTTCCATACATGGCTATACTCCATACAAATACTTTCAGAAACAACTTCCTGACACTTAAATCTATACTCCATGTTAACAAATTTCTCTTCCTCAGAAACGCTTTCCTTGCCATTGCCGGTCTACATTTTATATCCTCTCTACTTCAACCATCATCAGTTATTTTGCTCCCCAAATAGCAAAACTCCTTTACTACTTTAAGTGTCTCATTTCCTAATCTAATTCCCTCAGCATCACCGAATTAATTAGACTACATTCCATTATCCTCGTTTCGCTTTTGTTGATGTTCATCCTATATACTCCTTTCAAGACACTATCCATTCGGTTCAACTGCTCTTCCAAGTCCTTTGCTGACTGACGGGATTACAATGTCATTGGCAAACCTCAGAGAGTTTTTATTTCTTCTCCATGGATTCTAATACCTACTCCGAATTTTTCTTTTGTTTCCTTTGATGCTTGCTCAATAGACAGACTGATCAACATCAGGGAGAGGCTATAATCCTGTCTCACTCCCTTCCCAACAATTGCTTCCCTTTCATGTCCCTCGACTCTTATAACTGCCATCTGGTTTCTGTACAAATTGTAAATAGCCCTTAGCTCTCTGTATTTTACCCCTGCTGCCTTCAGAATTTGAAAGAGAGTATTCTAGTCAACATTGTCAAAGGCTTTATCTAAGTCTAAAAATGCTAGAAATGTAGGTTTGCCTTTCCTTAATCTAGCTTCTAAAATAAGTCGTAGGGTCAGTATTGCCTCACGTGTTCAGATATTTCTAAGGAATCCAAACTGATCTCGTCTGTAAAGAATTCGTGTTAGTATTTTGCAGCCGTGACTTATTAAACTGATAGTTCGGTAATTTTCACATCTATCAGCACCTGCTTTCTTTGGGATTGGAATTATTATATTCTTCTTGAAGTCTGAGGGTATTTCACCTGTCTCATACATCTTGCTCACCAGATGGTAGTTTTGTCAGGACTGGCTCTCCAAGGTTGTCGGTAGTTCTAATGGGATGTTGTCACTCCTGGGGCCTTGTTTCGACTCAGTGCTCTGTCAAACTCTTCGTTCAGTATCATCTCTCTCATTTCATCTTCCATTTCGATAATTTTGTCCTCAAGGACATCGCCCTTGTATAGTCCTCTATATACTCCTTCCACCTTTCTGCTTCCCCTTCTTTGCTTAGAACTGGGTTTCCATCTGAGCTCTTGATATTAATAAAAGTGGTTTTCTTTTCTCCAAAGGTCTCTGATTTTCCTGTAGGCAGTATCTATCTTACCCCTAGTGAGATAAGCCTCTACATCCTTACAATTGTCCTCTAGCCATCCCAACTTAGCCATTTTGCACTTCCTGTCGATCTCATTTTTGATACGTTCCTATTCCTTTTTACCTGCTTCTTTTACTAAATTTTTATATTTTCTCCTTTCATCAATTAAATTCAACATTTCTTCTGTTACCCAAGGATTTCTACTAGCCCTCGTCTTTTTACCTACTTGATGCTCTGCTGCCTTCACTACTTCATCCCTCAAAGCTACCCAATTCTTCTTCTATTGTATTTCTTTCCTCCATTCCTGTCAATCGTTCCCTAATACTCTCCCTGAAGCTCTTTACAACCTCTGGTTCTTTCAGTTTATCCAGGCCGCATCTCCTTAAATTTCCACCTTTTTGCAGTTTTAGTCTACAGTTCATAACCAATCGATTGTGGTCAGAGTCCACATCTGTCCCTGGAAATGCCTGACAATTTAAAACCTAGTTCCTAAATCTCTGTCTTACCATTATATAATTTTGATGATGTTAGGACAGCAACCAGCCACAAATTTACTTTTATTCCTAACACCATCAACATTTGTCTTTAAACAACAGCCACGGTCTCCATCATGTCATCATATGACAAAATTGCATTATATAATCTATCTGAAACCTGTCAGTATCTACTGGCTTCTTTCATGTCTACAACCTTCTTTTATAATTCTTGAACCAAGTGTTAGCTATGATCTGTGCAAAATTCTACCAGGCAGCTTCCTCTTTCATTTCTTACCCCCAATCCATATTCACCTCCAACGTTTCTTTCTCTCCTTTTTCCTACTGGTGAATTCCAGTCACCCATGACTTTTAAATTTTCGTCTCCCTTCACCATCTGGATAATTTCTTTTATTTCATCATACATTTCTTCAATACCTGCAGGCAGAGCTAGTTGGCATATAAACTTGAACTACAGCAGTAGGTATCTATCTTGGCCACAATAATGCATTCACTATGCTGTTTGTAGTAACTTACCCATATTCCTATTCATTATTAAACCTACTCCTGCATTGCCCCTATTTGATTTTGTATTTATAACCCTGTATTCACCTGACCAAAAGTCTTGTTCCTCCTGCCACCGAACTTCACTAATTCGCACTATATCTAACGTCAACCTATCCATTTCCCTTTTTGAATTTTCTAACCTACCTGCCCGATAAAGGGAACTGATATTCCACGCTCCGATCCGTAGAATGCCAGTTTTCTTTCTCCTGATAATGACATCCTCTTGAGTAGTCCCCATCCAGAGATCCAAATGGGGGACTATTTTACCTCTGGAATATTTTACCCAAGAGGACGCCATCATCATTTAACCATACAGTAGAGCTGCATGCCCTCGGGAAAAATTACGGCTTTCGTTTCCCCGTGCTTTCAGCTGTTCGCAGTACCAGCACAGCAAGGCCGTTTTGGTTAGTTTTACAAGGCCAGATCAGTCAATCATCCAGACTGCTGCCTTGCAACTACTGAAAAGGCTGCTGCCCGTCTTCAGGAACCACACGTTTGTCTAGTCTCTCAGCAGATACCCCTCCATTGTGGTTGCACCTATGGTACAGCTATCTGTATCGCTGAGGCACGCAAGACCCCTCACCAACAGCAAGGTCCATGGTTCATCTATACATAATCTTTATTACCATGTATTGTGCAACTTTTTTTTTTTTTCAAGCAAAAGTATCACTTGTACAACACAATAAAATTTATTAAGAAGATGTAGCTTTGTAAAATCCAGGAGTGCGTACGATGACAAAAAATTAATTTGCAGTGCTAGCAAATAATGCTTGTGTTAGAACTTCCATCCTGAAATGAATTGTGTTGTTTTGACATTTAGTTCCTTGATGCCCTCAGTACAACTGCCTTCAGTTGTGAAACTGAAAGTGATATGAAAAAGCCATGTGAAACTACCATGTATTACTAGTAATTTACTGGCACAGAATATTAGTCTATCTTATGATAATGTGAAAATGTCACATTGTCAATATATAATGTCATAGAAAAGTCCATTAAATCAGCTAGTTTCCCCATTACATCTCAATTGGATTCTCATAAACAATGGTAGAATATGTTCATCTGGCAAGCAAATGTTACCACCTTCATCACAGAAGTCCAGTATTTCCTTGTCTTGTGTCTTCTGACATTGAATCTACAGTATCAGTTCTTTAAGGGTATGCTGAATAGTCAATTTAATATTGGAAATAACTGAGAGCTCAGATTTACGATATTTTTATGCAGGAAATGAAGTCACATTATTGTAAAACTAATTATGGATCCCACTGTGGTTGCCTCTTTGAGGTGAGGGCTCGATATCATCAGATGGGGACTGCTGGTTAGTGCTCGCAAGCATCAACTGTTGCTACCTGCTGCCTGCCTGCCTGTCTTAACCAGTAGTCTTCATCAGATATCAAGCTGTTGCCTGGAAGAAATATTGTGAGATAAACAGAATGACGTCCAGGCCAACCAACGCGGATTCCAAAACATTGATCATGGGAGACCCATCTTGCACTTTCTGCACAACATACTAAAACCCTTGGATCAGGGCAATAAGACAGATGCAGTATTTATCAATATCAAAAAAGCATTTGACTCTTATCAGCAAACCCTCGATAAGTGCCAGAGCCAGGCTTGTGATCAGAGCCATCATAGAGGTTGTCGAGATGGCAGCTAATGCAGCAGTGTAAGCAGCATGTGTGGATACAATGGTTAAAGGGTTACCTGCCACAGCTGCAGCAGAGGTTCTAAGTAATCCCCAACAAATGACAAGCTACAGCCAGATACATTTGTTCTCCTGAATGAAGACAATGTGCTACCCATCTTGTGGCAGTCAGAGGTCATTGGTTGCATGCAGTAATTGGAACCTAGCTTGTGGTGACAGCACACAGCAAGTAGACAGTAACTGCAGGAAAGGCTACCTGGGTTTCCACACAGTGGGACAGCCACACAAGGGCAGAATAAGGGGAGGTGGGTCATGACTGCCAAACCATGCAGATGTACCTGTAATTGACTCACAATGCAATGTTAAATATACAGTCCACTTTTACCAACCATAAAGAACGAGGCAGTGCAGAAACAAAATTTCCGTGTCTGCTTAAAATCATGGATCACGGTAGTCTGGCAGATGCAGATGCCTTGATTTTCAAAATGCATTTCACTCAGTACTGCAACTACTTATTATTAGAAGTACAATTGTACAAGGTATCAAGCCATATTTGACTGGAATATTTTTTTGTCGAGAGGACACAGCAAGTTATCTTCGCTGGAGAGTTGTCACAGATGTAGAAATAACTTAAGAGTATGCCCCAGGGAAGTGTTGGGGCCCTGGCTGTTTATGTTGCATATTTATGACCATGTGGACATATTAACAGCTCAGACTTTCCACAAATTATGCAGTTATATGTAATGTACTGTGTGAAATAAGTTGCATAATATTTAACTAGATCTACATCTACATAACTACTCTGCAGTTCACATTTAAGTGCTTGGCAGAGGGTTCATCGAACCACAATCATACTATCTCTCTACTATTCCACTCCCGAACAGCGAGCGGGAAAAACGAACACCTAAACCTTTCTGTTCGAGCTCTGATTTCTCTTATTTTATTTTGATGATCATTCCTACCTATGTAGGTTGGGACAACAAAATATTTTCGCATTCGGAAGAGAAAGTTGGTGACTGAAATTTCGTAAAAAGGTCTCGCCGCGACGAAAAACATCTATGCTGTAATGACTTCCATCCCAACTCGTGTATCATATCTGCCACACTCTCTCCCCTATAACGCGATAAAAAAAACGAGCTGCCCTTTTTTGCACCCTTTCGATGTCCTCCGTCAATCCCACCTGGTAAGGATCCCACACCACGCAGCAATATTCTAACAGAGGACGAACGAGTGTAGTGTAAGCTGTCTCTTTAGTGGACTTGTTGCATCTTCTAAGTGTCCTGCCAATGAAACGCAACCTTTGGCTCGCCTTCCCGACAATATTATCTATGTGGTCCTTCCAACTGAAGTTGTTCGTAATTTTAACACCCAGGTACTTAATTGAATTGACAGCCTTGAGAATTGTACTATTTATCGAGTAATCGAATTCCAACGGATTTCTTTTGGAACTCATGTGAATCATCTCACACTTTTCGTTATTTAGCGTCAACTGCCACCTGACACACCATACAGCAATCTTTTCTAAATCGCTTTGCAGCTGATACTGGTCTTCGGATGACCTTACTAGACGGTAAATTACAGCATCATCTGCGAACAACCTAAGAGAACTGCTCAGATTGTCACCCAGGTCATTTATATAGATCAGGAACAGTAGAGGTCCCAGGACGCTTCCCTGGGGAACACCTGATATCACTTCAGTTTTACTCGATGATTTGCCGTCTATTACTACGAACTGCGACCTTCCTGACAGGAAATCACGAATCCAGTCGCACAACTGAGACGATACCCCATAGCTCCGCAGCTTGATTAGAAGTCGCTTGTGAGGAACGGTGTCAAAAGCTTTCCGGAAATCTAGAAATACGGAATCAACTTGAGATCCCCTGTCGATAGCGGCCATTACTTCGTGCGAATAAAGAGCTAGCTGCGTTGCACAAGAGCGATGTTTTCTAAAGCCATGCTGATTACGTGTCAATAGATCGTTCCCTTCGAGGTGATTCATAATGTTTGAATACAGTATATGCTCCAAAACCCTACTGCAAACCGACGTCAATGATATAGGTCTGTAGTTAAATGGATTACTCCTACTACCCTTCTTGAACACTGGTGCGACCTGCGCAGTTTTCCAATCTGTAGGTACAGATCTATCGGTGAGCGAGCGGTTGTATATGAGTGCTAAGTAGGGAGCTATAGTATCAGCGTAATCTGAAAGGAACCTAATCAGTATACAATCTGGACCTGAAGACTTGCCCGTATCAAGCGATTTGAGTTGCTTCGCAACCCCTAAGGTATCTACTTCTAAGAAACTCATGCTAGCAGATGTTCGTGTTTCAAATTCTGGAATATTCCATTCATCTTCCCTGGTGAAGGAATTTCAGAAAACTGCGTTCAATAACTCCGCTTTAGCCGCTTTAGCGGCACAGTCGTCGATAACAGTACCATCGGCACTGCGCAGCGAAGGTATTGACTGCGTCTTGCCACTTGTGTACTTTACATACGACCAGAATTTCTTCGGATTTTCTACCAAATTTCAAGACAATGTTTCGTTGTGGAACCTATTAAAGGCATCTCGCATCGAAGTACGTGCCAAATTTCGAGCGTCTGTAAATTTTAGCCCATCTTCGGGATTTCGCGTTCTTCTGAACTTCGCATGCTTTTTCCGTTGCCTCTGCAACAGCGTTCGGACCTTTCTTGTGTATCACGGGGGATCCGTTCCATCTCTTACCAATTTATGAGGTATGAATATCTCAATTGCTGTTGCTACTATATCTTTGAATTTGAGCCACATCTCGTCTACATTCGCATAGTCAGTTCGGAAGGAATGGAAATTGTCTTTTAGGAAGGCTTCTAGTGGCACTTTATCCGGTTTTTTAAATAAAATTATTTTGCGTTTGTTTCTGATGGATTTGGAAGAAATGGTATTGAGCCTAGCTACAACGACCTTGTGATCACTAATCCCTGCATCAGTCATGATGCTCTCTATCAGCTCTGGATTGTTTGTGGCTAAGAGGTCAAGTGTGTTTTCGCAACCATTTACAATTTGCGTGGGTTCGTGGACTAACTGCTCGAAATAATTTTCGGAGAAAGCATTTAGGACAATCTCGGAAGACGTTTTCTGCCTACCACCGGTTTTGAACAAGTATTTTTGCCAACATACCGAGGGTAGGTTGAAGTCCCCATCAACTATAATCGTATGAGTGGGGTATTTATTTGTTACGAGACTTAAACTTTCTCTGATCTGTTCCGCAACTGTATCATCGGAGTCTGGGGGTCGGTAGAAGGAGCCAATTATTAACTTAATTCGGCTGTTAAGTATAACCTCCACCCACACCAATTCACACGGAGTATCTACTTCGACTTCACTACAAGATAAACCACTACTGACAGACACAAACACTCCACCACCAATTCTGCCTAATCTATCTTTCCTGAACACTGTCTGAGACTTCGTAAAAATTTCTGCAGAACTTATTTCAGGCTTTAGCCAGCTTTCTGTACCTATAACGATATCAGCTTCTGTGCTTTCTATTAGCGCTTGAAGCTCAGGGACTTTTCCAGCGCAACTACAACAATTTACAACTATAATTCCGATTGTTCCTTGATCCATCACGTCCTGTAATTGCCAAGCACCCTTTGACATTGCAGCCCATCCCGCGCTTTCCCGAGGCCTTCTAACCTAAAAAACCGCCCAGTCCACGCCACACAGCCTCCGCTACCCGTGTAGCCGCCAGCTGAGTGTAGTGAACTCCTGACCTATTCAGCGGAACCCGAAACCCCACCACCCTATGGCGCAAGTCAAGGAATCTGCAGCCAATACGGTCGCAAAACCGTCTGAGCCTCTGATTCAGACCCTCCACCCGGCTCTGCACCAAAGGTCCGCAGTCGGTTCTGTCAACGATGCTGCAGATGGTGAGCTCTGCCTTCATCTCGTAAGCAAGACCGGCAGCCTTCACCAAATCAGATAGCCGCTGGAATCCAGAGAGAATTTCCTCAGATCCAAAGCGACACACGTCATTAGTGCCGACATGTGTCACCACCGCAGCTGGCTGCACCCTGTGCTCTTCATGGCATCCGGAAGGACCCTTTCCACATCAGGAATGACTTCTCCTGGAATGCACACGGAGTGCACACTGGATTTCTTCCCCTCCTTAGCCGCCCTATCCCTAAGGGACCCCATTACGCGCCTAACATTGGAGCTCCCAACTACCAGTAAGCCCACCCTCTGTGATTGCCCGGACCTTGAAGGCTGAGAATGATCCTCTGAAACAGGGCAGGCAGCTGCATCTGGCTCAGCCAGAGACAGTGCCTGAAACCGGTTTGTCAGACGCACCGGGGAGGCTTTCTGATCAGCCTCCGGGGACGACCCTCTAGATAATATTTCATAGTGTTGCGAAGATTGGCAACTCCACAACATAAAAAATGTATCCTGTAATTATATCAGATTCACAGTTGGAACTGATCAACTTGTACAAATAACTGGGTGTAACACTTCATACGAATATGACATGGAGTGATCACATAGGCTCAGTTGTCGTAAATTAGGTGGCAATCTTTGGTTTACTGATAGAGTAATGGAGAGTTCAATCAGTCTACAAAGAAAATTGGTTACACATAACGTTTTACTTGTCCTAGAATATGGATCCAGAATATTAGACCTAAACCAAATTTGACTAATATGGAATATTTTAATGTCTTCAGAGAAGGGATCACAAATGGTCACAGTTGTGGTGCTAGGAATATATACTGTGATCAACAGTATCCAGACACTTGGCTGCAAATGACTTAAAAGTTCGTGGCACCCTCCATCAGTCACGCTGGAATTCAGTATGGTGTTGGCCCACCCTTAGCCTTGATGACAGCTTCCACTCTTACAGGCACACATTCAATCAGGTGCTGGAAGGTTTCTTGGGAAATGGTAGCCCATTCTTCACAGAGTGCTGCACTGAGGAGAGGTATCGATGTCGGTTGGTGAGGCCTGACATGAAGTCATTGTTCCAAAACATTCCAAAGGTGTTTTATAGGATTCAGGTCAGGACTCTGTGCAGACCAGTCCATTACAGGGATGTTGTCGTCGTATAACCACTCCGCCACAGGCCTTTCATTATGAACAGGTGCTCAATCATGTTGAAAGATGCAATTACCATCCCCGAATTGCTTTTCAACAGTGGGAAGCAAGAAGGAACTTAAAACATCAATGTAGGCCTGTGCTGTGATAGTGCCACGTGAAACAAGGTGTGTAAGCCCTCTCCATGAAAACCATGACCACACCATAACACCATCCCCTCTGAATTTTACTGTTGGCGCTACACACACTGGCAAATGATGTTCAACGGGCTTTCGCCATACTCTTACCCTGCCACTAGATAACCAAATTGTGTACAGTGATTCGTCCCTCCACAAGACTTTTCCCACTGATCAATCGTACAATTTTTACGCTCCTTACACCATGCGAGGTGTCGTTTTGCATTTACCGGCGTGATGTGTGGCTTATGAGCTGCCGCTCAACCATGAAATCGAAGTTTTCTCACCTCCCGCCTAACTGTCATAGTACTTGCAGTGGGTGCGGTTTGGAAATCCTGTGTGATGGTCTGGATAGATGTTCGCCTGTTACACATTACGACCCTCTTCAACGGTTGGCAGTCTCCGTCAGTCAATAGATGAGGTCGGCCTGTACACTTTTGTGCTGTACGTGTCTCTTCACATTTCCACTTCACTATGACATCAGAAACAATGTATCTAGGGATGATCAGGAGTGTGGGAATCTCACGTACAGACATATGACAGAAGTGACACCTTATCACCTGACCACGTTCGAAATCCGTGAGTTCCGCAGAGCACCCCATTCTATTCTCTCACAATGTCTAACGACTGCTTAGGTCACTGATAGGGAGTACCTGGCAGTGGGTGGCAGCAGAATGCACCCAATATGAAAATGTCATGTTTCTGGCGGTGTCCGGATACTATTGATCACTTAGTGTACCACAACCCCCTACTTATTGCTCTAATAGGATCGCGAGGACAAGATTAGATTAATTGCAGCGTGCACTGAGGCATGTAAAAGGCCATTCATCCTGTGCTCCATACATGAATGTAACAGGTAAAAATTCTAACTGGTACAATGGAATGCACTCTTTGCTATGTGTTTCATAGAAGTTTCAGAGTATAGATGTAGATGAGATCCAGTAGTGATCCCAAGGGCCATATATTGAACATTTTTCACCAGGAAAGTCAGAAGATTTGTCGATATATATTACTTTTTAATTTGATCTGTTACTCAGTGCAACTTATGATAGAACTACAATGATTTATTTCAACTATAAAACAAGTTGCATGCTTAACCTGCCAAGTTTCTGAACAAGTTTACAGAACACTGCCATACCTTTTTAATGAAGAGAACAAAATGATCTCTGTAATTTCAGAAATAATAAACAAAGCAAAGTGGCAGTTAACATTTTTTTCACTTTTCAGCCCAATGTGTAACTATGGGCAACCGATAGAGAAAAGACTGACGTACTTTGGGGTTCTCCAGTTCTTGCAAATTTACTTACAGTTCCAGGTGCTGCAATAAAAGCTCGCTTGGTTTCATTTACACATTTCAAATACTTAAGCTCTTTATTCACTGAAATTAAGTTCTACTCAAAAATGTTACTCCTTTTTCTTGTTTTATTTGTTGTTACAACAACCTTTATTATGAATAAGTGGTTTATCAGTATGTGCAAGGGTGTATCAGTTAAATATAATGGTTACAACATACATTTTCATAGCTATAAAAGATCAAGTTATTTGTGTACTATGAAGATATGAGAGTCTCAAGAGTGTAATTATCAGACATTAGAACGAGTTCCGTATTCCTCAGCAGTTCTGTTGAAGTTTGGAAATGTGTAAACTCACGCAGTTGGCTAGCAAGTCAGTTTTAACATTATGCAGAACTGCATCTAAGCAGAATTTATAAAGTCATTGTTTACATAATGACTTAAATGCTGCAGCTACACTTCTTTTATTGGTGATAGTTGAGTAAAAAGTAATGCAAGGGAACTTCATGGACTCTAACACTAATTTGAAATGAACTCCCATTGGTGTGTGTGTGTGTGTGTGTGTGTGTGTGTGTGAGTGTGTGTGTATGTGTGTGTGTCAAAAACATAAAATATCTTACCTGATTGGGATGAAAACTGTCAACTGGATCCAAAAGCTGCCATAGTTGGTTTCCTTTCTCAGTCCATTCTTTGAATACTTGATGTACAGGATTTTCCAGATAAAACACCTCAAAAGATGAAAACTTCTGCTCTCCTGCTATGTTTTCTAGAACATCAGACAGTTCTTGTGCCCTCTGCAAAATTATCAATTTTATCATACATCTCCAATCTGTGGAGAAGTGTCACAATAGTTTATAACATCTTATTTTACAGATACCTCTTAAAAACAATTTCAGTGCTAAAAGTAGTGAAAGAATGAACTTAATTTTTCTTAAATGCTATATTTAAACTGTTGGAAATGGCCACAGAAATGGAATTTTTCAATCATGAAAGTAGTAAAACACAGTGTCATCAGAAATGAACTTGTAGCAACAAGAAATAATCTCTCGAATTGTCATACGAGACTAAAGCAGTGTTAATTGACACTACTGAATGCTTACAATATATGTGGTCAGGGTGTGAGAATGTCCAATTTACGAGAAGGACCCAAAGCTTATTGTGGCCAGCTGAAATGAAATCGGTAACACTTCTATTCTAGAAAAAAATTTATGCCGGAGTTTTTCATACACAGATCAGCAGTTTCAGGTGAAAGGAACAAATTTATCGTGACTGGTAAAAACAGTGAAATTACCGAGAGCTTGGGATGATAGTGCTTGAACTGGTCCTTCTTGTAAGAAGCTGAAAGGTGTAGGGGGAAGACAGTCAACTATGGCCACATTACAAAAATGGCAACGGCAACAGATACAAGCTAATTTCCATCAGAAACACATTATTTGGATCATGTTGCAATGTTCCATGAAAGAGGTATATACTACAGCCTGCTTTTATTTTACTGCAGGTAATATTAGTAGTTACATACGCCAAAACAATTGTAGGTATCTACAGTACAAAAATGTGTACTACTATGTTGTTGTTGTTGGTGGTGGTGGTGGTGGTGGTGGTGGTGGTGGTGGTGGTGGTGGTGGTGGTATCGGTCCTCGGTCCTGGGACTGGTTTGATGCAGCTCTCCATGCTACTCTATCCTGTGCAAGCTTCTTTATCTCCCAGTACCTATCGCAACCTACATCCTTCTGGATCTGCTTGGTGTATTCATCTCTTGGTCTCCCTCTACGATTTTTACCCTCCCTGCTGCCATCCAAATCCAATACTAAATTGGTGATCCCCTGATGCCTCACAACATGTCCTACCAACTGATAACTTCTTCTAGTCAAGTTCTGCCACAAACTTCTCTTCCCCTCAATCATATTCAACACCTCCTCATTAGTTATGTGATCTACACATCTTATCTTCAGCATTCTTCTGTAGCACCACATTTCGAAAGCTTCTATTCTCTTCTTGTATAAACTATTTATTGTCCATGTTTCACTTCCATACATGGCTACACTCCATACAAATACTTTCGGAAACAACTTCCTGACACTTAAATCTATACTCGATGTTAACAAATTTCTCTTCTTCAGAAACGCTTTCCTTGCCATTGTCAGTCTACATTTTATATCCTCTCTACTTCGACCATCATCAGTTATTTTGCACCCCAAATAGCAAAACTCCTTTACTACTTTAAGTGTCTCATTTCCTAATCTAATTCCCTCAGCATCACCCGACTTAATTCGACTACATTCCATTATCCTCGTTTTGGCAGCGCAACACATCAACTCGAACTCATCACTGTGTTTCTTGATTCCTTGAACCACTACAATGTACTCCTGGCATTGTGACATGAAACATTATCTTGCTGAAAAATGCCACTGTTGTTGGGAAACATGATAATCATGAAGGAGTGTAGGTGGTCTGCAAACAGTATAATGATACTACTTGGCCATCTTGGTGCCTTGCTCGAGCTCCACTGGACACGTGGATGCCCATGTGAATGTTCCTGAGAACATAATGGAGTTGTCACCAGCTAGTCTCCATCCCACTTATAGTGTCAAGGAGCTGTTCCCCTGGAAGACAATGGATTCATGCCCTCCAAGTGGCATGTGAAGAACATATTCGGATTCATCAGACTATGCAAGGCTCTGCCACTGTGCATCGTTCAATGATGATGCTGAGATGTTAATGTTGGCATGTGCATGGGTCGTCTGCTGTGGAGGCCCATCGTTAGGGGTGTTTGGTGCACTGTGTGTTCACGCACTTGTACTCTGTTCAGCGTTAAAGTCTGATGTTAGTTTCGCCACAGTTCACTGCCTGCCCTGTTTTACCAGTCTGCCCGGCTTATGATGTCTGTAATGAGTGGTGGCTGCCCAACCCCATGATGTCTGGAAGCAATGTGTGGTTTTTCCACTTGGTGAAATCACTCACCATAGCGTACCTCAAACACCTGAAAAATTGTACCAAGCCTCCAAGCCATAAAAATCTGCCTTCAGTCAAATGCAGATAGATCGTACGCCTTTCTCCTCAGTTGCTAGGTAACTTTCAGGATTGTGTTGATACTTTGCCATGCATTCTGTCATGCTAGTGTCCTCCTGGCCATGCTCCTGAGTCCTGTTCCCACTCTGCCAGTAGTGATACCAAAGGGACACCATCTGCTGGCAGACAGAAACACAGACATCATTGGAGGGAATGTAAGAACTAGCGTGCTGAGGTACAGAGACTGCAGCCTTGGTGGTAGCGTCAGCAGGCTCATTTCCTGTAATACCCACATAAACATCACAGTGGCTCCATCAAGAGTGAGCAAGTGACAGCCGGATGCACTGCATAGTCTGATACTGAGCAAAGAACTCTGCTGTAAATACTGAGTAGTGTTCCAGAAGCTGATACCAAAACATGTCAGTGCCAGTAACGAAGACACAACTGACACCACAGTCAGTCTGAGAGCCATCAATGTACACAAAGGTTCTATAGTGAAGTCCCTGTGTAGGTCGTGAAACTGAAGGTGGAAGAGCGAACTGGAAAGTGAACTCCAGGAGGGGACGTACCCCATACCAGCATTCAATGGAATCATTCAAGGAGGCGGCATACAATGGATGGCCATGCATGGCAGACAAATGGCATGCATATTTGTCAAGGAGAAATTCACAACGGTGGTTCAGCAGCTTGCGCATGCAGGCTCTCAATCGAGCTAGTGTAAAAGGTGCCAGTGGCCAAATGGATGCCACAATGGTGGATATTATTAAGATGGCATAAATGGGACGGACGTGTCAATGGAAAGGAACACGGTTGCTCCTGTGCTAAGGCAGAGGAGGTCAAATTGATTGAGAAGAGCAGCCAAGAGGGCTCATCTCGGACAGGTTCTGAGAGAACCCCAAAGAGAGTGGTGCATGTTGAAGTCAATAAGAAGCAGAAAGGGGTGATGCAGCTATCCAATAAGCTGGAGAAAGTCTGCCCTGGTGACAACAAATGATGGAGGGATGTAAATGGCACAAAGGGAAAAGTTCAAGTTAGGAAGGCAGGCAGTCAGTTGACTATGAACACCACACATCATCCCATATTAGCAGCACGGCTATGACTCCCCTGCAAGATGGAATACCATCCTTGGGGGAAAGGTCAAAACGGCCTGGGAAGAAATCCAAAGGCTCAAAGCGGTTGTGAGGACAAAATTTTGTTTCCTGAAGGCAGAGAACAAGCAGATTCTGCGACTCAAAGAGCACCAGTAAATCCTCTTTGTTGGATCGAAAGCACAAACGTTCCATTGAAGGAGAGCCATAATGAGGGAAGACAAGAATGGAAAAAAATGAAGGGATGTCACCTTGGCAATTGTTGAGTGGCAGCCTTCAGAGACTCACTGCTACAGAGTGCAGAGGCTGGAGGATCCTGCTAACTGAGATCTACAGAGGCGTTGGCACTCTTCCTCTGTTGATCTGCAGAGCAGAGCAGAAAAATGGTTTGCAGGGTGCACTGGCGACAAGAGTTTGGCCAGGCTATGGTATTGCATGGCGACACTGTCAAAGAGGATCTCCGATTTGGCAACAGAGAAGACCGTTTGACTTATTGGAGGGCCTTTCTGGTTGTCAGAGAAAGACTCACAAAGAGACGGCACGACCGTGGGGTCGGGAATTTCTCCGAAATTTTGTGTGGTGAAAGAGAACCCCTAACACCTCACGTGGTTAAAATATTAGGACGCACTACCCGTAAAATCCTGGGAAAAATCTATCCAAAGTTTCTTACGTGCCCTGTGAGTATAAAATGTTAGTCCATTGCCAAGCCGCTGTCTGGCCTTAATGGTTAGGGCTCAAACTTTTACGCCAGAGGTCTCGAGTTCGATTCCTCCTCTGGCACTTTTTTTCTGTTTCATTTTCTCTTGTTATTCCACCAATTATTCAGATAGTTGCCCAAACCTACATTATCTTTAACTAATTAGTTACATTGCTGAATAAAAATTATTTTCTTTTTGTCCAACAACACAATTTATGGTGGTGGGTTTTCCATTTTTCATTGTAAAGTATATGAGGAGGGTTTTTAATTAGAATAACAAAGTCGACCATGAAACATTCAGTTTTTATACATATAATAATTATAAACAAGAACCGCAGTGGTAATTATCGTAAAAACAAACAAAGCAATAATTTTTCTGACATCTTGCGAAACATATAAAAGCGGATTCTTTACAATTACAGGGCATTTGCAATAAATCTGTACAAAAACATGCCGCATTACCATTTACGAAAATGTTTTGAGTTTGTGATAATTTTGAGGCAAACCAGGCATATTCAATCATGTCTCGGAATATTGGTGACAACAACTGATGGTGAATTATAGAATGAATTTTTAGACAATGTTCCCGGGAATTAATTTCACGACTCTACTGTAACAATGCGCTGCAATTTTACAACCACTTTTTGAAATTTTTAACTTGCCTGTAAAAGTAAACATCACAAGGTTACACCAAAGAAGTGCACTTTGGAGGTATGACTCTTACAGACCAAGTTGGCATATTTTCGTCATCATGAAAAATTGCATCACATATCTTCAGATTCGTTTGACCTCCCCACGAGTCAATGAGAAATAAATATTTTTTCTCCCCGATGTAAGCTTTTAAACATTTCCGGAGAAAATCCATGTATAAAACTGTTGTTAATTCTCCAGACATCGATGATGTTACTATGACGTTCGTACAAGTATTGGCATAGCCATCTATTAATTTGCGAATACAAGGTCCGAAATGACCGGCTGCTTCTTGTAAGCATATGAAGACGAAGCAGTTTTCCAGATAATGTCATTGAATATTGTGCGGTGTACGATTGCGTCACTTTATTCAAATCCGACTTTTTCACGAAAACTGTTTTACTCCCTTTTTCAGTGAGAGTCCTGTTGAAAACAGATTGATATTGGCATGCTGAAACAATAGTATTTTTAATATTAAATAATATTCAAATATGAATGTATATATCTTTTTTCTATAATTAAATTTGAATTGATATATTTTACATCGGTAAAAACATTTTGTATGCAGAAAACAATTATTTACCTGTTTGGTCAGTATTTATCGCATAATCCTCATGGTATTGAGGGATTAAACGACACATCTGCCAACGAAAGGTCTCGCCTTAATGTCCTCCATTGACACCGCTTCTTTTTTCAAAACCAGTTTCGTGATCTTGTGTTGTGAAATTCTGTGCTTCTGTTTAAATGGCGTGACCATCGATCAGATGCCTTGAATTTGAAATTGACGAATTGTGCAGCTGTAGCCAATGCTCATTACTGTAAATTTCTTGTCGTGACTTGCTGATATTGCTGTCTTGCTTTTACACAACGGTTGTAGGTCCACGAATCTATCGCCTCAAATTCATCCATTCACGTACTACCACTTTTAATATCTTTCTCCCATTGTGAAAGATGTGGGGTGCACTTTAGCAATATTCACGACTTTGTAGGCAATGGGAATCACGTCTCTTTTAAATCTTTTCGGTGACAGTTTATATTCATCTGGAGACGAATAATTTTGCGGCACTTCGAACTGTTCGTCGTTTCCCTCACATTCTTCACAATCCTCATGAGTGTGAATTAATTCCTCTTCAGTTACGAATGTTTTTTCACCCTAAAGTTCCTGTGTATTATTATAAAGTTCTCCGGCCAATATCATAGCATCGCGAGAGATTTCTTCTGAAGATGTCGATGCAATTAAATTATTTTCCGTCAACAGCTTTTCATAATACATCACTGCCTCCTTCAATCGTAATTCTGTTAGATAACTATGAATGGATTCTTCAGGAATTTCTTCTCCTATTCCAGATGAGCCAGCAACTTCTTCGGTCAATAAGTTTAACCTCAGATCGCAATAACACGATGAAATTTGAAACAGGCATGTCTGTTCATGATGAAATCAAAAAACAAACTGTTTACTTCTCACGGCTCATGCACAGTCTTATGCGCAGATGACCATTATAATCCCAAGGGGACCCTTACAAAGCCCATTTAAACCTTGAAACCCTATAAAACGAAATAGAACAACGAGCATGAATATTTTTCAGTGAATGAAAAACTTTACATTCTTGAGCTAAAATAATGAGGTTTTTGAGAAACTTTTTGAATAATTGGTGGAATAACAAAACAAAATGAAACAGAAGAAAAGTGCCGGGGAAGGAATCGAGCCCGAGACCTCTGGAGTAAGAGTCCGAGTCCAAACCATCTAGGCCAGACGGCGGCTTAGCAATGGACCAACATTTTATACTCATAAGGCACCTAAGAAGCATTTAGATCACTTTTTCTTGGGATTTTCGGAGTAGTGCATCCTAATGTTTTAACCACATGAGGTGTTAGGGGTCCTCTTTCACCACACAAAGTTTCGGAATAATCCCCGATCCCACGGTCGTGCCATCTCCTTGTCAGATGTATGTTGGCTGGAGGGACATACGAAGTCTTTATGGGAGTATAGCAGCCGGATGTGTAGCAGATGACTTCACCCTAGGAGGCGAATGTTTGGTGGCTTGTTTCACAGCTGGATGAAGAGACAGTGATGCTACCACGACACTGGGCGATTTCATAACCTCAGTGCTGAATTTGAGGTTGCATGTCTGTGTGCCCACGTCCGTCATGGTGCTAGATGCAGCAACAACAACACTGTAAGTGTCAGATGGTAGAATGCAGGGTTTGCGTGTAGCGTGCCAGGTAGGGTACTTTTTCCTTTATCCGGATCTCCTGGACATGGGACAATCTCAAGAGGAGGCTGCATGGTCGTTATTGCAGTTGATACAGCAGGGAGAAGGATTCAGACAACAGCCCTCGTGTGCATTCCTACCGTAGGTTACACATTTGTCCGTGTGTCAGCAAGACATTCAAGTGGGGATAAAACAATGACACTGGTAGCAGCGCATAGGGTTTGGAACGTACAGACGGACTGTCATAACTTCATAGTCTCCTTTGATCTTGGACAGAAGCACCACTCTATCAAAGGTGAGAAAAAATGTGTGTGTGTGTGTGTGTGTGTGTGTGTGTGTGTGTGGAGGGGGGGGGGGGGAAGGGGAGGGGGGGGGGGGTTGCGCGTGTGCACTATGAATGCATTTACCTTTTTCATCACCCAATGGGTGGTAGTGACACCCTGATCAGAGATGTATGTTTGGATTTCTGCCTTGTTCACAGTAGTGTAAATAACACCATGGGAAGAATTCAGAGTTGTATGGCCCTCAACACAAACAGGGTAGCCATGGAAAGCGAAGGGGCAAGCAGTTGCTGTGTTTGAGAATCAGAAGCAGTCTCCATAAGCAAAGTGCTAATGCATAAACAAGAGCAGGATTTCACAGGGCCAGCAATTGCATCATCATCTTTCTGAATTAGAAATGGATTTTCCGTTGCCATGGACTGACGATCTTCAGTACGTGAAACCACAAGGAACCATGGTGCAGCTGGGAGGGTCTTTGAATCGGGAACTTCATTCCATTTACATTTGGTAGACATGGACTGCAAACATGATCATTGGCACATTGTGAGTAAATCTCCCATGACTGCCAGCGTCTCCAATGGCATGCTCCTTCGAACTGCCTCAGGTGATTGTTCATACATCAGGTCATACCTCTGGAACACCTGACAGAGGGACCAATTGGCAATTTGGGAAGGTAGAAGCTCAGGCAATCACCTCTCCCTGGGCCTAGCCCGTACCAGGGGTTACATGCAAACCATACCTGTCAACCTGTGGCTAAGAATTACGTGTTACCCTGTCACCTGTTACCCATCAGACCTGTGGGCTGGCTTTCGGAAGCCTGCAGGGAGGAACAAGAAAATGTGGAGAGAAAGGAAAAAAAGAAATGAAAAAACAGTGGTGAGACTATTCTTATGTCAGTTATGGACATGCAGAACATTCCCAAAAACACCCCAGACATGTTCCCCAATGGAGGGGGAAAAAGAACAGCAAGAGGATAGGCATGCAACACGGAAGGGAAAATATGCTAAAATGGCTGGGGGCCCATGGTAGCCAAGCACGAACCTTCCAAAGAGCAGCGAGCCCCCTGTGTAGACAGTTCCTTGTGGTTTCACTACTGAAGACAGTCAGTCCTTTGCTACAGTAAATACGTTTATTATTCCGAAAGGTGTTGATGCAACTGCTGACCCACAAAATCTTGCTCTCGTTACGCAATGGCACTTTGCTTTTGGAGACTACTTCTGATTCTCAAGCCCAACAACTGCTTCAGCTTTGCTCCTCCACAGCTGTTCTCTTCATACAGAGGCCCGTCAAACACCAAATTCTTCATTTGATGTTATTTACACTAAGTTGCTTAATGGGCTGACCGAGACATAAATCAGAACATACTTACCTGATCAAGGTGTCATTGAAGATCAAGCAGGCTATTTCTGAATGTAATGTGCTGCTTCCAGTGACATCATTACAATCACACTTGAATGTCTGTTGACAACTGACCAAATGTGTAACCTGTGGTAGGGATCCTCACAGGGGTGACTGTCCACCTCTTTCTCCCTGCTGCATCGATTTCAATGGCAACCATGCCGCCGCCTCCCTAGATTGTCCCATGTATCTAGATGAGTGGGCCATCCAGGAGACCTGGGTGGAGGAAAAACTGCCTATCCTGTTGCTCACAAGCTGCTGGTTAATCGGGAACCCTGTGTTTTCCCACCAGGCACTTACAATACAATTCTTGCTACATCTCTTTTCATGAAGGACATGGCCATGCAGACATACAAACTCAAATTCAGCACCGTGGTTGTAAAATCACTCGGTGTCATCACAGCATCCCTGTCTCCTTCTCTTCCAGCTGTGAAACAAGCCACCAAACTTTTGCCTCTTGGGCTGAAGTCACCTGCTACACAACTGGGCAGGCTGGAGAGGACAGAAGGAATACCCTGCAAAGATTTTTTATGCCCCTCCAGCCAAAAAACTGTCTGAATCATCACTTACACCTCAAAAGCTCCAAGAAATCAAACAAAGGCCAACAGTCTCCTCCTTGGCCAACCCGGAGGTCCTCTTTAATGGTATCGCCACTGTATTCCCTCAACCAGCGAACCTCCGTGTTGTCGGTGTGTACCGCCAACCATTTTCTGTCCCCTACTCCGCAGACCAATACCTCTATTGGTATACTCTACCTCTAGAGTGCTGATGCCTCTGTAGATCTCAGGGAGCAGGATCCTCCGGCCTTTGTGGCCTGTAGCAGTGAGTCTTCTATGCCTGGCACTCAGCAACTGTTGAGTGCCTCTCCTCCAATGGAACGTCCGCGTCCTTTGATTCAACAAAGAGGAATTACACCTGCTCTTGGAATCACAGTGTCCACCTTGTTCTCTGCATCCAGGAAACAAAATTGTGTCCTCTTGACAGCTCTGACCTTTCACATTTCTTTCAGGCCCATTTTAACCTTCTCCCTGAGGATGGCATTTCATCTCATGGGGGAGTCATACTGCTCATGTGGGATGAGGTTCACAATCTAACCATTTCCCTGACCACCTGGCTGCAAGCTGTTGCAGTCCACAATTTTCAGTCCTCATTTCACCTTTTCCCTTTGTACCATTTACATTCCTTTGTTCTTCGGTGTCACCTGGGCAGACCAACTCCAGCTTGCTGGGCAACCCCCCACCCCTTTTGCTGCTTGGTAACTCCAATGTGCACCATCCCTTTGGAGGTTCTCCCAGTGCCTGTCTGAGAGGTGCCTTCTTGGCTGACCTTCTCAATCAACTTAACCTAATTTGTCGTAACATGGGAGCACCCATGTTCCCTTCAGACTGCACACACACACACACACACACACACACACACACACACACACACACACACACACACACACACAGAGAGAGAGAGAGAGAGAGAGAGAGAGAGAGAGAGAGAGAGAGAGAGAGATATTCCCATTTGGACCTCTCTTTCTGCACTGCACAGCTTGCCCGTCGTCTCGAGTTGTCTGTTCTCTCTGACATGTACTCGAGCAATCATTTCCCATACTGCTGAATCCTACCCCATGTATGTGCACACCCAAATGGCATCTTTCTAAGGCTGACTGGAGGCTTCACTCCTCACTGGAGACCTTCAATGAACATTTCCCCAGTTACGATGACCAGGTAGAATATCTTACAAACATTATGCTTGCTGCCACAGAACATTCCATTCCTCACACTTCATCTTTACCGTGCAGTGTCCTGGTCTCTCGGTGGACTGAGGCATGCCGAGATGCAATTTGCACACGGAGACATGCTCTCCCCATTTTTAACCATCATCCTATGACAGCAAACTGCATTTGTTATAAGCACTTGTGTGTGCAGTGTTGTTGCATTCCCAGGCAGCAAAAAAAGCTAGCTGGGTTTCATTTACTAGTTTCTTTAACAGTTCCACTCCTCCTTCAGTCATGTGGGCTAACCTCCAACAGCTCTCTGGGACCAAACTGCATTCCTCAATTTCTACCCTGTCCATAGCAGATGATGTCATTGTGGACCCTATTGCCATCTCCAACACCTTGGGCCGTTATTTTGTGGAGATTTTGAATTTCCTCCCACTATCAACCTGCCTTCCTCCATCAGAAATAAGTTGAGGCAGCTCAAGTGATTCTCTTCTCCTCAGAATCCTGAGTCCAACAATGCTGCCTTTACTATGAGGGAACTAGATCATACTCTCACTTCATCCCGATCCTCTGTGATGTTCACATTCAGATGTTGCAAAACATTTCATTTGTGGGCAAGCACTTTCTCCTTCAGATGTATCCACACATCTGGGAAGAGGGCTCATTTCCCAGATGCTAGCATGAAACCACTATCATACCCATACCTAAGCCCAGCAAGGACAAATAGCTTTCTTCCCGTTACCACCCCACTTCTCTCACCAGCTGTGCAAGGCGATGGAACGTATGATTCATGCCCACTTGGTATGGTGGTTTGAGTCTCATAATTTACTAACCACTGCACAATGTGAATTTCGAGTGCACCGTTCTGCAACTCACCATCTCATCACTTTGTAAACTCATGTCATGAATGTTTTTCCGATTTGGAGAAGGCCTATGATCCAAGGCTGCAAGCTCCTCCACTTCCTTCATGAACTTTTAAAAGACAGTTTTCAAAGTACATGTGAGTTCTGCCTTGTCAGACACATTTATCCAGGAAAACGGTGTAACCCAGAGTTCCGTTCCGAGCATCATCCTATTTGCTATCGACATTAACCCTATTATGGCCTTCCTTCTAACAGTCACCTCTGGCTTCCTTTTCATTGACAATTTTGGCACCTATTGCAGTTCCTCACACACTTGTTTCCTTGAGCAACATCTTTAGCATTGTCTCAATCGAACTTTACTCATTGAGCATCAACAATGCCTTTTGCTTTTCCACTGACAAAATTGTTCAAATGAATTTCTGGTAGCGCATTTGGTTTCTTCCAATGTCTTTACATCTTGGGCCTGTTGCTCTTCCATTCGTTGAAACTAAGAGATTCCACTGACCTTCCCATGTGTCTTACCTGGCCACCCTCCGTATGCAGAGCCTGTGCACAGAAGCTGCCAAAATACTGCTGTCATATTGCCATGATTTTCTCCTCAGCAGATATGCATGCCATTTGTCTGCCATGTTTGGCCACCCATATTATGCCTCCTTTGATCACCAGTGTGGGGGACAACCCTCTTCTGTTACCTCCTGGAGTTCGCTTTCAGCTGTTGCTCTGGCAGCTTAACTCCATGCTACCTACCACTATCCCAATGTGTATGAACCTTTCACACCTTGGCTTCATGCTGCAGCCCATTTTGCCCTTGGACTTTATTCACTTCCTCAGAACACTACTCCAGACTCAATCTATCGCTGTAAGTTTCTTGACCCTCATATGGAACTTTGCGATAGTAACTTTGTGTATATTGATGGCTCTCAGACTGACCGTGGTGTCGGGTGTGCCTTCGTCATTGGCACTGATGATTTTTGGTATTGGCTTCTAGAACACTATTTGGTATTTACAGCAGAGCTCTTCACCCTGTATCAGGCCACTCAGTACATCGGGAGACACAGGCTTTTCAATTGTGTCATCTGCTCCGACTATCTCAGTGCCCTTCAGAGCCTCTGTGTGCCATACACATTCCATCCCTTGTGGAAGGGGTCCAAGAAAGCTTTCTCTTGTTCACTCTTAATGGAGCCGCTGTGATGTTCATGTGGGTCCCTGGTCATGTCGTTCTGATGGAAAGCAACGTCACTGACACTTCAGCTAACACTACAGTCCTTGTACCTCGGCCTGCTAGTTCTGCCATTCCCTCCATTGATCTCTCTGTTGCTGTCTGTCAGCAGGTGGTGTCACTTCGGCATCACCACTGGTTTTGCTTTCATGGAAACATGCTATGGGAAATTGGACATCTCCAAGCAGCTTGGCCAACCTCATCTTTGCCCTTTCACCACAAGGAGATCATTTTAGCAAGGCTGCTTATTGGGCACTGCCATTTTTTAAGTGGTGATCCCCCACCACTTTGTGCTCACCATCCTCAACCTTTGATGGTTCACCATTTCCTGATGGAATACCCTTTTTATAACCACTTACAGTCTCATTTATGTTTATGAATGTTATCAGCCATTTTAGTGAATGATTAGGGGGCTGTTGACCAAGGTGATTGTTGTTTTATCTGTTGTAGCAATATAGCAAAGGGCATTTAATCTTTAGTTCAGGACCTCTTCTGTCTCTATAGCATATTTTATAAGTCCATTTTCAGCTGTCTTTCCTTCCACCGATAGGGCTTAATGTGTAGTCATGTTTAATTCCTTTTTTGTCTTCATGTTCTACAGTTCTGACAGGGGTGCCATAATCTTCCATCTATTGTTCACAATAACCAAAAGCTTTTATGAAAAATTTGAGAGGAGCACAGATTACAATACACTTTCTGGTTTACTTAGCTTTTGGTGTAGAGTTGGCTCCAGTTCTTCTTGTCTATGGGTCTGATTCTTGAAGCTAAAATTCTCACAATTAGGTCCTCGTAGATGAATTGATATAAATAAATTCGAGGATTGTTGTTGCGAAATTTTTGTCTTTGTTTCTTAACAAATGAATTTCTATTAATTTCAATTATTATTTCATAAATGAATTCAGAAATAAACATAGTAAACAGTACTATATTGCATAATTAATGATAGAAATTTTAAGTGTGCCAAATAATTCATAATTTCAAACATTAAAAAAAAAGTAATTTTAACTGTACATTGAGAGCTAGTACTTATAGAGAATAAATTAATTCCTATTTATAGATTTTAGTTTGAAATATAATGTACTGTGTATAAAATGGTATGCAGCTTTTAGAAAACCAACCGAGACAATACTGACCTGTCAAAAATTCGAAAAATAGTACAGGTATCGACAACTACTGCTGAGGAAAAGTAATGCTAGAGGAGGATGTCTCACTACAGTGGGTATTACCCTAAACCAATACAAAATACAAATAAAAACTGTTAGTGGCCTTCCTGAGGTCATCCAATGTGTGAGGAGGGTTATTGTGACAACACACTTTTAAGTCGGCACCAAGCAAGCTCGGTGTTGACTATAGGGCTGGATACTACGTTGGACGATCCTGTCCTGTGTCCTGATACCGCACAAACATTAAAAAAAAGGTTGAAATGGCTCTGAGCACTATGGGACTTAACTCCTGAGGTCATCAGTCCCCTAGAACTACTTAAACCTAACTAACCTAATGACATCACACACATCCATGCCTCAGGCAGGATTCGAACCTGCGACCGTAGCGGTCGCGCGGTTCCAGACTGAAGCGCCTAGAACCGCTCAGCCACACCGGCCGGCTCCACAAACCTCAAATTATTCTTGATAATTATGAAAGATGTCCAGCATCCATATATCACACTGGCCCAAAACATGACCACCCCCCTGCAAACTTGGGGGACTGCATGGTTGAGATATGGAGTGATACTTGTCTGCCACCAAACTCTTCTGTTACCATCAGATGTCAGGCAACTGCAGCATTCGTAGGTCATAGAAACCAACTCAATTGATCCATGTGTTCCCTTGTTCACCTTCATCATCTATCATGGTGTTGGTCATAATGGGTGCCTTATCTTGGTGTTGGTCATAATGGGTGCCCATTTATGACATGAAGACACTTACGTATTGTCTGGATGAACAGCCCTCCCAGTTAGTTGCAGAATGAAAGTGCACAGTCCTGTTTAATTTTACTCGGTGTACCTTTCAACCAAAACATGTTGGCGGCAATTAATATCAGAAACTGTTATGATGATTCTTCACTCTTCAGATGAGATCATTGTGGAGCACAAGAATGTCAGATAACTTCTTGTGCTTACAACCATTCTTGCCCCAATGTCATGGTGTGTACACAGTCCAAGCTTGAATGACACTTCAAGGCATGTCGATGGTATGAACCATATACTCAAGCTGCTTTGTCCCATTCGCAACTGAAGAAACTTCACTGAGAATGCAGGTTTACTTTAACGTATGACATAGAAATGACCACTGTGTGGGAATTTCCTGTGGTCAAAAGATTACTCAGAAAAGGATTCTGATCAGTATAACACAAATTATGCAAGATTCAAGGTGTATGCTGTTTAGAATTCCAGTTCTGAAGGAAATGTTCATTAAGGGATGTATGGTAAAACTCCTCTAACACATGACTGAGTTTCCTTAACAGTTCTTCCTGTTACACTGTATTCTACATGACAGACAGATCAACAAAAGCAACACTACCAATCACCGTTTCCTCAAATCCACTCCCCGTATCATGAACAAAGTTTAAGAATAGCACACAGCAGGATTACCCACCACCAAGATTCAGTTGAGTCATCTGTTTCAAAAACTTACATCTACATCTACATCCATACTCCGCAAGCCACCTGAGTGTGTGGCCGTGGGTACCTTGTACCTCTATCGGTTCTCCTTCTATTCCAGTCTCGTATTGTTCGTGGGAAGGAGGATTGTCGGTATGCCTCTGTGTGGGCTCTAATCTCTCTGATTTTATCCTCATGGTCTCTTCGCAAGATATACGTAGGAGGGAGCAATATACTGCTTGACTTGTCGGTGAAGGTATGTTCTTGAAACTTCAACAAAAGCCCGTACCGAGCTACTCAGCGTGTCTCCTGCAGAGTCTTCCACTGGAGTTTATCTATCATCTCCGTAATGCTTTTGCGATTACTAAATGATCCTGTAACGAAGCGCGCTGCTCTCTGTTGGATCTTCTCTCTCTCTTCTATCAACCCTATCTGGTACAGATCCCACACTGCTGAGCAGTATTCAAGCAGTGGGCGAACAAGTGTACTGTAACCTACTTCCTTTCTTTTTGGATAGCATTTCCTTAGGATTCTTCCAATGAATCTCAGTCTGGCATCTGCTTTACCAATGATCAACTTTATATGATCATTCCATTTTAAATTACTCTTAATGCGTACTCCCAGATAATTTATGGAATTAACTTCTTCCAATTGCTGAAGATTGTAGCTAAATGATAAAGGATCTTTCTTTCTATGTATTCGCAGTACATTACACTTGTCTACATTGAGATTCAATTGCCATTCCCTGCACCATGCGTCAATTCGCTGCAGATCCTCCTGCATTTCAGTACAATTTTCCACTGTTACAACCTCTTGATATACCACAGCATCGTCCGGAAAAAGCCTCAGTGAACTTCCAATGTCATCCACAAGGTCATTCATGTATAATGTGTGATAAGTTAGAGGTGTGAATACTCTTTGGTTCATTCATCTGCTTTATCGCTTTAATAAGCACAACATATGCTTATTTAAAAGTGTTCTGGGATGAAGTCCTTAATTTTCTCATAATAAATGACATTCAAACAGCAGTAGTAATGGTTTTTGTTACCTTGAACTGCATGAATAGATTCTTTAAGCAACGTTTCAGTTATATTACAATGTGGTGCAGCATTTCCAATGTGGAAGTCATACGGCAGTTCTTAAAAAGGTAAGGGTGACTTCACTAGCATTATGTCAATGTGATTCATAATTCTTATATCCAGGACACTAAAATCAGAAATAGACGGTAACAAGCCACAATGCATGTCATACAAAAAATGTTTACCCGACACATAATCTCACATTTTGGCTGATAATCCTTGGCCCACAGCCTCACCAGATTTATTCATCTATGACTTCATTCCATGGCTTGACCTGAACTCTTTAAATCTATACTGCAAACCTCTTACAGTAGATGAGCTGAATGTTGATATGTGCAACACATTAATTATGGCACTGGAAATCGTATATTCTCCAAGTCAGCTTTAGACACAATTAAGATTCCCCTCCCCCCCCCCCCCCTTTTTTTGTGTAAAATGTTAGGCTTCATTATTACTCTACATCTTGAGGAACAACCTTGGAGTCGGTACATTTCCAGTTAAATTTGCTAACTCTGCATATCATACAATCACTTTGGTCTACATCCAAGTAGAGCTTTAACATACAAATTTAAATGTGTGTCTGTGTACACTGAACACTACGCACTCAAGAGGTATCACGAATCCTGGAATTTTATCTCTAAGTTTTTTTTATCATTTTACACAGTATGTCAACACATTATTATGTGAGAATGATACAAAAGCCAGAGTTGATGATGATGATTGGTTTGTGGGGCACTCAACTGCATGGTCATGAGCACCTGTACAAAGTCCCAATTTCTACACAGTCCATTTTCTTTTCACAATTAAATCTATGCACTCTCTCAAATGATTATGATGGTGAACTGATGAGGACAACACGAACACCCAGTCCCCAGGCAGAGAAAATACCAAACCTGGTCAGGAATCGAACCCAGGACCCTGTGATCCAGAGGCAGCAACACTAGCCACTAGACCAAAAGCCGCGGACAAATGCCAGAGTGAAAGAACTTTTACTTTAGAAGTTCAAATTGTTGCCAATTCAAATACAACATTTTTATTTTCAGTCAGATTGCACTGTATATGTTCAGGATGAGCAAAATTCTGTCTTACCTGTGAAGTGATTTGCCTCAGTGTTTCATTTGATGTCATCCAGCCAACACAAGGTCCAATTTCCATGCACGTGAACCACTTATACACATCACGGTAACGAATGTCACGTCTGAACTTGCCTAAAAAGGAGAAAGATGTTAATGAACCTTTTGGTATTGTTCCCAATTACATCAATTGTTCTATTTTTACTTGGCACCTATGTTTCACTTATAGGTCTCAAGGTAACTAAGAAGTATGAAGCTACACTACTAGCCACTGGAGACCCTACTTCCTTCAGTGTGTATCATTATGTGGAGTGCTATGGTGGGTTTTTGTAAGCCCCACAAAAATTAACTCTCATTGAGTTACATTAAGTTTCAATCAAAAACTACCCAACCTGAGACTTCTGAAACTTTTTAGTGATTCCTGTATCCATAAACATTCTGCAGTTTTATAATCAGTCTCATGCCTACATAATGAGCCTGACAGTCACAGGAGCACTGCTCTTTATTAAGTACAAAGTTTTAGCAGAAAAATGACATTTGCAGTTTGGAAAAAAAGCAAATCGATCTTTTCTATTTAAGACAGTATACTTGAGGAAGTATTATGTGGTTGATACACCTATATCTACATCATACTCCGCAAGTCGCCTAACACTGTGTGGTGTAGGGTATTTTGGGTACCACTTACTGATCCCACAGTTCCTGTGGCAATCATGAATAGCATATAGGAAGGATGACTGTAAGTCCCTGTATTACCTCTAACTTCTTGAATTTTCTTGTCAAGGTCTTTTCACAAGATACATGTGGGAGGAAGTAATTTGTTGTCAGACACTTTCCTGGACGTGCTCTCTTGAAAATTCAATAGTACAATTCTCCTTGGTGAATAATACTACTGTTGTAACCTCGGCCACTGGATTCTGTGAGGATCTCTGTAATGCTCTCACATCAGGTAAATAATTCCATGACAAAACGTGTTGCTTTTCATTCGATCTCTTAACAGTCCGACCTGGTTAAGGATCCCAGACTAATGAACAGTACTCAAGAATTGGCTGCACAAGCACTTTGTGTATGAGTTACATCTCTCTATGACCCTTCCAGAAATCTTGTCTAGCATGCGCTTTTTCCAACTATTTGTTATATTTGGTCCTTCCTCTCAAGGTCGATCTGGACAGTTACTCCTAGTTATTGTGTGGTATATACTATTTCCAGCAATTTGTCATCAATAGTGTAGTTGTACAGTAATGGATTTATTTTCCTGTGTAAGTGCAATACGTTACATTTAATTAAGTTCATGGTCAACTGCCAGAACCTGCACCATTCATCAACCTCCTGCACATCATTCTCTAAATCGATACTGTCTGCTGGCATTGCTACTTTTTTTATACGCAATTCCACAGTCTGTGAACAGTCTCAAAGAGCTTCTGCCTCATTTGCATAAACTGTAAACAGTAATGTTCTCATCGTACTTCCTTGAGGCACTCCAGAAATTACCTTTACACTTGTTGATTTACTTCTGTTAGTATTGAGTTCTATCTGCAGTGAAGTCGTTAATCCATTCACATATCTGGTCCGACATTTTCCGCAAACAGTGTCAAATACATTACTGTAGTTAAGGAACATGGCATCAACCCAAGTGCCATTGTTTACAGCTCTGCAGACCTAGTGGAGGAACAAAGCAAGCGGAGTTTCACTACATCTCTGTATCTCGGTTTGTTTTTAGAAGAGTTTTCATCCTCCAAAATTGTCAATTCTTGAGCTTAAAACATGTTCCATAATTCAACAACAGATTGACATAAAAAATTGTCCCAAGCATATTGTAACAAACGGTGTATTTCTATCGCTGCTCATTTAGTTTGTATTGCCGTTCCAAATATACTGGTCATTTTTGAAACACCGTGTACCTTCCTCTATAGTAACTGATTCGATAAGTTAAGCTCTGTTTGTTGCTAGGAAGTCTGAGACATTATCTTCACAAGTTGGTTCACTAACTGATCAAAGTAATTTTCACACAACATATTCAGAATAATGTCACACGAATCCCTGTCTCTGGTAGCAGCTTTGATTACTATTTCTGACCAATCTTTGATGCTTAACTTCACTCAGATTAATTCGCATTAAGAATCCATGATAACTTCCCTAGATATTATCAAATTTTTTACTGTGATAAAGAATTGATGACTGACCTATCCTTACAGTAAATATTCCAAGCTGAACTTAGGATTTGTTGCTATTCACTGCTGCTTTCAACTTCCCTTCTGTTCCCAACAGTATCTGTGCATTGTAACTTTCAATAAGCAATATCAATTCTGGGACCTTTCATTGGATGCTCCTGCAGTTTACCAGTGAGCATTCTCTGCTAACATTGTGGCTGATATAACTTCGATTTTGGCAGGCAATTCACCTCTCATTCCAAGACCATTAAAAAGTAGCCCTTTCTTGCATGTAGGGAATGCCTCGTCTACTAAGTGGAACCCCACAATTCTCCTCCCAACAGTGGAGCCTGAGGAATTCACATCACATACCATTGCAGAGTCATCTCATTCTCTGGTTTAGACCTTACATTCTCCTCCAAATCAGTGGACCACAGTCAACCCTTGGGATGATGATGTAGTCAGCTTAGCCTGCACCCCACGCTTTATGCTAGTTGTCTTCACCAAATTACCTGACGACCAAAAGGAACTGGAGATAGTATCATAATCTTGGCAGGGGGTGTCTTTCGTGGCGACAGGGGCCTCTATTTGCGGCCGGCTGAACACAGTGCGCTCAATAGATGCCAGCAGAACCTCTTCCGTATCACAGACGAGAGACCCCCAACAAACATAATGAGTGCACTCGGGCATTCTTTTCCACCGTGCTTGCTATTTCCCTAAGGGGCTCCATTACCTGCCTAATGTAGTAGCTCTCTATGGCTAGCATACCAGCCCTCTGCACTTGTCTGGAGTGGGCAGGAGAATCAGCTATTGGCTCAACAGGAGTAGTAGGAAATTAATACCATAAAATCTTTTTCTGTGACTGTTATAGGGGCAGAGCCTGTTCAAGGATCAAGTTTCACAAGCTACAATCCATTCATTATAAGCATGAACTTGACGTAAACATTGCACTATGTATTCTTTCGCATTTGCTGGAACCTCATTGGATTTCCGTTTCACGTGGGGCCATAGCCAAGTTGCCTCGAGTACTGCCAAGTACGATAATAAGGGTACGTTTTGTGCTGTGTGTTATGCGTATATCAACTTAGGGATAATATGAGACAACAGCTTTACTGGTGCGTTTAACTTGGACAGCAGTGGCCAGTCAGCTTTTGGCAGAAGCAGAAACAAATAATACACTGCAAATCTCCCACAATATTCTCCTTAGATGACTCGACAAAAACCGCAACACATTATCGTTTTTTTGCTAACATACTACTGCATTTACGAGGTTTTTTTTTAAGTACAGGCCGGTTTTATTTTTTTTAAAAAAAATAAAAATATTTTTGTAAAAAAACTTGAAAAATACTACACACTTTTACCTATTTTTCTACATAGTTGCCTTGTTTATTTAAGCACTTGTCATACTGTACATCTAAGTTTTTAATTCCCTCTTCAAAGAATTTGGCCGCCTCTGCTCTGACAGCCAAGAGTTCACAGCCGCTTTCACTTCATCATCGTCACTGAAGGGCTGCCCACCAAGATAGTGTTTCAGGTACCGGAAAAGGTGAAAATCGCTAGGAGCAAGGTCGGGGCTGTATGGTGCATGGTCCAAAACTTCCCAGCCAAAAGAATCAATCAAATCCCGAGTCTTTTGAGAGGTGTGAGGCCTAGTGTTATCGTGCAGGAGCAAAACTCCTTTTGTCAGCATGCCACACTATTTGTTTTGAATTGCTCTGCGGAGCTTCTTTAGAGTTGCACAGTAGGCATCTGAGTTGATTGTCGTTCCTCGTGGCATAAAGTCCACTAGCAAAACACCGCGCCGGTCCCAGAACACAGTTGCCATAATCTTGCACTTTGACAGTGTCTGTTTGGCCTTGACCTTGACAGGTGAGGTTGTGTGTTGCCATTCCATCGATAGTCGCTTGCTTTCGGGAGTGATATGGGATACCCATGTTTCATCTGCAGTGACAATTTGACTCAACATGTCATCCCCTTCTTCCTCATAATGAATCAAAAAGTCCAATGAAGTGGCAAATCTCTTCCCTTTGTGGTTCTCTGTGAGGAGTCTGGGTTCCCAGCGAGAACACAGTTTCTTAAAGTTTAGGTTTTCAAACACAATTTTGTACAAAACCGAACTTGAAACTTGTGGAAATTCCAAAGAAAGAGTGGACATTGTGAATCTTCTGTCCTCACGAATCTTTGTTTCGACTGCAGCCACCAAATCATCAGTGATCACAGAGGGCCGCCCTGAGCGTTTTTCGTCATGGACGTTTTGACGGCCATTTTTAAACACACTAACACATTGACGCACTTTACCTTCACTCATTGCATTCAAGCCATAAACTTCTGTTAACTGACGATGAATTTCTGCAGCTGATAGGCTTCTCGCGGTCAAAAAACGTATCACTGACCGTATCTGACACGCGGCGGGCGATTCAATAATCGTAAACATTATAAAGTAGCACAGCGATGCGTACACGTCAGCTACAGAGCTGCAACTTGCATTAGTGTGAACGGGAAGGATGCTGGCAAGTGGTGCGGTGGCGTGTTGCGGCGCCAGTGCGAACTACGGGACTAAATGCGCAAACGGCCCTTACTTAGAAAAACAACCCTCGTAAAAACAAGAATGATGAAAATTCATGACTTAACCACAGGGCAATTTTTCTGCATAAAGCTGTGTGTAATATAAGAGAGTACTGAAGGATCTCACCGTATAGTTGAATATTGATGCCACTGAAGGTATTACTTACAGTCGGTCATCTGGTAATCTGTTAGCTCCTTCCTTATCCGAATCCGAGAAATACATTTCATTTCTGGAAGTGTCACCTGCTATGTTGATAATGAGCCTATCAACAACAGAATCCATGAAGCCAACCAGACCCAGCATTTTCTCTTCTTCTTTTATATCGAGCCATTCCACATCCCGCTAGCATTCGGCAGTGATGTGTGAAAAAGCTGCGTGCGTTAGTTCCAATACGTCCGACAGCTCAACAGTGTTGTTACTTCTTGGAACAAATCCCACAACTTGGCTCCAGATCAGTTGTGTTGGGTTCATATTGTAATGGTATAGCAGCAAATGTAAAACTGCAGCATTTGTATGCTGTGAAACATGATTGTTTTTCATGTTTCTATGATATTTATCTACCTCTGTGGTATAAAACGATGAACACAGTCCAAATAAAGAGGATTTGGTTTTTCATTTTTTGCCTTAAAAATTAAATTATGTTTTCTTAATTTAAACAACTTTCATGAACAGTCTTTCACAAAACATCGATAAATAAAAATTTGTATTTGAAACAGAAATAGAAATTTTGCATCAAATTGTAACTAGAAACAAGACAACATGCATTAATCATATAAAATAATGACGAGTTTTTTAATTACAAGACATACGTATTTCAAATTGAATGAGAAAACAAATGATACTGGGGAGATTTGAACCAACGCATGAATATCTGCGTTTTGTTCACATTCCATTACACTACCTAATGCGCCACAAGTTCAATGTGGCTCTGGGAAAACTTCGAAGACTATTATCTCTGTAAATTTATGAAAAATATTAATAACAGTCTATTTATTGGCACTTTTTAACAGTGTTCCATGTATGTATTTCACTATGGAACAGAAAGCAGCCTCAGCCATTTTCATAAAGCACATTAACAGTGCGACAATCAGAGTATAACACTAACGAGGCTGTGATTGTACACGATTTTTGAAATAAAAACGGTGTAGCTAAAGCATGATTAAGAAAACCATTGATGGCTGTTAATACAATTGAATACCTTAATGTTTCACTTAACGTAACTTAGTGATAAGATATCTAATACACAAGTAGAACCTACTTTAAAGAGCGTAACAACACCAGCATACCTCTGCTGTGGCTTGGGACCAATCATCGCGTTTGTGTTTGTTTGCATCTGGTTTATTCTTATGATGAACGGATTACACTGCTTGGGGCACCAAGCTGAGAGGAGTGCAAGAGGTGTCACAGCTTTAAACTTTCTGCACAGGACATATCACAATTAGTAGTGGCAGCTTGTGGCAACAGCCTTAGAAGGTTTCTTAAGTACAAGATTAGTATCACAATTACTAGCAAAGCCTGATATGGCGGAAGGTATATGAGGGGAAGATGGTGATGGGGGGAGGGAGGAGGACACCAAATGGTAAGTTACCTGAGTGGAAAACTGTTCTCGAACTGGCTCTGTACAGCAGCACGAAAGTGTAAGAGTTAAAACAGTAAACCTATTTTCTAGTTCTAAATTTCAAGCAGGATTTTAATAGTTGGTAACAATGTTGCATGTGATTATTTTAAAATGTTACCAATAAAACTGTCAACATTTCACCCCTGCATTAAAGAGTGCTGAACAAACAATGGTGATATGTATTGTCAAAGGTCAGTCTAATGTCATATTGTCATTTTTGCTCATTTCACACTTACAGATGTGAAGTTTAATGTGTTTTTTGTGGTGGTAATGTTGCCACTGCTATATTTATGATGGATGATGAAGGAAACATAAATATTACATGAATAAGTGAGAACAATTAGTGTTATACTTTTTTTGAAACCATCACAAGCAGACACACATGTCCTCAGGTGGAGCAAATACTAGTATTGCTTTTTTTGAAACCATCACAAGCAGACACACATGTCCTCAGGTGGAGCAAATACTAGTATTGCTAGTTGCAAGTAGAGAGTATCTGTAGCATGTAGTATGCGATACAGGGAGCAAATTGCTGACACCAGCAAGTCTTCTCTACATAATCTGTGCATAGAATCATACCAGCCCCTCCACTGCTACTGACATCCAGACTGAAATGGGGAGACAAAAAGGTGTGTTTTTTGTACCTTACTTTTGACCAGTCACAGAAAATGCTAATACACATTACAATGTCTAATATGTATGGAAGTTCATACAGATAAACATCACTGCCCACCTCAAGCAAACTGCTGGAAAAAGGCTTCGTAGATCATTCAGCTATATTCTGCTCCATGTTTTCTAATGTTATTGAATACCTTTCAGAATTCAACAAAGAACAATCTTGGTCCATCTGTCATCCATTTGCCTAGCTACTTGTTCGAACCATCTTCATTACAGTCATAATTATGAATATCTTCTGTCTGGTCCCTAATCCATACTGTATTTTCCTGTATCATTAGCTATTCCCAACATCCCTCTTTTCATTGCTCCCTAAGCAATCCTCAGTTTTCCAGTAGTTTTTGCACACAAATTCCACGTCTCACTGCTGTAATAAAAAACTAACCAAGAACTTCGATCAGACGTATTGGAAACTTAATTTTGAAAACTCTACTTAGTTTAACAAAAGCACCCCAAACATTTTTACTTTTCTGTTTATTTCTTTCACTCTTCACCCACTCATTGTCTTCAATTGCACTAAATACACAACTCATTAATTGGCTCTAGGACTTCATTGTTAATCTGTACTATTTTCTTTTCCGTGAATTATTTATAACTTTAGTCTTATTGTAATTACTTTGAAAGCCACTCTCAATCTTGTTCTATTAAGTTCTCCTTTAGCCTCTTTATTTTTAGTTCTATTAGAGGCAAACGGTACAAGTCAGCATCATAAAGAAGGCGGTCCACATGGTTAACCCGTAGTCCTCATTTTTCCCCCATTTCGGGATCTGTGAAAGATGTTCTTGGATGTATAGAATCTCTTTGCCCAACTCCTCATTTATTTATGAATATCTAGCTATCCTTATTGAACTGTAGCTACAGTTTCCTTTCTTTCAGTACAGTAAGGTAATAGTTTTAGTTATGACATCTTGCTGATCTGGTTTGAATTTTGTCCAATGTCGGTGTTAATGCCAGACATGGTCAACGACAATGAAGCTGCTGTCACATTTTCATCACTGTTTGAAATGATCGGTCAAGCTGCACCGCTTCCTTCAACACCACCTAGGAACAAAGCCTACACACGTGAGCTGAGTAGACTTTGTCCCTAGGTGGCATTGCTTCCTTAGATAGTCAGTGGAATACACTTTGTTGCCTGCGCCTTTGCCGTTTCCTTAACTATCACATAAGGTGCAAAGTTTGGCTTGTACATCTCAATGCATCCTTATAGCGATGCCTATAATTAAAGACTTTGCAAGGAAGACTTGACTGCAGTATGAAGCAGTTCCTGATTAGTGACATACATCAAGACAGAATTGGGCCGTCAACTGGTGGAGGGGAAGGAGATACTCCAAAGGCAAAAATGAGGAGGTATGACGATAACTATTTATTACTAGGCTTCACAACAACTGCAATCAATGGTGAAGAACATCCACAGTGTGTAGTCTGTCTAATGATATTAGCTACTGATAGCACGAAACCTAACAAGTTAAAGAGACATATTGAAACCAAACATCCTGAATTAATGGGAAAACCAAAAGCCTTTTTTTGTTTTGCCAGGAAACTAAACATTTTATTATTTACCCAGAAGAACTTTGATAGAATGACAAATGTGATGCTAAGGCCCTTTTAGCCTCTTGTCAGATTTCTTATAGAATTGCTAAATGCAAGAAACGAAACACAGCTGCAGAAACTCTGGTTTTACCAGCAGCAATTGATATAGTATCAACAATGTTTGGCAACTCATTTGCTCAACAGTTGGAAAGTATTCCTGTCTCTATGACACAGTGTGTAGAAATTTTTTTGGCATTTCTGAATATTTTCTTGAGCCGTGGATAAAGCAACTGACATTCATAAAGATGGTCATTTGATTACTTATGTTTGTTTCATTAATGAATTTAACATTTGAGCAGAATTTCTTTTCTGTGAGCCGATACTGAAAACAGCTACAGCTGAAAACCTTTTTGACATGCTCAACACTTTTTTTAAATCAAAACGTTATATCATGGAATAGGTTCACTGGAGTATGCACAGATGCGTCTGAAATTCATGGTGGATTGCAAGCAAAAGTTAAAGCTGTAGCTCCTGATGCTGTATGGACTCCCTGCTCAATTCCTTGGGAATTGGCCACTAAAGAACCTAGTCCAGTCCTTCATGCGGTTATGCAAACGGTTATATGAACAGTTAATATTTTTAAGGCAAAATCTATAAATTAGATGCTTTTTAAAGTGCTATGTGAGGAGGTGAGTGCTGAACACTTGGTTGCTCTTTTTTAGTAATTTTCAATGGCTTTCAAGGTGTAAAGTACTGAAAAGAATGTTTGAACTGGGGACAGAGGTACTCTGTTTTCTGAAGGAGAGAAGTTACTCTCCTGCACACTGTTTCAACAGCAAAGACTTTTTACTTAAAATGGTTTAGTTCAGTGATAGTTTTGAGAAACTAAATGTTCTTAACACTTCACTTCAAGGTAATTAGGCAACTGTACTATCTAGGAATGAAAAGGTGAAGGTGTTCATTAAGAAATTAGAACTGTGGCAAAACTGAATGGAGTATGGCATACTAGATATGGTCCCTACTATAGTGCCACTGTTAGAGGATACAGATAATCCATTATTTACAACGGCGGTAAAAGCTTGCTTTTATCATCATCTTGCAACATTTAAAGTTCACTTCAAGAAATATTTAAGCAATGATTTTGATAAATTTAATTGTATTAAAAATTCATTCAGAAATGCTCCTGGACCCTCATTTCTAAATAAAGAAAAACAATAACAACTTACTTGTGATACTTTACTGAAGAGTAAATTTAATGGTGTCGTTGTTGGAGGTTTGAATACATATTAGCAAAGACTTCCCTACACTAAACCAAAATGCAGTGAAGATTCTGATTACTTTTGCAACAACATACCTGTGAGAGACTGGGTTTTCAGCTTTGTCAGCTATGAAGTCTACTACCATTCAAAGCTAAATGTAAACAAAGCACTTCAAGAAAGGGACTGTTTCTGCTGTTCCTCCATGTCTTAAGAAACTTTGCTCTCAAAAGCAAGCTCATCCATCACACTGAACTTTTAATTTGGATTTTTATTGCTTTTTTACTTCTTGTTTGCTGAATTGTAAATAATGTTCATCTCACAGTTTTTTAATAAATGAAAATGTGATAAAGATAACTAATTTGTTCCATACTTTCATTATAATAAGTCACGTTATTTTTTGGTTTCTGCTGTGTAAAATCCTTTTAAATTGAGTTTGGTAAACATAAGAAGGAAAAAATATAAAATATTACTATTTTTATCACTAACAATAGGCTGGGGGTCCTGATACTATTTTTTCTACTGAAGAGGGGGGGGGGGGGGGGGGGGGTGATTGAAAAAAGTTTGAGAACCACTGCTCTACAGTAAAAGATATCACAGTTGTTATTACAAAATTACACGTGAAAAAATACTGGTGACATGTTGAAAAACTATGCCAGTAATCAATCACTAGCTAAATTTGGACCTAGGGTTACTGCATCCCATGTTATGATGTGTAAAGAAACTAAATCACATGTGATGGTTTTGGCAATTGTATATGAAGTGAATCTGCACTGCATTACAATACTTGTGAAGTGATCAATACTTTATGAAAGACTAATAAAGAAAATTTTTAAAAAATCAAGAAATAGCAAAAGATGATGCTGTACAAAATAAGAAAATCCACAATGGAAGAAGACAGCTACTGAAGAGAAACCAAAATTTCAAAACAGACAATTACAGGAGGACGACAGAATATGCTGAATTAAACAAAATTATTTGTAAGCACGTTTGAGAGGCCGTGAGAAGGTACAACAAGAAACTGGTGAAAGAAGTAAAAGATAACAATAAAAGCAAGAAGAAGAAAAAAGTTAATTTATTTGATAGACTGGCAGTTATCTGTTAAGATTGGCGAAGACAGAACACAGAGAAAACTGTTGTACAAGCATTCCTAATTTTTTGTAATGTTCACATAGCTCCAAAGAATAATAATCAGGAACAATGGTAGTACACAATGAAAATGACATTCCACCATTAATGGCAGATGAGATATGTACCAGTAATTGAGGTACAAATAAAGTTATGACCACTGGAGATGATATTTCAGCCAAAATATAGTACAAGCTGGAGGAAAAGTAGTACAAAATTAAACACAACATTGTTTATAGGACAACATTTTTTGGTAGCTTATTGGCCAGACCGGAATTCAAACATGGAACGCTGCCCTTCACGTGCTGACTCCCAGTCCGAACCCACAGTTTCACTTCTGCTCGTACTTTTTCAAGGGGCACCGACGTATCTTTTGGCACACCACTTAGTGGGCGTACCACTTAGTGGGCGTTCTAAGACCTTATGTGGGGAAATGTGCGCACCATATTCAGAACTCAACGGACTTCACTGGCCGCCTGAAGGAGATGACATTACAAGAATTCGACATCGTGGTCAGCTTCAATGTCGTCTCATTATTCACATGTATCCCACTGGAAGATTCTCTCCACTTAATCAGTGAGAAATTCAGGCCTGAACTGACAACTGTTCAGGCATGTGTTAACATCGACGTACTTTGTCTTCAACAGTCAATACTACGAGCAGACTGACTGAGTAGCCATGGGGAGCCTGCTCTCCCCAATTGTGGCCAACCTGTTCATGGAGATTTTCGAAGAGGAAGCACTGGAAGCCGCCGAACTGAAACCTGTTTGCTTCTTTCGCTATGTGGAAGACATCTGGCCACTTAGACAGGAACAGCTACAGATTCTTCTGCAACATCTAAATTCGGTCCATACTAACATTCAGTTCACCATGGAGACTGAGAAAGATGAAAAACTACCCTTTCTTGATGTCCTAGTGGAACGTAGGTCTGATGGCTCACTGGTCACAGTGTGTACCGAAAGCCCACACTGACCTGTACCAACATGCGTCCAGCTGCCACCATCCAGCGCAGCTTAATGGAATGCGCAACACCTTGGTACATAGAGCACATTCGATCTCTGATGAACAGAACTTGACAACGGAGCTCAAACATCTGGAGACTGTGTTCCGCAAAAATGGGTATGGCAACTGCCAAATCCAAAGGGCCTTCTGACAACAGAAGTACAGCAAGAACCGAGATGAAGACCAACCCGAAGAAGAGAAGCAAGCTCTGGCCTTCCTGGCAACATGTCGTCAAAAATAGGGAAACTGTTAAGGCGACACAAGATTGACACAGTCTTCCGGCCACCAGCAAAGATTCGTGACCTACTAGGAATGGCAAAAGATGACGTAGGGCTTAAGAAAGCGGGCGTATACAAAATCCCATGTGGCTTTATCGGCCAAACAGTTCGCACGCTCGAGGACCAATGCAAAGAACACGAACGTCACACCCGCTTACGCCAACCCAGCCATTCGGCCCTAGCAGAACACTGCATTGAAACTGGAAACACAGCAAAATTCGAAGAGACAAAACTCCTGACTGCCACAAGTGCCTACTGGGACAGTATCTACGAGGAGGCCATAGAAATTCAAGTAACAGATGACCTCATCAACAGGGACACCGGGCTTCAACTTAGCAAGGCCTGGAAACCATTATTAAACACCATCAAAGAGCAACGGCACGAGCGGACACGAGATCCTTCCGCCACAGCGGACGGAGATGGACTGCGCCTACTACCGGGCGTGGTTGCAGCTAACCCCACCCCTCCCACCACGTGGCGCCCCGCCGGCCGCCCACGCCGGGGTATGACTTGGGACCCCGCCAACATAAATACCAGACACAGCGCAGACAGATAATTCCATCAGCACCACCTGATGATGGCAGAATGGTTATCCACCGAAATATCATGGAACTTCGACGGTCGGATCCGGCTGGACACCCGAGAACCTTGGATACTTTTTCAAATGTTTTTACAAATTTTATGTGAAAAATAGAAAACAAGGCATTTTCAACAGTGCACCCATTAGTCTCATTTCTATAATCTACTAGATATTCACAAAAATTATCAACATCCGCATATCAGGCAAAGGAAAAAAAATCACTTCTTATGTGGCTTGTGTCACAATGGACCATTTTCAATACGCGAATAAATTTACAATACAAATTATCACTTTGTCTGGAATAAATATATTTTGGAAAGCTTAGTACTCAGACTTGTAATGTAGAGTTCTGGTGGAATGTAAATAATTTTAGCAGGAAAAAAGGTAACAATTCGCCAAATAGTGAAGGTACCAAGTCGCTGAAAGGCATGGAAACAGGACTAAGAACTTTGCAAGTTTTCGGATAAATGTCTTCCCCACTTCTGTTAGATTTCATCTGAATGGTGACAAATTTAGAATTTTAGGAGTAGATTCAGTGACCCAAGAAAAATTCTCACCAGCTTTAGAGCAGGCTTTCAGATCCTTCAATGAGGTAAATCAAGGAAAAGTGGAACATATTTCACACACTTTTTTTGTGACTATGAAATTGTTTAGCTCCAATGCAGCTGAAAATATGTCACAGAAATACTGATACAATGTGCGTAGCTTACAATTTGTGTGTTAACAGTTTACATAGTGAAACTTTAGCTTTGTGTGAGAGTATTCAAGAGATGGATGAGATTTTGTAAATTTTATTTTTATTTATTTCTTTATTTTTTCCAACCCAACCTAAGCCTCGGGCTTCACTAGAGATCAGTCTATGAGCACATTTAGTTTTCTTCCCACACTCCACACCAAAAATGAATAAATTTCCATCTTCTGCTGAAAGAAATAATTAAATTCAGTGATACTCACTGGCTATCCAGGAGAACAGTGTGCTGATCACAAGCCCTTCTGTACCTGCATCTGGTGATGCCTAAGGCTGAGAATGATATGGCGGCTGGTTAGTATCTCTGGGCCTTCAAGGCCTGTTCGGACGGTGTTTGTTCATTTGTTTTACCACATACTATCATTGAATTGGCTGTTGCCATTGGAAACAAACTGCCAACAGCAGCATGCAATGGAAGAGCATGGTACACTGTTTGTGTATTTTAGCCCCTGTCATTCCTTACATAGTAGTCTATCTTCCAAACTTCAGTTCAATAAATAACTGAGCATTTTGTCCTGGGATAAAATCATACCTAAAGGATGGAACCTATTGGCCATCTCTGGATAGATGAAACTGCCATCAACCAATCCAATTAGAAGTACATGACTTCCATTGGGAAGCATAGTGTCCAGTGCATTCAGCACTTCCATTACATTCTTCCGGTACTCTTCTGGAGTTGTCATATTGGATATAGTGTCCGCATGACTGAAAATCAAATTATGACAAAATTAAAACATTTTTCCAGTCCATATAACAATCAAACTTTGAATCAACAACTTACTTGTTACAGACATCATTTCCAAACAAACCATATATAACAAGTGCTGGTTTGTCCCTGTTCTTGTTACGAGCAATGCTTTTCACACGCTTTACAGCATCAAAGCTGGAATCTCCATTACGACAAATATTTTGATAATCCCTGTGGTTACACAGATTGCGATCTCTTAGCCTTAGATAGATGGAATCTGTCCGACCCTGAAATAATTCATTACTTAATTAGTAGAGACTCTGAGACAAGATATACAAAAAAAATACACAGCATAGTCAGTGAAGGAAACCATAATACAAATTTCAGCTGATAATCAAAACTGGACAATTTTTACAAAATGTTTTGGATGTAGGGCAGTTTCACATATTGCAATATCTGTACACTGTTATCCAAAATGCGGACAGCGTCTCTCCCCTTAAGCACTTTCTATCCCCTTACTCATTCAACATCACCCACAAAGCTTTCCCTGTCAGAACGGACAACTTGATTCTTACCCATAATTGGACCCGTTACTTACATCTAGCATAGAAAAGGCCAACAATTCTTTTCAAAGTACAACCCTTACATTAACTAGAGAAGACATACAAATTCAAGTTCGCTGAGCTTAGGCAAACATCAGAGCACAAGAATCCAGGTGGTAAGGTAAAAGGAAGGAAGATAGGGTTTAATGTCCAGTCGATGATAAATTCATAATGGCGAAGGAAATTTGATGTGATCTTTCCAAGCAACCATCCCACCATTTGGTTGGTTGGATTAAAAGGGGGGGGGGGGGGGGGGAAGGTACCAAACTAAGCTGGTTGGATTAAAGGAGGGGGAAAGGGACCAAACTACGAGGTCATCAGTCCCTTGTTCCGAATAAAACATTTCCACAAGTGTGAGAATAAAACAAACGAGACTGACAACACAAATCGAAATGAAAGGAAAACTCAAAAGAACAATGAAGGGCAACAAACTTGTAAATGGACAAAAGAGGGACAAGAAAACCACAGAAACACAAGAAATGGGATGAAGAGAGTTAAACAACAAAGGAGAAACCAGCCACTCTGCAACACATTAAGACCTCCACCCTAAAGCACTAGAGTGGGGGATACAGTGGGACAAAGGACATGCTATAAAACTTAGATCAAATGATAAAACCCACTCTCATGAATAAAATGTAAAACTAAATCAGCCAATGATGCATTGTCAGATAAAATTAGTGGCAATCAATCCTGTAACCCAAGATTCTGTGACTGAGCAGTCAAAGTGGGTCAGTGTACCACAAGATGGCCACTGTCAACCAGACACCGCACCAACACTGAGGTGGGTCTTCAAGGCACAGGAGATAACTGTGGGTCGCCCAAGCATGGTCAATGTGGAGCCGGCAGAGGACAACTGATTCCCTGCGAGAGGCCCGCATGCAAGACTTCCACACATTCGTAGTCTCCTTAATTACACACAGTTTGTTATGCGTACTGTTATGCCATTCCATCTCCCAAAGCCTAAAAACCATGAGGCGCAAGTCAGAATGCAGGTCAGGTTCAGACATGCCCATCCCCAGAAGCAGTTTCCGGGTAGCCTGTTTCACCAGCCTGTCGGCAAGTTCGTTGCCTGGGATTCCGACATGGCTGGCTGATGGGCCAATAGCTATCCACATCAAGTGGGTTTTTACCGGTTTTCAAAAAGCACCAGTGTGATGGTGCTCTCTCGTCATTGCGACTGAAAGACGCTATCACACCAAATCTGCTTGACGAGATGTCGCTTGTAGTCGTATGAGAGATGTTTAACCACCTGACTGTGGATCCAGTATGGCCCAGGAGCTGTGTCGTGGCAATGTGCAAGGGCACTGAGTAGCTCCCACTCCATAAATGGGGCGTTATAGGGTTCACTGTGGCATGCAGCGAATGAGAAGACTTCCCTTCCCATCCGCCATTTGAGGGTGCGAAAGACTGAGGGGTAGTTCTCCGATGCATATTCTCGAGCATAGTGCTCAGCAATCGTGTTTGCGTCGGTAGACAACACGCCATTGGAGTTAATGCCAGGGGCACCTGTTGGAGTCTGGAACCCAAAAAGACATCTGATCTTCATCCAGACTTGGGAAAGTAACATATGGCATCCAATGGTCAAGAAGTATCTCCCCCAACACTCCTGCTTCTGTCGTTTGATAAGATGACGAATGTGGGCACCCAGCCGTTTAAAGGCTATGAGGTGCTCCAGAGAAGGGTGCTGCTTATACCGCTTTAGAGCTCACCGATACTCCTTAATTGCTTCAGCGGCTTCCGGTGAGCTCCAAGGGACTGCCTTTCACCGTGGGCACCCTAATGAGTGAGGGATCACATTTTCTGGCACACTTGCTCAACCATCACATTGATTTTACCATTTTGGGGAGATTCAATGATGAGAGAAGAGGTGAAAGTTCCCTAGTCCATATTGTTTAAAGCCCATCTGGGCAGGTGTCTGTGTGCCCAACGCTGGGGCAGTGACAGGAAGATGGGGAATTGGTCAGTACCCCACAGGTCGTCATGAGCTCTCCAGTGGATAGAGGGGAGAAGGCCAGGACTGCAAACCGAGAGACCAATGGCCGAATATGTGCCATGTGCCACCTGTATTTTAAGAGGCAGAGGTTGAGTTGTGACAGTAAATTTTTGACATCTGCCTCAGCCAGTAAGCATAGTGCCACCCCACAAGGGGTTATGAGTGTTAAAATCTCCCAAAAGTAGGAAAGGTTTAGAGAGCTGATCAACCAGTGCAGCCAATGCGTTCATGGGTACTGCACCATCTGGAGAAAGATGTACATTGCAGACAGTTATTTCCTGTGTCGTCCTTATCCTGACAGCCACAGCTTCAAGAGGGGTTTGAAGTGGCACAGGTTCACTGCATAAGGAGTTGAGGACATAGACACAAACTCCACCTGACACTCAATTATAGTTGTTACAGTTCCTGTAACACCCCTTACAGCATGCAGACAGTTTTCCTGGACGGCAATGCAGAAAGCAAGTGTAAAGCTTAACAGTTGCTGTAGCTCAGCCAGGTGGTAGAAAAAACTGCAGCAATTCCACTGGAGGATGACGTGATGATGAGGCTGGGAAAGTATGGAATATTCAATGAGGCAGTTTATGCCTCAGGGTCACCTGCTGCCACCGATTTATTTTCTGAGCAGTTTCCATGGTGGCTGAGGGTCTGGAGAGATCTAGGTCCTCAGCGAACGCCAGAATCTCCACCTCATCCCCAGAAGCAAACTATCTAGGTAGTGGTGGTGTGGGTGCCACCGCAAGTCCTTTGGTCTTGGGGGGGGGGGTCTTCTTTTTGGATTTCTCTCACTGCTCCTTGGGTTTCTCTGGATGGGAGAGCTTGACTGATTCAGTCTGCAGGGCTGAGATGATCGTGAAGCCCTACGACCAGCTACTTTTGGGCACTTCAACCACTGGTGGGAGTCATCTTTCCCACTAGTGGAAACCTGGGAAGGGAGTGACCCAAGGGAACCCTTCCTAGCAAGAGGTGCCACGAAGACTTACGCTTCTCTGGCTGAGAAGTGGGGACTCGTGTCCCCAGTGGTTTGGGGGGGGGGGGGGGGGGGCAGTGCTTCCGAGGTAGGTGGTGTGGGAGCAACTGGGACGGAAGTGCCCTCCACCATCAAGGGGGCAGGGGTCTGGGTCGGAGAGTCGACCGGAATTCGGGGAACGGATGGGGCTACAACTGCTCTCATCGCGGCAGCGTAAGAGGTGGTCATAGCCACAGGATGTAGACGCTCAAATTTCCAGTTAGCCTCAGTGTAGGTCAGTCGGTTCAGGATCTTGTATGCAACAATTTTCCTTTCGCGCTGTAAAATCCTGCAGTCTGGTGAGCAATGGGAATGATGCTCTCTACAGATGACACAGATGGGACACTGGGCATATGGAGTATTGGGATGTGATGGACGTCCACAATCTCGACATGTGACACTGAAAGTACAGTGGTATGACGTATGGCCAAACTTCCAGCACTTAAAGCACCACATAGGGGGAGGGATAAATGGCTTTACACCACAGTGGTAGACCATCACCTTGACCTTCTCGGGAAATGTGTCACCCTTGAAGGCCAAGATGAAGGCACCAGTGCCAACCTGATTATCCCTCAGACGCTGATGGACGCGCCAGCCAAAATGAATGCCTCGTCACTCTATGTTGGCATGTTTCTCGTCGTCAGACTGCAGAAGAAGGTCCCTGTGGAATCCTGAACCATATTTAAGCTCTTATGGGGCATGATGGTAATGGAAACATACCCCAGCTTGTCACAAGTGAGTAATGTCCGTGACTGGAGAGAGGATGCTGTTTTTATCAAGACTGACCCTGACCACATTTTGGACAAGCCCTCCACCTATCCAAACCTGTCCTCTAAATGGTCTACAAAAGATGGTGGCTTCATCAAAACGAAGGTGTCCCCATCAGTTCTCATACATACAAAGTACCCAGGTGAATAATGTTCGCTGCCATCCTCAGCCTGGCGTTCCTCCCATGGTGTGGCCAAGGAGGGGGATTATTTAGGGTCGAACTTCCTTGCTTGTACTGAGACTTAGAATGCTTAGAGACTGCTGGTGTTTGATCACCAGCAAGTGATGATGTGGTACGCTTCATCCACCATGGTGCCACGCACTCCGACCAGGGGACCTCCACATGGGTGCCGCCCAGCCACAGCAAAGGCCGCCTGGCAGGATGGCCATTGCTGGGAATTCCGATGCCCCAGGGTGACAGGCATCTCCTTCTTGGCATAAGTGGGGAGTTAACAGCACAGGCATCAGTAAAGCGATCCCTGCGTTATCAGGGGGCTACAACCAGCAGGGTACATGGCAGCCCCACCACAACGGACTTGCTACCGTGCTGGACATCAGGTGTAAACAAGTCCATGGTCATCATCGGCACAGGAAGCAACACTGCATAGTGCATGGTGGAAAATGCACCCAGGAAGGTGTCCTCACCCAAGAGATGGAGAACGAGCGGGACTGCAATGCGACGACGAGAAAGCAGGCTACAGATCTGAAGGCACGATGGACATGGAGCACCATGTAAGGGGCTCTTCCCCAAGTGGCTGGCTCTTTGGAAAAGTTTTGAAGAACGGAGGTCAGGCCCTACAGGGGACCATCACATAAAGGCGTAAATGTGAGACTCTTAGTCGCCTCTTATGACAGGCAGGAATACCTTGGACCTATTCTGTCAAATCAACACAGAAATTTTACCTCACCATCTTAGATTTTGCTGAAAGTTGGTGTACTTATAGTGGGCGCTGAGACTAAGAAAAATACCAAATTTCAATTTTTATCTCAAACCATTCCTGAAATATGGCTATGTAAACTTTTCAAAAACCAGCCCAAATACGTGAACAGACATTTTTTAAATTGTCCTAGGAACTGCCCTAATTGAGCTAGAGAACTGGGAAAAGTGTCATTTTGCAGCATTTTGCTTGCTCTTTTCAGGGATATACGACAAAACATAGCTTCTAATTAATAACCTTTTTCAAAATGGTAATTAATATTTTGATTTAATTTTTTTACAAAAAGTACATAATTGAAAATTTTCAAAATATTTCCATAACTACTTCATACTATTGTAAATCACATGGCAAAATATAAATGTGGGGTGATGATGGGTTCATTGTTAAACAAAATGATTTTGGACTATTGTTTTTCACTAACAGCCCTAGTTTGACCAAATTGACCTTTAACAAACAGGAATTTCTTTAAAATATATTGGAAGGTAAGTAAAAAAAAATTAATAATATCAAAACATCACATTATTAAACCAAAACCAATCAGCATATTCTATAATTAAGTTGATTGCTTATTTTAATTCCATACAACTTCACTAACAGTATATTAACTGATATAACAAAAACAAGAAATTGGGCATTTAACTACAAACTGAAATAAAGTATGATTAAGTACAAGTACTTACATAATAGTTCTGGTCCATGATGTTCAAAATGGAACTATTAAACAAATTAAATACGTAATGCTTGTTTTTGAGTAACAGGTATCTGTACATTGCTAAATTTAACACAACAGGTACTAACAATAATTTTGAAACAACTTTCTATAAAATGTACATTAACACTAACCTGAGACAAAAATTAAGTTTTGAGTTGAAAGCAGTTTCCCAATAAATTGTCTTGGAACTTCACATATTACATTTTAATAAAGCTTACTAGGTTTGGGTTATATCACTTTCATTAAGAATGTATGTTCTCCCTGTCGGAGTAAATGGATTCACTTTTGTGAGAACATCCACAAGTGACACCCACAGGACATCTGCATGTGCAGGATAACAGAATGACTTGGCTGGTTCACATAGATGAAGAAAAGTTATTTTCACATCATTAAGTTCTTCATTTTTTTTAAAAAAATGTACCCAAGCCACTAGTTTCTGCCATATACAGTGGTGACATAGCCTGATACATCTTGTAACTTTAGTTTGTCTGGTGATGTAGTTACTTCCCAACTCTGCATATCACCTGAGAAGTATTTGACTACTAATTTTGCTGTAGTGTTGGGAATGAAAGCGTGAAATTGCTCTGTTCCTTTGATTGTCAATGCGTCTTCAAGTCAGCATTTTAAGAATATTTCTAAAGCAGCGTAGTTTTCTTGAGTGGAATATGCAAAATCAACATTTGTGATATTATCTACTGCCCACTCAAACAGATCTCGTACAGTTTGGATCTGGTTTCGGTGTGGCCTTTGCAAACTTGACGAGCTGCCAGTCTCTTTACTGATCCCCATACTCCATCACAAGGCCCTTTCCCATGTGTTGTGGCTGAAAAGTGCAACTCAGCTTTTATGTTGAAGTCTTCCTCATGAAGGCAAAGGTTCAGGAAGTTTTTCTTATTTTTTAGTGAGCGGCAGAACCGTCAGAATAATAGTATACCTTTTTGGGAATCTTTTGAAATTTATTTGTTAGATACGAAATTAGCTTCTTTTGAAAGGTGTAAACCACAGTTGTATTGTGCTCCAGGCAATCAGAAACAATGACAAAGCTCATATGCTCAATTTTGTCTTTCTGTTTGTAATATATAACAAAAGAATGAATGGCAATCTGTTGTCTTGTCCAGTGGAAACTCTGAGCTTCATCCTGTAGAACGATACTATAATTTTCTAAAAAATCACATATGACAACAAATTCAGATTCCATAAGTTTTCTCTTGTGGAGTTAAGGAATGTTCGTTGTTGCTTGGCAATGAAGTCATGCCGAATCAAAGTCGACATCTTACTACAAAATAAATCTATGAATTCTTCAGAAGTTTTATGAACAATTTCCAGATTACATGGGTCAACTGACATCCACTGTCGGAACTGAGCTTGTTCAATTAAGTTTTCATGAAAAGAGTCTTTTAAAATTTTACATATGACAGTTTCTCCTGGGCAATATTCACAGTTTCCCATGTTACAATCAACTGATGATGGGTTGCAAAGCATTTTTGCAATGCACTGCTTATAATTGTTTATGCTGCTGTTTGTTACTGTATGTAGTTTGGCAATTTCTATCATTAATTTTATGTTTTGGTGAGTTGTGCACACACAGTCAGTGTGTGTGCCACTCCGACCAACTAATACACAATGTTTTGGTCTCAACTCAGCAAATTTAGTGAAACCTATTTTTATGTTAGGTAACTTGTCTTTAAAATACTTGTACGCTTCTTTAAGGTTACACAAAATAAGTCTTTTTGATATTTTTGTTTTATTTCCACTTGTTTCTGTAATTTTCACACAATCTGTAATACCTGGCATTGTCCTGCTAACTTCATCATTTTCACAAAATGAATGTACAGTTTTGACAGTTTCTGTTGGTAAACACTTCCCTGGTTTTGGGTTTGGACCTTCCATGAATCCTCTCTCTTTCAAAATTTTTTTGGACTGCCGAACAATGTCATTAAGAGCATTAAATTCCCTCATTATTTTCCTGACACTCCACTTTTCAGGTAAACTTGTAAGAATCATTAGTCTTTTTTCTCTACTTATAGAATTTTTAAAGTTTCTTTTAAGATTTTCAAGAGCGGATTCATCAGTATCACTATTTGACGAAGAAGTTTCAGGAGCAACAAAAAGTTTACGTGCCATTGATGAGATTTTCTTCACTTTTGATTTGACGTAATGTCTAGACGTTAGTTTTCTCTTGTCAATTGGGGGACTCACCTGGTTCTTGAAGTTTGTGTTAAATGTTTTAACAGCTACTGAAGTTGGAGTGATGTCAGGGTCTTGGTCTCGGATGATTATCTCTGATCCAGAAGATTCTTCTTCAACACTTTCATAACTGATGGGCTCTGGCGTATTTTTCAATTTGGTTACATCTTTACTACATTTATCACAAATCTTGGCACCACTTGGTATTTGAGGAAATAATTTGGGCATCCATGTTGTGACATTTCTCAGTTTTTTTCTGTCTCTAATAAAATTATTTGACTTCTTCAAGGGATTACAACACTGCACTCCTACAGCACTGCACTTTTTACTTGGTTCCATATTTATACAAAAACCACTTATAAACTGCCCTTCAATGCATAGATTTACTTGAAAATTAACTATTAAATATAATAGATACAGACTGGTCAACACAGAGGTAACAATTGATTTGCACTAAAACCACAGTGCGCAATAATGCTGTAGGCACACAAAGCCTTAGAAGGTAACAATGCAGACTACATCACCTCAACAATGCCTCCAGTCTCTGAATTATTGTACAGACATCATACGGTCCTCTACTGACGTACTACCTTCAAGGTCAGTTTGGTCAAACTAGGGCCGTTAGTGAAAAACAAAAGTTTGGAATAATTTTTTTTAACAATGAACCCATCATCATCCCACATTTATATTTTGCCATGTGATTTACAATAGTATGAAGTAGTAAGGGAAATATTTTGAAAATTTTCAATTATGTACTTTTTGTAAAAAAATTAAATCAAAATATCAATTACCATTTTGAAAAAGGTTATTAATTAGAAGCTATGTTTTTGTCTAACACTGGAAAGAGCATGAAAAATGCTGCAAAGTGACACCTTTCCCAATTCTCCAGCTCAATTAGGGCAGCTCCTAGGGCAATTTAAAAAAAGTCCATTCTCACATTTTTGGCCAGTTTTTGAAAAGTTTACATGACCGTATTTCAGGAATGGTTTGAGGTAAACAATTGAAATTCGGTATTTTTCTTAGTTTCAGCACGCACTATAAGTATACCAACTTTCAGCAAAATCTAAGAGGGTGAGGTAAAATTTTTATTTCAAGTGTGTTGATTTGACATGGAATGACTCACCCCCACACTTGCAGGGGGGGGGGGGGGGGGGGAGCATTTGGCTTAGATGATTTACAGAAATCACAAAAAAACTAAATCTGGATGAACAGACTGGGATTTCAAGTGCTCATATTAAAAATACTAGTTCACTGTATTACGATTGCACTGCCTCACTCAGTGGTGATTAGTTGCTTACATTGAGACATGTGGGTAACAGTGTTTTGAAAAACAATCATCACTGTTTCTCAACTTTGGAAAAGGAGATTCATTTTCATTCACCGACCACTGACACTTTCAAACAAAAGTTTGCAGTTAAATCTTCTGTATTCTTGTAACGCAGTCTCTTCCTCCAATCGCCACAATACCATTATCCACAGATTTATGATTCACATTTCCTTAGTCTTAACTCATTGTTTTTTTTCTGGAATAGAAAGAATTAATATATGAAAATAAAACATCTGCAGATGGGTGGCAGCTATTCCCTTGAGTTTGAATAGTGTTGACTTCCTCTCCAGTTTCAAGAAATAACATCTTTTGGATTATTTTCTTGGGCCCTGTGGGTGTCTTTTTCCAAAATTTCCAGTGAACATAATAAGCCACTGATTCACAATAGGTCTGAGTTTTCCATGCATTTTATTTTGCTTATCCTAATTTCGTCATTTTAGACAGGGTTGTTTTTGTGTCTTGTTCTACCTGTCTTTCATATTAAGGTAACTTTACTTTCACTTCAAAACATTTTAAGCAACCAAATTAAAATTTGTGCACCTATTCTGAAGTAAAAAAATATTCTATTTCCTGTTTCTTTTGCTTAATTGTTGGTTCTGACTTGCGTCTTCAAACACTTTGCTGAATAGCTCTTAACTGCTGCACCTACTGCAGTATGCCTTTACAGAAGCTAAACTCACTCTACGGTTTCCACAATATCCTAAAACATGCACCCATTCTTCACAAGCACTCCTCTCAGAGTGTTTTACAGAATTTGAAATCATGAACTATCTCATTAAACAAATATTTGGTTTCCTATTTAATGTACATAATTATAAGGGACAGTCTTAGGGGAAAAGTAAATAAACTGTTTATTAATTCGAAAGTAATTATCATAACTGTTAATACATTTATCTCACTGTGAAACAAAATGGTCAGTGCCTTCCTGGAGAAATAATGTGATTGCTTAGGGAACAACAAATTTACTCTAGTGTACACCTCTTCATCCCAGCAAATAGACAGCCACTAACGTCTAGTTTCGGGGCTCCAGAAAATGTAGAAATTGCATGAGGAATGATCAGGACTGAGTAGAAGATATGTAAGGGCTTCCCAGTGAAATTTCTGCAGCATAGTTGAAATATTCTTGGTAACATATGACCTTACAGCAGAATTATGTCTTCTGTCAACATTCCTGGGTTTTTGGACTTGACAGCAATCTTTAATTTATGCAGATTGCCCATCGTTGATTTGCGTTAATTGTAGCAGTGTGTCCTAGAAAGTCAATGAGCAGCAGTCTCTTGCATTTTGTGATACAGATGATCATGACTTTCCTGAGGCTGGCATGTCTGTAGTTTCAACAACCCTGCAGAAGTTTCACTGGGAATACCTTACACATTCTCCAAGGAGCCCCAATCTCTTCCCATGCAATTTCCACATTTTTGGAACCATGAAGAGTGACATTCATATCCATTGATATGCTTTGGATGAAGAGGTGCATGTTTGGGTGCAATCATGGCTCCATATGGCAACCACAAACATTTGTCCATGAAGAGACTGGCTGTCTTGTCTCACTGTAGGATAAATGCATTAACAGTTATGGTGATTACTTTTGAAGTAATAAATATTGTACTTATCTTTTTCCATCTGCTTTGTTTGCATTTGACTATACCTTATACTGCATCCATAAATAATGGAAATTTTTTTCTTTGACAGCAACGAGATGCCCAAACACCTTTATCAGTATTAATAAGTTATGTTCGGTGGGCATACAAGGAATTCCAGAAACTGCTGAAGTACAATCTCAAGTTGTTATCATCATTCTCCTATGAAGCAATTTAGTTTCCCTGTAGAGTAATGCAGAATTATTTTAAAGGTGAAGGCAGTAACATCAATAGAGAAGGAGCAACACTGCACTGCAGAAGTTTTGCAGGGATGCCGTTACATATCCTCCATACATTTCTGATATCTCTCTTTTCCCCTCTCATCGCAAATGACAAGGAAAAAAAATACAAATCAGATTACACAACTGTGATATCAAAACCAACTCTTCTATATGGGAGTGAATGACAGACTCTTCACTAAAATGAAATTCAAAGTAAACAGAGCAAAGAGAGATTTTTCTGTGATGAAGCGAGAAGTGGAAATATAAGAAACAATGGCATATGGAAGAAATGGCACATGTGTAAAGATGACAATCTAAATAGCATCATCATGGTGTCAGGATGCCAGAGAAATAGGTTACCACATCAAGTGCTCCAACATCTACATCTACATCTACATCCATACTCCGCAAGCCACCTGACCGTGTGTGGCGGAGGGTACCCTGAGTACCTCTATCGGTTCTCCCTTCTATTCCAGTCTCGTATTGTTTGTGGAAAGGATTGTCGGTTTGATTCTGTGTGGGCTCTAATCTCTCTGATTTTATCCTCATGGTCTCTTTGCGAGATATACATATGAGGGAACAATATACTGCTTGACTCTTCGGTGAAGGTATGTTCTTGAAACTTTAACAAAAGCCCGTACCGAGCAACTGAGCGTCTCTCCTGCAGAGGCATCAATGCTAAGGAAGGAGAAGTTTTGAAAGATAAGTAATACCTCGATGGATTGAACAGTGTTGTATTTCCAGAATACGAGCATCATAAATAGTATTACGGTATGCTGGCGAGTAATGCTCTAGCTTCATTAGACAATTATGGGAAAGAAAATTGGACTTTGCTTCATCAGATAAATCATTTAGGCAACCCACAGAGAAGCTCAACCTAGATTGTCAGATGGGATATGAAACTCCACTTTTCTTGATGTCAGATCAATGTCCCAAACATACTGTTCCCTATTCACTTCATTTTGTAACTGAAAACCACTATACGCAGCTGTGTTCTGCTTTGTAAAGATTATTAGCTGTACCACAAGACTTCTTTTAACGATAAGTTGCAACGACAGAAATATTTACTGATTAAACAGTTACATTTAATGGTTTCTGCAGTTTATTTAAAAACTGTTACTATTGATAAAGTAAACTACAAAGTGTACTTATATGGTTTGTATTTATTAAATGACAACGAAATGCATGCACAGAACTCTCATTTTTCACACATAAAAATCAAGAACAAAAGGATATTAGGAACTACCTAAATTCAGGGTGAGAAAATTGAAACTCCTTTTCGAAGCTCTGTAAACATACCTTTATAAGAAGTGGTTCTGTAGTGTTTGTAAACCCTGTGGCATATCCTAAATGTGGCCAGTCTAGCTCATCTAGAAGATGTTCTGTGTAATTATGAAGAACATACTGAAATGAAAGGAAAAAACAGCAAATTTCTTAAATGCTTGAATGTGAGTTGTAAATCTATACAAAACAAAGTAAAATAAAAGGCAATAATTTGAGCAACAGTTTGTAATGAGTACTCAATTCATTTTACTTACATCTGAGATCAACAGTGGATTCATCCAAGCTTCTGGGAAATGGAAGTGTGCTGAAACTGAGTCTCCAATTATAATCAATCCTCTTGAACCTGTCTCTCTACAAAATTCATCCTCATACGGCTTCCCACTCTTCTGATCTATGCCCCAGATGCCATTGCAGTTATAGTCTGCTGCTGTGTCTCCATTTTCTGGTTCACGACCAGGGTATGCTAACGGGTTCCAGTCTTCACAGTCTCTGCCCCTCCAATGGTAGCCTCTAGCTGTCTGTAATAACCAGCTGTTTCTAGCTTACATTACAACACAAATAACTCGGTTTTAATTTTTAACAAGAATAATCAAATTTTGAAAATGTAATGTAATTGAATAGACAAAAAGTCTACTGCCAGGATTAGGCATCACAGTACACTGTCAGACGGCTTCAAAATAAAAACAAGAGCCCAGCAAGGGGATGTACTGTCACCAATTTTATTTAACCTGGTTTTGGACAAAGTAGTGAGACAGTGGAGACAACTAAATAGTAACATGAAGATCAGACATGTGCAAATAGGATAGAAGGCCAAACATAATACAACACTGACTGCCTGGCATTCACAGATGACATGCCACTCTTAATTAAATGAGACAGAAGAAGAGGCAAAGACAGCACTAACAAGTCTAGCCGAAACAGCAGGAAAGGTCGGACTGAAGATTACATATAAAAAGACCAAGACACTGAACACTGAGTCTGGCGGGAAGATAGGTGGCCAAGTGGTTGAGAAAGTCAACAGTTCTTGTTATTTGGGGGAGAAGATAACTGGTGGCATACAGAGCAACAGTAGTGCAGTAGACAGGGCGCAGCTTTTGCAGCAGCTTCGGTATGGGCTAAAAACAACATATGGCAAGAAAAATATATCACGAAATACCAAACTGCGACATGACACAGCAACTGTAAGAAATGCTGCCCTGTATGCATCAGAAACGAGCACATTCAGCAAGAGAGCTTGTATATAGTTGGAGGAGGAGGAGCAGAAAATTTTGAGACACATATGGGGCACCAAATAACATGGGGATATCTGGATACACAGAACATGACAGGAAAGGTATGAAAATATTGAACCCATATCGAACTAGATATGAAGAGGAGATTAAGATTTGTTGGGCACATCATGAGGGTTTATGAGGAGAGGTTGACTAAAAGGAATTGGAATGCACCATGTCATACGGGAAACAACTGGTCGAAGGAGGCCAGAGATGACTGGAAGGCTGTAGGAATAAAAGAAGAGAGTCAGCAGGCAGTAGTACAGGACGGAGAAGTATAAAGGGTTGATGGATGGTCACAGATGGCCTCACACCAAAATCAAAGTTGTCTTAACAGAAGAAGAAAGAAACAGAGTAAGTGAGAGAACAGAGAGGTATTGGGAAGAAAGAAGATGTGCAAAACAAGCCACACATGATCCTGAAGGGTCCTAACGAAGCATAAGAAGAAAATGTCTACTCACCAAGTGGCAGCAGCAGAACACACATATATAGGTATTGAAAACTGCATTTTTGGAGTCAGTGGGTCCTCTCCTGGGAGGATGGAGGAAGGGAAGGAAGAGTTGTGAAGGAAAAGAACTGATGTCTACTCACCAAGTGGCAGCAGCAGAACACACATATATAGGTATTGAAAACTGCATTTTTGGAGTCAGTGGGTCCTCTCCTGGGAGGATGGAGGAAGGGAAGGAAGAGTTGTGAAGGAAAAGAACTGATGAGGTTTAGAAAATGAGGAGAGTTCGGAAAAGTCACCCAGAAGGTGCAAGACTGCTCCAATCCATCCAACCACCCAGCATTAGCTATTCCAGTCGTATCACAGGCTTATCTTACCCCATCAAAGGCCAGGCCACCTGCAAAAGCAGCCGTGTTGCATACCAGCTCTACTGCAACCATTTTAGCCTACTGATTTTATATTGGTGTGAGTACCAACCAGCTGTCCAACAGGATGAGATTTTAATGGCTGCTTCACAACTCTGGCCATCTGGATCCTCCCCTCCACTATCAGCTTTTCTAAACTGTGCAGATGGGAGTTATTCTTACAACAAACGCCCTCTCGAAATTATCCCTGCCACAACCTACAGCAGTTTATGCCCTTTCTGTCCTATCACCTCTTCCCTTTCCTTTAACCCCCCTACTGTATGCTGCCCTCTGCCAATGCATCCACCTGTCCTTTCCTCTCCCAGCTCCTCTCGTTTTCCATTTTCCGTTCATTCCTCCCCCGCCCCCTCCCCCCACAGTCTCGCCAGGCGTTATCTAGTCCCTGCTCGCCCTGTCAGACAGTGTTCTTCTCTCACGCCAGCCATAGCCTGTAGCTTGCTATCCATCCATCCCCCCCCCCCCCCCCCCACACACACACACACCTTGGTCCAGATTGCTTTTCAAATGACAACTGCATTCTGGTTGCTGCTGCAGGTCATAGCAGTCATGTATACATGAGGTATGAGGTGTGTGTGGGGGGGGGGAGGGGGGGGGGGGAGGTGCTGAGAAGGCTTTGGCCAAAAACTATAATGTGTACCAGTCTGTTTATTGTGCCTGTCTGCAAGTCAACAGGTCGTCTTTATGGTACGTAGGAATCAATCCTCTTCCTAATATTGATGATAATCCAACACAGATTGTACTTAATCAGTTCTACTAGCTTCACTACATGATATAGTTAAGAATAATTATAAAATTACATACTGAGCTCCAGAGCACTACCATGTAACAATGCTTGAGACAGTTCCATTCTGTTAGAAGTTTGACCAGTGTAAGCAGCTTGTAACTGTCTCCAAGATATTATGGATGGAGAAAAATTCACAATATCCATAAAGAAAACAATTTAATTGTTTCTGTGATCCAATTTAATGACAGAAACATAAGTGTAATGCTGGCAAATATTTTTGCATTAGACTCAATGGCTATTAGCTGGCATAAACTGTTCTTGACAAGAATTTGTAAATAGAGACCAAAATAGAAACACACCAAACAGCTAAAATATGTATACTTCATACACAAAAGGAAAGGAGGGACAGTCTGTCATACTATATTTTCATCAATTATGAATAAAGTAATAAAACACGCATGTCGTATTTATTTTTATGCTGTATGTGCTGCTATTTTGCTCAGTTCATAACATGTTATGATGTCTTCTGTTTTCTTGTATTGTGAGGTGAATCCAAATGTTTTATGCAAATTGACAATGACCACACAAGCCTTCATCGTGTCAGGTATGAATCAGTACTCTACATAGCCTCTGTTAATTTAGGTGCTGCTGTATAATATATGGAATCTTGGTAAAATAAAAGGATTTAAATTAACATTCCAGTCGGGATATGTAAATTCCCTCACTTAAAAAAAAAAACAAAATACACGAAAAATTACCTGAAGGGTACCACTTTAATTTGTTACCATACCATACACTAGGCTTAAACTGGATCATATAATTAATCTGCAAATTAGTGCACTGTGGTATTCTTGGGCAAAGCAGTCTAACAGACTATCATAGCAAAACTTCCCTGGTGGGAAAATTCATACTTACATTGACTATACTGAAGCGGTCACCATCTAGATCAATAGCAGGCTCTGTTTTCATCCATGTTTTATTGAACATATCACATATCTGTTTTATTCCAGGAATATGACATAAAGCAATTCCTAATCTCTCTAAATGATGCTGATATTCTTTCCCCCGTCCATTTTGTGCTGTTACTTTCTGAAATAATTGTACAGAATTATAATCATTATCAGTGTTTGCTGACATTTTGCTGAGTAGTAGTGTCGTTGAGAGATCAAAATTCCTATAACTTAACAAATATTCAACCAATTATACAGACTAAGCCATTTCTTTTATTTTGGGAGGGCTGCAAAATACTGATTAAACACCCACCTTTATCTGATGCACTGTATTCCTAAAATTCGACAATGGCCTTGGGAACAAATGACAAAAACCAGTATTTTCTTCGGTGTAGCACACATCAATACCATAGCAAAAGACATCTGGTGTAAAATATTTGGAAACTTCCCTGAAAGCAAAATCAGAAAAGTATCAACTGAAGGCAGTAGTCTTCCCAAATGACAAAATTACCTAAATATTTCTGACACCTGTACCTCTGTCTATGGGGTGCCTTACCTACTTACTAAGAGCGGCCACACAAGTTTAACAATGTCCCTACAGTAATCGTTTCCCGGCGAAGGCAACATATCACAAACTCGTAACGAACCAGCTACGAGGCTTTCATTGTGGATTTCCGCTAACTGGTCTGCGAGACCAAATACAATGGTACAAGCTGCAATCGAAAACGAGATTATGCGTAGCAGAACAAACAAGACCTGCAATATGACAAGTGGTTTAAGGAATAGTAATGGATTTTTGTTTTGCGATTGTAGTGCTTCACGTACTTACCAGCACAAGACAAACCTCCATTCACACCTCTAGCTTCGCAACCACTCACTAGCAGTATAAGAAATGCAGCGGCGCAAAACAACATTATGATGCTGACTAGTTCGATGATATCAGGGAAAATCTGGTTGGCTGCTAATCACTTCAAGGTAATTACGTTATCGTGACAAATACTCTGAGAGCCATAACGAAAACTTCGTAAGAGAGAACATCACAACACACACAGCCAAATGTCTACCACCCTACGCACAACAATATGTGGTGAGGGTCATACATTTCTTTTTAAACCCGTCCTTTTAATCGTGTATTGGTCGATAGCATAGAACACCAAGATATGTCGATAAAAAAAATATCGATCTTTTATACCAATTGTACTGTTGGTCGAGAGTGCTAGTGTTCGATAACGAGCCTATCGACCTATCATTTCTGCACGGCAGGACAGAAGGCAAGATCGATCGTAGGATCTTTCTCCCGTACCTGTAACAGCACTTTCGGATTGTTACAGACAGAGATTAGTGAATCCAACATAGAAACAGGGAGCTACGACATGCGACTCTAAAAAATCTTGGAGAAAGAAGAGTATAAAAAGCAAATACACAAACCCACCGTATCTCACTCCGCTGTTGTGGGTGAACATTGTACAACATTAAATATACAAGCAGCCAATTTTCATCATTGCCATTCATTTCAAACCTAACATGTGATGAATATCATTCCTTCGATGGTACAAGCTGCAGTCGAACTGGAAGATTAAGCGTAGCAGAATAAAGGAAACCTGCAATCTGATAAGTGATTTCTGGAATAATGTCTAGATTTTTGTTTTGCTTTTGTACTGCTTCATGTTCAGTCAATCGACAAAACGAAACTGTTCGGAATGCCTGAGTACCGGTGCCTTCGGTACAGTTCGCACTAGTGGTAACGCAACGGCGGCAACACCACATGTAACACACTTGAAGTAGTGTCTTTGTTTCATTCTTATTATAACGATTTTACTTACGGACCTTTTTGATTTTCTGTTACTTTGTATAATTACCGCATATACTGCTGGAAAAAATGTAACACCTTGAAGAACTGTGTTTAGTCGCACCAGTTATGTATGTACAAACTGAGGGGTTGCGGTGTTATTGATTCATTTGCCACGGCCGTGGTGATTAGATGGCGTTTCATGCACCCACTGTTTTTACTCTACAGGCAGAAACTGGGCTGAATTTATAGGCGAACATTGTTTGCAACATTCATTGTAGGGTACAACGATGCCCTACCGAAGAGTACATACTCCTTTTGAACAGTTTTAAGTCATTTGAACGGGGCAGCTTTGTGGACCTGCAGCAAGCTGGTTGGACGAATCGAAGGACTGATGCACGTCTTGGCCACAATGTATCGGTGGTGCGTCGCTGCTTTCAACAATGATCTGTGGAAAATTCCCGTATATGCGAGGGTTGGAACTTTAATAGTAGCAACTATTTATTTACATCTCGTATAAAACAGATAAGTGTCTCAGAGTTTTATTGGCCTTCAAAGTAGTCACTAGCATTGTGTATAACCTGTTGCCACCGATGTGGAAGTCATAGGATACTCTTAGCAGTGCCAGTTGTGTTGACAGTTTGAGCGGCGCGGTCTATTGCCCGACGGATTTCTAACAGTTCTGAAGCGAATGCCGAGAAGTGTTTCCTTCAGTTTAGATGTCGAGTTGAACGTACAAGGGCTTAAGTCAGGGGAGTGCAGTAGGTGGTAAAGCACTTAGCAGCCTTATCAGTCAAACAAATCAGTAACAGCTTGCACTGTACGTGCTTGAGCATTGTCCTATAAAATGGTGGTCAGGTCATGCAGAAAGTGTCAGCACTTCTGTCTGTAAGCTGGTCATAGGTTGTGTGCCAAAAATGAACAGCATAGTGACAGAAGTGATGACACTGTCTGCAGGACCTGATCTCATTTTGCAGGACAGTGCTCAAGCATATACAGTGCAAGCTGTTACTGATTTGTTTGACTGATGGGGCTGCTAAGTGCCACACCACCTAATTCACTCCCCTGACTTAAACCCTCATCAGTTCGACTCGATTTCTAAACGGAAGGAAACAATTCACGGCATTCACTTCAGAACTGCTACAAATTCGTCGGGAAATAGACCGCCCCGCTCGAACTGTCAACACAACTGGCATTGCTAAGAGTATCCTACGACTTCCACATCGCTGGAAGTGGGTTATACACAATGCTTCTGACTGCTTTTAAGGTCAGTAAAACTTTGAAACACATATCTATTTTGTATGAGCTGTAAATAAATAGTTGTCATTACTAAAGTTCAAACCTTAGTATAAATCAGGTTCCGGACGTTTGAATAGCACCGATGCATGTCAAAATCGACTCATTGCACGAACCGCGGTGGCTGGCAGTACATCATCCAGGGGCGAAATCCGGGCACATGTTGCACCTGCATTGTCATTAGGGACCATTGGGAACCGTCTGCTTGCTGTAGGACTTAGAACAAGAGTGAATCTGGCCAGGCTACTACGACACCACCAAGCACTTCTACTCTGGTGCCGCTAAAGATTCGACTGGAGAGTAGAGTGGCACTCTTTGGTCTCCAATGGTGAGAAGGGGTTCTGTCTATACGCGAGAAATGGACATAGATGTATGGCATAGACCTGGTGAGCTGCCTATTCCAGAGTGCATGGGTCCACAACATGCAGGTCCTATCCCTGCGTTTTTGGTGAGAAGGGGAGGGGGGGATCATTTACAACTTGTGGTTACATTTGGTGTTTCTGCAGGGGAATGTAACCAGTGCCACAGAGTTGTACAGGCTGTTATCCCCGTACTCTGCCACTTCTCTGACAGGAAGGTCATGAACCTTTTCAGCAGAACAGTTCAGCAGTGGATACCGTGACGCAACATGTTCTTTGTAGTGTACAAGTAGTGCCCTGGCTAGCAAGATCAGCAGATCTCTCTCCAATTGAACATGTATGGGTCTTGATGGAACGGGAATTTACTCGTTCTCCAGGGTCTGCAAGAGCCATTGCCGAATTTCAGCAAAATGCGCAAGATGTTTGGGACAATCTATTACAGGATGCAATTTGGCACCTTCGCATGCGAGGATACACGCCTAAGTTGCTCCGAGAGGTTGGTACACAGTGTATCGAAGCAACTGTTTGGGCACCCTTTACTGTGAGTGTGCTTAATTTGGTCTGAATTCATGGTGTACTCTTACAATAATAAGCTACCTGTCTCTTCACTTGTCAACAAAATGACCTTGTCCTTCAGGCTGCTGTATTTTTTCGGCAGTGTGTTATACATTTATAACGCTTACTTTTATCTATTTGAAACATTACGGTGCTTCTACTCGAATAAATCAATTAGAGTAAATCGGTATTGTTTTCTGGTAACTATGTGGCAGTGTCCGAGTCTCAAAATTTCGCAGAAGTAATTAGGGTTCACATCCCTTCGATACCATACTTTCTTTTACATTTTATTATTTGTTAACATGTTGCGAGCGTAACACGACTATAGCTGAAGTATGCCGAACATTGTAACACATTGTACCACAGACAAGTATATGACAGTTATTAACTGTCAGGATGTCTCAGCATACGCAGGTCAGGAGAGAGATGGCATCTTGGCACTTGTGTAGTATGATGATTTCAGTGTGTATGTGAAGGAGCAGCCAGGTGTGGCGTTCAATCTCACTACGCCCAGAAATGGGTGAGGCAGTGGTGTGAGACAGGTAAGTGATTGTCTTTGAAGGCTGAACTAAAAACGTAGTGCGTTAGTTCGCACCGGTGTGGAAGGTCCGTTTTTAGAGTCCAACTGAAACTGAGACAAATTTCCCTGGATTCTCACAAACCGTTCACCACTACTTACGGAATGCTGACCGTAGAACCCACAGGGCTACTAATAAAGATGTTCTGTCTGATTATCACAAACTTTATAAACTTGCAATCACTGAACTGAATACAGACCTGACTGGCACCATGTGATCTTGACACATGAGCTAATAGTTACCTCAGAGAGTGGTGGTCCACTAATGGTCTACAAGACATTTGGGGTAAGTCTCGACTCATAGTACATGGCGCAACGTTCGCATGTTCGGTGCTTCATAGTCTCATGCTGGGGTGAGTGTCATCAGATGCGGCAGGGAGACTTCATCAAATTTATGATGAAAAAAATGAAATGTCGTGTGGCGAAGACCTCCCGTCGGGTAGACCGTTCGCCTGGTGCAGGTCTTTCGATTTGACGCCACTTCAGCGACCTGCGCGTCGATGGGGATGAGACGATGATGATTAGGACAACACAACACCCAGTCCCTGAGCGGGACCTTAGGATTGACATTCCGTCACGCTGACCACTCAGCTAGCGGGGCCGGATCGAATTTATGATCATCTCACAACAGATCAGTATGTAAACCTGACGTCGACCTGACTGATTGGCCTGTTCGAACGCTGGACTCGAATCCCATTAAACATTCGTGGGCAAAAATGAAATGTCACATGAACTGACACTGACTGATGCGGATCTCATGCACATCTGACAAACTGAGAGACCTAATGTTGGGTACAAGGGAGAGTCTCGCGGAAGGTGAGACATATTTTCAGAGTCTGACCGCCTTCGTGCCTCATCAGATGAGGCAGGTAATTGATCCCAATGATGGGTGGACCACCTACTAGCCTCATCGCTGAATGTGAAACTTCTTTGTCTCACATTATTCCACTTTGTATTACAACATATGATATAACTGTGTTTGTTAATTTGGGAATCTATGTGGAAACATTATACTTTAAATTTTAATGACTTGATTCGTGCTACTTAATGCATGTCAATCTGGAAAAAAAGAAGACCCGACTGTTCGGTTTGAATCGAAATAGAAATGGAGTCCTAAATGAGAAAGTCAGGAAAAATACTTAATACTGACCAATATAAGAACAGATAAACCCTGAAATAGTAATATCTTCTTCCGCACTGCCTCTCCAAAATTTTCCGCGTTTATTGTGCTAAAGAAGTGCAGTCAGGGCACACATACAAGCTTTTTTTCAAGTTAACATTACTTGGAGACCAAAATTTTTGAACTCACTGTTAAAATTTGCCCATTTCTCTGTGTTAAATTTCAGATTATACAGCCAGTGTCTTTTTTAGATTGCACCCCGTTAAAAACTTACATAATGCCGACTTTTACACCATTTTCCTGAAAGAAAAACACTCTTTCCACATCATTATGAACTATAGTGCAAAATTATCCATGCAACATGTAATTTACCAACTAACCTGACTACAGTATATGTTTGTCTTTCCCTAAGAGCTGCGGCAGTACGTGCGCCATTGTATGTCAGACGTATGGTGTATTGGGAAGTCATTTTCTCTGAGTAAATACTATTACATGGGAAGAGTTGTGTTTTCAAGAGGCCGTTTACAGATTTTCCATTGTCACTACTCTCATGCAAACCGCTCCAAACAACCTCACATCAAGACACCAGGATACTTCTTGACCTAGGTTATTTGCCACCAGGTTTCTGTTTCTCGGGCAATAATGCTTTTCAGGTAGTTCCGTGAATTACACACAAGAGGGTGCATTTCATGCGTGTAATTAGGTCATGAGTGGTCATGCATGGAAAGGGGTCTTCGTCAGTCACACAGATGTGACATAACGCCCATCAATTGTTAGCACAAGAGGGTCATAAGATGGCTTCAGAAAGTTCACAAAATTGTCAAACCACTTAGGAAAATTCATTATAGCGAATTAAAGAGTACTTTCTGAAGTATAAAATCATCGGCTACTGTCGCAACAGTTGCTCATCATCAGATATCAAAGCCTGACAAGTACATGCACTCAAAAAACTTGAAAGCCCATATTAAAAAAAAAAAAAAAGGCTCTGAGCACTATGGGACTCAACTGCTGTGGTCATCAGTGCCCTAGAACTTAGAACTGCTTAAACCTAACTAACCTAAGAACATCACTCACATCCATGCCCGCGGCAGGATTCGAACATGCGACCGTAGCAGTCGCACGGTTCCGGACTGCGCGCCTTTTTTTTTTTTTTTTTTTTTTTTTTTTTTTTTTTTTTTTTTTTTTTTAAATCCCATTTTGCTCTATATTGGTCGATGAAAATGTTCGTGGCGGACGTCCGATGACAGCCGTTCAGGTTCTTTGTTGATCCGTTCACTCAGTTTTTTTTATTACAGAGGGTAGCTAAGCCCTCTGACCGAGCACGCTGAGCTACCGTGTTGGCGACGCCTAGAAGCGAGAGACCACCGCGGCCGGTCCATATTTTTAAAATTAAGGATTCTTCATAGTGTATAGGTCTATTGCCACAGCTCTATGTCTGAGGTGCTGTGAGACCAAACTTGTGATACTTTACAAAAGAGCACATTAGCGAACTGCTCGACAATAGGCATCTTTTCTCTGTATTCAAAATCGTTCTCAGTAGTGACAGAATCTTCCAGGTAAATTAAAAACGATGTCAAAATCAGAACTTGGTCATTTTCTCATTTTGCAATAAGGCGAAGCACAGCGCATTCCATAAGCTTGTGTCTGTAGTTTCACACCCACAGACCACCGAAATTCGTTGAAAATTAGGGAGAAACGAACCATAATATCCGTTAGCAAATCATGCTCCACGCTTGTCCTGTCAATTGGAAGATCTTACAGTTTCCTATCTGCTTATCTCTTCCGAATCATTACACACGTCCAGCCGGATTTAATAAATATTGTCTGAAAAAATTTAAACGTCTCATTCAGATCAATACGCTGATTAGTTGAACTTTTTTCCTTATCATATTTGTAATTTTACTTTGAGGCTAACATTTTGGAGCTCATCGTTAAACATTTATTCAGTCTCACTCAGTTTCATCCTAATGGTTTGGAAGTTAGTCTGTGGTCGTGTGTTGGTGTACCTACAGTGCGTACGCCGAGAGAAAGAGCTCTGACAGTTGACGCGGCCTTGGCCCACGTGCTTCGCGCATCCACGACGACCAATCAGATCGTGAGCTTTTGTTTACGTTGATTAGGTTACCGTGACAACGCTCCAGTGTTGCCGTAGTGCTGGGCGACCGCTGCGGGCTCGTTGCCCGTTCGTTAGCAACTGTGCTGCCAGCTGTTAGAACTCTTCTCTCGACGTACGAAGTATAACTGACATGCACATTAGGACCAGAATGAAGCTCTGATGCATACCATACTGGAGAGAGTGCATATGAAATATACGCAAGGAAACGCTGAATTAGTTTGGTCCCCATGCAACCTGTCTTGAGTCAGCTTAACTTCACATAAATTTAATTAAGAGATTGTTTACTATTTCCCCTTCAAAATAATGACGGATAGGAATGAAGGGGAATTGTGTAGCTCAGCAGAGAAATTATGACCTAGGGTATTACAATGAGATTTATGGACTCAAAGAGAAAGATGAGTATGAAATTCAAATATGAGCTGTAGGAAAATCATAAACGCCGTGAGTTACTGACAAATTTACCGCCAAAATTAGACAGAGGCACTGGCAAAATCCAATAGCGTACCTATCTGTACAGGTTAATGTGAGACACACATTTATGACTAGGGCCACAATAAGATGTAAATTAATTGTAATCGTAATTAACATGTCAGTGATCAAACTCCATCACCTTATTCCCAATGAAAGGAAAGTGGTGCTAAGTGCATCCATCCACTGTGTAATCAAATCTACTGCGCTGGGGCGTGATATCAGTTAACGGATTCCCTGTTAGCGGGAGCAGCGTGTACTACGACAAGCAACAAATTTCGGCCTGTAGACGATGGCCGCGATTCGTGGTAGGATGCGCTGTGATGAGGCTGACCGTGTTCGACGTAGAAAACTCTAAAGTGAACCACAAAACTCTGTTTGTATGTGGGACCGAACAGGTAAGACTCTAATGAAGTACATAAGGATAAGTAACGACCGACTCTGTTGTGTTCCCTTCGTCACAGCTGCTCCATAGTTTCTGCTCTGTTACGCTAGTCACAAGAGGGTCGTGGACGAACAACAGTTTTCCCGCCAGTCATAGCTATTGAACAAAAACAACACATTTCCCATAACAATCGTCAATGACATCTCTTCCCAGCAACAAATACGGAGACCATAATCCTGAGCTGGTGTAAGGGTCAACCCTCCAATAGCAGCTTCCACGAGACCACGAGATGTCTGTGTGGAAAGCTCTCCGACGTGGGACACTAACGGACTGGCGGGTGTGAAGCTGTGAGGTCGGGGCGTGAGTCGTGCTTGGGTAGCTCAAATGGTAGAGCACTTGCCTGCGGAAGGTAAAGGTCCCGAGTTCGAGTCTCGGTCCGGCACACAGTTTTAATCTTCCAGGAAGTTTCATATTAGCGCACACTCCGCTGCAGAGTGAAAATCTCATTCTTTGACGGACTCTGTTAATTGCCGTGCTTACATGAAGGACCACAGTGCCACCTCCTCCCCCCCTACATCTACATGACTACTCTGCAATTCACATTTAAGTGCTTGGCAGAGGGTTCATCGAACCACAATCATACTATCTCTCTACTATTCCACTCCCGAACAGCGAGCGGGAAAAACGAACACCTAAACCTTTCTGTTCGAGCTCTGATTTCTCTTATTTTATTTTGATGATCATTCCTACCTATGTAGGTTGGGCTCAACAAAATATTTTCGCATTCGGAAGAGAAAGTTGGTGACTGAAATTTCGTAAAAAGGTCTCGCCGCGACGAAAAACGTCTATGCTGTAATGACTTCCATCCCAACTCGTGTATCATATCTGCCACACTCTCTCCCCTATAACGCGATAATACAAAACGAGCTGCCCTTCTTTGCACCCTCTCGATGTCCTCCGTCAATCCCACCTGGTAAGATCCCACACCGCGCAGCAATATTCTAACAGAGGACGAACGAGTGTAGTGTAAGCTGTCTCTTTAGTGGACTTGTTGCATCTTCTAAGTGTCCTGCCAATGAAACGCAACCTTTGGCTCGCCTTCCCGACAATATTATCTATGTGGTCCTTCCAACTGAAGTTGTTTGTAATTTTAACACCCAGGTACTTAGTTGAATTGACAGCCTTGAGAATTGTACTATTTATCGAGTAATCGAATTCCAACGGATTTCTTTTGGAACTCATGTGGATCATCTCACACTTTTCGTTATTTAGCGTCAACTGCCACCTGACACACCATACAGCAATCTTTTCTAAATCGCTTTGCAGCTGATACTGGTCTTCGGATGACTTTACTAGACGGTAAATTACAGCATCATCTGCGAACAACCTAAGAGAACTGCTCAGATTGTCACCCAGGTCATTTATATAGATCAGGAACAGTAGAGGTCCCAGGACGCTTCCTTGGGGAACACCTGATATCACTTCAGTTTTACTCGATGATTTGCCGTCTACTACTACGAACTGTGACCTTCCTGACAGGAAATCACGAATCCAGTCGCACAACTGAGACGATACCCCATAGCTCCGCAGCTTGATTAGAAGTCGCTTGTGAGGAACGGTGTCAAAAGCTTTCCGGAAATCTAGAAATACGGAATCAACTTGAGATCCCCTGTCGATAGCGGCCATTACTTCGTGCGAATAAAGAGCTAGCTGCGTTGCACAAGAGCGATGTTTTCTGAAGCCATGCTGATTACGTGTCAATAGATCGTTCCCTTCGAGGTGATTCATAATGTTTGAATACAGTATATGCTCCAAAACCCTACTGCAAACCGACGTCAATGATATAGGTCTGTAGTTAAATGGATTACTCCTACTACCCTTCTTGAACACTGGTGCGACCTGCGCAATTTTCCAATCTGTAGGTACAGATCTATCGGTGAGCGAGCGGTTGTATATGAGTGCCCTTTCTCCGCCCCCTCAAGACGGACGTCCGCTTCTGTGAAGCTTTAGCACACAATGTCATACGCTGTAGCGTTTGTGTTCCAGCATCTCTCTCAATCTTTGTCCCACGTAAAACAGTGTCTGGGACGTCCGCTAGCCACCAATTGCTAACGTCAAAAGGCGAACCGGAGGCGTCAGTCTTAGGCGCCTATCTTACACCCGGTAATCTCGTCCATCCCCAGGCTGTTCACCAATTGGCCGGAGCATTTCTGGGAATCCGCCAGCTTTCTCCCTTCCCTGAACACTCTCAAAGCTGGCAGCCGAAACCTCCATAGTGGTCGCAAATTGGAAGAAGAAGTGGTTAAAAACGTAATATCCATCACCCATGAAAATTATTGCCCTTACATACTAGTACAGAGAGTATCCAAACACTGATTGACATAGAGCACCACATAGTAAAGCAGTTTGTACATATGAAGAATCAAATATAATAAGGGAAGAGGACTGGTTTGATGCGTTTACTACCATTTGTGGGAGGGCTGCAAGGCCTGCCATCTTACATTTACCCCACAGCAGTGAGAGAGTGGTGGCTCAGAACGCATTTAGACGCCCATAGCACTGTAGAAAAATACAAGCGGCGCACATATGCATATTCAACAGCAACTGGGGAACTACGTAGCAGGACGTGTATATGTTACTGTAAAAGTAAGATTATTGGTAAATCCTAGAATTAACTGGTGAAATCTAAGACTTATGAGCACAGTGTGGTAAAAGTCCGAAATTTCTTATTACATGCCGCGTGAGATTAGCCGAGCGGTCTAGGACGCTGCAGTCGTGGACTGCGGCTGATCACGGCGGAGGTTCGAGTCCTCCCTCGGGTATGGGTGTGTGTGATTAAGACCCCCCCCTCCCTCATGAACCATGGACCTTGGCGTTGGTGGGGAGGCTTGCGTGCCTCAACGATACAGAGAGCCGTAACGTAGGTGCAACCACAACGGAGGGGTATCTGTTGAGAGGCCACACAAACGTGTTGTTCCTGAAGAGGGGCCACAGCCTTTTCAGTAGTTGCAGGGGCAACAGTCTGGATGATTGACTGGTCTGGCCTTGTAACACTAACCAAAACGGCCTTTCTGTGCTGGTACTGCGAACGGTTGAAAGCAAGGGGAAACTACAGCCGTAATTTTTCCCGAGGGCATGCAGCTTTACTGTATGGTTAATGATGATCGCGTCCTCTTGGGTAAAATATTCCGGAGGTAAAATAGTCCCCCATTCGGATCTCCAGGCGGGGACTACTCAAGAGGATGTCGGAATCAGGAGAAAGAAAACTAGCGTTCTACAGATCGGAGAGTGGAATGTCAGATCCCTTAATCGGGCAGGTACGTTAGAAAATTTAAAAAGGGAAATGGATAGGTTAAAGTTAGACATAGTGGGAATTAGTGAAGTTCGGTGGCAGGTTGGAACAAGACTTTTGGTCAGGCGAATACAGGGTTATAAATACAAAGTCAAATAGAGGTAATGAAGGAGTAGGTTTAATAATGAATAGGAAAATAGGAATGAAGGTAAGCTACTGCAAACAGCATAGTGAACACATTATTGTGGCCAAGATAGACACGAAGCCCACACCTACTACAGTAGGTGCCAACTAGCTCTGCAGATGAAGAAATTGAAGAAATGTATGATGAAAGAAAAGAAATTATTCAGATAGTGAAGGGAGACGAAAATTTAATAGTCATGGGTGACTGGAATTCAACAGTAGGAAAAGGGAGAGAAGGAAACGTAGTAGGTGAATATGGATTGGGGGTAAGAAATGAAAGAGGAAGCCGCCTGGTAGAATTCTGCACAGAGCACAACTTAATCGTAGCTAACACTTGGTTCAAGAATCATAAAAGAAGGTTCTATACATGGAAGAAGCCTGGAGATACTGACAGGTTTCAGATAGATTATGTAATGGTAAGACAAAGATTTAGGAGCCAGGTTTTAAATTGTAAGACATTTCCAGGGGCAGATGTGGACTCTGACCACAGTCTATTGGTTAAGAACTGTAGATTAAAACTGAAGAAACTGCAAAAAGGTGTGAATTTAAGGAGATGGGAAATGGATAAACTGACTAAACCAGAGGTTGTACAGAGTTTCAGGGAGAGCATAAGGAAACAATTGACAGGAATGGGGGAAGAAATACAGTAGAAGAGTAGCTTTGAGGGATGAAGTACTGAAGGCAGCAGAGGATCAAGTAGGTAAAAAGACAAGGACTCGTAGAAATCCTTGGATAACAGAAGAGATATTGAATTTAATTGATGAAAGGAGAAAATATAAAAAATACAGTAAATGAAGCAGGCAAAAAGGAATACAAGCGTCTCAAAAATGAGATCGACAGGAAGTGCAAAATGTCTAAGCACGGGTGGCTAGAGGACAAATGTAAGGATGTAGAGGCTTATCTCACTAGGGGTAAGATAGATACTGCCTACAGGATAATTAAAGAGACCTTTGGCGAAAAGAGAACCACTCGTACGAATATCAACAGCTCAGATGGAAACCCAGTTCTAAGCAAAGAAGGGAAAGCAGAAAGGTGGAAGGAATATATAGAGGGCCTATACAAGGGCGTTGTACTTGAGGATGTAGACGAAGATGAAATGGGAGATACGATACTGCGTGAAGAGTTTGACAGAACACTGAAAGACCTAAGTCGAAACAAGGCCCAGGGAGTAGATTACATTCCATTAGAACTACTGACAGCCTTGGGAGAGACAGTCCTGACAAAATTCTACCATCTGGTGAGCAAGATGTATGCGACAGGCGACATACCCTCAGACCGCAAGAAGAATATAATAATTCCAATCCCAAAGAAAGCAGGTGTTGACACATGTGAAAACTATCGAACTATAAGTTTAGTAAGTCACGGCTGCAAAATACTAACGCGAATCCTTCACAGACGAATGGAAGAACTGGTGGAAGCCGACCTCGGGGAAGATCAGTTTGGATCCCGTAGAAACATTGGAACACGTGAGGCAATACTGACCCTACGACTTATCTTAGAAGCTAGATTGAGGGAAGGCAAACCTACGTTTCTAGCATTTGTAGACTTAGAGAAAGCTTTTGACAATGTTGACTGGAATATTCTCTTTCTAACTCTGAAGGTGGGGGGTGTAAAATACAGGGAGCGAAAGGCTATTTACAATTTTTATAGAAACCAAATTGCAGTTATAAGAGTTGAGGGGCATGAAAGGGAGGCAGTGGTTGGGAAGGGAGTGAGGCAGGGTTATAGCCTCTCCCCTATGTCATTCAATTTGTATATTGAGCAAGCAAAGAAGGAGACAAAAGAAAAATTCGGAGAAGGTATTAAAATCCATGGAGAAGAAATAAAAACTTTGAGGTTCGCCGATGACATTCTAATTCTGTCAGAGACAGCAAAGGACTTGGAATGGACAGTATCTTGAAAGGAGGATATAAGATGAACATCAACAAAAACAAAACGAGGATATTGCAATGTAGTGGAATTAAGTCGGGTGATGCTGAGGGTATTAGATTAGGACATGAGGCACTTAAAGTAGTAAAGGAGTTTTGCTATTTGGGGAGCAAAATAACTGATGCTGGTCGAAGTAGAGAGGATATAAAATGTAGACTGCCAATGGCAAGAAAAGCGTTTCTGAGGAAGAGAAATTTGTTAACATCGAGTATAGATTTAAGTGTCAGGAAGTCGTTTCTGAAAGTATTTGTATGGAGTGTGGCCTTGTATGGAAGTGAAACATGGACAATACATAGTTTAGACAAGAAGAGAATAGAAGCTTTCGAAATATGGTGCTACAGAAGAATGCTGAAGATTAGACGGGTAGATCAGATAACTAATGAGGAGGTACTGAACAGGATTGGGGAAAGAGGAGTTTGTGGTACAACGTGACTAGAAGAAGGGATCGATTGGTAGGACATGTTCTGAGGAATCAAGGGATCACCAATTTAGTCCTGGAGGGCAGCGTGGAGGGTAAAAATCGTAGAGGGAGACCAAGAGATGAATACACCAAGCAGATTCAGAAGGATGTAGGTTGCAGTAGGTACTAGGAGATGAAGGAGCTTGCACAGGATAGAGTAGCATGGAGAGCTGCATCAAACCAGTCTCAGGAGTGAAGAGCACAACAACAACAACAACATGCATAGATTTCGAACTTTTACTGAGAGACGTTGCAAATCTTAGGATGTACCCATACCAACTGGTAAAATTGTTTTCATTGGAAAAAAATTAGCTTACCAATTTATTGAAAATAGTATGTATTTATTGCAAATTTATGTATTTTAAGCATTGTTGCATTCCAATGTGATTATAATGAGCCATATTCCACATTAGCGAAAAATATGAAAAATTTTACCTTGTGAACGTTAATTTTGTTACAACAAGGCTGACTACTGTGGCATTTAGAATTACATTGTATGGAAGACGATTTGCAAAATGGCTCTGAGCACTATTGGTCTTAACATCTGAGATCATCAGTCCCCTAGAAGTTGAACTACTTAAACCTAACTAACCTAAGGACATCACACACATCCATGCCCGAGGCAGTATTCGTACCTTCGACTGTAGCAGTCGCACGGTTCCGGACTGAAGCGCCTAGAACCGCTCGGCCGCCGCAGCCGGCACGACGTTTTACACAAGCATTTTTTAGTTGAATACTTTTTTAAGCAATCGCACTTTTTGAACCCTTGTCTTCCAACAAAATATCGTTCGGCAACTACTTCCTGTAGACTAATTTCTTCTCTTGCTATTTTCTCGATGTTGATAAATATTTCCTTACGTAATGTAAATTGTTTCCTAGTGTACGATGACTTCAGTTTAAACTACTGCAATCATAGATTTTGCATCAATTTTTGCCCTGTCTACGTCCGGTGCTATAATTCTCATATTCTGTCTAATTGAAGGTTTTGGAATTTTGTTGCATGAGGCTGCTTTCATTTTCTTTGCCTGCAATTGAAGACCTTCTTTGTGAGCTCCTCGGATCCGATTCACTTTATTGACACTGTTGGAAGTTGTCAGCCTCTCGTCACAACTATCAGCTGATGTCAATGTCTCGTTCTGAATGAAATGGCTCAAATGGCTCTGAGCACTATGGGACTCAACATCTGAGGTCATCAGTCCCCTAGAACTTAGAACTACTTAAACCTAACTAACCTAAGGACATCACACACATCCATGCCCGAGGCAGTATTCGTACCTTCGACTGTAGCAGTCGCACGGTTCCGGACTGAAGCGCCTAGAACCGCTCGGCCGCCGCAGCCGGCACGACGTTTTACACAAGCATTTTTTAGTTGAATACTTTTTTAAGCAATCGCACTTTTTGAACCCTTGTCTTCCAACAAAATATCGTTCGGCAACTACTTCCTGTAGACTAATTTCTTCTCTTGCTATTTTCTCGATGTTGATAAATATTTCCTTACGTAATGTAAATTGTTTCCTAGTGTACGATGACTTCAGTTTAAACTACTGCAATCATAGATTTTGCATCAATTTTTGCCCTGTCTACGTCCGGTGCTATAATTCTCATATTCTGTCTAATTGAAGGTTTTGGAATTTTGTTGCATGAGGCTGCTTTCATTTTATTTGCCTGCAATTGAAGACCTTCTTTGTGAGCTCCTCGGATCCGATTCACTTTATTGACACTGTTGGAAGTTGTCAGCCTCTCGTCACAACTATCAGCTGATGTCAATGTCTCGTTGTTAGCTGTCGTGAAGTCCTGTGTTCATGGTGCTTCCTCACCTGCTGCAGCCGCACTTTCTACCTGCGTTCCTTTTGTTGCAGTACTTTCAATTACTGGCATCAATTCCTTGGCTGTTGTTTTCAATTTTCTGTGCGTCAGTGTAAGTAGTGTATAACATTGTTTCCAAGTCTTCTTGAGTGTTTATGTGTTTTATTGAATCACGTGTAACAACTGAGGTCACAATGCCCACTTTCATTGGAACCCCAAACATGGCTCCATATGGAGAACATCTGATCCCTTCATGATAAACCCTACTTTTCATTGCTTGCACAAACCTCAACCCTTCAGAGCGCTTTGAAGTTTCATTTGTTTACATCCAAGATGATAACATATTTTCGATTTCTTGATTTGCTATTTCGTCTGATCCCTGAGACTGACTGTGCTTCGGCTTCCCGTGGACTATCTTTATATCACTCCTAGACCCACATAAACTTTGAATGAGTTGGTTACAAAACTCTCTACCATTTTCAGAATGAAGGCTACGTGGTGCCCCAAAAGTGGTAAAAATGTCCAAAAGATGATATGCTAGCCGCGCGGGATTAGCCGAGCGGTGTTAGGTGCTGCAGTCATGGACTGTGCGGCTGGTCCTGGCGGAGGTTCGAATCCTCCCTCGGGCATGGGTGTGTGTGTTTGTCCTTAGGATAATTTAGGTTAAGTAGTGCGTAAGATTAGGGACTAATGACCTTAGCAGTTAAGTCCCATAAGATTTCGCGCATATTTGATCATTTGATGATATGCCACTTCATCAGCCCTTTTCGAAGTTAGTGCGCGGAGTATAACAAATTTTGTCAAATGATCTTGGTATACAAGTATGAACTTCGACTTATTGTCTGGATTTGCCTGCACGCCGATTAAATCAATTTGGCATCGTGAATTCATTTCACTGTGTATGATAGGTTTCATTACAACATCCCTTTTCAATGTTTTTTGCTTTTTCTGACATGGTTCACATAATCTCAAATAAGTAACCCTTGACTCGACAGTCACATTCTTGTACTTACTGTTCTGTTCCATCGTCATCCGTGTTCGGCCGCCACGGTCTGAGTCAATGTGAGTCTCATGTAGTTCGTCAAACAGTTCATCAAAACGAACGTAATAACGAATTTCTTCTTTTCCAACAGACACTGGTGCTATGAGTTTCTGTTCACCTCCGATGTTGAGAATATCTTATCGCTTCAATGTCTGTAGTGAACAGATTTTGATTGGAAACGATTTTTGCATTTTTCACTTAACTTAACAGAATATTATATTGCTCAGCAGTTACATAAATATTGTTGTCCTCCTCCTTATTCACTTCTAAAATTCTGCGTGGCATCTGTTGTTCTATATCGTGTCTCTACTACTTTCGCGCAACGACGCTCTGAGCGTGTTTTTTAGGGAACTGACTAGTTTGAACCTGGGACCTCTTGCTGGTAAGGAGACGTCAGACCACACATGACATGTAGAGTTCAGAAGAGCTCAGTGAGACTAGCGATGATATAACCAAATACTTAATGATTTCAGTGTCAGCTCCACTGCACTCCCTGTAAAAGAATCTTAATACTAACTAAATTTAGTGGAAGGGGTTCAACGCTTACCTATTTTTAGTTAGCTGGTAAAATAACGTCGAAAAAGCAGTTAAGTTTACCATTGGAAATTTTATTCTACTCACATAACATTGTTTATAATTTGCACTATTAACAAAAGGAAATGTTTTAATACAGGATGGTAAAAACCAACTGCGTTCAACAAAAATGTGAACGAATATTCCCTGAATGGGTTTCTAAGCACTACAATGGATCGAAGGCTGACCAATGCCATATCACATCTATAATCTAGGTTTAAATTAAGTTTCACAAAAGAGAAAGCTATTAAAATGGTCTACAGTGACCTTCAATTATCTTTAACTACTTATCTAACTTGTCGTAAATTACAGTGGCTGATGTGGCTTCTCAATAACTATATAACAGAAAAATCATCGCGTTTCAGATTTTTACCTCAAGTGGCAAATGTGAACACCATGAGCTTTAATTGACGATCGACACTAGTATTACACAAAACGAGGATGTAACAGATGAGACTTCTGCAGTTCTGAGTGAAGCCTTATGCGCTCAAAACTGCGGCATCGCGTGCGTTCATTACCTTGTCGGTGTTCGTCAGGGGGTGGCGGACAGCACAGCTCCGTTCACCTCGCCGTCTCGGAAGCAACTCTCCCCTAACTTCTCCTTACTACAATTTACCGAAGTTGGTTAAAACAACTATCTGGTTGTGTTTTCATCTGACCACTCAGGGTCTCAATGTTAACCTTAAGCTCCGCCTACAAAAATTCTGTCTATCCAATGAAAAACGTTATACTTTTCGTGGTGGGGCAATGTTTTTAAAGTTTGCAACGTAACAGAGACGCGAAAAAGTCTCACACTAAAACTTGCAGCTGGTGTGGTCCTTTAGTGTTATCGTAAGATCTATACTGTTCTTCTGGAGGGCTCTATCTTTTAACATGGGCTGGGGGGTGGTCCTAACCTAACAGAGATGCGAAAAAGTCTCACGCTAAAACTTGAAGCTGGGGTGCTCCTAGTGGTTAGCTAGCGACGTGGGTGTCCAGTCCGTTATCGTAGGGCCTTCTCGCTTAACACGGTTCTGCTCTCGGCTTCTGTTCTCGTTTCTCCCCTCGGAACTGCGTCCGTCTCACGGTGGGAAGGTATGACATGCATTTAGGCATTCTTGTGTTAGTCAGTGTTATTCCATTTGCTCACTCGTTACTCATATTACTTTGGTTAATTTAATGTCACCTTTTATTCGGAGCTATGTGACATACTACTGGATTTGCTTGTCATGTAGGGGTTTTCATGGAAGGTGTTGGATTTGCCTGACACCTTACACACTGATTCACTTAAAAGCACGTAAAATCTGTTACGCATAACATCACTTATTCTGATGCAAAGCTGCAGAAGAGACACCAGTAAAACGAGTCGCAAAGATGACACTGAAACTACACAGCGGTGAGCGGACTGAGAACTCATCATTGTCAACAAACAAACTTATCTGAACGTAAAACTGACAACAATGAAACTTGTCTGAACCTTCACGACGGAGGCGGGAATCTTCGCACCAGCTTTTACCAGTTTGCATTGATAAATACTAAGATTTACCAATGTCTCTTGGTAAAAGTTCGAAATCTATGCATATAATGAGAAATTTCAGACTTTACCACATCGCGATAGTATATCTTAGGTTTCACTGGTTAATTCTAGGATTTACCAATTATTTTACTTTTGCAATAACACAATATATATGCTCACAGAAGCGACGAGATTAACTGTGTCCCTGTTAGCCCGAGTATCATATATTACTACAAACAGCAAATTTTGGCGAGTAGACGATGACTACGATTCATGGCCAGGAGCGCTCCAATGAGGCTGATGCAAGGTGCAAAGGTGCAAAGCTCCAGACTCTAACAAACAACTCCCCGACAAAGTGTAGAAGAGTAAGTAACGATCGACTACTTCAATGATCACGAGGGCGGTCCTGTATTCCCTTGGCCACAGCACTGCCGAAGCTTCCGCTCAGTTGCGGTAGTGCCCAGCCAATCACGGTCCAATAATAATTTTTTCGCCAGTCATGGCTATTAAACAAAAATAGCAAATCTCTCACTACAAAGTATTGTCACATAACAGTCAATGAAAGCTCTTCCCGCCAGTCTCTACGGCGACTGCAATCAAGAGATGACGTAAGAGTCAGCCCTCCAAACACAACCTCCACAAAGCGTCTGTGCAGTAAGCTCTTGGGTGTGAAACTCAAACAGAATATGCTAATTATAGGGCCTACATGCGGCGCCTCAGTGACAAATCCGCCATCGAGATGCACGCCCATTTCCATGAAGCTTCAGAAGACAGTGCCCACCGTTTCTGCAGTAGCAGAGGCAAAATGCTGACGACATTCCTCAATCTGTTTTTAATTGGAAAAACCAATAAACAAGAACATTGCTGACGTCGACAAAGTAGTCGAAAGAAATCACAATTTAAGCAATAAACGAAGTGTGGATCCAACTTTGGATCTTATAACAGATGAATAACAAAATAAAATATTTTTTTCACAAGTCTCTCTCTCGAGAAAGTCCACCAAAGAAAAGATGGAAACAAAACTACTAGATAGTGATCAGCACGGAAATACCACAAAGTTGTCCATGGAGGCCAGACCACCTTTAAATGACACTCTTGAGTCACAGTCTGGAACTACCACTCTTGAGGATCTGTGACTGCCAGAAGATGAGGCATGTGGATAATGAGGTCAGGTTAGCAGATCCCTACAAGTCCCAGCGGCGTGTCGAAGTGCCTTCTGGTTGGCGGTGCACCAGCTTATAAGGCCAGTTGGGGCCAGGATGGATCTTCTCGGACTACTTTCGATCATGTGAGTAGTGTAAGAAAATAGTCCACTTGTTGATCGCGATTTCTGGCGCTCCTATCGATCCACAGTGATCAGGAAGCGGGCCCTGGCGGCCGTTGGCTGAAGCTGTGTTTTCATCTCCGGCAGCGGCCTCTGTCGTGCCGTAAACATTTGCTTTGGTTTCACTCGCTGTGAGGAAGGTATCCCGCGTCTCTGTTCAGTCATGCGGGATGCCGAGGTCGCAGGCGGACGGGTCGGACGCTACAGTGTCATAGGCTGTAGCGTTTGCCCTCCGTTCTCTCTCTCTCTCTCTCTCTCTCTCTCTCTCTGCCATAGGCTGTAGCGTTTGCCCTCCGTTCTCTTTCTCTCTCTCTCAAAAGACGCTATTTTAGACAACAGCATCCGCCCTCATAAAACTGTGTCTGGGGCGTCTGCTAGCCGCCGATTGCTAACATCGGAAGACGAGCTACGGTCGACGCTCGTAGGTGTCTACCCTGTGGCCAGTAATCTCGTCCACCCCGAGTCTGTTCACCGTTGGGCTGGTGGAGTTATTGTGTAGGTCAGCTGCATTTCTAGGAATCCATCTGCTTTCTCCCCGCGCCGACCACACTCAAAGTTGACAGCTGAAACCTCCACAGCGCTCGCAAGGAGGTGAAAGAAATGATTCAAAAAATGATATCTGTCACGCACGCAAATTATTTCCCTCGCCAGCCAGTACAGAGTATCTGGTCAATGATTTGCTTAACGATGTATGTCTATCGCATATTAAAGGTAATCTACATTTATTAAGAATCAAACACAATAAAGGAAAGTGGACTGGCTTGATGGGTCTACTACCATGTAAAGGAGGGTCAGAAGGTCCTCCATCTTACATATACTCCCGAATCACATTAGATTTTTGTGCCCTATGTGTCAAACTTAGGAAAGAACTGGTAATGTGGCACAATACAAAGAAAAATCTGCATAACAAAATGTGTCAAGGCAAATCTGATGGCACCGAAAGGCGAACACAATTTTAAAATTTTGCCAGTTCTCTGTCAATATATCTTTAGTGGTAACATAGGTACGTCCTCTGGGTCACTCCTAGACATCCACACACACACACTCTGACAAGTACACTTGTATACTGGGCACCAGCCTGAGAGCCAGTTGTACATTGCAAGTGTGTATCATTGGGTGTTGCTACACTTACGGTGTAAACAGACAGTGAAAACCTCGATGTGTACCCAGTGCAACCTCAGATGTTCACTATGCAAATAAGACCATCTTTCATCAAGGTCGTACCTGTGGTTGAACGAATTTACCACACCCATTCTGTGACCCAGTACGAAAATTATTCAACAAATTCTTTGGAGATGACTTGAAGTTCAAAAACCATCATTCATGCTTAGAACAGGTAAGGAGCAGCTGTTATTCCGCACTCACGCACATATTAAGGACAAAAAAATAAATCTTACAGATTTGTTTTGGTGCTTTCCCATTCTGTCTCATACTTCTGTAAACAATTTATACATACAGACAAAACTTTCTCTTTGGCAAGTTAATCGGAACCTGATTGTTTTCGAAATTGAGAGTGACCGTGAAGTTTAGAGAATTTGAGTGCGTAATTTGAAAAGAAAAGTATTCATTACCAGTTTCATTTGTGTTAAAGAAATGAATTTTTCCGATTAGTTACTTTCTCCTACATTTTAAATACGAGCTTCAAGAAAGATGCCAACGGCCTTGCCGCAGTGATAATACCGGTTCCCGTCATATCTCCGCAGTTAAGCGCTGTCGGGCTGGGCTAGCACTTGGATGGGTGACCATCCGGTCTGCCGAGCGCTGTTGGCAAGCGGGGTGCACTCAGCCCTTGTGAGGCAAACTGAGGAGCAACTTGATTGAGAAGTAGCAGCTCCGGTCTCGGAAACTGACATAAGGTCGGGAGAGCGGTGTGCTGACCACATGCCCCTCATATCCGCATCCAGTGACGCCTGTTGGCTGAGGATGACACGGCGGCCGGTCGTTTCCTTTGGGCCTTCAAGGCCTGTTCGGGAGGAGTTTTCAAGAGAGATAAAATCTTATTAGTAATCGAATTGATCCGAAATAACCTACTCCCCAAAATAATAATATTCTTTCACTTCTAAGAAAGGAATGCCCTTAAAATAACGTGGATGAATTTTGTTTAAAATTTTGGGAGGTTTGTGATACTGTTATCGCTAGCTCGTACAAATACACTGCTCGAAAAAATAAGAACACCTTTTCAGAGGTTACCATTTCACTCAAGATCTATTGTTGCAATAGGCATATAGAGTAAATGAAATGATTACATTTACAGATCAAAAGCACAAGCGATTTTGAGGTAATGACCGATATTGCAACGCCCATATGATCGGCAATGCAGGTGCTGTCTCTGGCAGCCAGCCGATCGTTACAGATGGCGAATACTGTCCTGGGATACGTTACACCATGCCTTCTCGACCTGTTCAGGTAGTTCTGTAAGAGTTGCTGGCTGACGAGTCGCAAGCGTCACTTCTCGTCCCATCATATCACATACGTGTTCGACTGGGGACAAGTCTGTAGATCGCGCTGGCCAAAAAGTTGCTGCACGTTTTGCAGAGCACGTTGAGTTCACGGTTAGTGTGTGGGCGAGCATTATTCTGTTGGAAAAATACATCACCCTCCTATTGCAAACCGGCAAAAGTACTGTTTAACAACATTTCTATATGTACCGAGCGTTGGTTAGTGCCCCTCCAAATGGCCCTGAGCACTATGGGACTTAACATCTGAGCTCATCAGTCCCCTAGAACTTACAACTACTTAAACCTAACTAAGGATGTCACACACAGCCATGCCCGAGGCAGCATTCGAACCTGCGACCGTAGCGGTCGCGCGGTTCCAGACTGAAGCGCCTAGAACCGCTCGGCCACAGTGACCCTCCAAAAACACCGGAGGTGTACCGAGTTCTAGCTTATTGGACCCCAGGTGCACTCACTGAGATAGTGCTCACCAGGTCTATGTCCCACGCTCAAACGACCATCACTTGCTTGCAGGCATAGTCTGTTCTCATCGCTGAAGACCGCTGCACGCCATTCCATCTTCCAAGCGATCCTCTGACGGCACCAGTCGATCCTTGCCCGTCGATGGTGTGGCGTGAGTGGAAGGCGGGATAGAGATATGCGTTCCTGTAGTTCCATCGCTAATAATTCGTTCGCAACAGTTAGTGTTGACATGTATGGGCTCACTAGCCCTCTTATCTGTGCTGTGGTACTGTACGATCTACCACAGCTGCCCTTACAGTGTGACGATCCTGCCGGGCGTCTGTGATGCGTGGACGTCCTGAACGTCGCCTACTGGTGCGAGAATATTCGCCTGACCTCTGATACTAGCACCGTCGCACAACTGACACATTACGTCCAACTTGTGTGGCAGTTCTCCGAAAGGACCATCCCGCCACTCGGAAGGCCACAATTAGATCCCTTTCAGAGTCGCTTACTTGGCTGTAGAAAGCATGAGCGGTTCTTCGTGGAACTGTTCCTGCTTGCTGCACATGTCTGCGCCACACTGATCCTTCTGGCTGTGAGCATTCTCTATTAACAGTTAGACACAGATGACCCACTGGTAGCTATGCTACTACGCTATCTGTTGGCGCACGGCGTCGAAACCATTATCGTACATCTACTGTACCCCAGGTGGCATATGCCGTCATCTTATCAAAATCGACGCTGTCTTTTTCACACTGACTCTCCTTTTGAAACCCCAAAATCCTAAGGAAATGCAATCCGACAACAAAGGAAGTAGGTTACAGTACGCTTGCTCGCCCAATGCTTGAATACTGCTCAGCAGTGTGGGATCCGCACCAGGTAGGGTTGATAGAAGAGATAGAGAAGATCCAACGGAGAGCAGCGCGCTTCGTTACAGGATCATTTAGTAATTTCGAAAGCGTTACGGAGATGATAGATAAACTCCAGTGGAAGACTCTGCAGGAGAGACGCTCAGTAGCTCCGTACGGGCTGTTGTTAAAGTTTCGAGAACATACCTTCACCGAAGAGTCAAGCAGTATATTGATCCCTCCTACGTATATCTCGCGAAGAGACCATGAGGATAAAATCAGAGAGATTAGAGCCCACACAGAAGCATACCGAAAATCCTTCTTTCCACGTACAATACGAGACTGGAATAGAAGGGAGAACCGATAGAGGTACTCAGGGTACTCTCCGCCACACACCGTCAGGTGGCCTGCGGAGTATGGATGTAGATGTAGATAGATGTCCTTGCGACAGCATAAAAAAAGCATAAAAAATTGAAATCCTCCCGAACAGGCCATGAAGGCCCACCGGCAGCGACCGGCCACCGTGTCGTCCTCAGACAATAGGCGTCACTTGATGCGGAGATAGAGGGGCATGTAGTCAGCATACCGCTCTCCCGGTCGGATGTGAGTTTCCGAGTCCGGAGCCGCTACTTCTCAATCAAGTAGCTCCTCAGAATGCCTCACAAGGCCTGAGTCCACCCCGCTTGTCAACAGCGATCGGCAGACCGGATGGTCACGTATCCTGCCCGACAGCGCTTAACTTCGGTGATCTGACTGGAACCGGTGTTACCACTGCGGCAAGGCCGTTGGCAAAAAAAAAAAAAAAAAAAAAAAAAAAAAGAGCATAGTCAGTTCAAAAGATATAATAAAGATGTTTTCCTTTCGAGTGAGGGAGAAAATCGTATATCATTGTTAGATTCTTGGGGCTGTCAGTGTGAAAGAACCATATAGATCATCATACCCGAGGACAAGAAACTTGTTCACCTTGTGTTTGCAAACGGCTCGACAGCATAGATGCAGTCGTGAGATATACATGGCTTTCGGTGTTGGAAGAATTTTGTGACAAGATTTTCAGATCTAGTTTTGTTGGATGACAATGATGTCAATCTCTGATTGATAAACTATACAGGATGAACATTAATAAAACCGACAAACCGCAATGACCGATTCCTGACTGGGTATGGGGGAAGAAACGTCCAATTAACTTGTGTCCGGAACGGAAAAGCATTGTTGCCACAGTAGAAGCTGATGAACGAAAGTTCCTCTGACCACGTGCCATGTGTTCTTTATGTGTTTCAGGCTGTGTGATTGGCGCAGAGTACTGTAAGCGGCAGAATGGTCCGGTATTCATGTCGGGAACAACCCGAGATGGTGTTTGTGTACGGCCAAGTAGACGGAAAAGGTCGAGAGACAGAACTCAGTCCCCCAGATCTGGTGTTCGCACATTCTGCCGCTTTCCTGCACTTTCGTCAAGGGCCCATGATCACACAAACGTCCAAAAATGGCTTCAAATGTTGTGTGATTCCGTCTGCTTGGCCGTACACAAACACAATCTCGGCCTGTTCCCGACATGAATGCCGGACCATTCTGCTGCTTACAGTACGGCACGTCAATTACACAGCCTGCAACACACAAGGAACACACGGCACGTGGCCAGAGAAACTGCCATACGCCAGCGCTATCTACAGTGGCAACGATGCGTTTCTGGACACATGTTCAAAGGATCTTGTTTCCTCCACTTCCCGTTAGGAATCCGTCCCTGGGACACTAGGCTGGAGGTGGCAGGTCAGTTTTTCGTCTTGAGATGCCGTGTTCAACTAAGATAATGATTACTGCACTCGCAAAAAACACTAAGCGATTTATTTCCCATGTTTCTATTGGCTACGATGTGACTTGCAAATTCGTAAATAGATATAAGTGTATTTCATTCGCCAATACTGTTGTTACATGACTCTTATATATAGGGAGTGTAGGTTTATAGGAGCACTAGGACAGCGGGTTGCTGTCCTAATATAATTATCCGTCCTTACGACCTTCCCAGCACGTATTCCTGTGATAATTTGCTGTCCTATTATTATTATCCATCTTCTCACCTAGGGCTACTCGCTGACTTCTTGGAGCAACTCCCTAGTGCTAGACTAATAGCGAAAATATTCTCTCTACTCACAGCAGTCATGGGATATCAACACACTTACGTGCCACCGATCGCTTGAAACATCGACAAAGAACTAAGCGCTTCCAGTCTGTGTCATAAAGGCCACCAAGCGTATTTCCCAGAGCGAAACGGGTAGCGATCTCTCGCTTGTGGAAACCTTTAACAGTAGGAGCAGAGACATTCGATGCTTCCAGGAAAGACTGGCGAACACCTGGCTGACTTAAATGTTGTCTGTTTTATTAATGTTCACCTTGAATAATAAAGCTGCAGTCGCTAGCAGATAATCAGTTCTCTTCAGCAAGGCTTACCAACGTGCTCATACAAATCAGACATTTAGAGGACCACCCGCGAAAATTTAAAATACTGCTGTATTTTGTTTTATATTGTGTTCTATGTGATATTTGGTATGTGAAGAGAAATTTCGTTCATTTTGTATGTAAGGTGTAAACCAAACGTAATGTTGTAAGCATTTATTTAAAAATTATCATTATTGTAATGATTTTATGTGCATAATTATGCGTTACTTATTATTTTACATTAACAAAATACACGTGTGTGAAACAGAAAACTAAAAAAAGATTGTAAAACGTGAAATAATTAAAAAACAAATATAACTAAAATAAACAACTAGGCTAATAATGAGTGTTTAGGTATTTTCATGAGGTATGTTGAAAATACTATCACAGCACACTGTATACGGCCTAATTCCCAAAAATAGTATTTCAGAAGGCAGATTTATTACACATAGCTGTATGTAGCTTGAAAGCCGCCCGGAGTGGCCGTGCGGTTCTAGGCGCTACAGTCTGGAGCCGAGCGACCGCTCCGGTCGCAGGTTCGAATCCTGTCTCGGGCATGGATGTGTGTGATGTCCTTAGGTTAGTTAGGTTTAATTACTTCTAAGTTCTAGGCGACTGATGGCCTCAGAAGTTAAGTCGCATAGTGCTCAGAGCCATTTGAACCATTTTCTAGCTTGAAAGCTTCTTTAATTTATGTTATAGCAAAATTTTCATTTTTCAAAATTAATTAGTAGTGATGGGGTATTTTGAAAAATTTGAGCTTTTTGCAAAATTCGATCACACATTTTTCAAGAACGTTCATTACATATCAACTTTTATATGATAAATATTTTTTATGTATCATAGTTTCGAAGATATTCCTTCAAAACCTAATGTGCCAAATTTCCTTTCAGGGTATGTTTTACCCCTTAAAAGTGAAATTGGGTACAAACAAAAAAATTCGTAGTACATTATTTTACACCATCTACACACCCGCCAAGTTTCATCAAGCTCGTTTATTGACACTTGGTAATGTTCCCTTGTTAGCCATTTTGCTGGCGAACAATTTTGTTTCGTCGAACTGCACGTACCAGCACAAGATAAGCCTGCATTTGTACCTCTCGCTACGCAACCACTCAATGGACTCCTCTGCCGAGGCGTCAAACATGCCTCCTTTTTGTGATACACCCTACAGTATGTGCTACTCGATCGCAGATACAAAAAAGTGTGTGGTACATTTACGAATACATTTTGCAAAGTCTGGTTGTAGTATAAGCTCCACAGATTCAAGGATCACATGAACAACTTATAGAAGACGAAAAGTCCGAGAATGTATTAATACGTCACCTTGAGCGGAGAAATAAACTAATGGTGCGCAGCGCTAGTGGATCGTCAGCAGCCACATCACAGTGTGAGGAAGTCCAATGCCACCACGTTAACAAAAGGACACGCATAATCACCCTAAGCTAAATAAACGCCGAAAATAACAATAGAATTGTAGTGATTACCGCTAGGTGAAGTCCTATTCTACTAAGCAACTGGGCTAGTAGCCTAGGTTCAAGCAGCCGAGATGTAGTTGTACTTTGTTTTGGTTATCCACCCTTTACTTCAATGAATATTTATGTGAGTAGCGATATGTGTCCACTTTAGATTAGGAACTACTTCCTGAAATACACTTCTATACTTATTTTTATTTTGACAATCGATTTCGGTCACAAACTGGCCGTTCTCGGGCCATAAAGAACGTATTTTGACTGCATCACAATTAGAAGACACAAGTACGTGATTAGTTGTTTCAAGTCAGAAAAAACGGAGAACTTCAAGATTTTGATTAATTGTTGCAGTTGTGGAATCTACAGTTAAATAATTTTTTGCGGCTCACGGATTGTCAGACTGTGACCGAAATAGCGTCAAAATAAAAAATAAGTACAGCTGTGTACTGCATGATGCAGTTTCTAACCTTAGCTGAAGCTGTTCAGCACCGCTTACACAAAATATTTCCACTTTATATTGCGCTTCTACCAGAACGTAATTCAAGGAGTGTTAGAGTGTCATCTACAAACTCGTAAATCTCATTTTACAAACAACTGAAGTTCGTTTACCAACAGTATCTGGTTCCATTTTCTAGCGCCTATTTCAAAATCTAGTGTCATAAACCACCCTTTTTTTTACACGCTCTGTATCTATGTGGGTTTCTTTATTCAGTTAACTTCAGGGCACAGTGTAGAATATCTGATCAAAGGTATCTGGACACTTCTGTGTAATGCGGAATTCACTACTTGATGTCATGAGAAAGGCCCGCCACTATAAAAGGAGAAGGAGTGTATTGTGTTGTCAGTCATGACATTCGAAGTTAACGATGCGGAAGAGTGAGGACCGGCGTGATGGAGAAGCGAGGGTTGTGGCGGGTCGTCATCCAGCGTAGCTTGCTTTGTCGGCAGCCCCATCCGGCCCCCCTTTACTACGACCCAGCGCTCGAATTTGGTTGACGATTTGGACGTGACTTCTCTAATGCGGCTCATCACCTCGTCACCGCTGGACAGCAACTTCCTCATGATATGGTGTCGCTTTCCGCCTTGTGCACGTCACCTCCCGTCGGCAGTACTTCGCGAAAGCCTATTCTTGCTTCTGCTCCGGCTGCTCTGTTGTGACGTCGGATTCGTGCTGAAGATCAGTCCCCTGCAGTGGACACGCCCTCTGAGGTAAATGTCGCTTTCTTGATGGGATTTCTACCTGAGGGAGGGCACTCAGAAGAACAAATGAAAGTGGTGCATAGCACCCGCAATTATCTGGCTTCCGCTACAGAGGACGATTCCTTCATCCAGTCTGCCACCACTGCTTTTGCTTCTGTTTCTGCTGCTGCACACCCTACGAAGAGGACGACTGGCATATTCACCAAGCCGTCCAAGGTGTCGTAGATACCGTCCCAGGAAAATGGTTTCATCATTCCTAATGGCAAGCATACCGCTGGGATCACACTGATAATATCGGTTTTCCCCCCAACCTTCTGGGAAAAATCGCTCAGTCGGTGCTAAGCTGTTGATAAGGATCTCTTTATTTTGGGTGTTATCCTGTTGTAAATTGGCAGGTAAAGCTCAACCTGTGTTGAGCTGTTGGTGTGGAAGGACATAGGGTTGTTATCCTTTTGCAAAATGCTTCCTAAAATTTTCCTTGATCATGTGCTTACCTTGAGGTGTGGAGACCGACTGGCGTAGTTCTCGTTACTGCCACCAGAGGGTGTTTGGAAAAGCAACCTATCCTCCTCCACCTCGAAGTTGACAGAAACGCACAATTCTTTTGTCGGAGTTTCAGGTGATCGGCAACATTTAAGTCAGCCAGGTGTTCGCCAGTCCTTCCTGGAAGCATCGAATGTCTCTGCTCCTCCTGTTACAGGTTTCTACAAGCTAGAGGCCGCGACCCGTTTCGTTCTGGGAAATACGCTTGGTGGCCATTATGACACAGACTGGAAGCGCTTAGTTCTTAGTCGATGTTTCAAGCGATCGGCGGCACTTAAGTGTGTTGATATCCCATGACTGCTGGGAGTAGAGAGGATATTTTCGCTATTAGTCTAGCACTAGGGAGTTGCTCCAAGAAGTCAGCGAGTAGCCCTAGGTGAGAAGATGGATAATAATAATAGGACAGCAAATTATCACCGGAGTGCAGGGCAGTGGCCCCCCGCCGATCTACACAGAAACACCTGCTGGGAAGGACGAAAGGATGGATAATTATATTGGGACAGCAACCCGCTGTCCTAGTGCTCCTATAAACCTACACTCCCTATGTTTAAGAGTCATGTAGCAACAGGATTGCCTAATGAAATACACTTATATTTATTTACGAGTTTGCAAGTCACATCGTAGCCAATAGAAACGTGGGAAATAAATCGCTCAGTGTTTTTTTTACGAGTGCAGTTATCATTATCTTAGTTGAACACGGCATCTCAAGACGAAAAACTGACCAGCCACCGCCAGCCTAGTCCAGCGCTATGTACCGAGTGTACTGTGTACCTGAAGAGCCAACTGGCCAGAGCCTTTCTTTGACCTGCCCGGTTGTGAAAGGCTAAAGTCCCGGCTTCCGTTCATCCGAGCCCTCATGACCACGCCTGCCCCTGGTGGCAGACTGGCGTCACTAACTCCTAGAACACTCTGAGACAAGCAGGCACAGCTATGACAAAGAGTTCTAATTGTAACTCCATCTGTGACATAGACTCCCCAGCTTGAAAGATCTACTCCACCCAATAGCGAACGAGGATGTTGTTGTCCATACACCTCGAATTTCCCTTGCGAAATGCAGATTCCTCCTTTTATGAACATTATTGTCGAAGACGGAAGAAATAGGAGCAACCACGCGTTCTCATATCGCTAAATTATCGATACTTGTTGATTCTTAGAGTGAAAATCCTGTACAACAGTATGGCATAGGCTATATTCCTCTAAGTATTCTATCATCCAGTAAAAATATTTTTTCATATCAGCTTAATATCTGTTTCGTCCTACATCACAGGACAAGAATGTGAAATTTATTTGTGGCTCATGACGAAGTGCTAAAAGCATGCTCTACCTCTTGTCACAGGATGCCTCATAACTTAACTCTCTTGAGGTAGAAAAGTGCCTCGTCACTTACAAAGTCTCTTAAGGTAGCCAAACAACAGCACAGTGAAGTTGGAAAAATCAGGTTTATACTATCACTATAAATTCGGTAATTTAGCTGATTTTATTACGATGGCCATCTCTCCCTGTGCAGATAGGAGATTGAAATTTCGTTAAAAGATCTCGTCCCAACGAAAAAACGCCTGATTACTGCTCCAACACGCGAATCATATCCGTGACACTCTCGTTCTCGCCACCACCCTCCCGGCGGTATGCCTGACTGACTAATTAAATGAACTGATTATAAGAGTCCCTTTGCAAGGTGAGTAATTTTTTTCCTGCAGTCGCATTACACTCCCCAGGTAACTTAAAAGGGATGTTCTGGAGGATAAGCGATGTTCTTTTCGATGATTACTATCGAGAACAATGTAGAGAAACGACGTTTGAAGCTAGCGCTGTGCGGTTCTGGGCGCTACAGTCTGGAAACGAGCGACCGCTACGGTCGCAGGTTCGAATCCTGCCTCGGGCATGGACGTGTGTGATGTCCTTAGGTTAGTTAGGTTTAATTAGTTTTAAGTTCTAGGCGACTGATGACCTTGGAAGTTAAGTCGCATAGTGCTCAGAGCCATTTAAACCAACCAAGCCGCCACGAACCGCACGATGGCTTGCGAAGAATGCATATAAATATAGATGTAAAAATAGTTTGCCTATTAAGATGTCAGTCCATCCATGTATAGATACACACGGAATAGTGTTGTCTGTTACTTATCGAGAAAACAAAAGACGGTCCTTCTGCTGCTGATTGTGTCTCAGTATAAACCTTCGTATTAACCTCTCATTTTCTCACCGCAGTCATTTCGGGAGACGTATGTAAGAGGCTGTAATATGTTTGTCCACAACACTTAGAAGAAGCTGTAGAGAGCTCATCTCGCAGCTCTCATTTTGTCGGAGTGTCGCTTACCAGCCATATGTTCCTGTATCTTCCAGTCTTTGATGTAGAGCATTTGAATCCACTCGATATTGACGAGATGTCCCACCCCAAGCCACAGATCCATGTTAACCGTAGTACGCCTAAGGGGGGAGGGGGTTGTTCGTTGAACCCACAATTTCTTTATGTGCCCTGCTTCTGCCCAAGTAACTTTATTACTACATATTCCCTTTGAGTTATTGTTTGTTTGCTATTTTATGAAACGTTAGTGTCAACATATTTTATAGAAAATTCTTTCTTTGAAAGAAAAATAAATAAACTTATTATGGGTCCAACAAACCCCGCCTTAGGTTTCCATGCTATAGAAAATTTCCCTTAGTAGGATTTAGTATTTCTCATCTCTACAATAATGCAAGTTAGTTTCTTGTTGTTTGGTATTCTTGATATTCACAACAATCGGTTTACTTTCAGAGGAAGTGATTGTTGATGTCAGTCAGCTGTTAATTACCTTGTAAACCCGTAGGCCTCCAGTAACTTTGGTGTTCTACACGGCAAAAACGAAACCAAGTAAAAACTTACTGATGTTTGGCAACAGTGCACCAAGATAAAGGCACTGTTGGAGGAGAGAAGAATAAAACCGAGATAAATGCATATTATAATTCCACTAAAGGTGGAATTGATACCATTGATCAAATGACGCGTATAACACCTGCAAGAGGGGAACAAAGACATGGCCTCTATCTGTATTTTACTACCTCATCAACATTTGTGCTATCAATGCAACCACCATATACGAGGGCTATCCACAAAGTACATTGCGTTTTGGAATTAAAAATAAATAAAGTATTGGAATTTTTTTTTATTATATACAGATGAAAGCCACGCTTAAATACTACTTTTCTACATCGTTGCCATTTAAATCAAGGCACTTATCGTAGCGATGGACGAGCTTGGAAATTTCTTCGTCGTAAAATTCGGCCGCCTGCGCCTTCAACCATGTGGTTAATCAGTAACCCGGTAGAAATACGATTTTTGTGGATTTCTTGGAAAGAGACACTATAATAAACTCTCAGAGGTATTGCCAAACTCTGCACAACCTCAGAAGAGCAATACAAAACAAGCGCGGGGGAAAGTTGGGCTCAAAGATCTTGCTGATTCACGACAACGCCCGGGCCCACACGGCAAATGTTACTTGTGAAGTTCTCGGATCTTTTAAGTGGAAGTTGTTTCCTCATCCGAAGTACAGTCCCGACCTGGCACCGAGCGACTTCCACTTATTCCCAGCAATGAAGAAGTGGTTGGCTATGCAGCGTTTTGATGACGACGCACAGCTTCAAGAAGAGGTAACCACGTGGTTGAAGGCGAAGGCGGCCGAATTTTACGACGAAGGAATTTCCAAGCTCGTCCATCGCTACGATAAGTGCCTTAATTTAAATGGCAACTATGTAGAAAAGTAGAATTGAAGTGTGGCTTTCATCTGTATATAATAAAAAAATTCCAATACTTTATTTATTTTTAATTCCAAAACGTAATGTACTTTGTGTACAGCCTTCGTACATCCAGCAACATCCAAGGTGGAATGAAAAGAAACACAACAAACGGAAACTTTAACTTCTGCAAGTTGGGATGGAACTAGTGAAATTGCAGGTAGAAGAAAGAAGTGCCAATGCAAGAGGGTTATCTAACCAAATTGTCCAATCAATGGAGACTATTCCACAAAAGAAAATCAAAGAAGTGACAACAGAAGCACGTCAGCCTCCTGCAGGGAAAGGTCGGTGCCATATTTGTGTCAGAAAATCTAAAAAAAAGAAGCAGAAGTACAAAAATCTAAGTAAACCAAAACAGTATTGTGGACAGTGTCATAAACATGTGTGTACACACATTCAGAAAAAATTGTGAAGTGTGTCTCTTGCTTTGAAGTTGAGGACTCAGAGTAGTCTGTTGTATATGAACACATCTGTATTTTGTATTGCAATATGTCAATTTTTTATTCACTCAATCCAATTTTGAAAGTTGTAATTTTTCGTCAGTAAACTTATTTCATACCTGTGGGCTCGTCGAACCCCTCCCCCTCCCCCCTTAGGCATCAAAGTTAGCACTATTTCATTAGTTAGAAGACTGTGTAGTTCCCTACCCATCACCGACATGTAGTCACGAGACGTACATGGAAAGGAATAATACGGTTGCTCACAACGAGAAAAACAGCAATGTTCATTCCAGCACCCAAGAGCCATGGCTGCCCTGCACTTCCTATTTATCTGGCTCCTATGGTATGTAAATAGCTGTATTACCGTTTTCCTGTGAACATTTTTATACTTTCTCGATCAATTAATCGATCGATTAAGGTATATCCGCTAATTTTTTCATTACAGTCACATCGCGAGACGTATGTGGAAGACAGTAATACTTTTGCTCACAACGATTAGCATAAGCGGTGAAGCCTCCATTTTGTTAGAGTATTCCATACCCCACCACAAATTTTAAGTTGACAAACCAGAATAACTCGAAAAATAAGCTTCACACGAAAAGATGTGTAGAATCCGAAGCAGATTATTTTCGAGGAGGACATCTGCTGGTGCTAAAATTAGCCCGCCACCCCAGCCCCCTAGAGGTGAGTCGGGAGGCAACATTAAAATTTCAAATGGGAACCCTTTTTTAATGCAGAATCAGATTCTACATAAAATCTACGTACATTTTGTCTAAAACATTTGTTTTGATTCTTGGTAATTGGCGCTGTAATTCAAGAAAATCCATGTTCTCATTTTTGCTTGGAAAATGGTTACGAATAAATAAAAAATACTTATTTACTTCGTAAATTTTGATTCGCTAAAACTACAACTCTCCATCTCCCCCCATAGGAAGGGGTTTGAGAGAGAGCATTTGGTGTTTTACAAATGTTGACCCAAATATTTGTGTAAGATGAAAATAGTTATCAGTGTATAATATAGTCAAGCAAAGCGATGTGATTTAATTAGGAATAACATATTGTACAAAAAATGAAAAATATCGATTTTTGTGACTTAGTGTCATCTTCGTATCATAGCTGTTCCTTTACTTCGATGGCACCCAAAATGTGCTCTCCTTCAACTCCTCTTTTAGAGAAAATCCTGGAGACTGGTAGGCAACACTGTCCTTGGTAGTAGCTTCGATAGCAGCAGATCTCCACTGCTCACGTCTGTCTTCTTCTTCATTTCTGTGTAACAAATATAGCCAGTTCAGTTTATAATTTGATCTATATACTTCAGTCATTCCTCTCCTCTAATTATTTTTCCATTGACATGACTATTATTCCTTGTAGGTTCCCCCTGTGTCTCTTTTAATGGTCAGTAATTTGAACTCTTCTTTTGCAATTGCGTCCTATAAACTCCTCTTCTCTAACACTCAGTTAAGATCTTCGTCATTCGTAATCTTATCAATCCATTAGATTTTCGCGATGCTCTTGTTACACGATATTTCAAAATAATTAATTCTTATCCTTTCCGCAGTCCCCACTCTCAGTCCAAACACATCTTCACTCTTCACACTCTAAACATATGCTATTAGAATTCTTTTCCTGATCTATAGACTGTTAATTTTTAAGGGTCACAGCTTCTTTTATTGAAGGCACTTTTAGGGACAATTCTCCTTTTTAGTTCTTCTTTGCTTCTTCCATTCCTAGTCGTAGCCTATTGCTCCCTACTTAAGTAAGATACAAATCACAAATATCTTTTTCATTTTCGTAAACAATCGAACTTCATGCCCTTCCACAGAAAACGAAACCTTGTTTAGGTTAGGTGAGGTTAGTGTTTAACGTCCCGTTGACAACGAGGTCATTAGAGACGGAGCGCAAGCTCGCGTTAGGGAAGGATTGGGAAGGAAATCGGCCGTGCCCTTTCAAAGGAACCATCCCGGCATTTGCCTGAAACGATTTAGGGAAATCACGGAAAACCTAAATCAGGATGGCTGGAGACGGGATTGAACCGTCGTCCTCCCGAATACGAGTCCAGTGTGCTACCACTGCGCCACCTCGCTCGGTGAAACCGTGTTTACTTGTTTCTGAGCTCTATCAGTGAACTACGCTTCTTCTTTGTTCGTCAGATTTCAAATTCCTTGGCATACTTTCTTATCAGGCACGTCTAAACCATTGTAATTAAGTGTTGTCTGGAGTCGGTAAGACTTGACGACTTTGGGGCACTAGATCTCTCTCTTGTTGGAGCGAAACAAACTTCCTTTTTTCATTCTCAGTAACTACACTGTCTGACGTGTATTACATGATAATCAAACAGTACTCACGATTTAATTTTTGCAATTGTTTTATGTTCATTCTAGCATACGTATAAAATTTCTTATTCTGGAAAACAGATTTGTTAAGACCAAGCACTAATTGTGTCAAATATTCTGTTTTCTCTCGATAACCTCCTTGTAGGATTCTGTTTGAAAACAAGTGCCTTTATGTCTTTAATTCTATTACTGTAGTTTATATGCTCTATGCTCTGCACATAATCATTTGTGATTTGACGTCACTGTAACTGGTATATGTTTCTTGTAGTGCTGTTTTGTTTAATTTTTCACGAATCAGTACTTAGAATCTGTTTAACACTTACTGTAGTCTCTGTTCCCCTACTCGTTCGTGAGTTATGGGGCACAGAATCACGAAATACTCCCTATGGAACGTTATATTCTACCTGTAAGTACATTTTCCAAATCGTAAAAAGATTCTTTCCACACAAACGTTTGAGTGCAGGACTTCATCGCAGCAATCTCGTTAGCAGAGCTATACTCCCACCATTCCTTTGATCTCCCGCTGGTGTCGAGCTGACATCACGTATAAAACGCTTTACAATGAACATTTCTACTTGCCGTATACCTAACAGAAAATTTTCAGTTTTTGAATCTAGATATCAGAGTATTCGTAGAAGGAGCGGCTTTTGGGTTAGTAACAAATAATTTTATAATTAGTAGTGTAAATATGCAAAATAAGCAAACACTCTTCTCTTTATGTTGAAACAATGAGAGATGCTTCCAAGAGAAAAACATGGTAAACGGACCCTTTTGACCAATTCCTTTGTGTGTGGACTCCATTTTAATTGTGTATCTAGCTAGGTTTTTCAGGAATTTTACACACCATATGCCATTCACATGTACCGTTAATGTCTGCTTTTCGTTCTAAGGTGCCAATCTTGCTTGTTCGCATAATATTATTTTTGATAAGATTACAATCCCCCCCCCCCTGAACCATGGACCTTGCCGTTAGTGGGGAGGCTAGCGTGCCTCAGCGATGCAGATAGCCATACTGTAGGTGCAACCACAACGGAGGGGTATCTGTTGAGAGGCCAGACAAACGTGTTGTTCCTGAAGAGGAGCCGCAGCCTTTTCAGTAGTTGCAGGGGCAACAGTCTGGATGATTGACTGGTCCGGCCTTGTAACACTAACCAAAACGGCCTTGCTGTGCTGGTACTGCGAACGGTTGAAAGCAAGGGGAAACTACAGCCGTAATTTTTCCCGAGGGCATGCAGCTTTACTGTATGGTTAATGATGATCGCGTCCTCTTCGGTAAAATATTCCGGAGGTAAAATAGTCCCCCATTCGGATCTCCAGGCGGGGACTACTCAAGAGGATGTCGGAATCAGGAGAAAGAAAACTAGCGTTCTACAGATCGGAGCGTGGAATGTCAGATCCCTTAATCGGGCAGGTACGTTAGAAAATTTAAAAAGGGAAAAGGATAGGTTAAACTTAGACATAGTGGGAATTAGTGAAGTTTGGTGACAGGAGGAACAAGACTTCTGGTCAGGTGACTACAGGGTTATAAACACAAAATCAAATAGGGGTAATGCAGGAGTAGGTTTAATAACGAATAGGAAAATAGGAATGAGGGTAAGCTACTACAAACAGCATAGTGAACGCATTATTGTGGCCAAGATAGATACGAAGCCCACACCTACTACAGTAGTACAAGTTTATATGCCAACTAGCTCTGCAGATGACGAAGAAATTGAGGAAATGTATGATGAAATAAAAGAAATTATTCAGATAGTGAAGGGAGACGAAAATTAATAGTCATGGGTGACTAGAATTCGAGTGTAGGAAACGGGAGAGAAGAAAACGTAGTAGGTGAATATGGATTGGGGCTAAGAAATGAAAGAGGAAGCTGCCTGGTAGAATTTTGCACACAGCACAACTTACTCATAGCTAACACTTGGTTTAAGAATCATGAAAGAAGGTTGTATACATGGAAGAACCCTGGAGATACTAAAAGGTATCAGATAGATTATATAATGGTAAGACAGAGATTTAGGAACCAGGTTTTAAATTGTAAGACATTTCCAGGGGCAGATGTAGACTCTGACCACAATCTATTGGTTATGACCTGTAGATTAAAACTGAAGAAACTGCAAAAAGGTGGAAATTTAAGGAGATGGGACCTGGATAAACTGAAAGAACCAGAGGTAGTACAGAGTTTCAGGGAGAGCATAAGGGAACAATTGACAGGAATGGGGGAAAGAAATACAGTAGAAGAAGAATAGGTAGCTTTGAGGGATGAAGTAGTGAAGGCAGCAGAGGAACAAGTAGGTAAAAAGACGAGGGCTAGTAGAAATCCTTGGGTAACAGGAGAAATATTGAATTTAATTGATGAAAGGAGAAAATATAAAAATGCAGTAAATGAAGCAGGCAAAAGGAATACAAACGTCTCAAAAATGAGATCGACAGGAAATGCAAAATGGCTAAGCAGGGATGGCTAGAGGACAAATGTAAGGATGTAGAGCATTATCTCACTAGGGATAAGATAGATACTGCAACAGGAAAATTAAAGAGACCTTTGGAGAAAAGAGAACCACTTGTATGAACATCAAGAGCTCAGATGGAAACCCAGTTCTAAGCAAATAAGGGAAAGCAGAAAGGTGGAAGGAGTATATAGAGGGTCTATACAAGGGCGTTGTACTTGAGGATGTAGACGAAGATGAAACGGGAGATACGATACTGCGTGAAGAGTTTGACAGAACACTGAAAGACCTAAGTCGAAACAAGGCCCAGGGAGTAGATTACATTCCATTAGAAGTACTGACAGCCTTGGGAGAGCCAGTCCTGACAAAACTCTTCCATCTGGTGAGCAAGATGTATGCGACAGCCGACATACCCTCAGACTGCAAGAAGAATATAATAATTCCAATCCCAAAGAAAGCAGTTATTGACAGATGTGAAAATTACCGAACCATCAGTTTAATAAGCCACAGCTGCAAAATACTAACACGAATTCTTTACAGACGAATGGAAAAACTAGTAGAAGCCGACCTCGGGAAAGATCAGTTTGGATTCCGTAGAAATACTGGAACACGTGAGGTAATACTGACCTTACGCCTTATCTTAGAAGAAAGATTAAGGAAAGGCAAATCTACGTTTCTAGCATTTGTAGACTTAGAGAAAGCTTTTGACCATGTTGACTGGAATACTCTCTTTCAAATTCTAAAGGTGGCAGGGGTAAAATACTGGGAGCGAAAGGCTATTTACAATTTTTATAGAAACCAAATGGCAGTTATAAGAGTTGAGGGGCATTAAAGGGAAGCAGTGGTTGGGAAGGGAGTGAGACTGGGTTATAGGCTCTCCCCTATGTTATTCAATTTATATATTGAGCAAGCAATGAAGGAAACAAAAGAAAAATTCGGAGAAGGTATTAAAATCCATGGAGAAGAAATAGAAACTTTGAGATTCGCCGATGATATTCTAATTCTGTCAGAGACAGCAAAAGCTTGGAACGGACAGTGTCTTGAAAGGAGGATATAAGATGAACATCAACAAAAGCAAAACGAGGATAATGGAATGTAGTCGAATTAAGACGGGCGATGCTGAGGGAATTAGATTAGGAAATGAGACACTTAAAGTAGTAAAGGAGTTTTGCTATTTGGGGAGCAAAATAACTGATGATGGTCGAAGTAGAAAGGATATAAAATGTAGACTGGCAATGGCAAGGAAAGCGTTTCTGAGGAAGAGAAATTTGTTAACATCGAGTATTGATTTAAGTGTGAGGAAGACATTTCTGAAAGTATTTGTATGGAGTGTAGCCATGTATGGAAGTGAAACATGGACTATAAATAGTTTGGACAAGAAGAGAATAGAAGCTTTCGAAATGTGGTGCTACAGAAGAATGCTTAAGATTAGATGGGTAGATCAGATAACTAATGAGGAAGTATTGAATAGGATTGGGGAGAAGAGAAGTTTGTGGCACAACTTGACAAGAAGAAGGGATCGGTTGGTAGGACATGTTCTGAGGCATCAAGGGATCACCAATTTAGTATTGGAGGGCAGTGTGGAGGGTAAAAATCGTAGAGGGAGACCAAGACATGAATACACTAACCAGATTCAGAAGGATGTAGGTTGCAGTAGGTACTGTGAGATGAAGAAGCTTGCACAGGATAGAGTAGCATGTAGAGCTGCATCAAACCAGTCTCAGGACTGAAGACCACAACAACAACAACAATAACAAGATTAAAATTTAAACTGTTTGCTGCAAATCATTTGTAAGGTTGTTCAGCTATCATATGGCCTGTGTCTGTTAAGGATGACTTTGTGACTTTCATTAATAAGAGGTGTGTGAGAAAAGTAATGAGACTAACAACACTGCAAACGACTTGACAACACTGTGTTGTTCTGCTTGCGTTGACTGGTGTGTTCGTCCCTTCGACAAGCTCAGTTCGATTTTCAGTTCCGTGCAGCCATCATCTGACTTGAGAGCACTATCAGCAAAATCGTGTATTTGTTGTATCTTACGAAACTGGAATAGCAGAATTTAGAGCAACGTTACGCCATCAAGTTTTGCGGTTAACGTGGGGTAAGTGCGAGTATGACCTTTGAAAAGTTGAAACAAACCAGTGGGTAACATTCCTTATCAAGAGCATTAGTTTTTCTCTGGTACAAATAATTTTTGGAAGGCCGAGAACATGTTGAAGATGAACCTCACTCAGAGAGACCCTCAACTTAAAAAAGCTCTTGTGACATCAGGCCTACGTTTGACAATAACTATGATTGGTGACCTGTAAAATTTAAGCACCTTCGCCATAAATCAAATTTTGACCGAAGTTTTGCTCATTCGAAAAGCTTGTGCCAAAATGATACCGAAAAACCTCACAACTGTGCAGGAGGACAATCCAAGAAACGTGTGCATTGATATTCATGGGAGGATTTCCAATGACCACGATGGTTATGTCGTATGATCACAGGTAATCCTAGATTTTTTAGTACGATTCTGAGACAAAGCGGAGAAGTCAGGAGAGGCATTCCGAGACATTTCCTCGACCGAAAAAAGCTCGAATGAGCAAATCAAAGATCAGAACAATGCTGATTCAAATTTCTGACAGTACAGATATCGTATATAAGGAATTTGTTGCTGCAGATCAAACCGCAACCAAGTGTTTTACAAAGAAGTCGTTGAAAGGCTCATGAAAAGGGTGAATCGAGTGAGGCAGGATACTGCAGAAAAGTGGATCGTGACAACGCCTCATGTCACATAGTCACATCTGTCAAGGAATTTTTGACCTCAAAAGTCATTCCTGTTGCTCTACAGCCCTCCTAAAAACCTCATCTGTGTCCTTGTGACTATTTTCTTATTTATAAATTTGAAAAGTCTTAAAAGGACGTCATTTTGCGACTGTGGAGAACATTCAAAAGAATGTGACTGATATGTTAAAGCCTTCCAGCACTGCAGCAGAGACTGGGGACAACGACTCCGCTGGTGTATAGCCGCCGAAGGGAACTGCTTTGAAGGGGACAATATTGTTATTTGAAAAAAAAGAAATTGATAGATAAAAAAATCAGTCTCGTTACTTTCATCAGATATCACATCCTGTCCGTTAAAGTCACTGTAAGGTTATTTATGTGGCTGTGGACTCAGCACTAATGCTTGTTGGATCCCAAGATGTATTCATTCCATTCTGAGGTTGGATTCACTAGTGTGACACGGTTAGTGTGGTCCTACGCCTTCTGTTAAGAAAACAGGACTTCATCCATGCAATAGAGGTGCTATTAATCCTACAACATTTCAGTTAGCCAAGTAGAATTTTGTGGTTCACACAACGAAAGGCTTTGGCAAGGGCACAAAATAAACCGAGAGGATAATTTCTTACTTTCAAAACATTTTTTCGTAAATGAAAAGAACATAAATGTGAATGTTAATGATAATCTTTCTTTGTTATCTATGTCCGGACTCCATTTGTGAAGTGTTGTGTGGCTAACTCTGTGGAGAATCTTCTTCAAATTGCATACTTAGAACCAGTTAACCTCTTCTAAAGCAAATGAGTCAGTTCTCTACCACAGCAGACTTACTCAAAAAGTTTTGAATCGACTGGGAGGAATGAAATACACTCCTGGAAATTGAAATAAGAACACCGTGAATTCACTGTCCCAGGAAGGGGAAACTTTATTGACACATTCCTGGGGTCAGATACATCACATGATCACACTGACAGAACCACAGGCACATAGACACAGGCAACAGAGCATGCACAATGTCGGCACTAGTACAGTGTATATCCACCTTTCGCAGCAATGCAGGCTGCTATTCTCCCATGGAGACGATCGTAGAGATGCTGGATGTAGTCCTGTGGAACAGCTTGCCATGCCATTTCCACCTGGTGCCTCAGTTGGACCAGCGTTCGTGCTGGATGTGCAGCCCGCGTGAGACGACGCTTCATCCAGTCCCAAACATGCTCAATGGGGGACAGATCCGGAGATCTTGCTGGTCAGGGTAGTTGACTTACACCTTCTAGAGCACGTTGGGTGGCACGGGATACATGCGGACGTGCATTGCCCTGTTGGAACAGCAAGTTCCCTTGCCGGTCTAGGAATGGTAGAAAGATGGGTTCGATGACGGTTTGGATGTGCCATGCACTATTCAGTGTCCCCTCGACGATCACCAGAGGTGTACGGCCAGTGTAGGAGATCGCTTCCCACACCATGATGCCGGGTGTTGGCCCTGTTTGCCTAGGTCGTATGCAGTCCTGATTGTGGCGCTCACCTGCACGGCGCCAAACACGCATACGACCATCATTGGCACCAAGGCAGAAGCGACTCTCATCGCTGAAGACGACACGTCTCCATTCGTCCCTCCATTCACGCCTGTCGCGACACCACTGGAGGCGGGCTGCACGATGTTGGGGCGTGAGCGGAAGACGGCCCAACGGTGTGCGGGACCGTAGCCCAGCTTCATGGAGATGGTTGCGAATGGTCCTCGCCGATACCCTAGGAGCAACAGTGTCCCCAATTTGCTGGGAAGTGGCGGTGCGGTCCCCTACGGCACTGCGTAGGATCCTACGGTCTTGGCGTGCATCCGTGCGTCGCTGCGGTCCGGTCCCAGGTCGACGGGCACGTGCACCTTCCGCCGAACACTGGCAACAACATCGATGTACTGTGGAGACCTCACGCCCCACGTGTTGAGCAATTCGGCGGTACGTCCACCCGGCCTCCCGCATGCCCACTATACGCCGTCGCTCAAAGTCCGTCAACTGCACATACGGTTCACGTCCACGCTGTCGCGGCATGCTACCAGTGTTAAAGACTGCGATGGAGCTCCGTATGCCACGACAAACTGGCTGACACTGACGGCGGCGGTGCACAAATGCTGCGCAGATAGCGCCATTCGACGGCCAACACCGCGGTTCCTGGTGTGTCCGCTGTGCCGTGCTTATGATCATTGCTTGTACAGCCCTCTCGCAGTGTCCGGAGCAAGTATGGTGGGTCTGTGTCAATGTGTTCTTTTTTCCATTTCCAGGAGTGTAGGTTTGTAATTGCAACCTGCGGTTTTATAGATCAGCATTAACGTTTCATATTAAAGTCTGTCAGGAATCAGCCAGACTCAACAAAAAGTCACGCGGTGGAAGTTGCGCAGAACGAGACACATGGAAATTTGCTTAGGGACCAGGTTTATAGGATATTAACATTTTACGGAAGAGAAAAATGATCAGACAAGAAGACGCAGAATTTCGAGGAGAATAGGGAGAGAAATCGGATAGTAATTAGAAAGAGGGTGATAGCCAGCTGGGCAGAATTGAATTACTTCGTTACTTGGTCAGTACTGAGGAGAACAAAGATAATGAGGAAACAAGGTCCTGACAGAAAGCAACCGGAAGTAGTGTGTTAATAATGGTGAAACTGTTGTGTCCTCCGAACAAGACGTAGGCAGGGAAAAAACACCACACGCGCAAAGATTCGAGCTGGTGCCAGAGTCATAGAGACTCACCACTTGGGCGAGTTCTACCAGCGCCACGGGCGGCACTAAATATGAAAATATCGACTTCGTCTCGCAAATTGCCAGACGAGTAGAATCCGCCAATGACCGAACGGCGGCGGACAGAGGCCTACTCGGAAGACAGAAGAGCAGCTCTTGCTCACTTTGTTATAGACCACCGTCCAGGGCTGACCCAGATAGGAAACGTCGTTTTGTTGTAAACTACGTTTGCTATGTACTGTGAAGTTGACCTACGATTATTTGCACCTAGCCATTGAGAGCCTTTTTTGTGATATATTATTACATGCAGTGTTGCAGACGTCGTTGTTCAACAAGACCCAAAGACAAAAAAACCTTTGTAACTCATTTGTGTGACTTTATTACGGATTTGTTAGAATCTTGTAGAACCATCGTTCTCCTATCCTGTTACCTGACCATGGGGTATATCTGTGTAACAGTGGCACGGAGACATTGTCTTAGGGGTGCGCTGCACCAGAAGCCGTTTCACGAACTCGGCTTGAAGGTAACAACACTGGCAACTCGGCCTCCACAGCTGTAGCGACGCGGGCTTTACGAAACTGGCGACGAGGGTTTACAAAATCAATAACTTATCCGGAGAAGAGAAGCGCACTGTTAAGCGTGAGAAAACCTTAGTAAAAGCAGAATAAACAGAAACGTATGAACAAGGTTTTAAGGAGGAAAGAAAAGACGGAGGAAGAAAGGACGAAGATTTTCAGAGAATGGGTAAATTAATTACACTTATTTTTGTGGCGCAGAAGCAAATTTAAAGGGGAAGGGAGAAGGAAAGAGACAGGAGAAGAGGAAGAGGAGGAGGAAGAAGAATTGGGGGCAATGCACTGAAGAAGAAGATATAGTAGTAACAGCAACTTTAACTAGTAGCTCCATATTAAAAAATCATCGATGCAACGTTTATCAGCAAGCAGCCATAGACGGAATCAACAGTCTGAAAGTGTTCCTAGTAAAAAGAAGAAAGGCCGAAGCAAGACGTTTTACAAACTGAAGTTTTGGAATGGTGACCGTAGATGTTGATGGCCTCTATCGCAAATAATGGAAGGTGTAAGATGTATTATGGATGGTCTAGAGAAATTTTCTGTTCCTATTAAAGTATGCAGTGTCAGTGGAGCTGCCGAGTGGGGCTAAAAACTGATTAAGACACTGGACTTGCATTCGAAAGTGCGGCTGGTCAAATACCCTTCGGGCCATCTTGCCGTGGGATTTCCGCGTTTACCCTACGCTACTTAGCGCAAAAGCCAGCATGGTTCTTTTGAAAAGGATATGGTCGATTTCCTTTCCCATTCTTCCAGACTCTAAGCTTTTTCTAATGACCACGATGTTGACGGTATGTTAAAACCTGACACTACATTTCTATAGAGCTAATGGCAAATCTATGTCTGTAAAGATAGATAAATGCATATGTGGCATTTTGAAACTAAATAAGTAGTTTCAGACAGTGAACTACAATTCGTATCACAGAAATGGAAGGAGAAGCTACCCACTCACGAGATGTATTAACGATGCCGTATTACCTGAAGAGCAATGTTTCAGCAGCGTGTATGAAAGAAATTAGGAGACTGGGTAGGAAATATTGTAGTGACACTGTAGTTGAGGGAAGACGTTTATGCTGTTTGAATGTGTTGTCACGTTATTTGTACACAGATATACGGGATGCAGAAAAATTGCGTCACGAAATTTTAACCCTGGATAGTGATGCATGTCGGTATGTCGAGCGAAAATCGTTCCTTGTGTCCGTGGACGTACGTGACTTGAGGATTTCCCCTTGCCCAGTAATGAACGTTTCGAGTGCTGTAAAGGCCATCCCGACGGAAGGTGCACTTGTCGGTAAGCAACACAACGGCGGGGAAGTCGGGATCTCGTGCAACACGTCGCAGAAACCACCGGCAAAACACCTGCCTGTGTTCATAGTCCACCAGAGGATTTAGGTCTTGGACAGGGTGGAAACTAAATGGATGCCGGCCGACAAATCAAAATCTCCCGGACTAACCGATGAGTGACCCTCATGTCGTGTTCAACCGCTCGAGTACTTGTCGTAGGTGCTTCCTCGAAACGCTCGAGAATAGTCTCTTCAAATGCAGCATCCCGTCGTGTTCGAGGTCTTCCAGCATCACCATGATATGACGCTAACGAACCTGTTTCGCCAAGTCGCCGGTGAGTTGCTGTAAACGTACGGGTGTGGGTGGCCTCTCCTCATACAATCGTCGAACTTCATGTGCATTACCGTCGGCTAGTCCACAAACAAAAACCATCTCTCATTGTTCTACAAACGAATACTGCGCCGCCGTGCTTACTGTATGACTAAGTCGCAGGTGACTGTGTGCTACGACGCGAAGCTTACGTGTGAATGCCTCTGACGTGAGGTGGAGACAAACAGCAAGACCTATTCGACAGGTGTGCGTATTACGTTGTGGCAGTGAAGGGGTGAGGGACATTTTTTTGTGTGAACCGACAACCATAGCTCCGCCTGTCAACCGACGAACGGCAATAAGGCAATCTCACGGTCAATCGGAGCGCGTGGCACCGTTTCCGTTGTTTAAAAATGGCGCGTTCTCGACCTACGCAACATTAGTAATTTGGTTCCAACTGGCATCAGCTATCCAATTTTTCTCCACCCTGTATATAACAGGGAAACGCAGTTAGCAAAAATCTCGAAACGTTCTTGGCCGATTTACTTCAGATTTTTGCACGGTAGTATAATAACCGCTCAGGCAGCTATATATCCCTATTAAAACCGACTGTGACATACAAAATGTGCTGAAAAAAGCGTGATTTAGTTTTTGCTTCTCGCTGTAAGTTTTAACTACTGTGGAAGTGTATTTAAACATTAGACAAATTATTTCTCCGATATTTCTCTGTATGTACAATTTTAAGTAAAAATTGTGTGGTCAGCTTTGACTGCACTGTTTTATTCCACGCAATCTGTTTCAACTGAAAACAGGAAAGTTTTATTTATGGCTTGTCGGCTTATGGTTAGAATACTACCATGGAATCTGAATCGACCGAAACTTTGTAATCCAACCAGTTTCCAACTTGAAACTTTGCTAAATACTGTTACTGAAGCTACTATTCTTAGAGTCTCAGTAGGAGGCGACGGCTCTCATGTCCTGCATACCAATGATCCTCACCAGTTTACCCTCTCATTTTAAGCGACTTTCATTCCCCGTCGAAGTTTCGTTGGAAATAACAATAAACAAGGCTCTAGGTCAGGGAGAGAGGGGGAAAGAGGAAATGAACAAAAAGTGGGAAGAGGAAATGGACATAAAGAGAGAGAAGGAGGAGATGGACAGGAAGAAGGGAGAATTGGAAAGGGAGAGAGACAGGAGAGCAGGAGGAGATGGACAGAGATCGGCGAAGAGGAGATGGGCAATGAGAGGCGTGAGAGGAACATTATCGCGTATATCCGATTCCCATACATATTTAGCAATTGCGAAGCATTGCCCGGTTCGCTAGTATTATTTAAAATCGTCTCTGTTCTGTTACTTTTAGCCAAATATAAAATTGCTATTGAAAATGGTCTCCTGCATCACTTGGTATTACACTATCCGACACTAAAATTGCTACACCAAGAACAAATGCAGATGGTAAACGGGTATTCAGTGGACAAATATATTATACTATAACTGACATGTGATCACATTTCCACGCCATTTGGGTGCATAGATCCTGAGAAATCAGTGCCCAGAACAACCACCTCTGCCCGTAATAACGGGCTCACCTTGGATGGCGTGTACAGGTACAGCTGCCCATGCAGCTTCAACACGAGATCACAGTTCATCAAGAGTAGTGACAGGCGTATTGTGACGAGCCAGTTGTTCGGCCACCAATGACCAGACGTTTTTAATTGGAGAGAGATCTGGAGAATGTGCTGGCCAGGGCAGCAGTCGAACATTTTCTGTATCCAGAAAGGCCCGTACAGGACCTGTAACATACGGTCGTGCATTATCCTGCTGAAATGTAGGGTTTCGCAGGGATCGAATGAAGGGTAGAGCCAAGGGTCGTAACACATCTGAAATGTAACATCCACTGTTCAAAGTGCCGTCAATACGAACAAGAGGTGACGGAGACGTGTAACCAATGGCAGCCCATACCATCACGCCGGGTGATAATCCAGTATGGTGATGACGAATACACGCTTCCAATGCGAGTTCACCGCGATATCGCCAAACACGGATGCGACCATCATGATGCTGTAAACAGAACCTGGATTCATCCGAAAAAATGACGTTTTGCCATTCGTGCACCCAGGTTCGTCGTTGAGTACGCCATCGCAGGCGATCCTGTCTGTGATGCAGCGTCAAAGGTAACCGCAGCCATGGTCTCCGAGCTGATAGTCCATGCTGCTGAAAACGTCGTCGAACTGTTCGTGCAGATGGTTGTTGTCTTGCATCTGCTGACTCAGGGATCGAGACGTGGTTGCACGATCCGTTACAGCCATGCGGATAAGATGCCTGTCATCTCGACTGCGAGTGATACGAAGCCGTTGGGATCCAGCACGGCGTTCCGTATTACCCTCCTGAACCCACCGATTCAATATTCTGCTAACAGTCATTGGATCTCTACCAACGCGAGCAGCAGTGTCTCAATACGATAAACCACAATCGCGATAGGCTACAATCCGACCTTTATCAAAGTAGTAAACGTGATGGTACGCATTTCTCCTTCTTACACGAGGCATTACAACAACGTTTCACCAGGCAACGCCGATCAACTGCTGTTTGTGTATGAGAAATCGGTTGGAAACTTTCCTCATGTGAGCACCTGAATGCTCTAAAAAGCTAATCATTTGCATATCACAGCATCTTCTTTTTGTGGGTTAAATTTCGCATCTGTATCACTTCATCTTCGTGGTGTAGCAATTTTAATGGCCAATAGTGTGTTTCAGATCCTAGGGCAGTGGCTGTCATTAACATTCTGTAGATTTATTATTCATGTCTACAAATTTTTGCTCAACATAGTCAACCTGGCGACGAACACTGTTCTCCCAACGAGAGACTAGTTTGTTCATACAATCACTGTATAATGTTTGACCTTGTTGATGTAGCCGCAACCTAATTTCTGCTTGCACCATTTCATCACTATCGAAGTGGAGTCCTCGGAGGTTTCCTTTGAGTTTTGGAAATTGATGAAAATCGGAAGGGGCCAAATCGGCACTGTGTGAAGGATGATCGATGACAGTAAACCCAAGGCGTCAGAGTGCTGCAGATGTCGCGGAGCTAGTGTGTGGTCCGGCATTGTTATGCTGATGGAGAGGGTACTCCAGGTGTGGTCTTCGAATTATCGCTTTCAGTTTTCTCACACACCGACATAGTTACGTTACGCACCGCCATGTTACACGCTACAATTAGGAGCTCTTTAACGGCAGCGGGTTGCAACTTGCGTCAGTGTATCGGAAAAGTCGACTGAGTAATATGACATGTCATCTTTGAAACGATATTGGCAACAGAATAAAAAATTCGGAGGCACTGCTTTTTAACAAGCCCTCGTAAGATCGAATATAACTGGTTGATACCATACCATAAAAACATTACTAGGGCTGTGTAACTTACCTTTCCTCCCTTGGATAAATATCAGCCCTGGTGAAGGGCGAGGAGCAGTAAACACCAGCAGCTGCTGATGAAACTACTGCGGTCCATTATGTTGAAGGTGATATATTTTGTTTACATTATAACGATTAGTGGCAACAAAAATGGTTCAAATGGCTCTGTGCACTATGGGACTTAACTTCTGAGGTCATCAGTCCCCTAGAACTTAGAACTACTTGACCCTAACTAATCTAAGAACATCACACACACCAATGCCCAAGGCAGGATTCGAACCTGCGACCGTAGGGGTCACTCGGTTCCAAACTGTAGCGCCTAGAACTGCTCAGCCACATTGCCGGCTTACCGGCAACCTTCTTCATCTTTGCACTCTGTTGGTAGGTCGCGATACCAGTTTTCACGCATTAACTGCTATCATTTCTGTAATTTATCTGGTTTCCTGTCGGTCTTTCAACGTGACCTACTTTACGTTGGTCTTATTTACTTCTCTTACGGGATCCAACAGTACTATACCTGCTGTAACTGTAATATTCAGCATTCTGTTTTCCTAAAAATATCCTAAAGTACATCTAACGATTCGAACTTGACTTTATTTTTGTAAGAACGCCACATTTTTCAGAGATAGTCTCGAGACGCCGATGTGCCTCTGTACGAAAAACTGCCATTGATATCCGCAAAAGCAAAAATTGTCTGTGAACTGTTAAGGAACATGTTGGACTAATGCATGGAAACGGAGAAGTATTTCTCCTGACTAGACAAACGAGAAGGGGCAGCAATTACTTATTACTAGTGAAATTGCATCCAGTTTAAATTTTTTGTGATTTATGTGTTAATGTTAGAACTGAAACACTAGCTTTCACGCATTGATGTCATGAACAATGGAATAAAAGAGGATGTGAAACAATGTGTGGAAATGAATAAAGATACGGAAGAAGAATTACAGTCGGATGTAACTAATTTAGGATACTTTCGTGCTGGAATGTACAATTATATGAAAAACGGACTTCCAAAGATTGAAGGGGAATTTACTGGCGATGAAAAACAGTAAAAAGAGATTCAAATAAGTCAACGGTTGAAAAACAGATCAGTAACTTTGAAGTTCGCCAGTGCACATACGAAAACAATAGTGGTGGAGTTACGTTATTTGGATAATGGCATGAAGAAAAAGGATAGGGCTTGCAGAAGTTTATGAGGACTGAATATTACTCGCATGGAATGATATGATGACTCTAATACAGTAAGTGTAAACTTTTCTTTTGTTCCAACAATGTCAATAATTCCCTTGCGAGAAAACAATCGTATTTCTGCACAAGAAACAGAAATGAATACTAGATTAATTTTTAAAGCGGAATGTTTTAATTTGACTAAACTTGGAAAACTACATATAAAGATTCTGAAATGACGCAGATTAGGTACTGAACGCCAGAAGGAGGTGAGGGTGGCATTGATACAAGGGTTATCTATCAGGAAGATAAGAGAGGAAAACGAGCGAGGATGAAATTTCATATGAATAATGGCTCTGGAAGATGTATATTATCATTTTTGTTTGTTCTGCAGAACGGAGACATAAAGGATACTTTGGAAATGAGTACAGCGGAATCTGATGGGTCCTGAGACCGAGTCGAGCAATTACTCAATATTATTAAACCCAGGAAATTGACGTGTGAGAATAGGTAAGCTATGGGCAGCAAGGGACTGAGTCTGCATTTGCAGCCTTGGAGTCTGGCTCATAAATATGCCAAAGAGTTTGCTGATTATATGTGTTTATAGAGTCTTCCAAATTTTTGTGCAGAGATTCTTACAAGTAATTTTGTTTTCCAGTTCATGTTTGAATGATAAATTTACCGTATCAGCCTCCCAATAATTCATGTAATGCACAATCTTTTTTTTATGCTCCAGCTGTAAATATTCCCTCTTTTAAACGTGGAATAGAAGGGCCTTTGGAAAAATACCTGATAGCCGAAAAACAAAATATTGCAACTGGCATTTAAATTCTTTTTCGTGGCTATATTAACAAAATATTTTTCTTCGACCAATGGGTAGCCTAACAGACGAGAGTTACGAAACAGGTAATCGTCTGCAAATAAGAGCGCTTCTGTCCTTCTGCCGCCTCCAACTGGTTGTGTAACAGGAAGTACGCGGTGGGAATTCTTAAAATGCTTGCGGCTACTTCGTCATCAGTGTGTTGCAAGCGGGCACCTTGCGATGCAGTTCAGTCAATACAATAGGACTTATTGTGTTGTTTCTCGACTTCAATTCGTTTTGAATGATGCATGGAAGATTTCATGATGGACGCCAATGCTAATTTTAACACATGACTAGGTTTATCGTTTGGCGTTATTCCTACAGATATTATTATTTCATGTACACGGAGTATTGTAGTTAAACAGGTAATTTTTGGAGTGTAAAATATCACATCGAAGTACTTGTTTGGAAGGAGAAATAATAACTTCCACAGTTCCCTGTGTCACCAACCTAACTGTTGTTACATCACTAACGTAGTAGATAATGAGCAACACAGTCTTTGATATCGAATACAGTACAAATTAAATACCTCGAAAACTAAGATCAATACACCATCGCAACAAACGGTATGTTTATAATAAAAGCTGTGAGAATTTTATACAGAAGTTCCAAAAAAATTCGAACAGGTGCTGTAATCGCAATACGTCGTGCCAATAAAATATATGACGTGGCTCAAAGTGATCAGTTCCACCGTTGAAGCATAAAAGAAGGTTAGCGCATCGAAGAAAGAGACTGAAATAATTTACTACTTTGAACAACATGTTTTTCTGGTACCGGAATACCACAGGCTGGAACACAGACCTACGACAACAAGGTGTAGTTTTCAGGCACGATTTAATGTTCTGAAATGATCCGATGCGAAAATCTATCGCAAGCTCTTTGCCAAATTCCAACGGACAGGCAGCGTGGCTGATGATCGAGGGCGGAAAGTTGGCCCCAGGCCAACTGTAGTTACTCCTGAAAATGTCGCCACTGTTTTCGAAATTACTCAGCAAAATCCAAGAAAACGTTTGCTGATATCGCATGAAGTGATTAAAAGTTGTTAATTGAGAGAGTCATTGTGAAAATGTTTATTGGCTGTGAGACATTAACTTCACTATTTTTAAAAATATTGCGATATTATTGTGTCACTGGGTGCACCTCATTTATCTGAGATCGCCTTTGTTTTCAGATTTGCTTTAGTTCTTGGTGTACATTATTATAGACTGTAAGAAGCCATCTCTCAGTTTTTCACAGTCTGCCATTGCTGAAAGCACAATAGGCCCTCTTAAGCGATCGACGCGTAGTCCGAATTCACATATTAGGGACTTACCAATATCGTGTCACACTGCCGGTCTTTGTACTTGGACTCACTCATACCGCCCACCTAGCTGGAGGCCGCAATTGCTGCGGCGCGACCTGATTCCTGGTTGTTCAGCCGTACAACAAATTCATATTACTCGCATCAATAATGGTGGGATTAGCATTCCTAAATACAAGTAACTTGTTCTTTCAACCTGACATCAAACGTTCTGCCCGTTTCTCCTGCATATCTGCCATACAAATGTTACACTGTAATTAATATGTATCTTCAGTTCTCTGGTGTATATCTACGTCTTTCGTCAGTTTTGGGATGTATTTCTGAATAAAATCGTATGTTGTGTATGCCATGATTTTGCGCTGCCTTTTGAAAATATTGCTGATTTTATGGGCAATTTGTGTTTTTATATCACTCTGTGCCAACGTGTGTTCTCTTGTCTTTTCCTGAGTATTCTGTGTAGCTATTACGGTACTGAATGTTGGTGAATGTGTTTGGTTTTTTTGTATTGTTGTCTGTGGATCTGTGCCTTCCTCTTTTATTTTTCTTTTAGTTTTGCTTTTAGCTTTGTGACCATGTTATTACTGTAACAATTGTTTTCGGCTATCGGCGTTACTTTGTCAAGCTCTTTTTGGCTGTTTTCTTTGTCGAGTGGCAGTGTTCTGAAGTTATCTCCTGCATATGTCAAGTGTTTCCTGCATATGTCAATTGTTTAATAATTATATTTTTAGCACTATGAAAAATTCATCTTTGACCACACACTGTACAAAAACATCTGTGAAGTGTTTACAAACATGTGCTTGCGAATGTGCCTCTTGAATGAAGTGGTATGCTTGAAAACGATGGAGGAAAAAATTTTACTGTTACTAAAACGTTAAAAGCACTTTTCTTGGGTTATTTGGTAAGTATATACTATCCATCTTTTCCATTATTTCACACATATTTTCCGCGTCTGTGTTACGAAGTTCGTAACCTAACATCAAACATTTTCGTGATAGGAATATGCATTTCATCTCATCCAAGAGAACGAATAAATCATGTATTAAGACGAATTACACCTGAAGAACGGGACCTACGGGGTCCGAAATGCATCGTGTACGGAATAAAACACGAAAAATTTGTTTTAATTCATACCTCGAATGGATTGTTGTTGCGTCTGAGATTTTTCTGTCTTCTATTTGTTGTATTAGCTATATAGTGTTTTCATGCCTCTATCTTCTTGTACTTCGAAGCTTTCAGACGGTAATGTTAACATGCATTCTGTAAGCCTGTAAGTGGGGGATTTTCTGAAATCCTCTGTCGGTCTGATTGGGACACACTGCTTGTGGCTCTTTGGTTGGCTCTGGAGGACAGGTGCAGCGGAGTTATTCTGTGTCAGCTTTTTTTTTCTGTGTCATTCAATATGATGTCTATTTTTTCAGAGTGATTTTTACTTTAGTCTGGAATCTGTGTGTTGGGTGTGATTTTTATTTTGTAATATTATTTTGTAATTTGTATTATTATCATGTGTTTTTTTAATGTGTTGCCCTTCGTCTATAAGTACCATTGTGTCCCATTTGTCTATGTTTCAGATAATGATATTTTAATTTTGAAGTTTTTCCCCAAGTTTTCTGAGTTACGGATTCTGTGTTTGTGTTGATTTTGTGCTGTTGGTTGTTATATTACAGATTTTTTTACTAGTTCTCTTCTTAATCCAGTGTTGACATTGCTCCTTTTTCTTCTACCTTCGTTTTCAATACACGTTCTGCTTCTGTAATTAGATTTTATATGTAATCCTCACCTTTTCTCTAACAGATGTGTGTATGCGACGTTCACTTACCTTGGGTGGAATTTTTGTGTGTTATTCTTGGAGCAGCGGGGTTTTTCTAGGCAGTATGCAGTGCTTTTTGAGTTCTAGGTGGTCTGCTTTTTAACTTGTTTGATGTATTTAAGTGCAAGACCATCACATTTGCGTATGATGTTGAAAGAAAAGAAATGACCGTCGAGAGGACTGACTCAGCAAAGAGAAAAGTCAAAACGACCATTGGTGAAATTAAAAGCAAGGGCGGTCACATTAAGAATGAAATGGAAAATACACTGTTAAATGCAGAGAAGAGAGTGGGTAGGTGGAAAGAGTACATCAGTTGAGGGAGAAATTATCTGATGAAGTGACAGAAGAACAAACTGGAGTCGATAGTCAAAGCATAAAAGAAATTTGACGGACCTGAGATCAAATATGTCAGAAGGGATTGATAACATTCAGCTTAGCAGGTAATGCATCAAACTTGCTGACTAGAATAATATACCGAAGAATGGAAAAGCAAATCGAGGATCAGATAGATGATGATTAGTTTGGCTGTAGGAAAGGTTTAGGCATCAGAGACCCAGTCCTAACGTTGTGCCCGGTAGTGGAAGCAAGACTGAAAAAAAGTCGAGACACGTACATAGAATTTGTTGATCTGGAAAAAGCACTCGACAATGTAAAATGCTGCAAGATGTTCGAAATTCTGAGGAAAAATAGGAATAGTCTTTAGGAAAGACACGTAATATATAATACGTACAAGAATTAAAAGTGTGTAAGACAGGGAAGCAAGCTCTACAGCTCAGTCTACACATGGAATAAGCACTCACAGAAATGAAAGAAACCGCGTGATACTGTATTATAGACAGTGGGAATATCGGAAAAGAAGAGAGTCGAGGTATTTGAGATGTGGTGCACAAGAAAGACGTTAAAAATTAGGATCACTGATAAAGTAAGGAAGAGGAGATTCTCTGCAGAGGCGGCGAGGAGAAGAACATGTGGAAAACACTGACAAGAAGAAGGGGCAGGATGATAAACCATGTGTTAAAACACCATGGTATTACAGGGATCTGTAGATGGCGTGAGCTGATGAGAATAATTGAGATAGGTGTACGTCCAACAAGAAGAAGAATGGATAGCTTTGAGGGATGAAGTAGTGAAGGCAGCAGAGGATAAAGTAGGTAAAAAGACGAGGACTAGAAGAAATCCTTGGGTAACAGAAGAAATATTGAATTTAATTGATGAAAGGAGAAAATATAAAAATGCAGTAAATGAAGCAGGCAAAAAGGAATACAAACCTCTCAAAAATGAGATCGACAGGAAGTGCAAAATGGCTAAGCAGGAATGGCTAGAGGACAAATGTAAGGATGTAGAGGCTTATCTCACTAGGGGTAAGATAGATACTGCCTACAGAAAATTAAAGAGACCTTTGGAGATAAGAGAACCAATTGTATGAACATCAAGAGCTCAGATGGAAACCCAGTTCTAAGCAAATAAGGGAAAGCAGAAAGGTGGAAGGAGTATATAGAGGGTCTATACAAGGGTGATGTACTTGAGGACAATATTATGGAAATGGAAGAGGATGTAGATGAAGATGAAATGGGAGATACGATACTGCATGAAGAGTTTGACAGAGCACTGAAAGACCTGAGTCGAAACAAGGCCCCCGGAGTAGACAACATTCCATTGGAACTACTGACGGCGTTGGGAGAGCCAGTCCTGACAAAACTCTACCATCTGGTGAACAAGATGTATGAAACAGGCGAAATACCCGCAGACTTCAAGAAGAATATAATAATTCCAATCCCAAAGAAAGCAGGTGTTGACACACGTGAAAATTACCGAACAATCAGTTTAATAAGCCACAGCTGCAAAATACTAACACGAATTCTTTACAGACGAATGGAAAAACTAGTAGAAGCCGACCTCGGGGAAGATCAGTTCGGATTCCGTAGAAACACTGGAACACGTGAGGCAATACTGACCTTACGACTTAGCTTAGAACAAAGATTAAGGAAAGGCAAACATACGTTTCTAGCATGTGTAGACTTAGAGAAAGCTTTTGACAATGTTGACTGGAATACTCTCTTTCAAATTCTAAAGGTGGCAGGGATAAAATACAGGGAGCGAAAGGCTATTTACAATTTGTACAGAAACCAGATGGCAGTTATAAGAGTCGAGGGACATGAAAGGGAAGCAATTGTTGGGAAGGGAGTAAGACAGGGTTGTAGCCTCTCCCCGATGTTATTCAATCTGTATATTGAGCAAGCAGTGAAGGAAACAAAAGAAAAATTCGGGGTAGGTATTAAAATCCATGGAGAAGAAATAAAAACTTTGAGGTTCGCCGATGACATCGTAATTCTGTCAGAGACAGCAAAAGACTTGGAAGAGCAATTGAATGGAATGGATAGTGTCTTGAAAGGAGGATATAAGATGAACATCAACAATAGCAAAACGAGGATAATGGAATGTAGTCGAATTAAGTCGGGTGCTGCTGAGGGAATTAGATTAGGAAATGAGACACTTAAAACAGTAAAGGAGTTTTGCTATTTGGGGAGCAAAATAACTGATGATGGTCGAAGTAGAGAGGATATAAAATGTAGACTGGCAATGGCTAGGAAAGCGTTTCTGAAGAAGAGAAATTTGTTAACATCGAATATAGATTTAAGTGTCAGGAAGTCATTTCTGAAAGTATTTGTATGGAGTGTAGCCATGTATGGAAGTGAAACATGGACGATAAATAGTTTGGACAAGAAGAGAATAGAAGCTTTCGAAATGTGGTGCTACAGAAGAATGCTGAAGATTAGATGGGTAGATCACATAACTAATGAGGAAGTATTGAATAGGATTGGGGAGAAGAGAAGTTTGTGGCACAACTTGACCAGAAGAAGGGATCGGTTGGTAGGACATGTTGTGAGGCATCAAGGGATCACCACTTTAGTATTGGAGGGCAGTGTGGAGGGTAAAAATCGTAGAGGGAGACCAAGAGATGAATACCCTAATCAGATTCAGAAGGATGTAGGTTGCAGTAGGTATTGGGAGATGAAGAAGCTTGCACAGGATAGGGTAGCATGGAGAGCTGCATCAAACCAGTCTCAGGACTGAAGACCACAACAACAACAACAACAACAACAGCTACACGGGCGCACATCCAAATGACGACAGAGCGAGCACGTGCACACACGTCATTCGGTTGTGCTAAAAGGGTAAAATGGATGTTTCAGGAAAGAGCAAAGGGATGTAGTGGCTTTCTTTACAGCAGGAGTGCGGGGAAAGAAAATATATCAAAGTACAGCACAAGTGTCCGTTGCAAGTGTCAAGGATTCGTGCAAACAATTCAAGGAGGTACATAAGTTGATGTCCGATGACGAACGTTCAGTAACGCCACACTGTATTACCTATACCATTGTCAAAAGGTGGACGATCTCATCACTGATGACCAGAGAATTATGGTGGCAGCCATTGCCCCAGAGGTCGATTTGTACATTGGAATTGCAACGGTCATGCGGTGCTCTATATCCACTTGTGCCATTCTTCGCTGAATTTCCGGACCCTCCACTCCTTCCGCTGTCAGGAAACGCACTAGCCCTGTTGCTCTTCTTTTGAAGCTTTCATTTCTGTTTCCAGCACTACTGAGCGCAGTGGCCGACCAGATTGTAGATACGTGCACGTGCTCGCTTTTTCATCGCCTGGTTGTGTACATATGTGCCTCTAACGGCGATTTTGGGACTCAACGCGATTACAGTAGAGCACACGTACTTATGTAGTCAGTGGCATCACGATCTTTTCAAAAGTTTCCATTTTCCAGATTCCAATTCGCTTCTGTTCAAAGCACCTTATATATGAGCACACCCAGTACTGGGAGGGATGGACGAGGTGAAACACATAAAAATGGATCTCGCAAACTGAAGTCGCACCCTGCGTCACAAAGACACAGATTTATAAATTTAGTATCAATGTGAAAAAAAGGGGGAAAATGTAGTGAAAGTAATGTAGTAGGGCACTTATGAAGACTGCTAAACATTGCTGGACGACGCATCACTGCTGGTGAGCACACTCTCTGTAAAACTTCGACTGCCATCGAGAAAAGGGCAGGATCTCGGTAGCCCACACTTGTGTTACGAATACAGTCTTGTGATATGATACTGATTGTCTTCGAGCTTCCCAAACCATACCTTGGCCATTAAGGTCACCAGATCGATCCACAATTTAAAACATCTGCAGGATTAAGGGCAGGGCTCTCCAACCATCTCCGGAGTTTGACAATCTAATGCGCCAATCGGACCGAAATTGGCACAATATCACCCAGGGGAAATCCAACAGCTCTATCGATCAATAGCAAGAGGAATAACTGTTGCATAAGGACCAGTAGTGATCCCACATTACTGTCTTGCTCAGTTTGTGAAGCTCCTTCTCTTCGAATAAATCATCCATTTTTTAATAATTGTAATCATTTGTGTGTCTGTACATGTACGTCACATCTACCAAATTTCGTCCCATTCGGGTGATACTTTTGTGGTTCATCGTTTTTCGTTTTTATTGTCTTAAATCGTATTTTTTTTAACTTACAAAGTTACTTTTTCTAACAACTTATGATTATCATATAGAATTATTTACACTGAATCTAGTATAGAGAAGAGGATCATGAACACTAGGTTTCCCATTTTTTTGTTTCAGTATACATTTGTTAGTCTGTTATACAATTTTTACATTTTTATTCTGATCAACGTAAAACAGTATTTACATTTTCAATCATGTTTTGCTACCAACATTTATTTTCTGTATTAGAAAAGAATTTACTTTCTGTATTAGAAAATAAATGTTAATAGAAAGAATTGACTAAAAATGTAAATACTCTTTTATGTTGATCAGAAGAAAAATGTAAATATTGTATAACAGACTAACGAGTGTATTTAGAAACAAAAAATGGGAATCCTAGCACTCAGGTTCCTCATATGTATGTACTTGAGACATATATGACCAAAGTACCTTGCACATTTCTTTTGTAATCAGTTGGGAGTAATGTAGATGGGGCACTCTTTTGATCTACATGTAGTGTTGCTTCTCACCCTTGGATAGGAACAGCAAGTCTACATGTTTGTAGCTGACTGGCTAATTCGGAAAAGTTGAGAGCTCAAACTATGCCTGACTTCTTTGTTATGCACAGTGTGCTCATGATCATCATCTTCTGGCTGAGGAACAACCACAGTGGATATGGGAACTGAATAATCAGTTGCGCTGATCCTGGAGTTTTACAGGGAATGAGATGTCTTAGAAACTGTAACGGCCACAGACATCAGATGTTTCATATTTTCTTGCGTGGTCAGGATGAATGCCATAATTTCTGTCGTTAGCCAGAAGTGACAATGCAGTGTAATATACATCCTTCTCATGTAGAGTCTGGACATCAATAAATGCCTGTTTAGCGGCAATATCTTGCGCTAGAGGGATGAAACTGCCCCCCCCCCCCCCAGCAGACATGTAACTATATATTGAGATGGAGTACATGGCTGATTGCCCTGCCCAATCCTCTATCCTGCATGTTGGGAAAATGGCCAAGCATGATGCTCTTGACAGAAGTTCCAAACCTCTCTGCAGTTAAATAGTCCCTCATATACGTTAGTTCTCCCGCAGATCTGGACAATTTTCTTCTCCTAACCAGCATCAGGGCTCTCTTTCGGGTGGTGAGCGATCTCATACCATAGACTGTGTTACACTTAATGACAGGGTACCGCTGGTCATTAACAATTTCGGGGAGCAGCCTTTCCAAAACACCTTGACAGGTATTGAATAAAAATGGCAGGATCTCTGAATCTTGCGTTCGAGTTATCGACGCAGGCTTGTGAGATCCTGTCTCCAAAAAGAATCGGCAACGATACACTACCCCACTGTGGCTGCCAAGACTTAATTCATGATCCATGAGTGGGCGGGTGTACTACTGCTGCTGCTACATCCAGAGTAATGTCAAAACGATATTTGATGCAGTGTAGGCCCTTGATCGTTGTGAGATGGCCAGGGTGCATCTGCATCGGCAAACAAGCTGGTGTCATTAGCCTGTACTACAATGTCAATGGAGAGAAGTATTCCGAAGTAAGATTGATTTCAGGTGTGCCGCAGGGGAGTGTCGTAGGACCGTTTCTATTCACAATACATATAAATGACCGCGTGGATAACATCGGAAGTTCACTGTGGCTTTTTACGGATGATGCTGTAGTAAATCAAGAGGTTGTAACAATGGAAAATTGTACTGAAATGCAGGAGGATCTGCAATGAATTGATGCATGGTGCAGGGAATGGCAATTGAATCTGAATGTAGACAAGTGTAATGTGCTGTCAATACATAGAAAGAAAGATCATTTATCATCTAGCTACAATATAGCAGGTCAGCAACTGGAAGCAGTTAATTCCAAAAATTATCTAGGAGTAGGCTTTAGGAGTGATTTAAAATGGAATGATCATATGAAGTTGATCGTTGATAAAGCAGATGCCAGACTGAGATTCATTGGAAGAATCCTAAGGAAATGCTATCCGAAAACAAAGGAAGTAGATTACAGTACACTTGTTCGCCCATTACTTGAATACTGCCCACAAGTGTGGGATCCATACCAGATAGGGTTGATAGAAGAGATAGAGAACATCCAATGGAGAACAACGCGCTTCGTTACAGGATCATTTAGTAATCGCGAAAGCGTTACGGAGATGATAGATAAACTCCAGTGGAAGACTCTGCAAGAGAGACGCTCAGTAGCTCGGTACGGGCTTTTGTTGAAGTTTCAGGACATACCTTCACCGAGGAGTAAAGCAGTATATTGCTCCCTCCTACGTATATCTCGCGAAGAGGATAAAATGAGAGAGATTAGAGCCCACACAGAGGCATTCCGTCAATCGTTCTTTCCACGAACAATTCGAGACTGGAATAGAAGGGAGAACCGTACGAGGTACTCAATGTACCCTCCGCCACACACTGTCAGGTGGCTTGAGGAGTATGGATATAGATGTAGATTGATGATGATGGTGGTGACAGAACTGGCAATGGTAGTGTTTTTAGGCGAGGTGAATACGTTATCAACAAACCAGGCTGCGACAATAAACACGTCATTATCGGGTCAGGTGGTGGATTAGAGCTGGAGCTGCAAGCCCATATCGAAATAGGGCCTTCATCTCAACCGCAAAGAATGAAAAAAATTGATAAGTGTCAAATATAATTTTAAAAAGTGTTATATGCAGATATCTATAGTGGTTCACTCACAATCTAAATTAGCAGCGTTCAAATACGCTTACGAATCTCTCGCCACATCATTATTTGCAGTGATGTCTTGTAATATCATATCCTGATGATCCATAGCAATATTATCAAGTGTCTAGAAGAAACATCCATGTTGATTGCTAGATGGTCCAATACACGGCTGTGTTGGCAAATGAGCAGGTGTCATGAGTCCATACTAAGGCGGTGATGATGAACCAGACTGTGGTGGTGTCTGCAGGCGTGGCGAATACATCGTAGAAGAACCGGGTTGGGCTGTCAAAAGCATCATTATCTTGTCAGGTCATGGGGTAGTTGAGCCGGCCGCGGTGGCCGTGCGGTTCTGGCGCTGCAGTCCGGAATCGCGGGGCTGCTACGGTCGCAGGTTCGAATCCTGCCTCGGGCATGGGTGTGTGTGCTGTCCTTAGGTTAGTTAGGTTTAAGTAGTTCTAAGTTCTAGGGGACTTATGACCTAAGATGTTGAGTCCCATAGTGCTCAGAGCCATTTGAACCATTCATGGGGTAGTTGTTGTTGCAAATGTATTTCCGAGTTCACACACATCCATCACATCTGTAACAGAAGAAGAAGAAGAAGAAATTAACCATCAGAATTATGCTCTGATGGACACTCACAGACGTGGATAAAAAGGTATTTTAAATACACCCCTGTAAGAGCCTTGGAGTCAAATCGGGATCACTTATTAGTCCCTGATGACCCATAGTTTACATTACGGCGTTTCATCTCTGCTGAGTCTATCATTGCTGTTATGTTGGTGCTAGCAAGACTCACACTGTAATGACTTCTCGCACATATTTATAGCTAAAAACCACATTCCTTGGTATTTCAACCAATGGGAAACTAGTATTCATATTTATAGTCAGGTGGTTTTAATGGCATGGTGAGACCTGCTTGCGGTTCTACGTAGGAATCGCTATCTCACACAGCTGCCGCTCTTGTTTTTAAATACAGAATTATATTTCAGTACAGTTGCGCACTGGTGCATTACATGGAAGTCGTTTCCACTGTTCAAAGAGTAAGAAGATTTTGCCGAAGATTTGAGACTCTGCACACAGCAACCGGCACCTGTAGCCCATTATGTAACACATCAGACCTCACTGTGAAAGAAAACCATACATATTTTAGTAATGTGCTTTTGGCAGATGCTCGCTAGCGCAGAAGGCACTGATGTAAAGTTCAGACATTTCTCAGAGTCCGCTACTCATTGCTTTCGCAATAATGTTAGGAATGGTACTGAGAATAATTTCTTACTCCCTCAGCGAGAGTCTTGCATAACATTCAGACACATCAGGCAGTTGCTATCGCACAGAACCCGCCTCAAGCCCGGCGACGGTTATTACGTGATGGAGAAGCGCGCCTGTATTGAGACATTACTAGTCTTTGACGTGTTTTTTTTTTTTTTACAAAGTATGATAAAAACCTGGATGTTTTTACCGACAGCACTCTGCGAGGAGTTTTTATAAATCATTCTGTGGAAATTTATACGATCATGATTTTATGTAAATGAACTCTACGTTAAATAATGAAAATTCGGGACAGATACATGATATTCTACATTAGACCTCCACATGTCAAACGTAGTTGGTCGATTAACCATTTCTATAGCAAAAACAGATGAGTAAAGACTCCAGAAGACAGCGCTTTTGCCCATACCCTCTAAGTGTGGATGTAATTACGCTATTTGTGTGTGCGTGTGTGTGTGTGTGTGTATGTGTGTGTGTGTGTGTGTGTGTGTGTGTGTGTGTGCGCGTGTGTGTGTGTATCAGAGAGAGAGAGAGAGAGAGAGAGAGAGAGAGGTATGCTGGATGTGATTTGTTTTTGGTATGCATAGTTTTACTCAACATGCATAATATAGGGAATTACAACTTTCAAATAACAGTAGACTCAAAAAAAGGAAAAACTGCAAGCCCAGAACTGCTGTGGGTATGCATCTCACAAGACTGACTGGTTTCTGTACTGTAAACTTCGGATGGGAAACGTCATAACATGCTACTATGAAGAAGGTGTGAGATAACGAGAAGTTTATCGTTGCGACGAAATGAGAATAATATATGAATATGAAGAAGGTATGGTGATCTTGCAGCTCTCGAGGAGTGAAATTACAATGAAGTACAGACCATTTACTGCTTACAGGCGTTGACAAATATCAAGGGGGACAGTTGAAAATGTTTTCCCCGACCGGGACTCGAACCCGTCATCTCCTGCTTACATGCCAACTGAGCCACCGAGGACACAGAACAGAGTGCGACTGCAGGTACTTATCTCTGGCACGCTCTCCGTGAGACCCACATTTCCAACATACTGTCCACTTAACTCATTGCTCGCGGCAGTCGATCTGCTGATTCCCGTAAGAGTTTGAGCAATGTGACTGCATCCGCACTGAAGAAGATCATTGGCCGGTAAGTCTTACTCTATATGAATATGATATCTGTTTTTTCGGACGCACTCACATTGCTGTTGATTTTTAATTTCTTTTACTAGGAAACAATTTGTAAAAATTAAATATAGTTCATAAAATTAAATAAAAAATTACTTCGTTATTTGCTTACCTCGGGAGCAGTTTTAAAAATGTAATGCTTAATCATCATCATCATTTTCCTCCTCTGGAGGGTCAGGAACAAAACAACTGGAAGTGAATGGGCCGAATATAAATGTCTTTTCTTCATGCTACCGAGTATATTTTCAGTAGGAACAAAATTTTTGCATGAGCTGCTGCTCCTCACACATTGGCTGGCAGTAAAACATCCATTCACTGTGGAAGTAACAAGCCTATTCCTATTTTTCACTTTTATAAGATTATCTTATTAAAAACTGTCACTGTTAGCATTTGAATATGGACGGGGTAAACATGAGAGTGCAAACTCTGGTAGGGCTGGGAATTCTATCTCGCCAAATAAAGTTTTTTCGTCTATTTTTACCGTACGAAGTTTCCTCCACTCAACACCGATTTGTAGTAGATGCTTATCATCATTGAGAGAGAGAGTATTCTTGGCAATTTTGACATAAGAAGTATAAGAGAGGGAGTTTATGCTCTTTCTTTGTTTGAAAGAGCCTTTTTAGGCGTCAAAATTGCAAGCAATTACAATGTATCATCTCTTTTTCAGTTCTGAACATCCAGTCTGTATGAAATCCCTACATTCGCGGTAAAAGTCTTTTACGGCATTCTGGTTTCTGAATTCAGAACTCCTAAACACATTAGGCTGTCAGGTAGAAACTTGAACATGTTGGGGTCAATGTCAGTCAATTTATTGGTTATGACATACTGCCAGTCAATGCAGCAAAGCAGCATTTCCTTGTTCCCTTCTACCATCTTTCCATGTAAGTCAATAACTTTCACACACTGGAAATACTTATTCACATCTATGAGTTTCGGTAAAATATAAGGAAAAATTCAATGAAATCATTTTAAAAAATTATCACGGTACGCAATGTGGCGATCAGATGGCAGGGTGTGGGTATGCTGAATGCGGCGTGATGTGTGGCTTATGAGCAGCCGCTCTGCCATGAAATCCAAGTTTTCTCTCCTTCCGCCTAACTGTCATAGTACTTGCAGTGGATCCTGATGCAGTTTGGAATTCCTGTGTGATGGCCTGGATAAATGTCTGCCTATTACACATTACGAGTCTCTTCAACCGTCGACGGTCTCTGTCAGTCAACAGACGAGATCGGCCTGTATTCTTTTGTGCTGTATGTGTCCCTTCCCGTTTTCACTGTCACATCGGAAACAATGGACCTAGGGATGTGTAGGAGTGTGGATATCTCGGGTATGACACGAGTGACACCCAGTCACCTGACCATGTTCGAAGTCCGTGAGCTCTCCAGAGCACCCCATTCTGCTCTCTCACGATGTCTAATGACTCCTGTGGTCGCTGATAAGGAGTACGTGGCAGTAGGTGGCAGCACATAGTGCATTTTCTGCTTCTATATCGCTATTAATTGTATCCCGAAATTTTCCTCTGTTTTCAGTCAATAATTCTTTGAAGTATTTATTCCATGTCTGGATTCAAATGTAGTTCATTTTTTTTAGTTTCTTTAAAATTTTTTCTAAGTGTTTTCAATATCTTCCATGCTTCTGAGCTGCTATTACCTCCAATTAGATTACTCACTTTATTACAGGTATTTTCTCAATTCTTATTTTTCGCTTCTTCACCATGATCCTAATTTTTGCTTGTTGCCCTCTTAAGTTTATCTTGTCCTGGATATTTGGTGTGTTTTTGACCATTTTAAATATTTTTCTCTATTTCTGTATCGAAATAGTATAAAGATGTTTTTTCTCGTGCTTAATTTCTTCGCCCAGGGCTTCTTTGGCTGCCTCATGTAAAGCATTAACGATATATTTATATTATATGTGTCGCAATATTATATGTGTCGCAATTGTGAGTAGAAATGCATAAGATTGTATAAGATGAACCAGTAGGAAAGCAACCTAACGTCATCCAGGGCGCTGGGAAGCAAGAGAGGTAGCGTTTTTGTGGTAAGGACGCTGGAGCTACGTGACCAGCTACGACAGAAAGTTCTAGAAGGACGACAGGACACGGGAGACGCGCGTGGTCGCAGGGGATTGCATCAGACGAGCCTATATAAACAGGGCCGGTGGTGTTGCTGAGAGATTCCTTCGACTGTTTCCTCAGACGCTGGACCTGTGTTACTCTGTCTTCGGGACGGGACTTGGTTTCTCGTGGCACTTAGCTGCATAGAGTACATGCAGGATTGCACAACTTACATTCAATGTGTCTGTGCCTCTTAGCGTTCGACAGTGGTCTTATCCTACCTCATGTTTCGTCTCAGTTATTTCTTCAGAAGTATACGTCCTTTATCTCACCGAGTTCCCTCATCTGCAAAGAATTTCCAGCTTGTTTTCCAGCACCAGGACTTCGAGTTTGACGAGCCACCGCATTACTGGATTTAGCGTCTAGCTCCCATCCTGATCCGCTCTCAGGAAACTACAGACGCGACAATTGTCAAATTCTATTTCAGTTGGTATTTTATCTAACCTTCTTTTGAACAGATACACTGTACTTTCAATTTTAAGGCTGTATACATTATACTTCGGAATTGTTATTTCAGTTTTATACTCTTCCTCCTCATTAATAATTTCTTCTGTACTTTTTATATCTAATGTGGACACATAATTTTACAGTTAACCAGTTGTGGTCACTCTGGGCTATTCCTCTGTGTGCTCTGACATCTTGTGCTTTTAAAACTAGTTTTTGTCGATTTATTATTTAATCAGTTATTGATTTTAATTGGAGTGTTTCCTGATGCCATATATATTTATGATTTTTTTATGTGGATAGAAACTATTCAACTTACATAGTGAATTTTGTTCACATATTTTAATTAATCACAGCCCTTTATCATTTACTATATTTTCTCCATGTAGTCCTACAATTGAAATCTTCAGCAATTATTATTTCTCTCGTATTTCCTATCCCTTCTACTAAGTCATTTAATTTATCGAAGTATGTTTCTTTGGTACGATCTGGTTCATCCTCGTTTACTGCACAGACTCCAGTTATGATAGTTTTGTGTCCATATAAGGTTATGGTCACTTTAATCAAATTTTCATCAATAGTTTCCCAACTTGCAATATGTTCCTGTAAATTTTTCTTTATAAATACTGACACTCCTCGCTTTGCCCTTAGAAGTTTTTGTATTCCTATGTATAAGGTGTATATAGTATCCTTTATGTTGTATGTCGTTTCCCTTCTTTTTCGTTTTCGATAACCCAATAACATCCTGTTTTCTAACTCTCTAATCATTTCCCCTTCTTCATTCCTTAGTCCTCTAACGCTCCATGTCCCAATTGCCATAGACAGTTTCTTTATCCATTTACCATTTAACCCATATGTCTGTATATCCTTGGTCTTTTAACATTTTCTTTTTTCGCAAGGAATGGTGGCTTAGGCCTTAGCATCAATCCTCAACCTGGAGGACCAGGTAATTTTTTTTTTCTGGGTTGTCTTCCTTTAGCCGTTGATAAGCCAAAATCTAATTACACGACAGCAGCTGCCAGGTTCTGTCAAATGATTCAAATGGCTCTGACCACTATGGGACTTAACTGCTGTGCTCATCAGTCCCCTTGAACTTAGAACTACTTAAACCTAACTAACCTAAGGACATCACACATATTCATGCCTGAGGCAAGATTCGAACCAGTGACTGTAGCAGTCGCGCGGTTCCGGATTGAAGCGCCTAGAACTGCTCGGCCACTGCGGCCGGCTAGTTTTGGCCTACCCCAGGTATTTTATTTCTGCGGTATCCACTATATCTAATGAGTATTCCCCTATGCGTCACCTCGGGACACGTATGATAGAAGACCAGCAACTTCATATGTGATTCCATCAGAAATACTGATGGAACGTTATCTATTGCGTCCTATTTGATATTCAATCCTTCATGGATATCTAAAATTCCGATTGTAATACTGAATCGCCTATCTCTTCTAAATTGACTCCTGTTCCTTCTTCATCACATAAGACAAATCTCCTCCCTTATAGAGGCCTTCACTGTACTTTTCCACCTATCCACTCTCACCTCTGCATTTATCTGTGGCATTCCCGTTGCACTCTTAATGTTACCACCCTTGCTATTAATTTCATCGAATGTTATTTTGACTTTCCTAATGCTGAGTCAGTCCTTCTGACAAACATTTCTTTTTCGATTTCTTCACTTTTTCATGCAGCCATTTTTTCTTAGCTTCCCTGCATTTCCTATTTATTGCATTCCCCACCGACTTGTATTTCTGTATACCTGAATTTACCTGAACATTTTTGTACTTCTTTCTTTAATCGATCAAATGAAGTATTTCTGCTGTAACCCATTGTTTCTTTCCTTTCCAGCTTCTCTGATTGCCCTTTTTAGACATGTTCATTCAACTGTACTGCCTAGTGAGCTGTTTCTTATCGCAGTATCTATAGCCTTAGAGAACTTCAAGCGTAGGGCCTATCTCGTCTTTCCGTAGTACTTCCGTATCCCACTTCTTTGCATATTGATTCTTCCTGGCTAATCTCTTAAACTTCAGACCACTCATCATCAGTACTACATTATGATCCGAATCTAGTATCTGTTCCCGTGTATGCCTCTCAATCGAGAATCTGTTTTGGTATCTCTGTCTGTCCACGATGTAATCTAACAGAAGTGTTATCGTACCATCTGTCCTTTTCCAAGTATACCTCCACTTCTTGTTATTCTTGAACAGAGTACTCCCCATTAATAGCTGAAATTCATTACAGAACTCAATTAATCTTTCTCCTTTCCCATTCCGTGTCCCAAGTCCATATTCTCCTGTAACCTTTCTTCTACTCCTTTCCCTACAACTGCATTCCAGTCTCCATCAGCATTAGATTTTCATCTCCCCTTCCATACTGCATTACTTCTCAATATCATCACATACTTTTTCTATGTCTTCACCTTGTGACGGTGGCTTGTATACCTAAACCATTGTTGTCGGTGTCAGTTTGCTGTCGATTCTGATTATAATAACCCTGTCAGTGAATTGTTCACAGTAACACTCTCTGCCCTACCTTCCTATTCATAAAGAATCCTACTCCCCTTATACCAATTTCTGCTGCCGTTGATAATACCCTAAACTCATTTTTCATCCTTGTCTTCTTTCCATCTCACTTCACTGACCACTACTATACCTAGATTGTGCATTTTCATTTCCCCTCTCAGATTATCTAGTATCTCTACCACATTCAAGTTTCTAACATTTCATGCTCCGACTCGTTGAACGTTATCCTTTCGTTGGTTATTCAGTCTTTTACTCATGGTCACTTTACATTTGACAGTCACCTCCCAGAGCTCCTAATATCCTGGAATCTTCTGCCGATGGGGAGTTCTCTGTGACACTTCTTCTGTTACGTGCCACATGTGCTGAGGTAATCGTTACGTGTCTTTAATACAGTGGTTTCCATTGCTTCTGCATCGTTTTGCAATTCATTATAGGTGATTCTTCCGACGCCAGTGGCGGTTTCCCCTCTATACTATTGACTGTTAATCAAAATCCAAGCGTTGGCGAGGTTCGAACACGTGATTGCGGCCGTTTTGCTCATAACATCCACGACGCTAACCCTACACCACAACCGTACAGACAAATACAATTGCTGCTGGGCATGAAGGATTCTCATCACAGTATGGTAGTTTTGCAAATAGCAAATTGTTTACTGACATAGCCGGACTTATGCTATTACTTTCAACGTTTTGCAGCAAACCTTCAATGAACGTAATAAAATAGTCTTATTACCCTTGTTGCTGCTGAGCGGCGCGCCTTGCAGCTAACACACTTGTTGCTTAGCGTTGCTCATAGATGGCAATACGAGCCGTTCTCATAGGCTGTGTTCACATTGCGTTCCGGGCCGCGACGAGCAGCGCAGGGGAGGAATTTACTTTTCCGATTTTCACAATGAAAAAAACACTTAAACGCATATAAGGTTGTCCCACATCAATTCTGGGCTTATTTTTGCAATAAATGTTTTACTGTCCTTGCATAAAAAGAAAGGAATTCGGTTACTTTTCGTTATGCGTGATTTTTTATATCGTAACATTTATCAATCGATTTTGAAGTTGGAAGCTTTAAAAAATATATGACTTTCCCCGTGCGCCTAGTAGTATAGTATATTAGCTTTGTAACGAACTACTTATTTTTTCACAATCATAATGGTCACTTCGAAATTACGCTTTTTGGCCAGCACATGCACTTGTTTTGCAAATAATGTACTGAAAAAAGATAAAAGGCTGGCGGAGTGTGTAACTTCACAATCTTCTGTCATGGTCTTCCAGCAATTCACGCCGTACGTTAAAACAGGCAGGCAGCCCTTTCTTGTTCGCATCCTACAGTTCTCGGGTTGTGAAACCTTGCTAAATTCTTGATTCGTTCTACTTTATTGCTTTCTGATGGGAAAAGGTGCCACAAATATCAATTTATAGATGTTTTGACGACTAAGGAGACTAAATTTTCGGTTTCGCAATCCCTGGAGAGAAGGTTGTAAACAATCACATACAGCACTTCAGGTTCATCCAATTTAAGCTCTCAAATATTTGTACATGATGTTGGGAGTAATTTTTTTTTCTTCTTGCGAAAATTTTAAGTTCTTCCCTCTAATTTTCTCTAAGGTGTTTCCATTATCATTTTACTAGATTAACGAAAGCACAACAACAAATATATAAGAAAATGTCACTCTTTAGACCCCTATTGCTGCATACCAGTGAAAGTAAATGGGCTAAGTAAATGTCATTGACCTACTGCACTTACAACACAAACAAAAGCTTTCCACGACGCCATATTTGCGCAGTAAATGTAACGAAACTGTTCACAGTTCCTCTCTACTGGTATGTCCTACCGTCACCGTTCCAAGAAAAAATGTGGGTAGTGCCATTATCCATAAGGAAATTATTTGCTCCAGTTCATTTAACAATGCCAAACGTTTCCCGATTTAAAGAAACTGCACACTTGACATGGGATCTCCCAAACAGCTTTTGTTGTACAGAAGAAAGATATTCCGGTGGCGTGTTCTAAAATACCGAGGAGTATTAGGTAATGCGCTCCAAGCAATTGGTGATGCCAACAACTTAGTTGTTATAGATGTTGGTGCCTATGGCAAACAGTCTGATGGAGGTTTGCTCTCCCAAATTATGTTGACAATAAAACTTACAGGAGCGAACGTTTCATTCCTCACACCAAGGAAACTTCAAGGAATGCATAATAAACTGTCCTAAGTCATTCTAGGAGATGAAGTTACGCCTTGGTAGAGGGTTAGGTTGTTGTGAGGGAGGATACCAGACAGCGAGGTCATCGGTCTCATCGGATTCGGGAAGGACGGGAAAGGAATTCGGCCGTGCCCTTTCAAAGGAATCATCCCGGCATCTGCCTGGAGCGATTTAGGGAAATCACGGAAAACCTAAATCAGCGTGGCCGGACGCGGGATTGAACCGTCGTCCTCCCGAATGCAAGGCCACTGTGCTAACCACTGCGCCACCTCGCTCTAGTTAGAGGCCCTGAGAAGATCTTTACATAAGAGATTTTTGATAATGGAAAAGGTCTATATGTATAACTACTTACAGTGCAGAACAAAATTTTTCATTGAATGCGCATTTTTGATAGTGAATAAATGGAGACCTTGTAAGTAGGCTGTTTACATTTTCTTATTGGTAACGCCACGTAGCGCTCTGTATGAAAAATCACTGGCTGTGCTGTGCGCAGTCTGTGGCTAGTTTGCATTGTTGTCTGCCATTGTAGTGTCGGGCAGCGGCAGCTGGATGCTAACAGCGCGTAGCGTTGCGCAGTTGGAGGTGAGCCGCCAGCAGTGGTAGACGTGGGGAGAGAGATGGCGGAGTTTTGTAAGAATTGGTGTCACGAACTAATATATATATTATGACTATTAAGGTAAATACATTGTTTGTTCTGTATTAAAATCTTTCATTTGCTAACTATGCCTATCAGTAGATAGTGCCTTCAGTAGTTTGAATCTTTTATTTAGCTGGCAGTAGTGGCGCTCGCTGTATTGCAGTAGCTTGAGTAACGAAGATTTTTGTGAGGTAAGTGATTTGTGAAACGTATAGGTTAATGCAAGTCAGGGCCATTCTTTCGTAGGGATTTTTGGAAGTCAGATTGCGTTGCGCTAAAAATATTGTGTTTCAGTTTAAGCACAGTGGTGTACAAATTTTTCTAAGGGGACGTTTCAACCTTTGACGAACGAAATAGACGTGAACAAATCAAATGACGCAGTTGACTGTATAGTTAGGTGAATTTGTCTACTACACAATAATGTCGTCGACAGAGAAAGATGCACTCTTTAACTTAGACAGTTTTGTGACAACACTGATGTACAGGCGTAGTACGACATTCTACAGGAATTCCGTATCACATTCTAATACAGTCAGAAAATCTTCTGTGGAATATTTCCTTAGAAATGCCACATGTAAATATTATCGATAATCCTGCAAGAATAGTTTTGTTTTTGAGGTTGTGCAGCTCTCCGTGCTACTCTTTTTGCAAGCCTCTTTACCTACATATACCTACTGCACCCTACATCCATTCGAACATGCTTACTGTGCTCAAACGGTGGTCTCCCTCTTCCATTTTTACCCCCCCCCCCCCCCGCCCCCACACACACACAGACACTTCCTTCCATTACCAAAATGAAGTGACTAGAATTTCTTGATGCTTCAAGATTTATGTACTCATCGTTCACATTTCACTGCAGTACAAGGCTACATCCCACATACCTCCAGAAAAGACTTCGTACCACTTAAACTGATATTAGAGGTTAGCAAATTCCTCTTTTCCAGAAATGGTCTTCTTGATATTGCCAGTCTGCATTTTAAATCATTTAAACCTGCTTACTGTGTTCAAGCCTTGGTCTCGCACTTCAACTTTTACCTCCCTCCCTCTCCACACTTCCTTTCATTACCAAATTGACTAGTATTCCTTTATGCCTTAAGACGTGTCCTATCAACCATTCCCTTCTTTTAGTCAGACTGTACCATAAATTCCTTTTTTCCCCAATTAGATTCAGCACCTCCTCTGTTGTTATTTGAGTTACCCATCAAATTAACATTTTTCTATAGCACCACATTTCAAAAGCTTCTATTCTTTTCTTGTCTGAAACTGCTTATCGTCCACTTTTCACTGCCGTACACGGCTACACCCCAAATACCTCCAGAAAAGACTTCGTAACACTTAAATTGATAGTAGACGTTAACAAATTCCTCTTTTTCAGAAATAGTCAGATTGCTGTTGCTAGTCAGCATTCTATGATTTTGATCATCATCTGTTATTTTACTGACCAAATACCAATCTACTGCATACAGTTTCTCATTTCGTGACGTTTTACGCTCGATTATCCCTGATTTCATTTTGTTGATCTTCATCTTGTAATCTCTTTAAAATATACTATCCATTCCATTCAATCGTTCTTCCAAATCCTTGCCAGAATTACAATGTCATCTGCTAAACTTAAAAGTTTTTATTTCTTCTCCAAGAACTTTAATTCCCTTTCTAGATTACTTCTTTTTGTCGTTTACTGCTTGCTCGATTTAGAGATTGACACTGGGAATATAACTCTGTCTCACTTTCTTCTCAGCTACTTCTTCCCTTTCGGGTCCTTTGACGTTTGTTAAGTCCAGTCTGGTTTGTGTACAAGTTGTAAATAATTTTTCGCTCCCTATCTTTCTTTTATCCCTTCTACCTTCAGAATGTCAAATAGTATGGTCCAGTTAATATTGTCAAAAGCTACCTCTAAATCTAAAAAACAAAAAAAATGCTATAAATGTAGTTCTACCGATCTCCCGCCTATATTCTAGGGTGAGTCGTAGGGTAGGTGTTGCCTCGGGTGTTCCCACATTTATTCGGAATCGAAACTGATCTTCCCCGAAGTGGGCTTCTGCCAGTTTTTCTATTCTTCTGTAAATAATTTGTGACAATATTTTGCAAGTAAATTGATGGTTCGGTAGTATTCACACATCACAGCACCTGTCTTCTTTGGAACTGGAATTACGGTATTCCATTCTCGCTGAAGTCTGAAGGTATTCCGGCTACTTCACATATTTTGCACTCGAGATGGAATAATTTTTTCAATACTGGCTCTCTCAATGATTTCAATAATTCTGAGGTACGTCGTCTATTCAAAAAGGCCTTGCTTTGAATAAGTCTTTAGGTGCTGTGTCAAATTCTTCTTATAGTATCGTATCCCCTAGCTCATCTACATCTGCGTTCTGATCCCTTTCTATAATATTGCCTTCTAGCTCATTTCCCTTGTATAACCCTTCTATATGCTCCTTCAACCTTTCAGGTTTCCCTTCTTTGTTAAATTGAGCTCTTGGTATTCATACAACTGCTTATCCTTTCACCAAAGAGCTCTTTAATTTTCGTATAAGTGATATTCATATTTTCTCAAGTTATGCGTGCTTCTACGCCCCTGTACTTATAAAGACCTACTTAGCCATTTTGTACTTTCAGTCACTCTCATTTCTAGACATCTGTGTTCCCTTTCACTTGTTTCTTTTGCGGTACTTTATATCTTCTTCTCCTGTCAATTAAATTCAGTGTGTCATGTGTTATTAATGCATTTCTAGTAGACCTTACCTTTTTACCTATGTGATCCTCTGTTACCTTCCCTGTTTCATCTCTCAAAACTACACATTCGCCTTTTCTCAGTTTCAGTCCAACGTTTCCTGTTTCTCCTTCAGAAACTCTAAGTGACCTCTGTCTACTTCATTCTATCCACGTCCCATCCATTAATTTCCTAATTTTTTGTAGTTTCTTCAGTTTGCATCTGCAGTTCAACAAAGTGTGATCAGCGTCCACATCTCTCCCAGGAAATGTCTTACGGTTTAAAATCTGGTTTCGAAATCTCTGTTTCATCATCATGTAATCAGTCCGAAACTTTCCAACTTCCCTAGGCCTCATCCATGTATATAGTCATTATCCATGATTCTCAAACCAAGTGTTATGATGATTAAATTATGCTTTGTGTGAGGTTCTTCCAGGCGACTTCCTCTTCCATTTATTGTCCCCTATCTGTATTTTACTACTATTTTCATTTTCGTCATTTTCCTACTATCGAATTCTAATCCCCTGAACAGAATCAAATTTTTGTGTGAATACTTTCCTTTGTTGCAGCATTCGTCCTTTAACTCCCTTCGGTTTCGTTTCTATGTTGGTTGCAATAACACGTTCACTATTCTGTTCATAGTAGCTCTCCTGCATTCCCATTTTCTTATTCATTATTAGGACCCCTTCTGTTTTATCCGAGAATGATTTGTGTTGATAACCCTATATTGGCTTGATCAGAAATATTTCCTACCACCGCACTTCACTAATTCCCGCTGTATCTAACTTCAACCCATCCATTTCCCTTCTTAAATTTTCTAACCTACCTTCCCGATTAAGGTATCTAACATTCTATGTTTCGATCCGTAGAATACCAGTTTTGTTTTTCCTGATGACGACATTCTCCTGAGTAGTCCCCGACTGGAGAGCTGAATTTATTTTACCTGCGAAATATTTTACCCTTGCGGATGACATTGTCATTTAAGCATTCCGTAAAGCTGCATGGCATCGGGAAAAGTAACGCCTGTAGTTTCCTCTTAATTTCAGCCATTCGGAGTATCAGCACAGCAAGGCTACGTTGGTGTTGTTAGGCCAGATCAGTCAATCATCCAGAACGTTGCCCCTGCAATTACTCAATAGGCAGCTGCCTCTTTTCAGGAACCACATACTCGTATTTGTTCGTCCTCTCCACAGGTACCCGTCCATTGTGGTCGCACCTACGGCACAGCTATCTGCATCATTGAGACACGCAAACCTCCCCTCCTCAGCAAAGTCCATGGTTCATTGGGTCATTGTGGGGAAGGGGGGCGAGGAGGGGGAGAGAATCACTCGAAAACTCGATAAATCTGATATTTTATCACACAATTTCTGCACATCAGTTCACTGGACATAAAACAGTATGACTTTTAATGTAAGATAGTTTGTATTCATGTTTTCCATCTAAGTTGCATTCCATTTTCACTACATTCCAGTCAAGAAACCGAATTACAAGCAATAACTTCTTCTCAACTACTACTACTTGGCATTTCACTGCATTTCCAGCAGACTTGGATGTTTAGAAAACACAAACATACACACACACATACACGAGCGCATATGGGTGCGTGCATACACAGCGCAAACATAAGGGAGTGGAAAGAAGTGACCAATACACGGTGTTTTATTTAATGTCTAGCACACTGATATGGAAAGGAGATTTACGGAAACTGATAGCACACAAGATCGTAACCTATCACTGTTATCCAACCGGTGAAATGAGACCTACAATTTAACACGGAATCCGAACAAAGTATAATTTCTAGGGACATTTCACATCACTGGGGGTGAGCGCTAATTTAAAAGGCATACTGAAAAATCCGTGATTCGATACCGCGACCTTTCGTTTTTCAGGCACGCTATAATTAGTAACTGGGATCTGTATTAGGTAGTATTGATGGAGGAAATACAGAACATTCAAATAAGACCATAGTTTTTCGTTACAGGTTCATTTAGCCCGCGCGAAAGCGTCACGTAGATGCCCATTGAGTTCAAGTGAGACTCGCTGCAAGAGAGGCGTTGTGCATCACGGTGTCGTTTGGTGAAAATGCCGAGAGCTTACGTTCCTAGAAGAGTCAGCCAATATATTTATTCCCCCTACGTATGTCTCGCAAAAAGATCATGGAGATAAAATGGGAGAGTTTTGAGCTCAGAAGCCCGCTTACCATTCACGACTGGTGCAGGAAAGATGGGAAAACGCTAAAGTACACTCGGCCCAACACCATCAAGTGGTTTCCAAAGTATAGATGTAGATGTAGATAGTGATGGAGAGGGATTGGACAAAAATGTGGAAACACTGCGAGAAATACATGCTTCAACATAAACGCAGATGCTAGTCAAGCCTGGAGGTTGCGCTGTTGTATTTGACTACGAACGGCAACTGTGCGGTATCCTTAGTTCGCTGCAAGTCTCTGTTGTGGCCGAGCTTAAGTTGCAAGAGTGAAATATGGCGAGGATTCGGTGATGATTTCTGCAGTCATATTACATGTGCCCCATAGTTACTCTGCCAGGTCAAATTACTGCCTAGATTTATGTGGCCATTTTGGCTGATCAGGTGCATCCCATCGAACAATGTTTGTTCCCACACGGTGATGCTGTGTTCCAAGACGACAGGGCCCGTGTTCACACAGCCCACACCGTCCAGGACTAGTTTTATGAACACAAGGATGAAGCATCGCATCTCACCAGGCCATCAGATCTCAATATTGTTGAGCCTTCGTGGCCTACTTTGGGAAAATAGTGAGTGATCGATATGCACTTCCATCATCGTTGTCTGAAGTTGCCACTATTGTGCAGGAAGAATTATATCGCTTTCTCTTGGCAATCATAAAATCCTAGCAATGAAATGCCAAGGCAAATGCAACAAAATCCCAGAGTTTGAAGCCATAACACTTACAGTGTGTTAACGGTTGAGTTGTGAGGGGAGTGCGGGGAGAGGAGGAAGCAAGCATTGGCTGGAGAGGGGAGAGGAGCCGTTGGGAGGGGGGACAAGGCACGCCTACCAGTTGCAGTGCTGACACTACAAATAGCGCGTCATGCTTACACGAAAGCAGACGAAAGGCTTGGAAGTAAAACTCGCTTTAAATGTTGTTCGTAAACGAAACTAAAATCGTCATGTACATTAAAATCTATATATATATAAATGAATATATGTATGTTTGTCTACTATGTGCTCACAAACCATTCATCCGATTGCAATGAAACTTTGGTGAGTTGTTCTCCGAACGCCCGAAAAGAGTAACGAAAGCAATTTTTTCTGCTCCATTTCCCTTTCGCAGCATTCAATCACACGCAATATAATTTTGCGAGCATCGCTACATAATACTGGTTTCCTTCTAACCGTAGGCCCACCGGTAGGAGTTGTTGGTGACTCCCGAGATGGGCCAGCAACTGCCTCTTCACTCATTTTGATAATGTTTAGCACAACTGCACGATAAAAACACGCAGAACAGTACAGCGCAAAACAATAAGGAAGCATACGACAATGGCTACCTTGTACAACATAGTCAGCTACGTAATGTTGGCAGCAGTCGCAACTGCGTGCCTACCGAAACCTCCCGACGTTTACCGACTTCTACCGATTCAGGACTAGGGGAGAGGTCTGCCATCTGTAAGTTTACACACTGTACATAATACTTTGTTCAGAAAGTTTGCCAGAACCCAAAATTAATAGCAGTGAGATTTTTGGCGGAAATCTAAGAGTATATCGAAAGGATAAGGTAAATGAAAAGGCAGGTAGTGTACTTCTCGCAGTAGACTAGAATCACAAATCCACTGAGATAGAAATTGAAGCTGCATGCGGATTTGTTTGACCAAGACCTAGTATCAAGGATGAATATAAACTCATAGTTGGATGATCCTGTCGACCACGAGACTCACCCCCAGATGTAACCAAAAACTTTAGAGAAAACCTCAATTCCCTAGTTCCTCAATCATATTGTAATTATTGAAGAAGGTCTTGAACATCCAACAATGGATTTTAATAATTGCAGACTTCTAAGTTGTGGGCGTCACAGAACCTCCTGCGATACATTACTAAATGCTTTCCCTGAAAACTGTCTAGAACAGATAGTCGGAAGCTCACTCATGATGAAATGTGTTAGAGCTGATGGCAACAAATAAAGCTGAGCTCTTTGAGGATGTCCCTGTTGAATAAGAGATCAGTGAGCATGGGGCTTTTTTTCTGTAGCAACAATGATTCGAACAGTACAGTGGGCAACTATAGCATATAGGAAGATTTACATGCTCAGTAAGCTGTATAAAGAGGCAGCAGTCATAACTAATGTGACCTCACGTCCCGCTTTGGGTGAACAGTCTCGCTTTCAGGCTGTCTGTCCCCATGTCTCCCATCCAGAGCAAAAATGTCGCAGTTTTACAAATAGACCAAACGATAACTGATTACATGTATTCCTCACCTGCCTATATTCATTACATTCGAAACGCTAGGGTGACGGAGGCAGCGGGGCCGGCGTGGAGGAGAGAGAACGAGTAACATTACGAGAATGAGACAAGCTGCCGCTAAGCTCAGCCAACAAATCGTATCGCCCGAGTGCGAGTACGACGTGCAGCAACATTGTTTAGTTTTAATTTATAATGGAATTTTCGGACGCTCGTACACAACCAAACCACTCATTCAACGTTTTCGTATTTGTGTGTTTTTTGCTGTTGTTGTTATCCTTCCTGACACTTAAATCTGTACTTGATGTCAACAGATTCCTCTTCTTCAGAAACGCTTTCCTAGCCATTGACAGTCTACATTTTATATCCTCTTTACTTCGACCATCATCAGCTTCTTTGCTCCCCAAATAGCAAAACTCATCTACTGCTTTCAGTGTCGGATTTCCTCGCCATCACCTGGTTTAATTCGACTACATTCCATTATCCTCATTTTGCTTTTGTTGATGTTCATCTTATATCCTCCTTTAAAGACTGTCCATTCCGTTCAACTGCTCTTCCAGGTTCTTTGCTGCCTCATCCTTTACTGTTTGCTCAAATACAGTGTCATAGGACCGTTGCTATTCACAATATACATAAATGACCTGGTGGATGACATCGGAAGTTCACTGAGGCTTTTTGCAGATGATGCTGTGGTGTATCGAGAGGTTGCAACAATGGAAAATTGTACTGAAATGCAGGAGGATCTGCAGCGAATTGACGCATGGTGCACGGAATGGCAATTGAATCTCAATGTAGCGAAGTGTAATGTGATGCGAATACATAGAAAGATAGGTCCCTTATCATTTAGCTACAAAATAGCAGGTCAGCAACTGGAAGCAGTTAATTCCATAAATTATCTGGGAGTACTTATTAGGAGTGATTTAAAATGGAATGATCATATAAAGTTGATCGTCGGTAAAGCAGATGCCAGACTGAGATTCATTGGAAGAATCCTAAGGAAATGCAATCCGACAACAAAGGAAGTAGGTTACAGTACGCTTGTTCGCCCAATGCTTGAATACTGCTCAGCAGTGTGGGATCCGCACCAGGTAGTGTTGATAGAACAGATAGAGAAGATCCAACGGAGAGCAGCGCGCTTCGTTACAGGATCATTTAGTAATTGCGAAAGCGTTACGGAGATGATAGATAAACTCCAGTTGAAGATTCTGCAGGAGAGACGCTCAGTAGCTCGGTGCGGGCTTTTGGTGAAGTTTCGAGAACATACCTTCACCGAAGAGTCAAGCAGTATATTGCTCCCTCCTACGTATATCTCGCGAAGAGACCATGAGGATAAAATCAGAGAGATTAGAGCCCACACAGAAGCATACCGACAATCCTTCTTTCCACGTACAATACGAGACTGGAACAGAAGGGAGAACCGATAGAGGTACTCAGGATACCCTCCGCCACACACCGTCAGGTGGCTTGCGGAGTACGGATGTAGATGTAGATGTAGACTAAATAACATCAAGGATAGGCTGCAACCCTGTCTCACTCCCTTCCCAACCACTGCTTCCCTTTCATGCCCCTTGACTCTTACAACTGCCATCTGGTTTCTGTACAAATTGTAAATAGCCTTTAGCTCCCTGTATTTTACCCCTACCACTTTCAGAATTTGAAAGAGAGTAATCCAGTGAACATTGTCAAAAGCTTTCTGTAAGTCTACAAGTGCTAGAAACGTAGGTTTGCCTTTCCTTAATCTATCTTCTAAGATACGTTGTAGGGTCAGTATGGTCTCACGTATTCCAACAATTCAACGGAATGTAAACTGATCTTCCCAGAGGTCGGCTTCTACCAGTTTTTCCAACCGTCTATAAAGAATTCGTATTAGCATTATATAGCCGTGACTTATTAAATTGATAGTTCGGTAATTTTCACACCTGCTTTCTCTGGGATTGGAATTATTACATTCTTCTTGAAGACTGAGGGTATTTCGCCTGTCTCATAAATCTTCCACACCAGATGGTAAAGTTTCGTCAGGGCTGGCTCCCACAAGGTTATCAGTAGTTCTAATGGAATGCTGTCTACTCCCGGGGCCTTGTTTCAATTTAGGTCTTTCAGTGCCCTGTCAAATTCTTCACGCAGTATCTTATCTCCCATTTCATCTTTATCTGCGTCCTCTTCCATTTCCACAATATTGCCGTCAAGTACATCGCCCTTGTATAGACCCTCTATATACTCCTTCCACCTTTCGCTTTCTCTTCTTTGCTTCGAACTAGTTTTCCATCTGAGCTCTTGATATTGATGCAAGTAGTTCTCTTTTCTCCAAAGGTCTCTTTAATTTTCCTGTAGTCAGTATCTATCTTCCCCTAGTGACATATGCCTCTACACCCATACATTTGTCCTCTTGCCATCCCTGCTTAGCCATTTTGCACGTCCTGTCGATCTAATTTTAGAGGCGTTTGTATTCTTTTTTTTGCCTGTTTCATTTACGGCGCTTTTAAATTTTCCCCTTGCATCAAGTAAATCCAATTTCTCTTCTGTTACTCAAGGATTTCTACTAGCCCTCGTCTTTTTACCTACTTGATCCTCTGCTGCTTTCACTATTTCATCTCTCAAAACTACCCGTTCTTCGTCTGCTGTATTTCTTTCCCCCATTCTTGTCAATCGTTCCCTAGTGTTCTCTTTGAAACTCTCTACAATCTCTAGTTCTTTCAGTTTATCCATGTCCCATCTCCTTAAATTCCCAACTTTTTGCAGTTTCTTCAATTTCAATCTACAGTTCATAACCAATAGATTGTGGTCAGAGTCCACATCTGCCCCTGGAAATGTCCTACATTTTAAAAGCTGTGTTTGTAATATTAAGAAAATGTCTAAACGCAGGTATACCTTTAATATTACTTCGTAAAATAAATATCAATTTATAAAATAAGGGAGAAGTGCGTCAGCTGTAACGTGTGAAAAGCGTTGTACTGATTTTACTGTTGTTCATAATAGTGCCGACGATATTGGGAAACATTTAAAATTGGAAAAACGTATGCTGCCGCTTCCAGCTAGTCAATGCTTGTTTTTTTCAAAAGGATCTATTCCCCGACTTCGAAAGATTTGGATGTAGCTGCAGCGGAAGGTGCATGGGCGTGTCACGCAGTTCAAGAAAACTACAGCTTTCGCTCATATGGCTGTGCCTCTAATTTAATTCAATCACATTTTGAGAAAAAATTTAGATGTGTTCGTATTGTTGTAAATGTTCTGGAACCTATGGTAATGGATGAATTGAAAGAGCTTCTTTGTGAAGCCCACTGCATCCCTTTATTGACGGAGGCTTCCTGTATCGGCTCAGTAAAATTATTACCTGTTTTGATTCTATGTGTTTTACATCATGCATTTGTGAAAGTCATGATTTTACAGTTTCGAGAGCAGCCTTGAGAAACGTCGGACATTGTGTCGATTACTTAAAGGAGTATTGTCGTGCAATGGTTCAAATGGCTCTGAGCACTATGGGACTCAACTTCTGAGGTCATCAGTCCCCTAGAACTTAGAACTACTTAAACCTAACTAACCTAAGGACATCACACACATCCATGCCCGAGGCAGGATTCGAACCTGCGGTCGTATCGGACGCGCGGTTCCAAACTGTAGCGCCTAGAACCGCTCGGCCACCCTGGCCGGCGTCGTGCAAGGATTTAAATAAGAAAATTGTGGCAGTTTGTGGAGATAATACTAACTGCAATTTAGGAGAAGAGAATAGAAAAGGGAGTAATAACGTTGACGCAAAATTGAACATATCACTCGGAAGGCAACGCACAGGGTTCGGATGTGGAGCCCATGTAGTTCACAACACCTTCGAATGCATCATTGTGAAAATTTACCCAGCTTTTTATATCTACAGCGTTCGAGTGGAAACTCTCAAAGACTTCTGTGATTCCAAGACACAGGATATCAGAAACTGCCGGGTTCCAGCAAAACCACCTGGCTCGCGGTAAAGCCGACGCTTGAAGAAATTTTAAAAGTATTTCATCGTTTAAGAAGCTACTTTCTGAGCATCGATCAATGCTTAAATATTTTAATAACATTTTTCGAACATCCCACCTGTGAATAATGGTTACACTTTTTGTATGCACAGGCAGCGATTTTCCGTCAAACGGTGTTAAAAACTGAAGAATGTACAAGGGGAATTAAGCGTCTTTGAGATAACTTGGCGCTTTAAGAGAGTTCGATTTTTCTTCTTCACATCGTTCGTAATCTAATAAAAAATTACAAGAAATTGACGCTGTTGTTCAGGACATAATAACTGCGGCGTCTGAATTTTATAATACTACCAAAGAATACCTGGATCAGAGGGGTCAGCTCAATGCAGACTTAGAAGTGTTGGAATGGGCAACTGTGACAAAAGTACCTACGTAGGAAGACATACATTTCCATAAAAACAATCTGAACTGCACGAAATTTCGTTTAATTATTGACTACGGTACGTTGTATGTTTGCCTGGAAGTAACGCACCTGTCGAAAGAGTTTTTCTCTTATGAATAAGACACGGACAAGTAACAAGACACAGTTAAGTGTCGCAATTTTGAAAGCCATTTTGATTACCAAGACTGACATCAACAAATCATGTCCTAAGCGCCATTCCTACTTCAAAACTAGACACGACATTTTGAAACTGATTTCTTCCGCCGACAAATATAAAACAAATACGTCTGCAACTGCAATCTAATGTTGATTAATTCAAATTATATATAATTAATGAATCGTAATCATGTCCTTGTTTTTGAATAAATTATAAATAGTAAAATAAGTCTTTTTCCTAAATTTTGCAAGCGTCCCTCTCCGACAAAAAAACAAATGGTCACGTTAGTCACAACTCAATGAGGAATCTGAAACATTTACCTCTGGGCAGGAGCATGTAGAAATGTGGATCTAGTTAAAAAGTTGACTATGCACTGGGTAGATATGTACCTAGTAGGACAGGTCTTGATGGGAGGGACCCTCCATGGTATACAGTCTCTCTGAAGAAACTTGTAAAGAAACAGAGACTACAGCACAATAGATGTAAAAGATAACATAGGGCTATAGACAGAGAGATGCTGAATGATACTTGCTTTGCTGTCAAGAAGACAATACTTGCTTTGCTGTCAAGAAGACAATGTGTGAATCCTTCAATGACCACCATAGCAGAATATTACAGAAAGATCACTCACAAAACCAAAACTCCGGTCATTCGTAAAGGCTGTCTTATGGCATCAAAGTTAGTGCCCAGACACTCATGGATGGCACAAAAAATAAAATTGAAAGGCGAAAGCAGAAGGGCTGAACTCCGTTTTCAAATGTTCCTTTGCCAAGGAAAATCTAGGGAAACTGTTCTAATCTAATCCTCGCACTACTCCAAATATAGATGTTAGTGGCATTGAGAAACAGATAAAATCACTAAATTTCAACAAGGCTCGACAGTCCTATGAAATCCTTGTCAGATTCTACACAGAGTGTACAGATTAGCTATCTCTCTTCTTAATCATAATATACCGGTTCCTTGAAGAAGAAACTATGGCTGGTATTTGGAAGAAAGCACAGGTCACACTCTTTTATTAGAAGTGTAGCGGAAGTGATCCACAAGACTGTCCATTATCGTTGACGGTCGTCTTTTGTAGAATCCTCCAATACATTCTGGGCTCAAACATAATGAGTGACTCGAACGAGCCACTGCCGTACAGGATAAGCCGTAAGTCAGTTATTAAAACTGCGTTTGGCGGAATAATAACTTATTATCGACACATAAATGTATATAGAATACAATGAACCTACGAAAGACGCTCGAAGTTCTTTTATGCTGTTCTAAGCTAACATTGCATCTTTTCAACACGGATTTACAAAATTTGCCTCAAGTCTTTTGTGGATGTAGCCTACAGATTTTCATATTCCGATTGGGTTCGTTTTCTTCTAAGGTCACCATCACGTATTATAACAAAGTAAAAGTCAATTTTTAGTATACCCTAGAATGCAAAATCCATAGGTGTTATATCTGAGACTCGTGGAGGCCATTTAATAATACCCCGTCTGTCAATACATTCATCAAAGTTTCATTTCAGCCTACTCTCCGCTGCAAAGTGAATATTCCATTTTGGAAACGGAACTGCTACGGTCGCAGTTTAAAGAGTCCTGCCTCGGGCATGGGTGTGTGTGATGTCCTTAGGTTGGTTAGGTTTAAGTAGTTCTAAGTCTAGGGGACTGATGACCTCAGTCTCATAGTGCTTAGAGCCATTTGAACCTTTTTTTTTTCATTCTGAAACATCCCCCAAGTTATGGCTAAGCCATGTCTCCGTCGTATCGTTTCTTCCACGAATACTGGTTCTACAGGGTTTCGCAGGAGAGCTTTGAAGTTTAGGAGGTGGGGGGACGGGGCACTGGTAGAATTAAAGCTGAGGAAGGGGCGTGAGTCGTGCTCGGGTAGCTCAGTTCGTAGAGCACTTGCCCGCGAAAGGCACAGGTCCCGAGTTCGAGTCTCGATCCCCCACACAGTTTTAATCTGTCTGGAAGTTTAACATCAGTGCACACTCCGTTGCACAGTGAAAATTTCGCTCTCGGGACATTCCTCAAAGTTTTCACTTAGAGAGTGCCTCACAATAACGCAATAATGCAGGGATTACCTCAACTTGTTGCCATATCGACTTCCCTTAAACGTAGGTAGATGTTCAAAAAGTGGATTATTGTTAAAAAGTGGATTATTGCTCAAAAAGTGGATTATTTTCCTGTTCTAACAACACAATTTACAGGACTGACATTAAAAAACAAGGTCGGATTAGCCCACCGCTAAAAGTCAGCTCACGCCAGAAGAGTTTAACTCTGTCTCCATCACCACATGGGGAGTCATTGAATCGCGGTAGACACAGCTGTCTTAAAAGTCGAGTTGTCGCCCCAAAGAACGTTTTTGTAAAACTTGGGATCGGCTTCTTGACGGCTGTCCGGATCATCTTTCTTGAAGTAAAGTAGGTCTGTATCGCCTAAATTTAAACTTTTTTAAAAATCGTAACAGGTTGGTTCTTGTTGTTTCATATTCCTTGGATGCTTTACTTTGAAATTTAGTTTGCAACAGCATAAAATAATTGGACGACAACATTGTCTCTTCTGCAGTAACAGATTTTGGCGTACCTGACGGAGGGAGCTCTGTTACCAGCCCAGTCTCTTCAGATCTTTTTTCATTTGCGAATACCTTGTTGAGATGGAGATCGAATGTTTGCAAAACGTTCCACAAACAATCACAAATATCTCCATAACTATTGTCTTGTTTCCACCACGTTTTGTGGAGGTTTGTCGTTAATTTCCTTCTTCCACGGCCGGTGAGAAGGAGGAGACTGAGGCAATAATTAAATCACTGAGGAGTAAGGACTCTCATGGATATGATGGAGTGTCTAGCAGAATATTACAGTACTGTGCTGCACATGTTAGCCCTGTACTTAGCCATATTTGTAATTTTTCCTTTAGGAATGGTCAGTTTCCTGAACGATTAAAGCACACAGTATTAAAGCCGCTTTATAAAAAGGGAGAAAGGGATAACGTAGACAATTTTAGACCTACTTCGATGTCATCAGCGTTTGCTAAAGTTATTGAAACGGCTGTGTATGTAAGGATAAGTGATCATTTTATATCACATAATTTGCTATCAAATTCGGCTTTAGAAGTCGTTTAACAACTGAAAATGCTATATTCTCTTTTCTCTGTGAGGTACTGGTTGGGTTAAAAGAAAATGTTTCGAACGCCAGGCACTTTTTTTTTTTTATTCAAGTAAGGCGTTTGATTGTGCTGACCACAAAATAATGCTCCAGAAGTTGGACCATTACGGAATACGGGGAATAACTCACAATTGGTTCACCTCTTGCTTTAACAACAGACAGAAAAAAGTCATTATTCTCAGTGTTGAGAATGGCTGTGATATGGGGTCTGAGTGGGGTACGGTCAAATGGGGCGGGGGGTGCCCAGGGATCAGTGTTGGGGCCACTCCTGTTCCTTATTTATATAAATGATATGCCCTCTAGTAGTACGGGTAGCTCTAAAATATTTCTGTTTGCTGATGACACTAGCTTGGTGGTAAAGGATGTTGTCTGCAACACTGGCTCGGGTTCAAACTGTGCAGTTCATGACAACAGTTCATGGCTTGTAGAAAAAAAAAACTAAAGCTAAATCACACTACACAATAAGACTCAGTTTTTACGGTTTTTAACACACAATTCAACAAAACCCGACCTCTTAATTTAACGGAACTGTCATATAAATAGTGAAACTGAACAGTTCAATTTTTAGGTGTTCAGACAGGTAGTAAACTGTCGTAGGAATCCTAGGTTCATGATCTTGTTCAAAGACTTAATGCTGCCATTTTTACTGTTGGAGCGGTGTCTGAAGTGACTGATTGTTCGACACAAAAATTAGTCTACTTTGCTTATTTTCATTCGCTTATGTCATATGCTATTATATTTTGTGGTAGCTCTTCCCATTCTAAAAGGGTATTTTTGGCTCAGAAACGGTCGGTTCAGGCAATAAGTGGTTTAAGTTCGCGAATCTCTTGTCGACCTCTGTTCACTAGTCTGAATATTTTGACCTTGGCCTCTCAATATATATATATATATATATATATATATATATATATATATATATATATATATATATATATATATTCTTTACTGTCGTTTCTTGTTAACAATATCAGCTTAATCCCAAGAATAATCTGGCAGCTTTAATTCAGTTAATACTCGGCAGAAATCCAACGTGCATTTGAATCGAACTTCCTTAACTCTTGTACAGAAAAGTGTGCAGTATACTGCTGCATTCGTTTTCAGTAAGCTACCACAAGAATTCAACAATCCTAAGCAGTAATCCAAGCGCTTTCAAATCGAAACTGAAGAGTTTCCGCCAGCCGGTGTGGCCGAGCCGTTCTAGGCGCTACAGACTGGAACCGCGCGACCGCTACGGTCGCAGGCTCGAATCCTGCCTCGGGCATAAGTGTGTGTGATGTCCTTAGGTTAGTTAGGTTTAAGTAGATCTAAGTTATAGGGGACTGATGACCTCAGACGTTAAGTCCCATAGTGCTCAGAGCCATTTGAACCATTTGAAGAGTTTCCTCATAGGTCACTCCTTATATTCTGTTGAGGAGTTATTTGAAAAGTTAAGGAGATTCTTATGATGTAGTGTTGATTGTATGTACTTAATCTAATAGCTTGACTTTTTTGGGTTCATAAACATTTTTTTTATCTGTTATTACTTTTATGTTGTAATTTCGTGTACTGAAATGTTCCATGACCTTGGAGATTAGTTCCCCAATTTGGTCCTGTGGAACTTGACATGTAAATAATAATAAAACATCTTCTTCCTCTTCAGCTTTCGCCTTCTAGAGCGGTTTGATAGTTTCTGTGATAGCACTAAATGTGACTAAGTCTGACTGGTCTCCTTCCAGATGCCCGAACCTCAGCAACCACACTTCCTCCCTAATAGAATTACGCACTTCAACGACTATTTAGTCAACATGTTGCTAGATACTAAGCAGACTTTGGGACAATCAACAACTTACATACACTCCCTTTTTGTCTTCCTTTCAGTAACAACAAACTGTGTAGTTAACTTGCTTGTCTTCTTTTCAGTTACTTCAGCCCTAGCAGTTAACTCGTTGATTAACCTCAAAATCATCTGAGAATGACTAATTTAACTCCTTGGTACTTTTGTTCAGTGCTTCAGGTCAAACAGTATGACGTTTAATGTTGTCGTTGAACACTTGAATTTTCATATCAACGTACATATGAATGCTCTGTTTTTCACTCTCATTCCGGTTGTGGGTGGATGATCCCACCGACAAGTCCATACTATAAAGTACTATAATGATGTAAATACCTTGTTGTTTCACTATATGTATACACGTGCCCAATCACCTTTTAAAAACCTCCTGAAAGTTCGGCTGGTACTGAACATCATTTAAATACCCTTCTTCATCGATAAACAAATATCTGTAGTCTGAATGATTCCAGTAAACTCTAATTATGTTTTAAATTCATGAAATGTCGTGTCGGTTCCTACATGTGCCTCGTGAATGTGTTTTAAATTCATATTATCTTGTTTGAATGCAAGAACGAGATTCGCGTTATCTCTTATCGGTTGCTTTGTGATCCTGGCTTATATCTGATTAAAGTAGAAGACATCAGCACCTCTATTGTGTATTTGATCTCGGTGTCTCCACTAACATGTCATCGAGTGTGAATACTGTATTGGGTTTTACTCGTGACCGGATGTCGTCACTTTGGGTGAAAGTCTTATGTGTGATAGCATCAACGCCTGGAAGTATTTCCTCAGTTGGTTGGAATAGCGTTTTTGAAAATACGTATCCATTCTCTAAGTGAACACTACCTGGGTGCTTTAGCACGAACATGAGAATATCCGTCTTCCCTCATCAGACAGGCCAATGATAGTTGACTTGAAAGTGACCGGCAGCAATGACTCATTTTTGCTGTACTGTTTTTCCAAATTATTCTCAAGCCGATCAGTTACAACGAAGTCCTTTTGAAGAGGATGTTTTGTCCATCTGTTCATGTTGGTTGGTTGGTTTGTTTGGGGGAGGAAACCAGACAGCGTGGTCATCGGTCTCATCGGATTAAGGAAGGAAGGGGAAGGAAGTCGGCCGTGCCCTTTGAAAGGAGCCATCGCGGCATTTGCCTGGAGCGATTTAGAGAAATCACGGAAAACCTAAATCAGGATGGCCGGACGCGGGATTGAACCGTCGTCCTCCCGAATGCGAGTCCAGTGTCTAACCAGTGCGCCACACCGCTCGATGTTCATGTTGAATACTATATGACTACACTAGCTTAAAGATGTTTCTACAGGGAAAAAGAACCCAGATGTCATACACACAATTCATATATTTCTACAATATATATAGGGTGAGTATATACAGGGTGAGCCACAAAAGACGTGACACCCTTTTTATTTCGTGAACAGTTACAATTATCGAAACGAGGTTTTCGGCAAATGGTAGCATGCTAAAGGCCGTGTACTTCGGTATGTAATAAAGAAGGCCTTAACCCTTGTATCGATAGAGTTAACGAAGCAAGTATGATTTTTCAAAATGGTATGACCTACTTTTATAACGGCATCTGAAACTGCTTGAAAAGACGAATACAGTGATATAGCACTTGTTAATGTGAATTTGAAACTCTCAGCAAACGAATCCGAGAAATATTCAAAAATTGAAAGGCAAGTCGGCATGAATAGGCTATTGCGCTTAAACACGCTCATGCCAGGATACGTCGTTCTATCAAGTCTTTCGACAGTTTACTTGTCTTCAGTGTAGAACTAGCATGCACTACGTCGTCTTTTTGCTTCAACATTCCTTGCATGCAGACATGTACACCAGTGAGAAGTTCGACGCGCTGCTTGTACTCTGTATACGTCAAATGGTGGCACGAGACGAATTGGCTAGGAATGTGGCATCAGCCAAAGGAGTGTCAATCGCATTGTGTATCGATATAAATTCCACCCATGTGATCTGTCGCTACATCAAGTACCCGGATGTGATTTCTAAAGTCGTATAGAATTTTTTTGGTTTGCTCTGCTACGTTCTGGTAGACGACACTGCGCTTTCTCAGCTTGTGCTCGTTACCGACGAACCAACGTTTACGAACCACGGTAATGTAAATTTTCGTAACATGCAGTACTGGGCAACTGAAAGTCCACGCTTACTTCGTCAGGAACAACACTGGCCCTGAAGTGTAATCCTATGGTGCGGAAACATAGGAAATTCAATTGTGAGCCCTTACTTCATTCCAAGCACGTTAACTGGAAATACGAATGCACATTTTCTAACGACAATTCCATCTGTTCTCCTAGAAGAGGTACCACTAGATAAGCGAAAGTATATGTGATTCCAACACGACGTCTGCCCAGCTCACTCTTCCAGTGTTGCAACGAAAACGCTGAATGGGAAGTTTCCTGAGCGCTGGATAAGACGGAATACTGTAATACAATTGCTGGAGCACTGAAGGGTGTCCCATCTACGTCAAACAACATGCGCAGTCGAGTCGCCACAGCCTGCAACGGCATATCATCAAGTGTACTTTCAACTGTTCAGCTATCCCTCGAAAGACCACTGCAAATGTACCTTGCAGTTAATGGTAAACAATTTGAGCACATACTTAAGCATAGTTTACAACTGCGTTTCGTTAAGTATTTATTTTGTGGGAGACATGCCGTCAGTTATTCTGAATGAAATGGCTCAAATGACTCTGAGCACTATGGGACTCAACATCTGAGGTCATCAGTCCCCTAGAACTTAGAACTACTTAAACCTAACTAACCTAAGGACATCACACACATCCATGCCCGAGACAGGATTCGAACCTGCGACCGTAGCAGTCACGCGGTTCCGGGGTGAAGTGCCTAGAACCGCACGGCCACCGAGGCCGGCTATTCTGAATGAACTGCTTAGTTTATTTAAAGTGTATTTCGTCTCATTAAAATTTCAAGTAGTATTTATAGACGCATTTGTCCGACAGCAAAAAAAAAAAAAAAAAGGTTCAAATGGCTCTGAGCAATATGGGACTCAACTGCTGTGGTCATCAGTCCTCTAGAACTTAGAACTACTTAAACCAAACTAACCTAAGGACATTACACACATCCATGCCCGAGGCAGGATTCGAATCTGCGACCGTAGCAGTCGCATGGTTCCCGACTGCGCGCCTAGAACCACGAGACCACCGCGGCCGGCGTCCGACAGCAGATGGCTTGAGAAGCATTCAGGAGTTTCCAGGCAAAGAGAGGTCAGGCATTTTTTCCCAAATCTAGTAGTTCATCTGCTCTACATGGATACTCTGCAAATCACATTTAAGTGCCTGGCAGAGGGTTAATCGAACCACCTTCACAATTCTCTATTATTCCAATCTCGTACAGCGCGCGGAAAGAACGAACACCTATATCTTTTTGTGCGAGCTCAGATTTCCCTTATTTTATCGTGGTGGTCGTTCCTCCTTATGTAGGTCGGGGTCAACAAAATATTTTCGCATTCGGAGGAGAAAGTTGGTGACTGGAATTTTGAGAAAAGATTCCGTCGCAACGATAAACAACTTTCCTGTAATGATTTCCAGCCCAAATCCTGTATCATTTCTGAGACACTCTCTCCCATATTTCACTATAATACAAAACGTGCTGCCCTTCTTTGAACTTTTTCGATGTACTCCGCCAGTCCTATCTGGTAAGGATCCCATATCGTGCAGCAGTATTCTAAAAGAGGACGGACAAGCGTAGTGGAGGCAGACTCCTTAGTAGGTCTATTACATTTTCTAGGTGTCCTACCAATAAAACGCAGTCTTTGGTTAGCCTTCCCACAACATTTTCTGTGTGTTCCTTCCAATTTAAGTTGTTCGTAATTGTAATATCTAGGTATTTAGTTGAATTTACGGAGTTTAGATTAGACTGATTTATCGTGTAACCGAAGTTTAACGAGTTCCTTTTAGCACTCATGTGGATGACCTTTTCACAAATACCTGGTAACGTATACATATATTCATATAGTTTTCCTAAGCCCCATCTGGTGCGCCAGAAGCATATATGTACCGTAGTTCCATATAGAATGAGGATTTATCTTTTAACGTAGGCCTGCGTTCCTGCATATAACGACCGAGTCCCACATGAGACATCGCAACAGTTGACTCTGGTCACACTGCTTTTCTGTTTTAGAACATTCCTCGAATTCTTTTGCGGAGATTTTCAGCTTCGACATTAACAAGAGTTACATCATTGTACTCGTCTTTACAAACGCTTTCGGATGCCATTAAAAAAGTGTATCATTCTTTTTAAAAAACATAATACTTGCTTCAATAACTCAATCGATGCAAGAGTAAAAACTGTTTACCATATACCAAAGTGCATGCCCCTTAGCTTCTATCATTTGCCGAAAAACTCGTTTCGATTTCTGGAAATGTTCACGAAATAAAAAGGGAGTTACGTTTTACGCTCTATTTTTTTTTCTCATTGCAATGCAATACTGTGGTTCTTATACAGATAACTCGGTAATTCTGATGGGCCCCAATGACAAAACAGCAACTTCACAAATAAAATAATTTGGATAAGAATATGGTCTAATTTCGGAATGAAGGGGAGGACAGAACATTGAAATAGGACATGTTCACTCCCAAATCATAACAGGACTAAGGCCATTTTAGAAAGCACCAAAAAACTACGTAGCACTTGCTTTTCATGATGGTATAGCTGTCATAACAGGTATTGTGTTATTACTGTACACCTATAAATTTTGTTGCGCAATCCGAATAGAAAGTATGTTTTAAACGGCCTTAAGGAATAGGAGTTTATAATGTCCTTTGGCTGAAAATTACTATAAAATTAAATTAAATTAACAAGTTTGCTTGTGCACCTCTGCTGTCAAATAAAATAAAACAAAATAAAAAACACACACCTTGCTTCAGACGAATTTGCTGGACGCGGTGGTCTCGCGGTTCTAGGCGCGCAGTCCGGAACCGTGCGACTGCTACGGACGCAGGTTCGAATCCTGCCTCGGCCATGGATTGTGTGAAGTCCTTAGGTTAGTTAGGTTTAAGTAGTTCTAAGTTCTAGGGGACTAATGACCACAACAGTTGAGTCCCATAGTGCTCAGAGCCATTTGAACAATTTTCAGACGAATTTAGCTCATGCAATTCAGTTCATAATCTGCTTCGAATTTTGTTTTCTTCTAACTGTCTACGATAATATTCTATTTTTTTATCTTCTGCGGCAGGCCTGTAGGATAGAGCTGAAGATTAATACATTCTGACAAGATAATCATGGGTGAAAATGGAAGCGAACACTCCGAGAGACAGAATCTGTTAAGATTAGAATTTCGTTCCGTTCGGATTCCAGAGAATACTGTTTAACTTTGGTAAAAGACTACGTCCATGTTGTGTATCACAGAGATTTTTAATTTAATATGATAAAAAATACGTCCATATTGGGATTCAGAGAGTGCTTTACTTTAATGTGATACAAAAATACGGGAAGCCAGCTGTGGAAAGTACTAAGCTTGGAATTTCCTGTCAAGCTGAAACGTATATTTTGTGGTAAACATAAACTATGATGATATCTATGGGGCCTCTACGACACGTTAAAGCAGATTATCACACACACTCACGTAGAAGATAACGAGATAATACTTTACGTAATACCAGATGTTCCCGGTAAAACTCCATTATCAGTTATGACGAACACGTGCCATCTTCGCAGACTTGCAGTCTCCTGTTGACTAAGTTAGAGAAATGCAGTACATGACACAGTCATTGACAAAACATAAAAATAAAGACATAACACCACCCACCTTTACAAGAGAATTCTTGATATGAAACTATTAGTTTCTTTTATTGATCAATCGATCTGTTGTACATCTACATCTACATAACTACTCTGCGGTTCACACTTAAAAATGTCTGGCAGAGGGTTCTTCGAACCGCCTTCAGAATATTTCTCTCTGTAACAGCCAATATTTTTACATTCAGAGGAGAAAGTTATTGACTGAAATTTCTAGGAAAGATCTCGCCGCAACGAAAACCGCCTTTGTTTTAATGACTGGCATCCCAGGTCGCTTATCACCTCCGTGACACTCCGTATCCTGTTTCATGATACTACAAAAAGAGCTGCTTTTCTTTGAACTTTTCCTATGTCGTCCGTCCATCCTAACTGGCAATGACATCGCACAGCAAAGAAATACTCCAGCAGAGGACGGACAAGCGTCATGTAGGCAGTCTCTTTAGTAGACCTGTGGCATCTTCCAAGCGTTATGCCAATAAAACGAAGTCTTTAGTTTGCCTTCCCCACAACATTACCTATGAGGTCGTTCCAACTTAAGCTGTTCGTAAACGCAATTCCTAGCTTTTAAATTTGTGAGGCTTCTATGTAACCGAAATTTAACGAATTTCTATTTGTACTAATGTTGATGACCTCACACTTTTGCTTACTGAGAGACAATTGGTACTTTTTGCACCACACAGATATCATGTCTAAGTCATTTTGCTATTGGTTTTGAACGTCTGAAGACTTCACTAGACGGTTAATGGCAGCATCATTTGCAAATAGTCGAAGAGGGCTGTTCAAATTGTCTACTAAATCGTTTATGTAGATCATAAACAGCAGAAGGCTTAAAATACCCCCTTGGGGAATGCCAGATATCACTTCTGTTTCAGTTACTTCAGTACAACTGTGTCTCCTTATATGACATACACTGTTTAACGATTGGTATTTAATATGCAAATTGTGCCAAAAGACGCGCTTATGATGAATATTACAATGCCGTTACTCTGAAACGGTATACTTTCGTAGCACACAAGTTATAACACTAAAAACAACAATTACAGGAAGCCTTTACCTACCGATACATAGTTTCCTGTCATGTCATTATAAAAAAACGTAGCTAAAACGACGGGTTTTCGAGAGATCTGAAATTTGCTGACTCTCTGAAACAGCTTATATTGATACCACGTGCTCTATGAGAAAGAAAACTCACCAAATGCGATATTTAACACCATACAATAGACTGATGACCATAGCTGTTAAGTCCCATAGTGCTCAGAGCCATTTAAACCACTTAACCATACAATATTGCGGCTGCTATGTTCTGCTTCCTCTCCACGAGGCAAAAATCTGACGTGCCGGATTCTTTATTTCACGCTGCGCGGTGTAGTGGAACGTGGAATTCCTCGCTGTGACGTCACCAGCTACTCGTCCATTTGCGCTTTCACATTCTTTGAGAGTACGGCTTAAGGGGCTCCTTTACACGCCTGGCATTGGAGCTCCCAACTAACAGTAAATCCACCTTCTGTGAATGGATCTTGCGAGCCAAGAGGCTTCCTCTGGAACAGGGTGAGCGACTACATCTGGTTCAGGATTTTTGTCAGCCACAGGCAGTGCCCAATACCTGTTCATCAGACGAACTGCAGAGGCCCTTCGACCCCCCCCCCCCCCCCCCACCTCCCAACCTGGAAAGTCTTTTGCTGCCTACTACACCTCGAAACAACCTCCTACTCGAGGATGGGTGAGGGATCGTCCTCAATACGAGCAGCACCTGCTCGTCACAGTAATGGACTGATCAAGAGACACAAGGGATGTGCTGGACATACCCTGAATACCCATGCCCAGTCTCCTCCCCCCCCCCCCCCCCCGACACCAGCGATGCCCATTGACAATAGCCTCAAGCAATGTGACTGAAACCAGCACCACCTGGAGCTGCAAGCAAAGGGTCACCAACTCAGCTTGCATCTGAACACAACAGTAACAGTCCCTATCCATACTGAAGTCGGAGGAACTACAGAATAAACTGTGATTTAAAACTCTGAACTCACAATTGAAAAACTGTGCTCAGAAGTGCTGCTGTCTAGACGGGAGCTGCTGTCAAATTAACGAGCTCTGCAACGGAAAGTGACTGCTCATGCAAAAACAAACATCTGTCGCAAAACAAACAGCAGGAACATAAATTGCACAGCAATTAAAACGCGAAACTGTGGCTACTAGAAACATAAATACGCAAGAAATTTAAGATTTTTGACTGAAGTACTCACAGTGAATAAAACTATAAGCTGTTGCGTGCTACTGGTAGCTCGTTGCAACTCTCGAATGAAACGCTGGGTTCTGAACTTCTGTGGCCTGTATGGGATCTGCTGCCCAATTGCCTTATGAGGAAGAAAGCTTTAGTTGCCATTCTTGGCGAAAGTACGATTTGTTTAAAGATTTCTTATCTTTTTTCTGACAAAATCGTAATGTGTAAATATCTAGACTATAGCGGAATCTATTGCTTTATATTTTACCTGTGTCGACAACCGATAGAAGTACAATACATTACACTTAAAGCAGTATTAAACTTAGAATATCAGAAGGAAGGTATAGTTTAAGTGCACAAGGTGGTACAGCTTTCCACGCTGTCATAGTTAGTCACGAAGATTGAAAAACAAGAAATTCCGTTCCCTTCTCTCAGCGGTCGAACTCCGAGTTCATTACATACTGTGGTAGACCTAGTCGTTGGATTTTCCAAGATTACTTTGGTTGTCTAAGGTACGGAATGTGGTTTTTGTAGTTATCCCATAGTGTCTCTGAGTACATTCGAAACCTCTTTATAGCGCTTTCCCACTCATTCTACTGAATACACTTTAATCTATACTCTGCGAATCACTGTGAAATAAAAGACATAGGTTAGTTTTTATGGTACCACATTAAAAGATTTCTTCCCCTTCCATTCTTGGGCCGAGCATTAGAAGAGTGGCATGTTGTACGCCTCTACATGAGATGTTACTAGCCTAATGTTAACTCCATGATCTGTATGGGATAGATACACGAGACTAAAAAAATATTTGCAGTTTCTGCTATGAATAATACATGAAAAAAATATGTGTGAAATCTTATGGGACTCAACTGCTAAGGTCATCAGTCGCTAAGTTTACGGCCGAGCGGTTCTAGGCGCTTCAGTCTGGAACCGCGCGATCGCTACAGTCGCAGGTTCGAATACTGCCTCGGGCATGGATGTGTGTGAAGTCCTTAAGTTAGTTAGGTTTAAGTAGTTCTGTGTTCTAGGGTACTAATGACCTCAGATGTTAAGTCCCAAGTGCTCAGATCCATTTGAACCTACGCTTACACACTATTTAACCTAAATTATCCTAAGGACAAATACACACACCCATGCCCGAGGAAGGACTCGAACCTCCCCCGGGACCAGCCGCACAGTCCATGACTGCATCGCCTCAGACCTCTTGGCTAATCCCGCGCGGCGAATATTACTTCTTAAAGTTTTTTAAGCAGGTTCTGGCGAGGTACACGGCTTCTTCGACCGTCTGCCAATTAAGATTATCAACATCTGTTGTAGTCCTTCACCAGTCAAACAAGTATGTGACCATTCGGATCCCTGACACGCAGAATCAGTGATGCGTTTCGTTCCAAAGACGCACAAATAAGCTGTTAAACAGGTGGTCATAATATTTTGGCTCATCAATGAATATCCAGTTATAAACTTTATTTTTTCAAATTAGATGAACATATTCATCAAATCTTCCCATTTCACGTATGGAAGTGCAAGAAAAATGTCCACGAATTTCTCAATGACTGTCTGACAAGTCTCCATTTGGTTTTCACCAACAACACGACGAATTTCCTCCTGTAAATCACAAATGTTCCAGGGGTTATTGGCATACACCGATTTTTTAAGATAACTCCAGAGAGAAAGAGTCGCAAGGGGATGAGGCGCATGAGCTTAATGGCTATTGTTGGTCACCATTAAGTGAGATGAGCGATTCGGAAACCACTCACGGAACAGAATTGTTTCACTAGAAGTCTGACAGGTGGCTCCTACCTGCTGAAACCACAGTGTCGAGCGCCCATTCCACTGAAATGAGGCCATAAAAAAATCTCTTACCATACCACGGCATCGGTTTTCACTAACTGGAGCAACTTGGAACGAAGCTTAGAATTTAACGTCCCGTCGAAAGCACGTTCATTAGACGCGGAGCACAACCTCATATTAGAAAAGGATGGGGAAGGAAATCGGCGGCGCCGTTTTCGAATAAACCATCCAGGCATTTTCCTGGAACGGTTTGGGAAAACCAATGATAAACCTAAATCTGGGTGACCGGACCGGGATTTGAACCGTTGTCCACTCGGATGCGAGTCCAGTGCGCCACCTCGCTCGACTGTCACAGCTTGTCTTGCCTCGGTTTTCTTTCTTTTCTGTTTATTTTTTTAAATACAAACGAACTTTTCCTTCTCCATAATGACGCAAGGCAGGCCTCGCACAATTCTGCGTCCCCGAGGGAGGAGAGCTCGCAAAACTTCACTGGACTATCGTTGCTCATCTACCCTACAGCCCGGATCTCGCACCTTCCGACCTCCATCTTTTTGGCGCAATGAAGGATGCTCTCCGCAAGAAACATTACACGGATGATGGGGAAGCAAGACGTTGGCTCCGATATCGATCAGTAGAGTGGTACGAACGGAGATCACGCAGAAAACTGGCCAGGAGTGAGTGGAACTCGGGCGCTGAGGGTTCCGTACAAATTTAATTATGTATAAAGACACGTAATCCATTTCAGGAATCGAGATCTGGCGATTTTTGCTGTTATCGGCATTCATACTGGCAAGATATCGGTCGCAGGGATTCAAAGACTGTCGAGAATGTTTTAATTTCAAGTTTACAGTCAGATAACAAATGACATAAGATATATGTTTTCTTGCAATATAATTACGGATTATCAATTTCCTGATTTTTTTTTCTTTTGTCTGTACTGGGAAGGCTTTCTTTTCGCCAAACTTCATGATTGTACGTCAAGGGGAAGTACGCTATAGATTTTAATGAGTGACTTTCTCGCGAAAAATTGGCATTTTACGGCACCTGCCTTCATTTTACTTGCTTTAGCCCTTGACATGTGTCCCGTCGTTCGAAGTTGGTTCATATGTTGCGTCAGGCTGGCAATTACATTCACGGTTTTTCCGGTTAGGACCCGTTTGCCTGGGGTGATACTGTTTGACTCAGAGAACTTCTCATGCCTCACCCTCGTGGCATCTCGCTTGCTACTTGATAAAATTGCTGAACTTTTTACAGGACTGGTGCAATTTTCTCGTATGCAGTCCAGGTATGACCTGATGTCCACATTTGTGTCGGTCTGTTCAATGTTGATTAATTTTATATAGAATCCCTCTTAGTTCACCTTGGTTTCTTTTTTATTTTTTATTTTATTTTTTTAAGCGCCTGAAGATGGGATTTACGTACTGAAATCTGGATCATGTCATGTGTACGATGTTATCCAAGTAATGGATTTGTCAAGTACAACTGGAGCGGATTTATTTATCATGAAAAATTTTAACAATTGCTGAAGATGTCCCCCAAAGACTACATTTAATGAGTGAGTTTGCGAGTCTCAAAATATGTGACATAAATGGCCATAACTTTCGACTGCATTGACTTAAAGGCTTTATATTTTTACATCGCCAAGAAACCGCAGACCTTAATGTGTGACACAGATTTGAGCCTGGTATGACCATCCGTTCCTGAGAAAAATGATTTGATTAGTCATCCAAGGAAGTGATCCTATAAAGGTTCCGTTTTTGCCGATTGAAATACTGAACAGTAAACACCCATCCCCCTGCAAACCATTACTCGCTGTGGATGCATGTCTCTCTTTTGAATTATACAAAATTCTCTATCAGTCTGTTTATCCAAAAATCTGTTGAATTGGAAGTGCTCCTCGTCACTAAAGATCATGTCTCGCAAAACCATCGCCTTCTCAGAAACCACAGTTGCTGCAAAACTTTTTTTCCGATCTGATAAAATATTTTCCCTATTAGCACATGCTGCGCAATAATAAATCGCCCCATGGTCAGACACACAATGACGATATGTGAGAAATTCAGACTGAAGCAACAACTGGAATGTTTACGGAAACTGAAATGATACACAACCGAGTAAGTAAAATAGGACACTAAAGCGATTCAAAGCCGGAAAGCTTTTTGAAGAACCCTTTATCTGTTTGATGTTAGTGGACCTAAATGGTTCAAATGGCTCTGAGCACTATGGGACTTAACTTCTGAGGTCACCAGTCCCCTAGAACTTAGAATTATTTAAACCTAACTAACCTAAGGACATCACACACACCCATGCCCGAGGCAGGATTCGAACCTGCGACCGTAGCGGTCGCGCGGTTTCAGACTGAAGCGTCTAGAACCGCTCGGCCACAGCGGCCGGCTAAGAAGGTATCAAATTTTTGCTGGATAAAAGTATTAAAATTGATGACAGAAAGTGTTCTGATCAATTTTCAAATTTAAAAGAATTCATAGTCACGTATGATTGTAAATCTGAACCAACTCTGAAGAAATGGTACAAGGACATTGAGTGTTGTAGTTATGAAGAACAATTTAGTGAGCTGTTTAAATTTGTGCAGTTCTTCTTTGCAGTGACAGTCCATAAATCTTGTGTTGAGAGGTTGTTCTCCTTACAGTGGACAGTGGAGAGTAATAGACTAACTCTTGAATCTGTAAAAGGGGTTCAAATGGTAAATTTAATCTGTGTCAAATTTTATTTGTGTCAACAAAAGGAACTTTTAAACAAGATTCAGTATAGTGAAAAACAGACATGGACTCTAAAGTAATGTTGGTATATGTGATATTTTGTATTTTGTTTATTTCATGTGTAACACAGCCATTTGACAACATGTATCTGGGCTACCCTGTGGATAAGAGGTATGGCAATGGTACTTTTTAATTTAAAAAAATTCCAGCACCGCTATATATTTATATGGCTGGCTCTGAGCACTATGGGACTTAACATCTTAGGTCATCAGTCCCCCAGAACTTAGAACTACTTAAACCTAACTAACCTAAGGACATCACACTCGTCCATGCCCGAGGTAGGATTCGAACCTGCGACCGTAGCAGTCCCGCGTTTCCGGACTGCAGCGCTAGAACCGCACGACCGCTATATTTATATGGCGTAAGCAATGTGTACCTCATTCTGTTGTCTCATCGACATCCGGACTAGAACCGACCTAATAGCGTATTGACCAACTCTACTGAGGGTGTCTGCATTTTGGGGTTTCAGAGCGTGTTAACCCTACCTGCAGCCAAATGATAACTTACTACCCTTCTGCTTTTTGTAAAGGGCACAATTTTTTTTATTATCAGCATTAAGAACCAGTTTCCGTTTCTTGCTGTACATTGATTTTTTGTCTAGATATGACGATATAATTGTATTTTATGCCAGTAAGAATTTCCTCGTAGAGAACTGCATCATTTGTGCAATGCTTAAGATGAAAATAACAATATCCACTATGTCCTTCATGTGTGACGTGCGTGGCTTCGAACCTATTACACTCCCCTGAGAGGCCCAGACTTTACATCAGCATCTACACATGACCCATCATCCAGAACAAGGCATTGGGTCATACGTGTGAGGAAATTTTCGATCCAGTCGCAAATCCGTTAGATATCTAAGAGGGACATATTTTCTTTTCAGAGCCTCATGTGGCACTGAAGCCAGAACTTTTGGAAAGTCGCGAAACACAGAGTTAATTAATTACGTTCACTTGAGACTGGCCTTCTAGATGGCCACGTCTTAGTGTCGAGATCTTGGCTTTTAGCGACGAGCAAGAATGGAGTGCACTTGGCCTAACGCTGGGACATGATGGAGCGAGCTGTAGGAGGACACAGTGCACGTAGAATGTTGTGGGCTGAATTCGCCAAGACCACTTTAAATAAAAGAGTCTCTGATGGCGTCAATTACTCTGCTGGTAACGTTGTTTTTTTTTTTTTAAATAATGATGCAAGAAGTCCTGCCATAAAGCAGCATTCTCCAGAGAAGTGCTGCTAATCAGAGAAAAGGATGCTCGATGAGAATTCCAGATCTGAATCAGAAACCGATAATTCTGTATGTCAAGTCTGACTAGCTGAAAGGCTCCAGCGTTTAAATAATTTCGAGATTTGTTTGTAGTTTGAAAAATCTGGGAGGTAGGTGACAGCTCTTCTGGGTCTAGGAGTCAAGTCGTGGCCTTCAGCTACAGCTTAATACTTCTTTCTGGTGTAAAAATTTAGTAATCCACGAGGATGATATTGTAATACGGAAAACTGACATGAATTTTTAAGTGCTCTCCCGGGTACCGGCGTGGTATTCAAATAAGTATGTTTTGTTTTGTGTGCGTTACTGGCCTTCTATCAGATCAGTGGTTGCCAAGCGGGTTTTATTGCCTGTTGAGTGGTAAAGTGAAATTTTCTGAGGGGTGAAAACAAAATGATACGATTGTGTTTTGGTCACAAAACTAAATTATCTTTAAAATATAAGTACTATTGTCCTGTTTCATAAGACTGTGAAATAAGTTACCAAAAATTACATGTTTTGCACATACTGGGATTAATTCGTGATATAATGTGATGTAGGTAACAATTAAAAAAGCGTATGAGTAACATCTTCCTCATATTGTTCACGCACTGAACACATACTTTGTGCTGTGCAAATGTGGCAATAAAACTGAGGCATCAACTGATATCGTGATATCCGTATTCAGTGAATAACGTAGAATAACATTTATAGAGCTGCTGATCGTCAAATCATATACAGGGTGGTCCATTGATAGCGATCGGGCCAAATATCTCACGAAATAGGCATCAAACGAAAAAACTACAAAGAACGAATCTCATCCAGCTTGAAGGGGAAAACCAGAGGGCGCTATGGTTGGCCTGCTAGATGGCGCTGCCATAGGTCAAGCGGATATTAACTGCGTTTTTTTTAAAAATAGGAACCCCCATTTTTTTTAAATTACATATTCGTGTAGTACGTGAAGAAATATGACTGTTTTAGTTGGACCACTTTTTTCTCCAACAATAGCGCCATCTGGTTTCCCCCTTCAAGCTAGACAAGTTTCGTTCTTTGTAGTTTTTACCTTTGACGCATATTTCGTGAGATATTTGGCCCGGTCACGATCAATGGACCACCCTGTATAAGAATCAAAACCTGACATGGGTGATACGACGAAAACGTAGTAATGTCTTTCTCCCAGAACGGGTATTAAGTAATGTTCTGAGCTTAAATGGCGACGTACATAAGACTAAGATATAAGGAAATGAACAGTAACAACTGGTTGTTTTATACGTCTAGTAAATTTACATGGAAGAACGGAACTGTTCGTTGCGCCTTCATGGTTGGGACGCTTGATTATTCCAAGGATAGCATAAACAATTTAAACAATGTACAGAGTGCAGTTCATTGTTGACAGTCGTCTGAATTGGTCAGTGTGTCAACGGCAGCTAAAAATCGAGGTAACCGAGTTCCGTGCTGTTATTGAACATTTTCATTTGAAGGACAGGACTGCCGCACAAATCAAAATAGAATTGGATGAATTTCACGCAGACTCTGCAGCATCATTGAAGACCGCTTACTTTTCGATTAATGAATTTAAACGTGGCCGTACAAGCACCGAAGGCTTCCAATTCAGGCCACCACAAAGGAAACCATTGACAATATCCATGACTGCTGACTAAAAAATTCGTGAGACTGCTGAGACTGTAGGCATCTCAACAGATCCAGTGCATAGTATCCTGCACTGAAAATTCGCTATGAAGAAGCTGCGTGAAAGTTGACTGCTGCGATTGCTCACAGTAGGCCAAAAGCGCATGTGGCACAATACTTCAGCTTTATGTCTGGCGATGTTTAATCGCAATCCGCAAGACTTCTTGCACCAATTTGAGGTTGTTGATGAAGCATGTATCCACAACTGCACACCAGAGTCAAAACGGCAGACATAACAATGGACAAAGGCTAGTGAAAGTGCGCCGAAGAAGGCATGTACCATTATGTCAGCTGGTAGTTGATAGCCATTGTTTTCTGGGATTCCCAAGCAATAATCATCATAAATTACTTGAAAAAAGACAGAACAATAACCGGATCCCATTATATTTCATTGCTGGATCGTTTTAAACGAGCGTTGACTAAAAAGACCAAGGTTGGCATGCAAAAAAGTGTTATTTCACCACCAAACGTCTTTGCCATCCCACACATCGGTGATGACAATGGCGAAAATGTATGAACTGGGCTTTGTTCGTTATCCAACGTAATCACCAGCTTTAGCCCTAAGCGACTTCTTCCTGTTTCATAACTTGAAACTTTGGCTTGCTGAGAAGAAATTTTCGTCAAATGAATAAGTGATAGTCGCAGTAGTCGCAGTCAACTTGTATTCTTCAGAGTTTGAGAGAAACTATTTTTCCGAAGGGACGGAAAAGCTAAAGGATCGGTGGACCAAGTGTATACCCCTGAAAGGAGACTTTATTAAGAAATAAAGTGAGTTGTTTATGAAACGAACATTTTTTCTTGCTTTTACTGGAGTTGTCAAACCATCCTTGTACTTCGTACTCGCACTACGCATCTGTGACAGTAAAAACTGAGACACCAGCCGATGTCATGAAATTTGCATTCTGCGAATAATTTGTAAGAATGTTTCATGGAGCTGCTGATCGTCAAATCTCATGAAAGTATCGTAAGCCGACACGAAGCGTACGACGATAAAAATGGTCTCAATTTCTTGTGGCAGTGACATTTTCCCTGAGTGGTTGTCAAGAAATGTTGCGAGCTTAATGGGAGATGTAGACAACATACGAGTGCGATACAAGGAAGTGGACAGTGACGTACAGAGGTTTGGATCAAGCCGGAGAGCATACACGGATAGGCAAAATAGTTAAGCCGACCGCTCGCGATAAACGGGAAATCCGGGTTCGAGTCGCGATACAGCACAAATTTTTGTATGTCATAATTTGATAACACATCTACACTCACCGCAGCTGATGTCACTAAATCATCATTCAGCGACTGATTTGGAATAATATTCCACAGCCTTCGACATTATCTCTTACTGACAGTCTAGGAGCCGCTCTAAGCATTTACCACGCTTATTCTTCCTTTCAAGTCATCTGACGTACTCGGAATGAGAAAAAAGTGTACGCGACGTAAGTACAGCATTCTTGGGATATAGAGAAAACTACCGACTGCTCTGCGCTGCTATGCACGGCAAGGTGCATAGCTCGTTAGTGGTATTATCGGTTCTTGTGCAACATCTACCTTTAGCGAAAAGGTGTCTGTCCTTCAAGCATCTTTAAACTCCACGGCGTGACCGAGAAGGCAGCTGTGGAAACGATAGACATGGAGAAGTAGCTGTATCAAATCCTGGCAATCATGGGCGTCCACAAAATTTACTCTTGTGACAGGGGGGGGGGGGGGGGGGGGGAGGGGAGGGAGGGGGGATGGATGACTCAAAATTCGCCATTTTTATATAAATTTTACATGTGACACAGAAAATTTATTTTATTCCAGGGAACTGATGGTTATACACTCGCTTCTAGAAGTGTATGGGGACTCTGTACTAAATAAAAACCCTGCACTCCAGATTCTAGTGGGAGGGCCAAATTGGCTCCCATTGCGGACGCTTGTGCTGGTGATAGAAGGAATCTGTCAGTTGAAGGATTGCGGGAATAAAGTGAGGAGTGGCAGGAGTATACAGTTTCCTGCGCACCAGTGTTTCGGTTTGAATTGCAATCTGGCGTGTCATATAGAGTTAGGGCCTAAGGAATTCCTGAAAGGTACGGTTATAAGACCGTCACTGTTCGCTATATATCACCAGCAGCAGCAGCATCATAATTCTCATCGTTTTCAGAGATTAGGTGTGAAGTTTGTTCCATCTTCGAGGGTCAGCTTTGCTCATACTATCTCTTTTTGGGGACTCCAATACTTCTTTTAACATGTGGCAACCTGAGTTCTCCCATTCCCTTCCTCCCCCACACAGGGCTCGTAGATAGGGCCGGTTGAAGCCCGAGGCGACACAAGCCACTACTTGGGGCACCAAGCTAACAGGACCACCAGAGGAGCCACAATTGTTAAGATTTCTACAGGATCTATCACAATTACAAGCGGCCACTTGGTTCCCCAAGCTACGAGGGACTCCAATGCCGCCCCAGTGCACAATTTGTGTGGAGTGCATACCTACACTAACTCGGATGAAAGTGCTCGTGGCGAAAGGGGCCATTGTGTGGGAAAACATTTGTTAACTGGCCCTATTCCTGGATCTACCACTCCCCCCCCCCCCCCTCCCACCAGTCAAGCAGATGAGTGGTGATCGATCCTGAAAGTCAGTATTCACAGGAGACGTTGGAAATGCTTGACATACGATTGGTATTTATGGTACTAATGCCTTGATAACCCTACCAACACAACAATCACAGTAGCTTCGAATAACTGCTTGACATTAGTCAGAGTGATTTGCAGCTGCTTACGAACTGTAGCTAACTCACCCCGTGCGTACATAGCGGAGCTGCATTGTGGCTGGCGCTTGTATGTTGAAGGGGCGATAAAAAGCAGCGGCGCGACTCCGATACGGGTCACTGGCATGTAGGCAAGGGATTAATGTGGCATTCGTGTCTCTCCGACGCGTGTACGGTAAATGCGACAACGTTAACTATGGCGGCGTTATTATCAAATGTGTTTGAGCAGGACCAAAGAGTTGTTATTCTTTTCATGGCTGCCGAAGGACAAACACTGGTAGACATCCATCGAAGAAGACGAATACGTAGCGGACAGCATGTCTACCGAAATCCACCGTTGTGGAATGAAAATTGGGACAAGGAATACTGCTGCTTCATGATGACGCACATCCTCATATCGCAAATGTAAAGCATAAGTTAAACCGACTCAAGTGGGAGACTCTCCAGTAGCCGCCCAATAGTCCTGACCTCTCCTCTCCCCTTGCGATTATAATGCCTTCAGTCCTTAAAAAGGTTTTTTTTTTTTACGAGTTGGGGATTCCTGTAGGATGACGATGTGCTGCAGACAGTTACGGAGTTCTTGATGCAGCAGAATATAATGTTTTACCAAACGGGTGTCTTCAATCTGCTGTGTCGGTGGGTTGATTATCTCAATCCTCACGGCGATTTTACCTGACTGACATACCGGTTAGCGGGAAAGAAGAAGGAAAGACACCCATAAGAATACTGGAAAATTAGGAACGCCGTACAACCTCGTGTTGTGTTTGTCAATATTATCCACATAATAAACTATGAATCAATTGCTGTGTCATGTACTGTATTATATTGCTTTCTAATAACTGTTCTGGAGTTCTGCCGCTTTCAAAAGTTATCCTACGTTACTACTAAATATACAACCACAAGCAGATGTCACTCGAAAATACGGCTTCGCTCGTGGTCAAATTAAAATAAATAAATAAATAGTGCCACAGTCTAATGTTAGACCGTGATAGTACTCTATAACAATCTCCAGTTACAGAAAAGTGGCAGGACGTTGAATTAGACGTTTGAATTTCCTTCTTGTGGCAGCCGTCAACAAGTGGTCATTCTTTACTCTTGAAGTGCTGAGTTTTGCGTCCGTCACAGCTGTTTAGTGTTTTGTAGTGGTAGAGCTTACGTGATGTGGAAAGGTTGGTGAGTGACCAAAGTGCAGTTGAAATTGGACTGACCGCATGACGCTCTAAAAAGTGGCCGGAGGAATCAGTAGCATGCAATTTGGATTCCAATAATCGATTTATACAGGTGCTAAACTAGTTTAGCTTTCTTTTAAGTAGGCCTACAATTATTTCCAAATGTGTTATGGTAAAAAATATACGACAGAATTTAAAACACGGATTATGTAGTGATTGTTTGTATTCTCCTGCTGAAAGACTGTATTTTTCCTAATGAGTATGAAACAGAAACTCTATTTCAGGCGTAGCAGGTAACGACTTGCATACAAGTGAAAATTTGCTTGCGTTCATAACAAACGTATCCAGATGTATCGGTATATTATGTAATTCGTTGATATGTGACAATTTTAGTGTTCAGTGTGGCATTTTCACTTTCAGGTGGATACAATGTCGCAACGTTCACGTGTAATTCAGCTCTACAAAACAGTAAGTTACCTAGTTTATTTTAATGCATGTTAATGGGGATAAGAAAAAAAATATCACATGCATACAATGGAAGTAACCATGTCCTGTACGTGTATAATTTTTATGTTTGCTCATATTCGTACAGCTGCTGTTCAGTTTTGAAGGGTGTAACGTTACAGCGTCTGGAATTACTGCCAAACGTTTAAGTAATTTGAAAGACCCTGCTCACATGCATATTGCCTGTATGTACAACATACTTACTATTTGTTGTGGTAATCTTGCAATGGATTGACGTCGCGCTCCCCGACGTTTCTACACAACCAATTGCATCAATTAATAGTTATCCTTATTGTCAAATTGTAGTATTCAGTGTTGTGTAAGATCTATTGTATGGTTTTATTGTGTTTTGCTCGTAATATTGAATACTACTTGAATAATAACAAAACATTCTAAATCAAATGCATTGTATATTGTAGAGTTCTGTAAGTATGAGCATTAGCCAGGGTTTTATGCATACGGGCTTTCCAGTAGCCTGTTTATTTTTAGTTAGTTTCTCCTGTCCATGTGACCTACATTTTGAGTACACTACAATACTGTAACTGAAGCACTTGACACTGCTTTGCCAGCTCACAATCCAATTGTCACCTTTCACCCTTGCCAAGATTGACAGCTATGCTACAGATTAGTAAGTCACATCCCATGTTTAGTATACATGTGCTTAAACTTTGCCATATCACAACCAAACTGCCACCTTCCAACTTTAGGTGGACATCAGGCTATGCTACAGATCTGTTCCTGGCCTCAACCTACATTCCAAAATTTAATGTAGACGCAAAAGAAACATTACCAGTGCTCCGCTCTCTTTCTGTTTACTCACATACAATGTCACACACCACATTATCATTGTACTATCCTCCTCAATTTTCTAAGCATCTGCAATACTCCCTTTTTTCTGATGTACTATCTCTAAATTTTTGTGCACACTTTAATAGTTTCACAGTAGGCCTAAGCTTCTGCTAAGTCTTCTTTTCATGCAATGCTGACCATTCATCAACATTACACACTATTGTTTGTTTTTTTGTTTGTTTGTATTTTCTAGAATCCACATGAAAAAAGCCGTGGGGTAGCATATTTCCATTGCATTCCCTCCTTTCTTAATTTCAGCAACAAAACCACCAACTAAACTTTGTACTGTTTACAGATTTTGTGGGGCAACTAAACATACTGATACCGTATGTTGGATACAACCTGTGACATAATGATGCTCTGATAAGTAATGTCAAATTTTTGCATACCTGAAGAAAACAGAATGCTGGCAATATTATTATTGTTATTATTTTTTGTCATCTATGTTACTTTTTGGACAGTAGGTTGTGGTGACAGACAGATCTGTAGCATAGCCAAGGTATAGACTAGGTTTTGATGGTGACAGTTTGGTTGCAAATTGGCAAAGCTAATGAATGTGAATACAAAAGCTTAGTTGTGGGACATATTGATGTGTGGCATGGCTTGATGTCTACGTTAGGTTGGACAGTGTAAACTTTGCCAAGAACTGGCAAAGCGGTGTTTTTGGCTTCAGTTGATCTATTTTGCCTGCCACTTCACTAATTTGTTTATGTGTGTTACCAATTTTATAATGCCGAAGAGTGCAAATCGTTCACTTTTTAATGGCTGGTGTTATGTAATGTATCTTCGACTGTGCAATGTCCACATCATATTTCATTTCTTTGATCTATTAGTGTAACACTTAACCTATGTGGACAATTATTCACACATGTTAACTATTCCGTACAGTCAAACTTTTCTGCAGGTGTCAGTGTGACTCTTGGTCACACTACACTGTGAGCAGTTATGTTTCATGATATCAGTTCATTGTTAATGAAAGTGAACAATGGTGTTCTCCCAGTACTTGTACAGGATATTTTCATTGCTGTTCTGTGTACAAATGAGTGCTATGTCTTCTTGTATGTTCTAGTTTAATGTGTGTCTGAAGAAGCAGCTACTGACGCAAGTTAGTCTTAAGAATTTTGAAGGGTTAATCTGAGGCCATACAAAAACAAACTATCTGCTCCAGACTTACAAATATTTACACAATAATGATTTATTATCTACCACAGTTTTTATTGTTTGTTTCCTGTTTTGGTCCATTATAATGTAAACTGTCATTAGTTTCATTTGAGGATAGCATTCACTATGGAAGTCTAGCAAGTAAGAATCTTGTTTTGCTTTCACTATAGCATTTCTGACAAGACAGTGTATCGGATCTGATACTATAACTTATTTATAGATAATGATCAAAATTAATGAAACTTAGAAAATCTCAGGTCTGTAATGCAGCCAATAGTGCATTCAACATGCAAAATTTTGTAGTAGAACATATATATTTGTGACAGAGGGGATCAAGAGTTTAGTTAATAACTTTCTCTAAAATTTGAAACACAAGTGACAAAAGATATTGGAAAACAGGTAAGAAGGAATGTTGTGTGGTTAAGTGTCAGAATGGCATTTTTCTTATTACTGATTAAACTGTTCAGCCTGTTAATTTAAATACAATACTAGTTAAATTTGCTACTAGAAGTTGTGAAGTGATGCTTTAATTTTTCTTGTGCATGTCTTTTTTTTCTTAATATTAAAAATTTTTTTCACAGTTACTTTACCTCGGACGAGATTATCCAAAGGGCTATGATTACTTCCGCTCCCGCCTGAAAAGAGCATTCATGAAGAATCGTGATGTGACTGATCCAGAAAAGATTGAAAAAATGTTAACTCTTGGAGATTACATTGTGAAAGAGTTGGAAGCACTCTATATGCTGCGGAAGTACAGGACACTGAAAAAGAGATATTATGAATAGTATCTGCAACTGTACGAAAAGGGGAATAACATCAGAATTTTTTTAAGTTAACAATGCTTTATTTTTTGCTGTGATTTTGAGTAAAATGATGAACTATTTATATAGTTCATGATATTAGTACAAGTATTAGATTTATGGTGCTATTTATAAAGGACTGACCAAAAGATGGCAATAAAAAAGTGTGGTTGGGAGTATGTGATTACTGTGAAAATACTGGGTGTGTTCTTTCTATATAGTTTGTACAATAAATAAATATTATTTGCTAATTTATATTAAAAAAAGCCTTCTTACTTTTTGTGATTCTTTCTCAGTATTTATCCTTCTTCTCATTTTAGTCAGACACTCTTGAGAAATTTGGAAGTCACAAGTGAATTTTACATGGAGAAATAAATATGTGTTTCTTATAGATTGCTGTCAAGTCTTCCTTGAAAACCCCTGTCTTTTCTATTAAAAAAAAAAAAAAAAAAAAAAAAAAAAAAAAAAAAAATAGGACTCAGTACTCTGCGAGTGCTAAATTATTAATTAGAGCACTCACTGCTTCGCTGCAGGTGGAAGTTTGTTGAAGGAACAGTTCTGCAGTGAAACTCCATCAGTTCCAAACATTTGGTTATTTAGTGTCCCAAGAAAAGTAGCTTAAGTTAGAAGAATTTTAGGTTGAATAAGTGACTATGTGACAAGTGTTCAGCACAATACATCTCTTCTGGACACACTATCCAGGAAGCATTTACCTATCAACTAATGTAAAACTAACTTTGTTGTATTAAAAGTCAGAATGCCTTCCACACACAATAAAAACTTACAACACTGTTGACAAATGCCCGTTACTGAAAGCCTTAAAAAGTGGCAGTATAATACAAAATATTTTGAATGTGTAGGATTTCTGAACAAAAAAGTCATATTGACGTATGCCCTACTGTGAATGGTTTCTGAGATAGAACACATTTAATATCACTTTTGTATGTTCTTCTTAATAACTTGAAAACTGCTCACTCCAATGAAAATGTGTTTTCAGTACACAATTAAACAAAATTAAATTTGCTTAAAAATGTCTTATTTTTTAGAATTATATTTTAATACCTTCAGTTGCTACTGGGTGTTGATGTATATCAACAGGGACAGGTGAAAATGTGTGCCCCGACCGGGACCTCCTGCTTACATGGCAGTCGCTCTATTCGTCTGAGCCGCCGAGGGCACAGAGGATAGCAGCTGAAGGTATTAAAATATAATTCTGATTTTGTTCTGAACAGCTGCAGGTCATCATTGGTGTCTCTTCATTTTGACATGTCTGAAAGAACAGACATCATATCCACATAAGTAAATATTTATTTTTTGTGTAGGACTAACAGTTTGCATGGAGAGATTGCGAGAATATTGAAAATCTCGTTCAACACATGTGTGCTGTAGCTTAGGTATTTTTTTAGGCCAGTTTGAGGTAGTTTCCCAACTTGATAGACCACAAGTGTCCTGTATCAAAATGTTTGTCTCAACTTCCTCTATATTACTGTGGTACATTGTAAAACAATGACAATGAATAATACAGAAAATGTAGAAATGTACATCTATCTTGAAGACCATTCGGAATAGGGCATATGTCCACATAAAGTTTTTGTTCAGAATCAGTAATGCTATCACCCGTCAAAACATGTACCCTTCCTCCTGACTCACCCTGTATATACAGCCTTTACAGTAGTGCCACATTGTTGTTGCACATTAGTACAGATCACCGTGATTTGGTTATACCTTTTGGAAACCAGTACAATATTGCTTGATAGGTTCCCGGGAATTATGCCAGACAATATTGTAAAAACCACACAATATTTCAGCGAGGCAACTGCCCTACATCTACAGGTGCTGAAGATGGCGTCAGTTGTCGTGCTGAAGTATTGTGCGGTTTTTACAATATTACCCGGTGTAATTCCTGGGAACCTATCAAATAGATGCGGTGTCGGGAAAGCCTCAAACAGCACATCCAGTACAATATTGTAACCAGATATCAGTGCTGATTTTCTGTCATGAGCCTTATTTAACAAACAAATTTTTACTATTTAGTTTAGCATGTAATATTTCACAGGTGTGTATAAATATATGTTGCTTTGGTGTTACTGTAAGGTATGATTTATTCGAGCCTCTTTTCAGCAATGAATGCATTGCTAGAATAAACATTATTATGTGCGTTCTGATAAATTTTGGCTGACAGCCGTACTATGGTATTTCTACTAAAAAGTAGTATGCAGTTTATAACCTCTAAGATGTAATATGCTTGAATGAGTGTGCATCTTCAATCACTGTCATCAGACCTGTGAGCTACATTTTTCAAAAGAGGTTATTTTAAACATACAAAGTTTTTTGATGAAATACCTGGATGGAAAACTGTGATTCTGCTTCACGTAGGTCCTACCACAACTTAAAGCTCATTAGTGCCATCAGTTTTTTTTAATTTTATTACCCTCAGTATCTCATGGTGGAAAAGAAAAAATGAGATGACTCTGAGGCAAGGAGTAGTAGACAGTATAACGTGCTGCTGTATCTGGATTCCTATGTACACACAAAGAAACTTTATAACAATTAAAGAATTTGTTGACTTATTTGAAAGGGAAAAATGTAGTGGAAGTTGGGCCATAATGATGAAAATTGAATCGGTGCAATGTATTTGTATAAACACTTCAAATTTTGTGCAATTTTCACCGGTGTCTATTGTGTGCTGTGATTTACAAGTAAATGTTTTTAAAGAACTACTTTGAAAAATGTGGGTAGTCACAATTTGCAAAAAAACGATTTAGGATACTGGTCAACGGAGTGTTATTTTAGACCTACTACTATCCATATGTGCTATTATTCAATGTAAAATGTAATTGGATAGACAAAAAAAAAAAAAAAAATCTACTCATCAAGTGCTGGCAGGAGAAACATGCATTTGAAAGAAGGTTATACTTATGTAAGCTTTTGGAACCAGCGGCTTCTTCTTCTGGTAGAACTGTTGAAGGGGAAGGAAGAGGGGTGCAGGAAAAGGACTGGAGAGGTTCAGGAAAAGGGGTGGATTTCAGAAAAGTCATCCAGAACTGCAGGTCAAGGGAGAGTTACTGGATGGGATAAGAAGGGAAGCTTTTCCTTTTCACCCTGTCCTGTAAGTCTCACCTGACCCACGGTTCTGGGTGACTTTTCAGAAATTTACTCCTTTTCCTAAACCTCTTCAGTCCTTTTCCTTCACTCCTCTTCCTTCCTCTTCGCCCCTCTGCTGGAAGAAGGAGCCACTGGCTCTGAAAGACTGCATAAGTATAACCTTCTTTCTCACATGTGTTCTCCTGCTCCTGGTGATTTCAGAATCGCTGACACAGATATTATTTGGAGATTCAAATTATTTTATCTATCCAGTTACATTATATTGTCCAATACTATTATTTCTGTATTGATATTCAGTGTATACAAAACAAAATAAATATAGTTTGTGAGCCTTGCAAAACATCGAAAAAATTTCTGCAGATAGTGAAATAAATGCAGAAGTTCTTGCAAAACGAATAAGGCTGCTGAGTGTAGCTGAAGAATGGTTGAGATATTCTGCTCAGTTTATTATATCCTCAGTCATATTATTTTCAGTATCTTCACTTTCTCCAATATTTATGAGAGAGTCTCGGTACAAGTTTTTACCACATCCTTGTTCATCCTCAAAGTTTTTTGCGAGCTTTCATAAAAAAAAATTGGAAATAATGTTCAAGGAACAATTAGAAGATAACATTCTTGTTTATGAGAAACAGGAGTTTAGTTACTTAAAGACTGAGGACTGTATTGCTTCCTTAATGACTGTTAAAATGCACACCAAACAAGTCTTAGTTTAAGAAAGAGGGAATACATGCCTGTTTAGGATCAAAGAAACTAACTCCAAAAACTCTGTTTCGAGATAATTCAGTTTAAAGGTTTTGTCCAAAAAACTGAGTACTTTCTAATGGTTTTTTGGAAACCTTTCTATGGTAAATAAAGAGTATACTTCATTGACTTGTTTTCTACTGTGTGTTACATATTCTAGTCACTAAGTGGACACTAATGAAATATTTTATGAAATTGTTCATGTAGTTACATATGTCTGATCCTTAACATAATCGCTGCTGCTGTATAACACGTGAATGTCAGACAAATAATATGGAGCTTTAAGCAGTATTATCACATTAAATATTACTGCAGTGGTGTTAATAATGTCTTTATAAATACAGATTACACTGAATAAGCTATGGGAATGTGTATCAGTGCTATTCAGTGAGTACTACAAGCAAGAGAACTGTTTCTCAGGAAGTTTATCATCAGCCTGCAATGGAGAATACAAAGAGCCATTATTATTTTCACTTTACATTATTTGTCTGCAGTAACATTGAACTTACAATAAATAATTTGCAGGTAACAGAAATAATATTCTTATTTTTTTAATCTTCACATAACAAACACAGGAAAAATAATTTTAACAAAACAGTGCTCCCTCTCACTTTTTTTCTGTTTGTGGATTATTGTTTCAAAAATAATGCAACACAGACATTTAAACAAGCCAAAATTAGTGGTTTACGTGAAATAGCTAAGGTGATGAACTAGCAACAATAATAAAGGAGACAAAAAACAGAAAATAAATGTGATATCTATTCCTGTGATACTTCCATGTTTTCCTCATTTTCTAAATCTTTAGCAGCATGGAGTCCTTGATATAATGTGTGATAGATAAACCTATAAGATCTTATTTCTTTTCTTTACTTATACTGTCATATGCTGGACACAGAGTATTGCCTTCAGATCCTGAATTCAAAGAATTTCATAGCCCAAGTCTTCTCTTGGTGTGCAGAACTTGACAGTCACGATCATCATAGGAATACTTGAAAAACATGTCAGGTTGATCTTTCCTATATTGCATCCAAAAAATCTTAAGCTGTTTTGTAGTTTCTCCATTCTCAGCAGTTTTCCTGTTCCGAATTATTTTCTTCTGAAGCTGGTTGAAATAAAAAATTTGAGTGTTATCCATTTCTGTCACTCTTTACTTGTTGGAGGTCATTCTTATAATTTTATACCAGTCAGTGGGATCAAAAGCATCCACATATTTACTTTTTCTTTCGATGCTCACATGCACTGAGTCTATTATTTGTGAATGTCCAAGCCCAAAATATCATTCTTCGATAGGTGGAATGTCCAGTGTGTTCACTGCATGCAAACACATAGTGCTTATGTTGGCATTCCTGTTGTGGCCTCCACATGTATCAGGAAATGAGGTTATCAGTTTCCCTTGTGCATGATTTTTCAAAAAAATCCCACAGACATGAAGCCACCTCTGTTAACCCCTTTTTTGCTGTTGTCTCACCGCACATGTAGCAATTGGTTTTGTTTTCTCCTACATTAAGAACTGTGAGATTGTACACAGAGAGCCTTTTTTTTTTAGGACTACTGCCTTTGCATTCACTTTAGGGCAGTGAAGCACAGCTTGTAAGTCAAATTCAGCTAGCAAAGATGTGCCTTTTCTTGCACTTTCTTTCTTAATGTTCTTAAATTCCCTTGCCATTTCTTTCCTTTTCAAATGCTCTTCCTGTTCCCTTTTAAAATCTTTGTCTTCCTTTTCCTCATCCAAAAGGTGTGAAAACTTTAAAAAATTATCAAACATATCTTTTCTTGGCCCGTGGAATTTCAGATTAAATTCCTTTGTGAATATATCCCTGTACAACCATAATTTCTCTACTGTCTTTCTTCCTCCTAGGATTGTTCCCAAAATAACTCATACATTATCTTAATAATCATATCTGCAGGTAAATAATCTGTTGTACATTATTTCCTCTTGTAATGAGAAGGAAGGGTAGAAAAACTCTTAATGTGTTTCCTTATAACCTCTTTACTTTCTTCTAGTCTCTTTATATCTGGCTCCTGAAATGCTCTTGGCTGTTTCTTAATTACAGTATGTGCATCTCTCTTTTTTTTTTAATACTATTTCTTACAAAGGTTTCAGAAATGTCAAATGTCTTGAGAAGAAACTGCATACACACTTGAATTTTATCAGACTCCTTTAGTGGATAGAATTTCTGGGTCCTCTTCCTTCATGAGTTATCCAATTTTGTCCCCACACTGTTTTACTCTTCTTCTTCCACTAACTTATTTAGGTTCTGCCTTTTTAGCTCAATTGATCCAAGATCCCAGTAGGCGCTATAGATATTTTGTCCGTCTCGTTCAGTAAACTTACTGCTGCTCTGTTGTGGACATTTAGAGCAATCTTTTGGCTTCATATTTCTTGTAGGAACTTTCGAATTCTAAATAGAAATATATGCTCTACCATGCTGTCGAATAATGTTTCTCTAATTTCTTTTACATTCCTCATTAACTGCCACACTTTTTTGTTTTCTTGTTTTGTTACTGTGCTCAATACTAGCATTGTCTTCTGCAGTTTTCCCTTCCTGATAGCGATGATTTATGTGTGCACTAGTTGCGTCCTTTCACGCCCCACTATTTTTTCTGTACGCTGGTTTACTTTGGTTAATTGTATGTTGCAAACAAGTGAGGTTAATTAATATTATAATAGTACTGGCTTCTTATTAAATGAACAGTTTTGTTTCTGTAACTCAATAGAAAGCACAACATATCCATCTCTGCTACAACTATCATAAAAATGTTTTGAAATTATTTCTGTTATAAAAAATAATGATGTTACCGTATCCAATGCTTAAAGAACCTCAAACCTTGTTGTGGATTTTTCGTCAACATTAATTGTTAATCAGTGCCGCAGGCAACACTAGTGCATGAGTCAATCATTATTAACCAGAAAATGATTTTTCTCTAACTTTTACTTGTCCATAATTTTTGCTTAGCAAGATTTCCTTTTGAAACATGAAAGTATTTTAACTTCGATGCTGTTACAGTTTACAACATTAGTAGCCCACTTCTGCCTGTGAAACACAATGTAAAATCTGCTGCTTTGTACTCCAATCGCGAACTGCTGTAAGAAATAATTTTAAATTCACGATTTACCTTACCGCTGAATGCAGTATGATTACCCTTATTATTAGATATGAATCTGTCGCCACAGCAGCTTGTTCTGCCATGTTGCACATCTGCACCACAAACACTACTTCAAAAGCTGAAAATGTCTTAAATAAATGGGTAAAATACCAGGCAAGCTTTCTAATAATACCATGCAAGTTCTCATTAAATAACTATATTTAAAACTTGAATAATAACAAGTTCAGACACATTTCTTTTATAATCAGCGCCTAATGATGTCCTGCTTGCAATCTTGACAAATGAAAGCTACCTACGCATTAAACATAGCGTCATATGTTCCTCCTCTCTATGTAACTCCAAGAAGACAACAATGACATTATTATTCTTACACTACTATTTATACAATGACTGATTGTCATGAAATCTCTTAGTTTTTCTTTACTACTTGTTTTCTGTGGTGGTTTCAGAATCGCTGACACACAAATTCAGTACTTAATCCTTATAATGGTGTCTATTCTATTATTATTCAGAGTCCAAGGATGTAATCAGTGCCTATATATACAAATAAAATTGTAATTGCATAGTTATAAAGCATGTTTCACCAGGAAAAGTTATAGACCTCAGCATTTTTTGTGACATTCTTTTCGAGGGACGTTCCAACACTGCTGTCTGTAAAAATAATGTGACAGGTATTCAGAGGAAGGGAAAAGAAAATTAACTGGAACTGCTGTAGTGCTTAGTAATTGTTCGGCTACGTAACAGAATCTGTAGTGTTGTCCAGTTCATAGGAAGGATCATCATCCGTATCTGAACCAATGAATTTCGTGATCATCCCCATATCACGTTCTTCCTCAGCTATGAATGCAAACAATAATAATAATAATAATAATAATAATGACAACAGCAGTAATAATAATAATAATAATAATAATAATAATAATAATTATTATTATTATTATTACTTGCTTGTAAATACATTCACAACTAAAACATTATTTATCTTCCTTGCCAGGAAATCGCATTTCATTGTTGTCACAGAGGGACAGCAACAATGCATCTAAAGAGAAATAGTGGGAAAACCAAATTCTAACAGTTCTGTTAAGATCAGAGAAACGTAAGAGTTGTTCTGCTTCACAAATAAACGCTGCATCCTGTGGTCTGAATACAGATCAGTTCTTCTGTCTGCCTGATCCCTACTATTTTTCATAAAATCTAAAATGGATACCACATAAGATAGAGTTACACCTGTTTGATTGTAATGGTGGTCTTGATTCTGTGTACATTATTGTACTAACATCTCAAAAGTGGCGAAAATGTGGTTACGTCTGTCTGATCCTAAATGGACGTACTGGAGAATAACTTTAAATGGTGCCACTAAAGTTAGTTCTGTATGTATCTCTATTATCCAGAGTCTTTTGTCTTCATTTGACAGCTCTTGTGGCCTTTTCACCTATGTTAAGAAAGTTATAGCATGCTTGCGCAGTATTAGTATTAAAGTGATCTGTATTGTGCATGATAGAAATCCTATAATAAGAAACTGTATGGTAAATTTCAGACCACCACAAAAAGTGTGTTGATAGCTTTAATGTACCCTAAGCCATTTGAAACAATTTGATCAACCAGAAAAAAATTTCCAGCAGGACCTTACACATTGAATTAGGAAAAAGACAACAAAAATCTGCCATTGAATACCACTTCATTTTTTCCACTAAAGAAGGTTGGTGCCCTGGAATGTAGATCAGTCACAAAGTACTTCTATAGCTTCTGCATAAAGATTCTGTCTTTATCATATTTTGAAAGTGAAGATGTAAATTATCTTTTAAATGTTTTCAATCTATGTGTTGTGCAAGGGCTCCCCATTTGGTGAGAAGCACTGTCTGCATTAATATAAGAATACTGCAGATTATATTACTGCAATTGAAGTGGTTTCATCATTATGGCCCAACTTTCAGTACATTTTTCCCTTTCAAATGAGTCAACAAATTCCTTAATTGTTATAAAGTTTCTTTGTGTGTACATAGGAATCCAGATACAGCAGCACGTTATACTGTCTACTACTCCTTGCCTCAGAGTCATCTCATTTTTTCTTTTCCACCATGAGATACTGAGGGTAATAAAATTAAAAAAACTGATGGCACTAATGAGCTTTAAGTTGTCGTAGGACCTACGTGAAGCAGAATCACAGTTTTCCATCCAGGTATTTCATCAAAAAACTTTGTATGTTTAAAATAACCTCTTTTGAAAAATGTAGCTCACAGGTCTGATGGCAGTGATTGAAGATACACACTCATTCAAGCATATTACATCTTAGAGGTTATAAACTGCATACTACTTTTTAGTAGAAATACCATAGTTCAGCTGACAGCCAAAATTTATCAGAACACATATAATAATGTTTATTCTGGCAATGCATTCATTGCTGAAAAGAGGCTCGAATAAATCATAGCTTACAGTAACACCAAAGCAACATGTATTTATACATACCTGTGAAATATTACACGCTAAACTAAATAGTAAAAATTTGTTTGTTAAATAAGGCTCATGACAGAAAATCAGCACTGATATCTGGTTACAATATTGTACTGGATGTGCTGTTTGAGGCTTTCCCAGCACCGCATCTGTTTGATAGGTTCCCAGGAATTACACCGGGTAATATTGTAAAAACCGCACAATACTTCAGCACGACAACTGCCACCATCTTCAGCACCTGTAGATGGAGGGCAGTTGTCTCGCTGAAATATTGTGTGGTTTTTACAATATTATCCATAATTCCTGGGAACCTATTAAGCAATATTGTACTGGTTTCCAAAAGGTATAACTAATCATGGTGATCTGTACTAATGTGTAACAACAATGTGGCACTACTGTAAAGGCTGTATATACAGGGTGAGTCAGGATTAAGGGTATGTGTTGTCAGTGGTGAACATTAAAACAAAATATGAATGTGAAAATCTTTAAGATTTACTCAAGCATCCACTGACACTGAAAGGAGATAACCATAACTTTGGAGTTGGTTAGACATTTCTGAGACACCCATTGGCCATATCAAACACCACTCTTGAGCTACTTGAGATGGCCAAGTATTGCGTTCATGAATTTGGCTTGCCAGTAAGATTTGACATTTGCAGAACATTTGCAGGTTTACAGTACTTAGTTTCCTTAAGATCTATAAATCTGAATATAAGATAATACTTCAAAACCTCCTTCACTGTAATGCTGTTTCTTCAAGAAGTAGCTGTTTGTGTGTACTGATGAAAGCAGCCTTCCTACATTGACAGTTAATGTGAAAACCACAACATCTACATCTGGTATTAATAACACTTTACATATTATCTACTCTCCTGCAGACACAAAACAGATGGAGAAACTTCTTTCTCTTTCAGTTGTATGTGCCTCTTGTACTCTGAAGAGACTGAGGTGTAGATTTTGTACTTCAGTCATGATTTTGGTTGAAGACGTATTGCCCTAAAAGTACTTTAATACTTAAATAACAGACATGGATAAGAGAGAACTTCTCAAATCATACGTGTCTATGGTGCATGCTGTAATGTAACAACTACAAGACAATACAGAAGTTAGTTGAAAGCAGCAGGGATACTGAATTCTTGAGAGCTAATCATCAGAGGAAACATATAATTAATTTAAATGTTACACATAGTGAACAGAGCAGGCTCCTTCCTACCACATTTCACATATACACATGGACTTTGTAATGACTGAATACAAGTCGGCTATTACTGATTTCTACAGATATGGTTATTAATGGTCATGTGAGAAAATGACCACCAAATGTACTAATGTCAAAAAGAGGAGGAAAGTACAGATTTTAAATTATGAAATAATGTGAATGTAATTATAACTTTATTATTGTAAACATAAATAGAAAACTAAGATTTTAAATGTAATTTTTGTCATATGTTTAGTTTTTGGCATGAGTGAGGACCTATTTTCCCTATCTTACAATGCTGTCTTGTGAGAAATGTGAAATAAAACAAAATTTATTATAAAATTGTGTTTTCGTCTACTTACTTAAGACATATGTGACTTCAGTTTTGGTTCCCTTTTTTACTGAAGTTTGAATCTGCATAGTTTTTATTTTTCAGTATGATGTATTTGTGTCACAAGCAATTCTTGATTGATACCCCTGAAAAAAACCTCTGAATTTGATAGTTTAATTGAGCTTCAAGAGGTTTCATCTCAGAACTAATTTTGTTATCTATTATACACACATATCAAAAAAAAGATTAGCATCACCTTGGTTCCTAGAGTTCCGGAACCTGTGCAGAAAAACTGGAATAGAGATCAACATAAACATCATTTCTGCCCTTTTTATTGCTCTTGAAAACCATACATTGCTTGTTGTACCCCCATACAGCGAGATCTTTAGAGGTGCTGGTCCAGATTGCTGTACACATTGGTACCTTTAATACCCAGTACCACGTCCTCTTGCATTGATACATGCCTGTATTCGTTGTGGCATTCTATCCACAAGTTGGTCCAGATTATCGCACTCCTTAACGGCGGTTCAGCATAGATCCCTCTGACTGGTTGATGGGCCATGTTGTCCATAAACAGCCCTTTTAAATCCATCCCATGAATGTTTAACAGGGTTCAAGTCTGGAGAACATGCTGGCCACTCTAGTCGAGCAAAGTCATTATCCTGAAGGAAGTCATCCACAAGATGTGCATGATGGAGGCACAAATTGTCATCCATGAAGATGAATGCCTCGCCAATATGCTGCCGATATGGTTGCACTATCGGTTGGAGGAATCCCCATGAACCATGGACCATGCAGTTGGTGAGGAGGCTTGCGCACCTCAGTGATACAGATAGCTGTATAGTTGGTGCAACCACAACGGAGGGGTATCTCTTAAGAGGCCAGACAAATGTGTGGTTCTTAAAGAGGGGCAGCAGTCTTTTCAGTAGTTGCAGGGGCAACAGTCTGGATGATTAACTGATCTGGCCTTGTAACACTAACCAAAACGGCCTTGATGAGCTGGTACTGCGAACGGCTGAAAGCAATGGGAAACTACAGCCATAATTTTTCCCAAGGGCATGCAGCTTTATTGTATGGTTAAATGATGATGGAGTCTTCTTGGGTAAAATATTCTAGAGGTAAAATTGTCCCCCATTCATATCTCCAGGCAGGGACTACTCAGGAGGACGTTGTTATCAGGAGAAAGAAAACTGGCGTTCTACGGATCGGAGTGTGGAATGTCAGGTCCCTTAATTGGGCAGGTCTGTTAGAAAATTTAAAAAGGGAAATAGATAGGTTAAAGTTAGATTAGTGGGAGTTAGTGAAGTTCTGTAGCAGGAGGAACAAGATTTCTGGTCAGGTGAATACAGGGTTATAAATACAAAATCAAGTAGGGGTAATGCAGTAGTAGGTTTAATAATGAATAGGAAACTAGGAATGAGGGTAAGCTACTACAAACAGCATAGTGAACGCATTATTGTGGCCAAGACAGATACGAAGCCCACACCTACCACAGTAGTACAAGTTTATATGCCAAGTAGATCCACAGATGACGAAGAGATTGATGAAGTGTATGATGAGATAAAAGAAATTATTCAGATAGTGAAGGGAGTCAAGAATTTAATAGTCATGGGTGGCTGGAATGCAAGAGAAGGAAAAGGGAGAGAAGGAAACGTAGAAGGCGGATATGGATTGGCGGGAAGAAATGAAAGAGGAAGCTGCCTGGTAGAATTTTGCTCAGAGCGAACACTTGGTCAAGAATCATGAAAGAAGGTTGTATACATGGAGATACTAGAAGGTATCAGATAGATTATATAATGGTAAGACAGAGATTCAAGAACCAGGTTTTAAATTGTAAGACATTTCCAGGGGCAGATATGGACTCTGACCACATTCTATTGGTTATGAACTGTAGATTAAAACTGAAGAAACTGCAAAAGGGTGGGAGTTTGAGGAGATGCGACCTGGATAAACTGAAAGAACCAGAGGTTGTAGAGAGCTTCAGGGAGAATAACTGATGATGGTCTATGTAGAGAGGATATAAAATGTAGACTGGCAATGGAAAGGAAACTGTTTATGAAGAAGAGAAGTTTGTTAACATTGAGTATGGATTTAAGGGTCAGGAAGTCATTTCTGAAAGTATTTGTATGGAGTGGAAATGTGGACGATAAATAGTTTAGACAAGAAGAGACTAGAAGCTTTCGAGGTGTGGTGCTGCAGAAGAATGCTTAAGATTAGATGGGTAGATCACATAACTAATGAGGAGGTACTGAATAGAATTGGAGTGAAGAGAAATTTGTGCCACACCTTGACTAGAAGAAGGAATCGGTTGGTAGGGCATATTCCGAGGCATCAAGGGATCACCAATTTAGTGTTGGAGGGGAAAAATCGTAGAGCGAGACCAGGAGATGTATACACTAAACAGATTCAGAAGGATATATGTTGCAGTAGGTACTGGGAGATGAAGAAGCTTGCACAAGATAGAGCAGCATGGAGAGCTACATCAAACCAGTCTCTGGACTGAAGACCACAACAATAACAAAATGGCTCTGTGTTAGACTGAAGCGTGTGTCAAAACAGATGAATCCACACTGACATTTTCCATGTAGAATATTTTAAAAAGACATAAAATGGCTCTGTGCTAGACTGAAGCACACTTTGAATCAGATAAACCCTCAGAGACCTTAATAAAGTTGTATCAGGAAGTTAGAATGGTGCAATGGTGGGACCACACTCACAAGGAAGTGTACACATGTAAACATAACACACAGCACTGCTGCCATAACTTCACAGCAGAAGTGCGAAGTGGGCTCAGAGGCAAGCAATGGAATCATCATTGGTATTGACTCCATTGCTTGTCTGTGTGCCCATTTGATGCTTCTGCTGTGAAGTTATCGTGACAGTACTGTGTATTAGGTTTAAACGTGTACATCTCTTTGTGAGTGTGGTTCTACTATTGCACCATTCTAGCTTGCTGGTATAACTTTATTAATGTCTTTGTGGGTTCACTGATTTGACCCATGGCTCAGTCTAGTATATAGCTGTTATGTGGTTTCTAAAATGTTGTAAAAGGAAAATTTTAAAATAATCTGAAGATGCCCTATTCTACATACATTTACTGTCCTAGATAATCTAATGAAGTGGAGGAAATTTTGTTGAAAAATTATTGGTGTTGCTGTAGGGTAGACAGGAAGTGGGCATTGAGAAATTGAATGGGGAACTCAGAGATGTTCTCCTATGGAACTCTAGGCCCTGTAAAAAAGACAAGAGAATCAATGAACAGGTGACAATGATTTGTACCCTTAAGGCAGAATTACATTATGCAGAATTTGAACTAGGCAGGTTGAAGGGAGAAAAAGATAAGGGTAACTTGGGGCGACACAGTTATGTTCTGCCTACATTGCCTACATGAAATGTGTTCTCATCTTCCTGTGATCTGTTCTGCAGCCCAGTCAATGTCTGATCTGTTAGAAAATGAGGAATATTTCTCAACCAACAAAGCCAAAGCAGAAATTAGCTGCACTACATGTATCTAAAAGTTAAACCAAAAGTTTTCTAGTTTATTGATTACTGAGATATTAATAAATAGTCTTTGAGTGTAATTCCCAATATAATATGATCAAGTGAGAACAGAGTAACTGCCTGTCTGAGTAATTAGGTCAGGAGTTCACTTCACTCAGCTGGCAGCTACATGGGTAGCAGAGGCTGTGTGGCATGGACTGGACGGTTTTTTAGGTTAGAAGGCCTCGGGAAAGTACGGGGTGGGCTGCAATGTCAAAGGGTGCATAGCAAATACAGGACGTGCTTGGATCAAGAAACAGTCGCAATTATAGTTGTAAATTGTTGTAGTTGTGCTGAAAAAGTCCCTGAGCTTCAAGCGCTAATAGAAAGCACAGAAGCTGATATTGTTATAGGTACAGAAAGCTGGCTAAAGCCTGAAATAAGTTCTGCAGAAATTTTTATGAAGTCTCAGACAGTGTTCAGGAAAGATAGATTAGGCAGAATTGGTGGTGGAGTGTTTGTGTCTGTCAGTAGTGGTTTATCTTTTAGTGAAGTTGGAGTAGATATTCTGTGCGAATTGGTATGGGTGGAGGTTATACTTAACAGCTGAACTAAGTTAATAATTGGCTCCTTCTACCGACCCCCAGACTCCGATGATACAGTTGCGGAACAGTTCAGAGAAAGTTTGAGTCTCGTAGCAAATAAATACCTCACTCATACGGTTATAGTTGGTGGGGACTTCAACCTTCCCTCGATATGTTGGCAAAAATACTTGTTCAAAACCGTTGGTAGACAGAAAACATCTTCCGAGATTGTCCTAAATGCTTTCTCCGAAAATTATTTCAAGCAGTTAGTCCATGAACCCACACGAATTGTAAATGGTTGCGAAAACACACTTGACCTCTTAGCCACAAACAATCCAGAGCTGATAGAGAGCATCATGACTTATACAGGGATTAGTGATCACAAGGTCGTTGTAGCTAGGTTCAATACCGTTTCTTCCAAATCCATCAGAAACAAACACAAAATAATTTTATTTAAAAAAGCGGATAAAGTGTCACTAGAAGCCTTCCTAAGAGACAATCTCCATTCCTTCCAAACTGACTATGCAAATGTAGATGAGATGTGGCTCAAATTCAAAGATATAGTAGCAACAGCAATTGAGAGATTCATACCTCATAAATTGGTAAGAGATGGAACGGATCCCCCGTGGTACACAAAACAGGTCCGAATGCTGTTGCCGAGGCAACGGAAAATGCATGCGAAGTTCAGAAGAATGCGAAATCCTGAAGATTGGCTAAAATTTACTGACGCACGAAATTTGGCACAGACTTCAATGCGAGATGCCTTTAATAGGTTCCACAATGAAACATTGTCTCAAAATTTGGTAGAAAATCTGAAGAAATTCTGGTCGTATGTTAAGTACACAAGCGGAAAGACGCAGTCAATATCTTCGCTGCGCAGTGCCGATGGTACTGTTACCAACGACTGTGCCGCTAAAGCAGAGTTATTGAATGCAGTTTTCCGAAATTCCTTCACCAGGGAAGACGAATGGAATATTCCAGAATTTGAAACACGAACATCTGTTAGCATGAGTTTCTTAGAACTAGATGCCTTAGGGGTTACGAAGCAACTAAAATCGCTTGATACGGGAAAGGCTTCAGGTCCAGATTGTATACCGATTAGGTTCCTTTCAGATTATGCTGATACAATAGCTCCCTACTTAGCACTCATATACAACCGCTCGCTCACCGATAGATCTGTACCTACAGATTGGAAAATTGCGCAGATCGCACCAGTGTTTAAGAAGGGTAGTAGGAGTAATCCATCTAACTACAGACCTATATCATTGACATCGGTTTGCCGTAGGGTTTTCGAGCATATACTGTATTCAAACATTATGAATCACCTCGAAGGGAACGATCTATTGATACGTAGTCAGCATGGCTTCAGAAAACATCGCTCTTGTGCAACGCAGGTAGCTCTTTATTCGCACTAAGTAATGGCTGCTATCGACAGGGGATCTCAAGTTGATTCTGTATTTCTAGATTTCTGGAAAGCTTTTGACACCGTTCCTCACAAGCGACTTCTAATCAAGCTGCGGGCCTATGGGGTTCGTCTCAGTTGTGCGACTATATTCGTGATTTCCTGTCAGGAAGGTTGCAGTTCGTAGTACTAGATGGCAAATCATTGAGTAAAACTGAAGTGATATCAGGTGTTCCCCAGGGAAGCATCCTGGTACCTCTGCTGTTCCTGATCTATATAAATGACCTGGGTGACAATCTGAGCAGTTCTCTTAGGTTGTTCGCAGATGATGCTGTAATTTACCGTCTAGTAAGGTCATCCGAAGACCAGTATCAGTTGCAAACCGATTTAGAAAAGATTGCTGTATGGTGTGTCAGGTGGCAGTTGACGCTAAATAACGAAAAGTGTGAGATGATTCACATGAGTTCCAAAAGAAATCCGTTGGAATTCGATTACTCGATAAATAGTACAATTCTCAAGGCTGTCAATTCAACTAAATACCTAGGAGTTAAAATTACGAACAACTTCAGTTGGAAAGACCATATAGATAAAATTGTGGGGAAGGCGAGTCAAAGGTTGCGTTTCATTGGCAGGACACTTAGAAGATGCAACAAGTCCACAAAAGAGAGAGCTTACACTACACTCGTCAGTCCTCTGTTAGAATATTGCTGCGCCGTGTGGGACCCTTACCAGGTGGGATTGACGGAGGACATCGAAAGGCTGCAAAAAAGGGCAGCTTGTATTGTATTATCACGTAATAGGGGAGAGAGTGTGGCAGATATGATATGCGAATTGGGATGGAAGTCATTACAGCAAAGACGTTTTTTATCGCGGCGAGATCTTTTTACGAAATTTCAGTCACCAACTTTCTCTTCCGAATGCAAAAATATTTTGTTGAGCCCAACCTTCGTAGGTAGGAATGATCATCAAAATAAAATAAGAGAAATCAGAGCTCGAACAGAAAGGTTTAGGTGTTTGCTTTTCCCGCGTTGTTCGGGAGTGGAATAGTAGAGAGATAGTATGAGTGTGGTTTGAAGAACCCTCTGCCAAGCACTTAAATGTGAATTGCAGAGTAGTCATGTAGATGTAGAATTGAAGTTACAGTTTCATCATCGACATACAGTCACAGCCACTTACGCTAGCCAGCTTATCATACACCCATTATTGAAAAAAACAAATGGATTGTCAGTGAAGTATTATTCTATATTATATATTAACTGGTCTCTTTAAACATTCAGCTCTCAGTCATGATTTGAATAACACACCATGTGAATTGTAGTTATTCATAAAGCCTAAGTTCACACAAAAAGTCTGGAGTTTGCACTCTACAATCTTTTTAAGACCATAATTCTGTAAAATTACAACATCTTTTCAGAGTGCATCTAAACACATTTGATTGTGATGATAGCTGACCCCTGAATCTTTTCTACACCCCACAAAACAATTCTTCTAGCCCACAAAGTAGATGTGAATCAGTAGATGTGAATCTACTCTTTTCTGATGGGCTGAGAAACATCATAGCAAATAAGATATCAGTATTAAGCCATTTTGTTCCATGTCTTTTATGATGAACCAATCACAACATATTATCATTTCAAAGTGATTTATTTAAATGAACAAACTTAGAAAACCCACAAATATCAAAATAATCCCCTCTTCATTCAACTGGTATATCTGAGTATTTTTATTGTCTTTCCAGTACCACAGACTGGCAAATTATACATTATAAATTTCCTCCAGATAAAATTCTCACACTACCATATACACAGTTAAGAGACATAACAGTATTTCTTTCTTGTGCTGCTTCACATTCACAGTTTCATTGACATTAATATTTAAACATATTGAATCAGCAACAATTAATAGAAAATATAATATTAGCATTTACAGCCATTTGCAACTATTTACAAAATCACATTGATTGCTTATGATTTCAATGTACGTCTCTCTGGCGTAGCAGTAACTATTGGGACCTAATCAATCGTAAGAGCATGCATCTGTCACAAGAGAGCTGACTCATCACCTATTCTATGAAGCTATTCACTACCATCAGACACTTACATGGCTCTAGGCTACAAACTGCTTAAAGGTAACAAGCAATGGACAGAAGGGAAACTTATTCATCTATAACTGAGCTTACACTATCTAACAAAATGACATGTTATCTGAAGTAGGAGGGGAAGAGCTTCATCTAGTAGTAGGTCACAGTAGGGTGCAGCAGACTTCTTGCAAAGAAACTAATTATAGTTTGGTATCAAACTAAATTAGGAACAAAAATATCATACAGCTAGGTAGCAAGTCACGAGAGGGGTACAGGTGAGGAAGAAAAGAGTCTTTCTGCTTGATAGGAGCCATGGTAGTGGTGCAAGCCAATGGCATAGGACAAATTAGGAACAGGGTTCTAAGTCACAAGTATTGTGAAGCCAAGTGCCATTCCAAGCCAGGAGACAGAGGACATATGGAGTTCATGTAAAGATTTTGGGAAAGAGGCAGGGAACAGCCTTGGCAAAAAGAAATTACAGCATTAGGGATGATCTGAGTGAAATAGGAGTACCAAATACACAACCACCTGTGAGTTTTATGGAGTCCTGTAGAGCCTTGTTCTGTAGCCAGTTTCCTGTCTCTCATATCACTAAAATCCATATAGCCTTAAGTTTGTTATCAGAATTACTGATTTCTGGCATTACCGGTATATGTAGGTTTCTCAATTTTTAATAACTTTCCTTTGTAATTTTAAGTAGCTCTTGTAGTGGGCATCTACTACACGATCTCTAGTTATTCTTGCCAACAGATGCATTTCCCTTTTCTTTTCACAAGGTATTTCATTCCTCTGGTGGTTCACGGATTTTTTTACATGGCTGTTTAATGATTAGGTTATGAAGAAAACTATTTTCAAATAATGATATGAATTTATCATGGAATGATTAAATTTTATGCCAGCATTTGGTACATTATAAATTCCATCCTGGGTCATCTCTTGTCAGCCGTTCTTAAAAACGCTTTTTCTGGAGTCATTAATTATTCTAACTGTTTTCAACTGAGAACCATCAATACTATATGGCACTGCATTATTTATTCTAACTAACTGTGTATATCATTTGTTACTGGACACAGCTACTTTCTTGCTTTGATGTTCATCAAAGAAAATGTTATCAATTAGGGTCCTACTATCTATATCTACGCATGTCAGAAAGTTAGTTACTGATACCAAATTGTAGGCTCCAAATAAGATTTCCATACCATTTTTCATATCAGAATCCTTTATAAAATCTGTATTGGAAGCACCACAGACTATTAACTCTTGTTGCTGGCTGATAGATTGCATATTAAGGAATCCAAATTCCTCATGAACAGTTCAGAATTTCCCAGTATGGATCTCTACATTGTTTTATTTATTTATTTTATTTATTTATTTAGTCCTTCAAATCCTATATGTATAGAATATATACAAGGATATTGGACATGGTTAGGTATTTACAAGATAAAATACAGTTTGTATTGCAATCCTAAGGACTAGATATTTAAGTAATTTAGCACAGATTCATAAATACAACAAACATTACAGGCAACATACAAAGTAGAATATTAATAATGCATCTTTATTTTTGTTGTTTGGCTTTTACATATTCTGTCAGACTGTAAAAGCAATGATCAATTAAATATGCCTTTACTTCAGCCTTAAAACTACAGAGTTTACCTATTGATTTAATATGTTTAGGTAGATTATTGAAAATCTTTATCCCAGAATGTAGTGTGCCTTTTTGGCACAATGATGTTCTCCCCTGTTTCACATGAAGGTCAGATTTTTTCCTTGTATTGTGTGCATGTATATCTTCATTTTTTAATAAGATATCTGGGTGTCTATCGATATATTGTTTGATGAAAACTGATGTTTCGTAGATAAAAATGCAAGGAAGAGGAAGAACTGACAGTTTTTTTAATATGGGTCTGCACGATTTCGTATTGTTTACCCCTTTAATAATTCTTGGTATTCTCTTTTGCATCCTGAAAAGTTTAATATTTGTTGTTGTATTGCCCCAGAAGATTATGCCATATTTAATTACAGAATGCACATAGGAGTAGTATATGTTTAACAGGCTGCCTTTGCTGCAACAAGTTTTTAAGATCCGTATCATGTAACATGTTTTGCTTAGTTTTCTTTGCAAATATTCAATGTGTACCTCCCATTTTATGTTGTTATGGAGCCAGAGTCCCAGAAATTTAGTGCTGTCATCACTTTCAAGAACTTTGTCCCTAAGTTCTATTTCTATGTTTGGGTGGTGTCTTCCTTTTACATTATTGAAGTTCAGTGCTACCTTCTTTCCTTTGTTTATATTTAGCTTGTTGTAGCTGAACCACAGTTCATTGTTTGGATAGTGGAGTCTTTTAGTTTTTCTTCTGTTTTACCACTAATAAGGAAGCTTGTATCGTCTGCAAATTGGAGGGTAGTTTGGCAATACTTGTTGCACATAAGATCATTGCACAGAGGAGAAACAGAATGGGTTCTAATACACCATATTTAACATTTTCATATCCTAAATAGTAGTAGCTGATTTTGTTATGGTCAGTATACTGCGCTTCAACCACCTGTTTGCGTCCACATAGGTATGTCCTTAGCCACTTGTTGGTGTAACTCTTGTAGGAGAGTCTATGGTGGCTTTTATGTTATATGTTTCCAGTAGCATTATCAAGCTTTGCTGGTCTTTTGAGATTTCTTGAAAATCAATATTAAAATCTCCACATATGATCACTGTTTTGTTGAAGTTTTTTTATAGTATTTAAAGCTGCTTCTAGTTGGTGACAGAAATCATTTAAGTTCCCATCAGGGCTCCTGTATACACAGATGATTATTAATTTTAATGCAGAAAGTTCAACTGTGGATACTTCAAAAATTTTCTCTTTGGCTAATAGTTCAATGGGTTTTATGTTACAATAATCAATGACACTTTTAACAAATATACATGACCCTCCATGACTGGATGTAATTCTAGAAAATGATGAAGAAAGATTGAAGTCTGCAAGTATTGTGACTGACATTGCATCTTTAGGCAGCCAGTGTTCAGTTATACACATTACAGAAACGGTTTTTAGCTCATCAGTACATAAAATTTCAACTTCACTTAATTTGTTTAGCAATGATTGGACATTTTGATGAATCAGCATAAAATTAAAGGGTTTGTTAGGCTTTGGCATATTGTTAGACTTTGGCATATTTAATTGATCACTTACCTTTACCTTGTCAATAAAAAATCATTCAGGCGTGCTGGAAGTACTGCTTTTCTTTTCCCGACTGCACCTATCTTGTATTATCATCTGCAGCAGAATTTTCTTCTGTGTCTGGCTCCCCTAGTAGTTGTTCAGCTGCTGCTCCTACTGTTAATAATATTTCTGCTGGTGTTAGACCTGGGTCTGCAATTGGTAGAGCTGCTACTGCCTTCATTGTTGTTGCTGTGCCTGAATATTGGAGGCAACTAGTTCCTTCTTTTGTTGTTGATGTTGGTGAGTGAGGTCTTGCTGGCGTTGTTTCCTTCGAATATTAGGGTGGCAAATCCAGGATGATTTTGCTTTTGAGTGTTTGATGCTTCTTGGTGATAATTTCTTCAATTTTTCTGACGAGCAGTTTTTTCCCCATGTTGTTAATGTGCAATCCATGTAATGTGTGGAATTTGCACCCAATATTATTAACATTTACTAGTTCTACATTTCTGAAATGTTTGCAAAGTAATGAAATTTGTTGGTTAGCATTGATTATTTCTTTATTTACGCATGACCACGACTGCAAGTCATGCCGATGTGGAATGTTCAGCACTAAAACATTTGTGTGCGTCAACTGTCCTAAGCACCATTTTAGTTCTTGTTTTGCTTTGTGGCTTTCGTTTTTATATACATAATTTGACCCACCAATTAGCACAACAAAGTGTTCAGAGGATAAGTCAGCAACGTCTGTGGATCGTACATGATTGAAAACTTCCGACATAGAAGCACCAGGCTTTATGTAAGCATTCTCGCTTCCCACGTCCGGGTTCCCGGGTTCGATTCCCGGCGGCAGCAGGAATTTTCTCTGCCTCGTGATGGCTGGGTGTTGTGTGATGTCCTTAGGTTAGTTAGGTTTAAGTAGTTCTAAGTTCTAGGGGACTGATCACCATAGATGTTAAGTCCCATAGCACTCAGAGCCTTTATGTAAGTGATTGTTTGTAAACTGGACTGACCATTCAGAAGGCGAGCAAATCCATGACCATGACTGTCTGCCATCAAAACTACTTTTCTTCATTTAGGTTTCTCTGCCTGTTTAGAAGGTCCACCGTCATTATGGCCAAACAATTTAGTATCAGTGCTGGACAAATACTTGATATTTGGGTCACGCAAGTGTTCAGGTCTTTCAGTTTCATTTCCTTTCATAACAGTAGTTGAGTTGTTGGGCATTCTTTTGGATGTATCACTCCGCGTACTTGTAGTTTCATATTCAGCTCGGAAGTTAGTTTTATCACATGCACAGTGTTTCTTACCTTGCAGGGTTGATTGCACACTGAACCTGCTTGTAAACGTGGTATTAGGCTCATACAAAAACCTTCGTTGAAAATGAGGCACTTTGTTTTTCACTTTGCCTGGAATTTCGTGGTTACTGTGAGGCAAGTTTGATGTAGGTTCACACTTTCCGGACGTAAGTTTTTTTAGTTCGCTCATCAGACTATTAATGGTTGGTTGCAGACTACTTAAACAATCATTTTACTTTCTGATTTCATTACTACAATTTGTGCACACGCTGTTTTTATCGGTGTAATTTTCACTTTTTTCCGCATGAACACTATGCATATCAACAGTAGCCGCCATCTTGCCAAGTTTGAAGTTAACTGTTTTCAATTATTCATTCACAAGAACACATTTCTGAGTGCCGACCACTATAAAATCTACTTGTCTCAATGTTTTTGAACTTGTGTTCTGTCTAAATACATGTGCGATGCTCAGACCGGCACAGGACTCCTACCTACTCAGAGTGTTCTAAGTTTCCAAACAACATACTACCATGAGACTTGTGAATGGTGAGTTGAGCAGGCTGCTACTGGCTGAAATGAAATCTCATATGAGTGCAATGTCTGTTGCTACACTGGAAGATGAAGATATAGAAGACATGGAGTACACCTGAATAAGAGAGGGAGAGATAGGTTGGATAACCATTTTGCATGAAATGTTCAGGGGAACCACCATCACTCCACTTAAAATCCCTGTGTTTACTGGTGTCCAGAGGTACCCCTTTTTAAGTTAGAATCAGGATTCAGGTACACTTGCGAAAGAGGTTAAAATAACAAAGGAGCCTCACAAAATACTTAAGAATGTACAGAAAAGTAAGGTTAGCTTGTTTCATCAGGATATTTGAGGATTGAATAATTACATAGAAAAGCTTCTTGTCTGTTTGGAAACTTAGAAGACTCTGAGAAGGTAGAAGTCCTGTACCTGTCTGAGCATCGCACATGTATTAAGATAGAACAAAAGTGCAAAAACAATGAGACAAGTAGATTTTATAGTGATCAGCACACAGAAATGTATTCTTGTGAATGAATACTTGAAAATAGTTAACTTTCAACTGTAACTATGTATAGATCCATACTGGGAAATTTTGAACTGTTCATGAGGAATTTGGATTCCTTTATATGCAATCTGTCAGACAGCAGCAAGCAATTAATAGTCTGTGGTGTTTATAATACAGATTTTCTAAAGGATTCTTATATGAAAAATGATCTGGAAATCTTATTTGGACTGTACAATTTGATATTAGTTACTAACTTTCCAACATGTGTAGATGTAGATAGTAGAAGCCTAATTGATAACATTTTCTTTGATGAACATCAAAACAAGAAAGTGGCTGTATCCAGTAACAAATGCTCTCTCTCGTCACGTTACACAGTTAATTAGGATAAATAAGGCAGTGCCATATACACTCCTGGAAATTGAAATAAGAACACCGTGAATTCATTGTCCCAAGATGGGGAAACTTTATTGACACATTCCTGGGGTCAGATACATCACATGATCACATTGACAGAACCACAGGCACATAGACACAGGCAACAGAGCATGCACAATCTCGGCACTAGTACAGTGTATATCCACCTTTCGCAGCAATGCAGGCTGCTATTCTTCCATGGAGACAATCATAGAGATGCTGGATGTAGTCCTGTGGAACGGCTTGCCCTGTCATTTCCACCTGGCACCTCAGTTGGACCAGCGTTCATGCTGGACGTGCAGACCACGTGAGACGACGCTTCATCCAGTCCCAAACATGCTCAATGGGGGACAGATCCGGAGATCTTGCTGGCCAGGGTAGTTGACTTACACCTTCTAGAGCACATTGGATGGCACGGGATACATGCGGACGTGCATTGTCCTGTTGGAACAGCAAGTTCCCTTGCCGGTCTAGCAACGGTAGAACAGTGGGTTCGATGATGGTTTGGATGTACCGTGCACTATTCAGTGTCCCCTCGACGATCACCAGAGGTGTACGGCCAGTGTAGGAGATCGCTCCCCACACCATGATGCCAGGTGTTGGCTCTGTGTGCCTCGGTCGTATGCAGTCCTGATTGTGGCGGTCACCTGCACGGCGCCAAACACGCATACGACCATCATTGGCACCAAGGCAGAAGCAACTCTCATCACTGAAGACGACACGTCTCCATTCGTCCCTCCATTCATGCCTGTCGCGACACCATTGGAGGCGGGCTGCACGATGTTGGGGCGTGAGCGGAAGACGGCCTAACGGTGTGCGGGACCATAGCCCAGCTTCATGGAGACGGTTGCGAATGGTCCTCGTCGATACCCCAGGAGCAACAGTGTCCCTAATTTGCTGGGAAGTGGTGGTGCGGTCCCCTACGGCAGTGCGTAGGATCCTACGGTCTTGGCGTGCATCCGTGTTTCGCTGCGGTCCGGTCCCAGGTCGACGGGCACGTGCACCTTCCGCCGACCACTGGCGACAACATTGATGTACTGTGGAGACCTCACGCCCCACGTGTTGAGCAATTCGGCGGTACGTCCACCTGGCCTCCCGCATGCCCACTATACGCCCTCGCTCAAAGTCCGTCAACTGCACATACGGTTCACGTCCACACTGTCGCGGCATGCTACCAGTGTTAAAGACTGCGATGGAACTCCGTATGCCACGGCAAACTGGCTGACATTGACGGCGGCAGTGCACAAATGCTGCGCAGCTAGCGCCATTCGATGGCCAACACCGCGGTTCCTGGTGTGTCCGCTGTGCCGTGCGTGTGATCATTGCTCTCGCAGTGTCCGGAGCAAGTATGGTGGGTCTGACACACCAGTGTCAATGTGTTCTTTTTTCCATTTCCAGGAGTGTAGTATTGATAGTTCTCAGTTGAAATGAGGTAGAATAAGTAATGACTCCAGAACAAGCGTTTTTAAGAACAGCTGACAAGAGATGACCCAGGATGAAATTTATAATGAACCAAATGCTGGCATATAATTTGATCTATTTCATGAAGAATTCATACCATTATTTGAAAATAGCTATCTGCATAACTTAATCATTGAACAGCCATGTAAAAAGCCATTGATCACCAGAGGAATGAAATCTCTTGTGAAAAGAAAAGGGAAATGCATTTTTTGCAAGAATAACTAGAGATCCTGCAGTAGTTGTCCACTACAAAAGCTAGTTGAAATTACAAAGGAGGGTTATTAAAAATTAAGGAACTTGCATATAATGTGAGAAATCTGTAACTCAGACAATGAAATTAAGGCTATATGGAATGTAGTGAAATTCTGTTCTGTGGTGAGTGTTCACCACAGAACAGAATAATATCACTACTGAATTGAATGGAAGGGCTATAAATGATGAATCATAGGTAACACAAATGTTTGTTGATCATTTCCTAAATACAAAAGTAAATATAGAGGCAAACAATTCAAGAGAAAAGTCATAGCAGTATATTGAAAAAGCAACTCTCATAAGATCCAGTCATATGACCATATCACCAAACTCTCCTTCTGAAATTAAGAACATTATTTATTCTCTCAACTATAAAAGCTCATCTGGATTTGATGGTGTTCCAACAAAGTACTACAAATTTTTCCCTATATAAGAATACCTGTCTTCCAGAATGAGATTTTCACTCTGCAGCGGAGTGTGCGCTGATATGAAACTTCCTGGCAGATTAAAACTGTGTGCCCGACCGAGACTCGAACTCGGGACCTTTGCCTTTCGCGGGCAAGTGCTCTACCAACTGAGCTACCGAAGCACGACTCACGTCCGGTACTCACAGCTTTACTCCTGCCAGTATCCATCTCCTACCTTCCAAACTTTACAGAAGCTCTTCTGCGAACCTTGCAGAACTAGCACTCCTGAAAGAAAGGATACTGCGGAGATATGGCTTAGCCACAGCCTGGGGGATGTTTCCAGAATGAGATTTTCACTCTGCAGCGGAGTGTGCGCTGATATGAAACTTCCTGGCAGATTAAAACTGTGTGCCCGACCGAGACTCGAACTCGGGACCTTTGCCTTTCGCGGGCAAGTGCTCTACCAACTGAGCTACCGAAGCACGACTCACGTCCGGTACTCACAGCTTTACTCCTGCCAGTATCCGTCTCCTACCTTCCAAACTTTACAGAAGCTCTTCTGCGAACCTTGCAGAACTAGCACTCCTGAAAGAAAGGATACTGCGGAGATATGGCTTAGCCACAGCCTGGGGGATGTTTCCAGAATGAGATTTTCACTCTGCAGCGGAGTGTGCGCTGATATGAAACTTCCTGGCAGATTAAAACTGTGTGCCCGACCGAGACTCGAACTCGGGACCTTTGCCTTTCGCGGGCAAGTGCTCTACCAACTGAGCTACCGAAGCACGACTCACGTCCGGTACTCACAGCTTTACTCCTGCCAGTATCCGTCTCCTACCTTCCAAACTTTACAGAAGCTCTTCTGCGAACCTTGCAGAACTAGCACTCCTGAAAGAAAGGATACTGCGGAGATATGGCTTAGCCACAGCCTGGGGGATGTTTCCAGAATGAGATTTTCACTCTGCAGCGGAGTGTGCGCTGATATGAAACTTCCTGGCAGATTAAAACTGTGTGCCCGACCGAGACTCGAACTCGGGACCTTTGCCTTTCGCGGGCAAGTGCTCTACCAACTGAGCTACCGAAGCACGACTCACGTCCGGTACTCACAGCTTTACTCCTGCCAGTATCCGTCTCCTACCTTCCAAACTTTACAGAAGCTCTTCTGCGAACCTTGCAGAACTAGCACTCCTGAAAGAAAGGATACTGCGGAGATATGGCTTAGCCACAGCCTGGGGGATGTTTCCAGAATGAGATTTTCACTCTGCAGCGGAGTGTGCGCTGATATGAAACTTCCTGGCAGATTAAAACTGTGTGCCCGACCGAGACTCGAACTCGGGACCTTTGCCTTTCGCGGGCAAGTGCTCTACCAACTGAGCTACCGAAGCACGACTCACGTCCGGTACTCACAGCTTTACTGTCTTGTCTGAAATATGTAATACAAAACAAATGCAAGAACATATAATATGAGAGATGTCAATAACCACTAACCTGTTTCACTACTGTACTGATTTTCTAGAATACTATTCCAGAATAGTCTTCCACCTAAGCAACAACAATATCCTCAGTCAATCAAAGTTTGGATTTCAGAAGAGTTGCTCTTCTGAAAATGCCATTTACATGTTCACTCACCAAAGTTTTCAAGCATTAAATAATAAAATAGTGACAGTTGGTATTTTCTGCAACCTATGTAATACATCTGACTGTGTGAATCACAATATTCTCCTGGATAAACGTGGCTTTATGGGATTGGATAGTGACATATCTAACAAGAAGAACACAGACAGTTGTACTTAGTGATTCAATCAATGTAATCAGGGGAGATTCTTCCGACTGAAGAGAAATCACATGTGGGGTTTCCCAAGGCACATCTCACGTCTCCTATTATTCCACATCTACAGGATGATTCAAAATTCCTACTATAGGCTTCTAGGAATTATAGAGGGAAATGATCACAAGCTGAGAAGAGGATGCTATCACCAATCCATATTCTAATTGTGACATCACTTAACACCTTCAACTGACTACATGTGTTGGCTATGACACATAGCTACAAGGAGGGCTGAATGTGGTGCTCGATTGATGCGTTGCAGTCTCAACATGACACAATCAGCACAGAGCTGCATATAAACTCCATGATAATTCCTTACACACTCGCTAAAACATCTATGGATTTCCCGACAGGTACTTGTCGGTGCCGTCCGACCGCTGTGTCTGCTTTCTTCCCACGACTGGTTTTAAGCCTGCACACACAAACATGTGACACACAGTAGGTAAAATTCTAGCATCCCACACTCATATCCAGAATATCATGTGTTCAAGACAGTAGAAGGCTGAGTGGTTCTAGAATTTACACAGAAATTCTCGAATCACTACATATTGCCCCTCTCAGATCGAACACATGTTATTTTATACATAATCATTATGCAAATAATATCACTGATAATAACTTTTAATATTGTAACAATATACATTTCTTACATACATTTATATAAATATCTTTCCTTTCAATAACAATTCTCTGTCCTCTCTTGAACAATCTTTCTCTTATTGTTTCTCTACTCTTTTATTATTTTACTTTGTTATTAAGACACGAGTATTTACTCGCGGTTTTAGTCAGCTTTACTAATATTTAGGAATTGTGAGGACTCTTTTTCTTTTCTTTCTTTCTTTTTTTTCATTTGTAAACTTCAGGTGTTTATGACACATGAGTAACCTATGTCCTGTTCTTATTTTTTATACTACCTTATTCCTAGTATGTGCTATTTTCATTATTTGTAGCTTGGAGGAACTTTGGATGAAATTAAAGTGTTCTTTTGACACTCATTTATTTCTATGAAACATAATAATGCTAGTCATTCATAGAATTCACACTTGCCAGAATAATCCCATAAAATTTGTGACTTTTGTCACGATACTGTCCCATTCTCCTACGATCAGCACCTATTCCTTGCTTGTGGGTTGACGTTATGAGAGCACTTCCTCTTTCCATTCATGTAGATACGCCCCTTACATAACATCCCTATTTTTTAGGCTACAGATCCTCCTATCTCTATGTAGGTACACCTGCCCTTTATATTTAGTGAATGCCAGGTACACCCCCTTATCCTTTCTGAGTAGGTCCCTCAGTTCTTTACCCTAGTGTACATTTCTATGCATGCCATAATTAAGTATCTTCCGGTAAAGATATAAATCTATTTTTAACTTCACTTTCATTCTTTAATATATCATTTACTCCATAAGTCCTCCTCTACTTATCAACTTCTGTATTTTCAATAGATACTATGTCTACATATACTATTTATGTCCCGCTATCCTTCAATTCATCAGAGTATTTATTATGCTGACTTTTGTTAATGAACAACATGTCTAATTCTACTCCTACTTTTGTTTTCTTTCTTTGCTCATGCCCCTCTCTTATTTATCCATTACTCATTACTACTTTATAGTTGTTCACAATTTGTGGCACAACTTGACAAAAAGAAGGGACCGGTTAGTAGGACATATTCTGAGGCATCAAGGGATCACAAATTTAGCATTGGAGGGCAATGTGGAGGGTAAAAATCATAGAGGGAGACTAAGAGATGAATACACTAAGCAGATTCAGAAGGATGTAGGTTGCAGTAAGTACTGGGAGATGAAGAAGCTAGCACAGAATAGGGTAGCATCGAGAACTGCGTCAAACCAGTCTCAGGACTGAAGACCACAACAACAGTTGTTCATTGTGTATGTGCACCTCTTCTTATGTATATTCTATGTAGAACCATCATAGCTTCCTATATAAGTGCACATATTTCCATGTGTACACACATTTTCCCTACAACACCTGGCAGAACTCACTCCGTGACAGGCTTCCTCTTATGTGATTTAATGTTTGTGTAGAAGTGTATATTTGTGTATATGTGGATGTGTGTTCATGTAGTCTGATTCTTCGACCTTCTTATCTAAAGATAAGATTCAAGTTTTTAGTAACTATGGAAATAAGGGAGGACTTCAGTAATGGAAGTTTGTGAATATGGAAAGAGGGAAAAAATAGATAGGTCCTCAAATGAGAAGTAAGGAAGGAAAAAATAGATATGGATGCTAGGATTGAAGAAGTTTTGTTGCTGACTGTGAGCCAAGAACTTGGCTTTGTATTGTGATGTGATGTGATTCTTTACAGATTTTTTGGAAAGCACATTTCGAAATATCCCATGAAAATTGAAGAAAAAGTGTTATATGCATCATTTATATTTGTTAGGGACTGCACTTCTGTCCAAGACTCACTAGTTAGGATATTTGTAAATTCTATGGGTTTCAGTGGAAAATTTTCTTTATTTTCTTGCAGTGGCATTGAAGGAATTTTGAGAACAAGAGAATTATGGTCTGATAATCCCAAAGCAGTATTCGTTACTTATACTTCTATGGATTGTACATTTGAAAAACTATTATCTATAAGACTGTATTATATGTTATTCTTGTGGGTTTGTGTACGTGTGGAAACATATTGAAGCTGCATAATAGATTTAGTAATTGACTTTTTTAGCCTACTTTCATTCATAAGTTTTATGTTGAAATCCCCACAGACAACTACAGTGGTGGCTCTTTCAGTAAAAAGAATGTTAAGCAGTGTTTCTAATTGATCAATGAATATGTCTGTGTCCTCAGTAGGTGGTCATATATTGCTATGACTATGACTTTTCCCTGTATTTCATACAACTGTATAGCTGCTGCTTCAAGTGTTTTTCGACATTCAATAATTCAGCTTCACACCTCGTTTTGTACCTGATACTTGATTTAGTAAAGATACATGTACCTCCATTTTTGGCATTTTTTCTACAATACTGACTTGCTAATTTACATGTATGTATATTTATGATACTTATTTCAAAAGTTCTGCACCAATGCTCCATGGTGCACATGCAGTCAATGTTTCAACATTCATTGCTTCCTCAAGTTCTAGTGATTTATTTCTAAGGCACTGAATATTTAGAATTAAAATCTGCAGGTGACTAGGGTGAGAACTGGTTATAGTTTTATTTATATTTTTGATGGTGAGATATCAAAAATCCTTGAGAAGGACAGGTTTCCTGCACCTCTCGGGAACATACCTGTACATTGGGCTGTGGTGAGATGCTTGTTGCTGCAATTGGTGCTGCTGCTAATGTACTTAATACTGCCATTTCTGTTGTTGTTGTTGATGGTGATGCTATTTCTGACACTTAAAATGTTGGTTCTGCCACTACTGGTGTGCTTTCTTGTGAATTTTGAGTGTTATCGTTTTTCTTGTTTTCGTTTAAAATAGTATTTGGATGATGAGGAACTGTAGTTCTCTTGTTGTTAAAATTGTTCTCCACTGTACTGTCTGTCAACACTTCATCTTTATTTGCATGTTTTGCTGGTGCTGGTGATATTTCCAATGCTTTTACCTGTTTTTGAAGTGCTTTCCTTATGGAGTCTGGCGACCGTGATGCAATTATCATTTTGGTTTTAAATTTATTTTGGTGGTTTTTTATTTCCTTGGTTATCAGGTTTGCCAGATTTTTTTTCCTACTAAGTATGCACCTAAAAATTCTAGAAGCCAGTAATAGGAATTTTTAATCACCCTGTATGCAAACAATCTTCTGTCTCATGTACATCAAACAGAATTAGTTCTTTTACTGATGACACTAATACTGTAATCAATTTGAAGCATACATACAGCAACAATACAAATGGTAAAGAATGTTCTTAAAAGCATCATTGCCTGATTTTCTATGAATGGCTTTGCTCTCAATTTTAAAAAGATATGACATACTGTGTGCTGCACATTTAGAGGTACTACACCAATGAGAAGTGTAATATATGGTGAGGAAATGATATATGTGGTGGAAAAATCAAAATTCTCAAGTGTTCATATTATTGAGAATGTAAACCAGAAAAAACACACTTCGGAACTCCTAAAATAACGTAATTCAGCTGCATTTGTTCTTAGAATCATTGCAAATCTTGGGGAGAGCCAAATGAACAAGTTGATGTATTTTACATATGGAGTAATGTCATAGAGTACCTAAGTCATTTTTAAGAAGGAAGGTCTTCACTGCTCTGAAACTTGCAGTAAAAATAATACGTTGTGTTCACCCACAATCATCTTGTAGACATCTGTTTATGGAGTTAGCTATTTTGATTACTGTTTCACAGTTTATTTATTCCCTCATGAAGTTTGTTATAAATAATCTACTGCTGGTACAATGCATTCATAATTACTGTATCAGAAGAAGAATGATATTCATTTAGGTTATTTTTAGCACAAAGAGGGGTGCAGAATTGTACAGTCAAAATTGTTGATCACTTAGCCACTGACAGAATGTCTGACAGATAGCAAAGTAAAATTTGAAAACTCTCAAAAAGTTTCTCCTTGACAACTCCTTCTGTTATTGTAATATGTAAAAGGTGATGGTTAAGAATTAATAACTCACATCTGCATAGTTCAGTAAAAAGTAAATAAACCGTCTACAAAATGTCAGCTTTAGCCGCATTAAAAAAGTGTAGTGTGAATGTGAAATAACTCATTTCAAATGATTACAATTTATCATCAAAAGTAACTAACTAATCCTCTGTGACCCGTAGAAAAGTCAACAGAGTACATTAGTGCTATTGATGTCTAGATTTATTAGTTGGTGTGGTAGAGTGTACATGTGGTCAGAAACAATCTGAAAAGCTTGTTATGGTGTTGCTGTGTAGGTTGTACTGAGAAATAACTGTTAAGAAAAATTCGCTATGTTGTACAGTTTCTGAGTTGATTAACATTGAAGTTATCCATACAGGCAGGTGTGCATGCAAATTCAAGTGGCCCAGCAGATACAATCAGTGTCAGTTGTTCTCATAGTGTAGATGATAGCACATGACTGCTCAGCATTTGTCTTGAGTTTGATCCTCTTTATGGTCCCATGTCCAATTTTTGTATTGATCTCTTACTCAGTTTAAGAAAATCAAATGAAGAACATGTTTTCCCTTGAATTTGCATGCACAATGGCCAGTTTGACTGACTTCAACGTTAATTAACTCCTGAATGTTGCAACATATCTAATTTTTTATTATTTCCCAGCATGACCTACCCTGCCACACCTTTAAAAGATTTTCAGACTGTTTCTGACCACCCTGTCTAAAGGATGTGAACAGCATCAGATAACAAGTGATCAGTATTAAGGACACGGAGATGCCAGTAAAGGACTCCCTGCAATATCCTGTGTTAACCCACACCACTGGTCAGAGACTAGCAATAGCTGGACATGTGAATTACTGTCCTGTGTGTAGACCACTACTAAAATTACATCACAAAACAAACAGATACATTTGGAGTGGTACCATGACTGGGAACCCAGGACTGCCAATGAATGGAGCTGCATTGTGTTCAGCAATGAGACGTGCTGAATTATCCCTTATGAACATTGTCGGCAAGTATGGCAGTGACTGGGGGGAGGTCACATTCGTGAAGTGTTTCGGAGAGGTAGTGTGGTGTTGTTTCAGACATCATGGTGTGGGGACCTATTGAGTATGGCTTTGGATTAAAATGTAACCCAGTTTATTGGTGACAATTGAACTATTTAGCTTGTTGATAGTAGACAAACTTGATGCAGGTGAGTAACTCAGATTTGCAGTTCCTCCACCTGAAATGGCATCTAGCTCCAATTTCCATATGTCAGATGATTTTTGTTGAGTTAATCAAATAAGTTACATAGCGAAAATAGTCAAAATACTCTTAAAATATGTTTATTGTACCACAACACAGATAAAATTGGCACAGGTTTCGTACATAATATGTGATGTAGATCTGATGTTCCATGACAACTACCACTGCATTGTGATTGTGTAATTGTTATTGATACCAACAATTGCAAAGTTGCATTGTACACTCTTTCAATCAAACTTATGTGGATTTACAGTTAAGATTTCAATGCTTGTACAAAACTGGTTATGAAATTTGGCTTCACAATTCATTGCAATGTTTCTGAAACATTTATCATGTCGAAGTATTACAAGTCTCTTAATATCCATGCTTTTACAGTTAGCTGTACCTTAATTACTATCAATTTTCTGTGTGTGAATTCCATGAGTGATGAATTGGATTTTTGTTTACATTTTTGACATTTTTAGTTTGTAGTTCTGTATCATTATAAATTAATTACAAATCATCTTAAGGTGACTTATTTTCATCAATAGATGACTCCAATAATATTACAATTAAAGTTCTTAGATTTATGTGACTTCACACACACTTTTTGTTGTAGTATTGTATTTTGTATGGTCATAATTATAATTTTTGTAAATGTTGCCCTTTTTGTTACATCAGATACCCACTGAAAGTGTTTTACATCAGAATTATGTTATACAAAATGACTGAAGTGTCTGTATCTGTTTGCGAAACAAATTATATTCTACATAAAGAATAGTGTTAACGATTTAATATAATCCATTATAGTCGAGGCACCAGTTGCCGTTTTACTGGTTATCACTGTTAGCATTCAACCATGATTCTTATACATATATTTTAACAACGCGTTTCAAGAGAAAATGCTCTCATCATCAGGTTGTAAAGTCTATGTCATGAAATTAAACGGACTAAAAAGACAAAATACCATCACAAATAGTTGGGAAGTCCATAGAGTAAAACAGAATTAAAAGTATATTGGACTGTGGGTCCTCGTCTTACATTGAAGTTGTTGACACAAGTCGATGGCCGTCCCATAGCTACCAAATATGCTGTCTACAAAAATAGCTATAGAAAATGATAGATATATGAAAGAAACTACAACAAAATCAGAACTACGTAAACCAAAGAAATATCAATCTATAGGTAAGTAGTCCTTACAAAAGAACAATATCAGCAATATCTAAGTGTCAATACCAGTAAAGTTATCAAAATGACAGCATAAATATATCAACATGTTTGGTCAAAGTTATAAAATCCAGAGGTGCAAACTCTAGAGTGATATGTTTATGTATATGCATAAAATGAGTGTCCAAAACTTGTCAAAAGGACCAAATCTGAGAGACCACCTATGTCATAAAATGTACAGAATATATATATATATATATATATATATATATATATATATATATATATATATATATATATATATATATATATATATATATATATATATATAAAACAGAAAGAAACTTCCACATGGGAAAAATATATTAAAAACAAAGATTCCAAGACTTACCAAGCGGGAAAGCGCCGGCAGACAGGCACATGAACAAAACACACAAACACACACACAGAATTACGAGCTTTCGCAACTGGCAGTTGCTTCGTCAGGAAAGAGGGAAGGAGAGGGAAAAATGAAAGGATGTGGGTTTTAAGGGAGAGGGTAAGGAGTCATTCCAATCCCGGGAGCGGAAAGACTTCCCTTAGGGGAAAAAAAAGGACAGGTGTACACTCGCACACACACACACATATATATATATATATATATAAAATAGAGAGAAACTTCCACATGGGAAAAATATATTAAAAACAAAGATTCCAAGACTTACCAAGCGGGAAAGTGCCGGCAGACAGGCACATTAACAAAACACACAAACACACACACAGAATTACTAGCTTTCGCAACCGATGGTTGCTTCTTCAGGAAGGAGAGGGAAAGACGAAAGGATGTGGGTTTTAAGGGAGAGGGTAAGGAGTCATTCCAATCCCGGGAGCGGAAAGACTTCCCTTAGGGGAAAAAAAGGACAGGTGTACACTCGCACACACATACACACACATATCCATCTGCACAGGCCTTTAAATATGTCTGCTTGTGTCTGTGTATGTGCGGATGGATATGTGTGTGTATGTGTGTGCGAGTGTACACCTGTCCTTTTTTTCCCCTAAGGGAAGTCTTTCCGCTCCCGGGATTGGAATGACTCCTTACCCTCTCCCTTAAAACCCACATCCTTTCGTCTTTCCCTCTCCTTCCTGAAGAAGCAACCATCGGTTGCGAAAGCTAGTAATTCTGTGTGTGTGTTTGTGTGTTTTGTTAATGTGCCTGTCTGCCGGCGCTTTCCCGCTTGGTAAGTCTTGGAATCTTTGAGATACAGTTCAGGATGAACAACATTCATATGCCAATGCATCCATATATCATATATGGGCATAAAAAGAATAGCAACTGTGAACTACTGCCTAAACCATGTAACTTATGTAAACTAATAACATATGTCCACATAACATGTAGTATCTGTAGATCATATGATAAGCTATCACTAACATCAAAGGTAAAAAACTTTGCATGTATCCACCATTGTTGTTGTTGAGACTGGTTTGATGCAGCTCTCCATGCTACTCTATCCTGTGCAAGCTTCTTCATCTCCCAGTACCTACTGCAACCTACATCCTTCTGAATCTGTTTAGTGTATTCATATGTTGGTCTCCCTCTACGATTTTTACCCTCCACTCTGCCCCCCAATACTAAATTGGTGATCCCTCGATGTCTCAGAACGTGTCCTACCAACCAATCCCTTCTTCTAGTCAAGTTGTGCCACAAGCTCCTCTTCTCCCCAATTCTATACAGTACCTCCTCATTAGTTATGTGATCTACCCATCTAATCCTCAGCATTCTTCTGTAGCACCACATTTCAAAAGCTTCTATTCTCTTCTTGTATAAGCTATTTATCGTCCACGTTTCACTTCCATACATGGCTACACTCCATACAAATACTTTGAGAAGCGACTTCCTGACACTTAAATCAATACTTGATGGTAACAAATTTCTCTTCTTAAGAAATGCTTTCTTTGCCATTGCCAGTCTACGTTTTATATTCTTTCTACTTTGACCATTATCAGTTATTTTGCTCCCCAAATAGCAAACCTCCTTTACTACTTTAGATTTTTCGTTTTCTAATCTAATTCCCTCAGCATCACCCAACTTAATTCGACTACATTCCATTATCCTCATTTTGCTTTTGTTGATGTTCATCTTATACCCTCCTTTCAAGACACTGTCCATTCCGTTCAACTGCTCCTCCAAGTCCTTTGCTGTCTCTGACAGAATTACAATGTCGTTGGCAAACCTCAAAGTTTTTATTTCTTCTCCATGGATTTTAATACCTTCTCTGAACTTTTCTTTTGTTTCCTTTATTGCTTGCTCAATATACAGATTGAATAGCATTGGGGATAGGCTACAACCCTGTCTCACTCCCTTCCCAACCACTGCTTCCCTTTCATACCCCTCGACTCATATAACTGCCATTTGGTTTCTGTACAAATTGTAAATAGCCTTTTGCTCCTTGTATTTTACCCCTGCCACCTTCAGAATTTGAAAGAGAGTATTCCAGTCAACATTGTCAAAAGCTTTCTCTAAGTCTACAAATGCCAGAAACGTAGGTTTGCTCCTCCTTAATCTAGCTTCTAAGATAAGTCGTAGGGTCAGTATTGCCTCACGTGTTCCAACATTTCGACGGAATCCAAACTGATCTTCCCCGAGGTCAGCTTCCACTAGTTTTTCCATTCGTCTGTAAAGAATTCGCGTCAGTATTTTGCAGCTGTGACTTATTAAACTGATAGTTCGGTAATTTTCACATCTGTCAACACCTGCTTTCTTTGGGACTGGAATTATTATATTCTTCTTGAAGTCTTAGGGTTATTCACCTGTCTCATACATCTTTCTCACCAGATGGTAGAGTTTTGTCAGGACTGGCTCTCCCAAGGCTGTCAGTAGTTCTAATGGAATGTTGTCAACTCTGGGGGCCTTGTTTTGACTCAGGTCATTCACTGCCCTGTCAAACTCTTCACGCAATATCATATCTCCCATTTCATCTTCATCTACATCCTCTTCCATTTCCATAATATTATGCTCAAGAACATCGCCATTGTATAGACCCTCTATATACTTCTTCCACCTTTCTACTTTCCCTTCTTTGCTTAGAACTGGGTTTCCATCTGAGCTCTTGATATTCATGCAAGTGGTTCTCTTTTCTCCAAAGGTCTCTTTACTTTTCCTGTAGGCAGTATCTATCTTACCCCTAATGAGATAAGCCTCTACATCCTTACATTTGTCCTCTAGCCATCCCTGCTTAGCCATTTTGCACTTCCTGTCGATATCATTTTTGAGACGTTTGTATTCCTTTTTGCCTGCTTCATTTACTGCATTTTTATATTTTCTCCTTTCATCAATTAAATTCAATATATCTTCTGTTACCCAAGGCGAGAATGGCATTGTACCTATTAATGTGTATGTAATCCACTGATCCTATAAGGCAAAGCAATCAACAACCACTACACACAAAAACACAAGATATATATATATATTAAAAACAAAGATTCCAAGACTTACCAAGCAGGAAAGTGCCGGTAGATAGGCACAATAAATAAAACACACAAACACACACACAGAATTTCTAGCTTTCGCAACCGACGGTTGCTTCTTCAGGAAAGAGGGAAGGAGGGGGAAAGACGAGAGGATGTGGGTTTTAAGGGAGAGGGTAAGGAGTCATTCCAATCCCGGGAGCGGAAAGACTTCCCTTAGGGGGAAAAAAGGACAGGTATACACTCGCACACACACACATATCCATCCGCACATACACAGACACAAGCAGACATTTGTAAAGGCAAAGAGTTGGGGCAGAGATGTCAGTCGTGGCGGAAGTACAGAGGCAAAGAAGTTGTTGAAAGACAGGTAAGGTATGAGCGGTGGCAACTTGAAATTAGTGGAGGTTGAGGCCTGGCGGATATCAAAAAGAGAGGATATACTGAAGGGCGAGTTCCCATCTCCGGAGTTCTGATAGGTTGGCGTTGGTGGGAAGTATCCAGATAACCCGGACGGTGTAACACTGTGCCAAGATGTGCTGGCCGTGCACCAAGGCATGTTTAGCCACATGGTGATCCTCATTAGCAACAAACACTGTCTGCCTGTGTCCATTCATGCGAATGGACAGTTTGTTGCTGGTCATTCCCACATAGGAAGCGTCTGGCCAGAGGCTGCAATCCTTCTTTCCATCAGTCCTTATACCAGTTCCAAACTGCACAATCCATAGCCCTCACCCGTCTAATCCTTCACCTATACATCGATTTGGCCAATGAACAAACCCGTCAACTCCTATCCCAAATCAAAGTCCTCAATCTTTCCTCTCCCACATCCACACCGGCTGTTCATAGCATCATCCTACAAGCCAACCGCAAATTAGAACAGCATGCCACCCTCCACCTCAAGAAACTATCCAATCTCCTGGTTTCCCACCTCCGGAAAGGCAACTCATTCACCCTCCACAACCTTTCCAACAAACCTCAACCTCCACTCATTGCACACAGACCCAGTCTCTCCCATCTACTCAATCTCCCACTTCCAGCTCCACTCCCCCCAACACCTCAAAATTCTAGTCAACACAATCTGGAACCACAACACCCCAATTCAGTAGTTAACCTTTCCTCCAAACCTCTCTCCCAATCTGAAACCTCTGTCCTATCCAAAGGCCTCACCTTCAGCCCCACTCCCAGGTTCAAGCAAACTGCCCTTGTCAAAGATTTACTGTCCTACACTCGTAGTCTCTGCTGGAAATATCACTTTGGCACGAAGAAAAATAATCCTGATCCCACTCCTAATGATCCAACTCCCCAAGACACTATCCAAATTGAACCCTGCCTGGAACAGTTCCGTCCTCCATCACATCGGGACCCACCTCCTCTTCCTCAAAATCACCCTCTCCAAACCTTCCAGGAATTTCTCACTTCCAGCCTTGCCTCTCAATCTTTCTTGAAAAACCTTAATCCTACTCCCAACATCACCACAGCCGAAGCCCAGGCTATCCGTGATCTGAAAGCTGACCGATCCATCATCATTCTTCCGGCTGACAAGGGTTCCACGACCGTGGTACTTGATCGTCGGGAGTATGTGGCTGAGGGACTGCGTCAGCTTTCGGACAACTCTACATACAAAGTTTGCCAAGGTAATCCCATTCCTGATGTCCAAGCAGAGCTTCAAAGAATCCTCAGAACCTTAGGCCCCCTACAAAACCTTTCACCTGACTCCATCAAACTCCTGACCCCACCGACACATCGCACTCCTACCTTCTACCTACTTCCTAAAATTCACAAAGCCAAACATCCCAGCCGCCCCATTGTAGCTGGTTACCAAGCCCCCACAGAACGTATCTCTGCCTACGTAGATCAACACCTTCAACCTATTACATGCAGTCTCCCATCCTTCATCAAAGATACCAACCACTTTCTTGAACGCCTGGAATCCTTACCCAGTCTGTTACCCCTGGAAACCATCCTTGTAACCATTGATGCCACTTCCATATACAAATATCCCGCACGTCCAGGGCCTCGCTGCAATGGAGCATTTCCTTTCACGCCGATCACCTGCCACCCTACCTAAAACCTCCTTCCTCGTCACCCTAGCCAGCTTCATCCTGACCCACAACTTCTTCACTTTTGAAGGCCAGACATACCAACAATTATAGGGAACAGCCATGGGTACCAGGATGCCCCCCTCGTATGCCAACCTATTTATGGGTCACTTAGAGGAAGCCTTCTTGGTTACCCAGGCCTGCCAACCCAAAGTTTGGTACAGATTTATTGACGACATCTTCATGATCTGGACTCACAGTGAAGAACAACTCCTGAATTTCCTCTCCAACCTCAACTCCTTTGGTTCCATCAGGTTCACCTGGTCCTACTCCAAATTCCATGCCACTTTCCTTGACGTTGACTTCCATCTGTCCAATGGCCAGCTTCACACATCCGTCCACATCAAACCCACCAACAAGCAACAGTACCTCCATTATGACAGCTGCCACCCATTCCATATCAAACGGTCCCTTCCCTACAGCCTAAGCCTTCGTGGCAAACGAATTTGCTCCAGTCCTGAATCCCTGAACCATTACACCAACAACCTGAAAACAGCTTTCGCATCCCGCAACTACCCTCTTGACCTGGTACAGAAGCAAATAACCAGAGCCACTTCCTCATCCCCTCAAACCCAGAACCTCTCACAGAAGAACCCTAAAAGTGCCCCACTTGTGACAGGATACTTCCCGGGACTGGATCAGACTCTGAATGTGGCTCTCCAGCAGGGATACGACTTCCTAAAATCCTGCCCCGAAATGAGATCCATCCTTCATGAAATCCTTCCCACTCCACCAAGAGTGTCTTTCCGCCGTCCACCTAACCTTCGTAACCTCTTGGTTCATCCCTATGAAATCCCCAAACCACCTTCCCTACCCTCTGGCTCCTACCCTTGTAACCACCCCCAGTGTAAAACCTGTCCTATGCACCCTCTCACCACCACCTACTCCAGTCCTGTAACCCCGAAGATGTACACGGTCAAAGGAAGAGCCACGTGTGAACGCACCCACGTGATTTACCAACTGACCTGCCTACGCTATGATGCTTTCTATGTGGCAATGACCAGCAACAAACTGTCCATTCGCATGAATGGACACAGGCAGACAGTGTTTGTTGGTAATGAGGATCACCCTGTGGCTAAACATGCCTTGGTGCACGGCCAGCACATCTTGGCACAGTGTTACACCGTCCGGGTTATCTGGATACTTCCCACCAACACCAACCTATCAGAACGCCGGAGATGGGAATTCGCCCTTCAGTATATACTCTCTTCTTGATATCCGCCAGGCCTCAACCTCCACTAATTTCAAGTTGCCACCGCTCATACCTTACCTGTCTTTCAACAACTTCTTTGCCTCTGTACTTCCGCCACGACTGACATCTCTGCCCCAACTCTTTGCCTTTACAAATGTCTGCTTGTGTCTGTGTATGTGCGGATGGATATGTGTGTGTGTGCGAGTGTATACCTGTCCTTTTTTCCCCCTAAGGGAAGTCTTTCCGCTCCCGGGATTGGAATGACTCCTTACCCTCTCCCTTAAAACCCACATCCTTTCGTCTTTCTCTCTCCTTCCCTCTTTCCTGAAGAAGCAAGCGTTGGTTGCGAAAGCTAGAAATTCTGTGTGTGTGTTTGTGTGTTTTATTTATTGTGCCTGTCTACCGCGGTGCTTTCCCACTTGGTAAGTCTTGGAATCTTTGTTTTTAATATATATATGCCCAATGCATATACTGTGTACCGAATAGGGTCAAATATCGCCTGGACATGTGAAGATAATATTTATGTCATAAAAAAAAAGAAAAAAACATGGAGTGTCTGTTTGCAACCAACATACATAACTAGATAATTTTGCATGGTGGTGTGGTTGTGTAAGACAACCACCCTTTGTACAACATGTGTAACCAGGTAAAAAAAAACAGTCAGTATTACACTGGACTGTTAGCAAATGTCATAGGCATTAAGATTGCAAGGTTAAGTATGGGATAGGCATATGAGCATTTAGGTGGTTACCTTGTAGTAAAAATAACTGCTATTAGGCACACCTGTATCCTCTGCATCATTCCATACCAAAAAAATAGCACTAGTCTGTGAGACTGCAGTGCAATACAAAAGATACCTCATCAGTTTATGCCCATGAAGTAATGGGGAAATATTTGAATGGTAAACCACATGAAGAGTAACCATAGGTATTGGATACAACCCAAAATACTCCCTAACAGTATATATGAACTAACTAATGGATTCTGTTTAGACAAAGTGGACAACAGACCCTATCTGCAAATCCTGTGCTGAATGTGATCAGACATGGTCTGGACACATGAGGAAAAATTCTCATCGAAAAACAAAAACAAAAACAAAAACAAAAACACAGAATATCTGCATGGAGCCCACATGTATGACTGAGCCATGTCACAAGTGGTGTGAAGGTGTAAGACAACCACATAAACCAAAATCAGTATGACCTTTGTAACCAGATAAATTACAAGACAGTAATATAATATAAAGAGAGCAAATGTCCCTGGCATTAAGGATACAAATCAGCAGACAAGTCAAGATAGAGGACAGTCAAAAGACAGTTAAGGTAGATACTCTGTAATAATTGTACCCACTAGAAGGCACACCCATACCACATGTGACCATATTCAGTACAGAATTTATGGCTAGGTTGTATTTATTTTGTTTCTGTAGTCCACTTTGTATGTTTGTATGTACTGTTGGGGAGAACACAGTATTTTGTTGTTTTATTTTTTATTTACATGTCAAGTTCCGTAGGACCAAATTGAGGAGCAAATCTCCTATGTCAATACATGAAATTACAACATAAAAGTAATAACAGATAAAAATAAATGTTTATGAATCCAAAAAAGTCACTCTATAGGTTAAGTAAACACAATCAACAATCCAATAAGAATCAGTTTAATTTTTCAAGAAACTCCTGGTCAGAATAGAAGAAGTGACCCATGAGGAAACTCTTCAGTTTCAATTTGAAAGCACATGGATTACTGCTAAGATTTTGAATTCGAGTGGTATCTTATTGAAAATGGATGCAGTAGTATACTGCACACCTTTTTTGCACAAGAGTTAAGGAAGTCTGATCCAAATGCAGGTTTGATTTCTGCCGAGTATTAATCAAGTGAAAGCTACTTATTCTTGGGAATAAGCTAATATTGTTAACAAGAAATGACAGTAAGGAATTTATATATATTGAGAGGCCAATGTCAAAGTACCCAGACTCGTGAACAGGGGGCAACAAGAAGTTTCTGAACTTACACCCTTATTGCCCGAACCGCCCTTTCAAGCAAAAAATATTCTGTTAGAATGGGAAGAGTTACCCCAAAATATAATACCGTATGACATAGTGAATGAAAATAAGCAAAGTAATTTTCATGTCGAACGAGCACTCACTTCAAATACCATTCGAATAGTAAAAATGGCAGTCTGTGAACAAGATCTTGAATGTGAACTTTCCACAATAGCTTACTATCTATTTGAACTGATCAGTTTCACTAATCATATGCCCATTCTGTGAAATTAAAACGTCAGGTTTTGATGAATTGTATGTTAGAAACTGTAAAAACTGAGTCTTACTGTGATTTAGCGTCAGTTTATTTTCTAAAAGTCATGAACTTTGGTCATGTACTGCACTATTTGAAACCGAGCCAATGTTACACAAAACATTCTTTACTAGTAAGCTATTGTCATCAGCAAACAGAAATATTTCAGAGTTACCTGTAATACTAGAGGGCATATCATTTATATAAATAAGGAACTGGAGTGGCCCCAACACTGATCCCTGGGGCACCCCCCACTTGACAGTACCCCACTCAGACCTCAAATCGCAGCCATTATAAAAATTGTGAATAATGACCTTTTGCTGCCTGTTGCTAAAGTAAGAAGTGAACCAATTGCGAGCTACCCCCCTATATTCCATAATGGTACAACGTCTGGAGCAATATTTTGTGATCAACACAATCAAATGCCCTAGCTAAATAAATAAAAAAAAAAAATATTCCAAGTGTTCAAAACCATTTGTTTAGCCCATCCAGTACTTCACAGAGAAAAGAGAATGTAGCATTTTCAGTTGTTAAACAACTTCTAAAGCCGAACTGTACATTTGATAGCAAATTGTGTGATATGAAATGATCAATTATCCTTACATAAAGAGCCTTTTCAATAAGTTTTGCAAACACTGATGGCATAGAAATAGGTGTAAATTATATACATTATCCCATTCCAACTTTTTTAAAAGGTGTCTTTACTACTGAGTACTTTAATCGCTCATGAAACTGACCATTCCTAAAGGAAAAATTACAAATATGGCTAAATACTGGTCTAACATGTACAGTGCAGTGCTTTAATACTGTACTAGACACTCCATCATAACCGAGAGAGTCCTTAGTCTTCAGTGATTTAATTATTGACTCAATCTCCATCTTGTCTGTATCGCAGAGGAGTATTTCAGACATCAATCTTGGAAAGGCATTTGCCAAGAAAGTTGTATGATTTCCTGTAGAAACTAAATTTTTATTTAATTCACCAGCAATTCTCAGAAACTGATTGTTAAATACTGTACATATATCCGATTTATCAGTAACAGAAATATTTTTACTATGAACTGACTTTATATCGTCGACCTTTTACTGGTGACCAGATACTTCCTTCACAACTGACCATATGGTTTTAATTTTATCCTGTGAATTTGCTATTCTATTTGCATACCACATACTCTTTGCCTTCCTAATAACGTTTTTAAGCACCTTACAAGACTGTTTGCAATGGACTGCTGTAGCTTGATTGTGACTACTTCTAACATTTTGATATAATTCCCACTTTGTTCTACAAGATATCCTTATCCCACTAGTCAGCCATCCAGACTGCCTATTACTGCTAGTACCAATTTAGAATGTTCTAAAGGAAAGCAACTCTGTGTTAAGAAAAGCATTGTATTCATCTATCTTATTAGCATTATAAACATCCTGCCACTCTTGTTCCTTGACAAGGTTTAAAAAACTCTCTATTGCTGTTGGATTAACTTTCCTACATAGTTTGTAATTAAATATGACATTAGTTTGTGTACAAAAGCCTTTTAGTGTTGAAATTTGTGCATCATGGTCTCAAAGGCCAGTCACACTTTTACTAACAGAATGCCTATCTAGTAATGAAGAATGAATAAAAATATTGTCTATGGCTGTGCTACTATTCCCCTGCACCCTAGCTGGAAAAAACACAGTCTGCATCAGATCATATGAATTTAGGAGATCTACCAACATCCTTTTTCTTGCACCATCATATACAAAATTAATATTGAAGTCACCATATATAACTAATTTCTGGTACTTCCTACAAAGTGAATCAATAACCCTCTCTAGCTTTAGCAGAAATGCTCTGAAGTCAGAGTTAGGGGACCCATGAACAACAACAATTAGAAGTTTACTTTCACTAAATTCAGCTGCCTGTGAACAACATTCAAATATCTGTTTGGTGCAGTGTCGTGATACTTCTATGGACTCAATCAAATGCAATACTGTTTTTTTACACACATAGCCACTCCCCCACCCTGCAAGGAATTCCTTGAGAAACAGCCAGATAGTCTGTATCTGACAGGTATGGTTAACTTTTCACATGGTTTACTGTTAAAATATTTTCCTATTACTTCATGGGTAGATACTGATGAGGTGTCTTTTATGCTGCACTGCATGCTCACAGACTACTACCATTTTTTGGTATGGGATGACACAGAGGAGACAGGTGTGACTCCTAGTGTGTATATTTCCTACAAGGTAGCCACCGTAATACTTGTCTACCTATCCCCTACTTAGCCTTGAAATCTTAATGTCTATGACATTTTCCACAGTACAATTTAATTTTTATTTTATTTTATTTTATTAATTTTTTTTTTTTTTTTTTTTTTTTTTTTTTTTTTTTTTTTTTTTTTTACCAGGTTACACAAGTTGTGCAAAGGGTGGTTTTCTGACACCATTACACCTTTTTGTGACATTACCCACATGTGTATGTTGGTTCCACACGGATACTCCATGTTTTATTTAATCATATAAGTATTATCTTCACATGTCCAGGCTGCATTTGACCATATTCAATACATGGTATATGGGTAGATCATTTATATGCCTTGTGTTTTTGTGTGTTGTAGTTGTTGATTGCTTTATCTGTATAGGGTCGGTGGATTTACATATGCATTAATAGATACAATGTGATTCTCATTGGTATCTAATACTTCAGTAGAACACTGGATACTTGTGAATTTTTTTTACTTTTTACATTACTGATAACTTGTCATGTTATGGGGATTTATGTTATCAGTTTATGACATTTCATGAGTCAGATAGAAGTTCTCAGTTGCTATTTGCTTTATGCCAGTACATGATGTATGGATGCATTCAAATATGAATGTTGTTCACCCTGAATAGTATCTTTAGGGGGTTTTCCATGTATTCTGTATGTTTTATGACAAAGGTATTTACCCACATTTGGTCCTTCTGACACATTTTGAATACTCATTTCATTCTTATAATATAAGTGTGCATGGCTGTCAGTTTGATAGTTTTACCTTTACTGACTCTTAGGTACTGCTGATGCTGTCCTTCTGCAAGGACTACTTGTTGGTTTACTCAGTTCTGTCTTGTATTTGTATGGTTGGTAAGTTGATGATGAAATCATTATGATTTACACACACAGGCCTGAAGATGCCACATTCAGTCACTGAAACTGGTTGCCATATAATAAAATAACATCTAAATGTAAGTTGCACGTCTTTCATTTTACTATGTAAGTGAACAGGCAGATTCCCATGGACCATCGATCATAAGGATGGACATACAGAAACAGAACAGAGTAGGCTAGCACTGGCTTAATGTGTCAATTGGTACGTCGACAGTGTGTATCATCTATGAAAAGTACCTCAGATAGAGGCAGACAGAAACACAAGCAATGCTGTTCTATTTAATAAGGGATATGTCAGCAAGAGAGGCGAAGAAAACCAATGTGCATTCTGTGTGCATACCGGGGGGAGTCATTCCAGATGTGGAAAGAGTTCTTCCAGATTCCATGAAGGGTACAGGGTGCACCCATCTGCAGGTGGTCGCTCATGCTGGTACCAATGATGTGTGTTGCTATGGATCAGAGGAAATCCTCTTTGGCTTCCGGCGGCTATCGGATTTGGTGAAGACTGCCAGTCTCGCTAGCGGGATGAAAGCAGAGCTCACCATCTGCAGCATTGTCGACAGGACTGACTGCGGACCTTTGGTACAGAGCCAAGTGGAGGGTCTGAATCAGAGGCTGAGATGGCTCTGCGATTGTGTGGGCTGCAGATTCCTCGACTTGCGCCATAGGGTGATGGGGTTTCGGGTTCCGCTGGATAGGTCAGGAGTCCACTACCCGCAACAAGCGGCTACACGGGTAGCAGGGGTTGTGTGGCATGGGCTGGGCAGTTTTTTTAGGTTCGATGGCCTTGGGCAAGTACAGAAAGGCCAACAGCCTCAACGGGTGCGTGGCAAAGTCAGGACATGCGGGGATCAAGCAGCAATCGGTATTGTAATTGTAAACTGTTGAAGCTGTGTTGGTAAATTAATGGAACTTCAAGCGCTGATAGAAAGCACAGAAGCTGAAGTCGTTATAGGTACAGAAAGCTGGCTGAAGCCAGCGATAAATTCTGCCGAAATTTTTACAAAGGCACAGACGGTGTTTAGAAAGGATAATAAACGGTCACAACGCCCATATAGTACTAGGAACAGAAAGTTGGCTGAAACCAGACGTAAACAGTAATGAAATCCTAAACTCTGATTGGAATGTATACCGCAGAGATAGGCTGGACAGTGAAGGGGGAGGCGTGTTTATAGCGATAAGAAGTGCAATAGTATCGAAGGAAATTGACGGAGATTCGAATTGTGAAATGATTTGGGTGAAGGTCACGGTTAAAGCAGGCTCAGACATGGTAATTGGATGTCTCTATAGGCCCCCGGGCTCAGCAGCTGTTGTGGCTCAGCACCTGAAGAATAATTTGGAAAATATTTCGAGTAGATTTCCCCACCATGTTATAGTTCTGGGTGGAGATTTTAATTTGCCGGATATAGACTGGGAGACTTAAACGTTCATAACGGGTGGCAGGGACAAAGAATCCAGTGAAATATTTTTAAGTGCTTTATCTGAAAACTACCTTGAGCAGTTAAACAGAAAACCGACTCGTGGCGATAATATATTAGACCTTCTGGTGACAAACAGACCCGAACTATTTGAAACAGTTAATGCAGAACAGGGAATCAGCGATCATAAAGCGGTTACTGCGTCGATGATTTCAGCCGTAAATAGAAATATTAAAAAAGGTAGGAAGATTTTTCTGTTTAGCAAAAGTGACAAAAAGCAGATTACAGAGTACCTGACGGCTCAACACAAAAGTTTTGTCTCAAGTGCAGATAGTGTTGAGGATCAGTGGACAAAGTTCAAAACCATGGTACAATATGCGTTAGATGAGTATGTGCCAAGCAAGATCGTAAGAGATGGAAAAGAGCCACCGTGGTACAACAACCGAGTTAGAAAACTGCTGCGGAAGCAAAGGGAACTTCACAGCAAACATAAACATAGCCAAAGCCTTGCAGACAAACAAAAATTACGCGAAGCGAAATGTAGTGTGAGGAGGGCTATGCGAGAGGCTTTCAATGAATTCGAAAGTAACGTTCTATGTACTGACTTGGCAGAAAATCCTAAGAAATTTTGGTCCTATGTCAAAGCGGTAGGTGGATCAAAACAAAATGTCCAGACACTCTGTGACCAAAATGGTACTGAAACAGAGGATGACAGACTAAAGGCCGAATTACTAAATGTCTTCTTCCAAAGCTGTTTCACAGAGGAAGACTGCACTGTGCTTCCTTCTCTAGATTGTCGCACAGTTGACAAAATGGTAGATATCGAAGTAGACGACAGAGGGATAGAGAAACAATTAAAATCGCTCAAAAGAGGAAAGGCCGCTGGTCCTGATGGGATACCAGTTCGATTTTACACAGAGTATGCGAAGGAACTTGCCCCCCTTCTTGCAGCGGTGTACCGTAGGTCTCTAGAAGAGCGAAGCGTTCCAAAGGATTGGAAAAGGGCACAGGTCATCCCCGTTCTCAAGAAGGGACGTCGAACAGATGTGCAGAACTATAGACCTATATCTCTAACGTCGATCAGTTGTAGAATTTTGGAACACGTATTATGTTCGAGTATAATGTCTTTTCTGGAGACTAGAAATCTACTCTGTAGGAATCAGCATGGGTTTCGAAAAAGACGATCGTGTGAAACCCAGCTCGCGCTATTCGTCCACGAGACTCAGAGGGCCTTAGACACGGGTTCACAGGTAGATGCCGTGTTTCTTGACTTCCGCAAGGCGTTTGACACAGTTCCCCATAGTCGTTTAATGAACAAAGTAAGAGCATACGGACTATCAGACCAATTGTGTGATTGGATTGAGGAGTTCCTAGATAACAGAACGCAGCACGTCATTCTCAATGGAGAGAAGTCTTCCGAAGTAAGAGTGATTTCAGGTGTGCCGCAGGGGAGTGTCATAGGACCGTTGCTATTCACAATATACATAAATGACCTGGTGGATGACATCGGAAGTTCACTGAGGCTTTTTGCAGATGATGCTGTGGTGTATCGAGAAGTTGCAACAATGGAAAATTGTACTGAAATGCAGGAGGATCTGCAGCGAATTGACGCATGGTGCACGGAATGGCAATTGAATCTCAATGTAGCGAAGTGTAATGTGATGCGAATACATAGAAAGATAGGTCCCTTATCATTTAGCTACAAAATAGCAGGTCAGCAACTGGAAGCAGTTAATTCCATAAATTATCTGGGAGTACGCATTAGGAGTGATTTAAAATGGAATGATCATATAAAGTTGATCGTCGGTAAAGCAGATGCCAGACTGAGATTCATTGGAAGAATCCTAAGGAAATGCAATCCGACAACAAAGGAAGTAGGTTACAGTACGCTTGTTCGCCCAATGCTTGAATACTGCTCAGCAGTGTGGGATCCGCACCAGGTAGGGTTGATAGAAGAGATAGAGAAGATCCAACGGAGAGCAGCGCGCTTCGTTACAGGATCATTTAGTAATTGCGAAAGCGTTACGGAGATGATAGATAAACTCCAGTGGAAGACTCTGCAGGAGAGACGCTCAGTAGCTCGGTACGGGCTTTTGTTGAAGTTTCGAGAACATACCTTCACCGAAGAGTCAAGCAGTATATTGCTCCCTCCTACGTATATCTCGCGAAGAGACCATGAGGATAAAATCAGAGAGATTAGAGCCCACACAGAAGCATACCGACAATCCTTTTTTCCACGTACAATACGAGACTGGAATAGAAGGGAGAACCGATAGAGGTACTCAGGGTACCCTCCGCCACACACCGTCAGGTGGCTTGCGGAGTACGGATGTAGATGTAGATGTAGATGTAGATTGCATGCGAACGGTGGTGGCGTGTTTGTCGCTGTTAGTAGTAGTTTATCCTGTAGTGAAGTAGAATTGGATACTTCCTGTGAAGTATTATGGGTGGAGGTTACACTCAACAACCGAGCAAGATTAATAATTGGCTCCTTTTACCAACCTCCCGACTCAGCAGCATTAGTGGCAGAACAACTGAGAGAAAATTTGGAATACATGTCACATAAATTTTCTCATCATGTTATAGTCTTAGGTGGAGATTTCAATTTACCAGATACAGAATGGGACACTCAGATGTTTAGGATGGGTGGTAGGGACAGAGCATCAAGTGACATTATACTGAGTGCACTATCCGAAAATTACCTCGAGCAATTAAACAGAGAACCGACTTGTGGAGATAACATCTTGGACCTACTGATAACAAACAGACCCGAACTTTTCAACTCTGTATGTGCAGAACAGGGAATCAGTGATCATAAGGCCATTGCAGCATCCCTGAATATGGATGTTAATTGGAATATAAAAAAAGGGAGGAAGATTTACTGTTTAGCAAGAGTAATAGAAGGCAGATTTCAGACTACCTAATAGATCAAAACGAAAATTTCTGTTCCAACACTGACATGTTGAGTGTTTATGGAAAAAGTTCAAGGCAATCGTAAAATGCGTTTTAGACAGGTACGTGCCAAGTAAAACTGTGAGGGACGGGAAAAACCCACCGTAGTACAATAACAAAGTTACAAAACTATGGCGAAAGCAAAGAGAGCTTCACTCCAAGTTTAAACACAGCCAAAACCTCTCAGACAAACAGAAACTAAACGATGTAAAAGTTAGTGTAAGGAGGGCTATGCGTGAAGCGTTCAGTGAATTCGAAGTAAAATTCTATGTACCGACTTGACAGAAAATCCTAGGAAGTTCTGGTCTTACGTTAAATCAGTAAGTGGCTCGAAACAGCATATCCAGACACTCCGGGATGATGATGGCATTGAAACAGAGGATGACATGCATAAAGCAGAAATACTAAACACCTTTTTCCAAAGCTGTTTCACAGAGGAAGTCCGCACTGCAGTTCCTTCTCTAAATCTTCGCACAAACGAAAAAATGGCTGACATCGAAATAAGTGTCCAAGGAATAGAAAAGCAGCTGGAATTACTCAACATAGGAAAGTCCACTGGACTTGACGGGATACCAATTCGATTCTACACAGAGTACGTGAAAGAACTTGCCCCCCTTCTAACAGCCGTGTACCACAAGTCTCTAGAGGAACGTAAGGTTCCAAATGATTGGAAAAGAGCACAGGTAGTCCCAGGCTTCAAGAAGGGTCATCGAGCAGATGCGCAAAACTCTATACCTATATTTCTGACGTTGATCTGTTTTAGAATTTTAGAACATGTTTTTTGCTCGAGTATCATGTCGTTTTTGGAAACCCAGAAACTACTCTGTAGGAATCAACATGGATTCCGGAAACAGCGATCGTGTGAGACCCAACTTGCTTTATTTGTTCATGAGACCCAGAAAATATTAGATACAGGCTCCCAGGTAGATGCTATTTTTCTTGACTTCTGGAAGACATTCTATATAGTTCCGCACTGTTGCCTGATAAACAAAGAGCCTACGGAATATCAGATCAGCTGTGTGGCTGGATTGAAGAGTTTTTAGCAAACAGAACACAGCATGTTGTTATCAATGGAGAGATGTCTACAGACGTTAAAGTAACCTCTGGCGTGCCACAGGGGAGTCTTATGGGACCATTGCATTTCACAATATATATAAATAACCTAGTAGATAGTGTCATAAGTTCTATGCGGCTTTTCGCGGATGATGCTGTAGTATACAGAGAAGTTGCAGCATTAGAAAATTGTAGCGAAATGCAGGAAGATCTGCAGCGGATAGGCAGTTGGTGCAGGGAGTGGCAACTGACCCTTAACATAGACAAATGTAATGTATTGCGAATACATAGAAAGAAGGATCCTTTATTGTATGATTATATGATAGCGGAACAAACACTGGTAGCAGTTACTTCTGTAAAATATCTGGGAGTATGCATGCGGAACGTTTTGAAGTGGAATGATCATATAAAATTAATTGTTTGGTAAGGTGGGTACCAGGTTGAGATTCATTGGGAGAGTCCTTAGAAAATGTAGTCCATCAACAAAGGAGGTGGCTTACAAAAAACTCGTTTGACCTATACTTGAGTATTGCTCATCAGTGTGGGACCCGTACCAGATCGGGTTGACGGAGGAGATAGAGAAGATCCAAAGAAGAGCGGCGTGTTTCGTCACAGGGTTATATGGTAACCGTGATAGCATTACGGAGATGTTTAACAAACTCAAGTGGCAGATGCTGCAAGAGAGGCGCTCTGCATCGCGGTGTAGCTTGCTCGCCAGGTTTTGAGAGGGTGCGGTTTCTGGATGAGGTATCGAATATATTGCTTCCCCCTACTTATACCTCCCAAGGAGATCATGAATTTAAAATTAGAGAGATTAGAGTTGCCACGGAGGCTTTCAGACAGTCGTTCTTCCTGCGACTGGAACAGGAAAAGGAGGTAATGATCGTGGCACGTAAAGTTCCCTCCGCCACACACTGTTGGGTGGCTTGCGGAGTATAAATGTAGATGTAGACATAGATGTACTCTGAGGTAATACTGTGTAATTTCACTACCAAAGTGCCATTATAAAATCAAATGAAGACGGAAAAAGCCAAGCTCATCAACTCGGAATTATCACTGACTTACCACAGCAAGGCAAGAAGTTCTGACCGGTCCCATAAGTGAGGGCAAATGTGCTCATACATGCAGAGCCATCATGTCATAGGCATGGGCTCGGCACTTTAAGTAGGGAGGCTTTTGGAGCTCGAGTACACTTTCTCTCATGTTGTCGTACTGCTTGTGTCATTAGAGCCAGGGAGAATGACAGTCTATTAGTTTTCAGTCAAACTATGACAAGCTGATCTATGATGGCCAGTCTGTTGCTTGATGACATCAACACTGAGACACATCCAACCTGATGCATACCATTGGCGTGGACTGCCACTGCAGCCTGTTGATCATTGCAGATGAGAAGACTGGCAAGCAGCCAGCCCTCCTCCAGTACTGGGTCATCATGGATGGTATGCAAGCTGGCATCTTTGCATCAACCAGGCAAGGTGTGTCTGCACTGCCTTCTGGCCAACTCATGACCATCTGCTGCAGTCCTGCTAGTTGACCAGAACCTAGTCTTTGTAACAACTGACATCCTGGACCACCTGAGTGCACAACAGGCTGTCTTCAAGGATGCTGAAGTGGAAGCTATAATACATCACTGTGGAATATCTGCACAGATAGTGACTTCTTTGCCCTGCTTTCATCAACATGACAGCTCGTGGCCATAGTACTGACCTGTGGCAGCAATGTCATGACTCATTGAGGACAGGTCAGCTCTCCTTTGTGGTATGCGCACTTATGCCCAGTCACCAACTGCAGCTCTAAAAGTACTTATACCTCTGTACACCTTGCATACGAAATAAATGTTATTACAGATACTGCTGTATCACTGACACCTCTGGGCAATGCACCCTCACTCTATGCTTCACTTCCTGATCTTAACATTTCCCACACCCACATTGATGTCAGAATTGGTTGTCACCTCAAGACTTCAGGGACAGTGAAGGTATATCTACAGTAGTCTGACAGTACCAGTGCAAAGTGCTGTAGTGAATGAACTTTTCTTCATTGAATGTTTTTTGAGTATATATGATATGTAACTGTTTTGAGCCATCTTAAGTCACAGAGACATGAGTAGCATCCTTAAGGTATCATTTGTTAAGCCAGAGGAGCTTGCAGATTTGTCACTGTTTGTAGGGAATGCTAGAGAAATTTATTTAATATTAATTTAATGTAAGTTTTGTAACCTGTCTGGACATGAGTTACTGTGTACTGAGACAGTACCATTCATGTGTAGTACTTATTGGCAATTTGAGCATGTGGCATAGGATTGTTATGAGTCTTGTTGGGCAGTGATGCACTAGAAGGATTATGTGTAATAATTTTTTATGTTGTGGGGACTTCAATCTAGGAGGATGTGACTGAATGATGAAACAGAATCAGTACAGATAATATACACACATCAAAAAAAGGTTTGCATCACTCCAGTTCTCAGAACTCCTGAAGATAGGTGTTGACTGTGGGTGTTGTATCACAGACTCAGTCCCTTGACTGTTCAGAGAAGTCAGTAAACCTGCCCAAAGATGTAAACAACCATGCATGAGCAGCACCTATTAGACAGAGGGGGTCTGACAGCCAGTCAGCTCCAGTCATTCCACGAGGAAGGAGGTACACAGCTTGTGATGTCTGTAGTTGAACCATGCCTACACAGTCAATACTGTAGTTTGATGGTGTCCACATTGTTACTTTGTGCCAGGAAGGGCTCTCAACAAGGAAAGTGGCCAGGCGTCTCAGAGTCAACCAAAACAATGTTGTTCAGACATGGAGAAGATACGAAGAGACAGGAACTGTCAATGACATGCCTCGTTCAGGCTGCCCAAGGGCTACTACTGCAGTGGATGACCACTACTTACAGATTATGGCTTGGAGGTGCCCTGACAGCAATGCCACCATGTTGAATAATTCTTTTTGTGCAGCCACAGAACCTTATGTTATGACTCAAAACTGTGCACAATAGGCTGCATGATGTGCAACTTCACTCCTGGCATCCATGGCGAGATCCATGTTTGGAACCATGACACCATGCAGTGTGGTATAGATGGGCTCAACAACATGCTGAATGGACTGCTCAGGATTGGCATCACATCCTATTCACTGATGAGAGTCACATATGCCTTCAGCCAGATAATTGTCGGAGATGTGTTTGGAAGAAACCTGGTCAGGCTGAATGCGTTAGACACACTATCCAATGAGTGCAGCAGTGTGAAGGTTTCCTGCTGTTTTGGGGTGGCATTATGTGGGGCCAGTGTACGCCACTGGTAGTCATTTGTATTCATGGATGACAATTCATGCCCATATCATGCACATCTTATGAATCACATCATGCAGGAAAATGACATCACTTGGTTAGAGTTGCCAGCATGGTCTCCAGACATGAACCATATTGAACATGCCTGATATATATTAGAAAGGGCTGTTTATGGACGATGTGACCCACCAACCAGTCTGAGGGATCTACACTGAATCACCATTGAGGAGTGAGACAATCTGGACCAACAGTGCCTTGATGAACTTGTGGATAATATGCCACAATGAATACAGGCATGCATCAATGCAAGAGGACATGCTACTGGATATAAGAGGTACTGATGTGTACAGCAGTCTGGATCACCACCTCTGAAGATCTCACTGTATGGTGGTACAACACGGAATGTGTGGTTTTAATGAGCAATGAAATGGGCAGAAATGATGTTTATATTGATGCCTATTCCAATTTTCTGTACAGGTTCCAGAACTCTTGGAATAAAGGTGATGCAAAACTTTTTTTTGATGTGTATGTAATCTCAGAACAATGAATAGTGATGTTTATTATATCTTCAGCATTTAAGCAGTTTAATTTTGGACTGCCATATGTTTAGATACTCATGTGTGGTTTTTTTTCTTATGATTAGATTAGATTAGATTAGATTAGTTTTTCGTTCCAAAGATCCGTGTTGAGGAGATCCTCGTGGATGTGGAACATTTCACCTTTTTTTTATTTTTTTATTTTTATTTTTTTTAAGCTGAAATAACAATACTAATAGTATAAATATATACAACACATCATTTGTTTCTATTAAAAAATTCGTCAATGGAGTAGAAGGAGTTGGCCACTAGTGAGTCTTTCAGGCTCCTTTTAAACTGACCTCTATTTGTAACTAAATTACTGTGAAATCTCATAAGGGTCCATGAATTAATTAATTTGTTCACATTCTCTCAACTGAAAGGACCATAAAAAGGAAACATATAATATTTCTTATTTGAATAGTTAAGCATTTTTATTGCCTTAAACTACGCAGATACCATTGTCACTATTCCTGCTTGCAGAATTGGCTGAAATGTCAGACAGTTTTAAATATCAACAATGCGGTTAACAACTCAGAAGAATTTTATTGACAGTGACAACAAACATGGAAGCCTACCCTTACATATTCAGATACCATTTTTCAAAGTCAGCAGCACTCTTTGAAAAACTAGAAACAAGAAGGGTTTTACAACAGCTGTAATTAATTTTATAATATTCTCTAGCAGCCAGTGCATCATGCCAGTATTGTTGAAGATTCATATTGGTGTGTATGATTTTTCTGTATTATTACGTAATGTGTGACCAACACCAGAGATGAAGTGAATTTCATTACATTTTGTAAGATAAATTTTACAAACAGAAAAAAATGTTGGCAGTGATAGATGGAGTAGTATACTTTAGTTGTCATCTTCATGGATGGAAGTTTAAGGTCCTCATGGGGCATGCTTAATTAAAACAGCTGTTGGGGTTGAAGGACTCATTGAGTAGGTTAAAAAGAAAGGGCACTCAAGCTCAATGAGTTTGATTATGAAGTAGTTCATAAATCGGGTAGAAAGCTCACAAATGCGCGCACATTAAGTAGGAAAGTTGCAGTGCTACATATGCTAGACAAAATTTTAATAGAGTGGCAGAGAGTACAAGTGACTGACAAAGACTGACAGATATTCAGGTCACAACCACAGTTATGACACATGAGGGCTTTCTCTGCAGAATGATGAAATTGGGATCCTGTGTAGTGGTATTTGAGGATGAAACGCTGCATCAAGCCCTTGTCAGTTGACAGAGGACGCTAAGTGAGAGACAGATGAGTAGCAGAAAGATTATGCTGGAGTACAAGGAAATGTGACACCAAGCAATACATAATAGACTGCTTGCACTGTTCACAAGGAGCTCACTTTGATCAACAAAAAATACCTTTGCAAAGACTGGCAGCGGCACTAAGCAATTTAAAGTGACTGAAACTGGTGTTTTAGGCCTTTTAATAAATATGCACTAACAATTATGGATTATTTTTTTTTCAAGGTTCCGCCAGGCTGACAGAAGTTCCCTACCCTAAGTGGTGGATCACCAGCAACAGCCATATGGGTTGTGGCAATCCTAATGTTACTGCATGGCATCAACAGACGAGCAATACATGCAGTTTGCATTCTGCCATTGGAGGTAGGTGTCTTAGTTTCTGGACAACATGATGTGTTGCTTATCAGTCATTAATGGACACTGAGGTTGACCACTGTTTTAAGGTAGATAAGAAAGGAAGTTTGCAGATTGCAGGGAGCATCTACAGAGTTACATAAGAAAGCCCAGAGAGAGAGAGAGAGAGGGGGGGGGGGGATAGTAATAATAATAATAATAATAATAATAATAATAATAATAATAAGGGCTCACTGAGGTGAATGGTGAATATCAGGAATTGAGGTATGTAGAAGCAAATAAAAGCAGAGCAAAGTCATGCATATTGGTTTGACTGCAATTGGTAGGGATGAACATGCAGTATCAAAATTACATGGTTCACAGTCATCCAGTAAGATGGAGAGCGATATGAAAATGGCTACAAGTAAAGATGTGAGAAAGAGTCTTTAAGGGGAAATATCATTATTTCTCTAGCCAGAGAAGTGCAGACTTGTGCACAAACATGCAAGATGAAATTGTTTCTGGGGAAAACGAAGGCAAAGGAATGTCAGAAAGTGATTTTGAAACCACAACCTCATTTTCAGAAGGTAGGAGCACATTTTATATACTCAGCTTTTTCACCAGAAACTATAATTATGAAAATGATGGGAAACCTCAAGGCATGGTAAAGTTTGAGATATGTGGTAGTTTTGGCAAACGGCATGACTTATGAGATAACCGAGTGAACTTTCACATCCCAGCTGTACTCACAAGTACAACTGTATTTCAGTTCCCTCTCTCTGCACTGTAGAGGACAGAGAAACTGTCTGAGGCATGGCCAATGCAGAATCTATCTTACCTCTAACAATACCATGAACCCTGATGTGTTACACTCTTTAGACACACTGATAGCACATCAGCAAGGCAAAATTTCCATGGGGTAAATGTTGCAGCATATTTAGCAATACCAGAAGAACCAATGCCAAAATGTAGTAACCTAGGCATTATGACCACTATTCTTGACATGTTTCTGATAGCATTTTGCATACTTCACATTTGTCTCAGGTGTAGAAAGATCCATCCTCCATATTAACTAACACATCAGGCACCTGTTGAGTGTTTAACTAATGTAAACCACAAAAAGTAAATTAAGAAACCTGAAAAATCAGTATAACTTGTAAAAACAAAACTTAAGGTATAGAATTAGGAAAGGATCCTTGAAAGTCAGCTTCCATGAGCAATGGAGTTTGTAACCATTGCATAAAGTAAAATTATGTAATTACATCTATGAGGTTAGTGTAGAGGATAATCAAAGGCAAAATTCAGAAAGAATTTCTTGAAACTGGAGAGGAGTGTTGTGCAGCAGAAAAATATTATTGCACTTGCATTTTTTTTTAAAGCGTTCCACCAGGTGAACTCAGAATGGAGTAGATTAGTGCTGGGATGGTGTGCCCATCAGTATGTCAACAGAGAGTACCACCTATGCAACAAATGTCAGAATGAGGCAGACATAAATGCAAGTGCTCATGTGCTACTTAACAAGACACTGTGAGGTAATGATATGTAATGTCACTGCCCGAGTGCCACTACAAAATAAAGCATAGACAGAAAAGAACTGAGCTAAGCAACCCAGAATTATTATTGAATTACCACAGGGAGGCAAGGAACACTGATGGGCCTGGTAAATGTGGACAAATGTGCTTATACACTCAGAGCAACCTTGTCACATGCACGGACTCAACCCTTTGAACAAACAGGCCTTCAGAGCTCAAGTAAGCATTCAGTCATGCTGCCATTCTGTCCATGTCACTAGAACCAGAGAGAATGACAGTATGTTGAGTTTCAGTGAAATCACAAAAAGTTTATGATTGATGAGTAGCCCGCTACTTACTTGCTGACTTCAACACAGAGATGCAGCCAACCTGATGCATACCACAGCCATGACAAGAGAGGGACCAACCCTTCTACATTACTGAGTCATTGCAGACGATCTGGAAGCTGCCATCTTCACATCAAACAGACAAGATGCCTCTGCAGAGCCTCCTGGTCAGCTTGTGAGCATATGTTGCAGTCTTGGTCTATTCCTGGTGGTTGAACAGTGCCTAGAGTAGATGGAAACTGACATACTGGACCATTGTTAGCAGTCTCTGCTGAGCGCCTGATGGGCAATCTTCAAGAGTGCTGAGTTGGGAGGTATACTAGGTCACCATGGAACATTGCTGCAGGCAGTGGCTTCATTGGCCCATCACCACTGCTGGCACAGTACACAGGCAGTGACTTCCGGTGGTGATCTCATGACTCACGGATGATATGTCAGTATTTATTTGTGGCACATGTCCTTACCCCAGTCACTGACAACAGCTCTGAAGACACTTATAGTATACTCCGGTACATTTTGCATGATAAATAAATGTTATTACAGATACTACTGTATCACTGACACCTCTGGGCATGCACTGAGATACACTCTACTCTTGATTTCCCAATCACATCTTGCCTCCAGGCCACATGTCAGAACAATGTGACTTTTCTTAACAGTTCCAAGTACTTTTCCTCTAAATAAAATATCATCTACACAAATAATTAATTTAGCAAGTATTTCCATTCCTGCTACAAAATCTAATCTTTGTATAAGCTCTGCAACAGAAATGTTTAACCGAAGTGGTACAACACAGTACTGATAAAATCTACTCCCATATAAAAAAGCAATGTATTTTCTGGAATTGGGTTCAAGTGAGATGTGATGAAATTTTGACGTAAGATCAAGACTAGTCATGTAAGTTACATCTTTAAAATTATGCAATGGTTTGTGTATATTCTCAGAATGGTCAATTTCTCTCCCTAATATTTTATTTAAGTGTCTAAAATCTGATGCAAGTCTTATCCCCCCATCCCTTTTACATCACACAATGAGTTCAAGGTAAAATGGTTCATGCTGTTTTAGCTTGAGTTTATACTGACAGTTTCTTACTCTTCTTCATTTCTCATTTAACAACATCTCAGTACTCCCATAAAATGCGCTTTAATCCTCTTTCTTACTCTTGTTAAGTTTCTCTGCACCTTCTGCTTTAGTTTCAACTACGTTATAACAATATCCTACATCTCCCCTCTCATTTAAACTAACTTCCTCTTCTACAGTTCATCAGCTATCATCTATACCCAATTTACCCTGACTTGATTACAACTCTTTACACTATTTGCAATGATTAATTTTGTTTGAGAAGAAATTCCACTTCTTGGTTCACTAAAACTTACTGCTTATGTGTCCTGAAAAATCCTACTTTAGCTTTTACAATCTAATTCATGTCCAAAGTAATATCCTTAGTCAGATCAGGCATCATAAAACAACCAGGTGTAATTGTATGTTATTAATTCTAAATGACAGTAGCATTTGTTCATTAACTATTTTACTATGTCTTCCTGTATTTCCTCTAAACTTAATTTGTACTACAGGTTAACTCAACAACATCTGGACTATTACTTAATTATTCAGGGATGCCACAAACTGGATTCATTATATCAATCAGACAGTCACCTTCCCAGTTATTAACTTCAGTATGAATTATGAACTTCACTTTATATCACTATCATCTTTCTTTTTCCACTGCATACAAAACATCCTTCTTAATTTCTTTGAAACCCATATCACTTGTTTCATGTTTCATGTTCCTACTCTCAGTTGCATGGTACTCATAGGTGTATCAGTTTTTTCTGAGTTCTCTTGATTATTTCTTGTCTCTTACCACAATTCTGGATGCAGGCTTTAAAATATCTTTTCCAGTGCATCACTACTTTTCACTACTTTCACTGCCATGACGATCCAAAGCTACTTCTAAATTTCATTGTTTACATTTTTTCGTACTCCCTCTCATCTTCACAACAATTTACTGTTTCATTGATGCCAACCAGCAAAATTTCATGCTTATGTACCTCCCTATTACAGTTCTGGCTTCCTGAACAGCTTTGTTGCTGTCCCCATAAATACCTTCCTCTAATACTTTCCCTAGCTTCTACATAAACCATAGTGTCTAATTCTCTATACAAGTCTGTTTCACTCCCTACTTTCTCTTCATCTTGTGTAACATCTTCACTCTCCTCACCACTGTTAACAATTGCGTCTTCATCATTAACCTCATTATAATCATATAAGATATCTTCTTCAGTCTTGTTACTACCACTGTCTAGCAAAATTTCTTCCCCCTCAGTCCATCATTGCCAGGTTCATCAGCATCAACATTAGAAACAGTAAAATCTCCTTTTGCATCTGCTACATCCTCAGTCAGTAACATATATAATCCACATTCATCAAAATTATATTCAGTTCTCTTCACTCCCACTAAAACTTCATTACTTGATTCTCTCAATATTTGTTAGAAATTCTGCACCTGGTTCTACTTCCACAATGTGAGTAACCATTTCTTGTTTTCCTTCTTGCACATATTTATGTTCATTGCCTACCAAGCCTCCTACCAAAATACACTCCTGGAAATGGAAAACAGAACACATTGACACCGGTGTGTCAGACCCACCATACTTGCTCCGGACAGTGCGAGAGGGCTGTACAAGCAGTGATCACACGCACGGCACAGCGGACACACCAGGAACCGCGGTGTTGGCCGTCAAATGGCGCTAGCTGCGCAGCATTTGTGCACCGCCGCCGTCAGTGTCAGCCAGTTTGCCGTGGCATACAGAGCTCCATTGCAGTCTTTAACACTGGTAGCATGCCGCGACAGTGTGGACATGAACCGTATGTGCAGTTGACGGACTTTGAGCGAGGGCGTATAGTGGGCATGCGGGAGACCGGGTGGACGTACCGCCGAATTGCTCAACACGTGGGGCGTGAGGTCTCCACAGTACATTGATGTTGTCGCCAGTGGTCGGCGGAAGGTGCACATGCCCGTCGACCTGGGACTGGACCGCAGCGATGCACGGATGCACGCCAAGACCGTAGGATCCTACGCAGTGCCGTAGGGGACCGCACCGCCACTTCCCAGCAAATTAGGGACACTGTTGCTCCTGGGGTATCGGCGAGGACCATTCGCAACCGTCTCCATGAAGCTGGGCTACGGTCCCGCACACCGTTAGGCAGTCTTCCGCTCACGCCCCAACATCGTGCAGCCCGCCTCTAGTGGTGTCGCGACAGGCGTGAATGGAGGGACGAATGGAGACGTGTCGTCTTCAGCGATGAGAGTCGCTTCTGCCTTGGTGCCAATGATGTTCGTATGCGTGTTTGGCGCCGTGCAGGTGAGCGCCACAATCAGGACTGCATACGACCGAGGCACACAAAGGCCAACACCCGGCATCATGGTGTGGGGAGCGATCTCCTACACTGGCCGTACACCTCTGGTGATCGTCGAGGGAACACTGAATAGTGCACGGTACATCCAAACCGTCGTCGAACCCACTGTTCTACCATTGCTAGACCGGCAAGGGAACTTGCTGTTCCAACAGGACAATGCACGTCCGCATGTATCCCGTGCCATCCAATGTGCTCTAGAAGGTGTAAGTCAACTACCCTGGCCAGCAAGATCTCCGGATCTGTCCCCCATTGAGCATGTTTGGGACTGGATGAAGCGTCGTCTCACATGGTCTGCACGTCCAGCACGAACGCTGGTCCAACTGAGGTGCCAGGTGGAAATGACAGGGCAAGCCGTTCCACAGGACTACATCCAGCATCTCTACGATCATCTCCATGGGAGAATAGCAGCCTGCATTGGTGCGAAAGGTGGATATACACTGTACTAGTGCCGACATTGTGCATGCTCTGTTGCCTGTGTCTATGTGCCTGTGGTTCAGTCAGTGTGGTCATGTGATGTATCTGACCCCAGGAATGTGTCAATAAAGTTTCCCCTTCCTGGGACAATGAATTCACGGTGTTCTTATTTCAATTTCCAGGAGTGTATAAACTATTTATAGCATATCTCTCTCTATTTTTTTGTTGTTGCCAATACGATTCCAAGTTTCTCCTTCTCTCATGATTTCTATTTAATAATCAGCCTGATTTCTCCCATTTAGTAATTATCCTGATTTCTCCCATTTCTCCTCACCTCAGACTGACAGCATGCCAGTGGGATGATCTTTAATTTACTGGATCATTCCCTCTGTGTCCATATCTACTGTGGTTAAATGGTCTGTTCTTCTCTTCTCATGGTCTGTTTCTGTTTTGAGGTGTCATAATCTCATTTGTATTTCTGTCATTCCACTTAGGTCCTCTTCTCTCACCTCTTCTGTGATAATTATTCCTATAATTTCTTACCTTTCTTTTTCCTTGATTACCTGTGTTATTACAATTTTTGTTGCTCCCCCTCCCCTCCCTGATGATGATTCCCACAATATCCATTCTGCTTATAACTATCTCTTTCATTTTTGTCTAATGACCTGTATAGTTTATCTACATATTTTAAAAATTATGCAATGGAATCATCTGCCCCATAAACTAAACGTTATTGCACTTGCACTTGTACTCTCCTCTTTGCTGCATCTTTTTGTGTAAACTCATCAAACAATTTACCTAAATGGATTAACTGTCTCAGTTGTAGATCACAGAAATATTTCATACTACTATTTCCTTTTGCATAATGTCAATTTAAGGATTCAATTTTCAGCTTAGCTTGTTCACTTTCTGACCAAATTTTATTCAGAAAAATTTCTGAAAATCACTATTAGTCAAATATGTATTGGGATGTTGGTTAGCCCAAGAGAGTATTTGTCTATCCATAAACTTTTTTTCAAATTTTAACTTAAGTAAATCAGCCTTACCACTAGTAAAATTGTCATGACTGTGCTGTAGAGAATCAACTAGGTGAAGTTTATCATCTCCTTGACAACTTTTAATTGGTGCATTGGCCCACTGTTACCACTGAAATTTTTAGTACCAAAACTTTCTTCCAATTCAGCTCATTTTCTACAAACATGGTGTACAATACTATTACATGCATCAGCACTGCTAGTTACAACTTTCTCCACCTCAACAACTTTATTATTAGGCCTAATCACCAAGAGTGGGTTTTTGTTTTGATTTCTAAGTTATTAATTTTATGTTAAGGATTTTGATTCTTTTGACCCATTTCTGATCTTAATACATGGATGTCTTGGTTTAGTACATTGCACACTATTTCATAAACTTTATTTATCCTCTCAATTATTTCAGTGAATCTTGTTTTAAATTCTGTTACTCAATATTCCACAGTACTATGAAACTATGAACTGATTTGCTTGTGCTCTAATGCAATGACTAATTAATATTTTTTTGTAATCCTCTCTTATATCAGAAACTTGAACATCAGTATTTAAAATTTCATTTCTTAATTCTTTTAATTCGGTATTTGTGCCATCAATTTTACTACTTTAGTAACTTTTTGTCACTTCAGCTCTACTGCCCAAGTCATTTTTCACTTCATTTTTTGGCATTATGATTTTTTTATTTGCTGTCTCAGATTTATTTCCTTGAGTTGTTATCCCAGAAATGTTGATAACTATTGAAAAAGGTCTTTGTTGTTATCTCCTATAAGTTCTATGTGATCAAAACCACAGATTAGACTGCTAACTAGAAAGATGAGCTGACCAGTGCACTGTTCAGACAAAGTGGTCATCACAACCATGCAGACTATGCTAGTGCGCCTCCCATCAGACCCAAATTGTCAACCTACACCACACAGAACTGATTTAGTGTCCCTGCTCATTAGCCTTATTACTCATGGCATCTCACTGATTCCTGAAAGAGTTTGAGCTTAGTGTGCACCTGCACTGAGCCATCACTGGCTCTCATTGCCTTAATTATATATGTAGTGTCTGTCCTTCTGCATGTATTACCCTAGCAAGCCTAGCGTAGACTGTGTGGTCATGGAGCCACTGTGTCTGAATGTTTTAGTGGTCATCATGTCTTCCTAGCAAGCAGGAGACATTGGTTCAAATCCTGGTCCAGACAATTTTTCAGCTTGCTCCATTAATGAACATCAATGGCTGCTGGCAATTATTGTCTTTAATTCCTTTGTGCCAAAATGGTGTTCATTATTTTGGACATGTTTGAAAAAACAAACACAACATGTATAATTAATATGATGATGGCCAGTGGTCCCTCCAGTGCAGTTGCATACCTAGCTCGAACTCTTATGCATGTAGTGGAAGCTCAGAATTTATGTCTGATGGGAGAGGTGCTAGAACAATCCACACAGTTGTGGTGACCACTGTGTCCAGACTGCATAGTGGTCAGCACATCTGCCTAGTAAGCAGGAGGCCGGGGTTCGAGTCCCAGTCTGGTACAGAGCTCCCGCTTGCACTGCTGATATAAATTAATCCTCACTGGCAGCTAATTTCTTTAACTTTTTTGTCTCTTGAAACATTCAGCTGTTGGGCAACTGGCTGTTACGATGAACCAAGGAGCTACCAACAGTGTCTCCTCAACAACATTTCTGCCAAACAATGTTGTGAGTGGACCTGAACAACGGGCATCTGGTTCATGCACCCATGTTAACTGCTGTTCTTTGGCAACAAATGCTGGAATTCACTGATTGGCGCCAGTTCGTCTTTACAGGTGATATAAAGCTGCTGATGTATTCTTGTGGTTTGGGAAATGTTTTTGTGGCATTCCCTGGGTGAACTTGTCATTCAGGAAGGCACAGTGGACCATCAGAAGTATGCATCTACCATGCCTACTCCATCAACACGATGGCATCTACCAGCAGAACAATGCAACGTGTCACATAGCTCATGGTGTATGTACATTGTTCATGCCTTGAAGCAGAATACCACAAAAAGAACAACTGAAGGTGTGTACATGAGAAACAGATCCTAGATAGAGCACCAGGCGTATTGGACAGAAGCTGCTGACACTCTGTTGGACAGCTTTCCTTTCTTGGCATGTTGAGCACTAGAAGCATTAATATGCTGCTCCACTGAGGAAAAAAGAAAAGAAAATCTTACCTATATTAACTGGCCTATGGTGATAAGGTGATGATTCCTGTGTCTGCTGTGATAGGAAAAATTATTCTTATAGCAGTTCATGACTAGGTGGTTGAGAGATTGACCTTCCTTCTTGAAGAAGGACCTTGTGGTGATTTGGAATCTGTCCTGCAGGAGCGGTATGCTACTGTCTTGGAGCAGCAGGTAAGTGAAGTATTCCCTTGGAAGACAGAGAGTGGTCTTCAGGGCCCAGTTCTGGACCCTTTGCGGCGATGTGATGAGCGTTTCTGTGGCCTTTCACCACAGCACAGCTGTGTGCTCCAGCACTGGTTGAAACAGTGTTAGGTACTAATCATAGCGTGTAGGTACTGCATGACACCGTGGTGTGATGGCAGCATCAACTGCAAGCTGAGCGGTGGGTATAGAGCGCAGAGATGCCCCATGGCTCTGCCTCTGAGGTCAAGAAAATGAGGTGCTCAAAGTGGTCTAGTGTGATTCCATGATATTTCGCCATCCTGCTCCCAGGATTTCGATTTGCTTGAGATCTGGCGGTGGTATTCTTCAGGTGAAGATTACTGCCTGGCTACTCGCTGCGTTCAATTGCGTGGCTACTTCGCAGACCATGAGCCCAGTGTGTCACGCCCAAGCTGGAGGCGATGTCTCATCATGTGAACATTCATGCTGTGGATAAACAGCGCTGTATCATCGGCGTTAAGCGCCAGTTCAATGCGTGTCACCCGTGGAATGTCGGCAGTGTATAGAGAATATAGCAAGGGGCAGAGTACCAACCCCTGTAGTATTCTTGCCCGTATTTGTCGATCCATAGAAATACGTGCCCTCACGTGGAAGGTTCGCTGAGATAGATACAATCTGAGAAGGATTCCATAGGACGTCGGCAGGCGAGTACAAAGAGCTTGTCCACAAGGCCATCATACCAGACAGAATAGGAGGCCCTGGACACATCAGGGAATACTTCGCAAGGTATTCCCTTTTTTCCAGTGCTATCATCACCAGCTCTATCAGTTGCAAGAGCTGGCCAGAGGACGATTGGCCGTTTCGAAAACTGAACTGCTCATCAGGAATGACACCCTCCTGAGTGACATGTTCCATGAGCCCTTCTGCAAACACCCTCTCTAAAACCTTCGTCAGCTGAAGAGAGCTGTGGTTATGTCGACCCCGACTACTTCTGGGTTCGACATGTTCTCGAGTGATTCGAGTATTTCCATGTGGAAACACTCTCGATCCAGGGTTCGATAATTCAGACGTCAGTCTGGAAGAGACATGGCAATTACATCTATGTCAAAGATGAATGGAACATGACTGGATGACAGGACATTCCATGTCTCAGCACACATAAATTGCCCGATGCTCTTCATGATGAAGAAGTCGATCATATCTGGCCGGATTTGGACAGGGAAGTGTGTGGAACCAAACGACCCAGGGCGACTGTGAATGAAGCGGGAGAGTTGGTGCTCACTGGTGGTGGTGAGGCGATAGTTCCATTCCAGGTTTTTCGTGTTGAAGTTGCATGCAATGAACAGTCTCCCCTCCAGCGACAGCAGGACATTGAAGTCCGCTTCATCTACTGGTCTATCATGCTGCCACTATATCGACAAGAAAAATATCTTTCTATCGCTAGTGGTGATGGCTACCCTGGTGGCCCCCAACTTGGCAAACTCTTGTAAGCGGACTCGATGGTGCTGCAGCGACCTCTTGTAAAGGTGGAGGTGCCGCCCTTGTGGGTCATCTTGTTAGCAGCAATAGTTTGCTGCCTTCACGTTCACCCCAGGTTTAAGGAAATTTTCTGGCACAAGACAGATGTCAATGTCCTTGTCCTTTACGTATTTGGGGCATTATCCATGGTGTGCTTGGTTCTTGACGACGTTGGCCTGGAGGGCCACCATAACTGCATGGACGAGAGCAGGTAGCAGACTCATAAGCTGGCTCAGTGTCCGCAAAAACATATTGACTTCACTGACGTCTTCTCTGGTGGCTGCGACGTTGGTCTTCGACGCTGGGGTGAGGTCTGCTGGCTGGTGTGTGCGTTCTGCATGCTGTGATGTAGCGTGTTGCGCCATCTGGTGTCTGTGCCCATGTTCTTCTGGCTGCGGCGCAGTTGGTGGCGCGTGCATGATGGTCTCTGTTGAGGATGATGCCATTCCCTTGGCAGCATCAGTGAAGCTGCATGCTGGCAGGATATGTCTGGTGGCTGTTCTGTAATGGAAATCGTTACAGCACATGTCACATGTGGCTCACTACTGTTGCAGCAAGTAGGTGGGTCCTCCTCTTTCTTCTGTCACTCCTTGGTCTTGTGTGACTTGGTACATTTGGCGCAGTGAATAGGCATGGCACAGTAGTTACCGTGTGGTCCATGCCTTGGCAGGAATGGCAATGGGCTAACAAACCTTCTGCTCAACGGGTTCCATCTTCACTGAGATGTTGGGACTTTGTCCACCTGGAAAATTTTCCGAGTTTCGACGTTGGATGCATCTACAGCGGTGGTTGGGCGCTTCTGTGAGGTTTGAGTTACCATCATGTCCTAACTCTGATTGTGTGGGTTCGTTCCACCCAACTTCAGGCTATCTGTCGTCTTGTCAGGTGCGGCTGTGATCAGTGTTGTTGACTCGTCGTGGAACAAGCCAGGTGTGGCAGTCTGCGACTGGGTAGTCTGCTGAGACATGATGACAGCAGGGATGGTGCCAGTAGTCTGCGCCATAGTGGTGTAGTTTACTGGGATGTAAATGGATCGTGTGTGTTAAACAATGGCCTCCTGATACCGATAGAGAATTGCGCCAGTAGCAAGGTAGTGCCCACTAACCACCATGTCTGTGGGCCCTACCAACTGAGTTCAGTCTCCACGCATTGTTTTTGTTGCACCTGTGGGACGACCCTGTACTCAGCTAGCTTCTATCTCAAGCTGGGAGGCAATAAGATCTTCTGCTGACAAGCACTTTCTTCTACTCAGTAGCGAGTCGATGAGGCAGTGAATTCATGAGCTGTGGAGAGTGTCCATCTTATTGTCAACCTCATTGTCCATGTCAGTGTCTGTTTCCATCGTAGAGGGTGGGAGTGGGGGGGCGGGGGGCAGGTAGGGCTGCTGGAAGGAAAATTTCCAACAGGTGGCTTCTAGTCAGTTCTTTCGCCTTAGCACCATGAAAGACCCTGGTTGGTTGCCCTGCCAGACCAAGGTTCGAAACACTACCATTTGCTTCGAGAGCACACTACAAATTGCCTTTTTTGAGACAGGAGGCGTCGGCAAATAGAGTTAGCCACTCAGAATATCCTAGTGGAGCACACGTAAATTTGAATCTTACTGCTGCTCGAGCAGCTCGGACCGAAGATGGAACGTCGCAAGGCGCTTCTGGAGCTAGCGGACTACAACGGAACACCAGATCGCATACTGAAAGCCAGCAAGCTGATGGGTGTATGAAACCGAAGAAGAAACACCACCGCTCGGTCTGGCGCATCCCACCAAAGAGGGAACGCCTAAGAACGTTACTAACTGGAGCGGACTGCAGAGAGAACACCTGGAACCGCACTGGACGGAAAATGGAACGGCGACCTACAGACAGGCGCCCCAGACCGAAGAGGGAACGCCTAACGGTGCTGCTAGCGGGAGCGGACCGCCGACTGAACACCTGGAACCTACAATGACGGGGGAAGAGTTTACATATAAATATTGGATCCATTATACTCGATAAGCAGCAGCATTCGGTCTGAGCCAGCAAGGCATGCAGATTGCTGCTACCGTGCGCTACGCCTACTGGGTCAGAATTCAAAAAGAAGTTCTGTGCCGCGGCCATTGCGAAAAGCAAATTGTCGGTCATTGTTTTAACAACAAAAGCAAATTGTTGTGCTCTCTGTGCCAGAGCATGGGGAAGAAAGCTGTGCAGAGGAAACTTGCCATCGTGAAGGGGCCATCTGTCTTGCAGCTCTCTGATCCTAGTGACCAAGTCAAGAAGATTCGAGAAGAGGGGTTGCAGTCTGTTCCACCTTTGTACATTAAGTGCAGAGGTGGCTGGACAGCGCTGTTCGACTAGATAACGGGCTGGACGAAGCACGATGTGATCTACGAGTCTGTGGATTCAGACTAGATGATCTGCAAGCAAGCAACGGATATGGCAGACCACAGGGTGATCAAGAGCGCTGTGGCCGCCCATATTGCCGACGTGCCACCGGCATGAGAGAAGACCACTGCTGCAAGAAGTGTGAAGACCACCAAAGCGCTCCTGAGAGGACGGCCTTGGTGCTGTGATATGTCTGAGAAGGACTGTTGCGTGCAGGATTCGGTAATGCGGCTGTGCAGCTGTATAACTGAACCAACAAGAGGAGACCGCTGCTGTTCGCCGTCGCAGTGCAAACGACTGACGGCTCTAACGACGTCTTCTGGAAGTTGATGGTCTTCCCTGTAATGGCAGAAGCTCTCCCATCCAGTGTCGATCCTCAGGTCCAGAGTTTCAAGTAACAGGGCGTGGTCTGGTCCTTTCAACCCCCCACAAACCAACCAACCTGCGACCGCGACAGAGTTCTGCCGACCTGTGCTCGGTGCGGCGGGCCACACGTAACCAGTTGGCGTGGCTGTCCGGCTTATCCAAGCCACAGCCGAACCGAAGGCAGCGTGGCGGCCGTGTCCGCCGCGACGCAGCGGAGGAGAGGACGAAGACGACAATGATGAGGGGGGCTAAGCCCAGTTCAGTACAGCAGAGGGACAACACGGAGGCAGCGCCCAAAGGCGAACGGTCGGGGTGCAGCTCTCGCCCCCGAGAAGAGCAGCGGCACTGCGTCATGAAGGAAGCGATAGCGGGCATTAAAGCTGTCATGGCAGCAGAGGGGATGAGGGGGGCTAAGCCCAGTCAAGTACAGCAGAGGGACAACACGGAGGCAGCTCTCTCCGCCAACAGCAGGGACGACCGCCCAAAGGCGAACGGTCGGGGTGCAGCTCTCGCCCCCGAGAAGAGCAGCGGCACTGCGTCATGAAGGAAGCGATAGCGGGCATTAAAGCTGTCATGGCAGCAGAGGGGATGAGGGGGGCTAAGCTCAGTCCAGTACAGCAGAGGGACAACACGGAGGCAGCTCTCTCCGCCAACAGCAGGGACGACCGCCCAAAGGCGAACGGTCGGGGTGCAGCTCTCGCCCCCGAGAAGAGCAGCGGCACTGCGTCATGAAGGAAGCGATAGCGGGCATTAAAGCTGTCATGGCAGCAGAGGGGATGAGGGGGACTAAGCCCAGTCCAGTACAGCAGAGGGACAACACGGAGGCAGCTCTCTCCGCCAACAGCAGGGACGACCGCCCAAAGGCGAACGGTCGGGGTGCAGCTCTCGCCCCCGAGAAGAGCAGCGGCACTGCGTCATGAAGGAAGCGATAGCGGGCATTAAAGCTGTCATGGCAGCAGAGGGGGCCGCCTTTGCAGCCGCCCTGACTGCGGAAGAGGAGGCCTTGAGCAACTGCGTGCAGTCCTCGCCCAAGCCCTACGACCAGCACCAGGGCAGCACACTCCAGCGAATGCTCCTGCACCCGCACAGAAGAGCGCAAGTGTGTCTGCCCCTGAAACTGCCCCAGCTTCGCCAAAGGAGAAGGGTGCCAGGAAGGTATCTGTCGCCCCAACGGCAACGCCAGCGACGCTGAAAGCCCCGAGGTTTGTTTGTTTGTTTTGTTTTAGGGGGCAAAAACAACTAGAGTCGTACGAGTCCGTGTCGATAGTGTACAACAAGAAGACAGAGAGGAGTTAAATAACGACTACATCTCAGTGCCAATCGACATAAGAGGAGACAGCTAAAAACAGCGACGTGAAGAAAGGTGTATAAAGTACACCAGAACTAAAATTTAACTGACCTTCGCCATTTTGCAACGACGGATAAAAGTAAAACGCGATCGACAGCCCGCGCTTCGTTTTCTAAAACGGCTGTTGCTCAGACGGCAAACCCAAGCGGCAACATAAACGGTTAAAAAATGGGCATTCCGTGAGGAAATGGCGGACAGTTAAAACTTGGGTGCAAAGTGTACAGAGTGGTGGGGGAGCGCCACTTAGCAAATGACGATTGCTAAAAAGGCATTGCCGAATAAGCCACCTAGTTAAAATGACCTCCTCGCAGTGGGAGGGCTGATAGGAGGTCATCCAAACTGCTGGAGAGGCTTAATAACCTGGAGCGTATTCCCATGAAGGAAGGCGATGCCATAGTGACACTACCTCCTAACACAGAAGTCATCGGAGTGAATGTTAGAACTAGTGGGCTGTGATACGAGGACTGTAGCCTTGGCAGCAGCGTTAACAGTCTCGTTTCCTGTCAGACCGTCTTTACCAGGAACCCACATAAACACCACAGTGACTTCACCAAGAAAGGGATTGGCGTACAGCACACAGAGGCTTTGGACGAAGAGAGAGTCTGAGCAGATGACACAATTGAAAAACTCTGCGGTAAATACAGAGCTGTGTGCCGGAAGCCGTAAAATCAGCAGCGTGGGTCGTCGAGCAAGCCGATCTACTCGAGGGTCAACTGCAGAAAACTGCGCCTTGCAGTAAACAAGAGACGCCACCCAACAGCGAGCTGCCGCCGTTCAGCTTCACGTTGATGTTGCCCCAAATCACCAACGACGCGGAGCAGCAAAGGACTCGAAGCGGCTCACCAGACTCCTCTCACTAAAACGACCTCTGACTCTAACACGGTATCAGTGAATGATACCCACTACTAACAAAACCTACCCTCACAAGACCTGCCGCAGGCAGCAAGAAATCAACTCCTGCTCTTACTGCCTGACCAACCTCACTCGGTTACTATCTTTGAACTACCGGTCTAAACTTCATACTAGGTACTAACCATCTTCCACACGGAGCTCGTCCGTATCTCACCACTGGCTTCTAGTATAGCCGGCCGCGGTTGTCTAGCGGTTCTAGGCGCGCAGTCCGGAACCGCGCGACTGCTACGGTCGCAGGTTCGAATCCTCCCTCGGACATGGATGTGTGTGATGTTTGTGTGATGTCCTTAGGTTGGTTAGGTTTAAGTAGTTATAAGTTCTAGGGGGCTGATGACCAGAGTAGTTAAGTCCCATAGTGCTCAGAGCCATTCAACCATTTGAACTTCTAGTATGAGCCGCAAGCAGTTGACGTCAACAAGTGTATGGTGAGTTAGTCGTAACATGTTGTCTATTTAGATGTCCCATACAACGTAATAAGGAAGTACGACCGCTCCTCTATCGGCATACCACGTGTTACTGGCATATCTCAGAATGATGTAGCTTCCTAGAAGGCTTGTTGGCAACACATTCGCCCTTAACTACAAACGTCGTTATGTAAATGGAGCCCTTGTAGTAGAAATCGATCCCAAGGTATGTCGTTTATGAACCGTACCGGATTATTTTCACAGAGCAATCGTGCAAAATGTCACCCATATAGACGTCTCATAAGTACTATCGGTAAATAACATCGCTTCTCTGCTGTACACCATGTGGTTTTGTCACATAATTTTCGGAATGATTTGGTTTTTTGTAGGCTGGAATTTTACGCGTTTGACGTTCGTTATGAACGTATATAAAGGACGTGTTTACAGAGAATCCGCTTCCCCTATAGTTACGTTATTTCAGAACGTTAGGTTAAGCAAAGTAAGAATACCACTGTCAGTATAGACTTTATCGCCATGCCTTCTGTCCCTCTGTAGGCATTAACATGAAGTTTAATTATATTAGTCATGGTACTGCCATGATGTTTTTATCGTAAAGAATATCTTTCGTATAGAACGATTTGTGTCTTTATATAGAGCTGTATTTTATGTTATGATTACATACCAGTAAAAGGTATAGGATTAATATATGGTTATAATACACTAGGGGGAGTGATAGTAACGGAGTTTATCTGTGAAAATGAGACTATAGTTCACCTTGATATAGTAATTCCGAAGAGTGTAATCGGAGTTTGATGCTGAAAGAGTGATGTCGATGTGTTCTACTCCATGAGTATTGCACGATAACTCTTATGTATTTGGGTTTCAAACTATTTGATCAGTAGACAGGGATACAGTTTTAAATACTACTTTCGGTTTCCTTTGACAAACAGTATAGAGCAGTGCTGATTTCTGCATTTACAGGAAATAATCACTCACTTCGAAGTTAATAGAATTTTATCGGTACCACAGATAAACAGTATCATAAATATTTACATAAGTTGTGGTGTAAGTAGGACCGATATTATTCCTTTGATTACATGACGCGGTATCCCGAGAGACGTCGGCCTATTAATGATTACTGGATGCCAGTCATCCGTACAGATTCTCACGGTTATCCATACTGTGGTTGATGATTGGCCTCTAGATTATGTGAATTCATGTGCTTGGATTGACACCCCTATATATGGAGCTTTGTCCGTTAGTATTGATTATAAGGTAGTAGTTCATGTGTTTGTGCTCGGTTATACGTACTATGGAGTTCACTATGTGGTCAATTCGATAGAGAATTCGCTTTCCCTTGTCAGGCTCCGTACTGGACACATTATCGTCTTTCGCTGTTACGAATCAGTTTCATCTTAGTCACTTAAGAAGCCTTGTGTTCAGAATAATTTTACTTCCCACTCTCAATGCTTGTTCTCGTAATCAGTGGACAGCTTATATTTCAACTATTAATTTTATACAAGAACTGATGTATATGGATGAGCGAAACGAACGAGTACCCATGGTGTAATGGTGATATTGGTTGTCATACTTTCCGCCGCCCTAGTAAGTAGTGATTAAGCATGTCATTGAGTATAATTAACCTAATCAACCTTTGACTAGATCACATTTACAATACGAGTGTTATACGCTGTATACTTTACTGTATGTCTTCGTTCTGGTAAGTGTTTACTAGAGGAACAGCAAATATTTTACAGGTGTGATGAATTGTTTCGACTGTCAGTACCTAGTTAGTCCTTTTGGAGTATTGCTGTGAACTTGATCGTACTATTGACCATGTAAGCATACTAGAATTACACTACTTGTGACCAAGGTTACTGCTGTCGATGAGAGAAAGACGTTGAAATAAGGTTTTTCAGAGGCATGTTAACTTACATTTTTATTCGAATGAGTACGTTTTAGATTGATTAGTATGTATTTTACACCACAGACTACCTTTCATTAACTAGGTTCCATACTCGTTTTCCGGTTTCTTATTACTCGTTTTGCGACGTTATGATTGACGTTGTTTCAGTAACTTGCTTCATTGTCACTTTAGTATCATGACAATCCAGTGTTTTGCAAACATGACTCTATTTATATCTTTCCTTCCCTTTACTATTCTTTAATAATGGATCTTACCCTATATATGTCTGATTAGCAGTACATGTTCTTTTTAACACTGTTTATTATCCGTAAGGGTAACGGCTTGTCACTTAAGTTTTTTATATATACTCCCTTTTCATTCAATGCATGACATTGATCTGTAATAAAAACGATCATGTATATATAATTTCATTTGTACTTATTGGTACCACGTAAATTGTTAATTTCCAGAATGAGTGCCTTTAATGAAAGCGCCAAAATGTAATTAATTTTATTGAATTCGTTCATTATGTAATATGTCTATAATATATTTGTTTACATAATAACTCTTAGGTTACTGATGTCACATTGGTTGTTGTATGTATGGCATATTTTATAAGGCCTCATGATGATGTTGTCACAAAGTTGAAACTAGTTAACAAGATAAAATCGACTCCTTAATTACAGCTGGAGGAATTTCTTAATTTTTAATATAAACTTTCACAGAGGTTTTTTCCCCTTGGCTCTTGCCTTTTTCCTCTGCGCTACGAACCGCTACCCTTCCTTCAATTTTCGACCCAATCTGTCTCCAGAAGAGCGTTCATCCTAACCAGACTTATGCAACCATCGCAGCACCCGCATCTTAATGAACACTAAGCCTTATGCAGAGATGGCAGTAGACCTTTTATGTCGGCCATTCGCCAGTGTTGACGCGGAGCGTCCGATGTGGACTTCGAGGTTCTCCACCCTATTAAATAAAAGCGACGAGCTGTCTCAAGTAATGCCTTGTGAAGATAACGAATCACGTTGTCGAAATATCGTGCAAGAACGATACTGATCTCTGAAAGAATACTGGAACCTGGTTGTCAAGGGAAGGCAGGATTTGGTTACGATTGTGGACGGGGCCGTAATCAGTTACTATTAGTTGCCTTTTACAGTTACACACATTTATTTTTAAAACAGTAATTCCAGACTCAACAATAAATAAAAGAATAACACATATTATTAATGAAGGAATAAACAACTGTGTAAATAATAGTGTTTTCAGTGCGTTACAATTTAGCAAATCACCAAAAAATACAGATACAGATAATTTATAATATTACTTGAAAATACAGCTCTTCGGTTGGACAGGTAAAAAATTTTCAACGTTACCTAGGTTTCAACTGCTCTAAGGCAGCCTTCATCAGAAGTAAAAAAAATTATTTTACATAGAGTAAATAGTTATGTAATGGTTTAGAGCAACAGTGCTCACGTTAAAGATAAAAATATATTTGTACATTATAAAATTTTCCTAGGAATGCACAACTTGATAAGGACGCGCCGCTAAGGGTCGCGTGTGCGACCAGCACTGTAAGCAGCATCAGACTGACCTTGTAAGATACAGATAATGTTTAAAAAAAAAAAACAAGCCACTGTGATCATGGCTGAAGGCCTTACACGCCAAGAATGGCAATATATTAAAAATGTTTAAGAACTCGCAGCAATTACAACTTACAGGTATTGAAATATTAAAAGGTAAGTGGCCACAAACACAGCAGGAGGTATCAGACGCCAGGAATGGCAGTAAATAAGATTTTAAGGCTTACTGCTAAAATATAAATATCGAATTATTTTTTAAAGAAATGATCACAATCGCGGCTGAAGGCCTTACACGCCAGGAATAGCAGTTATATAAAAAATTTAGAAACCTGCAGTAAAACAGCAAATACAAGCTAGGTTAATTAAAAGAAACAAGCAGCTGACCACCAGATGGGTGAAATAAGATGATGGTAATCTTGTAACAGATTATTGGAAGGCATTTCATATCTGAAGAAGACGAGATACTACACAAAACTTATTATTTGCCAAAGGATATTCACTCAATATTTTATATAAGTAAATAACCATGACATTTAAATGGTGTACATGACGTTATTAGCATATGATAAGTACAGCTTTTATAATACAGCATTAATAGTTCTTAACGAATCATTTAGCCTAATTTTTTTTAGATAATCGAACATTAACATTGACGCAACTCAGTCTTGTAATACACTCATTGTAACTTCGATACCGATGTGTCTCTTTGGGGAGTTCTTCGTATTTGACTGGGTATGCCGCACCTTCACATGATTTGCACTAAGTATCTTATCTGACTTAGTAGTAATAAATTATGTACACAAGTCTTCCTCAGGAATAGGTATGTCCTATTGAAAAGCGTACCAAAATTGCTACAAATTTCCTAGATTAGCCCTCACTTACACACAAAAAACACAGCAGGAGACATTAATTTATAATATGTACGTAAGATATACACTGTTCGTCCAGAAAGTTCTAAGGCTGATTTTATTGCTGGCGTACAATCGTCGTCAGCACAGTAACTACGGTTGAGGCTTGAGCTAAGAACCGTAAGTAACAAAAGTTTGAAGTTTCATAGAGTTCCGACACAAGGCAGAACGGTAGTCAACTATCAAAATGGCGTCTATAGAAGACAGCCGTTACCAGCAACGCGCTGTAATTGCATTCACAGGAGGCAAGACTACAAAAAAATGGTTCAAATGGCTCTGAGCACAATGGGACTTAACATCTGAGGTCATCAGTCCCCTAGAACTTAAAACTACATAAACCTAACTAACCTAAGGACATTACACACACCCGAGGCCGGATTCGAACCTGCGACCGTAGCAGTCGCGCGGTTCCTGACTGAAGCGCCTACAACCGCCCGGCCACAGCGGCAGTACGAAGCTACAACAAAACGACAAAGTGCAGAATGGTTGCTTGGTTGATTCAGGGGAGGGAAACAAAAAGCCAGGTCATCGGTCCAATCCGATCAGTGGAGGATGGGGAAGGAAGTCGACCGCGCCATTTCAAAGGAACCATTTGCCTGAAGCGATTTAGGAAAATCACAGAAAACCTAAATCAGGATGTCCGGACGCTGGTTTGAAAAGTCGTCTTCCCGAACGCGAGTCCAGGGTGCTAACCATTGCGCCATCACGCTCGGTAAAGTGCAGAATGGGTCTCTGATGGTTCGCCAAGACCAAAGAAAGAACGGTAATGTTATGAGCGTCCAAAATGTCGATAGGCATTGTCTTCGATTTCGAATTGTCATTCTCACCTCCTTCTGTCTTTGTGAGGGAAGTGAACCTCCTGATCAGGCCGTTGTGGCCGAGAGGTTCTAGGACCTTCAGTCCGGAACCACGCGGCTGCTACTGTCGCAGGTTCGAATCCTGCTTCGGACATGGATGTGTGTGATGTCCTTAGGTTAGTTAGGTTTAAGTAGTTTTAAGTCTAGGGGACTGATGACCTTCGATGTTAAGTCCCTTAGTGCTTGGAGCCATTTGATTTTTTGAACCTCTTGAAATCAAAGTAAAATTGGTACCAACTCTTAACATGTATAGCGAGGCTGCACGTTGTTCTGCAGCCATGTCAGTGGGTTGTAAAATATATAATGCTACTTTTGAATTTGAATGATGGAACAACACTGTCAATATTGAGAAGGCTCCAACTCACGGATACGATAACTTTTCAAATTCGGTGAAACTTTCAAGAAGGTGTTTTTCTGTTCCTTTTTCATTTTTAACGCATGGAAGACTGTGATCCATTAATGGGTGAAACATTTGGGTCCATAGATGAAGCATTGAATAGCAAACCTAATCATGTTGTTTTTCAGGGTCTACTGTAATTTCTCTGTCATGTAAGACAGAACGTAATCGCAAGGAGCTGGCCCAGGTCTAGGCTGTGCGCGGTCGAAAGGTGTGCTGTTGTGTTTATTAAGTTCTGTAAACGGAAGGGGCGTGGGGCTGTTTTTCTGAGGGAGTGGGTGTTAAATTTCCACCATCTTGGCTTTTTAAATTTCCCTCTAGTTTATAAATTTCACACCAACGCCATCTATGATCGTTTTAAATTTCTCATCATGTTTTTAATTCCCCATCATCCATCTTGATGACGCCATGTGTGCATCTAGTAGCCTGCCGCTGCATATAGGCAAGCCAGACCTAATGGGATTTTTTTCAAGTTTGACTAAACACCCTATGTTAGCCAGAATCGCCGCTGCATTCCTTCTGGCAGATAACAAAGTAAGTGACCGCAGGACAGCAAAGCAACTGAGATTGCTCAGCAAAGGCCACAGGGCCTTTGCGGTTCTCTGCAACGTATGCGAAATTTCCCCTCCTCTACCAGCAGTGCACTGTACGTCGCCGCAGGAGAGAAGCGTTTCTAGCGATGGGAAAAATGCACAGGTTGTTCCAGTGTTCAGGAAGGGTCGTCTAATAGAGACACAAAACCATCGGCATATATCGCTGATGTCAGGATGTTTTAGAATTTGGGAGTTTTATGATCGTTTATTATCTCATTTCTCGAGACAGAAAATTTCCTTTATAGGAACTGGCATGAATTCCGGAAACGTCGATCGTGTGAAACGTAGATCACTTTGTTCGTCCACGAGAAGGAGAAGGCAGAAAATACCGGCGCCCAAGTTGATGTCTTGTTCGTTGATTTCCGGATGACATTCGGACGGTTCGCAATCTCAACAAATGAACAAACCGCGAGTGTACCGGATATCGGACCAACTTTGTGACTGGATAGAAAAGTTCTGAGCAAACAGAAGACAAGATGTCAGTCTTAACGGAGAGCAATCTTAAGACGTAAAAATAACTCTGAGCGTACCCCAAGGGAGTGCTTTAGGACCATTACGTTTTCGAAAATGACGGTCCATGAGAAATGAGGCTTTTCACGGATCTTGGTATTATACATACAGAAATTACGACGCTATAAAATTGCAGCGAAATCCAGGAAGATCTGCAGAGGAAATTTTGGAAATTTGTGGTGAGTTTTTTTTGTTTGTCATCAGTCTTCTGATTGGTTTGATGCGGTCCGCCACGAATTCCTCTCCTGTTCAAACCTCTTCATGTTAGAATAGCACTTGCAACCTACGCCCTCAATTATTTGCTGGATGTATTCCAATCTCTGTCTTCCTCTACCGTTTTTGCCCTTCACAACTCCCTGTGGTACCATGGAAGTCATTCCCTCATGTCCTAACAGATGTCCTATCATTCTGTCCCTTCTCCTTATCATTGTTTTCCACATGTTCCTTTCCTCTCCGATTCTGCGCAGAACCTCCTCATCCCTTACCTTATTAGTCCACCTAATTTTCAACATTCGTCTGTAGCACCACATCTTAAATGCTTCGATTCTCTTCTGTTCTGGTTTTCGCACAGTCCATGTTTCACTGCCATACAACGCTGTACTCCAGACGTAGTTCCTATGGGACCAAAATGCTGAGGTCATCGGTCCCTAGGCTTACACATTACTTAATCTAACTTAAAGTAACTTACATTAAGGACAACACACACACACCAATGCCCGAGGGAGGACTCGAACTTCGGACTGCGGGAGCTGCGCGAACCGTGGTTAGGCATCTAAGACCGCCTGGCTATCCCGTGCGGCATCTGGAAAGGAAACACGCTTGCTGCAGGATGGGCTATTGTACCTCAAGACAAACAACTGTAGAGTATTACACATAAATAGGCGGCAAGGTGCACTATTGTATGATTACAAAAAAATGATTCAGATGGCTCTGAGCACTATGGGACTTAACATCTGAGGTCATCAGTCCCCTAGAACTACTTAAACCTAACTAACCTAAGGACATCACACACATCTATGCCCGAGGCAGGATTCGAACCTGCGACCACAGCAGCCGCGTCGTCCCAGACTGAAGCGCCTAGAACCGCTCGACCGCCGCGGCCGGCGTATGATTACAAAATTGCGGAACAATCACTGGAAGCTGTTAGATGTGAAAGTATAGGTAGGGGGCGATTTAAAGTCGAACCACCACATACAACTAATGGCAGATAAACACACGCGAGACTGAGATTCACTGGAAGAATCCTGAGGAATAGTAAATCACCCACGAAGGAGGTAGAATACAGAATTCTAGTTCGATCGGTACTGAATGCTTCACAGCGGTCTGGGATCAACACCGGAAAGGACTGTGACAGGAAAGAGAGGAGGCAGAAAGAAGAGAAGCGCGTTAGTCACAGGTTCATTAGGTAAGCGCGAAAGCTTCACGGTGACTCTCATCCAGCTCCAGAGTCACACGCTACAAGAGAGGTGTTGTGCATGACAATGTCATTTATTTTTCAAATTACGAGAGAGATGTTTTCCTAGCCCTTAATATCCCAGGCCTAAGTAACCGACGTCGTTTACCAAGCTGGGGTGGTCTTGGGTCCCTATATGTTTTTCTTAATTCATCAACGTAGTGGTGTAGAAGGTTAATCAGATTAGGTTTTCTGCATGTCTTAAAGCATACTTAAATTAAATAATCATTAATGACGTGCTGCTTTATCGTCAAACCTGATAAACTGAAGAATAGGTACAAACCGATTCCGTGCGACGGCTGCAATAAAAGCTGTCGAACGGATATTTTCGTCTGTTTTCTACATTTTAGGAACTGATTCCTTTCGGCAGCGAAGAGCTCCAGCAATCAGTAGCATACCAAAAAACTCTCTCAGTTTAACAGAATCATCATCTGTCCAAATTCTCACTTTGTTCAGAGCACCATTTGCATTGTAATACTTAAAAAAACGTGACGTTTCAGCATTGGTGAAGGTGCATATAATATCTACAATTTGGTCATCAAACAACATGTTGCAAACTTCGGAAATCGTGGCTGCATGATCACTTTCGCGCGTTGGCCCTGGAGATTCTTTGGCAGTGTTATACTGCTTAATAAAACGCTGTTTATCGTAGTGTCGGCGTGTCTTTGAGAAACGTCGATCTGAAGATGGTCATTACTGACAGAAACAGGTCATCGTCGGTAGGACTTTATGTGTAATCAAAGACTGGAAAAAAAACATTTGAGTGTCATACTGATCATTATAGCAAGTCACAGTGGACATTGAACTTGTTCATTTTTTTCCTGACCTTACAATAAACTCATCTTCTTCATCGGAATTCTCATGAGAATTTTCGCTGGCAATGTTACTTCCTTCTGAATCCATTTCAAGGTCGTCTTCCTATCCCGACGTATTTTGTTCGGGAATTAAGGCCTCATCAGGTTCACTGAAGACATCTTCAAGGCCACGGAGATCACATCCATTCTGAATCCAAAGTACCTCATCAACTGTGATTTACTTGCAGGAAATTTTAAAAAAATTATGGTGTTCACATAATGAAAGATTACAAAAAAATTCATGAAAACACATGACGTAGTGTATCAAGCGTTATTACAATTCTTATATCCTCCTCCCTACTTCTCCCTACTACCCTTCTTTAAGGGGATACACAACTTTGGCCATTAAAGTTGCTACACCACGAAGATGACGTGCTACAGACAAAAAATTCAACCGACAGAAAGAAGATACTGTGATATGCACATGATTAGCTTTTCAGACCATTCGCACAAGGTTGGCGCCGGTGGCGACACCTACAACGTGCTCACATGAGGAAAGTTTCCAACCGATCTCTCATACACAAACAGCATTTGACCGCCGTTGCCTGGTGAAACCATGTTGTGATGCCTCGTGTAAGGTGGAGAAATGCGTACCATCACGCTTCCGACTTTGATAAAGGTTGGATTGTAGCCTATTGCGATTGAAGTTTATCGTATGGCGACATTGCTGCTCGCGTTGGTCGAGATTCAATGACTGTTAGCAGAACACGGAGTCGGTGGTTCAGGACGGTAATACGGAACGCCGTGCTGGATCCCAACAGCCTCGTATCACTGGCAGTCGAGATGACAGGCATCTTATCCACATAGCTGTAACGGATCGTGCAACCACGTCTCGATCCCTGAGTCAACAGATAGGGACGTTTGAATGGCAGCAAGCATCTGCACGAACAGTTCGACGACGTTTGCAGCAGCATGGACTATCAGCTCGGAGACCATGGCTCCGGTTACCCTCGACGCTGCATCACAGCCAGGAGCGCTGGGGATGGTGTACTCAACGACGAACCTGAGTGCACGAATGGCAAAACGTCATATTTTTGGATGAATCCAGGTTCTGTTTATAGCATCATGATGGTCGCATCCGTGTTTGGCGACATCGCGGTGAACGCACATTGGAAGCGCGTATTCGTCATCGCCATACTGGCGTATCACCCGGCGTGATGGTATGGGTTGCCATTGGTTACACGTCACGGTCACCTCTTGTTCGCATTGACGGCACTTTCAACAGTGGACGTTACATTTCAGATGTGTTACGACCCGTGACTCTACCCTTCATTCGATCCCTGCAAAACCCTACATTTCAGCACGATAATGCACGACCGCATGTTGCAGTTCCTGTACGGGCCTTTCTGGATATAGAAATTGTTCGACTGCTGTCCTGGTCAGCACATTCTCCAGATCTCTCACCAATTGAAAACGTCTAGTCAATGGTGACCGACCAACTGGCTCGTCATAATACGCCAGTCACTACTCTGGATGAATTGTGGTATCGTGTTGAAGTTGCATGGGCAGCTGTATCTGTACACGCCATCCAAGCTCTGTTTGCCTCAATGCCCAGGCGTATCAAGGCCGTTATTGTGGCCAGATGTGATTGTTCTGGGTACTGATTTGTCCGGATCTATGCACCCAAATTGTGTGAAAATGTAATCACATTTCAGTTCTAGTATAAAATATTTGTCCAATGAATACTCGTTTATCATCTGCATTTCTTCTTGGTGTAAAAATTTTAATGTCCAGTAGTGTATTTTGTTCAGGAATAAAGGTCTCATCAGGTTCACTGAAGACATCTTCTACGCCACGGTGATCACATCCATTCTGAATCCGAAGAACCTCATCATCTGTGATTTTATTACAGAAAATTTTTAAAAAATTATGGTGTTCACATAATGAAAGATTAGAAAAAAATTCATGAAAACACGTGACGTAGTATATCAAGCGTTATTACAATTCTTACCCCGCCTCCCTCCCCCAACTTCTCCTAATTACCCTTCTTTAAGGGGACAAAAAAAGCAAACATAAATTGGTTCTTGCAGCTGTAGTAGTATCACCAAAATCCTTCTGGAGTCCCCAGAGGACCTTGCTTAGTATGTTGAGGCCTGTAAGAGTTAACCCATATATTACTTTCTCCTAGTATATCTCGCAAAGGTACCGTGAGGTTAAATTACGGGAGATTGAGTTCACATGGAATCACCAAGAATAATTCGTGGACTGTTGTCGACTGGTTCTGGGAAGGACGGAAGTGACAGTGGAATACAAAGCACTCTCCGCCACACACCGAAAGGTGAGTTGTGTGTGCTGACGTCGATGAAGATGCTGAGGGGTCGGTTCTTCCGCAGAAGGGCTCCTCGGCGGTGGCGGCAGTCGGCTGCCCGAGGTGACAAACCCGGGCCCCGGCAGCGGTTGCTACAATCAATAAGGTTGCCAGGTGCGGCACAAGACAAACACTCGAGGGCGCGCGAGCGCCAAGAAGCTGCCACCGGCGGAGCATCGATCGCCGGCCGCCGTCTTGGGCGGTTGTACACACCGGCTACGGCCGGGCCGCAGCCGGGTCCCTGGGAGGCCATCGATAACAAAGCTGTTCCAGCTGGTGTGCAAGTGTATGAGCCAGTACCAGAGGGCTTCAAGAAGACGCTAATACACTACTGGCCATTAAAATTGCTACACCAAGAACAAATGCAGATGATAAACGGGCATTAATTGGACAAATATACATACTAGAACTGACATGTGATTACATTTTCACGCAGTTTGGGTACATAGATCCTGAGAAATCAGTACGCAGAACAACCACCTCTGGCGGTAATAACGGCCTTGATACGCCTGGGCATTGAGTCAAACAGAGCTTGGATGGCGTGTACAGGTACAGCTGCCCATGCAGCTTCAACACGATACCGCAGTTCATCAAGAGTAGTGACCGGCGTATTGTGACGAGCCAGTTACTCGGTCACCATTGACCAGACGTTTTCATTGGTGAGAGATCTGGTGAATGTGTTGGCCAGGGCAGCAGTCAAACAATTTCTATATCCAGAAATGCCCGTACAGGACCTGCAAGATGTGGTTGTGCATTATCCTGCTGAAATGTAGGGTTTCGCAGGGATCGAATGAAGGGTAGAGCCACGGGTATTAACACATCTGAAATATAACGTCCACTGTTCAAAGTGTCGTCAGTGCGAACAAGAGGTGACCGTGACGTGTAACCAATGGCACACCATACCATCACGCCGGGTGATACGCCAGTATGCCAATAACGAATACACGCTTGCAATGTGCGTTCACCGCGATGTCGCCAAACACGGATGCGACCATCATGATGCTATAAACAGAACCTGGATTCATCCGAAAAAATGACGTTTTGCCATTCGTGCACCCAGGTTCGTCGTTGAGTACACCATCGCAGGCGCTTCTACCTGTGACGCAGCGACAAGCGTAATCGCAGCCATGGTCCCGTCTCCGAGCTTATAGCCCATGCTGCTGCAAACATCGTCGAATTGTTCGTGCAGATGGCTGTTGTCTTGCAAACGTCCCCACCTGTTGACTCAGGGATCGACACGTGGCTGCACGATCCGTTACAGCCGTGTGGATAAGATGCCTGTCATCTCGACTGCTAGCGATACCAGACCGTTGGGATCCAGCACGGAGTTCCGTATTACCCTCCGGAACCCACCGATTCCATATTCTGCTAACAGTCATTGGATTTCGACCAACGCGAGCAGCAATGTCGCGATACGATAAACCGCAATCGCGATAGGCTACAATCCGACCTTTTTCAACGTCGGAAACGTGCAACGCCGGTCAACTGCTATTTGTGTATGAGAAATCGATTGGAAACTTTCCTCATGTGAGCACGTTGTAGGTGTCGCCACCGGCGCCAACCTCTTGTGAATGCTCTGAAAAGCTAATCATTTGCGTATCAAATCATCTTCTTCCTGTCGGTTAAATTTCGCGTCTGTAGCACGTCATCTTCGCGGTGTAGCAATTTTAATGGCCAGTAGTGTAGTTGCAGCCAAAGAGAAGACGGTGCTGTCAGGTGTGTATGCTACCGAACCATCAGTCTAAAGTCTTGGTTGCAAAATACTGAGGCTTTTTATTTTCAATAGAATGGAAAAACTGATAGAGCCGATTTCGGGGAAGAGCAGTTTGGTTTCTGTAGAAATGAAGGTGTAATCGAGGCGCTACTAACGTTTCGATGTAACTTGTGTTGGAGAGAGACAAACCTACGTTAATAGGATGTGTAAATATATAGAGAGAGATTTTGACGTGTCGGGGATAAAATGTAGAGGCCGAAAGATGATCCACAATTTGTACTGAAACCAGATTGTAGTTATAAGAGACTAAGGACGTCAAAGGGGAGCAGTAGTTGAGAGGAGAGTGAAAGATGTTTGTAGCCTGTCCCCGATGGTTTTGAATTTGTAAGCTGAGGAATCAGTAAAGGAAAGGGAAATTAAGTTCAAGGAAAAGGCATAAAAGTTTTGAGGTTTATGGATGACATTGTAATTCTCTCAGAAATGACAAAGGTCTCGTAAGAATAGTTAAGTGGAATGCCTAGTGTCCAGAAAGCAATTATAAGACGACAGTGGTAAAAGTAATCCAAGGCTAATGCAACATAGGCAACTTAAATCTAATAATACTGAAGGAATTATAGACACTCAAAGTAGTAGATGAGTTTTATGTTTGGGAAACAAAATAGCTATGTCCGAAATATAGAGGGTATGAAGTGCAGACTGACAATGCCAAGAAATTATTTTCTAAAAGAAGAGAAATAATTTAAGATATAATATAAATTTAAATGTGAGGAAATCTTTTCTGATGGTATTTGTCCGGAGTGTAGCTTTGTACTAAAGTGAAAAATGGAGAAAAAATCTTTCAGTCAGGAAGAGAACGGAAGCTTCTGAAACGTGGTTCACCAAAAAAGACTTGAAATTAGATTGGTAAATAACTGATGAGGACATGCTAATCGAATTTGGAAGAAAATAAATTTGTGGCACACCTCGACCAAGAGAAGGGTAATAGAGAGAAGTTGGGGGGAGGGGGGGGGGGGTAAGAATTGTAGAGGGTAGAGGGAGACAAGACTTGAATACGGTAAGCAGTTCTAAATGGATGTAGGTTGCAGTAATTAGGCAAATATGAAGAGGCTTGCACAGAATAGACGAGTGTGAAGAGCCATATCAAACCAGTATTTGGACTAAAAAGCACAACAACAACTACAATATCCTGAGCTGGAAACGACACTTGAAATGTTTCACTCAAATTTTTGTACCATACCATAGTTCCAGAGAACCTGTGTTTTTAGGAAAATGATAGTTTTTCCTCTTATTCTAGGCCACACTGCAAATTACCGGGGTGAAGAATTTAGTAAGTATGAAACATGGATACCCATTTGCAATTGTAATCAATAACTAATTATTTTGGGCTTGGTGATGGATGTACACTCCTGGAAATTGAAATAAAAACACCGTGAATTCATTGTCCCAGGAAAGGGAAACTTTATTGACACATTCCTGGGGTCAGATACATCACATGATCACACTGACAGAACCACAGGCACATAGACACGGCCAACAGAGCATGCACAATGTCGGCACTAGTACAGTGTATAACCACCTTTCGCAGCAATGCAGGCTGCTATTCTCCCATGGAGACGATCGTAGAGATGCTGGATGTAGTCCTGTGGAACGGCTTGCCATGCCATTTCCACCTGGCGCCTCAGTTGGACCAGCGTTCGTGCTGGACGTGCAGACCGCGTGAGACGACGCTTCATCCAGTCCCAAACATGCTCAATGGGGGACAGATCCGGAGAACTTGCTGGCCAGGGTAGTTGACTTACACCTTCTAGAGCACGTTGGGTGGCGCGGGATACATGCGGACGTGCATTGTCCTGTTGGAACAGCAAGTTCCCTTGTCGGTCTAGGAATGGTAGAACGATGGGTTCGATGACGGTTTGGATGTACCGTGCACTATTCAGTGTCCCCTCGACGATCACCAGAGGTTTACGGCCAGTGTAGGAGATCGCTCCCCACACCATGATGCCGGGTGTTGGCCTTGTGTGCCTCGGTCGTATGCAGTCCTGATTGTGGCGCTCACCTGCACGGCGCCAAACACGCATACGACCCTCATTGGCACCAAGGCAGAAGCGACTCTCATCGCTGAAGACGACACGTCTCCATTCGTCCCTCCATTCACGCCTGTCGCGACACCACTGGAGGCGGGCTGCACGATGTTGGGGCGTGAGCGGAAGACGGCCTAACGGTGTGCGGGACCGTAGCCCAGCTTCATGGAGACGGTTGCGAATGGTCCTCGCCGATACCCCAGGAGCAACAGTGTCCCTAATTTGCTGGGAATTGGCGGTGCGGTCTACTACGGCACTGCGTAGGATCCTACGGTCTTGGCGTGCATCCGTGCGTCGCTGCGGTCCGGTCCCAGGTCGACGGGCACGTGCACCTTCCGCCGACCACTGGCGACAACATCGACGTACTGTGGAGACCTCACGCCCCACGTGTTGAGCAATTCGGCGGTACGTCCACCCGGCCTCCCGCATGCCCACTATGCGCCCTCGCTCAAAGTCCGTCAACTGCACGTACGGTTCACGTCCACGCTGTCGCGGTATGCTACCAGTGTTAAAGACTGCGATGGAGCTCCGTATGCCACGGCAAACTGGCTGACACTGACGGCGGCGGTGCACAAATGCTGCGCAGCTAGCGCCATTCGACGGCCAACACCGCGGTTCCTGGTGTGTCCGCTGTGCCGTGCGTGTGATCATTGCTTGTACAGCCCTCTCGCAGTGTCCGGAGCAAGTATGGTGGGTCTGACACACCGGTGTCAATGTGTTCTTTTTTCCATTTCCAGGAGTGTAAATTACAGTAAAACTTTACACATGTCAAGAAATTTTAGTATCCACACGGGAAAAGTTTACTACTTGCTTCAGACAGGTACGTGATTCAAAGAAGACAGAGACCAATGCATTAGACACATAAAGGTGTAAAATATGCCACAGCGTGTTATAAGATCTTGACTGAATATAATCCGCTTAAAGTCTGAATGGTAGGAGACGAGGTACTGGCGGTATTAAAGCTGTGAGTCGTGCTTGGGTAGCTCAGTTAGTAGAGCAATTGCCCGCGTAAGGCAAAGGTCCCGAGTTCGAGTCTCGGTCCGGCACACAGTTTTAATCTGCCAGGAAGTTTCAATATAATCCGCTGTTTACAGATGGATGGTTACTCAATTTAGAGAAAGATTCTCATCTCACATTTGCCTAGAGCAGGGTCGACCATGACGTGCGGAACTCCACGCGTACACAATGTTATGTCCACGTGCGGACTGAGGCTCGACATGTATCGGTGCGTCTCAGATTTCTTCGGTCCTTCTCGACACCTTCCAGCACTTGGTGTTGCTTATTATGGTCGGCACGACTTTCTTCAGTTCTGCAGGAACCATGGATTAAGCGCCGTTTGTTCTTTGCTGTTTGTTCGTAGTATAAAGGAAGTTCATAGGTTCACTATTTACGCAAAAGAGGTAATCCAGCGACTTATCATCACAATGCTTTTAAAATGAATGGGAATCACAGAGGAGAAAGATGAGAACTCTCAGTAACTATTATCTAGTAGCATAATCAACCGGTACAACGAATTTGCAATGGAACGGCACTACAACAGAAGGAATTTAAACATTTAGTTGACGATGAAAGAACTGCAAATTATAATGATCGACATACGATTTGTATGGGATTAATTGTTCCGTACATCGAGAAACACTAATTGTTATACAGGGTGTTCCAAAAAGGTACGGCCAAACTTTCAGGAGACATTCCTCACACACAAAGAAAGAAAATATGTTATGTGGACATGTGTCCGGAAACGTTTACTTTCCATGTTAAAGTTCATTTTATTACTTCTCTTCAAATCACATTAATCATGAAATGGAAATACACAGCAACAGAACGTACGAGCGTGACTTCAAACACTTTGTTACAGGAAATGTTCAAAATGTTCTCCGCTAGCGAGGATACATGCATCCACCCTCCGTCGCATGGAATCCCTGATGCGCTGATGCAGCCCTGGAGAATGGCGTACTGTATCACAGCCGTCCACAATACGAGCACGAAGAGTCTCTACATTTGGTACTGGGGTTGCGTAGACAAGAGCTTTCAAATGCCCCCATAAATGAAAGTCAAGAGGGTTGAGGTCAAGAGAGCGTGGAGGCCATGGAATTGGTCCGCCTCTACCAATCCATCGGTCACCGAATCTGTTGTTGAGAAGCGTACGAACACTTCGACTGAAATGTGTAGGAGCTCCATGGTGCATGAACCACATGTTGTGTCGTACTTGTAAAGGCACATGTTCTAGCAGCACAGGTAGAGTATCCCGTATGAAATCATGATAACGTGCTCCATTGAGCGTAGGTGGAAGAACATGGGGCCCAATCAAGACATCACCAACAATGCCTGCCCAAACGTTCACAGAAAGTCTGTGTTGATAACGTGATTGCACAATTGCATGCGGATTCTCGTCAGCCCACACATGTTGATTGTGAAAATTTACAATTTGATCACGTTGTACAGTACATACTGACGAAACTAAAATGAGCTCTAACATGGAAATTAAGCGTTTCCGGACACATGTCCACATAAAATCTTTTCTTTATTTGTGTGTGAGGAATGTTTCCTGAAAGTTTGGCCGTACCTTTTTGTAACACCCTGTATATTCAGAGATGGATACGTGATGGAATCAGTGGCGCAAATAGTAAATTCCCTGACGTCGTACGCATTATTACAATTATTACATCGTCAGTTGGAGCAGTTTTTGATGGAATCGAACGAAGTGTATGGAGACGTTATGTACTACTGAAAAGTGCTTTGTTTTAGTCAGAGTACGTGTCAGGAACGAGTTTTCGAATTTAGACCCGCTATTGCTGAATCAGGAGAAACAGAACTTGCGTTCTACGGATCGGAGCGTGAAATGTTAGATCCCTTAATCGGGCAGGTACGACAGAAAATTTGAAAAGGGAAAAGGATAGGTTAAAGTTAGATATAGTGGGAATTAGTGAAGTTCCGTGGCAGGAAGAACAAGACTTCTGGTCAGTTGAATACAGGGTTATAAATGTAAAATCAAATAGGGGTAATGCAGGAGTAGGTTCTATAATGAATAAAAAAATAGGAGCACGGGTAAGCTACTACGAACAGCTAAGTTAAGCATTATTGCAGCCTAGATAGACCCGAAGCCCACGCCTACTACAGTAGTAGATGTTTATATGTCAACTAGCTCCTCAGATGACGAAGAGATTGAAGAAACGTATGATGAGATAAAAGAAGTCATTCAGACAGCGAGGGGGAGACGAGAATTTAATAGTCATGGGAGACTGGAATTCGATAGTAGGAAAAGTGAGAGAAGGAAAAATAGTAGGTGAATATAGAATGAGGACAAGGAATGAAAGAGGAAGCAGCCTGGTAGAATTTTGCACAGAGCATAACTTGATCATAGTTAACACTTGGTTTAAGAATCATGAAAGAAGGTTGTATACGTGGAAGAGGCCTGGAGACACTGGAAGGTTTCAGATAGATTTTGTAATGGTAAACAGAGATTTAGGAACCAGATTTTAAATTGTATGACATTTCCAGGGGCACATGTGGACTCTGAACACAATCTATTGGTCAAGAACTGTAGATCAAAACTGAAGGTTGCAGAGGATCTCAGAGATAGCATTACGGAACGATTGACAAGAACGGGGTAAAGAAGTACAGCAGGAGAAGAGTGGGTAGGTTGGAAAGATGAAATAGTGAAGTCAGCAACATTGAGTCCACCAACATTGGGTACTCCAGAGCCTCCACGGACAATGGCTACAGTAAACCATCCGTTACCATGATGAAACGAATCATTAATATCTAAACTAAAATTAAGTCGGCATCCACAGAAAACAGAAGGTCCGTCCAGCAAGGCTTGAGCAGCGACAGACTTGACTGGAATACGATTCTTCTTGTCTCCAGATGTTGTAGCAAACTCAATGTTCTCGATGTTTTTGTAGACTGTCTGTTTAGAACGGCGACGGTATCTCCTGTACGGCATCTTGGCAGCGTTCATTGCAGTTGCCTGTGCAGCAGCTGCAGCCCGACTGAGCGGCTGCGTGGAGATCGCTCGCTTATATACAGGTACGATAAGGTGTGACCTTGAGTCGGAGAATATTTGACAGTGCCAGCGGAGCGTTATCCCGGACGGGCGCACTAGCCTTACTGATGCGCCCGTCCGCCAGAGCGGTAGGTCCCCTGCTGGCCCGCTGCCAAGATTGCGTCAGATGTTCGGCGGATTGCGTTACCCGCCTTTGTAGGCGCAACATGCTGTTACATCCCTGAGCCCCCCGGTTCTAGATGTACCCTTGTCCCTTTAATGGCTGACGCTACAGATCATTTTAAAGAAATATAACTTTATTTAAGAAAATATACAGTAAAGTCACCAACGAACTTTACATATTCACATACTCCTTTACCTTTTACCCAAATGAATACAGACTCATTTATAGATAACTCATTTACAGATAGTTTAGATATTAATGATTCGTTTGACCATGGTAACGGATGGTTTACTATAGCCATTGTCCGTGGAGGTTCTGGCGTACCCAATGTTGGTGGACTCGAAAGTTTCGTTGACAGAGACATTATTGCCTTTCGCACCTATCATATGGTGGAACTTGCTAATAAAGACTTTGCGAGAAAGGTGTGAATTGAAGGAGATGGGACCTGGATTAACTGAAAGAACCAGAGGTTGCAGAGGATTTCAGAGATAGCATTACGGAACGATTGACAAGAACGGGGTAAAAAAGTACAGTAGGAGAAGAGTGGGTAGGTTTGAAAGATGAAATAGTGAAGTCAGCAGAGGATCATGTAGGTAAAAAGACGAGGGACAGTAGAAATCCTTGAGTAGCAGAAGAGATATTGGATTTAATTGATGAAAGGGGAAAATATAAAAATGCAGTAAATGAAGGAGTACAAAGTCTCAAAAATGAGATCAACACGAAGTACAAAAGGGCTAAGCAGGGACAGCTAGAGGAGAAATGTGAGGATGTAGATGCATATATCACTAGGGTTAAGATTGGTACTGCTTACAGAAAGATTAAAGAGACCTTTGTGGAAAAGAGAACCACTTATATGAATATCAAAGCTCAGATGGAAAACTAATCTTAAGCAAAGGAAGGAAAGCAGAAAGGTGGAAGGAATATATAGAGGGTTTATACAAGGGCGATGAACTAGAGGGCAATATTATGGAAATAGAAGAGGACGTAGATGAATATGAAATGGGAGATATGATACGCGTGAAGCGTTTGACAGAGCCCTGAAAGACCTGAGTCGAAACAAAGTCCAGGGAGTAGACAATATTCCATTAGAATTCGTGCTAGCCTTGGGAAAGCAAGCCTTGACAAAACTCTACCATCTAGTGAGTAAGATGTATTAGACAGGCGAATTACCCTCAGACTTCAAGAAGACTATAATAATTCCAATTCGAAAGAAAGCAAGTCTTGACAGGTGTGAAAATTACCGATCTGCTAGTTTAATAAGTCGCGGCTGCGAAACACTAACACGAATTCTTTACAGACGGATGGAAAAACTGGTAGAAGTTGACCTGGTGAAGATCAGTTTGGATTCCGTAGAAATGTTGGAACACTTGAGGCATTACTGAGTCTACGACTTATCTTAGAAGATAGATTGAGGAAAGGGAAACCTACGTTTCTAGCATTTGTAGACTTAGAGAAAGCTTTTGACAATGTTGGCTGGAATACTCTGTTTCAAATTCTAAAGGTGGCACGGGTCAAATATACGGAACGAAAGTCTGTTTACCATTTGTACAGAAACCAGATGGCAGTTATAAGAGTCGAGGGGCACGAAAGGGAAGCAGTGGCTGGGAAGGCAATGAGACAGGGTTGTAGCCTCTCCCCGGTGTTATTCAATCTGTATATTGAGAAAGCAGTAAGGGAAACAAAAGAAAAATTTGGAGTAGGAATTAAAATCCACGGAGAAGAAATATAAGCTTTGAGGTTTTCCGATGACATAGAAATTCTGTCAAAGATAGCATAGGACCTAGAACAGCAGTTGAAGGAATAGACAGTAGCTTGAAAGGAGGATATAAGATGAACATCAACAAAAGCAAAAGGAGGATAATGGAATGTAGTCGAATTAAATCAGGTGATGGCGAGGAAATTACATTAGGAAATGAGACACTTAAAGTAGTAGATGAGTTTTGCTATCTGGGGAGCAAAGTAACTGAAGATGGTGAAAGTAGAGAGGATATACTGGTAAAATGTAGACTGGCAATGGCAGGGAAAGCGCTTCTGAAGAGGAGAAATTTTTAAAATCGAGTATAGATTTAAGAGTCAGGAAGTCGTTTCTAAAAGTATTTGTATAGAATTGAAACACGGATGATAAATAATTTAGACAAGAAGAGACTAGAGGCTTTCGAAATGTGGTGCTACAGAAGAATGCTGAGGATTATATGGATAGATCACGTAACTAACGAGGAGGTACTGAGCAGAAATGGGGAGAAGAGGAATTTATGGCACAACTTGAGTAGAAGGAGGGATCGGTCGGTAAGACATGTTCTGAGGCGTCAAGGGATCACCAATTTAGTATTGGAAGGAAGCGTGGTTGGTAAAAATCGTTGAGGGAGACCAAGAGATGAATAGACTAAGCAGATTCAGAAGGAAGTAGGCTTGCACAGGATAGAGTAGCACGGAGAGCTGCATCAAACCAGTCTCTGGACTGAAGCCCACAACAACGGCATTGCTGATTTCGTGAAGAAAAAGGAAAGCAAAAACGAAAATTAGATCATACGGAATGAATTGTACATATATCATTTAAAATAGAGTTGACTGCAGAAGGCCCTCAGTAAGACACTGCATCGGATAAAGGAACTTAATTCTGAACTCATGGTGAAAGCGGATGCATTTAAAAAGAAAATCGCGTTGTGAACGGGACAACATCTTATAAGGAACACCGTAGATTTTCTTAAGCTCACTGGCGTTAAGACGAACACGAATTTTAAATAATCCATTGTGGCGTTGAAGGAATTCTGGGAATAGCTTTCTAAATGGTTGAGGACACTGCCAGTCTTACTTCGATTTTTGTGATGTTTTCGTGACAGTTTGCATTTCTCGATTATGAAACTAAATAAGTCCACTCCGGCCGGCCTCTGTTTTATCGACATCACGCTGCCTAAAAAAGGAAAAGAAACCGTTCATCCCATATTATAACACGCCTTTCCATATTTTAAACCAATGATCTTGCCTTAGTGGCAGCGCCAGTTCCCATCAGATCACTGAAGTTACACGCTGTCAGACTTGGTTAGCTCTTGGATGGGTGACCAGTTTGCTGAGAGCTGTTTGCAGGTGGGGTGCACTCAGCTCTTGTGAGGTCAATTGGGAGCTATGTGACTGAGAAGTACCGGCTGGAGAGCAGAGTGCTGACCACGTACCCCTCCACATGCGCATCCAGTGACCCTATAGGCTTAGGGTGGCGCGGCCGTCGATCGTTACCATTGCACCTGTTCGAACAGAGGTTAGTTTTCCATTTTTATTCTACCACAATAAGGTCCGAGGTACGTCATCATCTGCATAGTGACCGTGCATCTTCATCCCATGTACACAATACACAATCGTTTCGCAGTGTGTTTATACATGCCAGCCGATTGGCTGCGCTGCAGTAATGAAGTTGCAGAAAAGCAGTAAAGCAGTGGGGATTCCATGACTCATAGTTATGGACTCTGTTCACACTGCATCGTCTCCGATGAGGCTTCTCGTAGTTCCGGCTCTCATTAAAACACACCATCTATTTAAAAACATTTACGTGTTTTTATAAAGTGCAAGCCACTGTCACTGTTTCATAAGAAGTGGTTATTAGCATGAGCGAAGAAGCACGAACCACAGAACAGCAAGCGCTCAAAGGACTAACACAAAATTTATATGCGTTTGCCATAAGACATCAGCTTCACATCTATGTGGCCAATGTTTAAAGTTATCATTGACAGCTGTAGTAAAAACTTATTAAATTTGCACGTGGAGTTGTAGATAATAAAATAATGTAAACTATTAATTGGAATGGTTACAGGAATAACGACTTGGCTGCTTTAATATACAAATTATTTAATTTGCTTCCAGCGTGAACATTTCAAAAAAGCGCAGCGGTAGATATAATATCCGGCGGGCGTATGACAAAAACGAAGCCCTGAGATCAGAGAGCATAAAATTTTGCAACAGTAATTGAAATTAACAGAGAAACAGTACGGAAACCTAAAAAAATGGATTTAGGGCAGAAATAATCAACAGAGAGCCACCAAATGAAGAGCAAATAAAAAGCAAATAAAAGAAAATTTTGACATATATTTTTGAACCTGTTTATTTTGCACAGTCCGCAGCTCGTGGTCGTGCGGTAGCGTTCTCGCTTCCAGCGCTCGGGTTCCTGGGTTCGATTCCCGGCGGGGTCAGGGATTTTCTCTGCCTCGTGATGACTGGGTGTTGTGTGATGTCCTTAGGTTAGTTAGGTTATGATCTGTCCGTTCGTTCATTGACGTCTCTGTTCACTGTAATAAGTTTAGTGTATGTGTTTTGCGACCGCACCGCAAAATCGTGCGATTAGTAAACGAAAAGACGTGCCTCTCCAATGGGAACCGAAAACAATTGATCGCAAGGTCATAGGTCAACCGATTCCTCCACAGGAAAACACGTCCGATATATTCTATACCATACTGGTGACGGCATGTGCGTCACATGACAGGAATATGTTGTCGACCCGCCTAATTTGTACCCTTGGGGAATGGGTAAAAAGATTCGTCTACCTTCCCCGATTTAGGTTTTCTTGTGGATGTGATAATCAATCCCAAAAAAGTGATGAAAACATTAGAGTTTGTCACATAAAGTGCAACAAATGAATGCAATAGTTTCGCAGTCGCGCAGTTTTCCCTTTTAACGTTTCCAAAATTTTTCTGTGTGTAGACCGTCAAATCCTGCATATGTCCAAGCAAATTTGAGCATCCCTTGGAATTTTGGAGAGCGAAGTTGATTATGTGTGAGTGCCTGAACTTTGATAATTGGCTGAAAGTAGAAAATTAAAATTTTCACTCGAGGGAAGATTTGACCCAAGGACCTCTCGTTTCGCAGCTGGTCACGCTAACCACGGCACCAAGGCGGTCATGAGTTCGCGTTATCCTTGATGTTGCTTATCTTGTGCACGGACTACTCAGTTTGTATATTTTGCTTATTTTTTTATAGTTCCACACAACTTCTTCCTGTTTTCTCGATTGATCTGTGTTCAGATTTTCAAGGCCTATCCACTATGCCAACTTATAACTAAATCAGAGGGGGGTGCGATGGGGAGGTTCCCTTGTCAGAGCCATTTGAACCATTTTGCACAAACAGAAGGAAAGCAAACAACTGAGTTAGGAAATCATTTGTTTTGAAAGACGAACTGTTACCAGATCTTATGGAAGCTTTCCAGTGTATAGTATTCGAAGATTTTGACAGAGAATAGAACTCGGTATTGGATCATAGTAATGCGCTGCGGTAATAAAGAAAGAGGTGCGTTTGCAAGCCGTGAACCATCTTCCAGCCCTACACAAGACTTTAATAATGTGGTACAGACGTTATAAAGTCAGCTCTCAGACGTTTCCAAATACGCATCGGAAGTTTTTCAAGTACGTTTTCAAAAATGTATTAAATTTTCTCATTTTCCGGGAGCTGAAGGGCTATCCATTTAAATGTTAAAAACCACCCAATAGCAAGATCGCATAAATATTTTTTATTTAAGACAACCGGTGTCAGAGTATGCTGTCATCTTCAGGTCCTAAAATATTTTGATGTAAAATGTATTTATTTTACACTGAACTCACGTGCAAGATGTCAAGTGGATAAAAATGGCACATTATGAAAGGTTTGTCATCGGTAAAACATTTAAAAACATGGTCCTATTTATAGCGGCAGACTGTCTTTGGTGAGGTTTGACATGGTGAAGGATACGATTACAGGAGAGAGTGGCATATGAAGTAAAGTATTTAGACAGTCAAATCTTGAGGCTATGATTTCAATGTGGAAAAGTATGTTACAAACACATGTTAGACAGCTACCGATGGCGCTACCCAGAGATAATATGTACAAGTTTCTTCTCTTTTGGAGTGGGAGGATGGGAAAGGCAACAAAGTTGTGGTGTAAAACCGGATACTAAGTGTTATTGCAATTTTAGGAATGGTAGCAGTTATTATGGTGTTAACAGAGTGAGATTGAATAATCCCAGATCTGCTGCATGAAAGTGGGTAATGTTTGTTGTTATACTAATGGAAGTGTCCAGTGTACTAAACACTACTATGATAATCGAAGGAAATTGTCATATAATAATGTCGGTTGGCATACTAATGGAAGTGTCAAATGTGTGTGAATTCCTATGAGACCAAACTGCTGAGGTCATCGGTCCAAAGACTTACACACTACTTAAACTAACTTATGCTAATAACAACACTCACACCCATGCCCGAGGGAGGACTGGAGGGGCAGCTTAATCCGTGACTTGTCGCCTCAAACCTCCCGGCCACTCCACGTGGCGGAAGTGTCCAATAAGCTAAATACTACCACGATAATAGAAGGAAATGGTCGTAAAATAATACTTCTGTGTTTTACCAAATAGTTTTGAATTTTCGCCAAAAACTTCTTTCCTGCTTTTTCGTAGATGCATGATGCTCTACTTCGGTCTGCGCTGCTTGCTCTATTCTATGATATTTAGACACCTACCCATAATCCGAAAATCTGCGTTGTTAAGAGGGTTTGACACCTGTGACGTTCGTTTCTGCTCCTCTTGCATTTTCTTTTCAGCCCTGCATTTACATGACGCACTCACTGCCGCTTGTTTGATTTTAATACAGTCTTTTCTGATATGGCCTTCTCCCTCACAATGTCCACAAATTTCAATTTGTTTATTGCAATGTTTTGCTAAATGACCAAGGTCTTGGCGTTGAACGCAACGCCTCACCACTAGATAGCTTTTCACTGAAACCGAATGAAACCCAAGACACACTTTTTGTCTCTTCATGAGAGCTGTTCTAGGCTCACTTCAATAACTTGATGGACCAGTTTTCTCTCCCTTGGTCCTGTCCTGAATCGTACTACAAACCGTTTTCAAAGCTTTCCTTTGTCAGTTCACCTTCAAGGTTCTGCACGTATATTGTGTCTTTTAGTGCCTTTGCATCTGTGTACTTTGAGACGTCGTATAGGATCATTAAATGTCTCTCTATCTTAGGCTGTTCACAGATTAATGTCTGTCGCACCTTTCTGGTGTTCATTACTTTTTCCGTGTCATTTTGTGTAGTAGTTCCCACAATGACTACTTTTGGTTTGCTTGATCTTCCTTTTAAAAATTTCTGTATGGTGGGTCTTATTATGGTCGTTAGATTTGTTACACTTCTTTTTCCTCTTCATTTGTTTTATGTCGGCTTGGAGTGGCAAACATAAGTTGGAATTGGTAGCAGGATGTGACCGGGATGTGACGCAAGATCTGATGGAGGAGAAAAGATTAGTCTCAAAGTACGGCGCCAACCATCCGGAAGATTACTTATCTTTATTATCCACACTGAAGCAGGCACCGTCTATTGCTCTCATAGCAAGTAGCTACGTAATTAAGTTCACAATACAATTCACAAATCCACAGTGCAATCCAAATCGTAACTAAGTTCTAAGCCCAAGGTTGTCATATAAGATCTATACAGTAACACTTCGATATAAACACAGCTAGCGAGCAAGAGCGAGTGGCCGTGGCGTCAGGTCTGTGTTGCCGTTGTGTGTTGTGGCCATAGAGGGAGCTGTAGGCAAGAACTATTGAATGGCGCGACGTCTTCAGCCGGGGATAACGCCATAAACCTCCGGAGCCCGCGGCGGGAAGCTAAAGCAGTCGGTACGCGGACCGTGCATCCGAACGTTGAGCGTTGAGCATGCCGAGTTTCTGACGTCATAGCGTGGAATAGCACGTTCGGGCGTCCTTCCGAACGTGCAGAGCAATATCTGGCATGTCAGATATTCTGAGCGTGCGTCTGAGCGTTGACCAATGAGATGGCACAACGTCACCTACGTCACATGCACCCTGCCTCCGTTCAGTACAGAGTTGTGAGGCGTCATATTGGCATTCATTTCAAGCTTGTATTTATATATGCCGTTTCTGAGCACCAGCAAATTGAGAATCGTTGGAAAACCCGTTGTTAACTGTGTGATTCCTTCCAATAAAATAATGAGAAACGTCTTATTTGTGCCAAAAGAATTATTGTAACTTGCATATTATGAGAGTAGGCTATTTGAAGGCAGCGACACACTGAAGATCCACCCAAAACGTATTGTTCTTGGTACAACTTGTTATAATTAAATTTCAATTAGTAACATAATTATCTATGATTAACGTTTTTAGCAAGGGTTAACATAATATGATTAGATACTAACCCTGTGTTGTTTCTTTAGCGTAATGAGTAGTGTTATTGTCCACTGTTGGGTATTTATTTGGGCTGGTGGTTCGCGTTCAAACACTGCCAATTTTTTTCCCTAAGACTCGCGTTCTTGTTAGGTTCTGATACTTTATTATTAGTTTAGTATAAGTATATGCAATAATATTTGATGTTATGTAAATTAAGTTCACCTTTCTTTGAGGAGTGACTTGGTTCGATTGGCTTAATGTATAGGACAGTTTGCACTACTTGTACGAGGTACATTCAAGTTCTAAAACCTCCGTTTTTTTTCTCCGGACTGGAAAGAGATAGAAAAATGCACATTGTTTTAAAATGAGGCCACGTTCATTGTCAATACGTCCCAGAGATGGCAGCACCGTACGGAAGATGGAATTTTACCGCCAACGGCGAGAATGAGAACTGTTTTAAATACTTGAAAATGGCGACGTTTTCCTTACTTGAACAGCGTGCAATCATTCGTTTTCTGAATTTGTGTGGTGTGAAACCAATTGAAATTCATCGTCAGTTGAAGCAGACATGTGGTGATGGAGTTATGGATGTGTCTAAAGTGCGTTTGTGGGTGCGACAGTTTAATGAAGGCAGAACATCGTGTGACAACAAACCGAAACAACCTCGGGCTCGCACAAGTCTGTCTGACGACATGATCGAGAAAGTGGAGAGAATTGTTTTGGGGGATCGCCGAATGACTGTTGAACAGATCGCCTCCAGAGTTGGCATTTCTGTGGGTTCTGTGCACACAATCCTGCATGACGATCTGAAAATGCGGAAAGTGTCATTCAGGTGGGTGCCACGAATGCTGACGGACGACCACATGACTGCCCGTGTGGCATGTTGCCAAGCAATGTTGACACGCAACGACAGCGTGAATGGGACTTTCTTTTCGTCGGTTGTGGCAATGGATGAGACGTGGATGCCATTTTTCAGTCCAGAAACAAAGCGCCAGTCAGCTCAATCTAAGCACACAGATTCACCACCACCAAAAAAATTTCGGGTAACCACCAGTGCTGAAAAAATGATGGTGTCCATGTTCTGGGACAGCGAGGGCGTAGTCCTTACCCATTGCGTTCCAAAGGGCACTACGGTAACAGGTGCATCTTACGAAAATGTTTTGAAGAACAAATTCCTTCCTGCATCGCAACAAAAACGTCCGGGAAGGGCTGCGCGTGTGCTGTTTCACCAAGACAATGCACCGGCACATCGAGCTAACGTTACGCAACAGTTTCTTCGTGATAAAAACTTTGAAGTGATTCCTCATGCTCCCTACTCACCTGACCTGGCTCCTAGTGACTTTTGGCTTTTTCCAACAATGAAAGACACTCCCCGTAGCCGCACATTCACCAGCCGCTCTGCTATTGCCTCAACGATTTTCCAGTGGTCAAAACAGACTCCTAAAGAAGCCTTCGCCGCTGCCATCCAATCATGGCGTCAGCGTTGTGAAAAAAGTGTACGTCTGCAGGGCGATTACGTCGAGAAGTAACGCTAGTTTCATCGATTTCGGGTGAGTAGTTAATTAGAATAAAAATTGGAGGCCTTAGAACTTGAATGCACCTTGTATAAAGATATTTTCCTCCTTTTTCTTTTACGCTTCGTAATTCACACGTTGCAAAGATTCTGCTACTGGGTAGGAACAGTGATCAAGCAAGAGTGACCTTGGAGTTTTACTAAAATGTGGGAATGATGAAATAATGTTTATCTTATGCAGGAGAAGTATTCCAAATTTGTATCGCACTAATTGTAATGGAACTTTTATAAGCCTGTGTCCGTTTTAATTGGACATGGTACTTTCCTTTTCGTGGACGATGGAGGAAATGTGCGTTGTAGAGCTAACGTGGGAATTTTATGCTTGACCGTTGAGTAAACAGTGTGATTTACGAACTAGGAACATCCCTAAACTGCCGCTTGAGTTCGTTGCGATCGCGTGTACCACGTTGGGGCTCACGTATCGTATGCACAAGTCTCATCGTTCCTGAGTGTTCAGCAGCACGTTGAACGTGGCACTCTTAACGTTAACGTTCGACAGCACGGTCCGTGTGCCGACAGCTTAAGGCCGACCACCGCGCATGTGCGACCGGGCTGAGCTATGGTAGGGCGCGCGTGATTTGGTTACGTCCGCGGACATATCAATTTGTTCTTGACTTTATGAACAATGTATTTTGTTGCGTTGTTTGCACTGCCGCAGGAGATGCTTTGGTCGCACCTCTACTAGGTTACTTATAATCCGCCTTGATTGCACAAATGTTTACTCACATGACGGATTTCGGTTCCTCTAGAACCATCTTCAGACTGCAATTACAGTCACAGGAGTAACCCGTCCACACACACAGCAACCTTCACATGCTGCACCTACTAGGTGGTGTCGCTAGCATCGCACTTGCATACGTTTTCACTGGTTCTTGTGATATTTTCTCTATAGCTTTCGTTTCCTTTTCGTAATTGTTCCAACCTGGCAATTAATAACGCCTGGTCTATCGCCCATTGCGGTATTTTCTCCTTTAATTCCACTTTCATTTCGTTTGCTCTTGCCTGTCTCATATTTTGGCCAGAAAATTAATTTTCGATAGATGTCATGAAGTCTTCTTATCGCTGTTGTTTATATAATAATTCTAATCCCAAAGAAAGCAGGTGTTGACAGATGTGAAAATTACCGAACTATCAGTTTAATAAGCTGCAAAATACTAACACGAATTCCTTACAGACGAATGGAAAAAATGGTAGAAGCCGACTTCAGGGAAGATCAGTTTAGATTCCGTAGAAATATTGGAAGACGTCAGGCAATGCTGACCTTAAGACTTAGGTTAGAAGAAAGATAACGAAAGGCAAACCTACGATTCTAGAATTTGTAGACTTAGACAAAGCTTTTGACAATGCTGACTGGAATACTCTCTTTCAAATTCTAAAGGTGGCAGGGGTAAAATACAGGGAGCGAAAGGCTGTTTACAATTTGTGCAGAAACCAGATGGCAGTTATAAGAGTCGAGGGACATGAAAGGGAAGCAGTGGTTGGGAAGGGAGTAAGACAGGGTTGTAGCCTCTCCCCGATGTTATTCAATCTGTATATTGAGCAAGCAGTAAAGGAAACAAAAGAAAAATTCGGAGTAGGTACTAAACTCCATGGAGAAGAAATAAAATTTTGAGGTTCGCCGAAGACAAGGTAATTCTGTCAGAGACAGCAAAGGACTTGGAAGAGCAGTTGAACGGAATGGAGTGCCTTGAAAGGAAGATATAAGATGAACATCAACAAAAGCAAAACTAGGATAATGGAATGTAGTCGAATTAAGTCGGGTGATGCTGAGGGAATTAGATTAGGAAATGAGAGAGTTAAAGTAGTAAAGGAGTTTTGCTTATTGGGGAGCAAAATAACTGAGGATGGTCGAAGAAGAGAAGATATAAAATGTAGACTGGCAATGGCAAGGAAAACGTTTCTGAAGAAGAGGAATTTCTTAACATCGAGTATAGATTTAAGGATCAGGAAGTCGTTGCTGAATGTATTTGTATGGAGTGTAGCCATGTATGGAAGTGAATGGTTTGGACAAGAAGAGAACAGAAGCTTTCGAAATGTGGTGATACAGAAGAATGCTGAAGATTAGATGGGTAGATCACATAACTAAAGAGGAGGTATTGAATAGAATTGTAGAGAAGAGGAATTTGTGGCACAACTTGACAAGAAGAGGGGACCGGTTGGTAGGACATGTTCTGAGTCATCAAGGGATAACAAATTTAGCATTGGAGGGCGGCGTGGATGGTAAAAATCGTAGAGGGAGGCCAAGAGGTGAATACACAAAGCAGATTCAGAAGGATGTAGGTTGCCGTAAGTACTGGGAGATAAAGAAACTTGCACAGGATAGGGTAGCATGGAGAGCTGCATCAAACCAGTCTCAGGAATGAAGACCACAACAACAACAACAACATATTGACTGCTTCTATAGTTGTTCCAGTTTTCCCTTCGGCATTATCATTTCCTTTCCGGGTAACCCTCCTGTCTACACCTGTTTGTCCATTTGATGTGGAAAACGCTGCAGTGCACGGCCTCTCCACGTTAAGAGGCCCCTCTGACTTACGTCGCCTTCCGCTGAGTCGCCAGAAGCAACGCCTTGCGCATTAGGTGTGGCTCGCCTCGCATCTCACCGGTCGCGAATCGTCGGGGCGGCAGAGTAGCTGGCATCGGCAGCGGCTGGTCGCAGCGGGCGCCTGGCGCAGGGCAGGGGTTCAAATGGTTCTGAGCACTATGGGACTTAACATGTAAGGTCATCAGTCCCCCAACCCCCTAGAACTTAGAACTACTTAAACCTAACTAACCTAAGGACATCACACACATCCATTCCCCGAGGCAGAATTAGAACCTGCGACCGTAGTGGTCGCGCAGTTCCAGACTGTAGAGCCTAGAACCGCTCGGCCACCCTGGCCGGCGCAGCGCAGTGGTCCGCAAGCCTGTACTCACATTCGCAGCGCAAACACCGTCGTGCTCTCTGTGTCAACGGGAGAGCGACGATCTGTCCATGCTGGCGGTGATCGATCCCGCTTGTAACTTTAATTGACTCGCCCTGCCCTTTTTACACTTAATGTCTCTTCGAGAAAAAGCATACTTCAGCAACTGACACTTCCATTACCTGTTAGTACAGGAACCACTTGTCAAAAGCGGCACTTGCCACACGAAAACTGCTGTGTCGTCCGAGCAAGACACAGTCAGGGCAAAGGCACCACAGGCGCAAAGCTGCGAGCTGGTGCCAATGCCATAGAGATCGCTACTTGCGCAAGTTCCACCAGCGCCACGGGCTGCGCTGATGATGAAGATTTCGACTTCGCCTCAGTCAATTGCCGGCCGAGTACAATCCACCAATGACCGGGCGTCAACGGAGAAACGTACTCGGAAGACAGAAGAGCAGCTCTCGCCCACTTGGTTACATATCATCATCCAGGGCTGACTTAGACAGGAAACGTTGTTTAGTGAACTCCTAGGAGTGATAGGACAGTTGCTGTAAATTGCATTTGCTATGTACTGTGAAGTATACCTGCGATTATTTGCACTAAGCCATTGAGGGCCTTTTTTGTGTTATATTACAAGCACTGCTGCAGACTTATTCAACAAGTCACAAAGATGAGCAAACGTTTTGAGTCATTTTGACCTCGTTATTCATTTGTTGTAGTGTTGTAAAACCTTCGTTCTCCTATACTGCTATCTGATCCCAGGGCTCAGCTGTGTAATAGTGGCAAGGAGAAACTGTCTTAGCGGTGTACTGCACCAGAAGCCGTTTCACGAACTCACAAACTTGGCCTACCGTAACAACAGTGGCCACTTGGCCTCCACAATAGTAGTGTCGAGGCCTCTACAAAACTGGCGACGAGGGTACTTTTTTTGTTTATAAAAAGCAGCACCGTTTCAACTCGGAGCTGACGTCAAGATACAACCGATCCGGCGGCCATCTTGCATATGGAAGTGGTTGTATTCCTCTACCTGGAGACCATGTGCAGCTGTTCATGGACTTGATGTCCCAAACAACGATGGAATTTTTGTGCATGATAATGTACCATGTCAGCGTGTCACAATTTTTCGCGACTAGTCTGAAGAATATTCTGGACAGTTCGGGCTAATGATCTGGTCACCCAGATCGCCCGACGTGAACCCGGTAGAAAAATTATGGAAAGTAATCAAGAGGTTCTTTCGTGCACAAAATCCTGTACCAGCAGCACTTCTGCAATTATGGACGATTGTAGTGGCAGCATGGCTCAACATTTCTATAGGCGACTTGCAAAGACTTGTTGAGTCCACGCCTCGTCGAGCTGCTGCATTATGCCGTGCAAAAGGAAATCCGTAACGATACAAGGAGATATTGCACGATTTTGTCACGTCAGTTTATTTCACAAACTATCATGGATTTTTCGGATATCAATCTATGTTGTTAATATGTGAAATGATGGAAAATAGGGGATCGAGTTTTCTTTGTTTATAGAGCTAGACAATGTGGCCACATCTTCCCCATGCACTCTGAGTTTCTAAATTAAACGAATCATGTTTTTGCATGACTGGCGAAACATGATCACCATATTAATACCACGATATTATTACACTGTGGCAACAAGACAGGGTGGCGGAGAGTGCTAACGTGCTGCTACCTGGACTCGGGTAGGCGCGCCGGCCCCAGATCGAATACACCCGGCGGATTAACGACGAGGGCCGATGTGTCGGCCTGTGTGGATCTGGTTTTTGGGCGGTTTCCACGTCCCGCCAGGTGAATACTTGGCTGGTCCCCACGTTCCGTCTCAGTTACACGGCTCACAGACATACGAAACACGTTTGTGCTGTTTCATGGATTACACTAGATGCAGACAGCTGGGGTACACTGATTCCGTCCCGGGGGTTACTGGGTGGAGACAGGAAGGTTATCTGGCCAACCCTTCACCATAACAGCAGACCCTGCCAGCCAGGATTAATGTTTGGAAAGAGAGAGATTATTGTACTGTGGCTCTGCAACAAATAACAGATTCCCAATGTAATAAATTTACGAAGGCACTAACTTTGATCATGTAACATACACTGAAGAGTCAAAGAAACTGTTACACTTGTCTAATATCAACTAGGGCCCCCGCGAGCATGGGGAAGTGTCAAAACACGACGTGGCATGTACTCGGCTAATATCTGAAGTATTTCTGGAGGAAATTGACACCATGAATACTGCAGGGCTGTCCGTGAATCCCCAAGAGTACGAGGGGGTGGAGATCTCTTGCGAACAGCACGTTGCAAAAGCATCCCAGATATGCTCAATAATGCTCACGTCTGGGTAGCTCGGAGGCCAATCAAAGCCACTCTGTAGCAGTTCTGGACGTATGGAGTGTCGCATGTCCTGCTGGAAATGCCCATGTCCGTCGGAAACCACAATAGACATGAAAAGATGCAGGTGATCAGACAGGATACGTGTCACCTGTCAGATTCGTATCTAGACGTATCAGAGATCCCATATACTCCAGCTGCACACGTCCTACAACATTACAGAGACTCCACCAACTTGAACAATCACCTACTGAATGCAGGATCCATGGATTCATGAGGTTTTCTCCATACCCGTATACGTCCATCCGCTCGATACAATTTAAAACGAGACTCGTCCGACGAGGCAACATGTTTCCAGTCATCAACAGTCCAATGTCCGTGTTGGCGGCCCCAGGCGAGGCGTAAAGCTTTGTGTCGTGCAGTCATGAATGGTACACGAATGTGCCTTCGGCTCCGATAGCTCATATTGGTGTTGTTTCCTTGAATGGTTTGCACGCTGACACTTGTTGATGGTCCAGCATTGGAAAGAATTTGCGGAAGGGTTGCAATTTCGTCACGTTGAACGATTCCCTTCAGTCGTCGTTAGTCCCTTTCTTGCAGGATCTTTTTTCGGTCGCAGCGATGTCGGAGATTTGATTTTTTCCGGGTTCCTGATATTCACGGTACGCTCGTGAAATGGTCGTACGGGAAAATTTCCACTTCATCGCTATCTCCGAGATACTGTATCCCATCGCTCGTGCGCCGACTATAACACCACACTGAAACGCACGTAACTCTTGATAACCTGTCATAGTAGCAGTAGTAACTCATGTAACAACTGCGCCGACATTTGTTTTCTTATATAGGCGTTGCCGACCGACGCGCCGTATTCTGTCTGTTTATATCTCTCTCTATTTAAATATTAATGCCGTAACCAGTTTCCTTCAGTGTAGTTCTCAAAACAGAATTTGTCAGGTACAACATTAGAAGTTACTTTCATTCGGTATCATATGTGCAGAGTGTCCCATGAAGGATGATCAATATTCAGGAATATGTCAGAAACGATCATTCGAAGCAAGAGAGCCTAGTAAACATTGCCTCTCGCATGCATATGTTAAGAGCTATGAGAACTTCTTCATCTTCGGCATATAAAGAAATATCTTCTACTGCAAGATCTTTGCTCTCCATATTTACTGGACGTTATTTTCTTGCTACCACCTCTTGAAACATGGAAACCAAGGAGCTTGCTGTAGAAGAGATTTGTTTTCATAGTATCGAATATGAAGAAGTTCTCATAACACTAAGAGTACGGTATGCATTTTAAAGCCCATGTTTACTAAACTTTTTGCTTCAAATTATGGTTTGTGTCAAATGCCTGGACGTTGAACATCGCCCTGGGACACGCTGTATTCATATACGGCTGAAGTGGTTCACATCCTCCTTTACGGGTTACGTGTCTGACAGCTTCCATAGAGACCAAAAATTTGATTTTCAGTATATCCTATAATCACTGAGTTAATTTAAAAATGTGAAAACTGTCATAATATATTCATTAAGAGATATAATCTTATGTTAACGGTTTCACACAATAACTCGAGTATCATAGAAACTGTGCTTGTCTTGAGGCAGCACAGCTCACTGTGAGCTGAGACCCAGAATGTACTCATCCCCCGCATCTCGTGGTCGTGCGGTAGCGTTCTCGCTTCCCACGCCCGGGTTCCCGGGTTCGATTCCCGGCGGGGTCAGGGATTTTCTCTGCCTCGTGATGGCTGGGTGTTGTGTGATGTCCTTAGGTTAGTTAGGTTTAAGTAGTTCTAAGTTCTAGGGTACTGATGACCATAGATATTAAGTCCCATAGTGCTCAGAGCGATTTGAACCATTTTTTTGTACTCATCCAATAATTGTGAATGAGAGCACTTAGCGACCTCCAGCAAACTTTACACTTAATTTCAAACATTTTCGAAACTCTTTCTTTCTGACACTCGTCCCAAATTAATAAAAGGGAATATGTTCATCGCTCACTATGTAGCGGTGTAACAGGACTGTTAGGATAATGGGTTGAGCGGCTGATTGAGCCTGGAGTTACGTCTTTAACAAAGCACTTATTACAATAATTCCCAAATTTAACATTTCTGTTTCACAATCAGTTTCATCAACTCAATTCCGCTAAGGAAAAACGTGACCTCCAAGTGAAAAGAAATTCCTAGCTTTGATTTATATTAAGAGAAAATAAATTTGACTTGATTAGAAAGATGCATAATAAATCATTACTACGCAAAAACGTCTGGCTATACCGGAAATAAATAAATGTACTTAAGTACAACATCTGACACAGGTACCGTAACCAGGAATACTTTAGTGAGACAATTAGTGTTACAGACACGACGTCGGAGTACAGCCACCAGTGACAATTACACTACGTGATCAGAAGTACCGGACACTCCCAAAAACTTACGTTTCCCATATTAGGTGCATTCTGCCGCCACTTACTGCCAGGTACTCCATATCAAGAACCGCAGTAGTTATAAGACACCGCGAGAGAGCAGAATGGGCCGCTTCGCGGAACTCACGGACTTCAAACGTGGTCAAATGATTGGATGTCACTTGTGTCATACGTCTGTATGTGAGGTTTCCACACTCCTAAACATCCCTAGGTCCACTGTTTCCGATACTATAACGAAGCGGAAACGTGAAGGGATACGTACAGTAGAAAAGCGTACAGGCCGACCTCGTCTGTTGACTGACAGAGACCACCGACAGTTTAAGAGGGTCGTAATGTGTAACAGGCAGACATACATTCAGACCATAACACAGGAATTCCAAACTGCATCAGGATCCACTGCAAGTACTATGACAAGCGGGAAGTGAGAAAACATGGATTTCATGGTTGAGCGGCTCTGCTCATAAACCACACATCACGCCGGTAAATGCGGAACGACGCCTCGCTTGGTATAACGAGCGTAAACATTGGACGATTGAGCAGTGGAAAAACGTTGTGTGGAGTGACGAACCACGGTACATAACGTGGTGATCCGATGGCAGGGTTTGGGTATGGCGAATGCCCGCTGAACGTCATCTGCCAGCGTGTGTAGTGCCAACAGTATAATACGGAGGCGGAGGTGTTATGGTGGTCATGTTTTCCATGGAGGGGGCTTGCACCCATTGTGGTTTTGGGTGGCACTATCACAGCTATGTTTTAAGCACCTTCTTGCTTCCCACTGTTGAAGAGCAATTCGGGGATGGCGATTGCATCTTTCAACACGATCGAGCACCTGTTCATAATGCACGGCCTGTGGCTTAGTGGTTACACGACAATAACATCCCTGTAATGGACTGGCCTGCAAAGAATCCTGACCTGAATCCTACAGAACACCTTTGAGATGTTTTGGAACGACGAGTTCGTGCCAGGCCTCCCGGAGCGACATTGATACCTCTCCTCAGTGCACTACTCCGTGAAGAATGGGCTGCCATTCCTCAAGAAACCTTAGAGCACCTGATTGAACGTATGCCTGCGAGAGTGGAAGCTGTCATCAAGACTAAGGGTGGGCCAATACCATATTGAATTTCAGTATTACCAATGGAAGGCCCCACGAACTTGTAAGTCACGTTAGCCAGGTGTCCGAATACTTTTGATCATATAGTCTATATATCTCTAAGGTTCCGTACGTAATACGGCATCACACAGGTGGAACTAACTTTCTGTAGCAGGTAAGGTTATGTGAAAATGTGAGCTCAAGATTATAAGCACTAGTCACAATGACATTAACTCCGAAATAGTGAGTAACTCCCACTAACATGGCTTTCCCAAAATGTTCATTCAATTACACTAACAAACTTCGTACTAACTGAGAACACAAATCCCATATATTCCAAGCAGAAAACTGCCCAATAAATTTTAATGTCAGGTAACTAAGAAAACTAATGGGCTATAACTATTAAAGTTGAAAACAAGATTAATGCAAGGTTTAAAACCTTTTCCTATCAACAGATGAATCTCCAACTCCGGGAAATATCATGATCATATGAGCTTTTAGATGAACAGTTCCACTTGTAGCACGATATACAGCTTCCCACATGCCGCAGATCTTTCATACATGCCAACTTCAAACTGAAATGCGCAGTTAACAGTAACCTGGAACATATTATTACTAACAAGCAAATATGTCAGATGTTATTATCAAACGAGTTCAGTTCTTTTTTTAGTTACTATAATGACAAACAGCGTACAGCTTCACACGCATTACAGAACAGTCAGGTAACATTAGTTAACTTGACTTCGAAAACGAGTTAGGAAATAATGCCTCCTCCAAGTAACGACGACAGAACTCCGCACACACGAACGGCTCTCCTTTGAACTTTCTATAGCTCACTACCATACTTCGCAGAATGTAACAGGTATCAGTACCTTTAACACGGAGCATTAGAAGAGCACGACCAGTTTCACAGCATCTACATTCACTCTCTTCCTTCTTGATAGCCGGCCGGTGTGGCCGTGCTGTTCTAGGCGCTTCAGTCTGGAACCGCGTGACCGCTACGGTCGTAGGTTCCAATCCTGTTTCGGTCATGGATGTGTGTGGTGTCCTTAGGTTAGTTAGGTTTAAGTAGTTCTAAGTTCTAGGGGACTGATGACATCAGATGTTAAGTCCCATACTGCTCAGAGCCATTTGAACCATTTGAACCTTCTTGATACCCACTGTAGTAGCGGCCGCCACAACATACACAGGCAATCCACAGCTCCCGTCTCACCCAACCGACCATCTGTGGGACGCGCTTCCAACGCTAGGGCATCAACAACCAGCACTCTTTTAGTCGCCGCTCCGTAACTTACCCATCTTCCTTCTTGTCACTCTCTGACAAACTACCTGCCTTACCAGCTGTGTCATGAGTTCAGAAGTGCCAACCCAGGCACACTACGTTTTCATATAACCTCAGCGTTACGCATGGCGTTCTGATTTATATTTCGTCACAAGTTACACCACTCACAGCGAATTTTGCAGACAGTATCCATGTATACCAGAGAATGTACTTGAAAAAATTATATCATTGCACGATATGTAGCTCAAGAAATACGATGTCGTAAATATTGAGATGCGTGGGAAACTAGCTTTTGCTTCAGAAGGGAGCGTGGATTACAATACTACACGGCCCAGTCATATTAATATTACCACCGACGTCAACGTGCAATAATCACTCGACGGCAGGAGGCTGCACTACCAGTGGTGGGAATACAGGGTGTTACAAAAAGGTACGGCGAAACTTTCAGGAAACTCACACACAAATAAAGAAAAGATGTTATGTGGACCTGTATCCGGAAACACTTACTTTCCGTGTTAGAGCTCATTATAGTTTCGTCAGTATGTACTCCAACGTGATCAACATGTGTGGACTGACGAGAAATCACACGCAATTGTGCAATCACGTCTTCAACACAGATTTTCTGTGAACGTTTGGGTGGGAATTGTTGGTGATGTCTTCATTGGGCCCCATGTTCTTCTACTTACTCTCAATGGAACACGTTATCATGATTTCATACGGGATAATTTACCTGTGCTGCTAGAAGATGTGCCTTTACAAGCACGACACAACATGTGGTTCATACACCATGGAGCTCCTGCACATTTCAGTCGAAGTGTCCGTACGCTTCTCAACGACGGATTCGGTGACCGATGGATCGGTAGAGGCGAACAAATTCCGTGGCCTCCACGCTCTCCTGATCTCAACCCTCTTGACTTTCGTTTATGGGGGCATTTGAAATCACTTGTCTACGCAACCCCGGTACCAAATGTAGAGACTCTTCGTGCTCGTATTGTGGTCGGCTGTGATACAATACGCCATTGTCCAGGGCTGCATCAGCGCATTAGCGATTCCATGCGACGGAGGGTGGATGCGTGTATCCTCGCTAACGGAGGACATGTTGAACATTTCCTGTAACAAAGTGTTTGAAGTGACGCTGGTACGTTCTGTTGCTGTGTGTTTCCATTCCATGACTAATGTGATTTGAAGAGAAGTAATAAAATGAGCTCTAACATGGAAAGTAAGCGTTTCCGGACACATGTCCACATAACATATTTTCTTTCATTGTCTGTGAGGAATGTTTCCTGAAAGTTTGGCTGTACCTTTTTGTAACACCCTGTGTAAAGCGTGTTGGGGGAATGCGGAAAAAGAGTGCTGTCATTGCAATGCGGAAACGGAACGATCTATTTGGCGTTCTAAAGGGCGTGATCATTGGCGTCCGGGCCAAGGGTGGAAGCATTTGGGAAACGACTAAGTTCGTAAACTGTTCGGGTGCGGCCGTGCGAAAGGTATATAGTGCATGGCAAAAATGGCGCTATACAAAACCGGCCCCGAGACAACTGTGGTGCTCCACAGGCCATAGATAACAGGGTGAACGAAGGCTGCAGAAATGTGTTTAGGCGAATAGACGTGTAGCTGTTGATCTATTGACCGTCCAGCTGAACCAAGGGGCTACCAATAGTGCATCCTCAACAACCGTTTAGCGAACGTTGCTGCGTAAGCGCCTCTACAGCAGGCGTCTGGTTCATGCACTCATGCTGATTGCTGTTCACTGGCAACGAAGGCTGGAATTTGCTCGTCAATACCGTAACTGGACAAAACACCAAACCACAAACCACCAAATCTACTTAGTGGTAACAGATGACCTTTCCAGATGAATCAAGTTTAATCGGACAGACGGCCATTGCATGTACGGCGTGAAACGTCTGAAAGTAAATGCCCTGCAACACTCTTCGGTAGGGTCCAGGCCGGAGTAGGGGAACGCTGTGGTCTAGGAAATGTTTTCGTGGCGTTTCCCGGGTAACCTCGTCATTATAGAAGGCGCAGCTGAACAACACAAGAATACATCTATCCTTCAGGACTACGTCCACTCGTACCTGCAGTTTGTTTTTACTCGGCACGATGGCATCTACCAGCAGGACAATGCAGTACTTCACGCAGGTCTCAGTAAAAATTTAAAGAGCACTGGGATGAGTTTACCATATTCCATTGGTCATACTACTTCGCTGATTTAAACCTAGTTGAGAATCTCTGGGACCACTTCGGTTGGGGGTGTTAGCCCCACGGAACCCCAGAAGAAACTACCTAGCGCAGCTGACCACAGCGTTGGAATCGGCATGGTTCCACATCCTATTGGTACCTTCAAAACCCTCACTGGCTCTCTTCCCGCACGTTTCATAGGGGCCCACGCTGCAAATGGTTGTTATTCGGGTTTTTGACACGTGGTGGACACTAATTTGACTGGACAGTGTATTACAGACTGTAATCTTACTGTGAATGGCAATGAGAGTTGTTTTGTACGTGAGATTTAGGATCTTTAATGAATCGCAAGATGGAGGACTGTTGGTTTACACTTCTGTTTGCCATTGTTAATTGTCAACAGCAAATTGGTAGTACACTACTGGCCATTAAAATTGCTACACTAAGAAGAAATGCAGATGATAAACGGGTATTTATGAGACAAATATATTATATTAGAACTGATATGTGATAACATTTTCATGCAATTTGGATGCATAGATCCAGACAAATCAGTAAGCAGAACAACCACCTCTGGCCGTAATAACGGCCTTGAGACTCCTGGGCATTGAGTCAAACAGAGCTTGGATGTCGTGTACAGGTACAGCCGCCCATGCAGCTTCAACACGATACCACAGTTCATCAAGAGTAGTGATTGGAGTATTGTGACGAGCCAGTTGCTCGGCCACGTTTGATCAGACGTTTGCAATTGGTGACAGATCTGGAGAATGTGCTGGCAAGGCCAGCAGTCGAACATCTTCTGTATCCAGAAAGGCCCATACAGGGCCTGCAACATGCGGTCGTGCATTATCCTGCTGAAATTTAGGGTTTCGGAAGAATTGAATGAAGGGTAAAGTCACGGGTCGTAACACATCTGAAATGTAACGTCCACTGTTCAAAGTGCAGTCCACGCGAACAAGAGGTAACCGAGACGTGTAACCAATGGCACCGCATACCATCACTTCGGGTGGTACTCCAGTATGGTTATGACGAATACACACTTCCAATGTGTGTTCACCACGATGTCGCCAAACACGGATGCGACCATCATGACGCTGTAAACAGAAAAAAAATGATGTTTTGCCATTCGTGTACCCAGTTTCCCCGTTGAGTACACCACCGCAGGCGCTCCTGTCTGTGATGCAGCGTCGAGGGTAACCGCAGCCTTGGTCTCCAAGCTGATAGTCCATGCTGCTGCAAACGTCGTCGAACTGTTGGTGCAGATGGTTGTTCTCTTGCAAACGTCCCCATCTGTTGACTCAGGGATCGATACGTGGCTGCACGATCCATTACAGCCATGCGGATAAGATTCCTGTCATCTCGACTGCTAGTGATACGAGGCCGTTGGCATCCAGCACGGCGTTCCGTATTACCCTCCTGAAACCACCGATTCCATATTCTGCTAACAGTCATTGGATATCGACCAACGCGAGCAGCAGTGTCGCGATACGATAAACTACAATCGCGATAGGCTTCAATCCGACCTTTATCAAGTGGGAAACGTGATGGTACGCATTTCTCCTCCTTACAAGAGGCATCACAACAACGTTTCACCAGGCAACGCCGGTGAACTGCTGTTTGTGTTTGAGAAATCGGTTCGAAACTTTCCTCATGTCAGCACGTTGTAGGTGTCGCCACTGGCGCCAACCTTGTGTGAATGCTCTGAAAAGCTACTCCTTTGCACATGACAGCATCTTCTTCCTGACGGTTAAATTTTGCGTCTGTAGCACGTCATCTGCGTCGTGTAGCAATTTTAATGACCAGTAGTTTAGTTTGGAAACTGACGAGAGCGCTCTGGAAACGGTAGCCGGCACGTGGCTCAGCCCATCCCTCAGAGCTGCGACGCCAGTGATTCATCCCAAGGCTGCTCCTGCAAGGGAGGACGCAGAGCGACGAGCCCGGGGTCGGGCTGCAGGGGCCGCCGTGACGCAGATAGGGCACGCGGGCCATCCGTCACCGCCACTTGCTGGGGACAATGCGTCACTCCCCTCCCCCACCTCCCTCTCTCCACCTCCAGCAGACCGCCTTTGACGCGTTCTTTTCGTTTGGCAGTCCCTGTCCCCTTGGGCTGCGTCGTAGTAGATGATTAGTCATTTTCTTACACTCTAATGACCCTCATTTCTCTCTCACCCGGGAGGAAATGGGCCCCTACGTCTCTTCGAGGGAAGAGCAAGATTTAGTTGGAAGTTGGAGCGTGACTGAGATAGTTAAGTATGAGATGAGGACCACAATCTTAGAATTCCAAACATACTGAGGGATTTCAGAGAATATTTATCACTGATTATTAGTTTACCCAGATCTGGATGATGCTAATTTCGCACTTGTTGTTCAGTGAATGAAAATCCACTCCAGTTGCTTTAGTAGAAATTTGTTAAGTTCACACGAACTGTCTGTGCCTTTATATTAGGCCGTTATCAAGTACATCTGAAAATGCCAAAACACATAGTACGATATACATATAGATATTTTGTTTCTTTGTAGTAGTGCAAGTGCAGAAACAACAAACAACTTACATTATGCTGGAGAGAACCAACGTAAAGTGATAACGACGTCATGGGAGAAATGAGCGTCTCGTAATTACAAAAGCTGTACAATCCAATACTTTAAAAGATAGTCTGTTTTGGAAAGAGTTATCTGATGAGTTTTAAAATTACGTTGCAAGTTTTTCAGATGAAATGCTAATAGTAATGGTTAAATCAGCAAAAGAAAAATAAATGTTGATGGTGTTGGGGCAGCTACCAGCCACAAATTTACTTTCAGTTCCTTTATTCAAAGGGTACCGTTACCGGTTTCGAATTGTTGTGATTCAGCCTCAGACGGTTTACACGCTTTCTTTATGACATGTGGTGTGTTTTTTACAGATTAACTGTCGGGAAATGTACGTTTGGAGTGTTTGTTTTCATAGCATTCGGCCAACAGAAGTGAATACATTCCCACGGCATTCTTATTGTAGCACACGTAAATTTTTCTCACTGAACGCTTTAGGTTTATCACTGAGAAGATTTCTACCAGATACCACATGTTTTCGTACATACAAAGAGCTTACAAACATGAACTGAAAGTAAATTTGTGGCTCGTTGCTGTCCCAACATTTGTCTTCAAACAACAGCCATGGTCTCCATCATGTCATCATGACATATAACAAAATTGGAAAAAGAAAAGTAATTCCAAATACGAGGGTGAGTCAAATGAAAACCTTAAATTTGTAATAACAAATCGAAATTTCGCACCGTTATCCTGTAAGTTTGGTAAGCGTGATACAAACAGAAGCCAGAATGGCCTGTAGGTGGCAGCATAGTGCAGATGCACACATACCGTCGCAGTATCAGTATAAAGATGGCCATCCCACTTGCGACTTGCATCAGGGAAGAACAGCGTTCTGTTACGCGGTTTTTGCGTAGTGAAGGTGTGAAACCTATTGAAATTCATCGACGAATTAAGGTTCAGTACAGTGATGAATCGTTGTCACAGGAGCAAGTCTACAGATGGAGTAGGAAGTTCGCAAATGGTGTGACTTTAGTGGAAGATGCTACTCGTCCAGGTCAGGGACAACAAGTTGTGACTCCACAGAACATTGCAGCAGTTGAAGCCATAGTGAAGGAAAACCGCCGAGTGACACTGAATGACAATGCAGCATGTTTACAGATTAGTCATGGATCAGCACTGCACATTGTGCATGATGTGCTCCAGTTTCACAGTGTCTGCAAGATGGGTGCCACGGGAGCTGACTCCTCAAATGAGAGAACGACGTGTTGACGCTTGTGAAGGACTTCAACGGCTATTTGAACGAGAAGGTGATGGCTTCCTTGCAAGAATCGTTACCGTGGACGAAACCTACGTTCACTTCCACCAACCGAAAACGAAGAGAGCGAGCAAGGAATGGCTCACCAGACCTTGCCCCAAGGGATTTCCATATGTTTGGACAACTCAAAGACACACTGGGAGGAAATAAGTTCCGTTCTAATTAAAAGGAACGCCATTCGGTGCATGAGTGGTTGCTCAGACTACCAAAATAATTTTTTGAAAAAGAATTTATGTACTCTGTAAGCGCTGGAGGACCTGCATTGAGCGTGGGGGAGATTATGTTGAAAAGTGATACAGCTTTGTACCACTTCTGCACAATAAATAATATTTTAAAAATATTTAAGGTTTTCATTTGACTCACTCTCCTAATTACTTTCAGCTTGCAATTAATTCTAAAAAATTACTTTCAGTTTTTATTTGAAAAACGTGCAGTTGCAACTCTAAAACATGCCACAATATAAAACGTTTAAGTTAAAGCACTTTAACAGTTTTTTGAATTGTATGATTTTATAATTATGACCTCCCATTTTTTCCAGTGACGGCACTGGACACGAATTATAAATCTGCTAATTACTCCTATTCATTACGGCTACTGTGTAAGAGCACAAAAGCGTGTGAACACCCTATCTTTCGACACCTTGAGGATTTGTTGGCTACTTTTCATCTGAAATACACGGCACTTAAATCTAGCGTGACACCGTTCCTCAAGGCTCTGTGAAACTTGGCATCAGGATCGAGAGCACACCTTCAGTTGTGCACGTTTTAAGGAGCTTTTCCGCATGCGCAGCTCGAGGGACGTAATTGCCTTACGGTCCAAATACATAGTGATTTGATAAACAATGTGGAGGGTTCACCATGTGCACAGCTAGCCCTTGTCACTCAACTAGAAGTTTACAGCGATGGCACAAGGTGGTAGCACACTGCGGAAGACTTATGTTCCCATTCGCTCGGCATAAATCCTGTTACATGATAGCATACTCCTCAGATATGCTAATTCACTCGATATACGCCGTAGTAAAATTAGATCGAACGTCAGTATATGTAAAAGTTGTACTGACAGTAAACCTATTTTGTGGGTTTCTGAATGAGTTATAACATACTAAATTATGAATTTTATCATACAATAATCCAATTGAGGTTCTAAGAATCATAAGGGGCCTAAAGCACATCACCGTCGATCGTGAGATTGTCGCATTTATTCATGCTTCTGAAATGTGCTGATCTTACGGTGAGTCAGGTTTATCTGTCGTGTAGGCCCGCATTGTATATATGAAAATTCAGGAAAAGCTATATGAATGGTTTTTTCTGACACTCACATGTGGGATCGACGAGGTATGTTGGAGGCTCTTACGGATCTCAGCGCCTCATTTGTATTCTAGTCAAGTGACCGTGTTGGTAGACATTACTGCTTCGGTTTAATCATTTCTACAAACGGCAAATTGTGTTTGTAGTTGGTCGTTTACTGTGCGGGAGTCGACTTTAGTGTGCAGTGTAAACGCGAACTACGTTGAATCCCTTTTAAATGCTAACTGAAAAGTGAAGCTGTAAGGAGAGGTCTTGAGTCATGTTTGGATAGCTCAGCCGGCAAAGCACGTGCCCGTTAAAGGCAAAGGACCCGAGTCAGCTTTAATCTACCAGTAAGTTTCATATCAGCGCACACTCCGCTCCAGAGTGAAAATCTCTTTCCGGGAACAGAAAAGCGAATTACCAGAAAAAGTTAGCCGCAAAGGAAAAGATCCTTTGATTGAGAGGCTGAAGAAAACGAATAAGCTTAACTGCAAGATAAAATTTAACAGTGAAGTGTACAGTTAGCACAAGTTGTCGCGTGGGTGCAGCGTAAGAATATTTGATTTTCAGCCCGGAAGTAAACTCGCGAACTACTACGCCTGTTAGGGATCTTGTAGATTGTCCCGAAAAGTGAGAAATCACGAAAACTCCCACCTATACAAAAATGCAAAATGGAGAGTTGCGAAAGCTTACACATTATTTAGTTATTGCCCTAAACGGTACCTAATTATGTACAAAACAACAAAATTCCACAAAAAATCTTTCTTTTCCCTGAAAAGTTAAATATTTTATTATTATTATTGTTATTATTATTATTATTATTATTATTATTATTATTATTATTATTATTATTATTGCTGTTGTCATTATTATAGATAGTGGCTGTAGTTGTACGAACTTGTCCATGAGCATAATTGTTGTACCCCAGGTGTTATTAATTCACACTCTCAAATTTATCTGAATCTAAAAGTTTGTGAACACCCAGAATGCATACCCACGAGCCACCATTGCCCTATAAGTATGCAGTTATTGTATCAGCATGTGAAAGGAATTTAACTGGTGTATAATCTGGAACAGAGGCCTTTTCGTTATTAAGTGATTTAAGCTGCTCCGCTACACAGAGGATATCTACGTCTGAGTTACTCATCTTGACAATTGTTCTTGATTTAAATTCTGGAATATTTGGTTCATACCCTTTCGTGAATGAAATCCGGAAAACAGTACTTAGTTAACTCTTTTTAGAGACACTGTCGTCAATAACGTTTCCATTGCAGTCCTGCAGTGAAAGTATGGTTGCGTATTGCCGCTGGTGCACTTTACGTATGACCAGAATCTTTTTCGGCCTTCTGTCAGATTTCGAGACAAGGTTTCGTTGTGGAAACGATTTAAAAATGTCTCGCGTTGAATATCGCTCTAACTTTCGAACTTTGTCACGATAATCTTAGAAGATTTAGGTAGTATGCTCCTGTGACTCTTTGCCCCTTACGAGTATAATCTGTTAGCACCATATTACGGAAAACGCAAAAAAAAAAAAACCAAACCAGTACTCGCCCATGGCTCTACACAACTCTGCAACATTCCTGCTGCTGCCTAGGTTCGGCTGGCTTTTTGGATGAGTGTCTGAAATTGGAGAACCCAGCGGGGAGACGACCGTTTGCACGTTCAAAATGTCGTTTAAGAAAATTGATTCATGAGTGAGTTTCACTTTTATAACGTGCTAATTTTCAGGCCGTGGATCCTCCATATCTCCTCGGATTCCCGCTTCTTCACAGTGTGATGGTCCCCCGTTTCGTTCTTCGTCATCAGACTTGTTTGGCATACTAGAAGTGTTTGAGTCATTTAAACACTATGTCATACGTTGGTACCTTGTTGGAAGAGCTACGACTTGTTGTTCTGTCTCCTCTAGGGCCCGCTACAGTATTGTGGCCCGAGGATTTCTTTTATTGCGAGGGACGTAGACATGAACCTTCAAACAAACAAATATTTAATTATGTACCTTTCTTTGTATGAGGTGTTATTAAAATTTTATGACATAATTTGTGTATGAAGTGAAAAAATCCAGTCTGTTGTGTGTGACGGATTAGCAAAAAAAAAAAAAGAAAGCTTTTAAAAGAGATGTATTTGTATTGTCATATCCAACGTCGGCTAGTATTTTCTGCGTCCGATCTAAGGCAATTTACTGTGTGAATCACAATATCTCGTAGATAAACTAAAGTTTTATGGGATTCGTGGTATAGCCAACCAATGGATAATGTGATATCTGATCAAAAGAACGCAAAAGTCGTGCTTAGTGCTGTTGTGTGTGACGGATTAGCAAAAAAAAAAAAAAAAAAAAAAAAAAAAAAAAAAAAAAAAAAAAGGCTTTTAAAAGAGATGCATTTGTATTGTCATATCCAACATCGGCTAGTATTCTCTGCGTCCGAGTCCGATCTAAGGCAATTTAGTGTGTGAATCACAATATCTCGTAGATAAACTAAAGTTTTATGGGATTCGTGGTATAGCCAACCAATGGATAATGTGATATCTGATCAAAAGAACGCAAAAGTCGTGCTTAATAATACAACCAATGTAGTCCTGGTATAACACCTAATGCACGCGTTCTCGTGCGTGTGCTACACTGTTTCCTAATAACGGAACTTAAGAGGCTGTCAACAGGAAGCCAAATATAACACCACGGCTGCAGTTTGCCTAAATACGACTTAAACGCTCAGTATGTGTTATCCTCTGGGAGGAGAATTTCTTAACGGAAGTAGTTGCTAGATAACAGAAAGACTAAAATTTTGTAAGAAATAACGGTAACAGAGTTCCTGTAAATGAAACAAAATATGGTCGCAGACCTAATTAGGCACAATAATGTCGAAAAATTATTTTTAATGAATCTATTTTTCCTCTTGCAAAAATAACTTTCACAAATCCTTTCTTAATCAAGTACAATGAACACCTACAATAACCAGTGGGTAGTAGTTGTTATCAACAGCATAGTTAAGCAATCTCAGAAATGGAAAAGAGAATTTATCCCTGTTAACCCCAATCTTCACTTCTATCTTTCACTAATTTGGCACATGAATTGTTCCCCAGGGCATACACAAGACTAAGTGACATCTGGTAAGAATTACAGTTTGACTAACACATATATACAAATCACGAATCCAATAAGATAACACTCTACGCATAACTAATTTATACTCTTTCAAATAATCACTTCTAGTTTCTTTAGCTAGAAAACAACTATTTTTTGGTTTCTTCCCGATATAAAAGAATGAAATGGCGTCCCGCAAATCATCCCTTCTTTATACAAGCAAACTATACACACTTTCCAGAAATATTTTGCATTATGAAAAAAAGCTGAATTACTGCCCCACTTAAGATCATTTATCTTGCAAAGTTTTAACATTACTTGCACTGACAATACTCTCTATGACTTCAAGTAAAAGTTCAATTTCAATTAACTTCAAGACTAATTGCTTTATAACACCATTTGTGAAGCAAGTGATTTTCACTGACAATTTTTATACTGCTGACCATTAAATCACTGATATTTGTAAAATGGAATCAAACCGAAACACATTGGAGATTTTCATGGATCCAATAATTAATGCATCCCTTTATATCACTGAAATTAATAGTCTAACTACTCACTTCTATATATTTTTGCATTCAGAACTATGCATTGTTAAATAACACAGATGATTATCACTTTTTTTTACACACAGTGTACTCGGATATTGGTCATTATGAGGAGAGGACCATGATAGCTACCATGAAAAGAAACAGTTCATGGTTCGAACACAAGTTTAGTATTATGTGCATTATTATTGCAAATTAATTCATACAAATACACTGGCTCATACCAATATACAATTCTTACCTCTGCAATCTGATAAAGTGGTATCGCAATGGCTGTGGCGATCACATGGCGGCTACCTTTAGCAGTAATATGCTCTATTTAGTTCTTCTTGGCGACGTGAATATCATTTTTATACCAATTTTCAATGGGACACCACCATTTTACAGCCACAATTACACCCGATGCCATTCCATCTCAAATTAGATACAGGATGCCCTGCTCGGTACCAGCGCTGCTGACTCGTCGGATGCCGGCTACTGACTGCTTCTTGGCTCTCTCACTTCCCGCTCAGCCTGAGCACTAATTCTACCTTTTAGTTCGAGCCACACCATTTCCGTAGCGGATTGGAATCACTATGTTTTTTACATTATACAATAAAAAATCCCGAAGTATAAACCAGTTTTTATATTGCAGATTTGCATACATAAACAAACATATTTAATAAAATTCCACTGTTTAAACACACTATTACGTTAAACAATTTATACATGAAAAAGTACCACCTCCCTCCAATGATCCAAAGAACTTAACTAGTAACGAGTAAACACTTCTTAAGTAAAGTTGCACTGTACCGATTGTCCACAATTGATTGTGGTGTGACAAGGGGACGGTGCTCTGACTGGGTAGAAATCATGAATGAGGTTTTCCAAGGCCAAATCTTAGGTCCGCTATGTCCACAATCGATTGTGGTGTGACAAGGGGACGGTGCTCTGACTGGGTAGAAATCATGAATGAGGTTTTCCAAGGCCTAATCTTAGGTCCGCTATTGTTCCTCACATATATAAACGATCTACTGTCTAATATATAACAAGCAGGATTAGTTGTTTCAGCAGATGGCACTAATATTGCAATCAATCCAAGACACATACAGAAACAGAAGAAGTACTAAACAACATTTTTGCGAATGGCCTCACCCTCAATTATTAAAAGAGAATGTACACATTCGGCACGTCTAGGGGTACTGCACTAATGACAAGCTTAATATATGGTGTCGAAATAATGGACAGGGTGAATACTTCAAAATTGTTGGGGTGTTCACTTTGATAAGAATTTAAACTGGAAGAACCACATTCGGGAACTCCTAAAACAACTTAGTAGAACCGCATTTCCTCTTAGAATTATTGCAAATCTTGGGATGAGACAAATCAGTAAGATAACAAAAAAAATAAAAAATAAAAATGGTTCAAATGGCTCTGAGCCCTATGGGGCTTAACATCTGAGGTCAGCAGTCCCATAGACCTTAGAACTAATTAAACCTAACTAACCTAAGGACATCACACATATCCATGCCCGAGGCAGGATACGAACCTGCGACCGTAGTGGTCGCGTGGTTCCAGACTGAAGCCCCTAGAACCGCTCGGCCACTCCGGCCGGCAGTAAACTGACGTATTTTGCATATTTTCATTCATTAGTGTCGTATGGAATAAAGTTCTGAGGTAACTACCCTTTAAAAAAGAAAGTCTTCATTGCTGAAAAACATGCTCTTTGGCTATTGTGTGGTGCTCGTCCATTATCATGTTATAGACGTCTGTTTAATGAGCATTTTGACTACTGTTTCGCAGCATATTTACTCCCTCGTAAAATTGTAAAGGTACAATGGTGTACATAATTACAATACCAGAAGATAAAATGACATTCATTACTCTACATCAAGGTTGGCTTCAGCTTAAAAACAGGGTGCAAAATGCTACCACCAAAATTTTTGGTCACTTAGCCAATGATATTAGTACTTTTCTGGTGTTTGGGACCGCGTCAGATCGGATCAAAGGAAGACGTCGAAGCAAAACAGAGGCGCTCTGCTAAATTTGTTATTGATGGTTACGAGCAAGACGCAGGTATTACGGAGGTGCTTCGGGAACTCAAATCGGAATCACTGAAGAAAAGCCGGTGTTCTTTTCAAGAAGCACCATTGAGAAAATTCAGGAAACAAGGATTTGAGGGTGACTGCAGAACGATTCTACTGCCGCCGACGTATGTAGGATCATGAAGATAAGATCAGAGAGCTCAGGGCTCGGACGGAGGCTTATAGATACTCGTTTTTCCCCTCACTCTATTTGCGAGTGGAACAGAAAAGGAAATGGATAGTTATGTTACAGGCTACCCTCCACCGTGAACCATGCGGTAGTTCAAAATGGTTCAAATGGCTCTGAGCACTATTGGACTTAACAGCTGAGGTCATCAGTCCCCTAGAACTTAGAACTACTTAAACCTAACTAACCTAAGGACATCACACACATACATGCCCGAGGCAAGATTCGAACCTGCGACCATAGCGCTCGCGTGGTTCCAGAATGAAGCGCCTAGAACAGCTCGGCCACTCCGGCCGGCCCATACGGTAGCTTTCAGAGTATTTATGTCGATGTAGCTGTAAATATGTGACAGGTAGCAAAGTTGAAAATAATCTGAAAAAGTTTCTTCTTTATCATTCTTTCTATTCCGTAGAAGAATTTCTGTTACTGTAAGGTGTAAAAGGTGGTGGGTAGAAATTACTAACTCGCATCTGCATATTAAATACTAACAATTTTTTTAAAAAACAAAACTTCTTAAATGTTGAGCATGTACCCATATTTACAAAGCAATTTGTGATGTGGATGTAAAATGAGTCGTTCCACATCATTGCGATCTATCGTGCAAATAATTGATGGGACATGAAACTGAACAAGAAACTAAACTAGTTCTTGTTTGGATTAGGATAAATTTCCCACTAGCAACAGAATTATTGAGGAAAAAATCCCTAAGTAGTCCAGTAGTATCTAGGAAATAAGTAGAAAGAAAATGTTCATGAGTGTGAAAATACAGAGAACAAATTAATATGTGGCTGTGGAGGTGCTTGATTGAGATTTCCAGGGGGCTCTGGCCACGATCCGCGGAAAGTTATTTGTTGAAATGAATCAATAATCTGTCGCTGAACATGGCTGATGATACCAAAATTTTTATACGTGCACATGTCAGAAGAGTCATTGTGAAAGACGATGGGTCAAATTAAATGATTCTCTAATTATATTAGTTGTTGTCATAAAAACGTGGCTTACAGAAAAAAATACTGTTGCTAAACTGGAACAAAGCATAGTGCATAAATATGGGCGTTTGCTTCTGCGACCTTTCAAAATGGTTCAAATGGCTCTAAGCACTATGGAACTTAACATCTGAGGTCATCAGTCCCCTAGAGTTAGAACTACTTAAACGTAACTAGCCTAAGGACATCACACACTTCCATGCCCGAGGTAGGATTCGATCCAGCGACCGTAGTAGCAGCGCGATTCCGGACTCAAGCGCCTAGAGCTCTGCGACCTTTATCAGTGTCAGTGGAGCATATTCTTCCAGACTAATCCAGCGTAATCCAGGAACAATTAAGTGGACTTAGCAGATGTCTGTTCCTTTCTGGATGCATCTTTTCAGTAACTCCGGTTGCGACAAATCACGGTTTTCAGTAAAAAGCGAAAAATGTCCATCAGCTACTTCGATAAAGAGTTACTGAGTATTCTGCTGCCGAAGATGCACCACCAGAGAATCTGAGAGAATTCTATCTGTACTTATTCGAGGAGCAATATCGCCCAAACACGATGCCTGTTTGTCCTATTTCAGCACTGGTGTGTGGTATCGTCTGCCAATCACTGTCGTGAACCGATGCATTGCACGATACGGCCGTGTGAATACTGATACCACGTCATCTGACATGTCAGGTTTTGTCCTTTTGGGTGCATATCAAGCAATTCACACACGAACATTTAATTGAATCAGACGACTAAGTCGTCGCAAAAGGTGCCATCACTGGTGGTACCTTTCAGGATTTGCTGGTGATCTTCTAACGTAAACAACAGTCAATTTTTCGACATTGGGCTAGATTCAATGAAGCGGTGGTGGTGTACTTTTGAATCTCCATTGATCTTATTGAGATATAGCGCACGGTGCACCAAAATTTCCTCACAACACGTACGTCGACTTAAGCAGATGCTCGCAATTGAACAGCAGGAGCCGTTGTCACACTTCCCAATCCATTCCCGCTTACAGACAGGTTTCTATTGTTTATTGTGACCATTTGAAATAAAAAGAAAATCGTTCAAATGTCTCTGATCACTATGGTACTTAACATCTGAGGTCATCAGTCCCCTAGAACTTAGAACTACTTAAACCTAACTAAACTAGGAACATCACACACATCCATGCCAGAGGCAGGATTAAAACCTGCAGTCGCGCAGTTCCGGACTGATGTTTGAAATTTACCTAAGGCCACAAACCCGTTGTGAAGAAATAATGGTGCAGGTGGTACTACGAACCAATAAAAATGTTACTGGCAGTTGGGAAAGAGCTCTGTAGAAAGAAAAATTTTTGGACGGAATAAGCCCAATTTATTTGGACTAGTGTGTCGCTCTACAAGGCCTGTTGTGATATCTTTGTAAATGACCTTAGCCTCAAAAACTGGCGCCGAAGTGGACATTCCTATAAGCAACGCACTAATGAGGCAAAATATCAAACCAATTTTCTACCATGAGATTTGGTGCCGCCTGGGGACACTTGACGATATGTGGTAAGAATATAAGCGGAGCAGAAAGGCGTAGGCAACCATTATAACGACGATGCGGACGGAAAATGGATAACACTACTGTCGTAAGCGACTTTGACAAGCCGGCCGCGGTGGTCTCGCGGTTCTAGGCGCGCAGTCCGGAACCGTGCGACTGCTACGGTCGCAGGTTCGAATCCTGCCTCGGGCATGGGTGTGTGTGATGTCCTTAGGTTAGTTAGGTTTAAGTAGTTCTAAGTTCTAGGGGACTAATGACCACAGCAGTTGAGTCCCATAGTGCTCAGAGCCATTTGAACCATTTTTTTTTGACTTTGACAAATGGCAGATTGTTGTGACTCCCCGACTGGGACCGTGAATTTCGGAAGCGGGGAAGCCGGCCGGCTGTTCGCGTGCTACTGTGGGGAGCTTCTATAGAAAAACGTGCGTGGACGACTAGGTGTTGAGCGTCCAGTACCCGTCACGGAAAATGGAGGTTGGATGCATCACCGTTCTATAAAGTAGGTTAGGAGGCGAACTGTGGCAGATAGGACGGCAGAATGTAACACTACTGGTTACTACAGCGGGTGTAAATCTTCGGTAATGTTACTTCTGCTATAGAAATTACGTTTAGGTGAGAAACGTGATGGGACAGCAATATGCACGTGTACGGATGGCGTAATATCGCGTTCTCAAGGTACAAAAGCGGGGTACATTGGCAGGGACGTCATTTTTATTACGGTGATTCACATGAAAACCTTTACGACGTGGCTGGCCGCTGCGGCCGAGAGGTTCTAGGCGCTTCAGTCTGGAACCGCGCGACGCTACGGTCGCTGGTTCGAATTCTGCCTCGGGCATGGATCTGTGTGATGTCCTTAGGTTAGTTAGATTTAAGTAGTTCTGAATTCTAGGGGACTGATGACCATCTGATGTTAAGTCCCATAGTGCTCAGAGCCATTTGAACCATTTTGTTTACGACGTGTATTTAGCCGCACTATGGGAATTAACGGACACTGAACGCAGAATTGTAGTAGGAACTAGACGCATAGGACATTGCTTTTCGGAAATCGTTAGAGAATTCAATATTCCGTGATCCACAGTGTGAAGAGTGTGCCGAGAATACCATATCTGCAGTATTACCTTTCACCATGGACAACGCAGTGGCCGTCGACCGAGTGTAGCGGCGTTTGCGCAGAGTTTTCAGAGCTAACAGACAAGCAGTAGTCCGTGAAATATCGACAGAAATCAATGTGGGAGGTACGGCGAACGAATACGTTAGGACGGCGTGGCGAAATGTGGAGTTAACGTACTGTGGCAGCAGACGACCGACGTGAATGTCTTTGCTAACAGCACGACATCGCCTGCAGCGCCTCTCCTGGGCTCGTGACCGTATCGGATGGACCCAAGAATACTGGAAAACAGTGGCCTGGTCAGATGAGTGCCTGAGAGTTCTCCCACGAACGATGGAATTTTTATGGATGAAAATACGCCGTGCCACTGGGCCACGATAGTTTTTGGCTGGTTTCGAGAGCATTCTGTACAATTCTAATGAATGATTTGGGCACCAGGTCGCCCGACGTGGGCCCCACTGAACATTTATGGAACGTAATCGAGACGTCAGTCAGTGCACAAAATTCTGCACTGCCAAGACTTTCGCAGTTACGGACGGCTATAGAGGCAGTATGGCTCAATATTCCTGCAGGGGATTTCCAACGACTTGTTGAATCGATGCAGCATAGAATTGGTGCACTAAGCTGGGCAAAACGGAGGTCCGACACTATGTTAGGAGGTATCCCATGACTTTTGTCACCAGAGTGCAATGTTTACACTAAGCAGTGGTCATGCTAGCGGAAATCGAACCAATCTTATTGTGGCTCTCTGCTGTGCAAGACTCTGCCTGGCAGAGGGTTCATCGAACCACCTTCACAATTCTTTGTTATTCCAATCTCGTATAGCGCAGAAAGAATGAACACCTATATCTTTCCGTACGAGCTCTGATTTCCCTTATATTATCGCGGTGATCGTTCCTCCCTATGTAGGTCGGTGTCAACAAAATATTTTCGCATTCGGAAAAGAAAGTTGGTGATTGTAACTTCGTGATAAGATTCGGTCGCAACGAAAAACGCCTTTTTCTTCATGATTTCCAGCCCAATATCTGTATCATTTCTGTGACACTCTCACCCATATTTCGTGGTAATACAAAACGTGCTGTCTTTCTTTGAACTTTTTCAATGTACTTCTTCAGTCCTATCTCGTAAGGATCCCACACCGCGCAACAGTATTCTAAAAGAGGACGGACACGCGTAGTGTAGGCAGACTCCTTAGTACGTCTAAGTGTCCTGCCAATAAAACGCAGTCTTTGGTTAGCCTTCCTCTCAACATTTTCCATGTGTTCCTTCCAATTTAAGTTGTTCGTAATTGTAATACCTAGGTATTTAGTTGAATTTACGGCTTTTGGATTAGACTGATTTATCGTGTAACCGAAGTTTAACGAGTTCCTTTTAGCACTCTTGTGGATGACCTCAAACTTTTCGTTATTTAGGGTCAACTGACACTTTGCGCACCTTTCCGATACGTCTAAATCGTTTTGCAGTTTGTTTTGATCTTCTGATGACTTTATTAGTCGATAAACGACAGCGTCATCTGCAAAAAACCGAAGACGGCTGCTCAGATTGTCCCCCAAATCGTTTTTATAGATAAGGAACAGCAAAGGGCCTTTAGCACTACCTTTGGGAACGCCAGAAATCACTTCCGTTTTACTCGATGACTTTCCGTCAATTACGACGAACTTTGACCTCTCTGGCAGGAAATCACAAATACAGTCACATAACTGAGACATATTCCATAACCACGCAATTTCACTAAGATCTGCTTGTCTTTTGAACTTGGTAACGAAACAACAAAACGACCTAGCAAAGTATCTGCAAAGCAGCTAGTCATGAAAAACACAGATAAAAACTTAAAATGTCTTAGCAACAAACTATCTGCCACTAACGCGCACTCTCTGTGTTCAATCAATAAAGATAATGTTCATTATACAGTACCACTTAATAAGGGAGGAGCGCAGCTAATTTGGACATGATGTAGCATGAAGTGGTCTTAACACTTTACTACTGAGCGACAGTAAAATATAAATTATTATCAAAGTGTTATGCTGACTAATCTGATTGCTATTTGTTTACAAGTGTAGCATGTAAGTTTCTGCTCTATGTAGAGCATAAGCGAAGCGTGTGGTCCTGAATCTGTTATAGTCGCAGTAATCTGTTCGCAGCTATATTTACAAGAAAACAAATGTCTGTAGAATGATTATTGCACTTCATAAAAACTGTCACTGTAGGAATTACTGAACTAATGGCTCAACGTTTGTTAAGGGAGGGGGGGGGGGGGGGTCAGAAACAGTTGACTGGCTTTAAACATACCACTTCAAACTAGATACAATAAAATAACACATACAAAAAGAAATAGACAAAGAAAATCACTATCGAAAACCCGCAAAAGTAAATAATAACTCCGTTGGCCTCTAAACTGTAATAGCCGGTTATTGCTTCTTATAATTGCAACCCTGTTTTGTTACTTTCAGTTCTGCACAAAGATTTTAAAAAGAAAGAAAACTAAATACTGTAATTAGGCCCTTTTATTTGTACTCTTTTTTTAAATACTTCAAGTATTTGCTTTTACTGATCACTGTGGACCATTTCATACAAATGATTAGCTAAATGTCTGAGAAATTTGTAACTCTACGAAAGTTAATAAACAGATTTTGATACAGTAACGATTCCGTAGTTCATTGCAATTTGGACACCCGGAATTACTGCGTCACTAGGAAAAGGAACCCATGCAGGTAAATGACTAAGGAATAAATCAGTGTCCTTAACACAAAGTTGAAATTAGATCATAATTGCACATTAGCAGTTTAGTGGTCCTTGCAAATAAATAGAATATCAAACTTCACTTGCACTGAAGGTGATGGCTGTGGCTATCTTCTTTGGCACAAGTATGAAGTCAAATACATGATCATGGCTAGTGACGTAAAGATGTTCTGTAAACTGTCTTCTTGGCGCCGGATAATTCAGAACAAAACAATAACTGCACTGGATGATCGGAAGAATATCGTTTGTTGCTACACTAGGTCGATGTTCGTGTTTCGATACAATGTCATCCGGACGAATAGCTGCACAGCGCCACGGACGCAGACCGTACATGCAGTATTATACGAGGTGTTCAAAAAGTCTCTCCGCAGTGCTGTAAGATTGTTACCCGCTTATGCAATATGCCGCAGTTAATATACCGAAATGAAACACAGTGAAATACAAGGTATTAATATATGGAATATACATTTTAATTACAAAATTTCAAATTAAATGTTGAAAGTGTACCCTTGTTGTTGAATACAAAATTCAATTCGTCTAATCATGTTTCCCAACACAAGTTGTAACATTTCTTCTGTGACAGAAGCAGTGACAGTGGATGTTGCAGTTTTCAATTCATCGATAGATTTTGGACGGTTTTTATAGAGTTGCTTTCGACGCACCCCAGGAGAAGAAGTCAGATGATATTGGGTCAGGCGATCGTGGAGGCCAAAGTCCCTGTGAAATTATGCGATCACCAAAAATATCTGCAAGCAGTGACATTGAAACGCGAGCTGTATGCGCGGTTATTGAAAATAACCGTTCAGTATTTCACTTAACTTAAGTTCTCATATGAATGTTATTGTTGTTGTGGTCTTCAGTCCTGAGACTGGTTTGATGCAGTTCTCCATGCTGCTCTACCCTGTGCAAGCTTCTTCATCTCCCAGTACTTACTGCAACCTACATCCTTCTGAATATGCTTAATGTATTCATCTCTTGGTCTCCCTATACCATTTTAACCCTCCACGCTGCCCTCCAATGCTAAATTTGTGATCCCTTGATGTCTCAGAACATGCTCTACCAACTGGTCCCTTCTTCTTGTCTAGTTGTCCCACAAACGCCTCTTCCCCCCTATTCTACTCACTACCTCCTCATTAGTTAGGTGATCTACCCATCTAATCTTCAGCTTTCTTCTGTAGCACCACATTTTGAAACTTTTATTCTCTTCCTGTACAAACTATTTGTCGTCCATGTTTCACTTCCATACATGTCTACACTCCATACAAATACTTTCAGAAACGACTTCCTTACACTTAAATCTATACTCGATGTTAACAAATTCCTCTTCTTCAGAAACGCTTTCCTTGCCATTGCCGTCTACATTTTATATCCTCTCTACTTCGACCATCATCGGTTATTTTGCTACTTTAAGCGTCTCATTTCCTAATATAATTCCCTCAGCATCACCCGACTTAATTCGAATACATTCCATTATCCTCGTTTTGCTTTTGTTGATGCTCATCTTATATCCTCCTTCCAAGACACTGTCCATTCCGTTCAATTGCTCTTCCAAGTCCTTTGCTGTCTTTGACAGAATTACAATGTCATCTGCGAACCTCAAAGTTTTTATTTCTTCTCCATGGATTTTAATACCTACTCCGAATTTTTCTTTTGTTTCCTTTACTACTTGCTCAATATACAGATTGAATAACATATGGGAGAGGCTACAACCCTGTCTCACTCCCTTCCCAACCACTGCTTCCCTTTCATGCCCCTCGACTCCTATAGCTGCCATCTGGTTCCTGTACAAATTGTAAATAGCCTTTCGCTCCCTGTATTTTACCTCTGCCACCTTTACATTTGAAAGAGAGTATTCCAGTCAACGTTGTCAAAAGCTTTCTCTATCTCTACAAATGCTAGAAACGTAGGTTTGCCTTTCCTTAATCTTTCTTCTAAGATAAGGCGTAAGGTCAGTATTGCCTCACGTGTTCCAACATTTCTACGGAATCCAAACTAATCTTCCCCGAGGTCGACTTCTACCAGTTTTTTCCATTCGTCTGTAAAGAATTCGCGTTACTATTTTGCAGCTGTGACTTATTAAACTGATAGTTCGGTAATTTTCACATCTGTCAACACCTGCTTTCTTTGGGATTGGAATTATTATATTCTTCTTGAAGTCTGAGGGTAATTCGCCTATCTCATACATTGTGCTCACTAGATGGTAGATTTTGTTATGACTGGCTCTTCCAAGGCCGTCAGTAGTTCTAATGGAATGTTGTCTACTCCCGGGGCCTTGTTTCGACTCAGATCTTTCAGTGCTCTGTCAAACTCTTCACGCAGTATCGTAGCTCCCATTTAATCTTCATCTACATCCTCTTCTATTTCGATAATATTGTCCTCAACTACATCGCTCTTGTTTAGACCCTCTATATACTCCTTCCACCGTTGTGCTTTCCCTTCTTTGCTTAGAACTAGGTTTCCATCTGAGCTCTATGAATAGGTACAGCATATCACTGCAGTATCGTTGTGCGTATATTGTTTCGTTGAATAATATGGGACCCGAAATCCGACGTCTAGAAATTGCAATCCAAACTCCTATTATCACAGAATGAAATGGTTCCTCATGAATACACAATGGATTTGCAGTACTCCACGTACGAGAATTTCGCGAGTTCATGTACCCGGGTAAATGAAACCACGCCTCATCAGTCAAAAACGTTTCATTAAGAATATCCCTTCCATTTTGTTGAACGAATTTTTTTAACCATTGACAATAATGCAGTCTCTTGCCATGATCAGTATTTTTCAGTTCTTGCGCGACTGTCACTTTGTATGGGAATTTTTTCCTTACAGCTGTGTGGGCCCTTCCAACACTAACATCGATTTCCTGGGCGAGTTTTCTTACTGAGTTGTTTGGACTCATGGACATTTTATCGGAAATATCGAGTAGTTTATCCTCAGACAAAATGCTTGGACGACCACTTCTCTGTGCATCTGTCACTGAATCCGTACTTTTAAATTTGTTAATCAAATCTCGCACTGTATCGCGGTGTGGGAGTGTTGTCTCCGCGAAAACTGAATTAAATGTTTGACGAACTGAAACCGTGTACTTATCGCCAGCTCTGAACAGTCATATGGCACGCACGGCGAACAATCATACGGCACTGCGGAGAGAGTTTTTAAACACCCTGTACCATGGAGTACATAGCCAATAACATCCACATCGGAAGCATCGTTAATCTAAACTTGGTGCTATTCTAGTCTCATTCAATACTCAAATGCTAAGTATTTGAATGCTAGTCACAAACTATATGTGCCACAAAGATTTCTTGCGGCACTTCGCGCTGAACCACCTTTTGCATTTTCGCCTACAGTTTTCGTTGAAGAGGAATGTCCTTGCAGGTTTTACGTTTACTTTATACTACGTTCCTTGCGCAAGGACTTGTTTTACACATAATATTTTAACATATTACTTTTATAAAGAACTATTGAGAAATTTATTGTTGTTAAAAATAAACTCACAGAAAATAAAAACAATTATTTCCATGTGTGTTGAGCCAAAGAACATAGTAATACAGATCTAACATTATACTTCGGAAAACATAGAAGTTACGTGGAGCAAATAAAATCGATTTCGAATTTAAGTGTTACAAGACAGCAATGCTGGTACAGCACAAGTGTTTCGGAGCAAAACCGTTCAGCGCCCGTTGTTGAACATTTTACTCTGCAGCAGGAGACTTCTCCGTTCTCCAAAAGATCTCGGGCATGGATGTGTGTTATGTCCTTCGGTTAGGTAGGTGTAAGTAGTTCTAAGTTCTAGGGGACTGATGACCTCAGATGTAAGTCCCATAGTGCTCAGAGCCATTTGAACCATTTTTGAAACATGTCACCTGATCAGAAGAATTGTGTTTAATGCTACACCAAGCCGATGGCCCTGTCTGCCTACGTAGCCATGCAGGCGAACAGCTCCACTAAACATGGGAGCAGGCTGTAGATGCAGTACAAAGCTATTGAGGACATTCACCATATCTTCCACGTGACCTGTGGTAGCAATCGAAAACACCATGATAGCTGTGAATTACCTGAACATTATTGCGGACCACCTTGTCTGATCATAGTTGATGAGTTCCCCGACAGCGATGGTGTCTTCCAGCACGATGACTGTCCATTTCACAAGGAAGACAATGGAAGACAACTGGGACGCTGTCGGACGCCATCTGCACTCCTACAAACCAGAGACCTGTAATTTTCAGGATTTGGGTGACCCGTACTTAGAGATCTGGTGTCGTACCTCCAGAAACATACCAATGACTCGTCGAAAGCGCAGAGTAGATGCTGTACTGCGCCCCGAAAATGGCCCAACGCGCTATTAAGCAGGTGATTATATTGTTTGGGATTCTCAACGTAAGTTTTTTTTTCCGAGTTGTGTTAATTGACGAACGTGGATACGACAAAATAAATAACACAGCATTTCCTTGCAATAAGGAATGGTAACTTAAGAATCTTTCCGTATCTTACCAGCAGTATCAAGATCTTTGAGGGGTCTGGGTAGGAGAGCTGTGGTTCCAATCCTGACTCTGGTATCCGCAAGAGAATCATGTAAAACATTTTAAATCATTTTCTTTAAGATTGTTTACAAGAAACGCGAATTTCATTTACACAATCTTCACTTTCCAAGAATATGATCTTCTCTTTTAGAAAGTCATTTCCAGCCGTACGATGCTTCGCTGAATACTCTCACTAACACGATGGTCTATTCATTATTCGTGGCTGCGATTTAGAACTTACTCTTTGGCTGTTTTTTCGGAATGCTTTCTTTGGTGGCTCATTAGACTCTGGCGCGACAACATACTCTCTTGGTGGATCTTTAGGCTGTCTGTATGTCACGTTTATCTCTTGAAGGTACAGAATGGTTTGTTGCCTATCAGTTTGTTTTGGTGTTGTGTAAAGAGCAGTTAACGCTGATTCACACACAAACGTTCACAGAAAAACTACCCACATGTTTCTGAAATACAAGTGATGAAGATGCAAAATATAAATTTTTTGACGAACAAGGACCTACAGAGAAATTCGGACTCTTTGTAGTAATAAATTACGTGCGTTTATTATACATGGGTTTGAATCCACTGCTGTAGCTTGTCAAATATACAGTTTAAGACAAGTAAACATCGCAGCACAAAGGAATTATCCGAATAGGCCGGAACTTGAAAGATGTTACGTACACGTACGGAGAAACAAATAGTTACAGTTTCAGAAAAAAGGATGATTCATTCAAGACATAGGGATTCACAAACTGAGCACGTCAGTAACGTGTTTGGCTACCTCTGCAAGCAGTTACTCGTCTTGGCACTGGTTGACAGAATCGCTGGTTGCCCTCCTGAGGGATAGCTTGCCAAATTCTGTCCCATTGTCATGTTAGATTGTCAAAAGCCCAACTGGTTTGTGGGCCCTGCCAATAATGCTCCAACTGGGGAGAGATCCGGCTACCTTACTGCCCAAGTTAGGGTTCGGTAAGCACGAGGACAAAAAGTAGAAACTCAGCCTGTGTGCAGAAGGGAGTTAAAATATAAGCTCAAGATGGCTTGCCATGAAGACCAACAAAACAGGACGTAGAATAGTCGATGTCCCACTGTTCTGTAAGGGTGTCTAGATGAGAACGAGAGGGTTCCTTCTATGAAATTAAATGGCACCCTAGACAATCACTCATAGTTGTCATGCCGTATGGCGGATGACAGCCAAACTGGCATCCTACCGCTCTCTGGTTCGTTTCCAGACACGTATTCGCTGGTCAGCGGGGATCATATCTAAGTGGAACTCGTCACTGGAGACAGTTCTGCTCCAGCGAATGAGATATCAGGCCGAAGACGCGTTTGAGAGACACCAGACAGCAGTGGGACACTACGCCCGTCACACGGCGCAACTACCAGGAGTGATGGTCTGAAGTGCCACTTCATTTCATGGCAGGTCCCATTTGGTTGTCACCTGCTACACACTTACAGCACAACAGTTAGTTGACGATATTCTGCGGTCCGTTTTGTTGCCTTTCATGGCAAACCATCCAGAGCTTACATTTCAGCAAGATAATGCCTGCCCATACGCGCCCAAAGAGTCTACTGCTTGGCTTCCTGCTTGCAAACCGTACCTTGACCAGGAAAGGCAATATGGGCAGGGTCCTCCAACGAGCTCAAGATTTTGATGATGTAAAGCGAAAATTGGACTTTATCTGGCACGATATCCCCAAGGATCCAACAACTATATCAGCAGTGCCAGACCGAATAAGGGGCAGTGGACCGACGCGTTATTCACTTACTCAGTTTGTGAAGCTTTTTCTCTTGAATAAATCATCAAATGTTTCTGAAATTGTAATCATCTCTCTGTAGATGTAAATCAAGTATTTTTTTTTGTGTTAGATAGTATAACGGCTAAAATAGGTGAAAAGTTTTACATTTAGTAAGCTGAGCCAGTCGGCTGAAGTAGATTAAGTTGCGGATTGCCGTTTGATGGGAACTATGTGTAAAGGAGTGAGCAAATTCTTTCAAAATGCAAATCATTTTTATATCGGTGTATTGGTTCAAATGGCTCTGAGCACTATTGGACTTTACATCTGTGGTCATCAGTCCCCTAGAACTTAGAACTACTTAAACCTAACTAACCTAAGGACATCACACACATCCATGCCCAAGGCAGGATTCGAACCTGCGACCGTAGCAGTCACGCGGTTCCGGACTGAGCGCCTTAACCGCGAGACCACCGCGGCCGGCTATCGGTGTATTGGTTTCTGGTTTAGAGCCTAAGAAAGATTTTAAGATCAACGTGAAGTAAAAATGTATCATTAATGGTAAAAATGATGTGTATAAGATTTTTAAAAGAGGAAAGAAAAAATATTTTAAATAAAAGTTTCGTTATCGCAGAATACATGTGCGTTGGCATTTTATTTATTCCAACTGGAAGGACCTAAGGGACTACCCGGATCTCTTGCCACTCGCATCCCTGATAACGAATCAAGAGATAATTAAGACACTTTGCAACAACTATTTGTAGAAATAAAGTTAAGGCTTCGGCTGCTGTTTTGGTATTGGAGGAACTCCGACACTACAAACCCAGTTGTGATGATTTGGTTCGACTGTTTAGAGAAGCTTATCAGGAGCATGTATTCATGCCTAATGGTAAAAGGTGTGCAAATAGGCATTACGAATTTCGTCAGGGCAGATACAGACCTCTATGACATCGATATCTGTTAGGACCTCAATAGTACACAAATTATTTAATAAATAAATAATTAATAATAATGAATTTGTTGTACAGAGACGTAGACCCTGCTAGCAGTAAATGAAAAACCCTTTCTATGGATAAGATGTACATGTGTAAAAGGTAGTGGGTAAGAATTATTAACTCAGATCTGTATATTTAAAAAGAAACTTTGTTCAGCATGTGCCACATATGCAACTTAGTTTGCGATGGAATGTAAACTGACTCTTCCACATTATTACGATTTATCATGCAAAATGATGGAACATGTTACTAACTAGCTCAAGAACGCATCTCAGCATTAGACCATCCCAAAAACTCCCAGAAATGGCTATTGCGACTGTCGAATGTTTCTTCCCTTCAGAAGGAAGCCTCGAAAGTACGAGTAAACAAAACACACTTATGGAAGTCAGGAATGTTTACAATTTGGTGTAGAATTCCAAGTTCTGGGAAAAGTCATCAGTTGCCAGAGCTTGTAACCTCTGGTATTCGAATTGATGAGCGACCGTTTCGTGCAGGACTTTCCACACATTGCCTTGGCTGTGGATCATGTGGCGATGCTGCGTTTCTTCTGAGTTCGCCGTAACAGAGCTTCCTCGAAACTAAGAGTTAGCACACTGTGAAGTCCAACATTTTTCCGTAGGTCTGATCTAAGGGAACCTGTCGCACGAAGACGGCCATCAGGCCTTTGGAGTGTGACATGATTCGGTAACATCCTCCCCTGAAACCGTTCTGTGTACAGGCGCATGGCTGGTAGATTGTTGCATCGTACTTCCCCAAAAATGAGACGCATGTCAGCTGAATAGATGAGAGTGTAATCAGCCATCTAGAACTTACTACTGCTAGCACTTTTTTGCCACTATTTGGCCTATTTATTCTACATAACTGATCGTAATTTTGCGATCGCGACGTAATCTGCAGTGCTGTAATATAGTGTTTTGCGTATATTGCAATTGTCATATCGTGTTTTAATTTGTTCCCCGCTTCAACAGTTGTGAATATTGTCGATATTTGTTGTAAATGTTTTAATTACTGCTGCATGGTTGTATTAGTGAAGATAAACCAAAGGAAACTTCGAAAGACAAAGTTTGCTTCAAGTTTACCCGAGGTTTCTCTCTCGTTATTGAGAAAACCACTTTCTTGGATGTTGCAGGGCCACATTTTAAAGATAATTTGCTGTCATTGTGACATAACAGATACCAAAATTAAAACTATATCACTGAGAATACCTTAAGATTAATCGTTTAGCCTTCGGATTAAAATTGCATCATTCAGAATGCAACTCCACTATAAACGCTGTTCTCCAGAAAGGTGGAGCTAGTTGCACCTGGAAATCTGCTGTCAAGTGATTGAAAGCTGCCGCGAATGGGTGTATTGGACGGAATACCAAGAGCCCCATATCAATGATAACAAAAGTACTGTAAATCAATGTTGCTTGTATCCGGGGGGGTTATTTGAACCCATAATTTTAAAGTGATTCAAGCCGTTCCTGTTACCTGTTTATTGAAATACTTGACATAGTTCTTAGTTCATCCACAACGTGTCAACACTCAGCAGGCTGTGGCACACTCCACGTACTTCCACGAGTTCCTGCTGTAGTTTAGTGGAGGTTATGTTAATGGTATAACACATATACCATTTTTCTCTTCTTACAACTCCTTTGTTCAACGTGCGAAGAATCGACTTTTTGACTGCAGTAAGTGCACAGTTTTTTTCCTTAAACAGTACTGTACAATTGCTATGTAAATCTTTAACTATAAATCACTATAAATACAGGGGCGTCAAAAAAAATGTATGCGCACTTTCAACTGTCATAGACAATTTATTTCCTGTTCTACGAGGTTAAATATCTGTGAGAAAGTAATGTTATGTTTCTTCAACAGGTGGCAGCAGTGGCAACGAAGTAACTGCAACATGGCGGAAGTGGGTTAGAGCTTTGAAGCACGGAAACAGATAATGAAGTGGTACTGGAAGTTTGGGAATGTAGCCGCGGTTCGAAGACAGTGGAGAAGTGAGTATGGTACAGAACCACCTTCAAGGTTAACACTTACACGTCTACGAGACAAATTCGAAATTCATGGAACAATGTGTGACGTGCATAAAGGTCGATCAGGGCGACCTCATACAGCTACAAGTGATGATTCCACAACTGCGGTCTTGGAACTGTTTCAACGTTCGCCTCAAAAATCTTCAAGGCAAGCGGCACGTGAGAGTAATGTAAGTGCTAGTAGTGTGCTACGCATTCTGAAGAAAGGCAAGTTCTGTGTGTACATTCCAAGGCTGGTGCAACAGGAAAGTGACTGGGTTCAGGAGATGGTGAGACGTGAACCGAAATTTATAGGTAGCGTAATGTGGTCGGATGAAGCCCAATTCAAACTCAATGGAACTGTCAATAGGCACAATTGTGTATACTGGGCTGAAGATAATCCTCACATTACAGTTGAAAAGGCTGTGAATTTACCTGGTGTAAATGTGTGGTGTGGTTTGTCTGCAAGGGGACTCATTGGGCCTTTCCGCTTTGAAGGTACTGTTACTGGAGAAAAGTACCAAACAATGTTTACTGACTCCATATTCCCTGCCATTCGTGCATTATACGGTAATGGTGAGTTTTATTTCCAACAAGATGGCGCCCCCCACTCTATCATAGGGACGTACGAGCATACCTGGATCACAATGTGCCAGGCCAGTGGATAGGACGCAGGGGACCAATCGAGTTTCCTGCACGCTCTCCAGACCTCACGCCGATAGATTTCTTATGGGGCACAGTAAACGATGAGGTGTACAAACGTAAACCACGTAACCTGGACACACTTCGGAATAAGATTCAGGCTGTGTGCGCAGAAATCTCATTGGACACTTTGGTACGATGTACGGAATCAGTAGTGACTTGTACTCAGAAATGTATTGGTGCTAAAGGCCACCAGTTTGAACATTAATCACATTTGCAATGTACATTTATTTTTGCAATTGGACTTTAAGCTTTCCATTTCCAGGAATTTAACATTTTGGAACGGGAAATAAATTTTCTATGAGTCTTCAAAGTGTATATACTTTTTTTTGTCGCACCCTGTATTATTCATCAAAATGTATGCAGGTGTAATGATAATAAAATGCAAGAGCTACTTAGACCAACGACTGACTTGGGTCCAAGTAAGTTTCAGATATTTATATTCTTCATTCACATCAAAATCAAACCTCTGTTACTGATCGTGACAAGTTATTTTCAGTTTGTATGTAATACAAAATATATTAGAAACTAAGAGTGGCTGGGAGCAGCAAGCACAATAATTTTGCAGATGAACACTTGAAAAAATGCTTAAATGCTAGGGCAAACAGTTACAAATGTCAAACTAAACAATCACAGCAAAAGGGAAGAAGAATGACAATAAATTAAAAAACTATCAAAAAGTCGGCTTTGAGTCAACATCAGAAGAAGATGATGTTTGAGGCCTTCAATCAGTAGGGGAAATGATTTTAGTTTGTTTAACAGCGAGGATGTAGCTTGTGATATGAAGAACCCTTATTTGCCCTAGGAAATGCAAAGTGGGAAGAAGAAAGAAGACTGTGTTCCAAAGAGAGTAGTCTTAAACAGACAGCGGAAGACGGCTCCTCTATAGTCGTTTTATGGGAGAATATTGAATTTCCTGGAATTGTGTCAAGTCTAGACGGCAACGGACCTGTTGTCGAGTGTATGCAGCAAACATAAAAATGCTGGAAGTATTTGAAAAAAAAAAAACGATATTCTACATTATAAATGGTGCGACCTAAAGGGGCTTATTTTCTGTACCATCAGCCAAAGATAATGTTTAGAGTCTGTTAGGGTTCTGTAATTTGTTTCACAACTCTAGTTTGTTCAATATTTTATTGTGTCGTTAAAAGAATTTTTCGAATAAAATTATTTTGTAAATGCACATCTAGGCATTGTTTCAAGATCCGATGTCTTACTGGAACCAACACACGTTTATAATATATTTCTATAGGAAAATAAATATAAGTTCAGGTAACCCAAACTAAGGGATACTTGAACCAAGTTTTGTTTTAAATTATTTTTTTAATGCTGAAATGTGAAAATAGATGATAACTGTCACTAAGATTAAGTACAAAAGTTTTAGATCAAGGACGATATAGTTACCTGTACCTGTCTTTTATACACTACTGACCATTAAAATTGCTAGGCCAAGAAGAAATGTGGGTGATAAACTGATATCCCCCCCATGAATCATGGACCTTGCCATTGGTGGAGAGGATTGTGTGCCTGAGCGATACAGATAGCCGCACCGTAGGTGCAACCACAACGGAGGGGTATCTGTTGAGAGGTCAGACAAATGTGTGGTTCCTGAAGAGGGGCAGCAGCCTTTTCAGTAGTTGTAGGGGCAACAGTCTGGATGATTGACTGATCTGGCCTTGTAACACTAACTAAAACTACCTTACTGTTCTGGTACTGCGAATGGCTGAAAGCAAGGGGAAAATACGACCGTATTTTTTCCCCAAAGGCATGCAGCTTTACTCTATGGATAAATGATGATGGCATCCTCTTGGGTAAAATATTCCGGAGGTAAAATAGTCCCCCATTCGGATCTCCAGGTGGGGACTACTCAGGAGGACGTTGTTATTAGGAGAAAGAAAACTGGCGTCCTACTCATCGGAGCGTGAAATGTCACATCCCTTAATTGGGCAGGTAGGTTAGAAAATTTAAAAAGGGAAGTGGATAGGTTAAAGTTAGATATAGTGGGAATTAGTGAAGGTCGGCGGCAGGAGGAACAAGACTTGTGGTCAGGTGAATATAAGGTTATAAGTACAAAACTAAATAGGGGTAATGCTGTAGTAGGTTTAATAATGAATAGGGAAATAGGAATGCGGGAAGCTACTAAAAACAGCGCCGTGAATGCATTATTCTGCCCAAGATAGATACGAAGCCCACTCCTAGCACAATAGTACAAGTTTATATGCCAACTAGCTCTGCAGATGACGAAGAGATTGATGAAATGTATGATGAGATAAAAGAAATTATTCAAATAGTGAAGGGAGACGAAAATTTAATAGTCATGGGTGACTGGAATTCGGAAGTAGGAAAAGGGAGAGAAGGAAATGTAGTAGGTGAATATGGAATGGGAGTAACGAATGAAAGAGGAAGCCGCGTGGTAGAATTTTGCACAGAGCATAACTTAATCATAGCTAACACGTAGTTCAAGAATCATAAAATAAGGTTCTATACATGGAAAAAGCTTGGAGATACTGGAAGGTATCAGACAGATCAAATGATGGTAAGACAGAGATTCAGGAACCAGGTTTTAAATTGTTAGACATTTCCAGGGGCAGATGTGGACTCTGACCACAATCTACTGGCTATGAACTGAAGATTAAAACTGAAGTAATTGCAAAAAGGTGGGAAATTGAGGAGATGGGACCTGGATAAACTGAAAGAACCAGAGGTTGTAGAGAGCTTCAAGGAGAGCATTAGGGAACGATTGACAGGGATGTGGGAAAGAAATACAGTAGAAGAAGAATGGGTAACTTTGAGAGATGAAATAGTGAAGGTAACACAGGATCAAGTAGGTAAAAAGACGAGGGCCAATAGAAATACTTGGGTAATAGAAGAGATATTGAATTTAATTGATGAAAGGAGAAAATAAAAAAATACAGATAATGAAGCAGGCAAAAAGGAATACAAACGTCTCAAAAATGAGATCGACAGGAAGTGCAAAATGGCTAAGCAGGGATGGCTAGAGGAAAAATGTAAGGATGTAGAGGCTTATCTCACTAGGGTAAGATAGATACTACCTCCAGGAAAATTAGAGAGACGTTTGGAGAAAGGAGAACCACTTGCATGAACATCAAGAGCTTTGATGGAAACCCAGTTCTAAGCAAAGAAGGGAAAGCAAAAAGGTGGAAGGAGTATATAAAGGGTCTATACATGGGCGGTGTACTTGAGGACAATATTATGGAAATGGAAGAGGATGTAGAGGACGATGAAATGGGAGATATGATACTGCGTGACGAGTTTGACAGAGCACTGAAGGACCTGAGTGGAAACAAGGCCCCTGGAGAAGACAACATTCCGTTAGAACCCTTGACAGCCTTGGGAGAGCCACTCCTGACTAAACTCTACTATCCGGTGAGCAAGATTTATGAGACAGGCGAAATACCCTCAGACTTCAAGAAGAATATAATAATTCCAATCCCAAAGAAAGCAGATGTTGACAGATGTGAAAATTACCGAACTATCGGTTTAATAAGGCACGGCTGCAAAGTACTGACACGAATTCTTTACAGATGAATGGAAAAACTGGTAGAAGCCGACCTCGGAGAAGATCAGTTTGGATTCCGCAGTAATGTTGGAATACGCGAGTCAGTACTGACCTTACGACTTATCTTAGGTAAAAGATTAAGGAAAGGCAAACCTACGTTACTAGAATTTCTAGACTTAGAGAAAGCTTTTGACAATGTTGAGTGGAATACTGTCTTTCAAGTTCTAACGGTGGCAGGGGTAAAATACAGGGAGCGAAAGGATATATACAATTCGTACAGAAACCAGATGGCAGTTATAAGAGTCGAGGGGCATGAAAGGGAAGCAGTGTTTGGGAAAGGATTGAGGCAGGGTTGCAGCCCATTACCGATGTTATTCAGTCTGTATATTGAGCAAGTCGTAAAGGAAACAAAAGAACAATATGGAGTAGGTATTAAAATCCATGTAGAAGAAATAAAAACTTTAAGGTTCGCCGATGACATTGTAATTCTGTCAGACAGCAAAGGACCTGGAAGAGCAGTTGAATGGCATTGGCAATGTATTGAAAGGAGGATATAAGATAAACACCAACACAAGCAAAACGAGGCTAATGGGATGTAGTCGAATTAAATCGGGTGATACTGCCGGAACTAGATTAGGAAATGAGACACTTAAAGTAGTAAAGGAGATTTGCTATTTGGGGAGCAAAATAACTGATGATGGTCGAAGTAGAGAGGATATAAAATGTAGACTGGCAATGGCAAGGAAAGCGTTTCTGAAGAAGAGAAATTTGTTAACATCGATTTTAGATTTAAATGTTCAGGAAGTTGTTTCTGAAAGTATTTGTATGGAGCGTAGTCATGTATGGAAGTGAAACGTGGACAATAAACAGTTTAGACAAGAGGAGAATATAAGCTTTCGATTTGAAAGATTAGATGGGTAGATCACATAACTAATGAGGACGTATTGAATAGAATTGGAGAGAAGAGAAATTTATGGCACGACTTGACTAGAAGAAGGGATTGGTTGGTAGGTCATGTTCTGAGGCAGCATGGGATTACCAATTTAGTATGTTAGGGCAGTGTGGAGGGTAAAAATAGTAGAGGGAGACCAAGGGATGAATACACTATACAGATTCAGAAGGATGTATGTTGCAGTAGGTACTGTGAGATGAAGAAGCTTGCACAGGATAGAGTAGCATGGGGAGCTGCATCAAACCGGTCTCTGGACTGAGGACCACAACAACATCAAAAAACTGGTATTCATTGGACAAATATATTATACTTGAACTGACATGTGATTACATTTACACGCAATTTGGGTGCATAGATCCTGAGAAATCAGTACCCAGAACAACCACATCTGGCCGTGGCCTTGATACCCCTGGCATTGAGTCAAACAGAGCTTGGATGGCGTGTACAGGTACATCTGCCCATGCAGCTTCAACACGATCATCAAGAGTAGCGACTGGCGAATTGTGATGAGCCAGTTGCTCGGCCACCATTGACCAGACGTTTTCAATTGTTGAGAGATCTGGAGAATGTGCTGGCCAGGGCAGCAGTCGAACATTTTCTATATCCAGTAAGGACCCTCAACAGGGGATCGTGCATTATCCTGCTGATATGTTGGGTTTCGCAGGGATCGAATGAAGGGTAGAGCCACGGGTCGTAAAACATCTGAAATTTAACGTCCACTGTTCAAAGTGCGGTCAATGCGAACAAGAGGTGACCGAGACGTGTAATTAATGGCACCCCATAGCCTTACGCCGGGTGATACGCCAGTACGTCGATGACGGATACACACTTCCAATGTGCGTTCACCGCGATGTCGCCAAACGCGGATGCGACCATAATAATGCCGTAAACAGAATTTGGATTCATCCGAAAAAATGAAGTTTTGCCATTCTTGCACCCAGGTTGGTCGTTGAGTACACCATCGCAGGCGATCCTGTTTGTGTTGCAGCGTCAAGGGTAACCGCAGCCAAGGTCTCTGAGCTGATAGCCCATTCTGCTGCAAACGTCGTCGAACTATTCGTGCAGATGGTTGTTTTCTTGCAAACGTCCCCATCAACTGACTCAGAGATCGAGACGTGGCTGCACGATACATTACAGCCATGCGGATAAGATGGTTGTCATCTCGCCTACTAGTGATACGAGGCCGTTGGGATTGTGCACGGTGTTCCGTACTGACCTCCTGAACCCACCGATTCCATATTGTGCTAACAGTCATTGGACCTCGACCAACGCGAGCAGCAATGGCACGGTACGATAAACCGCAATCGCGATGGGCTATAATCCGACCTTTATCAAAGTCGGAGACGTGATGGTACGCATTTCTTCTCCTTACACGTGGCATCACATCAACGTTTCACCAGACAACGCCGGTTAGGTGCCGTTTGTAAATGAGAAATCGTTTGGAAACTTTCTTCGTGTCAGCACGTTGTAGGTGTCGCCACCAGTGCCAATCTTGTGTGAATGCTCTGAAAAGATAATCATTTGCATATCACAGCATCTTCTTCCTGTCAGTTAAATTTAGCGTCTGTAGCACATAATCTTCATGGTGTGGCAATTTTAATGGCCAGTAGCGTAATTATGGTTTTACAAAATCAAGTGTCAGAAATTTATAAAAGCTATGTCGAAGAGAGCCTGGTGTAGGGTATTTTAAATATCATTGTGTCCAGCGGTTACCGTCGTCACTGCAGGAAATACATGACTATCACTAGTGGTTAACTTGACTGTGAGTGGCTGTCAATGGTAGGTCTAGGCACCTTGTACAGGGGTGATGGGAATCGGGGAGAACTCAGGGTGCTACTACCAACCTCTAACTAACCAGCTGGCGGTGATGTCTTCCAGCGAAACTGAAACAATAATACCCACATCACCTTGTGGGAAGCCTGTTGTGAGCGGTCAGGGGAAAATGAGCGCAAAAGGATAGGGGTGTGTTAATCGGTGGCAATTCAAACGATGGTGCCGCTTAGGGAAATGGCAGCAAAGGATATGAAGCATCAACTTGGTGCACTCCGTGTGTATTTTCTAAGGCCCCATTGCTGTTTTGGTTGTCATTGAAAGAACCAATGCAACTAACTGCAGACTATGCACACGATGGAATAAGCGATACCTGTCCTTTTGCGTCTGAGGTATTTAGATTATACCTAAGACTTGCAGAGACCTGTCTTGCTCGAGGAGTTGCGACGAAGCTCATGTCTGCAGCAGCCGATTGGGATCATCTGGTTCTACGTTGAGTGTAAGGGATGAAATTTCGAAGGTTCTGTAGAAAGCTCAGCTGCGGCTTTCCGTTCTTACGCCTTCGTGTTTAGAATTGTAGGCCCCGTAAATGGATCAGGTGCGCACTACATGTCAGTGGCTGCTACTCAGCTTGCTGAAAGTGTGTGCAGTGCACACAAAGCTTTTTGGTTTAGATGACTCTCCTTCCAGTCGACGTAACGATAGCTGTGGGAGACTCCTTAGTACTACTGTGTGGCCCCAGCAGATGAAATGATTAAGATTCTAGTGATCGATTGCCGAAGCATTTCCAACGAAACCTCAGAGTTTGAATAAATCATAAAAAAGTGGAGCTCATATAATTAATACTAGGTACAGAAAGCTGGCTAAAACGAGAAACTATCAGCAGTGAGTATTTTTGAGTAAATCTTAGTGCTCGTCGAAGATATAGGTCACAACGATATAGTGCATTAGTGTATAACCTATCTGAAAATTTGTGATATCAACAGGTCTCTCAATATATACAATCTTCTTTCATGATTCCTAAACCAGAAATTAGCAGTGGTTCAATTATACTCAATGGAAAATTCTCACTAAGCAATTTTCCTATTATGGCTTTCCCTCAGTCCATGCTCTCCTACTAGTTTTGCTTGCCTTGCTACTATCGAATTCCAGTCGCCTAACACAAAACTTTCTTCTACCTTAACTGTCTGAATAATTTCTTTAATCTCATCGTACATAATTCAAACTCTTTTCTTCGGAGCTAAGAGACATATAAAATTGTGCTCTTGTGGTGCATGTTGCCTTCGTGTCTGTTTTGGATATGATAATGCTTTCACTACGCTTTCCGTAATAGCATACCCAACTTTTTTATTACACTTTGTTAGACTTAGTACTGCGTTACCACTATTTGATTTTGTATCAGTAAACCTCTTCCCACCGGATCAAACGCCCTGTTCTTCCTGCCACCATACTTGTCTAATTCCCACTACATTATCTAGGTACCTATTTTGAAACGAGCATTTGTGTCAGCTGGTGTCAGTTGCATAATGGAAACCTGTTATCCACATGGGATGAGACTGGAATTGTCCAGTACGTTGCAGTACCTCATATGGCTTGAACTACAGAGGAGGTGTCGTGAAAACAGAATCGATAAGTAGATCTGTCCGTCGGCGCCCCTTCCACAGTGAGTACAGGCAGCCCGCAGCGCGTACCAGCGGGAATGGTTGCAGCCCTTTGAGGCGTTGCACGTGAGCTGGGGGCGAGCAGCGGCTAATGATTGTCTGATTAAAGGCTCGGCGAGCGACGCCGGCAAAGGCACGGCTACGGGCTGCTGTGTCGCCACTAATTGCACCTGCGCCTAATTACCTCGCCACGCACACGCAGCCGCCCATTCTACGTACCAGCCACAACAAGCCTCTCGCCTTTGCACTCCGCCAAAGCTGCATAACGCCTTTTCTCACGATGGACAGCATTACGTATGCACATATTGTGGGTCAGGTGCCTGGTAGAAATTTTTACAATTGACTACTACATTATGGTAATTATTCAGCAATTATTATCACTGAAACAGGACAGGAAAAAGCCTACATAAACCAATTTCTCAGAGTAAGAGCACATCTAAATAAATTAATTTAGAAGAGAAAGATGGGTTAGGGACCCTTACTTTCCTAAAGGTTGTACTTACAGTGGTTAAAAAATAGGTATGCTACTCAAGGTTAAGTCGTTGAAATATTGAACAAGACTTGTAGCAGAAATTGCAATGTTCACTTCGTGTAGGAAAAGGAGGAAAAGTAGGTAAATGGTACAAGATTTACTGGACACCCCTTGACCTAGGTTGCGATGTCTTAAAAACCTTCTTCTTCAGAAGGATCAATGATTAACCTGGTTACCTATTGTCGTGGAGGTACGTTAAATACGGCTCAAATGAAAATCAAATTCATGTCCATAATAATGAAACCACTGACTGTTATTGGAAAGTGCTTCACAGATGCAGCTAGTGAACTCAAATCGTTGATATTAGAATTGACAATGACACTTGTGTGACATAAAACTCGCGCAGACATCCCCCCCCTCCCCCCCCCACACACACACATTTATACACTCCTGGAAATGGAAAAAAGAACACACTGACACCGGTGTGTCAGACCCACCATACTTGCTCCGGACACTGCGAGAGGGCTGTACAAGCAATGATCACACGCACGGCACAGCGGACACACCAGGAACCGCTGTGTTGGCCGTCGAATGGCGCTAGCTGCGCAGCATTTGTGCACCGCCGTCGTCAGTGTCAGCCAGTTGGCCGTGGCATACGGAGCTCCATCGCAGTCTTTAACACTGGTAGCATGCCGCGACAGCGTAGACGTGAACCGTATGTGCAGTTGACGGACTTTGAACGAGGGCGTATAGTAGGCATGCGGGAGGCCGGGTGGACGTACCGCCGAATTGCTCAACACGTGAGGCATGAGGTCTTCACAGTACATCGATGTTGTCGCCAGTGGTCGGCGGAAGGTGCACGTGCCCGTCGACCTGGGACCGGACCGCACCGACGCACGGATGCACGCCAAGACCGTAGGATCCTACGCAGTGCCGTAGGGGACCGCACCGCCACTTCCCAGCAAATTAGGGACACTGTTGCTCCTGGGGTATCTGCGAGGACCATTCGCAACCGTCTCCATGAAGCTGGGCTACGGTCCCGCACACCGTTAGGCCGTCTTCCGCTCACGCCCCAACATCGTGCAGCCCACCTCCAGTGGTGTCGCGACAGGCGTGAATGGAGGGACGAATGGAGACGTGTCGTCTTCAGCGATGAGAGTCGCTTCTGCCTTGGTGCCAATGATGGTCATATGCGTGTTTGGCGCCGTGCAGGTGAGCGCCACAATCATGACTGCATACGACCGAGGCACACAGGGCCAACACCCGGCATCATGGTGTGGGGAGCAATCTCCTACACTGGCCGTACACCTCTGGTGATCGTCGAGGGGACACTGAATAGTGCACGGTACATCCAAACCGTCATCGAACCCATCGTTCTACCATTCCTAGACCGGCAAGGGAACTTGCTGTTCCAACAGGACAATGCACGTCCGCATGTATCCCGTGCCACCCAACGTGCTCTAGAAGGAGTAAGTCAACTACACTGGCCAGCAAGATCTCCGGATCTGTCCCCCATTGAGCATGTTTGGGACTGGATGAAGCGTCGTCTCACGCGGTCTGCACGTCCAGCACGAACGCTGGTCCAACTGAGGCGCCAGGTGGAAATGGCATGGCAAGCCGTTCCACAGGACTACATCCAGCATCTCTACGATCGTCTCCATGGGAGAATAGTAGCCTGCATTGCTGCGAAAGGTGGATATACACTGTACTAGTGCCGACATTGTGCATGCTCTGTTCCCTGTGTCTATGTGCCTGTGGTTCTGTCAGTGCGATCATGTGATGTATCTGACCCCAGGAATGTGTCAATAAAGTTTCCCCTTCCTGGGACAATGAATTCACGGTGTTCTTATTTCAATTTCCAGGAGTGTATATCACAACCGTCACGAAGAAGCGAAGAAAATGACATAAAGGGTGGTCGGAAATTCCCTTTACAGACTTCTAGGACTTGTAGAGGGGAGTGAGTACATCGTAATTTGAATAGGAAACCATGTCCGGAAACGTCATCAAACGAGACTACAAAGCGTCAAAGTTATAAGCGCGGGCGTCTGTAAATGTACGTATACAAGCGGTGATTCCGTGATGATGATACAGAGTTTCTAGGATGATCGAGAACGATAAATGTATTAATTTGAAATAAGGATCCCTATACCGGAAACGAACGAGGCGAAAGCTATAAACGAAAACCGTTCTGATACCTCTGATAGTTGAATACATGTACCGGTTCTTGTGTTGCGAAGAGTGTAGGGTTGGTAACTTCCAGTGGTGGTAACAGCTATGAACACTTGTTCTGTTGAGGAGATGTGTTTCACATTATCGAAGATGAACGATTGGTCATAGCTCCTCAGGTATGCAATTTAGAGCCCACGTTTATTCTACATTTTTTCTCGTTTTTGTCCACACTACCACCACTGAAAGTTACACTCTTCGCAACAAAAAAACCGTTACATGTATTCAACTGTCAGAGGTATCAGAATGGATTTCGTTTATAACTTTTGACTCGTTAGTTTAGGGTACAGGGATCCTTACTTCAAACTAATACATTTATTGTTCTCCATCATCCTAGAAAGTCTGTAACATCATCACGGAGTCACCCCGTGTATACTTACATTTACAGACGCCTTCGCCTATAATTTTGATGCTCTGTTGTCTCGTTGGATGACTTTTCCGGACATGGGTTCCTATTCAAAATACGATATACTCAATTCCCTCTACAAGTCCTAGAAGTCTGTAACGGGAATTTCAGACCATCCTGTATAGTTAAATGTTCAAAAGACTAATCACTCTTCAATTGCTGGTAGTGATATTATATTAATGATAATTCGGTAATGTTTTAAAGTAATACACAGGGTGTTAAAAGGAGTTATTCATATTTAGAGAAGCGGTAATATGGACCAAAACAAGACAAATGTGTCCAGTAAGCATCTGTTCTAAAATGTGCATCTCAAGAGGAATGAAAGCTACTTCGGTACTGTGAAAAACATCTCTTCTACTGAAATGTGCAGACACACTAATAGGACCTTACATTCTATCAGTTAGGTTGACTGGTGGAAAGTGTAGTCATTTTCCATCAAACGACTTACCTATCCTGCTAGAGAAGGTGGGATTCTAATAATAGCTGGGGATGTGGTTCATGCATGATGGAGCACCAGTCCATTTTCTCTCGTTTAATGATGTAAAAACATTGCAGGAGCGCGTCATCAATGCCTGCCAGCGCATCCATGACCAAACTGGAGTTTTTCAGAGAGCACGTGAGTCAATAAACCACCGGACAGAAGCACGCCCATCTTGTGTACGAGGTGCAGTACCACCGAGATTTTATAATTTTCCTGAAGTTCACAAGATGGGTAAGGCTGAGCGTCTAGAGGACTCGTTTATGAGGTCTTTAACGAGCACTATTGGTTCACCAACGTATTTTTCTGCCTAATATTTAGCTTCCTTATTAAAACCATTGGTAGGAAAACGCAGTCACCACATTTGTAATTCATGGATTTTATTCAGAGACTTAGCAATGTCAGGCCAAATAGTACGGACGTGCTTGTTAGTTTTGACGTGGTATCATTATACACCAAGGTATCTTTAAAGGACTCATTTTGAGAAGAACATTACTGCCTTATTTGAACAAGTGTTTGTATCATCTTATTTACAGTTTAATGGTGAATTTTATGAGCAGATTGATGGTGTTGCTATGGGGAGCCCCCCCTCTCCCCTCTGGTAGTTAATTTATTCATGGAAGACTTCGAGGACAAGTTACTGGACTCAGCAAGTTTTGAACGAACGGTCTTCTGGAGGTACGTGGACCACACATTTGTGGTATTTCTGCATGGGATGGATGAATTACATCTATTTCTTGAGCATTTGACTTTCATCCTTGCTAGCACTGTATATCCGATAAAGACAATTTGCAAGAAGAGCTCACATACCCCAAGAGCATTTTTAAATAGAATGAATTTTCTCCGCAGCAAATTCGTGGAGCATTCAATACAAAACCTAGAATGCAGGTATGTGATGGGGAAGAAGATAGTAATTCCTTCAGATCTACTGCAGTTTTGCCCTATGTAGGTGCTCTTTCCTCAAAGATAGATCGTATTCTTGAGAAACACTGTTATGACGGCACTTTGAACAGTGGAACATTTCAGATGTGTTACGACCCATGGCTCTACCCTTCATTCGATCCCTGCGAAACCCTACATTTCAGCAGGATAATGCACAACCGCATGTTGCAGGTCCTGTACAGGCCATCCTGGATACAGAAAATTTTCTACTGCTGCCCTGGGCAGCCCATTCTCCAGATCTCTCACCAACTGAAAACGTCTGGTCAATGGTGGCCGAGCAACTCGATCATCACAATATGCCAGTCACTATTCTTGATGAACTTTGGTATCGTGTTGAAGTTGCATGGGCAGTTGTACCTGTACACGCCATCCAAGCTCTGTTTGGCTCAATGCCCAGGCGTATCAAGGCCGTTATTACGGCCAGAGGAGGTTGTTTTGGGTACTGATTTCTCAGGATCTATGTACCCAATCTGCGTGAAAATGTAATGACATGTCAGTTCTAGTATAATATATTTGTGAAATGAAAACCCGTTTATCATCTGCATTTCTTCTTGGTGTAGCAATTTTAATGGCCAGTAGTGTATTTGTTATTACTAGTTCCGGGTCTCAATACATTTTTGTTGCCTTTGATTTTCTGGGAAAAGTCAATGCGTATTGCAAAGTTCAAATCACAACGAATACATAATCCTCCTTTTACCATACGGACACTCAATTTGTTTCTTGGGTCAGATCATTAATGATTCACGTGACTGAAGACTATTACGACATGGGCGTTGTTGCGTAGAACCGCCATTATCCTGTTGATAGTTTTTCAGGTTAATAAATAAATTTGTGATATGAATGGATTTCTAGAAATCCACTCATACTTCAGTATCGAACACGGAACATGAGGCTGAAGTATAGAATAGTTCGGTACAAAACGAACATCTGGCAACCAAGATTTGCACAGAAGCTACCGCCAGGAAAATAACCAGAAATAGTTTGGCGGTCAGCAGTGCGATCTACTGCTGGATTTTAAAAAAATTAAAAAATACAAAGAATTTAAAAATACCATAACGCTGACTGAATGCTGGTGAGAAGTGCCGCGAGAATGTTGGTAAATTAACTAAATAATAGAATGTCAAATCTAGAATAACAGAAAAATTGCAGAAAATTTGCTTGTGAACTCGGTTTCCGAATAAAAGAATCCGTAAACAACCAAATTCATTGTCGATGACTCAATCAAAGAGTTAGGCTCTGTTGTCGGAGCTGGATAAACCGGTACACTCAACAAAAAATGGTTCAAATGGCTCTGAGCACTATGGGACTTAACATCTGAGGTCATCAGTCCCCTAGAACTTTGAACTACGTAAACCTAGCTAACCTAAGGACATCACACACATCCATGCCCGAGGCAGGATTTGAACCTGCGACCGTAGCAGTTTCGGGGTTCCGGACTGAAGCGCCTAGAACCGCACGACCACCGCAGCCGGCGTACACTCAACAGCTACGAAAGAAAGTTACGAGGCTATTAAACGGTATGTTTACAAAAGTTTTAATGCCACCAGCAAGAACGTTTGGCGGTGGGCTGTGGTCATAAAATTTTGGCTTATCAGTGCACATCGTTCTGAAGTAAAAAAAAAAAGTGTAAAACGCAAAAGGTGAAAAAATACTGATTTAAACCATAAGAAGTATAACATCTTTATACAGGTACTAGCTTGTTCGAAGAGTGGGGATTAAATATTAATCACCAACTAGGTGAAAAAAAATAAGTCGAAAACACTAAAGAAGGCTGAAGATATGGACAGACGTCAATATAACTTCGTACACATACTCGCCATTATAGGGTGTGTTCACGTTTAGCGTTGTTATCAGGACTAGTAAGGTATATGAGAGGTGTGAACAGCGGAAGATGTTGAATGATCAATGAGTAGGATACGGCTTCACTGTGCCTCTATTACTGTGCGGTTTTTTTTATTTTTATTTTTATTTTATTTTAATTTTTTTTTCTTTTGGTCATCAGTCTACTGACTGGTTTGATGCGGCCCGCCACGAATTCCTTTCCTGTGCTAACCTCTTCATCCCAGAGTCGCACTTGCAACCTACGTCCTCGGTTATTTGCTAGACGTATTCCAATCTATGTCTTTCTCTACAGTTTTTGCCCTCTACAGCTCCCTCTAGGACCATGGAAGTCATACCCTCATGTCTTAGTAGATGTCCTTATCATCCTGTCCGCTCTCCTTATCAGTGTTTTCCACATATTCCTTTCCTCTCCGATTCTGCGTAGAACCTCCTCATTCCTTACCTTATCAGTCCACCTAATTTTCAACATTCGTCTATAGCACCACATCTCAAATGCTTCGATTCTCTTCTGTTCCGGTTTTCCCACAGTTCATGTTTCACTACCATACAATGCTGTACTCCAGACGTACATCCTCAGAAATTTCTTCCTCAAATTAAGGCCGGTATTTGATATTAGTAGACTTCTCTTGGCCAGAAATGCCTTTTTTGCCATAGCGAGTCTGCTTTTGATATCATCCTTGCTCCGTCCGTCATTGGTTATTTTACTGCCTAGGTAGCAGAATTCCTTAACTTCATTGACTTCGTGACCATGAATCCTGATGTGAAGTTTCTCGCTGTTCTCATTTCTACTACTTCTCATTACCTTCGTCTTTCTCCGATTTACTCTCCAACCATACTGTGTACTCATTAGACTGTTCATTTCGTTCAGCAGATCATTTAATTCTTCTTCACTTTCACTCAGGATAGCAATGTCATCAGCGAGTCGTATCATTGATATCCTTTCACCTTGTATTTTAATTCCACTCCTGAACCCTTCTTTTATTTCCATCAGCGAGTCGTATCATTGATATCCTTTCACCTTGTATTTTAATTACACTCCTGAACCCTTCTTTTATTTCCATCATTGCTTCCTCGATGTACAGATTGAAGAGTAGGGGCGAAAGGCTACAGCCTTGTCTTACTCACTTCTTAATACGAGCACTTCGTTCTTGATGGTCCACTCTTATTATTCCCTCTTGGTTGTTGTACATATTGTATATGACCCGTCTCTCCCTATAGCTTACCCCTACTTTTTTCAGAATCTTGAACAGGTTGCACCATTTTATGTTGTCGAACGCTTTTTCCAGGTCGACAAATCCTATGAACGTGTCTTGATTTTTCTTTAGTCTTGCTTCCATTATTAGCCGTAACGTCAGAATTGCCTTTCTCGTGCCTTTACTTTTCCTAAAGCCAAACTGATCGTCACCTAGCGCATTCTCAATTTTCTTTTCCATTCTTCTGTATATTATTCTTGTAAGCAGTTTCGATGCATGAACTGTTAAGCTGATTGTGCGATAATTCTCACACTTGTCAGCTCTTGCCGCCTTCGGAATTGTGTGGATGATGCTTTTCCGAAAGTCAGATGGTATGTCGCCAGACTCATATATTCTACATACCAACGTGAATAGTCGTTTTGTTGCCACTTCCCCTAATGATTTTAGAAATTCTGATGGAATGTTATCTATCCCTTCTGCCTTATTTGACCGTAAGTCCTCCAAAGCTCTTTTAAATTCCAATTCTAATACTAGATCCCCTATCTCTTCTAAATCGACTCCTGTTTCTTCTTCTATCACATCAGAGAAATCTTCACCCTCATACAGGCTTTGAATGTATTCTTTCCACATATCTGCTCTCTCCTCTGCATTTAACAGTGGAATTCCCGTTCCACTCTTAATGTTACCTGCACTTCCTATTTACTTCATTCCTCAGCGACTTGTTTTTCTGTATTCCTGATTTTCCCGGAACATGTTTGTACTTCCTCCTTTCATCAATCAACTGAAGTATTTCTTCTGTTACCCATGGTTTCTTCGCAGCTACCTTCTTTGGACCTATGTTTTCCTTCCCAACTTCTGTGATGGCCCTTTTTAGAGACGTCCATTCCTCTTCAACTGTGTTGCCTACTGCGCTATTCCTTATTGCAGTATCTATAGCGTTAGAGAACTTCAAACGTATTTCGTTATTCCTTAGAACTTCCGTATCCCACTTCTTAGCGTATTGATTCTTCCTGACTAATGTCTTGAACTTAAGCCTACTCTTCATCACTACTATATTGTGAGCTATTCCCCCTTATTTCGTCAAAATCCCCTCAAATGACCGTCTGTCAAGATCACACTCTTTTTTTCCTTTCTTTCCCTGTTATTACTTATTGGATGGTGTTTATCTGCTTTTCTGTATGGGGCATAAATCTTTGATTCGGTGACTCTTGAAACAGCAACCACCTTGGCTCCTTTGGCTATGGAAACACCCTCCATACGCGAACCGACAATTTTCATATGTTAGAATTCACTGAACTACGACATAACGTACTCAATACTACACACCATATTGATCGTCACTTTCCGACGGTATGCACAGATGCCATTCGTGGTCGAACACAAATGTGCAAGTTACAAGCTTCGCTAGCATTTGCATGTATGTTAGTGGTGTTTGCATGTTTTTGTCCAACCCCTGTGTGCTGTCACTGAATAACTGGCGACTATCGCCAAACAACTGCTAATTCGCGATTTTTACGTTTCCGTCAAAAAAACATCTCACCTCTTTGGTCCCATCTCTCTTTCCTTATGTTTAATAATCTGTCTGGTATCGGTCCCACTTACAATATTCTTAGATGGGGCGCACAAACGATTCGTAAGCTGCCTTGTTTGATTTAAAAAAGATTATTGCTCTTTCTATTTTAAGACAACTTGGTTTAATAATGAGAATTTTGGCGATGGGTTATCCAAAACTTGCTCTTTGTAGACTGACCTCATTTTTCAGTATTCTGCCAATGAACCTTTCTGCTACATACCTTATCTACGACTGAGCACTTGTGATGGTTCCGATCCGTTGTGGCCTTCAGTCCGAAGACTGATTCGATGCAGTTCTCCGTGATACTCTATCCCGTGCAAGCCTCTTCATCTCCAAATAACTACTGCAACCTACATCCTTCCGAAACTGCTTACATGTATTCTTCTTTTGGTGTTCCTCTACGATTTTACTCACCACATTTCCATCCATACTAAATTAGTGATTCCTTGATGTCTGAGAATGTGTCCTATCAACCAATCCCCTCTTCAGGTTGTGCCCTGTTTATCGTCCATGTTTACCTTCCATACATAGCGGCACTCCAGACAAATGCCTTCAGATAAGGTTTCCTAACATTTAAATCTATATTCGGTATTAACAAATTTTTCTTCCCAGAAACACTTTTTTTGTCATCGCGTGTCTGCATTTTAATGGTCTGTAATTCGACCATCAACAGTTATTTTTCTGTCCAAGTAGCAAAACCCACCTACTGGTTTAGTGTCGCATTTCCTAGTCTATCACTTAATTTAATTCGACTGCATTTCATTACTCTTAACTTGCTATTGTTGATTTTCATCTTATGTAGTCCTTCGGGTTTAATGCGATTCTGTCTGTTTTAATTAATCGGCAGTTGACCGTCTGGTTTTAAACTTTTTTTAAACTTTCTTTTCTTTTTGCGTTTATTTTGATTGGGAAACGTTGAGATTGAACTAATCGTAAACTGTTAGTCTCTTAACGTTTTTTTTTCTTTTTTTTTTTTTTTTCTTTTTGGCCATCAGTCTTGTGACTGGTTTCACGCGGCCCAACACGAATTCCTCTCTTGTGCCAAACTTCTCATCGTGCTTGGGTAGCTCAGTTGGTAGAACACTTGCCGGCCGCGGTGGTCTCGCAGTTCTAGGCGCTCAGTCCGGAGCCGCGCGACTGCTACGGTTGCAGGTTTGAATCCTGCCTCGGGCTTGGATGTGTGTGATGTCTTTAGGTTAGTTAGGTTTAAGTAGTTCTAAGTTCTGGGGGACTGATGACCACAGATGTTAAGTCCCATAGTGCTCAGAGCCATTTTTTTTTTTTGGTAGAACACTTGCCCGCTAAAGGCAAAGGTCCCGAGTTCAAGTCTCGGTCAGGCACCCAGTTTTAATCTGCCAGGAAGTTTCATATCAGAATTAATTAAGACGTAGATAGGCAATGGTCTGTAATAGAATCGGTATTCTGCACGGACTGAATGGGAGAAGAACCCGTGACGTTGCATTATGCTCTTAGGTAGTCTTCATTTGTCATAAGTCAGTTATCGCCATTTGTAGCTGGGATTGTAAAAAGTGTGTAAAGAATTTAATTGTTTCTGTTTAAGAGCAATTAAACGGAATTGTCACTATCTCCTGTAACGTTATCTGGCACCACGCATCCAAAGTGAAAGTTAAAAGAACATTTCGATGTATAGGCCAAATGCTCACTGTAACAAATAATTTAAATGGATTTCTGTTAGTTGAGTTTCAAAAGGACAATATATATTTATCTAGTAAAATCTGTTTGTCACAATTACCGCAAAGTTGGCACCGGACATAACCCATTTTATTTAAGAAATTTATTGGATAAATTTATTTAAGAAATTTATTGGATATCGCTGGCGGAGCAGAGCTGCGCCGCGAGCGAGCAGTCTGCAGCAGCGGCAGATTTAAATGTACGATCGCAATAACGACCACATCCTATAACTTTTGGGGGAAAAGATAATTATGAATTTTGCTATTATAAATTATTATTCAAGGAGTATTTTACTTCCGCTACCTTCAGAATTTCAAAGAGGGTATTCCAGTCAACATTGTCAAAAGCTTTCTCTAAGTCTGAAAAGGCTATAAACACAGATTTGCCTTTCCTTAACTCATCTTCTAAAGAACGTCGCAAGATCAGTATCGCTTCGCGTGTTACTACAGTTCTCCAGAATCCAAACGGATCTTCCCGAGGCCGGCTTCTACCAGTTTTTCCATTCTTGAACCATGTTAATATTTTCCAATCATGACTTATTGTAGTCATAGTTCGGCAATTTTCATATCTGCCAACACCTGCTTTCTTTTGAATTGTATTTATTACATTCTTCTTGAAGCCTCAGAGTGTTTCGCGTGTCTCAAACAACTTGCACACCAGATGTAAGTGTTTTGTCACGGCTAGCTCTCTCAAAGCTGTAGCAGTTCTGACGGAATGTCGTTAACCCCGGGTCCTTGTTTCGACTTAAATCAGTACTCTTCAGATTCTTCTCGTAGTATCTTATCTCTCATCTCGTCCTCACCTACGTCTGCTTCTCTTCCTATAATATTGCTTTTATCTCCGTTGTACAGATCCTCTACACACTCCTTCCACTTCTCAGCTTTCCCTTCATTGATTAGGACTGGTTTTCCATCTGATCTCTTTACAGTTGTATAGATGTTTCTCTTACCTCTAGATGCCTCTTTAATTTTTCCATGGGCAGTATCTATCTTTACCCTAGTGAAATGCTCTTTCAAATCATTACGTAAGTCCTCTAGCCATTCCGCTTAGCCATTTTGCACTCCCTGTCAATCTGGCTTTTAGACGTTTGTATTCTCTTGTTTCTGCTCCATTTGCTGGATTTTTAAATTTTCTCAGTTCATGAGTTAAATTCAATAGCTCCTGTGCTACCCAAGGATTTTTAGTACACCTGGTATTTTTACCTATTTTATCCTCTGATGCCTTCACTATTTCATCTCTTAAACCTACCTATTCGTCTTCTAGTATGTTCGTTTCCCCTTTTCTAGTAATCCGTTGCCTAATGCTTCATCTGAAACTTTTAACAACCTCTGGTTCTATCAGCTTATCCAAGTCCAATCTTCGTAATTTACTCCTTTGTGCAATTTCTTCAGTCAGAGTCCGCATCTGACCCTGGAAATGTCTTACAATCTAAAATATTATTTCGAAATCTCTGTCTGCCGTTAAATAACATCTAAAACCTTCCGATGTCTCCAGGTCTCTTCCACATATACAACCTTCTTTTATGAATCTTCAACCAAGTGTCTGTGATGATCAAATTATGCTCTGTGCAAAATTCTGCCTCGTGGATTCCTCCTTCATTCCTTTTCCTCAGTTCATATTCATCTACTACTTTTCCTTTTCCTACTATCTAGTTCCAGTACCCCATCATAATTAAATTTTTGTCTCCCATACTATCCCATTAATTTCTTTTATCTCTTTTTACATTTCTTCAATCTCTTTATCATCTGCGGAGCTAGTTGGCACATAAATTTGTACTACTGTCGTGAATGTTGGCTTTGTGTCTATCTGGGCTACAATTATGTGTTCAATAAGCTGTTTGTAGTAACTTATCCGCATTTTTATTTTCTCATTCATTATTAAACACGCTCCTGCATTACCCCTATTTGATTTTGTATTTTCAACCCTGTATTCCCCTAGTTCAAATGGCTCTGAGCACTATGCGACTTAACTTCTTAGGTCATCAGTCGCCTAGAACCTAGAACTAGTTAAACCTAACTAGTCTAAGGACATCACACACATCCATGCCCGAGGCAGGATTCGAACCTGTGACTGTAGTGGTCGCCCGGCTCCAGACTGTAGCGCCTAGAACCGCAAGGCCACTCTGGCCGGCTTGTATACACCTGACCAGAAATCCCATTGCTCTTGCCACTGAACTTCACTATTCCCACTATATCTAACTTTAACTTTTAGATTTCCCTTTTTGAATTTTCTAACCTACGTGCCCGATTAAGGGATCTGAATTTCATGCTTTGATGCGTAGAACGCCACTTTTGTTTCTCATGATTACGACGTTCTCCTGAGTAGTCCCTGTCCAGAGCTCCAACTGCTGGGGGACTGTTTTACCTCCGAAATATTTTACCCAAGAGGACGCCATTATCATTTAAACATACATTAAAGCTGATTGCCTTCAGGAAAAATTACGGTTGTGGTTTGTCCTGCTTTGAGCCGTTTGCAGTAACAGTACCGCATGGCCGTTCTGGTTGATGTTACGAGGCCATATCAGTCAATAATACAAACTGTTTCTCCTACATCTACTGAAGAGGCTGCTGGTGCTTTTAAGGAACCAAGCAATTGGTCTCTCAACAGATTCCCCTGCTTTGTGATTGCGCCTACAGTACGGCTATCTGTATCACGAAGGCATGCAGGCCACCCCACCGGCGGGAAGGTCCATGGCTGAGACCCTACAAATTGTTGCACCCACGTATTTGTATCTGTTGACTGACTCAAATGTGACTCATTGATGTTACAGTCATAAGACACTACTTTTGTGTGAAGTTTCTGCACATTTAATACAACTTTTCAACCTTTTCCCCAATTTGAAATCTTATAATTTCATACTCCATATCTGTGCAGATATTACCAAATAGGAATTCATCGTAGATAATTTTTTTTCCTTTATTGTATTTCAATTCCCCATCAGGCGGGCTGGCAGAGCATATGCGCTGCTCTTCAACCGGACGACATACAACAAACAATAGAAGACATTTAAAATTAACATAAAGGAGAAAAAATGGTGTACATGCATATAAAAAGGGGGGGAACATCATGGAAGACAATAGACAAGAATGGGGCGACTGTAAAATGGAGATAAACGCCGTAAAAAAGTAGTGCATACAATAAACCACACACTGGGACAATTAAAAGAACACAAGGCGCAGTATGACCAGAGCATAAAAGCGTTGACAGATGGCATAGCACATAACAAAGTACAAGGCCAGCACACAATTAAAATCACACCTCTCAAAGCACAGGAGAATAGTACTAAACACAACACTGATTTGGCAAACTGATGACAATCAAAATGGAGGATCGGCCAGGTGCAAGGAGATGAGGGTGAAGGGAGGGAGAGGAAGAGAGGGGGGAGGAAATGGGGGGGGGGCTAGCCAAAGAGGGGCAGGTAGGGAGTGAAGTGGGAGGGAAAGAGGTGAGGATGGGGTGCAGGGTCTCAGGGGGGGGGGGGGGGAAGGAGGAAAATCCGCTCTGGGAGAAGGAGGGGAGAGGAAAAAGGGGGTCCTGGGGAGGGGGGAACAGGGCCAGATTATAGTTGGAAGGAAGGGTAGAAGTCACGGCGAAGTTGATCATCCGGGAGGGAGAGGCGCTGGAAATTGCCCTGATGAAGGAGATGGAGGGTGTGGAGGTGGAGAGAGGGAGGGATACAGTGACAGAGGCGCTGCAACAGTCGGGGGATGGAGAGGAAGGAGGAAACCAGGGAATGGGGGGGGGGGGGGGGGAATCACGCCTGCAGACAATGTAAAGGATGCGGAGATGTTGGAGGAACAGGGGGGGGGGGGGGAAGGCGATGAGTTCATACAGGAGCCGTGTGGGGATACGGATGGCAGGGCGGAGTGCATGGGGTTTGAGGATTTGGAGGGCCTTGTAAAAGTGGGTGGGTGTGGAGATCCAGGCAACGCTGGCATAACAGAGGATAGGACAGATGAGAGATTTGTAGGTGTGGATGATGGTGAATCGTAGATAACTGGCTCATCTGCAAAAATTCTATACGCTGAAGTCTTTAGTTAGGAGCACATTGTATTGGGCGAAATACGCTGACACGATAGATGCACACACTTAAGACAATAACTAGTAAGTCTGGTGTTACACAAATAGAAGATATCCGGCCAGTATTAAAGTCATTGCGTTGTCCGGAATCGAAGCTAATGTCAACTGATAGCCGTCAAGGAAGTGAAAGTTTAGTCAAGAGAGCACTGCGGGGCAGGCAAACCGTTATACCCAGTCGGATGCCACGGGGTGCCACCAGGTGGCGTGGCGTGTGGACCGGTGGAGTCTGTTATTTCACTAGTCTATGTCAAATGAAAAGTCATCATTCCTCTTCTTTCTTCTTCTGCCTCTGCTCCATATCGCTGCAGTGTCGGTTGGCGTGATTGTATACGGACTTGACCTGGTTAGTTTAAGGAGTGGCCAGGTAACCTTCCTGTAACCACCTCATTACCCTCCGGTGTGGGATACGTGTAACTGAAGTGTTTGTGTGTAGCGTTATTCATGTGAAAGTGAGAAAACATTTTCTTTATGTGTAACTAAGGTAGAATTTGCATGCCAGCCCTGTATACATCTAGCGGGATTTGGGAAACGGCCTAAAAATCACAGCTATCCTGACCGGCATACCGCCCCTCGACGTTAATCCGTCGAACGGATTCCATCTGGGGCCGGCGCACCTCACTGTCTCGGAAGCGCCGCTTTAAGAGATACGGCTATTCGTACAGGTTCTACTACGTCATTAACAAACAACATGAACAAGTAAAGTACCAGCAATCTTCACTCCGGCAAGGCTCGCCATCTAAGATAATGTGCTTCGATAACCATACCGAGAAATTCTTTATCATAGACGCTTTGAAATCAAATTTCTACGCAGTACATACAAAATATACCTGCCTACATGGATGATAAAAATGTGGAGACTTGTATCAGTGACAGAGAGTTGTTGAGAGCCCTTGATTTAATGAAATAGCTGAACAGACATGTCTTAACATTATATGCGACCCAAGACATGTGAAACATGGAGTCGCATTCATTCTTCCACCTCTTACTTCTGAAAGAGAACTGAAATGGGAAATGGGCCAGAGTGACATACAGCCACAGTGGTGGGACAAGACTCTCTGAAGGAGGACGAAACTGAGAAGATCATTCGGAGGGTGAGTTACAAAGTAGCGAGGGCAGAAAATATGTTTTATACAATACTCGCCTGAGAGTCACTTCTTCTATACAAAAAAAAGGTCCGTGGGTGAAACACGATAGCGCTGTAAAGTAATGCCTCCTGTAAGGTGACGTGAAAACTCTACAATCTTTTCAAATAAAACTAACGTTATTAACATTCTACGTCTTTATTCTTCGTGTGGAAGCATTTACTTCTCAGCTTACACAACCTGACGACGAGCAAATTTTTTTCCAACGAGACACCAGTTTGTTGATACCATCACTGTAGAATGTTCGACTTGGTTGACGGGGCCACAACCTCACCTCCGCTTGCACCGCTTCAACACACTTAAAGTGAACTCTTCGTAAAATTTTCTTTATATTTTGAAAACAGATGGAAATGGGGTGGGTCCCAAGTCGGGACTATATGGAGGACAATCGATGACAGCGAACCCAGGGCGTTAGCGTTGGACTGCTGCAGATATCGCAGCGCTCGTGTGTTTTCTGCGTTCTGAAAGAGAGGGTACTCCATGTGTGGACGAATTATTCGAATTCTAAGCTCCATCACAGCACGACGCTGTTTCCGACGCACCGACGTAATTACATTGCACGTTGCCATGTTACACGCTAAAATTCGGAGCCCTCAAACGGCAGAGGGTTGTAAATATGTAGACATGAAGAATAAATATCTTGACTGTTAATAACGTTTGTTTTATTAAAAAAGCTTTTAGAATTTTCACACAAAAGATTCTGATATATTACTTTTCAACACGTCCTCCTAGAACAATAATTTGTCTATCCACAGGGACTAGAGACTACTGAATTTAAACAGAAAAAATACAAAAAGCATGTGGTCAGAATATTATACGGTAATGAGAACATCATCCGTCAACAGTGTAAGCACTTTAATGAAAGAAAGCTGAAAGAATAACTTACTACTAACAATACAATGAGCTAACTGCTGTTCTCAGAATGAAGCGAAGTCATTGCCAACGTCGACATTTTTTTAGACACCGCGTCACACATTACGATTTAAAGGAGAGAATGTAAGAAAACCGATATGAGACTGGGCATAAAGACGTAGTAGTACTCGGACAGTGTTGTAAGGGATAGAAAGGAAGGCAGAAGCACTGGATAATGTAAATCTGCTATAAGAAACTAGAAAGAAGAAACTACTTTGGTGTTTTAGGATAGATTTTATAGCTAGGTGCAACAAACACCAAACCAGGACAAGAAGGTAAAGCTTGATTATGATTTGAGGCGCAAGAATACAACTGTGACAAGATGCATGGGTTAGGGAGCAAATACTAATATCAAGGCAGTGCTCGCTACAAATACGGGTCGTGCCTTACTGGTCATAAACATTACACGAAAATTCAAAACAGTAGCGGAAACCAGCGAGCTAAGCGGTAAATAAATAGAAGATACGGAAAGAGTGAAAGGAAGCTACAACTCTCGGAAGCAATAAGGACCGGAATACGTCCAAATGTTCGAAGCAGTTAGTAGCAGAGAAGCGAACTGTAATGAAGAAGGAAACAGTTGTGCACAGAAAGACTAAATATCGTAAAGAAATGTAAATCTGTGAAGTACCGCAGGAAGTCTCTGAGAAGCACATACCAAAGGTGGTACAGGTGGCTGGTGCACATCGAAAGCCTGAAAGACGTATAGAACTAAAGGAAAGAAACTGATTTGTGTTGGAGAAATATTTGATAAAGCACATGTTGTTGCACTTCATTAGCTGCAATTAAAAAGCATTTACACACATAAAAAAAGTCTTGCATCAACCCGGTTCTCAGAACTCCTGAAGACTGACGTTGACTATGGATACTGTATCACAGACACAGTCCCTTTGACTATTCAGAGATGTCACCAAACCCGCCCAAAGATGTAAACAACCATGTGTGAGCAGCGTCTATTTTAAGAAGGGGGACCGACAGCCGATCAATTCCAGTCATTCCACCAGGAAGGAGGTACAGGGCTCGTGTTGGTTTTAGTTCAAACACGCCTAGACGGTCAATAAGGCGACTCGATCGTGTCCGCATTGTTACTTTGTGCCAGGAAGGGCTCTCAACAAGGAAAGTGTCCAGGCGTCTCGGAGTGAACCAAAGCGATGTCGTTCGGACATGGAGGAAATACAGAGAGACAGGAACTGTCGATGACATGCCTCACAAAGCTCTTTGCTTTTCATATTTTAGAAATTTAGAATTTAGAAATGTGGACCAAAACGAGAAAAAATGTCCAGTAAACATTTGCTCTAAAATGCATACCTTAAAAGGCATGAGCAATTGTTAATTGGAAGAGTTGTGTTTCTAAGTAGCGAAGATGAGCAGGTGTTCATAGCCCTTAAGGTATGCATTTTCGACCCTATGTTTACCGACACTTTTTTGCTTCTAGTATCGTGTACTTTCAACTGTATGCCTTAACGCCATTAATTATGATACACCCTGTATATAACTGTATAAAATGCTTTCATGTTAGACAGAGGAAATAGTTGTTAATGGAGGTGTATCACAAGTATACTTCCTGTTACCTTACTTGTCTCACTGCCAACCTCCTCATTTCCTGGATAAATGCCTGTGACGTGACTGTACGATCCTGCACGGCCGAAGTAAGTTATGTGGAACCATTGAGATTCTGCATTGCTTTGAATATGTTTCAACTGAACACGTCGATCCCACACCCGCACAGCAGTCGTGGAAATGAACCATCGGGAACAACAATGTCATGGAACGGTGTAGCGGTAGTGCATTCTCGATTTGCCACCATCCTGCCGTTTGCAGAATCTTAGCACGTTCCGGTAAACGTTTTCCCTTTTTGCGCGAAGCATAGCACAATATTCTCTCGAACAACCAACATTCAAGTGGGATTTCAGAACGAGAAACCCGCTGTGTAGTCTTTCCTTACACACAGAATGGTGTCGGAATAACTCCTACCTTCTCTGTGTTGTGGTTGATAGCAGCACTGGCCTAGTGGTGAACGTTGATGACTCTCGATGATGGTCCTAGGTCCAATTTGCTACTGGGTCGGTGATTTTCTTCGCTCGAATGCGAGCGCGTTTGTGTGTGTGTGTGTGTGTGTGTGTGTGTGTGTGTGTGTGTGTGTGTGTGTGTGTGGACCTCTTTATCAAAAATGGTTGAAATGGCTCTGAGCACTATGGGACTAAACTGATGTGGTCATCAGTCCCCTAGAACTTAGAGCTACTTAAACCTAATTAAACTAAGGACATCACACACATCCATGCCCGAGGCAGGATTCGAACCTGCGACCTTAGTGGTCCGCGCGGTTCCAGACTGTAGCGCCTAGAACCGCTCGCCCAATGCGGTCGGGACCTCTTTATCACCGACGCACAAATCGCTGAGGTGGAGTTAAATAAAAAGATTTGCATCAGTTGACCGAACTCCTGAAATGGGACTCCCAGCCAAACATTTCATATTCCATACGCACATTTAACACATGTGCGTGGTTGTGCTAATATGCTAATAATAAGTGATGCAACACATTTTTTCTCGATCAGTTTAGGTTGAAAAAAATGCGAAATTTCTTGTGGGGCACCAAGGAATATTCACGCTTCAGTCCCTACAGCTCCATGAACGTGCGATAGGTGGCGGCGCAGTATGTAGCCTTGAAAAGGCTTCTGTAAGGGAGGTGTCTACAGAGACCTTGCAGTGAACAAAAGCACAGCGAGTATTTGGGTGAGGCACCTATCGTCATTGCAATAACGTCGCGCAAACCTGCCCCATCTCTCGCCTGCAGGCCGGCCGCATACAGCTGTTGAGTTGCAGAATTGGAACGTGCGGACACTTTCATTGGAGGTGATTGACGTATCGAAATCAAACACTTCGATGCACAAGTGGATGTCTGTGTTGGTACTGCTCACACCTACCAGTCTACTGTTTGGGGTACTCCAGGTATATTTCCGCTGGGTTCCTTGGCCCCTAACAGAAGACCATAAAGAGCAACGAAGGACCATCTGTGCAGAATTGTTTACACGATACGAGGCCGATAGTGACAATTTTTGTCACAGCCATTGAAACATGGGTTCATCACTCCGAACCGGGAAAGAGGAAATTTAATCCATGGAGTGGAGCCACACCATCTTTCCTCCAAAGAAAAAGTTCAAAGGCGGATCCTCAGCCGGTCAAGTCATGTCGACTGTTCACTGCTACTCTGACAGCGTTATTCTGTTTGATGTCACTTCTAATGGTGCAGCGATCAACTCAGAAGTGCACTGTGCATCCCTCAGAAAACTAAAGATGCGACTGCAGCGTGTTTGTCGCCACCAAAGTACAAACTAACTTCTCCTTCTCCGTGACAACGTAAGACTTCGTACAGGTCTTCACGCCCGAGACGAGATCAAATAACTTCATTGGACCGTTCTTCTTCATCCACCCTACATCTTGCATCTCGCACGTTCCGACCTCATCTGTTCTGTCCAATGCAGGATGCACTTCGCGGGAAGCACTAACCTGATTATGTGGAAACTACTGATGCAGCAAGACGTTGACTCCGACGTCGACGAGTAGAGTGGTGTCATGTGTGCATACAGGCCCTCCTACTAATGTAGTGTATGTCAGTCGTATTGAAAGGAGATTATGCTGAAAACATGATTTGTAGCCAAAAGAGTGGGGAATAATGTGGTGTATTGGAATCCTGAATAAAACCAACCTATCTTTAGCAAAAAATGGGTAGCATGACTTACTGAATTATTCAACACCCTTCGTAATATTGATACCGGCGCATGTAGCACACTTCAGTTATTTTGTCGTTGCTTGAATCCTTAATAGTTTGCAATTTCAGGAATATCAGTGTAATTAACGCACTTTTAAACTCTCTCTTAGAAATTTTCAGGAACATAATTACCTCCGGGGTCTTCTCTTTGACCTTCAGTGTAGACTTGTTATGCTTTTCATCGAACACATCTCAGATAACTTCATAGCCATACCACCTTTGTTTCATCAGTGTGGCGAAAGCGTATTTCATTGTGCTGTAGATAAAGTCGAATGTTACTCCGTAATGGCCTATTATATTTAACGAGAAGTGTGCCTGTATCCCTTTTGTAAGAAATGATTACATTGACCTTTACTTTCAGATTCAGACAAAGAGGAAGATGTGCCGTGATTCTTTTTCATTCGTAGTTGCTTCTTAGAACCGGAACGCCACGTTCGGCAGCGTCACATTCTGAAATTAGCATTTATTTTGAACGAACAGCACCTTCCGCTACAGTCGGTATGCGGAATGTCAGAGTCGCCTGTATTTTCTCGATAAACGCTAGCCAGATTTCAGAAGCGTGATTACACGATGCTAATTGACGGCAGTTTTAAATAGTGTGGTCTCAAGGTCGCTAGATTTCTGTTTGAAGGTGGAGCCGTCTAGATATATTGCCTGTTTCCGCGTTTTCGTTATCTATAAATAAAAAATTTAACTTACGCTAGAATGATAATTTTTACTGCACACGCCATTTAAAAATCAATTCAAAACTAAAACCACTTTTCTCTCCCTCCCCTCTCCCTCTGCCTCTTCCTCTTCCACCCTCCCTCCCTCTCTCACTCTATGTCTTTCTTTCTCTCTCTCTCTCTCTCTCATTCACTAACACACAATCACACACAACTGTATCACCTAATCATATCGACAAAGACAATACCATTTATCTCTCTCTCTCTCTCTCTCCTTCTCTGGCACACAGCACACAATTACAAACAAATAGATCACAGATATAACAAAACTACATTCAATAGCTGGCAACAACATTTGATCACTGCGAATAACATTCGACAATTGACAACACCAGTCAAAACATTAGATCAAAAGAAGTGTTCATTTCATGGTGTTGTGGAGCTTTAAAACAAAAATTTTCAAATAACGGTAATAAGAAGAAGAACAACACTAACGAAGGAACACAAAAACACAACATACAAAACAACACCAATGAAACCTGCAAGTAGAACTTTAAATTATTGCTGCATTATAGAAACGCTTACTGCCAGAATTGTTTATGATCTATGTATACAACATCCTAAATGTAAACTAAATAGCGTAAATAAAAATATGTTCATATTCCAGGCCACTGAAGATGCCTTACAAAAAATAAATGTGAAATGCGTATTGCACAAAAACTGTGTTCAATTCAGTTGTAACTAGAAGGCCCACAACTAAAAATTACTAATATACCGTAATATTATACGCCACTGAAGACGTCAGGACGAAAAAAGTTGAAGTTGTAACTAATTTGGCGTTCATTTACCTTATTCCATCAGGACTACGTAACGTCGTATGATTTCACTCAGTGTGAGAATATGTGCATCAAGGAAAGTCATTTGCAAATTTTGAACAGATTTAATGTGCACTCGAAATTTTCTGGAAAATTGTTGCGACGTTGCTATAATCAGTGAAATTACTTATAATTTACAAGTCAGAACACCTATTTTAAAATTTCTGCTATCTAACATGAAGAATAAATGTGTAATTCATTTCAAAGACATTCTAAAAATGTTTTCTTTGATATCTCATGGCGCTTAGATGACGCATAAATGCACGTGACAGAGCTGTATGAAACTATTTATTCTTGATCAGTTTAGGCCCTACAGCTTTTATGAACTAATATGTAATGGTTGGATAGGGAAGACGAACGGTCGACTTCGGTTTATTGGGAGAATTTTAGAAAAGTGTGGTTCATCTGTAGAGACCGCATATAGGACACCAGTACTACTCACTCTTGAGTAGTGCTCGAGTATTTGGGATCAGCACCAGGTCGGGTTGGAGAATGGCGTTTGTTAATGGTAGGTTCGAACAACTCGTAAGCATTACGGAGATGCTTCGAGAACTCAAGTGTGAATAACTGGAAGGAAGGCGAAGATCTTTTCGAGGAGCACTACAGAGAAAATTTAGAGAACCGGCCGTCGTAGCTGACTGCGGGACGATCCTTGTACCGCTAACGTACATTTTGCCGCAGGACTACGAAGATTAAAAGAGAAATTAGGGCTCGTATGGTGACATATAGATAATCGTTTTTCACTCTCAATTTACAAGTGGGACAGGAAAGAAAATGACTAGTAGTGTGATATTGCAGTGCCTATGTTATTCTGAGTTATGCTGCAAAGTTCCTTTGGACATGCTTGCATGTTCGAGGGAACCGACACTGCAACGAGACTACAGCTGTTATGAAAGACATCTAATGCATTTGCAGTTGCAAATATGGACTACCATTAGCTGTAGAATAACGACAGTGAAAATTTGTGCCCCATCGAGACTCGAACCCGGGTTTGCCGCTTAACGATAGCGGTTGCCTTGCCTTTTTATCTTTATTTTTGTTACCATCCCCTGGCGCCCAAGGGGAGAGGTGGGGGAAAGAGGACAGTGTTCGCAACGCGAGGCCTGGCCACTAAGTCCCGTTCCTGCCCCCCCCCCCCCCCCCCCAGGAACCAAGGAAAGCGTAGGCAACGTGGAGTAGAGGTACAATGAACATCAATGGTTTATTCATTCATTTTTTTGAGGCTATCGATCCATAGGTTTTAGGAGCAAGACATTCCGATGACCAGAGAATAAATAGGTTCTAAGAGTGGAAGTGGCGGGGATCAACTGTTCATGACAGGAACATGCCTGTTATATATGGTTTAAGGAAGACGCTGGAAAGGAAACTGAAGTAAAATTGTCTTTATTTGGGACAGCAGACAACTGATAAGTGGCGCTCATTGAGGAAGGGCCAAAAATCATGGATACTTTCCTCGGCATCAGAAAACAGGTAGTGAGCTGCGTGTCTACAAATCCAATGTACAGAGTTCGTCTTCGCTCCGGGAAGTATCCTGCGTTCAGAACTAGGAGCAAGTGAGTAGGTATCTGAAGAGGCCGGCCGGTGTGGCCGTGCGGTTCTAGGCGCTTCAATCTGAAACCGCGTGATCGCTACGGTCGGAGGTTCGAACCCTGCCTCGGGCATGGACGTGTGTGATGTCCTTAGGTTAGTTAGATTTAAGTAGTTCTAAGTTCTAGGGGACTGATGGCCACAGATGTTAAGTCGCATAGTGTTCAGAGCCATTTGAACCATTTTTTTATCTGACGAGGAATCGTATGGGTTATTAGGGCCAGCATCTGTCCCACCAGTAACCAGAAACCTCTTGGCGATCTGCACACAAGGCGATGCTCGTCTGTGTCCAAAACATCACGGGCGACGTTCAATGGGGTGTCTGCGAGGTGAATTCCCTGATTGGCGTGACCGGCATACTTGCTTCACATTGACAGTAAGGTCCATGCTGACTGGACGTCAGTGTCTAGATAAGGAGAGCACACCGACTGCCAAATGGCACGCCAGTCGACATAGGGATATTTCCCCTCAACCACTTTCGGCGACCTGTGCTGCTGAAGAAAGCCACAGAGCATCTTCGTGTAAGTCAAGTGCGCTGGCAGTATCGCTGTATTGACGTTGTTCAGGTCGAGTAAAAAGTGGCGGAAGTAAAAGAAAGGTAGCGGGTCGTCCGGAAACGGGATAGGTGTTGAGCGTGGTGCAAGAACCTCCAGCAATAGGCTGGTAAGGCACGTAGGAGAACGGTTCCACAGGGCCATGTGACAGCCACTGAAAGGAGGCATTGCTCTGCCAGGCACATGATACAGACATAAACCGTGTCTGCACCGTGGACGGGTGATGAGGTCGTACCTTATCTTGAACAGCAAGTCGTAACAAGCAAATGAGCCAATTGCCGCTAGCAAGAGACGGCCCATGGATGGAGGAATAGGAAGCATCTATGCCCAGAGAGGGATACGTGACGCCATATAAACATTTACATATTGTGTCTATTGCAGAAGATCGAGTGCTTCTAAAGGGTGATCTAAGAGCACACACAGTTCGTAGTTGGGAAAGTAGGTGCGGCAGTTGAAGGCAATCGTGTGTAGCAGGTCACTGCCGAAATCAAGTCCTAAGTATCGGATAGTATCAGCTACACGCAAAGGATCGGCCTGTCAGCAGGGACCTCTGCACCTATAGCCATGGCGCTCGATTTGAGGACGTTACCACAGGCGTAGGCGTAGGTGTAGGTGTTAACACATGCCAGTTACTCCCTGACCTCAGTACCGTTACGAAGAACAATGGCGAGATCATCTGCATAAGCAGTGTAGCCTGTCTCCGAGAGACATCCCAGAGAGGTGTTGACGGAGACTGCAGAGCAACGGTGCCATGGCGAAAGCATACAACAGTGCAGAAAGCGGGAAGCCTTGACGCACGGAGCGACGGATCGAGATGGGAGGAGTGAGACAGACATTATAGTGTACAAGGGACGGAGCTCTATGAAGGAGACGCTTTTCGACGACGGCGGTGGCATCAGGGTATTCGATATTACAGAGCACCCCTTCCAGATAGTCGTGATCGACGTGATCGAATGCCTGGCTGAAGTCAAGAGCTGCCAAAAGTCCAGGCAAACGACGAATGTGAGCAAGTGCGATACCCCGATAACGACAGAGGGCACCTACCAAAGAAGGAAACCATCCGTTTAAGCAGCGAGGCCAACCGACGGGTAAAGATATTTGTGTCGCTGTTGAATAATGTCAAGGGGAGGTAATTACATATCCGTGAGATACCCTGAGGTCTGTGGATGGGAATGAGGAAACCGTCTGGGATCGGCATGAATATGACATAAGGTCATGACAAATTGCCTTCCACACTGTCCTCATTATGAGACGAAATGTCTTATAAAACTCCAGTGGGAGACCGTCAGGGCCAGGCGACCTATTCTTAGAACCCGCCTGGATAGCATTATGGACTTCGTCTTCTGTGACGTTAGCAAGCAGATCCACCGTTGCATCCTCAGGAATGGCGCCAAAGGAGACTCTGGCGATCGCCGTAATGTTGGCAGGGTGGTGACGTTGTTCAGAGTATAGCGTAACATGGTGTGCATGGAATGCAGATCTTGTAGCCCGCTGGGTATCAAAATGCAGCCCATCATTAATCAAAGTTCTCCGACGGCAGCGTCGTTACGCTGTGACATGATACATAGATGGACGGACCCTCCTGCACTAACCTATCGTGTGTGCGCGCCCTGACCATAGCTCCTTCAAGGTGGCGGCGAGAGAGGGATGTGAGGTGTCCCTTGGCACGATTCACCATCACCTGGCGCTCTGGCGAATACTGCAACATAGCACATTCCAAGAGAATGGAGAAATAGAATTTCTGAGTTGCTGTCACCTTGCAATTTCCCTTCTTTAACCAATCAAGGCCTTGCGGAAGGCAGGTTTTGCACAGAGCACCCACCGTGACAGGGCAGACTGATAGGCATGGCGGCGTCGACGACAAGCTGTCCACCTGGTGTCGACGAGCTGCCAGCAGTCGGTTGAAGTAAGGTGGATCGTGTACAGTTTCCGTGGTCCACGGCACCATTTGGCTATCTGCGCACTGCTCAAGGCCAGACCCAGGATCCCAGATGTCGCAACCAAGCATCTAGAACTTGTGCTCGTACATCCATTACACATAATCGCGAGCAGGTGAGACATTTTGCTTGAAAGTCGCTTTCCCGGTGTCCACGGATAAATACGATATTGCAGTGTCTTTGTTATTCTGAATTACGATGCAAAGTTCCTTTGGACATGTACATATGCACTTAAGCATTAAAGGAAAGGGAACGAATTGTATATACAAGGTGGTCCATTGATAGTGACGAAATAAGCATCAAACGAAAAAATACAAAGAACGAAACTTGTCTAGCTTGAAGGGAGAAACCAGATGGCGCTACGGTTGGTCCGCTAGATGGCGCTGCCATAGGCCAAACGGATATCAACTTTGTTTCTTTAAATAGGAACCCCCTATTTTTATTACATATTCGGGCAGTACGTAAAGAAATTTTAATGTATTAGTTGCACCACTTTTTTCGCTTTGTGATAGATGGTGCTGTAATAGTCACAAACATATGGCTCACAATTTTAGACGAACAGTTGGTAACAGGTAGGTTTTTTAAATTAAAATACAGAACATAGGTACGTTTGAACATTTTATTTCTGTTGTTCCAATGTGATACATGTACTTTTGTGAACTTATCATTTCTGAGAACGCATGATGTTACAGCGTCATTACTTGTAAATACCACATTAATGCAATGAATGCTCAAAATGATGTCCGTCAACCTCAATGCATTTGGCAATATGTGTAACGACATTCCTCTCAACAGCGAGTAGTTCGCCTTCCGTAATGTTCGCACATGCATTGATAATGCGCTGACGCATGTTGGCAGGCGTTGTCGGTGGATCACGATACCAAATATTCTTCAACTTTTCCCACAGAAAGAAATCCGGGGACGTCAGATCCAGTGAACTTGCAGTCCATGGTAAGGTGCTTCGACGACCAATACACCTGTCATGAAATATGCTATTCAATACCCTTCAACCGCACCCCAGCTATGTGCCGGACATCCATCATGTTGGAAGTACATCGCCATTCTGTCATCTTTTAGTAACATCGGTAGAACATTATGCAGGAAATCAGGATACATTGCACCACATAGATTGCCATCGATAAAATGGGGATCAATTACCCTTCCTCCCATAATGCGACAGCATACATTAACCCGCCAAGGTCGCTGATGTTCCACTCGTTGCAGCCATCGTGGATTTTCCGTCGCCCAATAGTGCATATTATGCCGGTTTACGTTACCGCTCTTGGTGAATGACGCTTCGTCGCTAAACAGAACGCGTGCAAAAAAATCTGTTATCGTCCCGTAATTTCTCTTGTGTCGAGTGGCAAAACTGTACACGACGTTCAAAGTTGTCGCCATGTAATTCCTGGTGCACAGTAATATGGTACGGGTGCAATAGATGTTGATGTAGCATTCTCAACACCGACGTTTTTGAGATTCCCGATTTTCGAGCAATTTGTCTGCTACTGATGTGCGGATTAGCCGCGAATGAGTATCATATTTAACATGAATGTCAGACCACAATGCCATTATGCCTTCTTCACTTGGCGTAGCCAGAAGAGAACAGAATCTGTCTTTCCTTATCAAAAATCATCATCAGAAGGTGGAATCGAACCCAGACCATAAGTATATGAACCTAACATCAATCCAATAGAACACCAACTTCTCCGCTCTATCACTCATTTTTCTATCATTACAATGTTGCGCCACACTGGATGAGAATTCTGACACACAGACTCCCTGTAGTGGTTTGCAACATGTTCAGTACATTCATTTACTTGGTTGAACGAATCGCTATGAACTAGCTGCCTCGGCTATCCAGTGCATACATTCGACTCTATTTTGTAATCACCGAAAAAAAATCACCTGTCACCTACACAGAACTGCCAAGAGGGTAGGATGCAGAAATTTAAATAGGAAGTGTTCCTTTCGACTTGAGCTACTCTATTGCGCTATCTGTTTGTTAAAAACCTCGTGCAGTGCAAAAGAAAAGCTGTAACTGTTTGTCTCTCAGAAATCTAGATCCGGCCATATGCATTATCTCACAGCACTGTACAATGCGCTAGTTCAGGAGGAACTGTTGTTGAGTTCTGGAGATGTGTCAACTAGTAGCGTAACGGTAAGCGTCGCAAGTTTGGGTACATTCACTGCAACATTTTTTAAACGCCATACTGCTGTCTGCAGAAGTTATCGATCTAATGGAACTTTGAACATAATTCCCTTCACTTATCAACCCAAAACAGTCGCATGTGGAAAAAGGGCTAACTTCTGCGACATTTTGTTCTTTTCAGGTTTAATTGATGGCCAGGCTGCATATGCATCTCGAAACTTTTGTATTATGTATGGGGAGAGCGCATCGTGCCAAAATATGCCAGAAAAGTATTCTCTAAATTAGCTGTCGTGTGGCAGAGGCATTTTATTCTTTATAAAACCTTGTTTGACAGCTTTAACTCAGAACAAGTTTTCTACATGCATGTAATCAATAAACTGCATGTGCATTGTCAGACTGTTATAGATAACATCAGAGAATTCGCATATATCGTTGATGATTAATTTCTCTCTAATTTTAACTAATATTTTAACAACACTAAAAGAAACAGTACGAAAATTGTGCAGTGTATTATAAGAAATGAAATAAAACTATCCACGATAACCTTACGATGAAAGTCTGTTTCAAGACAGCCAGTTAACGATTCACAAACCACGATTTAGTGCCGTTAAGACGATTTCTTTAAACAGTGTCGTAGCTGAAGGAATTTAGTTTCTTCTTAAATCGTCTTATGCAGCAACGTTCACAGATATCTCAAATAGGAAAAGCTCTTTATACATGTACGAAGGTTGTGAGACAAACTTCCTACAGTTTGTGTCAGGTTGATCTTTTCGTCTTATAGCACTGCATAAGTATTTTGTCTAAGAGGTGTCACAAGTAGTGTTCCTGTAGCTGACACATAGCTGCAACACCTCCAGAACTCAACAACAATGCCTCCTGAACTAGCGCATTGCACAGTGCTGTGAGATAATGCATGTGGCCGGATCTAGACTTCTGAGAGACAAACAGTTACAGCTTTTCTTTTGCACTGCACGAGGTTTTTAACAAACAGATAGCGCAATAGAGTAGCTCAAGTCGAAAGGAACACTTCCTATTTAAATTTCTGCATCCTACCCTGTTGGCAGTTCTGTGTAGGTGACAGGTGATTTTATTTCGGTGATTACAAAATAGAGTCGAATGTATGCACTGGATAGCCGATGCAGCTAGTTCATAGCGATTCGTTCAACCAAGTAAATGAATGTATTGAACATGCTGCAAACCACTACAGGGAGTCTGTGTGTCAGAATTCTCATCCAGTGTGGCGTAACATTGTTATGATAGAAAAATGAGTGATAGAGCGGAGAAGTTGGTGGTATATTGGATTGATGCTAGGTTCATATACTTATGGTCTGGGTTCGATTCCACCTTCTGATGATGATTTTTGATAAGGAGAGACAGATTCTGTTCTCTTCTGGCTACGCCAAGTGAAGAAGGCATAATGGCATTGTGGTCTGACATTCATGTTAAACATGATACTCATTCTCTACCAAGTAGACGTTAGGTTGAATTACAGTAATGTCAGGAGTCGCGACACGTAGAAACTCTATCAACAGTAACCTTTCTTATACTAGTTTGTATTTCTAGTGACGAAACAAACTCTATGTAGGGTCCCAGGGCACTTATTCCATCTTTTATTTGAGCTTATGTATGTCGATAAAATTGGTTATGCTCTGGGAATGCAACTCTGAGCGCCCTTGACGCGGAATTTGATCCCTTCGTGACAATACAGCTCGACTGCAATTTTTTGTTTGTGCAGATTCCTCAACATCTTCACATATTGCGAGTGAAAGGGTTCGAATCCTGGCCCGGTACTAAGGCTTTCATTATGTATGTCAAGCTCTAGCACGAGAACACCTATATGCTGGTGGGTAATAATTTTGATTTTTAATGTATTTTCATTCGTTGTCAACACTAACGGTGTCTCACGTTTTTGAGTGCCAGTGAGACACAGAACTGTTTGCGAAATCATTGTAAATTCAATGATGTTATTCCGAGCTGCTGGTGGAGAAAAACTAGGTAGCTGACGTCTCTTTGTGTGCAGTCAACAACGATGTGTGTGGGGCTCGATTCCCAGTCAGCACTGAACTCTTCCTCATATTATTTCTAGTTCAAACGTGCTCACATGTCGCTGCTGGTGTAACAAACCCATTTTTAACGTTCGTTTTCTCTAAAATATAACAGCGATGGGTGCCAGGTTGGAGTCCTGGGAAAGGAAAAAATTAATGTTTCGTCTCGTCATCTCAGTTAAAACATCTAGCTACTACCGAGAAAATCCGATATGTCACAGTTGATTGTGCTTCGATGACAATCCAATTAGGTTCTGAAATCATGAATACGACGAACGTACTACGTGAATTACCTATCTGACGTAATAATGAGAGTGGTAACATTACATGTATATCATTTATTGTAATAAATGTAAGCTTACAAGCCTGAAGAACCATCTTATCTGTAATAAGATGTTCCCTGATATTTGTAGTACCTTGGTATTACTTTACATCTTGAGTTATTGCGATACAGAACAGTGTTTTCTAGTGGTGACTTGTTGCAACCATTTACAATAGTCAAACGACTGTACCGAGGGGCCATTAGAGAACCTGCTAGACAGCTGCGCTATGTGGGTTGCATTCGAATCAGGCGAAATGCAGTTCAGTTCGTTCGGAGACTTTTGAGCGCTACTTTACCTCACCACTTCTGTTCCGTATGCTACTTCAGGTGTATCAAGCTGCATCAAAGCGATCTTCTAGCAAAATAAAATGCTGTCGGCCATAGCCAGGAATATCACAACTTCAAACAAATACTTTCACAAAAGACTTTCTAACATTTATATTTGTAATTGTAGGATGTGAGGTTCGCCAGTTATGCAAAACTCCGTACCCAAACATGTTTCAGAACCGCTGTGACATCGTCAATGGGTTTCCGTTTTATTTGTTCCTTAATGTGAACATTTTTGTTGAATGATTGCAAAATTATGTGGATGTTTAGTTCAAACAATAGTTCTTTTCTTTTTGTTAATACCTAACACTTGGTGTGCATGAATTTTCCGGATCACATGTGTACTATTTACTACAGGTAGTTTCTTATCTGCAACCAAACGATGTTGATGAGAAAATTTTGCTGGAAGTTAATCTATCAGCTAGAATTTGGTTTGTCGTGATGTTTTCGCGCCTATATTCATGCTTACTTGCGATTTCGCGTGGCAATCTCTTTTATTCTCCGCATCATGTGGAGGTGTCGTGATGCACACGTAAATGTAACACGTATTTTCCACAAATAAGATAGTAAAACACTTTTCACTTCAGCAAAACACAGTGTGATTGTGGTTTGTTGTGTGTCACAACGAGCAGTCTTCACGGACCGAGCTGACACTAAGTCCCACCGAACCCACAGGGACCAAAAACGTAACTTTTAGCAATGGTCCAAGAATGCTGTCGGCCACGATGTCACGGCGTTTACTCCAGCCACTGTGAAACACACCGCTCAACCACCCGTCACTTCGAGAGCGACTCCTAGCCTCGCCATCGCTTAAATGCTGGCCCACACACCTGCCCTCTGTAGGCGACAAACCGCTAAAGAATAGGGAGAGCATAGAGGCTAATAGCGAGCGGAAACTGTCGACATCAAAACACGCCCGCATGGCACAACTACGTTATTATTTCGATGTGAGTTTTCTTTTACCTCTTTTTCTAGTAGTGACTGCGCATTTTGGTTTTGGAATCGGTCCACAATCTGAATTTTTGTACTGTGTCTTTTCCGTAAGCTTCACGTTTACATTGTTTAACTCTGATCTGCTTTCCATTTTCTCTCGTAGAGTCACATAGAGTCATTTAATCTTCCGACTTCTGCATATAAAGATCAATTATTCTTCACCTTCCTATCATGTTTATTTTGTAAGCTCTTTATGCCATCGAGCAACTGCGAAAAACATTCACTTATATCGAACTATAGACTTAATTATTTTTCATGGAATTTCAAGACAGTCTTTTTTAATTTTTTATTTTATTTATTTATTTTTTGGCTTGGACTAACGTGATTTGTACAGACATCACTCTTTCGGAGTACTACTGTGAAGTGTGGCATCGTTTCCGGATAGGACTGATGGAATATATCGAGAAAATTCAAAGAAGGCAGCAGTTTTTTTACTATCGAGAAATAGGGGAGACAGTGTCACATACATGATACAGGATTTGGGGTGAAAATCATTAACACAAATTCGTGTTTCGTTGCAATGGGACCTTATCACGAAATTTCAATCACCAACCTTACCCTTCATAGCCCCGGTCGGATATCTTAAAGAGATAACAGGTACTACATCACTTCTGCAATGGAGAGCCAGCTGTATTTAGCAGTTTTCACAAACGTTTCCGCTCTGCGTGCAACAGATCTCACTCCCGGATTCCGAGATAATGTGGCAACGCTGACGCACTACGCTGGGACCTCGAGATTCTGCGGTGAAAATAATGCCTTCACATCCGTGATACGTGAGCCGGCCGGTGTGGCGAAGCGGTTCTTGGCGCTTCCATCTGGAACCGCGCGACCGCTACGGTCGCAGATTCGAATCCTGCCTCGGGCATGGATGTGTGTGATGTCTTTAGGTTAGCTAGGTTTAAGTAGTTCTACGTTCTAGGGGACTAATGACCTCAGATGTCAAGTCCCATAGTGCTCAGAGCCAATTTTGAACCGTTATACGTCAGTTGCACGTAAAGATACGAGTCATGTACTTTCGCAGCGGTCGTCATGAGCTGGATGTCGTGGGACTGCAGTTAGGGACTGCGCGCAATACCAAATACAAAACATTGGCGTAGTTAAAGTGTATATTCTCTATAAAATGTCCTACTCCATGGCACGCGCGGAACAGTTTCAACTTTATAATTAATACGACACAGTTAAATGTTTATTCCTTTCAGAGCACAGTCGTTGAAGTCCTGAAACCCGATACTGTGCACACGTATTGTTTCACCAGTGCCCCAGCAATTTGCGCCCATTGCACACGCGACAACTATCCTATTTTATCCACTAATAAAAGCGGAGCGCAAACTTCACACTTTACTCAATATTAATCACTGTCTTTCACTTTCAAACGGAGCACATATTAATTTAAATGGTTCCTCTGTGTATTTCGAAACTACTTATTCTGCTGAACACTTTCTTGCTCGTTCTTACATAAGATGTTCGCGGAATCGCCAAAAAATACAAGGCACAATGAGGCAATTTAATGCTAGACACAGGTCTCGAAACAAGTAAGAGAAATCTTAAATCAATTCAGACTCCGGAAAGGTCCTCGATTCCAGAGGAAGAAGCCGGCGTAATTCCATTGCAGGCCGTCTATAGCCAAAGGTGGTGGCCCGAGGGAGAACTAGGGGAGGAGGTCGCTGTAGGACCGCAGGGAGCGAGGAGTTTCTCCAGAAAGGGAAAATGATTGCCGCTGCGGGATTTCAGCGGTCTCTCCTGCCGGCTGGAATTCGACTCTATAGTGGTCCCCGGCCGCCGCCGCCTCTGCTCTCCCCCTCGTCGACAAAAGCCACGGGTCCGCTTCTGTGGTCTAGTTATTTGTCCCAGGTCCCATATTTGAGACTGCGGAGGAGGGCAGCGGCGTGTATGAAACACTTCAAACAATTGACGACAGCTGTTATAGCAACAAGATGGGTGTTATAAGTAGTATCCATTATGTATTATGAAGTATATTCACAAACAGCAGATACGGTGCCACTACAGCTGTGCAGCTTACTGGAAACAAATCTTTGTACGTCATGATCTCTTATTTTATGCACAACTTGGTTCTCTCAACCATTAACTATTGAGGAAGACTTTCCCAAATTCTTTGTATGAGATGCAAAATGATGCTATGTCTCTCAGTTTCTCCCTTGTTCTCCCTTCTAAATGTCTGCATTGGACTTCAAGTTTTTCCGTCGATGACTACAAAGGAGGTAGTAATAGAATGAACAGAGCAACCCGCCCTCCCCCCTCCCATTGTTACCATTGCCCTTGTAACTTTGGAATTTTCGACCCAGATAAAACAGTTATTCTCTCATGTAAATCTTAAATGCTGCTCGTAAGATTCCCATTTCCTCTTCATTTCATCAATGAACATGAATGGTTACTGCTACTTGTCCTCAAACTATTTTTGCTTGGTTCCATGCGTGATTTCTACTCAGGTGTGCATGCTGGTGTGTTTTGCTCGCTTCTGCTTCCAAACCCAATGCCTGAGATACCTTTTCTTTGAATCTGTCGTGATCCGTACCTGAATCTTCGTTTCTTCCCTGGTGTCATTCGTTGATTCTCTTCTGTTTCTACTGAAACGTAAGTAGTGACTGAGACTGCAAGGATTTTGGTATTGTCACCAGTTTTGTGACTTCTCACTCTGTACCTGCTTGGCGTATCTCCTCTGCCATGGTTATGAATTTTTCATTGATACGTGACTTCTTCTAATTTGTATCCGTTTGATCTTCAATTTGACCGATATGCTTCTCCATCTTGTCAAGTACTTTGTTTCTTTTTGAGCTACTAGCAGGTTTGCATGTTATCTTACAGTATGCTAGGAAATAATCTTTTTTATTTTTTCTCTTTCCGTTTCTTTAACCTTACGTGTTAATTTAATCACGTCATCACGGGTCTTCTTAGTTGTTTTCCTGCTTCCTGTGTTTCTTTCTTTGCTTCCAGGTGTCCTCCATCAATCCCCTAATCTACCCTTTCTCCACCTTTAGTTCCTTCTTTGTTTCCTGTGCTTCTTTCTTCGCTTCTTTCCTTACTTCTTGAGTTTTTTCCTCACTATTGTGCTTCATTATCTATTTAGTTCATAAATTCTAAGATGCAAAATTTTCCTTCTCCTGTTTCAGTTCGTACGTCCGATGAGAGCCGGCCGGTGTGGCCGTGCGGTTCTAGGCGCTTCAGTCTGGAGCCGCGTGACCCCTACGGTCGCAGGTTCGAATCTTGCCTCGGGCATGGATGTGTGTAATGTCCTTAGGTTAGTTAGGTTTAAGTAGTTCTAAGTTCTAGGGGACTGATGACCATAGATGTTAAGTCCCATAGTGCTCAGAGCCGTTTGAACCATTTTTGTCGGATGAGAAGATGTACAAACTCAACTGAGTATTTCGTTGAGGTGGTGTACCTGGAAAATCATTCCTCTAGTTTGTAATACTGATTTTCGTGATTACTTCAACATGAAATGACTGCATCTTCTTTTTGGTTCCTCGCGTTGCCTCTTCTAATTCAATGGTATCTGCTGCTCCTATTTCACTACCACTTATGTAGAGACTTGACTGTTGCATGGGTAAGATTCATTGTTCCTCTCCTGTTTCAACTCTACCAATACCTTGGATTTGCTCCATGTATTCTATTTTCTTATGCTTAACCTGATGCTATTATAATCTTGTCTTACTTCTTTTTCTCATTCAAATAACTAATTAATAATGCCCACTTCATCAAAATCCAATTGAAAATAATACCGGACGCTCAACAAGATATCCTATAAAATCACGCAAGTAGAAGAAGAATCCCCCTCCAAAATTTTCATTGCTGCAACAATGACGCTGGTAATCAACAAGATGTTGAACAGAATCCACAAAAACTTGAACAAAAGCACATATGTCAGTTACTTGTGTCAGCAATTGTTCTAGAAATATAGGGATATAGGAATATAAGAATATAGGAATATAGAAATATAGGAATATAAGTTCACATATGTAGAAAAAAATGAATCATTGAAAAAAGTAATTTCCTGATTACATCATAGAATGTCCCTATTTTAATTCAGTCATGGCAAGATAAACGTCCATTTACGTAAAAAGTAAATCTGAGCCACGTTTAAAGCAATCTGGGTCAGAATTAAGTGTGAAACAGATCCATCCTTAAGAATCAGTTCTAGATAGAATGTGCACAACGAATTGAATTAACGGTTAATAAGTTTTCAGCCCTATCAGTGACACTTAAGTTGAGGTATGTACAGTTCTTTTATTAAAAAAATTCTCATGACGGAGGGTTTGCTGACTACTTTAATAAAAATCATGATATGTGCAATGAAATTTATTAAAAACGTTTAAATGAGCAAAAAATGAACAAGGCATGACATAAAAAACGGCTTGGTGCGCAACTAAAGACTGACTGAAATGAAACTGAGATTATACAAATAATGGCTGGCAATGTTAATTGGTGGGAATATGAAACATGTTAAACATCCTCTCCCTTTACTAGTGAATCTACTGCGACCTGCCGTAGGCAATAATGACAGTGATATAAATGCCGTGTGGCTGGGTCCCCCGTCGGTTAGACCGTTCGCCTGGTGCAAGTCTTTCGAGTAACCTGGAAGTTCCAATCGCGTTTTCATATTTCTTCTCATTGTTACAGTTCCCAATTCTGTTCCCAATCTCCACATTGAATGGTTTCAATTCTTTTTCTGCATTCTTGATATGTCAAGAAAACAATCACGCAAATACAAATCCACTTGCTTGTATATGAAAGATTGGCTTTATAGAAAAGACTAGAGATGTTCGTGGTTTGGTCGCATTCTTCATTTTATCTGTCAGACGTCGCATGGGGTAACTGCTTTCTGTATGAGAGAAGCTCTTGAGTTAAGACATTCTTGTCTAGCTTTCAGGAAATGTTCATGTGCCAGTTGTGGCTTCAGTGTTCCTCATATCTGCAGAACCCAGTGGCGAAGTATTACAATACATGCGTGGAAAAGGTCTAAAGAACACAGAATAATAGTTTTATAAGTAAGATTATAATTAAACATGATTTCTTATTGTCAGCAGAGTATCTTTAAGAACAGTGTACTTTACAATGGACAGCAACACTAGATTGTAAGACAAACGTAGAAATAGATGAAAGTAAAGCTACCTTGTACAGCAGACAAAATAATCGGAACCTAATTTAAATGTAAGATGACGCCATCTGTGTGTCTGAGAGTCAAAGTATTTCTGAGGTCACCGTCCTCAGATGGCAGGTACATTGTGTCATCAAAAGTATCCGGACACCTGGGTGAAAATGATTTATATGTTTGTAGTGCCCTCCATCGGTAATACTGGAATTCAGTATGGTGTTGGCCCACCCTTAGCCATGATGACAGATTCCGCTCTCGCAGGCATACGTTCAATCATGTGCTGGAAGGTTTCTTGAGGAATGGCAGCCCATTCTTCACGGAGTGCAGCACTGAGGAGAGGTATCGATGTCGCTCGGGGAGGTCTGGCATTAAGTCGGCTTTTCAAAACCTCCCAAAGATGTTCTGTAGGATTCAGAACAGGACTCTGTACAGGCCAGTTCACTACAGGGATGTTAGTGTCGTGTAACCACTTCGTCACAGGCCGTGCATTATGAACAGGTGCTCGATTGTGTTGAACACCATCCCCGAATTGCTCTTCAACAGTGGGAAGCAAGAAGGTGCTTAAAACATCAATGTAGGCCTGTGCTGTGATAGTGCCACGCAAAACAACAAGGGATCCAAGCCCACCTCCATGAAAAACACGACCACACCATAACACCACCGCCTGTTGGCACCACACACGCTGGCAGATGGCGTTCACCGGACATTCGCCACACCCACACCCTGCCATCGGATCATTGTGTACCGTGATTCGTCACACCACACATCGTTTTTCCACTGTCCATTCGTCCAATGTTTATACTCCTTACACCAAGAGCGGCGTCGCTTGGCGTTTACCGGTGTGATGTGTGGCGTATGAGTAGCCATTCGAACATGAAAACCATGTTTTCTCACCTCCCGCCTAACTGTCATAGTACGTGCAGTGGATCCTGATGCAGTGTGTAGTTCCTGTGTAATGGTCTGGATAGATGTCTGCCTGTTACACATTTCGACCCTCTTCAACAGTCGGCAGTCTATTTCAGTCGATAGAATAGGTCGGCCTGTACGCTTTTGTGATGTACATGTCCCTCCACGTTTCCACTTCACTGACAGATAAGAAACAGTGGAACTAGGGACGTTTAGGAGTGTGGAAATATCGCATACATACGAATGACATAAGTGACAACCAATCAGCTGACCACATTCGAAGTACGTGAGTTCCGCAGAGCACCCCCTTCTGCTGTCTCACGATGTCTAATGAGTACTAAGGTTGTTGATATGGAATACCTGGCAGTAGGTGGCAGCACAATGTATCTAATATGGAAAACGTATGTTATGGGGGTCTCTGGATACTTCTGATCACATATAGTAGTTGAAGATTGTGAAGAGACTGCACAAGAGCAAGAGGTTCAGTGTTTTTCTGAAATACTTCATCATAGACGGTGTGGTGGTGACAGCTCCGAAATCTGAAGTCCTTTCTATCTTCTAAATACATAAATTATTAATTTAAACGTTTCAGTTTCACAACTAGTTAAAAATTTCCAGTTATATAAAATTGGAACTTCGTTAAACCAATATGGAACCCAATAAGCATTTTGTGTATATGTAGAATTTATGCTGTGGAAACATGGTCTATGTTAGTCAATATGTGGCAGGTCGAATGTAAATGGCTACAAATAAATTATCCCTGCAGTTTATCTATCCTGCTAGCTCTTTCAACCAGTCAAAAGTGTTTGGTGAGTTTTATTTAGAAAATTACACCTGTCTCACAGAGTGTTCCTTGTACAGTGAGTCTGATGACTCAATTAATTTCAGTTAGCGATGTTGGTGGGTGGTGATGGAGGCAGCTGGACGTAAATATCTTCATTTACTTAGCTAAGTATGCCGTGACCCATGGCACCACCCTTGCTGAGTAGTCTTCCGTAACACTGGCATGCGGGCTTAGCCTAAATCAAGACAAAGCCAGCTCAGTGATCACTTCAGTACTCTTCAACAGAAGGCAGTAGCAGCGGCTGCACTACTTTACACTCTTTCTCACGTGCGCCAATCAGACAGAGGGATGACATCACTCTGCCTGATAAGCTGATGAGTGGGACATGTTTTATGGCTTGGTGGCCACAGCCAATCACGGTGCAGCGAGTTAGCGGCAGTTTGTATTCAATCTGAGTGTGTTTCAAGCTGAGTTCAAGTGTCAGGAACTGAAGAGAGCAAAGCCCTCTCTGCAATCAGCAGTCTACAGTAATCAGTCCAAAGAATAGCATCTGTAACCCCTCTATGGTACAGGATCATCGGTAGTGGACTTAGCTTTGAGCTGTGTTTATGCTTGGAGAGTTAATGCATTGTGTAACTTCATGGCAGGTTAAAACTGTGTGCTGGTCCACGACTCGAACTCAAGATCTTTGCATTTCCTGTGGAGTCCGGAGTTCGAGTCTTGGTCTGGAAAACAGTTTTAATCTGCCAGGAAGTTCCATGTCAGTGCACACTCCGCTGCAGAGTGAAAATTTCATTCTGCTGCATTGTGTGACATAGTTTTAGCCTGGACAGGTCCATAATCGTGTTTAGCATGAACTGGATATTATGATTTGTTTGTGGTCTAATAAACGAGCGTTCGTGTATGGGGTGTCCATACTTAAAGTTCCAGTTTCAAAACGTTGTAAAAAGAGGACCATTGCTCAGAACGACATTAAGTATGAATGGCATGTTACTGACTAAATAAACATATAAAATAAAAGCAAAAAAAAGAAAGAATGAGGAAAGAAAATGACCAACAGATGGCGCTGTAAGGACACAGCAAAAGATTGCTCTTTAGTTTGCGTCCGAGATGCCAACAGAACTGTCTCCATGAAGGATCGTGTACTGCTGGTAATGCTCTTTTACAAGAACGTTGGCTTCACGCCGTTAGTCCTACAGAAGTTCCCGACTCTCAAGACTATGAAAAAACTCGTAGATTTAATACCTGATAAGGGTCTGGAGACAATGATTACAAAATTCGAAAAGGAAGGTTCTTTTGAAGTGCAGTGTGGTTGAGGGAGGAAAGCAATTGATCTGATGTCTATCCAATATGTCCCTGTAGCATTGCAGAAAGGATTAAACGAATGTAAGCATGCGAGGTGCTGGGACTAGCAGTGTATTTAACACTAGATTCTTCTAGAATCTTCAGATGGAAATGATGCTCTAAGCCCCCCTTTTCTAACTCCGACTTTAGCTGTTGCGCATGGATAAAGAAGAAACGCGAACTGACTGTAATCGACCCTGCAGGTGGAGTAGAAAAGAGTTTGGCACCTGCAATAATTTAATTTGATAGAAATTAATTTGATAAAGGAAAGTTTCATTAACGTATTGAGAAATGAAAGGGTTGCTCCACCAATCAACAGAATGAAAGTTCTGTCCAAAATAACAATTTGATTTATTATGATTCAACCTAAAATAATAAACAAAACACTTGAAACATTTACAATACATCAAATTGGATACTCAAATAAATGCTGTGAAGGTGAAGTTGTCCATAAACTAGATTGTGACATTTATAACCAATTGGTATGTGGAGCCAATTCCTTGCAACTCAAATCTTTAGAGAAACACTCGGCCAACCCAACATTAATTGCATCTACAGTAGTGAGAACTCAGACAATGAACACCCAAGGCAGGACCACGTTACAAAAGACAGGAACAGGCGCGCTCTGCTGAGCTCTGCTTGTCACATAGTGCTGTGGACATACATACCAAGCTGTCTTCTTAACTGCATGGACACGATCTGGCATACCGGAAGCGATGGCTGGTTGCTTCGACGTCCCGTCGTGGTGATGATAATGTCGTGAGTATAGGCCAAAACTAATTATCCTGGTCTGGTTGTTCCAGACTAAAAACTTCATAGCAACACAAATGCGCCTCTGAGGGAGACGAAGGAGGCTCGCTACACAATCGCTGACGGTACAGTGATTTTAACAATCGAAGTCACACAGAAATCCGGTAGAGTCAACTTTAACCAAAACTGCTCAAGACAGACAACATAGGCCGATTGTACGCAGATCGCTCAATCGCCAACTGTACTCGGAAACTTACGTTGAAGTCGAAACTTCAGCAACTTCGTCAAATAGTTACAATTAAATGAAAGTATATCAGACAGCTAACAGGAGGCAGGCTGTCCAGAGCAGCGAGAGCTCAGTCTTGTAACCTACTCCGACCGAAAGGCTACAGCCGACGCCTTCAAGAGCACCCGTACAAGCCGAACACAGAACATTCCCGCCACCACGACAATGGCCGTGGTTAAACATTCCAATCAGCAACTCGAAAACCGGCGGGAAATCCCACTCTATTGCCGAAGCACTACTATTCCACGAATGGAGATACTTGGCGCCAATTCCTGCACCGATTTTGCTATGCCACTGAGCTATCCCCTGAGCAAGCCAATCACAGTTATGGTTTTTCAGAAAAAACGCGTGAATTTGCCCGCCAAGTCTGCCTGGGAACACCGGTCACTCCCACTCCTCGCTGGTAGCACGTCAGAAAGTGTTTTCACTACGTTTCTGCGAAGTAACGGAATCTCTAGCCCCAGCCGCTCCTTCAGGCCCCTGTGGGCGTGTCGCCCCCGCTCTTATGACAATGTTGGCGTCTGGTCAGCATCCACTCAACTTCCTCATACCCGTCGGCATAACCCTTTCAAAATCAGCAGAACCCGCCTGCCACTGAACCACCTGGGTGACGAGAGATGCTGCGTGGGAAGTCCGCGTGTGAAGCACTAACAAATTTTCACAACATGCAATTAGAGAGGAGAATATTCATATCTTCTGAGTTCTCAGTGCTAGCCTTGTAATGACAATGTCTAACATTCTGCGTGGTGTCTGTTGTTCTATGTCGTGTCTCCCTATCACTTTCACGCAATGACGCTCTGAGCGTGTTTTTTTATGGAATTGACTAGTATGAACCTGGGACCTGTTGCTGGTAAGGAGACGCCAGACCACACATGACATGTAGAGCTAAGAGTTCAGTGAGACTAGCAATGATATAACCAAATACTTAATGATTTTAGCGTCAGCTCCACCGCACTCTCTGTGAAAGAATCTTAATACTAACTAAATTTAGTGGAAGGGGTTCAAGGCTTTCCTATTTTTAATCAGCTGGTAAAATAACGTCTAAAAAGCAGTTAAGTTTACCATTGGAAATTTTATTCTACTCACAAGACATTGTTTATAAATTGCACTATTGACAAAAGGAAATGTTTTAATACAGGATGGTAAAAACCAACTGCGTTCAACAAAAATGTGAACGAATATTCCCTGAATGGGTTTCCAAGTTCTACAATGGATCGAAGGATGACCAGTGCCATATCACATCTATAATCTAGGTTTAAATTAAGTTTCACAAAAGAGAAAACTATCAACATGGTCTACAGTGACCCTCAATTATCTTTAATTACTTATCTAACTTGTCGTAAATTACAGTGGCTGATGTGGTTTCTCAATAACTATATAACAGAAAAATCATCACGTTTCAGATTTTTACTTCAAGTGGCAAATGTGAACACCATGAGCTTTAATTGACGATCGACACTAGTATTACGCAAAAAGGGGGTGTAACAGATGAGACTTCTGCAGTTCTGAGTGAAGCTTTATGCGCTGTTATGGAGCATCACGTGCGTTCATTACCTTGTCGGTGTTCGTCAGGGGCCGGTGGGCAGCACAGCTCCGCTCACCTCGCCGTCTCGGAAGCAACTCACTCCTAACTTCTCCTTACTGCAATTTACCTAATTTGGTTTTAAAAAACTATCTGGCTGTGTTTTCATCTGACCAATCAGGGTCTCAATGTTAGCTTTAAGCTCCACCTACAAAAATTCTGTCTGTCCAATGAGAAACGTTATACTTTTCGTGGTGGGGCAATGTTTTTAAAGTTTGCAACGTAACAGAGACGCGAAAAAGTCTCACGCTAAAACTTCCAGCTGATGTGGTCCTTTTAGTGTTATCATAAGATCTATACTGTTCTTCTGGAGGGCTCTAGCTTTTAACATGGGCTGGGGGTGGTCCTAGCGGTTAGCTGGCGACGTGGGTGTCCGTCTCTAATCGTAGGGCCTTCTAGCTTAACACGGTTCTGCTCTCGGCTTCTGTTCTCGTTTCTCCCCTCGGAACTGCGTCTGCCTCACGGTGGGAAGGTATGACACGTATTTAGGCGTTCTTGTGTTAGTCTGTGGTATTCCATTTGATCACTCATTACTCGTATTACTTTGGTTAATTTAATGTCACGATTTATTCGGAGCTATGCCACATCGTGTACGGGAGCTGCTTCCTGCTGACCTGCCAGAAAGACAACCATTCGGTGTAGAATTTCTTGTTTTCATGGAAGTGGACAATAAATGGACAAGGAACATTCTGTCGTAGAATAAGCTCATGTGCGTCTCCAAGGACATGTCAATACACAGAATTGGAGAATAAGGGCAACGGAAAATCCGCACGCACATCATCTGGTTCCACTTCATTCAGCAAAAGTGACGATGTGGCTAGACAGCATGGTTTGTCGTAGGGTTGAAGTTTTAGAGGTAAATACTATGAGAGTCTTTTGCATACCAACCCTTCAACAGTGTAGATGTGTGGGTAAGATCTTTGTATGCAATATGGCAGTCCTCCACACATTGCACAGGCGGTAGAGGCATCTTGGAAATGCTGGAATTATCGGTCATTTCCCTGTCTGATCTAAAACTGTGTGATTTATGCTTATGGGGTTATCGGTAATCTGATCTGTTCAACATCTGTTCAACATCGAATGTAGCTGAAGTGAAGGCACACGTTGCACAATGAATTCTGACTCTGAATGTGATCCCCAAGGCACTCCAGTCTGTTGTGAAACATGCTACTTCCCCATTTCAATTTGTGGCAGAAAACGGTGGACAGCAATGTCTTGTGCCACTCTCATGACGATTATAAACCGACATAATTTTGGTTTTAATGAAGTCTTTGGCTGGCCTCAGGACAATTTTTCCTACCTTACGTGGTACAACCTCCTCAACTAACAGTGCCACAACGGAAACTTCCTGGCAGATTAAAACTTTGTGCCGGACCGAGATTCGAACTCGGGACCTTTGTCTTTCGCGGGCAAGTGCTCTACCGACTGAGGTACCCTATGATGACTCACGCCCCGTCCTTACAGCTTTACTTCTTCCAGTACCTCGTCTCCTACCTTTACAGAAGCTCTCCTGCGAACCTTGGAGAACTAGCATTCCTGAAAGAAAGGATATTGCGGAGACACACTGGCCGGCTGAAAATCTCATTCTATTGCCACAACTGTTGACTGCAAAACTTGTGCCGTCATTCGCATTGAAGAATATGGCTGGTGTGATGTGCAACTCAGAGCCGTGCAGGATTAGCCGAGCGGTCTAGGGCGCTGTAGTCATGGACTGTGCAGCTGGTCCCGGCGGAGGTTCGAGTCCTCCTTCGGGCATGGATGTATGTGTTTGTCCTTGGGATAATGGGATAATTTAGGTTAAGTAGTGTGTAAGCTTACGGAATGATGACCTTAGCAGTTAAGTCCCATAAGATTTCACACAGATTTGAACATGTTTTTTGTTCTTTTTGCAACTCAAACCATAGCCAGCAGATTGCGTTTTAGCTGTTATTTGTAGCTGACCCTATTTATCTTAAGACACTTATCTATTGGCTTAATTATCTTTAATTTGGTTCTGTGAAGTTCCCCACTGCGTTGATAGTACGCTGTTTAAATTTGATGTTCCTATGAGCAGTGGTTCTCTTTATACAGTATTTTGAAACTGGAACTTTGATTATGGACACTCTGACGTTGAGGAAGTTAATATGGTAGCGGTGCTCCAGAATCCAAACGCTACTGAGGTGCAGTGACAGAGAATTAAACCGCTGCACGTCAAACTAAAGGATAGGTACGTGACACCTGTAGCGCTGCATGCGCGTTGACAGACGCTTCGCGCTGTGCTCTGATGATATTCCTTGCGATACCTACCTTACGAGCCCAACCTGACGCTCTCCCAGCTATTTTCATTTGCAGCAGCCGCGTCTATCAGCACCTGCGTTTGATACAGCGAGCTTGAGACGCAGGTCACTGTGTGACTGCGGCCTCACCCGCGCCACTTAGCGAGCGGCCGGCAGCCTAGCGCCTGCCTTCCTGGGAGGTGCCGTGCCGTGCGCAACAGGGTCGCCGCTGAGCGAGCGCAGCCGGGCCCCGGGCGGCTAATGCCGCAGTCTCATGAATAATGCAGCGCGCCGTCAAAGAAATCTGTGTGTGTGTATGTGTGTGTGTGTGTGTGCGTGTACGCTCAGGAGACAGCGGGAGACGGTGATGAGAGTCAGCAGGAGGGAAGGGTGTGGAGGAGGTGTAAGAGGCGCCGAGGAATGGCGCGGCGGGGTGGGGGGTTGGGGGGGGGGGGGGAGGGCGAAGCAGGGGGCGAGATTGAGCAGGCGCGCAGTAGGCTGCCGCCGCCCGGGGAGCTCACCTACACACACACACATACACACACACACTCGCACAGACATACACATACATGGTGGATGCCGCGCCCGGCCGAGCGAGTGACACAATTCTACCTCCGTCTCCCTCCCTTTCCTGCAAAATAAACTGTGACACGCATATCATATGAGCACTGGCAGCCGCGTCAAAGACTCCGTGTACTGTCCCTAGGCAATAATGACGAACGCCACGAACAGTCCCTTCTCGCTTGTTTCCCTTCGCTCTCTGACACTCTTCTCCAGTTTACATCAGCGTTTTTTTTAGATGGAAGAGACAAGATATACAGGGTGTCCAGAGGCAATTAAAAAAAAATCTATGAGACGTAGGTACTTGCAGCACAATGTAAAGTAAATAGTAAAAAGTGTTGTAGGAAAGAGAGACACCCTTTACATGACCTCTTTTAGATGAATAACTAGACTGAAAGGTATAGAAAAAAAACGGGAGGTGTGGCCGAGAGGTACTAGGCGCTCCAGTCTGGAACCACGCGACCGCTACTGTCGCAGGTTCGAATCCTGCCTCGGGCATGGCTGTGTGTGATGTCCTTAGGTTAGTTACGTTTAATTAGTTCTACGTTCTAGGGGACTGATGCCCTAAGCTGTTAAGTCCCATAGTGCTCTGAGCCATTTGAACCGACACTGAGGCAATACAATGGCGAGACTTGAAAGTTGGTGCCACACAAGGACTTCCACCTGGACTCCGCTTCTCTACAGCGGTTCCCATATCCGCCTCAGCCATCCGGACATGCGATCCATCACGCCCACGTTCCCAACTTACCACTAGCCACACTGTAACGACCCCACCTATTAACCACTACTCATAGATTTCTTATGCCAGTAGGACTTCGAATGTTGCTTGTGCATCTGCACTGAAAGTTTTCATCAAATAGCTATTACGCCCTTAGAATAACAGATATGAGTAGTTCTGTAGCATATGGCCAAGGTTTGGCTGTTAACGTCGCTGTTGTAGAAAAGTGGAGCATCTGGTTTCGAATCACAGTCTGGCACAAATTTTCGACTCTCGTCATAGCATTGCCGCAGTGCCCTTTGCGGCTGGCAGTCATTACTTCTTTCCTATCTCTTCCCCATTCTGTTCTCTTTCCATTTATGGATAGGTCCAAGGGGATTCATCGTGAATGGTGTCTCATGTGTCAGACTTGTCCTATAGAACATACACCACTTGTATCTATAAGTCGATGGGCATGATGGCTGTTTGAGGAGAAAGGTTCAATGAGGGTACAAGCAATATCCGAACTGCTACGCGAATCAGAAATATTTGAGTAGGGGATTAACGAGAGGGGATCGTTGAGTGGGGTCAGCAGGAAGCGGGAACTTGCATCTTACAGAAAACGTGTCTGGATGGCCGCATTGTTCTAGAGAAGTGGAGCTTCTGGGTCCCAGCAGTACCAGTGCGGCACAAATTTTCAGATCTTGCCGTTACATTGAAGCAATGCCCTGTGCGGCTGGAAGTCATTATTTTCTCCCTGTCTCTTCCTTACCCACTTTCCTTTCCTTTCTTTTCACCTCAATTTATTCATATATATGTTCCAGCTGCCTCACTGCAATTGGTACATGTCCTGTCAGACATGTCTGACAGAACAGGCACCATTCGTATCTATAATGGTCTCTTTTCTTAATATGTAACACATCAAGACAGTTTTCTTTCCCAACCGACGTGCGTGCAAGTGTATCTGGGGTGATGGAGGCTATTGCGTCCACAATTATTCTTATTTGGAGTTTGCCAAGATCACATTCAACGTCTTTCACATAACCCTACAAAAAGAGGTTTTTATGTCCAGAGATCGTGGTGCCCAGTTGGGTGATCCATCACATCTGTCCACACTGTTTGGCCGAGGAAGTCACATACATGTACACTCTAGTGCGATTGTGCGCAATCCCGCTGGAAAATCATATTTGATGGAAGGGTAAAAAGCGATGGACAGCAAATCTCTTAAGCATGTCCACATAACTGGTTCCTATTATTGTTTGTTTGATGAAGAACAATGGGTCCGACTATGCTGTCTTTCATCAGCGTGCACCACAGATACATCTTTTCTCTGTCTCCGATATGTTTGTGAAAATTGTGGAAATTTTCCGAACGTCATATACGAATCTTGTGCCGCTCAGTCTTGGCACGTGTGTGCTTGTTGCTTTGTCGTACAATACGATGTTTCCTAAATAGCTGGGTTTTGTGTCGTTCTGATGCAACATATCAACAGCAAAGTCGAGACGAAACTGCGGGTCATTTCGCATCAATTCTTCTTCTTTTCTTCTTAAGGTGCCTTCTGCTGACGGAGGTTCGTAGTCCACGTAATTAGTTCTGGACGTGATGTTGCAGGATGGAAGGTATCTTATGGCGTGCAACCCTACCATATCTGAATATACTTCAGTCACGAAATACTTCTTCTTCCAACAGACCTTTTCCCTTGTATTTTCTCTTCAATGATGACTTGTAGTAACCAGTATCTTTCGCCTTTTATAATGTGACCTAGATGTTGAGTTTTACTTTGTTTTATAGTGAGTAGTAATCCTTTTTGATTTTCCCTCCGATGAAGAACTTTTTAGTTTGAAGTTTTCAGCACCCAAGGTATATGTAAGAGACAGTGGTATAAATATTGTAGCGGCACTACCGTTTGGGATAGGAAGAGTCATTTTTGGTGCAATATTTTGGAGTGCACAAGTTACAGCCAGGCATGGGCCTGTTGACAGTATGTTAGGCAACCAGCGGTTGCGAAGTAAAAATGAGGCCACAGGACTGTAGACCCTCTGAAAAGAGTAAATGCAGCGGTTTGCATGGTGCATGTTACAAGCAGAAGGGGCCCTCTGGCCTACCTGAGTGTTATGAGTAAGTGACTGGGAGCAGCACGGTAGTAAAACAGAGGCACACAGCCATGTATAAATAAGTGCTGGTTTTCTAACAAGGCATTCAAGTGTGACAGCTCTCCTGGACGGTGTGGGCATGTCACACCACTGGCTACACACAGCAGCAGATGGGGCGCCAGCGTTCCAGTCCAATTGAACAATTGCAGAGGAATGAAGTTTTGAGTCCATTGGGTTGTTTTGTGAAATGTAGTGTTGTACCCGTACAGGAGGGGAACGACGGGCGACTAGTTCCCGTGAACATGGATAATTTTAGCAGTGTAGATGCGAATTTGAGAAAAGGTGTTTTAGTAGCAAATTTGGATGTGCCAGATGATGAAGACTGGTGTTCGAGAGGTAGACGAAGTGATTAACCACCAACTGCCGATAGAACTGCATTGCGTGACAGAATTAAGCGTTTGAAAGGAGGAGAAAGAGAGCATATGGAAGAATTATTGTGGGAATTTAAGGATTTGTTTTTTTCCGCAAGGGCTGTTACCAGCAACTCCATTTGTTCAACATTGGATGCCACCAGGGGATGATGCACATGTTTAGCATAAACCATACAGAATACTGTGGTATTTGCAGCTAATTGTGGAGGATTTCATTGATCAGCAGTTTGTGGACGGTATTATAGAGCATAGTAATAGTTGCTGGGGAGCGGGCATTGTCGTTGCGCCTGAAAAATCTATGGATGGAACTAAGAAATACAGATTCTGTAGTGAGAGACTTTGGATCACTTAGGACAATGCCAGTACTTTTCTATGATGGATTTGACAAGCGGTTATCATCAGTTACAGGTGGATCCAGAGGATCATCCAAAAACTTCTTCCTCTACTCCGGGAGGCCATTATCAAAACATTAGAATGCCATTAGGTTTGAAAAACGTTCCATCAACGTTTCAGAGGTTGCTAGACAGTGTCTTGAGGGGTTTGAAACCACAGCAGTGTCTGGTCTATTTGGATGACATTATAATGTTTTCAAGTAGTATGGAGCAATATAGACAGCAGTTAAAGGAAGTCTTTATGTGGTTAAGAGCAGCTTGTTTGATGTTGAGCCTGAAGGCCTTTTTGAGCGGCAAGACTTCTTTGACGACGTCATAGATGAAGAAATCGTAGGCCATATGGAAGACAGCAAATCCAGTATTAGACCCAATATTTAAAAGATCTGTGGAAGACTTGAGATCAAATAATGAAGAAGGGGTAGACAACGTTCCACCGAAATCTCTAGAATCATTGTTGGAAGCGGAAACCAACGACGGTTCAAGTTTATGTGTGAAGACTGGTGACGTATCATCAGATTTTCGGAAAAATATCATCCGTACGTTTCCGACTGCAGCATGGCTCGATAGGTGCGAGTACCATCGCACAATCAGCTCAACAGCTCATGTATCCAAAATGCTGGCACAATAGTAAAGAATGGAAAAGAAAACAGAGGTGTGTTAGATGAGATTCACTTGGCTTTCGAAAAGATAGTGGCGCCAGAGAGGCGATTCTGAAGTTGCGTTTGCTAATGGAAGCAAGACTGAAGAAAAATCAAGTCGACCTGGAAGAAGAGTTCGACAGAGTAAAATGGACCAATATGTTTGAAATTCTCAGGAAAACAGGAATAACCCGTAAAGAAAAGTGGGCATTGTATATTATGGACTAGAATTAAATGGGAACAATAAGATTTGATAACCAAGAACGAAGTGCTCGGATTAAAAATGGTGTGACGCCAGGGAAGCAGCCTATCGCCCCTCCTAGTCAATTTATACATCGAAGAAGCAATGATTGTGAGTAAGCCGGAAAAATACCATAGCAAGAATAAGAGGAGATACCAGAACAACGGAGAGCTTAACATAACAATCGATGACTACGAAGTAGGCGAATTTTGCTACGATCGTGGTCATTCAAATCCGGCTGACAATATAAGGGTCTAGGTGACAAGTAATGTGTCAAAAAACAATAAGAAGTTTGCGCTCACTGAGGTTGAAATGTTGACAAAAAGAACCCACTGCAAATGTCACATGAAAGGACTAGTCTCAAGTTGTTAGCCATACCAAGAAGCTAGATGAGGAGACATGGGTTCGTGAAGAATTGTGACGAAATTCTGAAGAACACATAACTTCTCTTGTTGCCATGTTAAAATCTGTTTCTTTTGCCCAAACACAGCAGAGTTTACAAATATTTATCTTAATAATATTCTAATGAAGTTAAAATTGCGACAGAATCTTGAAACAGTGTATTATTAATTAGCAGCCGAGTGATAGACAGATCCATAGTTTATGGAAAAGCCATTCTCAGTGTAAAAGTAAAGGTATAACTCCTTCACTTATATTGTTGCAAAACCAAACATTCTCGTTTCACCCGCTGTCAATGGCTCTCAATAATAACATTATTTCATTGAAACAAACTGTATTTGCTTGAATATCGCGGTAGATATGTAAGTTTCACATACTTATCACATGGCACAATACTCTCCCCTTTGTATGCTACCACTTGCAAAAATTTTGTTTAGATATCTAAGGCTCTCTATGACACAAGATTTTTATGGATGTTTCATTCTGGATGTTCCACTGTAGGGATTTTCCATATATTCCATTTTTTCGAGATTGGAGATAGATAGCGATACCCTTTCACTTTTAAAGAGTGCTTAAATATGTTATCAGCATTTCAAACTCAACAAGAAATGACCTAATACACACCAAACGCAAATTCATAACGACGCCTATTTTCACTGCAAACTTCAATAATTTGTTGCATCAGTTTACCTAATGCTTAAATTATAGACCATTCATTATGAAACTGACAAAATAAGCAATAAGATGTGTAAGAACCAGGGTTTACTACCAAATAATTCCTTTAAAATAGTTTGAGAAAGATTGCAGACGTCACGACTTACTGTTGATGCAGTTAAGCGAGCCTGCCAGGTTCCGCGCCAAATAGGCCTGGCGTACCATCATATACTGACATGCTCAACACATGCTTGTAACTATGCTTCTCTCTACTCACTCTGTACTGAATTGTCAGAAGTCAACAGGATGGCAGGTAAGGCGTTGAAGTATGAACGTGTGGATGCAAAACAGTCAATACTGACAGATGTTTTCCACTAACTGACCCAGTTACAGCTGTCCAGAAAACATCAGGTAGTAAATTATGTGAAATGTTCGTGGTAAAACTGTTCAATGCAGAGAAAAAATAATGTATACACATTTTAGGTTACCATATACCCTTTGTATTGATCACACATTCTCCTCCTCCCCCTCTCTGTGTTCAACTCTTCCTCCCTCTGTGCATACACCTCATGCTCTCTCTGCTATCTGGCCCTCTATCTATCTCATCCTCCCCATTCTTTCAATCTCTCCATCTCCTCCTCCCATTGCCTCTGTCCATCTCCTCCACTCTCTCTCTCTCTCTGGTCATATCTTTCTCCACCCTCCCCCTGACTACATCCTCCTCCTTCTCTCTCTTCCCATCTCCGCTTCTCCTTTTTCAACCTGTCCACTACCCCTCTACGCTTTCCAACAACTTCATGCATCCTCTCCTCTCTCTGACCATTTCATCCTCCCTCTCACTTTTTTCCATCCTCTCCTCTATCCATCTCAGCCTGTCAATGGCCATGCACATCGACACATGTATCCCCTCCAATAGGGTTGGATAAAGCAGGCCAATAGTATTTTCACAACAAACTTGTCATGGAGGGCAGGTTGCACATCAGAGGCCTTAGGATAATTTATTTCTGTGTGACTTACGGACTTCAGTCCAAAGGACGTCGATAGAGCAGGCCGATACTACACCAACACAACATACCTAACATGAATGTCAGCCTACAGGTCAGGTCCTGACATGTTGTCTGCACTGCAAAGCAGGTTGATTTGAGAGGCTAATACAGTTCCCTCTCAACATGCCTGTCATGTAGGATAGCCTATGCGCCAGCGACAGATAAAACACACTTTTGCCTGTACCTTCGTTCCTAGGCTATAAACTCCATGGAGCTGATACTCATGGGGCATGCTGTTTCTGTGCAAAATTTGGTTGAAATCGACTCACGGATTTGGAAGGAGACCCCAGATATACACATACACACTCTGATTTATTTAAATTTAAATAACAGTGTTTCCATCACATGTGAATTCCACCTGGTTAGGTTCAGTCTCTGTTTATCCTAAGCCACATGCTTTGTGGGAGCTATGTTTTTCTCAACAGACAATGAGAGATGCCTTCCACACAATAAATGGGGCAGCCCCATGGCCCTATTTTCGGCGTGTCTTTTCAAGACATACAGGGTCCCAATATGAACAGTTTTGTGTAGAATACACTGGAGAGGCTGACTTTCCAATAGGACAGGTGACGTCTACAAAAGAACGCCCTGACTATATGGAGCCAGATTCGGCCTTTGCATATTTATAGTGCTAAAAGCACGCCATTTGGGTTTTTGAAGATCTGGAAAGGAATTTTAATAATTCTCAGAAACCAAGATAAATGACACAAGCACAGTGGGCTGTGACTGGCAACAGATATTTCAGCCGCGCCCTTATGCTGGACGCTGCAGGGGAGGAGGTGATTTGAGGTGACAGTTTCCTCCTGTCTAATAGCCAAATGACAGCCATGGGGTTTGATTTGCTGACGCTAATTTTGACGTGCTTTGTTTCATAGGACGGCAGGAATTTACAAACGCACAGTTATTCGCCACGCTGGTGTAATGCAGACTGGTGAGTCTGCTCTGATGTTTTATGTAGTTGTTCATTCTTCGCGTAATCTCTAGGAACATCATCGTAGTGTATTCTTGATTTCTTAGTTATTCCGTTACTTCCACAAGTCGTTAATTGATTCTTATTACAGTGAATCTGGCATTCTCCTTTTTTGTTCACCAGTGGGCCAGGTGCATATGTCATTAATTCCGATTCATGTCTAAATAACACTCCTCTTTAGGTCATGGGTAAAATTGTTATTTCTGCCACATAGGTTAAGGTTGATTCGATCACAATCCCTTGAGGTAACATCTCTTTACTTTTTTTCTTTCAACGTACATTCTGGCCCATCAGACGTGTATAAACTGTAACTGAGATAGTTCAATGCTTCATGTGCATTTTGCTAGTTCTGAATGAAGATGTTTGCAACATACAGTTTTTCCTCATGTGTTTACATTATTGTTAACTGGATAGTGTAATAACAGAATTCTCTGTCCTATTACCTCTATAGAAAGTTAACCTCTGTCACACTTTGATTATCGATTGACTAGGTCCTTCAGCCCTTCTTATATACGAGGATACGTTTCTTTTTAACAATTCCGTTGAACAAATCGTATGAGCAATGGAGAAAGTGGAGACGGCACGATTATGAGACATGTTTCCATAAAATTCCCCCTTCCCTTTTTAATTAGTAGATACTACTCAACTTTGTTGTTAAATATGTTCTTCAGTTGTAACATGAGTAGTGACAAAGATCAGTACAATCATTTAAGTATATCTAAAGTAGCCATGCAGCCACATGAAAGGCCAGTCATCTATAAATAGCTTAAAAAATGACTCGTTCTATGTCATTCCTATAAAAATGACCATGTAATTAAATAATTAATTAACTAAGTGATTAACTGAATAAGCATATATAGAAGGTCATTAGGTATAGTCGTCAGGTGTCACAAGCAGGAGCATTTGCACAGGTCACGTGAATGTGGACATCACACTGCACGAGTATCTCGCCGAGCGGTAGTTAAAATGATAATCTGTGCACCACATGCAATGGCCAGCTCAGTCTCCCGATCTGTTATTAATCTGGCAGTTTTGCGAGTCTCTGGAGAGGCGTATTTCAATTATCACTCTCCCTTGCTACACCGAATGCAGCCATAAGAAAAGAATGAAATTCGGTTCTATATGTTGATGTACAATTAAATAACAGTATCATACATCGATATATTTTTTTAGTAGCTGAGCACCCAGTGTTGCCCAGATACGTATTTATTACAATATCCTATAAGTCCATCTCCATTTCCCTCTCTCTGTGTTCACCTCATCTTGCCACCTCTCTCTGTCCATCTCTTTCTCTTCCTCTCCCTGTCCATCTCGTTCTCTTCCTTTCCCTGTCTTTCTCCTTGTCTCCTTTCTCTCTGTTTCTCTCCTGCTCTTTCTTTTCCCTGCCATTTCCTCCTCCTTGTCTCTGCCCATCTCTTCCTCCTTTATCTGTGTCCACCTCCTCCTTCTCCCTCTCTGTCTGTCCATCTGCTCCTTCTCCCTTTTCTCTCCACGTTATCACCCCTGTCCTAGTAGGAGATTGCTGGTTGTCACACCTTCAGCATTTCTTTCCAGGTGGTAAGCAGTGTTCGTACCAAGTTTCATTGAAATCTATCCAGGGATTTAGGAGTAGCGTTTTACCAATGGCTTTGCCCATGTACGCATACGTCACATGAATTTAGGATATTTCACTCATATTTGTAAACATTGTTCATCTGTATCTCATATTCGCCGTGCACTTTCGTTTTCATGTATTTCATCACCTGAACTATGTTTCGTACAGTGATATAATTTTGTAGGTGCATTCATCGGCATATGGAGAATATTGTCTGTGAAATGTTTTCCAATAGACTTAAGAACAAAGAAGTAATAAATTTAAACGTCATCCATGTTGCGGTGGTTTTTCACGCATCTCAGTGTTTATGAAGTCATTTCTCTTGAACTATGTGTTGTGCAATGATATAATTATTCAGGTACAGTCAGTGGTATATGTGAATACTATCTACAAAATGCATCGCGAATACAATAAGTAGCAAAGAAATAATAAATTACAACGCCATGCATGACCCAGCAGTTTTTCTGCTTGAACAGCGAAAATGTAAGCGGTAAACTGTTTTTCTTTCATAAATTTGTGAACGTTGACGGCAAGAAAATATTTCATGAAGGTTTGAAATTATGTGTAAAGTTGGTTGCAAGTCACTAAGTGGTTATTTCAATGCCTGTAGAGACAATGTGAGTAAATAATACTGGCTATGAACTAGTAAAGTTAATACTGGCAGTACTTCTTCCGCCTCTTCTGCTACTGCTGCCATTAATAATAGCAGCAGATATAAAAGTAATTTATGAGTGTATAATATAGATGTTTTCTGATAAAGCGAATTCTGGAGAAAGAAGTACTGGTGAATGAGGAAGATCTGGTTAGCAATAAGGATATAAAGGCTTACAACAAACTCCATGAGGGAATAAATACGCTGCAAGGAAGTTGTCAAAATGCTTGTCTCCTTAAACACATCTCTACAAGATTATTGTGAGTGAGCAACATATATTGTTCTTGAAGGACATTCTTGAGCAATGAAGTCTTTCTCCCCTAAAGATACGTTACCCCACAACGTCATCCCATTTAACGTTATGTGGCAGAAATATGCAGTATAGCAATTTACTGATTTTTCTCTCCCCAGAATTCTCAATGGTTCGAAGTGAAAATTTGACTGAATTATTTTAGTGTTTAAATTCTTGCTGTGGATACCTAAACATTTTGAAGTTTCCACCCTAGTTATTATTACCTCAACTTGCGTTGCACTTATGGTAAGACACGCAGAACTGAATTCGTTGTGCTTGTTTGAAATTAAAATTGAGATCATTCGCAGAAAACTACTCAGTAATAATTTTAAGGTGATTGTTTACTTTTTCTTCTGTTGCTGTTAAAACCGAGGCGTGACACATTTGGTCACTTAACAACCACACTTCTTACGTCGTGTTACGTGGTCTCGAGTAGCAACCACCCTTACAGACACTTTTAACGGCCGCCGCTCATGAACAGTCGGTCAACTTCATCCACGATGTGGACCCGGTTGCGTAGAAGCACAGTAGCTCCTTTCCGCCATTCTCTCACGTCCCCATGTTGGTCATTTTATTGTGCCGATCCCACGCATCTGTATATACGTCCACAACTATGTGATTACTCTGCGATTCAGAATCAGTTGTTTCGCAGAGGGTTCATAGAAGCACCTTCCAGCTATTTCTCTACCGTTCCACTCTCGGACAGCGCGCCGGAAGAACGAACTCTTAAATCTTGCAGTTCGAGCTCCAGTTCCACTTATTTCTTATGATGATCATTTAGCCTTCGTAGGTGGATGCCAATAAAGTATTTTCGCTCTTGAGTGGAGGCATTGCCTTTACTTAGTGGTCTAAGAGCTTCGCCACACCCAAGAAATCTACGTTTAAGATACTGATTTGGTACTTTTTCGTGATTCGAATTCTGGAACAGTTACTTTGTCTTCTTTGATGAAGGAATTTCTGAAAACAGTGTTTAGTAAATCGGCTTTAGCGGTGTTTTCATCAATAGCTTTACCATTTACCAATGAAGATATTGATTGCGGCTTGCCGTTGTGGTACTTTACACAAGACCAGAATCTCTTTTGATTTTCTGCCAGATTTCGAGGCAGAGTTTCGTTGTAAAAAGTGTTTCATTGCCATGACTTCTTGATACCAGTTACGCAATATCTATAGCTTTCCAGAGCGGTGAATGTGCTCTTTTGAAAAGGGCAACCAACATTTTGTGCAATCAGTTTCTTTATTAGTTGAAGCAAACATGCAAACAAATGTGAAATACATGGAGTCGACATATAATATCCTTGATTTACAAATGAGGTTAAACACTGATTAATACATAATTGTGGTTTGCGCATCATGTAAACCAATCAAAAAGTTTTGTGCAAATTTTTTTCTACACGATTCCTTTTGGTTGTTTTCAGGTGCTAAATAATTACTGGGAGTAACCTAACCTCGCGAGAGAGCCAAAGGCATTGTATTATATGCAAAAACGAAAATACCCATCGCAAGTCAAAGAAATTTTTACCTGAAATTCAAAGGAAGCCGCCAGACGTTCAGACGATTTAGATTTAGAAAGACATGTTCATAGCCACTGGGAGTGTAAAGAGTAAATTTCTAGCAGAAAACGCACGTTTCTTGAAATGATACAGGAAACAAGAGATCATGCAAGGATGCCCATCAAAGTCAGTTCGCCGAGCATCAAGAGAGCTATACTTTGTTTAACAGGTTGTGTAA